>NC_092824.1:62195006-64972506 GCF_023375885.2 Dermacentor andersoni | reverse complement strand
GATGAGCGCGGGCACTCGCTGTCAAAACTCTGGCGTGGGAAAAAGCGGCAGCAGCAGCGAGCGACTTGACCTTCGTGCTGCCTCTCACCTTAAGGCGAACTAAGCGGCGAGAACACGGCGCCCACGAGACTGTGAGCTCCCATCGCACCTAGAATGTACTCATCGCAGGTCACTTTGATTATACGTGGACATATTACACGCAGCAGGTGCCGGAGTACAGTGCCCCCTTCCCCTTTCCTCCCCTCCCCGATGCCTTGCGCGTGACGGAAGGCGGCGAGCTTCCTCCCCACTTCCCTCCCTCGCGCGCGAGAGGTTGAGCCGCCGTCGTCGGCTCACCCTCGCACTCTTTCACTCGCACATACAGCGTACGGCGCGCTGCGACGATGTTATCGCCTTTTAACTTTATACGGGACATCACGGCTGCGGCGACGGCGGCGGCAGAAATGCGCCTGGGGTGTCCACGTAATTGCCATCGCAATAAAAACGCTCAAGGGGGGCCACTTGCTGAAACTGATGTAACGAAAACGTGTTGTAGCATTGTTGCTTATATCTTTACAACCATACTACCAACGCGCTTTGGCATCGTCGTGTACAGAAAAGAAGCAGTTCCTTTATCAGGACAGGTGTTGCGTGCGTAGATGTAGCCGTTGTGGCACAACGCGCGACGCAGTCGGAGCTACATTTATCCTCGCGCGCGGCGATGTGAGAGGCGTAGCTTGGTAGTACGTTTGTCCATTCGGAGTAGAAATGGTTGTGTTCGAAAAAGCTCACCATTGTCATACTAAGCATAACTAATCCAACTCAAGGTGATTTTCGTCAGGTCTTGTAAGGCCTACAAATGTAGAACATGTGGTATACATCTCACGCTTGCTTGGCAGTCGCTCCCCCCTCTCCCTCCCCACCTTCGATCGTTCGGGCCATCTAGGGTCCAAAAATTGCATGGAGAGATTAGGGCAGCGAGACGGAGAGATATCCTTTGACCACGGTGGAACGCGTCTCCACAGTGAACGCCAGGGCAGGAGATGGGCCAACCATCTATGAGTGTGCAAGCAAGCTCGAGCAACACCACCTAGGTAGCACAAGGCCTTTTCACTCCCATCCATAGCGTCATGTTACTAGCCCAACTGCCATAGAATATAATGGAGATGATTCCGAGTAGGAAACAGTGACTTTAACGTCACGGCTTTCATCACGCCAACCTCGTGAATGCAAATTTCGGGCCAGCAGCGCGACGTCGTGAATCGGAGTGAAAACGCCTTGTGCTGTCTAGGTGGTGTTGGCTCGAGCGACACAGAGAACTAGTGTCAGGCGCCACCAGTATTTTTTTTTAATTTCTTTTGCGTTAACTAGTCTGCTGACGTCACACGAGCAGCGTCGGTACCGACGTCCCCGGTTCGGCTGTTCAACCGCGATGAAGGAAGCCACAGACTGAGCCACAGTGTTAAGGCTAAGCGCTGAGCTGCCTGGGTGCATGTCTCTCAGATGCCCGGACAAAAAAAATCCAGCCATGTGCTCTGCTCTTCTGGCCAGCGTGACGAATCGGAAAGCGAGTGGCTTTATAGACTCACGGCTTCGTCTGAGTGTGGTCGATATGCTTGTTTTGCGTATATTCAAGCGAGGTGTCGCTGACGTTGCATTTGCAAACATAGACCCCGGATGGCCTCCGGTTTTGCTCACTGACGTATTTCGCTAAATGTAACGAGGAAGAGAAGCATTGACGGGTAGCAGGAGTGCGCCGAAATCTAAGCCCGTAAATTTTCAACACTTTTCCTTTGTACATGACGACAATCTTACAAGTCAAGGTTGCCGTTAGTTATACGAGAAGTTGTTATGCATTAATTTTAAAGCTTAATGCGTATGTCTTTTATATGAAAGCTTAAAACTAGACTTTTCACACAGTGGAGGAACTTAAAAACACACTTTGTGTTCCGGCGCAGCAAACTGGCAAGGCCCGTCACCGGAAGTCCCTTGGCGCCGCTCTCTTGCTGCTGTTATCGCGCGAGTGAAGCCAGCTGTCCGCTCAAGTAGCACAGCTTGCTGCCGCTTCAGTAGAGAAATTATCCCCAAAGTATTTTTTTTTAATTTTTAAATGCACAACTCCGAATAATCTGTTAATAACCTAAAATATGTTTGATTGATGGGGTTAAAGATTTAACTGATGCCCAGTGCTACTTCGCGGTCGGACGCGCGTGCTCGTTATAGACCCTTTTCATGCTTACATACAGGCTTACCAGAAGACTTCCGGTCAAGCCCGCTGTAACATCACAAGTTACAATAGCCTATAAATTTACAGAACCCTCCAGCTGGCATCAGTTTTGCTGTGAAGTTGCAATGTTCTACAAGTGAATTTTATTGTTCAATGCAACAAGAAAAGCCCATACATGAGATCGACACATGCTGCGCTTTCTTTATATCTGAACACATCAAGAATGTGTGTCTACAGTAAACTATGCGCAACATACTTCCGTTTTCTTGGCTAACTTGACTGTCAGAAATGCATGACCGGAAGTCTGTGGTCATGAATGCACTGCTGCCACAGCGTGGACGAAAAAGGTCTATAGTAATAAAATAAGGCGTACTTCTCGCGCTCTCCAGCTGAGAGGCATGAGCCCCGGATACCTGAATGCGGCGGCACGAGAGGTTATGACCATGATCCTCGTGGACGCCAAGACCCTGGCTTGCGATCTCCATAGACGCCAGACCAAGCGGCTGAGCATCGGCATCGCCGCCATTTCCAAACCCAAGGTGTGTGTGCGCGCGTGTGCGTGTGTGGCCGAGTTGCTCGGATTCAGTTGCGCGGTGCCACTGAATGATCACCGGCGTTGATTAATCATTTATTTCGATAGCATTTGCCCTTTACTAATAGTCTAGCGCTCGTTCGGCTTAAAAGGGCAAGGACCTAGTGAAGCTGCTGTTTTGCACCTTTTTGTTCTTGCCCTAGCGTTCTTTTTCTGTTGTAATAAAAGAGTGCTGAAATAAAACGAAATTAAAATGAAAGGTAGTCTCCTTGTCTCTAGACAACGGCAATCATTGGTTCATTCAATCATTGCAGGGAAAACCGCGTGCTGTATGGTCGACCATCTCCTACTGATTGATTGATTGATTGATTGATTGATTGATTGATTGATTGATTGATTCATTCATTCATTCATTCATTCATTCATTCATTCATTCGAGCGGTTTCACATTAAAAGGCAGCACACGAGGTCGTGATAGACGCCGTAATTGAGCTCTGCTGGTTTGACGGGATTGTTAACAGAAATTGAACCCGTTGGTTCCGCACATTGTGCTCCTTTATTCGAAGATTGCCACTTGACAAATTGTGACGCAAGGACTTATTCTTTCTACCATGCAGTTCGACCAGAGGAAATAGAGTGGTTCTGGTTTAGAAAGAGCGGTGTTTATATAAGGGCATGGGTTGTCATGCGAGGTAATCTTGCATTGAAAACACGTCATGCAGCATTACTGCACTTGCTTTCCAGCTCATATTACACTGTGAACTTTTTTTTTTCATTGAATTCTTTGCCATATGATCTTTCGCTTGTGTTTTATACTGATTGTTTTATCCGCACTGCCTTACCGCGATGTATACCTGGCGGTAGGGAGCCAAGTCAAGCCGCTCCTCGGCCATGTATAAATATGTAAACGCACGTCTGTTATAAAGTCTCAAGACTAGGGTACGGCGCTTGTCGCTGTCTCGATACTGCAAGAAAACCTCAAAAAGCGCGAGCCGTGTTTGTCTTTGCTTCAAAAGCAAGTTGTCTCACGTCGCAGCGGTTTGCTTCTCGATGGTCGGCGATCGGCCCCTTGACTTGCGCGTGCGCTATCGTTCCCTCCGCCTGGCTTCCCTTCTTCAGCTCGTCGTCATCGACGAGCCCACGGCCGGCATGGATCCCCCCGACGCGCGCGTCGTGTGGGAGATACTGCTGCGGCTGCGCGGATCGGTGTCGCTCTTCTTCTCCACCCACAACATGACCGAGGCGGACGTGCTGGCCGACCGCGTGGTGTGCCTGAGCGCGGGCATCGTCATCTGCAACGCGTCGCCGTCTCACCTCAAGAACATGTACGGTGAGGACAAAAGCGAGACCGAGGCGTATACACACACCGTCGGACGGATCTCTTCGCCGACTGTCTGGAACTTTTGCAGGGCGGAGCTGTTTTATATGGGAGACTTCCGCAACCGTTTTTCGATGCGGCGTGTGGCGGTGCGGTTGATTGGTATCAAGCGTGTTATAGTGGCAATTGGAGATTGCGCTTACTAAGCACGAGGTTGTGGATTCGAGTCCTGACGGCGGCGGCTGCATTTAGAATGTGGGCAAAGTCCAAAAGACACTCGTGCATTTAGATTTAAGTGCACCTTAGGGAAAAAAAAGAAAAAAAACGCGAATAGTCAAAATTATTCCGCAGTCCCACACAACAACGTGTCTTGTAATGAGGTGGTGTTTTCGCCACGTAAAGCTTCAGATTTTTTTTATTGGCGATGAACAGTCAGCTACGCAACCGGCGCGATAGTGGCGAATATTTGCCATTAAGCGTAATTATCAAAGCTCATAACATAAGATGTTCCTTGCGTATGCCTAATTCGAATGAATAACTACTCCCTTGCGCGTTCTATATTTTTTTTTCTTGCGAAGTGTACGAATTCGGGCTCGTTCTATGATGTTACGAATGGTGTAGCATGTTTTATTAAAAATATGAATTCCACTCTCGCACAATCTTCAAAGCTGCGGGAAGATGGCGCAGGGTGAGATTGCAAAAAGAAAACAATGCAGAGAAGAAATTGTGTGTTGCCTGCACATTTTCCTTGTGGCGGCGCAAGAAACCATATTTATTTGTTCAGGATACCCCCAAAGGCCCTCATTACGAGGGTATGCGAGAGGTGCGCTTTCTCCGGACAAGTGTATAAGACATGTTGCTAATGATAGGCCAAATTACCAGGAGCAATTCACTGAAACAGTCACAGTGATCTAAAATGTATTGCTTGCAAGTCTCTGCTGTTCGAAATCCGCTGCTTCTTCTGTGCCGCATCTAAAGTTAGATCACCGTAAACAAAATGTTAATGTATACACAAAAGGTTTTGTGCTCAGGGCAATTATTTAAAAATGCATGGTACACCTGCCCCCCCCTCCTTTTCCCTCCTTTTCCCTCCATCCTTACTTTTACTTTCCCCTTTTCATGTCCGCGTGACTTTTTGCAAACATTAAGGTTGAAAGGTTGGCACGTACGGAAATAGGTGGAAAGGTACACACTTTCAATTTTTTTTTTGCGTTACATGAAAGTTCAAACCCTTTAAACCACCGCAAGAAATGTTGGGGAGCGTCAGAACTACCTAAATAATTATTTGCTACAGACCTTTAGCATAATAACAGCATCCCTGCACGAGCCCAAGACAACGTTGTGTTCTCGTCGTGTATACAATTTGTGGGCCACGCGCGCTCTGCGATATGGCTCATTGAGTTTGCTGTGGGGTTCTGACATACGCATAGCGCGTTCGCATCATAACATGGTCCGAGCCTGTTTCGCGCACCTACAACATGAACGCGCCGTTGGCCATATACTACGGCCGCGTCCGCGGAGAGAGAGGCCTTGACTACAAAAGCCACAACGTCTTTGTTGAGTCTTGCGTCACTGCGGATTCTGTCGGGCAGGACTACCGGTAAATGATGGAAACAATTTAGGGAGCACTGGATGCTGCGATAAACGTGGTGCAGCTGCACCACGTGGTCATTTAGAGCAACAAAAGGGTGGCCTCTCCAACTCTTAGAATACTCGACCATGTCATCGGGTTCGCTTGTCGCGTGCCACCATTGCCTCTAATCTCATATCATTGGCTCAAGAAACGTGGCTGCTGCTCTCGACGGCGCACGGGGCTTTCTGTGAGCGATGCAGATCCCTGAGACGGTTCTGTAGCTCGTCAGTGCGAGGAACGGACGACTGGCTGTGTGTGTTTGTGCTGTACACATTCTTTTTTAATGGCACTCGGGGACCGTGAATTAGACGTGACGAACTCAACTGTTTCAATTAGCGCGAAATGTGGGCGTATTCCGAACGGCAAGGCCACGTATCTAGCGCTCGATCGAATTATTGAACGTTGCACACCTGCCACGTGTACCTTAACGCCGCAACGGTCCAAGTGTACAGACGGCTTCCATACGCGGCATAAAGCTGACATATCAATCTCTTTCTTTCTTTATTTAATTTGTTTGAGGGAACGCTTCATAAACAGCGCAAAACACACAAGCGCGCGGTGGGGCAGGCTGCCGGCTACTAAAGCCTGTCTGGGTCCATCCCTCACAATGGCAGCTGGCGATCGGCGTCGTCTGCTTTGTGTAAATCCCCCGATAATTCTCGTTTCTACAGAATCCCTACGCTTTTCTTTCCCGGAAGACATGTGCATCATGACGTCACGATATATATATATATATAGGCTGGCTCACTCGGTTCCTTTCACAGTTTAGACGGCTGGCACACGCGAGCACACCCACAAGAAACGCAGCCAACGCTCGTGCTTATCTTTTTTTTTAAACAAGCAGCACTGTCATGTTGAGCCGTTATGCCACACGACGGCAGCAAATTTCGCGCTGTATAGTAACGTGGCGATAATGTCGATGACGCCACTCTGCCATTTCCAGACTAACTCGAAACCAACTTTCTTTCCACCCTTCGTACGTGATGAACACGGCTCCTTTACGTGCGAGAAGTTCGGGAATACGCGTCCGTATGCTCTCTATTTCATTTATTTTATTACTTTTCGCCTGCCTGCTTTCTCTCAAACCTGGCACTTCTTCGCCTACCCCTTCAGTCATGACGTACAGATTTATGTGCACGACTTATTGTTGACACTTCCGTACAGTGGTGGCAGGCAATAGACAACGAACATTCAGCTTACTGTAAGTCGAAAATTGTGTTTGCCTAAAGCGCCTACATTAATTTTTACTTCAGAGTGACATTTATCGTTGCGGGCGACTGCTTTGGGGTAGAAACTACAGTGTTTGATTGGACGTTTGATGTGGAGCGTTTCGGTTCGAAATAATTATGTTCTTTCTAGTGATGCTTGTAGCTTATAATTACTATCGCGTGTAATTCCAACGAATGAATCATTTTTTAACGATAAAACGTAGTAGGACTGACTGTATAATACGTAGATTTTTAATCACTTTGCAATTATGTAGGTCACTATAAAATACACAGATGTGATTCTACCACCTAGACTTTCTTTCAGTGGAGTCTCCAGTACCTGGCATAAACTTATGTAAATTTCAGGCATTTATTTACAATCGATCATAAGTCGTCGAGGATAATAGCAATGTCTCGCTCTGAAAGGCTGACGGCCCGGTCATGCCGCCTCCACAAAATGAAGAACGCTTCGGAGGCTGATATTTTGTGCTTGATTTTAGCGCGGTGACGTTAAGCGTCCGGTATCTCATAAAATCCGGCGTCGGCGTACTGCGTCCAGCGTCGGCCTTCTTGTGAGCGAAAAATCATTCCGAACCACGCATACCCAACCACGCAGGCCCTCCATGTACCGCAACGACGTTACTTAAATAATTGAATTTCTCAAAGTAAAATGCGTCAGAAAATTGTAAAGTTCAACTTGCACACAACCTACAGACATGATAGCGTCTGATTGTAATTCGAATACACGAGAAAACATAATTTTGTTACGCGGGAACTCAAACACAAACCTCTTTTCTAGCGTTTCTACCATTCATAGAGCGGCCCGCCCGGTTCCTTGTAACACCATCCAGATGGCGCTCGGCTCCGCGCATCCGCGGCCCACGAAGAGGCCGCGTTTCTACCAGAAAGCTTGCCGTCATGCATAGCGTTCACTACCAGCGTTTCCCGGTAAACAATACGGTCAGATGAGCTGCAGTTGCCGGGAAGCGTAAGAAGCAGTCAGGGATCTTTGAACATCACGTTCCATTCTTAAAGCGAAGCATGAGCATCCTCTAAATCTTGACTCCCAGTGGTCAGTGGCTCGTTGAGGACAAAACATCGCCGCCATGTTAGCGGGGTTCGTAAAGAAACATTTTACGCGGTGGCAATTCGTTCGCCAGTGTCAGTTGTGTCTTCGCTGTAGCCGTGTGCAGCTCAAAAATTGTCATGTTCTGGGTTTCGTAGAAGTTCGCTCAAAGCGAATTCAGATTAGACGCTAATGCGATTAGGTAGGCCTCTTTGGCATCCATAATCAGCCTCTTCTAGAGAGACAGATTTAGATTAGTTGAGAGTGAAGCACAAAGCCTGCTGACTGCACCGTAACGTATTGCGCATGGCTCACGCATGATTATGGATGAGCAGCCTGGTTAAAGGTGCGTAAGGAACGGAATGATGACAAATATAGGAAGAAAAAGAGTGCTTGGAGCTAAGAGCTCGGGTCTTTGAGGAAACTGTCGCGATTCTACGACATATCGACTCAAAGCTCCAAGGTCCGAACGGGACGCTTAAGCTAGACAACGCTAGTTTGTGACGTCATATGTGTATAGTCATCCAAAGAAAACTTGTCTCAAACAGTCGTCAGCTCTGCGGAAGACAACTGTTTGACAGGATGCGGTAGGATGCGAGACGGTTCACCTTTTAACACAAAGTATGTCCCGGGAGAAAAAATGCAGATATTATAGCGTGCTATCGCTCTAAACGCTTTCCTCAGATTTTTTTGTTAACAAAGCCCTCATTTTTCTCTTTGTGGTAGCAAATTGTGTGACACTAATTTTGGATGTTATGACCTCAACTTCAAGTACTTTCAAATCTCGATTGAAGTGGTTTGCTTCGGGGGTAAAAAAAGAAAAGATGAAGGTTAGGCATGGAGAAATTAAAAAAGACATTCATTAGTTGTTGGTTGTGCTCACATCTTTGTTCCAAACTTCACCGCCAGTCTAAAGGCAAAGCCTGTAATTATGATTCCCAAATACCCAGTACTGGAACCCGTAAGCACAGTACTACTGCTACCACCCAAGGTTAGGCAAACCTGCAAGCGCCACCCGTACTGCGCAGCGCACGGACCGGTTGACTAGCAGGATTAATTAGCGGCTTGCACGTATAGGCTCGCTCGAGGTTGTTGAGAGCGTGCTTCGTGTTAGCGATAGCCCAACACGTGGTGTAACTGCGCAGGCGTGGGCTACAAGATGACCCTGGCGAAGGACACGTCGCTGCCCTTCCAGCGTCAGCAGGTGCTGTCCGCCGTACAGAGATGCGCGCCCGACGCCGCCTACTTGAGAGAGTCGCCCCTCACCGCCACGATCGCTCTGCACACAGTGGTGACGCGAGGGTTCGACCGCATGTTCCTGGACCTCGAGAGGCGCGGCGCGCAGCTTGGCATCAGCTCCATCGGACTCAGGGTCTCCACGCTCAAGGACATCTACCTCAAGTATAACGTTTGCATTCGCTCTTACGTTATTAGCCCGCTTACCTTGCTCGTACTAAACTAAAGAAAAAAAAAGCCGTAGAAGAGTACTCGCGCGAGATTTCCGACTTCTAAGTCTTTGCGTTATAGTGGGAACGCCCTCGACAATAGAAATGCGAGAAAAAAGAAAATTACTGGCGACTCTCACAGCGCGCGACGTATTGCGCTGTAATAGCTTATTCTGCGAACTATAGTTCTGATGGCGTCGTTTCTCAGGATGCACGTGTGTGTGTCGTGCGGTCAAGACGCAGAACGTGGCGACGTGGCAGCGGGACACCGCGACGTTTCGGCACCGGCTCCGGCTGGCTCGCTCGGTCTGTTGGGCGGCTCTTCTTTGTGCTTGCTGTTCGCCGTAGTAGCATAACAGACCACTGAGCGTTAGCTCAAGGGCACGACGGATGAGAGAGAGAGAGAGAGAGAGAGAGAAAGACAAATGAGATGTAGGCAGGACATTACATCGTCGCCACTCTTGAGAGAAAGCGCTGTGTTAAAGGGTTATTGGAACATTAAAGAAGGCGCCCTTTGTATTTCCGTTCTTATTATTTAGTGTTAAAAAAAGTGAATTCTTCGGCAATACATCGACTGAAACGCATCCCACTTATACGCTGCAGGTTGACCCTGGCGAGCGTGTCCCTCAGCGAGAAAACATCTTGGGGACTCCAATTGCGTACGTCTCGCTTTTCCTGCATCACGTTTTCATTATTCAGATGTTCTTGAAAATACTGATTCCAAGCTAACATCCCTTGAAACGCCCATAGCACATTATATTGCCAGTCTCTTTGAAAACTTCTCGAAATTCACGCGGAAACAGTTGCATAAAACAATCATCCGGCACATAAATTCAAATGTGGGCTGAACTTCATGGAAATGGTTTAGTGATATTATTATTTTTAGATTTCGAAAAAAAATGGACCCTAGTTGAGCTAGAACGTTGTGCTGTCGCAGAAGACGAAAAGCACGCACCCGTCACGAGTGTTCTAAGTAACGAGTGATGACAAAAAATATGGGATGTAGCGTCGACATGCGAACGCACCACGTGATGTTACATTTTCGTCTCTGTATTCAGCACCACATGATGCTGCGTGTTGGTCCCGTGTGTCTGGGCAAACAGAAACATTGTTTATCGTGAGAAATTTGACGAGACAGCCACTTTCTCTGTGTACATGGAGACGCTTCTTTTCAGCATCTGAACGGTGGTATGCAAACAAACAATGTGTATTTCAAGTTCGTAATGTTGCCACCAGATGTCGCTACGAGAGAAAAAGTTGGGCGCTGCGAGTCCAAGGGGATGCCAAACAACAATATTGATGATGATAATAACAATGATGATGATGATGATGATGCGACCGCGACACACGCTGTCAAAGTTCCGCTCCTACGAATCTCTAGCTCACTGTTTTGCCGGCGCCGTGCGATGTCTCGGTTATAATTCGTGACAATAAACCGCTCCGTAACAAGAAGCGCTTCATAAAGCGATTATAACTCTGTGCCTTCGGGTCTCGGGAGATGCGCTCATCGAGGTCAGTCGGTGGCTTTAATGATAATAGTAATAAATTAAAATCTGGCGTTTTGCCCGTCATAACCATACAATCTGATTATGAGGCACGCCGTAGGGGGGGGGGGGGGAGGGGTCGGGAATAATTTTGACCACTCGGGGTTTTTTAGCGTTTTACCAAACACATGGCACGCGAGCGCTTTTGTGAATTCCACCACCACGAGAATGCGACCGCCGCGGTCAGAGTCAGTCGCGCGGCCCTGAGCTCAGCAGCGCAACATAATAGCCCACTCATTGCTCTGAGAGCTCTGCTGCTGCGTGCGAGGTAGCTCATGGGATTCCCGGAAAACGGCGGCTGCATTACGATGTCGGCGAAAAAAAAAAAAAAGATGCAAGAACGCTAGTGTAACCGTGCTTTAATTGTTCGGTTAAAGGGTCTCTCGCGAAATTTGGGCGGCGCGAACAAGACAAGCGCTAAGCATCTTTCTCTATGCGCAAAGCGCAGATCTTGCGGTGTCGTCTGCAGAACTTTAAACGGCTGCGAAATCGCCCAATTTATTGCGAATGCCTCGCTCCAAGCTGTGAGAATGTTAAGAACGTTTAATGCGTTTAGTTTTCTATGGGAACTTAGCCGAGTTCTTTCCTTTTTTTTGGTTATGTACCGTTTCCATGGTCTGATCCCGAAAGTATTACGTCTCACACAGCGGCAAAAATTCAGCCGCATGATGGAAAGGGGAGGGTTCTCGCATTCCTCCAGTGACAGCTGGCGTTTTGAGACGCTGTCGTTGAGACGCTTCGCCTTTGGTCGAAGACGCCAGACGCTGCTGTTTGAGACGTGGAACGGGTTTTTGAACTGGTCCTCGAAGTGGCTCTCGAAGTAACGCTTAGTTCACGAGCATACGGGTAAAGTACGGTAGTCAGGGGAGCGCCACCCGTAACAGATGGCGCCAGCACATAGTGCCCCACATAAGCACCTCCCAGTGTATGATACATTCATTCTTCCATGGTAACCGTAGTTAGTTCTTCGTAAAAGTACGTCGGTGATACTTAGGACCACTTACGCGTGGGAATGCGAGACCATTATAGTGCTTTTGGTGAAATAGGCCACGGCTTTATTCACCCGGATGGCTGAAACGTGACGTGTGCAATGGAGTGCATCTACTAGGCTCATTTAGTCAGCCAGAATCGTGGAGTCTCTTAGCGTCTAGAAAGCATGACCATCACTATCACTATGGAGACGCGGGTTTGATTTCCACTCAAGCCGAAATTTAGCAAGTTTTATTTTCAAGTGCATTAAATTACTTTGTTTACAGGAACCTTCGAGCGAAATGTGACGTGGATTCGAGCATTTCTGACGTGTTTTTTTTTTAATGCTTTGCGCCGTCGGCCATTTTTCGTACCATCCACCGGTCACGACGCCACGGACGGATTTTCGCGTAATGGGGAATATAATGTATTCGCTATTCCCAATTGCGAGAGGCACTCAATCAGGTGTGCAGTGAGATCAGTATTTTCGTAAGTAGGAGAGGCGTTTCGGAAGCCTTATAAATGGAGATTAGGTAGAAGATGGCCATGCTATATATTCGTTTCGCTACAGTGGTGATTATTAGATTTCAACCACCATTGGCTGATATATTTTGAAGACTTTGAAATAAGGTATTGTGCTCCTTTATGAAAGAAATTCCAAGGCCTTCAAACACAGAAACACCTTCGCACTTAAGACGAATAGTTGTAGAAATGTTTTAGAGGAACCATGTGCCACCTTGGTTGCTGAAACGAAAGAGGTGCACAATAAATGCCTTGCATGTGCACCCCTTTGAAACGGTTTGTACGTGAATTCCAAGCCATCCTTGTGAACTTATGTAGGGCCTGTGATGCGGATATACGTCCACTTCTGTGAACTAAGGAAGGGACCAGGGTTACATTGCACGTGAGGAGACACTCCCATAGAGCCCAGCGGCCGAATTCACTGCGGCGCACCAAGCTGCCGGTTTCGGTTTTGGGCGCGCGCGTTTTGAACACAAGCTGGAACGCGTGTTACGCTAATCGGAGCGATACTTCTCTTTTCCAAGCGAGGCCTGTATTGGCTGACAAGTTTCGGTAGCGACGTATTCACGCAGAAAAGCCCGGTTGCTCCCAGGGCCGAGCAGCTGCGGGAAAGGGTATTTGGATGAGTTGACAGCTGCGGCGGCGCCTGAGTCATAGGAAAGGGTTCCAGCTGCATTGGTGCGCTCTCACGCCACGCGCGCAACCAATCAGCGCCGTTTCGCTTCCGCCGAGGAGGGAAAGGGCAGGGAAAGGTTTCGCGCGACCTTTGAGGGCTTCGTTTCCGTTCAGTTCAGTCTCGGAAAACGGATGGGACGCGGCCACGCATTGTGCATTCCCCCAAGGAACGGGCAGCCTTCGACGAGCGGCGGCGAGAACTCGCGCTTGAAAAGGCTCGCCGTCCGCGTGCCGATCCAGCCGTTAGAGCCGCCCGAGCCCAGGCAATCCTACAGCAACACGAAGATCCCGAGATGAGTGAGCGGGAGGCGGAAGCAATCTGGCACCGTTACCTGTGGGTTACTTGACCATGAAGAAGGTCAGGTGCACGCAGGACGAGCTTCGCTTGCCCCCATTTTCCGGAAGGGGAAGGGTTAGCCAATTTTTGAGCGGCGCGAGCATCGAGTGACACGCTTGTTTCTTGCACAGCACTTCTGGTTCATCTCATGAGACGACCGGGGATGAAATGCAATATAAATCAGAAAAAAAAAGATCGAAAGAATTCAGTGTCCTGCCACTCTGCGAAGGATGACAAGCGAGGCTGCGAATGTGGGCCCCTTAATCGCGAACTGCACCTCCGCCGTGGGTCGGCCCGGCATCGCACTATCTTCGGTGTCGGCCCACGTATGAAAAATTGTTGGTCTTTCTCCACGGAGACGAGATCCGCCAGAACCTAGCCATAAACAGCGTCGCTGTAAAAAAATCGTACAGTACAAAATTCATGGGTTTCATTGTAGATATGATATCAGAACATAAGTTTATTTACAAGTTCAGCTAGTGAAGTGTCTGGAATAATTGGAATTAATGTGCCACTCGGAATGTGCCGCTCTATAATGACAAAAAAAAAGTCCCGATGTCGAGCGGTATCGAACGCACGTCACAATGGCTCCTGAAGGACAGCAAGCCGACGTATTAACAGGCTGCGGCACAAATGCACCGGATGCGTACCGCTTTTCAATGAATTGCTCTCAACCCTACGCTTTTGAGAGCTGCGCCACTTATGCGTGAGGTGTGCGCCGGTCTGCAACGAATTCCTCTCAGCCAAATTGGGTTACCGAGTATTATATGCCACACTAGGGCGTGCGGCAAGCGAGGGAACAATTTGCAGACACCGGCGCGCACCATGCTTATGGTCTCGGAGGACATGCGCGCACTTCCCGGCAGTGCCGCTAGGTCTACTAGATCTCACTATAGATCTCCCACGCTTCTCGTCTCGGAGGACATGCCAGGCAGTGCCGCTAGGTCTACTAGATCTCACTATAGATCTCCCACGCTTCTCGTCTCGGAGGACATGCCAGGCAGTGCCGCTAGATCTTCTAGATCTCACTATAGATCTCCCACGCTTCTCGTCTCGGAGGACATGCCAGGCAGTGCCGCTAGATCTTCTAGATCTCACTATAGATCTCCCACGCTTCTCGTCTCGGAGGACATGCCAGGCAGTGCCGCTAGATCTTCTAGATCTCACTATAGATCTCCCACGCTTCTTGTCTCGGAGGACATGCCAGGCAGTGCCGCTAGATCTTCTAGATATCACTATAGATTTCCAGGGCAGAGATCCCATGCCTGTAGAGCATCCGGTCGTATCAATCTAAACGACTCCTGCTTATCTCGACTGATGACCGGTTGGCGCTTCCATCCACTTTATATCCAAGTGTTTCTGGAAGGTGTACGTTAGTTAGAAGTCTCGCTGGGTGAATACCTTCGCGTTCCATAAGAATGTACCGGGTGGTGTCAGCATTTTTTGCTCCAGCAGACACACGTCTCATCTCGTTGTAAATGTTTGTTCCGGTTTGTTTGCGTCCTTAGGCGACCAGATCGATCATCGAATGACAAAGCACTGCTCTTTGTGTTACCGTGCCACAGATTTCGCCTTCTATTTCCTTTTTTTTCCTGATTCTTGTAAATCTCCGCGGTCTTCTTTTCTTTTTTGTTTCCATAATTTGTATCCAATTTTCTGTCACTGTTTCTCTCTCTCTCTCTCTCTCTCTTTTTTTTTTGTTTGATGACTCCTGGTTATTTATTTACGCTATCAATCACCCTGCACCTGGCTGCCAGCTTTCTTCACCTCTTCCTCCATTCTGTCTACACGCGTTTGAGGCACAGATACTCGCGTACTTCAGCCGCCCATTTACTTTCATCGACGTTCCCGAGCCTGTCTTCAAAACTAAATTTGAAACCGCACCCGTGGCAACAGTGGCGGCATCTGGCGACATTGGCGCGACTCACACCGAGAAAAAGGGCGGGAAATTCGAAGGAGGTTTTCGTTACGTAGCTCAGGGGTGGGGGTGGTAGAGGGGGGAGGGGGTAGAGGGTGGGGGGGGAGGAAATTCTTGTAGGGTGCCACGGTAATTTGGTAAATTATTGGTAAATTATTGCGAATGCTCGACTGTAACTCGGCTTGACGATAGTAGTAAATTAGGTTTTGATTTATGTCCCTCGCGTAGCGAGCAGCTGACGCAAAAGAGGGTCTTGGCCGACAGTGCAGGGAATATAGGGAAATTTGGGATGATGATTGATGGGTTTTAATTGCGCAAGGGCATCTTTGGCCAATGAGCGCCAAGTGGATTGTATATATGTAACGATATATAATATATATACAAGACACAGGCCGGGATGGTAAGCATGTTGAAGTGTGCTATATAAAGGGGCAAATATTTCCTAGTGACAAAGGTATAAAAGGCCTAGCTAAACAATCAACAATCCTGTTAATCTTATATCAGATACTTAAATTGTGTGTGGGTTGATTAGAGATTTCGGTGACTATGAGCGATCACTTGTTATATGTTATATGCTATGTACGTGTTATACAGATTATTAGTAGTTTTCAGTGATTATAAGCGATAAATTCTGCCTTGAAGCCGTTAGCAAAGTACATTTACCACTCTTTCTTGGAGCTCATTTTTCTGTTCATGTCGTGGTTGAACCCCTTGTCACGTTCTGGTTTAGTTTTTCGTTCAACTTGTACGAGATTTTTATGTTTATTTACAACAGTATCTTATTGGCGCATACGAAACAACAAATACAATTTATTTGCGTATATGAAAACCCACCTGCGTGGTCTTTTTTGCCCTAGTATATACCAAATAATTGAATAAAATACAGCGGTTCCTTTAACAGTGGACCACCCTGTGGATTCTGCACATCAGAATCAGAATCGGTTTAATTGTTATCATTAGAAAAATTATAGGATGTTAATATACAAAAGGAGGTCCCGAAGTGAAAGACTGCAGTGGGACCTCCTTTACAAACTAAGCGTAATAAAACGCAGATTACAGCAGTTTCACCAAATCGTTAACAAGGAAGGATTAGAGTTTTAGTATGAATAGCATAATTGAAGAATTAAGCGAGCATAAATAAGAGACATATAAGAAAGTACTGTAGCCTAATCTCGTCCAACACTACTAAATTAACAACGTAAATTACGACGTACAAAGCATAATTTGGGAACTCGAATATTTATACATGGCAAGGACATCTGCGTAATTTAGCAAAACGCGTTCAAGCTTTATGGCAACATTCTATAAGGAGTTCTGTAAACTGTTCATCTAAGCGCTTCGCAGGGGGGCATAGTCGTGGCTCCTCCGATCGCTCTGGGAGGCGCCAAACGCTCGGACGGGGGCGGGCTCTCTCTGGTTCCGATCTCGAGAGGACTTCGAACGCTCGCAAATCGCGCGTATATAGGGGCGTGGCACGCAGCAAGTCGAACGCACCATCATAGCACTTCTCATCCTTCTCAACGACAAACGTTGTGTGGCTTATCGTGCTTCATCGTCTGATACCGCGATGGGACGGCAAACTTCGCGAACGACACCGCCTCGGAATCGATTGAAAGACGTCCGCGCGGCCACATAAGCGAAAGCCACCAACTTGCCCACGCACGCTGTTCGGGCCGCCTCCGTTGCGTCTCTTTCACCCCTCTTTCGATTCCCTCTACCACTTGTGCAGCGTGGTTGAGGTGTCCTCAACTGAGAGACAGTTACTGCGCTGCACTTAACCCCAATTTTTCCTTCCGCAAGCAAGAATCACTCTCTCCCGCGCGTGTCGTCCAATGCTCTGTCACGGTAGTACACCTTCTCATCGACAAACGCTATGTGTCTTATCGCGCTCTATCGTGGGATAGCGCGATCGGACGGAAACCTTCGCGAACGACCGACACCGCCTCGGCGTCGGTTCAGAGACGCATCCGCGTCCCCTCGCCCCGCAGCTGCCAATCTGGCAACCCTGGTGAGCACCCGCGGCTCGAAGCCTGGAACCTGCGCGCGCTCCGTGGCGCTGATGCTGGAGCGCGTGTTGTTCCTCCGAACGCGCTGCCGGTCCACGCTGCTCGGCGCCCTGATGCCCGTGCTGGTCCTGGTGGCCGCCTTCCAGTGGATGGCCGCGGACCAACCGAAGCGCGAGAACGCCACGTCCTCCGTCATCCTGGTGCCGGTGTCCCTGCGAGAGCTCTATCCCGACGCCCGCGTCTTCCTCGACGACGACGACGAGGCCAGGAAGGGAATCAGCCCGTACTACGTCCATATGGTAAGCGGGGCTACTGTGCAGTACATCCGTACGCGCGTGTTAAGCAAGCGAGCGAGCGGAGCGATGGACTCGCGAAGCCGACGCACGACGAGGCCGAGGAATTATAAAGCTGACGCAAGGTAGGGCTAATCCGCTCCCGCTGATATAGAGCCTAGTACGCATGCGCAAACGCTTGAGAAAGCTTGCGGGAAGATGGCTGCCACGATAGCTTAAAGGGACACTGAAGTGAAAAATAATTTCTACTGCATCAGTAAATTACCGTTTTACAACACCAAAAACACCACTCTTACAACGATGAGACGTTTGGTAAGCCAGAAAAAGGGCAAAACGAAATACGGGTGGCGACGCCTGCTTAAGTTCCCGCACCTGGGGGCTGAAACGTCTTGGATTTTGATGGCAACTTCTAGGGCCAACTAATTATATATAGCGGTACAGACTGACTATACTGTGTTATAAAGGAACCAAATATTAAACATGCCAAGTTTCGGGAACCTTTATACAGCCAACGCGGCCCAAATGCGAAACCATACTTTGGAATTTCTGACGTCACGCTGACGTACCGGCGCTGGGTTTCCGGCGCGAAATTCAAATACTGATACTTGGACCTTCATTTTCTCATCTAATAATCAAACTATTTTATTAAATGACTGCCTGCAGGGTTCTCAAACAATGCTTCATTAGTCTAGATTGATTTATTGTTTCGCTTTAGTGTCCCTTTAACTTTATAGGTTCTGCACGGTGAGCAATTCAGAAGGCGCTTCCACCTGTGGCAAGCTGTATTTTCGTCTACTTTCGTGAGGCTTCTCCTCCTTATGTCTGCAGTTCAGTTATAGGGAAAGTTAATAAACAGGTAGAGTAAAGTTTCCCTGACTTAATTGTATATTGGCTTCATATAGTTACGAGCAAAAGAAAATAGAACTCCACAATTCCCATTAATCTCGCTCATCGCTCAGCACAGTGTAGCGGCGGGCCTTGGTGCGGGAGAAGCTGCTTGTGCCATTTTGAACACCGGATTTGAAAGTTTCCGAAATAGCCAAGCTTTGGTCAGTCAGGAGGATGTCTATCGATGTTCTTTCAGGATTCACAGAAACTCATGCTTACGCTTTCTACGCAGTACATTCGAACCTGGATATAGCGAAATTGATGGGGAACGAGTGATATTTCGCTAACGCGAGAGATTCGTTAAACCGACAGCGCTCGTGGGACTCGTGCGAATAGCGTTATGTTTATTAAGGAGTCAAAATGGCTGGCCGCCCTCCATAATGATATGTCCAGCGTCAGGATTGGCTACAATTTTCTCTTACGAACAATTGTATCTCCCAACACACACTCACGCACGCACACACACGCGCGCGCGCACACGCACACGCACACAAAGGAAAATTGGGCACTATGTTATGACTTTGCAATAGAATACATCTCTAATAATATATATCTCTCTGAGCGTCTCTATAACGCACTGCTCCGCTCAGATTTCTCTTAGCTCGGCTGCAAAGCGACAAACAATTAAGCGGACGCCCTCACGTTCGGCCATTCGTCTCTGAGCGGAGAGAAGGCAGTGCTGGGCGCTCCGCCGCCAGCATGAAAGTATAGTGCGAGTGCGGGCTATACCTTCATGCTCTCTAATCTTGACGACGCCAGGTCCAGGTATTTCGAGACAACTTTCGTGAATTATATTTTGGCTTTTAACGTGCCTAAACTGCACAATGGGTTATGCGGGAAGACGTACTGTAGAGCCCCGGTTTAGTTTGACCACCTGGGGTTCCTTGAACGACAGAAAGCTGAGCTAGTTGGTGAGGATTCATTATGCAAAAAGGTGACGCGTGCTCACAGGACGCAAGAGAAGAGGACAACACGAACGCGGGCTATCAACTGATAGTCGGCTTTCGTGTTGTCCACTTCTCTTGTGTCCTGTCTGCACGCCTCACCTTTTTGCATAATGGCGTTCTTTAACGTTCATCTAAAGCGCGGCACTTTTCCCGATTCACTCTCCGTGGAAATACGGCCGTCGCGGTCAGATATTGAACCTGCGACCTTGTGCTCAGCACCTGAACGCCAAAGCAATTTTCGTATAAATAGAAATGGGGTTTAGACATCTTAAAACGACAATCGCAGTATGAGGCGCGCCATATAGGGGGACTCCAGATCAGTTTTAACAACCCGGGGGTTCTTTAACGTTCACCTAATTTTGGGCGCACGAACACTTTTCCATTTCGGCTCCATCGAAATGTTGGCTGCTCCGGCAGGGATTGAACCTCGCGACCTCGAGCCGAGCTGCGCCGCGCCATTGCCACTGGGCTTACCACGGCGGGTCGCTCTTGCGCGAAATTAAAAATATCACACAAGTTCTTTTCCCAACTTTAGTACTCGTTAAGTGTGGTTCTTTTACGTGCGTGAGGTAGCGTGTCTATACTGCTTCGAAGATGTGCGTCGGTACTTTTCCAAACTAGCCTCGGGCTTGTTTTTGTTGCGCAGGTCAAAGAGGAAGGGGTGGTGATGGCCCGCTACGACGGCACGGCGGGTGACGTGCTCCTCCAGGAGGCCAGAGCGGACTACGTGTCCTACACTAGTAGCTCCGTCCTAGGCGCTGTCTTCCGCGACGAAGAGTGAGCCGCTCCCCATCGTTCCGCGCAAGCGTAGTCTTCGTTATCGCTTGGCCTTTAAATTATTTAAACTGACACTAAGAAGAGCTCTAAATGTATTTGTACTCGTAACGTATTCTTTCAAACCTTATTCACCTCAATTTTACGGTAAGAGATGGGTTGTTAGAAGAGAAAACTAAAGTCAAGGTTATTTTCTATTGCATTTTTTTTTTGAATTCGGGTCTTAACTCCAGCACGTCCCCCTAACCCCAATACGTCAGTGGAACGTCAGGAATGTCAAGTTATTTATTTTCCCCCCGTATTTGGGGGGAACCATTATAGCTTAGTAAAAAAAAAACTAACTGAGACATGCTAAGTTGTTCAGTTTTTGTCTCTTTTCGAACAAGATGGAGCGCGTATTTGCTGATAAAAAAAAAATTAACTAGGCCCGAGCATTCGCAGTCCATACCCGTGACGTCACTGCGAACTGGGGGCGCGAACTTCAAGACTGCGTCGCAACCCGTCTTTCGACTTTGTGTGTTTTCTAGCTCTCAAGACAAGCAATCTCTCACGGGCAGAGTGGCCTATTGGCTATTGTAGAAGCGTGATTGAGTTACTGATATAGGTAAACTAATTTTGTCCTATCGGCGCACAAGACGAGAACGAAGGAGAGGCTGCACTGTAAAATAATTTACACCCTTAAAAGTGAAAAAGGGTGTAAATGTGTATAACTCACACCCTTAGAGTGTTATCTATGTAATGGACACCCTAAGGGTGTGAGTTTTAGACACATTACACCCTTTTTCACTTTTTAGGGTGTAAATTATTTTGCAGTGTGAGACGCACGAGCGGCCGTGTGTCTCTCAGCCTCTTCTTCGTCCTCGTCTTGTGCGCAATAAAGCTGCATTCGTGTCCTACCAACATGGCCAAACAGTCACCTTAGTAATTTTGTCCGTTTAGTGCCCCTTCAAGCAAGTAGCTTGACGCAAGCTCGCGTATACGGCGGTTCGGCCGTCATGATGAATAAAGTGCGTGCACCGGCTCTGACTTCGTGCTTCTGGCTTCAAACGGCTTTGTAACTTACCACAGCGATCGTTTTGCAACAAAGCATTGCACTATGAGTGCGCGGGAACGTATTGCCTTCGCGCCTTTAGAAATAATACGACGGCTTCGAAATTCCCGAAAGTAAGGTGTAATGATGTAATGTCATATGGCAACTGTCATATGGCAAAGTTGTAGGATTAGACAAATCCCCTGTAAATACGCATCATCCCTGTAGTAGCTGGATGGTGGTAGCTTCGAGGTCTCCCGAGTAATTTAGGTACGAATCTCTATGGTTTCTACGCCAACGCCTACCCTTAGGCATAAGGATGCCACAATCGTCGAACGACCACACAAGTTACGAGAAGATGCATCGATGCAGTTATTACTTGCGTGCAATTTCTGTGGAGCTCCGTGGACGCTTGTCGACCGATGCGCTGGCAACACAAACGGATAAAAATTGTGCGCAGACCAGGATTGTGTATTTGATAGCCTCGAAGCTATCGGAACATTAGCAGGCGCTTCTCGTGTGAGGATATATGGCACTTCATAAAAACATTAAAGTTGAGAAACGCAACACTAAAGTTGCTTTCAAAGTGCCGGACTCGGCGTCATCGACACTATCGTGACGTCAAGACACAGAGCAATATTTTGGTGACGTCTTGTAGCCATAAAGCTAAATGCAATGACGTTATACTCGCCGAAAGAAATGCATAACGGTGTTGCGTCCGTTTTTTCTGGCTGCTCTCGCGAGTGACGCCTGTATATATATATATATATATATATATATATATATATATATATATATATATATATATATATATATATATATATCGTAGGACTAGAGCTAGCCAATGTAGTACAACATCACAAAACACCCACCTCCTAAATACCAAAAATGAAACTGCGCATGGTTTTTTAGAAGCGAGTATTATGGTAACATATTCGGGCACTCTTACCCTTTATTTCTTTGTGTGCGCACGTGCGTGCGGGTGTGTTCTACCGCACGCACGCACGCACACAGACAGACAAGTTAAAGCTGCCACGTCATGGTGCGTTACAGCTACACAGTCGAGAAAGTTTTGTCCTCGCGCGCACAAACTATATCCATGCTCCCCCTTGGCCGGACAGGTTGCAGGCCTGGTTCAACCCCTACGCCATCATGAGCAAGTCCCTGACATTCGACCTCGTCAGCAGCGCCCTGCTCGCGTTCAACACCGGAAGCTTCTGGGCACGCTTCGAGACGACGCTGGCGGTGCACATTCCCCAGGTACGTGACGTTTCCAACTTTGGCGTCGCCGAGAGGAAGTTTCGTCCGAAGCCCACAGACGCTCGACCGATCGAGGCTCAATCGAACGAAGGGAAAGAACGGTCTCGCCTCGTCGGTGCACGCCATGACTACACCGAACGCTCGTAGACTGCGGAGCTAAAGGCGACATCTGCCTGCCTCAAAGTAAAGGACGTTAGATGTGCAGCTTGGTTGCCCTAATTTCTGAAACTAATCTCTAGCGCAACATCGAAGCATGGGCTACAACGAGGCGGAAACACTAGGTGGAGACCTGTGATAAGGAGACACCGATGTAGATGACTGAGTTGAGGTTCACATTAGTCGGTGCGTTTCTTTCTCTTTCTTTTGCGTGACCGGAATGCGCGTTTTTTGCACCTTATAGCGCCGAGCGCCGCAGACGCTTGGTGGTACACGGGTCGCGGAGCAGACGACGCGCGAGTAGACAGAAGTTGACACGGATGCGAGCTCACTTTGTTAGCCCACCCGTGACGGTGCGCTGATAACCCTGATAACGAAACAATGTGTCTCTTACTTGGATGCAGCAAATAAAACATGGGTTAAAACACATGTTGCTCTACTCATGAAGTTTTGAACGTTACATAAACACTTAATACAAGTAATACACTTCAACGTTTAACTCACTTCTACATGGATGTGCACCCCTGGTGACGCGGAAAATATCAATCCGGTATTCTATCTCTTGCCACACATTCTGCGACATGGCTGGTGTGATTGTGGCGAAAGTGTTGAATGAGACACAGCTGGACAGAAACCTCATGAGTTTCTTGTAGGCCTGTAATAAAAAACAAAGGTTACCATATATATATATATATATATATATATATATATATATATATATATATATATATATATGAGAAGCACGAAAAGGTTGCTCCACCGACCGGAATTCTTGGGTAAACATAACAAAAATAACCCCGAAGTTATCTTTCTCATCTTCCTAAACACGTTGCAGATAAGCAGACAGATATCAGCTGCCTTCGTGCATTCAAGCTCGCTTTCCTGCCGTCGCATCTGCTCGGCTGCGCGATGTCGACCATTCCGTTTACGGCAGCGTCCGGAAGGCGGCACCACAAGCAATGCAAACGTTAGTCCTAACGCAGGCGGGAATTTTGCAAACAAGAAAAGGAAGAAAAACAATTTAAATGTGGTAGAGCCCTTCGTAGTGTTACGGCAGATATGCATGCAGGGGAAAAAATACTGGAAGGGACAGGACCAGGTTCTTGATTTTCGAGGTTTTTTTTTTCTTCTTTTTTTTTTTGTTGCCTGTATACGTGCTGTAGCACTACGAAGGATGCATCACAAAACTAACACGCCGGCATACATTGTTGAGGTGGCAACACCACAATGAAGTTCCCGCGCTAGCTGCCCCTGGCATCATATATTTGGTGACATAAAACATAAACGTTTCATTTACCGTCCTGGTAGCCCGGTGGTACGAAGCCTCCACCATCGCCCCACGCTGCCATTGCAGTGAATTAGCGCGAATGAAAAGATCACAACACAGTTGGTGCTTGCTACAATACTAACAAAAATACCCATCGCAACTTAAGAAAAGTCAGGTGAGTAAAGGTGCTTTAACAACTTGGGTTTATGTGCTTTTAATGTATGATAAGCCCACTGCACTAGTCTGCACAAGACGACCAAGGCGATCATAGGTGCTCCCCGTATGAAGGCAACCAAACGGAACGCAGTGTGGTCGGAGTCGTGAGAGTTCGCGGTGACATTTAATAGCCGTTAATTAGTAGCTGTTTCGCTGAGCGCTGCTCGTCGAAACTACCACCCCCGTTCGAAAAATCAAAACTGTCGCAGCCAAGGTCGTTTTGTTGAAAGTGCTCTGGTTACACTTATCCACCATTTTGCCTGTATAGATTCCTCTAGTGTCTTTTTTTTTTTTCTGCGAAAAAAAAAATACTTTGACATGACGCGTCCGTGCCTTCATTGCGTCCAGGTGATGAAGCAACAGCGGAAGCGGCGAATGAAGGGAGACCCGGATGCCGAAGACTACGAAGACGACCCCATGGGCCGCGTCGACGAGCAGGTGCACAGCATGGCTGCCATCTGGGCGCTGATGGGGCCGCTGGCGTTGGCCCTGATCGCGTCCTCCTTCGTGGCGTTCCCGAACGCTGAGAGCTCTAGCGGCTTCATGCAGTTGGTGCTGATGACCGGCGTCCCCGGATGGCTGCACTGTCTCTGCAACACCGTATTCGACCTCGCCCTATACGTCTGGGTGGTCATACCGGCCTCTGCGGCCTTCGCTACCTACTTCCAGCTGTATTTCATCTCCTACAGTGAGCGCCGCATGATGCGCTTGCCTTGTTACGGATGAGGAGAAAAGAAAAAAACGTTGTTCCGCAGCTATTGTACACGATTGTCACGTTGTTGTGGTTTTGGCGAACCGAAAACTGCCGGAACTCTTAAGTCAACCAGCCAGTTTCCGAGTACAATTTCGCATCGAGGAAGATTGGAAACAATTCGTGACTTTTATTTCTGGCCACAGAAAGTTGATTTGTATCAAAACAAAAGAAATAATAATGAAACCTTGGTTGAATTAAAGCGAAATTATTATAGTAATCAATTCGTTCCTAGCTGGTTTGTTTGACTGCCCACAGCAAAGGGAGCTGCTTCATTTTATCAAATCAAAAACGAAACTATGCGTTTTACGTTGTTTCCCGCTCCTAAATCGGCCATGTTGAGTCCATGAACTCTACGTAGCGTATATGATACGTTGGACATAACAGTGTTAAACAGAAATGGGGTTCCCACGTTTCTAACGTAGTAGTTTGCAATCATTGAACCTAATGAACCTCATGATTCAGACAACAATAGAGAGCATTCGCGTGACGTCAGAAAACGTCACATTTCCCGTCCCGTTCGCAAGTTTCCACCACGGTGGCTTCCACTATGCTGTCAGAGATGTAACGCGTGGCTTTTCATCATGCTGCCTGTAAAACAATATGGCGGTCTCGCAGTGACGTCCCTGCCTAACCCATACGCAAAGATTTCGTCGTACGGCGAGCTGTACGAATCGTACTCTATCACAGAGGCCCTGCTCTCGGTGTTCGCCACGGCCGGCATACTGTGCATCCTGTCTGCATACTACATCGCCTACTGGAGCAGCAGCGCCTGCAGAGCCCACGTCACAGCGTTCATCTGGTTCGGGGTTACCGGTGAGCGTTCGGGGTTACCCGTGGGCGTTCGGGGTTACCGTGAGCGTTCGGGGTTACCGGTGTGCGTTCGGGGTTACCACTGAGCGTTCGGGGTTACCGGTGAGCGTTCCCGCTCGTGCGCGCTACGAAAGCCGCGTGTATTCTAAATTTCGAAAGCGAATAGAACAGTCTGTGCTCTTCGATTCACGTTGAATTCGTGAATTTCCTATTCGAATATGTCGAATATTCGTGCCGTTTCGAATACTTATACCGGACAACAGTAGTTGCTGCAGTCCACTGCGGTAGCAAGAATGACTGATGAGAGCCTTCCTATAATAATTTGCTGGATGGTAACGACGGTTATTGGTAGCATGAACCAGTTCCTGAACAAACACGTGGATGATATATCACTTCTGCACTTTGAGTTCGGTCATTCTCCCCGCGTTTGGATCGCTTTAAAACAATGGACGGTTATATCGAGTTGCAATGAGGTTCAACAAAAATTACCCTCCACTATGCGCACCTTAATTTCGTTAGGGTCAAATATCAACATCAAAGTGCTCCAGGTGCGGTCACATTTCCTTTGCTTTTCGTTTACACGCTTTCGGTTGACCTGAAATTCCGTCAACGGCATTAAAATGTGTCAAGTAGCGTAATTAAGCCTCCTGTTGTCAGGCTCCAAGGACACTGAACATTCCAGTTTGTTTAGAAATGGGAAGTATCCATTATTCGATTTCACACTCGAAAGCCGTATTTCGCGCACCTCTTTTATATGCCTTTTGCCACACCGTTGGAGCTTTGAAGTCTCAGAAGTGAGTTAGACATATCGTTACATATCGACTTAGTTCATAGTCATTCATATTAAATTTCTTTTTAAATTAGCAACAACTGACTGACCGTATGAAAGCGCACGAATAAGTTAATCATTGGCTGCAATGATTACGAGAAACGTAAACCGATTATTTCGCCATGGATAAAGTACGTGGGATATACCGTAAAGCTTGGTTGTGCCTTCACCGACGGGGCCCTGTGTATACCAAAGAAGCTCGGCGCTCTTTTTCCTTGTCCCCATAGCACAGGACACGCAAAAACAAGTAGTGCGTGCACTAACGAGCATACACACCGCGAGTGAGGGTGACACAAATCTTAAATCGAAGGTTCAAGTCTAATTGGATCGGGACGTAAGCACAGGGTGCGTGGCAATTTCGCACGTGCCGTTCGTTGGGCGCGCAACGAGCAGCCAGCTCTCCAATACACTTGATCAGCGCGATTGGGCTCACTGGAGACCCGCGGTGGTTGCTCAGTGGCTGTGGTGTTGGGCTACTGAGCACGAGGTCGCGGGATCGAATCCCGGCCACGGGGGCCGCATTTCGATGGGCGCGAAAACACCCGTGTACTTAGATTTAGGTGCACGTTAAAGAACCCCAGGTGGTCAAAATTTCCGGAGCCCTCCACTACGGCGTGCCTCATAATTAGAAAGTGGTTTTGGCACGTAAAACCCTATAATTTAATTTTTTTTTTTTTTTTTTTGGGGGGGGGGGTCACTGGAGACCTTTACAGTCAGGTTGCTCACTTCGAGTCAGCGAAACTAGCACGTGACTGATGCGACAGGCTGCTTTATTTTCCCCTTTCTTCGTGTTCCTTTCACAGCAATTGTGACCACTGCTGTGGAATTTCAAGTAAGGCATGTTGACAATGTCTTGTTGTTAGGAACGGGATATGCCAAATAATTTATGCGGAAAAATCGCTACTTGGAGGAAGATTCATGAACTCATCCACACGACTGTAATCAGTTAACAATGCAATAATAAAAAAAGATGATGACAATGAAGCGTATGGTGCCCTGTATCTACCTTTTCAACGTCACTGTTGGAAATGACAGATAAAACTCGAGCGTGCTAGAAGTTAAAGCTTGAGCGATATTGTGAACAAACATTAGAAAGAACTCGGAAGCAATTTTTTCTTTGTAAGTTGTTTGGGAAGTAACTAGCTATGCAATGCGTTCCTGTACAAAGGATTGGGGGCCAGTGACCGCACTTTTCTCAAGTTTTGACTTGTTGGACGGATGGTCTCGTTTTGTTCTCGCAACTTGCCCGGTTGTTCTCGTTTGAGCGCCCGGATAGCGGCTCTGGCTATTGGCTCACGGTCACTTGAAGGTCGCCGAAAACGGGAGCTGCGAGCATTTCATGCTTAAAGATCGCACGTTTTTCTCGGACAGCTTCGCAGTCTAAGAAAAAAAAAATTCGTCCAGTTGGCTGATTGAGCCCAGGTTAATCAGTACGAATTCTTTGACTGCGAAGCTTTGTCGTCGACGAACTCGCCCGTGTATGACGAATTCGGTGCGCGTTAAAATCCCAGGTGGTCAAAACTAACACGAAGTGCCCCCCTCCCCACCCCCTTTCCCCTGCACGACCTGCCTCACAATCCTATCGTGGCTTTGGCACGTAAAACCCCCCAGCATGTAACTCTTTTTGTTGTTGTATCCTCCTCGGCTGTACGGCCTGCCCCAAATCGTATCCTGGTTTTGGCACGTAACCCTCCTCCCCACCCCGTCCCGCAGCATGTAACTGTTTTTGTCGTTGTTGCTGTTGTTTCCTTCTCGGTCCCGCAACATGTAACTGTTTTTGTCGTTGTTGCTGTTGTTTCCTCCTCGGTCCCGCAGCATGTAACTGTTTTTGTCGTTGTTGCTGTTGTTTCCTCCTCGGTCCCGCAGCATGTAACTGTTTTTGTCGTTGTTGCTGTTGTTTCCTCCTCGGTCCCGCAGCATGTAACTGTTTTTGTCGTTGTTGCTGTTGTTTCCTCCTCGGTCCCGCAGCATGTAACTGTTTTTGTCGTTGTTGCTGTTGCTTCCTCCTTGGTCCCGCAGCATGTAACTGTTTTTGTCGTTGTTGCTGTTGTTTCCTCCTCGGTCCCGCAGCATGTAACTGTTTTTGTCGTTGTTGCTGTTGTTTCCTCCTCGGTCCCGCAGCACGTAACTGTTTTTGTCGTTGCTGCTGTTGTTTCCTCCTCGGCAGGTCTGGTGACCTTCTACACGACCGTCTGGATGTCCAGGACCGGGAGGGACATTGAATTCCTGTGCACCCCGCTGCCCCAGTGCTCCGTGCCCATGGCGGTCATCAAGGTGGTCGCCCTGGACTGGTCGCGGCGCGCCTGCCGGCAGCTGGCCATCAGGAAGCTCGATAACATCACGGCGCTGGTGGCTTTCTGCCGCAAGACGGCCGACTACGAGGTCACCTACCAGGAGGACATGTTCGCCGGCCTCCTCAAGACCCACGTGGACATGTGCTGCGCCAGTGCGTGACCCCTGCCGACCTTCCTTACCCAGCGAAATTTTTTTTTTCGCTAGATAGTATACACTCCGGTACTCTACGCGTATACCCAGGTGGGCCTTCTGTAATGCATGCAGCGGCATGCGTTGCTAATGCGATTAGCATTCTTAGAGGGTTCTATGCATCTGAGGGTGTCTGCCGCTTTTGGTTACTGCCGTTAATGAGGTACTGAACCAACTGCACGGGAACCAAGCATTTAATAATTAGCAGTTACGAAAGTTTCTGACGCCTAAGAGTTATTTCACAGTAAAGAAGAAGAAAGAAAAAGTCTGCGGTAAAGTTTTTCTACGAAACCGTTCTCGATGAAATTGAGTTTGGTAAGACCCGGTTCGACGGAACAACGTTCGGCGCACAGGTTTTCTTCGAGCCGCTTCCGCGTGACATATTTACCGTGGGACCGTCTTGTTTTGCAGTGCTGGACGCGAATCTCCAGGACACAATCGAATGGAGCCCGCTCAAGGCGACTAGAACGGGCGTGGGCTTGGAGCTGTACTACCTGTGGGCGGAGGCGATCATACTGTTCGCCTATCTGAGCTGCCGCAATTCGGGTCGATTTTTCCGCTCGGACTCCGTGGGCACGCCGTCACGTGGTTCGGCCGACACCGAGGTTACCAAAGAACGGTATACGGTAGGTGTTATTCGGAGGTCCCCAAAGAGCGGAACACGGTAGGTTTTATTCGGAGGTCACCAAAGAGCGGAACACGGTAGGTGTAATTCGGTGGTCACCAAAGAACAGAACACGGTAGGTGTTATTCGTAGACAAATGAACACCGTGGAGCATCTGGCCGCGCTACTGGTTAAGCCTTACAAAAATGTAGTTAGACCGTCGATGAACTTTGTATAGATTGCTTTTATTCCATTCTATATGTCTCGTATTGTGTCTATAAAATATTATATACGTTGTCTATAGGCAAGAAAATTGTCTCTCGATATTGGTCTACTCCCGGACCGTGTGCGGAGAAATATCGTTGTTAAGTTGCTTATTTCATTTAGCCGGTTCTTTGCCTTTAAACAGTCTGCACAGTTAAACAGCCTTTAAACAGACTAAGGTCATTACTTTATCTAGTTTCTTAGTGAATTCCCAGCCTATGTAGACTGTCTCAGAAAAAGAGTCGTCTACTCCTTTTCGTCAATTACAAGTCTATGTATAGTCTACTGACAAAACTCATTATTGTTTTAGTGGATTTACATAACCAGTCTTTTGACAAAAGTAATTGTTCATTTTAATCGATTCCCATTCTGCTGTATTTCCAATACCTGTGCGTAGACAAGAGTCGTCCATTTAATTTCGGCGATTGCGCTTCTATCGACGTTCTATTGGTGAAAGTCGTCAGGCTATTTATATATTCACAAAGGTTCTTGAGCGTCGAGAGTGCGGACACAGCCGAAATATTCTTCAATCACTTGTGACAGCTCTTAGCCCTACCAATACGTGCCACCCTGAACGCTACTCCCAGACATTCTTCTTAAGCTGCAGAAACTCTACAACAATCACAATTAGAAGATGCTAAATTCGTATCGAAATGCCCAACTTGGCGTCCTCGAGATTATCGCTATGTCAAGACAGAAATCAAAACATTCTGTCGTGTTGTGTCAATACGGTTAGCTATGCTAGTGTTTCAATACTCGCCGTAGAGGGCTAACTACAGAGCTATTAGGAGCGGGCACCCGGCACCATAGAGGTAGCGTTCGCCGAGCGGACTGGAGCTTGACCAGCAGCAGAGACGATATGACGTGAAGCATTACAACGCGTTTCATTACATCTTGTGGGGGTTCTGAAATCGCATTTCACTCGAGCTCCAGCCGTTCGAGCGTTTGGTAAGCAATTTTTTTTTTACATACTGTGGGTTGTTATGCAAGTTACGACGCTCACTTATGCAAGTTACGTGCTAACGCCATCAGGAACGATGCCGTTAGCGTCGTTCCTGATGGTAATTACGTTTGACAACCATGTATGATCATGAGAGAAGCAGACGCTGAGATATTTATGTAAAGGTAAGAAAGATATGTGGGATCCCCGAAATGATATAGCATGGACTGCCGGCAGCCGGAAACTAGCGAAGTTTTCTGTTTTAATGGGCGTTTTTCCATGTTACGCAGATCACGTTGAAGCTTATCATAATCATGGTTTTCACTGATGCTTCACTTCACTTCACTTTATTACCTTAAAGGCCCCCAGGATTGGGGGTATTACATAAGGGGTGGGTAGCTAATAAAAGAAATTAAATACACAAGGAAAATATGTTTAGGTACAAGTTTGCTCGCTGGTAAACATGTTAATTATACAGTTGAAAAACGTGGATGGGCAGGTGATTGTGACGATGTCGTGTGGAAGGTCGTTCAAGTCCGAGGCTGAACGTGGGAAGAATGATGAGGCAAAAGTGGTAGTGTGCGCACGTGGACGGGCAACTTGAAGGGGATGACCAAGGTGGAGTGAAATGCGTGCAGGAGGACTGATGTAGGGCGGATGACGAAGTGAGCTGTAAAAGAACCTACGAAATAAGTACATAGCAGCGATACGACGCCGACAATTAAGCCCGGGGTTGTTTAGCCAGATTCTGCTTTTAACGATGATATACTGACATTATATGAATAGCATGAATGAATGAATCTTGTGGCACGGTTCCGTACTGATTCTAGACAGTTTGTTCGATATTTTTAGTTAGGGCTCCAGATGGCAGAGGCATATTCCATCTTAGAGCGTACGAGTGACTTGTAGGCAAGCAATTTTGAGTTTGGTGGCGCTAGACGTAGATGACGTTTTAGGAAACCAAGGCTTCTGTTAGAAGATGATATCACTCTAGTGACCTGCGCGTTCCAGGTTAGATCGTTAGACAACGTTACGCCTAGGTATTTGTAGACTGTATTAATGATATCGTGAAGTGCGAGATTGTATAAGGGAACAGGGGAGGATTACGTTTTCGATGAAATGACATGAGTTTGCATTTATCGGAGTTTAGTTCCATGAGCCATTGGTTACACCAGTCCTGGACGCAAGTTAAATCTCTTTGGAGTGTTAGTTGATCAGAGGGGTTACTGATTGTGCGATAGATAACACAGTCATCGGCAAAGATACGAACGTTACAGGAGACATGTGTTGGTAGGTCGTTAATATATATTAAATATAGAAGGGAACCAAGGACTGACCCTTGCGGGACGCCTGATGTTACTGCAAGAGGCCTAGAGGCTTGATTATTAACGTGAACAAATAGGGTACGGTTTACCAGAAATTCTTTTATCCACTGCAGTACGTTATGATGCAAGTTTAACCAAGAAAGCTTTAGTAGCAAGCGCTTGTGAGGAACCTTGTCGAGGGCTTTCGCGAAATCTAGGAAGATTGAGTCAGTTTGAGGGTTAGAATCAAGGGCCATGTGCAGGTCATGGACAAAAATAGCTAATTGTGTTGCACAAGATAGGTTCTTACGGAAGCCGTGTTGAGAAGGAAGAAAGAAATTAATAGAGTCAAGAAAGTTCATTATACAAGAATAGATAACATGTTCCATGATTTTGCATGGCACACTTGTTAAAGAGATGGGGCGAGAATTAAGGGGCGATTCTTTGTTACCTGATTTGAAGACCGGAATGACTTTCCCCACCTTCCAATCGCTGGGTATGCTACCTGTGGAGAGTGATTGTGTGAACAGTAATGATAAGTACACTGAAGAAGCAGGCAGAATGTTGTTTAAGAGTTTGCTGGTGATTTCGTCAGTACCTGCAGAAGATGACATCTTAATATTTTCAATGATACCGGTGATGTCGGGTGCAGCGAATGTGACTGGTGGCATGAGCGATCTTGGTTGGCCAGTTGGGAGAAATGTTGGCATATCAGTTTCGTTTGTGAAGAAGGATGAAAATGCAGTGTTAAATGTATTTGCACACTCAACATCGCTCACTTCCTCGCCAAGTGTGTCGGTAAGTGTGATGATAGGCGCATGATCAGGGTTTACAACTTGCCAGAACTTTCTGGGGTTACTGGTTAGTATCTTCGGCAGGTCAGTATGAAAAAATGCGTGTTTGTCATTAGAAATGGACCGCAAATATGTTGACTCGGCCTCGTAGTATTTATTCCATGCGCATTAGCTTGGGTTTAGTTTTGCTGCACGGAAAAGTCGTTTCTTCTTGTTCTCAAGTGTTTTCAAGCACTTTGTGAACCATGGTTTGTTATGATTGGCACGAAATGTAATGGTGGGAATGAATTTGGATGTTAGTTCGGCAAGTTTGGTTTTAAAAGTAAGCCAGTTGTCTTCTATTGATCAGTCGTGAAAACCTCTTTCGAATTCTGGAAAAAAAAAAGCGAGCAGTTGGTTGTTTATTTCATTGCAATGGCCTTTGTCGTAAAGGCGAATCGATTTGTGGAACGTTTGGCGCGATTCCGCGATGAAGGTGAAAGCAGCATGTAGAATTTTGTGGTCCCTTACTTCGCGGAGATAAGTAAGATTTGCTAAACTTTCAGGGTGATTAGTTTTCAGGGTGAATAATTTCAGTGCTACTTGGCGCAGAACCGTTTTTTTTTAGATCGAAGCGCTGCCGAAGCAGTAAAACGCTGCGGTAAACCGCGCAGAATTCGGCGAATAAAGCAGCGTTAGGGGATATGTTATTGGGCAAATCATTTATATAAATTAGGAGACATAAGAAACCGAGAACTATGCCCTGGGGCACGCGTGAGACAACCCGTGTGTTTCGGAGCCTGTACCTGTTAGCCCACGCGAACTGTTGCTGATTGGTAAGGAGATCACTCAACCGCCCTACCTCCTTTCTTCTACTTAACGAGAATATCGGCTACCCCGGTTTGCTCTCGGATCCACACTGCTGTCATCCTGGGCAGACCGTCTTGCTGGAGTGTTGTGAAGCTGAAGCTGAATTCTCCTCTAGCGCGCAAAGCAGCATGTTATCTTCCATCCAGCATTGTTTCTTGGCAGCAGAACCGCTTTTATTTAGATCGAAGCGCTGCTTAAACCATAAAACTCTGTTGTGTTACATGTTGTTAGCCCAAGATATTCGTAGGATACCTTCCCTTAGAGGGTATTGCTACAACAGCATTGCTTCGCAGAGAACGGGCCTCCAGGCCCTTATGCTCGATGTGAGGAGCTTGTCGTGTACCGGCATTGAGACAGCCCACATCACTATCATTGTCATTAATACTTGTATACATCTTGCGCATTCTGCGGCGACTGCTTTAGGCCTCTCTCTCTATACAGCCACATTACATTTACTAATATTCATTTACCGCGTCTTCGATTGCTTCATATATACCATTTGTTTTACTCTCTTTGGCCATCCCTGACCCTTCCCTCATTATAACCCATATACATCATCATCAGCGTCTCAACGATGTGCCTCTCATTTTCTCGTTCCATCGCTCCTTTCGTGGTCTTTACACTCCGTTCTTTGCGAACAAAAAAGAAAAAAAAGGTTTCCGTCCCGTGTGTTAAGCACAGGCTCCGTGACGGTCGGCCCCGTGCGACGATTCCCTCTGCGGGCTTCGCAGGTCCACCGCATTTGCGCTCAAGGCGCGGAGCGCAACTACGCGCTCGTCGCCCAGGAGGTGCACAAGTGGTACGGCGACGACTACGCGGTGTGCGGCTTCAACCTGGCGCTGCCCCGCGACGAGTGCTTCGGGCTGCTGGGCGTCTACGGCTGCGGCAAGAGCAGTGTCGCCCAGATGCTGGCCGCCGTGACCGTCATGACCCTCGGCGAGGCGCACATGAACGGCGCGAGGCTCTCGGACTCGCCGCGAGGGGTGAGTTCGCACTGGCGCGTTTGTCGCGTTTGTCGCGCGCGATTGATTTGGTCTCCGTGCACGTACGACGGCCACCTTGCACCGCGGCCACCAGAGGGCTGGCTGCGCGACGCTTTCGTCTGTTTCGTGTCGTAATTCGGCAAGCCGTAGTGGTCGGAAAGAAAAAACAATGTAACGAAGACGGTAAATTAAATTATGGAGTTTTTGATGTCAAAACCACATTCTCATTATGAGGCACGCCGTAGTGGAGGACTCCGGAAATGTCGACCACTTGGGCTTCTTTAACGTGCGCCTAAATCTAAGTACACGGGTGTTTTTCGCATTTCGCCCCCCTTCGAAATGCGGCCGCTACCGTGGCCGGGATTCGATCCCGCGATCTCGTGCTCAGCAGCCCAACACAATAGCCACTGAGCAACCACGGCGGGTAGACGGTAAATTGGGTGCAAAGGGTGGGAAAGAATGTCGGTGGAGTTTTAGAAAGATGGCACTCAAGAAATCAGGAAAGAAAAAAACATTTTTTTTACGAGCGTATTGCTAGTTAAAGTTTGAGCTTGCTACCTGAGGGAACAGAAAACACGTGGGAGAAACGCCCTGTTTGGTGCTTGTCGAAGGGAATCGAACCGCGCTCAAAAGACGGGATGTAATGTCTAGACGACTGTCTCTCTTGTGTCCACCTTAGGCGTACAGTCTTTTCGCGCTGTTCGATGCCCTTTCATTTGGAAGAAAAGTATTCGCGAATCACGGCAGTGTTTGAAACAGCTGCGTGCCGCACTTAACTCGGCAAATTCTAGTGTAGTGCCAAGATGTTCACTCAGCCACAATACCACGGAACGTCCGTGGGGCTCTGGCTGAAGGATGAAGCTCTTAGAGTATTGGTGAGAACAAAAAAAGAAAGGCAGAGCAGGGATGGAGATGAGATCGTCGCAGTCACTGGTAAGTTTACGAGATGAAGTAGTGACACGCAGAATGCCATGCCCCATTACGATATCGATTACACAAAGCCACGTCGTCGATCCTTGATAACCCTGCGCAGGTTCAATTCGATGCGCGGTCGCCTCGATTACAATGACTGAAACGCACGGCAGAAGCGTCGCCCAGTCCAGCAGTTCTCGGTGATGTATGCTGTACTATCGCGCTCCTTGTGCACTATAGCGCACATATAGTGCTAAATTATCCTTGTCTGGATGATATTTATGTACGTGCTACGAGGTGCGGATACTTTCAGATGCGCATGGCAACAGACACAAAACTCACTCTCGGAGATCGCGGATGCAGATCACGAATACTGCCCCCGCCCCCCCCCCCCCCGATCTTTCCCGTTCCCATTGCGCCAACAGGCGCTTATCGCGCTTGCATGGTTTATGAACGACCGCATCGTGCGCCTTACCACGGCCGAACGTTTTCTTCCATCGTCTCGTCCTGAAACCGCTGCAGCGCGCTCAATTTTAAAAGGGGGCCAGCACTGAGAGGAAGCAGCGCCCGTACGTGCGAAATGGACGGAGTTTTCTCGTTGCGCAAGAAAGGGCCGCTCGAATTACCACGCGACATGGATGAAGAGAAGACATCCAAAAAGACGAATATTGAGATCTGATACTACTGCGCTTATTTATTTATTTATTTATTTATTTATTTATTTATTTATTTATTTATTTATTTATCAAGAGCGGCATGCGCTTTATCCAGCCGAAGTGTTGTGCACGTCTCTGACAGCGCACCGTAAGCCCGAACTTTGCCGCTAACCACTGCAGCGCACTCCGCGAGTTTGAAAAAATTGGCAGTGGCTTATAGCTCGGCTATGCCAGGATATACGTAGCGAAAGCTAAGGCATAGCATGGTTAGCCTTGGTTAATCTTGATTGCAAGCCCAGTTTAGTCAGGTTGTCTAGCTATGTTGCGGCGTTTAGCCAGTCGTTCGGCGCGCTGTTCGTCTGTTACCTGGGCGATTCGTCTCCTCTTCATCTCGTTCCGATGTCGATTCCAGGCCTTCTCTTGCTTATCAGAATTGTCGCCGTCCATACGGCCGCCTCAACTGTGGTTGCGGCTCGCAGGCGAGCTCTCCTTTTCAATCCTCCGACATGTTATCAGGCATGCGACGCAGCTGGCGAAGCGAGCGGAGGCGAGCGCAACGACGAGGAACGCGGTGTGACGTCATACCAAACGGCGGCGGAGGAAAGGCGCGGTGCTGCGCAGCGTCGGAACACCTGTGGCTCGGTGCTACTAGTGGCGCATGCGCAGTATTCACTAAAGAGCGAGAGAGAGAGATAGAAATATCCGCAGCTCGAGGCGCGCGTTGTGACGTCATGTGCCTCCTCGGAGCACCGCCACGGCGAAATCGCAAGTTCGCGGCCAGTAAAGCTTTCGCTTTAAAAGGTTGCAGCTGAGTCCGCGCGCCCTCTGCTCCAGTGGCAGTCGCAGGTCGGCTTCTGCCCCGAGGAAGATGCGCTCCTTGACGCCTTGTCGGGCTACGAGCTCCTCGAGCTGTTCGCCCGGCTACGGGGCGTGCGAAGCGACAAGACCGAGAAGCTGGTTGACAGCGTCGTTGGCGTCACCGACCTCAACGATTGCGCCAAACACATGTGCGGCACGTACAGGTGCGTGAGTCGGCGCTGCGTGTTCGTTATGCAATTCATAACGCCTGTAGCGTTTAGAACTTGAGCAAATCGGTGGGTCTCGCGACTATCTGTGAATACGTCTGGTGGACTAGTTTGCTTTCCTGTAAAGTTGTGATTTAGGCATAGACTCTCTTTTATTCATTCGGAGAGGATATATCACCTCCATTTGAAGTTTCTGCACTGATCTTGAGTGCGGTTGGAAAGAGCTGTATCGGAACAATACGCTCTTTGACGACGGTAGCCATTGGAAGCCCCATGTAGGCCTATGTACATAGGCATTCTACGGACATTTAAGATTTATTTATGCTGGGCCATCAGCGAAGCGTGTTGTTGGGAATGTAGACGGTATGCCATGGGGTAGCCAGCGTGAAGAATACGAATGCGACCAAAAACATAAACTCGAACCAACACCACTACCAACTGAAGCTTATTTTAAGTGGAAAGAAGCATGAAGTGGGCACACGCGCAACTTCACTACACACGGTCGTAGAAAGAACGTGACGTGACGCTGTGCTAAATCACAAATACGGTTCGAAAAAATTAAGTTAGTGGCAAACAAAGACGTAGACGCATCACTGACAGATTCATCGCCATGTATATGCTTCTTCATAGAAGACGCTTACAGTGTTTCTCGTGCGCCCGTGTGTCTGCTTGTGTGAAGAATTTTCGCATCCCTAGAAAAATCTTCGAACGGTCCTTTTCGAGCCCTCTAAACCCGAAAAAGGCCCACCTTCTTCGGATGGTCAAAAAAATCTGCACTCCTGCTACATTCGGCTCGCCCGACTCCTGATCAGAGCGCCGAGAGGCGCTCCTATAGTGTTGTAGGAGCATCCCACCAATCTGGGGGTGTATTCTGTAAGAGTCCACCTATAGTGGACTCTCCATTTCGGCCGCTGCTGATTGGACGCAGCTGTACGAGCGAGGAGGAGACGAGCGGCCCCAGCCAATCAGCAGCGACCGAAATGGACAGTCCACTAGGTGGACTCCTACAGAATACACCCCCTGGTCACTTCCTCCGCCAAACGGGGCGATTGAGCTTAACGATGACGGTGCGTCCACTTTGTCGTTTTTGCAGCCAAACGCACTTGATAATCCTTCACGCGTGAGCCTCGCATGCGCCTCAGCGGGACATCACTACAACGGCGGCGGCGTCGACAGCGTGAATACGTCTCGAGCGTCTGTATAATTGCCATTGCAATAACTAACGCGACAGGGACGTCCGAGGCCACGAGAACGAAGACTAGGGGAAAAAACCATCTACTTCTGTTGTTCCCATAGGGGCTGTATGATCGTCACCACTACGCCCTCTAGTGATTTGAGTAGGTAAACCCCACGGGCTGAACCGCAAGAACTGCAGCTCTCTCGTAGACAATATATGTACAGCGCCACAGCTTCTATGTCTAGCAAGATTCGCAGGGATTAGAGCACCTGTCGCGCTTCTCTTGCCGGTGGTCTCCTCAGTGCGGGCGCGAGACGCAAGCTGTCCATAGCGTTGGCCATCATTGGTGCGCCCCGGGTCGTGATCCTCGACGACGCCACCAGGGGCGTCGACATCACCGCGCGCGAAATGATCTACGAGGCGCTGCGAGACATCACCCGGGTTTCCGCGTCGGCGGTCATCCTGACCTCGCGCAGGTGAGGAACAACCGAGTGTTTAAAGGGGGGACCCTGAAACACTTTTCTGACTAGTCCTTCGAGCATAAGCGAAGTTAGACGTAGTTATCGGACCGATGAGAGACCTTCTCTCATTCATTTCCACTAGCGCGCTGGAAGCTACGCGGGGGATAGGGCAAGGGAGCGCGAGAAATGCCCGGCTGGCCCCGCCCAAAAACTGAACGTTTAGGTGACGAGGCTGCTCGTGGCGGCACCCCGTGGCGACCGTGGTATAGCTACGCTTGGCTTTTTTTTTTATCTAATATGCCCCACGCAATGGACGCATCTACGCACAGCGCTACTACGATACTACGCTGCTGACGGTTTACACCAGCGGCTAAGTAGAACACGATTAGTTGCTGTAGCAATATAACTTCGTGTAGTATCTCCGGTTAAATTTCCCCTCAAGGTGGCACCACCACCATGGAGGACGATTCTTGTTTTTTGTTGTTTTGTTCTTCAGTATATTTCTTTAATAAGTAGATATACATGCTTACGCAAGTATACAGAAGGAGATTCCAGAGCATGTGGCTGAAAGGGAACCTCCTGTCGAAATACACACACATTTGTGCAAGTATACAGCATAAAACACCGATATAGTAGCCACTAAGTGGAAGATTATGCAATGTAAATTTAGTACAAACTGCAAAGAATATAAAGTCAATAACTAGTCGTAGAATTAAAACAGTAGTTAAGGAATTATCCTGTATCGGGCAAACTGTATATCTGATCCTGTGTCGGGTAAACTGCAATACATTTTGCCGACTCACTGGAACTTCTCTACTAACCAACGCTAACTAGTCCTGACGTTGGCGAAGCAGTCGACCGAGTGTAGTGGAACTGCTGTTAATTTTTTTTTTTTAAATTGTGCAGATCCAACACACATCGTGGAATCGGTATGAAGCGAACTATTCGTCGAGCGGTTAATCAAGCGCGATAAATGTGTCCATTTCCGTCTTGCGCCTTCGGCGTAAAGGCATAGAACTGGCTCGCGCATGCGCTATCACGCAGCTGTGCTACGCAATATGACACACGTGGTGAACATCGCAAAGAGCTAGTTGATGTATAGGCACCCTAGAAGCCTACGAACGAGTGTGGCCTAAGGGTTAGGGCGTCGGGCTTGCTATGCTGGGGGACCGGTGTTCGAAGTCATCATCGGGAACAGATTGAAAATTGTTTTTAAATGTATGAGCGATTCGGTAAGAGACAGCAGCAGCAGCGGTGAAAGAAAAGTCCGGTAGAGTTCGCAAAGCAAGTTTTACTTTTTAGGAACAATGACCCCCATTAATGCATAACTCCCGACCGAAATTTCGACGATATCACCGCAAGGTCTATGACGGAAAACGCGCTAAAATGGGAGCAATAGGACCATATCCCATTTATTTATTTGTTTATTTATCTTGCCAACTTAAACGTACAACAGTTATATCTAGCGCACGTTTTGTTGATGTCTGCCGTTAATACAGCGACGTGGACTCTTAGCTCACCGATTCATAAGGACTCACTCATAAGTCAAACTTGGTGGCGCTCAAACATATCTGCCTGTCGTGGTCGTGCAGCACGGAAGAATGCGAGATGGTGTGCACCCGCGTCGGCCTAATGGCCGGCGGTGAGGTGAAGGCACTTGGCAGCATGAAGGCGCTGAGGGAGTCGTACTCCACGGGCTTCGCGGTCACTTTCACCCTGGTCGATAAGTTCACTTCGTACATGATCTTCAAGGTAGACAAGGCGGTCACGCAACTCTTCCCTGGAGCCAGGCGCGCCGACTGCCGAGAGGTGAGAGATAGAGAGAGAGAGAGAGAGATAGAGAGATGGTTACCCTAAAACCCCTTAAACTTCGTAAAGTAGTGCCACGCTTTGAAGAATGCCGCCTGCTCCTCGTGTGCTCTGGCCGAGGCCGCCGCCGCGTCCCTATTGGCCTAATAGCATCACGTGGGCCCTCGCGCCTTGCTTCAGCGCCATTTTCGCTCGAGAAGCGTCTACGGAGTGGCGAGGAGCGCATGTTGGCGCCGTTGCTACGCTGGAGCAGTGTAGGTGGCGCCACAGTCGAGGAGGGAACGTGAAAGAGAGGAGAAACGACGAGGAGTGAAGGCGGAAGAGGAGGGTGTCGCTACTTTACGAAGTTTAAGGGGCGTTAGGTTACCCCCGTGTGTTCCGTTTTTCCATAGTATGTAAACTCTGTTACTGAGTGTCGCTAAAGAAGGAGCGTCAGATGCGCATCATTCCTAAAGCTAAAATCACTGGATGATCAATTTACGCTCAAAATTTTGCACGTAAGCAGCATTATCGCAGTGGGTTCAGTTTAGCACCGCATTTGTGGCAGTTACTCGCCTTAACTCATTCTAAGTGAAGCCGAAGTGCGCGTCGTCGTCTGCGGCGTCGCTACACGAAAGATGTCAATTTTGTTGCAAAGAAATTGTAGCGCCATCTGTCAACGATACGGTGAAGCGCGCCTTGTCGCACCCTAGCTTGTCATTTTCCTGTGCTTTCCTTATGATCAAATCTTAACCTTGGGACCAACTGCGATTTCTCTGCTCGTATGCATGTCAAATGAAGAAAGGGTCTCACTAGTGAACCGCTCAGCTGATTTGAGTGGAATTTGATGCATTTAAGAGAGAACACTGAATCCCGCCGACTGTCCAGCAAGCATAATGCCGTTTTAAAGCTAACATTTTTGCCAGAGTTTGCCGCACTGAAACAATGAGAAGTTTATAAACCTATTACTCTTCAGTTAAGACATATGTGACAGTTCTGCTAACCACATTTGTCAGAACATCTAAAGTGTTCAGAAGGGACAGATCAATGTACAACTCACGTTAAACTGTTACAGTTCTTGCGAGCTTCTCGCAAAAGCTCTACTCAAATGAATGGTTCATTTCGCTGCTCTGTACATTACCTCAGTTTTGTTCGCTTTAGGTGTCTCAATAAGGGCAGGTTACAGAACGTGATATTGTTCCTTGCATAACTGAGCTAGAGTTATAACATGCTAAAATAGCTGTATACAAATACACATATATGAAGTGCCTCGTCAGAGGCCGTGAGACAAGGGAGCGTCCTCGTCAACTCTATTGACTTATGCTCGTCCGTCGGTGCAGCGTGAACAGTCGCGTCGCTTAGCGGCGGTAATTAAATGAACTACAGTTTCGCTCTTCCCCAATCCAGTTTCTTCTGCTTGCAAAATATTGGAATGTTTTACCCTGCAAAAGCTACCAGCATCAGCGCTTTGCATTTATCGGAACCTGTTGTGAACTCATCGGAAGATTTGCCTCGAAACTTGCGTTAAGATGAATTTTCTGGCTCTTTTGGTTAAAACGTTAGTGAAAGCCTAATCACAATTTTACTTATCACAATTTTCTATTTACTTAGATTCTGAAGTCTCAACTTCAGTCGCCTATTTACCGTATCTTCCCTGTAGTATAAAATAATTTCGAACGCGTTTTTTTTTTTTTTTTTTTCTGAGACGCCCCGTATATCCGTTGCAGTGCGTCACGCACTAATCCGCACCGTTTCTGTTCTCGTGCACAAAACAAAAATAAAACTCCTTCGGTACCCGGGCGGCGATGCCCAGGGCATCTTCGTGTACCACGTGGCCAGCAAGCTGCCCTGGAGCGAGGTGTTTTCGCGCCTGGACGCGATGCGCCAGTGGTTCGAGCTCGAGTCCGTGCTCGTGGCCGAGAGCTCGCTTGACGAGGTGCTGCTCGGCATGGGCCGAGCCGAGATGGCCGAGGACGCGGCGGTCTCCAAGCGGGCGGCCGCCGAGGCGTTCGACCCGAGCTACAAGGGCGACCCCTGGGGTCGCGACTGCCAGGATAAGCACGAGCGCCGCCAGAGGGTGCGCGAGCGCCGACGCAAGGACGCCGCGGCCGTCAGGTGGCCCTAGTGGGCCAACGAAGAGGACGACGCGTAGGACCAAAGCCACCTAGAAATTTTTTTTCTAGGTGGCGTTGGTAGGACCTGGCTTCTCGCGAGTTCTCCTGTCCGCGACGCGTCGTTATTCTTCTTCTTTGTTTCTTATACTATACCGCGGAAGCTAATTTTTTTTTAGAGTATATGCGAGTTACAGTTGCGCCCCTTGTTTTCTGAATGAAATACATGAATAAAGCCATAGCTTAATATGTCGTCATCAGCCTGGTTACGCCCACTGCAGGGCAAAGGCCTCTGCCATACTTCTCCAACTACCCCGGTCATATACTAATCGTGGCCATGTTGTCCCTGCAAACTTCTTAATCTCATCCGCCCACCTAACTTTCTGCCGCCTCCTGCTACGCTTCCCTTCCCTTGGAATCCAATCCGTAACCATCGGTGATCTTAGCTCCTCATTACATGTCCTGCCCAGCTTAATCTATATGCCGCAAATAACCGCAACCCATCAGATATGTAATACCTATGTCACACGGCGCACTTTGGATCGCGATCGATCCGGATCGAATTTCTCGGTTGCTGATTGGCTCATTTGCGCAAGCTGCGCGAGGGAGCCAATCGCAGTGGAGAGCTTGGATCCGGCTCGGGCTTGATCGCGATCAAAAGTGGGCCGTGTGACGCAGGTACGAGACGTTGTTTTACATGCCGGCCCGTTTGATCTAGCGGATGCTGCAGAAATGTTCGTTTTAGTCATCCTTATTTTTTTTCCTTCTGCTCTGTACGTGTTTAATACTTTTTCCTAACGCCATCGTTATTGTCGTCACGTGGTGTGCATCACGTAGTGCATCACGTCCCACTTGTCACTAATAGGAAGGGTCGGTTAATTTTCGTTATTCGTTTAATGATTAATCATTCATTGTTTCAACCTTTCTTCGATTAATCGCTTTCTATGCAGGGCTTTTCCATCGATTGAATTATTGATCGAAATTGTAACTGGGCACCTAACGAAAGGTTGAGACACATGTGTTTACTTTAGTAAGACTCTGTTCTAGTGTTTGAGAAGTGCAACCAAGTCAGAAATACAAGTGTATAAAGTCTGATAAAGAATAATCTTTAATTTCTTATAAAGACTAAATAGAGTTGGCACTAGTGGCCTTTGAAAAGATAAACAAAAATGCCTCCTCCATTCCATTCTCTGAAAGTGGATGTACAGCGGAGCTGTTAGTGACGTCAGGCAAGCACCACCACCGCCACAAACGACATACGTCGCGCGCACACGCACGTGTTCGGAAGTGCAGCATGCATACTCAGTCTTCTAGGCCGTCCGCCTATGGCAAGTGCCTCGTTGAACTAAATTGATGTTTAAAGGTAAAATGCGTCGGAAAATTGCGTGAAGTATGACTTACGCGCGACCTGCAGACATGATAGCTTCGGATTGTTATTCGAACATACGAGAAACCACACATCTCGTATACGCGGAAACTGAAAGACAAAGGCCATCTTCAACTGCCGTTTCAGCTGCCGTTTGAGGTCTGTCTGACTGGCCGGTAGGTGCCTGTGCCTTTAGCACCGCGTACAGCCTTATTTTTGTAGGGCCTCCGCCTAGCGCAAGTGCGTGTTTGAACTAATTGAATTTCTCAAAGAAAAAATGTCTCATAAGATTCGTAAAGTAGGACGTACATAAAACCTGCAGACATGATAGTATCGGATTCTGATTCGCATGTACGAGAAAACATAATTCTGTTACGCAGAAACTCAAACACAATGCCTTCTAAGGGCCGTTCGTTTTTGCTTGAGCACCGCGCACTCGGACACGAGGAATCTCGACCAACTCGAGGCTAACAGCTTCGCTGCGATATATGCTACAAAAGGGCACTTAGAGCAGAATTAAACAACATACGTGGCATACACTGAATCCCTAGCTGTACAATATAGTTAAACAAGAAATAAGAAACGTGCCAAAAGTGAAAGGTGGAGTCCAACTAAAATATGCAAGAAATCGCAATATGCACAGGAGAAAAAGAAAATTGCTGGTTTGGGATTTGAAGCCACACGCTCTTTTTTTTTTGCAGAGCGAAGGAAGGTCATTTGGCTAGGATGTTTGGGTGAAAGCGACGCTTTCTTTGAGTGGCCACACAACCAGCATGCGAGAATAGGCGCCCGGAAGCTATGGATTTGCCAGAATCGACGTGAACTCCGTCGCGATGTCAAATACCTGCTCCAAACCGGCGCGCGTGCTGCGCCACGTCTTTAGTTGGACTGGGAGTCCAACTCCCAGTCCAACTAAAGACACGACGATCAACGACTGCAATAATATCGGCTTGGGGCGGCGTGTGGGGAAAGAGAGGTGAAGCGCTTCGGCTCGGCATCGATCACTCGGGTCTCGCAAACACAGTCGGCAGTCGCTCCACCACAGCCGCTCTGTCACTGCTCGCGCTCCGCCATTCTTGTACGATTTGAAAATTTTTGAGTCCTTCCTGTCAAACTCTAGAAAAACGATCAATCGGACATGTCAAACCGATTACGTCGGTTAAATGAAAGGTGGACATAGATGAAGATTAATCGTGTTGCGGTATACTTTTGACCGATTAATCCTTCATCGATATCACCGAGCCTATAGTCCCCAAGTTGCGTGACAATGATGTCAATGGCGAGTTGTTACTGATGCTGTTTAAGCATCCCGGGACAGTAGCACTATCGCTTAATTTGATGATTTCTTGATGAAAGCTCCCGCTTTTGCCTATGCATCGCTCACCTATAAGAATTACTTGAAAGGATAAATGTTGGCGATTTCGCTAGTGGTGACGAAGGTTGTATCGACAATGTGGCACCTTCGGGGGTAATAGAGACACACTGCAACAGTGGATTCTAGGCTGGTGATATGTCCTCGCTGAAGTTTCTTATCATGCCGATGGCATTATCAAGTTGCATGCTCGCTGATTAAGCTGCGTTTTCCTCAAGGTACATGCGCTCTTGTTCTGCGTGCTCATGCAGCGAAAGTGGGGTAGACGCTTTGTAGATAACTGTGTGAAGTCAAGGGTATACAACGCGTTTGTATTTACGTTTCCCGCGCCGCATGAATCTTTCGTCTCATTTTGCCTTCGAGCAAGTTTCACGAATGCACATCTCGAAGTTTGCTCGACTTTGAATCGAAGCGTTTATTTCTTTATTTTTCTCTTGTGAAATTCTCAGTTCACGTACCGGCATCTGTTGCGAGCATTTCTGTACACCATATATAAGCTTTGCCAAAGTAAGTGCGAGCGCAAATGTAACGCAAGTTCGTGCGCTTTCACTGTTGCATGCGTTCATGGAATGCGTCAGTAGCACGGAGTACAGCATATGCTGCCTTCACGTGTAAGCTTGGGTGTAGCTCACTATGAAGGCTGGTATGTGCCATTGGCTGACAGAGGTATTCGTAATAACGCACGCACGCGCACACGCACACGCACACGAACGCACACGCGTGCAAATAAAAATAATATAACTGCTGTCAATGCGACGACAAAAGTCAAGCTGTAGAAACCGAGAATTTTACCATAACATTGTGAAAGTTGTCAGGTGCACCTGGCCCCTTTAGTCTAGAATAATAAAACATCGTCAATAAGTGTGCAATATAATGTTATTTTCAATCTGCCACAGGCTATCTCGAAGATGTTTGCGGCTTTTTCTACCAAGTCCTCGCAATTAGAGCTTAATTAAATTTTCGGCATGGGGTATCGTCGGTAATGTCGCGTATTGAAGACAATGTCTTCTTTGCTCAGTTCAGATCGATTTGGAGTTTGTGGGATCTCGGTGTTGCTCTACCTTCGTTTCGTAAATTAGACGATTTTAGGCCTTATAGAATACGCAGGGCGGCGTGAAAGGAGTCAATGAAACTTGGAACGAAATGCTTCGACCGGCCAATCGCGCAGGAATTTTGCATGTATTCATTGGCTTCTTTCACGCTCGGACAAACACCTTTATATATTCGATAGAAGATCAAAACCGATTACGTTTTTTTTTTTTTTCGGTCTTGTTCGTCCCGTCTTCTACGGCGCACTCACTCATTTTACGGTAACTGTATCCTTAATATATATATATATATATATATATATAAATGGACCGCTGTACGTTGAGATGAACTTGCGATACAAGCCTTTCTGCCCTAGACGTGACATATATATATATATATATATATTTCCATTTGTGATACTCAGCCGATTAAGTGACGTCAACTATGTCATTGCAAAGCTGACCGCCAATAATCGCCGGTCGCGGAAGGCTCAAGTGATTCATGTGGCCCGCCTGAAGCACTACCATCATAAGGTTCCCGAATCAAGAACTACCAATTATGTGGTTCCATAGCTCGCTCGACGAGCTTCGTCTGCGCCGGAGGAATATGTTACGCTGTGCGGCGGAGCCGTAGAAGAGATGGAAGAACTGCGCGTGGTGTAGAATAGGCGCGACTGCCTACGATCTCGTCTTTACGCCCTCTAGATCATCTTGTAAATAAATCCATGTATGTATGTATTGTTGGGGTCTCGGTGCTGACGCCCGTTATTGCGAATGGGTCGCAAGCCCCAAGGGTAGCGTTGGCCTGGCGGCCTGGGGCACTGGAAGCATCCGAAGGTCCCGGCAAAGCAAGAGTAGACTGGTAACAGAACAACTTGTTTATTCTAACATAGCAAAAGAGCGGCCGGTCAGGTCGACCGAAGTGGAGAGACGGGAGAGCACGTAACTCAACAGAAGAAATCGGAGCCTCTCTCCTGGCGTCCGGGGGCAGCTGCTCTTATACTCTCGGCGTCGCGGGCCAGAAGGAAGGTCACGGGATGAGCCCACGCGACGGCGGAGCATGAGCCCACGACGGCGCGCACGGTCGAGCCGAGAGACATGGTGAGCCGAGTGTAGTGACGCATCGCCAACCCGCCGACGGACAGACCTCCTGGCACCTCACTTGGGGAGCTCCGCTCCCCGGCTGCCGCGCATTGACAAGCGTGGGCACACACACACACACGCACACACGAAGACACGTGGCACTGAAACACGCCTGGACACGCTTGGCGGGGAGGCGTTGCGGCGGCGTCGAACGGGCCAAAATGTCCGCCGTTTTGAACGAAGCCCCGGCGTCCGTTGCATCCGCGCCGGCATTACCGCGCGTTGTAGGCGAAACGTAACAGTATGTATGTATGTATGTATGTATGTATGTATGTATGTAATCTGGTGACGTGTTCAAGTCAAACGTGACGTCACGCGTTGACGTCTTCGTCAAGCGATGATGTCACTTGTCATGTGATGCCTCTTGGAGGAGCAGCACAGTGTGTACGTCCGGCTTTTTTTCTCTGTCTCCGGGATCGGCCCCCATTATTGTGTGAGCAACGGGTACGCGGACACCAGAAATACCGTCCAACTAGAGGCTAGCAGCTTCGCTGTAAAACCAGGTTGCTCCGTCGAGATCGTTCGTATATCGCGTACACGCTACTGTGGCGTTCTTTGCAGTCAGGTAAGCGTCCGTTGCCTCTGTAGACAAGAAATTACTGGCGTCTTTTTTTTTTTTTTTTTAGAATTTAACCACGCATTGTCGGACGTTTTCTCCGGCTTCTGCCTGCGAAATACCTCCAAGCGTACCGACTAACGACAGCCTTCGACGCCGAGGTCGAGATGGCGCCACAGCCGCTGAAGCCGCATATTCTGCAACTTGACCTCGGAGATTGACGACAGGCTCGGCGTGCCGGCAGTCTCGGGCGCACCTAAGCAATCCCCACGACTCGAATGCGCCTGACTACGCTGCCGAAAAAAAAAAAAAAAAAAACCGCGCGCCGCTCGAACGCCTGCGCGCGCGCGTGGCGGTGACGAAAACGTGTGGGACAGAGAGAGTGGAACAGTAATAAACAAAAGGAACAGGAAGAAGCACGACGCGGGCGTGTAGCCCAAGGGGCGAACGGGGGGAACCGAACGACCGTTCAACAGGAGCGAGGGTACGGGAAGAACCGGCTTCCCACACCCCGAATCCGAGCGTCGTTTCTTTCTCGGTTCCTGCCGCGGCCACATGGCAAGCGGCTTGCCGTACGCGATTCGCAGGCTTCCTGCGCCGGTGAAGGAAGCGAGAAGGATCAAAGACAGAGAGAGTGCGTGGCAGAGAGAGAGCGGCATCCTCCTCGTTCCTTCGCTCCTGGCGTGCGCGAACGCGGGCGCGCCGCTGGGCTTCAAAGCTGCCTGCCTGCCTACCTGCTCGGCGGCATTCCTACGCGCCGAGCGAAGCGGCGGCGTTTCGGCCCAAGCTCGCCAGGAGCCCAGCGGGCCTTTTTTACCGCCCGAAGACAGAAGTGGTGGTTGCACCGCATACGAAACGGCGCCTCAGCTGCGTTCCGGCCCCGTTTTGTTGCTTCTCGTTCTCAAGAACGTCAAGCTTCCACGCGACGACCGCGCTTCTGCTGCCGACGCGGGCCGAGTCGATTCGAGTCTACGGGGTAACTCCTGTGAAAGTGCGGATGCACGGCGCGAGTGTTTGAGTGTCGAACGCTCGGGTCGAACGGATTTGCCTCTTCGCTTCGAACGAACGGGATGCACCGCAGCATCGGGGGACGACACCGGGCTCGTGTCAGTAGCCATCGGCCGGCGTCGAGCGACGAGGTCCCGTCGTCGGCACGTTCGCAAGGTGCGGCAGCGCACGCACCGACGGTGTGAGGATCAACGGCGACGCCGTTCCGTTGCGAACGCCAAAGTGTCGGCAATCGCTTCCTTTCGGAAGCAGTGCGAACAGTGAACCCGTATCGAAGGAGCCGAGCGAACGCAGGCCCGAACCGGGAAGTTTCTCTTTTGACCGCTTCTTCTGGGCCCGCCCGCGCCTTGTATCCAGTTCGAGCAACAGGTGAGTCCCCGCTACCCCCCTCACCCCCCGCCTCTTTACGACCGGTCGCCTTCCGCGCGAGCTTCGTGGAAGGAAGACGCTCCGTTCCGCCGCCCCTGTAAGCGGCCCGCGGGATTAATGTCGGACCCGTCTGGTCCTGTTGCACCCAACGGAACTGGTCGTCGTCTCGCACAAAAGTCTGTCCCGGGTGAACGGCGTGCACGTTGCTGCAGTCTGCGACCAAGGCGTGACCAGAAGTAGAGGCCCCTTCGACGTTCGCGTAGTTGTGGCCGCGCGTTTTTGAGAACGGAAGGGCACGCCGCGGAAGCGGCTTTCGTCTCGGCGCTCACTGAACGAGGCCGAGGCTGCTCGAGTGACTTGCGGGGCACGAAGCGGTTGTGGGCGGCGGTTGTGAGACGCACCATTTTGTAAATCCCAACTCATTCTCGAATGCACACGTTACGCTGCATATTTAGCGTCGCTACTTTGCCTGTGTCTTCTGTCATCTGTCTGCTCTCCATTTGACGCAAAGTTTCGTTCGTGCCCGCCGGTACGTGCTCTTTGGCTAGAACTGCCCTTTGCGCCACTAAAACCCTTTAGTCAATCGAATCAGTCATGCCCGTCATTGCATTTGCCACTTTGGGACATTAATAGAGCTATCGGAAACGAAAATGGTGGGCCATTGATTGCAGTCGTCGAAGAACAGTGCATAGGACTATGCTGTCTATCCACATATCTTGATTCTAATCACCGGCGAACTACCGAGAAAAGTAAAAGAAATAAGAGAAAAAAATGGCATGGAGATCCAACGCATATGCTGGAATCTTGAAGCGGTTAATCAAATTCTCCGAAACCTAATGCGATGCCTACAGTTCTATTTGTCATCCCAGGAAGCGTGTGATCGCGTGCACCCTTCACTTTTTCACCGCTTAGGTCACAGTGTCGTTCAGTGTTTATGTTCATGCACACTGCATACGCCGCTCACGAGTTGTGCCGAAATGCAAATTGACTGTTCACCCGGATGCACCCTTCGAGACTCGTCGACGCAGTCATGTCACGTGGGACGAAAGCAGCGTCGGATGCTTATCGATAGAAGAACGGTGCGGAGACGTGCTCTTAGAGAGGGAAGTATACGACGTGAAAAACAACGGCGTAAGGCTGAATTATTATTATTCGTCCGTTTCAACCCCGCCTCTTTAGCCTAATAGGAATGTGCGCGCGCCTGTTTTATTCGGCAAGACAGCAGGAACATGGTCAGCGAGACCCGGGAGGTTTCGCAAAGAAAGCTTCTCTTGAATAACAAGCTTTGCGAAGCTCTTTCCTTTTTCATTGTCAGCAGAATCGCGCCCTTAGCAGTGGCCGTGCTTTGCACAGCGCGTGCGCATCGCGTTACAAACGACGCACTCCTTTCTCATTTGCTAAAAATACCGCACACTTCGGCTGCTAGGTCAACAGCAATAACTCCCTCGCGCAGAGAGGGGTGCCCCCTTAGCCGTTTCTTGGCGAAAGCACGATTGGGGAGGGTGGCGGGAAGGGGGAGAGGGGGGGCGTTCACTTATGACGAAATCATTCGGCACAAATCGCCGCCCCGAGTTCGGTTACGGCCAGGAGAGGCTGCTTTGTAAAGCGCAGTTAAAGCGAGGCTATCGCGAAGCGGGGACGAAAAGCTCATGCGCTCTGTATGTGACAATCTCGACTTCACTACAGTGCCGCTGTCTTTGTTTCTGAATCGGCCTCCGTATTGAACGCTCGAAATGGAGTTATCTTTCGCTCGGATACTGCCGACGACGTCTTTCCCCCTTCGTATCTGGCCTCTCGGTCTGTTGTGGTCGAATTGAGTGCGTTCCACTCCTATTCGTGGAACCGCGTGCTCTCGTGCCGTGGCTATATGCGAAGTAGGACTCGCAGATGACGATAATCAGGATGGATCGCCTTTCGCGGGGAAACCTGGCGTGGTCCGTCTCGTATCGGCAATTCCTAGTCGCGATAATGTATATACTACGGCGCAATGATACGCTAAGCTGCGCGCGGCAAACAGGTCTGTTTGCAACGCGGTGTAAGTTATAAAGGCGCAGTCGCAGTACCGGGCTAACGTGCGCTGGTTAATGAATCGTACAATTAATTGCAGTGCACGTGTTTACGAATCTCCGCGTAAGAACCGTATACGAGCTCATCGAAGTAAGTTACAATAATATAGTGACCGTTCGTCGACTGAAATGCCGGTTACCCTACGAAAGCGTGGAAACTTCAAAGCATTGTTGAAGCATTGTTGTTTCTTTCCCGACTGCCAACAAGTTTCATCGCAGTAACATCTAACGCCGTGAAAGACTGCTTCCCGCATTTTGTTCTTCTGGGTTGAGAGTGAATTTTTTTTTTTTACTCGCCGCGATAGCTCATTCGCCATGGCGTTGCGCAACCAAGCTCCAAGTCACGGCGGCTACATTCCGATGGAGGCAGAACGCAGGAGCCTGCGTGTAAACCGAGCATCACAGGTGCGCGTCGGAGCGCCCTGGGTTGGTCGAAATTAATCCGGAGTCGCCCACTAGGGCGTGCCTCGTGATCAGATTGTGGTTTTGTCTCGTAAAACTTCGCGATTTATTTTAATGTCACGTGGCGGTGTACGATCCCGCTAAGACCTGTCGCCTCCATATTGTATATATAGTATACCTGTAAGTTTTCGTCGTGGACGCGCCCTATGAAGTTCTCGCAGCACGCAAAAATAATAAAATAAATTCTGGCCACTGCGCAGAATTGGTGGTTCTGGCCACACGCATGCTGTGTTTGTATGTGCGTGTGTAAATCAATCACACATTTTTTTTTTCGCCATACACAATGCATTGTTACTGCGCAAATAGGTGGCTAAAGAAAAAAAAAAAAGCTGCATGTGCGCAGCTGGACTGCGCATATATAATTTGCGCACGCAATTTTTCTGCGGAATCCCCCCACCGGCCTCCCTTCATTGTTCGCCTGTCGTTCTTCGCCGCCGTATGGCCGGCGGCCCTTTTAATTGCATTTCCGGCTCCCGCATTCAGCCTTAACCTTGGCGTCAGGCCGCGTCTATACGCGTACACACACATGAACGCGTCGAGCGGCAGCCGAGCTTGTCCAGCGCCTCGCGCTCGCTGCTTATCGATAGGAGGTGGACTCGCTTTCGTTCCCCTATCGGAACCTTGAAACGTTCGGGGAGCGGGGCCGCTATATGCGGGGCACGTGCAATAAACGGCAAGCAGCGTGTCTGTCTGCGTGGGTAAAGGTGTGTGTGAGTCATACAAAATTATCCGTGCTTAGACAGAGCGAGAAAATAAGACATCTTAAGGGCAGAGTGATCAATCAGATTTACGGTCTGAGTGACTACGTTGCACTGAGAAATGGTCGAAGGGTTAAGAAATAAAGGTGCGAGTAACAGAAGAGAAAATATGTGAAGAAAAGTTTGTTCAAGCACAACAAGAAGGCTACTGACAACGGATGTAGTTTTAGTTTTCTTCGTTTCTTTTTCTCCTAGATCGCGGGGAAATGCAGTAACGTCCGTGGTACCGTTCGATAGGTGTATGACAGAAAACCCCAGGTGGTTAAGATTAATCCGGAGCGTCCCACTATGGAGTCACTTATGATCATGTCCTGGTTTCGTCACATAAAACCCCAGAAGTTTTAAAAATATCTTCCATTGCTTAAAAAAAAAGAGAAACAAAAAACGTGCTTTGAACAGCAACTCCGGCTGACGTGTTTATGAGAAAGCACGCGATGGATGTAGCACAGCGTAGATTACGTGAATTGAGCATTGAAATTGAATTCGATATACCGAATTCAGCTGAGAGGTATGGGGAGGAGGAGAGAAAGTGAAATGAGAGACATAAGAGGGCTCTTCGATCCCATACTTCGTGCACTTCGATTTTTTGTCGCGAATTTCAATATGATAATAATTCTGGTAATCAACTAAAAGAAACGCAATAAAGAGGAGCGTTAAATTATACGTGGTATGATTTAACCATGCTTGTGCTATAGTAACAACGCCACTCTCATCGTGAGAGATGGCTTAGTAAGCCAGAATTGTCCCAAAAACTAAATATGATGGCTGGCGACGCACAGCACTTCGTGCCGTCCAAGATTGTGAAAAAGTCCCCTCGGATCCACTTAGTTGTCTAACGGTCCTAACCAACCATTTCTCATCATAATAACTACAACACTTTGGAAAATATACTTTAATAAGGATGAGGAAAGCCTTGCATACACATAGGTGTATAATTCAAGTTCCAAGTTCCCAAGAAATAAAGATTGAGTTACTTAAGTATCCTTACGTGACTTTAATGCTAAAGCATTAGGACTTGTCGAAGTTATCACCTTAAATTGAAACTCTACCTTAATCCAGCTTGTCGTACCAACCTTAATCCACTTTCATTCATCTTAATCCACCTTACTCTAATTTGTGTCAAACTCTCTCCACCTTAATCCACTCTAACCGACCTTAATCTATCTTAACCCACTTTAATTCACCTTAATGCACCTTTAACCCACCGTAATTCAATTTTTCGAGTGAGCCACGGCATCCGTCCGAGGCCGCGGGTTCGTAGTGCGAGCCGCAGCAGCTCCAGCGCCGGTAACGTGACGTCATCACTCGGTCACGTGGGCTTCCTTGCCGGACGCTCGCCGACGTTTTCCGCTTCCATGGGGCTATAAGGCTTTCTCCTTAATAATATACGCCGAACGTAAATTGGAGGTAGCGATTACTTTTTCCCATTAGCGAAAACGATTCGATCACACGTGTACGTTCTGGGGCACGCAAGGTAGAGCTGGACAATCGGCAGCCGGTGGATTTTAACGCGTCTGTGCAGCACGTGTCATTTAGTGCACACGCTGACTGTAAGGGCATTCATGCCATTGTGCTGCTGGTACATGGTCGTGTGCAAAAAAAAAAAAGGTAAATAGAAGATCCGGCAAGAGTTTGCCATTAACTCCTCTGGTTAATACCCTACGATCTGTCTGATCGCCGAGTCGTAGCCTTGTTTCAGAATGTAGGTTTTATTATGGGCACTGTGATCTCGAGGAGTTCTGCGAAGAAGACTCGGTGAATACTCTCGCTGGGTGTATTTCGCGCACGTCCCCTGCAGGTTCCCGTTGCGCGGGGTGCGCGGAATACTATAATAGACGGAACAGCTCGGCACGAGAGGAGTGTCCTCGTGCGGTATGCTGCACCGGCCTAGATCTGTCGTGTAAATTTTGAACTCGCATTATGGCTGCGGAATGTAGCACTGCATCGGGAAGATGTTTTTGGTGGGCAATTAGCCGGTATGTGGGGCTGGCTGAAGTGTGACGTCGGCGGTGTGGAGCGTTGCCAGTATGGCGGCCTATACGTAAGCAATGAATCCTTGGAAACGCGGAATCTCTCTCTATATCTCTCTCTCGATCTCTCTCTCGCTATATATATACATATATGAATTACAGAAAATTAATTCGAAAGACTGGTCTTCCGCCGCATAATTTCGTCCGGCTTGCCCACTTCGACACGTAAAACGTACGAAGAAGCCGTGGCATTCGTAGAAAATACTGCAAGGCGTGACGTCACAAGGATGCGCTTTCCTCACTCGAGGTGAGAGATCCTAACTGTATGGCCCTAGCACGTACGCCGTCTTCTAAACTGGTTCGAATCGTAATTGTATGTGTATAGATGTGGCGAATTGTAGTCACGTCTGTTCGCTAAAGTTTTGTCGACGGGCACGACGCTGCTTCAAAAAACGTTTTTTTTTTTTGCTTTATTAAAAAGAAAATGTTGTTTTACGGGTGATATGATCTCTGGGAAAGGTTTTCAGCAGGCGTGTTGCCAACGTTGCTTAAAACGAAGGAAGGCAAAGGAGCGCTGTCCCTTGGAGAGTGTGCACATTTAATTGTCTGCACAATAGTACGTCTGCTGTTCATCTTCTTTCTTTTTTTCTCCTAGTGAATAGCAGCGCTACGTTTGTTACAAACGTCCAGGTTGTCTGTGTTGTGTGTCGAGCACCGGCCACATTATAACTACTCCTCGCCTCCTTTCTTTATGCTCGATGCTTAATTGTCTCGTCCACAGATCAGTACGACAGGGCACACAAGATGGGTAAAACAAGTGCAGAGAGACGTAAAGAAGGCTAAAACGAGGCAGAATTAATAAACAACTAATAGAAGTGTTCCGCAATTGTCCAGCTTGCCTACGTGACGAGGTGTGTAATGACGGAGCGTATTTGTTATATGCATGCAGGCAGTGCCGTCATTTGCGTGACCTTATCAATACAGGCAGTCGTCGTACTGTTGAACCACACCGTGACATTCTGGTGTTAACAGCGCGAAACGTAGACGAGACACGAGACGAGAAGACACCACAAGCGTTGACTTTCAACAACCTTGTTGAAAGTCAGCGCTTGTGGTGTCGTCTTCTCGTCTCGTGTTCTGTCAACGTTTTGCGCTGTTAACACCAGGATGGAAAACCAACAAGCCCAAGCTGCTGTTCTACCGTGACACTGCGCCGCGACGGCCACGCCCTGGATGCGTGTGCTCGGCGCTGAGAGAGGTCCCGGATCGAGAGCCTTAGTTGTGCGTTTCGTCACGTTGTGTAGAAGTGAAACGCGCTGCCGAGCCTCTATAGGAACAACAGAAAGTACGGACACGGCACCAGTGTAGACTTCACGATTTTCCATTTTCCAGCATCGTGTCTGTCCTTTCCGTCGTCCGTTTTATAGGGCCTCAGGAATGCGTTTCACTTAAAAGTTTGAAGTCAACTAGCCTAACCCTTCAAGCCCTTTCTCGCCGCGTTAGTTTATCGCCGTGCGACGCGGTTGCCAACTTGACGTTGCCAGCGTTCTGGAGCTTCGCTCAATGCTACACTGCAAATTGGGCGAATGAGGCCTGCCTTCTGTATTTTAAAGTTCGAACTAAAAAATTCATCACCTGTGGAAGAAATAATATACCAGATTCAGTTGCACCTCCAGGAAAGAAGCCCTGCATTAAAGCCTGGCTTCTTGGCGGGCACGTAATGCAACACATGGTCAACGTGTCCTGCTTTGCTTCTGTTTTACAAATTTCTTTTTATTTTGTCACTACATTGGATGGCTCAAAATCTGGCTCTCAAATGACGTTGTTTTGTTGGCGTAACAAGCGGATTTGGTCGCGTGACCTACTGCCACCGTCGGACTTAGCCAGAACATTGAGCGTCGCAATTGTCGCGGCTTTGATTTAACAAACACGAAGTGTAAGGACTCGGGAGCAAACATTGAATAGTTTGGAAGGAAGGCGCGTTAAGCTTACTCCATGCGAAGCACTCCAGAAAGATCCAGCAAGCACGCATCCGCATTGGAGAAATAAGAAGGCGTGTTATGGTTAAATTCGACGGTTACTCCTCAGTCGGCAACAACATTGGAGAGAACACTCACTTCTTTTTCTGTTTCTTTTTTTTTTTAGTCAGCGATCACTCGTGATGTGTGGATTCGATCCTGACTTGTTGATATTTCATGTGTAGTTTTCCCCCTTGAGCTATTCCCATTGAACGCTTTATTACGGAATAAGTATGCTTTAGCCGCTACGGCGTCTCAAAGCACCCCTTCCATACTGCGCGAATGCCTACTGATACTTCTTTTTCGATGCAGTGTGCAAAAAGAAAACATCAGGGAGGGTTTTGAGCGGATATCCGCGTATTATTAGCCTAGCGAGAAAAAAATGTTTCACCAGAAGGGAGACAGATAACATCTCTTGTTTAGAAATCGATTGCCAACGCGCAAATGACCGCCGAGATGCTGTTAAGCACATGCAGCTCCAAGGAGATATCGAAGGATGCTAAAGGACAGGGTAAGGAAGAAAAACAATCGTATCGAAAGGAGACTAAACTCGTACTCATGCCTACAGTTGACAAAACGGCGCAAAAATACGGGGCTTTCTATATCACGAAGCGAACTTTGGCTCAAGCATTCGCGTAACGTCAATTGAATGAATCCGAGGCCGACGCTGTATCTAAGGGCACGGCGAACTGATTCTAAGAGAGTTACGACGCATGGTTGCCAGGCATAGCGAACGTGCTACGTCAACACCACCTAGATAGCACAAGGCCTGTTCACTCCTATCCATGACGTCATGCTACCTGACCCGACTGCCATAGAATCTAATGGGGATGCTCCCGAGTAAGCAACGGCGACTTTGACGTCGCCCCTTTCGTCACGCCAGCCTTGGCAATGGAAATTTCGGGCCAAGTAGCATGATGTCATGGAGCGTAGTGAACAGGCCTTGTGCTATCTAGGTGGTGTTGGCTACGTACGTGATAGGTTGTTTGACATGCGGCTTGATAAGGGTGTATCTCTGATCACGCAACACTACCTGTACGCGAGAGTGCAGTACGTTATGCTATACTGTGGGCTGTTGCCAGCCTATGTACACGTGGGGAGGTAAGTGAAAGCGGAAGCGACACCTTTTAATACCGCTGACACTGCGGTCAGATGCCTTTGTTCGCAGCGGCTGACAATAGATTTCGTTGTTCAAGCGCAACATTTGAGCCCTCTATTGCGACGTCTTCAATGGAAGCAAAAGAATAAAGATAAAAAAATCGGCGGTGACGTCACAGATTAGAAATCTTTCAATGTTTCGCTCGCTGCGTAGGACGTGAATACCGTCACGTACGCACGGCCGAACTTCGTGATGTGAAATTAGGCGTGACGTAGGGCAGGTTGACGCTTCTTCATTGTCTCTCTCGCTGCAAAATTTTTTGTCCCAACTCTATAAATAATCGACGGGGATGAGCGACTATAGCGCAAGTCCCTTCAAACTTGTTGTGGTCGAGAGAAGCGTTTTGTTGATCTTGAGTCACGGAGGATGACTGTGGGTGAGAAACCTCATATGGGTTTTGTGTATTCTAAGCTTTAAGTGGTAATATCTATGCTGGGCTGTGCGTATTGCGTAGTGTTTCAAGCTCGCGGCGTAAAGTACGGGTTGCGCTTGCGTTACACCGCAAGCGCAACCGCAACACTGCAACACTGCGCCCAACCTGTGTTCTGTGTTCTTTTCTCCTTTCTTTTTTTTTCGTTGCCGTGAGCGGTTTTATGGCGCACTGACCGTGTCGCGTCTCTTGTTGGATTGAAGTAATTGCACCGACACTGTGCAAAGTGGACGCTCAAGAACTTGCACTAAGGTAGTTTAGCTCAATGACAGCTGTTGAGGACGACGGGCTTGTGTAAACGTCTGTGGCTATTAGTGCAATTACTGTTAAAGCACACGCGTCAACGAACTCACTGCTAATTTCCTTGTTTCCTTCCATCCTCTATTCCCCTGTCATCTTTGTTTTCCCCTTTTCCATTCCCCCGGTGTAGGGTAGCCAACGGGACGTTGTTATGGTTAACCTCCCTGCCCTCTGTTTTTCTCTTTCCTTCCTTCCTAACAGCTTTCCTTTTCTTTTCTTTTTTGCCATGGTTATATTCGCATCTCTCTCTTTCATCCCTTCTATTATTTTCTTATTATATATTGTTGGCAAAAGGTTTGCTATTAAGGGAGGAAACGGAAGGCAGAGTTTCTCTTCTTGAATTTTTGTGGAACCGCAGGGCCGGTACGTCATCGTGACGTCACGTCTTGCGCTTCATGTTGATGACGATACTGTTATTAGTGCCTCCTATCGTATTCTTCTTCTACTTCTTTATGCACCCAAAGTGGTCATAATGAAACCGGGGCCCGCAATGTATGGCGTTCCTGGCACGTAAAACCCACGAATTTAATTCAATATTATTTATTTTTCTGTGACGTGTTGACCATTGCTTTGTTCTTGTTTAACCGCGTACCAAAAACGCGCATTTGTACCTTGTTATTTCGAAAGCCTTTTTCGCGTTTTTTTTTTTTTTGTCGAGGAAGAAACGTACAATCTCTCTGGGAGTTGAGTCCTTGGTTGCTCTCTCAAGCGGTGTCATCTTTTATTGTCGATAAACAAATAATTAGTCGCGAGAAGGCGCTGCTAAAACCTAGGGACGTCGCGAGTGGATAGCGGGTTAACTTCCAGCCCAGGTTACGTTGTTGCGTCTGTTCTGGCTTGCAAGGACGACTCCGTTCACAGTTAAGGCCAGGGTTTTATGGCCCCAGAAGTGCAACTTACCAGCACTTCACCTAACGTTCATCTTTAATCTCCCTTTAACAGGGAGCTTTATCTCTAGCCAGCTCCGATTTCTCTATTCAAATACTGCATGTCAAACCCAGAAATCAACTTATACAACTGTATCAGTTATACGACTGTATATGCAGAGAACTGCATCCACAGCTGCATATGTTAAAGCGTCTGAAGAGGACACACGTGATACGTGAGTTAACTGTCCACATGAAATTTTTTTGCAAAGTTTATTGGGTCTTTGAAAATTTATCGACTTCAAAAAGAAATTGCTCTCTAAACGGAGCAATTCGCAGTTGTTCTTAAATTGCGTCAAACTGTGATTTTCTTGAAAATGTAGGAGCATAACCCGTAATAAATGACGTCGCGAGAACGTTTTGACACCACAAGTGCGAAAATCAGACAAATACATGTACTAACCGTCCTTATTGATTGCAGTGCTAGGGTTCCCCCTAGTAATACTTTGCGTGAAAATTCTACGGCTTCACCCCCGCGTTTAAGCCACATTGTAGCGCCCATTGTTTCTCAGCTGAGGAATGCTGCCGCTTCGAATATAATCGCGCTTCTCTTTTTATTTCTTCTTTTTTTCTACTGCTCGCTGCAGTGTGGACGTTTGAACCAAAAGCTTTCCTCCCGTTGTGACATTATCCAGCTGTCCGATAACGGGATCGGGGTCCTATCTTGACGCGACGCGGTTGGGCACCATTGAGGAAATACTGTTCACAGTACCTTCGGCATTGCGTTCTTCTCGGGCACGGGCAGAAAGCGTTCACATAAAAGGTCTCTAACTCGTCCTGTCAGCATACAGGGCTGTTGCGTGCTTGGCCCTCCTCGACGGAACGATAACGAGGCAGGTGAGAACTTTGAGATCCGTAGAAAAAGGTTTTTGTCGATGCAAATTGCTTCCTAATTATGGCATAATTCAGCCGTTCGCGGATAGATCTATTCTCCGATTACGCCTGAAAGCTGAGTGTTGGAAACGCTCGTTGCGTGTAGGTTTGGTGTGCGCGTAGGCTTAATCGCGTGGATCCGGATTGCTTTAGGGAGTAAGCCTTCTATTTTTTTTTTTTTTGCTTGAGACAAAAGGATGCTTGTGCGAAGATGAGCCTGTTCTTGTAAAATCGCCGCATTCCACACAGGCGGCGTCAAAAATTTCACCGAACGCGGCGTCTGAGAAAAGAGGGGTGGGAATATTTCCGTAGCCTGGGAACCCCGCTGTGTATAAGAATTTCCGGCATGTATTTCCAACGCGCGAAATACGCTGTGTCTCTGGGTATCGCTGAATGCGGTCACAAAAACGTCTCGCAAATTCGACGTTTCCCTCGGGCCCAGTCGTCCGTAAGCTTTCGACGCGCGACTCTGCGAAAGCGAAGCCATTGCTTCGCGCGGAAGGAAAGCATGCAGCATCAGTGGTCTTCATTTAAGATTTTTGCCGTGCACAAAAGGCATCGTGCAATGCTGTAAGTACCTTTCAGTCAAGGTGTATCGATTCGTATGCGTGACTTCGTTTTACCAGCTCCGTCCATAGGTGGTAAGGACCCAGTTGTCTATTCTCTGGCTCGTACCCCACTGGGTACGATCACCACTGGGTACGAACACCACTGGGTACGATCACTACTGGGTACGATCACTACTGGGTACGATCACCCGGCTCGTACCCCACTGGGTACGATCCGGGTGATCACCAAACCCCGATTTGTTGTCTACTAGGTAAGACGGCAGGCGCCAGCACTTGCAAGCATTGGGGAAGACGCAAACATAGCTTCACTTTAAAATAAAGTACTTTTTGAGTCAATGACACTCGTATAGTGCGGATATAGAAACGGATTATCGCGCTCGGATCCGCCTATACACGCAGTTCACCGGGCGTGCACCGCCAAGCACCCGGTATTTCCCCGTGATCACGTGCCGCCGTGTCGCATTCGCGGATGTGCGCCCCGAATACGCTCGCCTAGCTAACCGTTCACGTGTATCGGATCACCAGCGCTCCCAATATGGGTCTGTGTAGGCGGTGGTAAGCGACTTCCTTTTACGGGCTTCGTAACCACTCATTGTGTTTCTGGGTGCCAGCGCTCGGTGTTCATAAACCTGGGCGCGTGAACGCTATTGCAGGCGCTGTCTCTCCCTCGAAAATTTGAAGGCCACTCTCGCGCCCCGGCCTGGATGTCGCGTGCTTGCTGTTTGCTTTTCGAGCGTGTGCTCACCTGTTTGTCATCTTGAACCAAAAGCAGATGCCGACGCTTCGCGCGTTTGCTTCAACATAAACAAATGCCGTGAGATATTTGTCTCGTGGAAGCACGAACACCTACGAAATTACCTTAGTCATTCATTTTTTTTTTTAAATTCCACAGAGCAGTACTGTTCTGAGAAGCAGTAAAAAAGCAGAGTGGATAGCTATGTTTTCTTTATTCCAGGGTGGTTTATTATTTTATAACAGAGAACCATCTGGGCGTTCATGATGGGGGGGGGGGGGGGGGGGGGGGGGCGTGATACGTGGCTTGCATAGGATCAGACAAATCAGTCTCCAGAGCGCATGCCCACTGGCGGTACGTCTGTAACTTTTGCTGTACTAAATGCAATCAGTGATACAACTATCTTCATCAGTATGTGAGCGACACGTAGACCGCAATTCAAATGGGCTATCTTTTTCGGAATGTTGCCACTGTGGATTGCGTATGGAGGTAACACAATTTACGCCCGTCGCATATAGCATAGGCTCGGTGTCACATGAAGTTGTAACTTCTTGAACGATGTTATCACGTTGAATGACAAGAAGCAACGTATACGCATTTGAAAAAGAAAGCTAGGTTAGATAAGGGGCCGTACCTTCTTCCATTGTTACGTTGGAAACGCGCGCGTATTCACTGAACTGTCTGCTTTTTACTTGTTTGACAAGGGACGAGGTAATCTCTGACCTTACTGTGAAATTGGTCATATATACTACGGCAAATCGAAATAATGGCCTCTATCGATTACATATGGCATAGCAACCTCACACTAATTTCTGAACAGAATGCGAAGCAACTGTATCAACGATATCATGCTGAAACATCGATGCGGCATATCTTGCTGCGTGCATGAAACACAATGGCCCTCTTTTTCTTATTTTGTTTTTTCGTGTTCTATGGGGTGCAAGACGGACGAGGTTTCAACTATTGTCTTGCGTCAAGCAAAAGGGGGGTGGGGGCTAAGGGGGGCCACCTACACGGCGTCACTTGGACGGGGGGATCGGGGAGTGTGTGTGTGTTTGGGAAGGGCGGGGGGGGGGGGGGGGGGGCTTCATGTGAAAGCCGAACTGTGCGTCGTAGGCAGGCACGGAAGATAAATCCGTCATTGTTGGGATCAAGAAATTTAGATGTTTATTTACGCTTGGTTCATTGATTCCCCCACGCGTGCGCTCGTAGTTTACACTTGTGGCCATAGAGGCGTGGAATTTTTATGCAATTAAATTTGCTGAAGTGTTCATGCGAGCAGCCTAGAGTGCCGTTTCCTTGCAAACATTTTTATCCGTTCAAGCGCACGTCTAAAATAAAACACAAGAAACACCTTATCTCTTGTTCGTGTATTTTCGGATATTTCCTGTATTTTCGCCTTTTATCTTTTTTTTTTTTTTTTGGCGTTTTCATACGATGGTGGTCGCAAAATTAAGCCCGAGTCTCATTTATGATATTTCACTTTACGGCTTGGCGTCTTGGCGGTGCAGCTATTTCACAAAAGGGGTAAAAAAATTGTTGAATCGGTAGCACGTACTTAGCAAAGGCAAAACACGTCTCTCCTTTATAAGATCATACACGCAGTACTAGAGCCACCTACTGTGGTAGTTAAACTGCTATGGTGATCTGGTACTTAAGGCGCTCCTTTCCCCTCACCCCCCCCCCGTGAAGAAAAAGAAAGCAGCTCTGATAGTCAAAAGAAATGTCAGGTGCTCCTCTGTGTGATTTTACGGTCCCCTGCTTCACACGTCGGGACGTCAGCAGAGTAAAAAGATGTCGATTGGCCTGTAGTCGAGTGGCATCGGTTGTGATCCGTCTACCAGCACGTATTTGCCATGCAGCCACACGTTCGCTTTTGTCGCCTCAACTTGCCAGCCTTGCGACGTCAACCAATTTCAGCTCAAAGCGCGTTTTGGACAGACGCTGCCGCCTGACGGCTGCAGCTGTTGTTGGGTCGGTGTGCATTGAAATACGTGAGCAAAAATACGTTTGACATTGAACATCGATACTTTTGACATGAAAAATTTATACACATGACAATTGGCGAACCGGAAAGGCTCGGCGCAAGCGCCTGTATCAACCAAATGGTCCGCGATAACATGGACCGCGATATCGTTGATGTACTTTTTATTTAAAGCTGATAAAATAGCGCCAGTTGGTCGAAATCAGTCTGGCGTTATTGGCTCGCAAGATCGTGGCTACGATTTATAAATTGCGCCATCTGTCGTAGTGACCTAAAAGTTAATTAATTGAGTGTTTAAATTAATTGATTGAGCATCATTTTATTTCGCCTGTAAGCAACGTTCTTCGCGACGAGTAATCTAGCTCCAGGACTACCGATAAGTTGTTGGAAGTCAGCGCTGTGCGCATGTATCTTGGTTTGTCCCTGTCTCTCTCGTACAGTTCATATTTTAAACATGAACTACCAACATGCGCATGTCTCTACGCTTCATAGCTACGACTACGCTATCTTCCACAGTTCAAAATCGTCGTCGTCATCATCATCAACCTGTTTTATGTCCACTGCAGGACGAATGCCTCTCCCTGCGATCTCAATTACCCCTGTCCTGCGCCAACCAATAATAATTATAATAATAACAACCCATAGGCACAGGAAAGTTAATGAAATGAAGCATTGGCATTCACTCGAGCGTAGCTCGAAGCTGCATAGGAAACACAATACTAGTTTCTCAGAAAGAAAGCTTCAGAGCTGAAAATATGAAGATGAATGCCAAACCACCGGAATGCGATGCTTAAAAAAAAAGAATGAAAAACAGCGTGTGGTTCAAGCAGGAAGTTGCCTTTATCCTCGCCTCTGACGAAAATTTCTCGCGCTTTGCTCTCTGGATATATACTTTCCTTAGTGCGCATAGGCCTCGTATCGACTGGCTGACTTTATTCGCGTACACTGCGTGTTTATGTTGTGACCTGTGCCCGGAAAGCGAGGGGCTCGCGCCGTAGGAGGCGTGCTTTATCGACACGTGCGACCGTAGTCGATACGAAAGGTCGTTTGCTGCCATGACACCGGCTGTGTCCGTATATCCGGTAATACGCTTACTGTGCCGCTGTGGAGTCGCGGATGGCTTTAGCGCTTGGCAGCTGTTGCCGGATCGCTAGCGTGGTGCCGATGTTTGAAGCGCCTCGTTTATTTTGTGCGACGCTCTTTCCGTTTTGGTATCCTGGACACGTCATTGCCATCTCTGGAGGCAGATCTTCTCTGAATAAATGAATGAATGAATAATTAATAATGAATGTGATCACGAAAGTATTGGCGTGTCAATCTGTTCTAATTGTTTAATATTTCTTTTGAACTTCTGCAACTGGGAGTTACTAGGCAATGGTAACCTCGTCTAACGCTCCCTTGATACCGAATTTTTTTTTTAATTATGGGGTTTTACGCGCCAGAACCCCTTTCTGATTATGAGGCACGCCGTAACGAAGGATTCCAGAAATTCGGACCACCTGGAGTTCTTTAACGTGCACCTAAATCTAAGTACACGGGTGTTTTTCGCGTTTCGCCCCCATCGAAATGCGGCCGCCGTGGCGGGGATTCGATCCCGCGACCTCGTGCTCAACAGCCCAACACAATAGCCACACCGAGCAACCACGGCGGGCAATACCGAACTTTGCAGCGCTAACGGCTGCATTTTCGTTCAAGTTCTCTTTTTCCTACCTACACGATAATTGTTTTCCTACTTAGATTGTATATTGCACCAATCGTTCAGGCGAGTTTCTTTCAGTGCTGCGCTGCTTTAAAATAGATAACAAAGCGGCAATCAGATCGCGGCGCGTAGGCGAATGAGTCAACAACTCGAAGCGCAGGGACAACAAATTTGGCAAATCGGTCCTGCGAAAGCTTGCGAGGCAGAGGAAAGTTTATGAAATCAAGCATCGGCATCCACTCGACCGTAGCTCGCAGCTGCAAAGGAAACCCAATACGGGTTTCTCAGATAGAAAGCTTCACGGCTGAAAAGATTCCTCCCGGCCACTTATATTGAAAATCTAGGAGGCCCAGCGCCTTAGAAATGGAAGCGTGCAGCTTGGTTTTCGACTAAGACTGACTTCACGAACCGGTCATATAATATTGTGTGTGGCCTTTGCTCTCTGAGAGGCGCAAGTACTTGCGACTTTCATTGCTTTTTAACATTCTAAAAAATAAAACTGGAACTGATAGTGAAGCTTACCTAAAAGAATCCGCTTACGTGTCCGCCCGCGTGGACAACAGTAAGAAAATGCGAGAGTATAACTGCCGACTAAATGTTTCTAAATTTTCTTTTCTTCCCCGTGCTATACACGATTGGAACTGTTTGCCCGACCTAATTGTTACTGCATCCTCCATGCTTTTTCACATTGTAAGATGACCGCGTTTTATATCTTGACATCACTGAATTGCGCGTCGTTTGCCAGTTTTATTGTGGATGTTGTATTTGTATATTGTGTACTGTTCATCATTGGTGTTATCATTCAACTGTTGCATTGTTTTTCATTAGAAATCTGGATGTATGTTGTATATCGCACCGCATGTATGCAGCCCCTACACTAATTCCCAGACGGGCGCTGTAGAAAACTGTATAAATAAAAGCAAATAAAGCGCGGTTGAACACGATTGGCTGAAACACCGCCGGCGACGCTCGACGTCCTGTTCAACTGCTGTGCGAGCACGCCGCGCCACCTAACAACGCCTTTTACGCTAACCTAACCTAGCCTAACCTACCGTGGGTTAACGTCAGAGCGTCGCCGGCGCCGTTTCAGCCAATCGCGTTCAATCGCGGTTGCTAAGGCCTTCTAGATTTTCGATACACGTGTCCCGGTCTCGACATCGAACGCGGGACCACCGCCTTTCCCGGGCGTTGGTTCTCAATCGGCCGCTGTTGGACCAACAGGGCCGAGAGGCACTTCAGAGGGTTTTGTTTATTACCTTCGCGTTGGCGATCAGCTGTACCGAAAAATGAAGGGCGTATACGAACGTATGTTCACGCCATTGGTGTACCTTACAATCAACGCAGCGCTCTTTATCTTGTGTTGCCAGTATGCGTAACATCCTATATCGCATGAAAGTAAAGGACAGCTGCCCATTTTTGACGATGGCCCACTGGCCTCCACTTCTTTGTGTGTGTGTGTGATGGGCTCTACGTGTCCAATTTGCGTCCCCTGCGCCACTGCTTCAGAAAATGATCGTTCTCTGTAGGCTGACGGGTCCGAAGGACGTGAGCCTTCATGTCTTAGTGACCGCCCTTAAGACACCTTATCAAGTGATTCGTGAACTGTGACTTCTCTACGTTCTGCAGTGGGACGATGAAGCAAACCTCGCAATTTCTGAGCACACACTCAAACTTTTTTTTGTCGAGATGCTGAGGCCGCGAAGAATCATAGCGTCCCATCGTCCAGTCGTCCATGGACGGCTTCCGGGTTATAGGATACGCCTATAATCATCTATCCGTGCGCCTGTAAGTGGAGAACCCAGCAATTTTGACGACGTGAAGGACTCGGTCTCGACTGTTCGGCTGCTTCCACATCGTCGATGTCTCGAGGAGTTTCTTCTCGGCGCGTCGACATTGAGAGGATGTGCAAGTCCTGCCCGCGTTTTTTTTTTTTTTTTCCCGGTCTACCGGAAGGGCACGACGGCTATCGTCGTATAAGAGAGAGGGGGGGGGGGGGGGCGAGCCAGCAGCGTCGCGCGTATCCTTTCTTCTCCGGATGCATCGCTGAGGGTCAAACGCCATTGCACGTTTCCTACACGCCCATATCCTGCAAGGGCGGTAGACGGGCGCGTTTATTCTGGGAAGCAGGAAGTAACGGGTTGAGAAAAGGGTTCATAACGGAACACCAGGGTTTCCAAAAAACATCGGGTTTCCTTCATACTCTCGGTTACGAAAGAGGCTGAAATTTTTCTGGCGTTTCAGATACGTGTGCGGGAATGCTTACAACTGAAGTCGAGGGGATTGCTTTCTTTTTTTCCTGATGAGTGTTCATTACCTGCTGGTGCTACTCTCCTGGACGATCAACTGTTTGGCCGGGACGTGCATTCATTCATTCATTCATTCATTCATTCATTCATTCATTCATTCATTCATTGCCGTTTCAAGACAACGCAGCAGCTACGAGAGACGCCGTAGTCGAGGCGTTTGGATTAATTTTCATTTTTTGTGGGGTTCTCTAACAGGCACCGACCGATGCCTAAGCATACAATCGTTTTCGACTGTCGCTTTAAATGCGGATACCGCGGCCGGGACTCGAACCGTCGACTCCGTGATCAGCAGCAGAACGCCGTAGTGTTCTGCTACGGAGAACAACGGTATATTAACGACTAACGAAACACGTTGATAAACATAATGTGCTTCTCACAAACGTATTTCGAAGGCGATGCTCACGCTTCTCCGACGGAAGTGGCGCCTTTTTTACCGAGGTCCTGCTTTCAGTTACATATAGCACTCGAAGCCCTCCGTCTGTTACAAACCTCCAAGCCTAAACTTATCTTTCCGCGTCTCTCTCTCTCTCTCTCTCTCTCTGCGTAATAATGCGCGCTTCCCGTAGTATTTAATTACGGATTCCACCTCCCTTGAACTTGTCTGCTTCCTTCAGTGTGAATGGTTTCGGGACGTTGTATTTAGTCAGAAGCGCTGCGACTCTGGCTAATGTGCTGTGCCTTCCTAGTTTCACTGCCGCGCTCTTCTGGAACACAAAAACAGCGCGGACACAAGACATTGTATTGTGTGCCGTTCTGCGTCTTCGTGTACCAAAACAGCACGGTAAGAAAACTTAAGGATGAGCATTTAGTTCGTCCGAATTGTCCTCTTTGTGCCCTCAGGCACGGCTTCTTTGGCACTTCTGTCTCACTCATCAGGCTTTACATTCTTCTAGTTCCGCCTGCCTGGAGCTTCGCAATTTCTTTTTCGTCAATAATAATAATAATAATAATAATAATAATAATAATAATAATAATAATAATAATAGAGGACCGTTAGAACGTACTAAAATTATGAATATGCCGTGACGTAACTTTCTTGGCGTTACTGAACGATATTTTCTTTGAGTACCTAGACATCAAATTGAGAGTAATGCCTGAATAGAGAAGGTTAGATTTCCGGAGCCTCTGAAGACAAAAAAAAAATGCATTGAGGCATTTCGGCACCGTTTAACTTGGTGCGGGTGTCTTAACTGGCCGGATAACCGTGACGCAATTACGCTTGGCACACTGCGACAGCCAGGAGCGACAGATTGCCGCCATTACCCCACCCACTCCTGACACGGTCACTCATACCGGAAAGTCCTGCGATAGCGGACCCGCTGTGCATGTGCACCGTTGTAGCCAGAAGCGACTGATCGCCACAGATGCGGCGAGTTTGCTCGAGTTCTCGTTACGGTTAAGCGTTATGGCTGCGCGTTGGTTTGTACAGTCTTATCTCAGCATCGTGGTTCGTTCGCCGGAAAAAAAAATTGCGCCGACGATTACGACACTCCCTGATGCGAATTTAGAGCGCAGCTGTTTAAGCCGACGCGAACTGTTATTTACAGCTGTGAGGTAGCAAAAACTCCGAAGAAAGCACGCTCTCACACCTCTAGGCTTACAACACGCCTCCCACCTTCCTAAAAAAAGAAGAATGTGAACGCGAACAAATTCTTTGGCTCTGAAGCCATGGACTGTGTGACTCACCGCTGCACTATTGTCTGATGTTGCCTCCGAAAGAGTTGGAGGACGCTAGAGCTTCGCCTGTAAGAGCGGCACGCGATAGTATTCAAAGATCATTGACTGCTTGTCGTGCTTTGCGGCAACCGCAGCTTTCTTTGCGGATGTGCGGAGGCGAGCGCGATGGTGTTAGGGCCGATTTACGCTCGAGCCGCCCATCGCCGCAAGCCGCACCGCACGCGTGCGGTCGCGCGAAAGATTGCACGTATCCAGCACTTGTGCACAAATTACCATTTACACTGTGTGCACAGTTTATACCTTACACATTGTACACCGAAATTTGTGCACAAGTGGTTGATACGAGCAATCTTTCGCGCGACCGCACGCGTGCGGTGCGGCTTGCGGCGACGGGCGGCTCGAGCGTAAATCGGCCCTTATGGTTGCAAGGAACCGAGCGGGCCGCGCAGCTGTGTGAATGGTAGGAACGCTGGAAGAGGTGTTTGCATTTGAGTTTCCGCATAACAGAACTACGTTTTCTGGTGCATTGAAATTATACTCCAACACTGTCATGTCTGTGGGTTGTGTTTAAGTCGCACTTCACGATTTTTCTGACGCATTTTGCTTTGAGGAATTCATTTGGTTCAGAAACGCCTCTGCGCCACCTGGAGGGCCGGCGTGGTTGTGGTTGGGAGCGATATCTCGCGTAAGGACGTTCGACGCCGACAACGGCTTTTTTCTTTATTCTTTTTGGTGTGCGTGACCAGAGAGCCTTAACGCTATCGCGTTAATAAACGCACGGAGCTCACCACTCACCACTCTCAGTCTTTGTAGCGGGCCCGCATAAGTTCCAAAGCTCCAGAGCTTCGTGCCAACGCACTCGCTAGCGCGCCAGGCTGGGCAACTGCACATTGCCTTGAATTGTAGCGCGAATTGACGCAGACAGACTACAAGCAGACAGGACTGAAAGACTAGTCTCTGTCTGCGTCACTTCGCGCTACAATTCAAGATCATGTTACCGTACCAACTCGCCCAACTTTCTCCCCTTTTGCATATTGCCTCCTGGACTTCAGTTCAAACCACCGCGGCCGGCAAAGTATTATCTTCCTCTGCCCTCTGGTGAGGTTGCAGCCGAGGAAGTGGCTTGACGATGATATCTTTACGACGATGACTTACTTGACAGGTGTCGGCGTAACGGAGAAGACAGACTGTTAGAGCAAACCCAGTTTAAAACTCCTAACTGCTGTGATACAAATGGAAACCAGGTAAACGGAACGGCCAAGCAAAAGAAAAAAAGAAAGGAATGAAACGTCATCACTGTACAATATGGGTCGCGTTACGGTTAGGATAGAGGTACAGGTTTGCTCTAGGCAAACCACGAGACTATATATATATATATATATATATATATATATATATATATATATATATATATATATATATATATATATATATATATTTATATATATATGTGCGTGTGTGTGTGTGTGTGTGTACTTTTGCTATTTCATCTCCAAAGCAGAGCATGAAATTTTAGTATGAGGGCACCAAGGACGATGTCTGTTCGCTTTCAATTCCTTCTTCATGCTGGGATGGCCAGCTGTGCTTACGCGCAGGAGCACTTTTTTCGTTGTAGCTAACTCTGTCCTCTTTTTTTTTTTAATGTGCGATAGCAAGTTAAAATTTCAAATCTGGGTTCGCTGTGCGCGTGCGTTCTTCCCTCCGTCTTTCCACCACGCCGTCGCCATGACGACGTCGTCGTCGTATCGTGCCGTATTCAGGCCACTTCCTCGATCTACGCTACAACCTCGGCATATGGGCAAAAAACACGAAACTCCAAATGGCAGAGCTTATTAAAAAAAGAGAGAAAAAGTGGTTGGTTGAGAAAATTCAGCACGAGGCAGGTTTTTTCTACTACTAGCTGGGATGAAAGCAAGAAGAAAGGAGGTGCTACATAATTCACCAGCAAAGACGTAAAACAAGTAGCAAGAGCAGACAAATGCCTCTCGCGAACAATTCCTTATGCGGGCGATGGTATATCATTTATGGTAATGCTGTTTCAACAGTGATGAGGCAATATTCGACGTGTGTTTCACATCTCCTTGCAAGTTGTTCAGCAAGAGTCACCCAATGCTGTTTGATGTTCTCCTTCCACATACATTACGAACTTTATGCAACAGAACGTTTCCATTTGGAACACTGCATGTAGTGTGCACTGAGCATTAAAGCATCTCCCACTTCAGCCGCTGGGAGACAGATTCGGGGCGCTGCGCGAGAGGAGCGTGCAGTGCGGAGCCGGACGCCCTAGGCCAGGACTGAGCTGTCGCGCAACATTCGCGCCTGTTTCAAGCACGTTGTCCTTAACGCGAAGCTCTCTTGCGACATCTTCGGATGGTCGATGTGATCCTCCGAATCCGAGCGAATCGTTTCTGCAGGTACTGCGAGTCTGTGTAGGAGGTATCCCGGGCCAACCGAGCGGTCGGCTGCTTTCTGGAGCAGTGAGAGGGAAGGAAGCGAGAGCTTTAGGGAACTTCCGATAACGCGGCCAGGCGCTACCGCCGGCTGCGTTTAGACGTGGAACGTGCCAGCGACTGGCGGCGGCGTGGGTGATAATCGTCGCCGTGAATGCGAACGCAACCACTCTAACGGGTGGAGTCGAGTCACGTGACCGGAAATCGACTGTAGACTTTTCGGACGCGCAGAAGGCGATACTGGGAGCGTCTGTCGTGCGCTCTGATCTGTAGTGGGCCGATCGGAGAGGGCCGCGCGAGTTTAGCCGGAGGGCGCCCTTTCGACCGTCCTATACAAGAGCGCCCGTTCGGGAGGACTTCAGAAGCGCTCGAAAGCGAGCATTCATATATTTCATTAGCACCGCTCACGCTACTTTGGTGTATACGTTTCTTCGAACCACTATCGACTGCGCAGGTGCGCAATGACTCGGGATTATTTTTTTTTTTTTACTACCTGGGCTTCCTGAATGTGCACATCAATATAAGTAGCCCAGCGGTTTTGCATAGAGCCATCATCGAAAAGCGGCCGCCGCGACAGGGATCGAACTCGCGAACTCGTGCTCATCAGCGCAACGCCATAGCCGCTGACTTACCACGGCGAGGTTACGTGAATGGCTCCCGCGGTCCCCGATAATAGTAATGTAAGCAATGGCGAGGAATGGTCAGGCATTTTGCAGAATGTGCGCATAAAAACACATGCACAGTGTACTACACTATTACAGATAGACACCCTTGGGCAGAAGAGAGAGAGGGAGGAGGATAAGTGAAAGATAGGCAGGTTATAACCACGACTGAGCCCGATTGGCTACTGCGGGCAGGAGAGAAAAAAAAAAGGTTGAGAGAATGGGAAAGTTGACTGTTTGCGTCACCGACGTAGTAAAAGCTCTCGGCTCTATCACAGACGGTTGCTAAGCCCGGTGGTGTCCAGGAAGCGCAGCGCACTTTTTGTGGCCTTCTGCAGCTGTGATATTGTCACGTGGTGGTGACGTTGAAGAACACAGTAGCAACACTGTGAACGACAAAACTAAATTTTATTGGGCGAACCTGTCCCCACAAAACAGGCTACACTTATAGCACAACGATAGCGGCGAACACAGTCGGCGATCGTCGAAAATCTAATCAGCGGGTCAAGCGCGTCGGCTTTTATACAGCAGTCGTCGAATGTTCCAAAATTAAAAAAATTAAATTATGGGGTTTTACGTGCCAAAACCACTTTGATTATGAGGCACGCCGTAGTGGGGGACTCCGGAAATTTCGACCACCTAGGGTTCTTTAACGTGCACCTAAATCTAAGTACACGGGTGTTTTCGCATTTCGCCCCCATCGATATGCGGCCGCCGTAGCCGGGATTCGATCCCGCGACCTCGTGCTCAGCAGCCTAACACCATAGCCACTGAGCAACCACGGCTGGTGTCGAATGTTCCAGACTAATCGTTCGGACCCGCGTGCCTTCCACAAAGTTCTACACCATTCGCGTCACGCGATGAAATCAGATAACACAACGTTCGGCAACAACAGACAGCCGGGTAGAAGCATCGATAACTTTCCAGAAACTTCGCATACACGCAGGCGCGTCCCGCGCTGCGCGATTACATTTGTTAGGCGGCGAAACGTGGTCGCCCGATAAAGATAAGTACACGTGTCAATATGCCACACGATGGTCCCAAGACTTTGTCCGACGAGAAAGGTGTTCCGTGTAGCTTGTTTAGAGCCTTGCGAAAGGTCAAGCCTTTCATTTTCAGAAGAACGAGCACTAGCACGGAAGGTGTTCTACGTATAGTTACTTCGACACCACAGGCGTTGTCATTCGGCGTTGTCGGTCATTCCATTCAGGAATGAGTCTGCATTGGCTTGAACAGAAAATGTATTTCGAACTTACGGGCGCCCACGCGGCTTCGCTCAACGTCCGGGGAAGGAGTTCCCCGTCACATACTGGCGGGCATTTCTTTTTTTCGCATCAATTCCTTCGAGAATCGATTTGACGCCGTGGAAATTAGAATCGCAGTAATACGTATACAGTTAGCTCCCGCATCCCCGTTTGTCTTCGAAGCGTTTCTATAATGTTCCGTCGTCTTTACCGATTTATGTGTGCATAAATGCTGTCGTGAGTTCATCTGAAGTCTTTCCGTGGCTGGCATACTTGGTGGCAGAGCGCGTTCTTGAGCTCTTCGTGGAGTACTTTTCGAGTACTTGGAATTGTGAATTTTGCGCTCGAGGCCTTTACTTAGCTGCGCTAACAAAAAGAAAGCCTGTTGGAGAATAGTAGCAGAACTATTTCTAGTAGAACAAGTGTCACCTGGACAAGGGCATGGCAGGTTGCTGGACACACAGCGAGGAAATAAGCAGGACACCGAGATGACTGTAAAATTTCGATGCAGAAACTTTCATGCGTAGAAACGACTACTGCACGAGCGTACCAGTGACGTGCTTCAAGTGAACACAACTCGCTTTCACAGGTGTAGGCTCTCGTGTACTGCAACCCAAGCAAAGTTGCACATTGTTGCATGCACTTGTTGCAGCGACGCATGAGGCTCGGGTTGAGGCTAAAAATGCACACACAGCGCCAGCGACGTCAGTTTTTACTGTGTGCTCTGCGTTTTCTATGCAGCCGAATAACGGAACGAAATTTCCTTCTTTGCTACTCAATTTGATTTCTTCCTGTCTCGTTCTGCTTGTGATCCGGCAGTCGCATGTATTCGCGTGCTTATCAAATCCGTGGTGGGTAATGGTTGTCACCGAGTGCCATGTCATCGCACTGCCAAGTGCTTCTCCGCAGTCTGCTACATGGAATAACGGACACCGTTGAAGAAAAAAAAGAAGAAACGAATCCATGGCAGCACGTTCGACCTCTCGCCTGCCACGCGAGTCAGCGCGGACGAGCGAAAGTAGCGGCCGCGTTCGCCACGGGCACCCATCTATGACGCAAGCATCATCGACAGGGCGGGGGAAAGGGCGCGAAGGGTTGAGAGGTGTAGGAGAGAGAGAGGGGGGGGGGGGGCAGTCGAGACGTGATCGGCTTGGTGAAGCGAGGGAGCGGGGCGTGCAGGCCGGATAGGTATGGGGTCGCCGTGGATGCCGCCGCTTGACCTAGAAAGCAAGGCTGAAAAGAAGCGAACATTGTTGCTCCCCTGCCGTGCATTGAACCCCGACGGCTTGCTCAAGGCGAGTGAGCTGTGCTTGCGCAGAGGGTGACGCTGCGGCTGCCTTGACATCCTTCCGAACGCCGCCGGATGGCTTGAAAGAGTAGCGCTACTATGCAAACTCGCTTTCTCCTTTTTGTTCGGACTCCCTCCCCCCCCCCCCCCCCCCTACTCTTCGCTTCCATTCTCTATTTTCTTCGAGTTTGACATTCTTAAGGGGGCGCGATTGCGCTGTCAGTTCGTAAAACCGTTTTCTTGTCTCTGTCTTTCTCTGCCTGCGAACCGTAAAGGTACACTTAAGACACACTTTGAATCAGTTTATACCGATAAAGTGTTCTGTCAAAGCAATAATTCCGTTGATTTCACGGTAATAATATAATTACTAGAAGAGAAATATTGAAAAATTGAAATTTGAGAAATTTGTATTTGAGCTCGTTTTGTCTCAGTATAAGTTCAGGGCATGCGCTAACTTCACTCATTGGCTCTATTATAATACAATGCAATTGGACTTCACCTATCAAAAGGTTAATTGCGGCCGAGCAGACGCCGTGCAATACCATGACGTCACGGCAAGCTGTTGCGGGAACTTCACGGCGGCGGCGCCAGCAGTACATATGTATTGTCTTTCCTGGGTTACCAAGCGGCCCTTGACGATGGCAGCTACTCTTTTCGTGTCGCAAGAGGTTCATTTGCTAATATAGCTCAAGTTAGTTTTTTTTTTTAATCCTCGCTATAACTTATTTATAACTTATAACGCTATAACCAGATTTCAGACCACGCAGGTTTCAGACCGACCTTCGACCGAAGGTTGACTAGTCGTCTAATCTCTTGCATTTTGAACACAGCCTGTGCAAGTGCCCTTATTCGTTACTGCACAGTATTTTGCAGCACTCCACGTTACTGCATAGCCTTGCACAGGAACTTAACAAAGCACGCGGAGGCTTAAGTGGCAGTTGAACGCACACTAGACCGCCTTGGTTGCATGCACAGACAAGCCAACCGAAAGCATTAATCAAGTATGAGGGGGCTCCAGCATGTTCCCTGACCTGACGTCCATTGCTACCCGAGCCTAAAGAATGCAGTAAGAAACCAGGTGCCTGCTGCAAAGAGTAAGGTTACCAGAACTTACCCGTTTTCACATTTTTGAAGCTACGCCATTTCACATAGCATGGGCATCAATAGAGCTAATATAGACGCCAATAAGTCTTCATAATACTTTCTTGAGTGATCTGACTTACAAAAGTTGGAAACTAGGAACCAGGTTTTGCACATTTCATACTATTTTTACTTTTATTACTTATACTAAAAATAGTAAATTGTTGTTTTCATTCGTGTTCCATGGGGTGCTTTTTTGAAGTTTCAGATGAGTCACCAAAAAATTGTTGGCGCAATTATTACTGCTATACATCCATCCATGCTTAGTAACTCAGGGGACCAACTGCAATGCATGCTCACTGATCTGCAGAGGCAGAGCAGAAGGGTGGGACTAAAAATGAATCTGCAGAAAAGTAAAGTAATGTTTAACAGTCTCGGAAGGGAACAGCAGTTTACGATAGGTAGCGAGGCACTGGAAGTGGTAAGAGAATACATCTACTTAGGACAGGTAGTGACTGCTGATCCAGATCATGAGAGTGAAATAATCAGAAGAATAAGAATGGGCTGGGGTGCGTTTGGCAGGCATTCGCAGATCATGAACAGCAGGTTGCCATTATCCCTCAAGAGAAAAGTGTATAACAGCTGTGTCTTACCAGTGCTCACGTACGGGGCAGAAACCTGGAGGCTTACGAAAAGGGTTCTACTTAAATTGAGGACGACGCAACGAGCTATGGAAAGAAAAATGATAGGTGTAACGTTAAGGGATAAGAAAAGAGCAGATTGGGTGAGGGAACAAACGCGCGTTAATGACATCTTAGTTGAAATCAAGAAAAAGAAATGGGCATGGGCAGGACATGTAATGAGGAGGGAAGATAACCGATGGTCATTAAGGGTTACGGACTGGATTCCGAGGGAAGGGAAGCGTAGCAGGGGGCGACAGAAAGTTAGGTGGGCAGATGAGATTAGGAAGTTCGGAGGGTCAACATGGCCACAATTAGTACATGACCGGGGTAGTTGGAGAAGTATGGGAGAGGCCTTTGCCCTGCAGTGGGCGTAATCAGGCTGATGATGATGATGATGACATCCATTCAGAGCACCAGGGATGAGGGTATTTTGTGTATGCCAGTGTACGTTGCGAGTAATACGTCATGGAACATAACGTTAAAACATAAAAGCAACAAAAATGAGCAACACGCCAGCGTATATGAATGAATGTTTATTTTGACAGAAAAAATGCAAGAGAATTTCTGTCAAAGAGGCTGACAAAAAGGCACGAATGCCTGACTGTCAGTCCCCTTCCCCGACCACAGCGCACAAAACACTCAAGCACACAGGGCAAGCATGGTACACAAATTGGATACTTACACAAAAAAATGAAAGGGGAGCGTTTAAAAAAAAAAAAAAATTTTCAGATCGACCAATTATTAATCAGTTAGAAAAGCTTAGATGGACCTAGACAAATGTTCATTAACAATGTTGAGAGGGTAATTTCTGCTAGTAACATATGAATTTATGACACTTAATGAGCACTAAGTGTTGCGTCATAGCAGGGTTCTGGTACTAACCAAAACACTGCTATAATGCAGCAGCAAGGTTAGAAATAAGTGTCGCAAATGCCTATATTATTGGAAGGAAGTGCCCTTTCTACGTTGCTGTTTGAAACTTGTTAAAATTCTGCTAAACTTGGGAAATATATACGTGTTGCTCATTGAGTTACGCTGGTGTGTTGCGGTGAAGTTCAGCAGATTACCGAAGGGGCCATGTCCGAAATTCCTGGACATGGACGAAATATATTGGATTGCCTATAGTGCTATAAACTTCTAAGTCTCCAATCTTGAATTCGACTCCTGAACGGCAGCACCGATGCGTTACGGTATGACTTCATGAATTTGAAACTATATCTTAATATTGTTGCTCGTTCTCATTAAAAAATCTACAAGCCCACCGAGCTTTCAGTACCTTGGAATGCATGGAAATCTTATTTGTCAAATAAAACTACCAATATATTCTGAAAAGACGGTTTCAAGTTGCCATGGCGTCACAAAGTGATCGTCGGAGCTTCAAGCCTGTTTTTTTTTTTTTCATTTCTGGCTTAGCACGGTGTGATCAATGCTTTGGTATGTATTTAATGTCCCTCTAAATGGTCCCTACAGAGGTGGATACTCGAGCTGTCTGAGTGAATCGCTCTACTGAAGTACAAAAAAAAAAAAAAAAGCCACTCTTGCCGCGCCTAGAGCCATCGCAAGGCACATGAGACGTAAACGCAAGAACGAAATACGGTTGATACTAGTTCTAGTTACCTGATACGTAGTTCTGGTACTAGGTTCCTATAGTACTAGAGAGAGAGAGAGAGAGGGACGCAGAAATAGTTTAACGGCAACTGTAGATGTCAACCCTGCTATGTGCATGCAGGGCTTGCTAACATTACCTTTCACTGTTTATAACAAAACTTCCTCCTGCAAATCAGCTGAACGAAAGGAAAAAAAACTTCGTCAGTTTTTTCCGCCTCTGCTACGCCGCCACTTCGTCAGACTGCAACCATGCACCTGCGAGCGATATACATATATATATGTATATATACACTGCCAACGGCGTTGGCGCCAGCGCAAAAATTTTCAGACGCAAAAAAAAAGAAATGTGTGCGCGCGCGCGCCTCCACATTTCGCAACTTTTGCGCCGCGCGCGGTATTATGCGACAGGCAGTGGCGTGCATACCGAATAAACCTCGCGGGCACGTGCTCGACTCGGTGCCGCACCCCACCCATGGTCTTGCTCAACTCGGTGCGCCCACAGCCGCGCGGGTGCGGTTTCCACGATGCATGGCAAACGATACCACCACCACCACCGCACTCCTCGAGCGAAACAGCTTGAGCGGTTGGCGTTCCGAGACTTGCCCCCATCACGCATGCGCGAATGAATAACCGTACAAAGAAACAAAAAAAAAAAGCAATAACGCAGTGCGCGGCAGAGTGCTTACCGTAAGAGACTGCCTCCGGCCGAGCTTCGCGCGTTACTTCAGCTTTGTCGTTTTGAATTTTCATCTTTTTTCCCGCGCTTGTTGAGTAACAGTGAGTAAGAGCCACAGTTGAGCAACTAACTGTCTGGGCGTGAGTATGTACCCCCGGTATCTCTGTCCCGGTGTCGCGATATCATCGGCGGGCGGGGCGGGGCGCCCGAGCACTTCACCTTATCGCCGGGTCGCCGTTTCACTCGCGGAGGTGACTTTCGTTGCGACACCGTTACGCGTTCTGTCGAGTGTGCCCTGCCGGCTCTAATTTATGCGGAAAGAAGAGAAAGAAAGACCGTAAGGGCGGCAGTCCTGCATGCGTGTGCAGGGAGAAGTGGTTTCGTGAATTAAGCAGCGGGTCGCGTTACGTCGGGTGTTTGAGTGGAGACTTGATTCTTCGAAACAGGGGAGTGAAAGTAGTGCGCGTGTGCTCACTTTATCGCCCTTCGGGGGCGTGGCTTTCTTAGCGGCGGCGGATGCTGGGGAGCCTGCGATAACATGGCCCCTTATTTTGCGTTCTGTTCCGTTCTTTAAGAAATTGGCTGCTGAGATGCTGCGGTAGAAAACACCTCAGCTATTCCGTTTGTCTTCGTTATCAATAAATAAATAAATAAATAAATAAATAAATAAATAAATAAATAAATAAGTAAATAAATGATGGTGCTACTGATGCCACAGCGCTTCAATTACTTCAGGACGCAGTGTTCAAGGCGTGCCGATAGTCCTAGGAGTCCTCAGACAATACCACCAGCTTGGATGTATTCGTCCCTGTTGCTGCTGCAATAGGGCTAACAGTAGTTTTTATCCCTTGCTATGCGTAAGGAAAGCTTTCCGGTAAATTATCTGGAACGCCATTATTATTATTGTTTTTTTTTTGGCTCGCAAGATTGGGGACGGACGTCTGGAAAATCGTTCTAATTTCTGGATTACTTCTGAGCATGGGTATGCCATGTGGAGAGACCGGCTCTTTTAATAACGCAATCGTAACATGTTCCGCAAAATATAATTACGCAAACTTTAATTGATAAAGTGAGAGCCATCGAACAAATCTTAGTTTATGAATCATAATTATGTGAAGCGATAGCAAATGATAATCGCTCATTATCTTACGCCTGCCGGCTTTAATAATGTATCCGCAATAATTAAGCTACCCCTACTAGTTAGGCTGCACCGTTCTTTCTTTTTTTTTGGGGGGGGAGGGAGACATCTGGTATACATGCACTTACGCAACTGCGGCTTGCGGATTCCACATGCTCAGCAAGAACGTCACGTGTTCGACTCCCAGCTGCGACGGCTATGTTTCTAACGGGAGCGTACAGTAATGACAGCCGCGCATCGCTGCATATTGCTGAACGCTTTTCTACACGAAACGTCACCACTCAATTTCTCGCACCAACAACTCGCATGACAGCTCCGCAAACGGAATGCATTTCGTACACATTATTGGCGAGACCGGCGTATGGCTGCATGCTCTACATTTATATGCGACGCATCGACCGTCGAATCTCCGTGACCGGAAGATGCAAACCGAAACTGCTTCGCGCATTAGCGGCATCGTAACAGTCGTATCTGTACCTGTCGTAAAGGTATACGGGGGCACCCCAACGTTTACGCCCAGGCAGGTTGCGATTGTTGCGTACTTTCCGCTCAATGCAACAGTAATGTGAACAAACTAGTTGCGCTTTTTGCGTTTACGCTTACGTTCCATGCGAACGATCCGTACGTAGCGCACGTAGTCTGAACGCGGCATTAGCTTCAAAGGCGTAGCGCTGCGCCCTGCTTAGAAATTGTGACTGAAACGTGGCGCCCTCTTTGCATGCATATCGGATCTAGCGTAGAGGAGGAGGATGAAAAGGAAGGAAGGAAAGCTAGGGAGGTCAACCAGACGCACGTCCGGTTTGCTACCCTACACAGGGGAAGGGGTTTAAGAGAAGAAATGAGAGGGAGGGAAGAAAGCACTATCGGTGTGAGTACATGCGGATGTCCATAACTTCACGCCTATGATCGGTCACTGAGGCCAGTCGCTTTCATGAAACGTGGCAGTGGCCGCGTCGCTTTGTCACCCTGCGACGCGTGGGGCCATGATCCGAGAATCTTAGTCTCTGGATGTAGTTTTGTGCAGCCAATGGTAGAAATGTTTTTGCGCGCTTGTTCGGAAAGGAAAACGTCAGTATACATTCGTGCTGAGGTTCTGCTTTCCGTTCGAAGTTGAAAACGCAAAAGTTCGGAACCATCAGGCGAAATTCAACAGCGTTCGTATTCTTAGTGAAAAAAAAAAAAAAGCCCATAAATTTCGGTTTGTTTTTCGCCGATTTGTAGCTATAAGGAGATCTGCGTTTAGCGCATTCGAATTAACCACTTGCGGCGCATCGGTGCACGCCGATCCCTCAATCCACCGGGGGAGAGCCTTCGCAGCGATCCTTTCCTCGAATATCCGAATTTATTATGCTAGGAGAATGCCAGCAAACTTGAGAGTAGGAAAAAATCGAGAGGCAGACATAGACAAAGAGACAGGAAGGTGGCCAGCCACCATGTACCCATCATGCCACCATGCATAATCATGTACCAACTAGCCCAACAAGCCACTCTCATGAACCGAATTTATTGCTTCATCCAAGCGCGTCCTCGCCTGTGTTCAGCCTGCACTTCATTCGTCTGATCCTATATGTACCTCGACTCCCAGGGTACGGGTTTGATAAGCGGCTTGAGTTGGCGAAATGCTAAGGTACGGAACTTCTGCACGAGAACATCGTAGACGGAGCTCTATCATACCAGTTTCTGATCCCCGCCGAGAACACGTCTCCACCCCCCACTTGCACGCCCCCAAATTGTACGCCCATAATACTGACTGTGGAGGAGGAAGGAAAGATGGCTAGCACGCCGGCCTTCGTCGGCTGCGTTATTCACCACGACCTTCGGCGACATCTTTTTCTCGTGTTTCTTACCGGTCCACTCTTTTGTCTTGTTTGTTTCATTTCTCGAAAGCCGTGTCGCTCCGCACCACTGTGCGCGAAGCTCAATGCACGCGGTAGGTCCCGAAACCACCTGCGGTATGCGTGATCCGAACCCGGAACCTTCGGATCCTCGGAGCAGCTAGCTGCTTAAACGGTTCCCCGTATTCGCGCGCGATATCGCCATCTTTGATTCAGCTAGCGGCGGGGGAAATAAAATTGCCCGCAGGAAAGCAACGAGGAGAAAGAGAGAGGGAGAAAAGAAAATCGTGTACACGTACCCACCCACCGTGTCAGCGAGCTGCGGATGCATTGCATACACGTGGGCTGCGCCACGGTTGGTCGCGCCTTCCGGGCCGCACTGGTTGCATGTTCAGTTGCGCTCCGCTGGCCGCCTTGACCTTGGGGCCAGGCGCCGGGAAGAAATGGTAATACCGCGCGTCTGGGGGGGTGTCCCCCCCGGGTGGTACAGCCCGCGCTTTCGATGCGCCCGTGCGTTAATGAAGTTGGGCCAAACGTTACCGCAAGGTAAATCGAGAACGTGGAATACGGAGGGGAGGCGCGGCTTGTTCGACGCTGTAGAGGGGATGTATGCGTATAGTAATGCTTTCTTGTTCAGCGGTGCGTGACCGCCACGGGCCTGTCCGCGTCAGAGTGCGTGGAGATAAGCAGATCTGAAACCGCGCTTAACCGATTCGACAGCCGCCAAACCATTACAACGATGCATCTTGTATCCCCACAATGGTCACTACGAACGTCTAGATACGATAAAGGCTGCCAGGATTCATGCTTTCGGCAAAACCCGCGGGATGGTTATGAACGTACAGTAAATGTGTAACCATCTCATAACTGCTTTTCCTTTCATTAAGCCTTCTCTCTCTCTCACTCTAATGTAGCGCAGCGCAACGTCTCTCCATTTATGGCCGCGGCTGGTGTTCCCTTATTTTTTGCCCCCATTACACTGGTCGTCGTCGTCGTCGTAGTCATCATCATCATCATCATCATCATCATCATCATCATCATCATCATCATCATCATATTTTATGTCCACTGCAGGACTGCGCGCACTCGTGCGCGTAGATTCCAATGCATGCTGAATCACCAAAGGGTTATTAGAGCTTCAGTATAGCTTACGCAGAACGGAGTTTTAAATATAGGAAAAGCAAAGCGTGGGAGGACTTTATCGGCCGTATACATAAGCAAAGAGAAGTCAAAAACTGTAAAATGGAATGCAAGGGAGTTCAGATTTTTGCGTGCACGAAGTCGCTTGCATGTGCTATAGCTAGTCTAAAGTGCGCGTGAGCAGAACACAATGAGGATATTTTCGGTTTACATACGCGACGCTAACTTTTTTTTGGGTTTAGCGCTGTGAGGACTGCGTAGATCAACACCATATATGTGGCGTAACAATTTGGGGACGTCCAGGCCACCGGCTTGGATTCGCTCTTTCTATATACTTGCTTTTTGTCGTGACAGCAAGAAATGAATAGCAAAATCATATTTGACTTACGTTTAATAAGGACATTGCATTAGCGACCTTTTGTTATTACTGAGGTAAGCTTTGTTTCGACGCTGTTAGGCTTGACACAAACCGCCATTGCTGTCGCGAAAGTGTCTCATTTCTATCTATCAGGTGGCGCAACATCATTTGGCGATGGGCTGCACGTTGGCGATGGGGAATCTCCAAAAGCCTGTAGCGCAGGCGTAACCGTCTCGCGTCCGAAACGGCGCACTAAAGCTGTCTATATACTTATAGTTGGAGAGTGCCACATCAACACAGGGCTATGAGAGACGCCGTAGTAATATGATGGGCCGCATTATTTTTGACCAGGTGTGTGCTCTCAAGCACAGTACGCAAGCGTTCTTACATCTCCACTCAATCCTAATGCGCGGTGGCAACATCCGGGGATCGAACCTACGACCACGGGCTCGACCGCCGAACGCCATAGCGCAATGAGCCACTTCGACGGGTAGCTCGTTAGGAGTTAAGAAAAGCTACTCAAAATTGTTCATATATAGTTGTTTTTTCTCTTTATCCGTTGCCTTCTTCGATACTTCCAAATTCTTTGTACAGAGCGATCGTGTGTACAGCGTCTGTATTCGCTGACTCATTGCGCCAGCTTGTCCCTTCGGCGTTCCGGTATAGTTGACCTTCTAACGGCGCAGTTTACCCGTTTGTTTTTAACCAACTTCACCGTTCGTCCTCGACAACAGAACGCTGTAAGCACGCGGCCTGCTGTCGCTCAGCCGACATCGTAGACGACCTTCGACCACCGCGCACCGTTACAAGCAGGGGAGCGGACAGAGCTCAATTTAGCCGTATACCTGGCACACGGGGGCTGTGCGGGTACGCGGGCGCTGTCGCTACAACTGCTAGTCGCCCGGCTTGCGCAGGTGGTGTTTCAAGGTAGAAACGACTGCGGCGCGCTCGCTAGGGGGGAGACGCATTGCCGTGTCGAGAGTCGGGTTTCGCTATACGCGAGATGAGACCGAGAATAGAGTTTGCTTCTCTTTACGGGCGTTTTTCTTTTAGCCCTCTGCCTACTCTTTGATCGCACCGGAACTGGTCATTTGTTTGGTCGTTACGGCGTCCTTACGATTCGTCGCTTAGCCTGTCTAAGGTTTTTTGTCGCCTTGTCTACTCGACTGAAGAGGCTTTGGCAAGCAAACATTGTTGTCGGAAGCTGTCACAACCTACAGCGCTCTTTTTCTTCGTTTCTTTCTCGCTTTACTTCTTTTTATTTTGGAGGGGGGTGAGGGAGGGGGCTTGTACCGGCTCACGCGCGGTATCTTACGGTTGTTTCCAGTAGTGTTCTTTGGCAGGGCTTCTAGCTCTTGTGAAACTCAGACACGACTTCTTTTATTCGCTCATTCACACACATTACTAGCTTATAACACAGCTTGTGGGGTCGCTTTATCTAGCACGACCTAATCGTGGACTTTCGCAATCGCCTTTGATAGTTCGTACCGTTTTATTGAATTTGTTGTTTCTGTTATACACTTACTTTTTCTGTTTGTTACCAAGTTTTCATTCTTCAATAGACGGCAACACGACAAATGTGCACGATAAAAGCTTCTCGTACTTCAGAACTTGCTGGATAACCTTTTTGGCTGTGCATGGTGCAGCTTGGGGGGGCTTTGTATACGTTCCTGTTTTACTGAGCTATATATTGATATCAGCCCTGGTGAACTTGAACAAATTGCAATTGAATCGGCGAATGATCAAACCCGAATTGTTTATGGTTCATCAAGCTTCCGTTCATTCTTGTTTCCTTCAGTTTTCATTCGGAGCCGGTTGCCCTACGAACGCCATTACGTGGCCGCGAAATTGGCGACGCGATGGAACGGCACTGGGTTGCTGGACGGGGTAGCATCAAGACAGCCTACCGACATGCGCGTGCTGATCTGGATGTAACAGGTCTTCTCCCCCGCATGTTACTAAGCGCGACGCCATTGTTTGTGTTTAACGGTTATAACACATCGTTGAGCGAAATGTTAGTAATTCTATTAGCATTCTTCGGGAGCTTCACACATTATTGGGGGACGATCTGTCTGTATTGAACCGTTTTGCTGCCAACTTGGTCACTAGGCATAGTCCACGAGAACTTTTTGTTGGGCTAGTTGGTGCATATTTACTGAAGTACTATAGCGCCAAACAGACGACACAAGAAGAAGAGACACGGACGAGCGCTCGTCCGTGTCTCTTCTTCTTGTGTCGTCTGTTTGGCGCTATAGTACTTCAGTAAATAGTCCACGATCTAGTGGGTACAACATAGGGTATAGAGTTAGTATACTAAATCTAGAGGAAAAGCTGTTTGGAAAAAGAGTGGCAACTGGGAAGCCGCTGCCATGTTAGCTGTCATTTTTGTAATTCAATATATATTTAAAATATGATACAGAAACAAGCATTTACGTGTATTACGTACTTAAAGGCAATGTCTATGGTTCATTTCGTATTTTTTTTTCAGAAGCATTCGATGGCGATTTATGAAGTTTTCATGTAAGATTTTCGATGCGCGTTGCCATACACGGCACTGAGTACGTTCACTTTCACCGCATCCACGTGCTCTGCTCTGAAAGCCGCGGCATATCTCTGGTAGAATCTATTTTTCTTTGCTTTTGTCAGGACGTGTCAACAAACATGTGACAGGCTGCAGTTTCGTGACTTACCACACTCGATGAGTCGACTAGTAGGTGACACTTTCACCCAGTGCTTGTTTTTCACTCGTCGTTTCAGTTAGCGCCGGCAGCCCATGAAGCATAATACGTATGATGTGCATAGTGTGTAACTCAGTGTCCGAGCATCTTCTGATGCGAGCACGCTAAGAAACACACAAGTGCAGAAATTATATTCTGGGATTGTACGGGCCATGACAACGGTATTAATTATGAGGCACGCCGTTGTGTGTATTTGAGGGGGGGGGGATAAACAAGGGAAGCGGTCAAATAACCTTCACCGCGACAAGTGACACGTAGTTAACAGGCACACTCATCTCATTATGCCAGCGTACCTATGACGCCACGCGCCGTTCACATAACCGGAACAATAGAACAAGCACACTCGCGCAACACGTATAGTGCGCACGGCTTAAAGTATCCTTCGGTGGATTTCCGCATACGTGCACGCTACAAGAAACTAACAAAGTCAAGCAATAAACTCAACAACGTGCGGTAACATGCAAGGAACCAGTTCCAGAGGCGCACGTACACCATTACTCTATAGTCCTCCCGAACGCCACGGCGCGATCCAGTATACCGGAACAGCCAGCTCTCGTCGGATGCGCGCCGGCCCCGCCCACGTCGCTAAACCAGTTAAGAAATGGCGTGGAAAATCAACGTTGATATCACGACAGGCCGGCTCATTTCGCCCGCCCATCTCCGCGTCTTCTGGTTTCCTCATTCCGTGCGTCTGCTCGGCACAACACCGACTCGGAACAGCCCGAAACTCTTCGACCAGACGGCACGCAGCGTTGCCATGCGGGCGTAGCAGACGTCCCGTGTGGTTTGACCTTGCGTCGCGTCTTGGCGCGTGCGCAAGCTTCGTTTGCGTGCGAGGCCCCCGACGCGTATGGCGGGTCTAGCATGTCTATGGCTCGTACCTCCGTTGCCCATTGCAGGGGGCTTTTGTTTCCGGCTCGGCTTTGGCACACGCAACGTCGCTGGCTGCTTCCCTGCGCCGCGGCTATTACGTGGGAGTCAGTGAACCGACGGTGCTTGGCCCTTCCTTCCCGCTTTCTCGCGATCATCACGTCTGCTTTTGTGGATGTGTGTGTTTTGTGTTTTCTTTCTTCTGTCTTCTTTGTTCTCTCCTGCAACCTTGGCGTGCACTTTCTACGTGTTCTTCCATCACGTTCGGTATTCTTTTTTTTCCGCGGACATAAAGCTAGCTGGTGCTTCTTTTTGTGTGTGCCCGTGCGTTTGTGAGAGGAGGAAGGGCGGAAACGTGCCTACGGTCCTCTTCGAAACATTCATTACCGCGAAGGACAACTCCGCATCCTGAAGCAGAGGGAACGTTGGGAACGGGATTTGCGGAGTCGCGGAGCAGCATTCAATAACTGACGAGAAAAAAATATATGTGTAAAAAGAAACAGTGGAAGGCGGTCAGTTCTTCCAGCAGCGCGCAGTCGTAAAGGCAAGAGCAACAACGGAAAAAGTGAATTTTTTACTCTTGTAGCACGGTCGGCGTAAAAATAATTGTGGGACATTGGTGCTGCGATAGAGATGGGCTTTGGCACAATTTTGTCTTTCCCTGGATATAACAGCACAAAGCCGTGTTAGTCGCGTATGCACCATAGTGCAGGTAGAAGATCTACATGCTAGGTGGCGTGCCCGGTCTCTAGAAATATGACCCTTTTCTTCAGGGTACGCGTTCTGTGAATTTTTGCTGCCGACTTTACGAAATGCGGGTTTCGATTCGGACTTTGTTTCGTCAGGAAGAAATTGGAGCGAACGCTTAGCAGCATGCACAGCAAACACTTTTTGACTCGCGCATGAAAATTCGAATATTCTCGTACTCCTAATCAGAAGACGTCGCACCAGAATAATTATAGTGTGTAGGCCTAATACGCGTTTTGTTTTAGTGAACACATGGTAAATGAAGTGGACGTGGGACTGCGTGCGTAGACAGCCTAGACTGGTTATATTGTAAAATAATTTAGACCCTTAAAAACGATAAAGGGTGTAAATTGGCATACAACTCGCACCAGTTAACCCAGAAAAGGGGGTAACGGGGCGAGTTATAGACAAAGGCGATGAAATCGAATGCCCAAGAACGTGTGTGCGATCTGTTCTAAGGAAATCGTCGGTCGAGAAGATTTCAGCACCTGGCTGCCCGATTTATTACCTCAGACGGCAAAACGTCATCAGTTTATAATGCGTTTTGGAAGCTTGGACCGGATCGCTTCACGTTGACCGCTATTGGTCGCCCAAGCAAAATTCTCCGACTTGGTTTATCACGGATGAAGACATCTGCCAACACAGAGCACCATGCACTAATTTCTCTATAACATGCCTTTCAAAATAATCATTGCCTACTACGTGCCAAAATAGGAAATGTTTACTTGTAAATGTTGTCGAATCCATGACCATTTACTTCATTCGAAAAAAATCTGGCAAACTCTCTCCTCCTTGGGCAGCACGGTTACCTGCAGTTTGTGTCAATCAATCAATCAATCAATCAATCAATCAATCAATCAATCAATCAATCAATCAATCAATCAATCAATCAATCAATCAATCAATCAATCAATCAATCAATCAATCAATCAATCAATCAATCAATCAATCTTGATGTTTTAAATTCTTTCTTTTAATTTCAGCTTGAGTATCGGCTACCTTCGTAATCTGTAATCCACATTGCTGTCTTCCTGTTCCTTAACGTTGTGCCCATCACTTTCCGTGTCATCTTTCGTTGCGCGGTCCTTAACTTCTTCTCAATCTTCTTTGTTAATCTCCACGTTTCTGCCCCGTGCGTCAGTATTGGCATAATGCGATAATTGTGCACTCGAGTACAAAAACTTGGACGCCAATGGCGCAGCGAGAACTTGTTTTGCTTCGCAACTTAATAGCGCATGCCGGCTGAAATAATGTGCTACTCCCGACGTGCGCGTTATGGATCGGCACAGTATATTCAACTATAATTTCGTTTTTGCGGCAATGTGCTAGAAATATTACAATTTTGCCGAAGCCGTGGTCTCCAAACTTTTGTTCAGTACTGTAGGCTTTTATTTTCGAGGACAGCAGCAAGCTGCTGGACTTGAATTGGAAATGCTTGCCGTATGCTGATCACGCGTTCTTTTTTTTTTTTTCTCTTCAAATTTTCTAACCCAGCGTGGTTGCTCAGTGGCTATGGTGTTGGACTGCTGAGCACGAGGTCGCGGGATCGAATCCCAGCCACGGCGGCCGCATTTCCTTGGGGGCGAAATGCGAAAACACCCGTGTACTTAGATTTAGGTGCGAGTTAATGGACCCCAGTTGGTCTAAATTTCCATAGTTCCCCCACTTCGGCGTGCTTCATAATCAGATTGTGGTTTCGGCACGTAAAACCCCATAATTAATTGAAATTTTGTCATTTGTAGAACAGTACTGACGAGGAATGGAAGGGGACGTGGCAAAATGTATGCAGCGCAGCGTGGAACTTGGTCGCGTGAGAAACGCGATTACGGTGAGGCACTCTCGCCTCGCACGCATGAGCATTGACCTGGTGAGAGGTCCCGAGAACTCGGTTCGAAGCGCCCTCCTTCTTTTTCTTACATTGGAAGTCACGGAATGCTTGCGGCGTGCCGGATAACCGTCGGTCACGGTCGCTCAGGGATTATCCGGGACGTTCCGCTTCTGGCGTGCGGGGCATATGCGTATGCGCATATCCTCCATACATTTGAGTTGTTATTTCGTCGAAATTCCGAATGCAATCCGAGTATTTCACATTCCTGGCATAATTATGCGCCGCATGCGGAAGCGTCGTGTGCGTATATCTAAATTCAGTTATTTATTATTTTTTTTCCTGCAAAGGCCTACGTAGATATGTTTCCTGTTCAAATGAATTTTCTCAGAGGGTTAAGGGGAGGAGGGAGGGGAGTTTATTGTAAGTAACGTCTGACAAGTTTTGGTAGCCGATTCTATCGGAAGGCGACAGATGTGTCGTTATACCAATCTTAAGGCAAAGCTTCCGCTTGGACCCTTCCTAATTAATCACACGCGCGTAACGCTGTAGTGGTGTTTTACGAAATACGCGGTGGTTGTATAGTTTAGGTATTGATTCAGTTATAGGTAAAGTCCTCAGATAGGCCACCAAAAAGTAAATAAAGGTAAACAACATTTGACAAAATAGACACGAGTAATGAAATTTACAGCTTTGGTAATGTTTTAGCTTGCAACTTCGCAGTATATTGCTACTTGACTCCCGGTCTGTAACAGGGAGCCAATGCCCAGTCAACCCTACCGCCTTCTGCCTTGGCTTCCCCTTTCGTTTGAAAGAAATAAGCATCGAATCAAACATCAAATCAAAATGTGTAACTACGGCGTCAAACCCTTTACGTTAGTCATCTCTATTGCACAATTTCCCCATCTAGGGACCCACCTGCACAAAGAGGCAATATACCGCATACAGGAAATAGGGAACAGGGGTTAACTGGGATAGGGGGAGGGGCTAACCAAGCCGCCAGCCTATGTTGGCTTTGCATTTTTGTTTCGTGTCATCCCAGCGAGTCTGTCCTCTGTTGAAAGTCTTCCAGAAACTTGTGTCTCAACGCAACTTCCTTTTTTTTCTTGTACCTTTCTCTGCCAGATATCAGGGTCGAACAGCCACCATGGCTACGCGGTTGCCCTTCTTCGTGGCTGTGCTGCTCGTGCTGCTTGGTGGAGCGCTTCCCTATCACACCGGCGCCCCGCAGGGCGCCTGCGACAGCATGATCCCGGGACACGGTGGCCCTTCGGAGACCGCCACCGACGCCTACAGGCTGACGGCCCAAAAGCATCCCGACCAGAGCGTCAAAGGTGAGCTCCACTGAGCGCGCGAAGGACAGCTTTTATCGGGTGGTTCTGCGCCATCACCACAGGCAGGTCGTGCGGAATGAGTGGACGAATTAATTAATTCGATGCTGTTCGAAATGCCAGCTACTGTGTTACCGCCGAATTCCCCGAAAGCTATTCGAGGTGCTTTGAAAACTCAAACTTTAAAACTTAAACAAACGTTGGCCGGCCTTGCTGGGGCACCTTATCCCTGTTTGTCACTTTTATACCAGGGTATCTTTAACGGTAATTCGAATGGTTTTCAGGCCAGAATATTCAGGCTATAAGAGGTTACGATTATTATTCTTTTTTTCAGCCTTGACGTTAAGCCTTCGGCATCATTTGAAGCGCACTGTCGTCACCGTCGCGCCAACGGCAACTGCCTCCGAGACCGTGTATGCACCGCTTCGGACGCGCTCCTCGACTCATTCGCTCCTGCGATGCCGGAGAAATCCTCACGAGCTAGTCGGGGCCGTGCCCCTGCGTGACTGTGTCGTAAGGCGCCTCAGCGCGTAACGGCACGTTGGAGCGGAGGCGTGTACGATAATTGCAACGCTCGGAGACGTGCTAAGCTTGCGTGCTTGTCGAGTAGCTTCTCGTATTTTTCGTCTTCTTCTTTCTTTTCTGTTTTACGATGTTGCAAAGTGACCTTTGGGTGTCTCTCGGCGCGTCTGTTTCCTCACCCCTTTCCCCCTACGTTTGCGGCTTCGCAGTCACGCTGGCTGGCACCTTCAAGGGCTTCTTGATCCAGGCGAGGAAGGCCGACGACGTTGACAGCCTCGTGCCGGGAAAGTTCGTCCCCGAGGGCAACGTCAGCCACACGGTTGACTGTGCGGGAGAGGACGCGGTGAGCAAGCCACGAATGCGTGGTCGACGCTGGTTTTAAGTCCGTTGGCTGTCGAGTGCTACGTGTCCCGCCTGGCCCTCCGTATACCGACTATTATTTCCCCGCGCTGAGCAAACTACCGCTATCGCGCCTCTTTATGTAATGCTCTACGGTAAGCAACCCTGAAAAAAAAGTGAAAAAAAAAATTGTTTTTGTTTACAATATGACGTGATACATTTCAGATAGCTGCCAATCACAGATTTGCTTCCGCGCGAAGAGAAAGAGAGAGAAAGCGATAAGTAGAAGAGAGCAAAGGCAGGTAGGCTTGCTGCCCAGCAATAGGGGAAGGAGCTATATAGGGATGAAAAAGAGAGAGAGAGAGAGCACATTTCAATGTGCTATGCACCGAGTATAAGAACGATCGCCGCGACCTGTCGACTGGAGTTACTGCAATAACAGTAGATCTTCAAACACTATAAGGTTTCTGGAGAGCGGCCCACCTGCTTTCACTCCCACTTGCTTCCGTTTATTTAAGCATTACGAACTCCACTCTTTGCACAGACGTGATGCGTCTCGTTCGCCAGGACTCGACGGAGTCTGGCTCGGGAAAATGCGCCCGCTGTGCTGCTTCAAGTCGCCTATAGGTGTTGGTATGCGCGCGAACGCTCTGCAAATATCAGCTAAAAATTGAACAAAAAAAAAAGGAAAATCTCTAAGTACCACTCAAGTAGACACCACATTGCCGACTGTTGCCAACATTTCTAAACATGTTAAGCGTATTAAGCGTACGTTGGCTGCCGCACCATCTACGAATTCCTTTTCAAACCTGTACTGGCCAATGTACCATATGTGCTTCGATGGCACTGATCCCTCAGAGTTGATTTAACGTTTGGAACGTTACACAAAGCCCGTAGTTGCTTTTTTGATCCGCTGTAGTGAAGTTTCGGCTGTGCATTACTTCAGCAAAAACCAATCACTAATTAATTATTATAGTAACTATGTTCCGAGTCAAATAACTGTTTTCTTATTCTTTTTGTAGAAATGTACTCTATGGGACCAGAAATAAAGCTAAGCAATTTGTTCAAATTTTTTTTTTATGTGGGACATTCAGCAGTGCACCTTAATACCTTTACACTATTAAACCAACAGTGCCTTCCACAGGGCGAGTCACCGAATTTGGCAATACGACCCCCATTCTAACGCCTGGTGCTTCGATTCTACCTCTAGGAGTGCATCATTGTTTTCTGTGTCCGAGTATGTGATTTTGTTGCGCCAAGAATTGCCAACTGAGGTCCCGTTTCTGCTCCTGAATTTGAATCGCCCGCGCCAAGATGGATAAGCTGACGTAGTAGTCATGTGACATTCCTCTGTCACACACGGTCAGTTATCCAGCAATGACGCCGCGCGGGAAGTACCGTGGCCACCGAATAGGTGGCGTCACTGCGATTTTCCATTTCTCGTAATTCTCTCGCTTGCGCAAGTTCTGTTAATTTCTCGACCTAGCTCGACCTAGCATCTTCCTTTTGTGTTCCTCTAAGCTGTGACGCCAAATGTGATGAACGCTGAATGGGATGATGCCTTTCCTGAGCGGTCTGTCTACCATATCTGAGCTAACCAGGAAGCTAACACATCGCAGGGCGCACCGACGAGCTGGATCGCAAAAGGCAGTGCTAGTTTCCCCCAAAAAGGTGCTATACGCACAATTTATAGCTAATGAGCGCAAGCCTTGTGTTCTGGCTGGACTAAACTTCGCAATTTCAACGTGCACTCTAGAGTTCTTGTTAAAGAATTTAACTTGTGACGTTTATTTGATTATTCTATTCAGTGGTGATCATCACATAGATCACCATGTCCACAGGAGCGAATGCTGTGTTGCAGGAAAGGAATAATCTCTTGATAACCGCTACACTCCGTTTTGTAACCACTTAGTGTCTTCCTGAAACCCTTATAGATAAAGCTAGATATATAGCGGAGTGCTCCAAGTACCTCAGATAACGCAGAAGAGAGTAAAAGGACCTCTTCACTATATCTAGTCGTTCGATTGGATGGGTCTGTTCTCATAGCTGCTTTGAGGTGTTGAGGTTTTGACAAGGTGTTCATGTTGCTGGTCCCTTTGATGGTGCCGCGAAGCATACAAATACCTCTGTAGTGACAAATATTTAAAAAAAAATTCCAGGGAAGTCAAGCGGAGTGACAGCTGTCCTTTCTGTTTGTCCTTTCCTGGCGCTGTTCTTTTTTGAGAGAGAGAGAGATAGGCAAGGGAAAGACAGGGCGGTTAACCAGAGATTATCTCCGGTTGGCTACCCTGTACCGGTGGAGGGGCAAGGGGATACGATAGGCGAGAGCGAAAAAGAATAAAAAAAAACGAAACACACACAAACACGCGCACGCACGCACGCACGCACGCACGCACGCACGCACGCACACACGCACGCGCACGCACGCACGCACGCACGCTGCAGAACTCCTCTGTGGGTACTGCCTTCTTCTAACATGGGTGCTAACCCAGTTGAAGTAACCATCCCCCTTTCTTGGTTGGACTTTGACGGGTTGACTCAAGCCACTTGACGATGACTGGAGAACGTCCACGTTGCTTGGAAAAGCTTCAACCGCGATATTTTGCGGTCTTCGGCTATACTAAAATTTGCCCCCGTGGTGATATATGAAGTATTAAGGTCGCGCATGGTGACGAAGTGCAAAATGTTCGTGTATAGCGTAGAAATTGCACGGGACCATAGTGAAGAGTCTGTAATGTCTTGGGTAGATTTCGGACAGTGCCAAAACAGACCCCTAGTAACTCCCCAGTCTATGAGGACTGGCTCACTCAGGCTCGCTGTCTTTGATGTATTAGGCGCTCTGATTACCTTCAAATTACCAGTCAGTGATTAGCAATGATTACCAGTGAAATACACATATCCGAAGTATCTTTCTCTCTCTCTCTCTCTCTCTCTCTCTCGCTTTTTCTTTCCTTGCCACCAATGAACATAACTGGTTAAAATAAGTCACATACTCACACATGTAAACAGAAGGTGATCTTCTCTACTGTGACAGCAACAAAGCAAATCTGAACCAAAATATAGGTTAATCAGCGCATTGTGTAGCACAAGAGCCGACCGCAGAACGGAGCACACAGGGCACTGTTCCGCAGTCGTACCTCGTCCTACTATTTACCCAAATTTATGCGCGACCAACCAGCCAGAATTCGCGTTTTGTGGTAACTAAACCAGAAAATGGCGTGCGCGTGAGTGGCCAATGCGGGCAGTTATACTGGTGGAACGAGACGACGGGTATATGATTGGGGGGGGGGAAGGGGATGCTCTCTACCACAGAGTAGCAAAGTGTGCCGTGGAACGACTTAGATCCGTCACTGTCTATGTTGGTACGAACTAGGAAATCGAGTGCGTGATTGATTCTCCGTGTTAGCTAGGGCGCGGGACGGCGCATTCCACCTGCTGTCACTCGTTGTGGATAGAAGGGGGGTAAGTGGGGAAGGGGGAGAGCAGTAGGATATATTAGGGGGGGGGGGGGGGGGTTCTGCAGCCCGCTCACCGCCCTCCGCGGCCGGCCCTGCCGTAGGTTTAATTTAATTCGGGAATGACTCCGCGATAACAATTACATATAGTTAGTCAAAGAATAACTGCAGGAGTACGCGCTTGGAGGTGTTGTTGTAAGCTCCAAGGAACACAAAGCGAGCAAAGAAGCAATTTTACAAAGAACGCCTATTATTATTTATTCCATCCGCCGTAATTGCTTTCAGTGTAAGGAGAAAGCTTAATTTTTGACCAGTGCAATTTCACAAGTTGATTTTATACAGGCGCAATAAGGTCCGCATGCAGACTACGTTTGAGGAAGCTGCCCGCTTTCAAAAGCTTTTTTTTTTTTTTAGTTTTTATAGCATCGGATGGCGGGTTTTTGCGGTTTTCGGCGGCTTGGCTTTAGCGTTTTTCGACCTTTAGTTATGAGCACTGTTTGAAAGATATGAAAGCCGGCGTTCCGTTGGGCTTACACTCGAGCCTAACCAATCGCCTAAAGTGACCGGGCTAGCGCCGCCATCTCCTGTGAAAAGACGGAATCCGAAAGTCCGAGATCCGCAACTAATAGCACATCTCTGAGGCAATGTTTCAAACGTTCCAGCATTGATCACTCCGTGTTTTCCCCACAGATGGCAAAGTGCGTCCATCTGCTAGGGAATTTTCACCATGCTCCCGGTACGGTTTCAGTAGCCGCTCTGTTGCGCTTTCTTCTGCCGAACAACAATACGTAAACCGTTGTTTTACGTTTGCTTTGCTCCTGTGGGCATCCCTTCCTCCCGTGCTAGACCCCAACTTTTATAACTCTTTTGCGACACCTGTTTTTCTTCCCCTGTGCAGAGAAGCAGGGCAGAGCATATTAGCTCAGGCCGACCCAACGATATGTTTTCCTTCCCAACCCAACAGAATCGCAAGCCTGTTGACATCTCTGTTTCTTGGAGCCGCGGTATCCATTACTGCGTCTCTGAATGTACTGCGGATGTGATGGTTCCGAAGTCCTCAGTATCCTCGCAGTAGAACTCGTATTGTAAATCTATTAGTATAGATGGCTTTGAGCTAATAAAACAGACAGCAGATGCAATCTTTGAATTTGTCCAAGAAGCACGTTTGGACGAGAGAATCTTACAGGACTGTTACCACCGTGTAAACGTCATCCTATTGTCTGTCCTACCTGCCTTCCCCTCTAAGAAAGTCCCTAATCAATAAGTTCCGTTGTAAGGCCTAGCAGGGGCAAAATCCCGTCGGTTTTACGAGTTTTCATGACAATAGAATGCTTTATCAGCCAACCAAGCGAAGGCGGCGGCTCGGACGGGAAAACGCCCACCTCATTAGATCACTGAGAACACAATCAAAGCAGGAAAAAAGATAAAGTAATGATAAATAAATAAAAATAGAGAACACTAAACTAGCCCTAGCTTAAACTCCCGGACACGTTCTCGTCGAACTTCATGACGTCGCATAACCACCTTTACCTTTAAACCAAACAAAGGTTTTCAGCAAGATACAAACGATGGAATTAAAAAAAAGTAGTTTTACATGCAAAAACTGCGAACTGATTATGAGACATGTTGTAGAAGGGTGCTCCGCGTTTTAATGTTTACCACCTGCGGTTCTTTAATATGCATCTAAGTCTAACTACACGAGCGTTCTCTTTTCATTGTTACTTTTTTCTTGCATTTCGCCTGCATAGAAATGTGGCCACCGCGTCCGGGATCGCGCCCGCCACTTCAACCTCAGCAGTGCAACGGCCTAGCCGCTGCGCTACCGCGGCGGGTACGACGTCATCAGTCTGCGCATGCGCAGTACCGTCGCCCCTAGTTGCGCACGCAAGCCGCTTGCGTCCCCTAAGCTAAAGCTCTCTAATGTCTGAAGTGGCAACGTCTCGACGGCGTATTTCCGGCCAACGACAATCTTCGTTTAACCGCGTTTTAATTTTGATGCTTGTGGTCGCTATATAGAAGAGGAAGACTCTCTAGCAGTCGTAACGGGATATCCGAAACGCTTGTCTGTTGTGTGTGTATATATATATATATATATATATATATATATATATATATATTTTGCTGATCTTTCATTACCGACACGCTGCGCTCGGATTCACTTCTCTGCCTTTTCCAAGAATCTCTTGCCGCGGGTGTCGCCGGTATGCGTCGCCGTGCTATATTTGGGCTTCGTTTTCAGACGGCGCTGACTCACAAGGACGGCCAGGTCAAGAGCCAGGTGACGACCACGTGGATACCGCCGGCGAACTGGGAAGGCCAGGTGGTTTTCCGGTGAGCTGGCGCTTTTTCTGAGTTTGGTACAGAAGTCAAAGGACGCTTGTTGCCCATTTTCTTCGTCCCGCGTTTTGTTTATTAATAGGTATAAGGAATGCGCATGTTTCTACTTCCAGCTGCAGGACGTGCTGTAAGGTTACAGCACTTGTACGTCATTTTTTAGCGCTTACTAGATACCTGTTCCTGAGTCATACTGACGAGGCTAAAAACCAACCTTTGTTTGTATAGACATTTACATTCTTGGTGCCTAGGTTATTGTGTAAAGACTGCATGTGTAAAGACAACTTACGCACAAAGAAGGAAACTGTCTATCGTGACATGTGGACCTCATGTCTTCTCACTTTTTTCTCGGCTCTTATATTTTCTGCAAACAGTACATTTGGAAGCTCATTGCCTGCAATAGGCAAGAAAGAAAAAAGGATACCTGTTAGCGGGTTATAGACAGCATGGAGACGCTATATAACTGAGAAGAAAAAATTAATTAGCCGACAAATTGCTGTTTAAAGGGACACTAAAGGTTACTATGAGGTCAAGGTAAAGTGATAAAGCAATGCTCTAGAATGTCTAAAGCGTCAATATAATCGCGAACATAGCTTCAGTAACCGATAAATTAAGGTAAATGCATGACACGATTTGAGACCCACCAGCGACATTTGGTTTTCACGAAGGAAAAGCTACAAATGCGCAAATATGTACAGCCATGACATACAGTTGTCATCGTAGTAATACGCAACGACGCCGGCAGCGCGAGCCCTCGGCAGCAGGTCACGTTCATCAGTGCTTTAAATCGCTGCAGTAGAGTCCAGCATCGCGAGCCAGTGTCGTTGCCAGGGTCGTCCATTGCAACGAGCGTCGAAGTTGGCGTCATAAAATAAAGAACCAGCTTATCGTCGCGCGCTTTCCCTTCCGCTAGCCACCATAGTTCCGCTTTCGCACTGCTGTCGGCTCTGTCTTGGCTCTGTTTCTGGCCGCGCGTTTGCGCCGAAAAGCCGTAGCGCCGTCTGCGGGCGCCGTTTTACTCACCGACGGCGCAACGTCACTATGAGACCATGACGTCACCACTCCTCAATCGGAGGGCGGACGATTTGAAGTGCGTTAGAGGAACGCGGACGCGTCATAACGCATTTTCTCTTAAGATAAATCTCTTCTTCGCATGAAACAAGCGTTTCGATAGGTTTCTGGGATGGTATTTCAACAGTCCACATTGACTTAATAATAACCTTTAGTGTCCCTCTAAGTGTACGTGTAAGCGATCTACAGACTGTTCACGGAAATTATTAAGAGTGCTGATGTGGAGGCGGGACAGTGATCGCATACCGGCATGTCGCTGTACTTTGTAGAATTACATGGGGACAGTAGTAAACTTATAAACGATGAGATCGAGGAATTTCGTTAGACTCCGTCTTTTTGACGAGGGACGTGTTCTCGTTGAAACAGCAGCTTCTCGAAATGTGGCTCCAGCGACGTTTCTTGTTTAAACCGCTGTTCATCGATCCCTTCAAGCCTTCATCTTCCCATGAACTTCCCCCTTGTTCTGCGTAGTATATTTAGAGGCATCTGCCAAGGCGCGTTTTGTAGGCGATGTGTGACTCTTTGCGAGCAATTGATGTTCTCTTCGCGAAGATATGTGCTCATTCGGGCTCATATTTGTTTTTTTCTATTTTGATAAATGTGTATTCACTTTGGCATATCATTCTTGCGGTGCATGACTTTACGCTTTTACTGTCCTTTACATACCTATTCAAGCCAGCCTTGCGTGACACGTAATCCCACGCATGATATTCGCTTCTTAAAGAAACGTGTACCTCTTGTAATTGTTTCTTTTTTTGCCTGTCTTCCTCAGTGCTACGCTAGTGCAAGATTACCAGCATTACGTCGAACGTGTCCTTTCGGCGCCCGTCTCCATTCAGAAGTCGTCTCTTGAAGCAGACAAAAAAGGGGTGCGTGACATTTCATCCTCTCCGGTGACACTGTATACAGAATAAGTTCACTGTCAAAGCGTCCGAGGGAAATTATGCGCGTCTATGTTTCACACCTTTCTTAATGAAGAAAAAAAGGCCAACTTAGCTAGACAACTTCCTCTCCTCGTCCGTTTTATAAAAACAACAAAAAAGGAAAAAAAAATAAAAACAAAGGAAACACGTGTGCAGATACGCAAGCATACATACATGTGTATGCTTGCGCATCTGCAAATGTGTGTGCTTGTGTATATACAGGGCAAGGAACACGCGTACACAATATACGCCACCTATGCTGCAGACCACGCGTGGACTGTACACGCAATGGCACATCTGCATCCCAGAAAACTTGTCAAGTCTTCTGCAGAGCACTCTCAGTATTAATCGTCAAAGCGTCAAAAGCTTACGAGTTCGTGGGCTCCGCTTGACTTCGACAGTCACGACTAACCCCTCTTCCCCTTCCCTCTTTCATGGTTTCTGCTAAGTTTGTTATTATTTTTGTTAATTAATTAGTTCTTTATTGCAAATTTCAGTCACCTTCGCTGAAACACGCGTTGTTTGTTTGTTTTCTCCTGCCTCCTCACGTGCCGCCTATGTGCACGATCCCGCCTCTCCTCTGAAGTGAAGGCCCGACAACGACGGTGGACGAAGAGGGAACACACACAGGGCGCCCTGTGTGTGTGTGTGTGTCACCGTCGTTGTCGCGCCTTCACTTCAGATCATGCTTAACCAACACGGCCAACTATCCATCCTAACGCTTCTCCTCGTGGTGCGCGTGCTTTGCAGGATGCGGTGAGCACCACTCCGGCGACGAGCGCGGCGGCGTACCCCGGCTGCGGCCAGACCATGGGCTGCTTCGGCACCCCCAAGGGGTGCGTGTCCCGCGGATCCTGCTCCCTGCTGCTCACGCACGTTGCCCGCGGCGACGGCGTCGACTTCGAGCTCACCGCGCCGGCGCGCCACGAGAACATGTGGATCGCCGCCGGCATCTCCGAGACGCCCAGCATGGTGCGTTACAGACTGCAAGCGCGGTCCCACATAAGCGCGGTCCCACATACCCACGGTCCCACATACCCACGGTCCCACATACCCTGAATTACCACGGCAAGCTGGGCGAGTTGGTGATTGAACATGCTCTTATGGGTGGGCAGCGCAACCCGGACGAAATATTAAACCAGTTGTTAGTCTGCGCTCGTACTGTGTACTTCCTCTCCTCCTTCGTCCGGGTTGCGCTCCCCACCCATAGGAACATGCCCACATACCCACAGTCCCACATACGCACGGTCCCACATACGCACGGTCCCACATACGCACGCTCCCACATACGCACGCTCCCACATACGCACGCTCCCACATACGAACGGTCCCACATACCGTAACAACAAGAAAAAAGAAGCTGAAAAAAAGAAGAACGTGATGTGTATCGTTACTTCTTTTTTTGTTTTATTGGCTTACGAGAGGGGCTAACAAAGTTGTTATTATTGTCGCGAAGGAACAACAGAGGTTAAGCGATGAAAGGCGCCTGCGAGTTTAATCTGAGCACGCACTCGCGATAACCTGCTCCCCCCTTTTTTTTTTCTTTATGTCAACGCTTATCCGCCAACTGTATTGTAGCGTTTCCGCGAGCACGTCGAATTGCGGTTCGCCACCGAGCGACGGCCGGCCATTGCCTTCTTCGTCGTTCAGGCTCGTACGACCACGTCAAAATCGTGTACGCCACTTTACAACAGCTTCGCGGTGAGCTGAACCATCGCCACCGTGTACACCGCCACCAGCTCGGCGCGAATCTGCTGGGCGTCGGGTTCCTTGAAATGCGGACAGCAGATCACTGCTCGAGGTTAAACCGATTTTCCCCGATGGATGCCGCCATTATCGTTTTGACGTCCTTCGGCTGTCTCGCGGTACTATACACGGAAAAATGTTCTTATACTCCGTTATAAATAGAAAGACGTGCGCTCATTTTGGGTACCGACAGCAGGAACTTTATACCCACCTCATTTCGAAGTGTTGACACTCTTTCCAGTTCGGTCTGTCGCCTCTACACTGTAATTTACACCCTCAAAAGTGAAAAAAAAAAAAGGGTGTGAATCGATCCACGATTGCACTTTTACCTCTAAAGTAGGGTGTAAGTGTGCAATCGCAGTTATGCACCCGGAAAGGGTACAAGGTTGTGAGTTGTAGATTGATTTACACCCTGATTCCTATTTAAGGGCGTAAGTTATCTAACCGCGTATTCTGCTATTTGTTGTGAGCACCGAGATATAGCAGCACCGAGCGTGCCGGAACGAGCATCAAAACTTCGCGATGTCCGGCTCCCGCATGACCACCCTCTGCCACGATTTGTGACCACTCGCACTGCACCTGGCTTGGACAGTAAACCGAAACTGGTTCGTAGCAAGTTATTTAAGGCGCTCTGACGCTTGACCATTGTGTCTGCGGTGGTTTAAATATCTAGGACCGTCGTTTAACGCAACAAAATGGCAAGTCGGAAATGTCGTGCCAGCCGCCCCCCCCCCCCCCCATCCCTCCTTTAATCTGTACCTGAATCTAAGCGCACTAGCGTTCTTGCATTCATGCCCTCCTCACGCTTATAAAATGCGGCCGCCCTGGCCCGAGAATTCGACGTGCCACTTCACTAATGCGAAATCACATAGGCGGCTGATCCACCGCGGCTAAAAAAAAAAAAAAAAGAAAAAATATGCGCCCTTCAGTCTAGCGAATTTAGTACCGTGTTCGTAGGCCGGCGAGACCACGTCGCAATCCAGAACACGGGAATCCGCACACCCGTTGGTATAACTACGCCTGGGCTGTTTAAGCAAGCGAAAATGGTTTCCGCCTGAAAGAAAAGTAGACGCTCACTTTGCCAACGCACATGCTGCTACGTGCGCGTAGCCTTGAAATATGCGCAGACAGTGGGCTTTTGTCCGCGTTAGTCCGCTATTACAGGTTTACTCGTCCTTTCGTCCCGGCCATTTAGCGGCGCCTAACCAAGTTCCCCTACTGTTTCCGCCTTGATATAATTGGAACCAAGTATCTTGAAAAAGGGGGCTTCGCGTGGTCGCAGCAATTACTGGTGTTCCTTGCGGTTGTATAGTTGTAGTAGTTACCGTCCCTTATGTGGCTGTAGTGGCGCGTGCCTTGAAAAGCGGTATCCGCTTGTAGTTCTCAAAACCCTCCTTCTCATGATCCTTTAGGATTGCAAAGGTATTGTCTCGTCGGATATTTACGGCTGCCGCGAGGCTGTCTTGGGAAGCGTGCCGTTTTAAATATCAGAACCTTCGGGTGCCCTCTTTTGTCTCAAAAGTGTTGTGACCGGAGTTTGGCGTTACGTGCGTTTTTCTCAAGGCTGCCTCCTTTGCTCGGGAAAAGCCTCCAATATTCAGTTTCATACGCTTCAGGCAATCCTCCAAAGTGGAGAGACTTCTCTCATGCTCGCATTTGCGACCCACAAAGGTAATGTCACGTATGGAAAAAAAAAGAAAGAGAAGTGTACTAGGCGCATCATGTAATAGAGCGTAACATTAAGACTCACATTTTTATGTCGCAAAAGAATTTGCACAAATGTCGTACGCAATTCCGAACATATTTACCGGCAAACTAGCAAAGCGACGCGTCTCAGCAACCGCAGCACACCGTCTTCGCTCGCGACCGAGGCGTATACTATACGCTGCATACTGGAAGCACAAAGGTGGACCTCTAATGCGTAAGCTATAACGTAGCCTAACGTGTCCCCTAGTTGTGGCTGCAACGTACTAAGTAGTTATTCCGCAGGAATCGTCGCAGATCGAGAACAACGGCGCTGCGAAACATGCAGAGCTAAGAGTTCTATGATCGCACTATAGCGTATTCCGTGAAGCGCTCGCTGCCTGCTGAGTACTAAACGGGGTATAAGTTCGCGAGCACTTTTCTTTCTTGGTATCGCCTAGCGTAATATAACCGAATGGCTGTAGTTTTCACTGTGCGTTTCATGTACTTCCGTGGTCATTATGGCAGTACTTTTGGCTCACACATATGTTGTTGTTGTTCACGTAAGAACACTCTTCGGCGTGTTTTTTGTCCTTTGCACTGTCGGTATCGTCAACTTCTTTTGCAGATAAAGAATGCAAAACACCTCAATTTATACAATAGTCGGGATTAGAAAAAACATAATGAAAATGCGCCTCTCCCCCCCCCCCCCTCCCCTTTCCAGAAGAGAACGAAACTAAGCTTTGTGTAATGCCTCGCGAAAGACGAGAGACGCGTGTATAAATACAGTCCTTTATTTTTTTCGTTATTTATATCCTGCGAATGTTGTTTGCAAAAGGTGCGATGGAGGCCTATTTGTGTCCCTGTCTTTTGTTACGCTTTCAACGTGCCAAGGTTATTTTCCCTCTGTGTCCTTTTAGGATATGGCCAGCGTGGTCGAGTGCCTGCGCCACAATGGAGTGATGTCGATGCGCGAGTCTTGGAACAGTGACGGCAAGAAGAACATACTGATTGTCAATGTGAGTACTCTTGCTCTGAAAGGACGACTGTGGAGCTGTAAAGCTTCTACGTCTTTTACATAGTTTGTGGTTTCTAGGAAACGGCACGGATGTGCAATTTTTTCTTTTGAACTATAGTTTCAAATTGTATAAGGGCTGGGTACGGAATATTTCTTATGGCTACGCTGTTTTTGTGGACCTCCATATACCGTGTGTCCCAACTAATGTTAGCCAAGCTGTTCAAAGAAATAAAAAAAGCATATGGAATCGTGGTTCAAGATACGATTTTAAGACCTGTGGTGTCCTGCCGTGAGGGCTCTGAATATCTAACACCAAAGGCCTTAAAATCGTGTGTTGCACCGCGTTTTATTAATATTTTTTTCCAACAGCTTGGCTAACGTTAGCTGGGACCACCTATATGTAGAGCAAGTAAAAGTACACGACTCGTTCGAATTCATGATTAATATTACGGCGAATTATCGTGTCGAATTTGTCCTGAACTGTATACTCCGAACCAATACCTGTCGATGTGAAAATCTTCCCCGGCGTCCATCAGTGCTGCCAAAACATTGAAAGCTGACAACTCTCTCCAAAAATAGTTTTTAGCCGGGCTCGTTAGTACCACGACATAATACGGTGAACGTCGCGTGCAAGAACCGGTACTCAGACGGGGGAAATCGACATGCCCGTGTGTCGTCGCTGACTACCATGCACCGAACTGTGTAATAATTTCAATCACTTCTTATCGGGCACATTTCGTAAATGCTTAGGGATTTTAATGCATTGTTGGCGTGTAGACGATTGCACGCGCGTCGCACAAAAGAGAATAATGCGGCTACACGTTTTGACCGGCATTAAATATGCGATGCGTTTGCGAGCATGGCCTCCGAGATTGCGGGCGCTGCCTGCGCGCCCATTCTCGACTTGTCATGTCAGGCCACGAAAGGCCACTGATCGCCCCGAATCAAGCGCGCGTGACAAATTGCTCCAGCTGAGACCTTGGCACCGTTGCCACCTCACTCTCGCCTGTCAAGTTGGAGGTTTCGGAACCTGAGCTATCTAATTCATTTACGTTTTGTTTTCGCAGCGGTTGCTAAGCGGTGTAATGCGCCAAATAAATGTACGCGAAAGCAGAAGGGCCTCGCTTTGCGCCGATACTGCGAGAGTGACTTGTGAAATGAACTCGAAGTTAACGATAACTCACAGTCGTCAGGTTGGCCAGTTCGTAACTTAAAGGGACACTAACGACTAAATCAGTTTAGAACGGTAAAGTGTTCCTTGAAAACTACAATTTCGCTAATTTCACGCGGATAGGTTGATTAAAACAAAAAGAAAATGAAGTTAAAATTTCTATTCTATTGAATTTCGCTTCGTAACCCCACCGCTGGTACGGCACTGTGATGTCACAGATTTAAAACATTTTTTTTTTCGTATTTGGGCTTCGCTGGCACAGTAAAGGTTCGTAAAACTTGCTAAGTTCAATCTTTATGTCCCTTAGAATGCAATGCAGTCCATTTTCGGCGATAAGACGATTAAGTAGGCTCTAGCAGACGGCGTCAGAACCTGACGGCGAGCGGTTGCGGGAACTTCAAGGTGGGGGCGCCACTGGCTTCATGTTTTTGCGGATTTTCTTTTGCGGCCGACTTTGAAAGTTGTAGCGCATTGAGTCGCATTATTGTGTGTACTTTTCCTTTCTCAATTTTTTCTTGTTTCTTCTATCGCATTTTATGCCCTTTACCCGTTTCCTCAGCGCAAGGTAGCCAGCTGGTACGCACAATGGCTAACCTCCCCGTATTTCCCTCTCTTTCTTTCTTCTCCTCCTTTCCGGCTTACCAAACCTCTTCTCATGATAAGAGTGGCTCTTTTGGTATTGCACAAGGGTCATCTACAAATACAGGTGAGATAATCTGTTCTTTTATTTAACACCCAGCCCCATTGCATACTCACGGATGGTCTTAGTGTGTCATGCGCGCATCTGAAGCAGATGGCAGGCGAGGAACAGCATTGGATTCATGACGTGGGTTGTAGACCCCAGGTCCAAGTGCCGGCAGGTGTAAGCGCCGTAGTGGCCGAGATTGTTCTGTGAGAGAGACTTCCTCCACCCGAGAAATGATTGCGCGTAAGAGTGCAACAAGCACGCGTGGGGGATGATGGGAGTCGCTTCCCTCTGAAGAGATTTTTTGTTAGCAAATGACCTCTTTTTTCTGTCCGTTTCAGCAAACTCCTGGCCTGACATTCCTAAAGCGAGACTACAGCGACGGGATGCTTCGTTGCTCCTGGCACCGAGCTCACGTCACTAGCGTGCAGAAGACCACGTTCAACACCGCGACCAACAGCTACCACTTGCTCTTGGCAGCCGGCCAGTTTGAAGGAAACACCGACGGTAAGATGCTTCGTCGATTAGACATTTCGGTGCAGTCAAACTGTCTTGTGCAGCGAAAAGGGTCAGAACGGAAAGGGCCTTTGGCGACGGCGTCCTTCCTGTTCTTGAGAATCGTCGTAATCGCTGTCGCGACTATATACATTTCGCTTCGGCACGATTTGTCCCACAATCATGTCAAGATATCCAGTATTTTACCTTCACAAGACTAAGTAATATTGGGGATACCCGTAAAAATTTTGCCGGTTTTTAGCTTCGCGTGTCAATAATAAAAATGCTGCATTGCTTCGTTATTGTTTGCCCACTTTACAAAGCTTCTCCTGTCGCGTTTCGCCGTATATCAATGAGTCCTTGACGGAAACCACAAAACAGTAGTCGTATTCGTCCACTTCTGATGGAAAGGTTCCTGGTGTTCATGAATGATTGAACAGTCAGTTTATTTCCGCGTGTATAAAAAAGAAAACACTGTTTCGAAATCACCTGTGCCTTTATCAGCACTGCTAGTTCTGGGCACAGCCATACCGTTAATACAAAACTTCATTGTAACACAGCTTGAAAGGTCACATGAATTCGATGTTCAGATTCCAATAACAGAAACAGCATTGTTATCTTACGCGCTTAGCGTGCGTGCTACAGAACTTTTTTTTACCACATTTCGTACCTCTTAACCTACCTCTTTCTCTTGGTTTTCAGTTAAGAAAGAACACTACGAACGGGATTACACCAAGACTCCTGTAAACCTGAAGGCTATGCAGGTTGCTCTCGGCGGGGCAGGCTCCGATATTTTCATCAAGCTTCACGGTAAGCCGTGCATAGGATACCTTGATCTTTTGTGCCGTTTCCGTTGTTTTGTAAAATTAATTACTGCTTTTGTGCTTGTTGAACGTACCACACCTAATGCCGAATGAATGCAAAAAATCGCGTCTTTTAAACAACGATGCGTTTACTGCTTGTTCCCTTAGTCAACTCGCACACAAGGTCGTAGTTTCGATACCCGGTCAAAAACGCTCGTGGGCTTGAACGTTGCTTCAGCCTGTTCTTGGTAATTCAACGAGCCGGACGATTGGTGGACTCCGTCAGTCACGTAAAGGTCAATGAACGAAAGTCGATCGTGTTCACTGTACTTAGCCGTACTGTGCTGTACCACACTGTACACTGTGATGTGCTGTTGCACGTTGAAATACCCCAGGTAGTCGCATCTAATCCGTAACGCTCCACTATGGCATCTCCGATAATGCTCAGTGATGCTGCGGGATATGAAACAACACGAATCAATAATTCAATCAATAGTTGCGACCGGAATGGCGGTGACTATGACCAACGATGAAGCATGACAGTGTGCTCAGCGTTGGAAAAAAAATTGGCGACGATCAACGGCAGCTCGGAATGACCGAAATATATTATTACCAACAGGGTTGTAACCAAAAAGCACTATATATGTAATGTTCTGGAATAGGTTTTATCTTGTCTTTCAAGTTACCTTGTAATGTAACTGAGGATTTTGTCAAAACGTGGTGGGACTTCAGCACCTCATCACAAAGCAGGTGGTCCCACGTCGGGCGTTGACTGACGGTGCAGTGTTCACGAGAGGAAACCTTTTGCTACGGAACCCGCCACGGTAGCTTAGCGGCTATATGGCGTTGCGCTGCTTAACTCGAGGTCGCGAGTTTCATCATCGCCGTGACGGTCGCATTTTCATAGGGGACGAACTAGAATGGCACCTGTGTACTTATATATAGGTGCATGCGGTGAAATTTAATCCTGCGTGCCCCAATATACGGCGTGCCGCATAATAGGATCGGGGTTTTTCGCACGTACAATACCATAAAACAAAGCCAAACTATAGTAGCTAATTTTTAACTGAATTCCACGCCAAACTCACCCTACTTACGCATCCTGCGCGCGTCGCGGTGTAAAAAGAAAATCGCGTCTGCAAAAAAGAAAAAAAAGAACTTAATTTACAGCACTTAAACGCCGAACACAGATAGTACTTCGCTCTCAACGTCACGCTCCTGGCGACAACGCTAAGTTGAACAATTTCTGACCCCCTCCCCCCCTCCCAGAAAAAAAAACGTCCTAAGAAAAAAAGGGATAAGTTCTTTTTCCCAGCTATTGGTAGCATTCGTGGATTCTGCACTACGATTCATTGAGGGGTTGCGTATGCATGCGTACTGGTATACATCAAAAGCGCAATGGGGGTCTTTCTTGCCCATTCTTCAAGGGTCCCAGAGAACTGGAAGAATGCCAACATTATAATTATCAACAAAAATGAAGACATTAGGGAATTGAACAATTATAGGCCCATTAGCTTACTTCCAGTATTGTGTAAAATATTCACCAAGACAGTATTCAAATATTCATCAAGATAAATACCCTCTCCGGTGGTCTTTAAGGACAATAAATTGAACTGAATTGAACAATATAATAAGGGCAACACCGGAATACAGTCAGCCAAGAGAACAGGCTGGTTTCAGGAAGGGATGCTCTACAATGAATCGCATCCATGTCGTCAACCCAATAATCGAGATATCTGCAGAGTACAATCAGCATTTCTATATAGCTTTCATAGATTGCGAAAAGTAATTTGATTCAGTAGAGACAGGAGCACTCATAGAGGCATTACGTAATCAAGGAGTACAGGACGCTAACGTAAATATTTTGGACAATATCTACAGAGATTCCACAGCTACATTAATTCTCTACAAAATAAGTATGTAGATACCTATAAAGAAAGGGGTCAGACAAGGAGACACAATCTCTCCAATGCTATTCACTGCGTGCTCGGAAGAAGTATTCAAGCTATTAAACTGGGAACGCGAGTAGTGAGGATCAACGGCGAATATCTCAGCAACCTTCTGTTTGCAGATGGCATTGTCGTGTTCAGTAACACTGGGGACGGGTTACAAGATATGATTGAGGACCTTAACAGAGCGAAAGTGTAAGAGTGGGGTTGAAGATTAATATTCAGAATGCAAACATAATGATGAAAAGCTGGGCATGCAAACAAGAGTTCACGATCGTCAGTCAGCCTCTAGAGTCTGTGAAGGAGTACGTTTACCTAAGTGGGACCTAGGTCACCTAGGTCATGATCAGGGTCCCCACCCTTATCATGAGTAGGAAATTTACAGAAGAATAAAACTGCGTTGGAGTGCATACGTCAGACAGTGTCAGATCATGACTGGAAGCTTATTATTATAATTGAAAAGAAAGGCGTAGAATCAGCGCATTTCACCGGTGCTAACATATCGGGCAGAAACTTTGAGACTGACAAAGAAGCTTGAGAACTAGTTAAGGACCGTGCAAAGAGCGATGGAACGAAGAATGTTAGGCGTAACGTTAAGAGACAGAAAGAGAATGGTGTGGATAAGAGGGCAAGCGAGGATAGCCGATATTATAATTCACATTAAGAGAAAAAAATAGAGCTGGGCAGGTCACGTAATGCGTAGGTTACATAAACGATGGACCATTAGAATTACAGAATGGGTGTCGAGAGAAGGGAAGCGCAGTCGAGGACGGCAGAAGACTATATGGGGTGATGAAATTAGGAAATTCGCAGCTGCTAGTTGGAATCGGTTGATGCAGGGCAAGGGTAATTGGAGATTGCAGGGAGAGGGCTTCGTCCTGCAGTGGACATAAAATAGGTTGGTGATGTTGATCATGATGAGCTACCGATGGACCGTTTTCTCCTGGGAACAGCCACAAGCAGAAACCTTGTGACTAAATGCCTACGTACAATTTTGCTTATGTCGTGCCAGTTCATGGGAGTCACTTGTCGTTCTAATGCTTTTCCAGGCTCACTGATGATTGTCGCCTGGGTGCTGCTTGTTAGTGTCGGCATCCTTCTCGCCAGGCACTACAAGAACGTCTGGGAGGCCACCACCATATGCGGCGTCAAGCCATGGTTTGCTGTAAGGGCGCTTCTGGAGTCTGTCTTAAATAATGAGTTAGAGAAACAGTGGATTGCTTGGAATTGCTTTCTGGGAACGTGCATCATGCTGACCGGAGAAGTGTGTCCGTGATAATTAAGAGAATCGTTAGAAAGGTGCTTGTTTTTTTAGAGACAGATCCGAATGAGTGGATATGAATTTTATTCATTCACTCAAGAAAATAAAAGCACAGCAACAAAATAATCAGAAGGAGGTCTCAAAGCTCAAGGCTGTAAGGGGAACTTCTGTTCTAATTAAGAAGAGCAAAACAAGTTAGCGTAAAGCAAAACCATTTTTGCACTGGTCAATAATTTCTTGTGGGGTTTGCCGCATAATTTCCTGCGAACAAACATCTTCTGAGGAGTCCCTTGTTTCTTCACATTTCCAGTTCCACCGAGTCCTCATGATGCTTGCGGTGGCCATGATGATTGCAGCCCTCGTGCTAATCTTCTACAAGGTCGGCCAGTGGAGCGTTGTGAGTTGAGGCGACATTTATCGACTACTCATTTCCAGCACCTACTGGTGTAATGATATTTAAATTCAATTACTGATACTTAAAGCCGTTGTCCTTTACGGACTGTTCGTACAAAGCTTCTATCGTTTGCATAACAAATTATTGTTGGTGCAGCAAGAGGTTGCCCGTCATGTCTTAGAAAATTGCGCTTGAAGTTTCGCTTTCTAACAACTCAAGACTGTGTGGCCTTCGGAACAAATGTTTCGCCTACACCATTTTTGCATTGTGGAAATGGCTCGGCGCTGTTAACTTTTCACCTTCTTGCCCGCAGAGAGTTGCTCTACCATGGTGGCTTTCTCCACTGGCGTCCAATTTGCTATCAGTTATAATTACCACGCTTTAGGTTAATGCTGTTGTGCGCATGGTGTCGGCAACAGATACATTATCATAAAAACAATTTGCAGTTTTGCAGCGAAGCACTATATGGCTAGCCGATTCGTCCGTCTATCCGTCCATCTGTCGGTCGCCTGTACACCGATAACTCCTCCGGCGCGACGCCATGCGCGTGCGCCAAAAAAGAAAAGATAGAAATAGAGGCGCACGATTAGCCAACACCGCCTAGGTAGCACAAGGCCTGTTTACTCCGATCCATTACGTGACGCTACCTGGCCCGACATTTCCACTGACAAGGCTGGCGTGATCAAAGCGGTGATGTCAAAATCACTGTTGCCTACTCGGGAGCATCCCCATTAGATTCTATGGCAGTCGGGCCAGGTAACGTGACGTCATACATTGGTGTGGAAAGGCCTTGTGATATCTAGGTTGTGTTGGACTAGCTGCGAACAGTAGTGACGTCGCTGCTCTCAGTCGCGGCCGAGCGCGCGCGCAGCAATTTCTTTGCGGCTCCCAAATGGGTAGGCCACGCGTCATACGTACTCCTGAGGAGCAGGCAGCTTGCGATCAGCAACGCCGCGACCAGAACCGGGAACGAGCTCGTCTACGCCGTACCGATGCTGCAGTCCGGGCACAAGAACAGGCTCGTGCATCCGAGCGCAAGCAGGAACTGCGTACCGGGGATTCGGCAGCCTACCAAGCCGTCGTTTAATGAACTGTCGGGATTAACCCAGTAATAAACACCGGGGCCGCGTGTTTCAGCTTCGCTGGTTAACCGCCCATACAGGGCGCTTGGGCGGTCATCTTTTTTTTATGTTTGTTTTTGTAAGGGGGGAAAGGTGGGGGTTGGAGGTTGCATGTGTCAACACAGGTGCAAGAAATTTTCTTATATTTAATTGTCGTAGTAATTTAACGGTTTTGTTATGTCCTATACGTTGTGGGTGACGTACGTTACTCTGCTCTCTGCTGTCAGCACTAGTTCCAGTGTAACTTTCTGGGATTCGCAGCTATTGGACCAGGCGAGACTTAGGACCGAAGAACGTTTGCAGCACCGGCTTAAATTTTGCTGTTTTTAAGGTCGCTTTCCATTCTAGACACCTTTTCTGGTTAAATGAAATTGTATTAGGTCTAATTAAATCAGGCCATGTTTAGGTCAAACAATCCTTTTTTTCGACTTCAACGAATGCTTGCTATGTTTATTATCTGTTATGTGTTGTTGTGTCCGGGGGGCGGGGGAGGCTGTCAGGTTTGTGTTGTACGATATTCGAGTCAAAGAGTGTACCTCAAATTGAAACTCTGTCTGATATCATCATTGTCGGCAGACATGTGGTCATATTACACGTTTTTAATTCATTGTGCTATGTCCCTTAAGTGCATTGCTTGCATTCTGGCAGAATGTTGATTACATGCCCCTTTCATGCTTGTATGAATTGCACCTATATGTATAGAAAATATAATCATTTCAGAATGAATTTCAGAATAAGCAAACCACATCAAGTTTGACTCGTTTGTTATGTTTTCTTCCAGACTGAAAATCCGCATCCAATCTTGGGCATTGTGTGCTCAATTTTAGGGATTCTGCAGGTAACATTACTTTCATGTACCTCTTTCCTTCTGTCTCTACCTAAGCATTCTTGGGAACTCTTTAAAAATGTGAAGATATGTTTTCTTTTTTTTTTTGGGGGGGGGGGGAATAGAAGGAAGGGGTGACGCCTTTTGTAGCTGTGCGCTACATATATTCTCAACTTGACCTGCTGTTTTCTTGCACAGGGGGACTGCTTCTTCGCCTTCTGTTAGATATTGGGCTGTTGCTTGGTCATAAACATGGTTCATTAAGATATAAGCGATTTTGTTAGGTCGTCGCGTTTCACTAAGTCATGATGACGACGTGCAGGACAAATTGGTTTCTACCTGTGATCTTGGGATAGCAGCCTCTTTAGTCTCCCTTTTGTCGCAGTTAAGTAAAAGATCACCGCGGATCATGAAAACCGAAGGAAAAAAGTTTGCTTTCTGTTTCGGTGATGAGAGGAAAAAAATGCTGACTGTGGCAGTTATCTGTCTAAGCTGTGGCAGTTATCAACGCAGTTATCGGGTTATGATATTGCAACCGCGATTACAGGTGGCCGCTCATTTCAATTTGCCATAATATATATTGATTATACAGTATTAATAAAGATAATAATAATGATTATGATAGCACTTGCGCGTAGTCTGGTCACGATGAGTCAGCAGGTATACTTTCCAAAGATGTGTCGGGACCAAGGCAAACGGAAAGTCCTGTTTCAACGCGGTTCCACCGGGGCCGGGGCGAAAAGTTTTGTGGTCGTTACAGATTCGCATATGAGATCATAGCTGAGCGAATGAAGGCACCGATGACATATTTTGGGGGCTTCGCGGGACACGTCTTTCTTTACTGAAATAGCCACGCCAGGCTTAGCTTGCGTGACAAACTTGATCAGGTGTTGGTGAGTGCACTCCCCTGCATAATATTTTTTTTTATCGTTAAAGGAAGTTCTTTAAATATCACCCAAATAATTATGTAGAGCGCTGAAAATACGCAGGTATGATGAGTAGAAATGAGTTTGTTAACGACATGCTACCTCTTATGCTTGTGTATTTGATTATTCTGATAAACTTCGTTGTTTAAAAAGTTTTATGCACTTGTTGGGTCTGTTTGTACATCAGAGGCCGCCTCGCTGATTCATGATGTCGTATATCTGCTAATAGGCAAACCCTACGGATCCTTGGCCTGGCATGGAATATTACAACTATGCCCTCATTTCATATTTCAGCCCATCATGGCGCTATTCCGATGCCACCCCCACGAAGAAAACAGGTATATCTTCAACTGGGCTCACTGGTTCAACGGCAACGTTGGCCAAATAGTTGCAGGTAAGTGTTTCCGCTGCAACAATCTAGTATACTGAGCGTATCAGCGAATAAACCAAGCTTCATTAAAATTTTTTCAAAGAAATGGAAGTATCGTTTGTTTTCGGCCCTGGTGTAAGTGCTGCTGGCGGACGGATGAGACGCGGTGATTATGACGCCATATAACTAATATAATCTTATCACCGTTTGAACTATCAAACTTAGAATCCCTTTTAATGGGTAAGTGGAACCGAGCTGCCCGTAGGTGCCAGATCATCTTTTGCTCGCCGTAAATTGCGATTCCGCCTGCATTTGTGGCAGGACGAATCGGTATTGTTGAAACCGAAACTATGAGGCAGGGAGGCCCTCGGAACATACGTCAGTGGGTGACGTCATTCAGCGGTGGAAAGCCAGGGGAGGTATTCTGTAAGAGTCCACCTAGTGGGCACGTCCATTTCGTCTGCTGCTGAAGTGCTCATTGGCTGGGGGTGGACTGCGCGTGCGCAGTAGCCAGCCTACACAGCCAATCAGCGCTTCAGCAGCTGACGCAATGGACGTGTCCACTAGGTGGACTGTTACGGAATGCCTGATACTCGGACCGTGGCCACACCTGTCACTGGCACGAAAAACGATTCGTGCACTAGCGATTCGTGCACTTGAAGTGCACCGGCTTAAGAGACCGTGTATAGTGTCCCTGTGTATAGTGCCCTCCCACACGCTCTCAGTGCTTACTCTCTCCCTTCCTCTTTCTATTCCCCTTTCCCCCACCCCCAGTGTAGGGTAGCAAACCGGGTGCTCTTCTGGTTGACCTCCCTGCCTTTCCTGTCCTTGCTTTCTCTCTCTTTCTCTCTCTCTCTCTCTCTCCCTGCAGCGCGCGGCCAGCGTCTGTATTTGCATAGCTCAAGTGATTAGCCATTAGCAGCAAGGAGCATAGTTGCTTAGTCACGCTGCGGGCGCGTCGATTGCCTGGGCCCTGCAGGCAGCACATCTCGGGACATTCACGAGGTAGATATGAAACAGAATGCAATCGTGTGTCAAAAGTGCTGCAATGTTATTGTCTCGTTTTAGTGATGGTAGAGAACTGCATGGAACCAAAACTGCGAGACACCAGTTTTAACTGTTTTTTAGGCGAGCTTGTACCCAGGAAAACAAGTGACGCTCAAAACACAACGATAGCTGCAAGCACACAGTCGTCGATGACAATCTGGTTACGAAAACATTGTTTCGCCGTAGAATCGGTAACATTATCCGAGAAAATTTTAGTACACGTAGGCGTGCGCTGTGCACCTTGTAACTGTAGTGATACGGTAAACAGGAGGTTACCGGGAAACAAAAAATAATGCGCGCGTGTCCATACAAAAAAAGGACTAGCTGACGGTTCGCGAGCCTTTAAGGATGGTGCTGCTTTTCTTGCCTCCTAAGCGTGATTTAGAAGGCAAACTACTAGAGTGTCAGTAAGGATGAATCTTGACTTGGGATGCCCATTACGAAATTACTCTTCGTGAATGATGAAGAATTCGCTTTTACTTTCACTAATTCACTATTACCGCGAGCGGAGGTCTTGTGCGGTAGAAAAACACGGAACGGCGAAAGCAGGTGGCGACGCCTTGTTGAAGTACCCCCGCCAGTTTCTCGTTGCGGGCCGTATTTCGCGAGCTCCTCATTCGGTTTTGATAATTGTTCACGCACAAGTGAAGGCTACAGTTTGAGTTCTAAGTAAGCCAAACGCGGTCAATCTAAGAAGGTTGGGGAAATTTTTCGGAGCTAAAGTGGGCCAAATGTGGTTAAATGTGTTGAATTCCGTTACATCACACTGACGTATGGACGTAGATTGTGTACGAAATTCAACGTATGGAACTTCGTCCTTCATTTTTTTTCCGTTAGTATAATCAACGTGTCTGCGACGAAAACGGAAAGAGTTTTTTTTAATAATGCTTCAAATTTCGGAACTGATCCAGTGTCTCTGCTTAGCGTCCCTTTAGGGAAATTTATAAGTGAACAACGGATGACAGCAATGTCAGGTGTAGTCAGACTTGGAAAGCACGCCTCACCTGAGGCCGCGCTCCAGCGTCCTTAAATTGTGCGACGATGCTTGCAATTACGAGAGATGCTGCTGATGATGACAGTTGTCCTCTTGCCCTTTGTCCAGTGGCGACCATATTCTTCGCCGCGGGTCTGGAGAAGGCACAGCTCAAGGGCGCCGACTGGTTCGTCTACATATTGGCAGCCTTCGTTGGCTTCCACGTACTGGTACACATTGTCATGCAGCTCCACTCTGCGCTCATGTCCAAGAAAGGTAAATCACTCACTCCTCACTCGCCCACTCACTCACTCACTCGCCCACTCACTCACTCACTCGCCCACTCACTCACTCACTCGCCCACTCACTCACTCACTCGCCCACCTACTCCTCACTCGCCCACCTACTCCTCACTCGCCCACCTACTCATCACTCACCCACCTACTCATCACTCACCCACTCACTCACTCACTCACTCGCCCACCTACTCCTCACTCACCCACCCACCCACTCACTCACTCACTCGCCCACTCACTCACTCACTCGCCCACTCACTCACTCACTCACTCACTAATACACACAGACACAGAAATATACATGCTCTCTCTCACTCAAGCACAAACATGCACACACAGACACACGCTTACGCACTCACACAAACATGCACGCAAGCACACACAGGTACACGCTCACGCACTCACACCCACCCACACTCACATTGTCGCGCATGAACTAGACACGCACACAACACTACTACCACCACCACCATCACAAAAATTCAGCGAATCATCGAACTCTGAAATGAATTACTGCAGCAACAGCATGTTCTCACAGCGAAAAACGCCACCTTTTGAAGGAAGACTTCATTTAAGCTGACTTTAACAAGCGGAACTTCAAGAAGTCCTTTTATTTTGTTTATAAACCGGTGACTTTATAAAAAAGAAACAGCGATTAATACATTCAATTGCCCTGTGAAAATAGCGTAGCGCAAGGATTACCAGAGCAGGTTTCTGTATAAATATAGGTTTAATGAAAGGATACGGCAACGTGACCGTGTAATCAACACATCCACTTGTCTTAATGGACACCGCCGATTCCTCCAGAGAAACCCGAGCTGTTAGAAGTCTGTCAAAAGTGATGTTCATGTTTCGATGGAGTCTCTAAGCAGTGACACTTTTCAGTAAGTTACCGCTGCCATGTATGTAAGCCTATGCTGGGATTATAGGAATTGTGGGTTCATTGGCACCAGGCGCCCGTCGTAAGGCGCAGCGGCGTTTTTGCGAACAGCGCCCCGAACGGCAGCATTGAGAGCACTGGCACGTGGAGCGGACGACGGGACCAAGGCGCTCCACGGTGCTTCCAGCGATTTAGCACTGCGGGTTTTAGGGCCTGACGCACCGGGAAACGCATTTTCGAGTGTCTGCTTTTGAGATAGGTCGCCGCTTGTACGAGACAGGTCACATTCATGGCATCAGGTAGTGCATCAAGTAGAAAACTAGCGCAAATTGCGATGCAAATGCACCCCGCCAACAGCACTCACGGCGGTGAGCTAAGACACCGAGCTCCAGCAGTTATTTTCCACATGTTATTTTACTGTGCACGTCAATATCGTCGTGTATTTAATTATGTAAATGAGCGAAGCATCACTAAAATTACGGACAAAGACGGAGACGTACGTTTGCTTTTCTGTTGTTTGTTTGTTTCTTGAGCTGCTTGAGTCGATTGCACATGAATCGGTAAGTTCCCGTTCTCTGCCCGTTGTAATTTTTTCTTTATCTTAGCCATGCTTCGCTGATCTCAATGTCTCAGAAACTAACCCGGTCTTCAGTCATGGTCAATTTCAGACAGCTTAGCACAACGAGAGCCATCGGTGCCGATGAGTTCGAACACACCGGTGCACAGCAAACAGTCACGTACCAGACGCACCGAGAGTTGGGAAGCATGATGAAGTGAAATGTATCCCAAAAGGAAGACTGGGCCGCTGAGAAGGTGGCAGAATGACGACTACGAATCTGAGTGTTTGCCTTCTACGTCTAAGCTCCGAGCGGTTACGCGTGCGAGGGCAAGGTGTAACCGCTCCGTTCGCATGGGACACGAGGCTGTCGCGTATGAGCGTCTCCGTTGTTAACGTTAGAACAACCAGGCCAAGGCGGAGCAGCGTCGGAAATGTAGTGCTCAGCGATGGAACCGTGATACTCGGAGTGCGCGGCTGCCGCCATCTTTTTTTTTCATTTTTTTTTTTTGTCGCCGTGGGACCACACACACGTCGAGAGAACTGTCCGAGCTTTCTCTTGGTGTACTTGCCACTTTCTTCTGCTGCCAACTGCAGTGATCACGTTGCTCGTTTTTTGTTCTGTGAAAGCAGCATTTTAGCTGTATATGAGTTAATGAACGTTTATCAATTGCATTGCTGTTTTATTTCATTTCTGCGCAGAAGTTTCCAACGATATAAAGTTGCAAGACAGGACGCCCGGAAATGGCGTTCACTCTGTGGAGCCAGGCCTTGATATGCAACCGCCAGCGACGGACGCACCGGTATGTGATCATGTTACCTGCGCCTTATGAATAGCTTTGTTAGTCCATAACGGTAGGCGTTACATATAGGGTGTCCCGGATAACCTTAGCGAGAGTTTAAAAATGTGCGAATGCCACGTAGCTGGAACCATATGACATGGAACCAATGTAACATTGTTTGCCGTCGCTTGGAGATACTTAAATTATTCTTTTTTTTTTTTTCATTTGCCGACATTCGGCGACATTCGGCGACCGTGAAGTCTGTACAACGGCGCACGCAGTTTCTACGTAGCGTAAGCTGCTACCAGGAAAGTACTGAGCAAAGTGGGCTGGTCCCGGAGATAGTGAAGTCTGACACGGTGCCTCAAGAGCGAGCTGTCACACGAAAAAAGAAAAAAAAATATAAGGCGACAAATTGGCACGGGGTGCGCGCGCGTAATGTTCGAAAGGGCTGACTGACTTTGGGGAGTTAACTGGCGTGCATGCCGCGACCTGGAAACCGTTGAACACGACTTCCTAGACTGCGTGGAGGGCGGACTCTTTTGGGACGCATTGCAGGGAACTATTAAGAAAGGATTTCCCGCTGTTATGCACATGGCATAAAGTGTTTTTTGCCATTACCTTGTGAAGATGACGTGCCGCTTGACGCTGCCATGCTCTTTGCTCTGTATAGCATTTGGAAGAAGCGCTTGATAGTATTTAGTGCGGATGTTGACGATAGACCAATTCGTCTCTGTTTCCGAGAACTTATCGCAAGATTTCTTGGAGTATATCGATGGCAAGACCCTGTACAGGAATGGCTGAAGAAATTGGAGCCGCTTGAATGCCTAGACGAATTTTGAAACTTCTGATTCGGCCAATGATTGGCCGGCATGTCTTATTCTCTCTTATTATTGTATTTTGAACAAACTCTGGAAATAAAAAAAAAATAAGAGAAATGATCGTGATCTAATGCTAAAGCACCCGGCTGCTGTACTCGACGGCGGAAGTTCGGTTCCTACCTCGGTCGACAATATGCTAGTTTTCTTAAAGCGAGGCGAGACAGGAACCTTTTTACCTGGAACAGAGTGCCAAGAATGAGGCAGATGATGCTTAACGTTAAAATAGGGGGAAAAAAAGCACAGAACGGCATACACAATGCAACAGAGATCGAGATGGGGTCTTAAAGATAGATGCCTTGATTGCTCTTTTAAATGACTATCGTGACGTTAGTTACTTCATATCTAGTGCAGCTTTGCAACAATACGTATCAGTGAATGCAGAGTTTTCGAACCATAAATATACTCGCGTGACAGTTACTTCGTTTGGCTGCCAAATCAGTAGTGTTAGCATTGCGCAATAAACTCTTACTAATATGTCCGAAAATCAATTCATCTTAAAAAATAAACAATAATTCAGTACTATATTAATTGACGTATCGTGTTTTGAAGAGACCGCTTATGCGAATGTTTAGACCAGATGGTGTGCTATTCGTGCGCTGTTGCAGACCACAGAAGAGAAAGTTCGAACATTTAGCCACTCATCATGGGTTTCTGGCATTTTTCTTGGACGGCCCAAACGCGCACGTCGTACAAAAGCCTATTCATTTCGCAACTGTCGCATAGCTGCGTGCAGTGTTCCAATGTTACGCTATTTCGTTCCAGGGAGGCGGCTTCAGGCGCTTCATGCTCGGAATCTACCTGGTCGTCGCCATACTCGTCGTAGCTGCTTTGGTCTCGACGATCTGGTTCGCCACGGCTCCTTGATGACGCCGTCGTGATAGTGGCCTCATGGAGTGATGAGAGACGCGGTTGCGACCATCACTTCGTGTCTCAGTGAGGACGCCCCCCTACCTTGTGCCCCCTCGGCGCAAACCTCAAGGCACATCAAAGAAGCTGGACCCACTTCAACGATCTGTGGTCTTCTCGTTTGCGGACCAACTTGCGGACAGTTATCGACCGAGCAGACGACTTTATTTGCCGTCACCGGTTGTGCCTTCGCAAGTCAAATGCGACGTCGGTAGGGTGCCTCGAAGACTTTGCGAAACAAAAACACCGAAACGTTGTTCATTCATCGCGAGGGTTTCGACGAACCGGCGTATAGCGTCGTGCCAGGAGGCTCGCACGAGGGCCTCGACGCCTGCCCGTTTTGGACATGAATAGTGCCAATGCTTCGTCGAAGGAAGCTCTTCTCCTGAGTGTGCATTTGTCTTTTCGAAGACATTTGAACAGTTTTTTTTTGTACCGTCGTCTACGTTTTCCGGTGTGTGTTATCATGTTTTTCCTTTTAACCAAGTACGTGCTGTTGGAGTGAGCGAGGCCACCTACATACGTTCGCTCTTTAGAAGCAGCTGACGCTTTCGTGCTTTGTCAGCGTTGAGATTTATATAAGCGATGGAGTTTGCTTTGTCATTTTTTTTCCTTTGCTTTGGATGACTTTTAACGTTTCTGACGCCTCGTTGGAGGCGTAAGAGCGGCATGTTTAATTTTTTTTTTCGCTTCTACCTCATATGAAATGTCTATAGGCATAGTGCTTTAGCCAGCCTAACAATTATGTGGACCGTAAATTACGTTAGTAAGCTTTGCTTCACAGTTATTAGATGCCGCCACGCATAGCGTACTGTACATAGGGAAGCAAACTTCTATGAGACCTATGTCAATGCAAATCGTGATGTAAATAAGCGAGTAATATATTGTGTTAATAAATAGTTGTTTTCTTTTTTAGTGATGTCTTGTTTTCCTGAATGCCAGGGCACTATGGGGACTGCTGAAGCGTCCTGTGACAAAGGCTTTTCTCTTTTGACAGATTGACAAAATTGTAGCCTAATCACAAGGATAAACTGGACTGATGCGACGTGTCATTTACACTGATGTGTTACTGATGGAAGTATAACTGTCGACTTTTCTGTAACCTAGTTCCAGCTGGACTCTGCCGTCGCGAAGCTACCCTGATTTGTCGAATATGGCTAGGGGTGGCGTTCACCAAGTCTTTCGCTTTCCAAATCGGATGGGCCGACGACGCCTCGTGTGATAACTGTGGGAACGAGGAGACTCTTCAGCACCTTCTCTGTGACTGTCCTCGCTATAATTTACAGAGACGATCGCTCGCAAACGCGATAGGGCGCTTTGACCTAAGACCTCTAACAGAGGAAGTTATATTAAAATGCCGCCATCACAAGCCATCTCAGCAGAAGGCGACGAGAGCACTGTTGCAGTTTTTAAGGGCAACAGAATTGGACAAGCGGCCGTAGCATGAACAGATGTTCATAGTGCTGCAAGTGGTACTGTGCTGTGCGGTGACAGTGTGCGGTGACAGTGACCAACTGTGATCGTATGTCTGTGCTCCTTTCTTTCTTTATCTCTACTTTGTCACTTTACCTCCCCCTCCCCTCTTTCCCCAGCGTAGGGTAGCAAACCGGATCTTCCCCTCTGGTTAACCTCCCTGCCTCTCCCCTTTCCTCTCTCTCTCTCTCTCTCTAGTGGAACAGAATCGGAACCCGCCATGCTTGCTTAGTAGTGCCTTTGGTGTTGCGCTGCTAAGCACGAGGTCGCGGGATCAAATTCCGCCCACGGCGGCCGCATTTCGACGGGGAGGAAATGCAAAATCACCCGTGTGCTTAGACTTAGGTGCACGTTAAAGAACCCCAGGTGGTCAAAATTAATCTGAAGTCCCCCACTGCGACGTGCCTCATCATCAGATCGTGGTTTTGGCACCTAAAACCACACACCTTAATTGAATTTGACATAATCAGTTTTTAAGCCGATTTGTTTTACCGACTGGTGTGTTCCGACCGTGAAAAAATCATAATTTGTTCAGATACAGTGGTTAAGTACTAAAAGCAGCATCTCCATTTGTGCACGGAGAAACCGCCTCTTTATGTTTGGCATGAAAACTACCCCGCCTGAACACTGAGCTGAAGACGTCACATGGTGTCGTGGTTTGCATTGCGAATGCAGCATCTCTGTTTTCATGCCACGTTGAAAGTGATACGCGCATGAGTGAAGTGATTGTTGACGCCTCATTGTGAAGGGAGATAGAGAATGTTAAATGAAAGTTGGGGATGTTAACCAGGACTTAGTTCGGTTGGGCTACCCTGTACAGAGGGGGGGGGGGGGACGAAAGATCAGGAGAAGGAGATTAAGTCCGGAGTGCATGCCACCGACGCAGCGGAAATTCTCACTGCTGTATGACAAACGGGCACTGCGTTCGGCTGCCTGCAGGAATCGCAATAGAGCCTCTGGGGGCTTCTGCAAGCTATGACACGCGAGGTCATGGCCCTAGAATCTTGTTGAACGAAAACTGTCTTCCGTGCAGCTGCTTGAGAACGGTTGGGGAGGGCAAGCGTCACAGAAGAGTGAGTGCGAAGCAAGCGTCCTTAGCAAGTCACGATCTCACTCGATTCATTTGCAGTCTTCAGCAGTTTCAGTTTTTTTATTAATTCATTATGCAGTGCGGTAAATAAAGTAACTATACAGACAGGGGTCCCAAAGTCAAGGACTGCACCGGAACCCTTGGTTAACAGTTCGGTTTTGGTTTTACGTGGTGAACTTGACCGGAACTTTTTTATGCTGCAGTGATTAGGCAGAGTCAACTTCTTGCATGTTCGAAAGCTGTTATTTACTGCTCAGATGACGGGCTTCAGCTCTTGCATTAGCATGAATCGCCTGAATGTTGCGGTAAAATAGTCTAATTGTTGTAATTAACTAATTACTATTTCAAGTCAGTGATAAACTATACGCACATGCGATAACGATAGAGTCGAGAAAATTGCTCACTTATCGCACCTTTCTTGCATTCAAATATTTTCTAACGCATTTTCTGAAGCACCCTGTATATCTAAAATCTTCCTAGAAACGAAGCCAAACAACATTAATGTGCTGCATAACTGTTTCTCCTGCTCTTTAATTGGGACGCGGCGAGCAGAGCTCCGACATATGAGGACAGTGGGCGTCAGTCCACATCATATTTCCCGCCATAAAAGAGTGCGGTAAAGCCCGACGTACAACCAAATTTTACCTTGTTCGATCTCAGGCCCAAAAACATCTTCCTTCCTTGAAAACATGTTCTAAACTTTCTGCACAAAATCGGCTGTCCTCTAGCTGTGATGACTGACATTTGAGGCAATTTTACGAGCGCTGTTTCAGTGTTCTATTATTGCGTACACATATGGCAAAATTCTGTGTTTACCATGTATTCGAATTTGCATTAGATTTTTTTTTATACGGCAGTTATGCCGTGCAGCAGTCTCGTAACACTACAGAGTGAAATTCTTTGCATCTTAGTCAGGACAACATCCCGCACAGTGATTAGCAGTACACAAGACAAGCACAGAAACTGCAGTTTTAGGGAGCTGCACCATTGGAATAAATTAATGATTCAAGCAGCGTTAAAAAATTGCTTCATGGAAGATGTTATAACCGAATCGGGAAGCATGTTCTGTTCTCTCGTTAACTGCTGAAATAGCTTTATTTTAAGGCAATGTATCGTGTGTGTGCTGGATAGATATAAAGTGTGTCCGTAAAGTCATGGTGCATTCTTGACTGCTTACAGGAAAGCAACAAAAAGTAGACATGTAAAATGTTCACCAAATAAAAAGAAAACTCTCCAAGTTGCCGTTGTATGATTTGCAAGGGTGTGCGCACACATGTAATGACGAAGCACCATGAACTGCGCCACACAGGGGATGACGCAGCACTACGAACTGCGCCACACAGGTGATGACGCAGCACTACGATCTGCACCACAGAGGTGATGACGCAGCACTACGAACTGCACCACACAGGTGATGACGCAGCAGCACGAACTGCGCAGCAGCGGATCAACCCACGCCAGTCGAGACGTGGGCAGTCCAGAGGAAAGTTCAGTGTGCTCTGTTGCTTGCTAAATTCGAATCCCTGACCGAAGCGTGACGTGAATATCGTCGCGTGTACAACGAAGCGACACCGCATAGGAATAACATTAATCGATGGGATAAGCAGGATACCGACAGTTTGTTGGACAAACCCCGTTCTGGATGGTCATCGGTAAGTGACGAGTCTGTAAAGGCGATACTGAAGAGCTACTTAAGGTGCCCTAAAAAATCTGTCCGTGCGTGTGCTGTAGAATTACACCTAAGCAAGACTAACTTGGAGAGTTTTCCTTTTATTAATTGAAGATTTCACATTTCTATCTTGCTTTGTTGATTTACTGTGACCGGTCAAAAGCGCACCATGACTTTACAGACGCACTGTGCGTGCTATGCCGATGTCTTGAACCCTCAGTTGACTCGAATTTAAGTAAGTTACTTGCGATTATATTTACTTCATTGTGAGTTAGGAACATAAATTTCAGTGTTTCTAACTTTGTCCTCAGTTGTAAAGCTGGTAGATTTGCTGACCTGGAAAGGTCTGTACGACAGTAGAAGCGGTGACATTTGTTAAAAAAATAAACTAGGAGTCTATACGCTGTACTCTGTATAGCTTATAGCGATTTGTTACTGTGCGTGTATGCCTAACTACTTTGGCTTACTCTGTCATGTACCTTACGAGCGTCCTATAAGCCAAGTCAAACGTTTTTAGCACAGTGCGATCGACCGTCGCGAAAAACTAGCCGGAAAATACGTATTCTTCAAGCAGCGGCAAATAACAGAGATGAGAGGGACACTAATATATTCACAGAATGTTCGATAAAATTCAACGGGCAACTCGTCCGGCCCGGAGGCCGAGCCACGCTTAATGGAAGGTAATACAGCCTTCATCTCATCAGCTAACGGCCGTGCACAAATATGTTCAGCCACCTCAGGTGGTTCCCGAGGCAGTCGACTATGCATTGTATGAGATACGCGAGTACCATGATCCGTTGGTGTAGTCGTACTCGCCATGTTGTTGTTTTTCAAGATGCGCTACAAGGAGCAACGTCATCCTCCATCCCAGTGTTCTTCCCCGTGCTCATGTGCAGATCTGTAGGTTAGAGCACCCTAGCTTGGGCCGACCTCCCTGCCCTTCTATAAATAAACTCGATTCGAAGCTGGTAAATAAATCCTATGCATCGAAATGTGATGCCAATAGTAGTGTTTAATCCAAACCTGCGCAGAGAGTACCATACTGGAATGAGGAATGTGCATGTCTATGGCACGGCGCAGGTTGCAGCTTTAGCGTTTATGCGTTACACGTTTCACAAGTTAAGGCTAAATAAGAACATAAAATACTACTACTACTACTACTACTACTACTACTACTACTACTAGGAGGAGGAGCTTGGTGTTGTTGTATGAAACTTAATTCAAGCCTGAAAGGTCAAGAGGTCGGTCGGAACGATTTCCAAAGTGAATGTGTGTCATTTTGTGCTTCAGTACGTTGAGAGCGCCTCTACGTGGATAGATGTGTGCTGCTTCGTGAAACAGAGAACAACGCTTTAATGGCATTCCCCAAAATGTATCTTCCTAAACTTTTCCTAATGCAGTTCGTTCGCTGTTTATTTAGTAAACCCTCGTTGTATACGAAGATTCGACGAAAGAACAGATATCGTTCGTTGCGCATACATGCCCGTGGTAAATAGAGTGTACACATGATGTACTAGTTAACTTTAGCGAAGCTGCTGAACGAAAAAAAAAAGATTGAGAAAGAAAGAGAGAAAGCATGGTGCAAGATGCACTTATAATATCCACGAAGTTCTCTCACTAGACCTCTGTGGAACGAACACCATATGTCTTAAAATCGTGTCTCGCACTGTGTTTTTTCAACCGTTTCCGTTGAACAGTTTGGCTGAAGTTAGCTGGGAGACCCTATACGCTTGGGCAAAAGCTACTCCGAGAGGAGGCGGATCTGTTTTTTATCCAACTAACACCGAAGTAGTTGCAAAAGCCTCAACGAGCATACTAGGAACCCGAGGCGTGCTCTACCTTTTGGTTACAACATCGTAACTCTAACCAATTACGATGTCCGAGGATTGTCGGGCTACTTTAATCGTGATTAAGCGAGAACAGTGCTATACCAGTCGGGACAAAGCAAGGAGCGCGTGGACATGGTCGCGCTCCTTGTTTCGTCCCGCCTGGCAGCCATAACGATATCCGTCTTGCGCCGTCAGAGTCCGAAGCTTGCGAGCGATGGCAGACGGATGGCAGAAGGCCCAGATAACTGCATAGCTTCGTCACTTCGCGTCTCGGTACAGTCTGGTTTAGAGAACGCACCAAGCGCGTTCATTTTGCGGTCACAGGGGTGGTCGCGCTACGGCAGCCTTACTTTTGCGGAGCGAGTCGCAGAACCATTGACGCCGTATGTATAGGCGCTGTCGGACGCATGCTTTTGGTTTCTTGCACGGTTTCTTGTTTTTAGTAACGCCGGCGCCGTGACAGACGCTCCTTAGCGACCGAGAAGCCACTGTACCTGCGGCGTTATAGTAATGCATGCGCCATCTTTCGCGCAACCGTTGCGGCTTGTTGAAGTTTCTCTTACGTGGTGATATACGTTACAAAAGCTGAACCATGCGAATATACGAGAGTGGAGTCGCTGTACGTCTAATGGCTTTACCATCGTGCGACTTAAAGGATCTCGGAGGTGGGAGTTCTGCTTGGGTGAGTTCGATTTGTTGTGACGGCGCTGCTGTTCGATGAATTCTTGCGCAGCTGTCTCTTTCGATCGCTTCCCGTGTGTTTTGTCGCTTGAAAAACACCGAGAATTTTTTTATGGAATGCATATCGCATAAACGTAAATTATCTGAAATCTGTGTCAACCATGACTGATGAACTAGCAAAAGCACTAAAAAAAAAAACAGTAAGCGATAAGTGGACGGACACACACACACTGCGCTGCGTGTGTTTCGCTTTAATGTGCACGCTGTGTTTTAGCACGCACTGAGGGTAATGAAGACAATGCAAATAATGTTGCTGCTGCCTTCTCAAGACACGTTTATGTAATTTGCACACTTACTATAATATTAGTATGTTATATATTAATAAATTATTTGCAAGCACACGAGTATGTTTAGGAGTGAACCAATAGATTTCGTTGCCATTTTAATGTGTATTATTCCTGCTTCGTTCTTTTTTCGCCGTAGATGAGACGAGGTAGTAATATGAACAGGCGACTGCCACTTACTCTGTGTACAACCGGCGACAAAATATTACGGACCATGAAATCTGGGAAAAAGCTGAATATCTCCGCAACCTGACAACGTAGTCTCGTGGTATTTGCATTTCGGGCCTCGACTAGAATGTGCTAACATTGTCGTGTACAGTTTTACTGGCTACTCTTGCAGGCTGCTCGGGAATTGAATGTTTTCGGAGATCCCGTGGTCCGTAAACTTTTGTCAACGGGCGTACTATCGCGTTCAATATCAGCCGCAAGTTGCGAGCCGTGGCCGCAGCTACATTTTCGAGAAAAGAAAAAAATGGGGAGACTGCTTCGCGCATTCTAGAAATGCGTGTACCGCCTTGATTTGCGCCGTCTGCTTTCTTCGCGGAGCGATAATGCAGTGGTCCGCAGAGCAGGCCGTAAGCCCTCAGCCCTTAGCGCAGAGTGCTTCGTCATGACACACGCTGACCTAGCCAAAGCCCTATAGCTTCGTAACGATTCTTTTTTTTTCTTTCGCGTCATTTTCGTTTATCTGCGATGGAGTGATAGCTACTCGGTGGGCCCAGTGTGTTACCGCTCCGCGAAGGAAGCAGACGACGGAAAACAGGGGGGGGGGGGGCGCATTCTTCAACTGGCGATGTCCTCTCCGCTTTTGTTTTCTCGAGAGTGTCGTTGGAGCCACGGCTCGCATGTTGCAAATCATACTGGGCGTGATAGATGTCATTCGTGCTTTGCTTGCCGGAGGAAAATGGTAGGCGATCCTTATCTTTGACTTGGGTCTCTCTCAGTGGCACTCGCGCTTCGGCGTTGGCGTTCTTTAGGTTAACTTTAGGCGAACGCAACGCACGAACCGAACTCGGAGGCAACTGTCTTCGATTAATTAACCGGTTAAATATCATGCCACCTTCTTGCGTGTGACGACGTATTTAGTGGCGTCATTACTTACTCTCTCTACTTCCGGGTTTTCAGGAAATTCGCCAAAGTCGTGCTCTCGTGGCGGGTCTCTAAAGCCTACGATTCTGTGCGTTGGTGGGCCGCAATCAGTGATTTCTAATTCTAATTATTCTAGACACTTTCGTAACTTACCCGTAAATAAACTTATGCTCTGATGTCCTGCCTATAATGAAACCGACGAATTTTTTACTGTGCTATTTTTTTCTCGAGGTTTTCCGATTTATATTGAGTTTCGTCCCCGGTCGTCTCAGCGATATATAATTCTGATTATTTCAGAGACTTCAGTAACTGAACTTGTAACTCAACTTACGCTCTGATAACATGTCTATAATTCAACCAATACATTTTCTACTGTACTCTTCTTTCAAATTGTCTTTTTTCTGAATAGATTGCAGTTCGTCCCCGGTGGTCTCAGCAGGTGAACCAGAAGTGCTGCGCAAGAAGCACGAGTGTCACTCGATGCTCGTGTAACTAAAAAAAGAAAAAAAGGAAAAAGACTACGGCTAATCTAAAGACACCAACATGAACCCACGCCTACAAGCAGTACACCCGGGGTGAGTACATTTCGAATCGTCGCGAGGGGGTTGTAGGGATCCTGTCAGCTCCGATTTCGCATGGGACGGGCTGAAGCCGATAGCCGAACCAGCGTTTGCTTCCTACAAAAATCGGGAATTATCACGCTCTCAATTTATTTATTCAGATTCGAACACCGCCACCACCATTTAATCCTGCTTCAAAGCTAGCCGCTATGGATCTGCGGGGCCGTTAGTCTGCAGGAAAAAAAAAAAGAAAGGGGGAGAGATGGCGTTTCGCATATATGGTTGGCCCATCATCCCATAGGATTCCGCGCCGACAGCCATTCACATATTAGACGCCGAGTACGCTACAAACTGCGTATGTAAAACGTGTGTAAACTTACGCGCGCGCACCGCAAAAAAAAAAAGAAACGAAAAAAAATACGCGTTAACCGAAAGGGCGAGAGTCATGGGAAACCTGCGTGGCGAGGAGACCAGAAGGAGGAGATGGCGGGGGACAAAGAATGCTACTTCTTGCAAGTTTTATTCAGGGGTCTTAGCTCTGCCGGTATTGACATCATCCGCGTACTTATGTACCACGTAGCGTACTGTTATAGACGACACTGGAACTTCTAGCGCCATCTAGCCAACATCGACACCCGTCGCCAGCTTGTCTAACGGTGTGTCCGAAACAGTCGCGCTGTACAAAGCTATCTCATGTCTTATTGTTTGTCGCACCGTCTTAACGGCATTCTGGAAATTATATTTCTCCCTCGAGCAACATAAAAGAAATTGCACAAATTGCTTTCTAAAGGCTTGTGTGCGTAAACACATTCGCCGCGCACAAAAAGAAATGTTCCATGAGACTAAATTTTGGACGGGAAGCCTACTGATTACATCTTAGCATGTCAGGTTCGAATCCATAGATCACGAGTTATAGTTGCCTAAAATTCGGTCTTCCTTCTCATATGCCCTTGAGTCGCGAATTATGATGCCCCGCCAATAAATGTGTCAAAATTATACAATTGTATTCGAAGCTGTCGCTGTGTCCACTGAAAGAAAGTCAAGGTGGTAGGAGGATTTCTTTACGCATATTGTGGTGAGTCCTCGCGATTACATAACGAATAAATTTTGTCTTAGCCTAATCTCTATTATTACGCCTTTTTATATATCTAATAAAGAATATTTGAGTCACTTGGTCTAAACTACATGCGCAATTTGCTTATTTGCTGTGGGCACTATGAAAAAGGGAAGAACTGTTCCTTCACATTGCTGATGGAACGCGTCGCGTCGGGTTCAAAGCTGGTAGCGCATTCAGTGATGTAGTCGCGTAGAGAAAGAAAGAGAGAGAGCTTTATTTACAGAAAGGCAGGTAGGTCAGCCTGAGCTATAACTTTCTCTGGCCTTCCACATTACACTGGTTAAAAGGGACGGGGAGGAAAAGGTCTGATGAATGGAGATGATGCTATGAGGAAGGTATGCGTATATACAAGTTCATAGAGTTGTGGCATTTCTAAAGCCGTGCGTTCAGCCCAGTGGCTTGGAGAAAGGCTATAGCGGCACTTGTTATCAAGGCTGGGCTGTTAGCATTAGACGAAGGACCTAAAAGAAACTCGTCTGATAGCGGCCTCTTATCTACGTTTGCAATGGAAGAGTCCACCTGATGTCGTGTATAACAGCACCTTGCTCTCTCTTTACCGGGTTACGGTGTAAGCGGACGGCAAAACCAGAGTTATTGCACATGCTCCCAAGGGAGCCAGCCATATACACAATAACGCGGCCAGCGACACCTTGCGGCGTTTTGCCTAACAACCACGTGAGACGTTTCTTTTTTTTGTGTGTGTGTGTGTCACATGGGTGTTTTCGACGAAGGAATGTAAAACAAAAGGACTGCTCATCGTAGATTGCGTCGCTGCTGACGTTTTACCCCAGCATATAAGCATTACATGATTAATTACTGCAATGGTAGCTTTGTGACAAAAGATGACGCCGCCAACCCCGCTGCCCAAGTTTGTCGTGGCTAACCGCAACATTCCATGAACGAAAATTTCGCGTACGGACAAGCTAAAACTCTCTGTTGTGTGAGCAGATGAACCAATCGTTGTGCAGCTTCCATCGACGACGGTGATTTATTTACTTGTCCCTACTGGACAGAATCGGCGGAAACACATCCTACACGCAAGTGACTAAACTGTTACGTAATAGTCTAAAAGCCGCTTGTAGTACTGAAGGGGTCTTTTGGTCTCGACTCGTCGTGCACAATACCAGGAGGCTCGCCGTAACGCTTCACTGTGAGAGAGAGAACAAACGTTTATTCTGAGCAAACGCACGGTGCGCCCTAAATGGGCGGCCTGCTCATGCCAGGCTGCCGCGGGCGATGGCCATCTCCAATGTCCGTTCGATCAGGCTGCGCTATTTCTTCGGGTCCAAGTCGTTTAGCAGCTTGGCCTCCCGCTGCTCTTCAGTTAGTGTTCGGATATTTACTGTGCCGCGTTTTCGTACACATCTCCATAACATATGACAAAGGGTGTTTGAGACATCACAGTACTTGCAGATGTATGAGTGTTCATATGGTGAAATTCGATGCAATAAGATACCGTGGGCGTTGGTTTGCAATGTCCTGAATGTTACTGCTTCTTCCTTAGTTAAGCTTTGGCGAGGTGGCGGGTAAGTTCTTCTGTCTAGCCTGTAGTGTTGTAATATGAGTTGTAAAATATCGCTGTATTTATTCCGGATTTCATCCTTCGACCTTAGCGCGTCCTCTGAGAAAGCCTAATGAACGTGAGCTCGGGCTGAGGCGTCGGCTCCCTAATTTCCCAGCAGAGACTCGTGGCCTGAAGTCCACGTTTCACTGCGAAAAAAAAAAAATCCGTGATGGTTTCCGTATTGGAAACATGCGTTGCCATAAGTATACCTTGCCTTTATTGCGGCTCGTTCGTACTTATGCTTCGTCCATCTTCTCATACTTCCGTAAGGTATTTGCTAAAACCGGAACTCCGCAAACGCAGACAACGCTTTCGTTGCCTCAAGTTTGCTGACTCTTAGATAAAGCAATTCACTTCTTCAGAATGAGATGCGTATTACATTTAACAACACAGCACGTCACCTAATACCTGCAGAATTGTTTGCAAGTATGCGTAAGTGACGACGCGTACGAACACGTACAAACCACAGAAGACGACGACGGCGGGGGGGGGGGGGGTGCGTGGCAGGGGTGAGGATGACGATGATAGCGATGATTAGGCAGCAGGGCGGGTTTAGCCTGGCTAATGGTCCGGGCCCCTAGTTCAGGCCTTTGCCGGATCTCGCCATATTCTCCGCTCTCTGAATCAGCTTGAGGTGGTCGTCGAGGGCCGAGCTAGACAGCAGTGCCTCCCGTTGCTGCCTCGTGGCGTCCGTCTCGTGGTGTTCTATGTTGTGTAGCGTGCACTCCCACGTAATGTGGTACAGGGCTGGTGGGGCCCCGGACCACGGGCATTCGTCCCTGTAGGCTGTTAGGTGTATGCGAGGTAATACGTGTAGGTTCGCGTAAGTGCCTGTCTGGAGCCTACGCCAGGCAGCGGCATCCTCCAGCTTTAGCTTTCGACGGGGTGGTGGATATCGTAAGCGGCTCCCTCCGTGGTCGTTCAGGATGGCTGAATATTCGAGGCCAACTGGGTCTGGGTCTTCTTCAGTGGCGTGATGAGTGGTCGGTTATGTACGAGGTCCCGATCTGCTCTGTCGGCGTGCAGGTTACCCGTGATGCGAGCGTGGCCCGGTCCAGACGATGGTTTAGGTGGTGAGGTCCTCAGTGTCCTCCTTGGGTATTTGGGCTAGGACTTGCACAGCAGGTCTTCCGAGTGTTCCCTGTGGGAAGTTGCGGCGAAACACAAGCGGGAGGTGTAATATGTCGCTTTGAATGATCTGGTGGCCTTCTGGAATCACTAAGTGCTGCACACAGTCGGAAGGAAATACCTTTTCTCCGCGCACCATTGAGTAGTTGGTCTCACTCCGCAGTAGAACACCGAGCGAAATCCTCCTGTTCGTGTTTTCTTGTACCTGCCGTGGTATACATAGTCCAATGGCTATGGCGTCAGGCGCCTGAGCCCGAGTTCGCAGTTTCGATCTCGGCCACGGCAGTCGCAATTCGTTGGGAGCGAATTGCAATTAACGCTCGCGTACTTAGTTTTTTGTTGTGCTTGCAATTGTTGACCTGAGTGGTCGTGCATTTAAGTGCACTTTAAGAAACCCCAGGTGGTCAAAATTAATACGAAATCTCCCACTATGGCGTACCTCATAAGGAGGTCGTGGTTCTGGTTCCCAAAACCCCGAAATTTTGAAGGTTTACTTTTGTGGCTTGCGTTTTCTTATGCACAGTCACTCATGCAAACAGTAGCGCATCAACTAGCCCACTGATATATCTTACTCCCTTTAGCGGGGCGCACGTCTTTCTACGATCCATTGTGTTAGTTTATTGCCATGTTGACGTAGTCCTGCTGTAACCGGAGGGAAGTGGAATTTCCTGCAGTGCCTTTGGGAGAGCTGGACTGTGGTCTCCGACAGGGGACAGCGCGCGGTGTTTGATATAGCGCGCGCACCACCGGATCACGGAGGCCATGTTTGCACCCCTGGTGCCAGTGACGTCCCGCCGTGACCAATGACATGCTTTCTGTCGAAGTCCACTTTCAACCACGTCCGGAAGAAAACGGAAAAATTCTTTGCGCTTGTCAAACGGCGAATTCAAAACTAGCTTTGTAGAAGGTGTAAAGCTTTAAATTTGCCCCTTTTTTATGATAATTCTTTCTTGTTTCTGCTGGGAATCTATGCATACGCACACACTTCTTACTTATGAGAAACCACATCATAAAAAGCCAACAAGGACACCAAGGAGAGCATAGGGGAAATTACTTGTACTTAGTAATTAATCGAATAAATGATAAACTAATGGAAATGAAAGTGGATGAAAGAACAAGTTGTTGGCCAGTTGTTTCTGCATCCATTTTCAATTCCATTAATTTATAATCTTTTTAATTCAATAAGTAAGCACAAGTAATTTCCCCTATGCTATCTTTGGTGTGTCTGTTGGCTTCTTATGACACGACCAATAAAAATCGGACCCCTCTCTTTGCTTTCTTCTCGTTCATTATGAGAAACTAGTTAGACGCGACAAAGATGACGTGCTTAACGTTCATAATGTGCGTGAGGTATCAAGTGCAGCAAACATATTGTGCATGTCTGGACAGGTTAAGACAAAGGGCGGGCGTCGCTGCTTGCACGCTGGTTTTGTTTCGAACTTTTTCGATGAGCCATTGACACAGAAAATTTAACAGCTTTTCTAGAGCCTTACGGGTTACAGTCTTTGCGATAGGGCTCATAGTGGTTTACAAGAAGAATATTAAAAAGAAGAAGAAATTGGATCGTTTTTCTTTTTTTTACGAGCTACGGTAGGCGAAGCGCTGGCGTGCTTTCTACAGCCATCGCGACTACTTGAAAAATTAGCCGCTCTAAGATGCATTCACTGTGTTTGTGTGGACTCATATTCTTCATATTTTCTTTTCTCATCTTCTGTTCTGCCGATTGCTGTGCACGTCGTGCGTGGGCACAATGGTAATTGCATAATGTTTCATCAGCATGAATGGCAATAATCTTAAAGGCCCAAAAGATGACTCGCCAATAAATGAGTGTAACGTTCTCCGACTACTGCGGAAAATGCTGGCCGGGAAAATTAGGCGCCTCCCTCATTCGAATGGTTGGAAAAGTAAATGAAAGAAGAGGTAGTTAAAGTCGCTGACGTCCGCTCGCTCCCAGGTAAGCGGTGGAACGGGATAACGGCCGATAAATAACGCCCTTGTCTTCCTCTGCGTGTGGGGGGTTCAAACCGCTATTGATTTTGTTCGCTGACGGGGACTACAAGACTATAACTTCAGGGGGGAATGGTTATGGGGGTCAGTTGGAGGCGAGCGCCTACGCCAAATCTCGTTTTGTTGCTAACTTGATGCGATGGCTTTTGTAGGCATAGTTTTCTGCTGGTGAGCACAATGTCGTGGGTGCGATAGCATTGAGATCGAGTGATTCTCATGGTGGCGGAATTAAAAAGTTGCTATCTTGATATTTGCACACTTGTGCGCGCGTTTGGAACCATGCTGGATAATCAATCAATCAATCAATCAATCAATCAATCAATCAATCAATCAATCAATCAATCAATCAATCAATCAATCAATCAATCAATCAATCAATCAATCAAATAAGTAACTAACTAGAACATTAATTTCTCAATCAACTAATGAAATATTTATTTATTTATTTATTTAATAATTAATTATACACCCAATCAATCAGCGGATTAACGAACTAATCAATCGATTGAACGATCGAACAATGAGCAATTTAATCAAGCAGTACGATTGCTGTCTATTGGGCATTATGGTACACCACGCAAGTTCCGCATTACATGTCAGACGCATACCAGGGTATTGTTCAGCAAAAGTTGCGAAGAACCAAGCATAGCTCATTTAATGTTTCAGGAGGGTCAGGTTTGTTCGACATTTACGTACACTAAATTCGAACTGGTGGCTATTGCAACGTTAATTGTAAGTAGGCTGATATGAACAACAGAGTGACATAGAGTGAGTTTGAAATTGCGTTTTAGGTGGATGGAAGATCGGGGTAACAGAGGATTTTGATAATGTGATAAATTATGCTGGGGTATAGTTTGATAGAATGGTTTATCATAAATTTGTTTCCTTCTACGAAACAGTACAAATGCTCGGACTATTTCCATGAATCGAGATGATCAAAGAAAGTGTGAGTGCCTGACAGAGGGTGCGTGTTGAGACAAATAGTATGCCGCAGAACCCATAGGACCAGCGAATAATCATTACTCATTATTCTTAAAACTTATTGTGCGCAAAACAAACAGGGACGAAGAATAGAAGAAACACAAGGACGAGCGCTTCTATTCTTCGTCCCTGTTTGTTTTGCGCACAATAAATTTTAAGATGAATCTGTTCGAACTAGGCCGACTTGCAGTCTTACTCATTATTCGTTTCATCATCGCCTTCTGCCCTGCACACGGACGGAACCTGAAAAACGGCGCAGCAAGATGATGTCCCTTGGCAGCTACCTGATTTTTATTTCCTTGATGACTCGCTACGCCCACACTGGTTGGGCTCCCGAGGATCCGTGCGCTGCGTTCGAAACGTCGTCCGCGTCGCAGTCGCGGTCTGAAAGCGACAACAGCGCCATCAGGGAGGACGACGGTGATGAAGCCAAGCTCGTGGTGAAGCTGCTCCCGGACAACCGCAGCGCCGAAGGTGAAAAATAGGAAGGAGTTTGCAAAGCACCAGCATATTTATATTCGCGATGCGTGTATTATTTATTAACATAATATCTATCTATCTATCTATCTATCTATCTATCTATCTATCTATCTATCTATCTATCTATCTATCTATCTATCTATCTATCTATCTATCTGTCTGTCTGTCTGTCTGTCTGTCTGTCTGTCTGTCTGTCTGTCTGTCTGTCTGTCTGTCTGTCTGTCTGTCTGTCTATCTATCTATCTATCTATCTATTTATCTATTTATCTATTTATCTATTTATTTATCTATTTATTTATTTATTTATTTATTTATTAGTACCTTACAGAACTCTCGTTGGGCATTGTGTGAGGGGGGCAGTACAGTAAATATATAAAGATTAAAATAAACACCTTAACAAAGTAAAACATCGATTAGTTCAGAAAGTTGCCAATGAACCCAATAACTTAACAAGATCCACTATAAAAGCAAGGCAGTAACAATAGCATTCAGAGAGGAAAAACAAAAACAAAAGCATTCAAATGCAACGACGAAAAATAAACATCAACTCCACGGCAACAGTGCTTCGGAGAATAAAGGCGAATGACAAAAGATCGTTTTCAGGTAAAGAAGACAAAAAAATGCTCGTATTGGGAACATTTCTATAGGCAAAGGCAATGGTGAACGTGGCAAATTCAAAAACATGAGATTTTGGAGTGCAGATGCATTTTTCTGAGAATAACGCAAAACTTTGCATGATCTCGCTTCGATGGAAGGTTATGCGGTAGTCATGCCACAAACGGATAGCTCGTGAAAGAGATAAGTTAAATGCGTCGGTATCGCTGTACGTGGACGCTTAAGCCAAGGTGGTATGCAGCCTGCGTGAAGTTTGGTGAGCGCGATTAAGGTGTATAGAGGACGTCATACTGGTGGGAATGAATTTGTAGAATAGTGATAATAGCGCAATGTCACAATGAGTAATTAATGGCACAAGTGAAAAGTCTAGTTTAATTTCCGTTACACTGGATGGGTATCTGCATGTATGCGTAATGAACTGACTGGCTAGGTTCTGAATGGCTTCTAACACGTTGATACGATATTGTTGATATTGGGACCAAATTGAGGGGGTGAACTCAAGCGACGGTCACATTAAAGCGACATAAACCTGTTTACATATACTAGAGGTAGACTTATGCAGGTTACGGCGAAGGTAGCCTAATGACCTTGATGCGTTAGCACAGATGGAAGTGATGGGTGCGGACCAAGAAAGTTTCGGGCTTAGGTTTGTGCCTAGCTACTTATAATGCTTAGTATGTTCCATAATGTTGTTAGCAATATTATATAGACCGCTAGAGTTATGAAGTTTACCATTAAACTTGATTATATAGTTTGCACTTGAAGATGTTTAAAGTCATTAACCAGGTGTTACACCACTCACCAATACGTTCAAGGTCCTGTTGAAGGGCGAGATGGCCAATAGTGTTGTTGTATATTGGACGGCAAATAATACTGTTATTAGCAAACGTACGCATACAAGATATGTTGTCCGGCGAGTCATTAGAGTAGATGAGAAAGAGCGAGTGGCCTAGAACGCTGGCCTTGCGGTATCCCAGAGGAAACGTAACAAAGTGCTGAAGAATTGTTTACTACAGTAACTTGCTGCCGATTTCTTAGAGAATTTCGGCGCCATGTTAGCGGAAGCGAGAATCTAGTGTTAGCGATGATAGCTTTAAAATTCAAGTGGCAATGAGCTATACGATCAAAGGCCTCAGGAAAGTCAGAGTTCATGTGAGAACGCAAGTCAGTAATAAATTCAAAAAGTTGAGTCTCGCAAGAAAGGGTTCTTACGGAACCCAGGCTAATTAGTAAAAAAGAAACTGTTAGACTCTAGGTGAGCGTAGATATAGAAGCTATGATATGCTGAATCATTTTGCAACAAATGCATGTCGTTAATCACAGATATATATATCTGGCCTACAAAACATTCTGGCTTCTGGCCTACAAAACATTTGTGAGACCTATTTTAGAATACGCTAACACAATTTGGTTTTCTTACACAGCAACTAACATAGCTCAGCTTGAAGGTGTACAAAAGAAAAGCCGCAAGGTTCATTCATAACAAATATCGTACTACTGACTCACCTTCACGTCTCTTAGCTTCCTCAGGCCTCAACACATTATCGACGAGAGCGAAACAAGGTCGACTCAAATTTCTGTTTCAAATGCTGCGCTGTCAGTATAAAATTGATATCACCCGATACATTTCATATTCGCAATCTAGAATAACACGGCATCAACATGAACATACGCTAACCGAGTATTCCTTTTCTAATGACGCATTCAGGTACTCATTCTTTCCTCGAGTAATCAGAGAATGGAATGAACTTAACTCGTCATTAACAGCGACAAATTCTTTATCCCTGTTCATTTCACAACTGTAGCTCATAACAAGAGATTATTAACGATTTCTCATGTTTGTTCCCTATTCTCTTTATGTTAAACTAACAGTACTTAGAAAAAAAATGTATACACTTGTTTATTTCCAAATACTTCACGTTTTTGCTTTGACTATGATATGCCTCGGTTGTTGTTCCTTTTATTCTGCTTTGTTTAGTGTTCTGTTGTATAGCTTATCTACCTTATCTTTTGTATTTTGTTGAATATTGTTGCTTTTTCAGTCTTTGTATAGCTTGCACATGTATTTATGTAGGGAAAAGAAAGTGTTCATGTCCGTCTGCTAGGCTCTCGGCTGAGAGCGGCAGTATTGTAAAATAATAATAATAATAATATATATATATATATATATATATATATATATATATATATTTAGTTATTTATTTATTTACATAGTGATATCGAATATGCAGGTTTGATGCCTGCAGATAGGATTTGCCAGCCGCCTGCTCATAAAGTTCGTGCTACATGGCGACATGTGGCAAAAACGTTCTACCTCAGCCGCAATGGATATAACACTCTCAGGGTTTCACATACCTAAATGCCGAAGAATGCCGATGCTATAACAGCCGCCGACGTAGTGCGTCGCAAGCGTAATGCGTAGGTTGTGGGGTCGGCTCCCATCGGCGGCAAGTTATTTTTCGCCCTCTTTCATTTCCTCTTCAACTTATTATGTCAATTTTTTAATTAAGCACTACCAATAAGTTCCATTATGCTTTCCGTCGACTACATGTACATTATCTCTCTGCTTCATATGGGTTGTGGTAAACAAATCAAATCAGGTCCCCTCGGCTGTACCCTTCTGCTCATATATATATATATATATATATATATGACTAGTAGATAATGCAGATGTATTCGTTTTCTGTGGCCAGCATGATACTCGCCTGTGCAACTAGGTTTGGAAACGAAAGGTTTGGAACCTTAGCGGGTCAAGTTTTGTCAGGGTAAGGCAGCCCGACGCCATAGCTCGTGTTAAACTCCCATCCTGAGTGCTGAAATATCAGCGGTAGCCTGCGCCGAGGTGAGACAACACAGGAGCGAAGACATCGCGTTTTATTTTTTTCACTGCTGCTTCCAAACTAACACACCGAGCCGTCCACGTCATAGCCTTCACCCCAGAGCAGATAAGCTTAGTTAACTTATGAGCATTTAGCACGACCTGACTCTGATTACAACCCCTATTAGCTTTGGTCTACACCCGCTGTTCAACTTGGTTTCGCTGCAATTTGGAAACAAGGGAGAACCTGCGGGAAAGCAATAAGCCACAGATTCCTACTTGAGCCACTACACAGTGTTTTTACGTTCTTTCATCCAAAAAAAAGAATTACTAAGTCCGAATAGCGGAAGTTTCGAATCGAATAAGAACATCGAAAAATAAGGCTTGGAACGCCGAATTGAATATGGAAGATTTTTTCTGCTAAAGAGAAAGAAAGGTGAAGGCGAAAGTGGGTAGAAAAAAGATTTATGATTTATTTATTTTATTTGTATATGCAATACCCACAGCAGCTTTGTAGGTATTGCTGTGGGGGGGAAATACAGAACATCAAGCGCATTCGTTCAATACGACTTACTTCAGTTTCATTTACTTCAGTATGCACGATGTTACTTCGAGCGCCGTTCATCAGAACAGCTCGGATATGAGAAGATATGACAGATATGAGAACTTTCTGAATAACTTTCACAGGGCATTCAATGCGCTCTGTGTACCATAATATGTACCTTTCTTTTTCTTCCATGTTAGGCAGGTTCCCATAGTCGTAATAACTTCGTACATTCGGCTATATTTTAATGCAAGAAGTAGCCATATATCAATATTTCAAAATGCTTATATTCCAAACACCTGTATTCGTACTGTAATGAAGATCTCCAACATTTGCACACCATTAAAACCTATCAGTAAAATGGGTCAAAATTTAAGGACCGCGCAAAGAGCGGTGGAACAAAAAATGTCAGGCGCAACGTTAACAGACAGGAAGAGAGCGATGTGGATCAGAGAGCAAACGGAGATAGGCCATATACTAGTTGGCAATGAGAGAAAGAATAGTCGTTGTGCAGGCCATGTAGTGCTTAGGGCAGATAACCAGCGGACCATTAGAGTTACAGAGTGGGTACCGAGGAAAGGGAAGCGCAGTGGAGGACGGCAGAAATACGGCGTAATGAAATTAGGAACTTTGCAGGCGAAAGTTGGGATCAGCTAGCACAAGACAGGGGTAATTGGAGATCGCTGGGAGAGGCCGTCGTCCTTTCAGTTGACATAAAATTATGATGATGATGATGATGATGATGATGATGATGATGATGAAAACGTATCATGGGCAACGGTTCGTTTCTTCGCCTTCGTGTTTGTCTTTGGGGCAGTGGTCCTGGAGGGTTCGTTCCGAGGCTTCGTAATTCAAGCCAGGAAAAGTAATGAACGCGGTTCGCTGGTGCTGGGAGAGTTCAAACCCGGGTCGGACGACAGCACCCGGACCCACACCTGCAGTGGCCACGAGAACGTGAGTGACTAACACATGTTATTAACCTTACGTCACGCGTACATTTTCTTAGCTGTTCTACTAGTGAAACATTTTGCAACGGGTCGTCGCTGTCATCGTGCTACCTCTCAGCACGAGACACGCCTACTGCATCCGAAATATGTTGAATGTTTCCGCGAATTCTATAGCAAGTGAATATCGTCTCAATGAGGGCTCGGCCCTTAGTAACCTTGCAGATTCTCGGGTGTACGCGACCACCAATGATTACGCCTAACTGTACGGTGATACGTTTATAAGTAGCGAACAGATTTGACGAGTGACATTATTAGCCACGTATGAGCTGACTTCTATCGCAGTTGATTGAATATTGCATTTGCTTCTGTGCACAGGTTCGCGTAATAAGGAGTCGGAGTCCATATTCGTAAAGACGTTCTTACGCCGGTGCATTTCGTAAGACCAGATGTCAGTGGATCGTGATGCCAAACGTACTGAGGGCCCAATCTACAAAGACATTTCGTTCGTTAGGGCAGTTTGCTTGTTGGCAGGCGTTACCTGATACCTTCGCTGGCATTAGATGCAACGTCGCGGTTGATTTGCATCTGCTCTCACGAACAGTGACATTGAAACCGGCTCCCATCGACTGCAAAGTTTTTTGCAAAGGCTGCAAAAAAAAAAAAAAAAAAAAAACAGAAACGCTTTTAGGCTAGAATGTTCTCGTAAAACCGAATTCCGGTCGATTCTGATGTCGTGCATGACATTAGCGAAGGCGGCAAGCCAATGGCAAGGAGCACTTACGAATGAAGCGCTTCATGTATTTTACCCTTGAAGCTACATTGCAAATTTAGCGCTCAGTATTAATAGTTACACACTTCAAAAGAAACTAAAGACTCTTTAATAAAAATGCAGTGCTACTGAAAGCGTTTGGGATAGCTATTTCTGCGAAAGCAGGATCAGTCGTTCGCACGAAACACTAGTACCTGGCTGCCACACAGGACTTCGTTACTTCATTACTTCTTCGAGTGTCTCTTGTACACGGTGTCACCGAGGTACCGGCTCTTACTCATCAATCACCATTTCAGCCTTGCGTCAAGAAACTTCTGCTACCAAAACGCTCATACTAGAAGTAAAGTTTCTTTTTAAATGTTACTAGATAGAAACCTGGTGCTAGCGTGTACAGATACTGCAAGCGTAGCAGTTCAGCCAGCATGGGAACGGCGGTTAGTTAATGGATCTGTCTAAATTTTGTCCTTCTGGCTTCAAACGGCTTTGTACTTTTTAGGATATTGATAATTTGCATCAAAATATTGCGTTGCAAATGCCAGAACTGGCAAACGATGCTGGCAGAGACCATAGTTCTGCAAACTCATGAGTCGACTCACTCATGCTCAGTTAGGCCAAGACAGATCCGTGAGTCTGAGTCTGATGCAGCGAGGCTAAGAGAAATTTTGTTTACTCCGAGCCCTGGTGAACCTGCTTGAGTAAAATTTTGCTGTGCCTGAGTCCGAAGGAGCCTTAAGGAAAATATGGAATTTGGGAATGAGTCTGAGTGAGTCCAATTCATTTTGGGGACCTTTGGTTGGCTATGTTTATAAATATTTGAGTGCTTAGAAATTTAGAAGAAGAAAGCGTAATAAAAAACGTCGCAAGGAAGTTTGAAGGAACAAGCACGAAGACAAGACAAATTCATGTATTTAAAATCATTCTCATGGTACCTTAGTGATCGCAGCGCCTGAGTCCCCTATAGTATTATCTGTATTACAAACTGTATGTTCCGGGCATTGGTGTAGCCTCTCTGTTTGCTGCCGTGTTGCTGCTGCTACACAGCAATGGAGTGGTGGCACATGCCAGTAAACCAATTATTTTAATTTCTTTTGTTTTACAAAGTTTTTTTTCACGTGGCGCTATTCACCAGCGTCATTATTCTGCGTTTATAAACTGATAATCTGTCTATTATCGTTATCTCGTGCCGACCAATCCCCATTATTTCGTTGCTCCATAGTTGTAGCGCTCTTTGTGGTGTTAAACTCCGCCAGTCGTCGTCATATACAACCTTCCTGGTCTGTCTAATTCCGTAGCTAGTTTTTATACTCTAGTCAATATCATCCAATAGAGAAAGTTCGCTTCATCGCACGTTTTGTCTTTTCTTACTTTAACATTCTTCAAGCCGTCTCTTTGTAGTCTCCACCACAGATTAAATTGTTTTCCCAACTGTGCTTAAAACCTGACCTCGGTCAAACCAACTACTTCCGCATTTATAATTTAATCGATGCACCGACATTCTGCCACAGGTATGGTCAATCGTTTCGGCACCATTTCGACACCTTACACAGGAGTCAATTTTCGATAACTATGTGTTCTCCGACTCGGACGCGTTCTCGTTCACACCTGGCTTCGAGCAGTTGGCCAGTTCCTTTTGAATTATCATGGAAGTTTTACCTTCATACTTCATCCATTTTTTTTTTGCTCTTCTACATTGCTCTATATTATGCTTCCTCTTTGTCGCTCCCATGCAGCTCATTGTTTATGCATCTTCGATTTACATTGAACACCCTTTCCTCTATTGCCGCCCACCACACTAGCATCATATCTGCCAGCTAGTTTCCTGTTGTTTTCTTTAAATAAGGCGCCATCTACTTTGTACCTGCTGAATGGTGTTGCCTCAGAGATGTTGGTGTACACATATTCGTCTTTCTCCCTGCTTTAGCTAGCTGGCTTCTGCAAGAAACACTAAATGAATTTCCTTGAGGCTGTTCTTGGATTCATTGTGTTTTGGCTTTACATGGCTACTAATAATCGAGACCTTTGATTTTCCTTATCCTGACTCAAGCCAAGGGGCGTCGCTAGGGTCGTCGGCACCCGGGGCGGGGGCCTGCCGCGACACCGAACACTTCCACAACACCGCGACAAAAAGAACGCTTCTCGAAAGATAAACTGAGCAAAACGTTTTCGTCAGATGGATGTCCAGATTAAACGTGCGCTTAAAACACAAGATATGCAAACTTTTAACATGTAGAAAGACCTTTAGCGATATGTTCATGCACAGTGTATGCAAAGTTTATGCACGGCGTGTGCATAACCACATGCAGTACGCGTTACGAACGTAGCCGCGTAGGGTAATATACAAGAATACACTACCCGCGTTCTTCAGGGAAAGTTGAAAAAACGACTTCCGAAGGATGAAACTTGAAAAAAAAGGTAAAATAAAGACGAGCCAGAAATTGTAGGTGACTAGGATGAAATACACTCTCAGTAGAACGTGTGGTGCTTTAAAAGAAGTTTCGTAAGAAAATTAAAGCACACATTTATTATAATCTGGCACTATCCGCTAGCGCTGTCGGGCCCCGGAGGGGAAGTATTTCTACAGCAGTTACCACGAAAGGCTACGCGGGTGTATCTGCGAAACATTTCACCTACCTCTCAGGGTGGACGTCTCTAAGGTGTATTTAATTTTCATGCTCTAAAGCACCCAGGCACGCTAAGCTTTGCTAAGGGCACCCTACTACAAAGTTCAACTTTTTTATTTTTATTTTTGTAGTCAGAGCACAGGGCCACTGTTCCACACAGCGAAAGGTACCCGTAACCTTCTCGTTTCTGCGACGAATAATTATTTGCCACTTAACCGCCACTCCCTTTCGTTGCCCAGCTGCGACCCCCTGAGTGCTGCACCCGGGGCGGACCGGCCCGGATGCAGCGTTTCGTGCCTGACCCAGTGCAACTTTAAATACTAATTTTGTTGTTTTTGTTGTTGTTTCAACTGCATTTTTCAGGCTGTCATTTCCGGCGCAGACGGTTCGGCGAAGGCCACGGCGACTTGGGAGGCGCCGTCGGATTGGACGGGTGCCGTTGTTTTCCGGTGCGTCACCTCTGTGCTTTGTTCTGTTTCTGGTAATGTATGGTGTCTGAAACACGGCCTCTATGACGCCTTTCCGGCTCCCGCAATCACTTCTGGCGCGTGCAGCCTGCATAAGCAGAGCCTTCGAGATCAGTTTCAGTTAGCCAGAGAGAGCTGTCAGTGGGGCGCGAGTTTGGACGCCACCTATACAGTGATAGTGATTTGTCGCGTAACGAAATTCGAGAGTTAATCTGCGTGAATGATCGTGACAAACAGGGTCAAAATCTGGCTAGTTGGTGATGTGGTATGCAAATTCGCAGCGCGGAATTAAGACAATAACCAGAAGTACGCGAACGAGGAATAGCGTTGATCTCAAGTTTTTTTTGCAACTCTAAACCAACACGTTTTTTGATGAGTCTCTCTTTCTGAGATTGGGACACGAGGTGGTAAGTCAGTCATCTGAGTTCATGTCGAAATAAAAACCATGTGTAACGACAGAGAGACAGAAAGCGAGAGAGGGAAGGCAGGGAGGTTAATTAGAGGCGAGTTTCTGGTTTGCTACCCGGCCATGAGGTGGGGAATATAGAGGTGGAAAGAGGGCCGAGAGAGCTTTCCCATAGTAAGAGTGCGCCCAAATTTAATGAATTAAGTTGAATACACTATTACTTTCTTCTATAAATTGCTGGCATTTATTAATAAACATTCTTCCTTATCAAAATCTGATGGTTTTTATTTGAAGGAAAAACAGAGGACCACAATTGTCCTTGTTTAGATTCCTCTCATTCATGTCTCGGCAATTCTAAGGCCAACACCCTTAAAAAATGCCGGTCTCTTTCCAAACTCCCAGGGGGACGCTTCAGAGAAGCATAACTGGAACTAGCATTTTTAAAATAGTATCGCGAAAGTTGCCTTTGTCTAATTATATCTGCTCAGAGGACATAATTTCACTAATGGTCGCCTTCAGTTTCGGAAATTGCAATATGTCCTAAATGCATAGCTGAAAAGCTAATATTACCTTCGTGAACTTTCCGATCTTTCTTTCAGGTATTTCTTCTCCTCTTCCAGATACAATACACACGTTGAGAGAGAGAGAGAAAAAAACAAATCTTGATTTTCCAGATGACTCTCACTCACCTTAATAATTGCTTAGAGAGACTTGCTTATCGCTTTTTGCTTATCTACTCCCATGACCCGCCGTGGTTGCTCAGTGACTATGGTGTTGTGCTGCTCAGCACGAGGTCGCGGGATCGAATCCCGGCCATGGCGGCCGCATTTCGATGAGGGCGAAATGCGAAAACACCCGCGTGCTTAGATTTAGGTGCACGTTAACGATCCCCAGGGGGGTCGAAATTTCCGGAGTCCTCCACTACGGCGTGCCTCCTAACCAGAAAGTGGTTTTGGCACGTAAAGCCCCACAATTTAATTTGTCTACTCCCGCAACTCTCCACCTTTCAGGGCGCTGGTTATGAGAAAGCGCGAGGCGACTCCGCACTACGTTGTCTCCGATCCCGTCGTTCTGGGAAAGAAAGCACCGCGAATGCCGCAGTCAGCCGGGCGTCTTCGGGATGTGGAGAGCCAGCAAGCCGACGAGCCGCCCAGAACGATCGACTCCCCGATAATCTCGGTCGACGAAAACGACCACGAGGTCAAGGCGGTCGAGGCACTGGCGAAGGAGGACGAGAACCACGAAGGGAACGAGGAGCCACAGGTGAGTTGTGCAGGGATAATTACTGTCCCTATTCCCACTGCGAAGCATTCCCTGTAGTTGCACACCTTCTCGCAATTTCCCTCATTTTCTTTCGCCGTCGTCGTCCGAATAATCGTCTGCTCCGCGGCCGCTTGCGTCGTGAAAAAGTGCTTCGTTTATACCAGACGACACGTGCAGCTTAGTGTTGTACGCTGCACTGGAGGTGGCATCTAGGTGTTTACAGTTGCCGATGAGACATGCAAAGGGGTTTGTCACACAAGCTCACGCTCCACAAGAAAAAATGAAAGAAAGAAAAAAAAAAATACTTACGTGGCCGATTGAACCAGATGCTCGGGCTCAAGAGTGAGAGAAGTTATCTATTAGGCTACATGCGCTTGCATGATAACAGATAATAACAATCTTAACGCACTCCTTCCCTTGTACGAGCTAGCGCCTCGAAGCGTCGGTGCGTCTGTCAGGTTGCATAGCGACAATTTGCTTCTCCGTGTGCCTGAGCGTGGCAATTCTTTCTCGTAGCTATGTCTTCGAGACGTTACAGCAGATCTGCCACCTAATTTTTGCGAACATTAAAAAAAAAAAGAAAAAGAAACATGCCAGTGCCACGTAGCTGTAGAGAACCAAAGTAACGTTGTTTGCCGCCGCTTGGAGCAAGTCTGGCTACTGTTTTGCATTTCGCTTACTTACATAAGTTGTTATCATTAGTTATAATCAACTACTCGAACAATATATTCAGAGCAACAGTGACAATGGGAAATTGCAGACCGTCCTGAAAAATTACCAATACACCTAGCTTTCAGTTGCGCAATACGTGCTGCATAAAAGCTTTTTTTTCAGGCCTGAGAGAAAGCCAGTGCGCCGCGACTAGCCGCGCTACGACACTCGCATAATTGGGCACACGTTGCTTGGGACATATGTTATACCAGACGGCGTGTCTGGCTTAGTTCGTTGCGCTCTATTCGAGATGGCGTTGGGGCGTCTGCAACTGTCGATGAGATGCAGAGGAGGTTATTACACGAACTTTATCTCACACAGACATACACACACTCTCTCTCGCGCACAACCCATTTCCTTTGTCGTCGTATTCTCGCGCAAATTTCATTTAAATGCATTTATGCAAAGAAGTCACCCGGAAAAATCGAACGTTCCTGCTGCGGCATTCTTTTTTTTTTTCTTCTTTTATTTCAGGGTGGCATGGATGAAATGCAGAAGGCGTGCGGTGCGACCAAAGGATGTTTCGGCTTTCCCGAAGGATGCATCGAGAAGGGAAGCTGCCAAATGTTGGTCTCATACGTAGCTGTGGAAGAGGGCTACCACTTCGAGCTGACCGGCCCTGCTGACGCCGAGCGGATGTGGATAGCCGCGGGGATCTCCGAGAGCGCTAAAATGGTGGGTGCTCTTTTTTCTTTTTCTGCAACCACGCACACATAAGAATCTTCGTAGTTTTATGCCAACCCGAGCAACTCTAACATTAGAGGCGGCGAAGCTGTGTGAGAAAGTTGTCACCTCCCCCCCGCCCCCCGTTCTGTGATTAGCTCCCCAAAACTCACCCAAGACATTCACAGCAAACGCTTGACTTTATGTCCGTTGCAAGTCTTTTTATTTAGCTTGGGCTTTTCAAAAGCTTCACTCTATCATGAGTTCTATACCTCTGTACTTCCCGTTATTGGCATTGCGCGCGATCGCTGGAGGCGCTGCGAACGGGGCTCCCATGACGTCATCAGGGCGACTTGGCTTTGTCCTTTGCTACATAGGTGCATTTTTGTTTGTTGGCTGCTGCTCTTACTGTGTGCTTGCATAGTATGGCATTCTCTCATAACTGCCTACGTCGTTTTTGGGTTTAAGTTTACGAATGTCGATGTTAGGCCAAGAAATGTTTCATGTAATGTGCGCTTGCCATAAAATAGTGGCCGTCGCCGTCAGATCACGAGACTCCCTCACATAGTATCACGCCGAGCGAACTCGAGTCTGCACAATTTCGGCGAGCAAGCACGATTTTAAGGCTCAATTGCAGAAAGGCGTGTCGACTAAGCCGCAGCGTAGTTGATCGCAAATTTTGGACTTCGCTCATAATTCCACACCGTTTGGTTCCACCTAAATGGAGTTATCGTTGACATCAACTTTTCAATTTCACTAACAAGCGGTTGCTGTTGGAATAGTCGTTATGCTATACGTCGTATTATGCATCGCAATTCTCAGGCATGTTTTACAGAGTTGGTTTGCACTGCCTTCCCGAATGGGAAGCTTAGGATCAATTTCAATTTGAAAATTCGGTGTTATTAATTTCGGCTAGCATGATGAAATCACTGCTGTTTAACGCACCTTTAGAACATATAAAATCATTTGCCAAGCATCACTTTGTCTTTGTAAAAATGAGAATGTTGTCACGGGGATGACACGGGGTGATATCAATCTGTTGAGGGAAATCAAAACAAACAAACAAACAAACAAACAAACAAACAAACAAACAAACAAACACTTGTAAGAAAGTTTTTTTAAGGCATCTGAGTGCGTATAATATTTTATTGCGCTTGCGTGCATCCCTTTTCATGTCTACGTCTGCGTCGCGCCTAATTTAATTCATCAAGCATTAGCAAGCTCAACTTTATCACTTTATTGACTTATAGTTTGAAATTACACATGACTCGCCTACAGAAGGAAGGCCATGCAAATCGAACGCACATGTTGTATGTAATCTGTATCAATGGAAGCGTTAGTGAGTGAAAGTGAACCAACGCGTATAGCTTTTTCTTTTTCTAGCTTTTTTTTTGGTACTCCCTCGGTTCGTGGTCTACCCACTTTTCTGCCATCAAACCTCCAAACTCCTTTCTTATCTCTATTGTGGACATGTTTGCTTCCGCCCTGCTGTTTCTGAACGCCGGGGCTACGAGGAGGCCAGCGGAACCTGAACCGACAGCCGGGTCGATATTGTTACGCGGAAGCACAGCAGTTAAACAATTTGCACGCTGTATATATACAAGGGATAGCAAGCACTGACCAACATGAAAACCAGTCAACATCAAAACAGGGTACGTCGTCGTCCTTAGAAATGCCGGTGACCGCTTAGGGGCAGGTCCCACCAAATCCAAGTGTCCACATCATCCTCTTCGAATAGCTCATAACAATATATTCACATTCTAATAAAACATGTTCCATCGTTTCCATACTTTTTTTTTTCCTTGGCGTACCTCGCTTTATATCCACGTGTCCTAAGACATCCTGTACTCATTTCGAAAAGTAGAGGGCTTCCCTGTGAGTTCTTCTAAGCCACGAGCGAGCTAGCTCGGCGCTCCAGCGGAGTCCCCGTGCTTACGTCACACGCTAGAGGGCGTGTGATGTGAGCGCCGAGAGCCACTCTCTATCAGGCATTGCAGCACGTGATGGTTGGCGCTTCCTATCACTGAAACTGTCTAGTCCTGAAAGTCCATTCACGTACGGAATTTCATGCCGGCTGAAAGTGTGAGCCGCGGAACTCGGTCGATGTATTTTATTATTTTTCTGTTTTATTGCCCATTCCCTGCAACAATGTCATTTTTTTTTTTTTTTTTGCGCGGGGCAGGTTTGTGTTAAAATAACGAATAAAGATACAAATAAATGATAGAACTGGCCACCCTGTATACGCAATGCCTCATGACCTCGAGCGTACCGGAATCTTGGGAGAACGCTAACATAATCCTAATCCATAAGAAAGGGGATGCCAAAGACTTGAAAAATTATAGACCGACCAGCTTACTGTCCGTTGCCTACAAACTATTTGCTAAGGTAATCGCAAATAGAATAAGGAACACCTTAGACTTCTGTCAAGCAAAGGACCAGGCAGGATTCCGTAAAGGCTACTCAACAATAGATCATATTCACACTATCAATCAGGTGATAGAGAAATGTGCGGAATAGAACCAACCCTTCTATATAGCTTTCATCGATTACGAGAAAGCGTTTGATTCTGTCGAAACCTCAGCAGTCATGCAGGCATTACGGAATCAGGGTGTAGACGAGCCGTATGTAAAAATACTGAAAGATACCTATAACGGCTTCAAAGCCACCGTAGTCCTCCATAAAGCAAGCAACAAAATCCCAATAAAGAAAGGCGTCAGGCAGGGAGATACGATCTCTCCAATGCTATTCACAGCGTGTTTACAGGAGGTGTTCAGAGACCTGGATTGGGAAGAATTGGGGATAAAAGTTAATGGAGAATACCTTAGTAACTTGCGATTCGCTGATGATATTGCCTTGCTTAGTAACTCAGGGGACCAATTGCAATGCATGCTCACTGACCTGGAGAGGCAAAGCAGAAGAGTGCGTCTAAAAATTAATCTGCAGTTAACTAAAGTAATGTTTAACAGTCTCGGAAGAGAACAGCAATTTACCATAGGCAGAGAGGCACTGAAGTCGTAAGGGAATACATTTACTTAGGGCAGGTAGTGACGGCGAATCCGGATCATGAGACGGAAATAATAAGAATAAGAATGGGCTGGGGTGCGTTTGGCAGGCATTCTCAGATCATGAACAGCAGGTTGCCATTATCCCTCAAGAGAAAAGAATATAATAGTTGTGTCTTACCAGTACTCACCTACGGGGCAGAAACCTGGAGGCTTACGAAAAGGGTTCTACTCAAATTGAGGACGACGCAACGAGCTATGGAAAGAAGAATGATAGGTGTAACGTTAAGGGATAAGAAAAGAGCAGATTGGGTGAGGGAACAAACGCGAGTTAATGACATCTTAGTTGAAATCAAGAAAAAGAAATGGGCATGGGCAGGACATGTAATAAGGGGGGAAGATAACCGATGATCATTAAGGGTTACGGGCTGGATCCCAAGGGAAGGGAAGCGTAGCAGGGGGCGGCAGAAAGTTAGGTGGGCGGATGAGATTAAGAAGTTTGCAGGGACGGCATGGCCACAATTAGTGCATGACCGGGGTTGTTGGAGAAGTATGGGAGAGGCCTTTGCCCTGCACTGGGCGTAACCAGGCTGATGATGAAATGATAGAAACAGGCGACTACGTGTTCCTCCAGGAGTGTTCCGAATTCGTCACAGGCATTCGCGAGAAGTTTGCTTTCCGAATGTGCTCGGTTGCCGTCGCTTGTGAAACGCGAGCGTTCGCTGCAAGTGATGGCGTTCTAATGGAAGCCGTACCTTGACGCACTCTATCCTCGGTTTATTCTTTTCTTCCCCTTCTTTTTCTCCGTGCCAGGAACTGACAAGCGTGGTGGAATGCATCCGTTCGGGAGAGAAAATTTTGATTCGCGAGTCTTGGAACCAAGAAGGAACGGTGAATACGCTCTTGGAGACGGTACGTGAGTTTTGCTATATGACCACTTTAAACGCAGGAATTGGTCTCATGATGCGCACTTTCGTATTTCAATTCCACGAGTACGTTTAGCCTAAACGAATGCTGTACGGCGGAGATGAATGAATGAATGAATGAAAATGAATGAATGAATAAATGCTTTGTTTATTTTTTCTTTATGAAAAAACATTTTTCGTAGCGAGGAGTAAGTAGAAATAATTTAATCTGCCTAATGCTATTATCAGGCTTAAAACAATGTTAAACGTAAAACTTACATCAGTCGGAGTGAAATTTGTCCGCGAACAGTTGCTAACTGCGCCACCAGCTACAATGTTAAAAGAACTATTTGTCAATACGCCAGTCGTTGAAGCTAAGTACCCTAGCAAAGTATGAATTTCAGACGTATTTCGATCACACAAGCAGTTCCCAAAGTATCCGAACATACCAGCTGTTTTTTTTTTTTTTTTTTTTTTTTGAGAGTGTACAATTCTTAATATCGCCATTGTCAGATGGCATGATTTTACTACTTCTGCTGGATTGCTCAAGCAGGCGGTCAATTCACGGGAAATCAAAATGCATAATTGACTAATTGACAAAAGTTTGAAAATTATCGTTAACTAGGCTTTAACGAATACTTTAACGGCAAATATTGCGATTTCAAGTTTTAGCCGGTTAGTTCGCAAGGAAATAAGAACGAATTTTCCGCCTGACACCAGTTTCGAGATATTCATTCCCAAGGTGCGCGACAAAATACATGGACGCCCCGTTTATTCTTTGTGCGTCAATTCAAAAACGACAGTTTTTTTGTTCAGAAAAAGTAAGTCGAACAACAGTGCACTTTAACTGCAAGTTTGAAGGTGCATGTCTCGAAACCCGTGCCATCTGGATAATTTAATTTAGACTGGTACGCACTCTAAATTCATCGGCTACACTTCGGTGATTGCTTATATACGGCACCCTCACCCCCCCCCCCCCCCCCCGGAAGAAAAAAAATAATATATATATATATAGTGTTTTTTGTGAATTTTTTTATTTTATGTATTTTCTATTTCATGAAAAATTATGGGCCCATTAGCTCACTCCCAGTAATATATAAAGTATTTACCAAAATAATCTCCAATGGAATAAGGGCAACACTGGACTTTAGTCGAACAAGGGAACAGGCTGGCTTCAGAAAGGCATACCCTACAATGGATCACATCCATGTCATTAACCAGGCTATCGAGAAATCCGCAGAGGTTCTACAGCTACCTTAATTCTAAACAAGAAAAGCAGGAAGATACCTACCTATTAAGAAAGGGGTCAGATTGGGAGACACAATCTCTCCAATGCTATTCACTGCGTGCATGGAAGTATTCAGGATATTAAACTGGAAAGACTTAGGAGTAAGAATCGACGGCGAATATCTCAGCAACCTTCGGTTTGCCGATGACATTTTTCTATTCAGCAACAATGCAGACGAGTTACCGCAAATGATTGAGGACCTTAACATAGAAAGTGTAAGAGTGGAGTTGAAGATTAATATGCAGAAGACAAAGATAAGGATAAACAGCCGGGCATAGGAACAAGAGTTCAGGATCGCCAGTCAGCCTCTAGAGTCTGCGAAGGAGTACGGTGACCTAGGTCAACTAATCACAGGGAACCCTGACCATGAGAAGAAAATTCATAGAAGAATAAAAATGAGTTGGATCGCATACGGCAGACATTGTCAGCTCCTGGATGGAAGCTTACCATTATCATTGGAAAGGAAGGTGTACAATCAGTGCATTTTACCGGTGCTGACATATGGGGCAGAGACTTGGAGACTGACAAAGAAGCTTGAGAACAAGTTAAGGACCACGAAAGGAGCGATGGAACGAAGATTGCTACGCATAACGCTAAGAGAGAGAAAGAGAGCGGTTTGGATCAGAGAGCAAAAGGGTATAGACGATATTCTAATTGACATCAAGAAAAAGAAAATAGAGCTGGGCAGGTCATGCAATGCGCCGGTTAGATAACCGTTAAACCGTTAGGGTTACAGGATGGATATTAAGAGAAGAGAAACGCAGTCGAGGACGGCAGAAGACTAGGTCGAGCGATGAAATTAGGAAATTCGCGGGCGCTAGTTGGAATCGGCTGGCGCAGGACAGGGGTAATTGGAGATCGCAGGGAGAGCCTTTCGTTCTGCAGTGGACATAAAACAGACTGATGATGATGATTTAGACTGGAAGTAATGTCCTCGTTTTCGAGTAAACCCACCTCAAAGGATAGAATTATGTTATCTGTAACAAGCGATCTAAAAGCAACTTGCCTAATCTAAAAAAATAAAAACGTATAACGTCTTATAAAATATTACTTTGAAGCAGAATCTATTTAACAGGAGAGTTCCTAACGGCTAAAGACTTGAAAACATAAAATCGGCGATGAAACTTTTCTTTTTCCTTGTAGATGTATTGATGGCCGCTGTTATTGTTCGATTTTGCCTCAATCTGGCAGGAGAAGATCCAGAAGTAGCGAGAACTGTTTCTTCTTTTTTTTTTCTAAGTTCTCTTATTTCCTCGAACATTCCAAAACATTATCAATCGCTGAAAGCTTTTCGGCAACACCTCCAAACTGATGTTCCCCAGTACTTTCACCGCTTTCTTCTTTATCTCCTCTGAACCTTGGAAACGCTTTGCGTTAAAGTCACCTTTCACATTCGGAAATAAGGCACAAGGTACTAAGCACAAATAATCGGGAGGACAAAGCAGCGTTGTCAAGTGGTCTTTTGTCAGGAAGATTGACACGTTTTCAGTGTTTCAATTGATTTAATTCTATGGTTTTACGCACCGCAACCACTTTATGATTATGATGTATTGGTAGTAGCAGCGGACACCGCTTTAATTTCCACCACCTGGGACCATCGGATCACGTGCACCCTATGCACGGCACATTTTTTTTTCTTTTTATGTGCATTTCTCCTCCCAATGGAAAGGCAGCATCCGAGGTCGGGAATCGAACCCTTGACCTCGTTCTAAGCGGCGCAACGCCACAGCCGCTCGGCCGGTGGGTGACGTTCAGTGTTTTGTGAGTAGCAGGCGTCGCTGTGCACAAAATCGAGTTCCAAAGATTGGGGCGCTTTATTATGTTTCTTTTTTCTTCAATTTGGTTTTGCGCTACAGCACGCAGGTTTCATTTTTTTTTGCGCACTTCAATTTAAATATGTCGGTCATGACTGTTGACATTGCTATACGAATTTGACAAGAACGAGCTCTTTCACGTAAAAGAAAGAATTGTGAGAAGTTGAACCCTAAACTTCACGCTCATGCGTCGTCACTAGACGGGCGCCATCGCGAAACCGTGGCGAACGACGACAAATGCTCGGATGGGTGCGATATCGACATGTGTCAAGTGGCACGCTTCGATATCAACTTCGCTTCCTTCTTAAACGTACACCAAGGAGAAAAGATAATTTGAGCTCTCTTTGTAAAGTTACCCTTCTGCAATGGTGTAAAAGCCACTGTTAATGCGAAAAAACGAAAGCTTTACAAGCCAGCACAGACAATAAAAAATAATAAGAAGACGAAAGGCTATTGGCGACGCCGCCGAGAAGTTCCCGAACCTGTTCGCCATGACGTCATAGATTTTGAAGGCATCTGCTTGCGCCTAGTTACTTTCTTGTTATCGTTGATGATGGACTACGACGCATTCTAAGAGAATCAAAGAATCAACTTATCAGGTTTCAATAACTTTCATTGCTACTGCAACGACTCATATATGCAAGACCCCTATTGAAATTCGTGACCTCACAGCGACGTGCCGGTGCTTGGGTATCGGGGCGAAAAAAAAAAAGGACTTTGACCATCAATTTCTCTTTTGAGTGATTAACCTATTTCCGCGAAATATAACCAACATTGATTTGCGAAAGAATAATTTTGTCAAGTCTACAAGCATTCCCGGCTTCCCTTTAACGTCTCTTTTAAGGGTCGTGTCACTAAACAGCGCAGTCGTTATGAGTTTGCAGTAGTCTTGGGACTATTCGGAACAGTGTTTGCTTATTACGCGCCTACAGTACGGGCTGCCCAAAATCTTCTCGCTTTTGCTTTTTTTTTTCACTGCAGCCAACTGCAGGCATAACTTTCGGCAGTCATGCCATGACCGACGGCGTGCTTAAGTGCAGCTGGAAGAGGAAGGCTCAGACCACCGTCCAAGGGAAGACCTTCGACCTGGCCAAGAACAAGTACTTTGTCCTCCTCGCAAAGGGAGACATTACAGACACGGACGGTACGGCGAAACCTTGGTTATTTTTTTATGTTCATGCGCGCGCTCTGTTAATCCACTCACACTTCTCACTCGCCCAAGCGGTCTCTGACACTTCGGCATCACGGCTCCGTTTTTCCAATCGGGAAAGAGGAAAAGCAATTCCGCGCAGGAGCCGCAAATTTCAGGCCAATTACTCTTATTGCGACTAGCCGTCTTTTAAGATTTCACCCAGTTTGCGGCATGTATATCACTTCTCTATATAAAAATTTGCAAGCGCAAGTTGAAATCAGCGCAAGACGGGGGTAATTGGAGACGGCTGGGAGACGCCTTCGTCCTGCAGCGGACTTCAAAGATAGGATGACGGTGATGATGATCTAACTTCTTTCACATGCGCAGTGACCAAAGTTGTCTGCTAGATTTGGCCCCCAGTTTTGCACTTGCTACTGTCTTACCGAGCAGACAACATGTATATGGGCTTGGATAAACAACTTGCTGCTGGCCAGCATTGTACATGTTACAGTAAAAAAAGAAAGTAACTCATTACAATTAGTTCAATGAGAAATGCAACTGATTACAGTTACCAATAACTGTCCCAGGAAAGTAATTCAGGAATTACTCAGTAGTGATTGATTAATTCTACAGTAGTTTCCTCAGAAATTTTATGAAAATTGCGTAGATTGCGGAGATGAGGAAAGCAGTGTGAGCTGCACTGGCCCCCCACTGTGTACTCAGAAGTTCTTAATGCATCGCTTATCTGCGATAACTGCCTTAAAAGTTGTTGTCGGTCATCGCGTCCCTCGTTTTCGTTGTGGAGACAGCATCAGTTTCACCGAAACCTTCTCGCGGAGGGAAAAGTGAGGGAGATCAGCCAGTTCGTTTGACGGTGCGGACTCCGACTTAGGGTGGTGGTGTCTTAACGCATGCGGATCTTGCGCACAAGATTGTGGTTTACTCTGCATCTGGGTGCTCTATAGACTAACGCGCTTCATTGTTGCAGGGACTTCGAAAAGAAATTGCCCGCATGTGATTTCCTGGACTCAACGTGGCCTTCGCTATCGTGACATACCACCACATGTTCAATTCATTGGTCAACCTCTGCTAGAGCTTTAAGATGAGCAAACGAATACTCAGCCTCCGCTTTGGCCTGCCTGAACATTCGCATCTGCCAAGCTGCTGGCGTGGCACCATCTTGGGCGTTCTATTGTGGTTTTCACTAAGTTCAGGCTCTCGAGGCTGCTTCCGTTGTTACGGCTTGTCTTGTCGATAAAGTAAATGGTTACATGTAATTGTCTACTGAAAGAATGTTATTGAGCTATACTGAGCGCTGTAGGGTATATAAGTAAACGATAAATTAGCAAATAGCAAGTAATGTAATTGATTAGAAGCAATAATTTGCATATAAATTATTACTTACAAGTCTGCCAGGGGCTGCTGTCTGGCCTAGTATAAACAACTCGCGTCCCCGTGTGTGACACCACTGGTTATGTGCTCAAACAGACAACTACGACGCGGCGTATGCGATACCGGTATGCGCGCCCACTCTTGTGCAGTACCCCAGAATGGATCTGTCAAAGTGTGGAACAAGGGGTGTGAAGGCTTAAGTGTGGACGGTAGAGTAAATGGGTCATCTTTGTTTTAGCATTATGTGGCATAAACTACTGCCTACGCTAATCTCCAAATTTTCGTCCTGAACTGCCAATCGCCTTTAGTTTAACAATCATTTTTTTCACACCGACCGTGGCGGCGTCGTGCATTTGGCATTGCATTGCGAAGCCCGGGGCGCGGGATTATATTCCAGCCACGGCGACCGCATTATTTCGATGGAGGGCGAATTGCAGGCTCCGGTGTACCGCTCATTCGGTGCACGTTGAAATTGAAGAAGCCCAGGCGGTCAAAATAATCTGGACTTCCTCAGTACAACATGCGTCTCATTCATTCATTCATTCACTTTATTTTTCTTAAAGATCCCGCTGAGTGATAGAGTGGGTTACAGAAATATGTAAAATGAAATCATGGTTTTGGCACGTAAAAACTGCAGAATTTTTTTCCTACCCATTATCTCCAAATCATTTTGTAAGGTTCCGTTTTCCTTCTTCGTCTTTCATTGCTCCATGCGGAGCGTCAAAATCTTGCTTTGCGAATCCTACCTCCACCAATGTCATTGCTAGAAATTCAACAGGGATCTCGGCCATAGATTCGGCTCTTTTCGTCCACTTTCATTTACCTTTTCTTTATAACTTTCCACATTTCAATTTCAACCACACCTAATTTCCCCGATGCTTTCCTTGGCTTCATTTCATCTCCCGCTCCACGTTCGCTCTTTCCTCTTTCGCTGTGCTTGTTCGCTCGGTTACGCCGCCAGCGCTGCCGACGCCGACGCTCACCGCAAGAACGGCCGCCTAACGGCTGAGCTCTATAATCAAGCCCATCGCTTTCCCTTCGTCACTCATTCATTCATAGCGAGGGTCTCGAATATGGCAGCCTTGATGTCATTAGGTAACATGCGAGGTGTTTTTTTTTTTTTTTTTTTTTTAGCCACGTGCCTGCTGCCCTAAGTTCACGTGTTACGTGACGCCATCGGGCAAAAAAGGATGTTCCACATCCTCCCACCATGGTTCTGAGTGACGCCTGCTAACACTCCCAGCGCTAGGTCTAGTAAAACATAAATGCCCAAGTTAGCTGACGGATTGATAGCCGTCGACGCAGCACAATTCGTAGGGCAACGCACGCGCAGTGCGGAGGTTGTGGGCTCGGCTCCCGCCGGCGGCAAGTTATTTTCTCGGCCACTTTCATTTCGCGTTTCTTCAGTATTTCCTATATTTCAACTTCAACCACAGCTAATTTCACCAATGCTTTCCTTGGCGTCATTACTTTTCGGCTTGATATGGTCATGACTAACAAAAATCAAGCCTCTCGGTTTCCCTCATTCTCTAGTTGATATATATATATATATATATATATATATATATATATATATATACGAGAGAGAAGGGAAACTGAAGGCTCGATTTTTGCTCACACACTCACCGTAATATTGACAATCGCATCAACGTTTCCAGTGATCTCCCAAGGATGGATGCGCCGCATCGGAGGTTTTGAAGGTGACAAGACACGTAATCGTACCGACTTGTGCGGCAATCCATGCACTGCGAGAATAGTTAGAGTGTTTAGAATGCTCACCTTCCACGTGGAGGAGTTATCCAGGAGTCAGGGAACGCGATGAGATGTTTGTTTGTTGGTGTATTCGCTTTTTTTTGCATGTGTGTGTGTTTGTACGCTCGCTTGTTTGTTTGCTGCTCGTGGTTGGTATCATGCGTGAAGCCATGGTCTGAAGCATGATAATCTGATCACTTGAAAAAACAAAACAAGACAAACGCATATGTCGTCTTATCGACAGCACGCCTTGCTCTCGTTCTTTTTTCTGCCTTACGCAGCCAAAACTTACCACAAGCATCGCATAGCGTCGAAGGAAACCTTGTCGTTTGGAGAAAAACGTCTGGCCAAGAGTGGTTCCGACAGGAACCCACTAATCTTAGTGCACGGTGAGTGTCTGTCACTTCTGAAAGGAATGGTTTATTTGCTGCTCGATATTTGTGATACCTAAAAACTCGATCGCCGTGGCAGCAAATTTTACCCGACTTATAGTGACGAGGTGGCTGATCCCTTACATCAAAAGGGACAAGCAAGCAGGCATGAAATACGCTGCTCTGCTTGAGTGTAGATGCTGTTACGCGTGTAAAGCTATCTACGAGATGCATTTACGAATGTAGAACGTTCGCGGCGGCAAAAGAGAGTCCGCCAGGCTGTGTCCACTTTTCGTCGTCTTTGGCGCCGTAACAATCGTTACGTAACACCGTAATAACAGTTAACATTTATCCTACGGTTACATATTGCCACTCTCCCTGAGAATGCGTGATCGAGTCCAACCCCCGTATTTATGAGTGTGCGTTAACTTGAAGCCGATGCTTGTCTTGGTAAAGACAACACCTAACGTGAAGGTCCTGAAAGAAATGAGATGGGTATCTTGGGCACGGTCAAGTGACGACGTCAAGCACGGGATTTATGTTGAGGGGTATTTATGAATACGGGGGTAAGAATCCAAATGCAAATGCTTTCTATAGATGGTCAGTTACTCTCTGGCTACAATTGAACTTAAAGCTTTGCAGCCACATGAAAACAGGAAAAAGTGGAGAAACACACGGTGAAACAGCGCTGGCTAAGAACTGCAATTTTATTTAAATATCTATACAATAACGATGGGGCTTTCCTATCACTCATTACAAACGCGCGCAGACACATTGAAGTTTGTAGACACGCCGAAGCGCTGCTGACGCAGCTACCTTTTGTTGTTGATTTTCGAAGCTTATCATCACGAACCAGACAACCCCGGCGTTTACACTTATGTATGTTGTTATTCTCTATAGAGATCACCCATCTTTATGGTCTGTGAACATTTGAATTTATAGAAATTGAATTTACGAACGTACAAATCGTGAACAGATGCACGTAAACTTTCCATCGAGTAGTATTGTACATTTTATGGCCAAGACTACTCGCGGTTATCGAGTAGACTCCTAATGTGGGTGTGTGCGTGTTCTAGGCTTTTATAAAGAAACGTATGGGGCGCAGTGCGCAGGATGGCATGTTCCATGTGTTATCTGAAGCGGTGGATAATAGTTGCCCGACAGATGGCTATGTACAGGTGGCCAATAGAAAGATTCACCAGGTATCTTTATTCAATTATTCGGCGTAGATCACAAACGCGCTGTTACCATGCGGCACATGCGATGTGTGTAATGGGTGTGCGCAAGATTCCGTGGTGTGTCTAAACCGAGATGTGCCAGTTTCAAAGTGGACGTGTCATATTCCTTGCATCTTCCACAACCGATAGTCATCAACGAATGCTCTGCTCTCATGCCTAGAGGCACAAAACCTTTTTTTTTTTTTCACGTTATACACCCGTACCCGCTTCCATAAGTATAGTAGTGCGGCTTCTTCGACAGGAAACATGATGATTCTGGCTTGGCTCTACCTCGTGAGTCTCGCTATTATGATCGCTCGCCACTTCAAGTCATCCTGGGAGGGCTCAATGATCCTGGGCGACAAAGTCTGGTTCATAGTAAGTACACCGTCGCTGACGGCATTTCTTTGGAGCACGAAATGCCTTTAAGGCGCACATTCATTCTGAATGCAGTTTTTCTTTGCCCCAGCACTTGGCGCACTTGCCCTCTCGTAAAAGTTCTGAAGGCTTTTCGCGTGCCACGAAAGCCTACTCGTGCACTGGTGCTTTGAGGTACTCAAACGAAGTCACCGGACTTCTAGAAAGCCATAGTTTTAGTTACGCCTTTCATCTCGTGGCCCATTGAGTGTAAGAGCTATTGCAGTGCAAAACTGTGGCTAAGTAAAAATAGTTCGCACAAAGTTAACCGCTCCCAGAAGTTCACTCAAGTTGAAATTTACTTGAAATGATGGCAGCGTTGTCTGTCAAGATGGATTCATGACTCGACTCAATAGTTCGACTGGCGCATCACTGTGGCCAGCGCCAGCGTGGTTCCGCTGCCTAGATGCTTTCGTGCTCATTCCCAACAAGCGTCGTGGCAGACACATCAAGCTTAGGTACTCTAGGCTAGCCAAGCTATTGAAACCTGGGAGCTACGTTTCGTGACACCTCCCTTCGCGCCCGCATGGCCGAAGCGCTTTGGACTTCGATTATACAACGGCAGGGGGATCAAACAATGCGGACGGAGAGTGCACCAGTCCGTAGGTGACGTTCATCGCTTGCGTTGAACTTACAGGGACACTGTGTGCATGGCCTCATCCATGACCACCTCTGAAAGATGTGTTCACTCTAAGGACTTTGCTCAAATGAATGGACGGGAACAGACGTTTAAAGGAATCTTGTGCTCGCTACTGCATGTGCACGTGAACTCTGTCTCCGTTGGCCTTTTTCTCCTTTCAATTCCGTCCCTTATCCCCTATACCCCATGCAGGGTAGCCATCCGGACATCTATGGGGTTAACCTAGCTAGGCCTTTACCATTTCTAGTTATATTTCTCTGTTCCTATCTCTGGTTCGCTGGATTGCCCAATCAACCAGTGGTAGGGTCGGAGATTTAAAAAGAAAAAAAGAAAAGAATACTAGAAAATGCATTTTGTGATCTCCTTTTTCAATAGTGTATAAAATACTTCTATGCATTTAACCGGGATGATGATGATGATGATGATGATGATGATGATGATGATTCATTGGCATCCCCTTTAAAATGGGGCGATGGCAAAGAGTCACCTAGCCTTCTTGAGTTAAAAGGTATGCTATACATGATTTTCATTCTAGGAGTTTTATATACATCTCCTTAATATTGTTTTCTCTCCCTCAAAACTTCTACAACTACCTTGTACCGCTACCTATGCCTGTAACGGATCCGGTCATATCAATCTCTTCCCTGCTTTTTTTTTTTCCACCAACACTCTAAACGTCTCTTGTTTATCTCGACTGCTGACCGGTTGATGTTTCCGTCCACTTTAAATCCAGGTGCCTCTGGAAGGTGTACGTTAATCTACAGGTCTCACTGCGTGAATACCTTTGCATTCCATTAGGATGAGTGGTCTACGGAATATTGCTGCAGCAGACACATTTGCGTCATGTTGCTGGGAATATTTGCTCCAGTTTGTTTTTGTCCTTACACATCCAGCTCGAGCCTCAAATAGCAAGGCACTTCCCTTTGTGTTATCTTACAGATTTCCCCTTCTAATTTCATTTTCGCTATTCTTGTAGATCTCCATGGTGGTTTTTTTGTTTCCATTATTTGCATTCAATTCACTGTCATTGTTTCTCATCCTTTCTTTTTGATTACTGCTGGTTGTCTATTTACCCTGTCTATTACGCTGTATTTGGTTGCCAACTTTCTTCATCTCTCCATCCATTCTGTGTCCACGCTTTTCAGGTACCGTTACCTATGCACTTTAGCCGCGCAATTTATTTTAATCCATGTTCCTGAGTCTTCTTCATATTTAATTTTGCTCTGCGCTTACCTGATTTCAAAAGAGGCCCGACCGGTGTCACCCTGCGCTGCCTTATCTGGGGTTTTACCGTAGGCTTACGAAGCCAATCGGCCTACCGATCTTTTGTTAAATTGCAACCTCGACAAGATGCCCGATTTTAAGCACTTCAGCTCAACCTAGTTGTAGAGAGAGAGCAACGGATGAGTGCGTGATATCCATGGTACTTTATAGCTACGGCGTCGATTCATGTCGCACAAATCAGCTAATCGTGACTTGTACGGGCATGCCGAGCTGAAATTTGAAGAAAACTCGTAATTGGGCACACTTGAACGTAAAGCTTGAATCGCTTGCCTTAACCAAATTTGCAACTATCGCGCGAAAGGCTGCAGTGAGGCGTAAATTATGAAACTACAAAAAATGTCATCCACGTGGCAGTAGCACTAAGCAAAACATGTAATCCTTCCGAGTTTCTTAGGGAAGAACACATTGCAATGTGAAAAAAAAAAAATGGTTCTCATCCAGCGAACAGGGCAATAGTCTATGAAACAAACTTTTCCCTTTCATGAAATTTCGCCAACCTCGCGGATTTCTCCAGAACATTCGTCGTATTCGGTGCCCCATTCGGTGCAGCGCTTGTGGTGTCTTCTTGTCTCGTCCCTTGTCTACATTTTGCGCTGTTACTAGCAGGATGGAAAACCAACAAGCCCAAGCTGCTATTCTAGTGAGCTAAGAGTTGCCGAATAACTCAGCCTTATTCGGTAATGTGCTAGCCTCTTACTTAGCTAAGATGGCAGAGCAGCTGCCCAGGAAAGTGTTAGTCCTTGTCTCGATAACAGGGCGTGGAGGAATTACAGACGGGCTTCCGACATAAAAAAAATTAAAAAAAATATGGGCCGATACCGAAGGCGATGACAGCATCTCAAGGCGCCCAGGATCACGAAGAAGAAATGCGAGGAACTGATGCGTGACGCATGCGCTAGACGTAGGCTTCAAAGAGCAACTTTGGCACGAGATAATCATGCGCGCAATTGTGACCCAGTGGTTAGGGCATTGGGCTGGTGTGCGAAAGGCAGGAGGTTCAATGCAATCGGACGTCCTGCAATTTTATTTTGCAACATTATAGGCATACTTCATCCACTTTGGAAAAATTTAACAGAAAACTCGAGGTGTGTTGAGCGTCATACGCGAGTACGTCACAATCTCCTCGAGATGAGAAATGTAATTACTCTAGCTGATGTAACCCGCTGTTATTTGTTTTTCATTTCTGAAAGGGTTCCTTGTCACCGGTCTGCCAATATGTAAAGGGGGCCAGGGACCACTCAAGCTGCCAATAAGCAGCTTTTACCTTGGCCCCCTCCATTCGCTTGTAAATTGTCCCAAATAAAATGAAATGAAATGAGATGGCAAGCTTGTAAGAGGTACGAGGCACAGAAACGTTACTTTGAGAAATGAGAATGGCATGCACGCGCGAGCAGGCTGGCGAGACATTACAGTCTAAGTATGCTACTTAGTGAGTTTGTGGCGCTAAGTTCTGACCTAGTGTTTGTTCAACTGTGAAATTGTCTTGCTTTCTTATAAACTTGCCTGGGTTTTCTCGGTACCTTCGTCTTACTCACTGGCAGATAATCTTTCCCTTTCATAAGAATATCTCATACATGCGGATTTTCGCAGAACTGATTTGCCGTAATAATTGTTGTATGGCATGTGTAATCCACCTGTGGCGATGTCAACCTTTGATTCCGCTGCTTTCTGCTCCTTTTCCCTCGATTACAGCTCCACCGATGCTTGATGGGGACTGCTGTAATCAGTGTGCTGATAAGCGTCAGCGTCATATTCTACACATCAGGAGGATGGAACTATGTAAGTGAGCTCTCGTGTAAACCAGGTTCCAAAAATTTGCAACTTTAGCGCTGAGATTTCAGTTTACAGAGCAGCCTCGAGATGGTGGGCGGGCACAATGGCTGATAAAGAGCTGAACAGGAGGCACAGGGTCCGTGTTCAAAGAACATTTCGTAATCAGGAGTAGCTCTTAGGAACAGACACAGGCGTAGAGCGATAAGGAGCATGTAGAAGTTTGCTAGCGAAGACTGCCTTCGATAAAAGTTGTGAAAGCAGTGACAAACATATACCATCTGAAGGCTTGCGGGTTTGACGTAAGGCTTTCTTTTTCTCACAGAGTACTGGTTTTGTATACAAAAAACGAACCCTCAAGACCACTGTAGTTAGTGGCAAATATTTGTAATTCAGAACGTTCAGTGATCTATTGTCCTGTTGAATTGCAGAATGTTTGGTGGTCAGAGCCTTTGGCAGTTTTTTTAGAGCGCAGCTCTTAAGCACCCGTTCCTGCGTTGAGGTTCGGTGTGCCTCGACGTCGGCGTCCCTCGGCGTAACCGAGCGGAGGAGCAGAGCGAAGGATGAAATAGCGAAGGCGGAGCGCAGTGGTTGATGAAAAGCGAGGAGAGCGCGAGGAGGAAAGCGAAGGAATTGGCTACAGTGAAAGCATGAGGCGGAAAGTGGAGGAGAAGGGTATGGTGAAAGCGTGAGAAGAAAAGCGTAATGCCGCTTTGCGGTGACGATGGCTACGAGATGGCGCCACAGTAGCGCGCGTCGTCTGTCCAACGATGGCATGCGGCGAGCGCGTCCACCGATAGGATATATGAAAACAAAGCGCTGCATTAGCGGAGGCATTAGCGCGCCGCCTCTTGCAATCTCGTGATTAGCGAGGAAGTCGCGCCACACTTCGCTCCCTTTGCAACGTGCCGCAGGAGACAGATTGTCCGCACCAGCCAATATATCTCGAAATGAAAAAAACGTACAGAGCTACACTCGAATTTCGCATTAGGGAGTACTGTAATCGTCGGTGAATTTGGTTTTTTCAGTAAAGAAACACAGTTTTTTTCTTCGAGACAGGTTGCAGTTTCGTACTAACTTTATCAGCAGAAGACCCGTTGGGGATGGTGGCGAACCATTCCAGAACTTCCGGCCGACCTCTCTACATTTTCCAATCATTAAAATACTTCTTCATTCCAGAACTTTCAAAATCAGCCCCACATCGCGGGTCAGAGTTCTGCCCGAGCATTCGAGTTTCTCGACGATGTTGGTTAAAGTGAAATGAGCGAACAAGCACGCTGAATCACCTTGAAGGTGGTGGTGGTGATAAACTTTATTGAAAGGGGGAAGGGTAAAGAGGGACGTGGCTGAGGGTTAGGGCTCAAGTAAGCCCTGGGCCTGCTTGGCCTTTTCAGTGTATCGCGTCGTGTCGCAGTTTGCGCCCTTCTGATAGCGATGCTCTCGTAAGCTGCAAAGCTGCTAACAAGAACATGTACACCACCAAAGTGTTTGTGGTAATAATGGGCTGTCTTGAGCCTAATTCCGCAGTGGGTTGTAACATTAAAGCAATACGAGGCTAGGACAAAGCGCGGGAAAAAAAGGCATTTTTAGGCTGTGAATATCGCATAAAGGCACGAACGAAATGGGCATTTATACGCACAATAAAAATGCCACCAAAGTGTTCTTATAGGCCCATAGCTCGGGCTTATGTGTTAAAGAGGCACAATAAAGAGGTAGGAAGAGACAGCAATCTTTCCTAAAGATCCGGTCTCTTCTCGTCCGGAAACGGTCTACCAAAAGCGGTAGACCGTTTCCGTATACCAAACGAAACCTTTGTGAATTTGATGCAAATATATATACGCAGTACAGGAGTACAGATCATGCACACCCGTTATGCATATTGTCCTTTTGGTACAAAAGTTGCGCGCATTTGTTACCTGTGCGGCACTCAGTGTTTACCTGCATTCGCAGTACAGAGGAAAAACGGGAGTCACCGGAAAAACATTAAACTTTGTTTCATACTCTCTGTTCAGAGCGGGAACCTCCACCCGATTCTGGGAATAACAGCGGTGGTCCTGGGTTGTTTTCAGGTATGCAAATGAAGCATTCTTTTATGGAATTCATCTAATTGACGCGGCCCTGAACCAAACTCATCAGCCTTTTTCTATAACCCGCAATATTTCATTTATGAAGAAAAAAAAAAGAAAACACGTGAGCGAGCAGACTTCACTTTTACGAACTTACTACTAAGTTGGGTGGTTTCTACCGCACTGCTAATGGGTTTTAGCTACGCGGATGCCTCTGAACTTCGTAGCCAAGGGAAAAAAGAAAGTCCGAATGTTCAAGCTGCTTCCCGAGCAATCGGAGGAGCCACGCGCGTGATCGCAATTCGGTCGGATCTCGGTCGCACTCCTATGCAGCTGCTAAGAGCCCGAAGGAATTAAAGCACGTCCGTGCATTCCGAGGCGGAGCACATTACTCTCAATGAACAAGGCGAGTGTGCTTCGAACGTTCGAGTTCGACCGACCAAATGTAAACTGCTCCGCATCGACCTGGCCGAATGTCTTATAAACAATACATTGCTCGCTGAACGCTTCGAGAGGTTTTCGATGTTTGTAGCACAGGGGTAAACTCAGTGAGAAACGAAGGATGAAACGCAATACAAAAAGGAGCACTGAGAAAGGTTAGGGCGGGTTTAGGCACATCTTCAGGCATTTAGTTGCTTTTTTGCCGCTTCTTCCTGCACAACCGCGCAAAAAATCACCTATTTGTCTGAATGAGTGATTGAATGAGTAAAGGAAAAGCAAAAAAGATAGCGGTTGTGTTGCCCGAACAGCTATAATGCGCGAGTTCCACGGTAGCGTCTTTAGAGGTTATACTGGCACTACAATTGTTCAGTAACCATTATTAGTGAAGGATTTTGTTGCAAGCCGCGGTGGCTTTTGCGGTGTGTTACTCAGCATGAGGTCGCAGGCGCGATAACTTGCTGGGCAGGCAGCGTTGCGATGAGGGCGGAGTGCAAAAAAAAAAAAAAAACGCATCGTGCTTTTTGATTCTTGTCCACGTGGTCTTAAATTAGCCTGTATCTCTCCGTTGTGACGCCCCTCGTAGCCCGTCTGTTTATTTGGACCTTAAATTCATCATTTGTACAGCATTTCTTCATAATTCTCAATGACTTCGTTTATTAAGCAGATTGCGACTTTCTTTATTGCCATTTGCGGTATAGTAGTATTCATGCGATGGCTCTTCGACGCTTGTTCGGACGATGAAAGTGTTAAGAAATTTTGTCAAGAAATGTGACAGCAAACTTACCTCCTTCCAGCCAATCATGGCAAGCTTTCGCTGCCACCCCGAAGAACAAAACCGGTACATCTTTAACTGGATGCACTGGGGAAACGGCAACACGGCGCACATATTCGCAGGTATTCGTTGCGCGTTTTTTTTTTTTTTTTTCATTTGCGCATGTCTTGCGACTGCATCGCACAACCTCCTTACTTGTTGTTTAGAGCGTGTGGTATAATATTCATCCCAACCCAGAGACTCGTGTAACATTTCGCGTGCAGAATGTTGTATTCTTGCTTTTTTTTTTTTTCGCACTTCCTCCTAGTGACTACCATCGTCTTCGCCACGGGCTTGAAGAAAGCGAACCTGGGCGGTTCGAAGTGGTTCCTCCCCGTCCTGGCGCTGCATGTCACGTTCTACGTCGTCGTCCAATTGGCGCTGCAGATCCACAAGTCGATGACGCTGTCGTCGGCCACGTCAAGCCGTAAGTCGTTGCAACTTGCCACGCGATCTGCTCAACTCGCTCTCTCGTGCCCGCTCGAGATAGACTTGCTGTCAGCTCATTTTATTGAACTTGCAAAAGCTCGCCATGAAAGGGGCACCACACAAGCGAAATGGAGAAGCGCCACGAATGTGACCCTAGCTACTTCTGCGCGACGCCAACCACCTCGGAGGCACAGTTGCTCCGGCGTCTTGCGGCTAAGTTGGAGGTCGCGGATTCGAACCCGGCCGCGGCAGCAGCTACATGAAACGGTGGGGAAGTGATGCGAAAACGTTCCGGATCCAGGTGGTAAAAAAGCCCGGAGTCCAACATTACTAGCGTTTTTCATAATCGCCTGTGCAGTTTTGGGAAGTCAAACCTCGCAACTGTCTTCGTGATTAGCCGGTTTGTTGCTTGGCCGCTGTAACGGCGCTGAAGCGCTACAGCCCCTTTGCTGCGGACGCTTCACATGGTGCGAATACAGTTTCGATGATAGAAAAAATTGCAGAACTTTATAAATAACACGTAAGACTGATTAGGAGCCAAATTCGCAGATCTATTCGTCCGTGAGGGCTCTTTGCCATTGGATGGCGCTGCATTTTTGTAATAGTATGTCCAGCAAGAGGATTGACATGAATTTCCTCTTACGAACAATGCTGGTAGAAGATGCTTTATTTGTGAATATGGCCCCGAAACTTTAGTCAGGTAAATGTAAGGAATTCACTGAGGCGCGTGCTGAAACTTGGCGGTGGATGAATGTTGGTTTGAGCGGATGGCGAATGTTCTGGACCGATTTCTCAAACATTTTCATACGTAAGAATCGACTGCGGTGAGCCCGTTTGCCTTCGCTAATGTGGCCACGCTGTCCTAAGGGCGTAGAATAAGACGCTGCCAGATGCGTGACTTGAGAAGTTAACTTTTGATTGGGTGAATTAGTGCCCAGCAAAGCATGTAACACTTAGAACAGAGCGACAGCAGCGACCGCACTTCACGGCATTCAAATTTCATGTACGCGTCAAGAGCGTCGGTCATCTATGCATGAGTGATAGTACATTCCATCGTTATCGCTAGTGCTCGGGTACGTTCCAGAATCTACGCCACTATTCGCGTAGAAGATTATGCCGTCCTAAATGGCCTGCTGTACAAGAAGTATTACGCTGCTGATGATATCGACCTCCCTAAGAACTTGAGGCCTCACTTGCTCCATGCCATGCACGAAGACACTACCACCGGACACATCGGTTCCACTAGAACACACCACCGCGTTCATGGCCGACTTTGCATAGAGTGCGGAGGAATGCAGGGAACTGTGTGGCCAGCCGCGACAAGCGCCAACGATTCGAGTGCCCTATTCTGTGGCTTTGGTCAGACTCCTTCACCTTGAAGCACCTGTATCAACTCCTTTCAATAATGACTGAAGTAGATCTTCCCCGCCCATTGTCTCACTCTACTAACGACAGCCATTGGATTATAGTCTGCATCGGTCCCCTGACGCGTTGCGCTGTAACAGCAATGATGCTAACGGCCACGGCTACCGATGTTTCGTGCTTCCTGCTGCCCTCCGTTAAACTGCGTCGTGGATCTCCTTCATTCTCCCCCTTCTCCCCCTTCCCACCCGTAGTATTGTGAGCGTTCAAGGTCGCCACGTTAAGGCCGACGTTTTAGAAGAGCTCTTGCACCTCAGTGCTAGCCAGTTTCGCTACGCCACCTCGCGTCACCTGTAGACTAACAGATTGCACCAACAGAGCTTTGACGAGCACGTTTTAGATGTACGTAGCTCCGAAGTACAAAAAATGGGAAGGCATCATCACTGGCGCCTATAACGCCACAAACCATGAAACCACTGGTCACAGACTCCCTTCCATCTTCTTTATGTTGGGTCGCACCGCGGCTTCCTTGGCACCATTCTGCCTTTTACTCGTCACGTGAACTCGTCTTTCGCCCAGACCCTCTGCCGCTCTGAGGAAGCACGTCGCAGAGCTCAGCTACGTCCGTTGGCGTGCCAGGACAGCCGCTCCAAGATCGGCTACGATTCACGGCATAAGGATGTGTCGTATAACAAGGCTGACGGTATTTTTGGACGCCACTTCGCAAGCGTCGTCTGTGTCAGAACTGTCTGGCTGAGTACGCCAGTCCTCTTGTCACCACCGAATGCTTAAGGGATGGGACCTATGCAATTGCTAGTTTAGTGTTTCGTGGATAAATTTCGACGAAGACGCATCCCGTTTATGTCCGCACAAACTGGGATACATACCGCAAGAATGACACAAGGACGAAGCAGGAACACGGGATGTCGCAAGCCTGAAACTCTGTCATCCCCATGAACCGGAGTTGAGCGTGCGAGTAACTGACCCAGCGGGCTTCGTCTGCGAATGGAGGAGTGCTACGTTAGAGGGGCAGCAAGGATGCAGAGGAAGAAGAGAAGAAGAGGACGAATTGCGCTCGTTCTTGAAGTGGCTTGGTGTTAGGCGCGGCAAACCTGTTTTCATCAGTTCACATTTGAATATACGCGTGCCATCGTAACAGTTTATGCATTGCAAGACAAGTGGATAACTGGTCACAGCAGCGGCAGCAGGGGTACCCCAGAAGCACCAGCTCGCACAACTCACATGTCGAAATCTTGCAGCCGCTGAGCCCAGCGAACTAATCAGCCGGAGGCGTCCACCAGCATCGGCAGCCAGCACAGCACGTGGTGGTCAGAGGCTATACCTCGAAAGGATGTCCGTAGAGGTATGGTCTAAATTTACCAAGAGCCCAGATTATGGCCTAACATTCCTTCTTTGTTACGGGATAGTTAATATGAGCTTTGGTGAGAGTCCGGCTTGCGTACGTGACTACGTACTCAACAAATCCGGATTTGGGCTGAGCGAGCACAGCGCCCAGTTCGACAAAGCTGCCGTGGGTGTGTCTTCATTCTGAACAGTATAGCTTCTAAAGAAAGCAAAATACTAGTGGCGAGTTATGGAAACGACGCAAGTTTTTGAAGACATCGAGACAAAGCTGGTGACTAAGCGAAATTGTTTGAGTAGCTACGTAAAAAGCTCAGTCAAGGAAGCGTGGAGTCAATGGTGTCATGGACGCAAAATTTATAATGAAGCTGCGGAAGTATGTGCAGAGGCCAAAGAAGCTTCGGAGTTCTTTCAAGAATGAAGGTTTTGGAAATTCGGCTACAATACAGAGCTTGGTGACGTTAGGAAGGGTACAGTTTTTGGATACCACATGGCCTATGATGGTTAGCTGCCTTCTGCCGAAGTGGCATTTCTTCAGGGTGAGCTGGACGCAGGCGCCAGTAAGACACTGCAAGACTTGTCTAGCCGGCTGAGGTGGGTGGGGAAATTGGGGTAAAAATGATGACATCATCTATGTAACACAGGCGTGTTTTCCCACCTGAGGCCACGCAGAAGATTGTTCACCATCTGCTCGAAAGTTGCGGGCGCCTTGCAAAGCTCGGAAAGCATTAAATTATGGGGTTTTACGTGCCAAAACCACTTTCTGATTATGAGGCACGCCGTAGTGGAGGACTCCGGAAATTTCGACCACCTGAGGTTCTTTAACGTGCACCTAAATCTAAATACACGGGTGTTTTAGCATTTCGCCCCCATTGAAATGCGGCCGCTGTGGCCGGGATTCGATCCCGCGACCTCGCGCGCCCTGAAGGCATGACTCGAAATTCATATAAGCCATCTGGTGCGATAAAGGCCATTTTAGGTTGGTCGTGTACTACAGTGGGGACTTGCTAATAGCCAATGTGTAAGTCGATAGAATAGAAAAGCTCCGCTTTTTGAACACGCTCAAGTGCATCATCAATGCTCGGCAAAGCGTAAATATCTTTTCGAGTTATCTTGTTAGGATGACGGTAACTGATACAAAAGCGAATCGATCTGTCTTGTTTGTTAGCGATAACAACTGGGGACGCCCAGGGACTGTTCAAAAGTTGCGCAACGCCGTGCTTGAGCATGTCAGTTACTTGGTCGCCAAAAAGGCGGCGCTGTGACGCTGACACAGGGTAGGGCCTTTGTCCCAGTGACGCACTGAGACCTATGTCGATGCGATGTCAAAGAGTTGGCGTACGTCACAAAGAAGCACGTTGGCTGTCAAAAGAAGGCCGACACTTCTCTAAGAGACGAAGGAGCTTGGCGCATTGAGGAGTCATCGTGTCGGCGATGGAGCGATTCAATACATCAGGAAACGCGCACTCTTGGGCGGGACTACAGGTCAGCGCTTCCATTCAAGTGTGAGTAGAACCTGGGTGCACGCCAATGATGGCAGAAGATGTCGACGCTCTAGACATGACCACCACACTTCCCACGAAGCAAGGTGAGATGATATGACAACTGGTTGCAGACGAGTAATCTGGTGACGCCGTTGCGAACTTTGTCACAGCGCAAAATGCAGCGGGGAACTTTTGCGATGAACGAACATGGCAGAATGCCTAAAAGGGCGCTTCCATCGGTGGCGCTGAAGATGGCAGGATCTGGCTGGCGCAGGACATCAGCACAAACCGGTGCTGGCGAAGCCGGTGGCATAGTGTGGCTGGCGTCGTCAAGCATTACTGATGGCAGAGTTTGGCTGAGCAGGTACATAGTGGGAGAAAACTGCAGCAACCTCCACCAAAAAACTTGGAGGACGCTTAAGCTTCGCCTTTAAGAGTGGAACGCTATAGCATTCAAAGAGTCCTGTCAAATTCTCACGCTTCCCGCCAACTGTAGCTTATGTTATCGCAATGTTACCTGGAAAGGCTGGCGGTGAACGCTATGCACGAAGGACGAGTTTTCTGGTTCTTTTTTTTCTTTCCCCCGCACGGCTGGCGCCGCCGCTGCCGCGGATGCTTGGAAGCGAGCGCCATCTGGATGGTGTTGCCAGGAACCGAGTGGGGCGCGCCGCTGCTACTAAGACAGACCTCAAACGGCAGCTGGAAAATAGGATTCTATTTGAGTTTCCGCGTAACGGAATGATGATTTTCTTGTATATTTAAATTACAATCCGACGCTATCATTTTTGTAGGTTGTGTGTAAATCGTACTTGACACATTTTCTAACGCATTTTACTTTGAGAAATTTAATTAACGGCTCGCTCCACGCGGAGGGCTCGCGTGGTTGGAGATGATTTTTCTTTAATGGACAACGCCGCCGACGACGACAGCGGATTTTCTGCAACACAGGGCCCTTAACTGTATCGCGTTAAAATGTTAGACAATCGAATAATTCGACACAGCAGCGTTTTCACGAAGCTGATCTGGGCTCCAGAGGCACCATCTCTGTCCCTGCTACGTAGGGACGGCGTGGCATTTGTCAGGCGCGCGGAATTTGTCTATTTGTCTTCACTACAATACTTATAAATAGGGTGTCGATCCTAGCTTGCTTTAGCCAAGCTCTTCAATGAGGAAAACGGTTGAAACAACACGGCGTAAGACACGATTTTAAGACCTATGGCGTTCTGTCGTCGTACAGAGGTTTGACGACCGAGCACCGTATAGGCCTCATATTTGTATCTCGCACCGCGTGTATTTGAGCTTTCTTTTTTTTTTTTTTCGTTGAACAGCTTGGCTAAATTTAGCCGGGACACCCTGTATATCCGGAACATCATGATGGCGGTAACACGGGCACTTGGAGTATCCATATCATTGCTCACGCAATGTTTGACACCTTTCATGCAAGTGATTTGTGTTAAGGTTTTTAGTCCTTTCAGCTGTAGCTTCGGTCCGGATTCGCAATTGATTTCGTTCATAAGAACTGTACCACTCTAGTACGCTTTCTTTCTGTATGCACGTGTCTCTCATAACATGTTTTCTTATCCTGGCAGGATCTCTTATACTATAAACGATTTATGGCAGCGTGTGGCTTTTTCATTACACATGATAATATTGGGGTGTTGCTGATATTTACAGTCGATGACTTGAGTCAATTTCTTTTTCTTTGCTTTTTCTATGTTTTCCTACCGACCTGCGACCTCATACCGCTTTCGCGAGCACCCCTTCCCTCTGCCCGTCACCCCTTTCTTATACTTTTCATCACTTTTTTGACAAATAAAAATGCCTGGGTTTTCCTTAAGTGCTAAATAACTAACTGGGCGGGTCTATTGTCCAGAAGCCCTCGCTAAGGATCTTTCCGCCATCAAAAATTCACCGGCGCCTATTTTTTGAACGCGGCATCCGGTAGCGTGAGAATCTGCTCGCGAAAACGGCTGCCGCGTGCGATTCCTCTCTTCTGTACCAGCTTCACTGGCCGACGGGCCCATGAAGCCGGAAAGTGCGGCTCCACCGCCCGTTGACGCGCCGTTGTCGCCGGTGGGGGCGGTGCCCAACCCACCCGCGGCTCCTGCGGCCCCACCCGAGCCCGCACCGGCCAAACCGGAAGCCTCGGCGCACCTCAGTGCGGCGTCGTTAGGACTACCACCGCCCGTGGCTGCAGCCGGAGGCCAGGTACACGCTATTACACGGGCGTATCACACCATGCACACTCCCGGTGGCTTAGCGCCTACGGAGCGGCGCTGCTGAGCACGAGGTCGCGGGTTCGTCACACTGCAGCAGTGGGCCGCATTTCGGTGGGGCCGAGAAAAAAAAATGATAAAAGCCTCTTTCTTAAAGAAAGAAAGATGGTTGAACGCGAAGTTTTCCCCCAATGCAAACTGAATCAAAGTCCAAAGCCAACGACCACGCAATGAACCCAAGAAATGCTGAGCGACCCGATGCTATGCATATGTGTTTTGATTGCTTGTTTAGGGCTGTATTTTTTGAACATTGAGGTTGAATGCACATTTCGTTAAGTTGCATAGCCTTCATTTCAGATCATGTAGCCGTTGATTACATGCACACACTAGCACCTTCACGGATGACCCTACACTTGCACAGTATATATTGCCATGTGATCGCTGTTGTAGACGGTCAGAGGCTCTGCCATCGTAACGTGACACAGCGTGCTTGCAAACGTGAAATCAATACAGGAACGGTGTTGCGTCGTGGGTCTCTGTAGCGTCTTCAGTTTCGATGAGTAGCGATCCAACATGAAACTCTCGATCCCTTTGCCGTGCTCTTTCGCCACATCGATGTTAAAGTCACCGCACACGAGCATCGGCGTACTATGTGGCTTTAACGTTTTCATCGTTTCTGCAAGGAACGTTTCCGCGTCACAACGAGACGTGTTCGGTCTGATGTACACGCTGACGACCACAAGACCGGTAGGCATCTCGACTGCACAAGCGTCTGCCACATGGCTTCTAGTGTCGTGGCCGATAGTGTCGTGCGCGCCGTAGCACCCATACGCTTGCGCCTCACACGCGTTAATGAAGTGCAATGTCACTAACTTTTTAGCAAAGCGTTCACGTTCACGTTCAGCTCGGACCGGCATGCGAACGACGCTAGTACAGGCAGCAGAACGTAAAACGCTGTCCACGCTGCGCTACTGAGCCGAATGAACGGAGCGTCACGGTTGGTGCACTTGGCTTCCCTGTACTCGTAGTCTCGCAGCCAAGTTGTCTGCGCGTCGCTCGAATCTCCGGTATGCTTGCTTGTTAAGGTAGCGAAACCAGCGCGCTTCTGTGCAGTCACGTGAGCTCGTGAAATGCGAGTGGAGCCGCGAGTGACGTTCTGCTAAAAAAACGTCTACCACGTGTCTTTTCCCATTCGCACTGCAGAAGGCAAAGTTGAGCGCTATAACAACTAGCAAGGAGGGAATGTCTGGGCAATAGGTTCTAGAGGCCAGCGATAGGTGTAAGCGTTATTTGTGATTTGTGACGCATGCGACTGAGAAAGCCCGTACACTTCGCCCCGTTTGCGCGTCTCCAGGAAGGCGAGGGCTTCCGGAAAGCTTTGCTGGCCCTGTACGCCGTGGTGTCTCTGGTGTTTGCCGGCATCCTGTGCGGCATCGTGTGCACATCGGCGCCGCCAAAGTAGTGACGACGTGCGGGCTCCGGACGACATGGTTCCCACGGCGTCTGAATAAACGTGCTCCGGACACTAGCACTGGGCTCGAACCACGCTTTCGCTCTTCGGGTCGGGCTACCAAGGCTCTCTGTTCGCACGCTGTCATAATTAGCTTTCTTTTCGTTACAAGTTAGAAGGCAAGAATAAATATACGCTAATGTGAATGTTCAAAAGCCTGGCGAGGGAACAAGAATTCGTGACCGCCAGTCAGCCTCTAGAGTTTGTACGAGGAGTGCGCTTATCTATAGGTCAATTGCTCACCCGGGACACTGGTCATGAAAAGGAATTTTACAGAATAATGAAAATGGTTTGGAGTGCATACGGGAGGCATTAGCAAATGCCGGCTGGGAGCGTACCACTGTTGTTGAAAAGAAATGTGTAAAATAATTACTCTAGCGGTGATAACATATGGGGCAGAAACCTGGAGGTTAAAAAATAAGCTCGAGAACAAGTTATGGACCGCGCAAAGAGCGATGGAACGAAAAATGTTAGACTAGCGTTAAGAGACAGGAAGAGAGCGGTGTAGATCAGAGAGCAAATGGGGATAGATGACAGCCTAGTTGGCATTAGGAGAAAGAAATGGAGATGAGCAGGCCATGCAATGCGTAGGGTACGTAGATAACCGATGGACCATTAGAGTTAAAGAATGGGCGCCAAGTCAATAAAAGCGCAGTCGTGGACGGCAGAAAATTAGGCGGGGTGTTGAAACGAATAAGTTTGCAAGCTTAAATTAGAAGCAGCTAGAGCAAGACGCAGGCAATTGGAGATCGCTGCTGGGAGAGGCCTTCGTCCTGCAGTGGCCATAAAAGAGATGATGAGGAGGAGGAGGAGGATGAATCGACAAAGAACGAGGATTTCACGGGGTGTATAGCTACAGAACCCAATGTACAAAGGGCCCTTTTGGTTCGAGCTCTGCGCTCTATAACCCACTGGTAAATCCTTCTTTTCATGAGGTATTTTCTAACCTCTCGTAGCCGAAATTCCTTTTCTTGAACAAGAATAATTGTGCGGCAGTTAGGAATACTCTTATGCAGTGTCAGAATATATAAAGTTAGCTTCACTATATTTAGCACCACAGGGCCAAATTTCCGGGCTCGTTATAAAAAAAAATCCTTAAATAGGCCTCTGGCTCAAAAGAACGCGTGTTATTGGCAAGTTTTCGCACTGTACAAAGCCTCATTTGGTTGCTGAATTGTCTCAAATCTTCAGGCAGCCTTTAAAACTATCAGTATTGAAAGATGAACGCAGTTTGTGCACCGTTATTAAGAGAGCCTCGTGAGGGTAATTCGGACAAAAAGACCCATGAATTGAGTTTATTAGATTTCCGCGAGCAAGCACTCACGCTCGTAACTAGAGACAGAAACCTCAGGCGAAAACCTTTTTTTTTTTCATCCTTATGGTGCCTATTTAACACATAAGCATGAACTATTGCTCCAGAAGCATTTTATTGGCACTTTTATTGGGCTAGATCTTTAAGTGTCGATTTAAATGTGAGTGCCTGTAGTGGATTTTCAGAGCCTAAAAATGGCTTTTTCTGTGTTTTGTCATAGCCATATCTGGTTTTTAATGTTATATAGCACGTGCACTGGGGAACTTGGCTGAAGGCAGCCAATTTTTACCAAAAGCACATTGCTGGTGTAAAGACTGTTATTAACAGCTTTACAATAGACTGTATCATCGTTAAAAGAAGGGTTGAAACTGCTCTACGCAACGACAGATAAAAACGTGACTAAGTATACTTGTGTGCTCACTTACGTTTTTAGCCGACATCATATAGAATTTTTCATGCTCGCTTGCAACTGTATATGCCTTAAATGACAGCTTTAGTGCCTGTTGTAGGCATATAAAACAGCAATTTCAGTGCCTAAACATCCGGTAACTAGTCGTACAATTGAAGGCCGTAACTTTATGTACAGTGCCAATTTTCCCCTTATATCCTTATTATGACCATAGCGTGATTTATGGGTCTATAAGCATTTTATTGGTACCTTTATTGCGCCTATAGATAACTCCTGCGATGTTCGTGCCTGTAGTAGATTTTCAGAGCCTAAATTTAATTTTCCGTGTTATTTCCTAGCCTTATTTTCTTTATAATGTTATTACGTGCTGGGTAATTTGGTTGAAGGCATGAATGTAGTCAATTATTACGACAAACACTTTGACAGTGTGTAGGGTGTTATTAACAGCTTTGCAGCTGACTAGATCATCGCTATTAGAAGGGCTCGAGCTCCGTTATGTTACAGAACAGTTGAAGATGACTTCAACTGTTCAACAGCGAACATTCTGGAATTTCAGAGCGGGTTGGGTTGTCAAAGGTTCCTAAGCACAAATGTGCGCCTAACTTCGGTGTATCTTGAGTGTTATTTTGCTCTATACTAATTAATAGTGAGTGGGAAAATGCGCTAGATAAAACCCGAAGACCTTGAGATGGTGCTTGTTTGTCACTGCTCTCGCATTTTCTTTTTCATAGTGTCTATAGGCACACCAAATTTCAGATGTCTTGTAACGTAAGCAAATTGGCTCATTACGTTTTATCGAGAAACTAATGTGAATTTCGACAAGTAGGTTTAGTGGGCTGCATTACTTAGAAAATCGTATACTTATTGTTAATTGCACAGCGGAAGTTTTCATTATTTGTGCCTCTACATGGGGCCTAAAGGACAGTATCTGGCGTCAATACATTTGCTAAATTCCAGTGTTAATGCGTGTTGTTGGCGCCTAAAACTATTTGCTTTAGTGCCTACACATGGAGTCTCTGGTCGTCTGGCTTTCTAATTAGGGGCTCTGCAGGAAACGTACGTACCATGCCGGCACTCCCTGCAAGCGGGGGGGGGGGGGGAGGGGAGGGGGCAATAAAACACGTGGAGAAGTGTTTAAAAACGTTCAATAAAGCCAACAACCACACTGTTGATTTTGTACAACTTGAAACAAGCAAACAAATAATACGAAGGTAAAGAAACAATACGACATACATAATTAAGCGAAAGAATACATTAGGTGGAAGAGTTGACCGAGGTAGACTATATTAAGAGTGGTTTGTGACGAATTCTAAACGGTGAACACGGGGAACAGAATGTTATCGAAAGTGATGTGTTCGATATTAACGAAATTTTTGCTGTCAGTACAGGTAACGAATTGGTCAGGGAGTGCATTCCAAAGAAAAAAAGAAAAACGATTACATTAGGGAAGAAGGCAGTGATCCTGGCTGTTCCGCGGCCGGGTAAAGGTGATATGGCAGAGCTTTGACACATACGAGAGGATGTTCGCAATGGTGATTTAAGAAGGTGGTTGGTTCAGCGCGGATTGTAAAAGAAGGAGAGAAGCAAACAAAGGCTTGGTATGATTCGGAGTGACTTCAGTGTTTGCAGACCGAATGATTGCTTCATAGAAGTAATCAATCTGTCTAGGCCTAGGTGACTGTTTGACGCCACCTCGCTTCGAACAGGACGCCAATAAGTCATCATCGTCATCATCATCATCATCATCATCATCACCATCATCATCATATTCATATTCGCGGCAGCGTTGGCATCGACCGTGCAAATAGCTCTCCTTCACGCGTCTACAGCACCAGCGGCGGCATTGCATTAGCCTCTCTGCAATGCCCAAATAAAGCCTGCCGTGTCACTTTGTTCGGACAATAAATAAACACAAACTCGTGTTTCGATTCTCTATGCATTCACACGAGGCTTCGCCGTATATACACTCGAATTTGTTGTATCAGATGATTTTTTTTTGTTTGTAGTGTGGCGCTGTAGAAAGCTTGCCACATAATTTTAAAACTTTCCTGCACCCCGCGCTCCACCTCGACTCAGAAAGCGGATGGCATCGCGGCCCCTCAACATTGCCTTCGAGAACTGCGCTCCAAGATGGCGCAGTCTCGGAGGCAATGCATCGACACTTCACGGCGTAGTGTCTTTTTCAGTCAAGGGGCGGCGCTATAATCAACCCGAAGGAGCGTCCACTTTTCTTAAGCGCTGGGATTCAAACTGGATGCAGAGTTAACGGGCCAGCAGTTAATACAGGCTCTAGCGCGAGTGCATTGTGGAATTCCGAAGGTTTAGGTGTTTTTGGTTGGCGGGGCCGCTGTGTAGCGTTTGTCCTCTATACAGGCAACCAGGAGTCATCAAAAGAAAGAGTAGGAAACGGATACATTAATTGAATGGAAACCAGAGAAACACAAAGAACGATGACGATTTACAACTATGACGAGAAAGAAATTGCCAAGAAACATTTGCGTGATACCACAAGGAGTAGTACCTTGCCATTTGACACTGTAGCTGGTGAACTAAGGACAAAAACATACCTTAAAACAAGTAATCGCAACAAGGTGAGGCACGTGAGTGCTGACGCAAGAAATCTGGAAGCAACTCGGCCAATCCTTATGGAATGCGAAGCTATTCACCCGGTGATACCCGTAGGTAACGAACACCTTCCAGAAGCCCAGGGATTGAAAGTGAATGGAGCCACTTACCGGCCAGCAGTCGGAATAAGAAAGATACGTTTAGACTATTACTGGGGAAGAAAATGAGGAAGGGATTGATAGGACTGGTTCCGTTACAGGTGTCAGTAACGGTAAACCGTATAGAACATTTAAGGACGATGAAAAAGATGGAGACGTAGACAAAATTCTAGACCTAAAATCATGCATAATATACCTGATGAGCCCAAGCAGGCTATTTGATCATTTGTCGCCACCCCGTCTTGAAGGGAGTGCCAATGGGAATCATCGTCATCGTCATCATGTAGGGGAGTAGTGGCTTCGAATCGAGAATCGTTTGAGGATACTGGGGTTAGACACATACAATAGCTTGAATGGGAACATACTAAGCGCCCAATGTTAGGGCGTGAAAATTGACACAGTAGTTGTAAATTTTACTGTCATAGTATTAAGTTACTCCATGCGGCAGTGCTAATTACTTCTCGCTCAAAGATAGATTGTATTTCACTCTGTGTAAAATCTGTAGCAAATTATACTCTGCTGCATCATATTTGTATGTATAATTGCGAGACCACTTGGTAATGTGCAGCTCCTGGACAAAGCGTTATTACATTTTTTCTAAAGGCAATTTTAGGTACTGCGAAATATAAAATGTTAAGCGTTATCCAAATGTTTTTTTTTCGGAATGACATTTTTGCTACGTGATTAGTTTTGGTGCATTCGTAACAGTCAATTTGCCTTCTCACGCATATATTCAAGCTAATTTTTGTTTAGGTGGTTGTCTTTATCCACACCAATTTTGCCGAAGCCTCCATAGTGGGTATGTGCCATTTGTTGAGGGAACAAACAACCAAACTACTAACTGAATTCCGAAAGGAAATACGTAGTTCTTATGCGGTATTGCGCCGATATACAGCGTGCACAGAAAAAGATTACAAATAGTTGTTAACCTTTAAACATTGCATATATGGTTAAAATTTGGTTCAGGTTCACAGGGGAAGCATTACGTCGTGACTTTCTTTCTACTACTTAAACCTTAAACAATTAACATTAAAAAGCGGAACATAAAGAACTGAAAAGTGAGCACGCCGATTTACGATGGAACCATACTCGAGATAAAAAAAGAAAAACGGGAATATCTATGTTTACAATCTAAAACGTGTTTAGCATGTCATCCACGCTTTAGCAACGATGTAGTGGCACACAAAATTACAGATTTCCTTGCGAGCATGACCCAGGCTCTTCGCACCAAAAGATAAAATATGTAATCCAGATAAACTAAGACCACTACGCGAAAGGAATTGCTCTATGTGTATCATACTTCCGGGATTATATCTTCGGTAAAAGAGTACAAGAGAGGAAAATGCTCCAACGATTCTAGATCTTCACGCGGCACTTAACGTCTTGTTTGCGTTCCCAGCTTGCCCCCCTGTCGGCCCTGCCTCTCTAGTGCAGCAGATATATTGTATTATGCTTGAATTCCCAGAAAGCCGCGGCCTCCTTACAGAACGGTCACGTGAAAATTGCCTGATTATAGACTGCAATATTAGTGAAACTGTTAGTCACTCAGCTTCGTGGTCTGATGTGTTACGCAAGAAAATTGAAAATATTTTGTTTCATGTCATTATATCTGCGTGTTTCAACTGCGCTCTCCTTGTTTCTTTTGTTGCGCGGGTTGAGTAATTAGCAAAGATGACGGCTGCACAGGCAGGTCTTTGGGTGGTGTGGTACGCTGTTACAAAATCGCGGGTTACACAAAAGAAATTTGAGATGAACGTATGAACGGTATAGACCACACATAAAGACAAGCGGTGGACGAGATCGGGAGGGCGTACGCCATAAGCCCCGAAATGTCAATTCGTAGAATGTCAGGAGAGCCCCTATAGAAATGTATATAATTATTTCCAAAGTATATTTTTCTGAGTTTGTTTATGACAACACAAACTGAGAATCCTTAAAGCTAACCGGTCCCTTCAAGTTAGCACTTGAAAGCATGGAGATTATTGACGCGGACGCCCTGTTCTTGTGGAAGCGTGGTACTATGAAGTCTTCTACAAATCGCTAATACAAGGAACTCCGCGGCTACAATCGTTCTGATATCGTTGCAATCACAGCACGTGTGTTCGTCTAACCTTGGTACTCTTGGCTTCTGACTTCCCAGTGGCTGACGTAGACGCGCTTTAGGTTCCTAAGGTTTCAGGCTACCGTTTCTTCTAACGCATAAAGGCAGTACAAATCTAGTGGTGATGCTATAATGACGCACCTTGCATGCACAGGAGTACCCTGAATTTCATGATTTTTGTACCGATGATCGCTATAGTATTGATGCCGTTTGGCTAAAATTTAAGTTTCACTCCATGCATTGTATGCGTAATTTCGTCCCAACTGCGTACAAATCAACTCAAAAACGCAATCCGTGGATCACGCGTGACATAATCCATACTAAACGTAAAATCAAGAGGTTACGAAAAACTAGCAAGCAACGGAATGTTTCAGGCTACCGTTCTCAACTAAATTCCCTTACTAGACTACTTAGCTAACAAGTGCGTAACACTAAAAAGAAGTTCCGTGTCTCTATATTGCACGAGTTTGTTAAGAACGCGCCTCAGAAATTATGGCAGTATATGAATGCAAAGCTGACTAATCCAGCTTCCCCAGATGCACTAGATCAGGCCAGAGCTCATGATCTTAACGACTATTCTCGTTCGGTTTTCACAACTGATAATGGTACTGCGAAAATAAATCCCTTCCTTTTACAATCAGGATAGTCGATGGCTAGGCACGCCTAGTTTATCGGAGGCAGGTATCCTTTCACTCCTATTAGGCATCAATAAAAAGAAAAGTAGCGGTCCAGACGCAATTCCCAACAGCTTTTTGAAACGGTACGCGGAGCCAGTCAGCAAATATATTTACCTCATATATTTCAAATCCTTTAAATATAGTTGCCTTCCTGCTGAATGGAAGATTGCTAAAATTACTCCCGTACTCAAATGAGGTAATGCAGCGTCTCCTTCTAATTACCGGGCCTATTTCTATCACTTGCACTTGCAGCAAAATTCTAGACCACATTGTATTAAAACTTGTAATATGCTTTACTGAGTCGAACTGGTACTTAAGAAGCCGACCAATGAGTTAGGGGTAAGAGGGAAAATAGAGGAATTCCGGATCAAGCTACAGAACAGGTATTTGGCTTTAACTCGGGAAGAGGACCTTAGTGTTGAAACAATGAACGCCAATCTTATGGGCATCATTAAGGAGTGTGCAATAAAAGTCGGTGGTAACTCCATTAGACAGGATACCAGTAAGCTATCGCAGGAGACGAAAGATCTGATTAAGAAACACCAATGTGTGAAAGCCTCTAACCCTACAGCTAGAATAGAACTGGCAGAACTTTCGAAGTTAATCAACAAGCGTAAGACAGCTGACATAGGAAAGTATAATATGGATAGAACTGAACATGCTCTCAGGAACGGAGGAGGCCTAAAAGTAGTGAAGAAGAAACTAGGAATTCACAAGAATCAGATGTATGCGTTAAGAGACAAAGCTGGCAATATCTTTACTAATATGGATGAGATAGTTCAAGTGGCTGAAGAGTTTTATAGAGATCTGTACAGTACCAGTGGCACTCACGACGATGATGGAAGAGAGAATACTCTAGAGGAATTTGAAATCCCACAAGTAACGCCGGAAGAAGTAAAGAAAGCCGTGGGAACTATGCAAAAGGGGAAGGCAGCTGGGGAGGATCAAGTAACAGCAGATTTGTTGAAGGATGGTGGGCAGATTGTTCTAGAAAAACTGGCCACCCTGTATACGCAATGCCTCATGACCTCGAGCGTACCGGAATCTTGGAAGAACGCTAACATAATCCTAATACATAAGAAAGGGGACGCCAAGGACTTGAAAAATTATAGACCGATCAGCTTACTGTCCGTTGTGTACAAAGTATTTACTAAGGTAATCGCAAATAGAATCAGGAACACCTTAGACTTCTGTCGACCAAAGGACCAGGCAGGATTCCGTAAAGGCTATAGATCAACAACAGACCTTATTCACACTATCAATCAGGTGATAGAGAAATGTGCGGAATATAACCAACCCTTATATATAGCTTGCTTTGATTACGAGAAAGCGTTTGATTCAGTCGAAACCTCAGCAGTCATGGAGGCATTACGGAATCAGGGTGTAGACGAGCCGTATATAAGAGTACTGAAAGATATCTATAGCGGCTCCACAGCCACCTTAGTCCTCCATAAAAAAAGCCAGAAAATCCCAACAAAAAAGGCGTCAGGCAGGGAGATACGATCTGTCCAATGCTATTCACAGCGTGTTTACAGGAGGTATTCAGAGACCTGGATTGGGAAGAATTGGGGATAAGAGTTAATGGAGAATACCTTAATAACTTGCGATTCGCTGATGATATTGCCTTGCTTAGTAACTCAGGGGACCAATTGCAATGCAAGCTCACTGACCTGGAGAGGCAAAGCAGAAGGGTGGGTCTAAAAATTAATCTGCAGAAAACTAATGTTTAACAGTCTCGGAAGAGAACATCAGTTTACGATAGGTAGCGAGGCACTGGAAGTGGTAAGGGAATACATCTACCTAGGGCAGGTAGTGACCGCGGATCCGGATCATGAGGCTGAAGTAATCAGAAGAATAATAATGGGCTGGGGTGCGTTTGGCAGGCATTCTGAGATCATGAATAGCAGGTTGCCATTATCCCTCAAGAGAAAAGTGTATAACAGCTGTGTCTTACCAGTACTCACGTATGGGGCAGAAACCTGGTGGCTTACGAAAAGGGTTCTACTTAAATTGAGGACGACGTAACGAGCTATGGAAAGAATAATGATGGGTGTAACTTTAAGGGATAAGAAAAGAGCAGATTGGGTGAGGGAACAACAGCGAGTTAATGACATCTTAATTGAAATCAAGAAAGAAATGGGCATGGGCAGGACATGTAATGAGGAAGGAAGATAACCGATGATCATTAAGGGTTACGGACTGGATTCCCAGAGAAGGGAAGCGTAACAGGGGGCGGCAGAAAGTTAGGTGGGCGGATGAGATTAAGAAGTTTGCAGGGACGAGATGGCCACAATTAGTACATGACCGGGGTAGTTGGAGAAGTATGGGAAAGGTCTTTGCCCAGCAGTGGGCGTAACCAGGCTGATGATTATGATGATTGAGTCGAATACTATCTTCCACATGAATCAGGATGGCTTTAGATCAGGATTATCCACTGTTACACAGCTTGTCGAAACACTGCATGACCTGGTCCTCGGCATTAACGAGCGCATTCAAACTGACGTCATTTTTCATGATTTCTCGAAGGCTTTCGAGAAATCGAAACTTGCTCCAGTGTTATCAGGCGTTCCCCAGAGTTCAGTATTAGCTCCAGTTTTGTTTTTAATATTTATAGATGATATTACTAACTATGCTGACGTGAAACTTAGGCTCTTTGCAGATGACTGCATGCTCTATAATGAAGTACGACACCACGATGACCAGGTGAAATTAAATAATGCCTTAAATAATATAACTCAGTGGTGTGCAGATTGGCAAATGACAATAAACATTGATAAAACCGTATTCATGTCCACTACAAATAAAGCGTCTAAGTTTGATTTTCCATACCATTTTAACGATGTGCCTCTTCGAAGTGTAAACCAGTATACATACCTAGGTCTCATAATATCGTCTGATCTCAGCTGGACAGAGCACGTGCGTCAAGTGTCAAATAAGGCATTTAACGAAGTATATTATTCATTAAACGGGCCTTGTCATATTCTACACATTAAACAAAGCTTCTCGCATACGTCTGTTTTGTCCACCCAGTCTTAGAATACGCCAATACTGTGTGTTTCCCTCACACTGCGAACGATATCGCAATTTTGGAAAGGGTGCAGCCGAAAGCGGCGCGTTTTATCTTTAACAGACACGGACGCCTTGACTCGCCTACTGCTCTGTTACAGCGTGCTGGTCTAGCTACCCTTGAAATTCGCGCAAAGCTTTTTCGGCTCAAATTTATGTACCAACTATTGCCTAGGTCTTTCCGTATAAAGCCTGACACTTACTTGAAATTTCGTGATACTAGACCGACTAGAAGGCATGCATGAGAACTTGTAGAATATCCGTTTATTGATACTACTTGTCGCTGTTCTTTCCTGCCACGCTCAATTCGTGAATGGAATACACTGGATGTAGTCGCAAAACAGCAGACAACACTAGCAAAATTTATGGAATTAATCGAGCATGCTGTATTAACCTAAAATGAGTTGTCAATATAAGTAATTAAATTGCTTTCGCCATGCAATCCATTCCGTTTCAGTTTGTGATAGGAAAGCACTTGCCTACACTTTTTGTTCTGTAGAATTTGTATCTGAATCATGCTTTCTTCTCTGCATTCTTTTTTCCTTACTTTCCCTGCTGGTTGATGCACATTGGCTTCGTTGTGTGCATTATTATGTGTGAATGTACTACTGCTATTCTTGTATAGTCTCCAATCATTATGGGCTCTTTTTCTATAGAATGTTTTAGTAGTGTTCATTGATGAGTTGTGACTTGTTGCTCACCCCTGTAATAGTCCCCACGGGGGATTGACAGTATTCTGTAAATAAATAAACAAATAAATAAATTGTTGCTTCGCGCATTGCCGATTGTAGCAGTTACAACGCAACATTTCTTTTTCTTTAATGTGTCAAGTTGCTAATTCACAAAGCCACTTGAAGCCTGAAGAACTACGTTTGCGCAAATCCGCATACTGCACCCATCATTCCCACGATGTATGAACCACCATACTTGCAGCTCTAATATACGCTATAGTGCTACGGTTTTATCTAATAATTTTTTTTTGAAGCTCTATCACACGCTGCTCTCCTGACCGGTTACCCCAGCTAACATGAAGCAAGTTCTATTACTATGTGTTCTCAGCAAGACGAGGTATCGTGTAATATGTTTTTCATCTTCATATGACATCTACAAGTTGCCTAACCGACCGTTTGTTTCCAGAAGTTCATACAAAATACTCAGATTCCATATAGGCCAAATTCGTCGGAATTCTGCTAAGAAGACTTCGTGTTCAAAGAAACACAACAAAACCTTTTTTGCAGATAAGACCAATTAGATGTTATTCGCTACGTTACGAAAGAGTTGTCATTATTTCTTGCGTCCTCGTCATAAATTACCAGTTATGATTTCTCCAACAACTTAATTATTAACTTTGTGGCAGCACAAGGTTCGTGGCAGAGCATTTAAAAAATCACGTTACTTTTGTTTGTGACGCACTACCTTTCGTGTAGCTCTTTTTCACTAACGTGAAAAGACAAAAAAAATCTTTAAAATAATGCTGCTCTTGGAAACGCATATGCGTTGCAATGGGGGCATTTGCACGTACCGTTTGCTGTTTCATTTCGTAAGTTAGGACGTCGCCAGGAAGAACGAAAGTGACGTTTCCAAATGCGCTCTACAAGATTTGTAGCGAACATTGTGGCTATAAATATATTAATAAAACTTTGCTAGTTAATGAGTACTCGTCGATCAAGAACAGGAACACATAAATACGGAAGGACTTTCCCAGGAGGTTGCAAACGATATGCTATTGATTTCAACTGCACCGAATGATCTCACGCCTTTTTTTAAACATTACTCCGCGTTAAGTGGCCCCCAGTACTGGTATATTCAATATGATTCGTGAACAACAACCATCTACGTAACTGCGGCGCTCCGGTCGGTACGGTGATGATGCGCAGTACCTGGACTTGCCTAAGCTTCATACTTCCCACTTCGGAAGACTGGCTCTGCAAAGTTTTGGCTTTGAATGCGCCACATTTTGTGCCGCAGGAGCAAACTTTCGAACTAAAAAGACAGTTGTAGCTTTGCGAATTGACCAATTTCAACAAAAATGGTGCATTATAAGGGCAACAATTCGCAATGAATACTGAGTTTTGCGGTGGCTTGTTGTTTGTAGTGATGAGCTATAGATACAGGTCGCAGTTTCGATCCGGCCGTGGCGGCCTTTTTTTGGATTGGGGGGCGATATGCAAGAACTCTTGTGCCTAAATCTAGGTGCACGCCAAGGAGCCTCAGGGGGTCAAAGCTGATCAAGACTCTGCCGCAATTATATGAGAGGCGAAATGCAAAAACGCTGTCGTGTCTAAATTTTGGTGCGTGCCCAACGAACTTCAGGTGGTCAAAACTGGTCAGGAGTCCGCCACTATATGGCGTGCCTGATAATCAGACTGTGGCTTTTTCGACGTAAAACCCCAGGATTTATATATTTTTTTTCGAGAGTCGTTGCACGCGTTTATAAATGTGTGGTTGTTTGGGTGAGAAATGGATACGCGGCAGAAATAATGCGAACACAATGTATGAAGCCTCAAGCACGAAGCGAGAAAAGGCAATGTTATGCCGATCGATGAAGTAAATAATTAATTGATATTTGACTCTACATTCCATGCAGCAGAAATCCAGGGAACAGGGACAAAAAGCCTGCAGTACAAAATCTTGAAGGGGTCCATGTAGCGAGGCAGATGCTAGTTTACAGCAGTGTCAAACAAGCCGGTAAGTGTTAATTAAACAAGACGTCAACGATAAAGAAAAAAAAGGAAATCCTGATCCGCGTAGTGAGATACAAAGGTAACACTGTGATTGACAATAATCACCACACCAACATCTGAAAGGCTTCGCAAGACAAAGTAAACACTGCCACGCCCCCACAACAGAAACTGAAACACGTTCAGCTACCACATTCCTGCGGCTGCTGAAGGGTATCGCAGTGCCAGTGGTTCAATTAGAAACTCTAACAGGAAAAAAAATATTATGCAGATCCAACGCACATTTTGGAAACTGTGTGAAGCGAAGCCTTAGTGAAGTGGTTAATGAAATGCCATAGACATTCCCATTTCATTCCCGCGTCCTTGACACAAAGGAAACTGGGGTCTGCGCGCATGCGCTTTAGCGCAGCCGTGCTCCGCATTGTGAAACACGCGACGTTCGTCTCAAAGAGCCAGTTAGTGTTGGCACGATAGCAGTATGCGTGTGGCTGTTACCAAACGGGTATATTATGTGGATACAGTGCCGGGGGACCGAGGTTCGATCCCCGCTATGGGCGCCGTAATTCACTATTATAAAGCAAAGCGTACATTACCTCTTCCTTGGACTTTTCCGCTGCTGCTGCTGCTGCTGCTGTCTTGCGCGCCATGTTGGGGTGTGCTTCAGAGCGTGAATATACGCGGAAGGAGAATGGAATAGAGGAAATGCGACGCGAGTAACTCGTTTGGACCTCTCCATCGCGTCATGTGCACAACACATGTGCATCGCGCATGCGCACAACGGCCTCTTGGAGCTTCCTGGACGTCGTCACATTAACCACTTGAAAGCTGTAATTATCCGCGAGCCCCCGCGAAACCATTGCAGAAACTGCAGCGTGCGCCCTTATACTAACATGCCAAACATAAGGAGAGGTAGACAGAATGGGACAGATGGGGACAGGGAGAAGAGGCAGAGAATGGGTAGAATCGCGCAGTCGCGAAACGAGTGAATGTAGAGTTTTTAGCGTGTCCGGTATTCGGGTAAACGCAAGCGGACCAACCGTTTTGCCGGATGAGCGGAGACGCAAACGTGAATGGCTTGCATGGTGCAACCTGCAGTCTTCGCTCGCAGTTTCCATACAGGGGCAAAGAGAGGGGCAGGGAAAACGCGACGTCAGAAGGCAAGGAAGCACCGTTACTATAAACACGACAGCGGTTGCGGGCAAACCGAAGGTATGGTACTTTTCTTTTTCAAGGGAGCTACTGACGCAGGGTGTGTAGACGCAAAGCCGCATTAAATCACCGTAGCGTCCGTCTAGGAGATACTACGGAAGCGGTCATGCGTCCAATCAACACTTCTGTGCCCACCGCAATAGCTATGCGGCTGGAGCATTGCTCGACGTCGCAGGTTCGATGCCAACTTTGGCCAGCGGAATTTCGAAAGTAGCAAAATGCAAGTACGCTCGTGCACTTAAATTTAAGTGCACGCTGAAAAAAAGCACCACGGTGTCAAAATTAATCCGGAGTCCGCTACTACGGCGTTCCTCTCAATCCGACTCTCGTTTTGGCTCTTACAACTCCATAATTCGGCCTCTACCTCTGCCGTGATGCGATGTGCCACTTGAGGCAATGAAAATGTTCAACCTTCTCATAGGTTATGAACAATGGCACACAACCATGCCTCAAGCAAACAGGTATCCGCTGTGTGTTCCGTGTACTACGCAGATAAACGGCAGTGGTGCACGCAAGGTAACGTTTCACATCGACTCAACACTCGCGTGTGAGACCAAACGCTGAAAAAATTACACATTCGCCGTCAACATCACCGTTAATTATCGTCAATCGTAGCAAACAGCACAGAAAGCTTCGCCTCCATTGATTACACCAGTGCGTAGGATCCGCATATTATTTTATGTTATGAGCTCTTTGTCGAGGCAGCGGCAGCGTCCAGCAACCCCGGCAAGGAAAATCAAGGCGGGTTCGCAAGAAAACTTGGCTTTAGTATATCTATTGTCAAGGTCACTGTGCACAGTCTGGCGGCGTAGTAGCTATCTCAGCGAAAATGTCCGTTGTTTCTTCCTGTGGCAGGAAAAAAAAAAGCAGACGAACGGCAATTTCCGTCCTGTTGCAGGCGGATGTGTAAAGGAGAGTACATGACACAGACGCTGAAAAGAGCAGACGGCTCCTAGATACTTCTTTGTGTTTTCTTTTTGTGGGGTCCCCCTCCCCTCTCCTGTTCAATATAAGCGGCCCACAAAGGTCCATTTTTTCCCCCTGCTCTCCGTCGTCTCGCGTTCGCTGATCAGCCTCTCTTCCCACGCATTATTTTTTACGTGGTACGTTTAAGGTCTTTTATTCATTTTTATTTCCACCGACAAGATAAGGTGAGCACGTGAAATATTTTTTTTTTTCCTTAGCCTTATTCGCGCAGCGTCTGCTACGCGTAGCAGCTCCGTCAAGTGCAACCTGACAAGAAAACAGACATCCCAATCGTCACTGGCACTATACTATCGCTTTCACGAGTTTGCGCGTGCCCCACTTTGCGTTCATTTGCGTGTCAGATGCGCCCGTGTCGACGCATAACCTCGGTTAGTGCGCTGGCCGGCGGATATTTAAGCGCCCGCGTCAACAGTTTTGCCTGGAACTCTCGAGTGCACTGACCAGCCGAGCAACGAGCGTGAGTAATGCCGTGGCATCCGCTCTCGTGTTATGTTTCTAACCAAGCAATAACGCTGTAGCTGTTAAGTTTTTCCGTGCGCCGCTAGCTCAGGGTGCCCGATAGATAATAGTGTCTACGTGTCGGTGTGCCATTGTCGCAGATTTCTGCGTTTTAAGTGGACAACACCCAAGCTCTGTGGCCGACGTCTGAAGTAGTTGCTTCCGTACGCTAAAAGCTGTATCCGCTCGCGGGTGGGTCCACCTAATCACGCTGCGTGAGCGCTGTTATTGTCGCGTTTGTCTCGGCATCGAATGAACAACGAAGGTCTGCAATGAGTGCCGTACGTTGGCTGCAAAGTAAAGCACTCCAAGTGGTTAGTTTATCCGAAGCGCCCCTCCTCCCCTCCCTTCCACTACTGCGTGCCTCGTTATCGTATCGCATGTTTGGCACGTAAAAATCTTATAATTTAAGTTCTTTAGGTTAAATTAAGTTTAATTCGGAGTGACACCGCCGAGAAAGGTTGAGTACAAGGTAGATTGCCGTGCATAACGTCAGGAGAGCAGAAGCGCTGTGCATGGAGACCGAATCAGTGGAGGACAAAAGGAAAGCGCGTTACTCCAAAAGCAACCAGACGTGATGACCTTCTACTTAATGCCCGGCACGCGTGTTTATTGGACGTAACCGACTCTGCTTCGTGTCTTCCTGTGGAGTAGAACGTGCAGGCTGTGCGGTGTGCGTCCCGTATTGAAGTTGTTTTCGTTTCATCTATCGCGCCTTCAAACGGGTGGGCACATGGGCATGCGAAATCGTGTAGAACTGCCTGGCCCCATTCGCAGCTCGTGCGCTTGGGTGGCTTAGATATCATAGTCTACCACCCACCAAGGACGTCGGCGTTGCTGAGTAATACTTGTTGGGGGGGCTAGTTGGTGCATGTTTCCAGAAGAGGGTTATAGCACCGAAAAAACACAACACACAGCAAGCGAGACGGGACAGGCGCAACTTCCAACTGTTTATTCACCGCGTATGCGAATGAATATAAGGACAAATAAAGATGGGTAGCAAGAACCACACATGTAATACTTGTTGGGGGGCTAGTTGGTGCATGTTTCCAGAAGAGGGTTATAGCGCCGAAAAAACACAACACACAGCAAGCGAGACGGGACGGGCCCATCTTTATTCTGCCCATCTTTATTTGTCCTTATATTCATTCGCATACGCGGTGAATAAACAGTTGGAAGTTGCACCTGTCCCGTCTCGCTTGCTGTGTGTTGTTTTTCCGGCGCTATAACCCTCTTCTGGAGACGTCGGCATTCCAGCTCACCGCATATCCAACGGAAGACGCCGCTAGCAGGCCGTTTACACAGCCCGTGCACTGTCACTTTTTTTTTTTTGAGAAGCTCCTGTCGGCTGCTATACTGTGGTATATAAGTTAAACAGTAATAAACTGCCTCAGAAACGCTATTACCAACGTCGTCGTCCTCACAAACGCGTCACATTTCACGGTCGTTATTGAATCACTTTTCATGGTTATGGCTTTGTCCTCACATTCTTTCTCTGCTCCTTTTTGTTTTATTTATTTCTGTTGCCATTATATGTTTGGTATTTTTGTGCATTTTAATGTTAGAACATACTCGCAACTCTTGTTTTTGTGCTCGTGGTGAGTGCCTGCATGCATAATTGAACTTTCATGCCTGCTGTTAACTTTTTGTATCAGCCATTTTTTTTTTTAATTTGAAGCCGTTGTTTCTCTAATTTGCACTACGCGTATTTGAATACATTTGTACTTACAACAATGTGCGTTATCGCGCGCAGTGTGATCTACAGCGCGCGAGCGCTTCACCAAGCGCTCTCCCAGGTTGGATAGTGGCACCGATTGGCCGCGTGTTCCCCGACTTTAAGAGGGAGGGTCCCGCTGTTTTTTTTCCGACATCACCCCTTCATCCATCTTTTGCCCCGCTCTCCCGGGCTTGTGGATCAAATTATCATTTAACGAAAATAATCTGAACAAACCGATGGCGAGCGGGGTATCGTGCCCCTGCAAATTAATACTACCGTTATCTCGGATAATTTACGCTTGATTTATCTCCCCTCGTTGCGTCGTCACACAGGCTTTCTGCATTGCCGCTGAACGCCTGCATCAGCCTTTTCTCTCCGTGGTTTCAACATAGCTGCCAGTTCTTCGTCTCTTATCTGCGATATTTCTCAAGCACCCCCTTCCCCCTTTCCTCAAGCAACTAATATCTAGTGAGGAGCAGTGGGAGGCTGCCTTGCGCAGCTCCAGGCCCGAACTTCAGGAGGCCATCCTGGAGTGGGCTGAGAGGATAAAGGAGGCCTACTTCAAGTAGTTCCTCCCCCCACCCTCTATTCCATTGCCCCCTTCCCTTTAAAGAGGGATAAATAAAGTTTTTCATCATCATCATCACGTAGAGCAGCGCGGCACAATGATGGACGCATTGCTCGCGCATAAGGTGGCCGCCGTCGGTGTAGTTGTCGCTTTCGTGAGACCAAAGTCATGCGCGCTAAAATGGCGGACAGGCCACAAACGACTAGACATGAAAGGGGCGTTGTTCGAAACAGAACCGTCTCCCTCGGGAACACTATCCAAGCAGGGAGAGCGGTTTGCGACGCACCCGCGCGTTGAAGCTCGTAGATAGCGTGATGCACGGTAGTCTTTACCAACCCCTCATGTAAAACCCCTACACGAGGTATGATGAATAAATTTCAGATATATCCGAACGGTTTCGTAGATCTCAACAAGTGCAGATGTTGATTTGAGCAGCGGTCGTTTTACGCGATCATGGCGTGCCGCTTAGTGGATCTTCTTCGGTCTGGGTTTTTAACACCACTCTGGCCGAGGTGCAAGAGTGAGCCGTATTACGTGAAGTGACATTCAGTCGCGGGTTTTCGATAGAACTAGCTCGGGCTCTGAAAGCACGTGTCGTATTGCCTCGAGCCAAATTTGTGTCGACGCGTGGTGGTCGCCGTGAAAGGGGAAAGAAGCACGGTTAGTCACACCCGCCCAACCTGGCATTTCTAGAAGGCGGGGAGCACCTCGTCGGCAACCGGCAGCGATGACGTGCGTGTATTTTGCAGAGACTGGCGCCTAATGCGGTTGAGTGTATAACGATGAATAATGCTGCTGCTGTGGTAACACGTAAAGTTACGAGTGTGAGCGGAAATGAGCGAGGCCTGATCGCGCACTCTCGGCTCTAGATGGGACGCTGCCCGTTATTGTAGAAACGAAGCGCGCCGTGAGGGAACGGTTGTGCAGAGCAAGAGGCACTGTTTTCAGCACCCTTGCAGGCAGGACTTCTCTGCGCTCATCGGTGAATTCTATAACACCTCCCTTTCCCACTTAATTTTCGGCAGCGACCGCGTGGCGTATCGCCCCAACTCGGATAACAAGATATCCAAATCGAGCAACCCTGTTTCCTTCCGCACTGCTAACAATATTACCTTTCAACGTGATGAAATTTATTTATTTGACCTTGTTCTTTCTGTTGCCGTCTCTCGCAGTATGAGCGGCATGTCGCTACGGCATCTGTTCTTCCTTGTCGTGCTGAGCCGTGGGGCTGTGTGTCACCCCGACGGAGCACCGGCCGAGGCCTGCCGTGAAATGAGGCCCAATCATGGACCCGACGCCAAGGAATCCACTGACAAGGGCAACCTCAAGCTGACTGCCACGCCCCACGACAAGCGAAGCGCCAAGGGTGAGTCGACGCGCGAGCTGGGGTATCGTGCCTCTGCAAACGAAAACTGCCGTTACCTCGGGTAATTTATGCTCGCCTCCTCTCGATGCGTCGTCAGAAAGCTTTTCTGCATTGGCCGCTGAACGCCTGCATCAGCCTTTCTTCTTACACCCTTTCCAGACGCAAGCAATGATACACGTTGGTATAGTAGTGTTTTTGGGTGCACATTGAATCCTACAGGGTCAAAGTTCATCTGGAGGCACCCCCACCCCCTTCCACTTACGACGTGCCTCATCAGATGTTGGCTTTGGCGCGTTACATAATTTCGTGCTTTACGCGACGCGTGTTGTGCTAACGGCACATCAACGGGCCCAAACGGTAACTCGAGTGAAGTGTGATTGGTAGCATCTCTCCTTTATCTTCCTATTTCGCTCTCAAAGATGATACAGTAATTACTTTTTGGGGGACCGTAGCTGAAGGCTAGTCAATGGTGAAATTAGTAATGTGTACTGAGAGGGAGCCCAACTTATCAGCAATACAATGGCAACAAGGATGTAAACATTACTAACTACATTGCACAAAAATGTTCTCTAGAAAAGGCAAAGTAATTTAATGAAATGTAGCCGGGAAGAGGTGGGCTAAGCGGCAGCGACAGATGAGAAATAAGTAACCTCACGGTAATATAACCAAGCTTACGTAGTGTTGTTTTCATAAACTAGGAAGCTCTAGAAATCGCACACTCAAGCGTCCTCGCGTATCCAAAGGCCCACGTACTGCCTGTCGGCTTGCGTTATTTGAACCCATTTTCCGTTCTTTTGCACGGCCGGCGCTTTTGCGACTTCTAACTTTGCGTGGCCACTACTTCCAGCGCCTCGCTACCTGTCAAGAAGAGCAGTTTACGATACGTAGCGAGGCACTGGAAGTGGTAAGGGAATACATCTACTTAGGGCAGGTAGTGACCGCGGATCCGGATCATGAGACTGAAATAATCAGAAGAATAAGAATGGGCTGGGGTGCGTTTGGCAGGCATTCTCAGGTCATGAACAGCAGGTTGCCACTATCCCTCAAGAGGAAGGTGTATAACAGCTGTGTCTTACCAGTACTCACGTACGGGGCAGAAACCTGGAGGCTTACGAAAAGGGTTCTGCTTAAATTGAGGACGACGCAACGAACTATGCAAAGAAGAATGGGTGTAACGTTAAGGATAAGAAGATAGCAGATGGTATGACGGAACAAACGCGAGGCAGTGACATCTCAGTTGAAATCAAGACAAAGAAATGGGCAGGGCATGTAATGAGGAGGGAAGATAACCGATGGTCATTAAGCGTTACGGACTGGATTCCAAGGGAAGGGAAGCGTAGCAGGGGCGACAGAGTTAGGTGCACGGATGAGATAAAGAAGTTTGCAGGGACAACATGGCCACAATTAGCACATGATCGGGATAGTTGAAAAAGTATGGGAGAGACTTTTGCCCTGCAGTGGGCGTAGCCAAGATGATGATGATGATCTTTGGGTGCTAAAGAAACCCGAAACTCTGCATTGTCGTCTTTGCCCTAGCGAGTGATTCGACGTGTTCTCCCACCTCGTGACCAGTCGGCGGCGATGTTCCCGGTAGGCTTGCTCGACCGCTAGAAGTTGAACCACGGTTTGAGCCACAATGTTAAGACGAGGGCTGCGCCTGCGTGCATGTTCCTGAGGGGTCGGAACAAAATGCCACGCGTGCTCACTGCATTTAAGCTCAGCGGGACGAATTGTCCATACCCTCACCGCAGCTCGACTTTTTGGTTGCGCCTGTGCGAGTTCTGTGCGCTCGATGTAATAGCTGTACCTCCAATCAAGCCGGATGTCGCTGGCGTTGCATTGAAAGATGTTTGGCCATTCCTATTGGAAATGTTTTTTTTTTTTTTTGTTCATAAAAGTTTACGCGTAAAAAGATTTAGTGTTGACCTTAGGTTCACGTACATAAATTGCCAAATCTAAAAAATTATATTTGTAACGAAATATATTTATTATTTGATTAATAGGTCGTGATAAACCAGTTTTTTTTTTTAAAACCAAACATGCAAGTGACTGTGGCTGGCTAGTTCAGGTTTCAAATGACCAAATAAATAGGACCTTCAAAGAAAATTTCGGGCACGTGAAATGAAAGGGAGGCAGATGTAGAAAGCTCCACACTTCTCTCTTCTTGAAATCCTCCCCTGGCACCAAGCTATAATTGCTGGCAAAGCTGCAAAGCAATCACGTGATGAACACCTAGAGCGAAGGTTTTGTCTACACCACCAGACATCCTGGGGAAGTGTGGCAACAACACATTGCTAAATGATCTCTGGTGCAGTGACTTTGGAAGGAACCTTCAAAGGATTTCTGATCAAAGCAGTGGACAGCAATGGAACGGTGGTCGGAAATTTCACACCGGACATGCCTGACATAGCGAAGGGAATCAAATGCGATGGTCACAATAACGTGAGTATTGCTCTTTTTTTGTATAAATGAAATAATACTGACTTATATGCATGATACGAACCATAGTCTATCACTTCCAGTGCCACAGTCTCGTAGGATAACTTACTATGGCTTCGCCAGGGTTGTCGCTACGTTCCCTAGTGCTTTCCTTGGGCATTTTTTTACCTTTGTGGTTGCTTGTACGCTTGACCACAAGTTCGGCCTTCAGCACAGAGAGCTTGTTAGAACATGTTAAGCGCAACGAACATGTTAGTTCAGGCCACGACCGCTATATGCCTTTCCATCGAGTGAGCGTGCTCCCGCCGACCTCTCTACATTGATCGTCATTGACGGACGCCTTGATGCACTGTAACGTCTGGCCCTGTGAAGGCACTGGGATCATGTGTAAGCTTTCTCAACGCTTCTTGTAATTTGCACGAGACTGCCATCTCCTGCCTTGGTAATAAACATGTACGGGAGCATCTTAAATGTTCTTCCCAATAGATTGCTTCAGGTTTGCAACGAACCGGTCAGTATTAAGAAAAAAACTGAAAAGCGTCCATGCGTCTGAATTGTCTTTAGGCCCGAGGAGGATATCTGTGCATCTGCCAAGGAAAACCGTTGCCCTGTCGAACACGTCTCCTGGATCAAGCGTAGGCTGCCGGTGAAACATCGCTTCTTCAGATACTATTCACTGTTTCGTTTTCACCGTTCTGTGAACGTGTCTTGTCTGGAAGCATACCAGCTGGCACTGCACAAAAACTCTCAGCACTCCCTTAGTTCTTCAATGGACGTGTGCCTTCCTGAATCATTGCTAGCTGCTCTGTAGGTGTGCAGCGTTTGTCTACGCTTTCGAGGTACGGCATTTAGGTGCTGATAAGCAGCCCCGCTTCAAGCATCTCAAGGTACATTTGATTGGGCGTCTCCGAGCTCTACAGGGCACTCTGGCGGCGTGCAATACATCGGGCTAATTTGTGGTCGGCTCTTTCAGAACGTCGAGCTCAGCGCACGGAGGAGCTCACTTTCGACCTAGGAGCGTGACCGAGATCTGGCGGAGTTCCGGTCACGTTGCGGCTCCGGCAGCCTCGGTTGTTCACGCGATGTCAGCCGCTTCCGTCATGGCGGTGTGCCTCGACCCCTGTGCGCCTTGATTGGGGGCTGGCTAAGGGGAACGACGCCGTCGTCCGTATATATCTATCGCCGAGGGTTGCTTGTTGGTGAGCAGATGAACCCGGAAGGTTCAAGGAAACGAGAAACGGGTTCACTTTACATATTCACACAACTGGCCTCAGATATGGGGACACTCATGTCGCTACATCACTACATGTCTGATTGAGCACACACGTGTCGGCTCGCAACTCGCTACACCAAAGGTGTCCGCTTTTGAAACATTCATTTTTCCTAGGTAACTATACGAGGTGATCTTAACATGTGCCTCGTCCAATTATAACGGTCGAACTCTTCGCAAAATCCCACCCACGCTCGCACCACATTGCTGGACTCGGGCTCTGATGTACAGCCTTCGAACCCACATAGGAAACAATGGATAGACAATCTGGAAACGAATCCATGCGGTTTTCACGGAAGTTGTGGACACTGGCTCATTGCTCTCCGCGACGGTCAGCTCGTCAGGGCCATGAGACCTCCACGGTCGTTACCGCCTTCACGGAGTGCTACGCCTGTTGTCGTCTCGAAGGGAGCGTCTGTTTTCCCGATGAAGTCGGCGTCAAGCCCAGTCGCCGTCCTGGCGGGCGCTGGTGAAGGGGGGCTACCTCGTGCGAGACACCCAAACAATGCGCATTGCTGTTTTGGGACGCAAAACTGCCGGCCACGACTCCCGACCAAGAAGTCGCTCACGGCGACCGTTCACGCCGGCAAGCGCTACCTGCCAGTCGCCACACCGAAATCTTTTACGATTGATGCCGTTCAAGTCTACTCGTACCGCTACGTGCTCGTAAACTAAGCGTCAGCCCATACGGACCAGATGTTTCTGCGCCTCTGATTGGCTCAAAAGCTTTGCGTCTTCAGTGTAACGACTGAAAAAAATAGAGCAGTGAACGGCTGACCCAAAATAGAAGAAAAATGATAGAGGGCTTCTAAAAGAACAAAAATAAAGGGATGCCGTGCCTGTACCTCTGGAGTGTATCACAGAGCCAAAGGTGTCGCTGTTCGACCAAAGCAGCCATTAGCGACTGTTTGATACCTACTTCTTCACGAGACCTCTGCGATTCGCCGATTCGAATAAAGCCTAACGCCAACGGTATCCCACCGGTCTCGTCTCGCGCCCCAACGAGGCGCAATGCCTGCAATGCCAGTGGCGAGGCTGCTCATGACACGACCGTAGTGAGACGCCTGGAAGCTACCAGGGCGCTGTTTCTGCTCAGTAGCGGTTATCCTGCGTGGTACGTCGCGCCATGCTGCACCCGTGTGTAACTAAAACACTATCAGAGGAGTTCAAGGTCAGGGATGAACCGCGTTGTCGCGGCGAAATACTTCGCACTTCGTTCAAAACTGCCATTCTTTTTTTCTATTCTTCTGTGTCTAGTTTTCTGTCTAGTTAATGATTGACCTCGTGGAAATGTGCATTTTCGACTGCTGTCTATCGCAGAGTGCCATCACTCACACGAGCCGAGGGGAGAAAAGTTCTGTTCAAGTCACGTGGACAGCTTCGGACAACTATAAGGGAGGTGACGTGACATTCAGGTAAGAGAACCTGTGCTATCGCAAATTTCTGCTATTGTGACTGCATCCAGCTGACATAAACGTTGCGCCGGAAATGTTTGTCGGTGTATACTTGCAATGTTGGTCAATAAAAAAATTGGATAAAGTACCATGTAACTTCACCGAGAAAGGTCCATGCTCTGTCAAGCGCGCACTTGGTAATCTTACGTAACGTGCTCTTTGAACTGAAGTCCTTGCATTAAGCATGTTCAAATGTTCGATTTCTGTTCGCTGGAAGAGAAATGTACTGGCAAATTCTATATAACATTGTTACAAGAATTTGCGATAAACTGGCAGGGTAATTTCGAATTTCTTGGGGTATTGCGAGAAGGATAATGAAAACGCTGAAATATAACAAAGAGCCGAAGGGGCGCGTGACACGCATTTTAACTACTTGCGTGTACGAACCACGTGCGCAAACCATGTAGCTTACAACATGCGCGTAAGAAAACCTGACCGCGTTTTCCTCTCAGCAGACGACCTTCGCGTCAAGTTTTCAAACTTCCTGCTCAGGTGCCATCTTGTTCGAGCAGCAAAGTAGCCTGCATCGTATTGTACTTGAATGCTCTCTTCGTGAAGCCGTCTTCTTAAACTGTTTCACCATTGGAACGGGACTCAATATGGCCGCTGTATGCTTAGCCTTCTATTTTGCCGCCTGCGGCGAATACTGGAACACGTACAGCTCCAGTCGGTCAAAATTATTCCTAAGCCCTCCGCTGTTTAGTTCCTTACGGGCCCAGGTCTGGTTTGAGACGGCAAACCCACCCATACCGAATCAAGTCTATGTTGTGGCCTCATGAGCTTGCAGGGTTTTTCTTACTGAATTCTTATTCGCGTGCTTCACGAATTGCCAGTGATAAGGTAGCGCCAAATTTCTTTACACCGAGTGGTGAGTATCACTTACTTGCTGGTTCCTTGATTTTCTTACACCGTATTTATACTGTGTGCTACTTCGCTGCCATAAATTGCAGTAATTATACTTATGCTAATGGCTTTGCAATCTCGCAAAACTGCTTTCCATTGTGTCAGGGCCACGGTTGTGAGAACGAAGAATGACTACTATCTCGGCCTGGAGTCATCTGCCTTGAAGATTGAGGGGCCATCGGTGAGTGTGAATGAGCCAACTTCAAGAACCACTTCAGAAATTCGTAGTTAGACAGTCAAAAGAAATGGCTAGTTAAAGGGCCTCTCACCAGGCCCCGTTGCAAATTGGTTGTGATGTTGATGTTGGTGCGAATTCACCCTATGGAACGAGTTAAAGGGCCTCTCACCAGGACCCGTTGCAAATTGGTTGTGGTGTTGATGTTGGTGCGAATTCACCCTATGGAACAACAACACAACAACCAATTTGCAACGGGGCCTGGTGAGAGGCCCTTTAACTCGTTCCATAAGGTGAATTCGCACCAACATCATCACAACAAATTTGCAACGGGGCCTGGTGAGAGGCCCTTTAACTCGTTCCATAGGGTGAATTCGCACCGCGTTAAAGGGCCTCTCACCAGGCCCCGTTGCAAATTGGTTGTGATGTTGATGTTGGTGCGAATTCACCCTATGGAACGGGTCGGTGCAAGTTCCCCGCCACGGGTGTGATAGCAAAAAAATTGAAACAATAAAATAAGTGTAACAAAAGAAAAAAAGATCATTCCCCCCAGAAAAGCCTAAATTGTTCCTGTCTACTGCAGTCTAATACCCCTGTCAAGCGGGAAACTTAATTGCACTTACGGGGAGTGCACTTCAGGACCTTGAGTGACATATTGGGCTGTGCGAGGCTAAGCGGGAAGACAGAGCACACTCGCAGTAAAAAAAAAAGAAAATAAAGGCGACAGTTAAGAGCGCGTTTTTCGAAGATATAGATTAAAAAGAAACTCCTAAAGTGGTTGTTTTACGTTGTAACACGAGTAATAATCTATATTTAAAAAAAGAACGAAACAATCCGTGACCGCTCTCCTAGACAGGGCCAGTCTAAAACGCTTGTCTTAACGAAGAAAGATAGGACGGCTGGAATTCCTGTACGAACTTTATAATAAAAACTCGAAAGTAGATCCAGACCTATATCTACGGCGTCCAGTACGAGTGTCAGCTCGAACAAATCACCCTCATGCCATTCAGCCTTACACGCCAAGGGTTGACACATTCAAATTTTAATTTCATTAGAACCATTGTTGAATGCAAAAGACTCGATGCCAGTGTGTTCACAGGGTGCCACTTAGCCGAAATGTTTCAGCAGAGGCTTGAAATGCATTTTGTGCAAATGTGTTTAAAATGTTCCCCCACTCTGTAACAGCTCGTAAGGTTTGACTGTATTGGAAAGAAGCAAAGATTTTTATTATAAGAGTGTTGCAAGTCGATGCCGGCCAAGATGAATGCCTAGCCAATCCAGAACAACATGGTGACCTTCAACGAGGCGGCATTTGATCCTGTTATGCAAAAAAGGGTGAGGCGTGCAGACAGAACACAAGAGAAGTGGACAACACAATCATGTTGTCCACTTCTCTTGTCGTGTAAGGAGGTTGTGTGATGCAGTCGCAAGACATGGACAAATGAACCTAGCCCCTCCACCCTGCTGGCGCTGAGCCGTGCTCCCGCATGGGTTGCATAAAATAGCGCTAGCCTTTTCTCCTTTCCCAGAAGAACCACTTCTCTCTGTCGTGTTGTCCACTTCTCTTCTCTTGTGTCCTGCCTGCACGCCTCACCTTTTTTGCATAATAATTACTTACCAACTAGCTCAGCTTTCTGTCTTTCTAAAATTTGATCCTGCTAGAGCAGAATTCTAGCGAGTTCGCTTCTGATTGCGTTGTTAAGAGCTGTTCAACAACTAAAATGAACATATTTCCTTTTTTTATGTATTGCATTTTGTACCATTTAAACTGCTGGCGGCGTGGCTACACACCCGACCAGCTAAGTGCGCTCCGTGAATGCACTCTGGCCGGAGCGCACTCTTCGGCAGGTGACGCTCCACTTGCGACGTTCTGATTTGGCAAAGTGCGCTTAAACCGAGTGACTCTCCGTAAGTGCACTTGCCCGCTTGGCAGGGGTATGACATCAGTCGTCTTCAGGGGTATAACTTCAGTATAACTTTGTCGTTCAGTTCACGGTGATGATGGTAATGATTTATTAGCGTCCCACTTTGATGTGGGGCCGCCGACAAATAGTCACCTAGCCTGCTTGAGATAATCAGGTGTGCATACATGCTTCATTTTAGTATTTTCGCATACGTGTTTTCTTTTTTTCATTTCCTTTTAAAAACTTCTCTACTTATGGCGTTCATTTCATAGACGCCGTCTAGCGAGCGTGTTTTGCGAATTTTTCGCGTCTTAATTATTGGATGGGAGAAAAAATTTACTGTCCGGTTCATGCCGCCAGGGCGCGGGTGTCACTGCCGAAAGAGACAGTCTCTCCCTCGGCCTTCAGTAGCATTCCCAACTGGTGTTCCTTCCCTGCTTTCTCTCAAACTGGAGACGAGGGAGGTACAGCGGCGTCTAGCCTTGCCTCCTTCTTTCAAAGTGGAGCTTTCCTGGCCTCTTCGTCCGACTTCTTCACTGCTGCTGCTGTTGCTGCTACTGCTGTCTTGCACGCCGCGTCGAGTGGGTGATTGAGAGCTGACAACAACGGTCCGGGAGACGAGATAGGCGGCATCGACGACGTTTCGCTAGAGCGGGGCCACAGTGCTTTCTGAAGCGCCCTGGGGGACGCAACAATGCCCTCTGGTCGCCGTAATTAGGCCAGGGTAGAGTGTAGAGGTGCGACTGAACGAGGACGAAGAAACATAGACACAGTGCTTCGTCTATGTATCTGTTCTTTTGTCGTCCTCGTTCAGTCGTACGTCTACACTCTACCAGGGATTCTAACCAACTAGCCCGCCAACGTGTAACCACGTAATTAGGCGTGACCCCTCGAAAAAGGATTGCAGAAGTTGCCATGCTTGCCTCTGTGCTGACGCGCTACAGCTGCGACAGTCCAGGGAGGAGGTAGGGAGAACGCTATAGAGGGAGTAGAGAGATGAAGCAGGGAATGGGTACAACTGGATCCCGTACCGACAGGCTCGTAAAATGGGTGATTAACCTTATCCCTCTCCGCTTGTGGCATTTCACCTAACATGACACGGGAGAAAGCAAATGCGTCGTCAGAAAGCATTGCTCATTTGGGCTCTCTTCAGTAAAGGAATGAGTGAATGAATGACACTTATCTGTCCGGTATGTGTACTGCGTGGACAAACACGAGGGGAGCAGGCAAGGTAACGTATAACAACGCATCACAACTGTCACTCATTTTCAACGTCACCGACAAATACCATCAATGATTCCCACTGTGCGTGGAATCTGCATATATTTTGTTTATTTGCAGCGCGGTGCATTTGCAGCGATGACGTTGCGCCTTCCACATTGGATTAGTCATCGTGAGTGGCATACATAGCACAACGAAAAGGCATTTGTGCGTGTGACTATCTGGCTCGGAGCACGGCCTCCTCAAAGAGGCTGGGCGCCGTTTCGTTTGAAATTTTACCAGTATTCGCGAGAGCTCGCAGTGCTTTAAAACTTCGCAGACACGGTCGTCAGTGCTTGTAGCATACGCTACTCTTGTTTAAAGAGGCGAAATTTCTTGAGTTCAAGCTACATTTGGACTCTAGGATTCTGGGTTGAAATACAGTTAAGTCCAGTCTTGATCAGAGGCCTTGTCATCTAAGAATGACGTATAGGTGAAACGTTGACAGCGACCCAACCAAGCAAATGCCGCGCCTGCCCCCAACGTGATGTCATTAATATTGAACTTGAAATGAAGCATGAGCTACTTGTTGACGAATAGCTGCCTTTAGTTTTGTAGTCCACTACGACAATGAGGGTAATGAAACAAGAAAAACAATACACAACCAGGTTCACCTAGAGCTGTGCTCATTGAACGAGATAAGGGTGACACTACTGCATCACCGCACGTTTTTATTGACATGCAAACATGGCGAGTCTGAACAAACATTAGCTTTACCTAAATCGAGAAAAAAGTGCTCGTGCAGGCTGCATCAAGACAAGGCATTCTCGGACAATGACGGAAAGTTATTGAGCAGAAGTTATCTGCCTTAGCGCCTTATGTCTTGCCCATTCGCTCAGGAACTGTTCCCACTGCAACATCAGCGCTCCCCTGTAGAGTTGCATATTTGTTTGCGAGCTCCAGCTTGAATTCATCTGCTTTTACGCTTACTGCGTGCAGTTGTCCTGTTTCTTCTTGTCTAACTTTACTCTGTCTTGAAATTGAGAGAAATCCTACCTCACTAACCTATGGCCCTTAAACTTTACCTTAACTAACACTTCTACATCCTGCAGCATGCTGGGATCGGCAGAGAGTATGAAATCTATTTCATTTCTTGTTTCTCCGTTAGGACTTTTCTTGGTCCACTTCCTGTTACGGCTCTTACTGAACAAATTATTCGTTATTCGGAGCCTATTCATTCCGGCGAATTCTACCAATTCTAGAGGCCAATATTGCGATTGAATATTCCTCTGTACATAAAACACATAGGACCGATAAAACCCTTGTCTGCGTGGTATTGTGCTACCTTGTAACATTTCAATGGACTTATTGAACAATGCGATTCTTGCAGTATTCAACCTCTTCATCGCCTATCTCCGCTTACTACAATATTTCAAAGTGGACGCTTCTCGGAAATGAACCGCGCGCATACACACGCACTCTCTCTCTCTCTATCTCTCTCTCTCTCTCTGGTGCCGTTTGCTCCCACGAAGAACTAGCGCTTAAATACGTTTGTTCGTCGTGGGTTCTTGTGACTTAGTAGCGTATTTCAGTTCAGCATGTTCGGAAGGTTTTCCCACAGTCTCCATGCAAGCTTACTTGTACACATTAGTGATCTCTGCGAATGTATTGTGGCTCGCCATTTTCATAGGTTTCGTGGGCTTTTTTTGGTTCCTCTTGGAAAGCCGCTGTTTTCAATGCATGTCTTGGCCCTGTAACGAAAGATTCAATTTATGGGGTTTTACGTGTCAAAACCACGATATGAACGCGAAGAACGCCGCAGTGGGGGACTCACGATTAAGTTTGGCCGCCTGGGGTTCTCCAACGTGCAACGAATGCATGATACACGGGCGTTTTTGCATTGCACCTCCTTCGAAAGGCGGCCGCCGCAGCCGGAATTCGGTTCCATGCCCTCGGGTCACATGGTACCAAACGTGGTGGTGGTGGGCACCATGTAACACCACGGTGGGTACCATGTAATGCACAATTACCTTTCCGGCGCATGCAAAATTGGAGCAGCTCCACCTTTATTTTTGGCCATGGAAGCTACATTTGCATAAAAGGAAAAAAAAAATAGCGAAATAAATGTTTTGGATTAGAGCTTCATTTGTATAGTAATTAATTTGGCTGAACTACCCGCAACTGAAAAGTCGCTCAATCGTATCAAAAACATACTGTAGGCTACATGCGGTAAGTTTACAATGCTTAAACCGGTATTTCAAAATGCCAAACTCGGGCCAACGTCTATAATACGACGTTGGGAATTACGGGTTAATAAAGGTATCCCATTATTTGATTTTTGTTTATTGTTTTGTGCAGCCAAGCGACCCAAACAAGAATGACGAAAAAGAGAAGCCTGGTAGTAGCCCCACATCGCGCTCCGAGGTCACCGCCTGGCTGGTTGTCCCAGTCCTCAGCTGTGTCATTGTGAACGTCCGACATCGCTGCCTTGCGTACCTTTAGAAAGTCACCGGACAGACGCGGGTCGCCACCGTGCTGCCGGTTTTGTTTCGAAGAAGCTGTCGTAGATTTTGTGGCCACGAGTTGGCGCCCTCGTACACGTATCGATCGTACTCCTGACAATTACAGGACAGGTATATGCGCACAGAGCGTCCGGAAGCTTGTTTTTTTTTTTTTGCAGGACTGCATCTTTTGTGCGTGGTTTGAACTACTGATATTTTTTCGAACGATATATCCTCGGCGCTGTGCAGTCGGTGCTCGCACGCGCACGTTTCTCGTTGCTTCTGTTGTAATATTAAAGTTTGGAATTCCGGCGTCCTCTTCATTGTCTGCTATTCGAACACGTGAAACTAGTAGCAAAGTTTGACAGGGCTTTACGGTAGAACAAGAATGGGTTGGAGCGCATACGACCGACATTGTCAGATGCTGACTGGAAGCTTAACTCCTTCTTTGAAAGTACGTACAATCAGTGCATTCTACCGGTGCTAACATATGGGGCACTAACTTGGAGACTGACAATGTAGCTCGAAAACAAGGACCGCGCAAAGAGCGATGGAAGGAAGAATGATAGGCGTAACGCTAAGGAGACGAAGAGAGCGGTACGGATCAGAGAGCAAACTGGTATATAGCCGATATTCAATTGACATTAGGAGGGAAAAAAATGGAGCTGGACAGGTCATGTAATGCGTAGGTTAGATAAGCGGTGGGCCATTAGGTTACAGGACGGGCGCTAAGGGAAGCCCAGTAGACTGCGGAAGAGTAAGTGGGGTGACGAAATTAGGGAATTCGCAGGCGCTAGGTGATATCGGACGGCGCAGGGCAGGGGTAATCGGAGATCGCAGGGAGATGCCTTCATCCTACAGTGGAGATAAAATAGGCCGATGATTATGATGATGATGGTGAGACAATCGAGAAGCAAAATATTGATTTGAGCAACAAAATTGACAAGTCGAAGCTTTAGCTCGGGGGTGATTCTGGATTTCTTGTTCAGAAGCACGTTAAACGCGGAAATGCGGTTGAGACAACCGTTGGACGAATTTGAATGAAATCCGTTGCAATTTACAGGAGTAAGGTAAATTGTGCAGAAATTTGGGCAGTTAAAAAAGATGTAAATGCACAAAATTATTAAATCCGTAACTCTATACGCACAAAAAATGGATGCCTCAGTTGTGCAAACTGTTTCTATTGTATTGCGTAGGTGCTGTTGACAGGACTATATCGTCATTTATTACTGACTTGAGAGTTTTACTGATTTACAGTCCTGCCTTAAGGATCGTCTATTTAAACAGACGGACAATATAGAGGCCCCACCATCACAACGAAACATGGCTGAACAGGTGAGCCCCACAGTCTTTCCTCGAAAACGTCCTCTTTCCATGGGCGCGTCGCAGCCTCTTCTCTCGCCTCTTTGTTTAACTTTCGGAACGTTTCAGTAAACCCTCCTTATAACGAAGTGCAAACGGAAGCCACAGCTGCTTCGTTATATCCATTCATGCATTGTATCCACTGTTGGATGTACTGGAATATGAATCCCTGTGGATTTCAAGCGGTAGTTTCACTTCATTAAATCCAGTTTCGTTGTAACATGGTTTGACTTGGAGCGTCGTCACCCGCTACGGCAGCTCAGCGTCTATGATGTGGCACTGCTGAGCTAATACAGGTCGCGGGTGCGACCCCGGCCGCGGCGGCGGCCGCGTTTCGATGGGGCAGGAAGGCGAAAATGTTGGTGCGCCTCGCATTCGATGCGCGTTAAAGAAGCCAAAGTCAACAAGCTTAAACCGGAGTTCCCCCACTATGTACTCTTACTAATGGCGTCAGACGGAAAAACAGAAAAGACAAATAAACACGATGAAAGTTCAGGGTGCATTGTGTATTTTAATTGTTCGCGCTTGGGCAATGGATTAATAAATTACCCTTCTCCGTGTTCTTTTTGTCTTGTTAGTGTTCCTGTCTTGCGCAATTAGTAAGTGCTAAAAAGAAATCGACCTATCTAGACCGTTAAAATGTTCTGCTCCCGGCTATGGCGCACATCATAATCAAATAGTGGTTTAGGCACGTAAAATCGCATTTTTTTTTTTAGTCCAATAATGCCATTTTTGGTTAAGCGCCACCTGGAAACATTCCGTGAAGGCAATGCTTAGTACGACCGAGGGTGTTACATGCCTGAAATTCCTACAAACTTGAATAGCTTCGAATCTGGACACTCCGCAAGCGAAAGTGTCATACACGAACAAGAAGTCTTGAGAGACAAGACTCCGGCGCTGTCACTGCGCGCAATTTAATTGCCTATGGCGGCAAAACGTGAATTTTTATTTACGAATGCCTCACAGATGGCGTTTCAAAGGCACGTGATGTCCTCCTGGCCCGCCACTCGAGGAGGACATCGAGGCACTCTAATGTAAGTTGCTCTTGCCTCCTGAAGCGTCGTCTTGCAATGCTACCATTACGACTGAGGCGTTACAGCCAGTAATTGAAAATACAACTAATCCTAGTTAATTAGTTAACAACCTGCGACGCTTAGTCGACCGTATAGTGTCCGCCGTGCTGAAAGAAGAAACAGTGCAGTAAACATTATCGCATTGACAATTTCGTGTGCGTCTGTGTTTTAAACAATTATTTCCATCGAAACAGATCACGCGGTGTAGCCTGTTTCCTGGGGTTTCGGGTATCCTTAGGCATAGTATTAGAGGGGTCCCTGGCGCTGCCATTGTTCCTCCACCATGGGAATGACGGGAAGTGCATGCATTTGTCTTTATCTTCGTGCTTGTGGATTCAGACGTTCTTGCGGCATTGTTCATTGCGCTTTTTATGTCTTCATTGTCGTAAATTGCAGAGCAACCTACACTTTTTGAAGTGCAGAAGACGTTGCGAACGCGCACAATCGCTGCTAATTGCAACGGTTCAGCTTGTCGAGGAGGCCAAATCGAAACGCGGCAAGCTCCTCAAGGCACCGCCGTGTCCGCGACAAGTTTATAAGGGCGCTGTAGGTCACTTGTCGATACATGCGTCCGTGGCGTAATGGTTCCAATATCGGGCCTCTGTGCTAGTGGAAGTGCTGTGTTTGAATCCTGCCGTCGGACGACTTTCGCATTGGTTGCGCAGTACGTTGTTGAAAATGAAGAGTTTACGAAGCCGCCGGAAGGACGGGGTTTATAGGCAAATCCATGCACTTCCCATAATTACCATGCTGGCTGAACGGTCGTCCATTGCAGCTGCCGTAGTCACTAGCCCCAGAGTTCCCTCCAGTGATTACTGCATGAAACTGTGTCTGTAGGGCGAGCAATGCTATGGCGGCTGTGGGTGAAGGTGTCTTTTTTTTCCCGCTGTATATGGGGAAAGGGAGGGAGAGGGTGGAGCGGGTGATGACTAGGTGCAACAACGGGCTGTTTGGCAGTGCATGTAGAAGCGACCACATTGCAAGAAAGCAGAGTGACAAAAGTGGGAGACTCGCGAGTGTTACCCGACGAATTAGAAATACGCCGGATCTTTCTTTCTTTCCTATTCTTTTATTAGCTGCAGTAAAAAAATTTTAGAAAAGAAAAATAGTGATGACGCAGTGGCAATAGCATTCTGCGGCTGAGCGTGAAGTCGAGTGCTCGATTTCCAACTGAGACGATCGCATTTCCATAAGAAGGAGGTGGAAATGCAACAAGGCTCGTTAACTTTAATTTGCGCGCGCGTTAAGGAACATTACGAGGTCAAAATTTATCAGATAAACACCGCACCATGTGGCGTTTGTCGTTGCCCCCACTGATAAACTCCCCGTTAAATCTCGTCCACGAATCGAATCTACATTGAAGCGCAGGATCAGACAAAGGACGAATAAAAGGGGCCAGTACAAGCGCATTATTTGTCACTTTGCTTCCGCGTTGTAGTCGCATCAATGAGGCGGGGCGGCCTGAGGATGACGCGACAAATGAGGACGACTCGATTGTTACGATTACGGCCGTCCTCGTCAGCGTAATCGAAGGGGCTGACGGGACGGATAAAACGTAACCACTTTCGAGCTCACTATGGCCCCGTCTGAAATTTTGACCGCCGGGGCCTCCTTTTGAGTGCATCCAACGCGCGGTATACCCGGGCAGGTTTTTTTCGTTTCGCCCTCATCGAAATGCGGCGGCGCCGTGACCGGGATTCGCTCCCGCGACCTCGCGCTAAGCCGGGCGATGCCACAGCCACTAAGCTACACCACGGCGGATGCGAGCTATATATACCTTCGCTGCCAACACGGATACACTCTCGCCATGCCTCGACTGTAGCGTTCGCCAAGGGAAATTCCTTCCCTGCATCCCTTCATACAGCATCCGATGGGGCCCGTCCCTTGCACGTGACCAGCACCGCCTTCTTTTCCTATTCCTGACCCCCCACCCCCAGCATGGCGTAAATTAAGCGGCGGCTCTGCTCGCTTTCTGCATCGAATTGACACGTGACCCAAGTCACGTGTCAGAAATTTGACACGATTAAGACACGTGACCCAAGTCACGTGTCATAATCGGTGACGGCGTAGGGCAATGCACCTTGCGCAGAGGCCTTTAAACGTGGAACCTTGAATCTCCGGCAGGAAGCGGGCATCCCTCTAGGCCAAGGGCGGAAGGAATCAGTTTGAAGTTTGAGCTGTTTTTCACTGTCATGGGAGCGGCCACGGCGGTCGAATTTCGATGGAGGCGAAATGCGAAAACACCCGTGGTACTTAGATTTAGGTGCACGTTAAAGAGCCCCTGGTGGTCGAAATTTCCGGAGTCCTCCACTACGGCGTGCCTCATAATCAGAAAGTGGTTTTGGCACGTAAAACCCAATAATTAATTTTTTTTTTTCTGTCAGAGGAGCAGTTAGATAATATGCAGATATGATAACGAGCGCGTGATCTAACGCACCGCACTCTTCTGAAATGACGAAACATAGTGGGAAGCCCTTTGGTATTAGATTATTAGATCGGGAGCTCGCATCTAAATACATGAGAACGCAAAAATGAGCACCTACTGCACCGAATATGATGTGTTTTTTTCTTTCCTTGGTATTGATAGAAATTTGTGCATTGCAGTGAGAAACAAATTTCATACTTAGGGTTTTAATAAATGCAAAAATGCTGTTGTTGCAAAATGAAAAAAAAAAGGTAGCGCCAACTCTAACTGGACAAAAAAGAACGATATCTGGATTCCGTTCATGTTCTCGCATTATGTGGCGTACGAAGACGAATACTGACCACAGGAAGGAAGACAGAAACTAAGGCAAGGAAGTGGAAACTACCGACTGGTTTATTGCGAGTTCAAATCACATATTGCAACTGCTTGAAAGAGTGGCGAATGAAATCGACAGATCGCCGGTTCATCCCGGCATTCCTGGCAAACTACGTGGCTCGAGATATTGACCCACCGAGCCGATGCCGAGGAATCCGAACCCGAGCGCCGGCACCATGTAGTCTCGTACCAAGACCACACAACGTTACAAGGTAACCCGCGCAACATACAGAACACCCAGAGAACATACAGAACACAAGTCACCACTTGGAGAGCAGGGGCGATTCCTCCGAGCTCTACAAGTTAATACATTCCCCCACTCGACCAGAAATCACCTCATAGAACCTGCACAACTTTCTCCGCAATGCCACTTTTGCGCAGAACCTGGGGCCCTCAGGCATAAAGTAGGGGGTTGCAGACAGGCACCATTACATTCTCCGAACCTTTACCAAACCGACGAGCTTTGGGAGAGAGCCTTGGCTAGCGCCGACCTTGAGGATCAGCAACGGCCTGATTGCGAGGTCCCATGACGCGGCCCTAGCTCAAGGCATTCTGGAGTGACGACGCCTCTCCAAAGCTTCCCTTAATAAATATGTTTATTCGCTCCTCCCAGATCAAGTCTTCACATTTTCTTTCTCCTTATATATTAGTATTTTCTGTGTATACGTGCTTCACGGGCGTATGTAATTTCGGCGTCAGTGATACGACTGAAGGCTCATTTATCGATTTCCCTTGTCAATATCGTTTTTTTTTTCTTAGTGACGACTGTTAATTGTCGCAGTTCGGCGTGCAGTCACACAATTCTACAATGCCTGATCAGATTGCTAGACACAGCTATCTGCTGGCACCCGTGTCGGTGTTCTCTAAGCTTGTCATCACGAGGTCGCGGGATCGAATCCCGGCTACGGCGGCCGCATTCCGATGGGGGCGAAATGCGAAAACATCCGTGTGCTTAGATTTAGGTGCACGTTAAAGAACCCCAGGCGGTCGAAATTTCCGGAGTCCTCCACTACGGCGTGCCTCATAATCAGAAAGTGGTTTTGGCACGTAAAACCCCATAATTTAATTTTTTAAGCTTGTCACAGAGACAACGTCCGGTTGGGCCCACGCATGTACCCAGAGTGCATTCTGGCCGAAAGGGTCGCTCCTCGTGAGGGGCCATTCTAGGACTCGGGCCTGCCAGATCATAACTGAGCAGCGTCTCAATAATGTTGTTACCACCACCACCGAAATAATTTTTCAAGTTGGTTGATTATTAGAGGAGATGGGCATACAATATTAACTGTCCCGTTACCGTGCCTCCGAGAGGCGAGCTCCTCGGCTAACGGCGAAACCCCTTTCCTTTTCTTCGACTAGCGTCGGCCAGCTCCAGTCCTTCCCTGGCTCATCCTACACCAAAGCCCAGAGACCACGTCATCAACGTCAAAAGCCAGGCCAATTTTTTTTTCCTGGCTTCTTATTTCTGTGGGGTGTAAGGAGCGGCGACTTTTCTAGTAGCGGCATAAATTCGCGTCCCTCTCATTAGGCGAGTTGCCGTAGTCGTGTGCCGTATAGTCGGCGACGTTGCAAGCAGCATGAGGCTGTGTGTGTCACGCCTGACAACCTCTGGAAGTGGGGTTCTTTCTAGAGAAAGCGCTGGCAGCATTTTTTGTTTTAAATTTCGGTCGATATCACGCATCGCTTTAGTTTTTCGCAGACAGAGTAGCCAGTGCCTGGTCTATGAACCGTTCTAGTCTTTTCTCAGGGTGCAAACCTGGTGAGGGGCCCTTTACACGAGAACCTTGTGGTAATCAAACTCGGCGAGCAAAACTGATCCGTTGGGCATTACGTGAGCCGCGTTCACACGAATGCGACAGTGGCGTATCGCATTTCTTAGCGCATCGCGGCAACACCAGGCGACAACGTTTGCATGTGGTGCATGGATCTATGCCCCCGCTTTCTTTTTTCGTTCGAAACAGCCTGGCGCTAAGTTTTCCCTGCACCCCTTGATGCGACACGCCAGCGTTTGCATGTGCCGCGCGTGTCGACATACCCGTGTCGGTGTGCCATCTCCTGGCGCATTATCGCGGTTTACATGGACGCGACGCGCCCGAAACGCGATGCGATGCGTCGCTGTCCCGCTCGGGCACACCCGGCTACGGTTAACTGCTGTCGCGGATTCGCAACAGATAAGAATCCAGCGGCGACTTAGCCATAAATGCGCGACAAATGCGTTTGCAGTGTGTGGCACCTCAAGACTTCAACCCCGTTCAGCGCATTGTAAAGTGTCGTTCAGGAGCTCACTGGACACGCGTCCCGCCTCTTCGAGGAGCGAAGCGCAACCGACGGTGGCGGTCACGTGGCGGCGAAGCGCAGCTGACGCACCGTCAGCTGCGCTTCCCCCACTTCACGTACACCGTATTTTTTTTTTCTCACTTGGACGCGCCTACTCCTCCCACGCATTGCAAGAAATGATGACAACGAAAGACAAATGGCCCGGACAAGCAGGTGAAGGCTCTTCAAGAAAACAAAAGGCCGAGCATTCTGCGGAGACCATTGATCGCTTTTGATGCGGCATCAATCATCGTTGTTCGCACGCTGGCGAATGGGAACCCTGCCGGACGGGCCCCTGTAGTGAGCGGCTAGTTCATAGCCTCGTTCAGGCGATGGCCGCTGACTACGATGACTCCGATCGCGACCACCACCGTCCACACGGACAGGCCGCCACAGGAGCCGGCTGCGGCGCCCGTCGAGTCTTTCTTTTTCTCTTTGTCCTCCGCTTTCGGCGCGTTGCTCTCTTTCATCTGCGCAGAGATAAGCACAAAGTGTCGGTGAATGAAATGCTTCCTATGCGTCAGTGACAACCTGAGCATGAAAGGCAACTCGAAACAAGACGTGCACAAATCGGAAGGAAAGTTATTCACCCGTAGGCACGCGCACGACTGCGTTATGAACATTGAGTGCAATGAAACGTATCGCAAATGCCTGATATTTAACACTGTTACTTCATGTAAACGAAACAAAGGAACAAGCAAAACAGGGAAATTGTGTCTTCTTTGCACTGGCTTTGCTACTCACCCGTCCAGAACACTATTACAGTGTGCATGCAAAAAACGTTATCGTCAGCCTCAAACTCACGAAGGACAACCGGGCAAGCACACGAGTACAGTATTTGTACTCACGCAGCGATAATTTGGGCATCGTTCTGGCTGGGAGAAAACTTTGCTTCGAGAGACGGTTAGGTACCGCGTAGAGCAGCGGTGAAGGGACCCGTCTTCGCCGAGTTTGAACAGCTATTCGTCTAGGTGAACCCATACTATGACCCGCAGTCTGCGCAGTCTGCCGTAGATTGCTTTATTGGATTGCCGAGATCATTCTGCGGTGTCGCGGAAGCTCCACACAGCATGGCTAGCGCTGTAGCGGCCGAGTCTTGCAAGCTGATTTCGCCGCTGTGGTGGCCACACGATGAACATTACGTTCTCGCAACCAGCTTCCAGTTCTACGACGCATTCCTTTACCACATGCGTGGTCGTCTCTTTTGGTGCATTGTGTGCACTTATCATTCGGTACCATACCACAGAGTTCCAGCCTGTCTCTTGTAGGTAGAATGCCCCACTGTTGTTGCCAATGAAGATCCTTCACTTGACAGGGCAAATGAGGCGAAAGCATGGCTGTATACGTTTGTGCAGTAACTGTCCCTGGAGGTATACAGCCGTCTCGGACATCATTTCACAAAGCCGTGAGGTATCGCACGTCACTTTGTCATTTGTTAGTTGTGCGAGCTGGCTTTGTAAGCTCGCAGCCACTGCACAATGCGGTTGCCGCTGTCGGAAGCAAGTTGCCTGGACTTCGCGGCATTAGCGTTCGAGGCCTACCCAGCCAATAAATGAGCAGCGGCTCATTCGTTGCTCATTGTCATCAAGGAGGTGACGTGTACTCTTAGTGCCCAGCAGTCCACTAAATGTAACCATGCTCGGCAAGCTTCATCATCGCTACAGCTTTCAGCAGACGCAAGAGTTGCTGCGCTACGTATTGTGACTTCTTTAGCCAGAACTATGAGAGTATAAAGTTTGTTTACTATGCCGACTATTGGTGACGGCGGGAGAGCTTCCCTAGCAGCAAACAGAGTTTACTGCACAATGCGTTCTTAATGACGAAAGCCCTTTCTGCTAGCGGTAGTGGGGACGTAGTCATTTCTTCCCGCTATTCTCTAATGGAACTGACAATGTCTCGCCACGTGCGAAGTAGATGCGCCACCCAACTATAGGTTAGCTTATTTCTGTGACGTCGACAGTTTTTACGGTTATTTTTTTCTATGCACGTGTCTTCGTGGTTTTAGAGTGACGCGCGGACGTCTTGGCAAATTTTATGGGTCGTGCAGATATCAACGCTCAGCCGGAGGTTATATTTTATCTCTATACAATTACCTTTTCTTTCTACAATTAGCTTAGTGTTTACGCTAGCTGAATAAAGTCAAGAATTTGTGCGAGGACTCGAGCTGGCTTAGTTCTCTGTCAGATGTGAAGGCAGGTACAATGCGTCTTTTTGGGGGGGGGCGGGACCTTGTACTAAATTCTTAGGTTTTCACCGATTCACTGCAACATCATTTGCACCCTTCAAGGTGAAATTGGGTGCGAGTTAGACAGATTTAAACCCTTTCACTTCTATGTATATATATATACTTTGCAGAATTGCAGAAAAACGCAACCGCGTAGCCATTGCGTTTTACCGGCACTAATATACTAACATATGGGGTGGAAATTTGGAGGTTAGAATAGAAACTTTAGATTACTAAGAGAGCAATGACATGAAAAATGTTAGGCGTAAAGTTGAGACACAGGAAGCCAGCGGGATCGATTAGAAAGCAAGCAGGCGTAGCCGATATTGTCACTTCCGGCAAATATGGTTATGTGTAGTTTTTTAAACCACTCGACAATGATCTCGAAAATAGTAGTTGATATTAATTCTGTTTTTAACGAACCGTGAAGCAAAAATAATTTGTTAGCTTCCTAGAAATGTTGAGCAACGTTGGGCATTTTCTACCACTCTCATAGTCGGATACAATACTGCAAAACTTCCGCAAGGTACCATACTTTTTCTGCTTTCAAGGGGGAACAGAAAAATAAGAAGAAATGCTTTTGACGAACTAAAAACTTGGAGGACGCTTAAGCTTCGCCCTTTAGAGTGGAACGCGATAGCATTGAAAGATCCCTGACTGCTTCTCACGCTTCCCGGCAACTGCAGCGTATGTAACAGTAATGTTTACCGGCCAACGCTCGCGGCGAACGCTATGCACGAAGACGGACTTTCTGGTAGAAACGCGGCCTCTTGCGTGGGCCGCGATGCGGCGGAGGCGAGCGCCATCTGGAAGCCTTACAAGGAAGCGGGCGCGCCGCTCCGTGGACTCTGAGATACATACGCGCGGGCGTGCGCAAATGGCCGACCCCGTGTCCGGTCTTTGCACTGTAGAAGCGCTGTTGGGGTTTTGAGTTTTCGCGTAAGAGAATTATGCTATCTCGGTGCATTCAATATACAACCCGAGAGCTATCGTGTTTGTAGGTTGTGTGTAAGTCGTAGCTGACGATTTTTCCACGTATTTTAGCTTCAGAAATTCAGTTAGTGCAGTGAATTCGTTGCGTCACATGAACGGACTGGATATGTGGGGCGCGAAAATATTTTTGCCGTAACGACGTCTGACGCAGCACGCCGCACGCGGTACGCTGCTGTCAACACCAGATTTTATGCGACACGGGCTTCTTAGCGCTATCGCCTTAGAATTACTAAAAATGCGAGCCTATATAGAATATGTACAATAAATAAACTTCATTCAGTTAACGTTATTGATAAATAAGAGATTTCAGAGGCTCGTTTCACGTTCTAATTGATGCTCTAGGTGGAAAAAGAAAGGCTTTGGTTCGACAGTACAATTTTCATTTCAATTCCAACAAAATGTTTAGAGCATTTTATGTACGTTTACGGGCAATATATGGAGCTCTGGAGCGATTTAAACTGAGCGACAACTGTGTTGTGCAGTGCTTATCGTCTATAGACATCACAACCTTGGCCAGGCAGAGCTACTGCCCCTCTTGAGAGCGCCCCCAATGTTTCAAAAAACGAAGCGGGACCTCCCAGAACGGGAACTGTCCAAAATAAGCGTAGCATTATATGGCGGTTAGCGCTGTACGGAATGTGTTTTGCGTGTTAATGACGTTCTTTAATGATGAAAGGGAGGCGTATGCTGATGCAGCATGCGTTATTTAGATATATATGTATGTATGTATGCATGAGGAGTACGAGCCGAGAGATGTAGTACATGTATACACTGCCCTCATAGCTTTGCCCCAGTTTAACACGTTTACTTATTTAAATACCTTAAGGGCGCGAGGGCATTACAAAAAGGAGTGGAACGCGTGAAAAACAAGTGTATACAACACAGAAATGCTGCAACACAGAAAACAAGAGCAAACAACAGTTAACTATGTTGCAGCGAAATGCAGATCACTGAAAATAAACAAGGCCCTCAATAGTAGATTTAAACAAGTCAGCGTCGGTAATTGCGGCAATTGAGGTGGAAAGGCGGTTCCAGTGGTTACTTCTCTTGCCCTTAACGTTATTGCGTTAGAAGCAACCGGAACGCCAATGTATTACCTCGGACACATTGAATATCTCCATTGTCTCTTTAACGGGATAGCGCAAGGACCCCGCGTCGCTAAATATACGGTGTCGGCGTCGGACGTCTCCTGGCGAAAAAAATCATCCGGACCCACAACCACGCAGGCCCTCCGCGTGGTCCGGGTTCGTTAATGAACTAATTGCGTGCCTCAAAGTAAAATACGCAAACAAAGCATTAAGTACAACCTAAACACTACCTACAGACATGAAAGCGTCGGTGTGTAATTTGAATGTACCAGAGAACATAATTCTGTTGCGCGGAAACTCAAACGCAAACCCTTTTTCCCTTCGGCGTGCCCCACTCGGTTCCTTGCAACAACGGCATCGCGCTCGGCCCCGCTAATCCGCAAGAAAGCTGCGGTTGCTGGGAAGCGTGACAAGCAGTCAGGGATCTTAAAGATCTATCGCATTCTACTCTTAACGATGCTTAAGCGCCCTCCGATATTTTAGAGCGCAGCTCTTTGGCGTCCGTTCCTGGGTTTCGCGTCGTCGTCGGCGTTGTCGTCGGCCTCGTAACCAGCTCCGCCCCCCTTTCATCCCCCCAGCGCTAGCAGCGACTGACTGATACCGCTGGATGCCGCTGACGCCGCTAGAGAGTCAAGATAACGTGACTGCATAGAACACCGTCGCCGCCATGCAGAAAGAGGAGGAAAGGGTCCCCCCCCCCCCTGTTCTTGTGTGGCGGATAGGGTGCTCTTCAGTTGCCGACGCGCCGGTTATTTCACGTAGGCCCCGGCACGTCGACGAATACGTGGCCACCTTCCCACGGCTAGACCTGGTTCTTAGCGCTGCGGAAGCGAGGGCCTCGCCATGACTGAACAGCCGCACTACTTGTTGATCTCCGCTCTTAACGTACGCTCCCTTGCCGCACATGCCAAGGACGTACACCACGATCACATTCTGCGCCATTCCTCTGTACTTTGCTGAAACCTGGATGGATCCCGAAGAGCCTCTCGAAATCATAGATTTCCTATACTGCTGTGGTGCTCGCAGAGACCACAACAGAGCGGCGGGAGTCGCTATCTACTTGCGCACAGGTCTCTCTGCAATACCAGTCGAAATGTTTGGCACGTCACATGAAGTTGGCGAACTGTGCGCCGCAAAGTTGCCCAACGGCTTGCTGGTAGTAGCTGCCTACTTCGCCCCTACCGCACTCACGAAAGACGTCGTGCACTTCCTGCAACTCGCATTAACCGTCCATCGATCCACACCGATGTTAGTAGTGGGGGACTTTAATGTTGACATAAAGACAAACAGCAATTTCCTAACACTTATGCGGGAGAACATCCCGTTCCTCTCGCTCGTAACGCGTCCCACGGCTGTGACAACCTCGCGAGGCACTTGTATAGGTCTCGTCTTTGAGAATCAAGCATTGGTGTACCAAGTCGAACATATATCAGTCTATTTCTCCGACCACAAAGCTTCCTTCATGACTGTCAAGAACTGTTAGTGGAGTCTTTGTTAAAGGAATACGTGTGAAAAATAAAAAAAAAAAATTCTGTGATAGCGCATACATGTGTTGCTCGATTTCTTTGCCTCAATCTATCGAAAAGGTGAAACAGCTTATTTGCTGCGCTCAAATTTCGCATTAGGAAGTAACGTAATCGTCGGTAATTTTTGTTCTTGTTTTTACTCTGGTTCCCCCCCCCTCCCCCCGGTTGTCCATTTACACTTTCAAGTACCCGTAAGATGTCGCTATCAGCAACAACGCTGGGAGCACCATCTTCCGGCGCTTCGTCTAACTACAGTGCCTCTAGACACGTTTTTGTGTTCCGTAGCGTTCTTGTAGAGAAACAAATACGCTTAACATAGCGTCTTCACGGTTACGTCGCTCCTGAAAATGTACACCGAACCGCGAACTAGAATGCACTTGGGGACTTTTAATAATAGCTTCATGTTTGTATGGTTGCCCTCTGCCCCACCAGGTGGCGCGACCAACCAGGCTGCTCGCGTTTACGCTCCCAATAGCCTAGTAATTCGCAAACAGTAAGAAGCTTGTGGATAAGCTGAAGCTCTCTAATAGTAAGCGTGTACGTACCGGCTCGAACTCGTATGCGGATGTTGTGCTGTTGTAGTAGGTCGTTGCGTTATAGATGCCCCTTGCCCTGCGAGAAAAAAAAAAAAAAACGCGGTGCAAGGAGGGCGCAATCCGTGTTTATATACAGAAATTCGGAAATCAAGTGCACGTGCGAAGGCAAGGCCCTTCTTTTAGCTGACGTCGATAAAGGCAGTACACTGTGTCGACACTTCTGCAATTATAATGTGTGCGGAAGCCGAGCCTGCTGCTTGCCATTTTTACAGGCGTCTTCAAAGGACGCTGTTCCAACTGTAGCGCTGCGAATGGGAAAACTCCGAAATCGTGTCGCCGACAGAAGAAAAACCTTCGAGAACCATTTTCTGCCGAGGCCTTCCACGCAAAGCCTGGTGCTTTGCGTGGATTTGGCTGCACTTTCTTCCCGAATTTGGGGGGGGGGGGGGGGCGGCAACGCTTGCGTCCTCGATTTGACGACGCTTGCGTCCTCCTGTGAGTGTAGGCCAATAGAAGCAATGATTATCCAATTTTCTGGCTCATTGGTTCGAGGGAAGGGAAGCGTAGCAGAGGGCGGCAAAAAGTTAGGTGGGCGGATGAGATTAAGAAGTTTGCAGTGACAACATGGCCACAATTAGTACATGACCGGGGTAGTTGGAGGAGTATGGGAGAGGCCTTTGCCCTGCAGTGGGCGTAACCAGGCTGCTGCTGCTGCTGCTGCTGCTGCTGCTGCTGATGATGATGATGATGATGATGATGATGATGGTTCGAGGGGTTCGCTGCTGAAACAGCCAGAATATTCTTGGAACGCGAGGAAAGTACCGTCTGCTGCTGTTTTGGAGTAGGTAATGAGCGTCGTTAAGTGTCATGCCGTTGGCTTGAATGTTAAGCCGTAAACTGGCCCGTTGCAATGGCTCATACCCGAAATCAGCGCCATCTAGTCCAGCGAGACGAAACATATCAGGAATGGCTCATCCCACCAATAAGCATGTAAAGATGCAATGGCTGAATATAAATGAAGAAACGAAAGAAAAAGAACGAAGGAATGAAATAAAGAACAAAAGAAGGAACGAAAGAACGAAAGAAATGAAGAAACACGGAAAGAAAGAGACGACGAAAGAAAGAACTTATAGGTAGTGCATTCGCTGCCCACATGTGTTGAGGAGGTCGACCTACAGCGCCGATACGTTTACTTCACACTGCGGCTTATGGGAAGTCTATGTCTTCACACTATGTCTTATGGGAAGTCTGACCATCTCCGAGCGCATAACTTATTGCATTATCACGTGTCACATAGTGTTCACGTGTCACATGTGTTCTCAAGAACAAGTGAATTGGAAATATCAAGGTATTTTGTCATAGATTGACGAAACAATACTTTCTTTTTCTTCCACCCTTTCCAGCAAGCGTGTTGAGTGAAGCCCATCAAACCATGACGTCAGTTACGATACGTTTACAATACTTACTCAAACATGACCATGCCCTTATAATCAGGCTTAGCCATCCACTTGACTTGGATTTGAGTCGCAGCAACGGGCGGGTCCATGTTCACTACAGAGCCCTGCACAGAAAACGAGCGAGGTCCACGCTTATGAGGTTTTTATGCATCCCACAGTGCTGTCTTGGCGACTGTACTCGTCACAACATTTCAAACTTACTTTCTGAACGGTTTGCAAAGAAGGACAGAATGGTGAGCCCACTCAACCATTTGGATAAAATAGAAAAGCGCCACAGCAACGAAACGGACAACACAAGCTAACAAGCTTAGTCACTTAGCAAAAAGGCCGAAGTATGGCTAGGAGTACAAGCACCTCAACAAAGGCGCGATGATCGCACGGGTAAAGTTCTGGAACTTAGGAGCGCGTTTGTTCACTTGGGTTATCCACCACTTGTATCGATGAGCCTGGTGCCCGACCCTACACGGTAAACTGACACCCTCAAGGCTGCATAAAGGCGCAAATCGGCCTATAGTTCCCCTACCCTACACTATTAAAAAAGTTGCACCCTTCGGGGCTTGTCTCGTCCCACAACAATACTCTTTGAAATTTCACACCCTTTAGGGCTCATCTCGTCTCACAACAGCACTCTAAAAAAAGTTTACACCCTTTGGGGCTTATCTTGTCCCCAAGCAACAATCGTCATCTGCCTTGCTTGCGTTTCCTCTCTTGAAGACACGGCGCTAGCTACTTTCCTGTCGAGAATGCTGCGTCAAGCTGATAACGCGCAAGCCGATCGTGACTAGGAAGTACCGGGCTCGCAGCTTAAAAGAAAGGGAATCACTGTACATTCTAAAGAGAGTGTAAAGTGTACTGTAGATACTGAAGGGGCCAGCTGCGATGAAATTTAAGGCCACGTAATAAGCATACTGTCAAACAGTGTGGATATAACGCAGCCCAGCGCGCAAAATCTTTGTTTCAAATACGACTGAGCCATGCGCGATAGCCCAGCGGTTAACGCGTAGCGCTGTTGAGCTCGCGGTCGTGGGTTCGATCGCGACCGTCGCGGCCGCATTTAGATGAAGAACGCTGAAGGACCTCAGGTGCTTGGTAATTAATCCGGGGTGTCCCCGGCACGTCTCGTTATTAGATTGTGGTTTTGGCGCTTAAAACCCCACAATTTGATACTGTCGCGACACGACAAAGAAGACGAAGCGAGACGTGGTGAGGATAAAAACGAAACGACGAGGGACTCTCTTGCCGTTGCCGCCCCGTCTAGCGATCGCTACGGCGTCTCTTGCAGAAATAAATACCAGCGTAACAGTATATGGGGCAGGCTGCACGGGAATCGCAACCAACAACGGAAACAAGTGCACCGAGCCTTCGTCGCAGTCGTCGCATCGGCGGACTTTGCCCGTTGCCACCGGAAAATGTGCCGCAACGCAGACGCTGGGGCGTCAACACCAGTCGATCACTCGCCACCTCGGGACAGAGCCACGCCACCTCCGGTGGGAAAGATGGGAGATGTGGACTACCGGCCGACCCGCGCAACAAAACGGATGAGCAGCCACAAGCAGGACTTTGGTAAGACCAGCTTACGAACGTCGTATTCTAGAAGGCGACCAAGAGCGACGTGAGTTTCGTTCTTGTACGGCGCTTTAGCACTGCGCCGTGCCTGTTATAGCACAACGCCTGCCAACCAAGTTTGTACGGCCAATCACCGGCCTTTCCTTGGCCCTGTACTATCAGCCTCCCGGCGCGCGCCGTTGGCCGACGCACACGTCGCATCCCAGAAGCGCGTTCTGGCCAGGAAGCTAGAAGAACGCCTCACAGACCGTTGACCGGAGTCTGACGCTGCCACCTGCTTCTCACACGCTCACCATCGCCACGCTGTTGTTCCATGTCCCATCCTCCGGAAAACAGGCCACAGTGGCCAAAGGGCGGCGAAGTCGCTGAAAGCTCGCTACCGAAAGGTATGCCTCCTCACGTTTCTATGTTAAAGAGCAACGTGAAATTTTCATAGATAGTGTTCCTACGACGACTTTGGTCGACACTGCTGCGACTGTTTCGATGATGAGCCGGAATTTAAGGAGAGCGGCAAAGTAACGTTTCGGCGGAACAAGCGGCAACGTTTTTGCGGAATGAGGGTTGAATGATTGTGCTCCGTTGATTTGTGTACCGCGGACGTGTGCTTGGACGGTTTGCACTTTACTACCGAAATTGCAATTATTCCTTATTGCGCATGCACGTCCTAATTCTATGCTTCCGCTTTCGAAAGTACGTGGCGCTGCAGTCGACTGCCTGTCTGGGTCATTATCAGTAAGCCGTCTTCCGTCTGCCTTTCAGCGGGAAACCTTTCACGGTCGGGAAAGTGCCTTCTGCGTGCTTGGAGATACTATTGTGCTAACCCTGTCCGTAGCTAACCCGTAGCTAACTGTGCTAACCCTGTCCACACACACACACGCACACTCACACTCACACTCACACGCACACTCACACGCACACGCACGCGCACGCGCACGCGCACGCGCACACGCACACACACACACACACACACACACACACACACACACACACACACACACACACACACACACAGGGTTAGCACAATAGTATCTCCAAGCACGCAGAAGGCACTTTCCCGACCGTTAATGCACTTTCCCAGAAGGCACAAGGCACGCAGAAGGCAGAAGGCAGAAGGCACTTTCCCGACACACACACACACACGGTTAGCACCCGTGTGTGTGTGTGTGTGTGTGTGTGTGTGTGTGTGTGTGTGTGTGTGTGTGTGTGTGTGTGTGTGTGTGTGTGCGCGCGTGTCCCAGTAACTTGCACTTGTACCCTGCACGACGAATTCGATGCACGGTGGAGCATGTTCATTTAGCCTGTGCTAAGAAGACTTGCGATCCCGCATTGCTTGGTGCCTGTAACAAGAGGGCGCGCAGGTTTGTGGACTGTCAGTTGCTCCACCGAACCCACGGTGCTTCCTGATGGCTCGAAACTGGCAACCTTGTGGCGAGATGCACCTTCATCGGCATACGCGGTTGCAAAAGGTTCGGCCGATCTAGTAACTTTCGGCTCGTGAGGACTCCGATATTTTAGGCACGGTGAGCAAGTCGCTTTGCACAAGTGAACGTCAAACCTTCATATACATTCCATGGATGCACGTGCCGTTATTTTATTTCTCTCGTGACGCCAAAGCGTGAATCGTCCGCACGTCCCGGGGGCGGGGCGGGGGGGGGGGGGGCATGTCTAATATTACAGAAACCATGTAATATCGGTATCGGCATCGGTGTAACATCGGCATCGTTGGTGAGCAAATCCACGAAATCCTCAAAAGACATGTTTTTTATTTATTCTGGAAGTGGGCAGTTCATGGGCTGTTTCTGTAATACTCGTCAAAAAGAAAAACGCAGCTATCGGTCGTCTAAATTCAGTAACTAAAGAGGATATTTACCCGCTACCGCGATTTGATGATGCCATCAAGTCTCTCTATTCGACCCCTTGCAGGTTAGAACAACCTCATTGTGATGTGTTAGATTTAGTTTACACATGTCCAAATGAAGCTTCTGTAGGTGTTGGCGTGTTGAAAATTGTTGTAGAATCACAGCTATAGTGAGTCGCGATGCCAGAGTGACATGCTTTGTCAAGAACGGCTACGCCAGGCTTCCTGCACGGAATCCACTTTAGGAGCTGAAGTGAATGAGCTCATCGTGTGGGCAGCGCAAAACGACCTCCGAGTTTAAAAAAAAAAAGAACGCAATTCTATTCACGCCAGGAAGAAATACCCTGCTGGGTGCAGCCAGCAAACTTTCCCGCGGTGGGCATGACCTCCCGGCTTTCCACGAAAAAAAAAATCGTTTCTGCAACGCGATCCACCTTTTTTGACAAGCTAGTTATGGCCGTCTCTCAAGGAGAGGGAATAAGAGAGAACGACTCCTGCGGCCGATAACTTACCTTGTTCATGTTTGCGCACATCATCTCCTTAGCTGCAGCTTTGGAAGCCTCCTGGACTGCAAATTCACCCATCGCAATAGCTCCTGCGCTGTCCACGGGCGTTATTACGAACATCTTGGCTTCGCCCAGCATGAGGGTGACTGCGTGAACAACACTTGTTTTTCTGTGGGCCGCTACCACGTGCGATCTGAGCATCTGAGCAACAATATCTTTTCCTGGTGGAGGTGGGGGGGGGGGGGATGCTCTTATCTAAATGCATGAGAACGAAAGAGTCGGTTGCCTCGGCAATCACTGCACCAAAGGTTAGTTGCACGAAAAAAAAAAAGCAGTAATTTAAAGCCTAGTGACCGTAGAAAGCGGGATCTTGATTTAGGTCGTCACTATGTTAATAACAATGACTCAATATTGCGAAATTTCGAAAAAAAAGGAGAAGCTATCACATTTGCAACTCTCTCCGTAAACTGGTCAATGAAAAGCGACATCGCCATTCTATACACTGTACCTAATACTGCATCTAAAAAGGGCAACATGGATATATTACACATCGCTGTGAATATACGAATATTATATGAGGAGGACTTTGGCAAAACACATGTAAACATTGTAACAAATTCACGTAAGCTTTGTGTTCATATAACAAAATCGTTCCGTTTCGCGCGTTCTTTTGTGCTAAAATATGGTTGTTTCCTGCTAAAACTACTAGAGGCAACTTTGGCACTGCGATCCTTCGGCCATTATGGGGAATAATGTTTAGTACGTGGATTCACGCGATTTCAGAGGTTCTTGTGGTGTTTTTTACTGTGCTTTGCTTGGCCTTATCGGTGAGAATTTCGCAGCAATCCCATTTTTCTAAACGCAAGAGGTAATAAAGCTTTAATAATATGGCGAATTGAGAGAGTTGGGGGTTGTGGTTCATTGTTAGGAAAAGAGGAATGAACCGTTATATGTCGATATGTCGGGCGCTTTTATTTTAACGCTAATAGAATTTAAAAAAAAAAAGAAAAAACTCCCGTGACGTTTAGCGCAAGTCTACCTACTGAGCCGAAATACGCAACTTCATGCAAGTACTTATACCCTGATGGTAAACGCACGGAATTGACTAATTAGGAACATTTTAATACTTTTCAACTAATTACTTTGCCACAGATCTTGCGCCGTGCGCGGCCTGAAGCCGGTAAGTTCAAAAGACGCATACACTTGGAACTAACCTTGAAACTAGCGCCTCTTTTGAGATAAACCGCAGTCAAACGTGCCTTAAAAATCCACTGTTGCACTTTCATGACAAAACTTTTTTTTTTTTTTATGCACTGAAGCTCAAAGGTTGCTGGAACGCCAGTGCATTGCTTCACAGATTTTTTCAACGCATATCTCTAAACTGGCATGATCCTCAGAATTTGTTCCAAGTGGATGTGACTTCAAAAGACACCGGCTGAAATTCACAAGTTGCAATATATGTGGCGCAAGGCAATTAAAAGCTAATCGACAATGTTTCCTAATTATTCAGATAATTTTCTTTTTCTTTTTGGTGCCTATAATCAGGCTCTTTTATATAATGTCTGCCTCTGGGGAGTAATCTAGCTTAAGGAATTTGAATTTCGCGACACTCCACGAGTGATATTTACAAATTCTGCTAACGACGAAACGTAACACTCCGTACGCCAGCTTCTAGTAAAAGATTTTACGTCCGCAGCGAGGACTCGTCCTTCGTTCTCCTGACGTCTTTGCGTGTTCGCGCTTTTTCGAACAATGAAATGCGTTAATTCTGCCCACACGCAGACTGACTGCTAATCGTCTCTTAGAACGCAATAACGTGTTGAGATTTAAATAACCGCTTGCAAATGACGCAATGCCGTTGAAAGCCAAGGGCCAGGCTTCGACCATGTCCACGTATTCTAAGCGTCTTTCCCGTGCTGCCCGAACCGCCTTGCTTACGGCTCCTGCGCATGCGCACTGTAGCGCGGCAAAAATCCTTCCCTCCCGTGACACGTCACTGGAAATCTCTTGTGGTTAGGGCCATCCTACTCTCCGGACAAACTTCTGGAAGTATGACTACTTGTTCTGCTTAAACCTGCAGTATGCTCTTTTGAAATGTGTCGCAAGATTGTTCTTTTTTTTTTTTTTTTTTTTTTGCTTGCGTCGTCGGTAAGAGAAGTCGTATCTCGCACTAATTAGTTTCCACTGTTAGGTTTTGAGAACTGCATTTTCGGTAAGTTGTGTACAAGGTTTATCACTTTTACAGAAAATAAAAGGACAGCTACCGCTCATATATATATATAGTTCAAACTAAGTGTGCTGTAGGCTTGGTGCGCACGCGGTTTAAAAGTAAGAACACATGCGTATTTCGTGGTCTGTTCTCTTATGTGGGCTGTTGTGGCGAGAAAAACTTATCGTAACGTGCTCAGCGTTATCTTTGGAATACAATGTAGCCTACGATACCGGTAAAACACTCAACGAGGCCAAAGCGCACTCCTCTTCAATATCCGCAATGTAACGGTCCGCTGGTGAGGGGACTTCAACTCGGCGTCGACTTTGGAGCGAGCTCCTTCGCACGGTAACGCATTTTTTTTTTTTTTTTTTTAGTGTCCCGCCAAAGTGATAAAACAAGCTCGAGCGCGTCAAAACTATCCAATCTCTCGAATGGCTGTACGGCATGTTGTAACCTGTTGGAGGCCTGATCAAAACTTGTTTAGAAATCTACAGCGTGCCTCGTCGGTATGTACTGCTCCTACCATGGGTCGGATGGCGTTAACGCCAACCGAATTTTGTTATTTAATTTACACTGCCGTGGAACATACATCGGTCTGGTCGACTATAATGCGCTCACGAGGTAGCGTTACACGTTACATCTCAACGGCGCCTGGCGAGCCTCTCACCCTCTGCGCTACGTTTGTCAGTCGACACGGCGGTCACTTTGAAAGTACCACCCGTTGACGGCATAACCGTTGCAGCGATGCCTGCTGGCATTTTCCTGCAGTCAGTGAACTTCAGATCGTTCGCCCTTACGCTACAGGCCAGCAGAGTCAGCAGGAACAGGCCACGTAGCTCCATCCTGCTGGCGCCAAAGTCCCTGCACATCGCAGGCAGCGAGGAAAAGGTGACAAGTGAGCTGTTAAAAACGTTTTTCTTTTTTTTTAATGGACTATGTGTTTACGCGCCAGCGTAACTTGCCGGTAAGCGCAATCGGCGGATGTATGTTCGAAACCGCGAAGGAAGCGGAGGAGGAACGCGCCTGGAGGGGAAGAGAATCTCGCGCTGAGCATGCTAGGGATAGAATGCCTCGATGTCCTCCTCGCCCGCCGCTCCCTACGGATCGGCCGGTGAGGAGAACATCGAGGCATTCTAGCTAGGTAGCCTGCATGCAAGCGTTCATTGCATGTAGGCCCCCTAGAGCGTGCGGCAAAAAGCCGTCTAGAGGAAAGTCTAGGTGACGTTGAGCGAAGGGCGGAAGGAGAAAGGAGGCGAAGCGTCGCGGAGGAGGAAGGTAGGCGGAGGCGCGCTGGGTTGACTTCCTCTGGCAGTTGCTTCACCTTTTGTTTGCGATACAGACGTGCCGCGTTCGTCTCGTGATAACATCGTCCTCGCGCGCTGTACGCTGTGTGTGCGAGTGAAAGCGTGCGAGTGTGGGCCGACAATGGCGGCTCGATTTCGCTTGCGCAAGGGAGGAAAGCGGAGGGAAGCGTGCCGCATTCCCACAGGGGCGGTGGGGAGGGCTGCTGCTCCGGCGGTTGCTGCGTATGGCGCGGCGGCGCGCGTCCTGTCGTGAACACGATCTGCGATGCGGACAGTGTAGGCCTCTGGCGCGCCGAGGGCTGATGGCTTCGTGCGTGCTGTAGCTCCCATACATACGTCACCCGCGTTCAAAAAGTGAAACGTCACTGTAACGTATTTTCTTGTCACTTTTTTTTTTTGATGATCTTGAGGAATCCTAGAAGACATCGACACTCTCGCCTACAAATAGGTGTCGAGCCCTCACGCGTGGCGTTCATGCTTACAACTGCTTGTACTCGGCCAACCCGCTAGCACACGGCAGGGGAGGCATTTTGTAAGAGTTCCACATAGTGGGCGCGTCCATTTCGTCTGCTGCTGAGGTTCTGATTGGTTCGGCTCGGCTGCGAGTCCAGGCAACAACCAGGCGCCACAGCCAATCAGCACTTCAGCAGCAGACGAAATGGACGTAACCACTAGGTGGACTCTTGCAAAATACCTCCCCTGGTCTCATCGAGACCGACAAATTTCCCGCAGAAGTGACCCGCCAAAGGTGAGCTTGTACCTGTCTCGTAAGGCGGTCTCAGTCCGAGTAATGGTCTCGACGCGCTAGTGTTTGCGACGTTAACCCCCGCCTGGCCTCGTCGAGGCGGTAACGCCCAGGGACTTGGTAAACGAGAGGCTTCGTATAAGCCTAAGATGAATAGGGCTCGCCACGCTCACCGTGAAATCCTGGTGCGCGGAATCCGTTGGGTTGCAGCTGAACGCAGCAGGAGACAACCACGCGCCGCAAGCTGCAAGCGTGGACTTCCACTTCCTCGCTCTTGGGGTGGCGCGAAATGACCAGCGGAAAGCTTCGCAGATTGAAGCGAGAAATTAAACGCATTCGTAAAAAGAAACTTACGTAACTAAAAGGGGGAGCTGAAAAAAAAAAAACATTTGTTATGAAAGTAAGTTCAGAGATGGCTTCGGGGCCTAGCAAAAATGAATTAATTCAAGATCAAGCTCGATTACACGGGCTCGCTGTTCCACGCGCGCCGTTCTTTGTAGGGCTAGTCTTTCACCTCTCCTAGTGACAACAACAACAGCGACTGTCTTTGGAGCTCCTCCTGCTGCTGGGCTGTCGATGCTAGGCATTCCGACAACGTTTGCTCTAAACGTGGTGCGGTTAGATGAACCCACAGGAGGAATTTCAGCCGGTCTCTCGGTGGTGGCAGCTAGGTGACCCGCCCCGTTACACTTCATATAACGCCTTCGGCGTCGCCCTGCTGAATTCAAGGTCATGGGCGTGATCGCCGCCGTGGTGATGGCCGTATATCGTCGGGGGGGGGGGGGCAGGGGGGGAAGGGTGGAATGCAAAGACGCTCGTGTACTTAGACATAAGATTGCAGTTAAAAGAAACGCAGGTGGTAGACAAGTGTTTCGTTCTTGCCCACTGCGGCGTGCCCAGAGTGTAACTCTTGTACACAAACGCTGTGAATTTAAGCTTTCTTTTCTTTTCTCTCTTGTTTTCGGTGATGGCTGCGTGTGCGGCCGGTCAGCTGCGGTACCACTTTGCAGTTTTCGGCGCGGATAGGTGGCAGCTACAGTGTTATTGGTGCCCCGGTTTTGATTCCTGTAAGTACGACGGAGTCTCGTCATGTTTACGCATCGGTTCATAACGATGAGTCAAAATATCGAGAAGGCGAACAGAATGATAGAAAACACAAATGTGAGCGTAATAATCGCATGTATTGTGTAGCGTGCAAGAAGAGATCGCGTGCATGCAACGGTAACACAAAAGGCGCGTGTGGCACATGATAACAGAGCTGAGAGAAGAGAAGGAAGTAGACCTTCGCAAAAAAAAAAAAAAAGGAACCAATGACTGATTCTTTATCCTTATGTTCCTCGCTCACAGCAAATGGTGTCACTAACCTTTTACGTACATGTCATTTTCTAGTGCCTGCCCACATAAATTTAATTAGATTGCTTTGGTTGCCTGGACATAAAGGATGTCATGAACGAAATGGCTGACAGTCTCGCGAGAGCGGCCCTCAGTGGCCCTGTATTACCATTACTTCCTACAATAGCTTACCTGACGACTACTAGATTCAGGAGATGTACAATTACTCAAGAAGTTTTGAACCCAGCTGTAGCTAATTTTTAGGAATATCGACACCTCCTATTCCCTTGGCCAAAAATTCCTTTCACACCAGAAAAACTGAAGTCATCTTTACCCGATTACGTTGTCGAATACCAAAATTAAACTTCTATTGTCACAGGGCTGGTCTGGTGCCCTCCCCTCTGTGCCCAGTCTGTGGAGAAGATGAAACAATAGATCCTCTTTTTTATATTCTGCCGCGGTTTCACTTCTTTAAGAAAAAAATCTAGAATCAAGATTTACACAGCTTGGTTTGAGCTTTTCAATTATAAATATCCTTTCTCTAGGAGCCTCCTCTCTTGGAAAGTGCAGCAGGGATATTTGCTCAACCGTGAAGGATTTTATAATTGCTACAAAAGATTGTCTTAAATTCTTAAACATTTTTTTTTTCATTTCCGCCAGTTAGCTTTACCAATTTTAGTTTTTAATAAAGATAGCCTAATTTCATCCAAATCTTGGCCAATCCCCCACAGTGGGTGTGCGCCATCGGATAAGGAATACCATACCATACCATACCTCTCACGTCGTCATCATCATGACCACCACCAAGAAATGGGAGGAGGAGGAGGAAGTAAACTTTAATGCCCTAGAAAGAGTAATTCAGCGGTCGGGCCGGATGTCTTCATCTTCTATTGGTTGATGCCGATCTCCGGCCTGCATGGTTGGCGCCCCTATTCCAGGGCACCACTGAGCGTGGCTGCTCGTCGGGCATGATCCACCAGCCTCCGCTGGAGGCTAGGGTCGCCGCTGGAGAGCACGCTCTCCCACTGCTCCGCACTCGGATTTTCTATTTTGTGGAATGCCTTATTCGTATTGCACTCCCATGTGACGTGATAAAGTGTGGGTATTGCGCCACACCACGGGCATGTGTCCCTGTATTGACCTGGGAACATTTTGTATAGTTTATGTAAATTTGGGAAAGTTCCTGTCTGCAGCTTTCGCCAGTAAACTGCCTGTTCTTGAGTGAGTGTATTGTGAGGCGGGGGATATCTGATCCTCGTCCCTCTATGGTAATTTAGTAAGTCAGAGTACGTTGGGATCACTGTCATGAAGTCCTCAGGATCTCTGTTTAGGTCCGCTCGGTTTGTATGCTCGCGAGCGATCCTATCTACCCTTTGGTTGCCCTCAATCTCAGTGTGCCCCGGTACCCAAAAGATGGTGTGTCTAATGGGTTTATTCTGTTGGCCTGCGCGGAGGAAGATTTGGAGCGCTTTTAGACCGATTCTGCCGTTAATGTAGTTTCGGCATGCTTCCTTGGAGTCTGTTAGAATTATAAGGGATCTATTTGTGCGGTAGCCCTCCACAGCTGCTAGAGCAACAGCCATTTCCTCTCCCTCGGTTACCGTACAATCCCGTGCCGACGCGCAAGCGATTTCCCTATAGTCCGAGCCTATTACTGCCGCGACGACTCTTTGTTCTTTTTCCCTTCGTTCTCGAGGATATACCGCGGCGTCCGTGTATACCGTGTTCGCCTTGGTTGCTAGGTATTTTTCTACATACTTTGCCCTAGCGTTCCGCCTGGCTGTGTGTAAATTCGGGTCCATGTTTCTTGGCAGGGACCCTACCTTGATGGTACTGCGATACTCATCGGGTAGGTTTGCCGTTCTTTGTTCTTCCCTTTCAATTTCTTTATGCCCCAGTTTTTTTAGGAGCTCTCTGCCCGTGGTAGTCTGCTGGAGTCTGAGTAGCTGCGACCCTAATTGTGCTTCTTTGAGCTCCTCGAACGTGTTGTGGAGTCCGAGGGCCAGCAGCTTCTCTGTCGAGGTGTTGGCCGGCAGGTGAAGCGCTGTTTTGAACGCTTTCCTTATCATGGCGTCGGCCTGGTCCCGTTCGCCTTTGTTTGTGTTGTAATATGGGAGGGCGTACGTAATCCGGCTGATTATGAGGCTCTTAACCAACTTGACTGTATCTTCCTCCTTCATGCCACTTCTTTTTTGCGAGACGCGGGTGATCATACGTGCCACCTGTGCCGTCGCTTGCTTGAGTAGGTTTATGGTGTGTGTACAGCGTTGATTGCTCTGCTCCCACATTCCCAGAATCCTGATGGCTTCTTTTTCTGGTATTTTTTGTCCTTCTAGGGTGACGCTGATTTGTTCTTCCGAGCGTTTTCCTCTTCTGACTCGCAGGAGCTCTGACTTCTCCGTCGAGCAGGCGAGGCCTCTTTCCCTAACACATTCTTCCACGCATGTTGCTGCGGCTTGTAGTCGTTCCTCTTTTTGGCTGAGCGAGCCTTGGTTAGTCCAGATGGTGATATCGTCGGCATAAATGGCGTGATGTATGCCGTCGATCTCTTCCAGCTTCCGTGCTATCCCAATCATTGCAATGTTGAAAAGGATCGGTGAGATCACGGATCCCTGCGGGGTTCCTTTGTTAGGCGTGTGGAACTTGTCTGTCCGCAGGTCTCCTAACCCCACCGTGGCTGTTCTGTTTGATAGGAACGCTGTCACGTAGCCGTGGATTCTTCGTCCGCTATTGAGATCGTACAGTCCCTTGAGGATGGCCGCGTGGCTGACGTTGTCGAATGCTCCTTTGACATCAAGTGCCATTATTATGTTTTCTGCGTTGTAGGGGATGTTGCTTAGAACCCCCTCCTTAATTTGTAGTAGGACGTCTTGGGTTGATAATTTGGTGCGAAAGCCGAACATACTGTGGGGATACAGATCTTCATCTTCCATGTATTGTTGTAGCCTCCTTGTCACGATTCGCTCGTACAACTTGCCAAGGCACGAAGTGAGTGATATCGGCCGTAGGTTTTCTACTAGTAGCTTTTTCCCTGGCTTGGGGATCATAACTACTTCCGCATGTTTCCATTCCTCTGGAAGTGTCCCCGCTTCCCAATGTGCGTTGAGGAAATGGGAATGATCTCGCCAGACATGGTTTAGGGCATTGTGCCTGGCATTCGGTCTGGGCTGGTTGCTCCGCCGTCCGGGACCTTTCTTATCGAGTCCAACCGATCGCCCCGTTACGTTTGCGTATGTTTTCCCCCTTGTTTAGCGTTTCGAAATAATTTGTTTTTATTGTTAATATTTTCACTTTATTAGGTAAGTTCGCATTTCCACAGTGTTTACTGTATATAAGTTCTGATAATCTATTTTTGATTACGTTTTAGAATAATCTATTCATGGCGAATGCGCCATAGTATGCGTCACATCTTGGCCTAGCAACAACTGCACCAACAGTAACAGCAACAACAACAACAATAACAACAACAATGAAGCTATTACAATTACCCACAATAATAATGCTCCGGGACACTTGCCAGAGACTGTAGTTACCTTTTGACCATCTATGCCTGTGCTTGTTTCTTTTGTTGTGCATCCTGTACTTGAGTGTACTGCAATGTGTAGCAGTGGGTCATTTCATGATTAACTTTTGTCATCTGCAGTAGCATGTTGGGCGCATGGGCGGGCACACATCTCAGGTACCCATTAAAGAATATTTCTATCCCTTCGCAGGAAAGCAGCAGCACTGTAGCTATTTTCATGGGCACGAAAATTTCAGAGAGATCGCAATGACGATTCGCATCATTCTCGCGAAACCAAAGAGCCATCGATGGGAGGAGAGCAAGCCTGTACACACTGTGGGTCAGTTTTAATCTAATGTTAAGCGCTTTCCTTGCCTGCTTGTACCTCCGTGTGTGAGTAAGCATAAATGCTTGAGTTAACATAAAAGCAAGATGGGGCTATGGTAGAACGAAGACTTGCAATCAAAATTTATTTTAAGAAAGCGTGTACTTGTGCAGCCGTGACCGTGCTTTACCACCAAGACATGCACTTTCGTGATGAGCCAAACTGTCTGCATACCAGCCTTCTCGCGGTGACACTGCACCCCGTGAGGAAGTTGGCGTAGACAGTGGCGTCAGATTTCCACGTGCGCATGACTGTAGCGAGCGTTGATGTGGGCGAAGTCCGTCTATAAAACAATAATGAAATGCACGGCCGATAGTGAGATCGAACATCGACTTTCAGTACTACAGCTCAGAGCCCTAACCGTTGGCCCACGATCACGCGCACGATTTTCTCGTGCCGAAATCACCCTTTGAAGCGTTCGGCGCGCGCGTAATGTTGCAGTTTCTGGCATTCTTGCCCCGTCACAGCTGGCGCTTTGAGACGGCATTTTAGGCAGCAATGTCTTCCGGATGGGACCATATTTTCGGTTAGACACGTCCAAATGGGGTCAAGTTCCCCTAAAACAATGTCACATTTACTAAAATAAAGAAACAAGGAATCGCGGGATAAGGTACCCAAGCAGGTATCGGCAAGCGGTCGTTTCTATACGGTGACCGAACGCGCTTAACCTGTAATGTAACTTACATCCGCAAGTTTGAATAAAGTTGTAAACTATTTGCTTAACCCGGCGTGACTGCGCAGTGGCTATGGTGTTGGGCTTCTGAGAACGAGGTCGCGGTATCGAATCCCGGCCACGGCGGCCGTATTTCTGCCGGGGCGAAATGCGAAAACACCCGTGTGCTTAGATTTAGGTGCACGTTAAAGAACCCCAGGTGGCCCAAATTTCCGGAGTCCTCCACTACGGCGTGCCTCATAATCAGAAAGTGGTTTCGGCACGTGAAACCCCATAATTAATTAATTTAATTATTTGCTCATCTGGAATGCCGTTCGGGAGTTCTAATGCGCATCCCATCTTGCGAACGTTGCGAGTTCAATGTTGCCATGGCGACGACGGCAATGTTTCTAGGTATGCGGACAACTAGAGGTACTCAACGCAGGGAGCGGAAGGCCAGCGGCACGAATTTGAGCAAGCGGCGACAACTATGCGGCGGCTAGCAGAACTCTGAATGCACCACGAACCCAGCTATACGTACAGCGCACGATGTGCGCATACTCCCATGAAGCACCAAGTGAAAACCGAGAGAAATGGTGGCGGATGAGATAGCTTCGCGAAGACTTGCTGCCTGACGTCATGCCTCCTCCTTGCGTTTATGTCTCGAATTGCGTTTTTTTTTTCCCTCTGTGGTAGGATGGATGCTTCCATTATAAATATCGTGTATACCTCCGCTACAACTGACCAAGAGTTCGTTGGAATTACATTTTTCAGCGTTCGGAATAACGCGCGAGGAAGATATTTCGCATTATATGTGGTATCGAACGTTACTTGGACTCTAAATTTAGTAAAATGTTCAGACTACCAGATTAAGCAATCGTTACCGGGTCAAGTTACCTACCTTTACGTGTACCTATGTGTAACATCATACCGGTGTCATCAGTAAACACGCACAGGAAGTCGATAATTAGAATTAGGAGCCGTAAAAGTGACTGTTTCTGAAGATAGTTCTCGCCGTACGTTTTTAGATTAATGTAACTGCAGAGCTTGTTAGGGATCACCTTAAATGTTTAAAAAACTATAAAAATACTAAGTGCATTTGTAGGAACTAGGGAAGAGCATTTCAGTGGCCTGACATCGCATAGTGAGAAATATAGGAAACACGACCTATGAGAAGAGTTTGCATTTGTGTGGGCCGGTCAGATTTGCACGAAGGCCACTTTAGCGAAAAACAAACAAATAAACAAAGCAAGAAGATCCGTAAGTGATGATACACCATCGTCAGTTTCGGTTGCAGCCCGTGCCAACGACGGAAAAGACGGAAATTCATCGGCGCATAATCTCGCTGTTCAGGAATGTAGAGCTACTTTTGAAGCGGTGCTCGGCGCATCTATTTGCCGCTGGCGGGGGAACGCCGTGGGCAACGGCTTCTCGTTCTCCGAGCTTCGATTTTCGATGACAAAGCAAAATACCGTTCGTAGCCGTCTGTTCTCCACGAAGGAAGAGCATCCGGGCATCTGGCGGATCAAGAAACGCTGACAGTGACGATGCAGATCAGTGGCCACGCCGCCTGAAACCAAGCGCCCAGCCGCCTCCTGCGAGCTAAATATAGACATGTAGACTCGTCTACCGGGACGTTATCTCATGTAGCTGCGCAATTTGACCTTTGGCTCGGCCACAGGAGTCCTTCACAGAAGCGTATCGTCGACGCTTGCATGGTTCGAATTGCATTTCGCGTGACTTATAGCGGGAAAAATAAGCAGACCTTGTGGGTTTTACTGGAGTGGGCCGTCTAACGAGCTTTCTTTCGCGTGCAGTAACTTGAAAGTTATACGCCTTCTGGAAAATGTTGCAGACGGGTTCGACGAGCTCGGAAAGCAAAGGAGCATCGTGTACGCCACGGAACTTAAGTGCGGCGTCGTGGGGGTCCCAACGAGAACAACGGCGTCCACCTTCACAGGATGAGGGCAAAGCTAAAAGCTACGAGTAGACGGACGGCAAGGTACAGCAAAGGTAAGCGAGCTTACTGCGTCGTCTCGAGCCGCGCGTTTGCAGTTGCTCAAATGTACAACGGGCGCAACTGTGCAGGCCCTGCACGGCGCCTAACTCTAAACATAGCGCATATCCGTTATGCGGGATTCTACAAGAATTGGATGGAATTGCTTGGAGCATTCTCGACAGGAAAGTAGCGGCTGCAGCGTTTTCAAGAAAGGAAATGCAAAAAGCAAGGCAGATGACGATTATTGTGGTGTGCCAAATATACACCTCAAAGGGTGTACATTTGTCTGAGTGTAGTCGGCTTGTATGTACGAATATCTCTACTCGCACTACAGATGTGCCTCAGACCGACTCTGCGCCCTACGGAATTACGCAATAAAATAACAAGCGGTACCTAAATATACTCGCTGGAGCAAGTATACGCCATCATCCATATAATTTCTTTACTACAACGAAGCTTTCTGTGCCGTCTTTCCCGGCGTATAAAGTGAAAAAAAAAAGAGTTGTTTTAGTGTACGCCAAAGTGGGTGAAAGCGGAAGCCTGCGCGCTCAAGAGACCTTCATTAATTTATCTGACATCCTCATTCGAATGGGTTGTGACTTCTTATTACTTGTTTTCTTCCACCAAAGGTCGTGGGTTCTAGTGCCCTAATTAACTCTATATTAGTTAAATGTGTCTTAACTTCGCCTTAACAGCAAAGGTCGTGGGTTCGAGAGCCTAAATGAACTCTATCTTAACTTTGCTTTTTTTTTTTGCACGATGAGCGGCATGCCAGCTGTGCAAGAACACGACGGCTACGAACGCGCGAGCAGTGGCACGAGCGCGTGTCTGAGCGAGGCGAGCTCACGTGACTTTCTGTACGGCACGCCGCGTTTTCCACACCGTCGGTTGTGTGAGCCACTTCAGGCTCCCGCCTTAATTCACGCCCTTGTTTACTTTGAAGCGCGTAATTTTTTTTTTCAGCGTGCGGCTCGCATGCGCGTTCATTTTCTCCCCAAGTGGGCCGATCCCGGAGGTAGATCGGCGGTCGTGTGGGTCACGTGGTGGCGGTCGCTGCGCGGAGCCGCCCATATGCGCTGGACCCGAGCCACTTTCACCTATCGCGAGTTTGACGTTATCCCAGCTTTCGGGTATTCGGCCACCTCAAGTAGATTATCCTTGTATAATAATAATAATAATAATAATAATAATAATAATAATAATAATAATAATAATAATAATAATAATAATAATGATAATAATAATTTGAAAAAGAAAGCGGTACTTTACCCGCCCTAGTGGCTTAGTTGTTTTGACGTTGTGCAACCAAGTCCGTGGGCGCCGGATCCAATCGCGGTGGCCGCATTTCGATGGGGGCGGAATCCGGAGCCCCCCACTACGAGGCGTATGTCGAAGTGGTTTCAGCACGTAAAACACCGGAATTAATTTCTTGAATAAATACTTGCCCTGTGAGTGATGAGAGCAATAGAAAAGCACCAAAAACTTTGGCAGTGTCTGCGCAGGCTTTGTTTATATATATCTATATATATATATATATATATATATATATCTATATATATTATAATACCGAGACCGATCAAGTTGTCCAGCGCTGTTTATTCCACCAAAGGCAACGCCCCCAGCTCACGCGCGAAGAAGTCGAAGAACAGTGAAGATGATGATGGCTATGTACAAATGAAAACGACGAAGTACGTTAATAGTGCTTACACTAACTTCCCCCCGTCATGGAAGCGGCCAGCCTGGCCGCAGATTAGAGATTATCTAAACGGGGAGTGAAGGGCTTCATCCGCGAGACGTGAACAATTTCAGCATTCCGGCGGCGCCGGTCAGTGACGGAGTGTACTGGGCGAACGAGATAGTTCACTGCAGATGTTTGCTGCACAACGGTGTATGGGCCAATGTAGCGTGGAAGGAACTTCTCACAGAGGCCTGGGGTGCGGACTGGAGTCCAAAGCAGGACTTGGTCTCCAGGGTGAAAACGTAGGTCACGGCGTTTGTTGTCGCAGTAACGCTTGCGCTCAGCTTGGGTAGCTTCTGTGCTTTGCCGGGCGATTTGACGGCAATGTGCAACTCGGGCAGCGAAATCTTCCGGAAGCGACGCGTTAGGCGAAGAAGGTGCGAAAAATAGTTCTCTGTCGAATATGGTGGAAGGAGATCGTCCATACACAAGGAAGAAAGGGCTGTAGCCGGTAGTTCGTTGAATAGCAGTGTTATATGCGAATGTCACAAAAGGAAGAATTTTATCCCAGTCAGTGTGGTCAGGACGGATGTACATGGAAATCATGTCAGACAGCGTACGGTGGAAGCGCTCAGTAAGGCCATTGGTTTGCGGATGATAAGTGGACGTAGATTTGTGGACGGTATTAGTGGCTCGAAGAACTTCCTCGAGGACTTGTGAAATGAACGCCTTGCCACGGTCACTGAGAAGAACGCGAGGAGCCCCGTGGCGCAAGACGATGGCGCGCAAGAAAAAGTCGGCGACCTCAGAAGCGGTGCCGGATCGCAGAGGGGCAGTCTCGGCATATCTTGTTAAATGGTCGACCGAAGTGACAATCCAACGGTGACCGGAGGGTGTCAACGGCAAGGGACCATATAAATCAATGCCAACAAATTCAAAAGGTGCGTCCGGGCAAGGGAGAGGTTGTAGTAAACCGGCAGGAGGGGATGTCGAGCGTTTGCGGTGCTGACATGACGCACAAGAGGCAATGTATTTGGCCACCGTTGAGGATAGGCCAGGCCAGAAGCAGCGGGTCTTTATGCGGTCGTAAGTCTTGTGGAAGCCTAAGTGGCCAGCCGATACATCGTCGTGAAGTGCCTCTAATACCCGCAAACGAAGGCAGCGAGGTAGAACTGGGACCCACCGGTGACCTGTTGGGTGGTAAATGTAGCGGTGTAGCACGCCACCTTGAAGGCGGAATTGTCGAAGTTGGCGTCGCAAGCGGCTGTTGGGCGGTTCGGCGAACCCACTAAGGCGATCCATGAGAGCTCGACAGTAGGAGTCGGCCCGCTGAAGCGAGACGAAATCAGAGCGTGATGAAAGCGTAACTTGGTCCAGGGATGTTATCGAGAGTTGGTGAGAGGCAGGCGTAGCATCGGAACGACGTGGTTGGGAAGACGACGGCGCGTTACCTGGAGAGAGTGAGAGTGGGCAGCGAGACAATGCGTCTGCATCATGATGGTGTTTTCCAGACTTGTACGTTATAGTGAAGTCATATTCCTGCAAGCGGAGTATCCAGCGTCCTAAGCGTCCTGACATGTTTTTCATTGATGACAGCCAACACAGAGCATGATGGTCGGTGACGATGGTGAAGTGGCGGCCGTAAAGGTATGGGCGAAATTTCTGAATCGACCAAACGATAGCCAGGCACTCTTGCTCTGTAATGGTGTAGTTCCGCTCAGCTGGAGAAAGTGTTCGGCTGGCATATGCTATGACTTGCTCTTTAGATGCTGTATTACGTTGCAGAAGTACTGCGCCAATACCTTGTGCGCTTGCGTCAGTATGGAGTATGGTGGGGGCACGATTATCGAAGTGGCGAAGCACTGGTCCGGAAGTAAGATGCCGCTTAAGAGCTTGAAAAGCCGACTCGCAGTCGCTAGTCCACGTGAAAGAGGCACCGGTAACCAGTAGCTTGTGTAGAGGAGCTGCTATTGCTGCGAAGTTGCGTATAAACCTACGAAAATATGACGCCAAGCCGAGGAAACTACGTAGATCTTTCTGTTGCTGGGGGCGAGGAAACTGAAGAACGGCACTAATCTTGTCGGGGTCAGGCTGGATGCCATCTTTTGAGACGACGTGACCCAATACTTTTATTGTTTTGGTTGCAAATTTGCATTTTTTTGTATTGATCTGGAGACCAGCATTCGCAAGGCACTTGAGAACTTCGTCTAATCGTTGAAGATGTTGGCTGAAGTCAGACGAAAAGATGACAATATCGTCCAGATAACAGAGGCATGTCTTCCATTTTAGACCACGAAGTACGTTGTCTATCATGCGCTCAAATGTGGCAGGAGCATTGCAAAGGCCAAAAGGCATCACGTTAAATTCATAAAGGCCATCCGGTGTAGTGAATGCGGTCTTTTCTTTGTCAGTCTCGTTCATCGGAATTTGCCAATATCCTGATCGAAGATCAATGCTGGAGAAATACTCCGCCCCTTGTAGTGTGTCCAAAGCGTCGTCAATTCGAGGTATTGGATATACGTCCTTGCGTGTGATCTTATTGAGCGCTCGATAATCCACGCAAAAGCGAACTGAGCCATCTTTCTTCTTTACCAGGACCACGGGAGACGCCCATGGGCTAGATGAAGGTCGTATTATCTTCCGCGCAAGCATGTCAGCGACCTGTTGTTCAATGACCTTTCGTTCGGACGGCGATACACGATAGGGGCGTCGTCGTATTATAGCGGAACCTTCGGTTTCGATACGGTGTGTAGCCGCAGGAGTTTGGCTCAATACAGAGGAACAGCTATCGAAACAGGCTTTGTGTTTTGCCAAGACCACCATTAAGGCTTCGGACTGCGCGGCTGTTAGGTCAGAACCAAGAACGGCTGGAGGAGGGAAAGAATCATCCAAACCTGAGGTTGGTGCTGGCGATGAAGAAGGGCAAAGCGTGACTAGAGAGATTGGTTGAGTGTCGGCGAGGGTTGCCACAGTCATCCCTTTGGGCAGCATCACAGGATCTGGGGTCGTGTTGCAAGCAGACAGAAGGGCGCGGCCGCGTGAAAACCGGACGAGACAGGTGGCAATGAGAATTCCGCGAGAAGTACAGCGGGAAGAAGGGGCGACTAGGGCGTCTCCGTCGGCGATCTGACTGGACGTTACGGCTACAACGTCTTCGTGACCAGGACGCAGGACGTAGTCTGAAGCGAGGACCAAGTTCACGCATGAAAGTGAAGAGTCCGCAACAGGTTCTAGCTCTGTATCTGTGATGTGGACAACTTCTTCTCTACATGAAATGACGGCTGAAGCAGAATGTAGGAAGTCCCAACCAAGTATAAGTTCATGGATACACGTTGGAAGGATGATAAACTCGATGTGGTGGCGTATGCCGTCGATGAGAACACGAGCAGTACACTGTCCGTCAGGGTGAATGAATGCATTATTAGCGCCACGCAAAATAGGTCCAAGATAAGGCGTTTTTACTTTACGGAGCCGGGAACACAGATCACTCCGAAGAACAGAAACGGCGGCACCGGTATCGATGAGAGCTGATGCGGGAACACCTTCGACAGTCACAGAAAGCATGTTGGCCGGGCGAACAGGAGGAATTTTTGAAGACCGATAAGAAGCAGTTTCCCCTCCAAAAACTGCAACAGTTAGTTTTCCGAGTGCTGGTCGACAAAATGGGAAGTGGGACGAAGTGGTGATGTAGAGCGCCGGTAAGGGGATGGAGAACGACGTCTGGCCGAACGGGAACTATGAGGCAGATTGGGAGCAGCTGGTGGAGACGGAGAACGCTGTTGAGGGAATGAGTGCGGTCCGGGATAGTAGTCGTCTGATCGGCGAGTGCGGTCTCTTTCGTGCTCAGCATAGCCTCGCCTTTCATCCTGCTGGCGCCGGCGGCAGAAGCGAGATATATGGCCGCGTATGCCACAGTAAAAACAAACCGGACGAGGTGGACGCCACTGAGGGTACGATGGCGCAGCAAGTGCTCTGGTTCCCATCGAAGCCAAATGGTCATAGGAAACGCCAGTAGGCACGGAAGTCACGGTAGGGGTGGGTAGCGAAACAACATCCGCGTAGGTAGGGGTGGAGCGCGCTACCGGAGCAAGATGCGTCGTGGGTGTAGTCATCGCTGTCAACTCCTGCTTTACGACCTCGCGCAAGTCGAAGGTGGAGGTTGGTGCGCAGGCAGCAGGGGGACGCTTTAGGTCTTGTAGTTGAAGCTCCTCGCGGATGATGGTGCGGATAAGAGCACGTAGATCTGGAGAATGAGCAACCTGAGGATCGCTGCTGTCATGTGGAAGACGAATAGACTGCAGCTCGTCGAGGCGTTGACACGTTGAAGTGATGTCTTGGACAGAAGCCGGATTTTGCACGATTAAGGCGTTGAACGCGACAGGCCCAATGCCTTTTAAGATGTGGCGAACGCGTTCGGCTTCCGTCATGCTAGGATTCGCACGGCGGCACAGAGCCAAGACATCCTCTATGTATGAGGTGTAAGACTCTTGGGGAAGTTGGCGGCGCGTTCCCAGCTTCTGTTTGGCGACTTCTGCACGGCCAGACGAGGAAGCGAAGATTTGCCGCAGCTTCGAGGTAAACGTGGACCAATCCGCGATGTCGGATTCGTGGTTGAAATACCACGTCTTTGCAACACCGGTCAAGTAGAAGGCGACGTGCCTCAATTTCTGGGTGTCGTTCCACTTGTTACAAGAACTCACGCGGTCGTAGTGGTCGATCCAATCGTCTACGTCATCACCGCGGAGTCCCGCAAAGACAGGGGGATCGCGCTGAGGGCTCGTCACAGTCCAAGAGGGCGCCGCAGGTGGGGTCGTCTGTGTGGTAGGGTTTGAGGCGCCGGAAGGGCCGGGGTCGGAAGTGTCCATTGTTGTAGGGGTAGCTGGGTGCAGGCGGCGACCGGAACGGAGCTCCAGGGAGGACGGGAACGCGAGAGGACGTCGGGATCTTGACGTACCTCCACCACTTTATAATACCGAGACCGATCAAGTTGTCCAGCGCTGTTTATTCCACCAAAGGCAACGCCCCCAGCTCACGCGCGAAGAAGTCGAAGAACAGTGAAGATGATGATGGCTATGTACAAATGAAAACGACGAAGTACTTTAATAGTGCTTACAATATATATATATATATGTGTGTGTGTGTGTGTGGGTACCTGTGTGTGTGTGTGTTCATCAGCCAGGTTTTTGCGCTGCTTTAATAATGCAAAACGGGCAGTGGATAGTGAGGTTATGCGAGAAGGCGCTGACCTACCCTATCGTGCCGCACTTGCCTGTAATCAAAGGTTATCTCACACAACGTAAAAGAAAGTGAAAATTTTCTGATAAGGTTTAAAGAAATGCTCTGGTTTTACGGGCCAGGACTGCGATCTGATTATGAGGCGCGCCGTATAGTGGGTCATTCGGGATCACTTTTGATTACTTGGGGCGTACACCCATTGCCCGAGCGCTTCTTTTTGCATATTGGACCCGTCGAAATGCGGTCGTCGTGGCCGGGATTCGATCTCTCGACCTCATGCTTAGCAGCGAAATGCCTTAGCCATTAAGCCACCGCGGCGGGTAATAGCGCTTTCGTTTGCCCATTGAACCGGCACGTATTCTAAAAGAAGCACTCAACTGCCATAATTAATTTGGACACATGAATCGACCGCGCACGATACACATTGTTGAGCAATCAGTGTAAGTGGCAGCGAATTTTTTTTTTTTATGAATCATGCGCTGGCAACAGGTATGCAACCTGGGTGGTGAAAAAAATCATTGTATAGTGACATTTCGTCGAAACTCACACCCCTTGGGAAACGCGTCCGGGTACCAGCGGGCCGGGAGGGTATAAGCGCAGGTGCGTCGGTAATAAATACTCATTCGTATAGCGTCCTTCCGGAACGGTGCTTTGCCACTGAGCACGATCGACGAATCAGCAGACGACGCGTTCGCATGCAGACATCCCTGACGTTAACAAAATATTCACCTCGCCACCCCCCCCCCCCCCCCCCCCCCGCCTCCGTCCGCCAACCTCTATTTCATCGTTTCCTTTATTCTCCTCTCTCTCACCCCCGAGACGGCGGACAAAACGCCGTGCTCAGCACAAGCGGATGATATTGCGCTGAAGCTTTCAGAATGTCGTCATAAGGAAAGAAAAAAAAAAGAAAAGGAGAGACTCGCGGGTTTACGCCTCCTGAAAGTCACCCTTGCCAAGTCGCGAGTCAGTCCACCCCTTTATTTTTTACGTTCGCGAAAGTTGAAAACGGGAAAGAAGAAAAAAAAAAGAACTAAAAACAAAATCGACTGGCGGGTCACAGTTGAGAGAGTTCAGCAGCCGTTGTTTAGGAGCGTCGACGACAAAGCGGCCACTATCCAAGGCGGCCCCTGGGGAGCGGTATCGCCTCGCGGCAGGCGCCAGATGAATGGCTGTCCCGAGAGATGGCGCTCGCTCTCTCTCTCGCTATTCGCTTGCGCCAGCCGCTTGGAACTGCATGGCTGGCTTCTCTGCGTGCGCCGGGGGTTTTGGGGGGATGCGTGGCGCCTTTCTGCAGAAATTAGTAGACGGCAGCTCTGGCGGCTCTAAGGGAGCTCAACTGTGCCCTGCTAGCCAGAATGGGAATGATGTGCATACATTGTAGCACGGATGTGCCCAAACTTCGCCACCGGTTCCTCGAATGGATTGGTGACTTAGCGGAATGTCTGTTTTCGAGCGAAATATTGCGTTGTCACTTGAACCGCGCGAGAGAAATGAGAATGTGCGCTGTAACTTTGCAATAATGCTAGTTGAATGAGGAGAAGCGGAACTGAGGGGTCCGATGTTTTGTTAGCCGCAATCGTATGGCGCCAGCAGAAACTGAAGACAAGGAAAGCGTGGGGAAACGTTATTTGTAGTTTTTAGTTGAAGTGTACAGACGGTAAGTTAAACGGAAACGGAAATCAGACTAAATCAAACGACTTGTTGCTGCTGAAAACGTCAAGTACAATCAGCTTTATGTAAAGTAATTTACATGACGAGTTTACGAAGGACAAAATCCAGCGTGAGTGTCGGGCTCCTCGCTCATATAGTAGTAACTCTGTTCCTCGGCTACCCTAGGCTTTCGCTTGTGTCTCTCACCATTTAGGAGAGCAGATAGTAGGGGTAGTTGGTTGAAGTTCATACTCAATAGGGTGTACGGGGTAACACGTAACGTTCAGGATGATAGCCTTGTTTTGTTCTGTTTCCGTTTTCTTATTTATTCGTGCAAGTGTTTGGAATAAACTTCAGTTGTGAGTTAGCGCTCTTCCTGGTTCTTTCTCCGCTTGTCCTCGTGTCTCCGTCAAACTTTTTCACTATGTCTTTCACCACATTGCTTGCCAGCAACAGGGCCAGGGACGTACCCTTGACCAACACTCGACGTTCTCTAGGCGGGTCGCCCAACCTTGTGAAAGCACGGCGTCCATAATGTGGCCTATCCCGAGGAGACGAATTTTGTTAAAACCTCCTCGTGCTATCCACCACCCCTTGCGCTCAGCAGACCAGCGGGGACCGTTGCGCCTAGGGACGCACTCTTGACCGAGCTTATCTGGTGTTTCTAGTTTGTTCTCTAGTTCCCTAGCAGGTATTCATACACTCATTGGCTACGGGACCTCCTCCTGCATATAGAATATAAAAATTTGATATTTCAGAACTGACAAAATTCTGATTCTGATTTTGAAACTCCAGAATGAACGAACAGAAGTCGCTGCACAAACAAGCGCCATCAATCGCACTCACGCACGCGCACACACGCACACAAGCGCTGTCGATCATATTGATTTGCGGTGCTTGCCTCTTTGCCAGCTCTCAGGCTTCGAATCAGCGTTCAGGCGCGAACGTCACTTCGCGCAGCATGATCGCGTGCGAACCACCTCTATTTGGAGAGGAGTGCCGGGCACACTACCCTCACGAAATTACGTTGCCGCAATGCCTCGTCAAACTTTTACTCCCACAAGTCAGGTTTGGTGCTCTGCCCTCTCTGCTCTTTATGTAACGAGGAAGTAACTAGTCATCACACTTCCTTTTACCTTGTCGACGCGTTAGCGCTGCAAGAAAATAATATTGGAACTATACCTTCGAAGATGTGACTTGGACTTAGTAGTACCTCTTATTCTTACGTTTGGGGTCTCTAATCTGGGATACAGACACAGCATTGTTTGCTTCGCTGCCCACGAGTTTCTTACGGAATGGCCAAGCAAATTGTCTGTTACATTTGCATCTTCTTTTTTCTTTCCTTGCGTGAAAAAAAAATGTATTGGTTGATTCTTTCTTCTCTTATCACCTCGATCTATATATACGCGTGATTTCACCCTTCAATAGCCGTTCCTTTGTAGCAGTTCTGAAATTTTATTTTGGATTATAACTTAGAATATTCCACGCAATTCATGATCCATACCCCATAGTGGGTTTGAGCCTCGTGTTAGGTGGGCAACAGCAACAAGCGGGGAAATATGCGCCATATCAGGGACACCGGGCGCCGCCGTTTAAAAAATTCCACTGCGAGAGGTTCGGGTTGCCCAATATGGATATTGTCCTCATGGTCAATAATGTACTGGACAATGTGGTGGACATCTTTGGGCCACCCCTTCAGTTCGGACCGATGAACGGCTTGGCTGCTAACTAACCTACAAACGTAATTCACCCGGCCTACCGCCAAGGCATTGGAGATAATGAGCTCAGTAAAGCACTTCTCGAGAAAACAAGCCGCGCTGACCACGTCAACAGGAGCCGAGTGGAAGTCAATGAAATGCCTCCGAGGTGGGATCGCACTGTGGTGCTGCCGGTCGAAAAGAACATTTACCGACAGCACGTAACAGCGCTGCGCTCAGAGGCAGAAGTAGCCGCCTATCGGCTTGCCAGAGAGACTGCGGCCAGCGGGCGATGCGTTCCCAAGCCAATAACAAGCCGCGAAGAGGTAGACTTATCGGAGTGCTTAACTGAATGGTACAACGCGAGGAATTATGCTTCGTTTAGCGGCGTAGAAGCTCAGTGTTGGCCTGTAGCACTCAGAGGCAGAGACCTTCTGGCTGTAGTTCAAGCTGTCCTTTCGGAAGTAAAGGCGGTCGCCTACCTCGTCCCCGCCGAGCTACACGTCTTGAGCCAGCCTCCCTTGCAATCCGGCGACGGACCCATCGCACTGGTTCTGGTTGCGACCCGTGAGAGGGCTCGGGAAGTTCACCGGGTAGCCTGTGACCTCCAGGAGTACACGAAGGTTGGAGCGGCCCGCCTCTCTTGTCGCGAGCCTAAGGAAGCGCAACTCGAAGACCTCGAGCAATGTCCTCAGATCTGCATCGCGACTGCTGGCCGTCTCCTCTCCTTCCTGAGAGAAGGCAGGCTGCGCCTCTTAAGATGTACCTACGTGGTGTTAGACGGAGCGGACCGCATAGTGGATATGGGCCTGGAGATTGAAATTCAGGCCGTTGCAGAGTGGATTCGACCTGACCACAAGACACAAATATGGCTTACCTCACGAACACGCAACGTGCATCCGTTCTGCGAGGACCTACTGGATGACTACGTTCAGGTCAGCATCGGGGTAAGGCCGGCACGTCGTCACCTGACCGTCGAGCAGGTCGTTTTTGCCTGCGATGAGGCAGAGAAAAGCGAACGACTCGTAGCGATTCTGCAGGACATTCTCAACAAGCCACATCGTAAGGTCATCGTTTTCGTTTAAACGAAGCAGGCAGTGGACGACCTCGTGGGCTTCTTGGTGTTTCGGGATTTTCTTGCTGTCGGCATCCACGCCAGAAGTACGGAAAAGGAGCGGGACTGGGCTCTTGGCTCGTTTTGTGCCAGCGGCGCCCCCATCCTGGTGTCCACCGACTTGGACGCGCGGAAAGTGGACGCGTCCGGCGGCGCAGGCTTCGTGATCAACTACGACTACCCCACTCATTCCGAGGGCTACATGAGGCGCCTCGATCACGCCTCGCACTCTCATCACACCGGTGGGGCGTACACGTTCTTCACGCTCCAGGACAGGCGCCACGCTACGGACCTCTTCTCTATTCTTCGTGAGGCTAAGCAGCCGATTCCGGACGAGCTGAAAGAGTTTGCCGAGGAAGCCGTGCGGGATGGTAGACTGGTAGCAGGTCGTAGGAGGAAGCGATGTCAGCCGTGAGAATGCAGGCCCTGTCCACAACCCCCTTAGTACGCGCAAACGGTTCATTATGGCGTCAACACCCTTCAATGTCGACCTGGAACTCTATAAGAAGCAGTCGCGTGTTACATCTTGCGAATAATAAGTAAAAAAATTTACCCATGAATCGAACATGCATTCGTTTCGAACAGCAGCGTCTCATGCTTACTGCACTACTCCTCCCTCTAGACTGAAATAATTTCTGTGAAATTTTTATCCCCAGCTTCACAGTTTTGATGCCCTTCGCAAATTTTCGTCATTTGGTCATTTTAGACAACTTAAGCGACATGCGAAACACACGAACTGGGCGCCAATGTAAACGCGCGTTCAATTTCCTGTGTCTCGCCTGGCGTGTATGATTGCAAAAGGAAGAGCACATTCTGATTCACAGATTTGTAGCTTTCCGTGGTTCTACAGAGTTGGCTTGACGTTCCCTGAGCAGCTTACGCCAGCTGAGATAAACGCTCCGAGCAATCTCTCTCGTATTACCTTTGTCATCTCTCGTCCTCTTCTCCCTCTTCCCTACATTGCTGACCAGGTGTCAGGTTCAGGTGCCAAAGACGCGCAAGACAGGTATATGATGTGGTCAGCTGGCTTTCCTCTTCCCTGTCAGCTAGTCTCTCTGTCTCTCTTTCACAACCTCCCAACAGGAAATGTATGAAGTAATGCGCGGGATGTGTCATTACCAGCTCGAAGCATGCGCGGTGTTTTAAATATACTGCGGCTTAACGTCGTTGTGTTTTTGTGACGATGAAAAATTAAACACACACACAAAAGTGGGAGTTAAGAATTTGACTCTTTCTAATTTAACTGCTCTTGTGCCCAAAAGGACACAGCGCAATGCTAGCACCGAGCGCAGTCGTCGGCCGTCTAAGCTCGTGGGTCGAATGCGTCGGCTATTTGTGCATGTACACTGGAGAGTAATCGATGCGGGTCCGGCAGACATCAGAAGACGACGGCATCACGCCGGAACCTTAGCCTTGTACCCACCTGAAGGATCCGAACCATTTTTCACGCACATGGCATTTTGAGAAGTCGAAAGCGGCGTCACCATGTATCGTGAGCCAACTAATTAAGTCCCACATCACCTCTACGAGCATAACATGACCACTGGAAAATCGGAAATGGAAGGCATCCTAGCCGTAGAAAAACTGGCTCTACGACAAAGAGCTCAAGGACCAATCGAAATATTTTCACGGGTTCAAAAGACGGCGGGAGATTGTGTGCCGTCCCAAGAAAAAAAATCACCGCCCAAGTACTCCGTACAGATAACAGAAAAGCTGAAACGTGCGGCTCCGGCGTTTATCACTGGCTTAATTCCGACGCTTCGTTAAGCGACGGCTTGGTAGGCTGCTGGATATTCGGTAAGCAGTTGCTCCTTGCACTCGGCGGCACGAGCCTGTTCTTGTGCCTGGGCTGCAGCATCGGCACGGCGTAGACGAGCATGTTGCCGTCTCTGCTCGCGCGGTTGCTGATCGAAAGCTGCCTGTTCCTCAAGAGTACCTATGACGCGTGGCGCACGCATTTGGGAGTCATAGAGAAACTGCTACGCGCGCGTTTGGCTGCGACGGAGAGCAACAACGTCAATATGGGCGCAGCTAATCCAACAATAGCACAAGGCCTTTTCACTCCGATCCATGACGTCATGTTACCTGGTCCGACTGCCATAGAATCTAATAGGGATGCTCCCGAGTGGGCAACAGTAATCTTGACGTTACCGCTTTCATCACGCCAGCCTTGTCAATAGAAATTTCGAGCCAGGTAGTGTGACGTCGTGGATCGGAGTAAATAGGCCTTGTGCTATATAGGTGGTGTTAGCTAATCGCGTGCCTATGTTTCTTTTATTTTTCTCGCGTATGCGCATGGGGCGTACAGGCGACGGACAGAGGGCGGATGGACGAATCGGTTAGCCATATATAGCTTCACTGTAAACAACTCTCAGATCAGGCAACTACAAGCTATTGCGAAGCAATTCAGATCCCAAGAATACACTTGCTTGATCCCAAAAGTTCTTACACATGCCGTTATACCTGGTAACGAAAGAGCGCACCAAGTCATTCGAGAAACCTTGCAGTTGAGCAAGGATGCCACGGCGCAACAGCTACAAAATAAAACCCACGGGGACATATCGGCTCCTCTTACGTTAGATCCGGGATCCAGATTCCCCGTGTGGGTACCCTCAGATTTCGAGGGGAGAAGATAGCCCCACCGTCACCAGGGCAACAGAACAGAAGCAAAACTCCTGCATTCTCCTGCACCCGCTTGCATACCATTATAATGCTACGCGTCCCATCCCCTTATGGTGGAAGATCAATATTTCAGAGCGGAAGTGTACCTTTTAAAAATTGTCGATGTGCCACGAACTGTCGGAATGTTGTTGGTTACTGGCTATCCTACAACGCTTGGGGTTCTGAAAAGCCTTACCAGGTAGAATAATGTGTTTGCCTAAGCTGCGTGTTTGACGCGAACGTTTGTGGCACGACAGCAGCAAAACGATGGTGTCGACGACAGTATGAAGGCAACGACGCGATTTCTGTCGTGGTTGTTCAACGCGTGTTTATCAAATGCCGATTGTTGGGCTCTGCATACAGAGAATGGATAAACGTATGTGAAAGAAACGCGGACTGTGGTGTGATCTACGACCAAGTGCTCTGCACAGATTTATGTGCCTTATCTATGTCATGTTGTTTATGTTAAAACGATGATGGCATTTACGTTCCGGCGAAGAAACGTTAAAGCCTGTTCGAGCTGGGTTGATCGTGAAGGCTGTACAACGTCGCATAGCTTGCACGTAGGGTTCCACAGTTTGTATAGCGCCACTGATTTTATAAGTGTTAAGTGCCATACTATAGTTATTGTGTACTCGTGGTACGGGTTGATCGCTCTTGATTAGGGGGCACAGGTAGCGGCGCAAGCTCCCAAAGTTAGCGGCCACGAAGTGAGGACTGGGCAACGTGGGCCAAACTCGAAGGCGGTGCAGTCGCAACACATAGCGTCTCAACCAAGGGGGAGAAGTGCGTGAAATTGAGCTTGACGCGCGCGCCAGACGTCTCAAAGAGGTGACCATGGTCTAGTGGTTATAGCATTGGGCTAATGTGCCGAAAGGCAGATCCCACCATCGCTCAAGTACTTCTTTGATAGCGATTATCATCTTTTTTGCCTACTTCAGGTATCTTCGAATCCATCCATCCATCCATCCATCCATCCATCCATCCATCCATCCATCAATCCATCCATCCATCCATCCATCCGTCCATCCATCCATCCATCCGTCCGTCCGTCCGTCCATCCCTCCATCCCTCCATCCATCCATCCATCCATTTAGATGCATAGCTATCTGGCTAGCTATGAAACGCCAGCCGAGCGACTGATTATCTCTACTAGCTTGCGCCGCTAGGTATCTGTCGTACTTATATTAGGTCACGTTGAAGAACCCCAGGTGTTCTAATTTACTCCGGAGTCCCCCACTACGGTTTGCCTCATCGTGGTTCTGGCACGTAAAACCCAACATTTTGTTCTTAAGTGTGTGCTCATTCCCGTGAAGTCGTTGTGGTCATTCAATCGCCATCATCTGACTCTCGTGATGCCGTTGCCGTTATGCAATTGTCATCATCTCGTCTACTGTTGTCGTACCATTGTCATTGTCACCATTCCAGAAACATCATCAAATTGTTCTCATGTCATCGTCATCATACCGCATTATTCGTTCTATTGAAGTAATCTCTACAGCTTTAAACGACCTAATCGTAGCTTCGTCATTTAATCGGGATTATGCCACCATTGTCATGCTGTCGTCGTCACACGGTCGTCGTTATGTGGTCGTTCCATCGTCGTCATTCCAGGTTCTTCATCCCATTCTCGTCATAACGTCATCGTCACTCCTTTGGCGTCGTGCCATCATCATCGTGGCGTCGACGTACTATCGTACATGCTATCGTCGTACTATCGTCATCACGTCAGAAACGTCATCCATTAGTCGTTGTGCCATCGTCATCACACCGCCTTCGTCGCTCCATCGATGTAATTCCTTGGTCATTTCATCGTAAACATGCTGCCGTCATTCCATTGTGATTATGCTGCAGTTACATGCAATTTTTGTCACTGCGTCATCGCGATACAACCTTCGTCATGAATTCGTTGTCTTGCCATCGTCGTTCTGCCATCATGTTCATTCTATTGTCGTCATTCAAGGTTCGTCATCCTATTCTCGTCGTACCGTCATCGCCATGCCAGTTTCGCTTCAAGGTAGCCGTTATGGCATCGTTTCCATGCACTCTTCGTCATCCTATTGTCATTTAGTCATCGCCGCGCTGTCGTCCGACCATCGTCATTTCGGAACCGTCATCCAATTGTCGTCATGCCATGATCGTCATACCGCATTCATCAGTCCATCGTCGGGACTGCGTCGTCGTACATTCGTCTTCATGGCGTCATGGTCATGGTCGACCCCGGGGAGGGAGGGCCAAACCAAAGTGGGCCGATCCCAGAGAGAGTTTACGTTGCTTATAACTGAAGCAATGTAAATCGCGAAACAATTCTGAATAAAGGTGTCTTCAGCTATGTGATGTGTTGCTGCCCTGTATTAACGTCGACAGTCATTTTGAGATGTGGTGTGCCGGGAGGCTTCATTAAGAGGCCTGAAACGAGGTGACACGGCAACCTACCGGGAATTTCGCGCTACGCGCGTGATCCACGCGACATCGGATTACTAATCTTCGCGATCGGCACAAGTTTCATCACGCCATCTGCAGTTTCAGCCCAGTATTGCACTGACTGAGTTTACTCGGCAAGGAGTCGACCGAGCAGACGCGCCAGACGCCGTGAAAGAAAGTGCCCAATTTCACTTTAGGAAACGGATTATGCGCTTGAAGACGCATACTTGTTTAAAGATACTTAAATGCCCTTTGTTGTCTACAATGAAACGTTCACATTCCAGAAGGGCAAATACCCGTCGATGACGTGACGACTTCGGTACGACAATAGTAGGATGAAGGTGGAATGACGACTATGGAACGACGACAATGGCTTCATTCAACCACGAGCACATACCTGTCCAATCTAGTAGACACCTTGAGTCACCGGGTCAGTGTAAGAGACAGACGGACAGATTGAAGAAGCGCAGTGGAAAAAGCATGTATGTTCAAACGCAACGGTCACGGCAATGGAGTTAGCTGGCAGCTGACTTACGTTATCGTGAACAGCTACATTCATTGCGCCATGTGCGGCGTCCATTGCGGTTCTCACCGAAACGCCGTACGCAGATATGAGAATACAAAAAATTCGCAGCCGTTCCTCTCTGGGAATGTGGGCTACCAGCGGAGCTGCGAAAGAAAGAAGAAGCACACCACTGTGTGTACAGGTTTACTTAATTTGGGGCTTTTCCCCTTCCGCGCGTCTGTACAATACTCTGCGAACATGCACAATCGCTACTGATAGCAGCTCAACCGGTAGAGGTGTCCAAATTGAAACGCGCCAAGCGTCTAAAGACGCTGGCTTGTCCGCGAGCGGTTCATAAGGGCGTTCTATGCCGTTTGTCGATACACGCGTCCGTGCCGTGCCGTAATGGTTTCAATGTCGGGCTTCTGTGTTAGAGGTCCGGTGTTGGAATCCTGCCTACTTTGTTGAAAATTACGGATTTACAAAGGCTAAGAGACGTTTAAAGCCAGAAGGACGAAGCTTAGGCAAATCCATACACTTCCCAGAATTCCCATGCTGGCTGAACCGCCCCGATTGCAGCTCCCGTAGACACTAGAGCCAAAGTTCTCGTTATTGTTTGAGACCATGTATTGGTTGAGTGAGTAAAGGCAAGGAGCAAAAGACACGGACTGAAGAAGGACACAAACGACAGGACCGGCGCCTCCTGTCGTTTGTGTCCTTCTTCAGTCCTTGTCTTTTGCGCCTTGCCTTTACTCATTCAAGCATGAACCAGCCCAAGCAAGAGTTTTACTTACATGTATTGGGTGGTCTCTTAGTTTTCCGCCTGCTACGCCAGATGTCAGCAGATACCTTACTGCTTTGCCTTCTCACAGAGGGCGCGAGAGCGTTGAGGCACGGACATTGAAAAATGTATAGGGGTGGGGGGGTGGATATATACAGCTCCGCTGTAAAAGCTTTAGCGCACTCAATCTTGGCGCACCAATAATGAATGCATATCAATGTTTTAGAAATAACGGATTAAATGTGAATTGCTGCTTGCCTTGGCGACAACGATGGCGCAGCCGTTTCACTTGTGTGTGTTGCACAACGTTATTCATGCAGTACATGCTGCACTGCATGAAAAGTGAGTGCTTGGAGAAAAGCGAGAGTTCTTCAATGTTTTGTTTATGTGTTTAATATCTTGTTCCTGTTTTAAACAAGTGTGCAAGCTCGTTATGAAATAAGGTTAGGTGTGCGTTGTCGTTAGCTGATTATGTGAAATTTTTTTCTGAGTATATCATAGTGTCGCGTGATCCTGCTCTAAAACTGCATGTTTGTGTGGTTTCTCGCACACGGACTATGCGGTCTTTTTCACATCGATGACAAAATTTTTACAAATCTAGGTGAACGAATAGGTGCCTTCTTCTAGGTTGCTTTTCCTGTGGGAAAATACGCAAGTGTAAGGGGTAATTAACAATTAAGGCACCTCAAGGCCGCAGAAAACGGTTCAAGCAGAGGGACGGGACCTGATGTCTCGCGTCAGCAATGCTGAAGGCGGAGAGCTGGTCGTTTCTTCTTGAGCGTCCACCAAATAATATCGCTGTTCCTCAATGCGTTGACTCGGGCGACGAAGGGGTGCCATCCTGGCGACTCAAGGCATTGCGTCAACCAGAGGAGGCTGACGTCAGCTGTCCCATGGCCACGGCGCGCTCGTCGGCGGAAGGTGTCCCTGGCCAGCGCCATCTAGAATTTTCAAGGCCTCCGCACTCCCGTCTTTCGTGGCTGTGACGTCACTACACTTGGCCCTAGCCGAAGCGGGCCTAGCTTTCTCGGCTTTCCGACAGGTGGCACTGACGGTCAACAGCGCGTTTTTTTTTTTCTTTCTACCTTTGTTGACCGGCGAATGTGCACGCTTACGCTTGGATGTTGTATTTCTTGAACTGTTTTGTGACCATAGTGCAGCACATCGCGTGCAGACTCCACGAATAGTCTTTTCAGTGAAGTGGTGGTGTGGGGAAGTTTCCAAACAACGTTGACACTGCTCGTAAAGCCGACGACCAAGCTGGAATCAGTGCGTTAGGCCTAAGCCTGCGGTGTGGTACGAAGGTCTGCAAGGTTTCTGCGTGCGTCGAAAGCAGCGATGGGTCGGTGCTGCGTACCCAACTGCCGAGTAAATTACGATAAGGGTCCTAAAGTTAGACTGTTTTCGTTGCCGCGTGACGCTGCCCGCAGAAAGCAGTGGGTGAGAGCTATCCGTCGTGACGACGTCGACATCGGCACCTTACGCGATCCCAAGGTATGTAGTACATCCACATGTTCTCTTCCGTAGGCGCCAAGTTTTAAAGCAATGTCTATCGTTTCTTGAATCAATGCATTTTTTTTACGGAGACATTTTGTTTACTGTGTACAAATGGTGAAAAAGATTTCCTTTGGTTCCTGTGCTGCCTGCTAGCTTCGTGCTGAAATCGAGTTGAGCTAGTGGCATATTAATGAAATAGAGTTGGCTTCTGTTTGCATTTCTGGTAGAAATATTGGAATTTCGTATTTAATGTTTTGGCGAGTCACTTGTGCCTTCTGTACTCGTCTGGAGTGCTTATTGATGCTGAACCTCTGATCTTACAATTGACACGGCCCTTCGTGACTACTATTTGCTGACGAATCTATACGGCGCGTTATATATGAAAACAAGAATGCCGGTGGAGATGGTGAACGAACCCAAATCTTAATAATTCATCTTTTCTTTTGCTGTGAAGGTTTGCGAACTACATTTCAAGCCAGAGTTTCTCAAGACCACCTCTAGCTATACAACTTCTGATGGGAGGACAGTGGAAGCACCAATGGGACTTACACGTCTGACACAAGAGGCTGTGCCAACCATTTTCCCCAATAGCCCTGCCTACCTATCACACTTTGCTCCAGTGCGTGATGCACCGGAAGACAAACGAAGGCGCCTTGAAGCATCCCATCTGGATGAGGCCGTGCAGTTATCACTGGCAGCACATGCTGAAGAAGAGCACAGGAACAAGCTGGCGTCATATAATGATCTGCTTTCACGGCTTCCAGATGTTCAGGTGTGCGATTTCTGGATGGTGAAGACTGTTCAAGACGCTGTGTTTTTCGTGCACATTGCAGGTGACTCAGGAGAACTAGAGGTGGAGCGCTCTGTTATAGTGAGTGACCTTATGAAGGTTACAGCCTTCTGGAGGAAGGCAAAACTCTCTTCTGATGATGTAACCATGCCTAGCAAGCTAGATGATATGCGCACTCTTGAGTCTGTGTTAGAAAGTGTAAAAATGTTCAAAGCACCATCTATATGTCACGCAGATGAAAAAGTGAAAGCGTCTTTTCAGCTAGTGTGCTCACTTCTCGATGACATTTCGAACGAGGATCTTTTGCCACAAGAACAGTTAGAGACAGTTAAATTTTTAACGGAACAGTTGCGCTTGCTCCTTAAGGATAAAAGTGCTTTGAGGTATCCAGCAGAGCTTATGATATTTTCAAGCATCCTTTATACCATTTCCCCACATGCCTATAGGTTCGTCCGCAGTACTAGCAAAATAACTTTGCCACACCCTTCTACAGTGATGAGGATTTGTGGCGAGTATCGTGCTAGTCCTGCGCACGAACAGACAGATGAACAGTTCTTGAACTACATCAAAAGAAGGACAAATCATCTAAAGCAACATGAAAAAGTCGTCATTCTCATGATGGACGAAATTCACTTGACGCAGTACTTTAATTACAAAGGTGGCTCATTGACTGGCACAGCAGCAAACTGTTCTGATGCAGCAAAAACTGCTCATGTTTTCATGATTCAGAGCTTGCTATCAGGGCACAAGGATGTTGCACATATCTTGCCTGTTTTTAGTATCGAAGCAAGGCAGTTGCACGATGTCCTCAAAAAAGTTATCTTGGAGCTTGAGAAGGCAGGACTCACAGTTATTGCTGTCATAACAGACAACAATGCAATAAACAGAAAAGTGATGTCCATGTTTTCGCCGCATAACAGGTTGGATATTGTTTACCCTCACCCTGCTGACAAATCTAGGCCCCTATTTTATGTAGTGGATCCTGTTCATTTATTAAAATGTGTGAGAAACAATTGGCTTAATCAGAAAAATCCTGGAACATGCATTTTCTATCCGGAGTTTTCAAGTGCATCATCGTTAGTTCGCATTAATTGAGCTTCTTTTAAGGCACTCCGTGACATACATGAATTTGAAAGAAAAAGTCTATCAAAGTTTGGCTATGGGCTTACATACAAAGCTCTCCACCCATCCAACATAGAAAGACAGAACGTAAAACTAGCACTCAAAGTTTTCAATCCATTCGTTATTGAAGCCCTGAAGTCACTTGGGGCAAAACTTGACCTGTCCTATGCTGAAGGAACGGCAGACTTTATCAGTGTGATACTAAAGTGGTGGCACATTGTCAACGTAAAAACGCCTAAGAAAGGCCGTCGGCTAAGATGTCCCTATCAAGAACCAGTGACGAGCTTGTATGGTGTGCAAGTGCAGTTCCTGAGTTCTTTTGTCAGCTGGTTAGATGTATGGAAAGAGGTGAAAATGGACACCGGTGCTCTGACAACTGATACGCATGCTGCACTCAGGCTCACAACTTATTCCCTAATTGAGGTCTGTCGCTATTGCATTGACGAGCTTCACTTGGAGTATGTCTTGCTTGGCAAATTCCAAACTGACAGCCTCGAAGAAAGGTTTGGAAGATACCGTCGCCTTTGTGGGACAAACTATCATGTCTCCATACAGCAAATATATGAGGCGGAAGCGAAGCTAAGGCTGCAAGACTCGCTTATCTTCCCTGAAATGAGAGACATGCGGAAATCTAGCAGCAAAACATTAGATGCCAGCCGCCTCATAGAAGACTACAACATAAAACTAACAGAAGAAGACATTAAAAGCAAGGAGTCGAGCTTGCCAGCTATTACATACATAGCAGGATTTTGTGCACATGCAGCTCTAAAAAAGATTCCTTGCACAGCTTGTGCAGAAAACCTTACTGCACAGGAAAGAGAAATGGAGCTGGATCGCAACATAATAATTGAGAACCTCTCCCGGGGTGGTTTGAAGTTCCCGAGGTCTGTAGTCATAGATGCCGTGCTGCGAATGCAACTAGTTCTTGAGAAATTGACTACACAAGAAAATGTTGTGCAGTTTCATGCTTCACGACATCAAAGGGAATTGCTGATTAGTTTGACACAAGAAGTAATAGACGATGAAGGATTCGATATCTGTTCTCAAGGTCATCATCCTGATGATGTCTATCAAAATATACTGTGGGCAGCAGCGAACACATTGCTTAAAAATTATGTCCAAATGAAGACAGACCTCTTAAACACTGAACTGTCAAAAAAGAAACAGCAAAGAAAGCTCAAAACGCTTTCGTAACGCAGACCAGCTGCAGACAGGTTGTTTGGTTCAAGGATTTGTTTGTATTGTTTGTAGTCAGTGTATTGTAGTGTGAGAGTCCTCACAGTGTTTGTGAGGACTCCCTTTTCGTTCTTCAGTGTGCATTTGAAGTAAATCTGCCAGGGTATTGTTCAGTGTTTTTTTAAATCAGTTCTAGTATTGGAAAATAAACCTTTTTTCCTTAATGCTACTGTCGCCCACTCTCTTGCTTGCATGACAGCATGACACCGTTAAATAATGGTTTTAACCGCGGGCCTTTAAATGGAACTTCATGTTGTTACGAGAAATAAATTGACACTAAATACTGGTCGTGCATTGAAATTCTTGGACGCTCCCATTTCACTTCGGTTCAAAGGCGAACGGGCGGTAGCAAGCAGGCGCACTCCGGCGGGGTCGGGCAAGGTACGTGACGTCACGGACGGAGCGCGCAGGCCTTGAAAATTCTAGGTGGCTTTGCCCTGGCTCGGTGATGTAGTTGACCGGCGACGGGCATTCGACCATCGAATACGTGCCGTGATATTAGAAGCCAAACTTTAGGGAGTGGCAGGAGTTGGACATGGGGATCCAAGGTCACACGACAGAGCCGTCTGGAAAGGTGCGAGCAGGTCTGTCTAAGCCAAATCGGTTTTTCACGAAGCCTTGTTTCGCGGGCGTGAACAAAAGAGCGAGCTGACAGTATTTGGGGCATCAGGGCGATGTGGAAGAAGGTTATTGAGAGTGGAGGTGGGTTCGCGCCAGTGTAATAGGGAAAAAGGGCAAAATGCAGTTGTCCCTTGATTTGAAGATTAGCATGACGGCAGTGTTTTCGCACGAAGCATTGAACGTGGCCGCCAACTGTACTCCGACGGCTAGCCACTCCGTTATCGATGGCCGCACGCGTCGAATGTCTGAACATGGCGACGAAATTTCGTCCGCTGGGTGTCGTCGCCGACGCTTTGGGCGGCGACACAAACTTGTGCTGCCGTACGGTCTAGCGCGGATCCGTTTCCACACTCTCGTCGTCCAGAAGGTTTTGCCGTGCAGTGTCTTTTGACCGATCGATACGAGAATCCACCGCCCGCCGCGCCTTCTAGCGGCATCACCTTAAACGCTTTGCGCGTCTCTCACCAGGCAGCGCAGCGCCTGCGTTGCGGACCCTGGATTCCGCGCGCCGTCGTGCCCCCTGGGCGCAAGCACCGTGCGTTACTGAGGTCCGTCCCACTCGACGCACACTACGGAGTGCTTCGGAACGGGCGGCGTGCCGACACCAACTGCGACCCGGAGTCAAAACACCGCGCACACTGCCGCGAACGCTCTCCCCATGGAAGTGCCGAGACGCAATCGTGGGCCGGCGAGGGAGCATCTCAGAGACCGCAGGACTGTCGGAGCGGACGACCACTGACCCTACCTGCCGTTGAAAACGGGAATCGCGCTGGAGGCTTGTGCAGTTTAATTTGTTTCCGCGGGCGGTTCCGTGAGAGTGGGCTCGCGCGGCTTTTCGACGGGCGCCCGGGAAAAAAAAAAGCACCCATGCCGGCTCCGTATCGACCCAACATGGCCGCGCTTCTCGTGTTTGGGCTGTGGGCTGCAGCAGCGGGATTTCCCTGTGTGCTGTGCTCGGCAGAGACTGTGGGCTTCGAGGCAGCCTTCCAAGGTGAGCGCAACTCCTTATCGCGCACCCGGCGGTGCAGGCCGAAGCACCTGCACCGAAGCGCGGCCCGCACGCACGCGAGTGCGGTGCGTACGTGTACGTGACTCAGCCCGGCCGATCGACAGTTGGACCCGAGGCCGAGCACTACGGCCGCTGGCGCGAAAAAAAAGCGCAAGTCGATAAAACCCGCTGCGTCCGCGCGGCGAGCAGTAGTAAATCTTTTTCCTTCTTTTTTTTTTTGTGCCCCCCTTTTCCGGGTCACTAGCGGCACGACACGAAACGAGATGGGCCCCACTCCTATACACGAAGCCGCGCTTGCAATGTCTTTGCACGCATAAACGTCCACGCCGGGCCCACGATCGGCAGTATAGTGTTATGGCACGGTTGCGCGTAAAAGCAGTTTCGTGCCCCCGTATCGAAATGTAAGAGGCGCTGGCAATCGCACTAAGCGAGAGTTACCGTTGCACGAGAGGAGAACACGTCCTTTGCGGAGTTATTTACGTCGTAATGGAAAACGTAGGCAGTTGCATCAGCCTTACAAGCTACACGCACTAGTCATCAAAAGGCACGCGGTAACGGCTCTTAGGCATGCAGCTCAGCAGTTTTGTTCAATGATTTTATCCTAAAGCTTCGCCGCGATTCTCCAACATCATGCTGAAGACTTGGTGGCAGCGTAATACTCCTAGGTCTTTAATTAGAAATACATGTTTTACTTCCTCGCCGCGTAAGCTATCAATCTATGTGAATTGCTCGGTGTTGACTCTCGGCTGCCCCAATAACGTCTCTTAAGTGCGTCATCGCAGATAGGCTTGATGTGGCCCCGGGAAAGAAGCTAAACGGCATGAAATGTGTCGGAATAAGATGAAGGTGCTCCTATTGTGCGAGTAAGTCGACTAATCACTCAACGGTCGTACGATACAAACCGACTCCGTAGAACTAAATATCAATCGTCAAGAGCGCCTTTTCCGTTTCCTGCAGAAATAAGCGCACCATATGGTATAGAAGAAGATGTTGCTGCTGCGGAAACTGTGTTTAAAAAATTACTGCAGAACTGCATCAAATCTTCCGTGAGGACAGTATATACTAATTTTTAAACAGGCTTGAAATGAGCGTAAGAAGTCCGTTCGTTTTGTAAGAAATGCGTCTTCACAAGAAGTGGGGCGCACAACTCAAAATCATGTACTCGGGATGCGCGAAAATATTCACGGCACTGTATCATAAATGAAATAAGAATAACCAAGAAGGTACCCGTAAAGAGAGGCATTTACTGGATTTGCATGATACAAAGTGTCGCTTCATGCCGTTTGATTCAAGTTGTAGAGTCATTGTCGCGTGCTGACACTCTGCAAGTCTGTGGGTCGTTAGGAAAGCTAACATTTCACCTAGGTCGTTGACAACTTCTTCGGTACTGTTAAGAAAAAAGCGCCAACTATGCAGGACATTATTAGCAACGTCCTGAGCGAAGCAGTGTGAACATTGCAGTGTAAACCAACAACTGATCGCAATGCGTTTCTCTGCACCGAAGCCTATGTGTCGTGTGCGTTTTACGTCCCCTTATGCCGTAATAGATTGCGGTAACATATTGTAAGAATGGAAGAGGCACTTGTATATGAGAAGACTGTACTAAATTGTTTGATTGGCGAAAATTCTTTTTAATAGAAGTATACTGCTGGAATTTTCTGAGAACGCCGAAGTCCTTGGAGACCTCCTTGCGAAACTCTTCCGTGTAATAATTTCTGTGCATGGGATCTCGAAAAACAAATCCAAGTGTTTTAACCACGGAAGAAATCTGTAACTGCCGTGTTGCCCAGCTAGAAGTTTATAGAATATACATAAAAATGGATTTTGATATGATTACAACAGCATTTGTTTTTCAACAGTTAAAGTCAAAAGAATTTATGCTGTACTATTCTCCTATAGTCAAAATTTGCTGCGTCTTTAGTTCCATCCACGTGAGTACCAGTGGAAAGTAGGCACGGTCCATCTGCATAACTTAACTAAGATACAGAATCATCAACCCTGATATCATTGTCATTACCGCCAGGCTAAGTAGTCGTGGGAAGCACTTAACCATGATCCGACAAAACTTGTCAAATACAAATAGGTCAGAGGACATGCGCACGTAGTTCTATGTCAATGTGGGCAACTTACTACTATATTTAAGGAAAAAAAGAAAAGGAAGAAAGTGGCAATTAGTCATTTTTTTTAATGGTAACCTAAACAGTAAAATTTGGAGGATAACCACGGGGCTTCAGAAGAAAATATATGGGCTGTGTAACGAGAAATGGAAAGAAATAGGGTACGCTGCCTAACATTGAAAGACAGTAAAGACCTGGTTATATTGCACTCTTAAGAAAAGCTAGTTACCCTTTCAGGCGTATCTTATTCTCAAACAATAATCTTCGCCTATCTCACGTGCCCTTCATTTATTTAGCACTGCGCGCTTTGCAATTTCAAATCAAGAGCGACATGTGCGTCATCAGCGTGACATCAATTAATTGCATTCGTGACAGGAAAGTAGTGAGTGCAGACTTTTCAAGAAAGGAAACACAAGAAAGACAAAAGACAAATATTGGTTGGGGACAAGATACGCGCTAAGGGGTGTAAACTTCCTTTTTTTTCTTTTTAAGGTGCTATGGAGTGACTACTAGTGCAGGCGATACCTTAGCTGAAACTAAAAGAAAGGCACCTCGGGCAGTAAAAATTTAGACCACCTAGGTTTCAAAATTAAACCGGTGTCCTCCACTATGGCGTCCCTTATAGGTCAATGTCGTGCTTCGGAGGGTTAAACAACATAATTTAGTCTAATACGAACAGGAAAAAAAACAGCTCAGAGGGCGCTTAACCGCATAAAAGCTCTGCAACCAATCACTCTATACACGATTCATAAGCATGGTATTAAACAATAACTACTGCTGTCAGCGAAGATTAAGCTGATATTATGAATTCAATTTACGGCTATGTTACATCAAACACAGGCTACAAGAGTACGATGTACGAGTTTTTATTTCGTTCTTTTCTTTCTTTGCATACGTCTATTTGAAGTTCTTATCATAGAACTTCATTTAGAAGTCAGCGTCCCGTATTTCTGTTTCTCGTTTGACGTTTGTGGCTTCGCTATCGTCTCCGCTGTCGAGAGTGCAATCGACTACAAGGCGAACAATCCTTGGGTCGGTCTTCGGCGCGATGTTGACTTTAAGCCGAATGTAAGGCCAGTGAAAACATTGCACCGCACTCTTAGCGCGAGCGACGCAGTTGTATCATGGGACGCCCGGCTGGGCTAAAGCCAGTCCAAGTGCGACAAGTGACATTTACGACAGAGGCGCACACCCGCATCGCATCACCGTTTCATCGTTGCCGTATCCAGAAACAGCGACGGTGAATGGTCGACAGGCAACCGTCTAGGCAAAAGGAATGCTGATTGCGACAGAAGTGTTGGGAAACCATTTTGGTATACCACTTTGTTGTCCATCTAGTATGGTGCTTACTTCAACAGTAGGCTGCCATTTTACGGGAGAGCTAATTCTATACTTCGATAAATTTTTAGTATTGCGGTTCATTTCATATAGATGCGAACATCGCTTCGAGTGGCTGTTTATCCTTCTCATCGCGTGGGAGAGCAAGAAAGATGTTTCTTAAATGTGCATAAAGAAGTTTTGTTTGATGGTTTATTTCTTCCTTTCTTTCTTTCTTTCTTTCTTTCTTTCTTTCTTTCTTTCTTTCTTTCTTTCTTTCTTTCTTTCTTTCTTTCTTTGTGCATGGGCACGTGTGTGTGAGTTTATGCGTGTTGTGTGTACGAGCTTGTTTCGCGTTCACTCATCTTGCACGACCTGCCAGCCGTAATGCCACAGTACCGGGACGCACCACTTACGTTACTCTTCTCCATCCTTGAGATGAATAGACGAAATATTTCTTGGAAGATAAGGTAACTCCAAAAGCAACGTTGTATATTAAAGGTTGCAGGATATACAGGTGAGCAGAAAACTATATACGTGCTGTGTGGCCAGACATGTTGGCGTTTTTGCTACAGCTTTAAATGGGAACGAAATTAGAGTGGTTCTCCGTTAAATATGTAGCTCATACTCAACATCAGCGATTCCCCAAGCATCGTGTGGGTCATTCAAAAACGACGACTGCCAAATAAGCTTCTAGGACTGATATAAGAGCAAGCGAATGCTTCTTGAGTCAAGCTGTATATCGGGGGAAATAGCCACTTGAGGAATAAATGCAAACGAGACGAAGTCTGCATTGTCAGAACATTGGCTCCGGCAACATCCATTGTCGACTACAGTCGTTCACACCCGGGAAGTACCAAGACTGCCTGTCTATACCGTGAGCGAGCGCAGTCTTGGTAAGCGATCCATCTTCATTATCGGCCTACTTTTAGGTCCAGTGCCCCAAGACGAAGGCCTTTCCCGGCGATCTCGAATGACCCCTGTCTTGCGCTTGCTTATACCAAGTTCTGCCTGCAAATTTCCCTCACTTCGTCGCCTCTCATCATTTTCCGGCGTTCACGACTGTGCTTCCCTTGGCAGCCATTCTTCAACACTATCAGACGCCCGGTTATCTGCCCTACGCATTACATGGCCTGCCCAGCTCCATTTTTTTACTCGCGATGTCAACTAGAATATCCGCTCCCCTTTAATTCTTTGATCTACACCGCCGTCTTTTTCTGTTTCTGTAAGTCACAAAAGGACGCAAAAGCAAACGATTATAAAGTTCGTGACCTCATTACATTTAGACAGTGTCTGCGAGGTTATATAGTTCGATAGTGTACCGATACACAAAAGAGTAGGGCCTGCATTCGAAACGAAGAAAAAGATCGCACCTAGGGATTTTCTGCGCTTATCAACAACAAAAACAAAGGTTCAAGTACGTGCGCATAAAAACGTGACGCCGTACTAATGACGGTCACGGCATGACGTCACACAGCGCTGTCGTCACAGGTGCGAAATTGAAGAAGGGAAACTCTGGCCTTCATTTAACTGCGCTACTATAGCGTACCTTTCTTTACCACTAAGTAGATGGATATCGTGTCTTGAAGAGCTATTCCATAAAATTAAACTTACCTTATGTGAGTTTGCGTCTCTCTATTGATATGCGACGTCATCATGCCCATCAGATGCCTCAGGCTGCGATAACCAGTGGCCCACAAAGGGTTAAGAAGAACGTCTTTTTTTTCGTTTTTCTTTTTTTTTTCAAGGGGCGTAAATAGCGCGAAGCATTGAAACATAAAAAGAAGCAATCCTGCACTGCTTCACTGCTTCGCGCTGTGCGCTCTTGGATGAAAAATAACGGTTACATTGTAAAAAAATAGGTTACATTGTAAAAGAATGTACGCCGTCAAAAGTGAATAACGGTGTGAATCGACCTTTAACTCGGGCCCTTACAGTAAGAAAAGTTGTGTAAAGGTGCGAGATATATACCGATTCACACCGTTATTCACTTTTACGGTGTACATTTCTTTTTACCGTGTTGGCCATTCGGCCACCATCCTGAGGCAAAAAACATCAAAGCAAGGTACTGTCGGCGCCCCGGCGGGCTGATTTATGACGCAGTACGCCATCGACAAAAAGCAGGGTCCATGTTGGGGGTGAGGGATTGAGGTGGCACAACACTGTAAATAACTACATTCAGAGGATGCTAACACGAGCGCCATTCATCTAGTGCCCCCCTCGACATTTTTCTTCTTTTTTTAAATATGGGGTTTTACGTGCCAAAACCACTCTCTGATTATGAGGCACGCCGTAGTAGGGGACTCCGGAAATTTCGACCACCTCGGATTCTTTAACGTGCACCTAAATCTAAGTACGCTGGTGTTTTCGCATTTCGCCCCCATCGAAATGCGGCCGCCGTGGCCGGGAGTCGATCCCTCAACCTCGTGCTCAGAAAGCCTAACACCATAGCCACTAAGCAACCACGGCGGGTCCCTCGACATTTCTTTCGCCCTGTATCAGCGGGTCTGTCACTGCCCGGTTTCATGAAATCCTGAACGGGCTCAATTTACACCTGGCGCGCACAAGGAAAGCGTAGACTGGCAAGCGTTTCTTTCTTCGAACAATGAGAACCTCTAATTTATGCAGATTTCACACGCAGCAACAACGTAAACGCGATCAGCGGAAAGTTCCCATAGGCTGGTACAGTTGACGGTATATGCGCAGCAGGTGTTCCGGTTCAGTTGATGCTAGCGCATCCAGGCAAGTGGTAGTTCTCGCTCAATTCCATGGCCTGTATCAGTGGCAGAAATTTTGATTTCTGGTCAAGCGTATCAGGAGCGTTTTTTTTTTCTTTTTGTAAGTCTTACACCTATGCGGCGACTGCAAACAGGCATACAGGCTTCGAAGTTTCGGTTAATTTCCGGTAGAATATAATAGGGCATCAATGTTCATAAAATGTCGAATGTCGGAAGGCGTTTCTTACATCCTGTCACATAACGCCTGTACATTTTACAAGTGGATGTCAACTCTAAGTTTGCTGAAAAGAAACATATAAAACAACCGTACTCATGCGCATATTACCAACATTTACAATAAAGAGCGCCGCGGTGAACTATAAAGCGCGGAAGCGTACACATTTATTAACGTTATCGTTTTTTACACTGCAAGAACTCTACTTTAGTGGCCAGTAACTTTCCATAATCGGTCTTCTATCTAGATCTGTCAGGGGCTGTAATCACGAACCCCTATTCACTGACACTTGGCCATCATGTCTCGTACCGTGTTACTTGGGAAACAAAGCGTGGATATTCCGCATACCATTCTTATTGTCGGTTCAGCAGTATTACTGCATGTTTCAACTGCGAGGCCTTGGCGTGACGCAAACCATGGCGCCTCGTGTATACTTGGTGTTCGATTACTGTTAGCGCGCAATGTGTAGGCGTTGGCTGCTGCTTTGTGCAAATTTGACAATCTGACTCTTGGCCACGCCCTCGATCGTCACCGCTCCATCCAATCAGAATAGGAACACATTTTTTTTTTTTTGTTGTTGTCAAGTGTTGTCGTTACGGGGGTTGTTATAACTACAGAAGGAAGCTTCCCCTGCGGTCATAGACTGAATTGGAACCTCCGGCGAATAGTAGACGGTGAAGTAAACATTTATTTAGCGGCAGAAGTAGAGCGACAGCTTAGTACGCGCTTGAAAATATAAAATATGTACAATGCATAGAAAAAAAAGAAAAATGTACTATATGCCATACAAAAACTTCGCTACAAAAAGGACACAATGAAAAAAAGAAACAAGCAATGTGCATTAGGAACGACTGTTTGATAATCACACACGCGTATGATTGTTAAAGAAATTCGCATAAGTACAGATTTTACACCCATATATAGATTGGTAGTACACGTTAAAAAGATAGTGGTAGAACATATTAATAACTTTTTCGGAGTACGTAACAGAAAATGCCTTAATTCGTGATTAAATCGGAGAGCTTTTTGAAGTTTGCTAATAAAAAGTAGTGTATTCCACACTGAAATGGCTGAAAAGAGGACGTTATTTTTTTCCTTGTTAGTGCGAACTTTTTATAAGATTCGGTTATTGTTCTGCGCGAACCTTGTTAGTATTCGCTAAACATGATTTAGGGATAAGGGACAGTGATATTTGATTGTTGGCTGGTTTAAACAATAACAACCCTAGGTTATATTTTGCAAGAATTGTCACTATAAGAACGTTATTGGTTTGTAGCGATTCTTTAGCATTGGCCGTATGCGGACTTGACGTCATTATTCTCATCGCCTGATTTTGAATAGTGTGCATTCATTTCTGAAGGTATCCGGGGGTTCTTTAACGAGCAATTAGCACACGCGCATTTTTTTTGCATTTCGCCCCCGTCGATCTCGAACCCTTGAACTCGAGCCCTCCAACTCGATACTTCGAACTCAAACCCTCGAACTCGAGCTCAGCAGTGCAACGTCTTAGCAACTGCGTTACACTGACGGGTTCGAGCTAGAATTATATGAAAATTAAAAGCCAAACGAAAGAAAACTCACAATACTTTGATCGAGCAGAGTGAACGCTAGAGCCGTTGTTAGCTTGTGAGAGGAAAAGTAATTGCGTGTTATTTTTATACTATAATTAGGTAATCGCAGTATTTACGCCTGACATCAAGGATGTGCTCAATAAACACATGAAAGACACGCACATATGCATTGTAGACGCGGCTTTCTGTAACTTACGAAACGAAACGTCGCTGAATACGCTAAATTATTTTGCTCCTTTGCTGCTCAAATTGACAAAGTTTACACAGTGACAAAAAAAAATCTAAGTAAAAATACCCTCACTTTGAGCGGGAGAAATGAACATGCAGAAGAGAGAGAGAAATTTATTTTCCGAACGACTTTCAGTTCTAATTGTCGCTGTGGAAGACGAGCTAGGTTAACGGTCCTCATGCTGAATTATTTGGTCTGGCCCCATTGAGGAACCAGAAGAACGGGAAGCAAGGGCCTGACATTTCTTTATACGAAGTCGACTATTAATGGAACCAAGAAAAGCGTAGGGAAAATTATCAGTCTTTTTTTCATTGAAGTGTATGGTGAACGTCGAGTCAGTTTAGGGGATACGTGGGAAGATACTAATTGAACAGAGCTTAATGTCAGACGTCAGGAAACAGTGAACAGCTGCAGAGCTACGAGAGAGAGGCTCACGACAGGAGTCCTGTCATACTGAAAAGGGCTGACAGTTCGATTTGAAGCTGCGATCGATTCGCGGCAACCACATGCACAATATTCGCACAATGCAACTCCAGACTAGTATTTCAATAGGGATGATATCGCCCTAGTTTATTGTAACTGGAAATGAAATAACTCGTTTTAGAACGGCGAAAGGGGGTGCGGCAAAGGTTAACTTTATTAAAACAAGGGTGAAGTCCATTTTAGGGCTCAAATCGCAGGCAAGAAGAAAGGGTGTGACAGGACAGAACGCACTCCTGTTGCCGGTGCACTCTGTCCTGTCGCCTTCTTCCTTTCTTCCCAACGACTTGCGCACTAAAAAGGATTTTTTCCTTCTTCTAAACAATGCGTCACCGGCCAGAAGAGCAGCCACCCTATTGCAAAGGATATTTATTCTTTATAGTTTTGCTTCTTCTCTTTCGAAACAAAATTGCCTGCTGTGGTTAGCATTTAAAATACAAAAATTATTTTAGGAACGTACAGGGCACATAACGTGAATCGCAAGTCTCGGCCGGTCGTTAAGATAAAAAAAAACGTGTTCAAATAGGTTAGCGAATGAGGTAAAAAATTTTCAGAATCATCAAACCAACGAATAAGACTTCGAACAAGATTGCGACCACTGTGATATAGATGGACACGCGACGGCGACAAACTTATATAAGGTGGAAAGATGGTAACCAGCCTCCGCGTTGGTGGAATTGAACTACACCAACATATACGTATAACAACATATTAACTAAAAAAATCTGTTTCGTGGCTTAAATTCACATCCGGAGTGTATTCCGAGATGTTTTCATATTGATGAGGGGCGCGTGAAATGCCAAAGCCCCTCTCTCTCGGCCGCTTCTTCACCGCATCGTAGGACTTTTCTTCTTCCGAGAAAAAAAGTCGGAAACTGATTGAATTGGAATCACCTTCTTCGCCCGGCGGACAAACGTATGCCCCCCCCCCCCCCCCCCTCTCCGGGCTCCAGCACCTAGAAAAGGACAATCGGGGGAAAAAAGGAAAGAGAAAAGAAAGGGTGACCATGGTAAACGAAGTCGTCGGCAGGCAGAAAGTGAGGCAGCGGGCATCTAAATGCGGCGAGGAATTCCGCACACCGGATCATCCCTGGCGGGCACACGAAATGCAATGAGCTCGGGTCAGGGAGACGAGGAAGGTGAGAAGAAAAAAAAATATAAAGAAAACAAAAACGGGAACACAACGCGTGAGGCTGCCGACTCAAGATCAGAGAGCATCGGCAGCGGCACCGGGCCGAATCAGTCGAATCAAAAGTTGAGACGCGCCGGCCCGGGAGGAGAGGGGGAAAGGAGGAGGAGAAGGAATCCCCGAGGCGATTGGGTGCTGGGCTGTGAGAAAAGGGTGCGCGGGGAGCGTTAGGGAAGCCGGAAGCCACCGGCCTGAGCAAAAAAAGGGAGAAGCCAGCGGTCTGTAATGGGGAAGGCGAAAGCTGCGAAGGAGTCTGCAGGGCCTTCTTTGAAGTGCGAGACGGTCGGCGCCTGCGGTTTTTGCGGGTAAGGCCTTTCACTGGCCAGCAGCAGCCTTTCCGGAAAGGCTCGCGTGCGGCTGTCCCCCTCCTCTTCCTCATCCTCCTCTTCCATGTGCATCAGTGTGTGTGTGTGTGTGTGTGTCTGGGCGCGGGGGCGTTGTGTTTGGTTGACTGCGTTTAGGTGCGTCCTGGAAGGTCCTCTTGTGGCGGGAAGTGCGGTGCGAAATGGAAATGCGCCACGCACCTCCGGTTTCGCTGGCTTGCTCGCCGCGTTGCCCCTCGTTTCCTTCCGTCCCTCTCCACTTCCCATCTGTCCACTGGTCCGGAAGGCTTGGACGAAATGAGATGCGCGTCGCCACCTTTTGCGGTTGTCCTGCCTTTAAGTGTTCCGCCTCAGGGTTTGCCTACCGCCGGTACTCTGCGCACTGGCCAGCATTCTCACGCATCACCTTTCTTTCTTTCTTTATTTCTTTCTTTCTTTCTTTCTTTCTTTCTTTCTTTCTTTCTTTCTCTCTTTCTTTCTTTCTTTCTCACTCGCTGCCTTATACGGTGTCGTGAGCGCCTAACTCGATGCATCAGCAAAGCAGATGAAGTAATGAAGTCTAGGCTTCGACTCCAGCCTTCATTCTACACTTTGCCCGCATTCTGCCCCCGAGGGCTTAGCGAAGCACTTATCGTAACGCGCACTGAGGCTATAGGTGGGCTCTCTGTGTGTAGCTGCGTGACGCGAATAACCGGGTTAAGGCTGCAGCAGCCCCGTTATCGGCTGTGCAGTCTCGAAGTTCGCTCTCTTTATCGAGTCTTTGCTCAAGCTCGGCCAGTGGAAGAAGAGCCGTAGATGCAGTTTGCAGAGGAAGGCTTGACGCAACGCACTCTCTTGCGAAAGTGCCATAGTGAAACATTGCGAAAGTGCATGTAAACCCTGACTCGAACTGGGACGTGCGTAAGCGTGCTTTAGGGAGGGGAGGGGAGGTCCAAGGAAGCATTGAATAATGCGACATATCCGATTCTTTTAAGTTCTCATCATAGGTATCTGGAACACGCGTAGGCTGCGTCAGCGCCACAAACTTGCGATTTCAATGTACCGAAAGCGGTGCATTGAAACAAGTACCTGGCAGATACGCATATCAAGCGGCAAACAGATGGATGGGAAGAACTTTATTTTAAATCCTGCAAAGTTTGACGACCTGGGTTCAGGTCTCCCATGGGGGGACTTCGAGGCCTTGCCTCGTCGCCGCCTCTCGGGCCTGCTGGACAGCCCACTCTTGCGTCTTGAGGTTGGAGCTGCGCAGAGCGGCGGCCCACTTAGACGCAAGAGCCTCCGGATTTACTGCCATTGTAGCTGATGTAAGAAGATAGAACACATTTCCGATGTACTTTCCAGCTAACGCAACCGGCTATCCGAGCGGGTCCCTTTGGTACTCCGCGATGACTGCACTACAATGTACATCCGAACTACGGTAGAACGCTTTTCTAACGAAATGCTTGGAGCCTTCTAAATATTTCGTTATTCATGTCACTTCGTTGTAAAGGTCACGCACCGCACAGCTCACAATAGAATCGGGACAGAATTGTTCCTTCTCTGCAGGTCATTTCGCTGTGTAGGCGTTCGTTGTACAGGGGCTTGACTGCATACACTAACATGTAAGGTATACAGCGACGCACCTGAAATAAACAAGGTCAACCTTACTTAACCAGCCAGTATTACTTACGCCCTTTTTGGGTGTAAGGGTGCGAGGTAGACATATTTAAGCCCGTATTCATGTATAAGGGTGTAAATTATTTTACAGTGTAGCGACTCTCTAGCGACGATGAAAAGTGATTCATTCGCCATTAGGCAGTTGCTAGTTATCGCTTGTCTGTGTCCGCTCTTACCTGCCTAACGTTGCGACAACCAACGTACAGCTAACCTAATCTCCAACTTGCAAATATCTAACAACTGTTTAATGACGTTTACCAGACAGCTGTAACTGTGATTAAACGATTGGCATTTAGCGCTTGTTTTCTTTGTCCAATTTTGTCGCTCTGTCAGGCAGGTTACGTTGTGCCAAATAGAATAACTTGTGTTTATTCTTCGCCACGTAGTTCGTTAGGCCTTTGTTCTAACGCCGACACACAGATAGCGTTCACTATTTAAAAACAGGTTTATAGGTTATTTCGTTCATGTGGGCCTGAATTTCACCAACAAAGGATGAACACAAGCGCAAAAAAAAAGAAAGAATTGTAGAGGGAAAGAAAAAAAAACCGTTCACTTGTGCACAACTGTACAATGCGGCTGCTGTATAGTATGTCGTTAAGTGATGTCGTTGTTATTCCATATTATTAAGGATAAAAACTTAAGTGGCTCATTTAAATTGATCATACCCGAAAACAAGGCGTCTATAGCCCAGTGAAGCAAAATATATCATCATCAGGAATGGCTCATACCCCCGTAAGCAAGCAAAGATGCAGTGGCTGAATATGAATGAAGAACGAAAGAACGAATGAAAGACATAACGAACTAGATAACGAAAGAAAGAAAGAAAGAATGAAGAACCTTTAGGTAGTGGATTAAGTGCTCGCATGTGTCGTCGAGGAGTTCGACCTAAGCGCGAACTAGTTAACAAGTGTGTTAACTTCACACTGTGGCTCGTTATGTATTGCAAGAACTCTGACCCGTCCTATCGTACAACTTAATGCATTACCACGTGTCGCAGGCTTCCGCCTTGATGTGTTGCAGGAACGTAACATTCTGCCCAACTTTTCGACATACCGTCGCAAACAGGGCTGATGGTGTAAACACACAATGCGAGCTCTAGTTTATTTCGACTAATTCTCCTTTCGTATTTTAAAAGCAGAAACTGCAACGAGAACGTGTTTTGTGGCGTCTGTTCTCAGAAACACGCTTCACCGTCCGACACACTTTGCGGTCGTCCAGACGACAATTGGAAACCAGTTACCCCTTCCTTGAGACCCGCTCGATCGCGAGGCAAGACGGGACATTTTGGAGAGTAAGTGTCTCTCAATCACGACGCGGTCTCTGCAGAATCAGAAAACTGATGGCTATTTCGCGCCTCAGTTGCGAATTCGCGCCATTGCGCGAATAACAAGCCGCAGAGGCTCCGTCAGCAACCGTACTCTCTCGGCGGCCGGTAACAGTGTTACGCGACGTTCGTGTGGAGAGTTGCAAAATGGTGGGCAATCGCCGCCATTTCCCTTTCCCTCTAGTTCCTTCCTTCGCCTGCGCTCCTTGCGCGACAATCGCCCCCCGGGGTGAAATCGCCGCGGACCTGCACCGTAGTATGCGGCAGTCCTCTGGACGCACCTATGGCCGTGCTGTTGCCCGCCGGCGCGCACATCACGTCGAACGCCGACTCCCCAGCGGCGATCGATGACCGGTGCAGCAAGCCCGACATGGCCTCCTTTTTTTCTTTATTTCCTTTTATTGTATTGTTTTCCCTCGCTCTGCCATTCTTTTCGTTTCCCCGCTCCGATTCCATCGTCCCGTACGCGTTCGCCCATCCCCTTGCCTCACTCCTTGACTCCGTCGGTCATCTCCTTCGTATATGTGTTTGCCATCCACTATGCCAGCCCCCTGGCGTCGCTGTCGTCGACGTCTTCGTGTCCTGCGCGCTTCGCAGGGGGCTATACGGCGGCGGATATCGTCGGATGTTTTTCTTTTTTTTTTGCTTATACATTATTACTCCTTTTTTCGGCTCTCATCTTCCTTGTTTCCTTTGCGGCGCTCGAGTATATATACGGGCTGCATATATGGACAGATATGTCGTCTGCATCGGCCGGCTCGTCTTGGCTCTTTATTTCTCCTGGTACCGGCCGCCGGTATACGCCGCGCACAAGTGCATTGGCGGTGCTTGGCACCGGCTGTGTGCATTCGCTTTGTTCTTTCTGTCTTATTTTTTTTTTTTTTCGTGTGCTTTGCAGACGCGCCTTCGCGGAACGGTAATATCTAGAGCTGTGCGTGGTTGGTTCCCTAAGCTTTTGCACTTGCCCCGACCGGAAATGACCTCCGAGGCACAATTCCAGACGGCGGGTAGAACAGCACCGTCTCGTAACGCCCTCTACGTTCTAGCAGGAAAGCTGCAACACCGCGAGTAGTAGGAAGCGCTGGCTTGTCTCGTGGGCCTATGGATGTATCAGCTGTAGAAATATTTCCCGAGTCTCTTAATGACCTGTTCTTGCGTACTTCGCGGTTGCCCTGTTGCTCGAAAGCTGATACATATATGTATCCGGCAATGACATTTTTGTTATGCGTATTGTGCATATAAATATTTCAACCCCTGCATATTTATTAAGGCGAAAGCCTTAAGTGGCTCATATTCCCGATGGTCTGGAAAACGCGGCTTGCGGTACTGAAAGTCATGCGCGCTCGCCTCGCGCAGACACGTGCTCGTGCCACTGTTCCCGCGTTCGTCACCGTCTTCTTCCGCAGCTGGCTCCGATGCCACTCATCATGCCAGCGTTCCCATACTGCCCCTCGCTTTCGTCGTCTTCTTCCACAGCTACCTCCGATGCCGCTTATCATGCCAGCGTTCCCATACTGCCCTCGCCTTCGTCATCGTCTTCTTCCAAAGCTGGCTCCGATGCCGCATATCGTGCCAGCGTTCTCATACTTCCCCTCGCTTAAGTCGTCGTCTTCTTCCACAGCTGGCTCTGATGCCGCTTATCATGCCAGCGTTCGCATGCTGCCCCTCACTTTTGTCGTCGTCTTCTTCCACAGCTGGCTCCGATGCCGCTTATCATGCCAGCGCTCGCATACTGCCCCTCACTTTTGTCGTCGTCTTCTTGCACAGCTGGCTCCGATGCCGCTTGTCATGCCAGCGTTCCCATGCTGCCTCTCACTTTTGTCGTCTTCTTCTACAGCTGGCTCTGATGCCGCTCATCCTGCCAGCGTTCTGATACTTCCGCTCTCTTAAGCTGTCGTCTTCTTCCACAGCTGGCTCCAATGCCGCTTATCATGCCAGCGTTCACGTACTGCCCCTCACTTTTGTCGTCGTCTTCTTCCACAACTGGATCCGATGCCGCTTATCATGCCAGCGTTCCCATACTGCCCCTCGCTTTCGTCGTCGTCTTCTTCCAAAGCTGGCTCCGATGCCGCATATCGTGCCAGCGTTCTCATACTTCCCCTCGCTTAAGTCGTCGTCTTCTTCCACAGCTGCCTCTGATGCCGCTTATCATGCCAGCGTTCGCATGCTGCCCCTCACTTTTGTCGTCGTCTTCTTCCACAGCTGGCTCCGATGCCGCTTATCATGCCAGCGCTCGCATATTGCCCCTCACTTTTGTCGTTGTCTTCTTGCACAGCTGGCTCCGATGCCGCTTGTCATGCCAGCGTTCCCATGCTGCCTCTCACTTTTGTCTTCTTTTACAGCTGGCTCTGATGCCGCTCATCCTGCCAGCGTTCTCATACTTCCGCTCTCTTAAGCTGTCGTCTTCTTCCACAGCTGGCTCCAATGCCGCTTATCATGCCAGCGTTCACGTACTGCCCTTCACTTTTGTCGTCGTCTTCTTCCACAACTGGATCCGATGCCGCTTATCATGCCAGCGTTCCCATACTGCCCCTCGCTTTCGTCGTCGTCTTCTTCTAAAGCTGGCTCCGATGCCGCTTATCGTGCCAGCGTTCCCATACTTCCCCTCACTTTTGTCGTCTTCTTCCACAACTGGCTCCGATGCCGCTTATCATGCCAGCGTTCCCATACTGCCCCTCGCTTTCGTCGTCGTCTTCTTCCAAAGCTGGCTCCGATGCCGCTTGTCATGCCAGCGTTCGCATACTGCCCCTCACTTTTGTCGTCGTCGTCTTCCACAGCTGGCTCCAATGCCGCTTATCATGCCAGCGTTCACGTACTGCCCCTCGCTTTCGTCGTCGTCTTCTTCCACAGCTGGCTCCGATGCCGCTTATCATGCCAGCGTTCCCATACTTCCCCTCACTTTTGTCGTCGTATTCTTCCACAGCTGGCTCCGATGCCGCTTATCATGCCAGCGTTCGCATACTGCCCCTCACTTTTGTCGTCGTCTTCTTGCACAGCTGGCTCCGATGCCGCTTGTCATGCCAGCATTCCCATGCTGCCTCTCACTTTTGTCGTCTTCTTCTACAGCTGGCTCTGATGCCGCTCATCCTGCCAGCGTTCTCATACTTCCGCTCTCTTAAGCTGTCGTCTTCTTCCACAGCTGGCTCCAATGCCGCTTATCATGCCAGCGTTCACATACTGCCCCTCACTTTTATCGTCGTCTTCTTCCACAACTGGATCCGATGCCGCTTATCATGCCAGCGTTCCCATACTTCCCCTCACTTTTGTCGTCATCTTCTTCCACAACTGGCTGCGATGCCGCTTATCATGCCAGCGTTCCCATACTGCCCCTCGCTTTCGTCGTCGTCTTCTTCCAAAGCTGGCTCCGATGCCGCTTATCATGCCAGCGTTCCCATACTTCCCCTCACTTTTGTCGTCTTCTTCCACAACTGGCTCCGATGCCGCTTATCATGCCAGCGTTCCCATACTGCCCCTCGCTTTCGTCGTCGTCTTCTTCCAAAGCTGGCTCCGATGCCGCTTAACATGCCAGCGTTCCCATACTTCCCCTCACTTTTGTCGTCGTCTTCTTCCACAACTGGCTCCGATGCCGCTTATCATGCCAGCGTTCCCATACTGCCCCTCGCTTTCGTCGTCGTCTTCTTCCAAAGCTGGCTCCAATGCCGCTTATCATGCCAGCGTTCCCATACTTCCCCTCACTTTTGTCGTTGTCTTCCACAGCTGGATCCGATGCCGCTCATCATGCCAGAAAAAAGGCGACGTTAATTAGGATAGTGCTCATTCAGGCACTCGAACCTACGTCCTTCGATGGGAGCTTATGTGGAAGACCAACCCACGGCCTTTGGTGTTAAGGCTGCCTCTTAAGCTACAGTTAATCAGTATAGCATTATTAAGGCACCGAACCCACGACCTTTGGCGGGAGTCGAATCAACGACCCCACGACCTTTGGTGTTAATTAGGGTGAAGGTGATTAAGGCACAGTAAATTAGGGTAGCGTCAACTAAGGCACTCGAACACAACATCTTTGGTTGGAAAAAACAAATAATAAGTAACAACGCATTCGAATGAGCACGTCAAGTAATTTAATGAATGTCTCTTGAGCGCGCACGCTTCCGCCTTCACCCTCTTTGGGGTACGTCAACGTGACTGCAATTTTTCATATGTTGAATTCATGAGAACAGAAACAGACGCCTATCAGCGTGCGGTATGCGTGTTTCGGAACAGGCCTTCTTAGCTATGAGAAGCACTCGCGTAACCGTATGAGGAAACGTATACACATATGTGTAGTTGTCTGTTGTGTATAACACCTTTGTGTATACGAATGTAAAGTAGTACACTCCGGCTGACAGTGCCTCTTTAGCCCGATTTCGTAGTCTAGACGGTTGAGCATTCCTTGTGCGGCACCGCAGGTCCCGTAGAGGAACACAAAGACGTAAGAATTCGCAACGGAGAGGGCGACGCTGTGCTCTGTATGTTTTTTTAGTTCTTGCTTCCCTGCATGTCTTCCGCTGCAGCACAAGCAATGCGAGTGCCGGCTAAAGCAATGCCAATTCACTGCGCTACAGCTGTGTATGGAAAGACGCCAGCGGTGCCAATCGCTCGACGTCCACTGCATAGACGGGCGCTCGTAGAATTGTCAGAGGTGAACATATATGCGTGCTGCACACTTGCGTGTACCGTTTAGCTTTGTACAGCAATGTACGTTTGCGCTGCAACGAATGAGGCTTAGGGCGAAGAGCTGCAACGTCGTTCAGAGCTTGTGAGGTTTACCTTGGTTGACGCACTACTTTTCTTTGTTCGTTTTCTTTTCTTGTTGCTGTGACTGTCTTTGAACAAGCTAGATTCTTTCAGTACCATGGATACCATTAAAAGTTCATTTCTATATGGAATTTATGTGCTCGCAATGCCGTAACAGGGCTATCGAGGCTTGTAATAAATCACGATTTATGTGTTGTCTTGACGATGGGAAGTTCATCGGTGGCCTTTAGTTTAAAGAGTACGCCAGCCGTCTTTTCTGGGAAATAGGTGGAGGGCGTTACAGCACAATACGTCGACTTAAGCGCCGAGTAAGCTTCTCTACGTTGCGTTGCAGAAGCACGTGCCTCACCCCTAATACCAGTTCGCGCTTCTTTCGGCGCGAAAGAATGTGATCTGTGATTTGTTGCTACACGATCGCTTGTCAAGCGGGGGGAGCGTAAACTTTATTTTCAATTCAATAAGATTCGAGTCCGGCGTCTTTTTAGTGAGTTTGGGCACCCACCGCGGACGCGGTTCCAAGACCTTGTCTCGAAGCGGCTTCCTCGGCTCGCTGGAAGGCCCAGAGTTGTGCTGTCAGGTTCGAGCTGAGCAGTGCGGTCTTCCAGCGTGAGCGGAGGCTGGCGGCGGAAAAGACGGAGGGGTCGCCACTGCCCGACTGAAATAGCAAAATATTTGCAAACGCGGGCCTTATAAGAGCACCCGGGATTATAAGGCGGGCGGTGCCGAATCACATGGGACTCCAAAGGCGCAGCGAGGATATCAAAGCTGGAACCAGAGTGGTCTGTGGGTTGGGGACGCTGAGCGTGACTAACGGCTGTTCGCATTCATGATCGGCGTTGTTGCGACTCTGAGGTGGTCCCGTAGCGCTCGTCACCCGTTTCGTGACAGAGCGTTGCCAGCTCTCTAGTCGGTAGCGAAGACTTCAAGTCAGGCGTCGGTGAGAATAACTCCCCCCCCCCCCCCCCCCCCAGAAGGGACTTTATACACTATATACAGGTCATTGTACAGGACAAGATCGGATCGGCACGGGGGCCGAGAGCTAACAGCAAACGCGACTGTTACCGCACGGCGACGTCCGGCGAGACTCCAATGCGTAACACATCTCACTCCACTCGAGAGTGGCATTCGGCTCATGGCGGTTCGGTGGATCCGGTTTTCCAGGCGGCAGCGTTGGGGCTTATAAAGCCCCGAGAAACGGTTGTCCCTCAAACGGCCCAATACAAAGCCAGCACTTGACGGTCGTCCGAGAGGTCCAACCAGCGACCGCGCTTGCCACCCGTTTCAAGTTTGCCGCGCGCGGTGTCCTTCAGGGGAAAAGGAAACCGGCGCCAGGCTGTCTAGCAATTTGCTGCACGTTTGTACATGTCGCTCGCCGATGCTTCTCCACAGGACTCCGCTGCCTGGCGGCGCAGCATCTTGACTTGTCAAGGGAGCGTTAGGGCGCTGCTCCTTGCGGAGCAGCACCGGGTTTGTCCAAGGGGCGTTCGCAGAATAAATTCTGCATCTTGTAGATTCGGAATCCCAGCAGGTTGTACGGGCACAACAGCGTGTTTACGAGCTGCCATTCGTGTTTTCCCCCGATATCTGACGAAACAAAGTGGTTTAACAGCCCGTCATGTATGCGCTCACCCATTGGCACCCCGGAGTCTCGGCGGCCCCGAACCCACGGACTGTCACGTGGAGACCTCGGCGAGCCCCCCCCCCCCTCCCCACCCACTAACTGAAGCACGAGTCTGTGTTCCAACGTCGGTATCCCTGTTGCCGTGTTGGTATCCTGGAGGCGCCGCCAAATTATACCAAATAATGGCATGTTGTTTACTTGAACTAGCAGCTCCATTTGAGCGCGGCGCGAAAAAAAAAAACAAAAAGCAAACAGAGGTGGACTATTCCGTGTCGCAGCGTAACGAACAGCTCCCCGTGTGAGCGAAGAACGCATAGGGCTCAGCGAATTGTGATAATACCTTGGATATAACGCACTTCAAGGGCCTTAAGGACGCACACTACTGAGACTCGAAGACGTCTCAGGGACATAATCACTTTGCATGTTGGTTTCTATTACCGACTTGTGTGTTGCGAATGTTAAAAACACGCGTTTTTGCTTAAATACTGCGGCGAAATGTCTAAATTGGCTCTCCGTATACCTGGACCAGGTAACGGTGTACTCGCGTTTTTGTTATAGCGAAAAACCGCTTTTCTTAGATTAAACACAGCGATGAAGGCGTGACACGGTGTAGTGGGTTATCGCGTTGACGCTGCATCATGTGTAGTTTCACACCGTCTCGCGGTATATTCGAAACGCACGACACGGTTGCTTTACGTCGCCTGTGACAACACTGGAATTGTCCACATTAAACAGCTTCACATTCACATGGTCCACATTAAATGAGCTTCAGTTTTCACGACTGCTGGCGGCGAAACTACTATTTAACTGCTTTCCTGCAGTCCCACGTGTGTTTAATTGACTTCATATACGGGAAGAATATCTTTTTTAGGTATTTTTTAAGACGGAGGCCGTGGATAAAATGATGTACATACATACAAGGGGTCTCGGGAAGATATAGTTTGAACCACGTTGTGCGTTGTTAAACATTTTTGTTTGCTTTTTCTTAGGTCAGATTCTTCTGATTGATTGGTTTGATGTGCTGCTGGAAATATTAACAACAAACATGCATCCGACTTATCGCGCTACGGTATACATTGTCGTGCGAAAGAAAAAACGACACGAGGTAATTAACTCATTAAAAATCTCAAGCAGTTTGTAGGCACATGCGACGTATTTATTTCAAACAGAAAATGCTGAAAAGGAAGAGAAACGCAGCGATTCCCGCATTGTGTCAGGCCCGGGCCGAAGGAAATAGTTCTAAAATAATCATGCTCGATATTCAGTAGCATCGCAACAGACGTTCGAATTAAAACGACATGAAGTCAGTATGAACGCAACGAATTTTATATAAAGACTTTTGTAAGCGCAGTCTTCCAGCGTACAGAGGCAGTATAACCTTAAAAAAAAAGCAAAAGGAAAGAAAACTGATGTCTCGCATAGTATTGCGACAGCAAAAGAAAAAAATAATCACCGAACCTAAATACACCCAGAAAGATGACATCTCGTTATGATACAAAAAAAGAAACCACAATTTGCAACATGCATAACTGAATAGAACTCTGTCTACTGAAAGAAAAACACACATTTACCGTTTTTGCTTTTCCTTATTTTGAAAAAGGGGCTGAACGGAGCAGCACGCATGCACTGAAAGGAAGTTTCAACGGGTATGTCTGCACGGAGCTCTACACTTCTATGAAATGAGGTCTTCGTCGAGTAATTACACGGGAAGTAGAGGCAAAACGCTGGTCTCGACTATTCAGTAGATTTTTCCTCGTGTACTTGCTCTAAGAACATCTTTTTTATTATTATTATTGAAAGGAAAATAAAAGGATGCAGTCACGTATGATAATGACGACAACTTCTTTTCACTCAGTAGTAGTAGTAATAAAAGATATTGTAAAGTGAAAGAAGCATCGTCACAGGTCCGGAAAAGCCAGAGCGGAGTTGGAGAAAAGACAGCAAATGGAGGAGGAGGAGGAGAAACATTTATTAAAAAGAAAGGACAAGCAGGTGTCTTTCTGCTTGTGCGGGATTCGCCCTTAGTCCAGGGCTCCTGCGGCTCTTGCTGTCTCCCGGGCCCGCCGCACCAGTTGCTGCTGGTTACGAGGGTCCGAACTAGTCAGCACGGCCTCCCACTGTTCGGGTGTGGGGTTGGGTATTTGCGGGGCCGCCTTCACGTTGGGGCACGCCCACGTGGTGTGATATAGGGAGGCGTAATCATTACAAAGGGGACATATGTATGAATATAGTGTAGGGTGTATTGCGTGTAGTCTGCTTAAATGGGGGCATGTGTTGGTTTGTAGTTGTCGCCATGTTACGGCGCCTTCACGTGAGAGGGTCTTGTGTGGAGGCGGGTATTGTCGTCTGTTCAACCTGTGGTGTTGTAGTATGACGTTGTATTGTAAAGGTACGGGCTCCATGGATGGAGTCTCCATGCTGTCGGAGACACGCTGGAACTTCGACACAAGAAGCTGGGGGTGGGTTTTCAAGATATACTACATACGGAGTCCCGGCGCACACACACGCGCATATACTGATCCAGTGCCCAACTCATAGGCAAGGCGATGAAGCGGTCCAAGATGAACAGGCGCACGCAAGAACAACAACGCACGCTTGACGTAGTAGACTCGCATACACAACCGTCTAAACCAGGTTTGATCACATGAAGGCGCAAGCAGATGGATATGACACACCGTATTAGACCACAAGCAAGCAAGAGTGCAAAATGGAATGAATAATATTTAATACTATAGTGATGGAATATTCACAATTACGGTGCACCGACGTGCCGGGATTGTCGCGATTATAAACCGAACCACGCATCAAAGCCAGCCTGTAGACAGGCTCACCTTGTCGGTTCTTGTAGCCTGGAAAATTCGGCAGGTCCATCTTACGTTGAAAGCGGAAGGAACACCCGGACAGCGAAAGTAACTACAAAGATATATCATACTGTTAAGTGTTGTAGGTTTTCATACCTCGTTTTAATTCAGCCTTTATTCACTCATCACGTTCGCGCTAAATCGCATGTCCTTGTCTTTTTGGTTCACGTACGGGAAGTGAAGGACTATATAACAAACATCCGTCATTTTCGAATTACACTGCTTTGCAAAAAAAGAAGGAAACAAAATTCCGCGACATAATACTGTAAGCGAAATCTGCCGAAACACTACCGCGTATTTCGTTTAGGCAACATCGTCGGCCAGGAAGCGAGTGGGAAAAAACGATGTTCCCTTTGTGCGTCCCGAAGCTTCTCTTAAGCTCTCAAAATGAAACAACTGAAGCGATTTGGCTTTCTTGCCGCTTGGTCTTTCAGGAAACGCAGATTACTTTATCCCATCAGGCGTATATAGGATGGCCCTCAGCGCTGTCCCATTCAATTTTCACAATATTCACGGAAACTCATTTCGCAAGAGCAACAACGGGCGCGCCGACGCATTCGCATACCTGCTCCCGAGGCCGTAGTTTCGTATTTGAAAAGAAACGCTGTGGACGGTATTCCGTTCGCGACCGTAAGGTCGAGCGAATAGAGTTTTGAAACGCAGCAGCTCGGCGCTATTATTTCGAGCCGGTAGTCTAGTTTTGCCGTGGACACAGGCGCGCTAAGCGGCTTAGCTCACACACTGCCTCACGGGCCTTTTTGGCGTTTGACACAGCTTTAGCTGTGTAGCTTTCAAAGCAAGCGCTCAGAACGCACCATAGAGAGCTTCTCTTGTTTCTCGCTCGCTTGTTCGGAATCGAAGACCGTTTTACAAACGCGACGAAGAGTCGTGAACAGGAGAAACAAAAATAAAAGACCAATCTGTCTTTTATCGCCCAGACAATAGGAGAGAAAGGAAACTGTAAGGTGACGGCTTGCGCAATTGAAGCCGTGTGCGCTCTCTTTATTCGGTAAAGTGTGTCACTGGAAGCTGGGCGTGACGTCAGCTATCGCCAGGAGCTGTCGTTCGCGAAAACCGTTCGTGAGATCGTGATTTGTGGGTATTCACGTACCAGGCCTGCGTTCGACTTGTATGTAGCATGGTGTTATAATGCACGTGGCTTATAGGCGAAATTCCTGACCACCTCGCGTTTCTTGTTAACGTGCGGCGAAAACGTCGTTGCATACCCTGGAGCAGCCTTGGAGAGCTTTGGCTGCGCGGAGGTTGGGAATTGGACCCGAGGTTTCTCGGTGATTGAGTTTTCGCAACTGCTAGAAATAGACATGGTTAGAAAGGCAGGAAAGTCAAGCGTGAGTAGTTTTCATTGGCCGCACTGTACTTGGACGAGATGCTAAAGGAACAGAAACAGAAGGAAGGGAAGTACAAAAAATAAAAAATAAAGAAAAATAAAGCGCGTCTACAAAACAGCTGCTTGCTGCACGTAGCATTGCCGGAACATGTGAAGTACATTACGAAGAAACGCCCTTATCGCAGAGCAGTTCATGCGCGAAAAAAATGGTTGGAATGTGAAAATGCTCCTGGCTAATAGCGATGTGTAAACCAGACGTATACTTTTTTTTCGGACTTCAACGAATTTCGGCAAATTGCCTGTGGTAGGTATAGCATTACCCAATCATTGAGGTGGGTTACTCAAAGATGCCGAGATTGCGCGAGAAATCGAAATGTATCATCAAATACGTAACGAGAACTTACTAATTATCCTTTCTTAAAATTAATTTCTTTACTGCGTCTATTGCGTTTTACTAATTGTAGCCGGTGAGATCACAAGGTGCATCCACTTGAAAAGAATCTTCAGGATGACGCCAGCTTAAAGGTACTCATTAACAAAGTGCGCGACGGAATGCGTGGGCGTTCCGATTACCTTTCTGCTTCAATGCATAAAACTTCGGTTTGTTATAACCCGCCGTGGTTGCTCAGTGGCTATGGTGTTGGGCTGCTGAGCACGAGGTAGCGGGATCGAATCCCGGCCACGGCGGCCGCGTTTTAATGGGGGCGAAATGTGGAAACACCCCTGTACTTCGATTTAGGTTCACGTTGAAGAACCCCAGGTGGTCGAAATTTCCGCAGTCCTCCGCTACGGCGTGCCTCATAATCAGAAAGTGGTTTTGGCACGTAAAACCCCATAATTTATTTTGTTTTTTCGGTATGTTACATAAAAAGGAAGTGTAACAATAGTGCAAATTTCGAAACCCGCGCGGTCCTTTGGAGTCGTTACAAATGAAGGTTACTTGCAAACTCACCGGCTACAATTCGTAGATGGAAATATGTGCCGTAAAATAATTAATTAGAAGGTTATTTAGTCATTCTTTGCTGGTTAGTTCAATATGCATATCAATTTCTTTTGCCAGTTGTGTACCGCTTCGAATAACTATAGTCAATTAGCCAAGTCCAAGCAAGTGCCCCGCCGATACATTGGGCTGCCGTCATACTGCGGCCTAAAGCTAACCTGGATGCTTACCCACAGCTGCATGGTGATGCGCGTTGAAGACGCCTGGCAAGACCAAGGTGAATGTGAGTTCTGAATTAGCCTGCGGCATCCGCTACAGCTTCCAAACCATTGTGCAGCGCGTCCTGATGACAGGGCCGGTGACGCTTTCAGAAGGCTTGGAACCTTTTAAGGAGGGCTGTGCTGTCGCGTAAACATGAAACACAAACGAGTTAAGACTAACCAGAAAACGTCCCTTTGTTTCGCTCTTCGCCTATCTTCGTTCACTATCAGCTTGGTTTCGGCTTGCACGCTCAACATTGGTGATCGGATGAGTATAGAGGTGCGAGATTTGTTCGCAAGGTATTGCGAAAGCTGCCAGTCTTTAATTATATTTTGTTCTCGTTTTCCTTTGTCGCGGACTGCACATGCGCGACACATATATACCCATCACACGCGCATTTATCAATGTAGGTGTCTTGTGCCGGCATCACAACGAGGTTACGCGGTAAGTTATGCAAGCGTACCGCATAATAATTAGCTCCGATAAATGTGCCACCTGTCCGTTACGGATATAGACCTTTTGGAACGCGCGTGATTAGCGTTGCTGTCTGCTTCATTACTTGTCCAGGTTACTTCACATTCGTGTCTTGGGTGAGGGCTGTTTGGAGATGTTTGTGTCTTTAATAAGTTATTTCACTAGCGAGTAGCACCCTTTTCCGTCCTCGTTTCTCTTTCTTCGTTTATTTACAAATACCTCACAGACAGCTTGCATCTCGTCCTTCGCGCTGTTATTGCACCTGGGTCTGCATTTGTTGCTCCTTGTGTTCTGTCTGGGCACCTAAGGTACCACAATGGATGCTTGCGAAAAAAAAAAAAGAAATAAGAGAGACGCATCGTAGCGTATAGGCGCGCAGCGACTTCGCAAAGGCGCAGCCGCGGTCTTCGCCGTATGCGGCCGAGCGCAGCCCAGTGTGTGTGTGTCCCCGTATGACGAGGCGCGACGCGCGATGAAATATTTACGAGCGCCGAAAGCAAAATCCTCGGCCGGGCAAGAAACCACGTAATGGGCCGCTCGGCGCCGAGCCCGGAGATCGTGCCCTTATGTGTGGCGTCCGGCGAAGCGCCGCCTCGCGCGGAATTATTAAGTCCGCGCTCGTATACCCGCGCGTGTGCCACGCTTTGCATGCGCGTGCGGCACTAGAAGGATGAGGCCCTGCCTCGCAAAGAGCTGCCGCAAAGGAGCCCGGGCTGAGGCTAATGAACCCGCTGAGGTGCGCACGTATGCGTTTGAGTAATGCGGAAGATGTTGACGAAGGGACGAGGTTGGGGAGGACGGAGAGGCGTTAGAGAAGGCAGTCGAGAGAGAAGCGAGGATGAAATAAGAAAGAAGCGACGAAGGCGAGGCGATGAAAAAAAATGAGCCTATGCGTGGGTCCATTCTGTGCGTGGCCTCGTTAAAGCCGTACAGTGCCGTGGAAAGCGAGAACCCTCTATGCAGAACTCGCCCGGCGTGAGACGACGTCATAGAGCCTTTAGATAAGTGCGAAGCTGGCTGCCGCGCAATGCAGTTATTGTCTGATATATGTGCGGCCGTCCAGCGAGATTGTTAACACGGCGACTTACTGGGCAGCTGACGAGGGAGCTGCCTTTGGGAATCAAATGTGTTGAGTAGGAGTGCTCTCTCTAGCTGCACGGTAATCTACGTTTCAGCAGCGAGTGGGCAGTCAAGCTTCGGCCAATTTACACTGCTTGAAAGGCGGCTTAGCACTTTTTTAAGGGTTCGTTAAATTTGACTTCAATCGTAACTTGCTGCTGGAAACCAGGCAAATGCACTTCGAATTGCAAATGCACTTCGAATTTCCATGTACATGGAATACCGAGAATGAAACGCCCTCGCTGGAAGCATTAACGATATTTCGGCAACCTGTATGTATCCCGCCATATTGTATCCGAGAATTCTGACGGCAAAGCCACATCACCGTTCGCAGAGAGTGCTCAAGGTTAGCTTTTCGCACGTAGCCGTTGTTTCTCTATCAGCTATCGGACTAACAGGCTTTAGTGTCGTTAGTACTGATCACCGCCTGTCCGGACAAACGAATAATTCCCAAACGCCTTCGCGCTTGAACCTGACAACCTTTATGCCAAAGGTTGCCGCTGGCTGTCTTCGACTTCACGATGAGGCGCAGTGATCTGGGCAGGAATGAAAGACTTGACAGAGGTGTTTCTGACTAAACATATCGACACGCTATATATATTTTACTAGGCTTAGTTGCCGAAGTATTGTTGCATGCGCACTAGGCAATAGCATTTCCTCGTACAGAAAGTAGGCGCTCGTCTTGGCTGAAAATTTTGTGCACTCAAGCATCGAGAGGGTGGAATGGTTGCCTCTCCCCATCTAGATGTGGTGGCGGCGGTCCCTTGCACTTTGGCCCTTTATCTGTGACGTCAATCACTTCGGCGCCTTGCTCAACGCCTTTTAGATAGCACAGGGCCAGTGCTCATCTGTCCATGACGTCATGCTACATTGCCCGAGTTTCATACAATCTAATGGGGAAGCTCGCGAGTAAGCCGCGGAGATTTTCACGTCACCGCTTTTGTCACGCCCGGCTCGGCAATGCAAATTTGGCTCCAAGTGGCATGACGTCACAAAGCAGAGTGCACAGGCCTGCTATCTAGAGGGCGCTGCCTTACTCGACGTCGCGATACGTAAGGGAAGCTTCGCGAGCGCTGATTGGCCGAGACCGTCCTTGTCCTTCGCAGTGCTGCAGCATTTTAAAGCGAGACTGGGCGCAGTAGGGCAGTTGCCGAGCTAGACCCGAATGTTTCGCGTAAGAAAAAAAGGAGAAATAAAGAAGGAAAGGAATGAAAGCTGCCTGGCTAGGCCCCGAAATCAGGGCCTCCGGTTTCCAACCATTAGCTCGCTCATTTGCTTGCCGCTTGGTTAAGTGCCGCCCCCCCCCCCCCCTCTCCGCCGCTACGCGGGTCCCATGCTGGGCTCGCTCGCGTCGACCGCTGGACGGGCCAGGGTGTATACGAACGTGCGCTGAATTTTTCACCATCTCCCCTTTTCGTCGTTTAGTTATTGCGCTCGCCGACCAACGCTTCTTCCGTCGTTAGGTTCATTCGACTGTGTGTGTGTGTGTTTATGTGCGTTATATTTTTTTTCATTTCTTCTCGCCCTCAACGTCATTCGGTGTCGTCGCCATCCTTCTGCATCGCAGAGAGTGCGCGCGGCTTGCTGTTTACTCGCCAGGCCGCTCGCTGTCGCGCAGCTTCCCTTCTTTGCTCGCGTTAACGCCGGGTATGCGCGGTGAATTTGACAGCAACGATACAGCCACCCGGCACGTTTCGTTCCGGGGATCACCCTCGCTTATTAGGCTGCCCGAGAAATCTGCGCGGGCCACGCCATGCAGCCCAGCGCGGCGAGACCACTCGCTCATTTGCATAAGGTGCACCGCGCGTGCGGGCGCGTTGGTGCATTACAAATTTCCTTCTTTCTCTCTTTTTTTTTGTCGTTGCTTTATCATTCAGTTTGACCTTCGCGTTCCAGGCCTCTTTCGTTATGCGGTGTTATATTTTTTTTTTTTAACGCAAGGTTACGATAACTTCCAGTGATCGTTGCGCAAGGGTTTTTCGCCGCCGCTTTGCGGTGGCTTAACGCGTGGACAGCTCATTGCGGCCGCTGCAGGAAAAGAAAAAGAAAAACGAGAACCTCACTGTGCTGTACCACCGGATCGATGAGATATATTCGGCGCTACGGCCGAATAGCAATCCAGTTTTATTGCTTCTTGCGAGTTCGTCAAAAGGTAGAGAGAGAGAAGAGAAGAAGAAAAAATAGACTAAGGAGGTCGTTATATTCGATACTTTTTGAGCGTTTGGAAATATGTTCGGAGGTGTTCTCTTTTACGGCGCTCGTGGTTGCAGTTAAAGCTCCTCCCAATTTACGCTGCGCGCCGTCGTTGCCCCGAATGGAGCTCAGAACGGTTTCAGAGTACGAGTCGTGACTGGGATCGTTATTATAGGTCAGAAAAAAAAATATTAAAAGTTTGGCACAGCCTTAGTGCCGGAACCGTAACGCGTACCTGGAACGGCGTAAAAATAGTTTCTCCGTGCTGAAGACATTTAGCGTGTTTGAAACATTTACACGTGTTTGCGCACTTAGAAGCAAATCTATATACCTCTCTGTTTATGGGTATATTTATTTTTCTTCCGCATTGGAAAACTTATCGGCAGTGAACGAAAAACCGAGCTGCCGCTAATCGGCAGCAATCTCCGCCGTTTTATTTGTTGCGAACTGAAAAGGCTGTTCAGAGTGGCACTATGATATGGAGCACCTTACCTGTAAGCGATGCCATTTCTGCAGAGTACGATCGATGCGACAGGTATATAAGCAATAACGAAAGTTACTTTTTGATGCGCGAAGTAGTGGGGTCGATTGCCGACCGCGAAAGATGCATGTTATTATCGGCGAAATGAAAAAAAAAAAAAAATCGAACGAGCGAGCGAACGAATTGATCAGAACTTCCATCCGGACGCGTAGACTCGGTGGGAAAACTGTTTTGCTGCTGAGCGCGAGGTTGCAGGTTCGACACCTTTTTATGGTGGCTGCGTACCGATAAAGGCGGAATGCAAAAAAAAAGCTCTTGCAGTCAGATTTAAGTGCGAGTTTAAAGGGCCACTAAAGAGAGATGATAAATTAGTTTAGACTGAAAGTATTCGTTGAAAACATTTTCGTTAATTTTGCATTAATAGGTTACGCAATGATTACACAAGAAAATGTTCAATTTCTCTCTGCTTTTGCTCCGAAGCACCCAGTACCGGTAAGTCAGTGTGACATCACGAATTTAAAATTATTTTACTCGTATTTGAGTCTTGTTGGCTCAGTAAAAAAGAAGTTCGCGAAATTTGACACGTTCGATCTTTATCTCTCTTGCTATAGAACGCAGTATATCTGTACCGATAAACCTTGACCTAGATAGGCCCGAGCAGGTGGTGTCAAAATTCAAGAGATCGTGGAGAGCTAGTGCGAAAACTTAAAGGTGGCTTCGCCACCTATCATTCTTGCTAGCGTGTTCTTTTTTTTTTTTTTTCCTGGCTTAGCAAGTCTCTTTCTTGCGGTACATAAAAGCGGCTTTTTTATATATTGTATAAGGCTAATTTACAATTACTGGTCAAACCAGTTTTCTCTTCAGTGTTCCTTTAAAGAACCTCCGGTGGTCGAAATCATTACGGAGCCCGTGGCGTTCCTCAGCGGCTGTTATTACTTAGGGGTCATTACGCGTGAAACGTCCCACACCCCAAAAACTCACCGCCTCCGATTCTCTTGGGAAAACAAATTGAGCTAGCTGGTGACTACGCTAATGAGGTTCCAAAAGTGTCTTTATCGAAAAAAAAAAAGAATTCTTGGTGACGTAAGTGCTTTTTGAAGTTTGCGCGAAGGAGCAAAAGCTTGTTGGAGGTAATTTTTTTGTATATAAATAATGTGTGACACTTTATTTATATACAAAAGTGTATACAGAGACAAATTTTATTTTAGAATATTCTACTCGCATTTGGTTCGTTTATGTGACGTCACAGGTGACCACTTTTATAACGTTTCCGCGTTTAGTTGGCTCAGTAATAAAAACCAGAAACTGCAGTTTCGGAATTTTTTTTTTTTGCATGAGCATTTTTAACGTTTTAACCACAATATATCTTGTCAGTATTTTTCCCCGTTGTTGCCATGCATGCTAAATATAATGCTGGACCGCGAAATCAGGCAGTCTTCCGGAAAAGTTGCTTCTGAGTTTTGCAAAAAAGGCCACTTTTTGTCGATGTTCAGTCAAAATTAAGCATTTAGGCCCTTCAGATCAAAATGCGCGAAATAGGTTATTACACGCGCCACCTTTCGTCATGTGGTATGGAGATGTTAACTCGAGTAAATTTTGTATGAGGCGAGAAAATTTTTTTATTTTATATAATTTTATTTATTTTTTATTTTTTAATCCGCAACATATCCCACCGGTAGGCACTCCCGAACTGTGCCTTCACTGCAAAACACGCGGGGTCGACATTTGACTTCCTGCCGTGCTTACGAGCTCTTTATGCGCAAAATGTGGCCTCATGCTTCTTTATGCGCAATAAAGTATCCGTTTACACATGTGTGAGTGTTGTTGCCCCCCCCCCCCCCCCCGCATCTACGGTTTACCGTAATATACTTGTGTGATGTAAGTAAACCATGACTGCTTCGAGGTCGTCGTCAGGACCGGATAGTCGTGTAACGCGAGATTATTGTGCGTGACACTGGTTCATCCCTTTGTAAGCGGTACAGATCAGCAGATTACGACTTAAGCAAGAACCCGGATCATCGATACTCCGCGCCAACCGCGACATGCGAGACAAAATGTCAAGAAATTTCCAGTTTTGTAGGCTAGCTAATAGTTGGCTGTGAGCGTCCGTGGGCCTCATCAAGGGCCGTTTCCGTTCAGGTGTGAAGCAGCGGAGAAGAAATGACCGTGTGATCGTTCTGCCTCTGCATAGGACAGAATGAGGCTAAGTTAGCCTCTATATGTACCTGCGAAAAGCTCGCAGCTATGCCGTGTTTGCATACCTGACCGCCCCGGGCTCGCCAAAATAGGAGTGGTGAACTGACGAACGTACGCCATTTACAATGTGTATAGTACACATTGTAATATACATTGTACACATTGTGTAGTGCACGTTGTAACGGCACACACTCTAATATACATTGTACACATTGTGTAGTACACATTATAACAGCACGCGTTCGATTGGCAGTTATAGCCACAGTGCATATGTAGGGCAGAGAAATCACCGTCGCCGCATACGTGTTCTGCAGTGAAGACACACTTTGGGAGTGCCTGCCGTCGAGATTGGTTTTGGAGAAAATTTGAGAACAGAATTTATTCGAAATACAATTTTTAGGTCACAAGCTGAAAAGTTGGTGCATATAATCAGCTATCTCACGTATTTATATCTGAAGCGCCTTGATGGTTAATTTATGTCTGACCATCCTCAAACAGTGAATTTGGAAGTAAGTTTTGGAAAGAATACTTTATTTCATAGTCGAAAATTATTTTTAGCGAAAGTTGTAGCAATCGGGAAAAATAGCCAAAAATTGTTATGGCTTACACGTTAACAATTTTCACGCAAAAAAATCTGAAAACGCACAATTCTTTTTTTAACTGAGCTAAATAAACGCAGAAGATTAATAATCGTCTTTAGCTGGGACGTCACATGACAGCAGCGTGACAGTGAAATATTCTAAAAAGAGATTTTCCATTGTACCTAGTTTCACATTTGATTTAAAAGAAATACCTCCAATCAACTTTTTGCTTCTTCACTGAAACTTCAAAGAGCGCTTAGGTCACACACACACAAAAAAAAAAGAAAACACCCACACACACTTTGCGAGAAAAGTACTACCTTGGTACAACTAGATTCTGATAATCACTAACAAGTCCAATTTTTTCTTTATTTTATTTTATTGATAACATACGATTGCCTCCCGTGCTGAGGTGCATCTTGAAGGCCGCGTCAATTGTTATCTCACGCGTATCACTCGCTTTACATGCCCCGTGTTATCCCTCGTGTGTATTCTATATCATATGTGCCTGCATGCGTGTCCTAATCTTGTGTGTATCCTATGTAGCGTATCATATATCTCTCCTCTCATATTACTCGTGTCAATTTTTGCAATCGACGCTTTTTTTGTGCGTGATAACATTTTATTTTTGTCTACTTTCGTCAGCTAGCTATGAATTTTCTGCCCCTTTAATGTGCCGACATACAGTTGTAGGTTTCTGCCAACCTCTTTGGACTTGTCAATAAGAGTAGTATTTACCTAAATACTTATAACTATTCATTATCTAATAACTGTTACCAGAGCAGCTCAACAGCAAGTCCGACTCGGCAAATTCTCCTAAAGGTGAGGACGAAATCAAGCTTTTTCTAGGAAAATGACGTAACGAAGTTTGTTCGATTCGAGGAACAGATGACGTCACTGGTGTGGTGCAACAATTTTTCACCGGTTATGCGTACAGTCTCCGAAGTTTTCAGCGGTAACGCGCCTGCACGTACTGCGCGTCAGCGGCGAGAAGTTGCGAGATCGGTGACAGTACGTAATATCCAGTACGGGTGGCGTCTAATGGTGCGGTTCGCTTCAGAGCGCACACGGCCTGCTCTGCCTCAGGTCTGTGTATTCTATCACGTTCTGGCTTGCAACTTAACATCGGAATGGAGGAAAGGGAACAAAAAAAATTGTATATACGCAGCCCTTCTTGCTTTCCTCTTGTTGTCCCTACAGTATCTTATTTTTATATTTTGTTTCTAAAAGTGCAAGCAGTGAACATCTCGACACTTCGGAAAGTCGGAATGGAAGTAAACGGCACAAAAAGGAGCAGCGTACACCGCTTTGATGAAAGGTCAGCCAAGATCAAAGGCCGCCGTTCCGCTTTGAGAAAGCAGGCACGACTGAGGGCGCGTCTCAATGAAAAAAAAAGAAAAAAAGAAAAGGAAGTCAAACTAAAGCAACAACAAAAATACTAAAACGAAAAGTGGCAGTGGAGTAGCCGCGCTTGTTACGGCTGTCGTTGTTGCCGCCATTACCGCCGCGTCTTCGGAAATCAGCGAACGGCGAGAGAGAGAGAGAGAGGGGGGGCAACGAGAACCGTGCGCTCGGCCGGATTTATCTCTCCTCGGGTCCGTGAACGCGTGGTGCGATGCACTTTGAGTGTATACGTGTGTGTTGTGAAGGGTCAACACATACACACACACACAGACTGACGAGGCTTAGCGTGGCGCAGCCGAGCGGATTTCAGGCTAATCCGATTGCGACAGCTGCAGCCGGGCGGAACCCCCGCGAGCCTCGGGTGTTCTCCGCTCCCGTGGCGTATCGTCGCCTCGGCTCGGCTTGGCTCGGCCCGAAGACGCCACTCGAGTCACTAACAACCGAGCCGGTAGTGAACTAACTGTCGGCGCCGCGACCATCGCTTCCTTGTTTTCTTTGTTTTCTTTTTCGCAGCGGTGGCTTCTAGCGGACAGTTCGAGCTCGAGCTTTTCTGACGTAGTGCGGCCATCTTAGACGAGCGTCGGCTGTGATATAGAGCCGGGGCGTTAACGAACCGGAAGTCCTGCCCCGACGTCTGGGGTTCCCGTCGGGGCGATTGGTTTTACTGCGCGAGGCACGAACTCTGGACAGTGGGCAAATGCGCTCTAGATTGCGCAGAGCTCATGCTGAAAAGCTTTCTTTCCCTATAACATAACGCAAGACAGACTGATGAATGCGTGAACGGTACTGTTGTGACGTCGTATCCGCGTGTCGGACTGTATGTCGAGGACACGGGAGCGTTCCCTTACACTTCTTTTTTTTCTTTGTACTGATTACTTCGCGTGACTCACTGCCATTTGAGCAACGTTTATTAACTGCCGGTCACTTATTCCACTGGGGAAAAAAATATACATGTATTCCGTGAAGCAGAAGCTGTTGGGAGGCTTTACATATTTTGTTGGTGGAGAGGACTTCAAGCAATAGCTAATTGCCGTGATAAGATCGGTGATAGATACTTTTAATCTCTTATATGGAAGTCCTTGCAACTGCTGCCTCGAATGCTCAAGGAAAAAATATGCACTGTTACGTATCAGCAGCCAGATGTGTTGGATGTTTTGCGCTTGGCCCTAGCGATCTCACTGGATCATATTTCAGAGCACCCTAACTTACTATGTTATGCTGTGTATGCCTTTGAAAAGTGTGTAAAACCTATGTCCAGAGAGCTCAATATAGAGCATCAATGACATACGGAACTTCCATGATGAGTCGCAGTTAGCTGCTTCCCCCTCTCCTGTGTCCTACCCCACCTAATTATTTTTTTCGAAGTGTCTTCAGCTTATCTTTATCTTAGATTCTCCTTGACGCTTTCCTTCGCAAAGCATACAAGCTTCTTCTCTCTGTCCTTTTCTGTTTTGTACTCAGGCAACTATACAATGACATAATAGCGCTTACAACAGTTCGAATTATACGCAAATTAGCTCTTCCATATTATTTTATTGTCTGAGAATGCATTTGAAAACCATCTATGCTTTCCTTCTGAAGAAAAATAAATTTTACAAAAGAACCAGTGGTTTCTATTTTCTTTTTTTTTGTATTTTCTGTGACGCCATTGAGGGCGTCACGGCGCAAATGTGTCAGCATTTCAGAGTGCCGAAATGCAGCACAGTGGGTAACAGCGATACCCTGCAAAGATCGTTTACCACTTCTGCAAGACGTCTGTACTCCATGTGCCCAAACTCCGCGAATTAATTGCTCCGAAGGCTATAGAGCCTGTGTCAGCCATTCAGTATAAGAAGGTGCCGGTAGCGAGTGTATTGCAGTGAAGGGAGGAGGGCTCGGCCGTTGTTCGCTGCTATGCCTGCCGCGATGCTTCCACCCAGCCGGCATCGCGCGGAGGGCGTATACCATGGAGGATACCGTGTGTGTGTGTGTGTGTGTGTGTGTGTGTGTGTGTGTGTGCGTGTGTGCGTGCGTGTGTGTGTGTGTGTGTGTGTGTGTGTGTGTGTGTGTGTGTGTGTGTGTGTGTGTGTGTGTGTGTGTGTGTGTGTGTGTGCGTGTGTGTGTGTGTGTGTGTGTGTGAGATTGGCTGACGCAGCCTTTGGCGAAGTTGCCGAAACGGAGTACGGCTCCTGTGTTTCCCCACGCGTCCTTGCTTCGGTTCATATGAACCGCGAAGCTTTCCGTGCACCAACCCCGCATTCGTAACGATACACAGCCGCCGTGTCTAGAACTGTTGTTCTTAACACGACAAAAGCGGGTGCGCAGGAAAGTGGTTCAGAAGGCGTTAGAATGCATAGGAGAGCGTCGGTAATGAACGAGGAGGCGCTAACGGAAAGCTACACACCGCTCTTAGCTGCACCCGCAGCAGCCTTTTTTTAGAGGCAGCAATTTTCCGCTCGCATCGGCTGCTGCCACGACATCCCTGCCGGGGAAATGTGAGCCGGGTGGGTGGCGCTTTTACGTTTCGCTTGGTTGACTTCGGCGAAGAGGAGCCGAAGCGCTGCAGAAGCGAAACGCCAAACGCGAGAAGTCGGACCGGACTCCCCCCCCCTGCGTGCCCCCGCCGTTGTAGTGCTCTGCGCAGTCAGCGGTGGCTCCATTAACGGAACGATCCCCAAAAGGCAACTCTCCCGGCGCTCGGGCTATAACTCCAATTAACGCACGGGCAGATGAAGTGGCCCTGCGAGCGGGGGAGGGGGAGAGGAGAACGGGAGAGGAAGGGTTGTTAGCGGGCAACCGGGTGGCCATCGCAGCAGCGCGATGGTAGCTTCCGCACGGTGGCGCTAGCTGCGATCTCCGGTGGGGTAAAACGTGCCCTGGGAGTACAAGATATCATAGCGCCCCCTGAGCTAGAAAGGCCGCGTTTCTGGGGTGATCTTCTTTTCCTTTTTTTTTTTTTATGCTCCGTGGACTGCTTCGGCAAAAGACGTTGGTTAAGCTCGCCGTTTTCATCGAATGAATGTTCCGGGGCGAAACTGTGGAGTCTCTTCTGTTTTTTTTTTTTTCGATTGTTCTTTATTTTTTTTACGATTGATATTTGCAAGACGTGAAGCTCGTGTCTTTCCAATTTCGATCTGCGGGGCAATTAACACGGCCTTTCTTGGTTCAATAAAGAAATATAAGTTTCGAAACCGCACCACCATTCGCTAATTTGCGCGGCAGCCCGACGAATTGGAGTGGTCGCCATTAGAGTTCCAAATTACGTGGTTGATGAGGCCGTTAGCGTTAGCCGGTGAAACGACTAACCTAACAACGCGTACGGTTCACCCTGTCTCGGAGAAAACCGCTCGTGAGTATGCAGTACGAAATGAGGCAGGTGTTTGTAATCCCTAATGAGAGAAAAGCAGCCCGTATGATGACTAATGCGATATCTATTACGGGAAGGTTAATCAGCGAGCCTTCGTGCCATATTTAAGGTACTTTGACTGCCCTGGTTTTGTCGGATTGGTTGCCAAAAGAGAGCGCGTCCCTGTGCGTGCGCGCGTACAAACTTACGCGCATGTGCATGCATGCCCACAAGGGCGCGCACGCACGCATGCACATACATACATACATACATACGTACATACATACATACATACATACATACATACATACATACATACAAACATAGATACGCACACACATACGCACATACATACGCACATACATACATACATACATACATACATACATACATACGCACATACATACATACATACATACATACATACATACATACATAGATACGCACACACATACGCACATACATACGCACATACATACATACATACATACATACATACATACATACATACATACATACATACATACATACATACAACATACACACATACATACGCACATACATACATACATACATACATACATACATAGTACGCGCAGGCACACACAGCACACAGGAGAAATAAAGCCTTTTACGATGAAAAATGAGCCAAGACTGTTCGCTGTTTGCAGCCTCTCTATGCATAAGTTGTGAGTAGGACGGGCACTCTGTACAGTGCCAAATTAAAAAAAATCTCGCGCAGTTATTTAATTGTGTGGTCTCCGTGTCATGCATGACACCTCGATTGAGTGAATCTCATCGTGTCGGCGACGCGGACTTACGTCTAATCCCCTCGAGCCTGAAATTATAATTGGGTCGTGTCGGGGGCTCTCGGCTGCTGGCGCACGGTCGCGGCGCCATTAATTTACGGCGCCACGCCTGCCCTCGCCCGAATTATGACCAGGCTTACCTGAAGGCAGCGTGTGTGTAGTTTAGGTTGGATTTGTTGTTACATTTTAACACCCTGTACTTTCACGAACGGACTCTGCGCTGTCTTTATCTCCTGGCTTCATATACGTATGGATGGCTCCTTCGTGTTAACGTGATGTTGGGAAGCCTTCAGGTAGGAAATTGTCGGGCGTTTCAGTGGCGACTTTCACCAGTTCGGTACCCTTTAGCATAAAGAGGTTATTTCGCCGCAGCATATCGTCTGCTCCGGCGGACTTCATTAGATGCGCGATAATCGCATATTGTCTCATTGTTATACAGAACGCTTACGATTCTGCTCTTTAATTATCACTCTAGGGTACACGTTGAATCCGCTACCGACTGCCCAGACGCTCATTCCATAACGGCGTGCTCTCGAAACTCATGGAAATAGTGTCATAAGTTATTAGTGTCTTCCAGTATTATGCGCCGAGTTTTAAATATTCAATATTCTACGCGAATGGGACTGAGGGAGTGTTGTTTAGGGTCCTGGTGAAAAATCACCAGTATTCTTGTATTCAGTGACTTTCAATTAGTAAAAAGAAAGCAATGACCTAACTTCTTAATTTTTATTCCTATTGTATGTAAGTCAATTAGGGGGCTATATCGGATCGTAAAGGACGTTAAGAAAAAAGTTCAGCAGGGTATGCATCGCACGTTTATATTTTTTCCGGCTGATAGAGAAAGCCCGCGAAATGTGAAGAATGCCACGTGACTGCGCAGGCTGGGCGCACTAGAATTGCTATATATGCAAGGGCAGCACATACAGAGTGCGCACGGGATGGCAGCGCCACCAAACAGCCTCAATGGGAACGCACGCGGTTCATAGGCCAATAGGCGGCGGTAACAGCACGCGTACGCGTTTGTCCTAGGGGTACGCGAACGTTGGTTTCCAAGACCGGATCGGATACGAATCGAATAGTGCCGGAAGCGAATCAAATCGAATTGAATATCAAGTAATTTTTGGAATAGTTCTCGAATAATAAACTGCCGTTATCACAAGTAACGTAAAACGATGTTCACGTTCCAGAACTTTTAAAGTTAGCAATTTTCTGTCACTACGTAGTACGTAATGAAGCGTCTTTAATGAAAATAAATGGCGCATTAGGAGCAAGCAAGGGGTTTCTCCGCATGTGCAAGGCTCTTCAAAGAGTGTGAGTGATAGCTGTACAGCCTGTAAAGTATGGCTACCTGAGTGAGGTAGGCTGCTTCACTACGCAAATTCTCGCGTTTCATGTCTGTACTACGACCACGGGGTGATAATTTATCATACTTTTGCTCCAGTTTTATGTTTATTTGGGCACAGTCGACCTTCTGAAATATTCGAAAAGTATTCTAAAAATAGTCGCGTTTACAAGTAGTGACCATTGGGTTCGAAGACCGACTCTAGTAGGATACTGTTCGATTCGCCATTCAGAAGTTTCGAATATCCGCACACGCCTAGTTTTTTCGGCGACGCGCGAGCAGCTATCGACGATTACTGCGAATCAATATCGAGAAAATGCGCTGCTTTGAACGGAACGGCGAGCCTGAGATGAACAGCTGGTGTTCCCACTGACACTGCTTGATGGCGCTGCAATATCGTGCACAGCAGAACACGCAGTCACGCCGTATATTTTTCTTTCTTTTACACCGAAGCTGTTAGCCTCTCGGTGGTTGACTTATTTCGTGTCCATCTGTGAACAAAAATTACCATCATTAGGAATAACTCATACCCCCCTAAGCAAGCAAAAAATGCAATTGCTCCCCCTCCCCCCCTTGCTCGTATATGCAGAGGTTACAAGCACTCAGCAAAGTGAAGCAAACAGTGCATACGTTCTTCGAAATCACCCATACAACACACATAACAGCGGGCTATTCAATAAAGAACACGCTCGAAACAAACAACCGAACCACCAATAAAGCATTGCATGCCCCCCTCAGCTGTCGTAGTGATAGTTTTGCAACAGTTTAGCTGGAACATCCACTTTGGCAGGGCTGGGATGAATAGTCACTTTTCTTTTTACAGCGGAGCTGTTAAGGGCTACTTTCCTCAATATATCGTGTCCGCGTGTAGAAAAAAAATCCCGAATATAGTGCGATGCCGGGCCGACCAGCGGCAGAGGTGACGCAGGCGTTAGGCACTCCCCATACGTGGGCCGATCCCAAAGATGGTACAATACCGGGCTGACCACTGCGGAAGTGAAGCAGGCGTTAAACACTCCCCATATGTGGGCCGATTCCGAAGATAGTGCAATGCCGGGCCTACCCGCGGCGGAGGTGCGGTTCGCCATTAAGGGGCCCAAGTACACAGCTTCGCCTGTCATGCTTTTTCCACAGAGTGGAAGGCTACCGACTTTCTTCTTTCTTTTTTTATATTTCGTGGACGTTCACTATACTGTACAAGTAAAACTCTTGCTTCGGCTAGTTGGTTCGTGCTTGAAGTAGTAAGGGCAAGGCGCAGAAGACCAGGACTCGAGAAGAAGAACACAAACGACAGGACCGGCGCCGGTCGTGTCGTTTGTGTTCTTCTTCTCGAGTCCTGGTCTTCTGCGCCTTGCCTTTACTACTATACTGTACATGTGCAGCAATAGCGAGGTCTTCAGCACTGCACTTTTTGTCTCGTATCACGCAGGTGAATGTCGAGTGGATGGCCCATGCCAACAGATGTGCTTCGACTTGCACGACGGGACGTTCGAGTGTGGATGCACGCCTGGATACCGGCTATCTTCAAACGGCTACAGCTGCCAACGTGAGTGACCCCTTTTGCCGTTAAGGTTGCCGGCGCCATTTTTTTTGCCAGGCGGCTTTTATTCCTTCCTATCTCTATACAGTCGCCTGGTAGGTGTTAGTGTTGTAAGCTTTAGGAACGAAGTAGCTCCTCTGGGCGCGAGTCCATTTGGTCCATCGAAAGTTTCGTTTCACCGTGTTTCTCGCTTCTTGGGAACCGCGAAAGAAAGCATGCAGCTGCGGAGTGCATCAGTAAGTTGAAATTCTTCAGTGAGCCGTGTTAAGTTTACGGAATGGAAACTCCGTGCGACATCTCTGTGAACGAAGGTCGGATATGGGAACACAACTATGTTAGGTCTGATTTTATTTGCAAAGCTATCTATCCCGCAGCACGAAAAATATCCCCCATCGTGAAGAACAAGTCGGTGGAAAATGGGTTGTGATTCTGCAATGCTGGACAAGTCTGCATATTTTTTTATATATGTACCTTGGAGTCATCGCACAGTTTGAAAAAAAAATAAAAAATAAGGATAAATGGTGCGAGCGGAACCACTTATAAAAAAAAAAAAGCCTATGCGCTTACTGTTTTTCCAATATGTCAAGTGAATGTTTGATGCAAGGCGTAACGGAAATGTGATACTTACGCATGTTTGGAAACCTAGGGTAAAAACAGCACTACATCTAACAAAAGGTTCCCAAAACGATCAGCCCCATCACTATACTCCAATTCACAAATCGTTTGCAGCACTGTGGATGCTGCAGGACTCCTTGGCCAATAGGAAGGCTGAATGCCCCTCGAGATTTGTTCATCCGCCCCGCGTCGTGTCCACAGAGGGTGCTGAATTAGCGGGATACAACGTCCATGCTCAAAGGATGTGACGTCCCCCTCAAATATCGACAGAGATATTGAAAAAAAGAAAAAACCTCTAGGTACGACAGCTGACAGGGTTCATTCCAGGGAGTGAAACAATGATAATCCTTGAAGGAAAGCTTCGCAAGCATAACAGAGGCCGTGCACTGGAAATAGCTGGGACATCCGCGTCTGCGCTACGTCGTTAACGCCAAGGTTCGAGAAGAAAAAAAAAACGTTATCGCCGACATGCACGTTATCCTGAAGTGTATTCAGGAGTGGCCCCAATTTCTAACCTGACGAGCGGTTTGTTTACACCTCTAGTCTGCGGTTAAAATTTACTTGTGTATTATGCGGTTTCTTTCTTTATCGGCCGCTTTTTCGATGTTCGTCGCGCTCACATTTTGACAACTTCATGTTGTTGGTTTGAGTCAAAACAGAGGTTTTCCGCGCTATGTACGCGCTTACCGGCCGAAAATAAGTCGATGCTGTCGTTGTTTCCCCCAAATATGTTAGAATCAAGTAATTAAATTGAGCAGTTTTGTCTGCCGGAATGACGATCTGAGTGTTACGCGCGCCTTGGGGGGGGGTCTCAAGATTGGCCGCCTGTAGTTCTTTAGTGTTGAACTAAATGTAGCTGTGTGCACGCGTGTTTTATAGCGTTAGCATTAGGAGTGGAAAAAACGTGTGTGTGTGTGTGTGTGTGTGTGTGTGCGTGTGTGTGTGTGCGTGGGTGGGTGTGTGTGTGTGTGTGTGTGTGAGAAGTATGGGAAGGTGGTCACGTGGTGGAAGTAGAGGGGGGATGTGAGAGCCTAGAAGAGCGTATATATATATATATATATATATATATATATATATATATATATATATATATATATATATATATATATATACCGACAAATTTTACCCGCACATAGGCGCGTGCCGTTGAAATCTAATATGACATGCACATACCTTCGGAAGCAGCTGTGCAGTGCGACACATTTGCCTGCTCGCAAAGCCGTCGGTGCGCTCTTTATTTTATTCGGTTATAATTTTTTTTTTTTTTTTTGCAGCTCTAAATGACGAATAGACCTATTTCGATGACGCGCGTTTCACGTGATCGCCACCGTGTTTCGTGATTTCACGTATATACGTAGTATAGCTGTCCTACTAGCTGACGGGCATCGTTTGTACTCGCTCACTGTTTTTCTTTTCTTGCTGCCCTCTCAGCACGTGGAAGCGGGCACACTGATCGCTAACAGCTAGAGCGGATTCAACGGCGACGAAGAAAGACCGCGCGATTAGAAAAAAGGAGCGGAAAGGAGAGAGTGTGCGAGGCGAGCGGTGGGAGAGAGAAGCAAGAAAGCTGGGCCCGGCGCGTCGCTGAGACATTTGTTCTATCCGCTGGATTCGTTGCGAGATAGATGAGTCGGCAATCCCGTTCCATCTGCCTCCGCGGCCGACGCTTGAACGTTGCGGCAGGCGGCCGCCTTCCACATCCTGGTTCTCTCTGCGACACTGACGCACGAAAAAGACAAAGGAAACAGAACGGAAAAAGAAAGGCGACATCGTCTTTAGTCAACTCACCCACCCGCTCGTGCTGCTTATCGAAATCGTGCTTCTCAGCGTGACTATTACGGGGAACAAACGCGATAACCGATTCGTTCGGTTATCTCGCTGTCGGCGTTGACGGGGTACACGAGGCTAGCTAGAAGCGGGCTTCGTCCAGCTGCCAACCGACGTTGTTAATGTGGGGCAGGAAACATCACGCCGTCGGCATCGGAAATTCGTGAGTTAAAAGTATACACTCGAATTAGTGTTCCTTGTAGCAGGTGAGCATTCTACTGTATATGTAGCCTGAGGGTTAAGGCGTCACCCTAGATATGCGAGAGACGTTGCTTTCGATGTCTGGTCGTTACTTGTCAGCGGTAACTGTCGAATCGGCGAGCGCTGAAAAAATATCTGAAGCTGGTCACGGGTACGTGTGGTTACGTGCAGTAAGTACACGCCGTTTGGTACAGCGCATAACTTTAAGAAGTAGTGTATACTTTTGCACTTAAAGCTTAATGCTTTAAGAACAGGTGGAAGATCACCAAAACGTGAAATCTGCGTTGTTTTCACGATTATTAAAGCGGCCAGCCCGGGTGTAGAGCTTTAAAACAGTTTCCGGGAGAGAAGTGTAGAAAGTTCCAGCATTCCTGAACGTTATCGCGCTGTGTCTCTTTGCGGTGACAAGGAAGCGTGCGTCACTTAGACCTAAAGTATGAGTTAACTTGGACTTAACGACCACCGAACTCTGTTTCCGCTTAACTAGCAACGCTGTTGTCGCTGTTTCTTGAGAAATGTACACGGAAATTGCATGCAGTGGGCACCACAAACTACGAACAAAACGATAACTTCACCGTGAGGTTTCGGACGACAGCAGCTCAAATATTTCTGGTAGCTGTGCATTAAGGGTTTGCAGACCGGCTTACGTTGGCGTTATCTGAAACTACTGCAAGCACCCTATGGAGCTTTCCACAAGAATCATTAGTGGGAGCTCTAGCGATACACTCGCTCACCTGCCATGGCTATGATAGTACATGGATTTCTCTGGTTTCCATGCTTGTCATTTCAGACACTCTTGTGACTCTCTTCGTTACTCTTCGTGCACTTTCATCAGCCTAAATCTTTGCGCAGTTACTACTTTTCTAAGCGCAGGGGACCACGAGACATCCGTAATCAGTACTATTTGTTGCGCTTCTAAACGCAGTGTTTTGTTGGAAATGATCACTTTGCAATGTCATGCACTTTGCAATCTCTCAAGACCATTTGGAACAAGAGGTACCAAATTTAGGTCACGCACTGCCTGCAAATCACGTGCTGGCGGAGCTGCCAAACATTTGTAGCTGCCGCAGATACCAGCGCCAGGATTCGCTCTCGCTGTTTCTGTAGGAAACTCCGTGGCAGGCACTGTGAACTAATTTACAGTCCTAAGTGTGCATAAGGGTGCAAACTTGTATCTGACACGCACCCTTACACTTGTAAAGGGCGTAAGCGTAGGTGTAAGTTATAGTTTCCTCACTTTCTGCGTTGGTTCACGGTTGATGTTATCTCTTGACAAGGCATGTACACACGGCTGGTACGTCTTTCATTTTTTTTTCATGCCATTTTTCCTGCTGCAGGATTTTGTGCTCATGCGTGTGGTCGCGTGCACGTGCCAGCTTGCCGAAAAAAAAAAAAAAAAACGTGCTGTAAACTCGCGAACCGCAGAATTGAATGAATTAGGATACAGAGCACAACCGCTGATTGCCTCGCGCAAGGTACTCGCGAAATAAACGAGCTTAGTACGTCTCATTAGCCCCCGCTTAATCTGAAGCCCCGGGGCAATCTCGTGTCAGGGCAAGGATTAACAGCAAAGGTCGTTGACCTGTTTCTTGGCCTACGAAGAGCGAAAGGCAAGCACGTTGAAGAAAATGGACGAAAAAAAAAGAAGGCCGTCGACCCTGGCGCTCTAACGAGGACCCTCATCAGGGCTGCTGCCGACTTCCGTGGCTTAAATGCCACAACAAGCTGCTTTTGTTTGTTTTCTTTTCTTTCTGTAAGTTCTTCAGAGACGTCTGACACTGTACCCGCTAGCTTTCAAAACGAGCCGCGTCACCTCCCCACAGCAGATGTCTCGATTACAGCGTCGCGGCGCAATCGCGGACCTCGGCTACCGTCAACCTGGCGGGCTTCGCGTTACAAACGTCTGCTTTCTGCAATCGCGCCCGCTGAAAGTCGAGCCACCTTCCTCCTTACACCACCTGTACACCTCCCCCCTCCCCCCACTCCTGCTTTATTATTGTTATTTTTTTTTCTCCCCACTGTCCCGCTGTTTGTCGTCCGCTTGTCGCTGTGGTAACGGCGGCACTTCACAAACTGGCTTCACCCTGTCGAGCCCGCCCGGATCGCGCGCTTCGATCGCGCTCACCCGTCAGGGCGGGCTTCACTGCTCGGCTCGCGGAAATCTTGCCAGTGCGCGTGGAGGTGAGCGACAGAAAAGAGATCGATTCTGCGTGTACCCAACGCGGAGGCTGAGTGGCTATACCGTTCCTTAGCTAGAACTCGAGCTAGCGGGTTCGGGATATATATATATATATATATATATATATATATATTATTAGAATTCCATGTAAACGTGTTTACTGAAAAGCACTCAACTATACCCATTACGTGAGCAAAGCGGAAGAGCGAGCAAGCGCACACCACCCGCATTTGGCTCCCGAGCCATTCATGGCTCACAGAGCCTCTTAGAAGAGGTACCGGTTCGGGAATATAGACGTTCGATTTAACAATACGGAACATTTAAGTATTTGTACTTAGTGCCACTTGAACTTTGCGTTTCCCAGTAAGAAAACCCTACTCCTTTCCCGTCGCAGTTTGTAATACCGTGTTAATAGCCAATGTACACCCGTGAAGCAAAAGTATATCGACCAGAGATTTGCTATAAAGCTGTCTTCTTTCTTTCTTTCCTTTTTTTTTTTGCTCCTCTGCCTGCACATGTCACTTGAAATTGAGGACTGCAATCAAACTTGGCATTGCAAGTTTTTCCAGTGCAGTCGTCATCAATCTCAGTTTGCTCGTTAATTACGAAGAAATTGTGTTTCTTTTTTTTTTCGTTGACCCTGTGGTCCGTATACTTTTGCTCACGGGGGGTGTACGTACGTTCTCCCACATCAGTCATCGCTAGTACGAAAGGACAGGACGCCAAGAAATCGAGGAAATCCGGCAGTGGGACGCGTAATCCATTCTGGCTAGTTTGTATGCTGTGAAATGTGGCGTTTCGGCGCGCCTCGTTTACCCCCCTTTGTTCGCCCACCGATCGTGCCCTCCGAAACTCTATATATTCTCCGAAGCCGAGAAAAAAAGGGTGACTCGAGGAACGCGTGAACCAAACACAGTCAAGAGAAAGGCAGTACACAAGTAAAAAAAAAAATAAATAAACAAAGGCTGGGACAAACTATGACCGGGAAAGAGACGCGCGAAGAATGCGTCGCACCTGTCTTGAGGGGAAGTTGAACGAGCGAGCAGTGCGCGGCCTGTCGCTCCGAGAGCAACAAACGCGGGCACTTTGAATAAGGTGCGGAATGCGCGGCGAACAACAACAAACGGCGATAAAATGCAACGTAACACAGACGGGGAGGGAAGACGCGATCGAAAGGAGTATATATATGGTGCCCACCGAGATAAACGGCAACCGCATTCTCGGCGCAGTGTCGGAGAAAGCGGCCCCAGCCGCGGGTTCTCTTTCGGAATGTCGTCGCCCCCCCCCCTCCACCCCTCGAAGCAATCTTCTCATCCGTCCATCTTTATTTGCTGCGCGTTCTTCTCTCCTTTTCGTTCTTTGTTTAGCTTCACGCGCGCGTGCGCGCCTGCGTTTGACAACTTCGCCTTCGCGAAGGGAGTGCTTCCCCGGGCTCCGAGACCCTCGGAGGTCCGCGCCAAATCGATGGGGAACAACGAGCGGCGCGTTCCGTGTGTTGTGTTGCGTCGAGCCGAATAAACCGGGCCCCGGCTCGGTGTGTGTATTGCCCGCGGCATCACGGCAAAAAAAAAAAGGACGGGGGAGGGAGGGAAAATGCGACTCGCGAGCGTAACTCCCTTTGGCGGACAGGTATATATACATACACACACACGGCCGAGGCGAACCGAGAAATTGAACAGGGAGCCGGGTAAACGTCGAAGCGTTTCTTCGAGATCATTTTCTACACCATACTCGCTGTAGACTGCCAAGTGCAGCGACTTGTGGGAGCCCCAAAGCTGGGTGGCCGCTTGTCTCTTGTGCAGCAGCGTCAGCTGCATGCAGTACTTGTGCTTTCTGGTTCTTTTTTTCTGAAGCATAAGGGAACGGTTTCTTTCTAGGAAGAGGGTTGGAGAAATTTGGAAAAACGCAACGCCGCTGAATGGCGAAGTCCGTTAGGGAAGTGCGTCTAGGAAACATGTACACTCGTCGAGGAGTGGCTGCAAATCGGTGACGTTCGCTCTCGGTTCGCGAGAGATATGTCTGCGGTCATATTGAATTGTTAGTGATGTGAACGCCGTACATGTCTTTTTCTAGTGTCGCTATGATATATGAATTAGCTTTGCGAGTCATTCGTGTGATCGTAGGACACTGCAATGTGTTCGTATGAGAGTAAGTGTCCCTGTTAATAATGTGGACGACACCCGGCTATCTGTTGGGTAATTTCGCGAGCAGAGATGTAACCTTCTTGCATACACAGCCATATTAGAGCATCTTGCTTGCTTCCTTCCTTCCTTCCTTCCTTCCTTCCTTCCTTTCTTTCTTTCTTTCTTTCTTTCTTTCTTTCTTTCTTTCTTTCTTTCTTTCTTATGTTTAACGGAGACAAGTTGACAGCGCACTCTTAAGCGCTGAGCACTTCAATCTTGAAGATAAGATGCCACATACAGACGGCGGGTGGATAGTATTAAAGCCTGAGAAAAAATGACAAGATGGAATTACTTTGCGACGAAATGCTGGTGAGATAAAGGTGTCAGATGATTTCATGGTTGCAATACTAAGCCGATGATTATGATCATGTGTTGAATGAGTAAATCGAATGGCGCAATCCTCAACTCTTTCGAATTAATTAGATACTTCGATATGGAGACCAAATCACCGAGGCACATTCCAGTTTCGAGTCAATTTGTCGCCTTGTTTTACAGTGCTAAATGAAGGTTTCAGCTTCTGGCTACAGACAATCTTACTTTACGCATGGCCTTATCATCATCATCTATCTGTGGCACTTTGGTGAGAACTTGCCGTTTCCTGTCATGATATTCTGCTTCAGTAATACAATCGCATAAAAGAATGCAGTGCGTATAAAAAGTTTGCTTCGTAAACGCGCCTGTATAGATTCAGAAATACATTTATCCTCTGAAACTTCACAAACCCGCCAAAAACATCGAACAAAACTTAAGGCTATAAAAGATGACAGGTCATTCACCTAATGGCAGGCCATTTCTCGGTATGCTAAAGCAAACGACAGTTAGTTAGCGCAGCGGTTTAAACATACGGTGTAGACTTTATCGAAACGCCAGCTGCTTGCTGCGTCGGAGCGCAAAGCTGCACTTGCGACATCAAGTCACGCGCTTAGAAAGGTACATCGTTTCTAAAAGTAAAGAAACACGCATCCCCGGTCATTGTTGGAGAGTGCCCACGAATCCCCGCAAATGTCGTTTCCAGACAGACGAGTAAAGAAAAAAAAACTTTGTTTTGGGCCCACACTATTCGCAGGGCACGTCGTTCGCTCACCACTTCGCGTAAAAGGGGCTTAAAAAGACCCGATGAAGAGCTGATTTCAAAGACTCAAGACACGTCCTACGTTTTAGAAGGAGATGAAAGAAGAAAACCTCAGCAAACTTTCAGTGCTTCCCAAGGCGTATGCACTTATAAACAAAACTAAAAAAAGAAATTGAAATATTGCATTGCAATGAAACTAGAGACCACCGGGTCGAAACCGCACTCATACGGGGGACAGAGAGATCGATGAAAACAAGAAACAAACGTATATATATAAAAAAATAGCGAGGATAGAAATCTCTGCCGCAAATAGCTCCGGCCTTTTGCGGTGCCAATCTATGAGCGAGCCAGGCGACGAGCCCTAAACTCTCCTCTCGTTCGCCGCACACGATTCCCCACACGTTCCTGTTTCGCGCGACGCGTCCGTTCGTCCCTCCCTTGCCGTCTCCCCATCTCCCCCCTCCGCTCCCCTGCAATGCATCCCTAGACGAGGAGGCGTACGCCGAATAGCCCGCGGTGGAGAGGAGGTTCTTGTCCGCGAAGCCGGCGCGCGAGTCCAGACCCCCCCCTGAACGAGCCACCGCTCGTTTCCTACACAAACCCTGTAGCGCCTGCGGTTCGAAGCCGCCTTCCCCCTTACCCCCACCCCCGTCATTCCCCCGCAACATATCCCTCCCTTCCCATCGGTCCCCGCCATCTTCCCTAGAGCTGCAGACGTTATCCCACTCGGCGCGCCTTTGTCGGGGGGGAAACGACAAAGAACAAACAATGCTGGAGTGTGCACGCACTTCTTCAGAGAGGAACCGCTGGCGTGGTTCGCCCCGCTTTGTGTTCGCCGCGGGAACAACGGGGGATTGAACGGAAAAGCCCGGGGAGGAAGGGAAGGAAGGGCAGTTGGTTGGGAGACGGGAATTATGCGGCATCTCGCCAGTTGCATGCACTACTTGCGCGTCGGCGCTCGGCTTGGTTGTCTGGCCAGTGGGGAACGGAAGTGGGCTCTTGACGCCGTCGCTGAGCGGCCGTCTATTGTTCCTGCCGCTTGTTAGCTTCGACGAGTCGGGAAAATTTCGCCCATTTCAAAACACGCGCTCAGGAAGCGTACTTGGAAACTATAACAGAGATAAAAAGAAACGTATTGAAGCGCGAAATGCATGAGGCGTCCGGTTGACTGCTCTGCACGCGGGAAGGGGCGCAGGGTGCAGAAAGGTCAGAGAGGTAGAGATGTGCACGATGGAAATGTCTTGCAGGTAAGGGAGTTCGGTTTTGACGTCCAAGGTGTGAACACAACTACAATATCAGAGAACGACCAAGTTTGTGCTCTAGCGTCTTGTATGCGGGAAGAAAGCATATGGCGAAGCGAGAGAAACACACTTATAACTAAGAATTAAAAAAAAGAACACAGCTGACAAGTGGAGTCCTGAGTGCGAAAAGAAACGCGCACCAGTCAATTTGATGATGTAGCATACAAACACAGACTGGCAGAAATGGGCTTGAATTATCGTGACGCCAGCGACTGACGTTTCTTTCAAGGTCTGACTACGGGCTAGTTGGAATTCCATGGTATAACTCGTCAATTACAGCGCAAACATAGACGGAGGACAAAAAAGACGACGTAGACAGTTGGCAGACAGCGCTTGTCTACGTCGTCTTTTTTGTCCTCCGTCTATGTTTGCGCTGTAATTGACGAGTTTCTTTCAACGCGGCTCTAATAGCACAGCTGGTTAGTATACCAACGTTTCTGCGGGGTATAACGCCACGCTGCCCTTCAACAGATCAGATATAATAGCGGTGTCAAGAACGCGTCTCACACGTTAACGTGGTACAAGTTATTTTTCTGTTCGGCACACTCTCTCATTAAGAGGCTCTGCAGTTGACTGTACTCATTGCGTCGGGACCTTTGTTAGTATCATCACGCCTACATTGCTGCCCAGTTATATTGAAAAGTATGTTAGGGAAGCGTGTTAACGGGCCGGGTTTAGATGAAAGGGGCAACACTTTCTTCTTTCTCTTTTTTTTTTTTTTTTGTTGGCTGCACAGGCTTAATTTGCAGATGGAGGGTTCGGTATGGAATTTGAAGCGCAGCAACGATAAAGTATTTTATGCCGAATCCTTCCGGGTAACAAGAGCAGAGCGTTCCTATACATGCTCGCCAACTTCCTTACTTGCTCGTCCCCTGACAAGATTTCGGCCAACAACCAAAAAAAATGAAAGAAACATGATCGAAGGCCCGGAAACGCTCGCTTTTCAGCTCCGTCTGCCCTGCCGTCTTCGCCTGTCCGCGCCGGTTTAATCATTCATCTCCGCGAGCTCGGCCAATTTCCCATCGATGCGCACCGCGCACGTACGTGCAGCATCCCTTCGATCCCTGGGCATGTTACGTGCTGCACGCAACTTCTCGGCCGGAATGTAGCCAGCAGTGGCGAAGAAAGCAAGGCGAAGATCTCGCGCCCTCCGTATACGTGCAGCCTGCCCGGTCCCCTCCGACTGCCTCCCCGATGCGTTTACATTCCTTCCTGCTGGCGTGTTGCGCTGTATGCCCGGGCTTCATCCCGATTGCGTGTGATCTTTGCCGAGGAAATCCTGAGGCCCTCGAAGAAAAGGATACATTGCGTGCTCTCGCTGATAGTGTCTAGCGCATTTTGCACCATGAGTAGACTTACTTCTTGTAGCTCATGCACGTTGATGCTTCATCATCATCATCATCAGCCTGGTTACGCCCACTGCAGGGCAAAGGCCTCTCCCATACTTCTCCAACTGCCCCGATGATGTACTAATTGTGGCCATGTTGACCCTCCAAACTTCCTTATCTCATCTGCCCACCTAACTTTCTGTCGCCCCCTGCTACGCTTCCCTTCCCTCGGAATCCAGTCCGTAACCCTTAATGACTATCGGTTATCTTCCCTCCTCATTACATGTCCTGCCCATGCCCATTTCTTTTTCTTGATTTCAACTAAGATGTCATTAACGCGCGTTTGTTCCCTCACCCATTCAAACTTGATGCTTGATGCATCAAGCTTGATGCTTATTGTGAGACAAAACCCCTAGCTTCGAAAGGCAGTGAAACTTGAAGGGAGGTAGACTAGAATATTGAGGTCAGCTTGCTCGCTTGAATCGCTCCAGCGTCACCGTATTTAAGTCGCAAGCACATTTTACTGACCTATAGACAGAAACCATCTTGTTATTAGGCTGCGCTTTCACAACTGATTTTGTCATCTATCTTCTAGCGACTCGCTAATTTTTTTCCACCTCGCCGACTTAGAGACGTAAAGACCGAAAAAAAGAAAACTCAAATATTAGACATGCTTTTTTGTTTTGTTTTTCGCAAGAGAAAAGGAAAAAAATGAAGTTTCCACATACACAAATACTTCCCATTCTCTGTTGTGCAGCATACGATTCTAGAAGCGACGATGACGACAAGAAAACGGAAGTACTGTTTTCAAGTGTCTTCATTATGTGCATTCAGTTTCTTTTTGAAAACGCGCGTAGCTTTCAAACGTAGCTGAATACAGGGATGTCTTCTGAGTTTTGGTCCAGGATTGGCCTCTGAACTGCGCGAAGCGCAGTTCAGACTTATCCAGGCTAATACAGACTAATCCAGGCTAATCCAGGCTAATCCAGACTAATCCAGGCTAAGCAGCCGCCGACTCCTAGATGTAGGTGTAAATCGTTGTGACATACTGGCGCGTACCCACGTTGGGGGATTGGCCAAGAATCAGGGTAGGTCAAAGTGCAAAATAAGAGCACCTATAGTTTCTAGGCCGTTGCAGATACCTTCGCCATCTTCCAGTTGTGAAAGAAACTGCTCTTTGTTTGGAAAATGTTTACAACAAGCTTCGCAGCAGGCTCACAAGTAAATGTGTTCGAAAAATAATCGTCCTCGTGCAACCAAATTTGAATGTGAAAGCAGCCGCAATTTATTCTAATGCGAGTGCGTCCTGTAAAAGTGACTCGGGCACTAAGTGACCATTTTTTCTTCTCGGGTATCGAATTAGTAATATTTCGTAGAAAAGAACGAAGTGTTCCTTCTATTGTCTCCGCGTTCTCTGCGTAATCATTAGATGTATTTAAAGATGTATATATATATATATATTGCTGTAGTAACAAGCTGAACATTTTGTTCTTACAGTTATTCCCAAAGATTTCCTTAAAAGAAGGAAAAAAAAACTTTTTGTTGACCTCTCGCTGAAGATACGCGCAAATTTCACATTCCTATACAGTGACCGTCATGATGTCATGGATGTTGAACCCGTTAATAAGGGCCCGGTTTATTTCTTATTAGTAAACTACTTGCATTGCGTTCTAAATGAACGAGAGACTCATTCAACACGGGAAGTTTCGAGAAATTTTCCTCCGCCGAACCGGGCAGAATGACAGAGAACTGCTTCAAAATTTGTGCCGTCATACTACCGATGTACCACCGACGCTGGGGTTCCGCGCCGAAAGAAAGAACTGAAGAAAGGAACAAATATTTATTGATTTATTTTCTTCAATGGCACACATAACAAAACTTTTTCGCCGAAGGAATGAAGACACGTAATTCATATTTTCGGCATTTTCGCGCATTCGTGTTTCCGTAATCACTTTTGATATATCATGTTCCCGTGGCTTTGGTGTGTACCTTCTTCCTGTGCGCTGTGTTTTCCTTCAACGAGACAGGCCAGTTTTGTATTTCAACATGAGCATTCGATGTTTTATGATGCTCAGATACATTCGTTTTCGTTGTGCGTATACGGCCTTTATAAGTGTTGTCACTATAAGTTTTCTTTTTCTACATCCCTCGCTTGAGGCGTTCTTCAAGCGCATGTAAGGATTAAAGAAGAGCAGCAGCACGCGCCTTCTGAGAAGCACCAACCAATTCAGATTTGCTCAGTCTAAATTGGATTGAGCGTTACTCGACAGTTCTCCTGACAAAGGGCTTTGTCTATCCAAAATTCGATCAGATAAAGCTATGGCTATAGTGATTTGCAAGCGCTTGCAGCGCGTTGCCATAATCGCACGTTGGTTACAGAGATTCTGCCTACATTCAGTGGTAGATTGTGCGCGACTCGTTCATGGCGAACGTAGCATGGAAGTTCCTGTGAACTCCGACTTGAACAGAGTGACGACGCGAGTTTGCATTTGGATCTGAGAGCGCAGAGATGCAACGTCATCATAAATTGAAACGCGAACGGGAAGGAAGTGGCCAAAACTCCAGTCACGCGCGGTCGCACAACGGGCGAGATCTCTCCACGGCCCGTTCTCATTTTTTTTTTTTTTTAAGCTCGGTGCTGTCGCAAACGTACGTTGTGTGTAGCCTCAACCTAATCGCTGTTGCACCCACGTGTGGGCGTGGTAAGGCAACAGCGCATGTCACTGGCTGTCGTCTTTATCGCACTTATATTTACTCTGGCAGTAAATAAATACATGGTGAAAACTTAGCTTGAGCTGGAACTTATAAGGCGGAATGAGACCTGTGCTATCCGACATGATATGTCTAGTATTATTGGTACTGCTATTGGTACTACCATGGCCTTCTTGCGCATTTTTGTTCAGTTACATTGGATCTTAAGATAACGACACGTATACTTTATGTTTATCGGGTGACCGTGTTTCACTATCTATCAGATGTTATCGCTGAACGCAGGACGCGCCTGCATGTATCGAAAGTGTCTCGAATGTTATCGATGGTTTTATTCGCTGTTTGGGGTCACCGAATCGTGTGTAATCTGAGTGCATGTATACACGACGCGAATTGTCTAGTACTTTCTCGAAGACACGCGGGCGCCAGGGATTACTCTGGAACCTTCGATGACTCATGCATAAAAGCCGACGCGCTTGACCCGCTGATCAGGCTTTCGACGATATCGCCGACTGTGTTCGCCGCTACCATTGTGCTTTAAGTGTAGCCTGTTTTTGTGGACGCCCAATAAAAGGTTAGTCAAGCTATTCAAAGTTTTGCTGCTGTTTTTCTTGGCCGTCACTACCACGTGACAATATCCAAGTCCTCGTCAATGAATGGTGTGCTCAATGACAATTGAAGGTAATTCAGGCTTATGCTCGTAATCACAAATTACCGAGTTCTGAAAAAGCAAAACTCATTTGTCGGCTACCTCGTAGCCTTAAACTGGAGTAATTTTAATTGAATGCACGTATCACAAAATTACCGACGAATTATGTATCTAAAGTTCGACTCTTGGAGACGTTGTATAATGGAGTTTAGGTTACCGTCCGTGGAGGCAGGTTACAGTGTAGACATTTATGCTAGGAACACTAGCTGCGGACGACAATTTGTCATTGCGTTTGTTCAGACATAGTGAGAATTGAGGAATTTTGGACGATTTATCATGGATTCGTTGAGACAGCGCATTTCGTCTTCTTTTATTGTTCGTTGTGATTATATTTTTGCGTACTAACCAAGCAATCTTTCCAGTTTTGTGCTGCCTTTTTAATGTTATTAATATTTGACATAACTTAATACACCTGGATGACTTACCACGGTTCTCAACCATGTGTGTTCCTAATCTGGGCTATGTTATCTAAGTAACGACCATGCGTACTGGCTTTAAATATATTGCATGCAAATACCTTTGTTGTTAGTTTCTTTAAGTAATCGATCATACAGTGGCATATGTTCGAGCTTATAGTAGTTATTCTAAACCAAATGTATTATAACTATGGATAAGCGTCGAGAATGATAAACTCCTCAAGGACGAAATTTGGTCCAATCCGCTGTCCTCTGAGCACAGTTTGCTTCAAAAAGAGGCACAATGCTCTAAACAGCCTTATTGGCGGTGGCAGTTTACGCAGACGCTATAGCACAATATGTCTCTCTAGTGTTTTGAGTACGAATATTTATGGCTTACAGCAAAGCCATGAAGATCGGGTGGTGTTCTCCGTTCGATCTCGGTGGTTATGTTTACCGAGACACTGGGCAAGCTCAATCCACTGACAAATGAAGCCCAATATACCTGCTGTTTCAACTGCGGCAGAAAATATCTTGTCACTTCCCGGTTTTGCTGATGCCACCTGCACTGCAGCTTCGCCGCATCTACATTGCCCAGGTCATGTGACGTTGTTGTCGTCTTCAAGGTGATCAAAGTCCTTAGATTTAAGGCCTTTACAACCCATCTAAAGCCCTTATTGAAGATTTCGGCCTTGGGTATTACTAATCACAGCTGTTCAGCGTGGCACACTGAGATATACGGTTGCTAGATAAAAAGGGTCTCTGGAGAGATACAAAAAACAAAAAGTTTACTCGCCATCCCGGCCCCGCGAAAATGGGTGTCTAGCGAAGCTGCTGGAAACCACCAGTACAACTGCTGAGAAGGGTATGCAGTGCTTTACGGCTTTAGAGTACTGGTAGTAATCATATTTTAGAGCAATGGTAGTAATGGTAGCGATGCTAACTTTGACGACACGCCGCCGCCCATAGCGGTGCTGCAACAACAATGAAATCAATTGATATGCTAGTTATGTAACAAACGAGACCAGTGACGTTAACTCCCCACATCACAGGCTGCCGTCGCCGCGGCACCTTGCGCAACCGTAATCTTTACCGGGAAACGTATGCAGGGAGCGCTACGTGCTTCGCCTTACATGTAGGCACAGGAGTGCCTTATCATCAAATATGTGGCTCACCTGCATGTTTTGACCTTTCCTTTTATTAACACGTATGCTGTTCGGTATCCTGTATGCGTGATTCCAAAGAATGTAGGCACTGTTTGCTTCACTTTGCTGAGTGCTTGTAGCCTCTGCCTTACGGCGGTATATGACGCCATTGCATTTGGGGGTATGATCCATTGATGCTGATAGTTTTCTGTCGACGTTACGCCACGAAGAAATCCCGGGGTCCTAGCAATAGACAACATCGCTGTAAAAATCTTAGTAGATGGCGACTGTTCCTTTAAAAAAGTTTATTTCAACAAAATACGGTACGAACAGTCGCAATGACGGCACAATTCCACCAGGACAATAACATAAACAAAATACAAAGTATGTACATTGAAAGTTTTTAAAGAAGTGTCCGAGCCCACACTCACTAACACATGGCCACATGACCCACGGAAACGCACAGTTACACATAAACCTATTATCACATTACACAGCAAGATGTTCAGTATATACTGTTTTGCTTTTGAAAACGTTTATTTCAACAAGAGACGATACGAACACTGAGTCACACTCACGGCACAATTCCACCAGGACGATAACATATACAAAGTATGAAGCATTGTATACACGGCACGTTTGCAAAGTAGTGTACGAGTCCTCAACCACTAACATATAACGCCATAGACACCCGGAAGCGCGCAGTTACACATAAACGTATTGTCGCATATATAAAATGATGTTCAATATATACAGTGTACACAATGGTTATGTACAATGATGATGTGACAGAGACACTTTACATGATTTTGTAGTGATGTTGTGAGATGTGTATATACAACAATGATCATTTATACAAGAGCACGCACTCACAGTAATCACAGACACCTACATTCTATGCACATTCAGTGAATACTTTTGATGGCCTGGCTACAAGAACCAGGCTGGTCGAAAATTAAGCCATACGCGTCCATCAGCCACCGACAGGAAACGGCATGACCACTGTCGAAAGAACTCTTCTTCCCCGAGGAAGAACGACTCCTCTGACAGAAACTAGAGTAGCTCAGAGTAGAGCCTCTCCAAAGGTGGAAACAGAGCGCGGCGACGATGTGCCGCGGCAACTGCCTCGTACCGGTTACACCATAGACAAAAGGCCCCCACCCCCCCCCCCCCCCGCAATTAAAAGACTCTCAAAGCGGCCACGTGAGCATCGACCATATGTAATAAAGCGGTTAACTCCAAGGTCACGAAAACCAGTATGCACGTCCCTCCAAAATACCCTGGCAACGACGCATTGCAGCCGCACATGTTCACTGAATTCTTGAAGGGGGCAATTGAGACACAGCGAAGGTAGGACTACGCCGCACCACTCTAGCCTGTGACGAGTTGGAAGCACTTGCCACAGCTAGACGCCCCATAAGGTCGCGTAGGTGGCCTGGCAGCAATGACGCCCTTATCGCATCACACGACACAATATTGGAATGAGCGCGGCGCGCTGAGGGAACTAGAGGAACCATTAAGACTGGCATAGTATCTACTTCACGGTTTTCAAGAACGTCTACATCAGGACATATCTGTTGTACGTGGCGATAAAATGCCACGGCCGTAGGGTAAAATTCTGGTGCGTTTAACACTTGTGGTCCGCGATTTAAGTGCACGCCCGGTAATATATAACGAATTCTTATGCCAAGAAAATAGCAGGCGAGCTCACGGGCAGGACACTGATCCTGCTGTAAGAGACGGGGAAGAAATCGCAGAGAAAGCAGCCGGCAGCGAACAGACACGGATGGGAACGCGAACCCACCGGGAGGGTGTGGTTGCCCAAGCGCCGCGTGGCAGACCAATTGTGCACTGCCCGACTAGAAGAAGGAACCAAGAAGGAGCTGCATGGACCCAGTAAACCGTAGTGGTGGCTGTAAAACGCGACAAACGTACCACACTCGGCCGCAAAATACAGAGTGTGCTAAGTGCCTTCCTTCTAATAAGGATAAATCATACGCCTGAACATCCTTAAGATTTCACGTTACATATTCAAGAATGCAGCGCCACACAGTCCGATATGCCTCCATAGGCGTAATCAGGGCCTCAAATACGAGAAGTATCGCTCTTTTGAAGACGGAAAGGGGACTTAGGCGTCTCTGTGGTGAGCAAATGAACAAATAACGCCATTTTGAAAAGTTCAGCGCAGCACCTGATATATTTCTGTACTCAGTGAAAATTGAAAGGCTACCGGATAAGCTGTCTTCCTTCCTGCAATACAATGTGATGTCATCGGCGAAGGCTGTCACCTTCACAACACCACTACCAGGCAGTGAGAGGCCGCACACGTAAGGTTCTCTCAGTAATTAGCGCAGAAATGGCTCAAGGCTGAGCGCAATGAGTATTGGGAATAGGGGGCATTCTTGACGAGCACCACGAGTAACAGGAAATGGTACACTTTCACGACCATCAAGAAACAATGTACTTCGGATATTTGAATAGGCAGTCCCAATAAGTTTACCAAAATTTGAGGAAAAGTCGTATAGGTCAGTACGTTAAATATCTAGTTATGTCCAAGGCGATCGAATGCCTTTCCTTGATCTAGTGAAACTAAGAGACCACGTGCTGAGCTGGTCACCGTGTATGTCATTGTGTCACGAGCAGCGAACGGAAGAGTGTATCTCTCTTCTAGGTACTGAGCATGCCTGATGGTGTCCCATTAAGGAAGGCATCAGGCTTCCCAAACGTCGGGTGAGAACCGCTGTGGAGGTTTTGTAGTCAACGTTGAGAAGCGGGACTGGCCTCCATTACGCTGAACGAACTGATGATTGATTGTGTTTATAAAAAAATTAAATTATGGGGTTTTACGTGCCAAAACCACTTTCTGATTATGAGGCACGCCGTAGTGGAGGACTCCGGAAATTTAGACCACCTGGGGTTCTTTAACGTGCACCTAAATCTAAGCACACGGGTGTTTTCGCATTTCGCCCCCATCGAAATGCGGCCGCCGTGGCCGGGATTCGATCCCGCGACCTCGTGCTCAGCAGCCCAACACCATAGCCACTGAGCAACCACGGCGGGTGATTGTGTTTATGGGTATCAGCACAATACGGTCGTCACGAGAACTAGACGGGAATTGAAAGTTCTCAAAGCAGCGGCTGATAACAGACACCAAAGTGGCGCCAATGTCTTCGCAGAATGTTAGCTCAAACTACGGTTAACCCGTCCGGCGTTGAGGCCAAGTTACGCTTCATCTAAGATAATGCTGCTTTCACCTCGTCAGCTGACGGTCGTGCACAAAGACATTCAGTGACCTCAGGTGGAACCTGAGGCAGCTCACTAGGCATTTCGACGTTGCTATGACCCATTCGCACATTCATACGCACCATGTTTTCAAAATGCGAATAATCTCGCGCAGGAGGAGACATAACAGGAAGTGTTCTAGTAGCCGCAGAACCTAATGCATTTGGCTGTCTAAAAAGCGAGTTTCTTGCAAGGCGCAGAAATTCAAGGTGTGCGCACGCGCTACGTCTGCATCGTCAAGCAGGAGCTGACAAAGACGAAGCTGCGATTAGGCACGCGTTTAGAAAAAGTTTATCTCGGCAAGAGACGATACGAACGTTGAGTCACAATCACGGCAGAATTGCACCAGGCCGATGAGATTTAAAGAAACGAAACATTGCCCGTTTTCAAAGTAGTGTCCGAGTCCTTACTCATCATGACGTCGACTACAGGAAGGCACTGCCGCTGGAGCCAGCATGGAAGACGGTGCCAAGTGAAGGCTATGCTACTCGGCCACCTAAGGTACTCTGGCTGTCTACAGGATTTTCAGCCGAAGGCTGCTGTAACCTTTCTGCGCTACTCAGAGCGCAAGCAGCACTTCAGACACACACACACCAAGAGCATCGGTCCTTTAACCAAGAACGTGAGTGACTGTTGCAGTTTGTGGAATAACTTGGCATTGTTTTTTGGGCGAATAAGCACACCCGCAATCTGCGCTCTCAATTTCAAAGCCACATGTAGATATCAAAGGCTTCGTTCAGCATTGATTTCAGCGAAGCAACATGGCTTTGACACCGCTGTTCCGTAGCTACCCGCTGTTCGTAAGCAAAACAATTCCCCGGTGTCTTTTCTCGTTTGCATGTGATTATGTTTACCAAAGTTGACTCTATTCAGATCTATCATTCAGTTGTGAAACGTCCAGTTGCTAACCGTCCACGCTGCAAAGCGAGCACTGGCGCTCCTGCCGGGCAGTGACCGCACCGTATGTGGAGCCTACATGCAAGCGCTGTTTTAAGGTGGTGACGACACCAAAATTTAGGCGCCGTTTGCCACCAAACTTGCCTAGCCGCCATTTTCGTTCCCGATCTCGTTAGAAGGGACGGATGAATTCCTACCTTTTGTTACACTCTGACACTGTACTCATACTGGTACGCCGTTTTTATTAAATTTCTTGGCTTTAGTTTTACAGCAATGCACGCAAGAGTGCCGTTTAGACTTTTGTTGTATATGTTGCATAATACGTTTATATTAAAGCATGAATTTGTTTTCATTTGCATGTCCTGCGGTACACAAAAAGCAACAAGTTACAGAGCACGGTGGCGTGCTCCTTTAGCGTCATTATCTCACACTAAGAATGCGAAGTGCATTAAGCACTGTCGTTGCCAACCAATTCTACGTAATGCTTTTCGAAGTGTGTGTTTATGAATACGGTGCTCACTTGCATTTCGAACTGGAAGGTAAACGTCTTCTCTAATGCGGTCACGTACGTTATGCATTTTTGGCGGTTGAGGCTTAAGTTCATTTGAAAAAAAATTTTGCTTGAGTACTAAACACTGCTTACGTGTTGTAAAGCCAAAACGTTATACCGCTTGTAGACCTCGGAACATGGTGTACCCGCTCTTTGCAGGCATAAACGCACTCACGAACGCACGCACTTTATGGTGGCTTGCTAAACCGTAATCTTTACCGGCAAACGTATGCGGGGAGCGCGACGTGCTTCGCATAACATGTAGGCGCAGGAGCGCCTTATCAGTTATGTGGTTCCGGTGCTTGTTTTGAGCTTGTTGTTTATTGAAACGTATGTTGTTCGGTATGCTGTATGCCTGATTCCAAAGAATGTATGTACTGTTCGCTGCACGTTGCTGAGTGCTGGTAGCCTCGGCCTCACGGGAGTATTGGCCACTGATGATGATAGTTTTCTGTCAACGTTAGGCCAGGAAGAAATCCCGAGATTCTAGCCATTGAATGAATTCTTTTTTATTATTAAGAAAGGGGAGGAAGTACATACGAAGCAGAAGTAAACATCATAGGGCGGCGCTACTGACACTATTTATTACTTTTAGAGCTGGCGGAAATAACCGCTCTAAGTGAAGGCTATGCTACTCAGCCACGCAAGCTTCTTTGGTGCTATGCAGGATTTTCATCCGAAGATTGGTTTAACCTTCCTGCGAAGCTCAGAGCACAATCAGCATTGCAGAGAAACACTCATATCATCAGTCTTTTAACTCTTTTAATCAAGAATATTCGTTTGTAACTTTCGCAGTCGATAAATTAACTTCGCCTTACCTTCCGGGCTAATGAGCTTACCCGCAGTCTGCGCTCCCAAATTCGTCAAGACCCGTATACCACGCGGCCGCTGGATAAAATATATTGGCAGTGGCTTAGCTCAGCTATGCCAAGGTATACGTAGCGTAAAGGTACGGTTATGCTTGGTTAATCTCTTGCCTTGCTTGCTAACCTTAGCTTATCCGGCTATGACCTTGTTCACAAATGTGTCCAAACGGATTGTTCACAAAGTCCGAGAGGAAGAGTAGACGCACTCGCACTTTCACCGAGTTTCATAGCATATTCAGTGCTCCGACGAGTCTGGGGCTCGTCTGTGACACTCTCTTGATCCTGCCGCTGTTGTTGGCAGGCCACAACACGGCGTTGAGATTCTTGGTGACGTCTTTTCGCTAGGCGTTCTTCGCGTTGGTCTGGTGTCTCTGCCACACGTTTTGCCTTGGCACGCTCGTTCTTTCGACGCTAAACGGCCAACTGCCAAGCGACAGCCTCAGGGTCTGAAGAATTTCGGTTTTCCAGGCTTTTGCGCCGACTGGCAGTGGCTCGACTCTCCTGAACCTCTATGTCGAGCGCGCTGCATCAACCGTCTCCCCGCGCATTTGTACGCATGGTGCGCCTCCTTCGCGAATGCGCAGTGCCGCGCGGCAACGCAACCGTAAATGCGGCAGCGGGCGCACACGGCGCTGGCGCGGCTGCGGAGACTGCGACGTCACACCTCTGGAATGCGCCGCAGTCGGCGGCGGCGAGGGCGGCGCCTCTCGTGACGTCGCGCGGCTCTCGCGCATGCGCAGTATGGCAGGCGCAGATCACGCGAAGCTCGGCTCCAACCCGCGTAGTGAAGCTTTAACGCTACAAAAAAGTGCGGTATGGCCCGTGCATCGAAAACGCTGCGATCAGCCGCGACGCCACCACTCGGGACTGTGCTCTGGGATCAGTAGGATCTGGAGGAACGCGCTTCGAACGCCATCACCCGTAGAAACCCACGCGTGCCGTCTGCGACAGCTAGCGCCGTTTTACCCAGCCATGCAGCCGAGAAGGCGACTACAGCTGAGGCATTCACTCCCATTGCAGCCTGCCTGACGTGGCAGGCCACACCTTTTATTTCGATAACAAATATACGGGCACTCCAGGCGGATTTCTGCCATCGGCGACGCCGTCGCCGTAAGGTTCAGTATGAGTAAGTGCTTGTGAGCCGGTGAACACAGTTCAGTCTTGCGTGCGCGAGTGAGGAACGCTGCCTGAATGCGTGCCCTCTCCTGTGGCGCGCGAGGCAGGGGGTGAGGTAAGGGAGGAGAGGCGTTCTTCTCCGGCGGCTACTACGGTGCCTCGATGTCCTCCTCGCCCACCGCTCCATACAGAGTGGACACAACCACGAGGTCTACTACGTTGTTGGCCACGCGAATCGCGGACACCGTAGTAGACGCCTTTGGCAGACGCCGCAGGGACGCGTTGCCGGCGTTCGTGTGTCTTGAAAGCGGTTTGCGACGTGGCTAAATTGCGCGCTCGTGCGGGCCTCATATTCAAAGCGATCTGCGATGTTTCCAGAGTGCGCGTAGTGTCGGTAGCTTCGTATGCGCTGTGCTTTCGACGTTTCGTACGCACTGAAGCAACAGTTGCACGGGAGTGAATTGCCTCGCGGCTACTGCCGCGATTTTTAGCTCCAGCGGTTTCACAGACAGTTTCCGCTGTCATCGAGTGATCTGCGTTCATGTTTGCCTGTGTGCGCCTAACACCGTACGGGTGCTCTTTGAGCCGCAGAACCTAATGCATTCGGCTGTCCAAAAAGCGAGTTTTTTGCAAAGCGCAGAACTTCAGGTTGTGTACGCGAATTACGTCTGCATCGGCAAGCAGCAGCTGACAAAGACTACGCTGTGATTAGGCGCGTGTTTAGAAAAAGTTTATCTCGACAAGAGGCGATACCAACACTGAGACACAATCACGGCACAATTGCACCAGGTCGATCAGACATACAGAAACGAAACACCAGCACGTTTTCGAAGTAGTGCCCCAGTCCTCACTCATTAACATACAATACATACACATACATACGTACACAGTCCCCCCGCGGAAAAGCACAGCTTAATAGCAATTGCAGGGCTGACGTTGGAGCCAGCAAAGGTGACAGTGCCAAGCGAAGGCTATGCTACTCAGCCACCTAAGGTACTCTGGCTATCTGCAGGAGTCTCATCCGAAGTCTGCTGTAACCATTCTGGCAACTCAGAGGGCAAGCAGCATTTCAGACACACACACACCAAGAGCATCTGTCCTTTAACCAAGAACGTTAGTGACTCTCGCAGTTTGTGGAATAACTTGGCATTGTTTTCCGGGCTAACAAGCACACCCGCAATCGGCGCTCTCAATTTCAAAGCCACGTGTAGACATCAAACGTTTCACTGAGCATTGATTTCAGCGAAGGAATATGGCATTGACACCGCTGTTCCGTAGCTACCAGCTGTGCGTAAGCAAAACATTCCCCGATGTCTTTTCTCGGTTGCGTCTGATTATGCCTACCAAAGTTGACTCTATTCAGATCTGTAATTCAGTTGTGAAACGTCCAGTTGCTAACCGTCCACGCTGCAAAGCGAGCACTGGCGCTCCAGCGAGGCAGTGACCGCACCGTATGTGGAGCCTACATGCAAGGGCTGTTTTAAGGTGGTGAGGACACCAAAATTTTAACCGCTGTTTGCCACCAAACTTGTCTAACCGCCATTTTCGTTCCCAATCTCGTTAGAAGTGGCGGCTGAATTCCTACCTTTTGTTACACTCTGACATTGTACCCACATTGGTACGCCGTTTTATTAAATTGCTTCAATTTAGTTTCACAGGAGTGCCCGCAAGAGTACCATTTAGACTTTCATTATATACAGGGTGTTCCAGCGAACACTTTCAGAATATTTTAAAGGTTGCCTTTGGCAGATAGCTGAATTCTAGTTTATGAACTGGTCTACTCGAAGCGGCGGACACTGCTTGCACAAAAAAACTGAAATGCAAGATGGCCTAATTAACAACAATTCATTAATTAACTTTTAACTAATTACATTACGACCCCCATTGCAGTTTACAAATTCAAGCAGTGGACTTCGCAAGGAGGATCCACTTGGAACGAATTCTCAGGAGGACACCAGTTTCGAAATATAAATTCCCGAAATTTGCGGAGCAATGCATTGGCGTTCCAGTTACTTGTGTGCTTCAGGGCATGAAGCGACGTTTTGTTAACAAATTCAGTGGAACGCCAATGCATTTATCCGTAAAGTTCGGGAAGTTGTATCTTGAAACTAGAGTAATCTCGAAAATTCGTTCCAGGTGGATCCGCCTTGCGAACTCCACGGCTCGAATTTGTAAATTGTAATATGGGTCATAAGTGAATTAGTTAAATACTTAACTAGCGGATTTTTATTAATTAGTCGATTTTGCATGTCAATTTTTTTTTGTGCAAGTATTGTCCGCTGCTTCGAGTAGACTAGAATTGTGATATCTGCCACAGGCAACGATTAAAGATTTTTGAAAGTGTTCGCTGAAACACCCTGTATGTTGCATATTACATATATATTAAAACGTCAGTTTGTTTTAAATTGTATGTCCCGCGGTACACAAAAAGTAACAAGTTACAGAGCGTGGTGGCGTGCTCCTTTAGCGTCATTATCTCACGCCAAGAATGCGAAGTGCATTAAGAACTGTTGTTGCCATCCATTTGTACGTAATATAAATGGTGCTTTTCGAAGTGTGTGTGTTTATGAATACAGTGCTCACTAGCCCGTCGAACTATAAGGCAAACATCTTCTGTAATGCGGTCACGTACGTTATGTATCTTTGGCGGCTGAGGCCTAAGTTTATCTGTAGAAAAAAAAACTATTTGTCATGCGTATTTAACGATGCTTACGTGTTGGAATGCGAAAGCGTTATACCATTTGTTGACCTGGGAAGATCGCGAACCCACTCATTGCAGGCATAAACGCACTCATGAACGCAGGCATTTTATGGCGGCTTGCGCAACAGTAATCTTAACCGGGAAGCGTATGCGCGGAGCGCTACGTGCTTCGCATTACATGTAGGCGCAGGAGCGCGTTATCATCAACTATGTGGTTCGGATGCTTGTTTTAAGGTTGTTGTTTATTGAAACCTATATTGTTCGGTATGGTTGTATGGTTGTTCGGTATGGTTGAATGTATATACTGTTCGCTGCACTTTGCTGAGTGCTTGTATGCACTGCCTTACGGGGGATATCGGCAATTGATGATGATCCTTTTCTGTCGACTTTACGCCACGAAGAAATCCCGGTATCCTAGCCATAGACTGCATTCTTTTTTATTAAGAAAAGGGAGGAGGGACATACCATGGAGACGGTAACATCATAGAGCTCGGCGACTGCAACTATTCACTACATTTAGAGCCGATGGAAACGACGGCGCCAAGTGAGGCCTATGCTCTTCAGCCACATAGACTTCTCTGGTACTACACAGCATTTTCAACCGAAGGCTGCTTTAATCTTCCTGCGCAGCTCAGAGCACAAGCAGCATTGCAGAGACACACACTCACAGCATCGGCCTTTTAACTAAGAACGTTCGTTGTAACTCTCGCAGTCTATTGAATAACTTGACCTTCTCTTCCGGGCTAACGAGCCCCAGCGCAACCGACCCCATCTGAGCTCCGAAATTCGTCAGGACCCCTACCACGTTGCCGCTGGATTAAAAAAAAAAACAGGGGAGGGGGGGGGGGGGTGCGGGCTGTGGCGTGCATCGCAAACGCTGTGAACCACCACAGCGCCACCACTCGGGCACTGTTCTCTGGGATCGGTATAGAAAATGCGTGAACAACGAGCTTCGAACGCCGTCGCCCGTGGAAACCGACGCGTCCTGTCTGCGACAGCTAGCACCGTTCGGCCCAGTCAAGCGACCGAGAAGGCAACTACGGCTGAGGCATTCGTTCCTATTGCAGCCTGCCTGACGTGGCAGGCCGCACCACTTTTTATTGCGGTAGCAATTATATGGGCACTCCAGGCGCATTTCTGCCGTCGCCGTCGGGTTCCGTATGAGTGAAAGCGTGTGAGGGTTAGCCGGCGAACGCGGTTCAATGTGCGCGAGCGAGGAACGCGGGCCGGGTGCGCGCCCTCTCCTGTGGCACGCGAAGCAAGGGGGTGAGGCGAGGGAGGAGGGGCGTTCTTCTCCGGCGGCTGCTACGGTGCCTCGATGTCCTCCTCGCCCGCCGCTCCGTAAAGAATGGAGACAATCGCGGCGTCTACCACGGCGTTGGCCACGCGAATCGCGGACGCCGTAAGACGCCTTTGGTTGACGCCGTAGGGACGCGTTGCCGGCGCTTGTGTGTCTTGAAAGCGATCTGCGACGTGGCTGAAGTGCGCGCCCGCGCGGGCCTCATCTGCAAAGCAATCTGCGATGTTTGCAGAGCACGCATAGTGCCGGTAGCTTCGTATGCGCTGTGCTTTCGACGCTTCGTACGCGTTGAAGCCACAGATGCACGAAGGTCAATTGGCTAGTATCTGCTGCCGCAACTCCTAGCTCCAACGTTTTCACAGGCAGTTTCCGCTGTCATCGAGTGATGTGTGTTGATGTTCACCTGTGCTCGCGTTACACCATGCGGGATAATTTAGTTAAAACACGTTGACTGGCTAGTTTGTTTGAATCCATGAGGGAATGTGTAAGCGCGACTGAACAAGGACGTGGAAAGAAGCAGACACACAAAGACAGCGCTGTGTCCGTGCGTCTGTTTCTTTCTACGTCCTCGCTGAGTCACGCTTGCATATTCTATCATTGTTAATTTATTTAGTAAAATGATGTTTACAAGTTTATACGGTGGATAAAACTACTATTCTTATTTCGTACAGCTATCTACTAATTTGCTATCGCAATCGGCTGGCGCTTCGTCTTCCGGCGGATCTGCGAACTTTCTTATATTATTCAGCGGCAGTATGCCTACGCATTAAAGGGCTAATTCAGCATTGATTTCTGCGAAAGAACATGGCACTGACACCGGTGTTCCGTAGCTACCAGCTGCACGTAAGCAAAACGATTCCATGGTGTCTTTTCTCGTTTGCGTGTGATTATGGCTAATAAAGTTAACTTTATTCAGATTTATTAGTCAGTTACGAAGCGTCCAGCTACTAACCGCCCGCGCTGCAAAGCGAACACTATCGTTAAAGCGCGGTAGTGACCGCGCTGTGTACGAAGCCTGACGCAAGCGCTGTTTCGGGGCGGTGACGACACCACCGCTGTTTGGCTCCAGATTTGTCGAGCCGCCATTTTGGTTCCCAATCTCATTAGAAGTTGTGGCGCATGAATCGTGCAGGAGGCCTTTTGCATCTGTTATGAGGTTGGGATAGTTGTATTGAGTTTGTTCTTTATTGAAACGCATGTTGTTCGGTATGTGGTATGCGTGATGCCAAAGAATGTAGGCACTGTTCGCTTCACTTTTCTGAGTGCTTGTAGCCTCTGCCTTACGGCGGTATATGACGCCATTGCATTTGGGGGCATGATCCATTGATTATAATATTTTTTCTGTCGACGTTACGCCGGGATGAAGAAATGCCGGGATCCTAGCAACAGACAGCTTCGCTGTAAAAGGAACGCACATACGCAAAAGCGCTGGCGTGTGTGAGTGCACTTCTTTTCCCTTTGTGTCCAGTTCGCGCTTCTTTAGTTCTAGATAAGTTGGCTTGGTACACGTGCCAGGTACTCTAAAGTTGGACGCCCCTTATCTACACGAAGCCAAGTGATAAAAGCCAACGTTCCATCGGCGCTTATTAGAATTACCACTATGATTAGCCTTTTTCGGCGGGAAAAATATAATTGTAGAAAGGCGAACGAAAACTAGCTGACAGACTAATCGGTGTACAGTGTTCAGACTGGTCCCGTATACCACTTTGAGCGTGGAAGATTCGGAAGTGCAAAAAAAGGTTTTCGGTTCGTGGACTGCACTAATTGCGTTAGTACATGACGCTGAAGCTGCTCGCAAAAGGTAGGCTGCTTGAAATGGTGCTCTAATTGGATCTCAAATTAAGGGACATCCCTGGCTGAGAAAGTTGAACCAAGGAGGTCGCGAGTGCGTGCCGGCGTTGGCGCGAACGCGAAATCAACATAGAGAACGGATATGAGAATAAATAACTAAATCGCAAGAGTACAATCGCAGGCTGTTGCAAAAAAAAAGAAAAAAGAAAGGAAGTTCGGTAGAGAGACTTAAGACTGCTTACGCGCGAGAGTACGAAAGCATGGTAGTCGCCTTGGTGAAATGTTTTCGCTTGGGTATTCATCCGCATCTCGTCGTGCACGTTGTAAACTTGCAAGGCGTTGCTTTCGAGGCGTGATGGCTGCGGCACAGCTCGTTTTATACACTCATGATTTGGTGTCGAGTGTGTTGTTGTTGTCGTCGTCGTCGTCGTTGTCGTCGTCGTCGTCGTTGTTGTTGTTGTTGTTGTTGTTGTTGTTGTTGTTTAGTGTCACGTATGTGGCGGCTCCTACCCACTATGGGGGATTGGCCAACAAATGGATACGCGGAGCACAGCGGTGCCATTTCCTATTGTAGGGTCGTTAGGGAGTGATAGGAGACGGTGACCCGCACACCACCAAAGGCGTGGCGTGAGCCTTGTGCATCTAGGGAAGACACGATGCCGGGTTGTGTAAGACACAGAGAAATTTGACGTGAATCCACCAAGCATTTCTTGACGTGTTCGTCTTGTTTTATCTCTTTGCGCCGTCGGCCATTTTTGGTACCACGTTTTGGTCACGCCGCCGCCGGACTTTTGTGCAGTCGGGCATATGATGCTTTGTCATCAAAGTTATAAATTTGGGCTTTTAGATTTGGAGAAAACGCGCCGTTTCTGTGAAGTGCATGCTAGTGGTGCACCGGCTTTTTTTTTTTGTTTAGCCAAGTCCATCTCCAGATTTTGAGGAGAGCTCGGCATTCGTTAGCGAAAGGAAGTATTTGCGGGCCGACATTTATCTGGGCCTTAATCGGCGAGTAGAATATTATTCGATCGTATTTACTTCTATTTGGATATCGTCTAGCTACTTCGCATGGTGGATCACATGCACAAGTGAATGGAATATGAATACAGGTATAAGCGATGTAGAAAATGCCAATTGTCCGAAGTGCTCTGCTTCTGCGCCTGCAATGCATGTCTGTCAACGGCATTCGAGAGGCCCTGGAACGAGGACGGCCCTAAAAAAAAAAAAATGCCCTCAAGGCTGTAAGGTTAAGAATTGACCGGTGTGTTTTTTATAGGCCATACAGAAATAAAAAAAAAAACACTTGCGCCCTATGGCTTGATTCTATTCATTGAGCTAAATTACTCAGAGGCGCACATGTACGAGAAATCAAAATACATAATCGACTAATTAACGAAAACTCATTAGTTAACTTTTTTGATTCATTACTTTATGGCACATCTTCCAGTTTACTAATTGTAGCCGGTCGCTTTACAAGGAGCATCCACTTGGAACGAATTATAAAGATGACCGTAGTTTCCAAATATTCATTCTGAAATTGTGCCACGAAATATCTGCGCGTTCCAGTTGCTTTGGTGCTTCAATGCATAAAACGGTGCGTTGTTAAAAAAGTAGTTGAGGCAATACTGCAATTTTACGACATGTTTCACGGCGCTTATCTCGAAACCCGTGCAATATTTAAAAAGTCGTTCCTTGCCAACTCGCCAGCTAAAATTTGTAAAATGCAATGTGCGCCCTGAAGTCGATAATAGAACAGCTTTCTTGTGATTTCTTGTTATTTATTCAAATCTGCGTTTCAATTTCTAGTGCGAGTAATGTCGACCACTTCGAGTATTTCAGCTCCTGGATTACAATTACGCCATGTCTGTCACAGGCGATTTTTCAAAATTTACGTAGTTTAACAAACAAAAAAAAACCATCCAGACTGAGCGATAGCTTATAGACAATGCTCTTTATAAATTACTGCTGCATTATCTGACTAAAACGGCCCTACGTGCTCATACTTAAGTTTATTTTCTCATTATTCGGCAAAAAACCAAGCAGAATAAAATGACTTTGTTACATAAATTACAATTTCGAAATCGTTGCAAGTCGATGTTGAAGCCCCCTTAAACTGGAATCCTGAGTTCTAAGACTAGCACTGCAGTTTCGCGATAACTGTCCGAAAATTTGCTCTGAAATACAGTATCTCTCAGCTTCTTTCCCCACAAGCCCCCCTTCTTTTGAACAATGGGGAATGCACTTACGAAGACAAAAGTATTTTGGCCCTGGTTTGCAGACGAATCTCAAGAAATCAGTGCTATTGGTAAAATTCTTATTCGGTAAGCGCACCTGAATTTATGGCTGGCTGGAAATGTGAACTTGCAGTGTGCTCGGCAAAGTTATTACGCAATTGGTTCGTGAAAGCAGTAAAAGCAGAAGCTATTGACGATTATCGTGTAATCTTTTTTCTTTTTTTTTTTTGGTCAGCCGCAGCTCTGCATATTTTGGTTCGTGCGTTTTGTTTCAATGCGCGTGTTTTTAACAACGGGAGGCAGTACTCTGTGGAATATTATTAAAAATATGGGATATTGCGTAGTGACGTTTAGCAGTAGGACGACATTTGTCCTTCCGATAAAAGGGAAATACACAGCTGACTGTACCTAATGGCAGGCAATTATTCTCGGAAAATTAGAGTAACGAAAGCGACGATATTGAACGTCAACGATAAAGTGACCAGCTGCGCCTTGGAACAATATTCTTGACTGCCTCTTTCGCACACAATAAGGCACGCAGAAGTGGAAGCTATCTCTATTAACTTGGCAACAAGTTCCAGTTAGCATGAGAATCTTCCAAGTAGAATCAGCCTTTGTTACTCAAATTACTAAAAGGCGCGCTCACACATATTGCTCATTTAGCTGTAGTGGCCTCGTGCCGTCATTTAAATGTATCATTTTTATTTCTCTTCCACCTCTAACTTTAAGTTATTTATACTATATATAACGGCGCGAAGGCGTAACATAAGAAAGGGTGGATAGTTCGCTGTAATAACGTAACGTATGAACACACAAAAAGCAGTTCGTTTTTAAAAACAAGAAAACAAGTACTAAAACTTATTGACACATATCGGGATATACTGGCCGTTTTTGAGTATTGAATGGAGTACTGAGCTCTACCGTAAGCAGAGCGACGACGCATAGCAAGCTGAAAGTTTAGAAACACCTTTTTTATTGTTTATTTAGTATAAAGTCTCTGTTCAAATGCCGGCAAATGGTGATATCGACGCCACCTTTATCGTCATGGCACGGCGCGAAATTCGCTGACACCGAGTAGAAGCTATTTTCCACGCAGATATACTCGGTCACCGTAACCTTGCCCCGGACGCAGGAAGTATTTCTTCGAAAGCTTCGTGCTGGAATGGGCCTTACTCCATCCAATATATATACCTCAGCGTAGGCATCAACAAACGCTCCACTGAGGAACGTACCTCTCAAGTGTTCGGCTCGTGTACCAATGACGTCTGATGCTATAGACACGTACTTTCGTTTAATGTGCCTTGCAGGCTTACAAAGCGACGCGAGAACTGCTAGGTTTCATGAGAGCGACTGGCCTCAGTGACCGATTATGGGCGTGAAGTAATGGACATCGGCACGTACTCACACCGATAGTACCTTCTTCCCTCCCTTTCCTTTCTTCCCTTAAACCCCTTCCCCTGTGTAGAGTAGCAAACCGGACGTGCGTCTGGTTGACCTCCCTACCTTTCCTTCCTTCCTTTTCATTCTCCTCCTCCTGACAGCACCCTGGAACGCAGGCGATCAGCCTTTAAGATTTTAGGAAATGTTGGACGAAAGCCAGATATGCCTTGACAGAAGCCAGGTGAACGCTTAGGTGATGGACAATTACGTTTGCAGAGGCCTCGTTGCAGTTCCCGAACGAGGCTGTGTTTTTATTTGATTTTCTTTTATCCCACGTTGGCCTTTCGGCAAATCCTCCCGAAGTCAAATTTGAAAAACAGTATTTATGATGCCGTCTTTCATAAAAAGATTAATAAGAAAGCTTCGCGCGCGTTTGCGCGGAGCGAGCCCGTGAAATGCGTTACTTATAATCTCGCCGTGAATCCAATTCACAGCGAGGAATGAAAATTTCTTAGGCTGCATCGTTAAGGATGCGATGGCCACGAATCGCTGCGTATTTTGCATACGATAGCGGTGTCAACGGTGCTACAATGAGCCTATAATATTGCAAGAAAAAAGAGCAGATCACGTTATTGCAAATCGTTTATTTTTTTACACCTCGAGAGTTCAGCACGTGAGTCTTCGTTGGTTTTGCGCTGTCGTGTAGCTGTTTTACCGATTTATGGGTTTAAATATCTATTGGTTTATCGCTTCCACGCTTATTGGTCTCGGTCATCCGCGTTTCCTTCATTGTATTTACCTCTTACCGTCTATTGAATTATACTATAGTTGTTTACGGATTATGGCCACCCTTAGTGCAAGGCTTCGCGAAGGTTTGGACGGCGCGATAACTAACGTTAACAGAGCAAGTTACTGCAATACTGTCACACAGTAATACACGCAAACACCTTAGTACCACGTTTAATCGGAAACATTCATTGTTATGGTATAAACTGAACAGCTGGACCACTTGAATGGCATAAGTTGAACGGAATATATATCGAAGTGCCTGCTTCTTTTTACGCGCATGCCATAATCGCAGTCATGTACTCTTATATGAAGTATTTCTGCAAGCACAGCCATTGAGAATAAGAGCTTAGCGAGGAATTCAATGCCCTGCTACTACGTAGCACTTTGACTGCATTCGACTGCGATACACAATTAGGGGAAAGCGTAATAAAGAAAAAAAAAGAGCAAGAAAGATGAACCGAAATCCTCTCTCTTTAATGGCGGTAGTAATAACTCCAGGCTCAAGCAGTTTCCTTTTATGTACCTTAACGAATCGCGAGTGCGTTTAGCCCGTTTGTGACCCCTCATTACGTATGCTACCGTGTCTTCTGCGCACTCCTAATGATTAGCTCGTAGTTCCGCAAAGCAAATCTCCTCGAGTGGCCTTTTCTTTCCGACGACCATTAAAACTGGGATTCCGCTGTAGGAGCGCAATGAGAGCGTCGTCCACTTAGTTCGCTCGTTTCTTTCGTTTTACTCGTCACTTCCTTTTCTTTCTTTTTTTTCTTCCTCTTTCAACAGCTTAATGCGACGCTTTTCCTCTAAATATTGTGAGGAAGTGCACGTCGTTTAGAAATAAAAAAAAATTGAAAACCAAATGAAGTGAATCGTTCGCACCGAGACAGCCTCTCGAGGGATTCCCCAGTGTAGTCGAAGTTTTGGGTTTCGAACTCGCATTGCGTACAACCTAGCTCATTAGGACGGTTAGAACCACTGGATATACGTTAGTAGAAATTACGTGACCAGCGGTGATTCTTCAGGAAATCATAAATAAGTAAATGTACCTGGGTACAAGCCTGCATTTTCATAAATTGAATAAGTATACGAATGATAGCAACAGGAAATAGAAGCATTTATGACATGGCGAGCGTGGTGAACAAGCCCCTTGTCCGTAGCCTCGCTCGCGAGAAATAAATGCGTCATGGTGAGCGCAAGTTGAGGTTTCGTGTGGAGCCTGACCTGAAGAGGCAGTGAAAACAAACGTTGAATGAATTTACGTTAGTAAAGTAAATTTTCAAGAAAATTTTGCTCTGAACACTTCGCACCGCTGCGACAGTGCGACGTCAGAAATTTGACCGTAATTTCTTGTCTTCGAGCAAATTATTGCGCAGGAAAAGTTGTCAGAACCTCCTACCTTGAGCCCTTGATTCCTCTAGAGTGAAGCGAATTTGCCAGTGAAGAAGTATTTAGACCCGACTAGAACGCTGTCATAATCCATGACGTCATGTTTAGTTGGTGCGGGACATCCCGGGAGGCGTCGCCATCCGTCTGCTGGTTCTCTTTCTTGGTGAACAGCTCTCTCGCATTGGGAGCAGCCGGTTTGCTATTTAGCAAGCCTAATTAACACAGGCTACTATGCATAATTAATTTTCATTTAAATACAGGTCAAAGATTGACACATTTTTCAATATTAACTTTTAAGATTTCTGTTCTAGCCGTAACATCCGGGGTTGTGTTCTGTTGAAATATCGCGGCGAAATTTTACCTGGAAGCCGGTAAGAAGGCGTCGTGTGTACTGGCTATAGAATACCGAACATCGGTTAACGCGACTGTGTTTCTTTGCGTCCTGTTGGCGATGACGGCGCACTAATGCCTTGGCATAGACTCTCTCATTCGTCCTATGAGGTTCCAAGTTCAGTATAGCGCTTGCATTCTGTATGGTGTACTTGGTTCAGCTTCTTTCCTGCACGTGTGGCCATTCATAGGAGATCGCAGAACACATTCTGATAAGCTGTCCTAAGCTTGAACAGCGAAGACGTGATTTGAAGACAACCTTTTTGACTGTTCATGATCGTCCTCTCAACATAGAAACATCGCTTAGGCAATGGGATGGAGAATCATTACAGTAAACAGCTCAACAAGCTTTAATAAGTTTCTTTACTGAATCTGACATTATATCTCAGTATGAACACTAAGTGCGTTAAAAAATACAGTAAGAAAGCAGAAGAGATGGAATCATCTAGTGCAACTGAATGACAACTCTGCCTACACGTCATTGGCGCATGAGGTGTGTTTCTTAAGTTTAGCTGTACTAAAAAGACGTACTCTAAGTCTACAAAATTAAATGTCAAGGAAAGCGTTTTTCCTTTCTTTTTTTTCGCAAGGTCGATTCAAAGAAATTCAAATATCTGACTGGGATAGCGGGAGGCTGCAGCGACAAACATTGACAACTTATGTTAAGACGCTTTTGTGCATGAACGCGGCGATGGTGTGGCACGGGCTTGCAGTGTGAGCGGGTATTTCGCGGAGGTTTACGCGTACGTCAAAATAAGGGGAGTGTGTGTTGAAGCGATATATGCACGGCTGTCAAAACAGCATGGCCGGCCAAGCAGCTGGCTCGGTGTTTGCTCAAACCTCGCCGTCTTCGCGCAGCATAGCAGAGTTGCATCGTCATCGCGTTCGCCCACAAGCGCTTCGCAACATCAATTAGTAATTAGGTGCAGATAAGTAATGAACTCGTAATTATTAAAGTGTACGGCATGCTGTGTCAGGCGACAAACTTCTCCGAGGCAAATGTATCATACCTGTGATAATCCGTAGTGAAGGATTCTGGTGAGGACATGCGGTTCGACCGTCGCAGCTTGACCGAGTGCGCTTCATTTGAAGCTGTGGAAGCGTCGCTGTGATGCGAGCCACTAGGAAGCGGTGTATTTTGCTGCTTCAGTAGAGAAGGGAGGAGTCCAACCGGTGACTGAAAAATATAATAAATATTGCCCAATTTCCTCTTCGTTAATCCCAATACCGATTTGGCGCGGTATTTGACTGCTCAATATCAACTTCTACGCCATATATCTTCGAAGCGAGTGATCACAAGATGGGAATTCTTCGAGAAGGTCTTTGCCAAAACAGTTACTGGCGTAATATGTGCTCCTGTTAGCTGTACTGATATTTGTGTTAGATTGCAATAGTTAACGAAAACCATATAATCTTAAGCTTCCCCTTGAACTCCCATTAATAGCGTAGCGATTTTCGAGAAACCGATGTTACGGCTTGCATAAAGTGACCAAAATCTCGGATCGAGCCTGTTACCCTCCTGAGCACGGGGTTGCAGTTTGGAATCCCGGCCGCGGCGGCCACATGTCCATGGGGGCGAACTGCAAGAACGGTTGCGCACTTTGATTTGGGTGTGCTTAGCTTAAAAAAGAAGACGAAAAAAACTACACGGTTAAAACATTTATCCAGAGTTTCTCAGTACGGATACCCCCAAGACCAATTGTGCAGTTTTGTGAAGTTAAACCCTGTAAAATCTCATTAAAAGAAAGTTTAAGTGGGAGCCAGAGTTACTTCGTTGATACGTTACTTCACCATATCCATTGTTGCGTGTACTGCGCGATGAATCTTTATAGGGATTTCAAGAGGCATTTCACTTTGTTATATCGATTATTTACTTAGATCTCGTTTCGCTGCAATGAGATTTGTCTAGTTTAATTCAGACCATGCTATATACCACGCTTCAGATTGGAGTGTTGGAAGGGAAATTCATGCATTGAAAAATAATATATAGTACGATTTACGTTCCTTGTCCGAGCGCGTTGTTAGTCAACATGAATATTATAGAAATATTTCTTTCATATCGCATAGCGGGAATATAAGTATTTCGTGAAAAAAGAAGCCGCAGAACTTCATTAATTTTCTTTGAACTACTCTAAATGTGACATCCAATATGCATGTGTGCACCTAAATATGCTGTATAATTAGTGGCATGACTTGTTCTACTTTCCGTCGTACCACTAGTTGAAATTTATGTCGGTGTGAAAGTGCCTGAACAACTGGAAATGTTCCGTTCTAACGAAGAAAATATTCTTGTGGTGTAATGTCACGCATTGCTTACACCTTCGCACAAAGACGTGCTGTAGCGAGATAACTTATGTTAGCAGAACGTGACTTTTTGTCGTAGCGTGAGACGGCAATCTCGGCCGTAAGTCTGACATCAAATAATGCCCAGGGCAGGTATACAATTACTTCCCGTTGCAGCGTTATAAAATTTTTGGTCAGCGTTGAAACACGGTAGCAAGTTAGCAAGTAGCAAGCAAGTATGAAGGTAGCAAGCACCAACTAGGCCAACAAGCAGTTCTGTTGAAACACTTTTGTAACGCAGCAGGAAAGTTTCGAATAAGTGCCGTTATGCGCACATTATTGGAGGGACGTACCCTTTCGACATTGCTAACTTGAACTTGTTGAAATTCTGGTAGCCTTGTGTAATATCGCGTTTCAAAGTTGATGCCCACTGAGTTGCATTGGTGTATATCGGTGAAGTTCAACAGATAGCCACAGGGGTAATGTCCAAAATTGCTGTGAACCTATCATAAGCGCTTATCTAACGCTGTGCCCACTAAGAGCTTTAAAAATATGTTTGCCTTTTTGATCGAGATAACTTGCTGAGCACGATCCAAGTAATTTCTTGCATTCTAAAGGGCATCTGCGTATGCGCGTGATAGAGAGAGAGAGAGAGAGAGAGAGTAGATACGACAACAATCTTTATAATCAACTTGGAACGCCGAACTTCTTGAGCGTGAGCAAAACACACAAGGGAAGCCGAATTCACTGTCGGCGAACTTATTGTATCATCGGCCCGCTCAAATTGAGCGCATTCCGCTGCTGCTGCTGCTCGGCATCTGGCCGGCACCGCCGTTTCGTATCTGCCTCCAACACGTCTCGTCTTTCCCGTTCTCTTCGTCTTTCTGTTGCTGCCGTGTCTGGCTTCGCCTTGCTCAGCTCGTTGTTGGTTGTGGTGCTTCGGCTACGGCGGCTCGATGTTGGCGCGTGACCTCGGCGCCGCTCCGCTGTTCTTCTTGTGCGCCTCGAGGAGCCCGTTGCTGACGAAGGGTTTCCGCTCGTCTTTTGCTGCTTTCTCGTAACGCATACTGCAGACGATGCTGCCATCTCCACGCCATCTTCCTACGATTTTCATCGCTTTTGCTGTTGGTCCACACGTGGGTCGCCTCACGCCCACTGTGGGAAGGAGACTAACAATCTGGCGTTAGGAGAAGGCAAAAAACGAAGAATAGAAAGAAATAGACAAGCAAAAGAAGTAGTAGTTGGTCTCGATGTTTAGAGACCGAGTCATGTTGATCTGCATCTTGTTTTATGTGCGCTACAGGACGAACGCTTCTACCAACGATCGTTACCATGACGCGTGCGCTTTCACTGCAATCTTGGTACACGAGTGTTGATTTGGTCAGGTTTTGCCGGAGAATAAGAAGCCTCGTGCACCAAGATTTCGGTGCTTGTGAAAGACCCGGTTGTCGAAATTCACTGAATGCATTTTGCATCGGTGCGTGTCATAGTAGCGCGTTTGGTTTGGGACGCTAAACATCGTGGTGATGTGTAAAAGCTTTATTGGCGCAAGCAAAGGCAAGATGTGGCCAACTACCGACGTCATACACCATACACGTCATAATACACACCGTACGCCTTGAATGATGAATTAATCAATAATCAATCAGTCAATCAATCAATCACTCAATCAGTCAGTCAATCAATCAGTCAATGAATCAATCTTACCTTCGACGTGGACGATGGACGCGAAGTTCTTTAGCAAAAACTGTGAGACGCAAAACTGATATGCACACTTATAAACGTTATAGCATGCTCAAAAACACATTCAGTTCACTTCGCAATAATATTTGTAGCTCCGAGCTGGTGAAGATCTACAGAACCAGCCATGGGAATAAAACAGTTATTCCTTTCTGGCGTTGAATGCAAAGCATTACGCGCCTCACATGTTGCAATGCCCTGGCGCTTTTTGAACTTTTGACGTTTCCTCTTATATTGTCATTTCCTTTATTTGTTGCTATGAGAGGAAGAGAAGTGGTCCTTTTTTCGCTTTCATTTCATAAAAAAACTATGCAGCCGTAAGAGAAGTCGCGGAACGAGTGACATCGCGTTTCATAACGCTTTCTGTTCTCTTTCGAAGCACATTTTTTTTTAACTCTTGATGCCGGTGAAGCAAAAGAAAACAAAAAAAAGCGAAACGTTAAGCTGTTCTCTGGTGCCTAATCCAAAGAGCTATACGCACCTGCGGCCATGCGACCCTAAAGCATGACGTCGCGCCTTTTATTTTTATTTTTTGTCTGGGCTCGTCACCGTTTCGTCATCTCAGGCAGGGTGCAGAGGCATCCTCGGAGAGAAAGGCAAGCTCTCTCTCCACGTAAATGCAGTCGGGCGTGCGTGCGCGCAAAAAAAAGAAGAAAGAAGAAGAAGAAGGAGAGAGAGAGAAAGACAAAAGGGCTACTGTCGCATAGGACAGCAATTCCCTCGCACAGCCAGCAGCCGCCCCAGCCACTCCCACCGCGTCTTCCATGCGGGGAGGCACGTTTCTTTGGCCGCCGGCGCTCTCGCAACGTGCCTACAAAGGCGAACGCTGGTAATCGAGCGTGTACACATAGGTCCGGGACCTGGCGCGAGTGGTGCTGGGTCGGGGTCCCTCAAGCCCCCGCGCCCGGGCGCACGCTCGGAGCGCGCAGTGTTCTTTTTCCCTCCCTCCCCGAAATTCGGTGCAGCGTCGTGTCGCCCGTACCGCAGGGAAAGTGGTACCGCAGGTTTGCTAATCTAACCTAACGAGGAACGGGCATGATTTCATGGGCTGATTTAACCTAACCCAACCTGAGAAATACCATCAGTCTGTATGGTTTGATTAACTCGGCCTAACCAGAAAGGGAACGGTTCGCTACCCTAACCTAAGCTAACGAGAAAGGGGGTGGATGCAGTGTTCTTTTTCCCTCCCTCCCCGAAATTGGGTGCAGCGCCGTGTCGCCCGTATACCGCAGGGAAAGTGGGTGTGGTTTGCTGACGTAACCTGCGCTTAACTATGAGCGTGTGCGGTTTGCTAACCTAACCTAACGAGGAACGGGCAGGATTTGATGGGCTGATTTAACCTAACCCAACCTGAGCAAAACCGGGAGTCTGTACGGTTTGATTAACTCGGCCTTACCAGAAAGGAACGGTTCGTTACCCTAAGCTAACGAGAAAGGGCGTGGTTTTCTAGCGTAACCTACGCCAACTGTGAAATTGTATAGTTTGATAGCCTGACCTGACTTAACCCAGTCTAAGCAAAACCAGGAGTCTGTACGGTTTGCTTAATTCAGCCTAACCAGAAAGGGAACGGTTCGCTACTCTAACCTAAGCTAACGAGAAAGGGTGTGGTTTGCTAACGTAACATATGCCACTGATGAAAGTGTATGATTTGCTAGCCTGACCTAACTAGGAGTGGGCATGATTTGATAGCCTCACTTAACGTAATCCAATCTAAGCAAAACCCGAACGGAGTCTGTACGGTTTGCCTAATTCAGCCTAAGCACAAAAGGTATAGTCCGCTACCCTAACCTTAAGCTAAGCTATACGAAAGCGTGTGGTTTGCTAACGTAACGTGTAAGCTAACTAGGAGTCGGTAAGGAGTCGTTGAGCACATAATAAGGGGGCAGAGGTAAAGTAGGCATGACTGTACAGCGTATGCCTTGTGTATAAAAGAGCACGGTTAACGTTAGCGAATGCGGCACTGCAATACCACAACTTGCAAGAAAAAAAAATATGCAAGTAACGCTTTAAGCAGCGAAATGCACTCGCAGCACAGTCATGCATGTAACCAGACTTCTTTGACAGACTCGGTCGTTTACAGTGATTCCCTGCCCTGTATTTCTCATTCCGTTACTGCGAGGTTTCCAATCCAAGATGTATACGCTAGAGGTCTTCTCGATGAATGAGCATGACACGTAAAATTTTTATGTGAATTGCTAGGTTGCCAGGTTTGAACAGCTGTACGTAAAGTGCCTTTTTTTGTACCTTTGGCCCAGCATCGGATGTTCAGTTCTACGAAGGAGGCTGCAGCTACACTTGTATGGCACTGCAGTGAGCGATTACGCTTGGCTTGTTCAGAAGCGCGGTTTCGCTGAAATAAATACAGGGCAAGCTCGGAGCGCCAACTTCGATTCCTTTAATGCCCGTGTGAACGAGCACCTGGTGATCGATATCTAGCTACCAATCGTGGGAGGTGCGGCCGCGCATGTCTGTTTGAGTAATCGCTAGTCGTTGGTATAGAAGATGAACACTAGACGCCCAGGTCTGTATGGTAATATATCGATTTAATTTGTGAAATGCACAACTTGCAATTATTTTTTCTTCAATGATTTGCTATTCTCTCAATTGCTTATCGCGTGGCTGAAATTATAAATTTTGCCGAACCACTCATCCTGTTTTCTCTTTATTCTGCTCTGTATGTGCTGTCGCAGTAAGGTACCTGATGCACAGGCATACATGCACGAGCTGTGCAAGTTCGTTCCACGGCAACGTTACTTATTTAACTGCCTCTCTGAGATTGATTGCACGTGTTCGCAGTGGTACGACAAAATTGCAAACAGTCGTAAATATCCTCCAAGCAACCTCGTTATGCTCTGCAATGGTGTGTGTGTGGGGGGGGGGGGCTGCTACTTATGCTTTTGGGCATGTGCTCACCTGTGCTTCATTCGAAAATGTGTTTTGTGGCTTTTTGCAAGCTCAAAGAAGCCTTCAAAAATGAAAGTTGCCTTTCATCTGATTTCTCTGTATTTTTCTGTTCCTAGTACCTACTCGGTCTTGCAAATTTCAAAAACAAATTTATTTGCTCAGGTTGCAGTATACAGCGCTCTGATTTGGATGCTATTGTCTTCTCGAGATACCTTCTATACTAGAGCCTCCTGGCTTGCTCACATATTAGAGATAATGCTTTCGACAAATGGGATTCAGGTTTCGTTTGCCCTGGCGAATTTTTCTTCTACCTTTAGTAGAGCACGTTGCGAGGCTAGTCGGTTCATAGATTTCAAAAGATAAAGCACCAACAGAGGCAGCACACTAAGAAAGAACAATGACAGGACAAGGCGCTACTACTTTTAGCCTTCGTTCCGAGAAACTGGCGCACGAGATCATTCTTTAACATTTTGGTAGAGCAAGGTGGCTGACGGCATTGATTAACGTTTTTTTTTACTTGCGAAGATATACTTAAAATTTGCACTTGTTCACGTAAATTTGTCTGAGGCCTCTTTTGCGTCATATGTCTAACCATGCAAAAAAAGAAAGGGGTGGGCGGGAAACGACGTATAAGTGTTCACCGATTTTCGAGGCCGCAGACATCCTTCGCCGCGTTCATGCTTATCGTAACTAAACGTTTTTGCATGTTTGGCAGCATAAGTTCCTAACTGCGCACCAGAATCTGCGAATGATGATAGAAAAACAGGGGTAAGTCAGCTGCACCGCGTAGAAGAGAAACCTTAACTCCTATCACAAGTCCTGTCAGTGTCAATTCTATGTGAACAGTCTTGAATGGCCTTTAGTTTATTGTCTAAGGTGCTATCCATAAAAGCAATGCTAGCGCTTTTTAGTAAATTGAAAACGTCTGTGGTGCAAGCATTGAGTAACATATATGAAGGGCGGATGCGCGCAATGAAAATACTTTGCCTTAGCCTGGCTACTCCCGCTATTTATTTACTTATTTATTTATTTATTTATTTATTTATTTATTTATTTACTTATTTATTTATTTATTTATTTATTTATTTATTTATTTATTTATTAGCAATATTTGAGACACAGCGAAGGTCATGGATGGAAAGGCTACATGCAGATACTAATTTGCCTAGTGTAGACCCCGTCACCCATACATTGCTCAACAACGAATAGCATACATTAGAAATATGCACGCATTTCATAAGTACCACGTTAGAAGCTTGCTCAACAACAATAAGAAAGTGTGTGTCCAGCTTGGTAATTCATGGAAGAAACATGGGCGAAGTTATGAAAGAAATATATGAATCTGACTTTACAAAGAAATAGTTAGAGCAAGGCACACAAAAGTACACAGATGCGAAATAACAGACATTCTCGGCATAATAATCTCAGTCATAAAAAGAAAGCAATACGTCTTCATGACACATTTAAAACAATTTTACCTGAAGTTCTACGTATTGGTAATTGAGTTTGGATGTGCGCTTATGAGGGTTGGAACGAATTATTATCGGGCTTTGCCAACTGCTAGTGTAGTCACTTTCGCACGATCCGGTGTCTATACTTTCTGGTCTTGGGATCTGAGAATCGCTGCGGTCTTCTTACCGTCGCTGCGAATCCACACTAAACATTTATTGCGGTAGCGGTAATAACTACGCGGGATCAGTTAACTTGCACCTGTCTGAAATAGCACTCGACCGCAGATGTCGTGCGGTGGAAAAGCGCCACTGTCCTCGGGGAGCGCGTGCATGGTAGGTCGGCTGTTTTCACGGTGCCCAGTTCTTCTCGGCGCTGCACGCAATTGGCACGCCGGAATGGGAGCTCGTCGCTGACGCCGCGCCGCCCGTGGAGGTCCCGATCCCCGTCGTTTACTACGGTTTTTTCCTCCAGCTAGAAGATGCGCGCAGGCGTCTACGCTACAAATGTGCACTGGAAATGTGCACTGGAAGACATTTCAAATCACTCGATGTAGAAAGAAAGACAGAGATTCATACAACAGTATTTGTAAGAAGCTTCTTTCTCAACGAGTATGTTTATTGCGCACGATATGGGTTTATGTTCAGAAGCCTGTTGTGTAGGAGTAGCTCCTTACACTTATCAGTTAGTATTAGAAGCATGCCCTCAGTTTGGAAACTTGTTTAAATTTTCAGCAGCTGACGATGTACAGACATGCGGCACAGCCTGTCTATACGAGTTTTTGGAGCGAGGCAAACGAGAAGCGTAACTTAACAAGCACTTGACCCTCGGCGAGTGGGTCGATAAGTTTGATCGGTTGCGCATTTTTCTGCGGAGAACATTAGACAATGCTATCGCTTACGTATAATTTCCAGACGTCATAAATAAGTGCTCCGCACAACACAGGAGCTAGTTTTCACCGAAATCCAGTTTTAGTATATCGCGTCGTTCAGAATTGAAAGCTGCTGCCTTTGATTTTAAGGACACGCTTTATATTTGTATCGAGGTTTGAGCTCATTCTCCTCACCACTGTGAGACAAGGGTAGAAGTTCGACCTTGTTCGTATGGAATTGTGTAACTGGCTTAAAGCGCATGAAACAAAAAAAGAACAAAAAAAAACAAATGGGGGCAATGAGCGAAGCCACGACACGAGGTGTGCCTTATTTTGTGTCCTCCCTGTTCTTACCCGTTCATTCCCGTCTTTTTCAAGAGCTCCGTGCCTGTTACCTTCTTCGGTCGTCAATACTGACATGCGGAATAGCACTTTTTACCACGTAAACTCGCTAGAATGATCTTTCTACGTGTCCAGACATCTTTACCGCGCTGTCAGTTGGGAGCTAAGAAACGTGGTTGGCCGAGTCCCTCTATCCAACACGCAACGCCGTAGTTGTCAGGCCATCTCACCTCTTTCATTTTGACCCTTTCCTAAATAGCGTAAAAAAATTACGAAACTATCTACCACGGCCACCGAGGACACAACACAGGATCCAGCGGCAATTTGCAGTTGCGAGACGGGAGCGCTAACCACAGCGTTATTTCACAGAACTTACACTTAGGAGCTTTTTTTTTTTCCTTTTTCTTTTTGCGAGGCGTTGTGCGCTACACAGACTTTCTGAAGTGGTGAAGTCTGGGCGTTTATTTCTGAGAACACGTGAGGCAACATACTGTGGCGGACGAAAACGTTGTACGCGTCGCAAACGAGTCGTTCTGGAGAAGTTGGAGTGTGTTATTGTATGCCACTGTCGCAGTAAACGAGTTCCAAGCAGGAGTGATCGCTGAAGTCTGCTGGTTTCTTTCTTTTCTTTTTTTTTTTGTTTTTGTATGAATTTTTTTCATTGTATGCTCTACTATACAAATGAACTTTAATTCAGGTTCATCTTCACCTTGCGCATCTATTCTGTATTCTTCTGCGTGGGGAAGCCTCCTGTTGCTTGCACTAAAACTGATCAGCCAATTTCCAGGTGTTGCACAAACACCCGTCATCTCTCCGTTCGTTCTAGTCCTTTCCCATAGTGCTGACCGAGGTTCAGGCGTCAGCCGCGTGTTGTGGAGTTACGGTGTCGTCAGCAGGCTTTTCTCTCTCAACCAATCTCTCTCTCTCTCTCTCTGCGGGGTTTGCGTCACCGTAGGTGCCAATCAATCGCAAACCAAGAACGGTACGAAATATTACGCCGATTCGCTCTCCCGTGCTGGTTACGTCTCAACGATGTCTTTGGGCTTACTTCGTAGAGTTTCCAACTTCAGTTACTAGCAGGAATTCTGACGCTAGTGTCTACGGGAACTGTATCTAAAGTGGTTCATGGAGCACATGGGAATGATGGCTAGTACATATATATGCCTTAACTGCGACCTTCTGGCCTAAAAAAAACGGCTTTGAGAATTTGCAGACAGATCATATTCAGCAAGACATTGCGTTAAATATGCCACAGCTTTACAATTATTATGCATGTATGCAAAGTCTATGTGCTTTAGGCATTTTTTGAAAGTGGAACTGCTTCGAAATTTAGGCAGGTAAACAGATCGCTCCAAATGAAGACAGACAAAGCATTTTAAACGAGGCCACAAGAACGTCTGAAGCCACAAGCAGGATGATCAGACAAATCTGCGCAGTGGTCATCGTTACCACGGTAGCTGAGTTATCGCAGCGCCATTATTCCCTCTAGGGATTTTAGTAGCAAACTCTATGACTTTATCCTGAGGACACGAGCCATGCACCTGTCGACGGTATGGGCAGTATGGCTCAGAACAATTCACTTAGAGCTCGGTTAACGTAGTAGCAATAAGACTTCAAAACGATCTGCACTGACTTTCCAGCCTGTGTTGTACTACTAACACCGCCTCGGGGACGCGTAGATCGTATCAAGCGCACTGAAGCGAGGTAGGCGCGCAGGATGCATTTGATACACGTTGTCATGAAGCTTATGCGCTAGATGTCAACTTGTCGCACCCACTGTCATTTACGGTGCAATGAATGAGGGAATACAGCGTTTATTAACATAAAGCTGGCTCTACGCGCTAAGGGCAATACGATGCAATAAAGCAGCGCCAATTGCAAGTGAGTCCATGCGAAGAAAACACAGATCAGGTGCCTTCTAACTAATACTGAATGAGTTCAGTAGTTCATCTATACCTATTCTGACAAGTTCGTCTATGTTTCCTCGGTTTTAATGACTTCATGGAGGCCATTATTCGAAACGTGGTACTGTACTTTCATTGTGTATGTAGTGATAGCGTTTTACGGTGGCGCGTGGGCACAGGCGATTGTCTAGACAGGCTATACCTCTACGGTGTATTCTTTCCCCCCCACAGTGACGGAACAGAATTTCTATCGCGAGCTCGCAGCCGTGTCACGACTGGTTTTATAAACCTGAGAGTGCCATTGTTCGAGCGAACTCATCGTCAGCAGCTTTATGTACGTCGCACTCGCTTTCTTATACGCTGTTTGTTTCTTTCCAATCACAAGGGACAGATATGAGTTGCCAGCTCATCTAAGTGGCACCGACGTCTGCTTTCATAGATTTAAGAAAATAAATCAAGCACGCCCAGGTTATAGGATCTAGGTCGTTGTACGTAAGAAACAAAAAAAAAAATGTTCGGCAGCATGTTACACTCCTGTAACACGTGAAGGCGAGAACCTGCTGGCAGACGTGGTAATGCATTAAGTAAACGATCTGAGCGGTCAGACTTCTCGCAAGACATAACAAGCCGTAGTGTCAAGTGAACGATAGCCCTGCAGATCGACATCCTCAACGACACACACGAGAACCTAATGCACTACTCAAAGGTTTCTTTCTTTCTTTCTTACTTTCTTTCTTTCTTTCTTTCTTTCTGCATTTAGATGGGGCGAAATGCGAAAACACCTGTATACTTAGATTTAAGTGCACGTTAAAAAATACCAGGTTGTCCGAATTTCCGGAGTCCCCCACTACGGCGTGCCTCATAATCAGATCGTGGTTTCGGTACGTAAAACCCCATAATTTAATCTTTTCTTTCTGTCCTTGTTCTTTCTTTCGTTCCTCCTTTTGTTCTTTCTTCGTTCTTTCCTTCTTTCGCTTCTTCATTCATGTTCAGTGTTGCATCTTTGCTTGCTTTAGGGGGCATGAACCATTTTTGCTGATATTTTTTGTCTCGCTGGACTATATAAGCTGCCTTTTTCAGATAGGAGCCATTGCAACGAGCCACTTAAGGCTTTCGCCCTAAAAGAGAAATCGTATGTTGCGAAAATTCGTGACAAGGCCGATAATTGGAAATATGAAGCATTGATCGCGTCATTTATTGTCCGTACTTTTCCTATACCCTCGATCTCTGTCGTGTTCCGCTACCATGACCCCAATCCAGCTGTATCCGAGCAAGCAGTCACTAGCTCTGTCCGTTGCTTACAGGAGCCTGTACGTCCCCCCTCCCCTCCCTTGCGCAAAGCCACCTCAAGTGAAGACGTATATGGAACACGCTACCGAATGACATAAGGCCCACGACGCGAAACCACGCGGTCTGGTCGTGTCGCTACGTAGCGACATTACCCTCTATACGTTCTTTCCAAGGACGGCCTCCCCTACCGGCGTAGTCTGACTGCACGCAACTAGCGATGTACGGCTTCGAGCGTGCGAGCGAAGCCCTCCTTCCTCGCGATCGAAGGACCATCGAACGACGCGTTTTGGGGAGAAGGCGTGCGGTTCGTACCCGTCGCCGCTGCCGCCGCGCCAGAGCTTGCTCCCTAAGCCCCCCCGCCTCCCTTCCCGCCTTCTTCGACATATTTCTTTTCCCTCCTGCCAATTGGGGAGAAAGAAAAGGGGGAAAAGGGGGAGAAGCGTACGGCCACGAGGCAGTAAGTAGTGCAGAGGCGTCGGTTCAGTCCGGTGCGTCGGTTGGTGCCCATACTGCCCGGCTTCTCGCGACCTCCTCTCGACGACGGCTGGTGAACGCTAGCCCGCATGCGTCCGTCCACCAGCCACATAGCCTCGGTGCCTCTCTCGTTGCGGCTCGCAGAGCGTTTCTTTCCTCCGGTTTTCCCGCCCGACCTCTCTCCTTCAACCCGTCGCCTGATGACCTCCCTTCTCCCGCCCCCGTTTTTTTCTTTTTATCGTTCCCGTTCCTACAACTCTGCCAGCCTTCCTTTCGTATTGCTTGCGAGCTCTCTCTCTCTCTCTCTCTCTCTCTTCTTTGGCACCGCAGACGGATTTACAAGAGTTGCGGTGCCGCCAGTCGCAGTGCGCTCGTTCCTATTGAAGAAAGTGAGTTAACTTCCTCGACGGGGCGGAACAAATACATATGAGGGAACACTAGCGTGGCCCACTTCTCGGAGCCATATAGTTCCGGGGGCTTAATGCCTCCGCGGCGGGCGCCGCTTCGGTAATCTTTTGTCAATATTGAGGCCAGCCACATTGGCGGGAGACGTGAAAGCGAACGACGACTTAGTTCATATAGTGGTTCGTATCGAGTGTATGGATCTTTCCTCCGGTTCTTTCCGCCAGGTCGCTCCTCTTTCGCCCTCTCTATCCAAACACAACTCACCGTATAGTTCGCTCAAAGTTACATATAGTTCTCGAAAGTACGCTTTCCCAGTTTTTCTCAGCACCTTTCTTTTTGTTTTCTTTCGTTCACTTCGTCGCTCTATCATTCCCTTTATCCGACCAGCCGCCTGCAACCCCTCGGGATGTCGGAGGTGCATTTGTTTCAACCCTTCAGTGCCACCCCGGTACTTTTTATCGCCTCCAAGCCATCAGATTCCCTTATTCCTTTTTTTTTTCAACATCCCCTTTTTCGGGCGCCATACGCGTGGTGTGTGAAAGAACGTGCTGCCGCTTTGGCGCTCGGTGCCTTTTTGTTTTTTATTTGCCACCCGTTTCTTTTCTGCGCCATACATCATCGTTGCGACCTCCCTCCTCCCCCCCCCACGCTCTCTCCATTCCATCTCTCCATCCATCCTTTCCTCGGTGATGAAGAATTGTTGCGCATCTGTTTGTCTTTATTCCGCCGCGGAAAAAAAGAAAAACCTATCTTTCACCATCCTTTCTCTCGCATTCAGCACCATCGCGGAAGCGCGGCGATTTTTATCGTTCTCCATGCACCCACGTTCACTATTTCGCGTGCTCTTTCTGCATGCAAGCCGGCATCCATTCGTCGCTTTCTGATTTTGCGTTTCCTCCATATCCAAGTGCTGCTGTGTCGTGCCGGAGTCTGCAGTAGTGGACGCCATCATATCCCGGCAACCTCCCCCCCCCCCCCCCCTTTCTTTTTTTCACTGCGCCACGCGCTTCGCCTAAGGCAGTTTAAGCGTTGAGAGCTGGTAGACTCTCTCTCGTTTTAGTATACTTCCGTGTTCCTTGCGTTCAGTTCGCCTTGCGTGTAGTTATCTTTACCATCTCTCCAATTTGCATTTTGTCATTTTTCCAGAACGCGTTGCGCAGCTGCCATTCTTATATGCGTGCCCTTAAATGGGAGGACCACCGATTTCGGTCGTGCAGCGTTATTTTAAACCGGAACTTCCCTATGGTTTCGTCTATATTATGCGTTTGCGTTTTTTCGGCCGCCTGAAGTCTTTCTCTCTCGTTTCTTTCATCGCGCTTCCGTCGACTTTTTGCCGCAGTGAAGAGAGTGTGCCGCCTGTTACGTTTTTTCTTTTTTTTTTGTTCGTTCGCTTGGGGAACTGCACTTCGTCTTTGGGGAGCGAACGATTGCGATCACGTGCTCGGCGCTCCCTCGAACGTGCGCTGGTTCGTCGCGCCTTTCTGGCGCTTCAGTGCTCGATAGATCACTTTCTCCGTTATTCCTATCTCCCGCCTCCCACGAACAAGACAATTTTGATAACTTCCCGTTCATTTCTGCGTTCGCAGAGACGTTTTATGATTCCTTCTTTTGTTCTCAAGAATAAATCTGGGGCACCCCTTCTCTATAGCAATAACTGTAGAACTGTCTAGGAAAATTTTCGGTTCTTTTTTCTTTTGTTTTACTATTTGTTCTGGTTCCTATCGTAAATTTGCTGGTTTTCCTTTTTGGCTTTCCCTTTTAATGTATCTCTTCCTGTTCCGGTTGCGGTGCTTCCTTATCTCCCACCCCCTCCCTATTTCCTCGTGCTTCTAACTGGCTAAGACAACAGGATGCCTCTCCGGCGCGTGTGGACAAAGACCCCAAGTTTTACCCTTGACTCTCTCTTGCCGGAACGAAGTTTCTCGTTTTATTTATTGAAATATTTTTGTCATTTACACTTTAATCTTCTTCATTTGTTATTATTCTTTCGTCTTGCTTTTTTTCCTGCCATATGAGCTTTGTATGTTGCTGCGATGTCCGATGCTGCCTTCGGGCTGCATGTTTTTTGTAAGCGACTTCAGCAATTTTAACGGTAATAAATCTTCGAGCCATTTGGACGTGTTTGAGTCCGCTAGTGGACAAGGAGAGGCACGCAGTTAATCTTTAAGCCTGCGTTCGAGTCTGCGGGCTTTAGGCTTATGTAATCACGAATGTTTGTACAGGATACAAACCTTCCATTTAAACAAAAATGATCCTTGCTACTGCCAGTGAAGAGTGGTATAGAACGATGTGAATCGTTTCGTTGTCTGCGTTTAAAACAAGTCTGATACAGTGATCTACCAACATATGTCGAGTTGCTATAAACGGACGTTCTATGTAGAACGTTCATTATAGAAACTGCTGATATAGTAAACCATTCGTGTTGATTAAAAACCGGGCCGGCTTTCCTTTGACGATTTTGATTATTATTGTGGCACAATCTGCCGGTATGCTTTTCCAGAAAACCATAGCTATTCTGCATATTAAGCGACGGAGGCTTGAGCAACTCTCTGTAAGCCAAAGGATGCCATCTAAAACTAATCAGCTTGATAAGATCCTAGCTGTATACCGTAAGCTATACAGATACTTCACCAAGAACAGCGAGCAGTTTGTTGCGCTTAGCATTTGGGTGATTAACTTATTCCCATTGGTTGTTTTTGTGCTTTGCATGGCACAAACTGTAACGGGACGAAAGGAACGCTGACCAGCATGAGAAGCGCGAACTACACCAACTGCTTTATTACCAGAAAACATGGTGCATTTGACTGCGAACAAACCGTAACATTGCAGCTGCTTGAACGCACAGAAACTTGTAGACGGAAAAAAAGTTCAAAACGTGCTTTCATGTTTGCATCGACGTGATTGCCTGGATCCTCAAATCTAATTGCTAGCGAGTGTGATGGAACGCGTGTTGGTGCACTTCTTTCTTTTTTGTTCCTCTATCTATATTATAACGCCTCAAGGATTTCTCTTGCCTGTTGTTATTTTTCTGTAGCGACGACTGCGGTCCTATCGAAATGCGGCGACCATTTGCGCCATGTGCATTGCATGTTCGCTGAATACCGCTTGGAACCTTGAGCTTGAGTTCCTTTTGTGTCGTCTATAGTCTGCGCCGTACACAACCTAAGAACAGTAAAAGCTCCCCATGCTAACATAACTATATTAATTTATTTGCCGTCGTTACCTACGCTAGTTAATTGATGGGAACATAACATTGAGCGTTGTTTATTTCTTACCTTGTTAGTCGGCGTATAAATGGGCAAACACGTCATTCCCTCAAGATGCGACGCAAACAGACACCTATATCACGCGTAAGAGGTGGTATGGCAAGCGGTAACCTCGCGGTTTCCGAGTTGGACTATACACTGTAGTACAATTAACACCCTTAAAAGTGAATGAAGGCGTAAATCTATATCTAATTGACAGCGTTTGGGTGTAAAGGTGTGAGTTACAGATCGATAGACGTCCTTATTCACTTGTAACGCCGTAAATTATCTTAGAGCGTACTCTAGCTCACAAAACAGCAACCGCATCTCGTATGCCCCATAGTGAATCGGGACTGGGGCCACAGCTAGGGGCTACACTTAGAGCCATGCGGCAGCTACCTTTATAGGTGACGCAGTAAGTGGGTGCGGAAGGCGTTCCCGCAGCTCACGCCACCAAACTCGCATCAGAAGATATGACCAATCGGCGTGAAATGCGATACGGTGCTTCGTTGCTGTATCCACTAGTCCCTGGCGCAGACAGCGATGAGGGCGTTGTTTCTCGTGCGTCAACTGGTCCGCACATTAAAGTGCGAACGCAACTATGCCGCCCCTCTCTCCCTGTTACCTTCTTTCTCTTTTCGCATCTATATCCCCCTCTCCCCCAGTGCAGGGTAGCGAACTGCGCGTGCGTCTTGTTAACCTCCCTGCCTTTCCCTGCTTCGCTCCTCTCCCTCTATCTCGGAAACAATGCACTGCACGTCTTTCAGTGGATGCAGCGTAAGCGTTATCGCACCTTACGCGTGCGTCCCAATGCTTCCGGGTTAGCTATACGAGTGACGCGCGTAGTAAGCGCGATTAGCTGTGTAGCAGGGAAACCCGCATCGTATCGGACGCGGACATAGAGACGTCATATCTTTTGGGAGGCAGAAAAAGAAAGGGAGAGGCATAGTTTGAGGATAACAGACCGGTGATCGGACACATACGCGGGGGAGATGGCGGAAACAGCAGAGAGTGTAAATCGAACCACAAGGGGGTTCGAAGGCGCATTGCACGTAAGCGCGGTGGAACCTGGCGGACGGCCGACCACGTCATCACGTCCACACGACCTTATAGCACTGTTAGCAACACTGTGCGCAGCAAATAATGAAAAGTGCCGGAGAAGGCGACGTGAGTACCCGCAAGTACCAGTCTGGCCGACCCCAGCTGTAGGACCCTGTACGTCAGAGCACGTGTCTAGCGACTGGTTGAAGTCGCCAATTAGGATAAGTGACGAGCGTGAGGGAATCACGCGTCCTAGTCGTGAAAAAAAATTGCACACTTTGCGCCTCGCGCTGCTCCGTGTACGCACATTACGAGCCGCGTAAATGAAAAGCGAATGCATTCCGGTCCCGTCGTGGCAGAACGTATTGATATCTCACGACGGGGCAATCAAAAATAATTTTACATGTTCCTGCGAAAGAAGGCGTTGCAAAACAAAGTAAACATAAAAGCGCTTTCGAGTGAAAGAATGTCAGAGAAGACAAATTCGTTTTCTTGCTGACACAAAGCATCGCAATGTTCAGCACAGGCTATACAAATAATTTCTCCAAAGGCACGCATCCCGTATCTCCTGCAAACAGCAGCGTGTTTAGGACAAAAAAAGAAAAGGTGTTACTTCGCAGTTGAGTGCGATTACATAACACATGCGTTTCCGGTGCGCTGCAGTTTCACAACAGTCACGAAACTACAGCGAAATTGGGTCGTGAGAATGCTATAAAGGCATGCTGCAGGAATTTGTTCTGAAACAAGAAAAAGGATGCATAGACGGGGCACATGTGGCAACAATCATTAACAACGAAGCACTGAACGAACAGCCATTGCTTTATTGCCAGTTCGCTCCTGTTATGCAAATGAAGCGCACGCGCAGCGAGAACAAAAGCACCACACTGCTCCACGAAACGCGTAACTAGCATTCATATCAGGATGAGATATATGCAAGCTCTTTGTCATGCAAACTTAGCGACGGCACGCTTACACAACACACCGCTCTTTTTTTTTTTCCAAAATCATTAATGCTTACCAGACCTTTCTCTCTTCTTTCTTTACAGTAATGCTGTTAAGAGCGATTTCGCAACCGTTATCGCGCAGCGGTCAAAAACGGCGCGAGAAAGGCAGGGTCGATATCAAATGTTAAAGCACAGCAAGCAGCAGAACTTACGTCGGAGCCCCGAATTCGCTTTGAAACGTAACTACCAGTGACTATCTAAGATAGCTTACCTGACGTATGCCTCACTCACCCGTCGTGGTGGCGTAGTGGCTTTCCTGCTGTGCTGCTAAGCCCGAGGGGAAGCGCATGATTACATGTCGACCGCGGCGGCGGCCGCATTTCGATGGAGAGTTGAACGCAGAAACGCCCCGTGTGCTGTGCGTTGGCTTCTCCTTAATATATATATATATATATATATATATATATATATATATATATATATATAAAACAGAGGGTCGAAATTACACCGGAGTCCCCCATCGGTATGACGTGTCTCGTAATATCGTGTTTCTTTTTGTTTCTCGGCTCGCTATAACCCCCCCATTTAATTAATTTATTTACCTCACTCGAATGAACTAACGTTGTGCGGTTTATTTTAGCCAGTAATTCCGTGGGCTTTGTTCCGAACGTCGCGCTTGACCGGCTGGGCATTGGAGGTGCGGCACCAGCACAATGAAACGAGTGCCAGAAACGTTGACTGTTACGTCCTTTTTATTTCTGTTTCATTGAAGCCACGAGGGTAGCACGAGGTAACTGCCGAACTTTCACTTAACTGTTCTCTTAAGATCGGCTTAAGACTTAGTAAAAAAAAAACGTTGAGCAGCGAACATTGCAGCATGCGCGAACGTAAGTCTCGCCAAGCACGTTGTGACCTCCTCGCGTCCTTTACGGCTGAGCCTCACACTTTTCTTTTACAGCGAAGCTGTTGGTGCGACTAGAAGTTCTAAAGAATGTTATATACCTGTATGGGTGCTTTCCATGTTTTTATTTAGACACTGTATAAATTGTCCTAAGAGAACCATAGGCGACACCCGAGTCCACATTCGATTGAAATGGGACCAATGCTTCGCAGTTGTTTGCGACCGTTTGCACGTAATTACTGAACCCTCCATTTTCCCAATGTATTATTTAGTTATGCGATGCGCTCACTGTGTCCTCGGTGAACGGGCGCGCCTTGTATGTGTTTTACTGGAAGCAGGGGGACAGCTCGTGACATGTAAATTCTGGATTTTACGTGTCAGAGCCACTGTCTATTACGGGGCGTGCCGCTAGTGCGGGACTCCTGCCTAATTTTGACACCTTGGGGGTCAGAGAGGCAGGAGAGGCTTGCTCCTGAATTTAAGCGCACGAGCGTTTTTCTCAAGTTCGCTCCCACTCGAAGTGCGGCCGGGCTCAAACCTACGAGCTCGAGCTCAGCAGCGAATCACCATAGACACTAAGCCAGCGCGTCGTGTAAATGGCGGTCAGGTCACGTGGGGTCTGTGCATGGGCGAAGTTAGATGTGTGTGCTTCAACTACCGGCGCGCAGAGCTCAGCCCTCTCAGTGGCAAAAGCCACTAAGCCACCATGGCGGGTGCATTGACACACCCCCCGACGGTTCTTGAGCGAAAATGTTTGCAACCAAGGGAGTCTGCACGTCTGCTCGAACGTACTGAAAGTTGAAGGGACACTGAAGGCAAGTATTAAGTGAAGCTAAAGTGATAGATTAGTGCTTTGGAACCTCTAAGGCGTCAATAATATCGCGAACGGAGCCTTAGTAATCGAGAAACCGAGGTAAATGCAGGACGTGATTAGACTCTCCTGGGACATTCAAGCACTTGCCCCATGACGAATGCACTCCTCAGTTAAATTGTGTCGCTAGTACTCAACCACTCGTTGCAAAAAGCATCATTGTATTGTATTAGAAGACGAAATAAAATGCTGCTTATCCATTTCTATATCATATTTAGAAAAAAAAAAGTAATTGAAATTACCCTTGACAACGACGCGGGCGGTCGAAATGTTTCGTTCTCGCTCGACTCTGCGCCGCCCACGCTTTCGCGTTTCAGTACTTTACTGATCGCCTAGTGCCGTGCTGGTTTTGCTGACTCGCGAAACTCGCGCAAACTGCAAGTAGGAGAGAATTCAACTTCCATATTATGCCTCGGGATGCCCGAACAGTCTACGCCACTTGACCAAAATGCAGCTGCAGCGGCAAATCCACCGCTCTGTCTTGGCTCGGTGCCGCCGTCTGTCGCCAAATGGCGGGGATGGCACATGCAACGTCACTCCTCCCCCCCCCCCCCCCCGGTTGGGTGGTGGGAGATTTGAATTCCAGAAAGGTATTTATTCGGACCCTTGAGATGCAATTTTCTCGTAAACTAAGTCCTTTCTGGGCCCCCAACAAGCGTTGCGAGGTTTCTGGAATGGTATTTAAACAGTCCACGTCGACTTCTTATTTGCCTTTAGTGCCCCTTTAAGCGTTTTACAGCGGACTGGCCTTCCTGGGAAAGAGAGAGAAGCGGTAATATAAAGCACAGCGTCTCCTTCGACAGAGTTGTGGCGCTGCTGCATCGTTCGCTAGAGTCGAATGTGAGCTTCGAGCTCTGGCTCGTTTGGGGAACACCACGGGAGGCGCTTTCATCGGAGGCCGCGAACGTTAGTAGCCTGCCGGCAGACGTGACCTGCCACTAAACACGATATGGGTGAAGCGGGGCGCGACGGGCATTCCAGGAATGCGCACTTACAACACGAGAAAGCACGTACGCGTATTCGGGGCTACTTATAACGACGTCTAATTAAACCCGGCGGATCTCGCTTATCTAAAAAGCTTATCTTTTTCTTTCTTTCTTCATTTTTTTTTGGGGGGGGGGGGCATGGCCGTTCCTATATAGTGACAAGATGGGCGCATCCCGGAATTCATGTACGTGCATTATACACGAGGGTGCGATGTAAACCGTCTTGAATGAGAAAAGTGACCATATTGGTGAATACCAGTGTCTAACTTTGTGCGAGAAATGCAGCGTTCCCAGAACGCTGAAGCGCAGCTGTTAGTAGTCAAGTCTGTAGTACTACGGGAATTCTGAGCTGTGGCAGCTATTGGCTATCACCCAGAGAGTGAGAGAGAGGACAAAACGAAAGATAAAGTATGCGCGCGCCCGGTTGGCTAACCCTACTCTGGGGGGAAGGGAGTTATGGGACGCAAAAGCTGAGAACGTGCGTATAAAACGTGTTTGTGTTGCAACGTACGTGAATTTCGTTTTCAACTTCCCAACGTAACCCGCGTTTACAGCGATGGCACCGAATAAAATACTTTTCTATTGCGACGAGATCAGAAAGTGTGTATCAAACATGTTTGTGTTCTACGTGAATTTTGTTTTCAACTTCCCTACGTACCCCGCGTTTACAGCGATGGCAGCGAATGAAATACTTTTCTATTGCGGCGACAACCATGCCGAGGTTTTCGTCGCAGCATTTGCCGCTTTGCGGTGTAGCCTCCCTGCGTGTGCTCATCGCTACAACAAAAGCGTCAGACAAAAAGCGCGGTGGCGACCCCGCCCACTGAAGGCCCAGACAAGTAGCGAGAAGAACAGCCGTCATTTCGAAACACCCGATGCCACGGAATCAGAGAAGGCGGGGGAAAAAGAAGCGTCTGCGATCCTAGACGTCCACTTGAATCCAAACGAAATGTCTAAAGAAAAAAAGGAAAGAAAGAAAAAAAATCAAGAGGGTCAGGAAGGAAAGAGCGGTCGGATTGAATTCGTAGCGTTAAGGAAACAACAGCAGACCCAGTGTAGCACAAGTGCGCAATCCACTTACGCTTCGGTGTGTCCCTGTGGTGCTTGCGTTCTGGAGCACAGCCGGATCAAGATGCGAACGTAGCAGGACGCCCCGCATAATCCACGCCACCCTTGGCTTTCCGCCTCGACTGCTGAGGCTCTTGTTTTCGCATCGCGCGGGCCGTCGCTTTGATCTCCGCATCGATCTCGACTGTGCCCTGCGTAGGACTTCAGTTTTGGAAATTTCTACTTCAGAACTTCTGGAGGACAGCGTGTTTTCAGCGCTCGCATGAATTGATGCCGCCTTTGTTTGAAGCGTCTCATCTTGTTCTCCTGCATTACCATGACAGCATTGTGAAGCTTCTTGAGAAATTTCGTAGAGGTGGGCGCTGCATTCTACTTGGCATGCGCGTTCAGACGGCATAGTTCAGGCACTTTGATTTCGCGGTGATGTGAGCTTCGAGCGTGTGTGTGCGTGTGTGTGTGTGTTCGTGTGTGTGTGTATCTGTGTGTTACCTGTGAAAAAAAGTATACGGTCCACGGGCTTGCCGAAAAAAAAGATGTATGTATTCATAATTCAGATGCACAAATCTAAATTGACAAGTGCACTGAAAATTTCGCAATACCAAGTTTAGACTGCACATCTTAGTTCCGAGTTACGTTCATAGGATAAAAAAAAATCTGTATAAAATTGAACCGAAAATTTTTATACTTTTTCTCAGCGAAGCACCTGTATACAAAGTGTGCTAGTACGACCAAATGCTATAACACGTGACTCGTACAATCTTTTTTTTACCCTGCTCAAGGAATTCTAAGTCGCGACCTGCGTGGTCGGCCTAAAGGTAGAAACAGGAGCGGCAATGCAGCGCGAGGTAATTCGCCGAACGTGACGTCAGGGGTGACTTCGGTGTGACGTGAACACGTTAGAAAGTTGAGTGTCGTTCTACCAATACGTATGCTTCCTGGCTCCGCACGCTCGTGTCAAATCCTACTAGGCTGACGATCAGTAGGTAACGCGAAAACCTGCAGCAGACAACTTGCTGCTATACTCGCCTTTCAGCAGAATACATTTCAAAGCGTCTTTATATGTGCAACAGTTCACGCGTCACTGTGACGTCAAAGCACCCGTGCGCGTGAGAATGAGAAAATAAAACAAAAGTCTCGCGAGAGAGTGCTGCAGAGATTAGGGCACATAAGAGGAAATGTAAGACAGCGAGCAGCACCGTTTCGTAATTATCACGCGGAGTTGGCACTGGCTTCGCTCTCTTCTGCAGCTCGTTTCCTCGCTGCTCGTAATTTATCTGCCCACGTTACTTGCAGCGCCACACAGAAAGTTTTCGCTTCGCTTCCAACGTGGACTCGTTTTCTACTCCACCTGCAGTGCAGCCGGCAGCCTACAGCTTCGGGGTCCGCCCTCTATAGCAAGCAGTATACGCGTCCCCCCCTTCCCCCCCCCCACCCAGCCGTGTTTCGTTATTTTTCCCGCTTTAGACCCGTTCTTTCCCGGGCTGAATCCGGGGCTACATTGTGCAAGCTGCAGCTCACGTCTTTCCGTATATACAAGGTGATATATCTCACTGACAGCAGGCGTTAAATGGAAACTTAACACAAACAAAATATTTGAGCTGTTTCAGCAACTTGGCCTTTCACAGTCACCCCCCCCCCCCCCTCCTTCCCCCAAGATAGCAACTCTTACAGCGCGGTGAGTCTTGGTAAGCGAGAAACGACGCGAAACGAAAGACCCGTGGTGGTGCCGTGTTGGAGCTCCTGCACTAGCCCGTCGTGACGTCATTGATTGCGAGAGTGACGCCTGGAGCCATAGCTAATACTTCATCGGGAAAGACTGTCTGCATTGTATTCTTAATTAAACCAAAGACTGAACAGAGCAAATTTTGAGAGCCCTTTATTGCGCCGCAACGGTCCAGATACGATGAAATAGTTTAAAATCTGTGACATCACAGTGACGTACCGGCGCTGGGATGTCGGCGGGAAATTCAAGAAATGAGCTGTATATGTTAAGTTATGGAAGAATGTCAGTTTAAGGTGATATTATGTTTACATTTAGTGCCCGTCTAAAGCTCACCAGTGGCGGCTTGTGCACTTCGGTTCCATCAGCTTGATTGCTTGAAGTGATGGAGATTATCTGCGCAATGCATCTCAGTGTAGTGCCTAATTAACGAAAGTGTGGTTAACTTAATAATTCTACACTTTGCGAAATTGAAGCCGAGAATAAATGAAGTAATATTCATTTAACAGACATGTTTGTGCTTAGGGGCGATTTTTGAAAATTGTATCCTCAAAATCTGCGGCGAAATACGTCGTTGTTCGGGTCGACGCTCATCAGCACGCACTTTCTAATGTAGTTGACCAGCGTCAATTGGAACAACAACAACGCATTCCGCTACAAACTTGAAAACGTACTATAATGTGCTAAACACAACATCTACCACTTTAATGGATGTGACGATTACACTATTACAGCTGGGCTGGAACATCATGGTAGGGACATTTGCCCTCAATTTATTTATGCGGAAAAGTCGTTTAGAAAAAAAAAAGTGAAGATCACATTGATTTTCGCGTGCAACAGATATCCACCGTTTCAAGTCGTATACAAATGAAACAACAAGATTACGGTGGCTGCCACTGAAATTCTTTTTTTCGCCTGTTATAATGCTACCTTACCACCTCATTGCATTCTTATAAGGCATGCAGTCAGCCACGATGATGTGATCAAATGACTCTACAAGACAGGCGAACGCCGGTTAGCCTTCTTAAGGAAACACAGCCTGCTCACGAATTTTACTGCGAAGAAAAAAGGCACTACCGGTGGAAACTCGCTTTTACGACAATGTAGTCACTCGCCTCGGTTCTCTCTCGCATGACATCAAAGTGCTTCGTTCAGCATGTCTGAGTGCTTTCCGAGAATCAAATGAGGAGTCCGTGCCCTTTCAAACATTGACGGTACTGCGTTGCACCCACCCACGCACGCACTCACCCACGCACGCACGCACGCACACACCCACGCACACGCGCTCACTGTGTACCTTCCGTCTACGTATCATTGCCCTGACAACGTTGCACGGCTTTGTTTATCCAGTCACAGTATGCTATTTATATACAAAGAACCTCGTTCTTCGTTTGCCTCTGCTGCCGTGGCCTTTCTTGTCCTTCATTTATTTATCTGTTATTTTTTTGTTCCTCCTGCGTAGTCAGACGTGCCCATGCGCTGCCGCTCCCCGACCCCACCAGCCTTGTCCCCCACCGCAGAGGCGGGCGTACGTCTCCCCACTCGTCCTTTTTCTTTCCCTAATTTGATTCAGCTATTATCGACTCTAACCTGCAGCGAGCGCACTTATATGGAGCGCCCTCTGAATTTTCTTTTTTGTCTTTCTGCATTCTCTCATTCATTCTTTCCCCGCCCACTATCTCTTCGAGGCAGTGTTTTTCCAGCGCTAATGTGAAAAAGCGATTTCTTTCCTCCCTGACATCGATTATTGGGTAGAAGCAGGTGCAGCCATCACCTGCCACCCTCCCTCTTTTCCATCCACTCCTCCTCTCTTGCGTCGCTTTCTCCAGTCCTTCATTTTTATGCGCTCGCTTCACTTTCTTTCTTCTTTTCTAGCTTTTATCAGCTGCGTGCGCCTTCTCGTTTCCAACGCGGTTGATTTATCTATTCTTGGGAAGGTCCGCGTGTCACGTGGGCGCTCTGCGTCGCACCTCGACACTGCGTAGTCTGGCGAGCCGAGCCCGGCGACCCTGAAGCGTCGGCTGACGTCAATGGCGTCGTCGTTCGCGGCTTTTCGCAAGCGCGCTACGTCTCGCAATACCGAAACGCCCCGACACTCTATTCAGGCATGCAAAAGCGGCCGCCATCTGCGTGTGCCCCCTTTTATCTAGTAACTGAACGAGGAATGGGCTTCAGGTTGTGCATACGTCACACGTTGGCGCAGACAATGTGTGACGTATGCGCAGCCCGAGCGATTTATTCGGACGGCGCTTCTCTGATTGATCGTTCCCCCGGGTGACACGTCAGTCGAGCCCTCGTGAGCGTTCCCGTGGACTCTTGTGGAGCCACTCTGTGGAAAACGAAAAAGAAAACGCTGGTGTTCGACAGGGAGCTTGGGAACGTGTACAGTACGAGTCGCACTTTTCGGCGGCGAATTTCGCCAGCGTCGCCTAATGGCAGTGGAGGCCTGGATTCGACGAAAAAAAAAAATTGCGGCTGAGAGCGCATGGAGTCGCGAAGGCGGAATGGCCATCTTACGGTGTTGGCATGGACTTTTTTTTTTTTTCTTGCGAGTGGTGGCAACTAAAACCGGCTGCTTGACCTTTTAAAGCAAGTTCGATTCACTATCTCATCCCTTCGCCCCTCCTCCTGTACAGGGTAGCCAACCGGAAATAATCTCTGGTTAACCTTCCTGTCTTTCCTTTGCATTTCTTTCTCTCTCTCTCTCTCTCTCTCTTTGATTCACTCTGCACAGGGCCTTACTATAGCGTTAGACGAGAGCGCTTCGCTGGACCCTACGATGCACCTGGCTATGAGTTTCGATCTTACTACAAGACAACGATGTGTCCCTATTCTAGCAGTGTCCTAGAGCTTAACAATGGCGTCCCTATCCATGTTGTCAAGATACAATTAGACAGTAAGAGAAGACGCAGACAACACAAGCGCTGGTTGTGCAGGTGTGTGCAGGAACCTTCGGTATGAGTCTCGTTTGATATTACGCCGGTGACGTTACACGAACTGGGTTCTCTGAATGCATTTCACCAACACACGATCAATCGATGCGAACACAAGCAGAGCTGGTCACCCGTTCTTGTGTACCAAGTCAAGCAAAGGCAAGACGCCGAGAAGAGCAGCGACGTCCCCTCTTTTTCTCACTCACTGCACTGGCTATGCTTCTGAACTTTTCTACACGTAGCAGAGACCGGGGGTCTGAGCGAACCGGTGGACCATTTTTAAAAACAAATAGTTCCGACACTTTGACCATTTTTCTGTGCTCTCGCTGCTTCTGGTCCACGTCATTCTTCTACTTTGCTTCGCATCCGGTCAGCTCGAAGCCCAGAATGAAAGAAAAAGAAAAGACGTCTCTAGAACTGCAAGAAGCCCTACTTTGTGTCTGCGAGACCTTGCTTCAAATGCGCGCGAGCAAGCATCTCCTACCAGAAACTCCACGAGGGGGTTGGAGAACCCTGCACTTACGGGAAAAACTCATGCATAAAACGGCCGGTCCTGTTCCTGCCGCGGCCAGCGCATTCCTCCACCGGCCGCGACCATTTGTGCCGCATGGCGTAACTACCCAGTCGTCCTGCAAGTTCTCGGTGGGCGGGGCCGAGGCTCGACAGAGATCAAAACTTTCCGGACGCGAGAAGCAGCGGAAAAGCGCGGCAAGCGAAGAGGGCTAGGGAAAGCGAGGTGGGTGCGATGTAGCGTGAAAAGCGCATTTCCATTCGGTGCCACCGAGCGGAATGCACCCACTCGTGCCTCCAGCCTCCACCAGGCGGCGCGACGGTCGGTCAGCGAGAGAGAGAGAGAGAGAGAGAGAGAGCGTACACGCGCACTTACCTGCCATCATGCGCTAGATAGATGACGACGAAGAAGAGTGTATGAAGGGGTGAGTGAGGGGGTGGTGGTATATCGCGGAGTGGATTGAAGTGACACGAAGTAGGAGTACGGGGGTGCTCGTGGCTCGGCGGATGATTTATGAACACCGCTACGCGATCGCGACGGCGAGCTTGGTTAGCGCTCTAGAGGCAAGGCCGACAACGATTCGCACAAACGAGCAGCGAAAATAACCTGTTCGCGAAGGATTGCGACGACGGCGCGAGCAACGCGTTGTTTCACGTCGACTTCGCGTCGGTATGTACGCCCAAGATTGCGAACGTCTGAGGGAGTCTGAGGGTGACATCGGCGAAAGGAACCACACCTTGGAAAGTTTTTGCGTGTCGGCCTTTGTCGGGATGTTCACCTTTAGGAACCTTGAATACTGCGTGAAAGAAACGGATGTAAACTATACGTTACAAAGGAGTCTTGTGGAGTTTGAACCAGGTTATGTTTTGAACCACCTTCGGTGAGCAAACGTGAAAGAGGCATTGCGTTTTCTTCCGCTGGATTTCCTTTGTTTCATGCGGATGAGTTGAGAAAACTACTACTGTCTTTTTGGGTGTGTGTGTGTATCACAGATACTTGATGTCACTCTGAAAGCCCTAAAGAATTAACAGATCGATCTGAATGAAATGCGAAAATATTTGTCCCACGCTACATATGCGGCGCCGTACTAGCAGAACTCATTATTAAAAAAAAAAAAGCTGTATCGTGGTTTAGTGTTTTAGTTTTTGCACGTAGACAGACATAATTCCCATTCGTAAGGCAGTTCAGCGTTGAAATGCACATGCGGCCTTAGGTGACTGGCGCCAGAGGTTGTGTATCTCGTTGTACTTCTAAGCGCTTTGTGATTGACCAGAATCAGTAGCATTGATTATTGATCGAATTTGGTCCTGAAGTCATATTGGTTCCTTGTTCAGAACACAGTCGTCAGTTTACTACGCACTCCACAATTTCCAACTTAATCAGTAGCGTTAGTTTTTTTTTACTTTTAGAGAGCAGCTCGTAGGCGCCCATTCATGTGGCGAGCGTCGGCGGCGTAACTGAGCGAACTAGCACAGCGAAAGGTGAAAGAGCGAACGCGGAGCGGGATGCGAAAGACGGGAGCCGCGAACGGTGGAGACCAATGAGAGTGGCCCCTTCAGAGACGTGCGCGCGGGAAGCTGGTCACGTGGACCCTTACAACCACTTCATGCGTACTCGCAACTGGTCTCAGCCGGACCTCTAGCTTCGTACTGTCGTTTGCTCGCGTCAGCTCTCGCTCGCGCTTGTTTGGTTCGCTTGCTTCGGTCTCGTTCGCGCTTGTTTTGATTGTCATGGTTTGCAATTGTTTTGTAATGCGATTGTACGCGCGACGCGAATCGTGTCGTGCTTTCTTGAAGTCATGTGGCACCAGTGTCCTTCGCCGAGTCATGCATAAAAGCCGGCGCGCTTGACCCGCAGATCAGATTTTCGACGCTCGCCGACTCTGCTGCATGTCTCTCTCAAGTTCTTCGCCTCAATATATCGCGAAATGATAACACGTATAGAGCTGCGGTCCCATTTCGCCTTAGGGAATATCGTAATCGTCGGTGTATCTTTTTTTTTTTTTGCGTGTAACATGTTGACAGACCAGAAGAGCCTTCGTCAAACTCTTACCTGCGTAGTAGGTTTGTTTTGGTTAGCCGTGACGTAAGCTATCGGCGTTATATAGAAGACATTTATGTTTGCCAACCAATACCATCTTTTGTTACATTGTCGTGACTACTGTATTCCTGGTGACCCAACTCTACAGCCGGTGTCAAAAGATTGCGGAGCAAAGGATCTAAGAAAAACAGAAAAAAGCTCACTATTGTCGCAGCCTTGGTGCGCCGCCCTGTATTCGGATTTACAGTTTGTCCTGGTGCGAGCGGACATAGGTCGTGACGTTTTTACTAACCACAGTTTCCAACTGCTGGAAAATTCAATGTTTTCTCAGATCCCGCTGCGCGTAAACTCAACGCCGACTGTACTTCTTACGCCTATTTGCTTTCCGCATGCTTATCGCATGATAGTTCGCGTATCCGAGCCGCCTTTTCTCTTTTAGCCTTCAACGCTGTATATGTAGTTTAAGCTTTGCACGAGCGTTTATTTTTGCATATCTTGTCACACTCGGCCCGCGAAAAAAAAAAAAAAATCCCGTAGAGAGGTGTTATTTATGACTCGCGTATTGTCAACCGCGCAGTTCGCAGTTTTCTCGCCGATCGTCGCAGTTTGCCGTTACATATTTGCGATTTACATTCTTTATTTACTCGCGAGCTTTAGAGTCATTTGTAATCGTTCAAACGCCACACCTTCGAAACGTACTTCGCGCCGACGACGACGTCCTCCGGCAGCTGCTCGACCTGCTTTCGAAAAAAAAAAAGGGGACACTTGACAAATTGGTTGGAAAAGCACTCCCACCTAGAACTCCTCCGTCTGCTTTTATTTCTTGTTTACCTTTTCTTTCTCAATTTGATTTCTCGTTCTTTTACTGCATCGTACCTATTCTCTTCCACCTTTATTATTACTTTGAAGGTTTCGGGGGCCCTACGGTGTTGTCTCCTTGTATTGAGAAAGGAAAAAAAAATAGAGAATTAAAATAAATAGACCCTCCTCACGGTTCGTGTGCTCAACTAATGGAGCGTCTTCGAAGAGATATACGTCGCCCCGTGTGTTCCGAGTCCATGGATGGATGCGCTACGCTATGGTACCTCCTAGGTACTCGCGGCTCTCCCATCTTCATGGCTTCTGCAATTTGAACTCGACGTTATAGTGTCTTGTCTATGTTTCTTTAGTGTGTGGGCTGGCCGCGGCCTCTCGAATACTAGCAGTATTGATTTGCGATCTATGGGAGGGAGACTGGTTGGTCGGCAAGGTGAGGCGGAAACAGTCGCGGCTTGAGCGCTATTTTTCACTGTTAACATCCGCAGTCAGCTTTCCGGCGGAGCACTGATTAGGCCGCAATTTTTTATTTTTATTTGCCTATTCTTGCGTTGACAGCTGCAACATGCTTGCAATTCGGCATCATTCTCTATTACGAAGTGCATAAAAAACGTATGAGTTCTTGTTTGTCATGTGGATACTACTACAATTAGTACTAAAGATCAGTCAGCGAAACGTTTATTACAGTGCCCAAGTAACAGCTAGAAGTTAGTTGGAAAAGCACTTCCCATCTAGGACTTCTTCTACTGCTACTTTTACTATACTTTTAGAATGCATTTATTATAAAAACAACAGCAATGAACACTGCTTACAGAGCTGCCTGTTCGATTTTGTAATCTTGGACAGATTTGAATAGACAGTACTAGGGCACCGTCCCCACTGATCGTCGGCTCAGAAGGCAGTGAAGGCACTTTTGTGCTTTCTCGGAACGTCTGGTTTGCGAGAGCGGCTTTAACTCAAGTACTGTCCGTACACGTATCTCCACCATGTCTCTCCCTTCTCTATCTTCCCCTTTTCCCTTACCCCAGCGTAGGGTAGCCAACCAGACCCTTGACTGGTTAACATCCCTGCCTTCCTATATTCATCTTTCTCTCTCTCTTGGACGGAGAACTTCGTATCTCTTGTATCCCTCTCTCATACATAAGTAAAGACGCTTCCTGGAGATTTTAGCTTTCATGCCAACAAGACCTGAAGTCACAGTACGACGTGACTAGGGGCGTGGATAGTTAATGCATCTGCCTCAGTAAATTGAGCTCATCTTGTTTTTTTTTTTATCTTTGCAATTGAGACAGAAGTTTCAAGTGCGTCACCCCTACATAGCTTAAGTTTAGCGTGACCGGTTCAACTTTGTCCCAGAAGTCTGCACGTTAATATCAAGAGCGCGCTGCGCGGTTCCGGTTCACTTTTAAGTCGGACGATCATTCGTTCTCTCCACTGCATGACTGCCAGATGCCTCTGACTATGACGACGCAACTATTCAGATAAGCAGAACGCGCACATTCTCGGCGGAACTCGTCAGTACAGAACTCAAGCATCAACGACTCCCTCTCCCCTTACCCCTCCCTCCCTCCACCTCCTTTCCGCGATATACATAGAAAGCGGGGCCTGGCTTCTGAAGTGCGCTGGGAAATCGGGTTCAGGCTATGCGAAGCTTACAACGGCGCACAACCATAAACCTCTTCTACATCAACCGATCTTTCTTTATTTATTTTTTTTTTTTTTGGTACGTAGAATGCTTCACGCCCTTCGCATCCCGACGCGTTCCCTGTGTAGAGGCTTGACAGCTCCCAGAACAAATGTGATGCGCTCGGTGGTAGCACAGAACGAATTATTTCGCATCGGGACGAGCCCGCGCGTAGAGGGGCGAGTGTGTGGAGAAGGAAAGCCATCGAGAGGCTTAGCCAAATCAGCCGCTATAGCGCGGCGCCTGTAGGTGCGCGAGCGAGATTGCGATAAATAGAGAGAGAAAGAGAGAGAGAGAGAGTGTGAGACTGAAGGGAGAAGGAGAGTGGCGTTTGTAATGAATTTCGCCGCCAAAGTGTTTCGCCTTTGTGCCGAGAGCGGAGACCGCCGGCGAGTGTGCGCATAGTTTGCGCCGCGGCTCGAAACCAATTTACTCCGGGCTCGAAAAACCTTCTGAACGTCGACGAAGACGTGCGTATACGCTACGGCTGGCGCGCTACTGGCCGACGAAGGGGGACGGTTGCGGGGGGGGGGGGGGGCGGAGGCGTGGAGGGGGGGGGGGGGCATATTCGGGGCGCGCTGCGTTTCGTGCGCGCCTCGAAACGTTCGGGGGAGCGTTGCGTCCGTCGCCCGAAGAGCGTTGATTGAGACAGACGAACGGCCCTCGCTTTGGTGGCCGCCCGCCGCCGAACGCTCGCCCTCGAAGCCAGCGAGGTTTCTCTCCGCGTCTCCCGAAAGGCGTCCCGGACCGTTTGGTCGTTCACGTCGCGCCCTACGTCCTGCGCACGGCCGCCGCCAAAATTAAGGGAGGCACTCAGGAACGCGCGCTTCTGAAGAGTGATGTGTGTGTGTGCGCGCGAGAGAGAGAGAGAGAGAGTTGCGTGGAGACGTTCTCTTGGGATGGTGTGTGTGTGTGTGTGTGTGTGTGTGTGTGTGTGTGTGTGTGTGTGTGTGTGCGAGAGAGAGAGAGAGAGTTGCGTCGAGAAATTCCCTTGGGAAAAAATGATTGCCAGCTTTAATTAAAGCACGTGGTTCCTCGCAGCGCGCCTGTGGCGCCTTCGACTGGGTGACGTTACGCAGACGAGATTCCCGGGGAAATTTGGCGAACGACGCCGCGACCGGTTTTCGAGGCGTTATGCTCCCGTATAATGTAGTGAGTTTCGCGGAAGCGTCGCGCGAAGAGCGGTTCGCGAGCTCTTCACGAGCAGAACAACGAAAAAAAAAAAAGCTTTGCATTTTGATTTTAAGCGAATTAAATGGCTTCATTTCCGGGGATATTCTGTCACCCCGTGTTCGAACGAGTGTATATTACGGGCCGCTTGAGTGTTTATTTTTGTTTTTCGTATTGGGCACGCTCGCTCAGTAGATATAGCGTTCTGGTGTGGAGTTTGAGGTTGAGAGTGAATTCCGCGAAGCTTATTTTCGGGAACAGCGTACCTGTAGTTTTAGACGCACTGTCTATTGCACTAAGAGAATTCGGGCAAATTAAGGCAGGCAAACAAAAAAAATTACACAAATGATTCCTCAGCTACTGAATACGCATCATGTTATTACCGGCATGGTAGAAGAATGCCGCTCACTAGCTCTATTTAAAAACAAGCATGCTTGTCTACAATCCTGTGGCTCTTGCATAAAATATATCCGGATAATTAAACCGATAGTATTTGCCGCGATTGTGAAGAAATAGCCACGTTAGAACACATGCTATGGTGTTGTACCCGGTCACGCTTTATCATCGATAACAGCTCGGCCAGCTGGGAGGCGCTTCTCCGCAGCCCTCTTTTGGCTGGCCAACTCTGGGCTGTCCAGCAGGCCCACGACGCGGCCGAGAGGCTCGGCCTTCCGGTTCCCACGTGGGAGCGGGCCGCTTCGTGAAGAATCACGATCTGTAGGACTTCAATAAAATTTTACCCTACCATTCAGACTTCTGCAAATAAGCACTTACCCGAGTCACACGGCGCTGCACACAATGTACCCCGAACGGTTCCCAAGCCCCGACTGCCCCCTGTGTGGTAGTTATGCGGACTTCGAGCATGTCCTGTGGGGCTGCGCCTCTGCCCTTCCCCCTTTCACCCAAGAGGAAATGATGAAGCTCATTAGGGCCCAGGACCAGACCTCCCAAATCCTGGCAGTTCAGAGGGCCCTCGAGAGGGCAGTCAGGCTTCACCTGATGGTCCTCGAGTGGGCCTAGCCAGTTGCTCTGATGCCTTAAACCTCATACGTCTTTTTTGTCATACATTTTTCATACGTAATATGGGTGATGCAGCCCAGTCGAGCAAACTGATGCTGTAGCCGCATGTCCTGAGACTGTTGCGTGTATGATGTGCGTCTCAAACCTTAAGCTGAAGTTTTCACGGCAGGAGCATTCATGTCCTTTGGCATTAAACGTTTCACCTAGACCTTCTTCGGGGCGGTTACTTAGTTTCTCCTGTAGGGGGAACTGCGGATGCATGAATATGCATGTCCAGAAGAATAAAAATTTAAATTTGACTGGGGCTATTCATTAAAGCATCTAGGATTCCGCACCGTCTGTCTCGAAGAGGCTCCAAGGCAGCAGAAGAGAGAACACGAGAGAGGAGCTCACACGCACACAAACAGACACTCACACGAAAAATAAAAAATAAAACTGTAAAAGCAGGCAAGTGACATCGTAGGGACAGTCCATTCATTTGCATACTGAAAATTAGGCTCACCATTCGACCTCTGTGTTTCATAAGGTTGTATATATTACTGCCGCACTTCTGCCACGGTTCAAGCAAATATATTTGGTGTTGTGCGTTTCGTCTACCTTCACTAAATGCAAAACGAAAGAGCCTTCCTGTCGGAACTACTCTGCGTTGAAATGTTGTTACCGACACGCAAGTCGTCGCCCGTCGCACGCGATGCCTTCTTGGCAGTCGGCCGGAAACGCAGGCCAAATTGGCTCCATAATAAGGTGTCCTCTGCAGCGAAACCGCGTAGAATCCGCTGTCAGTGGAAAGGCAAGACAGGTGGCTTCTAATTCTCTCGGTCTCTCTCTCTCTCTATCTCTCTCTCTCTCTATTCCTTGTTCTCGAAGCGAACGCGCTCCTGCGAGACAAAGGGAACAGGCAGGAATTCCCAACGAGGACTTAAGAACTAGTGCCTCACGTCAGCGCGAGCTCTTTCCCACGGGATCTCGTGCGAGAATCGGAAGTTTCGGCCTTGCTTTTTGTCCTCTCCAAGCTCCGTTTCGTGCTTTGGCTTTAATCGCTCGGCTCGGTTTGTTTTCTTCCGCTGCGTGTATCTCTCGTTTGGGTGCCCCAAAATGTGGGAGAAACCGCCCTCTGCGGTATGCCGTCTGCAATCGATCCCGTCGAGCGGAACGCCTAACACGCGTGTAGCTGTGGTACAAGAGAGCAGTCGAAATGAATCTTTCTCTTCTTTGCCTTCCCGTCTCTGTGAAAACGAAAAGAAAAAGAAAGCACCGGCTTTTGCGAGATAGGGGCTGCCTGCTCTAGCTTCTTCTGACTTGCCTTCTTTGTCATCTTCTTTTATTTAGGCAGCCAACGCAAAGTGGGACGAAACGCCCATAGAAGAGCTCACACAAAAAATTGCGAGGAGATAAGGCAAAGAAACAATCGTTATCGTCTGCGTTAGTTTCGTCTGCTCTTTGAGAAAGGAACGATGAAAATGGGAACAACGCAGATAACTTTCGCGGAAACATTGAAGAAACAGAAAAATAAACGCTACATGACAAAAAAAAAAAATTGGTAGGCAGTAGAAGCAGACGGTCCCATAACGAGCTTTGCCATCAGAAAGCGCAGTCCTATCCAATTTCACGCGCGACTGTCGTTTTTCTGCCGCGCGCACAAAACGCCGTCTGGCGGAATAGAGAAAGCGTTTCGCTCGTTTTGTACTAACCCGGTCAGGAAGGAAGAAAAAGAAACAAAAAAAAATAAAAGGAAGTGAAGAAACGAAATCCGTTTCCGCAGTGGCGTTATAGAGAAGCACGAATCTGCAACGACGACCACGTGCTGCCAATGTGGTTCTCAACAAATCTCGCCGCACGAACCCGTGCGTACTCGGCCGAGACATGTCGGCTAATTAGCAGCAGAAGACGTTGCCTAATGAAACTGTCCGAAGCCGGAGCTGCTATTTTTCAAACTCTTCGATACACGAGATAGGGCAAAAAAAAGGGGGGGGGGGGGAATCCCTAGAATTTGTTTCCACGGAGGAATAATCGATTGGAGTACGCGTGCCAGAAAGAAGTAAGGTATATAAGATATATGACGGGGGTACCTCGAAGACAGCTCGTCCAGACCTCGTTGTTGCAATATTTCATCTGCAGGGGAGAGGGGGGGTGTTCCTCTTCGGTTCAGAAACAGATTAATAACGCCCTGTGAAACCCTGACGTCTGATGTTGGGGAGAAGCTCTGACTTAATTACGAAAGTTTGGACAATAAGAAGGCGTCGGAACGTGGCATTGCCCGTGGCAGTGCAACGTATGAAAAAAGTGGTGCTTAAGTTTGACCGTCATATTTTAACTTGATATGACAATGTGGCTCTAGTATGCCTCTTTGCTATCACGAGGACTGCGCTTGACACGTCGAGTTGACTGTTTTAGCTATCGTGTAGCCTCATCCTTGTTAAAGGCGTTCGCAGCCCCCGGCGCCGGCTTTATTGCTTGGCGATGTGAGAGTGTTAATACATACAGTGATAAAAAACATCTCTGCCTATATGTGGCACTAGTATGTCTTAATGCTATGTGAAAGTATTTGACACTTCTGTGAGGTTGCTATAAAGAAAACGCTTGTGAATCAGGTCACCTTTTCAACACTTCTTACATATTGTAGGTCTGTATATCGGAAAAAGGTCATTGCACTTTGGACAGTTCCCGGAAAATTGCTATCAGAGAATTTCAGTTCATGTGTTCACGAACGTAAATGGCGACATAAAAGGAAAACTTCATATTAACTATCGAAAATTATTTGCTCTTGTGACGAAGTCAAAGTATGGTTTGTGCTGCAATTAACAAAAAGGCCCTTTAACTCATTTTTACTCCTGAAGAGGTTGCTTTGCTGCTGTATGACTCTACTTGAGGGTCTGCGTACTTTACAGGGGAAGAAAATGTCGGCGTGGAGGAAGAAAACTTTGCGCACCCACTGCTCCCACCGCAGTAACGCGTGCATAGTTAAACGCTACCACTAAGATAATCGCTATACGTAATGGAAGCTACTTAGCACAGCTGAACATAATTGAAAGCTTGGTTCTTTAAAACTAAAAATACGGCTCCCTATCACTTCGCACTTTCAAAGGTGCTTTTTGTTTTGTTCAGCCGTGGTTAATGAAGAGTCTGCTTACAGCCTCATTGATTTTGAGCATAGTGTTTTTATGAAGCTGAGTGTCCGTTGCACATGAGGTCCACAAGAGAAGAGGGACAAGTGGAAGTAATTTTCTTTCCGCACATCATTTACTGTGCTGCAACACCGGAAAATATTAACACGTACCCTCACTTCTCATGCGAGAGAAAGCAGTCATCTGGTCTCTGTAATAAATTTTGTGAAATCTAATGGTAGGGGAGGGTCAGTACACAGTCCTAAGGAATGGTACGGGAACAAACGTCTAATGATGGCACTAAAGTTGCTGCCTTACTGGTAAATGAAAGAAGAAAAAAAAATACACGAACTCCCCGCCTTCCATTTTACTGCGCTAAGCAGTAATGTTCTAAGCACTCGAATCGGAACGCTGTCATTTAGTTTAAAACTGTTGTTCAGTGCTCAAAAGGCACTTTAACTCGTTCTCATGGGCATGCTAGAAGAGATGTGGAGATGAAATTTGGCAAATGCAGAGTATGTGAACTGAAAATCAAATTTATAAGATTTCAACATAGTGACGTTGTTTCTGCTTTCACATACATGTAATTTCGACGAAGTGGTTATTTTTGCCTTACATGTTAGCACAGCATGCATTCTCAGCGTTCATCTTGCAATACTGGCTCCAGGATGTTTTATGTCAGTCAAATGAATGCAGTTGTCGTGCATTTGTCATCCATATGTCCCCACCTTCCTTGTCATGTCGCAGTATTCGTTGTCGTCATTATACCTCAGTCGCCGTGCCGATAATATTTTGCGCAGGACCTAACTTAACAATCTCAACGGTATTTAAATCTGTTTTCTAAATCTAAAATGTCGTCCAAGGAAAAAAAAGCCTTTCTTCAGAAAATCCGTAATTCCCTACTATTCCCTAGCGTATTTCCTAGTTACGCTAAATGCTGGCTTGCTTCCTTTCACTCACACTGCAAAACGTATATAAAGGAGTCGCGTGACGTCGCGAACACGTTAGTGTCCTCCTCTAACAACGCTGCTGGAGATGAGAGCATCTATATAACGGGTAGTCTCGTACCATGCTAATTCTGCAACATTACGACTACTGCAATGGCGACAGTGAGAGGTGAAAAAAAAAATCCCGCGGGCATTACCATGTGCTAGCGAAATTTTTCTTTCCCGTTGATCAATTGAGTCAGTTTGGTTGTTTGGTCGTTGGTTGGTATTTGCCAGTGCGATAACTACGCACAAAGTACTTAGTGATGCGAACGGCCAGTTGACCGTCTTGTAGTTGACACTTTTAGTGTGCCTCGAATAGACTGTATGACAGGCCATTTACAGAAGCAAAGATCTTGGGAGCCTGGTCTCACAGTCCATTAGCCCAGAAAGCAGTTCGAGCGCTTCTTCGCTACCTGAAGGCAACTGCAGACTTGAGTGCCCAACTATAGACACCCTGCATCTACCTTAGTGCATGTGAAAGTGCGGTATAGATTCATGTTTTTTCTCTCTCTCTCTTTCACTCCACATTACCCTCCCCCCGTGTAGGGTAGCAAACTGGACTCAATCTGGTTAGCCTCCCTGTCTTTCCTTCTCCTCTCTCTCTCTCTCTCTCTCTCTCTCTGTGTGTGTTGACTGTCAAACTTGTGGTTTCGCTGCAGCGCTGCAACAAGGTGAACCGGAACCGGAGAACCGGCACAAGGGCGAATCGCCCACCGTCGCAGCCAGCGACGTCAAACAGAGGACGACGAGCGGCGGCGTGGTGTACGGGAGGCAACCACCGCTCGTGCGGCGACGGATGCACGGCAACGCCATAGACTCGACGGGGGGCCAGACGAGGTCCTCTCGCACTGACCAGGGGTCGGCTGGAGACGCGGGTGAGAAATGACTGCGACGTGGAGCCGTTTGCGAAGCTGTTCTGTCGACATTCGTGGGCAGAACTTGCAACAGCCTCGACGGAAACACTGTCTCAGAGCGATTGAGGAGAGAAGAGATGATTTGGTGATCGACAGCTTTAGCTGTTCCGTATGCATGCCGTACCGTTCGCGAAAGACCGAAGACGCGGATGTTAGATGATGGTAATGATGATGGTGATCATCATCAGCGCCATCGTCTGTCTTGAAATAGCTAGGGCTATTTGTTGTTCTATTCGTGCTTTAAAAACTTTCTGCTTGATTTAATTTTCAAATACCAGCAGCAGCGCTGGTGGCGCCGCCTTGTGACGTCGCGTCCAATCAAACCACAGAAAACCATTTTTTGTTTCATTTACTGGCTAAATAGATGCTAGCGAAAAAGGGCACTCGAGGCAACATAATGCCTTTAGCAACTTATTGAGAATGAGTGTCAGTAAATGCATCACAGTTACAAAATTTGATTTGAGATGGTTGGAGATTGCTCTGAAGGAAAGTTAACATGGCCAAAGGATACTTTGTGAATTTTGACTTAAATGTTCATAATTGCTCAGTAATTAAATAGAAGTAGAAGTAAGGCGATTACATTCACGAAATTGAGCCACTCGGTTTCCCTAATTCTTTCCACTCCTTTGAGGAATCGCATGTAGTAGTTGGGACTACTTGTTCTACTGCAGTGAGAAACTAAATGGCGTCAAAAGAACGGCAGAGGCACAGTGAAACTATAAAGAGCGCAACGTGCGACGATACACAGTAAATGTGTCGTCGCACTACCAATCTGTGGTGGTGTGTTCTGCACAAGAGTTGAGGACTGGGCGTGTTGGTATTGCATTCTGCAACTGGTTAAGCGCAACTAGGAAATGAAGAAACAAGCCTAGCCGGCCAGAAGAAGGGACAGAGTGCTGACTTCCAAGTGGTTTTATTCGCATGTTGCAAGAAATATATAGCCACAAGAGAGCATCAAGCAATGTCGTCACAACAAGTCACATCGAGAGAAGACTACTCCTTCATAAGTCGTAGAACATGCGCAATTCTGTCATGCACGGCTAAACTGATCAAGAAATCTTACTTCCTGTGAATATGGGCACGAAGATGGCGCGCTAACACACGTGTCTGTCAGCCCTTGCTGTGAAATGGGCTTCAACAATCTCCCGCGTAAGTTGTGACCGGTGCGTTTTTCAGTACTTCACACGGATAAAAATTCGGCTTACTATCGCGATTCTGGATGAAAGCCGAATTTTTATCCGTGTGAAGTGCTGAAAAAGCACTTCACAGCACAACGTACGTTGCCTGGCTCGTGGTAAGTTTGACTTCAGCTAGCCACCGAAGCAGCTGTGTCTTTCCGGCCCCGCATTTCAGATATTTAGTGCTACGGCTCGGTAACTAGAAACATCGTCGCCATGGCGACGGCAGCACAGTCTCCCGAACATCTACACAAATAGCCACCTGTTACAACTTCCGATCGTGGCTTCTCACAAGCAGACGACGAACCCAGCCCGGCCTCGCGCAATACGTAGGAACTATCGCATGCCATCACGTGCCTGGGTGCTCTTCTGATGATTCTATCCATCTATCCATCTATCTAGCCGCCTACGTCTTGTTGCTCTCATGGTCGTTTCGTTAACTTGGTATGTACCAAAATTGGCATAGTATGACAAGAGTGTATGACGAACATAAATGATAGGTCATGACATGAATGTCATAGCATGCAGGGAGGGTATTCTGTAAGAGTCCACCTACTGAAGTGTCCACTTCGGCCGCTGCTGATTGGATGCAGCTGTACGAGCAAGGAGGATACGAGCGGCCCCAGCCAATCAGCAGCGGCCGAAATGGACAGTCCACTAAGTGGAGTCCTACAGAATACCTCCCCGGGTCATGAAACACCAGTCTACGTCTTGGTGCTGTCGTGGTCGTTTCGTTAACTTGATAGGCTTCCCGCACACTGCTTCGCATAACATCGGTTCCCACAGGGCATGGGATCTGCCGGCTTCTTTTCTTTTTCTTCTTGCTTTCTTCCATGCTGTGTATTCTGAAGCGCTTTTCGATCTCCGCAGAGTACGAGAACAACAACGTGGACGCCATCTTGGGTGAAGATGCCGACCTGTCCCGGCAGCAACTGCATCGCAGCAGCGGCGCCAGCCAGTTGTCATCTCGGTCGGCGGGTCACAAGCGAGCTTCGCTAAGCGGAGCCGAAGCGGCCGACGACGGCTGGCAGGGCGACGACCCGGGCCCGGCGGCGTCGTCGTGGGATGGCGATCGGCAGCGATCCTGGCAGGAGGAGGACGACCCCTGGTCCGACGACGTCCGGTATCCGTCGGACAAGCAGCGCAGGCGCCGTGGACCGGCCACCGAGGCCGGCGGAGCGGGCAGCCGCTACGAGCCGCTCAACACGATCGCCATGACGACCGTGGCCACCACCAGCGATGTACGAGATATCTTATTTATTTATTTATTTATTTATTTATTTATTTATTTACAATAACTTGCAGGCCCATCGAAGGGCATTGAGTAAGGGGGGCAACAGTAATTACATGACAAGAATAGCAAAGTGCAACATCGTTATACAATATTAACGCGCAACGAAGTCAGGTTACCACGGAATGTTTCGCGATTGGAGACGACACTATATGACGAGGCTTTTTTTCTTGACCCTCGGTATTTCGTATCATTGTTACGTAATTTCTCGTGTAGTCAGCTTGTGCTCAGTCAGAGCTCCTATTAAAGATTAACTCCGCTTTCTTCTCTCTTCCGGTATTGCTTCCGACGACGGCTGCGTTATCGTTATCGCCTGTGCAAAGACTCGTTGCGACGAATGATAAGGGGAATAGAATGTGAGATGAATCGCTACAAAAAAAAAAAAAAATGCCGCTGTGTTCACTTATCTGTGTAACCAGAATTGTCTGGTCATTACCAACGACGTGCGCGTACTGGCTAAACATTGTTGCATCTATTACCTTTATTGGCTCGCTGCATTTCACGCGTGGGCACCATTTTAGCATACGAACCAACGGAATTCACTTCGCTTGTCTATGTCACCGGCAATATGCACTAACCCTAATTCGAACAGTACAGACTGGAGCAGTAGTGAGTGCTCGGTCACTCGGACAAAGGTGTATGCATATTTTTATCTGATGTGTTTCGCTGAATTGCACTTGCCTCTGCTTTGGGCTCTCTTAGGCAAAAGTAAGTCGCGAAGACCTCATGGCAATTGTAAGTCCATCCGGACCTTCGGCAACGCAGTATCACCGACTTAGCCGTAATCGTTCAATCTATCGCAGGTTCACTGTCGACTATATTACGCTCCGTTCGAGTACGGAAATTTTCCGCTGTAATTAGCGTAGATTTCCTTCTTAAGAGGAAGCATTCAGCTCGGGGCCAACTCCGGGGCCGCCTATTCAAAGACACGTAAAACGTGGAAATGGTTTTATGAGACGACAGCTGACGAGAGAGAGGAAGCGTAACAGAGAAGCTCGGCGTATAATTTGGCCGCTCAAGCTTCCTTAACGATCCCCGAAATTTCCGAAAGTGGGCTTGTAATTCACACTGCCATACGCATATAAATTCAAACAATAGAGCGGCGAAGGAACCCTAAGATGTATTGAATACACGCCCATACGTTTCACACGCCTTTCATAAAGATAGAGGCCGTAGTGTCGTCACTGCTGGGATGATGCAATTCAATCTTTAGTAAATGTTAGTGGCGTGTTCCTTGCGCATTTCGTGGTTGTCGTTTATGCTGCAACGCCATGCACGTTACTTGCGATCAGGTTATGCGATGTTTCGCAAGAAAGAACAAACAGCTTGCGACACCGTCCGAGATGAAAGATACTGCGCGAAAAGCTGTTCCTCTGCCCGGAATGACGCAATATTTCGGAGACCCCAAAAGATAACTCGACAAGATCACACTGCTTTGGGTCACGTTATTATTTTTTTTTTCGCTGGTTAGAAGAACGAGTGGTGGTTAGAATTGCGCACTCTGTCTGGCCGATAAAGGAGGACCTCGTCGGCTATTTGCCGGATTTGTTACAGGATCCCCGCAAGCTTAGTACTGGTCTTACACGGCGCGCGTTATCGATATGGCTTCTTTCTTGCCTTGCGCAAGGTTACGACGATTGCGGTCAGGCTGACAGCATGGAAGCTGATGAGATTTCCCGCTAATGTCTGCTGAGAGGGTGTTTTAATTATAGGCGTCTCGTTGCGGGCGCCTGACCCGTCGTAAAACGCAGATTGTTATAGAAAGGGACCGCACAATATTTTGGCTGTTCCACCCATCTCGGTTGATAGTGGGCAAGCGTAAGCGTATGGTATAGTAAGTAGGTGTTGCTTGCAGGCAGTGGGGCACTCTGGTAACTTTCTTGATGGCGAAATGCGAAAACACCCGTGTACTTAGATTTAGGTGCGCGTTAGAGAATCCCAGGTGGTCCAAATTGCCGCAGTCCCTCACTACGATGTGCCTCATAATGAGATAGTGGTTTTGGCACGTAATAACCTACAATTAAAGTTTACTTTATTGATGCTGCGCACCATATATATTTTATGGCATTTCTTAGTCCGGTTTATTACCTCTGGGATGCCGTCATCGTAACAGCATATTGCTGACTGCCGTTAAGCTTTACTGCACTTGCGCCTAAACCACCTGCTCCCTAATGCGAAATTTAAACGCAGCTGTGTATGCATCATTATCTGAACGGGAAGCTGTATCAGCTTCCACTTTGCTCTAGGGTGTAACTGGTGTGCACGGTACAAAATACGTTCTCCTTTTATTGCTGATCATAATGAGGTAAAGAGTAATGAGTAAACAGCTACAAGGGAAACCTGTGATCCGTAAAATAATTTACACGCTTAGAAGTGAATAATGGTGTAAATCCATCCTTGATTCACATCCTTACACTTTGACAGGGTGTAAGGGTTGGAGTTATAGACCGATTTACACCGTTGTTCACTTTCAAGCGTATGAATTATTTTACAATGTACGAGTTTCCCTTGTAGTGAAGCAGGGTTTAGGTACGGGCTAGTGGGTATTCCATTGCAAACATCACTTACAGCGCGTACATAGACAGGGTCCCTGTCTATGAACGCGCTGTAAGTGATGTAGTAGCTTTGTAGTAGTCCTTTGTAGTAGTCCTTTGTAGTAGCTTCGTGCTTACAGACTAGTGCGGAGGCGAATTCTTCCTTTCGTGAACGCTCCTCCAGCTTGCGGGATCCCGCAGAATTTATTTTGCCGTAACCTTGCGCGCGTGCCAACCTCTCCCTTGCAGGAGTCGGTGATGGCGCCGGGCATTGCGTCACCCTGCCAGCAGCTGTCCTGTTCGCGGACGGGACGTTGCGTCCAAGACGAACGAACGGGCAGCGTGCGCTGCGCGTGCGGGCTCGGCTACACGGGCGCCTTTTGCGACCAAGGTGAGCCCCGCGTTCAACCAGCCCGCCGGGAGAAGGCTTTCGTCCTGCATACCCACCGCGGTTGCTCAGTGGCTGTAGTGTTAGGATGCTGAGCACAAGGTCGCGCGATCGAATCCTGGCCGCGGCGGCCGCATTTCGATGGGGGCGAAATGCGAACACACCCGTGGTACTTAGGTTTAGGCGCACGTTAAAGAACCCCAGGTGGTCGAAATTTCCGGAGTCCTCTACTACGGCGTGCCTCATAATCAGAAAGTGGTTTTGGCACGTAAAACCGCATAATTTATTTAATTTCGTCCTGCGTATACGATCATAGGCAAATGAAGGAGCGAACGCCGGGAATGTGCAGCGTAGAACGAGATTAGGTGTGCTTTGGGCGACGCATATTTTAAGGTTGTCTTTGGTGTACTTACGCGACTTGAGTGTGAGAACAGGCACGAAATTTGAGTGTGTTTGACTTCTGCGAGTTTACCGTTATTGTTAGTGTGTTCCGTGTTAATTTTCTACTCGTGCGGCCTTCTAATGTACCAGATATTTGTAAGTAGAGAAGCGCAGCCGGCGCCACCCAAAAGCGTCAGCATTTCCCAATTGTCGCGTTAAAGAACGCCCTCACGAATGCCGCCGCACAGTCTCTTAGTTCCCGCCGGAGTCTGCGAGGGTTCGATCTTGAGCCGCGGCGGCCGCTTTCCATGTTCTGGCGTTCCTTCGAAAATTTTGTCGCAGCTTAATCTGTGATAGCTTGCGACGCTTTGTCTAGCAGACGGAGAATAGTAACCACATTTTACCGGCCCGTTGCAGCGAAATATTTGGTTAGTTTTCGATATTCGAAAATAGCGACTCGTTTTCTTGTAAGTAGGAATAGTTAGTGCGTAATATTTGATTCATATTCAAAACTTTGGATATAGGCCCACGCCTACAAATAACTTCTCGCTTTCTTTCTGTGCGCCTGCCAAAAATGCAGTTAACTATTATAGCTAACTCTTACATCCGCGAGAAATAAAAGTGAATGAGTCCTATCTTTTCTTATGTGGAACAGTTTGAGCATCACAGGGTTAACAGCTGACGCTGCTCTTCTCGAAAGTTCCCCGTCCTTATTGAAGTACGCAAGTAAGGAGACGTGTGCATCAGTGCGTCCTAGGCGCTTCCGCACAAGAAAGAAGATATTGTATGCAATGCGATAGGCTTGCTACGCGTTCCAGTTTTCGTTTTTCCTGTCTTAGTTGTTCGTTTGTGGATGTATAAAGTGCGAGGCAAGAAACAGTACGCTCATACGGTTACCGGTCTCTCTCTCTCTCTCTCTGTGTCTGTGTCTGTGTGTGTGTGTGTGTGTGTGTGTGTGTGTGTGTGTGTGTGTGTGTGTGTGTGTGTGTGTGTGTGTGTGTGTGTGTGTATGTGTGCGTGTGTGTGTGTGCGTGCGTGCGCGTGTGCGCGTGTCTGTCCTTTCTGTGTGCTTCGTCTAAGCGCTGGTCCTCTATAATCCGAACTGTATTGTTCACTTGTTGTTGACATTTGCGTCTATGTGTGGTTTCTTTTCTAAAGTTTTCTCATTGGGGGCGCATGCGCAGAAGTGGACCTGCGACGTCCCCGTTTTTCCGGCTCCTCGTACCTCGCGCTGCCTACACTCCGGGACGCGCACAAGTCGATGCAGATCACGCTCCAGTTTAGGCCGGAAACCCACGACGCCCTGCTCCTCTACTCCGGAGAGACGGCGGAGCTCCAGGGAGACTACTTTGCCATCCTGCTCTCCAAGGGCTTTGTCGAGTTCAGGCGAGTGGCACTGTCCTCCGCGTCCTCTTCGATTGTCGGGAAGGCGAAACAGAGAGAAAAATTTTTCCTCTGGCATACCGCTATCAGTCCCTTTCCATCCCATTACGTTTCTTGGTGGAGAGCCGTTTTTTTTACACCAACGTGGTTCCAGAGTTCTTTAGTGACGTCGTATTACATGCAATTAGCCCGAGAAGTACGTAGTGCATCCTTCCTCGCCAGAGGATGTTGCTGCAATAGTGTTTAGTATAGCACATACCTCCAGGCGCTTGTTTCAAGGGCTCTCTCTCTGTTTAGGCAGTGGCGCCAATTTTTTGCGTCTGACATATTTTGTGTGTGCTATTACTTATTCGCAGTGCATGTTTTTTTCATGTTCACAGTGCACGTCGTTAGCCATTCCCATAATCGTATTGCACGTCGATTTCACGCACTTTGCAGCGACTTTCTTTTGTTAGGCCGCTTTACCACCTCGTCACATCCACCTCTCGTAGTTCATCGCACCACTGCGAACTCATTAACACTGGCCTCGCGCTCGTCGGCCATACTTGGCCCTCGCGCCACAAAGCACTGCAATCATCATCATCCGTAGTGATTTTCGGTTTCTCGTGAGTCCGCCCTCGACTATCTTCTTCAAACGCACTTGCCGTCAAATTTTTAAGCGTTGGCCGCGCATGCGCCGTCGATAGCAGGACAGCACGACGACGCCAATAATGGAAACGCGCCTGAAGCGCCTGTGTAATTGCCTATTGCAATAAAAGAAGCCTCGACGTGTTACCTCCGTGACCTCGCAGCTGTGCTTGTGTGCCGTCCGCTAGTCCGTACCCACTATGGACTTCGTGGTATGCGCCCAAACGTAACCACGATACACACTGCAACGTCGTTTCGCGTTTATTAACCGTCTCCATGCCTGGAGAAGAACGTTATTCATGCCAAAATATTTCGTGCTGTGGCACCGCCAAGGGATGACCTGATCAGTCAAAGGCCTCGAACTATACTAATAGGAAACTGGTAGAACAGCGCGCCATCACTACAGTGGCACACCGCTCAGTGGTTGCGTTCGCTGTGGTTGTTCCACCGCAGTTACCAACCACAGTGGCGCATCGCAAGTGACGAAACTAACTGTTTGTTGGGTGAACCTGCGCACAGAAAAAAGCAACACTCAGCGCGATGATAGCGACGAGCACACTCGTCGATCGCCGAAATCTGATCTGCGGGTCAAACGCGCCGGCTTGTTATATGCTTGACTAATCGAACATTTCAGCGTTATGGCTGCTACTCGCGTAAGCTTTAGAATGTACAGCACCGTTCGCGTCGCGCTTGCAATTTGCCAACAGAAGGTTCGGCGGCAACACAGGCAACAGATAGAATTGGCTACGACAATGTTCAGAATGTTCTGATTCATGCAGGCCCGTCTTACGCCGAGCGATAACATTTAACATTTGTCAGCAGGCGAAGAACGGTCACCAGAAAAAGAAACACACAACGCTATCTCTAACGTTTAACATTTGTCAGCAGGTAAAAAACTGTCGCCGAAAAAAGATGTACATAAATACACATGACAACAAAGGGAAGTTTATTTCGCACTTTCCTAGAGAGAGAGAGAGAAATAGAAGAGAGGAAAGGCAGGGAGGTTAACCAGACGCACGTACTGTTTGCTACCCTGCACTGGGGGAAGGTGTATAGGAACGAAGAGAGAGAGGAGATAGAGCACAGTTTCGCGCACATTTGAAGGTTTGCACGGAGTCTACACACGGTTGCCAAGACCTGTCGACTTGATTTACTTCAACAACGCTTTCGTGGCTTTCTGTACCATCGACGCGTACGACCATGGTCCAAGGATCTTCATTTCCGAAAATGGTCTAGAGTCCAGCGACGACGACGACGACGACGATGATGATGATGATGATGATGATGATGCCTTAAGAAGGTGACTGGACGCCAAGATTTCGGGTTGTTCGGTGGTGTCTCCTCTTTAGGGATAAGTACTATGCGGCCATTACTAAAAGAAGGCGGTTTCCTGCTTTCTTCGAAAGCCATTTTAACCATCAATAATAAGGCTTCATCGAGCGGTTCTAGAACGGCTGCATAAAAGTTGGTTAAAAGTCCATCGCAGCCTAGGGCTGTTCTGGGGATCATGTCCTTTAGTGCTTGCTTTATGTCTTCTAATGTAATATCGTCATTTAGGCTTAGTAGGAACTCTTCTTCTGGAACTATGAAATTCTCACATAGTTCTTAACTTCTTGGACTCGTTGTCAGGTCGGCTGGTTCATCCAACTCATCATCATCGAACTGTTGTTTAAAGTGTTGTTGAATAATTTTCGCTATATCAGCCAGGCTTGAAGATTTAGTGCCATGTTCGAGGTCTATTTCTATAATACTCATTGCATTTTCGATGGGAGAAACACAGTCTTCATTCTTATTCTGTAAGCGTAGTTCTTGGATTTGTCTATTGGAGTTTTGTTGAACCAACTGGTTGTGTTTAGTTTCCAAGGTCTCAAGGTACTCCTTAGTGCAACTCGTCATTGAGTCCGCACATCGGATAAATTGCATTTTTCGAAGTAACTCATTTAACTTAGCAGAGATGCTCCTATGGCGAGCTGCGCCTTCTTTTTCCTGCAGGATCTTTTTCTACGTTACTTGACACATGACACACGACAATAAATCATAAGAAGGCAACAAGCAATGACCCCAGACAGGCCCGCGGATGCCGATGAGGCACTGGTTGCCCGGTAGCACGGATGATCAGATACTTCACACGCCCCCCAACCTGACAGCTTACTGTACATGGTGCTAAATTCGTGTATACGCCAAAGTCAGGGATACAAATGAAGGAGGAACTGTTACGTTTGTGTTTGTGGAGTTCGAACGAGCGATAGTACTGCCTTCCTTTGTTGTCGTGTAGAAAGGGGGTTAACCGAAGGGCCCCGATTCTTATTAATCATTTCATAAGTAGCCAAGCAATAAAGTCGCCCAAGAAGAGAATAGTTCTCTCGTTCGTTTGAGCCGACCCAAGAAATCGCCAATGCTATTCCACATAATCTCGTTCCTCTTCCTGGGTACACTCTTCATTTTTATTCAAATGCTACACGAAGCCTGTTTTGTAGCCCCTAAATACTTCAACGATTACGATTCGTTTACCTCACAGTGCATTTCTATTAAACTAAAACATTGAAGTAGCGCCTATGAAAGCGTGGAAAAAAAATTTCGCGCGTCAGATTGCTGTTTATAGGCATGGTGAACGAAGACACACTGGGGACGCTTTGGCAGAGCCTTCATCGGCGCAACGTTACCTGGGTACATAACCTCGAATTGGAGATTGCTATTCCAAGAGTGTTTGCTATGAAACTACGTAGTTGTACAAGTTATGTTTAGGAGTTAATAATCAGAAATTTTAAATGCTCGGTTATATTGTATCGGTCATCATTTAAGGGTTCTTCTCTTCTGCCCTATTGTGTAGAAAATGAGACGCGTCCTCGTGGCTTTCTTCCCTACGTCAGTGCTCATACCTCCGGAACGCTTCTCGTCAAATGCAATGACACTTCTTATTTTATTTTTATTACAATGAAAGCTGTAAAGCTTTACTTCGCTATGGGTCTGTTGTGTCCGTAGGCAAAACTCGGGAGGCTTGCGCCGTGTGCACCGCTGCGTTCCTCGCAGCACCAGCAGAGGGCGCTTGCATCCGCGGCTGCGGTGGCGCCGGCCGTGCGGGGAAAAGAAAAGAAAAGAACCGGAAAGCTCGCCTTCGCGCGTAGCGTTTGCCGCGAGCGTTTCTCGGTAATGATTACGGTTGCATAAGCTGCAGTTGCCGGGAAGCGGGAAACTGTGGCATACGAAGCAGGTAGTGACGTAACCACACCTTCGCATGTAAAAAGAACCAGCCTAGCAACTGATTTGTGTTGCGACAAAGCTATGGGGAGGCCGCGTATAGTGAGTGCTCCTGAAGAGCAGCGTGCATACAAGTAGTGGCGAAATTTGGGTTAAATGCATCTGTCTTCTCTCTGGTCCACTCTTCGCAGGTGCGCGGAGTAGTGGCGTGAGCCAAGTTGCAAGCCGTTGAAACGTCTTAGGCTAATAGGTAAAGTGCGTGTGAATGTCGCCATGTTAGTAATTTCAAGCTAGGTCGTAATGGGCAATCATTGTAGTCAGTTACAGCTTCGCTGTCCAACCACCTTAATAGCGCCGATTGGAGAGCAATCTTTTTAAAGCTTAAGCTTTCTTTAATGAGCTCCCCTGCCCTGTAACGTGAAAAGTGTAATGCCTTGTATCTGCACAAAAAATCGTAATTTGTAAAGATTTTATTTATTTAATAATTTATTTATTTACGGTACCCTTAAAAACCCCACAGGGGTATTACATAAGCGGGGGAAACAGGGGGGGGGGGGGTAGTGTCATGGTTGTGTAAGTGTAGACGATTGCTAGCTTTCAAGCGGTAAGAAAAAATTTAAATAAAACAAAAAAGAGAATGCACATGTAGATGCATAGAGTTCCTTAGAAAATACTCGGGGAAGCTTATAACAGGGGTGGGCCAACGTAAAATTTTGGGGTGGGCTAACTTGAAATTTGGACATGGGCCAAAGTAAATCTGGGGGCGGGCTAAGTTAAAGCTGGGGGGGGGGGGGGGGGTGCAAGTTCAAATTTTGGGGCGCGCCAACTTAAATTGGGAATGGACCAACTTGAAATTTGGGGTGAGACAATTTTGAGGATAGGCCAAGTTGAAATCTGGGGGGGGGGGGGGGGGGGGGGCAACATAAATGTTACGGTGCGCCTACCTAAAATTGGAGGGGGGCCAACATGAACTTCGGGGTGGGCCGACATTAAATTTGCGCGTGGGCCAGCTTGGATTTCGTGGTGGGCCCAGTTTAAATTTGGGTGTGGGCCTACTTGAGATTTTGGGGTGGCCTAATGTCGAATGGAACGCTGCTGAGCGTCCTTCAAGTAATGAACTCCTTGCGGGCAAAGGGGCGCATGGAGATGATAGTGATAGTGATCTAAAGAAAGGAAGGACGCTTGATTCTGCAACCCGTGAGGGAGCACGGCGAAGCGTCGTCAGGGGAGAGGGAGTGGGAAGTGAAAGATGATAGAGTAAGAGGGAGCATGTGGCCTAATAGACTCCACTATGCGCGACAGGGCGACAGGGGGCAGTCCTCAGTAAAGTTGCCAGCGTTGTAGCGGGCGCTTATGGGGTGTCGATTCCCGTGGAACTTAGAAACTGCAGCAGGCTTCGCAGCGCAGGGAGCTGTGGACGCACCGGGAACAGCAGGTCAGTCTCTGCGGCCGCTGGAAGGCCGTGGCGTCTGTAGGTGTTGATCACTGTGGAGCGTTCCTGCGCCAAGGATGGGCAGGCACAGAGAAGGTGCTCCAGAGTCTCGGGGTCCCCGCACCTCTTGCAAGCAGGTGACGTGGCGCGGCCCTTGGCGTACAGCCGGGTCGCAGTCCAGGTGCAGTCAGTCCGCAAGCGCAGGAGTGTAGAACGAGCGCATGGAGACACTTGGAGCGCCTTCGCTGGCCGTTATCGAGGCGCACTCAGAACGCGGGCGATAGCTTGCGTGGACGAGGAACGCGCGCTTAACACACGCTTGCGAGAGTGACAGCGAGCGTGACATGACATGTCGGCGCGGTGTACCATGGCGGCTATGCACTCTCCCCTCACGCAACGCCTCACGCGCTACCGCGGCCGCTGGCGTTTCCTTTCGAACGCTCTGCTCCGTTGAGACGCGCTCGTGCTTGGCGTTCCGGCTCAATTGGTACGAGTGCACTGAAGGGGTTGGATGGAGCGAGAAAATCTGAGAATTGTCTACGGCATTCTTTGCAACCGCAAAGGCCATGGGCAGACGCGCATAGGGTAGCAAAAGCAAGTAAACTAAGCAAAAGCGAAGTCACAGGCGATCCAAACAATGCCTGTGCTTTAGTAGACAATTCTCAGAATTTCTCTAGCTTTTCTTGTTGTCATGCCATTTCCTTAGAATCCTTGGCAGTAGTAGTGACTCTATGGCATAAGCATTGCTACGGTTCCTGAGTTCAGGATTAGGCTCGTATGCCTAAGGCTGCAAGGAACAGTGCTCGCGCGCCAAGCTTTGCATGTTCATTATTAGTGTCTGTTAATTCCCCTGCAGTACATTGAAACGTTCAGAGTCAGGATCTAATTTTATTACTATTTTTGAAGTCGTTACAATATACAATATACATGGGTAGGTCCCGGTGTTGGCGACTGAATGGGGACCTCCTGTACAGTCAGCGTCACACTTGTGTAGAGCGCGGGAACGGCGGCCTCCAGGGCGCTCAGGAGCCAGCCAGCGACTTCTAGCGGTAGTTGCTGGGCCTAAACATACCCAGCAACTACCGTCAGACGTCACTGGCTGCCTCTGAAGCGCCCCGGTGGCCGCCGTTCCCGCGCTCTGCACAAGTGTGACGCCGACTGTACATAGCTTGCACGAAGGAGAACAAAAGTTTGTTACAGCAGGCACATAAAAAAACAATATCCATAAAAAAATTAGAAAGACAGCAATTTATGTAAACGTACAAAAACAAGAAACAATTGTGCAACAAGCTTAATCAGCAACACATTGAAGATATGAACAAATTCTCCAGAAAAGCGGCCCATTTTAACAATTTCGCAGGTAACTAATAAACATGATATAAAGTGCTGTGGTTTTAACTAATACAGTGCGAGCACACACATTCATGTAGTAAATACACAAAATGGTATGTAGGATAGCTTGTTTCAAAAGGAACTTTCTGAATTCTGTAATAAATTAGTGATGTGTCAATAATGTTGAAACAAACGGTGGTGGCTTACACAATTAAAAAGTGCTAAAATCAACAGTTTGCTTGCTGTAGTTAGATCGGGCTTTGGGAATTACGTGGTTCATATTGATAGCAGATCTTGCGTTGTTAGTGTAGTCCAGTGAAGTAGACGGAATGAAAGCAAAGAGAAATTGATTGCTCATACGCTGAAATGACGAAACACCCAGAGTACATATATATATATGTCATACACTGTAGGGACGTTATTGGCTGGTAATAATTGCTTGGCGTCGGTGGAATATGAGTTAAAAGTGATTGAGAATGGTACATGAAAGAAGGGTACTGCTCTAATGAGGATGCGTATGCAATAGAAAAACTTCTTTTTGCGTGTGAAATCTGGCAACAAAATTTTAATTTTTCAATCTAGTCTGACGCCCAAATACAATCATCGCTAGCCTGGATCGAGTAGTGTGGCAAGCTGATGGAAGTAAGGAGATCTTTGATGCGCTTTAAAGGCAATAAATTTAATTTTTGTGGGATTTAGGTGTAGTGTGCTTAATAAACACGAGTGTGATATAATAAGAACGCCCCACTAAGTTCATATACTAGCAGTTCATGGTTTTGTGAGAGTTAATGTTGTGGTATCGTCAACATGCAGTCATTGATTACAATGCTGGACGAAAGTAGGTAAATCCATCGTTAATATAAATGGAGAACAAGCGTGGGCCGAACACGGACCTTTCGGTATTTTGGTGCCCCTATATTGGTTGTTTTGTTGTTGTTGTTGTTGTTGGTTTGAGTAAGTACCGGAAATGTTGACAACTTGATTTCTAGAACGAAGGCAACTGCGTATATTAGTGGCGAGGCAGAGCCTGATATCACTGTTGCTTGTAGTTTTAGAAAGAGGATCTGGTGATTAATAGCGTCAAAAGGCTTTGGTTAGGTGTGCAAAAGTAAGAGCCGGCGAAGCTATCAGCATCAATAATCAGTGAGAAATATTAGAGAGAGATCTGTACAATATCCACGTTAAACGTCAACGTCAACGAAATGTTCATCATTCTCAAGCTTCTCTGGCTTTACGTTTTTAGGTTCGACTGTGGCATGGGTCCAGGGACACTGCGCAGCGACCAACCAGTGCTACTCAACGCCTGGAACACGCTCACGGTGTACAGGGATCGATGGGACGCCTGGATGCAGCTGAACAGCGGTCACCAAGTCCAGGGTCGTTCGAAGGTGGGTTAGGCTCACGTGGTTGCAGTCGCCCGTCCGCTGTTGCTCTGTCGACACCCTTGCGATTGTGCTTCTGCCAAACATCTCACTCGCAAAATTTCCATTTAGTTTAGAAGGCTTCCAGAAAAGGACACTAAGCTAGAGCAACCAAACATTCAAAGAGAAGTGGTTCATCGTAAAGGCAAATGCGACCGAAGGCAAGATAGTCTGCAGTTACCAGCACTATTTGTTAAAGTGCGCTTGCTTGGTTAACTGGCTCGTAAATTCGGTTACGCATCTGTTTTAAATATTCGTTTGAGGGCATCAGTTGTACTTACAGAAAGTTGTAAATCGTTGTCAGAAAGACTCAATATATTTGTTTCTATAACGTGATTGAGTTCGCTCTGCTCTGAGAAAAGCCCCGCCGCGAAGTAATAGCTATGACGTCACGAGAGGTTTGCGCGCCTGGATTGTAACGCCCCTAAAGAAAAACGAAGACCGCATGCGTGTCGTAAAAACCGACATAGCGTGCATCGACCCGTTTTGTCGTCGGGCAGAAGCTTATCAGTTAGAACCGTGTCGGATTTGTATGTTCATAACAACGATGCAGACGGGGCTGCCTGTTTTACGTTGGACAGCGGGGGTGATGGCTTCGTTTTACGACGGGCACGCGAGCTTCGTTTATCGGAATTGCGACTGAGGGCATTGCAATCCAGGCACACTAGCGCGTTAGGACATTAATACTTTTTTTTTCAATGCTCACCGGCTTCTTTCAAAGGCCTTAAAAAAGAACGACGTAAAAGGGAACATCGTGGTAGCGATTTCCTTCTGTGTTTCTGAGCACTGTTCGCAGATTTTTATGAAAAAATTATCATGCGTCATAAAGGAAATATCTGAATATTTTCACGTCTATCTAAACTGAACTATATTATATAGTTAAACCGAGCGAGTTCTACCGCAATAAATTGTGTGCATAGCTCAAGAAAACAACGAACGAACGCTTTCTTCAAATGTAGCGCATTTTTTAAAACTTTGATTCATGTTGAACGAAACACGCGATAAATAGAGAATTCCTCTCGATCGTCCGTAGATTCGCGGCCTAAGCAGGTTGACTTTTGCCTATAGAAAAACTGTAGACAGCGAGTCATCTAAAGAAAGTAGTTCTAACAGCTTTTGTCTGTGGACTCTTGGTAACATACGAGCAAATTAATAGAAGTTAACAAGATAGCAACTTTTGTCTGTGGACTCTTGGTAACATACGAGCAAATTAATAGAAACTAACAAGATAGCAACTTTTGTCTACAAACTCTTTGCAAACAACAAGCAAAGTAAGAAATTAACATCTCAAAAGCTGTTTTCTAAATAGAACAGCTTTCGTATTTTCTAGTCAAAATAAATATACAGAATCAGACCAGTCTTAAGAAAACATTGTAAACTGTAAGTCATTTCAGGTTCAACTTTGATACGCTAGCCATAGTTCCATTTCCTTCTTGTGCTGCTTGTTGTGCAAAGGCGGCACCATTTCACCCCCGTGAACAGTACATAAAATGATTGTCTCCTACGAATTACAAATGCAAACCTTCCCCAGGATTACTCTGGGAAGGCTGAACTTAAGGCACATTTTGTTATGGAAAAAAAAAAAAAAATCGACCTTCCGGCCGTCTTGCTAAAAACAAAGTGTTTTATCGTCCTTGAAAGTCCGCCTCGGACGTGACTTCCAAACGGAAAGCAAAGCGTTACGGACTCCGTATTCATAAATGCATCTTAACTTGAAGCCCACGCTTGATTTGATTTAAATGACCCCTATCGTGAACGCACAAAAGGAGACGCAATGAGCGTCTTGGGCGCGTTCGCAGCAGGCGTCGTTTATATCACGTCGAGCATGAACTTCAAATCAAGATGCGTTTCTGAATACGGGGGTAAGTAACGAGCGGCTGACCTTAATACTGAAGCACTAAAGCGCCGAACAGACGACACAAGAGACACGGACGAGCGCTTCCGTGTCTCTTCTTGTGTCGTCTGTTCGGCGCTTTATCGCTTCAGTAACATGCACCAACTAGCCCAACAAGAAGTTCGGCTAACCGCCTGTGAAACGGGCGTGGCTCTCTGCTTGGTGACTAGGTACTCACGGGCGGGATTTACGTCCCTGATCCGCACGTGCAGATTGCGCGTGTTTATGCACCATATTTTGTTCGCTGCACCTCGTGGAAGACGTCGAACCGCGGCGTCGTAGACATTTTTTTTTTCTTTGCGCACGTCCGCGTGTAGATCAACGACTGTGGGCCCTTACGCGCGACATTCGATGATTTTTCGTTTGCCAGGGTCTCTTCTCGAGGATAACCCTGCGATTGAACGTCTACCTCGGCGGATCGCCTAACGCGAGCCTCGCTGCTGGTAGGCTCGGCATCCGAGACGGATTGGTCGGCTGCATTCGACATCTAGAGATTAACGGGCGCCGGTACGACTTCCGATCCACAGCACTACGAGGCGATGCGATCGAAGGCCTCGACGTTGGTACGTGGGCATTTCCTCTTCGTATTATAGTTATCGTCTGTTCTTTTGTGACGTACGTTCGCGGGCAATGCGAATATGAAAACCTGGGGACGTTCTCGAGTGTGTTTAAAATCTTGCGACGTATTACTAAGCCATTTCACGATGTCGCACTCGTTTACAATTGCAATGTGCAATATTGTAGATGCGCTTATTCTGTAACCTTGTCCGTATAACGAAATGCCATAAGAGATTTCCTGAACCTCTTTTTCTTTGACAATGTCAACGTCACATGGTAGTGTGGCGAAATGCTGTCAAGTGATAGAAAATGTATGCGCATGCTTTTGCTTTCATATTCGTTCCGTCTTATCATTTCCAAAACTCTCTTTCAGTCCGCCGGCATGCTCATGTGCTTTCTGGCGGGGAGGAGGGAGGGTAATTTGCTAAATTGTGGCCAGGAAGCGATAGACGAAAGTCGTAATCGGGCATGGTCTGCTAGAAAGTGCTTGAAATGGCCAACCTAAATAAAAATATGGTGCTGACTGAAAATACGCTTTGTTTCCCGCATTGCTCGCAGTGCTTGCCAAAATATCTTAGTTTGTTATTTTGCTCACGTGGCGTTTTCTAGCTGCTTTGGCTGTTCATAGTTGACGCGATAGCATTCAGACCCTCGCGCTTATCGCCATACACTGTATCCGTGTACTGAAAAATGTGGCCCGAAGGGAATTTAGCAACTGGTATGGGATTGAAGAGCTCTCTACTGCGCTACGCTTAAAGCGAACCGCCTACGTCTTGGTATGTACGAAAATTGGCGTAGTATGACAAGAGTGTATGACGAACCTAGGTCATGACATGCGTGTCACGTAGGCCATGAAACAGCCGCCTACGTCTTTGTGCTCTCATGGTCGTTTCGTTAACCTGGTAGGCTTTCCTCACACTGCTTCTCACAACATCGATTCCCGCAAGGCGTGGTATCTGCCCGCTCTTTTCTTTTGGTGGCGGGAAAAAATGGTGTGTTTCTTTTTATTTTTATCATGTACCTTTTGGCCACACCGCATAAGCGAAATGTCATAACAGTGCGTCTTCAGACAAGGCAATGCCAGCCTGTCGTTACTTTAGGGTGGATTGATTGCACTAACTTATTTACCTTCTCATTCTGTGCAGACGAATGCGGCGGCGATGGATGCAGTGGAGTAAGCTGCAAGAATGGCGGCCAGTGCATCGCCAATGGAGTGGAACAGGGTGTATGCCTCTGTGCCTTGGGCTTCGCGGGAGCCTCGTGTGAAACACGTGAGTGACGCTGGACGTTGCAGCAATGAAATAGGCATTCGCAACAACACTAACGTTGGAGTGGTCACGGAGTTTCTTTCGCATCAGGAGGACATCGAAACACAAACTCCTCCCCCCCCCCCCCCAAGAAAAAAAAATTGGAGGGCGCTTAAGCTTCGTCTTTAAGAGTGGAACGCCGATAGCATTCAAAGGTCCCTGACTCCTTCTCATACTTGTGCCACACTGGCGAGGTTAATGCCATTACAAGTTTAAGAACTTAAGTTTCTTAATGCCATTATATTTCGATCACTGCTACACGTGCATATTTAATGACATTAATCGTTGCGATGGCGATAGCTGCAGTGAAACGGTCAAGTTTGCTTGCCAATCGTAAAACAATAAAAAACAGTTATCTAGAGTGCAGATGTTTAAGAAATGGCATGAGAAACATTAATCGCTGTATTGTGTGTAGTTTACTTCAGGAATGTCACTGTTGCACCCAGCCGTAAACTGTTTGAAGCCAAAGCTAGCTCGAAGGCCAATCCACAGCGTAGCCAAAGCATTGAAATTGGGAAAAATAGCGCTCACAGCTTCAAAGCTCTCCAGCAGCGATCCTGAAGAATTTGACCGCGTGCTCCAGTTTGCATCGGCGAGAAATTTGAAGGCGGCGTCTGAAGCTAACAAGGCAAGGAGCCGCCGCCGTGCAATCGAACAGCTTCTCCTGGCTAATGCGCTCACTATTAGTGCTCTAGCCGTGAGTACCAGCAAGATCGCCTGCTAATCTCTACGAAAATAAACAGCTCCGTTTAAAAAAGTGAAGAATATATTCATTGCTTTTATCTACAAGTTTACTTAATATCGTGAGAATATGATCACTACGGCCACGGCGGCGACAGTGTAAACTAGAGTACGCATTCAACGGCCAAGTGAGTTGTAATAATTGTAAGAACGCACTACGCCGCAAGAAAGAGCAACTTTATGAAGAAAGTGAAGAATATATTAATTGTTCTTCGCTAATAATTCTTTAGTCACGTCAGAATATGGAGACATTGGGAACGAGAGTACGCATTTGACGGCAAAGTGGGTTACGAGAACGCTCGACGTCGCGAATGGCATTAAGCGTTAATGCCATTAAGCATGTCCGTGTGGCACCCCGCGAATGACATTAAAGTTTAAGGCATTAGCCAGTTAATGCCATTTTCTGTGCCCGTGTGGCAGGGGTATCACGCTTCCCGGCAACTGCAGCGTATGTAACCGCAATGTTTACCGGAAAACGCTCGCGGCGAACGCTATGCACGAAGGCGGGCTTTCTGGTAGAAACGCGGCCTCTTGCATGGGCCGCGATGCGGCGGAGGCGAGCGCCATCTGGAAGTCTTTCAAGGAAGCGGGCGCGCAGCTCCATGGACTCCGAGATATTTACGCGCCGGTGTGCGCAAATGGCGGACGCTGTTTCCAGTCTGTGCATTGTGGAAACGCTGGAAGAGGGGTTTCTTTGAGTTTTCGCGTAACGGAATTATGTTTTCTCGTATATTCAGATTACAGTCCGAAAGATATCATGTCTGTAGGTTGTGTGTAAGTCGTAGTTTACGATTTTTTTTTCCACTTATTTCGGCTTCAGAAATTCAATTAGCTCAGCGAATTTCTTGCATCACGTGAACGGCCTGGGTATGTGTGGTTCGAAAATATTTTTGCCGATGCAACGTCCGACTCCGGACGCTGCACGCCGGCGCAATATTTTCTCCGGCACGGGCTCCTTCACGCTTTCGCGTTAAGACGTTTTTGTATGTAGGCATCTCGTTACTCGTTCCCCCTAGCATCCTGGAATCCTGTAACAAGACAAATAGATAAAATAAAGTTTCGTCGCTCTGCTGATTGAATGGTAACTAAGGGTGTTTGAAACGCGAAACTTCCGAATCGAATATGAATATTCGAGAAAAATAATCTTCAAATATTGAATCGAATATGCAATACTTTGTCATTTCTGAAGAAACGTGAAATATGAAGTTGGCACTGAGCTCGTTTGGGTAAGCAGTCAGGCTTATATACAATGTGATCCATGCACAATGACATGTCAGGATAACTGAGGGCTTGTATATGAAAAAGAACTGCTTTTAATTATCTGCGGCCCACCAGCAATGGCGGTGGTGAAGCAAGGAAACACCGTCTTACCAGATGCACGTACAAGGTTGTAGGATAGAAAAAAAATCGTTCAGTGTTGTTTGTTGCAAGACAGATGTGTGATAGCACAACTCCGCATATTGTTTTAAAGGGTTTAAAACATGGCGAGAATAAGAAAATAATAAATCGAGCTAAAGCTTATTGAATGGCTGGAAATAATTGAGTCGCTCTCTCCCATCTGCTCGCTGAGTAAGTTGTGCCGTGCGCAAAAACCGCACCTGTCCTAGTAGTTGTGCTTCTACTAACCAAAAGTGGAATACCGAACAATGCCGGTGACAGTTCGGTACAGCAGCTCCTGAGACTACTGTTCACGAATACAAAAGATAAACAGTAAATTTACTGTCTGTTTAATACGTATAAAAGTATTCCTTTCCCCAGTATTATTTTATGAACATATATGGTGGGTAAGTCTTAGTTTTGAGTTGATAATGCACTCTAGTGATCGTGTTTTTTTTTACAACACAGGCACAACGCAGCAACAACAACAACAAAATCCGGTTTGTAAAGGCAGTGTTCTCAGTGTTCATTTCTCTCTTGCACTTGCAGCCGTGGAGATTGTGGTGCCATCGTTCAATGGCTCGTCTTACCTCCGCTTTCCCGGCCTGGGCAACGAACATCTGTCGTTCCTGGACGTACAGTTGGTCATCAAGCCTCTGTCGCCGCACGGCGTTTTCTTCTACAACGGCGCCAAGATGGACGGCACGGGGGATTTCGTGTCGCTTCAGATGGCCGACGGACACGTCGAGTTCCGCTTCGACCTCTCCACCGGCACGGCAGTGCTCAGGCAAGTGTGAAGGATTACATGCGCCAGAAATTGTGGCGACGCAGGAGACGACGCTAAGCGGCGCTATGGGCGTAGACGCCCGAATACAACTTCTCGTGAATACACATGTTTGCTAGTGAGCCGGTTAGTGTAACCAATGCACCAAGGCACTTCCATAGAGAGAGAGAGAGAGAGAGAGAAAGAGAGAGAGAGAGAAAATAATGCAGGGAAAGGCAGGGAGGTTAACCAGAGGTAGTTCCGGTTGGCTACCCTGCGCAGGGGGAAGGGTTAAGGGGGATAAAAAGAGAAACAGAGTGGAAGGGGGAGATAGAAAGAAAGGGAGACAAGCACGAACAAAGCGCGTACACTACAGAGCGGTAGTGGGCGGCATTCTTAGAGTCTGTCGTGAAGCCCCGTGGACCGCAAGAACCTTAATAGCGCGAGTAAGGCCTTCAACGCGGTTGTTCTTTCGAAACATTGGCCTAAAGCTTTCAGTTCTGAAAGTGGACGATTGTCCAACTGGTCCAGTACTCTACACATCACTTGTCTCTCAGCATTGTACTTCCATAGAAGCTTTAAAACAGGAGGCAAGGAAGTTGACTTCTTATGGCATAGTGTTCTGGTGATGATGATGATGGCAGTGGCTGCAGGACGATGCATGGTCTTCTTTTCTCTGAACTACATTCAGCATCCTCCCGGTCGCTATAACGGCAGGCGTTGATCGTACTGGTGTACTTGAAAAGTCTTCTTTTTTTTCGCTTTCTTTTTTGAGCGACAGCCCCTAGCCTTTTATGCTTTGACAGTTTCGGAAAAGACATCTCGGTTTGCCTAAACTTCAAGCAGTGCTTCTCCCGTTGGTGACACGTCCGGAGAATGTGCTTGCGGTTACACATGTGGTAAATAGGTTGGCTGTTAAGTTAGTGAAGAGGCGGACTATGCAGCCCATTCACGGATTGGGTGTAGGTTGTGAAAGTTGGCAGTGAGTAAATTTTAAACTGACAGTGCCGACGAACGGCATCAACCTTGTTTAAACAGCACGGTTGAAGCCCGGCGTTTGTCGTACGGTTAGTATATGTTATAGTCAATGTATAGTTATAGTTAATATATGGTCATAGCGCTCTAGGAAGCTTCTGTAGGACATTCTAGTACGCATCCGCATACGTTACCGATTCGATGTCTTCTAAGAATCAGTCTTGCGCGTTAGTTGAGGGAAGAATGCGAATTCGCTGAATTATTACAAATAAAACAAGTTTGGTTGAGCCGACTCACAAAGGCGTCAAATGTATTCGTCACTCCAGAAGTTCATGTGACACCTGGAGGAGAACGGAGGAAACCTCACGCGAAGGTCGGAGGAGATGCTCCGTCCGTAGCCATGGTAATGCAATTGCAACTCCGCCACCTAAGAGCCCCGCACGGCCAAGCGGGTTCGCTGCGTTTCACAAGTGTTCACCAGCCAGATTTAACGCCAGGTCCGTTTCACAAATTTCCCCCTGCACCAAAGATCGGCATCGAAGAGCCACATGGATTGTGACTATCCGCACATCTGATACATTGCCCACGACAAATTTTCTTTTTTTTTTCTTTTTTCAGGCGAGGATCGGTTTGTATTTAGTGTGGACACAACGCGGACCTGTTGCTTGTATGACATTTGCAGTAAGGCGCTGCAACGAGCCTCAGGGAGTTTGCGTCGAAGTTGTTAACGTCATCGTGTTAGCGTTGAGCGTATGCATGTTGCAACATGCAGTTTCTTGTGATAGGCGGCGTGGTAGTGTAATTTGTGATTCAAACGTCTCCACGGCGCCCAATCTTTATTTGGACGAGGGTGTTACATCGGATACATGCGGCGCCCAGCGTGGGGCGACCGCGCATGCTTCATCAGCGAAAATCGGAACATCGGAGCTTCAGGTGCTCCTGAGTAACGTTGGTAATTCGTTCTGTTTAAGCCCAACACGTATGCTTCAGCAGGAAAGATGGCTATTGGTTGGCATAACGGTACGCCCTCGTTGCGGCCTGGTCGCGCTACCCGAATAAATTGTATTATTGGGTAGCGCTCAATTTCAAATTGCGCAATTATCAAATCGATTTCAGTTCGTATGAGCGTCTGAAGGAAATGGGCTGTTCGGAAGTGAACACAGCTATGGACAATTAAAACGCATATTAGTTTACACCTAAACGTATTTTTTCTCTTTCCCGGGTAAGAGAGAGAGTAAATGATAAAGGAAAGGTAGGGAGGTTAACCAGGACCGAGCCCGAAGTTTACACAGCAGCATTCGTGGTTATACGAAGAGAGTGGGGTGCAATCGGTTACAATCAGGCCATGCACCACAAGCCGAACCTGCACAAGGTGGGCAGATCTGTGTTTTTAGTGTAAGAAGAGCCCCCGGTTTCTTTTTTTCTTCGTTCAGTTGGCTAGGACGGAAACACTGGACACCCTACTGCAAAACCATGGGAAGCGAAGCAGCAGGCATCTTACGCCCATCTTTAACGCAAAAATAGATAACAGAACTCTTAAGAATGCCAAATTAGCGGCAAGGCTTCACGCAACCTCGTACTGCATGCCGGACTAGGTCTGGCAACAAAGTTATAAAGCTTACTTTTACGTTTGCCCGCTCTTCAGGCTGCTGAGGGCGTGTGAAGTCTGCGCTTCGCCAAACGAAAAAAAAAAAGCGTTCGCTCGCCGTGCACTTGTGCGCTTAACTAGCGGCGACTAGCGGCGACTAGCGGCGACAGCTGGTCGAGCTGTAGCGCGGGCCGCGTCCAACGTGCCAAACTGTACTGGTAGCGAATTTTGGGCAATCGTCGCGTCGCCGGATTTAGACTACCGATGTCAACGGTGCGACACCGTGTGGCTTGTTTCCACGTATCGCCCGTGGCACATAATGCTGTTTGGAACGATGAGACAAATTTCTCAAAGAAGGCGGAAGTCGCGTCCACGAATAAGTGAGTCTGTTCAGACATCTAAGGGAAAATATGCGCGATTATCATTTTTAATTCTTCACGTTAGAGCGCACGTTTAAATAAATATTTGCCGAAACGTACCATAAGTTGTGAGGGGAAAACAAAAAAAGGGGTATTCACGTACTTGCGTGCTGTAAAAATAGGCCCGTTGCAAGGAAAACATCACAGGCTGTGGAGTAAAAAAATAAAGCTGCTGCATCACTAGGCTACCCAAAACCCCAAGTGACAGAGTGCAAGCAAAAATCACGGCTACCGCTTCTATGCTTCCGACGGCGAAGCTGTACACAAATTTAGCATTGTTCGTCTTGTATCTGCATTGCTTGGTTAGATTTTTTCGTTGATTCGCTTCTGAAAATTTGCCACACTACTTCTAAGTAGACCCTTTAAGACTTTAACAGTGGGTTTTTGGGGAAACATTTGGTCAGTTTCGGGTATTCGACAATACCGAATAGTTTGTTTGAATACGAATAGACAGCGCGTAATTATATACCGAATAGTTCCTGTTTTAATGCGAATAGTTATTGCGTAATAGCTGAATCGTTGAAAACTTTCAATATTCGCCCACCCCATCTTTTGCTTAGTTGGAAAATCGGCTTCAATAGTTCCCCCATATATTTTTTTAACTTATGACCATGCATGATCACAGCTCCTGCGGGTAAAAATGCTCTAGTAAACTCTCTCAAACCACCACTTTGGTTTTTTGTTTTAGTTCATAGAATCCTCTCTACCAATCCGCAAAAGTTCCGTATGGCCCGAATTCAACAGACACTTGACTTCCAAATCTTAACGCCGCTGCAGGAGTCCGTATCCAGTGGCCCTTGGCGAATGGCACTTGGTGAAGGCGTCCCGCACCGGCCGTCTGGGAACCCTGACACTGGATCGCCAACCCCGTGTCGAAGCACACTCTCCTGGAGCCTTCACCCAGCTCTCGCTTCCACTGAACCTCTACCTGGGCGGGGTGCCGGATCCCAAGGAGACCGCAGTTGGTGCCGACGTCATGCAGTCCTTTGTTGGTTGTGTACAAAGGGTGAGTAACGTTTTGAAACTGCCGCGTTATGTTTAAAAAGAAAGAGCTTACAGATTTTAGTCCGCCTAAAGTGCTTAGAACATTGAGCGGCATTGTCACTAGATCCACTTTCCACAGCAGTAACTTCTTTGTTGCTAAGAGGGCGTGGCTCTAGAAGGTGACAGAAGGGCTGAGGACAGTCCTCTCAATAATTTATTCCTCACAAGATTTTTTATCCTCACAACTGCTTTATTGAATTTTGTTTTACATTATATCATGTTTCGGAAATGTTAGTAGCTGTAACTGGCACCGGCTACTCCTTTCCAGATAGAAATAAAAATAACGAAGGCCACATGGATGAGCCTCATGCTTAAAGTCAACTTTATTAGGTCAAACATTAGTCTGAAAGTAATGTCACATTAGCAAATAAGGCGGGAGGAATGAATACAGAAAAAGGAAGTCCAGTCAATCACGGAAACACACAATAAGTGCATGCTAAACCATGTGAATCCAGGCACAGAATGGAAGAAAGTGTATTCAATATTTTCTCTCAAGAAAACCAATTTATTGTGTGCCGGTGGCGCCTTCTCAGTTCCTCAACACGTTTTTTTTTTATTACTATAACGATCGTGCGCGTTCGCTTGCGCACCCAGCTGACCATCAACAACCGGCCCGTGCGGCTGATGCAAGAGGCCCTGTCGGGAGTGAACGTGGCCAACTGCGTGCATCCGTGCGTCACCGGTCCCTGCTACAACGGCGGCGCCTGCCAGCCGCGCATGGATCTGTACGCCTGCCACTGCAAGCTCGGCTACGCGGGATCCAACTGCCAAAACGGTACGGGCGACCGGTTTTCTGGCATTTAGGGCAGCAGTAGCTTAGACTTTCTGGGCCGCTGGCGCGATGCCTTGGCGAGGAAGCGGCGAGACGTGCCTTGCCTTTCAGCCATCACAATTAGTTACTGTAAAATGCATATGGTGTTAGGCACTTGGGGACGTTAGGTCGTTTTTGTGAACGACTGATTCGCACAGAAGAATTATTGTGACGAGTCAGAGGCACAGCCGTTTAACCGGCGTCAGTCTCTCGAATGATGTCGGAGGGAACAAAGGTGCCCACTGAAAATTCCTTCTCGGTGCAGCAGGAGCAGCAATTCCAAAGCGATAAGCTTCCGACTTGATTTTCTCTCGGTTGTTTTTAAGGCGAAAGTCTTGCACCTTTATGTTTAAAGGTCACGTTGCGAGGTACACAAAATCTCACGTGACTCAAGGAAAGCCAGAAGGAAACCAAAGTATGTCCAGCCGTGTATAAGAGATGATTAGTATTTAGCGAAGTTAATTATCGATTAGTGATTGTATTAAGGTCTATTAAGGTGGAATAAGGTTAGTTAAGGAAGATTAGATTGGATTAATGTTTAATGAGGTAGAATAAGGTGGATAAGGGTGGATTATAGTGTAAAAGGCAGATTAAAGATGATTATGTTTGATTAAGGTAGATTAAGATTGATTAGGTTGAATTAGGAATATTAGGTTGGATTAAAGTGGATTAGGAAGATTAAGGTGAATTACAGTAAGCTTCACAAGGCTGTCGCTTTGGCGTCTCTTAGGCGATAGCTAAAGACACTTGGGAAATATTTAGAAGTCTTAGGGTAATCGAGAAATTCAGTTGTTTCTATCGTTTTCCCTTTCTTTTTTTTCGTGAGGTATAAATAGCTAACGCAAAATTATATTTATTATTCTCCTACAAGTAGGCTTATTTTTGTCGGACGCCTTATTAGCACAATAGAACAGGTGGGAGGTGGAGCCTTAGGTGTGCCTTGTGCGAAGTTCAAGCGTCTCGGTATTTTGGAAGAAACTTGGTTTGAGTCGGTATGGTCGAGGCGAAGGAAGATGTTGTTTTTCTGTAGGCTGCGTGCGCTAGCGTTTTGACTAGACCGTCTAGAGCAGGAAAAGAAGGCAAGCTAGAAAAGAAGCTGAAGAGCGAGCAGAAACAAAGGAAGGCGGTAGAAGAGAAGCTAGCCAAAATAGAAGTGTCGTTGAGAGCCGCCATTCGGCAGTGCAATTGGTGGACGCTTCGATGCGAGCGCCGCGAACAGGGCCGGTTCCAAAGCGGGAGCACGGCATGAAGCCAAAACAGCCTCGTTGGAAAGATGTGGCGGACACGTCCATGATGGCCACACGAAAGGGCTGCTACTGAAGTGCAGGGAAAGGAAGTTGAGGACAAAGAGAATCTGTCCCGGACCGCGTGGGGGGCAAGGGCAAGGGCAACTTGTCTTTGGGTGAGTGATTGAAGCAATTATATTATGAATGCCTGCAGAACGATTAGCCTTTTCCTGTAAGGCAGGCGTCGCCGTGACGCGGCCATGACATCTTCCCGGCGTGTGGCACCTCTATTCCGGCCGTGGCCGCACTACTCCCTTTGGTCGACCGTGCCTGCCCCTCTCTTGGGGTGGCAGCCTCCCTCCGATTTCGCCCGGTCGTTGCCTTTCGAGGGCCGCCGAGATCTGCTGGACGGCCCGGGCTTGGACATCTTTATCGTAGCACCTCGTTGCCGCCTCGAGCCGAGGCGGGGTCGTTGCTTTAGTTGCAGCTTCGTGCAGATTCTCGGCACAGTCCCAAAGGGTGTGAGCTTCAGTGGCGCTTTCCTTTCGGCACACACAACACAGGTCACTTACATAAACACTTGGACACACGTGCCTCATCAGCACCGGGGTGAATAACGACCGCGTTTGAAGTTGTCGGTATAATACCGCTTCCTTACGGGTCAAGCCCGGATGAGGTGGCGACATAGTCCTTCTCTCTAGTACAGCTTCCGGCGAGATGAGGAGGAAATACATCGATTCGTCTTTGGGGGGGATTCCAACACGCTTAAACGAGGACCGGTGACAAGGGAGAGAGTTGGTGCAGACGAGGAAGTACGGATTAGTGCGCTTCCGAGGAAACCGGTCAGGGAAGTTATAGCGAAGGCCAAGAAACGGCAGGGTACGTACTGCAGGGACCGCGAAGCAAGTAGGTGAGTGATTTTGTGGACTTCCGAAATGTTTCCAAGGAAGTAGCAGTCTGCATGGTTCCAGAGGTTGACGGCGAACAGGGGAAATTTGAATGCTAGCTAAGGCAATGCATTTTTAGTGACTGGCGTCGACCGAGAAGTGCACCGAGCACGCAACGACTGCGCTGTTTTGCCTGACGAGATACATTTTAGCGAGAGTGTAGCAGCACCAGGCAATGACGAAGATAGAATAAGTATTGAGTTTGGCGACCCACCAGCAAGAAGCAGAATTAAAACACAACGGTTCGGAAAATGCGTGCACATGATAAGTAAACGGACCGTAAAGGTTATTGCAAGTTTACACGCTGGTCGAAAGCGCTATAAATGGGTGGAAATTCAAACACAGTTCACTGACCAAGCTATTGGCATGTGCACCTTGATCGAAAGATTCGGAGCAGCCGCCTGTCAATGAAAATTTTGCATGCGAGGGGTAGGCATGCTAATTAGGCGAAGTTTGCAGCGGGAAAGGCTAAACGATGTGTAAAATAATTATGGTGTTTGATACGTGCCAAAAATCCCGACCTGATTATGAGGCACGCCGTAGTGGGAGACTCCGAAGTAATTTAGACCACCTTGGGCTCTTTAACCCACACCTAAATCTAAGTACACGGGTGTTTCCGCATTTCGTCCCCATCAAAATGCGGCCCCCGTGGCCGCGATCCAATCCCGCGACCTCGTGCTTAGCAGCCCAACACCATGGCCACTAAGAAACCACGACATGCAAAAGATATGTAAGCAGCATTTATGCATTAGCGGCGCACAAGAAGGGAGAAAAGACGCGGCTGAGACTTGCTTACTTATAGACATGTAGTGATAGCGGAGATGAAAATAAAGAATTGATTGCGTTAGAGGCGCTAATAATGAGTCAGGTATATGAACACGTACATGGATGATTTGGACATATTTACTGATTAGGACAGTTCTCTAGCGCTGGATCTTTGTGATGAACAGAATATTATTTAACAGGAAAAATAATGGTTCTGGACAGGTAACGGGAAAATATAAGAATAGGCAATCAAAGCATTGTCTACACCGTAGTCTTACAAATGGGCTACGAATGACTAGACCAAAGGACGATACATTAACATTGAAAAGATAAGCTTAAAATTTGAACAAGGCAGGAGCCGATAGCAGCAGGTTGCTTAAGGAATTAAAAAAACAAATCACACAGAAAAAATATGGAGGCGATTCCTACATTTTTTGCGAAGGAAAAGAACTGCTAGACGTGATGGAGCAGGAATTAAGAAAAACGTGGCTAAAGAACTGGAGTGGATAGAGGAATCTATGTTAGGGGTGGAACAAGGAAATCAAACAGGTGGGCTAGGGATCCCAGAGAAGCCAAGGACTTACGATTCCACCGTAAACGCCTGTAAGGGAGGAAGACGTACCATCTTGGAAGGAGACTGCGTGCCTAGGAAGGAAAGCGCAGTTCAAGCTCAACCAGATCCAGCAAAAGAGAAGCCGTAGAGATTAAAATTTAACGTAGAAATGTTTTACCGAAAAACAAAGTACCAGAAGATGTCCCCAAGACCAGATGAAATCCCACTACTGCTCATTAAACAGCTGACTAGCACCGTGAAGCACGTGAATAAAACAAAAGGAAATCTAGATCGGGTGACGTGAAAGCAAGGTGAACCTCATCTACAAAGTCGAGCTCGTACGGGCCAGTTGCAGTAATGTTGGCGATATATTAATAGCAATGCAAGCCATACCCATAAAGGTAGAGAAGTAACGCTAGGGGGGGGGGGGGGGGGGGGTCGGAATTATCATGGGGGAGCCATAACATGCGTTCAGACCAGACAGACGCTTAGAGGAAATATTTTTGTGTCAACTCAATTCATAAATGTTCGAAAGGCTGAGAATATACGTCTAAAGATAGCATTTCAAGATATTAAGAGAGCTTACGGCAACATAGGCAGTCAATTGCGATGGGATACATAGGGACAACCGAGTACAAATGGCATGGGAAAGTGGGAAATTCACCGAGCACTGAAACAAAGATTCCCTATTTCCTCATGTGTTATCCCAAAGGCACAGAAGGACGATTGACGAACAGCAAATTATGTTGCGATTTGTCTTGCATGTTGAATAGGGGGAACCAAAGATCCCTGGGCTGGATGTAGGAACAGACGACGTAGTACTACTAGAGGACAATGCAACAGATTGACAGAGACAGATATATGCCGCGTGTTGAGCACGGAGAACGCAGAGACGAGTAGTAACGTTGTGTCACTTCAACAGCAAGTCATATCCATAGTCATGTAATATAAATACTTGGCCGTATGCATACAGTAAACAACCTATTGAAACACGTACCAAGAGAATCTACCAATGAATGGGAACTGGAATTTATCAATAATGCAACATGTAGCACGTTCAGGCTACGATAAATGTTGACAGGAGTAACGGTGCCAGCCCTAACGCCCGCAAATACTATTCTGTACTTAAAAATCCGACTTCTCCATGTTGAAAGTTAACCAAAGAATGGTAGGCTCTGGGGGCCCACAGTAAAACCACAAATGAGACAGCGTATTGAGACATGGCTTGCGCTTATGTTGAAGTTGGAGAAGCGACGAGCAAAAGTAGTTTTGAAGAAAGACTCAGGATCATGGGTGAAAATAAATGGATGGCTGAGGTGCACACAGAAAAGAGAAAGAGGTAAGAGAGTGTAAATAGGCAACCAGGGGTGCGATCGGAGATGGTTGTTCGGCGCGTTCGTTCGGTTACCGGCGCGCGCGATTGGCCTACTCCGCGCCGACGTCGCCAGTCGCGGGGCGCCGCCCCGTTTTTGGTGACGTCAAAATGACGACACGCTCCTGTCAATCATCCGCCCACCGAGCATTTCGTCCGAACGCGACGGGAGTTGAGAAGTTTGGAGCAATCATACGGCTTCGCATGGCGCGTCTGGTGGATTGGATTGGATCCAACAGGCGGCCTTTTCGGCTGCGGAATAGCACGTTTGAATCGAATGCATAGTTTAATTCGAGAAAATGGCGCTTCCGTTGGGAACTTAGGTTGTTGCGCTGGCGTTTCTAGAGGAAGGAGGAGAGCGGGTGGCGGTGCGAAACGCGTTTGAAGAAATGGCAGAAAGTGAATTCCGGCGTCGTTTTTGTTTCTCGAAACAAATAATTCGTTGGTTGTACAGATAAATCGACAACATCATTGGTGCCAGCGAGCCACTGGAATGTTGTCGCTGGCCCTTGAAAAGTGCGCCACTCCTCCCGTCGTTTTCTTTTTCTTTTTTCTTCTCGCTGTGCGCGACACCACCTAGGGACGACGCAAAGAACCTAATAGTTATAAATTGCAGTAGTAACACGTACTACTATTTGAAAACGTATTTGGGCTTGAGAAGATAAAATACGTTTTTTTAGGTAACGATTTCATTCACTTGGAAGACGAGAAACATTTCGTTTTGTAGTATACTGTCTGTAAGCAGACGACAAACGACGGAAGTAAACTTCCGGGGAGGTCACCGCTTCCTGATTGGCTGCTCTCTCCGCCCCGCTGTCACAAATTTTGCATACTGCAACTTTGTGACGTTGCAGGAACTGAACAGAACGCGTATCGAACAAAATATCTCCGATCGCGCCCCAGGAGTCATCAAGAAGAAAGCGAGAGAAACAAAAGATCGCGAAACTTTGTAAAAATGATGAAAGAAATTGGAAACTAAATGTGTGCGATAACACAAGCGACAGTTCCTTGCCATTTGAGGTCCGAACTGGCAGCTTAAGGACAAAAACATACGGGAGCAAATATTCGAAACTGCATCAAAGCATGTCTGCTGCAGCAGAAATCCGGAGACAACCCACCACATATATATATATATATATATATATGTAGGGCATTTTTTGTTCTTACAGTTTAAGGTTTTTTAAAGAATCCGCTATTGGGTAGCACAAATGTACCCTCTGAAGCGCGTTACCAGAAGAGGCGAACTTTAGCCTAATTGGCACATTATGTAACTTAGGAATATCCACTTCGAATGAATTATGCGGTTGGAGCTAGCTACAAGATGCACAGCTAAACAGAAATTCTGCATTATCTATTGGTGCTTTTGGTTCTCTCGCACTATTTCGGAGTGCGTCTAGTTTAAAAAAAAAATTGCGGCGGCGTTTATCTGAAAACTCCTACCAAAAGGACGGCCCTTACGAAAACAGCCTCCAAACTTGCAATATGCACCCTAAGGAAATTAAGAAATTCGCTTCGAATTTCGATGCTAGTCTTGCCCTCGCCATATTTAAGCGCAATGCTTCAGGGGCGGCTTGCACGGTGCATTTCACCTGTGCATACATTCACCCATGGTTGGAAAGCTTTGCTTAATAACCACAGCATGATGGCGAGTGCCGCGTGATGAATCATTTCGTTTGTCACGAAGGCTTTCAACCATGGGCGAATGTCAGAACCGGTCAAATAAACTGATCGTGCAAACCGCCCCTGCTGCCGACAGTACACGGGAAACGACAATACCGAAACAAACAAAAACGAAAGAGATCGGCAGGCTCCCGCCCACTGCATGCCCGGGGAACAGCGCGGGCAGACGACGTGCCTAAAAAGGCACGAAGCGTCTCGCCCTCCACACTTCGGTGACGGAGCGACGACCCACATCAGAGCTGCTCCACGCGCGCCTTGCAAAGGCGCCAGGATTCGAACGTGGGTCTCCCGCGTGTCAGCTAAGCACTCTAGCCACTCGGCAATCTCAGTTTGCGGCAGCTTCGTTCGCACAATATTGAGCGTAGCTTCCCGGTGTAACGAGTAGATGGCACTGATCGTGGGCGATTCTTATCACATCCCAAGACTTGGTCGTATATCGCGCCTACGTCATTCGCCCAGTTTCTGTAGCCTCACCTCCTTGCCTGTTCGCAGCTTTATTCCGGTGACGTCTCGGTGAAGACCGAGAGATAATGCCTGTGATAGGCATTGGCAGAGTCGGCGCTCCTTGTGTTCTTCCACCGTGTTCTGCTTTACCTTCAGCGAAACATGACGGTTTCGAAGATGTAAAGTGTGCACGGGATAAAAAGAGTTGCCATGTGAAGCATTCGGGATCAGAATGCGACTCCTCGATATCCCCCTTTCCGCGCGATGCTTTGTACCGTGTTTCACCGTTGGTTTGGAAACCGAGACCCCTTGGACAGCTGACATAGGCGGGACATTTGAAACGTGCTAGCTCAGTGGCTTACATTTAGAGCTGCTAGTTCGATCCATCAAATGAATGCACATAATGCTCGCAGTTACGTGGAGTAATCACTGCGTCGAAGTGCTGTAGTAGAAATTTGACTATCAGAAATGCCATTGGTCCAGTTATATTTTTCGTGCGTTATAGAACTACACATCCACCGTCGCAGGGCTTGAACAAAATGTCCCGTTTACCGTCTTTGCAGAAGTGAAAGAAGCCATCGCAGAACCGATGATGGGCGGAGCCAGCTACTTGCACTACACTTCGGATGACATTATGCGAAGGTATGCGCTGAAAGATGCTGTGCACACGACGTTCGCACTGGAACAAACGTTGTTCCATTCTGAACAACACATGTTCATAGACAATTAGGGTTCTTGCTTGCACGAGTAGAGACGTCACATTAATTGCGGTGTTTTGTGTATTCTCGAAAGTCGTGAGTGTGTTGCAGGCTACATACTAAAGACCGTCCATCATGTCCCACGCTTATTCGGCGGCCTAGAGACACATGATGGGTCTTCGTCGCCCGAACACCCTTTTAGTGCTGAGGTTGCGTGTACTCCATGCGACCAGTTCTGAAATGCGTTAAGTTCAGTAAAGCCAGCAAGCTGCGCCGTTCAATCTTACGGATGCACCTCGAGTGGTGCTAGCTTAATACGTTTTTCGTCAAGACCTTTCGATGATCTCCATTTGGTTCGAATGTACCGTCATACACTCTAAGAAAAGTTCACACCCTTTGAGTCGTATCTTGCCACACAACAATAAACGTCATCTGTCTTGTCCGCATTTCCTTTCTTCAACGCTGCGAGCCCTGTACTTCCCAGTAACGAACGGCATGCCTGTTATCAGCATGACATAGCATTGCCGACAGGAAAGTAGCGGGAGCGGCGTTTTCAAGAAAGGAAACGCAAGCAAGGCAGATGACGATCATTGTTTTGTGGCAGATATACACCCCAAAGGGTGTAAACTTTTTTTTAGTGTGTAGTGATGCCGAGTGCACAGTCTCTAGCCAAATTACAGAATGCGGGCCAATATGGTTCGATCATCGCTGCTGGATTTAAGGTCGCGTGTCCATCCGTTTCTTAAATGTGATCGCGCAGTCAGTGAGAAAACCCGAAACACCGCGCTGTTCGATCGATCCATTGTACAGTCAGCCGCAAATGTTTACGGGATCTGAAATACGTGGCGGGGCGACGCAAAACTGCACTGCATTGTTGTGCAATGTGGTGCCGAGGCCGCGCAAAGCGCGTCTGGCGCGGAAATGTCGGGAGCTTCAACACCACGATGCGTGACGGTAGACGACAGCGCTGTTTTATGCCACTCTGCGACGCATTGCAGATCCCGCAAGCTTTTGCGGCTGACTGTACGAACGCAGAAGCCAACATACGGTGCGCGTGCAGTGGCTGCGTACGCCAGAAATTCAGTTTGCCCGGTTGTACTACTCGGGAAGTGCCGTGACCTTGCTTTTTACGCGTCAACGGTGCCTCAGGATACGCGGCGACCAGCTCGACGTGACCCTCGCCTTCCGGTCGTTCTCGAGCCACGGTCTGCTGTTCTGGGCCGGGGACTCCAGCCAGCAGAATCGGGGCACGCTCTACTCGCCTTCGGACTACCTCTCACTGGGACTCGAGAAGGGCCTGCTCACGCTGCGCTTCAACCTGGGCTCCGGCGAGGCGCAGCTCTGCTGGAACACCACGCGCGTCGACGATGGACGCTGGCACCGCGCCGCACTGAGCCGGAGCCGCCAGCTGGCCACGCTGGGCCTGGACGGGTCATCTCCCGTGGCGGTCACGTCACCAGGACGCTTGAGGCAGCTTAACGTGCGCAGCGGACTGTACATTGGTGAGTCGGCGCACTGCCTGTTCACCAGTGGTAATTAGCGTAGCGTCGACTAGTTCATCACACTGAGAAAGTGATGCTAGCAACGTGTAATTTAATTCGTAGGTGCGATGACAGCTTCAACGTAGATTGAAGTCGTTGCATGAGGAACAGGGCGGGAAATGCAGGAAGGTGAACCAGAAGAAGTCTGGTTCGGTGGACTACAAACTGGAAGAGGGGAGCGTAGCAATTGAGAGGGGCTGACAATGGCGTTGTTGCAGAAGTTCCTGTAACGTTCCTTCTGTAGTGGTTCAGGCTTTGCTGCGGGTGCATGAGTAATCATCCACTTCGTCAAGCAAGGCCTGCGTAAGGAGAAAGTGACTGAGCACTGATTGCAACGTCATTCAAGACGAGTAGCAGAATAGGTTGCTTGTTCACCCAGAACATGACATGCATAAGTTGTGCGAAGTGGACAATCTCGGGGCTCTTTATTTCCTACCCAGATTGTGGCTTGGCATTGTTTCGGGTGTGTACCGCAGCAAACGTTCGGAGTAATGCGAGACGAGCTCTATGGCGATTCGTATTAGAGAAGGCCCGCGGCACCTGTAATATACCGGTTGGTTCCCGGCGGTAGCTTAAAATTGTTACCGTGGAGCATAAGCTGCTGCTTTCGATTCATTAATTGCTTGCGTGCCGTAGTCGCGATGCATTGGAGAACTCATTGCAGAAGACAGTTGTCGCTGACGCACACATTGCGGTAGCGGTGATGGTCTTCTCTTGAAGGACAATCCAATCACGATGTTTGCGATTTGTACAGGAGGAGGCAATAATGAGAGCGAATGCATTCCGGCAGGTCATGTGATGCCGTGAAGAGAGAACCTGGAGTAAGTGGGCAGGCTGATGATCTAATTGGATATTGGTGGGGAAGCCTAGCTCCGTGCAGTGTGCACCCGTGAGCGAAAGTATACAGACGAGGGACTGCGCGTTAAAGCTGATTCTTTCCTGTGCCTGCCAATGTATCTTGTAACTCAAGAGGGTGCCATTGGGAACTTTCCAGTGTACTCTTTAGTTTCAGTTCATTCTGGCGACCCTGTGTTCCTTACACTTCTGCTCACGGGTGTGCATAAGGAGGCTGATACTGATACTCAGCTGCAGTTCGGGAAAGTTTTCTGGCCCACAATCTATGCCACTCACAGATTGGACAGCTTTTCGCAAAGAGTGAGCGGATGACTCCTCAACGGTTGTTACGGATGTCCAACAGCGTGGACAAAAACTCCAGCAGGACGTAGGCAGATATTCAAAACAGATCGCACTCAACGATCACACTCAACACTTAATGTTCACAAGCATTCCCTTTTTCCGTCGGCCATTTCCCAGTGGAACAAGTTAACTAACAATATTGTGTGTTGCAATAACATCGACTCTTTTATTAACTGCATTCAGTGTATTGACTTGTCATCATGATTTTTTTTTCATTGCATCTCTGTACCACTCCTGCACGGGCCGTGAAGGGCCTGCAGTATATTCAAAAAAAAAAAAAAAGAACGTAGACATACCGGCAGTTGACACCCACTTTCTTCACCTGCGGGAAGCACGTCGATGCATTTTTAGGTGGTGGAAATGCCAAAAACATAATCGCAAATTGAAACTACGTATAGCGAAACTCACGGCAACCGGGGAATTTTATGCTGGGGAGCTCAGCCGGCACGACTGGCGACAAGTAAGCAGTAAGTTGCAAGGCACTCTTAGCACGGCCAAAATATGGTCGCTGCTACACGATATTCTTGACCCCACGCAAAGCGACTAGCCAGGAAACAATCGAACGTGACCTCCACAACCATCCGGGTTCTGATGACGACATCCTGGAGTAGTTATGGGCGCGGTACATAGGTGATTTCGAACCCGCACAGGGACAACCACGACCTCGACAAGCAGTCCATGCACTCACACAAAACGCAACCCCAGGCAAGGACAAAATAAATAAGCTCCTGCGCAATCTGGATGACAGAACCATTCAATATCTTACTGACCTCTTTAATCATCATTATGAAGCGGATACGCTACCATCGGAGTGGAATCACGGGAACATGACACTCATTCCTAAGCCAGGCAAACCCTCCAGCTTAGAACATATGAGACAAACATCACTGACTTTATGCCTAGGGAAGCTCCTGGAACACGTTATTCTGAACCGACTTCAACGTTACCTGTTCCAACAATGTTCTGATTGCGGCCCCACTTTTCTATGCACGACAACCTTCTTCAGCTGAAGGTACAAGTCCACATCCCACCATACAACATCAGAGTGATTCTAGCACTCGACCTGAAAGGCGCTGCCGACAATGTGGCTCACTATACCATCCTCACAAACGTAAGTCTCAGGAACTGTGGTCGTAATACTTAAAATTACATACGCACCCAAGTGACCGCACAGCCACAATAGGCATTGGATCACTCAGAACCCCAACGTTACCTTCCCGAAACAAGGAATCCCACAAGGTGCTGATCTATCACCTACCATTTTCAACATTGCTATGATGAAATTACGTGAGAAACAACGGAATACCGGTAATCAGGCATGCAATACACCCCGATGATATATCTGGACCACCACTGGTTCCGAAGGTGAGAAACAAGACGTCCTGCAACAAGCGACTAACGTCGTCCAGGAATATGCAGAAGCAAATGGTCTCCGATGCTCCGCCCGAGAAGTCGGAACTATTATACGTTCGATAGAAATCCCGAACAAAAGTCAATGAAATGACCCCAATCACACTAACCATTGACGGTAAAGAAATACCCATAGTAGACCGCGTCCCCATCCTCGGCCTGCACATGCAACAGGACGGTGGAGGCGAATACACCTACCAAATCTTGCGAATGGTCAGCCACACATCACCAAAAATACGAACTGAAACAAGGCATAACACAGCTCGTCCAGGTTCTCATAATCAGCCGCATCGCCGACGCTGGCCCGAACATACCACTCACTCCCAAACAAAAAATCAAATAGACATACTACTGCGGAAAGTATACAAGCAGGCAATCGGCCTACCAGCGGCAACAGCCACACTCAGGCTCGAAGGCCTCGGAGTCCATAACACAATAAGAGAAACCATACACGAACAGGAAGAACGGTCCTCGTGCGCATAGGTGACGAACGAGCAATCTGGCCTCCAAGATCCGGGAGCACATCAAGGTAGCCCCCAGAAGCATGCACCCGGAACAGCATGCCGGTTGTCGCCAAGCTCGCGCAAAGACCATTCAGACAAGATATGGCACCACACTGCACAGATATGCCATGCAGTATCCCCAGAAAGCAACCATGACGGCCAGCGTTGTCGACCATAACCTTCAAGAGGTGGGCTCTGTGACGGTGTCCACACTGCCGACGCCCTCGAGGTGGAGGATACAGTTATCGTCTCTAGTGTAATTAACGAGCACGTCACAATTACTGACTCCCGGGCAGCTTGCCGTAGCTACGCGACAGGCAGAATATATTCCATCGCGCACCGACTTCGCAAAGAAACCTCCCAATTCCCGGACGTTGAAATGGTATGGACTCCAGCACACGAGTCCCTCCGTATAAATCATCGTTCGCATACTGTGACCCTAGCCCATGCCTCCCGGGCGCCACAATAGAGGGATACGGCCGCATCTATGGAGCACGTATCGTTGCAATACAAGGTCATACTACAACACGACACATTCAACTGAGGATACCCACCTCCCACGCGAAGACGCCGTAGCATGGCGACAGTTACAAACCAACACATATCCCCATTAAAGCAGACCTACACGCAATTCACCCTACACTATACTCGTGTAAATGTCCCCCTTGTAAGGACTACGCCTGTCTGTATCACACCACAATAGTCGTGCCCCAACACAAATGCAGCCCCGCAAATACCCAACCCCACACCTGAGAAGTGGGAGGTCGTACTGACTAGCACGGAGCCTCGTGACCAGCAGAAACTGGTGCGGCGGGCCCGGGAGACAGCAACGGCCGCAGGAGCCTCGGATTGGGGGGCGCCTCCCTGCACAAGCAGAAAAAAAAACCTGTTTGTCTTCTTTTCAACAAATGTTTCTCGTCCTTCACCTGTGCCGATGGTACAGGTGAAGTGGTACACGGTACATGGGGTACATGGGTACATGGTACAGTGGGTGTCTGTTATATCATTGAATAGTAACTGCGGTCGTGATCGAAATTTCATTTCCAGAAGTTCAAGCTTCCGTCAATCAATACTGTACTTTGGGAGTTGCCCGAATTTTCACGATTAGATCGTGAACCCATTCATTGATCTCTACGTATCAGTTACTGGAAGGTACTCGTCTGTATCCATATCAATAATTTTTTTTCCTTTTCTGCCAATGCAGGTGGCATCGGTGACGTTACCCACGTGACCAGAGGGCGCTACAAGTCCGGCCTAGTCGGCTGCGTGGCGAATCTGACTCTAGCCGGTGACTATCACGTCCGGCTCGTCTCACACGCAGCCACGGGCATCAACGTCCAACCCTGCCTTTGAAGACCTGGCGAAGCACCGCTACAGTAGCCCACGTAGAACAGCCCTGCGTTATTAACATGAAGTTCGCACAACCATGTTCCAGGGTAACCCCAGTCGTCTGTCGTGCCCACAGGCTGTAGAAGACGGAACAGGGGTTAATGTGACATGCCAGTGTATCTCGCGCTAAATCTGTGCAATAGCGACAGTTGTGAGGACAGTTCGGCTGCCAGATTTCCCCACTCTTCTATAGTCCGCAGTCAACTCGGCTTTGCTAGCACTTCTCGGTAGTTCTTTCCCCATCCGAACCTTACAGTTAGTGAACTCCGTTTAAAGGCATGAGCTGAACAAATGATCGCTGCTTCGACCTTCAGTTTGCTGATGTCAGCAGTCGAGAGAATCTGCTTAAGGGAACCAGCAGCGCCTTCGCTATAATGAAAAAGAACCACAGTCATAATGTAAATGCTTTGTAAACAGTGCTAAAGACACTTCGAAGTAAATGACAGCCACTAGGTTTACCTCCAATGTAGCCTCCCGATTTTGACGTAGTTCAGAGCACATTACTCGCTTCCTTGCATCACACACTGGGCGCACCAATTCCCCGGGGACCATTAACACACGATGCTGGGGCTGCCCTGGACGTGAGGAAAACCGAACACGAAGCTGCCGCGAACGTGGATAACAGATGCAGAACTCCTGGACTCGCCACGAACACAATGGCCTGCTTGTGCGACGCCTAGAAGCCACGCAAGTGCCCACGACCATTCACTTCGTTATTTTTCGTCTCAAGCGCCAGTGCAGACGTGCTCTCCTACGACATGACAAAGTATGGTCACCTCCCAAGCAGGCAACTATTAAATCACCCTGTCCTTCGATGCGCAGTGGTGTCGTGAACATTGTGAGAAGTGCATCTGTCAAAACAGTACTACGGGTGCGCTTCTTTCTTTCGTTATAGCCGGATAGGTCTGCTTACGTGGCCCGAATAGAAGTATATAGCGTTTTATTTGCCCCCCACCCACCCACCCATGCAACTGTGCGGCTTCCGACATCCCCCTTCTGAAGTTGCCGGCGCAGCTGCTTTAACAGAACTATGCCGCTTACCAGCTTGTCTACGCCTTCATGCATCCAAACAAGGGACTGTCATTGACACTCATAGGATGGCGGCTTGTCACAAGGCGCCGTTGTGTTGAATGTGAGTGAAGGTGAAGAGCGGAAGTGTTTCTGTGCGGTGTTGTGTGCCCTAATCGCTCCTTTTACAGACGAAACCAGTGTTCCTTTTCTGTTAGCACCCCTGTAGGCGAAGAATGCGCCAGAATCATTGTAAACTTGCGATTAGCTCTGAGAAAACAACAGTCTTACGTGGAAGATGCGGCAAGGTGCAACCACCTCGCAAGGCGAGTGGCACGACAGGACAGTCGTTACTATGCTGTCAACAGCAAAAAAAGTGTGATGCGTTACCTGTAATTGTGTAGTTCCTTGGTGTGCCATTCTTCACTACAGGAGTGCTAACGGATTTGTTTCTTTCTTTGCTGAAACTGCAACTGGGCAACATGTATTTGTGCGATGAATCACGATACGATGCCGTGAGAGGACTCTTCACAATTCATATTGTGGCTTAGATTAGGCTGATCGCAAGGCGCACTGAGAGGAGGACCGCGTTTCGAATGCGCCACCCGATATGCGACTAGCACAGAACATGTAAACCATAACGGTCACATCCACCGACCACAGAGGCCTTCGGAGCCGCATGCTCTCTTTGCGGAGAAAAAACAAAGGTGTGCGCGTATTGTACTTTATGACTGTGCTTGTACGGATTCCTCGCAGCAACCACTACTGTCGCCTATGTAAGACCTCTATAGTTCAAACCGGTAGAACACCTATCATGCATACGACTACGATTTCAATTTCGCGCCAGAGAACAGTCGAGGGTTAGACAATGAATTACACTTCCATGCATGTAGGTTAAAAATCAACACACGCTACTGGCTGTTTTCTGTTTTCGGTTAGCTGTATTAAGGAAAGCAAACTTGTGCCACTAATGCTGTAGCACAGCATTCTGCTTGCAATCACTTGTCGCAGTGAATAAATCACACTACTATCGCTACAGCGCAAATATTGCTACAAACGCCTGAAGCTGCTGAAATGAGCGTGTCGAAGGCTGTGTAGCATTAGCGAATTGATGTCAGCATGAAACCTGCGAAGAGAAATTTCAGGTACGCCTTCTTACATTGCGGGACATGCCGTGCACGAGGCAGTGGTTGTCTCCTGTCACACTCTAATGAGCATTTAAATGAGGCACAGAACTTCGGCATTATGTTGGGGGGGGAGGGGGGGGGGGGAGTCCCAACAGATAGCACAAGAAAACGTAACAGACTCTCGTGTACATTGGTTCTGTCAGGCCATTGCAATAGGCGTAGTTCTGTATGAAGGTGATTATCCGAGTATTCTTATTTTTCGAATTGTTCATAACCTTTGCGTGTGTCTCTTGCTCGGGATCAGTGTTTGGACTCTTGTACATCTCTTGCACCTTCCCATTGTGATATGACCCAGCACTTCGCTCTGTGTGTGCATGCCTCACAGTAGGGACGCTGGATAGAAGACACGAAAAGGCGGCGAATTCTATTTGGGTCCAGCTGGCCAGCACCGTTAGGAGTTGTGAGTGGTGCGTCTGAACCTACTGCAACCAAGTAGATCGCGCCTACTCCTTACCGCTCTTCTTTTATATTACGTGAACTACATACTTCGCAAAGTACTCGGTTAAGGCTGTCCCTATGACGTATCGCAAAACGGTCTTTCGATCCGGCGTCCGCGTTTGTCCTGTTGCTAATTGAAGGTAGTTGAGCAGAACGGTAAGCGTGAAAACTGACCTCGGATAGGGCGTGAATGAGACGGCATGACAAGACCATATATTGTGGGGAAACGCTTAGCAGGGGTTATGGTAAGAAGACGTGTAAAACCGACATTGTTCCTTGCCGCAAGTCGCTGTTTGTGCTTGTCCTTTTATATGATTCTGCTTTCCCTCTTCTATTATTAGTATTTATGTATGAAATAGAGCTTGGGAGATACGTGGCTTCGTTAGTCAATCACTGGATCCCTTATGAGGCTTTGTGAATGCTTCGTTTGAAGGGCATTTTTCAGTGTACATATCAGCGCGTAATGTTTTCGATTATTGATTGCGTGTGTCGCTCTGTTAGAATCAAAGGTCTATGGTAAGTAACGACAGGTAAGTGTATGTATTGATGATAGATGAAGTCCGTTAAGCGAGGAGGCTCGCTTCAGGGAGCTAACACCACGAGCGTCACACCTGTAGCACAGCGCCTACATTGCGTATGTTTATAATTGGATGCTGTGTGCTCTGCTAACTAAAGCCCTTGTAACACCGAGATGGAGAAGTAAAGGTTGACCAAAGCACTGACGATGTCTGAGTCATTCTCTCGCACATTGTTGCGAGTGCCCTATTGACGAACTTTGTTTCGAAAGCCATGGACGAGATTCATGCCATCAATCAGGTAATCGATGAACACGTATATGCTGCTTTCACAGATCATGAAAAGGCATTTTAATAAGTTCAGATACCATCAGCCATGGAGGCGTTGTTTAAGGAAGAAGTACACGAGGCATACCTGAATATATTGGCAAATATCAACGAAGATTGCAGAGCTACCTTCGATCACCACAAGAAAGGGGTCAGGCATGGGCAGCGCAGTCCCTCCAAAGCTATTCACCAATGTATTGAAGCTACTAGAATGGAAAGGCCTAGGAGCGAGGATAAACGGCGAATATCTCGGCAACCTTCCATTTGCAGGTGGCATTGTCTTGTTCAGCAACACTGGGAACGAACTACAACAAATGATCGAGGTTCCTCACCGAGAAAGTGTGAGAGTGGGTTTAAATAGTAATATACAGAAGACAAAGCTAATGTTCAATAGCATGGCTAGAAGACAGCATGTCGTTCAGAAAAGAGCCAGGAAGAGAGCGGTACGGGTCGGGAGCAAACGGTTCTATTTACGTTAAGACAAAAATGGAGCTGAGCAAGCGATGTAATGCGTACGGTGCTTAAGTGACATTGAAAGCATATTTAGCGCCAGCGAAGGACAGAAGGCAGACGACACCACAATGCGCCTTCCGTCCTTGTTCGCTGGCGCTAAAATGCGTTCAATGTCAGTTTACCAACACGCCCAACGAATGGTAATTACCTATTAGACCATTACGGTTACAGAATGGACGTCAAGAGAAGCGCAGTCGAGGACGGCAGAAAACTAAGTAGGGTGATGAACTTCCGAAATTTGCAGCAGTGATTGGAGATCGCCCTTCGTCCTCTAGTGGACGTAAAAGTAGGCTGTGACAGCACGACCGGTCACGTAATATTAACTTGCTAACTTGCGCCTCTCGCAGCATATTGCAGACACGCTGCCATCATTACCTAAACCCATAACACCTCATAGTTTGTTTCTTACCTAAGACGGTAGTACATCTCTGGTCTGCCAGTCCGGCTACACCAAAAAAGTGGCTGTGCATTCCGTTGCCTTCCTGCATCAAAATCGTACACGAATTGTGATTACCGATGAACTGTAGTTCGCCAACATTGTATGTGTTAACAAAATGATGTAAACACTTCATAATGTATTTGGTAAGGAGGGTATTACTCAAATTTACAACAGGCACACAAAAACAGAAATCCTATACGGTGTTACCGAAATTATGCTTTACAGAGAGTTCGCGTACATCTCGGCCGCTTAGTCATGCCTTGCATGAGTGCACGATAAGCGAGTAGAAATGATTACGCATTATCTGGCAAGTTCCACTACGAAGTCTCTGCAGTAAGTTTGACCGTCGTGCTTTGCAATACGGTGAACCTCACTTCACACGAATCGCCTAATCATCTTGCAGGCGAGCGCGACGCGGCCGACCCGCAACACGTCTTATCTGCAGCATCGTACCAGGCATGATCCGGCGGCAATGTTCGACGTCGCGATCGTGGCACGATAACAAGCGGCCACGATCAGCACCATCTACGCGTTGAACTGGGAAGCTACTATCGTTATTGTGCATATAGCGCTGCCGTAAACAGCGTATGCCGACCCGTTTCTGTGGCCAAGTATGAAGTCTGTACACAGAATATGAGTGGTCCTGTTTGTGGATTTCTTAAAGTTATTTTAAGTGTACGGTTCTTGTCCGTTACATTTTCAAATGAGTACCTTTTTTTCAGTGAAACGTAAAAGTCGGTACAAAGATGTGTGCGATGTAGTTCTCCCTGTGCCAATGTACGGGGCCAAGGGCAAGACGTGCTTAAGCGGATGAAAAGAATGCAGGTAACGCCAGGGACCAAGTCTTTCATTTTAAAGCTTCACATGGGTACGTTGACAGTCAAAACCTTTTTAGAAGATCGTGGTTTTTTCTTACCGTGGCGATCACATTGCTTCATCTGTAAGAAACCAGAAACTATAGATCATGTATATATTCCTAGATTGTTTGGCGGGTGTCTTCTTTTGGGATGTACTTCAGAGGACTATCAAAAAGGACTCGTTTAGATCCACAGGGCATTAGACATTTATCTATAGAAAAGTGTCTATGGCGCGCCCGTATGGCGGGGTTGAACTGTGATCCGGAAGCTCGGCCTGCACGAATTCTTTTTCGAGAATGCATGTCCAGATTTGTTGAAATTCAGAAAGCACAAGCTTTTGTACCTGCGTGGCTGTCAAGGGTGGAACCCTTGACCGCGCTCAAAGAATTCTAAAATAGCCAGCCCAGTAAGGCTGACACTTGGTGCAGAAAATTTACTAACTTATCTTGTTTTCTCGAATGTCGTTTGTTGTTTGATATAGTAGTACAAAACAGGCAATAAAAAATTGGCTCGGACTTAGCTAAGGTTAAGCCTGGATATATCGATCCGAAATGGCTCGGTGATGCTTATGGTTATGCTTTATGATTTATCCTATGGTTATGCTTATGGTTTAGCTTATGGTTATGCTTTACGATTCAGCCCATGGATATCTCTCAGCTGACATGGCCGAACGTCGCTGTTCAGCTTCCTTTTCACGCCGTTTAGCGAGACGTGCCTGTCGTGTACTTCTGGCGTTTCAGATTCGGCTTTGCTGCGTCGTTTAGCGAGACGTTCTTCTCGTTGTTCGGGTGTCTCGGACGCTCGTTGAGCTTTCAGCCTTTCATCGCTCCTTTTCAGCCAACTCCCGTGGTAGCACTTCTGTATCGGTAGTATCACTCTCTTCTCCTTCCATGTTGAATGCGCACGCCTATTCTCTGGCAAGCGGTTATATAGTCGCCCTCCGCGATAAACACGCGCTGGCGGCGAACGTCAAACGATGACGCATAGCGCGCGGCAGAGGCCACCTGCGCCGCGCGTGACGTCACGCGCGGCAGCGGCGAAAGGTCAGGCGACGGAGCCGGCGGCGGCCACCTGCGCCGACTCCAAACACGCTTAGGGCCGATTTACGCTGGAGCCGCCCATCGCCGCAAGCCGCACTGCACGCTTGCGGTCGCGCGAAAAATTGCACGTATGCAGCACTTGTGCACAAATTACCATTTACACTGTGTGCACAGTGTATACCTTACACACTGTAAATCGAAATTTCTGCAAAAGTGTTTTTTACGTGCAATCTTTCGTGCGACCGCACCGCACGCTTATGGTCGCACGAAAAATTGCACGTATCCAGCAGTTGTGCACAAAGTACCATTAACACTGTGTGCACAGTGTATACCTTACACATTGTAAACCGAAATTTGTGCACAAGTGTTTCATACGTGCAATCTTTCGCGCAACCGCACGCGTGTGGCGCGGCGGGCCGATTTACGTTCGAGCCGCCCATCGCCGCAAGCCGCACCGCACGCTTATGGTCGCGCGAAAAATTGCACGTATCCAGCAGTTGTGCACAAATTACCATTTACACTGTGTGCACAGTGTATACCTTACACATTGTAAACCGAAATTTGTGCACAAGTGTTTCATACGTGCAATCTTTCGCGCAACCGCACGCGTGTAGTGCGGCGGGCCGATTTAAGCTCGAGCCGCCCATCGCCGCAAGCCGCACCGCACGCTTATGGTCGCGCGAGAAATTGCACGTATCCAGCAGTTGTGCACAAATTACCATTTAGACTGTGTGCACAGTGTATACCTTACACATTGTAAACCGAAATTTGTGCACACGTGTTTCATACGTGCAATCTTTCGCGCGACCGCACGCGTGCGGTGCGGCGGGCCGATTTACGCTCGAGCCGCCCATCGCCGCAAGCCGCACCGCACGCTTATGGTCGCGCGAGAAATTGCACGTATCCAGCAGTTGTGCACAAATTACCATTTAGACTGTGTGCACAGTGTATACCTTACACATTGTAAACCGAAATTTGTGCACACGTGTTTCATACGTGCAATCTTTCGCGCGACCGCACGCGTGCGGTGCGGCGGGCCGATTTACGCTCGAGCCGCCCATCGCCGCAAGCCGCACCGCACGCTTATGGTCGCGCGAAAAATTGCACGTATCCAGCAGTTGTGCACAAATTACCATTTACACTGTGTGCACAGTGTATACCTTACACATTGTAAACCGAAATTTGTGCACACGTGTTTCATACGTGCAATCTTTCGCGCGACCGCACGCGTGCGGTGCGGCGGGCCGATTTACGCTCGAGCCGCCCATCGCCGCAAGCCGCACCGCACGCTTATGGTCGCGCGAAAAATTGCACGTATCCAGCAGTTGTGCACAAATTACCATTTACACTGTGTGCACAGTGTATACCTTACACATTGTAAACCGAAATTTGTGCACAAGTGTTTCATACGTGCAATCTTTCGCGCAACCGCACGCGTGTAGTGCGGTGGGCCGATTTACGCTCGAGCCGCCCATCGCCGCAAGCCGCACCGCACGCTTATGGTCGCGCGAGAAATTGCACGTATCCAGCAGTTGTGCACAAATTACCATTTAGACTGTGTGCACAGTGTATACCTTACACATTGTAAACCGAAATTTGTGCACACGTGTTTCATACGTGCAATCTTTCGCGCGACCGCACGCGTGCGGTGCGGCTTGCGGTGATGGGCGGCTCGAGCGTAAATCGACCCTAAATCGGCCCTTACGGAGCCAATTTACGCCGGCTCGCGCGAAGCGCGGTGTTTTCTAGCATAGTGAAGCTTCTGTGGCCAAGTGGTTAGCGTGCTTATCTCACAAGCGAAAGGCCGACGTTCGAATCCTGGCTCCGGCGTTAGCGCCTCTTCAAGATGCGCGCTGAGCAGTTGTAGATGATGGTCACCGGAGCGTGGAGGAAGAAGGCGAGGCTTTTGTGCCTTTTAGGCACATCGTGTCCTCTCGCTGTCCCCCGGGTTCCGAAAGGGCGGGTGCCCATAAAACTTTCTTTGTAATAAATCGTTTTCCCGTACACTGTCTGCAGAAAGCGGCAGCTAGCACGAACGATTTATTTTACCAGCGGTGTAACTTCCCCCATGGTTGAAAAACTTCGCGAGAAATTCCCACGCAGTTGTTTGACCAGTGACGATCGTAATGATTCCTCACGCGTCACTCGCCATCCTACTGTGCGGGAACTTTTGTGTACATTTCAAGCGAAGCTTTCCAACCATGGGTGAAATTACACGCCGATAAAATACATCATGCAAGCCGCCCATGAAACATCGTACTCGACAATGACGCAGCAAGCAGCGGGCATTGAGAGACAAAGAACGCCCTTTGCACATAGCATTCGGGTTAATAAAGAAAGTGAAATCAACATTGGCCTCCGAGATCGTGCGCGCGCCGCACCATCTCCGAAGGCATGAATCAACCAGCACCATAACTGGATCCATTCAGCGAGACAACAGCCGCGGAAAATGTCGAACGAACAGCCAAAGAAAGCTCCGGCTTAGATGTTGCAACACATTCTCGCAATATACCGCAGCCAATTTTTACGACAGTTCAAATCATCCAGAAAAAGGAGGAAAGCTGATGCAGAAGGTTCTGGTAAAACTGTATTGTACACTGTAACCTGATTGATCGCAGCGAAACACACCTTGCATCTTGGCAAATGCTCACCAGCCATCTGCATAACCGCAATAGATGAAGTTATAGTGACAGGGACTATATTTTCTACCACAAAAGCATATCTGACGAATCCATATATGCAGTTCCGTACCGCCACGCGGGATCTTCTATTGCATCACGTTTCCACGTTTGCTTCCAGACTGACTGATTCGATGCTATACGGTAATTTAGTAGACAGAAGACTACGATGGCAAAGTACGTGTGAATTTCAGGTTAAGCTCTAGCCTTTTTATGATCTTCCCATTTGTTGGTGGCCAAACCTATAACTATACAGTAGTTGGTACGTCGTTAAAAACCTAACCTGAAAGAGAACACGCGATGGCTGCAAATCATGGATGCAACGCATATGAATGAGTCACGTTTTGCACAATATCAGTCTGACAATGCTGCTCATTTGTCTTGTACGTTGTACATAAGAAAAGTTTCGCTTATATTCGGTCAAATGAGGTTCGTTAGGCAAGGGTACTTTGAGGCCATATTGCAACTAGCCTCAAGCAATTTATAATGCACGGAGCTGCTAGCGTGTAACCAGCACTATCTCCTGTGCTCAGAAAACCACAACAAAATGTTTATTTTTTGTACGTCACATTACTTTCCTGTAGTGCTGTGCAGTGCAAGTTTGCTTCAATATCTGTAATTTGTGAAGGATCGCGCTGCGTACTAACGATAACCCAGAATAACTGACAGCTAAGCATCCAACAATATTCTGCAAATTATAAGACCGCACGGTCGGGTTCTGTGACACGCAGTACGTGTTGCACACGAGTACAAGCGACGATGTAGAAAACATCAACTACACATTTCGCTCATTAACGGACTTTCAACATGAAAGAATCCGTGCGCTTTTCATAATGTTAGAGCCGTTGAGATAACTTGAAGAAATGCATTGACCTATGCGCACGTTCTATCTCATAGGACGCTTTTATAACAGTATAACAATGTAATGAATTTCAGTTTTCGCTATTAGCAGTAATAGTGCTGCAATAATACATTAGGCGCATTGGCTATCAAAAAGGGCATCATCCAATGTCAAGAGACCGGCTGCTAACGAAATTCTTAAGGTATATATATTGGTGAATGAGCAGATCTGTGATGCGTTAATAATTTTACTCACACGGGCAACAGATCGCATCCCTTCCATGTGGGGTGCAATCGACGCGTCATTGTTGCACACTGAGTTTTCGTGGACGTCGTATGTGGTGCACGGCGGAAAATTGTTGCGGTCAGAAACTATTTTCACAGCGCTTCTTGCCTTTCCTCATAGAGAAACCAAGTTAGGTCGCTGGCATGGCGATTATTTAGTGAGCGAAGAACGTGTACACCACGGTGGCCTGCTCATAGTGCGATGCGGCATCTAGACACCGTCGCGTTCTTGCGCGCAAAAGTCTGTTGACACAAAGAGAGGTCAAATAGGTCAATATACCCGAGTTGGTACGAAATGACGCCAGAGCCCAGTCTCGCTCATTCGCCGTCTTTTCCCAGCGGATGCAAATTACGAGGAATGTCTTCGAGCACCAACAAGCGCACGATTTCATCCCATATCTGCTTTGTTTAAATGAATACGATGACCTTGTGATCGTCACAAGGCGACAAAGCCGCGTGATCTGGCCCGTTGAGGATATCCTGAAGAACTTCGATGATTCGCACGTTTTACTATGTGTCTTCGCAGGCGACAACTCTCTGCACGACCGGGAGGTAAACTGACAGCACGTCAACGTGGTCAGGACGGATTCACTCTGCAATCCACCTGGATTGAGAGTGGATCCATATCCACCGTACGGTCGGCTCTTTCTAGAACTACGTATATTCATGGTGACAGGTGCAGCCTGCCTTCTTTAAGAGAATGTGAGCAGGCGACCAGGTGGCACGATGCAGATCGAAGGGCATTTCTCGAGTATTCGAGTTACTGTTCTTTAATGCAAAAGGATAGACAGTTGGGCGAGTTGGTACGGTAACATGATTTTGGCTTCTAGCGCGAAGTGAAACACGGACACAGAAAGGAGCAGACAGGACGACAGCGCTCGTCCTGTCTGCTCCTTTCTGTGCCCGTGTTTCACTTCGCGCTAGAAGCCAAAATCATGTTACTGTTCTTTAGCTTCGTGTGCTCCTGGATGCCAGAGGCTACCCGGTGGACTTCCCGAGACATCTCACGCGTGGCAACCACAACAAATGCGATGGGTCCATCTCCGGATTGCGAGGCAGGCTTAAGCCGAGTACCGAGGCTGCGACGAGGTAGGCAACCACCTTCACTTTCGAGACAGCTTGGACAACAGCCAGAAGGCCTGTGCCATTCAGTGCGACGGGCCACCACTCAGCTTCTATGCTCGCGAGGCAGCCATAGTTCATGGCATGCAACCATTGATTAAGCAACTTGGTAGGTTAGCCACGTCGAAGCCAAGCATAGGGCTCACCCGATAATTTGGATAGGCGTTGACTTCCAGCTCTTGAGCACTTCGCATTTGCAGCATGCTCTCGGTAAACGTTCTTTTCAACCGGCTCTACCAGCACGTAGTTCCACCTTCAACGAATTCCACAGGCCTCCCTTTTATTGAAACGTTCCGCGTCATGCTTTGCGGAAAGGTGAAACTTTCCTATCGCTCATTTCAAATGAACGGACGGATCACCTTATCAGTTCGCAGACGATTGCGACGCGGCCGACCCGCAACACGTCTTATCCACAGCATCAGGCGAGGCGCGCTTCGGCGGCACTGTTCGACGTCATGCTAGCGAGCTAACAAGTGCCACGATCAGCGCCATCTACCTGTTAAACCGGGAAGCTACTATCGATATTCTGCATATATGGCTGCGGCAAACCTCATTTGCAGAGCCGCTTTGGTGGCCGAGTGGTTAGCGTGCTTAGCGAACACGCGGGAGACGCACGTTCGAATCCTGCCTGCGGCGCCTTCGTTCGAATCCTGCCTTCAAGGTGCGCGCGAACCATTTGAGGTGTGGGTCGCCACTCGGTCACCGGGGCGTGGAGGAAGAAAGCGCTTGGTGCCTTTTAGACACCTCGCTATCCCCCGGGAACCCTAAAGGCCGGGTGCTTGTTATACACTTTTTTTTTTTAAATAAATGTATTTCCCGCACTGCCTGCAGCAAGCGGCGGCTTGCGCGAATTATTTATTTTAGCGGCGGTGTAACCGCACGCATGGTTGAAAAGCTTCGCGAGAAATTCCCACGCAGTTGTTTGACGAGTGACGAACGTAATCTTTGATCACGCGTCACTCGTCATCCTACTGCGCGGGTCCTTTTGCGTACTTTTCAAGCGAAGCTTTTCAACTATGGGTGAAATTACACGCCGGTAAAATGCATCGTGCAAGCCGCCCATGAAATATGGTACTCGACAATGAGACGCAGCAAGCAGCGAGTATTGAAGGCCAAAGAAGCTAACCCTCGGGTTAATCTCATCATCTCCGAGGCCATGATTCAACTAGAAGTGTAAAACTAGTGCCGCGGAAGAAGTCGAAGGAACAGGCAAAGAAAGCTCCTCAGAAAGCTCAGCCAGGCGTGAGTGCTTTCGCCTTGCTTTGTTTCACAAACTATATTTCCGCAATTCCTACCTGCGCGGTAATCTTACATCTCCTACATCTCCTTACCTACAATCTTACCAATCTTACCTACCTAGCAATCTTACCTCTCCTACCTGCATTTCCTCTCGCATTGATCATAGACATAAGGTTGGAATCATTCAATGCCGCACCAGAACCTGTAACGAATCATTTATTCCTAGGGCCTCTCAGGAATGGAGCCACCTTCCCGGCGCAGTTGTCGCAATCAAGGACAACTAACAGTTTCGTTCGGCCTTATCAGACATCATCACTTCCGGATAAAATTAGCTGATCAATTTTGCTGTAATAACTATCCATTTTTGCTGCTTTGTTATTTACGTTCCTTAGGCGAGGGTACTTTGCAACTCACCTCAAACAATTTATAATGCAATGGGCTGCTATCGTGTAATCAGCACTACTTGCTGTGTTCAGAATACCACAAAATGTTCATTTCCTGTTCGTCATCGTACTTTCCTGTACTGCTGCACAATGCAAGTTTGCTTCAATATCTCTGGTTTTTGAAGGGTGTAGGAGTTGAGGAGAACTTCGAGATGAAACACTTGGGAGGTTTATTTTACATTATGTACAGTGAGGGTCAATGAACAGTTATAGAGTCATTACGGGCCGGCAGCAACTCGGACGCTGCGGCCCGTGGCAAGAAGTTCGAAAGAGATGAATCAAGGGATGCTCTAGGAAATCTCTAGGAATGTTCTTCTGCTGCTCCCGGTCTGCGTCTTTTAAGCCCTTCGGTGTCGATAAGACACGTCACGTTCGGCCAATGGGAGAGCCCGCTCAGGTGACGCCATTTTCAGCCAATGGTAGGCGCCCGTGCGATGGAGTCACACCCAGCGAAGAGAGTCGCTGCTCGGGTGTTTGTCCGAGGGCTTTCTTCTCCCTGCGGTCTTGCCTTGCTGACTTGCAATGCGCCATCACCATAGAGGGAAGGGGGCGACGCCACCAGGTTGTCACGGCGCATTACAGCCGTCTTTCTTCGGGACCCACTTTACCTGCAACAGTACCAGGACGGAAGAGACGCTTCCCTTAACTTTCGGGAAGAGCCAAGCAGTGAATAGCTCCACCGGCTGCACACGAAGTGGGGTCCGCCAACTTGTTTGCACGTGTCGTGCCTCAGGAATGTGGCATCCGTGCTTCTGCTCTCCTTAATTAGCTGTGGTGTGATTCGATGTGGTCTGGGGAATTCGAAGTAGGCTCAGGAAACGGCCCCGTATCTAACAAAGGTCGCGCTGAATACTAAAGATAACCCAGAAGAATTGACAGCTAAGCATGCTACAATATTCTGCAGTTTATACGATAACACCGCACGGTCGTGTTCTGTGACACTCAGTACGTGGTACAAGCGAGGATGCAGAAAAGTTATGAACTACTCATCTCGCTGATTAACGAATTAACGGCCGTTGACACGATTTCAAGAAAGACGGTGACCTATATATACATATATCTCACAGGAGGCTCGCACAACAGTATAACAATGAAATCAATTTTCATCATCATCATCATCATCATCATCATAATCGTAATCATAATCATAATCAGCCTCGTTACGCCCATGCAGGGCAAAGGCCTCTCCCATGCTTCTCCAACTACCCCGGTCATGTACTAATTGTGGCCATGTCGGCCCTGCAAACTTCTTAATCTCATCCGCCCGCGTAACTTTCTGCCGCCCCCTGCTACGCTTCCCTTCCCTTGGAATCCAGTTCGTAACCCTTAATGACCATCGGTTATCTTCCCTCCTCATTACATGTCCTGCCCATGCCCATTTCTTTTTCTTCATTTCCAGTAAGATGTCATTAACTCGCGTTTGTTCCCTCACCCAACCTGCTCTTTTCTTATCCCTTAACGTTACACCCATCATTCTTCTTTCCATAGCTCGTTGCGTCGTCCTCAATTTAAGTAGAACCCTTTTCGTAAATCAACTTAGTAAATCAACTTTATTTTTAACTATTTTGCAGTAATAGTGCTGCAATAACACTTTCAAAAGATGAAGCACCAACAGCGACAACGCACTAAGAAGGAACAAAGACAGGACAAGGCGCTTCCTCTCTTTCTTCCCATTCCAGAAAGCGCCTTGTCCTGTCTTTGTTCCTGCTTAGTGTATTGTCACTGTTGGCGCTTCATCTTTTGAAAGCTATGCACCAACTAGCACCACAACGTGTTTTACTGCAATAATACATTGGGCGCCGTGGCTATCAAAAAGGGCATCAGCTATGCTGCAGTTTAACTGCATTCGTCGTCGCGCCTAGTCGCTACATGATCCACCCAATGTGAACAGTCCAGCTGCTAATGAGATTCGTAAGGCAGATACATCGGTGACTGAACAGATATGCGACGCGTTAATAATTTTACTCACACGGGCAACAGATCGCATCCCTTCCACGTGGGTTGCAATGGATGCGTGATTGTTGCGCACAGAGTTTTCGTGCCATCTTATGTGGTGTACACCTCGCGTAACCAGTGGACGCCGCAAAATAGTTGCGGTCACAGATCGTTTTTTCACAGCGTTGCCTGCCTTGCGTCATAGAGAATCGACACAAGGTCGCTGGCATCCCGATTATCCTCGTGAGCGAAGAACGTGTACACCACGGATGTTCATAGTGCGATGCGAGGGCCCAGTCCCGCTCGTCTTCCACCTTTATTTTTACGTGGATGCCAATTACTGGGATATCTTGGAGCACCAAGAAACCCACGATGCCACCCACTTTCTGCTTTGTTTCTACGACGACCTCGTGATCATCACGTGGATACAAAGCCCTGTGATGTGGCTAGTTGAAGATAACCCGGAGAACGTCGATGATTCGCACGTTTTGGTCTTTGTCATCCCAGGACAATGGTCCGGTCGTGACACACTGGCATTACCCTTGGACGTAAACATCCAGCAGGTCCCGCGGATGCACGTTTTGGGTTCGTCAAGGGAGTCTTATTTGTGCGTAGTGGTCAGGACGGATCCTCTCTGCAATGTACCTGCATTTGAATATCAGGGCACGTGCACACCGAAACGTGCAGCTCGCTTTATTTCGGGGAAAGTTAGAAGGCGACCTGGCGTCCGAGGATATTTCCCGGGGTCTTCGAGCTGCTGTTCTTCAGTTTCGTGCACTCCTGCATGCCACAGCCTACCTGGCGAACTTCCCGAGACACGTCACGGGTCGCAACCACAACAAGTGCGATGGGTCAGTTGACGGATTGCAAGAAAAGCTGCCTCTAGACGTTGTTACGTTTCGCCTACAACGCGCGGTAATGCCGGCGCGGATGCAACGGACGCCGGGGCTTTGTTCAAAGCGGCGGACATTTTGGCCCGTTCGACGCCGCCGCAACGCCTACCCGCCAAGCGTGTCCAGGCGTGTTTCAGTGCCACGTGTCTTCGTGTGTGCGTGTGTGTGTGTGTGCCCTCGCTTGTCAAAGCGCGGCAGCCGGGGAGCGGAGTTCCCCGAATGAGGAGCCTGGAGGTCTCTCGGCTCAACCGTTCGCGCCGTCGTGTGGGCGGGTTGGCGATGCGTCACTGCACTCGGTTCAGCAGGTCTCTCGGCTCGACCGTGCGCGCCGTCGTGGGCTCATGCTCCGCCGTCCCGTGACCTTCATCCCGTGACCTTCATCCCGTGACCTTCCCTTTTGGACCGCGACGCCGAGAGTATAAGAGCAGCTGCCCCCGGACGCCAGGAGAGAGGCTCCGATTTGTACTGTTGAGTTACGTGCTCTCCCGTCTCTCCACTTCGGTCGACCTGACCGGCCGCTCTTTTGCTATGTTAGAATAAACAAGTTGTTCTGTTACCAGTGTTCTCTTGCTTTGCCGGGACCTTCGGATGCTTCCAGTGCCCCAGGCCGCCAGGCCAACGCTACCCTTGGGGCTTGCGACCCATTGGCAATAACGGGCGTCAGCACCGAGACCCCAACAACTCGTGCCAGCGGTGCGATTCCAACATCTGGTTGCCAGCGGTGAGATCGCGACAACGGAGGCCAGCAGCGAAGAGATGCGGTTGACTGTATGCTGAGCAGCTCAACGACCATCCGGGAGCAGTGCAACGAGCCCTGTGTGATGACTGGTTGCCTGCAGCGGAACGACTGCGCTGAAGTCTTGGCTGCGAGGTTTGGTGAGTGCGGGACTTTCTTCTTCTGAGTTTTGCCAGGCTTTTGTTAGTGTCAGAAACAGAGCTGGTAATTGTGGTTGTCGTTGCTACCGGGTTAGTTTGCGGCAAGACAATAGTAGGCAGTAGAGAAAGCAGCATTCAGAGCAGCCATGGATTTGAAGTCGTTGCGCAAACCGAAATTGCTGGAGCTTGCAAGAGAGTTGGGTCTGGATGTCTCAGACAAACTCAGAAAACCAGAACTGCTAAGGGCTATTCTTGAGTTAGAAGCTGAGGATGACGAGCTGTCGGAATGCCTTGAGACCATTGAGGAGAGGGAGACGGCAAAAAGACAGGAGCGTGAACTTAAAGAACAGAAAGAGAAAGAGGAGCGTGAACTTAAAGAACAGAAAGAGAAAGATGAGCGCGAACGTAAAGAACAGATAGAACGAGAGCAACAAGAGAAAGAAAGAGAGCGCGACCGTCAACACGCTTTGGAAATGAAGCGTCTCGAGTTAGAGATGGAACGCGCTCGTAATGGAAGTCAGGCACACGGTGCAGGAGAACGAGTATTGTTCAAAATGACTGACCTGATGCGGCCGTTTAAGCTTGGAGAGGACATTGGTTTGTTCCTGGTTAACTTTGAGCGAACGTGCGAGAAGCAGGGGTTCTCTCGGGAAACGTGGCCACAGCGCTTGCTCACTTTGCTACCCGGCGAGGCGGCCGACGTAGTCGCTCGCTTGGAGAGAGAGGAGGCAGAGGATTTCGACAAAGTGAAATCGAGTCTGCTAAAAAAGTACAGGCTGTCAGCGGAGGCGTTCCGTCGGAAGTTTCGGGAAAATGAGAAAGGCAAAAGTGAGTCATATACAGAGTTTGCCTACAGGCTTATGTCAAACATGCAGGAGTGGCTCAAAGAAGAGAAAGCGTTTGGTGACCACGAGAAAGTTCTGCAGTGTTTCGGGCTAGAACAGTTTTATAGTCGGTTACCTGAGAACGTGCGGTACTGGGTCTTGGATAGGCCAGACGTTAGTACGGTGGCTAGAGCCGCTGAGTTAGCCGAGGAGTTTGTGACGCGTCGGGCTCGCGGAGCTAAGGACGGTCAAAAGGGTGAATTTGGCTCCAAGTTTGAGAGGCCGAAGTTCACACCCATGAGAGCAAAGGGGGATACACGTAGTGCGGATGCGAGTGAAAGCAGTCCGACCGAACGTAAGGAGACGGCGGCAACCGAAGCCGAACGCAGAAAGCGGTTCGAGACGAGGCAAGCGCGCGTTTGTTATACGTGCCAGAAGCCGGGTCACTTTTCGGCGCAGTGTCCAGAAACAAAAACACAAGTCGTGTTTTTGTCTATATGCAGCACTGACGAGAACATGAAGCTTCTCGAGCCTTACATGCGAGACCTCCTCGTGAACGGGAAAGAGTGCCGAGTGCTTCGCGATTCCGCAGCTACAATGGATGTAGTTCACCCCTCTTACGTAGAACCCGATATGTTCACGGGCGAGTGTGCATGGATCAAGCAAGCAGTGGAAGCTCATAGCGTGTGTCTGCCGGTAGCAAAAGTGCTTATTGAAGGACCTTTCGGAGCACTTGAGACGGAGGCCGCAGTGTCATCTATGCTGCCCCCCCAGTACCCGTACCTATTTTCGAACAGGTCCGATCACCTCCTGCGCGAGAAGGGGCTTTTGTTTGGTGAGGCTAGCGTTCAGGCCTTAACCAGATCGAAGGTTCGGGAGCTCGCTGCAAAGGCGGTAGTTGCGGGGCCGACGTTGTTGAACGATGAGAAAGGGTCAGAGGCGCAGCAAGCTGGTATTCAGAGCACGCCCGAACGGGATAAAATTGAGCCTGTAGCGTTAAAGGCACCAGATACTGGAGAGGAAATTCCCGATGCGGCAAAGTTAGAAGAGCTTCCGGTCGAGCTTCCGGGACTAGGCTCAGTGACGAACAGGAAAGACACCGATCAAGTCATTAGTGACTTAATAAGTAAAGCATCGCTGTCGCCTGAGCAGAAAACCGAACTACACCAGCTCTTACAAGAGTTTCAAGGTCTGTTCTCTGAGAGGCCTGGTAGGACTTCTGTCCTTACCCATGACATAGAACTTACCTCCCCAGAGCCAGTACGATCCAAGGCGTACCGGGTGTCACCCCGCCAGAGCGATATTATGGAGGCTGAGGTAAAGAAAATGCTACAGCTCGGTGTTATTGAAGCGGGTGAGAGTGATTATACCTCCCCTTTGATTTTAGTTGAGGTACCGGGCAGGGAACCTCGTCCTTGCGTCGACTACCGCAGGCTTAATTCCATCACTAAGGATCAAATTTATCCGATCCCTAACATCGAGGAGCGCCTTGAGAAAGTGAGTAGCGCTCAGTTTATTTCCACCCTAGATCTTGTCAGGGGTTATTGGCAGGTTCCACTTACAGAAGAGGCTAGTAGGTATGCGGCGTTCATTTCACCAATGGGGACATTCCGTCCTAAAGTTTTGAGTTTTGGTTTGAAGAACGCGCCATACTGCTTTTCAAGCCTCATGGATAAAGTGTTGCGGGGACAGCAAGAATTCGCTTTACCGTATCTAGACGACGTAGCAATATTCTCCGCATCCTGGCCTGAGCATATGGCGCACTTACGGGCAGTGCTAACCCGCCTGCGCGATGCGGGCTTGACAGTCAAAGCTCCCAAGTGCCAGTTAGCACAGGCCGAGGTTGTCTACCTCGGACACGTGATTGGTCAGGGTCGTCGCCGCCCCTCTGAAATAAAGGTGGCCGCTGTGCGAGACTTCCCGCAACCGCGCACGAAGACCGATATTCGGTCGTTCTTAGGTGTCGCCGGCTACTATCAGAGGTACATCCCCAGGTACTCTGATATCGCGGCTCCCTTGACGGATGCTCTAAGAAAGACAGAGCCGCAAACAGTCGTCTGGGATGAGACGAAGGAAAGAGCTTTTAGCGCCCTAAAGAGCGCCCTAACAAGCCAGCCTGTGCTACGATCGCCCGACTACACAAAAGGGTTCGTTGTTCAGTGTGATGCTAGTGAGCGAGGCATGGGCGTTGTACTGTGCCAACGGGAAAATGGAGAAGTAGAACACCCCGTCCTGTATGCTAGTCGTAAGCTGACCAGTCGTGAGCAGGCGTATAGCGCTACCGAGAAAGAGTGTGCGTGTATCGTGTGGGCCGTTCAGAAATTGTCATGTTACCTAGCCGGCTCGAGGTTTATCATTGAAACGGATCACTGCCCTCTCCAATGGCTGCAGACCATCTCTCCCAAAAATGGCCGCCTCCTGCGCTGGAGCCTCGCTTTGCAACAATATTCCTTTGAGGTGCGTTACAAAAAGGGGAGTCTCAACGGTAACGCCGATGGCTTAAGTCGAAGCCCCTAACGTGGGAATCAGCCTCAAAATTGCTTGTTACTGATGTTTTTCTTCCTGAGGCAGGATTTTTAACCTATTGCTTTTGTGTAGTGTTTCAAAGTGATGATGTGCTTTTTAGTGTAATTTTTCCGATTTGTGGACGCGTTCTGAGTGCTGCTAAACTACTGTAAGGAACTAGGCAGCAGTATAAAAGGGGAAAGAGCCTGGCAGGGCTTAGTGAGGGTTGTGCCGTGCTTGCTGACTGAGCGGTTGACTTTCGGCGTAGTTCTAACGCTTGCCGGAAACGAGAACAAAAATGTCAACTCTCCCGAAGTCACTTTGCAGTGTCCTGTGTGCACCTGAACGTGAGAACGAGGCCTTCTCTGTGCGCTGCGCTCAAGAAACGCCAAAGGACGCCCGACTACGGTTATGAGCATCATCGAGCGACATCCCTCCGGACAGCGGATGCAGTCCCCTGACCATCGGGATCTCCTTCCCCCGGCGGGGCGGTCTGTTACGTTTCGCCTACACTCTAAGCCGAAAACGGGAAAAAGGGGACTAACGGCAGCCGTTGGACCTTTGGATCAACGGTTAATCCACCGTGCGTGCCGTGTGAAGAGGCGAAGTGTCGTGCGCAAATTTGTGGGACTAAATGTTCGTCCTTGCAAGGTAACGGTCGACGGTGGGGATCAACGGCACAATTTAGTCCTTTGACTTTAGTCCCTTTAGAGAGGGGGGCTCCGTGTCCCTCTCATCCCTGCCTGGACGGGGTGGCAGCGGGTCATAAAACACTGTCGCTCTGCTGTCATCCCGCCCACACTAAGGTCAACAGGCTTTCGCCATTGGCTAACATTTTGGTGGGATTCGGGCCCTGCTTGCGTGCACTCCGGGTAAGCGCGCGCAAGTCGGGTCCCGGGGAGACCACATCGGGGCGTCTGAAGGTGCGTACGTGTTCCTCTCTGCCGGCGGCGGCCCCCTTTGTCCGCCGCCGGCCGATGGTTACTTCGGCTCGTCGGGGTCCCGGCCTCGGCGGGCGCACGCGCACTCTTCCGTCGTCTCGATGTCCTGAGGCAGCGTCTGCCGATCGTGCCCCCGTCTGTTCGTCTGTCGTTTCTTTCTATTTCCCTTTTCTCTACTGTGGGGCGCGCGATGGCAGGCGCTCACCGAAGGATAGGCAACTTCTTACTGCTGGGGTTCTTCTTTCTTTGTTCCTCGTTTCTTTGTTCTCTCTCTGTCGCGGTGCGCCGATAGTGGCCACCGGCGACCATTCGGCCATGTTTTGTGTAACTAGCTTCAGATTCGGACGGGACGTTAAAATTGATGTTTGTATTGACTTCCACTTTAATAAATGTACTTTCTGGCTTCTCGAGAGCTTTGCCTAGGGTCTCCCTTGCTGCGCGCGCGGTCTCGCCTTCCCCCTAAGCTGGGGCCGGCGGGGCGCGTACGCGCGCAGCTGCGCGTCGGCACACGGAGCGGGCCGGAGCAGGCGCGGACGCGGTGCCCTGCACGCATGGCGCCTCGGAGTGCTCGAACCCGCGGTGGTCGTCCGGCGCGCGCGGAATCGGAGCGTGCGCGCCGTGAGCGTAGCGAGGAGACCACAAATTTTTCTTTTGTTCTTTCTGGAGGTGACGACATAATAGGTTTTGTGACCGCATGCGGCAATGAAAGTGACAAAAAAGAAAAGAAGAAAAAAGAACATTGTGCTTTGGAGGCGTCTGGGAGCTTGTCTGTGGTTTTGTCGACAGCGTCTGTTTCATGTGCGCCGCGGTGCTTTGGTGGTATATGGTGGCCGAGTCAATGGAAAATAGCAACAGAATAGGCAGAGGGCCAACTATAAAGTTTTTATGGATGGCTCACACAGTCAAAACTTACACACTTATGGCTTGATGCACGGAATTGTTAATTCTGGGGCTTTTGCTATAATGACCTTTCATATTAACGAACAATTTATTGTAGTCCCCTGAAGTTTACTATATTAAGATTTCACTGTAGCATCATTTTCAGTATTCCTGAATAGCACTTTGGTTTGCCACCTAGCACCCTGCTGCTGAAGTGACACTCAACGAAGTAAATTAAATTCACTCAAGGTGCCCTAAGTTTGCCCATCTGACCAGGATATTAAAGAGACACTAATCCCCGAATGCAGAGATCTAACTTGGATCCGGCTTGGACTTGACTTGACGAAGTCGGCCCGAAGCAAAAGGCGGACTTCCAAACGCCCAAGTCGGCTTTCGCGTTTCATAGACGCTCAAGCTGACTTGCTTCGTCAAGTCAAGACTGTGCTTCAATACAAAAGCAGGTTGCTCGTCTGTGTTCGAGGTTAACAATAAATTTATTAGCGTAAGGCACGTTGTACAGCAAAAAAGTGTGTATCTTTCCAAATTTCCACCAGGGCATAAGTGCTGAAGTATAGTTTGCGTAAACTTATTCTATCTGGCTACGTCCGCCGCTGCGATGGGTAGTGTTGCTTGCGGAAAGCGCGCGTTCCCGGCGGATTTAAGTGGTCTTCAAGTTTCGGTGTTTTGGCGCGCTTTTTGAGTTGCAGGTTTCACCATCTTTTCAAGTCGCCGCTACACTTTTAGGCGACAGTGTATTTGAGTGCAAATCAATTTTATCGTCACATATATTTTGGTTTTAGTTTATCTTTAACTCAGAGGTCTTGTTGCATGTTTGTTGCCGTAGAGAAGCGAACGAAATGGTTGGTTCGTATGGTGGTCTTTAAACGGCTTTTGTTCTCGATTGCCGCAAGGCGTTCATGCGCCGTCTGGGCCGGCAACCGGATACAAGAGGCCGAGACGAGGCATACGGTCGGTTTCTGAGGGAGCTCGCTCCCTTTTCGCCTATAGGCATTCCAGAAGGAAGGCGACGGCCCGTGTTCTGCTCGGGCTACGTGGCCCTTTGAAGAAAAAGCCAACCTATTCGAACGCACTAGGCCGGAGTCACAAACAAGAAAAAAACTGCAACATGTGCTGCGAACGAAGAGTACCGAGCGCCGTTGAGTCCCCTGCCCGGACCCATATGGGTGACAACACCCGATAAAAAACAAAATAAATAAATAAAATGACACGTGCAAACGATTTGTCTGCTTCGCATGGAGGGTTTGTCGAGAACAACGAGAGGGAGAGTGCGGCACCGTCGTAGACATCGCAAATTGGCAGTGCGTGTCGTCTGCTAGGAAAGTGTCGTCTGTTAGGAAAACAAGTTGTGGGGCTCGCGCGACGGCCGCGCGCCGCATTTGGTACGAAATTGCTGTTCTGTCAACAGGCTTTGACGCTGAAATGTCGCACTCACGTACGGTCTCCTCCCAAGAGAATGCACCGCAGCGTAAGACGGCAGCCCGTTTTAAAGAAGACGAAAAGAGCCTGCCGACGACACTCCTGAACGGCTACAAGCATATTGTGGAATGCAAGAAAACTGGCGTCGCGTCGTTGACCAAGAAGAATCAGACATGGAAAGAAATAGCAAAACATTTGAATGCCAACCATAGGATTACGCGGCGTGATCACCTGCAACTGAAAAAATGCTGAACCAACCTGAAGCAAAAGCGGAAAGAGGAAGCTGCGGAAGAAAAGGGAAAGCGCCACAAAACTGGTAAGCGCACATGTTCTGCATGACTGACTTATTTGGGCTACTTTTTATTATGTGTAGTCACAGGAGATGAGAAAATACGCTCGCAATCAATCTTTCCGCGACTGCGGGAAGCGCACCAGCATCGGGCGCGGGTGCTTCGCGATGAGCAGAGTCACCTTTCCTACTGCGCGGCACACTGTTGACTGAGGAATGCGGACCGGACCTCCGGTGACTGTTTGAAACGTGCCAGCGCCGTAAAACATCACAGCCATCAGCAACTGCAGCATGGGAGGCACACAGTCGGTCCTCTATTGTCCCCGCTTACCCGGATAGGCAACGTAGCGAGAAGTCGCACGGCGTTCTTCGTGAATCTGCAGCGACCGAGGAATTGTTCGTCGTCGTACAGCTCCATCGAATTCCCTCGGTCACGTAGGGTAGGTCGCGGAATTTTCGGCAAGGGCTGCGCCTCTGAAAATGCTGTATCCATGGCGTAGCAAGCAAACTCGAAAGCAGCTAACCTCCGCGCGACGTCCGTTCGGGAGGCTGCCATGTTGGAATAACACACGAAGTCAGTTTCAAGCTAGCCCGGGAGCAGACTTCAAACTTGAGCGGACTTCGACGCAGCCAAGTCGTTCCCAAGTCGTCCTCAAGATCAAGCACGATTTACGACGCGCGGCGAAGCTGTCTTGAGACTGCCAGATGTCAAGTTCGAGCCAAGTTAGATCTCTGCATTCGGGGTAAGTGCTTCTAACTTATATTTGACTGTGACTGCTCCTGACTTAATTTCATTTTCATGATTTTACTCTGGCTATGACACGTTTCTTCTGCTGTATACTTTGGAGTTGTTTTATTTTGTTTGAACTGCTGCATATTTTCAGTCATTTTTTTTATCTCCTGTATTTATATGTCATTACTGTATACCAAGGACTTGGCATTTGTATGCTAGTATTCCTTTTTTTGTTTTGTTAATTGTGGCTCAAGATGATGGTGGCAATATGTAATCAAAAATAAACATGGGTTACTTGAGTTCGATCATTGTTTTTGCTTGAAAAGCTATGGCAACCTGGAATTATTGGAAAAGTGATTTCGGTGCATGACTGAAAAGTATGATTTATTCCAAACACTATATTCAATCAGAAACACATTGTTTCGGATTGAATGTTAATCATTCCTGTTTGAACCGTTAGCCTTTAGAAGAACATTAAGGTGGTATAGCCATTACCTTTATGGTGGGCAACATTTAATCTTGGGGGAACAACTGTTGGTTTAGTGGAAGTACTTGAAAGGAAGAACATTTCTCCGGAGAAGGGCGAACAGATAGTCTCTGGGCTAATTTAACCAGCCCAACCATTGGTCCTCCCTGGCTTAAAAGTTGCTCCTGCAGTTACTCCCTGTGGACTAACCTGAACAGACTAACCGTTGGTCCTCTAGGGACTAACTGGGAAGGACTAAAAGTTGCTCCTGCAGTTACTCCCTGTGGACTAACCTGAACAGACTAACCGTTGGTCCTCTAGGGACTAACTGGGAAGGACTAAAAGTTGCTCCTGCAGTTACTCCCTGTGGACTAACCATAACAGACTAACTAATGGTCCTCTAGGGACCAACTGGGACTGACTAAAAGTTGCTCCTGCAGTTACTCCTGTAGACTAACTTTAACAGACTAACCGTTGATCCTCTAGGGACTAACTGGGAGGGTCTAAAAGTTGCCCTCACTTTTAGTCTGCAGTAGTTGCTCCCCCAGTTAGGCCGCTGCATTTGCTCCCGCAGTTAGTCCAAAATTGGTTCAAAATCTGTGGCAGGTCATTTAGTCCCCCAAGAGACCAACAGCCATACCCGTTTTAGTCCTTTTTGGCTTAGAGTGTACAACGCGCGGTAATGCCGGCGCGGATGCAACGGACGCCGGGGCTTTGTTCAAAGCGGCGGACATTTTGGCCCGTTCGACGCCGCCGCAACGCCTACCCGCCAAGCGTGTCCAGGCGTGTTTCAGTGCCACGTGTCTTCGTGTGTGCGTGTGTGTGTGTGTGCCCTCGCTTGTCAAAGCGCGGCAGCCGGGGAGCGGAGTTCCCCGAATGAGGAGCCTGGAGGTCTCTCGGCTCAACCGTTCGCGCCGTCGTGTGGGCGGGTTGGCGATGCGTCACTGCACTCGGTTCAGCAGGTCTCTCGGCTCGACCGTGCGCGCCGTCGTGGGCTCATGCTCCGCCGTCCCGTGACCTTCATCCCGTGACCTTCATCCCGTGACCTTCCCTTTTGGACCGCGACGCCGAGAGTATAAGAGCAGCTGCCCCCGGACGCCAGGAGAGAGGCTCCGATTTGTACTGTTGAGTTACGTGCTCTCCCGTCTCTCCACTTCGGTCGACCTGACCGGCCGCTCTTTTGCTATGTTAGAATAAACAAGTTGTTCTGTTACCAGTCTTCTCTTGCTTTGCCGGGACCTTCGGATGCTTCCAGTGCCCCAGGCCGCCAGGCCAACGCTACCCTTGGGGCTTGCGACCCATTGGCAATAACGGGCGTCAGCACCGAGACCCCAACAACTCGTGCCAGCGGTGCGATTACTACAACGTGTGACTCGGCTGCTACGACGAAGACAACCGCGGTTACTTTCGAGACAGCTTGGACTACAGCCAGAAGGTTTCCGTCACTGAGTGTGAAAGGCCAACACTGAGCTTCTACGCTCGTGAGTGAGCCATATTTCTTCGTTTACAGCCATTCGGTTGATGCCACGGTTAAGCCACGGTAAATGAGATAATGCATGAACGAAACTAATACCGAAATAATAATGACAAAGCAGTGCTTCTGGCCATCTCGACCCCGTGTAAACTATGGCGCAAGGCCGAGTACCACATGTTCCATTCCCGATTTGTGCGTCAGTTGTGAAAACATATCAACGCCATATATCGCTTACACCAAGAAGCTATTTTCAATATGCGAAGCAGGAAGGAGTATAGGATGAGGTTTGACGCGGACAATGTGCTCGCATTGTCTATAGTTAGTGTCAGTCTCAACAAACGCATTCAATACCAATAACCCTGACTGTATCGTTGCTATCAGTGCACTGTCGTGGTTACCATTGTCACGTACTCCGTCTAAAGGTGCACTGAACTATCGTGGGCGAAATTCCACCCGTAACCTACGCCAAGCAAGATGTCTATACAAATACGAGAACACTCTCAAACGAACTAACCGTTAAATGGACTTGAAGTGCATTCATCGAAACGCAATATCCGTAAACTAAGTGCCAAAACTCTCAGAAGCACGAGAGGACGACGGAAAGGTTAGTACTAACCTATATTCAAGAACATGGACTCCTGAGCTGTCCTTGCTTGTCCTTATAGCGCAGAAAAACTCGGCACACGTTGCGCTAGTTCAACGCAACTGAAGCTCCAGGCAGAGACTAAAGGTCATGCAAGAAAGTGCGGCTCTCTATGATACGGCCCCGATCGAGCGAACACACGAAAAAGCGTTCTCCGTGCGTTACCTGCGTCTAGACAACGCGCGTTTCGAAATAGAGGGACCGCACCGACCGCACCACGAAGCTTACACGTTGATCGACCGAGTTTCAGCTGGCTTCACCTTATCTCCGCCGGTATGACTGTCATCTTCCTGATGCGCTATGACGCAAGCACTGATACCCGCAGATCGCGCTTGCTCAGCCGTTCCGGTGGCCGAGTCGGTAACGTGCCCAGCACGCATGCGCAGTGAGGCCGTGTTGTAGTAAGCCCGTGCGAACGCAGGTTCTGCAGGCGCGCAGGGGACCAGCGTCTGCTCGTCACTATTCGTATGTCGTCGTGGCATAGCTGCAAGCCCGTTGCCATGGGTCGCTGTTACTTCTTTTAAGTAATTCTCGGACGCTATGTGTAGCTTCCGTGAAGTGTACGGGCATGCGAATTCAACCGTGCATGTTTCATCCGCTTCACGCACTTCGTGATAAATTTTCGAGACAATAATTCGTGCGTGTGACAAGCGCAACGACTTTCGCGCATCACTCGACATCTTGCCGCTGCGCAACTTTCGCTCGGTTTTTGGGTGACCCTTTCAAACAACGGGAGAGGTTACACACGGGTGAGAACAAGACAAGCTCTGAAACGTAGTAACTGTATTCGCGTAAAAAATAACAAGGAGACGCGTGCATAGAATCATACGATGGGCAAGGTGGAGGAAATAGAGAAGGCAGAGATGTTAACCAGGTTGAGGACCCCACTCTGGGAGACAGAAAAGAGATGGAGATAGAAGTAGGGCAGGGCGAGGAAAGCCGACGAACAAGAATTCAGAAGGCGTGAAGACATGAATTCGCTTGCTTTCCTGTTTACTTTGGCTGCCCCGTGGCTTCCACGCAGGCTCGGTACGAGCGCGAAAGAAAATGTGCCTGATATCGCCAATGGCCTGCACGACAAAACGAGTTTACGAATATGCGAGAAAATGTTTGATTAGTGCGACCGATTGCAAATGCATCTGGTGATTGGGAGAGGTTGCAAACGGGGCGCATTTGATTCAGTCGTTTCCCACAGCTGATTAAAAAAAAAGTCAAGTGCACTACGTGGACGAATGCGAAAGCATTGAGACCTCTTCCTGATGACTCGTTTTACGAAACGTAAAGGCATTGTTTTCACGTTTCATGCCTTGTATCATTTCTTGCAACACGTGCCTAGGCCTCGTTCGCGTACTTGCGTGACCGACCAAAGGAGCCCGGTGTCGCTACTGACGGAGAAGTCGAAGGTTCGACCGTCGGAGCGCACAACAGAACTCGGCCTGCTCACTTGTCTTCTATCTTGTACATAAGCACAGTGTCGCTTATATTTGGTCAAACGAGGTTCGCCAGGTGAGGGTACTTTGAGGCCACAGTACAAATCGCGTCAGTTTCTTATACGATGCATGACTTTAGTTTAACGGATCGTTTATTCCTTGGACCTCCTCGTTCTTTCCAGTATTGCTCCCAAATATCCACTGTTCATGTTCGTGAAGCATACGAGTAAAACGAGAACACGAGCAAAGCAGGAGCCAGCGTTTCGACAAGTGGATTTGTCTTTTCCAAGGCGACGTATGCTCGCCTCGGTACCGCATATATAGCTAAGTTTCTACACATATAGCATATGTAGCTAATACTATATATCGTAAATCCTGGACTTATACCTAAGCTGGCTGCGACATATGGTAATTTATCTGATAAGGCAGCATGGTCGCATTTTGTGACACGCAGTGGGTCGACTGATTTATTTCCGGACAGAAATTCATGCGCGGATACTGAAAACACTCGTCTACCATGCTTTCGCTGCCATGAATGTACGCTTTAAATGTAAAAGCATTCGCACATTATTGATAACGTTAGGCTCTAACTAAAATTGCATGAAAAATTTACCCATTGTTCACGTTCTTGAAGAATTGTAGGTTGCGGTATCAGGACAGTAAATTTTTTTTTTTACCACTTTACCGCACTACTTTCGCACTTCCACGAAACGTCTGGTCTGCCAATGATATACCAGACAAGTTATATAAGCTACAGCTAAACAAACCTTGGTGAGGTTCAATTGGCTATAACACTAAGTTTCAGTTATTCTGCAGTCTCAACGTGCATTTATCATCACGCCCTGGTCGCTACGTTCCAAAAGAGCACGAGGGATTCAGTACGAACTCGTAATGATGCTGTTAAAATTCAACACTGCAAAATATGGGCAAGAAACAGTTCCGAGATGCAAAATAAATTTTACTCGTACGGGCAACACACCGTGTTCACTCCTCGTGGGCTGAATTACACGTCATTGTTGCACACCGCGAGCACAGCGAGTTTTCGGGGATGTGTTAAGTGACGAACACCACAAGCAACAGCTGTGCGCCAATATATATATATGTATATATAGGTCTGGTCGAAACGTGCATCTTCACGATGCACATCGCTTGCCTCTGCGACCAGCTCCTAATCTGCGCTCACGCCCTGTTTCTTTGAGCATGTCTTTAAGCTCGACCGGTACCGGCTGCCTTGCATCGCGAAGAATGGACACGAGGTCGCTGGCATGCCGTTTGTCCTGGTACGTGAACAACGTGTACGCCACGGCAGCCCGTCCGGAATTCCAGGCAGCACGACGCAGGCGCATCATGTAAACGTCCGAACACCTCGGGTAGTCGTAGTTCACGACGAACCGTGCCCCGCCGGGAACGTCCAGTTTTCGCGAGAACAAGTCGGTGGACACCAGGACGGAAGTTCCGTTCTCTCGAAACGAGGAAAGCGCCCAGTCCAGCTCCTCGTCCGTCTTTTTCCCGTGGATGCCGATCGCGGGGTGTTCTCGGAGCGCCAACAAACCCACGATCTCGTCCACTGTTTGCTTGGTTTCGGCAAAAATGATGACTTTGTCGCGTGCCTCGTCGTCGATGTCCTGGAGAAGCTCGACGAGTCGCTCGCCTTTATCTGCCTCGTCACAGACGAATACGATCTGCTCGACAGAATCGTGCGGAAGTGTCGGCTTTACATCGATGCTGACCTGGACGTAGTCTTCAAGCAGGTCCTCGCACAGCGGACGCACGCTCTGGGTTCTTGAAGGAAGCCATACTTGCGTCTGGTGGTCAGGACGAATCCACTCCCTAATGGCCTGAATTTGAAACTCGATGCCCAGATCCATCATAAGATCGGCCCTGTCAAAAACCACGTACGTGCATCGTAAAAGGTGCAGCCTGCCTTCTTTCAGAAAGCTGAGGAGACGACCGGGAGTCGCGATGCAGATCTGCGGACGTTTCTCGAGGTCTTCGAGCTGCGGTTCTTTGGGTTCGCGACAGGAGAGGCATGCAGATCTAACCTTCGTGCACTCCTGGATGCTGCAGGCAACCTGGTAGACTTCCCGGGCCATCTCACGAGTCGCAACCACAACAAGTGCGATGGGTCCATCGCCGGATTGCAAGGGGCGCTGGCTCAAGACGTGTACCACGGCGGGTACGAGGTAGGCGACCGCCTTTACTTCCAAGGGGGCAGCTTGGACTACAGCCAGAAGGTCCCTGCCGCTCAGTGCTACAGGCCAACACTGAGCTTCTATGCTCGTAAGGGAGCCGTGATTCGTCGCATGCAACCATTCATATAAGCAACCTGGCAGGTTGGCCTCTTCAATGTTCAAGATGGGCTTGGGCACAGCTCGGCCACCAATTTCGATACCGTTATCAAGTCGATAGGCATTCACCTCTATCTCAGAGCGTTGCGCACTTGTAACATGTTCCCTGTAAATGTTCTTTTCGACCGTCTCTACCCGGACGTAGTCCCACCTAGGAGGAATTCGGCAGGCTTGGGTCTTGTTGACGCCTTCCGAGCGGATTCCTTTCTTGCGCATTTCCGTGGCCGATTGCTGGCTATCGCCGTGAGCCTGTTTGTACGGTGGCGCTATCTCGTTCCGCTGCCCGTTAGCATTAGCAGGTACAGCGACCACCGGCGGTTGCAACTGCAATGGTGGTCCTACGGGTCCTACGATGATTTCATCCAGAGCGGCGAACGCTTCGGCCACCATGTTTAGCACGTCCATCTCGGGCGAGTTGAACTTCTCGCGATAAATTTTCTTGACGGCGGCCACCGAGTTCCTGCACCTCCTGCTTGTTGTTGTTGTCGTCGTCGTTCTGGCCTCAACGGTCTCAAGTTGTTGTTGTTGTTGTTGATGATGATGATGATGATGGTGATGATGATGATGATGATGATGACGACGACGACGACGACGACGACGACGACGACATATTTAAGTCACTGGCACATACCCACTCAGGGGGATTGGCAGATTCGGCTGATATTATAGATGCGTTCATGCAACACATTTTTTTAAATCAACAATTTCGAATAATTTAAAGCAAGTATAATGCAAAACAATTCCGTAAGCAGTCACTATAATTTAAGGACATCTGCATACGGGCTAGATGGTGCCTTGCAGATCGACGGAAAATAAGTGCACTGGAATACACACACCCACGTGTGTGTCTTCCGGTGCGCTTACTTTCCGTCGGTCAGTATAATAAACAGGGAAAGAACAAAGAAAATATACATATGCGTCTACAAATGGGGCAGGCAATGAGGAAAGAATGAAAGTATTAATACGATTAACAATGAAATGAGTTATATTCAACAATGAATTTCTCTACGGTGATGTCTACATCCCTATGTGAGCGCCCAAGCACAGAAGCTCTGAAAGACAGCAGCATCGCAACTGTCAATGGCAGGCCAAGCTTGCTTGCTTGCTCCTCACTTGTGGCGCTTACCCACTACGGGGGATTGTCCAATAAAACGGCGGTTAAATGTTAAAAGGAAGGGGAGAGAGAAAAACTTAAACGGAAAAGTAAATCGGGGCGAAGTATAACGTTCATACTAACTAAGAAATAGATTTACGCGGCAGATACAAGAAAAGTGTTTGTAATTGCATATAAACACCAAATTTTGTGTTTCTTTTTAGGTGGTATTGGAATATTTTCGAACACGAACTGTGCTATTTATTGATCTATCCAATCATTCGTTTCGATAATTAAAACTGTGGCCTTCTTGTGTCACGAGTCGTAAAGCAGCGCTAAACAACAGGACAAGGATATGGATACAGAAAACAGCGCTGATTAACAATCAAGTGTCCGGATTCGTTCAGTCAGCATGTATATACTCCGCCGCTATCTCGAAGCACAGAATCAACAGAAATTCAGCATGCACAGGGGAGAAAAATGCAATTAATGCGATAGGAAGGCAATCTCCTCCGGAATGAGCGAAATAGAGGGAAGGCTTACACATGCTTCGCCGCTAACATGAATGTGGAAAGCTTCGGAAATAAGACGTGCGCGGTCATCGCGGTATTTTTGACAGATAGGTCACATCTTTAAAAGACGGCTTGCAGCCGCATTCATTGCAACGCAGTGACACCTGACTATCTCAAGCTCGTTTTTAAACTTTGTTTGAGTGTTCGCACATGTGGTCATTGATGCACCACCCCGTTTGACCAATATAAAAACGCTTGCATGAACGAGGATTCTTATAAACCACACAGTCACAACAGTCACCAGCAATCCTCTGTCTGTGCTGTTTTTTACAACTTTTTTGTTGGTCTCGGGTGACCGATCGACTTGATGGCACAGGCTACCTAACTTACTTCTGGCAGAGAACAGCAACCTAACGCCTGTCCTGCTGACAACCTTCTTGAGATTATGCGCAACCTGGTGCACACATGGGATAACCGCAACCATTTGCCGTGAGCGATTCTCAGATTTAGTAGCTGCCGATTGCTTTCTTTTAAGGCTTCTTGCGAGGCTTTCAGGGATACTGGTTAAAAGCGGTACCGGGAAACCTGCGAGTTTCAGCCTGGCTACTTGCATTTCGAAGCTTGCATCCACTTCGTGGTCACATGACCTAACGAGGTCCTCCTTCATGCAAGATCTTGCAATAGCGCGCTTGACTATCTTTGAGTGCGCGGAGGAAAAGGGAAGAAGGCTCTTATGAAACCGAGGAGCGTAACCCCAACATACATGATTGCTGGAGAACGATAGCTCCAAGTATAAGAAGCGCTGCTTGTTGTCTGACAGATGCTCCATGATCAATTCAAAGGAATCTAAAACTATGCGGAACAGGTCAAATAATATAGCAGCAGCAGGCTGCGCGTCAATAGTGTTAGTATTGTAAAAAATAAAAATGTCATCAACATATCGCATCACTTTTACAGTGCTCGTCTGGCTGAGCTTAGTTCCAAGATTGCGATCATAGCTGGCTAATAAAATGTCGCTATGAACAGGGGCTGTAGATGAACCGATGTACACACGTTTCTTCTGTACAAAAAGCTTATTCTCCAAGGAAACGAAAGTGGAAAGCATGTAAAAGCTTAAGAGCTCCAAAAACCTGTCGACATTGGTACCACATGCATTCTGAAACCTAAGAACACCGTATTTGTGAATGAAATGGCCGACTTCAATGCATACATCTTAAATCTTGAGGCAAAGAGTACTATAAGTCCTTGATATCCACAGAAAAATCTCGTACAGCCTTTGGACATACCTCACGGAGAAAGGTGGAGACGCTACCGCGCGTCTTTATGAGGAAGGGGTCATCGATGTCGAGGAGGCCCAAAAACCTTTGCAGGAACACTCCCACTTGTCGTTGTCAGGTTCCGCGCTAAGAAGCAATGGCCCGAAAAGGGCACTGTTCTCTGTGTGTTTTGACGCTGAAAAACACAGAAAGACTGGTTCCTTTGCAGGCCTTTGTGGAGGAGGCCAGCTTGAAGAGTCCGGCTTTTTCGCAAACCTGAACAGCCCTTCCTTTCACCTTCGCAGGGGAGTCAATCCATGCACTTCTTTCAAGTTGCCTAGAATGGCCGAATCTGCTTTGATCTTGTACAAGCCACCAGGCATCACGACAAATCCAGCTTCTTTGTCGGACAGGAGCAGCTTTTGCCCGGCATTCCGAAGAACGGTCACTGCTGTGTTGAGCGGAATTGTGTTGCCTTTTTTCTACCTGCTGGGGCAGGCAGTCAACACCTTCTCTGATACATCTCTCAGCTTCATCTGTTCTTGCTCTACCAGCAGGTGTCCTGACGAGGCTGAGCAGTTCCGTCTTGTCCAGAGCAGGATGCTCACAAAATTTAGGACCAAGCTTGTATAGATCAGCAACATTCTTCGGGATTGAGGCATCTCCGAATGTCGTTACCTCTTGGCCTTGCCCTGGATTCCTACGTCCTCTCCTAGGCAGTCGAACCACCAAGTTGCCCCACAGGAAGTAGGCTGTCTGAGACGCCGATCGCAAATCTTGAAGAAACTTCTTCTGAGCACTGTGGGAATGCAGCTCGTTCTCGTTCGCAACCTCCAAACAGTCGGTGTAGAAGCGTACTTGTCGAAATGCTTCCGAGCGCAAAATTCGGCGCGTTCTGTTTATGTGGCCCTCTGAAGGCACGAGCCCCCCGAACAACACGGCGACTTCCGGCGGTAGGTAAGAATGCTTGAGCGAGTAAGTGTAGAGGCGAGCTCTACAAGTCGCGGTGGCGAGCAAATTGATACAAGCGACTGAACAACGGAAACACGAGAAAGGCACACACGAAGGAAAAGAGCCCGATGTAGTAGAAATAAACTGCAGAAGAGTACGCATTTGGGCTGGTTGGTTCATGATTAAGAGCAATAAAACAGCGCTAAACAACAGGACAAGGAGAGGGACACAGACAACAGCGCTGACTAAAAACCAAGTGTCTTTATTCTTTCAGTCAGCATATATATACTCCGCCGCTATCTCAAAGCGCAGAATCAACAGAAATTCAGCATGCACAGGGGAGAAAAAATGCAGTTAATGCGATAGGAAGGCAATCTCCTTCGGAAGTAGCGAAATAGAGGGAAGGCTTACACATGCATTCATGTTAGCGTCGAAGCATGTGTAAGCCTTCCCTCTATTTCGACGGAGGGAAAAATTTACTTTCTGATCGGTTTAACTGAAAAGCAACCGAGAAATCAGGTAAGCATGACAAACTTCGGCCACTTCTGCCAAGAAGCAGCTACGGCTGTTTAGGGTTCCATCTTCGAAGGAGCGATTCGTCCTGTAGGCCGCCTGGAGCGGCACTGAGGTGCTTTGTCATCCCTCACCCCGCTTCACCAGCACGCTTCACGTTCTAGATGGGTGGATCGATGCGGCGAGGTCCTTTGAAGCGGGGGCGGGCTTGGTTAACCATGCCCGACCGAAAATAGGAATGAAGAAAGAAAAAAAAGAAAAAAGGGGGAAACAAAGTACTAACAGCAAACGAAGACATGGCTGAGCCTCAGTCACAAGAATCATATTCGGGACTATGGTCCGGGCGGCCCAGCACTGGTGGGATTACGTTTAGTAACTCTCTCTCTCTGATGGGTGTCCCGCCATCGAAGTGGGCGCGTCGTCGAAGAAGCTAGAGCCGAACGATTGGGGAAGCGTTACGCCCTTCGGTGTCACTGTTGGTCACTCTAGGTGATTATTATTATTGTTCTTATCAATATTATCAATAATATTATTATTATTTACTGGCATCTCCTTTGAACGCGCGCCCTCTTTGAGACATATGGTGAAACAGTGACGTACGTATTGTCTGAAAATGTGAAAACCACCGAACTTCTTCCATTTCTCTGCGCCTCACGCCCACGTCTTCTTTCTTTTCACCCTGTCCCCAACCTTGCCATTGAACACGCACCACCACCACCATCATCGACGTTCCCAACTGGCGCATCACTCGCACCCACCATCAGTAATCTGCGCGCACGTCACAGTCCCACACAAATCGACTGTATTATGCTTATGCCCACCATAAGAACTTGCGAACGTGCACCCTTAATTGGCTATTGTGCTGCGGTTAGGTGACCTAAAATATGTAATGCCTACTTTGTCTTACTGTAGCATGTGCGTTCATCACGATGAGCTCCTGATTTATCCGAGCAGCTTCTACTGGTAGAAATTAGGATTTCATATGCGTCTAGGCCCATCACAGCTTAATGCCATGCGCCTTCGTGAAACAAAGCTCGCGGCGCCATGACAGAACAGCTCCTGCGCCCGGATTAGTCTGTTTAGTTGTGATTATTAGTGAAGATGTCTTTGCTTCCTCAAACTCATCTATTGCGCAAGGCGCAATAAAATCAGTGAGTTGCAAGTTCACCGCTTCTCGCATGTCCTCATTTTATAAGATTTTCCTTTATTTATTCCTGTTCCTTCTTTTTGTTCTCCCGCCCCTTCCACCGAGGTCATTAAGCAGTTCAACGTCGCACCCCTTTGCATTTTGTTTGATGCACCTCATGGAGACTATCGCATGTAAACAACAGTACTCGTTTGCGTTGTTCCGAAAAAAAAAGGGGAGACAACACTGATGAACGTAATAGCTTTATTGCAGAGTTCAGCAGCCTGTATTTAAGCCACATATATGTTGCCCCACTTGATTCGACAACGAACTAAATCCATCACTATTTCCATTCCTGCAAACCTATGAGGTTTTCGTCGGTAATACAATAACCATCATGCTGTTTCTCTTAGTTGTAGCATTTTTAATACACCTTGAAGCGACACTGGAAGCCATCACTTTGTGCGACACGGTGTGCAAGAAATCGTCTGAAAAAGACATCGTAAGGCGCACGTGAATTTTGGAAACTTCCGACCGCTATTTTTTTTTAACACACAATAGCACGCCTACTTCCTGAAATATTATAGGGCGTTGCTCAATATGGAATTTAATACATCATGAGAGAACAGTACACACTGTAATATCAGTATTACAGCTTATGTATGTATCCACACCGTGCATGCTTTTTCGTGGAATTATTATTGTATGATGCTGATAATTATAGAGCAGGGAAACAACCATCGGCGTCAGTTATACAAGCTAAAGTTATACAAGCTATATAAAGCTAAAGCTAAAGTGCGTAAAGTTAGTACATCTTCGCGTGGTCAAGAGAAAGACATAACGAAGCTGCGACACCAGTACTGCGATGGTCTTTACGTATTGGCTTTACTCCGCGCAGAAAATGATAGCTGTGGGTTATAAACTAGTCCGAACGTATATCTTAATGCGTACGGTAGGCGACTTTGCACTCTGCAGTTCTTTAGAAATGGTGGCCTGTTCGCAGCTGTGTTACGGGACGGTATGCATACGTTGGCCAATTTAAACTTTCCTGCCAACGACTTTTGATAGCCTGCATGTTTCTTGTCCATGTGGTGTCACTTCAGTGGCTGTTCGCTATTTTGTAGAGCTGCTTTGTTCGCGTGGGTGTTCTTTCTTCACCTTCGTTGTTTTTCAAGGAAGGTGTTTATAATCACTGTTGTTGCCATTGAAGAAGGTGCTAGACGAGTTCAATGCAGCTCTCCTACCCCATCACTCTTTGTAAGTAGACATAAAAGCTATAATTAAACGTACTATTCCTTATTAAGCCGTCCTGTGTCACACCGATTGTCCATCATCACAGACATGTACTTTTATTATGTTCACAACTAGGCCTCAATGAAGAAGACAAATATTATGCGCTACCTCGAAGTCGAACCTATGCGGTACCATGTGTCGACTTTCTCAAAACACTGCAGTAGTGAGAGGATGACGCTATTGATAGAACATGCCGGATTGTATCGTCGCCGACGTTCAAAAACGCCTGTGAGGAATATTTCAAAAGGCCACGAGACTGCTCTGCGAAACAGTATAAAAATACAAATGAACGAACAGTCAAACAATGTTGTACATTTTCCTATGTTTTTTAAGCAAACGAACAAGCTTTTTACTTAAGCTTTCTAGATAGTCACTTTTGTGTACGAATATATGGATGCTCGCGCGTGTACACGTGTCATTTGATCAAACGATAAGGTTTTGTGGTTGATAAGAGACTGCTCCTCAATGATAACGTGACATCGAAAGTAATTTATATGCGTAGGTGGGCTTTAGATCCGAGGAACTTCATTTTAACGCAAGGCCAAGCAGGTACCATGCAAGAACTTCTTAATAATCCGTGCACAATACATTTAGTGATGCTTAACAAATGGACATCATTGGCGTGATGATGCCGTGATGGCGTGATGCTTCACGTGACGGGCCTGATGGCCCATCATCTGTAGCGTTCAAGATGCTCACTTCGTGCTTGCTTCCGCTTTTCTACAGCACAGCTTTTCGGCCATCTGCTAAGGGCTAAGTAATCCTGTTCTTCTCTGTGAGTGACTTTCACACGGAGATGAATAAAGGAAAAACAGCAGTTCAGAAGCACGAGCAGTCCTCAGCAGATACCGACAGGGACATGACGTAACGTGTATTTCATGTAAGCCGGTTCCCCTATAGGCAGGAAGCTATTTTCGCTGTCACTCGGACAGCGAAACATAACAATGTTGACCTTCTTTTGCCGCAATCTCTCGTTCGGACTAGCAGAGATTACGTGTTCCAATCACTTACAAGAGTTCAATTCCCAAGAACCTACAGCGAATATGGCGTCATTGCCTGGGACCCTTTTGGTTGTTCGTGGCCCGGAACCATTCTTCTTCGGCCGTTCTTCATATGCGTGAGCTACATTTTCTTGCATTTTCTAAATTCGCTACGCCACGAAATCTTCAATAATATTCATTCCTCCTTGAAGTGCAAGGCAGGCAATTAGGGAACAATTTAATTATTGATCGCACTCTCTACTCCTTATCTTAGTAGGTTATTACACATTTTTGAAGCTTCCGACCACTGTGGCTTAGCTGGCCCTCTGTTGAAACGTGACTCATATGTTTCTCAAGTGCTCACAATGAAGGAGGCAATATTCGGCCGCTCGCACGTAAGCGTAAGCTTGACACATACAATTAGGAATCATGCAGAGAACTTATTCGCCTGATTTACAGTGGTCCCACAAACTGCAAGACAATGGTCTTGCGGTCAAGTTTCATGCTATATGAACTTGATTAGCATTTATTTAACGTGCGCATAAGGAGTGCCTTACAGTCTTTCTAGGTGGCTGTGCATTCTGTGCATTCTGTGTTAGGCAGCCTCAGTATATCAACCTTACAACACGTTACTGAATCATAGAAGTGATATATGTCTCATCTACAAGAGGACCATGATGTCCACATCAAATATACCTTGCCTTTTCCCATTTTGAATTTAGGGGGAAAGGCATAGGAAGCGAATAATACGTGATAAACTCACAGTGCGCTATGGGGTTAATTATTGGGGGTTCCTTCCACAACAGAAAGGCCATGCTCCTGGGTAGGTGAGAAAATGCTTGAAGTAGTCAGGAGGTGGACACCTGTAATCGTGAAAGAGAGTGTGTTTCTTGTTAACTGATGTGTCGTCGATCAAGGTTTGTGGCAGTTACGCAGCTCAACCAATATTTGTGCAAGCTACACAACAGTTAAAAATAATGTACATCGCGAAGGACAAGGACTGCAATAGACAACATACACATTTTTGATCATGAATTACCAACTAGCTCAAGCAACCACCATAGTAAACAATAGTGTGTTAAATTATGCCATAATACGAAAAATTTACCAACACTGAAATCAGGATCGTATGCATGTTTACTTTAGAAGAATCAACGTGCGACCCTGTCACTATATTGCTGCGCAAAATATATGTCAGCGTGAGTATGCGTGGCGACATTTAGCACTCTCGAGAAAAGCAACCGTGGGCATAGGTGCCTGAGGTGAAAGCATGGCTTGATGCTCATGTGCAGAGTTTTCTTTCTTTAATGAATAGTTTCACCCCTTACAATCTTTGCTCTAGCTGAAAAGAAAAAGAGCGTCGCTGGTAACAAGGCAACCCTAATTTTGAGAGTGTACGTACACTCGTGCCGTTGTTCATCGTACCGATTAACCATGGTACTTTGTTCGCTTAATTTTTACAATATCCGTTTCCAGCTTATACGGGAGCTCTTGCTTATGGGTGCGCAGCGCATACGCAGAGTGTTCCCATGTTGTATACATACTCCCCCCGTCGCCGACAACCCTGCCACCGGGAGAACACCTAATCTATGCGGCGAAGCGGTAAGCATATGTGTTAAATGCGCCCGCGTGACTGAGACCGACTCCCCTCCCCCCCCCCCCCCCTCCCAACCCGACGACAAAAAAACTAACTCTTTGCCGTTACGGACTTTGCATCGTGATCACGTTTGTCTCGGCACCCTGTACACGGCCCAGTCGCTTCCACGGAGGACACACCGGTCGGCATTTTCTCGCTCTCCGCTTTCAGCCGCGCTGGTGACGAGCAACGGCGGGACATGTCTCTAAATGAATCTCATCTACTGCCTGCATTCTGAGTCGTCGGACCGGTCGCTTCGCCTGATCGTCCTTGTAAATGGCACGTTATATCGCCGGAACATGCACTCCGAGTGGCAATTTCTACTGCTCGTCGTTCCCTCTAATCTCCGGGCAACCGCACTCGACCAATTGCACGATGTCCCTACAGCCGGCCCACCTTGGTGTTTCCAGGACGTACGACCATGCACGGCGGCGCCAGAGTGAGGGAGTGCGGCAGCAGCAGCGAGCGAACTGACCTTTGTGCTGCGTATCGCTTCAACGCGAACTAAGGGGCGAGAACACAGCGCACACGAAGCCATCAGCCCTCCGCACTCGTAAACTCTGCACCCATCGCATGTCGTTTTCAAGACAGGGCCCGCGCGGCCAGGCACAGCCGGAGCAGGTTTGGTTTTTTATTTACGCACTATTTCTGCGAAATCCGTTTGAAATATGCAGCTCTGTCATAAACATTTTATTGTGTTTACTTACCCTTGCATTACAACTCTAGATTTATTAGCGTAGCACCGCCACCTTTCACATGGCTTCTCGCTCGTATGAGAATTACCGTCAGAAATATTTGCATTCCGGAAATAGCACGTGCCTGTGTGAAAATCGAGAAGGAAGTATACCAAAAGCCTGTTGTACGGTGTAAAGTAAATCTTTCTCGAAAACGCATTGCTTCTATAGAGGCAGTGCAAGTTACGTACATAAGATTTCAGACAAAAAAATGGCTAGTGGAGGAAATGAAATATATTAAACTGCAAAAATTCTAGCGGCGTATATGGGAGGGCAAGTACAACAGATCAAGTACAAGATAAAAAAAAAATAAACGAACGGAACGTACATGACAGTGAGACCAGGCGCACACAGCTTCATTGAGGAATACATTCATTGTGAAAGCTAACGGGCGCCAAAATAATTGTTTTCGACTTTCAACAGGTACTGTTGAAATTATACGCGAGGGTAGCACCCGTGCAGTCGCGAGAGATGGAGAAAGGATGTAAATAAAGGCATAGTAAAAAAATCACAATGTTATCGTAGTTGTCCTAGATGACCAACTGTTTATTTTGCGCATCACATTTCGCATAACATAAGAAAATAAATCAGGCAGACCCAACAATACCTTGCAATCTATGTTAGCCGAAGCTTTTCGTGAAGCTGGTGATCAAATGCTATAAATGTGCCGATTTCCTATTTTTTATTGCGATAGCAATTATACGGCCCTCCAGGCGCATTTCTGCCGTCGGCGTCGCCGTGACGGTCCGTATAAAGTCCATGGGCGACAACATCATCGTCGCGCGCCGCATGCTACATGTGCGAGTGAAAGCGTGAAAGCAAATGCGAGTGAAATCAAATGAGAGAAGTGCGAGTAAAAACGAATGAAAAATTCGCATTTTTTTTTTAATGGACCCGCCACTAGCCGCGATGGCCCTAGCGTACTACATTATTTTGTGTAAGTGCAGTGAATTTCTCGGAGCAAAAAAATGACAATGAAAAATACGATCGATTGTGGTCTAATAATTGGAGCACCCGGATGTTGCGCTGGGGGACCGAGGTTCGATCCCACGATTGGAGACGTAATCCTATTTTTGTTTTTACACTGAAATTTATGTTTGCGTGACAACACTTACCATTTATTACTTTAAGGGATCCGTCTTTATCTAATTTTATTCCACAAATTATAATATATGTAGCAACTGCCGAAACCAATATGAACAATTCCTTCATTCCGTCTGTTTTCCTTTTATCGACTTTACGAAGTGCTGAGAATTTAGTATTCTCTTAGGCCGCTGAGCTTTTAGCCGTCTCAAAGTGACTGAAAAGTAGAGGTTGATTGAAATAAGAATCTTAGTTATATGTAAAACATCTGCTCTTTACACTTTAAATGTTGAGCTTGCTCATTACTTCCAAGTGAGTAGCGTAAATGCAGGCTTGCACTTTCTTTTCCGAGGTTTGGAATTCTGGTCTAAAATTGTAGCCACGGGAAAGGAAGCGCAGTTAAGATAGTGTGAGGGGCAGGAATATTATTGAGAATAATGCGGATTCATCTGGCCCACAAGAGATACAATAAACGCTATCTGGGTTATATTTTTGTTCTCCAGTCACTCATATAGTTTGATCATTTGATGGTTATATTATTCCATAAGCTTATACAGTAAGCAAAGTAAGCAAACTACCGAAGCTGGTCAGATCATTCGGACGCATTTCTTCTGCTACCAACCAGCTCGCACAAATTTTATTAATAGATTTTTTTCAGGCAGAAATAAACTACTGCATAGTAGTTTATTTCTGCCTGAAGGAATTTATCAATAAAATTTGTGCGAGCTGGTAACAGAACAAATACGTCCGAATGATCTGACCAGTCTCGGTCGCAACGGAACCATATGGTCATGTTGCGACGCGTGCACTTATGAAAAGGAACATAGGGTAACTACTGCATTTTGGGCAGAAGTATTGCTGTTAACAAAAGAAACAAAACAAAAACTCACCAACTTTACCTTTGAAGAAAATTTTGGGTCGGTGCTCTTCACATGCGATTCTGTGGTACTTTCAGTTGTAAAGAACAGCTTATTCGTGACTCTACCAATGGCGATATCGTTTTGCTGCAGACAATTCTCCCGGAGTGTTCAACTGTCTTTCGAAATACCACATTACCGCTCATCGGTTTCTCGAAACAGCACTATATGCCACTTCCGGTCTTTACTCCTCTCACGCATTTTTGAACTGCGGCCTTTCGAGAAACGGTGCGTCATAAGGCTAGTAATGCAAATCAGCGCGGTATAATCTCTCTGGTATGTAGAACGGTCCCTAAGCATATTTCACTTTTAAAGTTCAGTCGAATTTCTGAAATGGTCAACACGTCAATCGTAAAGAAGCAATGAAATGCGCTAAGGTCAATGCCGGCTAATCGTCGAAAATTCTAACTGACGTCTGTACAACAAAGATCAGACACTACATGCGCGCATGTTAGAAGGTTAGAAGGTGCGCTGATATTTTATTCAATGCCAACGACCATTTGGGCCAGCGTTTGCTGCTTCTTGTACTTGAAGTTCTGGGCCTGCAGTCTTCCACACGGGAAAGCAAAAGCACCTCCCATGTTTGTGGTAAAGTAAAAGTTGAAGAAACGTTCAAGCTTTTCGTGGCACCACCGTGAGCTCATTCCACGTATCGTGAGAAATACTGAAAAGGTAAAGGTATGTCGCCTGGCAAGTGTGTTTTGCCTAACATGCGCAGTTATCTTGCTGTTGATGATGTTGGTTGGGATACATTCTCCTACATTTTCTAGCACTTTATTGGACACATATTTGAAGTGACTAATGATTTCACGGCGTTGATTACCGCTTGTTCTAAATAACCATTTCAACGTCTCCTTCGTGCTTATCCTTTGAAGAAATCGAGCATCCACGCATTAAGTGTCCCTTATATTGAAATATTGAGAAGAATGCGTCTGAATCAAGAGTTGGCCGGGTAAGGAAAATACTACATTTTTTTTTTTAGTAGCAGTCTCAACTTGTGGACCAGAGCACCATCTTTTTGCGCATGAAGTGCATGTAATTTGACATTGGTTGCCGAATCAAAGTTTCAACATTCCTCTGGGCGTTCCACCATGGTCTTACAGCCTTTCATTTCGAATCTTCAACCACGTACTACAATAATTCCTCTGCAACTTTAGGAAAAGGCCTGCGTTCTGGGTTGCTAATACCTGTGCATTTGAGCTTCCGAGTGTCATGCATAATGTTTGGGGGCTTGGACCGTAGCCGTAAGAACTACGATGCCTGAGCCAAAAAACATGGCGAGCTACAGTGTAACATGGCGAGCTACAGAGGTCAAGGTGGCAAGGTCTAGCTCTGAAGCAGCAGCCGCTTTGGTAGGGTGTAATACACAGCTTCCTAAATTACCTGTCAAGTGCAAAAATGGTATTGGAAGAACTTGATTTCTAGTGTTACACGCGATGATACAAAGGCTGCATTTGTATATTTTTTTATAGAAACCCTTCAATGCAAAAGGTGCTGGTGGCGTCAGTGCAATATTTACCAACACAAGGAGAGTCTCACCAACTAAAACTAAAAGAGGGGAAATAAATATATAAAAATATTGACCATGAAGAGGCTTTTAACTGTATAAGGAAAATGAAGTAAAAGCCTTTTTTACTACTAAAACTTACAAAGATGGCACTGTGTTTGCTCTATAACATTCAGACGATGATACGTGGCAGAAGTTTGTCGCCTGTTTACTTATAGGACAACATTAATATTCTTTAATTACCTAATGCTAATTTTCCTTGAGGAAAGCTCCAAGGAAGCGCGAAATTCTATAGATGTTCAATTACGCTAGCACCTAATAGCCTTCTCCACAGACACGAAATACATAAATTATTGTTTACTTAATGACTTTTTCTTGAGAGGTCTTCGAAGTACCTGGTGTTCCATTTAGTACAAGAGCATATACTCCCGATCAATGTTTTTTTTTAGAACTGCTGACATTTTTCAAAAAGTGAATCTTACAACAGCAAGGATTGTGCATCTCGGATCATGCCCAAATTCCCTATGTTCTTAATAATTCGTTTTCTGATAAGTTAGAGCCCTGCCTGAGCACACCCAAAGAAAAATGATATTCAAAATTTGAAGCATGTGTATCAGTGTTTTTATTACTAATGCTTTCTTTAAATATTGTAGCTGACTGATCCCGACACAATTAATGTGACCTTCTATGATACTCAGAATGATCCAATGACTTATTTATATTCAGAACTTGAAAAAAGGAGAATAGCATATATGTGCTTATGCAACTCACTGTTCAACTAAACCCAGCATTTAGTGGACACAAATTGTCAGTTTGCCGGCGAAATGCCTTCGCTAGGCTAGCTACTAGTCTCAGACAGGCACAGCACTAAGCGGATGCGTCAACTCTAAGAGGCGCCTAGACAAGGAAGGGAAAGGTCGTTCTTGTTCCTTACATCCGTCGTCTTTCCTACGACCAAAAAAAAATAGAAGAGCGCGCTGATGTCAGTGTCCTCTTTTCTGATTCCAACAAGATAAGTAGACACTGCAAGAAGAAACTCGAAAGAATCTCAACCAGTACAATGAAAAGAAGCATATCAGCTTGTTTTCTAGGTGCACTGCATGATCTTCAACAGCATTCCATTAATTTTCAGCAAACGCTACATAGGCCAAACAGGCTGATGATTAAGTGATAGACAACGTGAGCATATGGCAAGGTGCAAAAAAAAGGACAAGATGGATTGCTATCCCTTCGCTGTTGAAAATGCCACTGCCCTCGCCGTTTGGAAGCCACAGCTACCGCAGGCTGGAATGGAAGTCAGATTGCTCCTTTGATCATAGAAACCGAGAAGATAGCTGGTATTGGCGATGTGTATGTCATAACATCTTCAGATTGCCGTTTTTGAGCACTACCACACTACAACAAAAATATATGTTCACTACGTTTAGGTGTGCACTACCAAAATGTCAGTCTTGTTCAGATGGTCGAAAAGGGGCACTCCAGCTGCATTCAAATGGTTCTTTCCGAAATCCCGATTTTCAGATCAGAGTGCCCAAAAAGGAGCTCCTAGTATTGTCATAGGAGCAGTCAACAAATCCGTTCGCTTTCCAGCAACCTGACCCCGCCATTTTCCACCATTGCGCTGACGAAGGGGGACTGACAGAGAGTAATTGTGGAGAGCAAGAAGTGGCATTTTCTGCAGCCTTTTAGGGAGCACGTCTCGTAGCCTGATTTGCGGAGCGCATTCACAAAACATAGGTTTGCGATTGCTCGCTTCACCAACTTTGAATGTGACGAGGCATGCGGAAGCAGCATCTTTGTTTCTCTAGGGTGATATTCCCAACAGCAGCTGGGAATATCACTCTAGGGAAACAAAGACACCCCCACAAAACATGCCCCCACCGGATGCCTGGGAGTCTTTCGAGACAAAAAGAGCGGTTACTGGAAGCAGGCTACCCTATCCATGTACTTTTATCAGTGGCGGAAAATGCACTGAAAGGACTAGCGGAAGTAAGCGCGAACGCAGCGATGAAAGGAGAAAGAGGGTGGTTGTACCGCACATGCATGGGGTATGACATGGTTTAAGGAAGGTGACCCGAAAAGTGGAAGTGGACGTCGTATATTCAGCTCCACAAAAGCTATCAACCATATTGACACGTGTACTTATCTTTATCGGGCGACCACGTTTCGCCGCTTAACAACTGTAATCGCACAGCGACGGACGCGCCTGCATGTATCCGACGTTTCTGGAAAGTTATCGATGATCCTACCCGGCTGTCTGTTGTCGCCGAACCTTATGTTATCTGATTTCATCGCCTGGCGCGAATGGCGTAGAACATTGTGGAATACGCGCGGGTCCCAGCGATTAGTCTGGAACATTCGACGACTGCTGTATAAAAGCCGACGCGCTTGACCCGCTGGGCAGGTTTTCGACGATCGCCGAGCGTGTTCGCCGCTATCGTTGTGCTATAAGTGTAGCCTGTTTTGTGGGCACAGGTTCGCCCAATAAAAGTTAGTTTTGTCGTTCACAGTACTGCTGCTGTGTTATTCAACGTCACGACCACGTGACAATATGTAAGGCCATCGATCCGTTGAGAAAGACGTGCCGAGGCTGCGCGAAGAACCATCGGCCGCCGTTTGTGCACTGCGCGCAAGTTGTCGTACATCGGCGTCCCTTTCTCGTGCGACAAAGTGCACACCTCGTTCACTTTGTTCCCATTTCCACCTTGTTGCTTCAACTTTAACCTTACACCTCAAATTAAAGAAGCTACTCCCGTTTCAAGAGGCAGCAATATTATTTGACTTAATATTAATTACTCATCCTAGAAATTATCACATTTTACGTACCTTCAAGACGTTAGCGACCGTAAATTTTAACACCACGTTCTGTTAAGTCTTTACAGCAAAACCTTCGCGCCATCCTTGCTTACGCTAACTAGTACGATTGAATTAATGATCCCTGCAGTCACAATTTCTCCTGATGGAATTTCATCATTGACAAAAAAAAAAACATGATACTTCGCCAACTACAGGGTTTAGATTAAATTAATCTCAAGCTGTTAAAGAATACCAGATTTACCATTGCCGTTTATTTGAATCTTTTGTTTTCACAGTCACTATCTGCAAGACATGTACCAAACAACTATGAAGTGTGGAAGGTCCTTCCTGTGGTCAAATTCGGGTGACAAAAATTTGCCACCTAAACTACTGACTCGCATCATTAACAAGTTTCCCGCGAAAAATTACGGATCATGCTATCTACTTGCAGATCGTTGGATTTCTTCGGTTCAAATCATTTTTTTCATCTTTCTCAGCGCGGCTTCTGTAAAAAGATTATCGTGTGAGACACAACTAGCCATATTTCTTCATGACTTGCATAACACTCTCGACATAAAAATCTCAACCTACAGACTGGCGCTATTTTCCATGATTATGCTAAAGCGTTTGACAAAGTACCCCACCAGCGACAAATGCTAAAGCTAACACACTTAACGTTAGACCCAAATGTATTTGCCTGGATTAAGGAATTGTTGACAAATTGCTCTCAATCAATAGTTCTTTTAGCCGTTCTTCCTGCCTTCTCCCTGTAACATTCGCGGTCCTCCAATTACGTTCGGTTTGCGGCGCATTCTTTTTTTATATATTAACGACTTGCATTTACAGTTGTCTTGCCAAATCCATGTGTTCACAGACAATTGCGTAATTTACTGTACAGTCACCCACACACACACACACACACACACACACACACACACACACACACACACACACACACACACACACACATACATACATACATACATACATACATACATACATACATACATACATACATACATACATACATACATACATACGTGTCACACTGGCTGATGACCTGACACGGAACGCGCATGCTGGTAACCTTGTTTCGACGGCAAACCGCTTACTGCGTTTCCTGACGCGTCACCTTCGTCATGCTCCTAAACACGTCCATTTTTTTTTTTTTGCCTACAGAACAGTCATTCGACCTAAATTAGGGCATGACTCAGCCATACGGAACCCGCTCAACACGTGATGAAGCAATCAACCTTGAAGTGCGCAAAATCGTGTCAAGCGTTTCATTCATATCTCATATTCATTCGGTGCTAGTATATCTGCTCTAAACACGAAATTGGGCTTACAACCATTTCATTTCCATCGCCGAATAACCACACCGTCTCTTTTTCACAAGTTTCTTTTTATTACTATTCCTAACTTAGAACGCTACTTACATTATGCCACCCACACACATCTCTCCGGCACGGTCACCCACGCTCGCCAACTTTTCCACATCTATTTTTCCTCTGCTGCCGAAATTTTAGACGACCTCCTTCACGATACTTTCATCACTTGTCCGTTACCGTTTAGTGAAAATACGTGTCAACATCTTTCGAACTGACACCACGTGGCAGTAAGTTTCCTTTGTTCTCATGCTTCTACTCGTTATGTAACACGCCCTTGTGGGGTCCTTAAGGAAATTAAAATAAAATGAAACGAAATGAGAAATGAATACGCCAACATCAGAGTCATAATAGGGCTACCAAGTACTCATTATTTCCGCTCTACATTTGCAAATGTAACATGTCACCTGTCGATGCTGTAAACGCGGTCTCTGTCGGTGCATTTGTTAAAAGCACTCATAATGTGAATGCTGTGAATATTCCGAATGTACCAAAAATCTTAGTTTGATATTTGGCTACGTACTGTAGGAGTTCTAAACCAATTATATGTGAACCAGTCCTTACAGCAAATTGAGTCTTTGTCTCCGTATCTGCTTATTAGTGTTGCAATATGTTCCTTGTTCTGAGGCGATTTGTTTATGTTTATTTCCGCTCTCTGATTCGCGTGTTTCTCTGAACTCATCTTTAAGTGGTCTCCCTTCCAACGCTGTAGAATTTAAAAAAATGAGAATAAGAATACAGGTTATTAGCCTATCCCACATAGCACATTGCTCTAGGTAAATCGAATTACTTTATGGTGCATATTTCGTATTACGAGTTGTAGCTTGCGAGTAGGCAAGGCATATCAACTTTGAACAAATTCTGAGGAATTCTGAGGCCCTGCCGGCCACTAAACCAAGAGTGGGTGGGTAGGGGTTCCTCAGGACACAATGAAGTTATTTCCTCCTCCTCTGAGGATGGCGCCGATTTCAACACATGCGCCTTCAAGTTTACAGTAAAAATGCACTGTTGTTTCACTAACTCTAAGAAAGTACTGTTTTATGCACTCGGCCACAAACGTAACTGCATTTATTTATTTATTTATTTATTTATTTATTTATTTATTTATTTATTTATTTATTTATTTGTAAGATACCTTGCAAGGCCCCTACATGAGCATTGAGTAAGGCGCGCATAGAATCAAGTAAGTACACACAATCTAGTAACAATATGAAAAAAACACACCAGCCAAGTGAACCGCCTAAAAGTTAAAGAAACTTATTAGCTACATACAGCTGTATATGAGTACAATAAGAAGGAACTATATAAGTTTGTAACAAACGTATTACAGTGCGAGAAAAAGGTAGCAAGAATAACACAGAACAGTGAGTGTGATATTAATGGTTAACAAGGGTTAAGCGAGTTGAGTGAGTGCCTGAATTTTTCATGGTCAGTTCCCGCAAGTATGTTGTCTAGGAGGCTGTTCCAGGGCCGAATGGCACGTGGAATTGCAGACGAGTTAAATGCTTCTGTTCTACCATAGATGCGCGCGAAGCTATGATGATTGTGTAATCTGTGCGACGTGTGCGATGACGTTTCTAGATATAGGGAGCGTTTGTTAGTGTGGCGGGCGTACTTTTGAAATAATGACGAAAGGGATATGCCGCGACGATTACTTAGGATGGAGTCATTTCGTCGGACATTTTGAATATTACTATCCAGAAACTAGTGTAGTCCTGAGGATTCGTTCTAAGTCGATGTCTTGCATATACACGGGCTACAATTCGCAATCTGAAACATGTAAATTAAATAAATAAGATGTTAACGTGATTATTCAAATTATTCAATTCGCTGTATTGATTTTTCATAAAAGTAGTGGCCGTCTCATCGAGTAATTTAGATCAGTTGTGCTATGTGCCACAGGCAATTTTTAAAAATTTGGTGCAGCTAAAAAATACCATGTGTAAAAGAAACAATATCCCCGTGTATCCAGAACAGGTATTTAAGAGCAATATTATCGCAGTACCATACCTTACTATTATTTTGCAAGTTCTTCAAATAGAATAAAATAATAGGCATGTCCTCAAACCCGCTCTTTAATATATGCTGTATATGGGAAGCATGGACAATCTCCTAAAAGATGAAAGCGTGCTATAACCCAAACGATTACAGGCAGCCAGTAATAATATCCTCTGAGCCTTACCGGATTGCAATTACACATGAACGCACAAGGATAAAAAAATTTGTGAGTCGACAATGTTTACTATTGCACCATGTAGTCGAAAAAGAATAAAGCTTGTATGCAGGGTATTCCAAAAACGGTAAGACGTTGTACATCAAAAAATTTGAGCAAGAAGGCGCCAATTAACTTATGTTAAACAACGTATCACATTTTTTCTGGTCTGAGCGTAAGTCATGCACCATATACGGTGTTTTGCAGATGTATTCTCCACTTCAGGTTCCATAAAAGAGGAAAACAATAGTAATGCAAAGAGTTTTGATGTTCGTTATTATTATCGGCTTGTATGCTACAATCACTGATTTAGCCATAAGGCACATGTACAACTCACTGCACATCATGCACGGTAAGTGCGTTATTTAATCTGAATTATTTTAATTTCACTTGGTTCAGCGTATTGTATTAGAGGCTGCGCGTTATTTCGAATACGGAAAGTACAGCGATAGCATAACCCTGCAAGACGTATTCAAACAATGGTCGAGAAAAAGCCTGGCGTTTGACATGTGCGACCACATGGGAGCAGAAACAAGCTAGTCTTTTGGTGCACTGAAGTGATAACCATTCCTTTGAATATTTATTCAGAGCAAGGTAAATAGTCACAGCACAGAGACAAACAGCGGTGACCAGTCATCACCGAAGCTTCATGGAAGAATATTTGACTTTGTTCTTGCGCCCAAATTGTTTTTTAACGCATTGTATTAGAACCATCTGCGTATACCAAGATTGAAGTTGCAGGAATAAAGTGTGAATAAAGAGACAAAGACAGCTAGTAAGCGTCATAAGTTCAAATCAAATTTGTGATAAATGAGATCTTCATCATGCCTGCCGGTGGACTGAAGCACTTGCAGCTTGCAAAAATTTGAAGCTGTAGACGCATTTGTCACTTGTGGGTGTCACTTCTAAAGTTACACGTACAAATTGCTAAAAGAGTTGTCTGAGTTTTCAAAATGTTCCTTCGAGCAAGAAATTAAGTTTTCCTGCGACAGCAATTATATGGCCTCTCCAAGCGAATTTAGGTACATAAATGCTATATGCCACGCCTTGCTATATTACATGCGGTATACGTGGGTTATATAGCCACACCATTCGATCACTAAAGCTGCTCATACGTTGTCTTACACTCTTGGCAAAATTATTCCTCAGAATTTTGAGAATGGCAGCCCACCAACAACAGTCATGAAACACCGACAGTGCATGCCTTTTATCTTAAACCTTCTCAGACTTAAATATTCAAAATGTGAAGTAATAACAGTGCCCAAACCTGCAAATGAGTTCATTTTCACGTTTGAGTTCTGTTTATTTTATTGGAACGGCTGTGCACCACCTCCGTAATTCGCCCAGGAAGAGAGCTTTGAAACATACCCGATACGTAAAATTGGTGGCAAAGTCACTAAGAAAGACGCTGGTCTTAATTAACATAACTGAAATTATCCGATGGCGGGATTCAAACAGAGGATCCCTAGCACAACAGCTCATTTTTACTTAGCTTAAGTTTACCTTAGTTCATACTGCCACTACAGCTACGAGTCTTACACTTCGTATAATATTCTAACATGTCGCTGTAGCATTCGTTGCTTCGCCCTTAGGCGAAACTGGTATTTTTTGAAGTCTCGGTGTTAGAAAATAACTGACTGTTTAACATCTGCATTCTACATATTCTCCAAGAGAGAATAGATAATGTTAAAATTATCAAGCGTCATTACGTTTACTACGGAAACGCTTTACGCCGTTATGTCGGCCTTGCCCTTCATGTGCCAAAAACCACACCCGCTCAACTGGGTCATCCTGAGTCTCAGGCGTTCAAGGTTAATTCCACAAACCTGAACAAAAAATTAGCATGCTCTAGCATGTGATGTACAAAATATATGCACAAAGGCAGTGTACTTCAAACTCGAAATTTTATTTCAGGGAATTTTTCGTCACTGGGACATTCCGTGCGACACAGGCACAGACAGTTTTGCATGCGTGGCGCAAACTGAAAATGCTACTCACCTAATACATTTCTCACGTACCGATGCACACAACAGATTACGTAAACGAGTCAAATTGCTGACAGAAACTTGATTTCAAAACTGCAGTCCAATTACACCCTGCTTCAGATTACCTCACAAATACAGTTCAGTACAGCAAAATCAAGATGGGGCTGACAAATGGAGTAGCACACTGTGGTGTAAAGGTTATAAAACGGATAAGTTGCCTCGGAAAGGCTGGCCAACGTTTCGATAGGACCTATCCTCGTCAAAGGCGGCCTCGACATCCTCGGCATGTAAGTTTAAATGGGTTAGTACAGTGACGTCACGTGCGGTTGTTGTCGGTGGCGGCCGATTGTAAAAGGAGAAACTGCAATGAAAATGAGCGCTGTCGACTGACAAGCGTGGCTTCTAAGACGAGGAGACAAGAGCGGGGAAAGAGGGAAGGCGGGGAGAAAAGAAAGAGAAAAAAGGAAAGAAAGAAGGAAAGAGAAAAGGACCAAGAGGAAAGAAAAGAAAAAAATTAAAGAAGAAGAATAACAAGGATATTGCATGAGCTCGCACACTGCATAGTACGAAAATAAGCCGTAGTGCACGCATCACAGTTATGTTTGCGCCATTTAATACAGACTGCTTGATTGAAGCTCTATTTCACATGAATTCCAACAAGGACGTTAAATGGATCCTAATTTCTTTTTCTGAAAAGTTCTCGAAAGGTTCTCAACATATTTCCCAATTTAGCTTGTGGTTCATTGCGAGCCTTCGTTCTCTTAAAATTGAGATTACCAATATATCTGTTTTGTATTTGTCATGCATATCTATCGCTCGGCTGCTGCTGGTTTATATACCACCCAAATTTTCAGGAACACGAGATCCCCACACAGCTGTGCTCTGGGACCTCCTCCATATTTGGTGTGAATGACACTGATTTACCTAATCGAAGAAAATTGAAACTAAGAACTGAAACCTTGAGGAAACTCTCAGGGGAAAGGAAATTGTTTTCTAAAAAAGCGACGAGGTTAAAACGTCCATGGGCATGAGAGGCATGTACCGGTTGCTTTTTGCTGTCAGACGCTTATTCTAACGTTGGTAGAGAAGTAGCTTTGCCATTATCCAGTTGTTTGTAAGGCAGCAATGGCGACGTGATTGAGAAAATGGGCAGGAGCGATAGGTGGCGGGGGGAGGGAAAAAATATTGCCCGATTTGCGAGCGCATGCCAAACTACATTATTGTGCTTTTTGACTAAGCAACCACCGGGTGGTGATACATGGCTTTGGGCGCGCATTTCCTCTTTCGTGGTCGCGTATCTGGCAATACGCCGATTTCTGGCGCGCCTGTTACGGGCTCTAGGAATTGCGATGAGTGCGAAAGATTCTACAACAGCGATGTTCTCCACACGAAAAATAAGTGAATCGTTGCACTTGTTTGACAGTCGCAGATACGTCGTGAAACACAGAAGCACGCAGCAACTTGACAGTGAGTCAGTTTGACCGTGGTTAAATATTCGTGGGCCATTGTGAAAAGATGCTATGCAAAGTTTCAGATTATCCTGATTACCTCAGGCTACCGAACTATTGGCCTACGGTAACGAGGAAAATGTGTTATGGCGAGAGAATTAGAGAATGCTCTGTTTAAAACACAGAAGTAAAACATGAATGAGAAGAAAGGAAACCAAGGACCCTATTTTCATAAGTCACAAGAAGCCAACAAACAAAGGCACCAAGGGCAGCATAGAGAAAATTACTTGTACTTAATAACTGAATTAAGGAAACTATGAATTATTCCAAATGAAAGTGAATGGAAAAACAACTGGTCGCAGGTGCGTTACGAACCCACGTCTTCTCCTTACGCGTGCTATACTCTTACCAGTTGAGCTACTGCGGATCCAGTTTCCCATCCAGGTTCGGGATATTTATGTTTTACTACTAGAACTAACCTTTGGAGTGCTAGACAGCGCCACCCCTCACAAACCTTGGCGGCGGATGTGGCACATCCTTTCTGCCGTAGACCACATGCTTTCTGCCACAGGCATCACGCGCACGGGATCTTTTTGGCTGAAGGCAACTGCTTAATGCTAGTGAACGAGAAGAAAGGAAACCAAGGGCCCGATTTTTACTGGTCATATCATAAGAAGCCAAGAAAGAAAGACACCGGGGACAGCATAGAGAAAACACTTGTGCTTATTACATTACATATCGAATCCAGCAGCATTGACGCCTTTCGGTAGCATGTGTGAGTTTATTAAGCAGTTGCCTTCACCCAAAAAGACAACGTACACGTGACACCTGCGGCAGAAAGGATGTTCCATATCCGCCGTCATCGCTGTGAGTGGTGGCGTTGGCTTACACTTCCAGGGTTAGTTCTAGTAGTAAGAACATAAATACCCCAGAAAGTGGACGGGAAAACGGCGTCGCGGTACCTCAACTGGTTGAGCATGGCTCGCGTAATGCGAAGACGCGTGTTCGTGCCCCGCATGTGGCCAGTTTTCACAAGGAAGCTGTTAAGCGCTAGTTCTCCCCGGATCATGTCCGTGTGTGGCGTAATGCCGGGCCGACCCACGGTCGAGGTGAATCAGGCGTTAAGCACTCCCCATACGTGGGCCAATCCCGAAGTCAGTGCAGTGCCGGGCCGACCCGCGGCCGAGGTGAATCAGGCGTTAAGCACTCCCCATACGTGGACCGATCCCGAGGTCAGTGCAATGCCGGGCCGACCCGCGGCGGAGGCGCAGTTCGCCATCAAGGGGCCCACATACACAGCTTCGCCGGTCATCCTTCTTCACAGAGTGGAAGGGCACTGAGTTCTTTATCGACTTTCCTTTCCATTCTTTATCATTTCCTGAATCGAAATAATGTGCACAAGTAATTTCCTCTAGGCTATCCTTGGTATGTTTGTTTGTAGGACTAATGATAGAGGTAAATGATGCCGGCATTTCAAGCTTCACAAGTAAATCTTACGAGCTTTCTGTTGTTTTCTTGTGCAGGTAAATGCTACTACAAACATGAAACATTCAGTGACGGCCAAGTGAAAGACTTCAACGTAGAATGCGAGAGATGGACGTGTTCTGCGAACACATTTGAGTTCATTGTGGATGGGTAAGCTGTTACTGGAGAACAAATCTTCCAGTGCTGACGTCAGTGCATGGCAAGCTTACATGGAAATAATCCCGCATTATTGCATTTCATGTGTAACCATTAGGAGTAGAATGTTAGACATATGATCTGGCAGGCATCTGCAGCATCTATTCAAGAATGCCTCTGTCTTTCTATACAGCATTAAATTACGTAGGAGCTGAACTGCTTGGAATGCGCGGAGCCTTCTGCGAATGATGACATTAACTTCCTGTAAACATGATAGATGATGTGTAAATCTAGTGAATTGGGTGCTCCTAGCATACAATATTCTCAAGAGAGCAGGCTGCCTCCCCGTTCGCAGTGCCTGTGGGTGTAAGCATTACGAGAGGCCGTATTATGTTACAACATGTTACACATTTTTTCGTTCTTTATGCTTATTTGTCCACATGTTATTCGCTCGCACGGAGCCTCGCCCCTGTTATCTGAAGGATCGACCGCTTGGAGTGATGTAAAGGATATAGGTTAAAATGAACCCTTCGAAATTACGGTGCAGCATACGCTGCATATTTTGTGACAATTTTCTTCTGTTCTTTCCGCCATTCGTCACTGACGCGCGCAGCGCTTTCCCATCGTGCTTCCGTGATTGTTCAGACAGACAGATGATTGTTCGGATACGACAGATGATTACAATAACAAGGAACGGAGTAGCTACCAAATATAACACAACAGATGTGTGATCTACGAGAGAGAAAAATAGTTTAATAAAAGCAGGAAATCAAGATCAAGCCCCTCAATATCCAGGGCTTGCCACTTCAGACGAAGAGATTACGTAAGGAGAAGTATACAGGAGGAAGTCATCACCAAAGAAAGAAAGATCTGCGGGTCCCATGTGCTGTAGGAATCGGTTTAAGCGATGTTTTTATTGGTGCATGTGAAGAACCCTGTTCCTGCTTAGCGATTAGAGGCAAGTAGAGACCACACAAGCCAGTTCGACGTGTTTTCACTGGGAACCACCTCGTCCAGCCTAAACTTGTTGCAATCGATCATGCACATGTCACACAAGACGAGGACGGAAGGACCACGGCCGTATGAAGATGACAATATGACGACGACGCAACGACGACGATAAAATCAAGATGGCATGACGACATTTCCACCACGGTATTGGAATCGCTGCAATAAAGTGACGAGACGGAACAACCACGACGAAATGACAATGCGGCAGTGATGGCGTGACGACCATGGGATCACAACCCTAGAGTGGCGACGACGGTGTGACACGATGACGCGGCAACAATGTTAAGCCAGTGTCGAACTGAAGCCGTTGGTATGACGGCGAAGGCACGAGGACGACGGTGTGACGAAGAAAATGACGGAAGCAACGACGGCATGACGATAATGGCATGAAGATGCTAAAATAATTTCGATAGTATCAAGACGAGGGTGTGACGACAATGGTATGGCGATGACTCTATGACGACAACAACGTTTCAACGACAAAATGACGATGGAACGACCACAGCGGCATGACGACGACAATATGACAGCGACAGCATGACGACCACGGGATGACAACGTTCGACTAACGACGATGGCGTGACGACGGCGTGACAACAACGCGATTCCAATGCTGGAATGAAGCCGATTGTACGACAGCGACGGCCCGAGGACGACGGTGTGACGAATGAAATGACGGAAGGAACGACGGCATGACGATATTTGCATGAATATGCTAAACTAATTTCGATAGTATTATGACGACGGCTGAATGACGATGGCGGCATGACAAGAGTATGGCAATAATGGGCTAACAGCAGCAAAATCAGTGACAAATTGGCCACAATGATACGAGGGCATCTCGCTGACGACGAAATCATGACAATTGCAGGAGGACGCTTGAATTAATGTGATGGATTAGTGATGGCGGAACGACGACAGCGGCTCGAAGTTGGCAGCGTGATGACAACGATATGACAACGAAGTGGCAGAGGACAGATACAGAGTGAAGACGGCAGAAAGATGAAGATGACACGACAACGAAGTAATGATCCCGGTGGCATGGAAGCGACGAAATGACGGCGATGGTGTGACAACGATGGTGTGTTGGTGTTGGAGCTCAAGTCCACCTCGTTTGGCACTCTGTCTGTTGTTTGTTAGCCCTCTGTCCGGTACCTGCCAATCGCGCAAGACTGTAGCAACGAATGGTCAACGAATGTCTATGAGACTTGACTGGTGTAACAATTACGGCAGAGACTTCGTTGTTCAGACTGCATCCCCACTACTGGGTGATCAGCAACAGCTAGCTGTTTACCAGATGGAAGGTGTACATGGGCGCATGGTGGAAAATCGGAGAGTTAGATAAACATGAGTTGAGCGGCAGAGAGGCTAAATTAACGAGATTAATTGTCTAGTTGGATAGTCTGCACAGGGGGATGTGGTAACAGCATAAAAGATGAAGAATTGGAGAGACAAAAGGGAAGGAAACACAGGGAGATTAGCCAGTGTAATTACCGGCTGACTACCCTGTGCCGGGGAAAGGGTTAGAAAGAATAAAGGTGAAGTAAGACACAAATAAGAAAATAAAGTGAGAAAAATTCCCGCATTAATGCTATGCTACACGCTACAACTTTCAAAGTCTTTCGCAAAATCCACAAGCCCTCAAGAACTTGAACAGAGCCTTAAAGGCCAACTGCAACGAAATTTTAAGACCTCGTAACAAGCCCAGTTCCAGGTAATTTAGGCATGGAGCAGCCTCTGTGCAAAATCTTACGCTTGAAATACAGGTCAATGCGTCACAAAGAGCTCTCAAAAATCGATGTTTTTCATACCGAAACTGAAAAACACGCCGCCGTTATCGCTCGATGGAAGTGACGTACAGTGAAGAACGTGGAAAACCAGCGCCTGTGCTGTCTGCTTTCCCAAGGCCTCCTCCAGAGAAGGCTATGGCGTTCCTTACTTGTATTCCGCTCCGTTGTATCAGCGAACACGTCCCGCACGTCTGCTAGCCACAGAGTTTGTGCACTTTGTTAGCTGATGCGTGCGCTGTGACAACGCCGTTGCGAGCCCGCGGTATTATTTTAATGCGAAGTATTCTCCGAGTCCAGCCGGTTTTCCTATCTGGTCGTCTACGTTCAGCAGCAGGACCTCGATGCGTTCTGCCTCCGCTCGAAGAAGAGCGCATTGGGGTGGCTCCGCTAAAGGTGCGGTATTGTCTGGCTTAACGCGAACGCGATCCACGCGTGGCGCAGTTACGCCTAATTCGGCGTAAATCGGACGGTCTACAATCTGGTGTGGCTGGCGCGGGAATAGAACATGTCCTATCGCACACCGGAGCTGCTCAAAAAGGGTGCATCGCGCGCTAGCTTGGCTGACCAGTATCATGCTGTTCGGTTTCACTGAAGCGAGCGCGTTGCGTTTGCTCCTTCGACAAACAAAGCGCTCGCTCGCCACGCACTTGTCCGCTAGCGCTGCGGCAAAAACTGATCGCCGCGCTGCTGCGGGTCACGTTTAAAACACAGGGTACAATTTTAGCGATCTTAGCGTCTCCGGCATGACGCACCCGACTTCACCGGCCGCTGCCTGGCACGCTGGAAGCGTCAGACTGGTCGACCGATCATACAACTACCTCCATCTGTAGCAGAGCATGTTACGTAGCCAATGATTGGCACGGCCGCGCTAGACGGGTTCTGTGCTTTTGTGTGCGTAAACTCCCGGCCAGACAAGCAGGACTGCGGCCGTGATAAAGCGTAGCCTATCTCGCTCTGGCGGCATTTCATTCCTGCATGGCTTGCCGCCGCATCTATGCCATGGCCGCCGCGTCACGTTCTGATTCGTGACAAATGCAGCATGCGGTTTGTGCTCGTTTCTGGCGCTGTGTCAGAAAGGATTTCGGTCGTCTCCTTCGACCCGTACGATGAAGAGACGCACAAAATATCTTGAAGATGATGCACTACCGGAAATGATCGCTCCATAATATCGCCCTTGAACACAGCTTACCTTTGAACGTTACCTTTGGCTTTCGTGCGCCCTCGCGGCATGCAGTACTTATAGTCAATAAGAGAACGCGTTTCCCAAGCAGATCTTGATGGGTACGTGATTGTGCTATTGAAATGTAGCTTGTACAGCTTCGTCTACTACATTTTACGTGCTTTATGCGCGGTGGCTGGTTCACGTCGCACTTGCCTGATGCTCCGCGGTGCACGCTATGGCTATGAAAACTTGGACAGGAGAGATGTGTTCGGCCTTCCTCAGCGTTGCGTAGTGCACAGCCGTTGCTCGTGTTCGAGTACGTGTTCGAGCACCCGACGGCCACGCAACGCATCGACATTCTTGCAACCGCTCAAATCACGAGCGCAACGGGGAGAACGCACGCCGAGAGAGACGCCCGTCAACCCGCAAGTGATGAGCAAGCAATGCGCCTGGCTGCCTAGGCGCAACATGGCGCGACTGAGAGATCAACAGTTGCGTGCGGTTCTTCAATATTCGCCATATCCGCATCGCTACCGCTTTGCCGCTAGGTAGACGCGTCGTCTGCATAGGCGCTATTTAACAGCTGGTAATAACAACATATTAGGCAGTTGCCAGGCCTGCGCGGTTTTGCCAAGATTGCTTTGAGAGTATACGCTCGGCATTTATAGATAATTTAGCCCAAGTGAAATTTTATTGCAGTTTGCCTTTAAGGTCTTGAGTGCCGAAACCCGTCTGGACCAGTATCCTAAACTTTTTCATTTGTGAAGGGGCGATCTTATATTTTTTCGAGCTTGGTCGCGAGCACTTTTCATGCCACATTGTAGCGAGGCAGTCACAGAGGAGGTGCTTGATCGTCTCCTCGCAGCCACAGTTTTCGCGTTCGTGACTGCCACGACGAGCCACAAGCGGCACAGAAGTGTTGCTTTCTGCTCATGGTAACCTTGGTTACATTAAATGCAACAACACTCATGTACTTATATTTAGGTGCACGTTTAAAAAAGCCGAGGTGGTCAGAGCAATTCTGAGAGCTCTCCACTACAGCGGCTTGCACATCCCCAGTGTTACTTTCGGACGTTAAACGTCATGAATCTATCAATCAATAGATGTCTTGGAAATGGAAACGTTGGTACTTGGTTCGTCACTATTTTTGTTCTTGCCTCCATGCTTTACCACTCAGTGGGAGCAGAGGTACTACTCCTGAGTATTTCAGTTTAGTACAACATTACGATGTGCATAATGAAGTAAACGTGCTTGGCAGATAGCCCAATATTGCGCATAGATTGATTGGTTCTAAGCACGCAACACGTCTAAGTGACGCGTTCGGTATGGCAGATGTCATAATCTAAGGCTCCAGATTAATTTGGGATGTTTACGTGCATCAAAATCTCAGTTCACAAAATGTTTCTCACTTGTCCAGTATGAAAGCGCTGCCGAAGGCGCCTAGTCGTGAAGATTGAGACTTTATTCTCAGAAGGAGGATGCAATAGCTAGAAAGTATAGCGACATATTTTCAATCTTTCCGTCCGGGTAAAAAAAAGGGGTCACCACAGGGTCCGTTTTTTTTTTTTTTTTTGTTAGTCACGACTCACAAACCCATCAAGTCAGCAGATATTGGAGCCAAGGAAAGCACATTGGAAATATTTGTGGTCTTAAAGGTACACTAGAGGTTAATATTAAGTCAACGTCGACTGCTGAAATACCATCCTAGAAATCTCGAAACGCTTGTTTCATGCGAAGAAGAGACTTACTTTAAGAGAAAATGCGTTCTGAAGCGTCCGCGTACCTCTAGCGCAGTTCAAATCGCCCGCCCTCCGATCGAGGAGTGGTGACGTCATGGTCTCATAGTGACGTTGCGCCGTCGGTGAGTAAAACAGCGCCTGCAGACGGCGCTACGGCTTTTCTGCGCAAAACGCAAACGCGTGGCCAGAAACAGAGCGGAGACAGAGCCGACAACAGCGCGAAAGTGGAGCTATGGTGGCTAGAGGAAGGGAAAGCGCGCGACGATAGGCTGGTTCTTTATTTTGTGACGCCAACTTTGACACTCGTTGCAATGGACGACCCTGACAACGACACATTCGCTCGCGATGCTGGGCTCGACTTCAGCGACTGAATCACTGATGAACGTGACCTGCTGCTGAGGACTCGCGCTGCCGGCGTCGTTGCGTACCACTGCGACGGCAACTGCATGTCATGGCTGTACATATTCGCAAATTTGTAGATTTTCCTACGTGAAAACTAAATGTCTTCGACCTGCAGTTGTTCTTGCGCTTCGGAGAATCCAGGCAAGAGCGACGGAACAGCGCTACAGGAAAGCATTGCTTTGAAAGGCACCCCACACGACGTCAGTGAATCGGCGTTGAACTCGTAATCTTCTGGACGAAACTGCAGCGAGCACACCATGCGATTTTTCAGCGCTTTGCCAAGGCGCTGTGGCAGAGGTACGGCACTTAACCATTTCGAACGGAGAGGTTCACTCGTTGGCACACAGTGATAAGCAACGTTGGATTCACCGCTTACACTCACATGCTTACGTGATCTAAACCGAGAAGTGTTAACTGGCGCCGCTCATGGCCGTGGAGGAGGATATGGAACATCCATTTGACCGATGGCGTCACGTATTACGTGAATGAATAAGGAGCAGGCAGCTCATCAATAAACCTTCCTGTGCTACCTGAAGGCATCAAACGTGCCGCACTCGAGAATTTCGTTATGCAGTTAACTAGAAGAAGGGGAAATTTAATTAAAACGAGCAGAATATTTATAGTATAAGCCATAGAATTACTGATAATTTGCATATGTGTGAAGACATAAGCACGCACATAGCCAACTATTCAGTAATTATTGTTTCACGCTCAACCTTTCTTTTTAAATACTGTATTTGGACCTAAACTGCGTTGCAGTCATGTATGTTGTGCCGTTGCGGAAATAATGAATGGATCACATGTAACGTTGTATTTACAAGTTATTCGCAAGCAAGGCAACATCAAACTAGATCAAACAAGATCGCTGGCGAAACCTATTCCAGCTTGATAGGTCAAATTGTCTTCTTTTTTCTTTAGCGCCACTCTTCGTGGCTGTGTGCTTACGTTGACAATCAACCTCGATGTTTTCTCCATATTCCTTATCCTCTTTTTCCAAGAAGAAATTTTGAAAAAAATGGCAACACGGCGACTTGATCGAGCAGTTTGTCATTTTTCCGTTTTGTTCGCCCTTGTGCCAATGAACATTGTTTATAGCCATCGTACAGCACAAGAAGGTGTGCAGAATCTGCGTAATCTCGTGGGTTTGGAGAGGCAGGTGAAATGTTTCGCAAACACTGAGATGTATCGATGCGGAGTGTTTGCTCCGGTGTGCTCGGTCTGAATGAGAAGGGGAAGCAGCGCGGCCTGTTCATCCCGAAGCATAACGCAGACGCTATGGGGACACTGTCCGAGCCAGAGTATTTGTAGCCATTGTCTAGCTTTCTGCCGAAGTCAGACCTTGTCGAATGCAAAGATATCGGCGCATTTCTGCACACACAGAGAACCTCTACGAACCAAGCCCACTGTAGAGCAGACTATGTAGAATTTGGAGTTCTGCGTCAATAAATGAACTCGCTGTTTCTGGCTCTCGTCTGCGTGTATCAGGTATTGATGGTGTAAAGTCTTTCGCATGTTATAGCAGAAAAACCTGTTCACGAAAATGGGCACACCTGTCTAGAGGCTCACCCAATGACAATTTTTACAGTGAGCAAGTCGGAAACGGCTAAACACTATGCCTAGTTTTCACAAAGGCGAAGATTCCGAAAATTTTTCCTGGAGCAGTAAAATCTATCATCACACTGTTAGCCTTATGCCTACATAATTTTATCAATGTCAGTGACGCTGTAAACTTAAACGCATTGTTACGCATGCAGGTAGTTTAGTTTCGTATTTGTTTAATTATGTTCATTTGCCTTTGCTTCGGAACTTGAAGGTAATAACATTAAAACGGGACCAACGCAGACACGTGTATAGACGAACACGGCGCTTACATAATTACCTCTTACATTATATATATATATATATATATATACGTCTGCAGGAAAATTTAGTGCCATCATGAAGGTACACAAACGCCGACGTTCAAGTGCAAAGTGGAGTGCAAAGGTCATTCATTCGGAAAGGTGACACGAGATTGCGCTACTTGCATTGATACGGAAGTAGCAGTAGGCCTGGCCATCAAATGCTGTTGAGATATTTTTTTACATAAAGCAAGGGTAACCATGAACATTGTATAAGTGCGCGTACATAGACGGGAAGTATAGAACAATTCCAGAATAACAAAGAGTCGCAATAGCCAGTAAGTGGTAGCACATCAGCAAACGATAAATATCCATGCGGCAAATACGCATCCTTTGGTTCTAGATTTCTCTTTAAATCTTCCTTGGTTATTTAAATATCAATCAGCGATTATATAAGTACACTTCGATCATGGAGCTTGATCGTGGAAGTCTACGCCACAAGACGCCTGCATTGAAAATTTCCCTCGACCCTGACGACTAAAAGACGTTTCTCGCTACGGCACACTTTCTAGAGATGAGGGTGAACTTGCTGCACCATAATCATTCACGCAGTCTGTGTTCTTCATTATGAAAGTGAAGTGTTCTGTGTCTCTTTTCCCGGCTTTCCGGGCGTTGCTGCTGCTGATGTGGCCTTGCTGGCGCCCGCCGCTCGGTTTCTTGCAACACCACCAGATGGCGCTCGCCTCCGTGCATCCCGGCCGGCGCATCCGTGCATCCCCGCATCCCGGCCCAGCCGGGGAAGACGTCGAGGACTGGATTAGCCTGTACGAGCACGTCAGCCGCAATAACCAGTGGGATCCTACTATCATGCTCGCCAACGTAGTCTTTTACCTCGGTGGCACACCTCGAGTTTGGTATCGGACGCACGAAGATGAGCTTACCAGTTGGGATTCGCTTAAGCAAAAGCTCCGAGACTTGTTCGGCAACCCCTACGGTCACCAACTTGCCGCGCAGAAGGCGCTTTCCGGTCGTGTGCAGACGTCAACGGAGCCCTACGTCACGTACATTCAGGACGTCTTGGCTCTGTGCCGCAAAGTTGACGCACACTTGACTGAGTCCGACAAGGTCTCCCACATCCTTAAAGGCATTGCCGATGACGCCTTCAACTTGCTCGTATTTAACAACGTGGCGACGGTGGATGCAGTTATAAAAGAGTGCCGCCGCCTGGAACTCGCTAAAAGCCGACGTATCGACCAACAGTTTGCCCGTCTGCCCAACACCCCAGCGACGTCTTCCTGTGCCGACGCTCCTCGTCCCAACTACACTGGCGATGTTACCAGGATTGTCCGGCGTGAGATCGAGGCCGCCTATCCGGCTGCCTTCGACTCCAGCCCCTCCAATGCACCTGCAGTCACTGTTTCCCTGATCCGCCAGGAGTTCGCCAACATGGGTATTCACACCATCTGCTCGGTCCATCGCCCTGATACCCACCCGGCTTCTTCGATTCCGCCCCGTCCCGCACCTTCTTACCCACCACGTTTCCGCAAACCCTCTGAACGGCGCACTGCAGACGACAAGCCAATTTGTTTTCACTGCCATCGAATTGGGCACATTTCTCGGCACTGTCGCAGTCGCCGGAGTTCCCCGAACCAGTCTACATATACTGCCTACTCTCGCCCCCCAGGTGGCCTTTCTCGTCCCTATGCTGCCCGCTCAGATAATGCCGCCACCGATTTTCCTGCGCCGAACCGCCCCTATTCTCGTTCGCCTTCGCCCCAACGACGACAATCTCGCTCCCCCCAACCCCGTCGCTCCTATTCGCCGACTCTTCGGACGCCGCTCCCAGCCGGAAAACTAGACGATGCAGCGCCTCGAGGTGACGCTGCATTGCTCCCTACGCCGCCAAATCCTCTCCTGACGTTGCCCACTCATCTGAACCTTCTTGACGTGCAAGTCGACGGTGTTCCTGTATCTGCTCTCACAGACACTGGGGCGCATTTGTCGTTAATGAGCGCTGACCTTCGTAACCGGCTGAGGAAAATAATCACGCCCGCCACGACGCCTGTTGTCCGTGTCTACGATGGCGGAACAGCCCCTGTAATTGGTATGTGTGCCGCCCGCGTCTCCTTCGCCGATCGCTCCACTACCGTGCTATTCACAGTCATCGCTCACTGTCCCTACGACATCATCCTCGGCTTAGGCTTCCTCTCCGCACATTCTGCTCTCATCGATTGCTCCGCCAGTACTCTCCGCCTCGACCTGCCTGTTCTGGATCCCACTGAACAACACCCTACTCGCCTCAGTTCCGTCGACTTCGTTCGCTTGCCACCTTCGACACTGACTTACGTTGACTTCGTGCCATCCCCTCCAGTCCCCGACGGTCACTAAATCGCGGCTCCTATGCAAGACGTCCTCGTTACACACGGGATCACAGTACCTCATACAGTTTTATCTATTACGGCGAATTGCGTCTTCCTGCCAGTGGCCAATTTTGGCTTGACGACACAAGTGCTGCCACGCGGGATGTCTCTGGCCCAACTTTGCTCATTCGAGGATCACTCTGTAGCATCGATTTCAGTAGACGACAGTTCAGCCGATCCTCCTCTACCATCGCAGTCGGCAACTTGTACCATCGCCAACTTACAGAAAATGATTGCACCCGACATACCGTCCGAGCACGCTCGTGCGCTCTACCGCGTTCTGATTTCCTACCAAGATATTTTTGATCGTCCTTTGGCCCAAACAACAGCTGTTAAAGATCGCATTAATACCGGCAATGCCCCTCCTATTCATCGCCGCCCGTATCGAGTATCACCGGCTGGGCGTCAAGTTATTCACACCGAAGTTCGCAAAATGCTTGCCAAGAACATTATTGAACCGTCATGTAGTCCATGGGCATCACGCGTTGTGCTGGTAAAAAAGAAGGATGGCTCATGGCACTTTTGCGTGGATTATCGGCACCTTAACAGGGTTACCAAAAAGGACGCGAATCCCCTACCTCGGATTGATGACGCCCTTGACTGCCTCCACGGTGCTCGCTATTTCTCCTCTATTGACCTTCGCTCCGGCTATTGGCAGATTGCCGTGGACGATCTCGACCGCGCGAAGACTGCCTTTGTAACACCCGACGGTCTTTATCAATTCAAAGTGATGCCGTTCGGTTTATGTAACGCTCCTGCCACTTTTGAACGCATGATGGACTCCCTTCTTCACGGTTTCAAATGGTCCGCGTGCCTGTGCTACTTGGACGACGTTATAGTATTCTCCCCAACATTCGCTACGCACCTCGAGCGCCTCTCAGCAGTCCTGGACGTTTTTCGGCGAGCCGGTCTGCAACTCAACGCATCGAAGTGCCAATTCGGCCGTCGCCAGATTACCGTCCTTGGACGTCTCGTTGACGCGAACGGAGCGCAACCGGACCCAGGCAACATCCATGCTGTTACGCACTTCCCTGTTTCAAAGTGTGTCAAGGATGTGCGCAGCTTCATCGGCCTTTGCTCGTACTTCCGCCGTTTAGTGAAAAATTTCGCGGCCATAGCACGACCACTAACCGAGCTTTTAAAAAAAGACGCCCCTTTCCAGTGGGGCGATAACGAGGCCTCTGCATTCTCGCTTCTAATCGACCTTCTCACAACGCCTCCCGTTCTGGCCCATTTCGATCCTTCTGCGCCTACCGAAGTCCGTACTGATGCCAGCGGTCACAGAATTGGCGCAGTACTGGCACAACGCCAGCGTGGCCACGACCGTGTTATCGCTTACGCCAGCAGGCTCCTCTCGCCCGCGGAGCGCAACTATTCCATCACTGAGCCTGAGTGTCTGGCCCTAGTTTGGGCGGTTGCGAAGTTCCGCCCATACTTATATGGCCGACCCTTTTCCGTTGTCACAGACCATCACGCGCTTTGCTGGTTATGCTCATTGAAACACCCTACAGGAAGACTTGGTCGCTGGGCCTTACGCCTCCAAGAATATTCGTTCTCTGTCACCTACAAATCTGGCCGACTACACAAGGACGCTGACTGCTTGTCTCGCTACCCGGTAGACGAGCCTGACGACGCCGACAGTAGTACCGCCGACGGCATTTTCTCTGTGTCTGCCTTCCCTAACATCGCCGATGAGCAGTACCGAGACCTATCGCTGCGAGTACTCATCGAGCGTCTGCGCTCTACACCTACCAACGCATCCGTTCGCCGGTATGTCCTCCAGGGCGGCATTCTGTACCGAAGGAACTTCCTCCCTGATGGCCCTGATCTTCTTCTTGTCGTGCCAAAACATCTACGACAGACTGTGCTCATTGAGATGCATGACGCACCCACTGCAGGACATCTTGGGGTAACCCGCACGTACGACCGCGTCCGCCGCCGCTTCTATTGGCCTGGTCTCGCTCGCTCCGTCCGACGCTATGTTGCTGCCTGTGATCCCTGCCAGCGTCGGAAAACACCTCAGGTGCTACCTTCCGGTAATCTCCAGCCGATCACCGTCCCTGTAAAACCGTTCTTTCGCGTTGGATTAGACCTCCTCGGTCCCTTTCCCACGTCATCCTCTGGGAACAAATGGGTAGCCGTCGCGACTGATTACGCCACCCGATACGCTATCACGCGGGCTCTCCCTACCAGTTGCGCCACTGACGTCGCGGACTTTCTCTTGCGTGTCATTATCTTAGTGCATGGCGCCCCGCGACAGCTGCTAACTGACCGGGGTCGTAACTTCCTCTCGAAAGTTATCGCCGACATTGTGCGTTCCTGCTCTATTCAACACAAACTGACTACCTCATACCATCCTCAAACCAATGGCCTGACAGAGCGGTTAAACTGTACTCTTACCGACATGCTGTCCAAGTACGTTTGGAAGGACCACCACGACTGGGACGTTGCCCTTCCTTACGTCACATTTGCTTATAATTCTTCCCGGCACGACACCGCCGGATTTTCTCCATTTTATCTACTCTACGGTCGCGAACCGACCTTGCCCCTTGACACGGTACTTCCTCCTGCTGCGACCTCAACAACCGAGTATGCGCGCGACGCCATCGCCCTCGCCGACCATGCACGCCAGCTTGCCCGTGCTCGACTGACGGACTCGCAAACCACGCAGCAGCGTCAGTACAACGCCCGCCACCGTGACGTACAGTTTTCGCCTGGTGCACTCGTGCTCCTTTGGTCGCCCTCTCGTCACGTCGGACTTTCAGAAAAGCTCCTTTCGCGATACACAGGGCCCTACCGCGTGCTGCGCCAGGTGACGCCTGTGCCGTACGAAATTGCTCCTGTGAGCTCAACCTCGTCATCTACTCTGGCATCTAGTGATGTCGTGCACGTCAGTAGGCTCAAGACCTACTACACTGCTTCAGAGTCCGGCCTTTAGTCGCTCCGGGACGGCGCTTTTGCCTCCGGGGGTAGTGCTACGGGATAGTATTTCCAATGACGAAGAGCCGAACAGTAAGAAGACGACGACGACGATTGGAAGCTAGCGCGGGCTCTTGCCTCTTGGCCAACTGCGGCGTATTGCCTTGTAAATATACTTGTAAATAGCTTTTCGTCGGTGTCTTCCTACGTAACAATATTGCCGGTTTTGTCTCTTAACGCATACATCTGATTCTTGCCTATTCCTAGTTTCTTCTTCACTGCGTTTAGGTTTCCTCCGCTCCTGAGAGCATGCTCAATTCTAACCATATTGTACTTCTTTATGTCAGCTATCTTACGCTTGTTGATTAACTTGGAAAGTTCTGCCAGTTCTATTCTAGCTGTTGGGTTAGAGGCTTTCATACGTTGGCATTTCTTAATCAGATCTTTCGTCTCCTGCGATAGCATACCGCTATCCTGTCTAACGAAGTTACCACCGACTTTTATTGAATATTGCAATATATTGCCGGGGGACTAATGAGGGGGGGGAGGGGAATTACGCGAAAAAAACGCAATGTGATTAGGAGGTACGTCATAATGGTGGACTTTCGGAATTATTTTGACCACCTGGGGCTCTTGAGAGTGCACCTAAATTCAAAACGCGAGCTTTCTTTTTTTTTTTTTTTTGCTTTTGGCCTACATTAAAATGAAACGCCGAGGCCGGGACGTAATCCGCGACCTAAACGTTACCAGCTCAATGCCAAATTCACTACGTTACCTCGCCGGTTTACATACCCGCGATGACCGAGAACATTTGCTTTAGACAACGAATGCACGATCCAGCTGAAACGTCTGAGTGTTGTAAAACGAGACAAGTAGGCTGAACCAGCGCTGGTTCAGTGCATGTCCAGTCTACTTGTATTTTGATTTGTGCTTCTTTATTAATTTTGCGCGGCAAGCATGAATGCGAGCCCCTTGGCGGGTATCGCTATCGCCGTTGTTTACGCCTCGCTTACTTGCGCTTCTTGCTTTCTGCATTGCGGTTCATGAAAGGGACGAGAGAGAGCGTAGGTGCGGCAGAAGAGGAGGAGAGCAGTGAGAGAAGCACATGTGTGGAGGAAGAGTAGTGGAAGAGAGCGAACAGTGGAGAGAACGCAGGTGCGGTGGAAGTGGAGATAAGAGGAGGGGGGGGGGGGGGGGGCTGCTGGAGCCCGATACCTAACTGACAGCAGTTCGAGCATGCAGACATTCAGCCGTGCTCCAATTCGAGCTGCAGAAGTTTGTCTCTTCCTCACTTCGACCCCCTCCCCCCACCACCCCTCGAGCGCTCTGCCGCTTGATGGATAGTCAACCAGAATATTGCGCTCACTGGGCGTTGCTATTAAGTGGGGTGCTGTGGTGACCCCAAGATGTACTCTGTCGAGGTATCGTTTGTCACTGTGATTCGTAGCGAGATTGCCACTTCGTGTGGCTAGTGATGTACAATAAGGTTTTGTGATGACAGATGGGAGGGAAATGCGGCAGGCGACACAGAAAAGCTATCGCTGACTATCAGCGTCAACAGTTCCTGCCGGACCTTTTTATTTTTGTCCTATTCAGGTGTCCACCAGCACCGGACATGGATGTCCGTTACAGAGGAAGCAGACCCTTTTGGCCCGATTGTTGCAATGACACGTTTAATGATAACCTTCGAGAAGAGGAGTACTACGAGGATTATTAGAGCAAATAATACGAGCACTCGTAACACCCTTCAAGTGACCGGGAGCATTCATGATTTTACAGCCTAAATGTCAATAAACAAGATCACTTTCACATGCCAGTTATAACCAAGGTCAACAGCTCTGTTCTGGTGGATCTACACCATACTATGAGACATTCTGAATATGTCGCCTCACATAAGTGGTGGTCGAACCGTCGCATGCATTTCTAATAAAGGCGGAACCGCATGGCGCGATTTCAGGCGCGATTTCAGGCGCGATATACGCGCGGATGGTGGGACGCGCGCGTCATTTTGACGCGTGCCCAGCGTGATCCGTCACGAAATCGCGCCGCCGCGTGCTGCTGCTCGGAGTAGAAAAAAGAATGCGTCGCGCGGTGCGTCCGCCAATCAGAGTTCAGGTAAGTCACGTGGCATTTTGGTTTTTGGTTTTGCCACATTACAATACAATTACAATAAACACTGTCCTCGGGTAATTAGACAGCGACATTTTTTTCCAAAGTGTGTTTATCAAGCTTCATTCCAAACAGCAAGATTGTAGAATTGTGTGCGAAACTGCGACTATGTACCTTCCGCATCATGGTTGCACGTGTTTCCGACGCGCGCGCCAGTTCTGCGGAGAAAAAAATGCGCAAAGAGCAGGGCCATCTGGTGGCAAAACCAAAAAACAAAAATGCCACGTGACCAAAGACCACGTGACTTACCTGAACTCTTATTGGCGGACGTGCCGCGCGACGTGTTTTTTTCTCCTCCTAGCAGCAGCACGCGGCGGCGCCATTTCGCGATAGATCATGCTGGGCACGCGTCAAAATGACGCGTGCGCCCCACCATCTACGCATCAATCGCGCCTGAAATCGCGCTGTGCGGTTCCGCCTTTAAACTTCGTAAAGTAGTGCCACGCTTTTGAAGAATGCCGCCTCTCCTCGCGCGCTCTGGCCGAGGCCGACGCCGCGTCGCTATTAGCATCACGTGGGCCCTCGCGCCGTGCATCAGCGCCATTTTTGCTCTAGAAGCGTCTATGGAGTGGCGAGGAGCGCATGTTGGCGCCGTTGCTACACTCGAGCAGTGTAGGCGGCGCTACGGTCGAGGAGGAAGCGTGAAAGAGAGGAGAAACGAGGAGGAGAGTGTCGCTATATTACGAAGTTTAAGGGGCTTTACGCATCTCGACGGAACCTCTTTGTCATTGTTTTGCCTCGGCAGAACTGGCGCGCGCGTCGAAGGAAACCATAGAGTTAGTAGAACAACTCTAGAGGAAAAGCTGGGCCAGAAAAGTGGGAACCTCTAGGGCGCCGCCCTGTTGCTACTGGTCAATGTGGCCAGCGCAATTACTATTGAAAGAGCTGAAAACAAGTACAGGTCACCTTATGCTTTGTCATCTAAAAACGCATACCTGATGGCTTTATGAAGGTGGTGCGTTAATATTAAGTTTACACAAAGCGATCGATAAGTCCGTGACTTATGTAAATCACGATGTACGCATTCATGCAATAAAGGATGACGCGAATTTCGGTTTCGAATCTGTTTTTTGGATGCGTAGTAGTTTCGTACAGTTTAGGTTTGACATGCGATCGCGCGTCGACATCGGACGCTATGGCCACTATGGCACACTCGTGCCTTATGTGCCACCGAAGCCCCGAAGTGCTCTGGCATATACCTTCACATGTAAGTAAACGAATGTATCGCCTTGTTGAGAATATCACGCGAGTAGGCAGCTCTTGTGGTGCATCACAATCGTTTGAGAAGCGTCACAGTAGAGCATTTTTCTACATGCGGAGCGGTGTTTTTATTTGCAGGTTTCCATTCAGTAGTAATTTGCTGGACAGGCGGACCAGCGCACCGGAATTGTACTGGCGAAGCCACAAGCAACTCAAAGAATCTGTTTAATTGTTGCACTTTGAACAATCATGCTTTTACAAAGGCCACAGCAGAAAAACAGCCTGATGCCGAGTATTTCTGTGCCACGAAGTAATCAAGAGGCGAGTGCCTAATGCGGACGAAATCGAGTGCATCGAGACTTAGAACGACAGAAATCTGAGCTAGTTGGTAAGGATTCATTATGCAAAACAGAGGTGAGGCGTGCAGACAGGACACAAAAGTAGAGAAGTGGGCAGCGCTCGGGCTGTTTTCTTGTAAATGCTCTACTCTTGTGTCCTGTCTGCACGCCTCACCTCCGTTTTGCATAACGAGTGCATCAACCCACATTTTAATAGCGTAGGCGTTTTATTAACTGTGCAATATTTTCAACACTTCCTTGCATGCCATTTCATGTGGAATATCTTTTCTGGTCACAAATTTGTGCAGCGAATCTATTTGCATGATCGACTCCGGGCCTGTGGGACCGTTCACTTGCACTTGATGCCGAGTCTTTTACATGTATCTATAAACTGCAGATATGCACATGAGATCCCTGCGAGCATTTTCAAATTTCAATTATTTTAGACAACAGGCACATATGCAATACTGACATAATCTCAAATACTACTATGCGGCTGGGACACATTTTGTTGACCATACTCTCAGGTAAAATAAGTAGATCATGTGGACAGCTCCAGCTCATTTTCCTTAAATCGGTGTGTACAAGGGGTACGCAAAAAGAATTTTTTTCTCGCACTACGATTATTTTGCTGTATAAACAAGAGAACCCACCACATTAGTGTAAAGTATCATGTACATCACACTAATATGTGTTCTAATTTAGCAAGTGAGATGAGTTACTTAATTGTATGGCTCATTCAGCCATATCACGCTGCAAGCTGCATTCATCAATCTTCAATTGGATTTTGCAAATGCTTAACGAAACATGTTTCCCTTTTATGCAGATATGCAATGGCAAGCCCTTCCGTGTGTTCCAAAAGTAAAATTTAAGCTCTAAATTAAAGAAGACATTTCTAGTCAGAAACAAGCAAAAATGGTGAAAGCAGAGTATCAGAAGCCCAAGGTACAGAAATTATTAGAAGTGTCGAATGATTTTAAGGAAAGAGTCGTATTTGAAAATGCAAGACTCTTTAGTGTCAAGCAAGTCAATATAGCTAGAATACTCTGCAAAATTATGCGACTGAGGGGATGTCAAACAATGGGTCAGGAAATGCGTTGTTTTTCTGCAAAACAAAAGCTGATTGCCTTTACATAAGTCACTTTAGCATCATGAGACTTCTGCTTGATAAATTCAGAAATAAACCAAAAAACAAGACACGCAAATATAAAAAAAAACAATTTAATGATGCTCTCTCCACACCGGGATCACATCTAATATGGACATATCAGACGCCTTGTGAAACACTAAAGGAAAAAATTCAGTTTCGAGCTATGGCACTTGCCGCATAGATGTGGGGGGCCTTGCACTAATAGTGATAGTTACCACTGCATTTAAAAATTGAAAGCCTTCATGCAGACAAGGATGATCCTTTATATTTTTGGCTACCACTTCAAATGCCCCACTGCCCCTTGGGTGCCCTGGAGTTCCTGCGCCGCCTGCTTTATTATAATCTCAGGTGCTCTCCTGAGACTTCCGTTTGTCGGTTGCATGTGCCCTACAGCTAGATCAGTACTTATAATAATAAAAGAACCCGATCTAGCGTCGCGACGATAGATCGCGAAAGCGGCTTTTGCAACATACCGCGCCCGTGCGAAGAGAATTACGGAACGCCAACGAGGAATCTGACCGCAGCTTCGAGCTCGTAACCTCGTCGAGTGACACTCCTGCAACAGGCGTGACCGCTGAAAACCGCATACCGCCGGAAACTTCAACAGGATCATCCCTCGGTTGCATAACTGCCACATGTACGGCCAACATGGACAACACCCACACCGTCCCGCAACATAGAGTAAAGAACCAACTTATAAAGCCCAAACACACGGCTGCACGCACACATCACGACACTACAAGGGAGACGCCATGCTGCTACGCTGCTACGGTTGCCGGATTAAAACTGACTACTGTCACCAAGTCTAGCAAGCGTCTCAGGAGCTGGCAACCTCGGCGCGTAGCAGCATGGCGGCGCTTTTGCGGTTCCCGATTTCAATGCATGGGCCCTATGGGTAGCTTGTCCTCTAGAGTCGGTATAGTAACTCTATGAAGGAAACACGTGCGAAAGCATAGCGTTTCTCACTATAACACCTAGAGGGTAATCTGGCGCCACCGTCTATGGGAGTTTCTTAAGGGGGCACCGTGCCGTCATGGGAATGACGGTATATGTGTCTGCGAGGCTCGTGTTGGCTGGTGTTCTAAGAGGCTTCGTCTAAAACGTGGATATGGCTACGCAAATAACGCGTTATCAAAGTAAAATCTTCATAAAATGTTTCCATTCATGCATATTACATCTTTACTCACCCACGATGCATGACCAAGCGAAGAAAAGCAAGAACAGACGACCAACTGTTTCAAAGCGAGCGCGAACCTTGTCGTCTGTCCTCCAACTTTAGCGGCCCGCTGATACTTTTTACGTAACATGTAGTTGTACACACAATAACAAGTTCTCATAGTTAAATAAAACATGTTTTCGCGTAATAATAAAGCTAAAACAGCTTTTCACGTGCTGTTCTAGTAGAAAATGAATCACTGTGACAGACTGAACGGTACTTGCCAAGCGGGTCTTCAAGGTGTTCTGTCTCTACGAGAACGATGCCAATCCGAATCCACAATATACCGGCATTCCCATGCATACCACAGCGCAGCAGCGCCAGATTTCCCTCTAGGTAATGTAGTGAGAAACTCTATGTGCGAAAGCGATGCGGAAGGTACAGAGTCGCAGTTTCACACACAATTCTTCAATCTTGCTGTTTGAAATGGAGCTTGATAAATACACTTTGGAATAAATTTCGCTGTCTAATTACCGGAGGACTGTTTTAATTGTAATGTTCTGTAAGTTTAAGGGCATATATGTAGTAAAAAAGACAATTTGTGTCGTTGGGAGTTAGGCTGTCTGACAACCCGGAAAATGCGGCGCGATGACGCCGCTCCTTTTTTTCGTACGGGTACAGTACGGGCTCGCGCGTCTGCGGCAACGCGGGCGTTTGCCGAGCGTCGCGCTTTTCGCTCGCGAAAAACACGCCATGCGGTTCCAGCTTATTAGAGGCCCAAGACGTGCTTTGTCGTTTTCCTGTTGCTTAGTATTTTAAGACGGCGAGTAAACTTCAACCAGCAAAACCAGCGCGACGCTCGTTCTCGTCTCTTGAGCCAGCAAATACGATAGCCGACACAAGCGTGCGACGCTGGCGATGCCGCCAGAGCAAAACACGACTCTAACTTCGCGCCGCGCATCGACAGTACAAGAATACAAGACGAAACGCGCACCAAGGTACCCTCTTTCCCCCTCCTCTCCTGGCGCGCGCACTTCTCCCAACGCCACTCTAGGTGGCGTTCCTTATCCCCGCTCCCTCTTGTAGCTCTTGGGTTCAGCGAGAACAGGGGCCGAATCTTATAACGGTTCGGTTGGGGAACCGTTCCTTTGGCCTCACCTGATTGGCCAAAATTTTGAATACGTCACAGGTCGTCAGAGGCAGCGGGGCGGTATCACAATTTTTGAATACGTCACGCATCTGTCAATCATCTTCAAAGCGAACCGGTCGTAGGAACCGGCGAAGGGGTAGTCCGTTTTGGGCACGGAGTAAGACATATAGGAGGTGAAACTCCCGTCAGCGCGAGCGGGCGCGGGCGATCAGATAAAGTCACAATTGTTGCATGCGCCGACGCTACCGTATACAGTGGCGGCACCATGCGGCGCGTCGTAGAAGCCGCAGCGAAAAAAAAAAAAAAAGCAGCGCCCGGCAGGCGGCTCGGCGGCTCCGGCAGCTCCGGCCACTCCGTGGTAGAAGTCAGGCGCGCGCGGCCGAACGGGAGCAACACGCTCAACCGGTTGCCCTGGCAACCGAAACGGCGGTAATTTCTTCCCATGCCGCCAGGTGCCGCCAGCATGAAAACATATCCGCGGGCTTGTGACCTTTACTGGTCGCCGCAAACAGCGGAGTTTCCACTCCTAAATATTTCTTGCTCCGTGGTTTTGGGTTCCGTTGCTGTGGCTTGGCTTTGGCTTGTGACCCTGGCCGCGCGCGCCGGTCGCGCGACCCCGGAGACACGCGGGCGTTGCGCGCGCGTGCGTTGGTTGCTTCGGAGGCTATTACTTGCCTTCGTCGTCTGCTTGGCGTTCCTCTTTCGGTGTCGACCACGGCTGGAAGCGCGATACACGTTCGAAGAAGTGACGGATAATGAGTTGCACCGCCCTTGCTGGCTTTCTAAGTAAACCTTTTGCAGGCTACGCTATCAAATGGAGGGGACTCAGGTGCAAGCGTACGAATGGCCATTTCACGCAGAGGAAGGAATATTGCGCGCTGCGGTTCATCGCCACCGGCCTGCAGCTCCCAGAGGTAGGTCGGACGTGAAGTATTCATCGGAATGACCTAGATCTCTGCTGCTGACACTGTCCACAAAGTTGCTCTCGCAATTACTGTGTTGGCCGGTTGAAGGGCTGGGTCAGCTTTCCCGTGACCTCAGCTTCAAAGCCAATGCCAAGGAGATATTTGCATGGTGAGATCGAATTCTCAGTGCTATCGCCAGCGTGAATAGCTCGCAGATCGCCGTTCAGCAGTCAGGAGGGTTCAACCTAGGCTCGTTCAGCACTTCCTTCGTTCGGCTGATAAAACTATACAGTCAGGACGGGAAGATATTGTGGAGATCTCTTATTTGGCTGCCTTTTTTTTCTCTGGTTCGGGAGTGCCGCACTTACTCAATTTTACGGCACAGCGCGCACCGTCAGCACCACACTCTTCGATTTGACTTCGCGCAGGCAATGCAGGGCCCGTGTATCGTAATGTTCTATTTCAAGTTCCATTGCTTTTATCACGCGACGCGCCGTGGGGCTTATCGCAGGGACAGCGGCAGCGCGGCGGCGAGCGAGTCATGTCCGAGCCGATGACGAAGGTCGAAAAAAGATGGAAAATTGATATAGTCGGCTAGTAAAGGTGTCCCTAAGAACCAGTTCATGGTTTTGTCGCGCTCGCTACTTGAGAAGTGCCGGCAGTACGTTCCTGTTGCGTGCATCGTGCGAGCTCCTGGTAGCAGACGACAAAGCGCTGCGCTCTGCCAACTCATTTACGCTTGCGATACCGCCTGTCGGCTGAGAATGAAAAAAAATGACATTAATAAATTACGTCTGCATTGCGTAAACGCCCGGCACCACACGTTTATACTTCAGAACTTGGCGTATAATATTTAATTTATATTTTACATTTATTTAGCAAGCAGAAACATTCTGCAATTCCTCGATTAGCTCGTCATATAATGACGTACACTTCAGAGGTGGCACCCTCTCATCTATTGGTCGCGTCCTCCCCTTCTTCCACCGCCGGCTTGGGAGTGGCACATCTAGTGACGTAAGCGGCGAAGCGAACGGTTCGTATTCCGAACCGTTATAAGATTCGGCCCCAGGGCATAGAGTTTCCTACAAAATTACTAGAGGGAACTCTGGCGCTGCAGTCGTTGTCCTACCATGGGAATGATGGGAAGTACATGGATTTGTCTGATCTTCGTGCTTGTGGATTCAGACGTTCTTGTGGCTTTGTATATTACGCTATATAAATATTATTGTCGTATATTCCGGCGCAATTTATATTCTTCGAAATGCAGAAGACGCCGGGAACGCGTACAGTTTCTATTAATTGCAACGATTGAGCTTGTCCAGGTGGCCAAATCGAAACGCGCCAAGCGTCTCAAGGCACTGGCACACCCGCGATAAATTCATAAGGGCGTTTCATTCGCTTATCGATACGTACGTCCGTGGCTTAATGGTTTCAATATGAGGCTTCTGTGCTAGAGTCCCTGTGTTCGAATCCTGCCATCGGGCAATTTTATTTATGTTTATTTAATTATTTATTCCGGAATATACTGTTGAAAATGACGAGTTAACAAAGTCACAATGCCGTTTGAAGCCAAAAGGACGAAGTTTAGGCAAATCCATGTACTTCCCCCATAACTCCCATGCTGAGACAACCGCTCCCATTGCAGCTCCCGTAGACACTAGCGCCAGAGTTCCCTCTAGTATTTCTTGTAGGAAACTCTATGGAACAGGGGAAAAGTAAACATGTTCGCAATAGAGATCAGTAAGAGGTGATCGGAAGATTGGTGGAAGTAGAGAAACGACAAAAATACGGACACGTACAAAAACAAAGTTCACAATAAGAGGTCAGAAAATTTGGTTGTGGGAGTTCATAGCATTTTTTTTTTTCTTAGGTAGGACATTGGCAGTAGGACATTGGCAAGAGCTTGGTGGCGCAACCCACCGCCCTGTTCCAAAGGGGACGCTTCTAATTCTGTTCTAAAGGGGACGATTCTAATCTCGCGGCTGAAGTCAGTCCGGTGTTTTATGTAACAGTAGTTAAGTACTAGAAACTTAACCACGGCGTGAAGATAAATAAAACTTCTACACAACCACCTCTACTAGGATATAAAACCAATGCCATGAACCACTGTGCATTTGGGAGTCGAGCGCGCTAACCGCTGAACTATCGAGCAACTTCTTTTTTTCTCATTCATGTTATTTATTAACGTGCGCATATTCTCATGACTAAGTAATATGTTCTCTTATAAGAAAACTATCGACCCTAAGAATTACAGACACTATGACGCGATAGTGCAATAACCACATATGCACACTAGTGACATTCACTGTCACAGGCCCAAAGCACACACTCAATGACAGCAATAAAACACGCTTTTCAGATTACCTGGGAGTTCACCAGAACAAGATGTTTTACTAGAAGGTTAATAAGAATGAACACCTCACCAAGATGGGGTACCAGTCCTGGTGAAGTGCCACAATCATCCTAAACATTGTTAGATGGATTCATCGTTAACATCCTTTAGACGAATAATCATTAGAACAAAAAGCACTCTCGAAGAAATAGTCCGTTCTGTGTTACGGCCTGACACACCGCTTTTCCACAAACTGTACATTATATTTAAAAAAAAAACAAATCAAACAGTACTTCATCGCAAGGAGCTGGCCACTGGTATCGCACAATGCGGAGATTCATGCTGAAGTTCTTTTTTAGAGTTATGCGAAATATATCCGAAACCAGGATGGCGCCGTTGCACGTAATAAAAATAACGTTCTATCGTCTCCAGTACACACCATAAGCGGCTATTTAGCTGAAGCAACGAAAATACCTTTTATTTGCAAGCACGATTTAACCGCAAGGTTTCAAAGAGAAGCTTATAAAGGAATGCCTATCAATAAGGAGAAATATACATTTCGCGAATAATTTCCACTACCTCGTTACCTGTACAAGCGATGTTAATGAGAGGTAAAAAGAGGGCGGAAAAGTGCGGATAATAAATCGTTGTATATACAGACCAGATTTTTGTAAAGCCTCGTAGTGCGAGTGTCAGCCGCGGCGCTACTCTCGACACCAGGTGCTTCCTTCTGGCGAAGACTGCGGGACAAGGGAGAAAATGGCTGGACTTGCGGTGCATGTTCACCTGTTCTGGTGTTTTAGACATGTTCCTAACGCATCTGCTGAGCTGTTTGTTTTCTGCATCTTCTGAGAAGCGGGATGTACAAAATTCTTTTGTCCTTAACATATCTATTTGGGCCTGTTGGTACGCCATGATATTGGTATGACAGGTTATTGATCATTATCAGAAAACAAATATAGTTAATGATCAACAGCCTGGCAAGGAAACAAGAGTTCAGGATCGCCAATCAGCCTCCAGACTCTGAAGGAGAACCTAGGTCAATTACTCACAGGGGACCCTGATCATGGGAAGGAAACTTACAGAAGAATAAAAATGGGTTGGCGCGCACTCGGCAGACATTGTCAGATCCTGACTGGGAGCTTACCATTACCATTGAAACGAAAGGTGTACAATCAATGCGTCCTACTGGTGTTGACCTATGGGGCAGAAACTTACTGACATGGAACGAAGAATGTTAGCCGTAACGTTAAGGGACAGGAAGAGAGTGGTGTGCATCAGAGAGCAAACATGGAAGGCCGACATTGCAATTGACATGAAAAGAAAGAAATAGAGATGGCCAGGCCATGTAATGCGTAGGTTATATAATCGGTGGCCCGTTAGCGTTACAGAATCGGTGCCAAGAGAAGGGAAGCGCAGTTGAGAATGGCAGAAGACTAGGCGGGGTGGTGAAATTAAGAAATTCGCAGGCGCAAGTTGGAATCGATTGCCACAGGAGAGGGGCAAATGGAGATCGCAGGGAGAGGCCTTCGTCCTGCAGTGGACACAATATAGGATGATGATGATGATGATGATGATGATGACGATGACGACGACGACGACGATTATGATGATGATGATGATGATGATGATGATGATGATGATGATGATGTATGCGACAAGTATGTGCAGCCTTGCGCATAGAGGACACGGACGCAATAAAGAACGACGGGACACAAGTCCGGCGGCACTGACCTTCGTTGTCTACACCAACATCCAGCGAGAAAGGACGCGGCTGATGCAACAGCCCTGCGACGTACCCGGAGACACGAGGGAAGCTTGTGTTCAAGTAGTGTGCATACGCCGCACTAGTTTTCCACGGCGCCTGAAAGAACGACATTCGGTAATGGCTTCACATGCAAAAACGACTTGGTGCCCAGCATGTTCACTCATGCGGGTATTTGTTCTGCTGCCGTAAACTACGCAATAACGCGCGTTCTGCCTTCCTACGATGCGTGCTTGGGTAGCAGAGCTGCTTACGGCCATACGGAATTTTTTTGTCTACTCGGTTCGCTTTCCGGAAGGAAAGCTCGCGGAGGTCACGGCGCTTTCGTGCATTTTGGATACAAAATAAAGGTGAGCTGAAAGCCATCGGGTGCGCGTGTCGACTTCGTAACTTGCGCAGCGATTGTTCCGTTAGGGCAAGTGTAACGAGACTTGACTAAGAAGACGTAACGTAACGGTTTCCGTGTCCTGTGTCTTTCGTGCACGTGAATCAGCCGCACTTGAGCACTCGCGCCCGCGAAACAAGCAAGCCGCATATGACTAGCGTGCACAGAAACAGGGCTGCGCACGAGTCGATGCCTCGCTGTTTTGTTTTAGAGCACAGCTCTTGATGGCCCGTTCCTGCAGCGAGCGGCGGCGGCGTCCCCTGTAACCAAGCGAACGAGCACAAAAGCGAGAGATGAAATAGCGACCGCGGAGCAGCAGATGAAAGGCGCGAGCCGCGAACGACGGAGACCAATGAGAGCGGCCTCTTCAGTGACGTGCGCGCGGTAAACTGGCTTCATGCAGACTCGTCCGAGCGCTCTTAACAAAACTTCGTTTCATGCATTGAAGCACAAAAGTAACTGGAACGCCAATGCATTTATCCGCAAAGTTCGGGAATTAATATCTCGAAACTGGTGTCATCCTGAGAATTCATTCCAAGTGGATCCGCCTTGTGCACTCCACGGCCAGAATTCGTAAATTGCAATATGGGCCATAAGGTCATTAGTTAAACACTTTATTGGTGAATGTTTTCTTAGTCGATAATACATTTCAATTTTTTGTGCAAGTACTGTCCGCCTCTTCGAGTAGACCAGCTCATGAACCAGAACTGTACTATCTGCCATAAGCAACGTTCAAAATTTTTGAAAATGTTTGCTGAAACACCCTTGTATAATATAGAATTTTCAGCAACTTACCCTGAGGATAATGATATATAAAAGCCACGCACGAAACATTCATAGCGCGCGCCCATTCACGTAATCTCCTCTTTTACTTACGTGCACGACACAACATACGGTGCATCTGACGCCGACATCGGCCGCGAAAGCACGCGGCTACTGGCAAAGCGAGGCAAGGCATTTCAGAAAACTAACAGCGTAATGTCACATGCAGCCACCCTTAAACCACGTGTTATCGCTAGATGTCGCCCGCGCCGTCGCGTGAAAGAACGTCGCCTGTTCTAGACAGGCATCTTGCCCTTTGTGCGTGAACAAAAACTGTAGCTCGAGCAGGGCTCTTGCTGAAGCAAGCCCTCCAAATGTCATAGTGCACGCCCAAGAACACTTAAAATATTTCTTCAATGAGGCTAGACAAGAAGGCTAGTTCAAACCACTTGCTAGCACAAGGAAGAACATAACGAGAAAAATGACGCACCTGTCCTACGACCGACGCTTAAGCAATAAACAGCTGAAAAGGCGAAACAAACAAGCAATAAAAATACAAAACGCTGTCGCCACATGTTAGCGACGTCACAGGTGCAACAGAAACGGTATGTGAAACTGACTTTTCCCTTGGCGATTTTAATTCCTAACCTCAACATGAAAGGTATCCATGTAGCTCGTACGCTTTCTATACTCTCAGCGCTCTCCGTTGGTTTTGTCACCATACACTACAAGTATGCCCGTTATCAGACTAAACGATCTTCCTCGTCGACGCATTGCGGTCCTGGAAATACGATGCCTAGCTTCAAGTACGTAACACAGGCGGCAAAATTTTGTGAACGGGCTGCTAAACGAACATCGGTGCTTATCGGTGTTGTTTCAACGACGGACCACTTCGAGGCTCGAGCAGCGATCCGGGATACGTGGGGCGGCACGGCCCTCAAAATGGACTTCGTTGTCATCTTCCTGCTGGGAAAGACACTGGACCAGGAAGTACAGCGCAAGGTATTCGCAGAACAAGGCCTTTACGATGATATCGTTCAGGGAGACTTTCTCGACACCTACAGGAACCTCACCTGCAAGACTGTGATGCTGATCCGCTGGGCTCGGGAAAGGTGCTCGGGGGTTAATTTTGTGCTGAAGACCGACGACGACATGCTGGTCAGCGTATGGGACCTCGCCGTCGTCGTCAACGGTTTGGAGGGAGTCAAACGCACAATGTGGGGTCATCTGTATCGCGATCATCAACCCCATCGCAACGTATCCTCCAAGTGGTATGTGTCTAGGAAAGAATACGCGCCAGATACATATCCCCCATTCCTCTCGGGGACCGGATACCTAATATCTGGTGACAGTATTGCCGCACTAGAGGAGCTCACGCACGACGAGTGCTTCTTCCCTCTCGAAGACATCTACCTGACCGCCATCGTTGCGGAGAGAGCTCAAGTGAGTCGTTTAGGTTTCGATGGCTTCTCCAATGAACACAAGCGGTTCCATCAGCCGTGCTCGACCCCCAGGGTGATAACGTCTCATGATTGGAGCGCAACGGCGTTGCGAGCCGGATGGAGTCGCGCTGTCTCCCGGTTGGACTTCGCGCTGTGCGCGGGAATAAAGAAAAGCCAGATGGTGTCGTAGACCAGAAAAAAATGTGTGACCCCTTGTTGTGTTCATTTTGGACATTGTAAACAGCGTTGCGCTAGATAGGTAGGTAGAGTTAGCACAGCCCCACTGCATTTCACATGTTATCGTAGCCTGTTTCGTAGACGCGGCACAGTACCCGTTCAGAACGACCGCTGCCAGCACGGTCAATAAGCAAGGTCAAGTCACAAACGCTCTCACAGTCAAGGCCCACAGGTCCGAGAGAGCAGAACAGCAGGTCGCCATCGCACTCTTGCTCACAGACACGACCACCACCCACGTATACACCTATTTACGCTCGGCCGTCAAAATATCTCAGAAAGGAGCCGTTGCAACACAAGCACTACAGATAGTCAGTACATCCGCGCCGCAGCAGCATCACACCCTCTGCTGGTTCCCGGCACACCTCGGAGAGATCGAGGACGCCACTCCCAATCTAAGTGAGATGGCTCACAGGAGCGCGCGAGACCTAACCCTCCGCGACGCCACCCATTCTGGTCGTGACCATCCCAGCGAGGATCGGGACCCTCCCTCCACATACGAAATCACAAAGCACTTTTATCTAGACCGCAGAATATACAGCATACCTCACAATAAGCTCACCAGGCCTCAAGCCCTCACGTTAAGAATGCTTCAAACCAACACGTACCCCACGCAGAACAGACTACATCACTACATCCCTGACCTACACACAACATCATATTGCCGAAATTGCCTTAGCACACTAGACGTATATCACTTGCTCTGGCTGTGCGGTCGGACCCACGCAAACAAAAATCAAGACTCCACCAGGCTACAAGAAGCATTACGCAGCACGGGCCTGGCGGAGCAGCACTGGGCCGTCCAGCGAGCCCACGATGCGGCCAGAAAGTTACAACTCCTGGTCCTACGTGGAAGTAGCACGCTCTATGGGGTCTTGCACCCCGTAGCTCGCTGGACCTTTCAGTAAAGTTATTCCATCCATCCATCCAGTAAAAGCGAACATTGTTGTAGGATATTACTGGCTACGGTCACAATGTGCTCAGAAATTTTGTTTTCTAACATTCCTTAGTTCATAAATTTTGACGTCGACTGTTCGATAAAAGTAATTTGAAACGTCTTCTTGTCATGTTTCTCGATTCCGGAAAAGTGCCGCTTCGCTTACGACGAGCTTCTGTTCCGGGGCCACGTAATCAGCGAATTTGGAGTCCGCCCGGACCCGCAGAAGACAGCTGCCATGTCGAAGTAACAGCAGCCCATCGACAGGAAGGCAGTGCGTAGATTCCTGGGCATGTGTGCCTTCTGCAGGCGCTTCTTCAAGGCCTTTTCACGCATCGCTGAGCTGTTGATGCATCTAACTAAATGTGGATGTGGAGTTCAACTGCCGCGCGACTGGCCGCTCGAAACACTTCGGTTTACTCGGTACACTGAGAAACAAAGCGCTAAAATTATGCGGATCCCACGCACTGTGCGAATCGATGCAAGCTAAGCTTCCTGTGCTGTTTGCTTTTGAATGACGATAATTAGCGGTGACAATGAGGGCGAGTGTTTAATCTCTTAAAGGCTTAGTCCAACAGGAGAGGGGCGAGTTGATGTTAAAAGTTACCTTGCGTTCAGCACTGCTCTTTGCGTAGGACACAGAACACATAGGGAGACGTGTTTGCTTGAGGCGTTGTTGTGCGCCACTGGTTCATTATCTCTGAGAGGGTTGAGCATTATCATTGCATCACATGGCACGTCGATTTCGTGGCAGAAGTGCGAACTTCAAGTGAATTATGGCGCTGCACATACCAAAACCACAATCGGATTATAACACGTGCCGTAGTGGCGGACTCCGGATTGATCTTGACCCTCTGTGGTTCTTTAACGAGCACCTTAAGCCTAAGTACGCGAGCGTCATTTGTAATTCTTTCCCGTCTAAATGCGGCTGCCGTGGCCGGGGTCGAATGCGCGACTGCGAGCGATGTCATAGCCGCAAAGCCACCGTGGGAACAGAAGTGTTCATTTGTCGTGCGACCGCTTCCGCATAGTGTCGCCTAGACTCTCCAGTGCTTCAATGCGGCTTTGCGTCGGCACACCTTGTGTCAGTTGTCTGCTTGACAAATCTGCATGCTGTTTTTGCTCAGAAATGGCAGAAATGTTCCGTGCCGTACTTTCCGTTTTCCCGCAACCGCTGTCGTGTCTACAATTGTAGCATTTTCTTGTCTTCTCAGGTCATCTTTTCCTTCTCCCGCCCACTCCTCCGGTACGAGAACGAGTCTTGCTTTTACAGGCCGAATAATATGTAAGCGTGGTTGGTACGAGGTTTTAATTTTCTGGCGATATACATCTGTTCAGAAAGCTATACATTTACATTCTTTATAGTCGAGTCGAGTAACGGACGGACGGACGGACGGACGGACGGACGGACGGACGGACGGACGGACGGACGGACAGACAGACAGACAGACAGACAGACAGACAGACAGACAGACAGACAGACAGACAGACAGACAGACAGACAGACAGACAGACAGACAGACAGACAGACAGACAGACAGACAGACAGACACACACACAGACAGACAGACAGACAGACACACACACAGACAGACAGACAGACAGACAGACTATTGTTATCACTATTATTATTACGTAACATAATTCGAATTTCAAACTCAGTACCAAAATTTTTTTTAAGTCTTGAAACTCTGCGACAAGTACCTCCCGCAACGACCTACGGTCGAGCACGGCCGGTACACTGGAAGTCCTAGTCGCAAGTTAGATGAAGACTTCACTGAGGCGGAAATCAGAACGGTACTCAAAGCACTCAACGGCAAGTCAGCTCCAGGACCGGACAGGGTTAGAAACAAAATGCTCAAGAACCTGGACGACAAATCTGTCACCAAACTCATGGGCGATATGAACAAGTGCTTAAGAGAAGGCCGCATCCCGGAGCAGTGGAAGAGGTCCAAGGCTATCCTCATACCCAAGCACGGAAAGCCGTTGAGCTTAGAGAACCTACGCCCAATCTCTCTCACGTCGTGCGCGGGTAAGGTCTTGGAACACGCCTTCGTGAACCGAATCAACAGCCATCTAGAAGAGACGGAAGCCTACCCGCACACCATGATAGGCTTCCGATCCCAGACCAGACCCTTGACGACAAGACAAGAAACACCAGGGCCATCCTAGGACTAGACCTGGAGAAAGCATTCGACAACGTCGCTCACGAGTCGATCCTTAATCAAGTGTCTAATCTGAACCTGGGGGAAAGGGCCTACAACTACGTGAGGGACTTTCTGAACGATCCCAAAGCCACCCTGACGGTTGGCGACCTTGAGTACGAAGAACTAACCCAGGGAAGTGCAGGTACCCCCCAGGGCTCAGTTATATCTCCGCTCCTTTTCAACTTAGTCATGCTGGGTCTCCCCAGCAAGCTACGGGAAATCGAAGGAATCCGCCACGCTGTATACGCAGACGATATAACGATTTGGGCGGACCGCAGCAGTGATGGCCAAATTGAACACGTACTAGAAACGGCCATTCACAAAGTCGAAGAGTACCTACAAGGAACGGGCCTCAAATGCTCCCCGAGCAAGTCCGAACTGCTTCTTTACCGGCCCACGCGCAGAGGCATGCCACCAAAGAGCTCCACAGGACCCCGGGAGTACGAGGAAGTCGGCCTGTACACCCAAGAGGGAAACGCAATCCCCAAAGTAAGAGGATCAACATCCTCGGAATTATCAATGAGGCCACCGGAGCTAATGGCGAAACCGTGAGGAAAATCGAAGGCAAAGTCACCAGTGCCACGAGACTCATAAAGAGAATAACTAATAGACACGCGTGCATGAAGGAAGAAAACGTCATTCGACTGATCCACTCATTCGTTGTCAGCCACATCGCCTACGTAGCCGCCTACCACAACTGGTACATCGCGGAAAAGAACAAGATCAACACGCTCATAAGGAAAACGTACAACATAGCCCTGGGCTTCCCGGAATCGACGAGCACCGAGCTCCTGGCTCAGCTGGGCATATACAACACCCTAGAAGAAATAGCCGAAACACAACGCATCTCGCAGTTCGAACGCCTGTCGACCACCACGACGGGAAGGTGCATTATGAACACGCTCGGCATAACGTACCACAACCAGCACGGCCAGAAAATGCAAATCACCAACAAAATCAGAGACAGCGTTACGGTGGCAAACATCCCAAGAAACGTGCACCCTGATTACTACCGAGGTAGAAGAGAGGCAAGAGCCGAGGCTCTGCTCCGTTGATTCGGCAGGGAAAGAAACGCGCACTTTGTCGACGCAGCCGAATATCCGAACGGCCAAAAATATACCGCCGTAGTCATAGACGCAGAGTCCAAAATCAGAACCGCATGCAGTGTGTACACCAAACACTCGGAAATAGCGGAGGAAGTAGCGATTGCGCTCAGATCCAAAACCGCGAGCTCGAGGATCATGTGGTTCCCCGCGCACGTCACCACGGAAGGCGACGCGCTCCCGAACCTAAAGGAGACGGCGCACCGGACGGCGCGAGACATGACCCGCCGCGCCGAACAGGGCAACGCCTCTCGCACGATAGCGAACGCTTCTCGAGCAGAACGGGACAGGCTCACTGAATACAACGATATAACCAGTGCATATTTGAACGCCAGAAGGATATACCCACCGCCGAGTCCCAAATTGAACAGGAGGCAGGCCGTCGCCTGGAGACAACTCCAGACGAACACCTTCCCTAATCCATTCCGTCTGAAACGTAGCTTCCTAGATAAGCATCAGGACGACACGTGCAAACTGTGCCAGGAAGGACCAGCAACACTCAAACACATGCTGTGGGAGTGCAATATAGTTATAGGAGGGATGGCAGTTACTCCGGAGACCCTGTCGTCGAGTCGGACCGCCGCTCTGTGCAGCTCAGACCTCGGATACCAGACGTGGGCAGTCCAGCAAGCCCGTGAGGCGGCGTTGAGGCAGGGCATTGACGTTCCCCGTGGGAGACCTGAGCCCGGGTCACGTTAAACCTCGCCGGACGTACAAGAAAGTTGTATCCATCCATCCATGTATCCTTTTATTGCGATTAACGTTCTTTAGGAACTTAGCCTAGCTTACGGTATATCTTGGCTGTCCGCGCGTAACCTCTTTCCCGCCAACTGGGTATCTGCCACTGCTCAATGGCAAAAAAAGAAAAAAAAAAGGCCTCGCGCATGACGCGTTTCAATAATGGCGATACGGTACGTGTCACTGCACTGCTCCAATGCTCATCGCATTGACGTCAACATGCATCGTGAAATAGATTCTGCCGGATCTTTTTCTTTATTACTATTAGAAAGGCCACCGAGGAAAAGAGGCTGGAAACATGATACAAACCGGTGACTGAAGCAACTCCTTGAAACGTATTCTCAGAAGTACACACCATTCAGTTTCGAGCTAACACTTTTCAAAGGGCAAGCTAACATTAGTCAAAGCGTAAAATTTCTGAGACAAGTGTTCGAAAGTGGATATCTGGCTGTTGCCAGCTGTTTCGAAGTGTCGAGAGAGAGCTACACGTCAAGCCGAGCTTGCGCTTGAAGAAAATGGCACGCATGATAAGTGTGATGCCTGGTGAAACTAACGCTTTTGGCATAATAAGAAGCGGTAATAATAACTGCTAAACCATCGTTTTATCTTTCACCAATTTTCAATCGGTATACTAGATTTGTAGTTTGGTATTCCCGGTATGCTCGGTTAACTAGCCACCTATTTTATATTTCTTAGTAATAAAGCGCACGTTATGGGTTTTCTGTAGCCAAATCATTTGGGTTAATTGCAACCTTTGCAATATATCAGGTCCTTTGTTTTAGCTGCACAAAATTTTTTAAAATTTGCATATGGCATAAGCTACATTTTAATGTATTTTTCTGTGTCTAGCGTTCTTTCCGAATCCACGAAAAGAACCACAGTGAACGTTTTACTTAAAGGTGGCGACAAGATAAATGCAGCCAGATATTTACCTATTTGCGTTGTCGTAGCTTTTTCTAAGGGTCTAGAAAAAAAAGTACTTTTCGCGTATATATCATGATTTCTCGAAGTTAAAAATATTTTAACCGTATCACAGTTTGGACTCATAAAGGGTCGTTCTTCGGAATCAACTCTATTAACTATAAAATAAGCAATACCGAAATATTTTTAAAGTAATATTTTCAGTTGCGCCTGTTTAATGATTTTACTAAAGCTTTAGAGTCTGAATCCCGTCGAATTACCATACCAATTGTCATGGGAAGCCTATTGAATTACTAGGATTCGACTCATTTAACCATAGACGGTCAGTTTTCCTGAAAAATATTGAATAGGGGTTTTTACCAATGTTATATGGAGTGCCTCAGGGAAATATACTGGGCCGCCGCTTTTAAAAGCCTATAAACGATGCCATTCACATTGACCAAACAGTAAAACTTGTTATTACGCGGATGGCAGGTGTTTAGTAATTTCTTGTTTTTATACAAATGACCTAAAATTAAAATGTAATATTATTCTTCAAAACCCTTCTTATGGTAAATGTCAAACTGTATCAATATCAATCTGAAGAAAAGGAAAGTGTTTATTTTTCAGAGACAAAATTTATACGCCAAAGTATGTCGTGAAATATGACAATCAAATGTATCGAAATCGTCAACGACCACAAAAAGTCTTGGAGTGCTTTTCCGGTCACATCTTAGCTCAGAAGTGCCGGCAGGTGGCCGCTGCAGAAACATTCAAGTACAAGGCGCCCTTTCTCGTTGCCAACAACTCCTGCCCGTAAATTTTTTATGTTCTTTGGCGTATCGCATTAATTATTGCACATTGATATTGGTTACGAGAACAAAAGAAAACATCGAGACTTTTCTTCCTACAAAAAAGAAACGTCAAGGCAAGTTGCAAACCACGATAATTTTGCTTGAGCCTGAAGGTCATTTCTAAACTTTATTATTGTAAGTGTTGAATATATGTATAATTTTCGTATTCTACGCGCATTTTATTTTGCTTCTTCAAATGATGTTAAGTATTTCCTCACGAGTCTCGCATCTTCGATGATAATGATTATGAGTGGGGTATATTGCGCCAAGGACCAGAAGTGGCCAACTAGACTCATTCTTAAATGAATAATGAATATCAAGACGTGGATGAAACACGGCTGTATAAAGGCCTAAAAAAATGTTCGTTAGAAAGAGCGCAAATACATTCGTAACAAAACTAGGCAATGATACATGACTTATACTATGGAGAAACGACGTACAACGAAGAGGTGATTTACTAAAATTTCGCTACAAGTAGCACTACTCCCTCACGAAGGTCCTGAAGCACAAGGGCCTTGAAGCATGTGCCATGTAGATCGCCACCATCGCAGCATCAGCCTCTCGTGAGAGGATGTGCTGCGAATATCGTTGGCTTATAACGCGCAATAAATCGACATCTTGTAAAAATTTAACACTGATTTGTTGGTTCTGCTCCCGGAAACAATACCGGATGAAGTGGAATGTGGCATCGGTACGCTGGGTGAAAGTGCTTTTTTTCGTTCAGCTTCTGCTTCCCGACACTCCACCAAGACATGGAGAACGGTCAGCCTCTCACCACAGCTACCACAGAGGGGAGTTTCACCACCAGTCAACAAGAACGAGTACCGTGTGTGTGTCCTATTCTTAGTCGACAGAACATGACATCAGACTGTCGCGCTTTCGATACCGAAGGCCAATTTGGTGCGTTCGGCTTAATTAAATGAAGTTTGTTAGAGGTTTCACGGTCCCAGATGGACTGCCAAAAGTTTCTCAGCGTTCTGCGCAAGAAAGCTTCAATTCAGTGAGAAGGATAACTATGTTAGTGCTACATGCTCTCGTTGTTATGGATGTAGCAAGTTCGTCTGCAAGCATATTGTCCACTACGCCTCTGTGGCTTGGAACCCAACATACAATAAGTTGGTCCGACTCATACATAGTACACAGACGTGAGGTCTCGACTACTGGATTTTTGTGTTTCCGTAAAGACACTGAAGCTCTCACTGCAATTAGGGAGTCTGTAAATCCTTGCTGTTCACATCTTCTCAAGTGTATATGCGCCCTACAGCAGTTCGAACTGTTCCGAGACTTTGCAATTGTTATGGATTGGAATGCTCGCAACACAACTCACCTACCATTCTGAACAATACGAGTTTTAAAAGGCATGAGTTTGAAGCAGGCTAAAATTGTTTCGTAAACATGCAGTAAGTTTCTTTTTTACGTTCAGAATTTTTGTGGTGTTCTCCCTTTAATTATGAGGCTGGCTGTAATCTTTTTTTCAGTATTGCATAAATTGCAGTGCTACACGTCGTTGCAGTGTCACTTATGTGTACATGAAACATACCGTTTTTACCTATTTGCACTTAGTCTTCTTCACTAAAGCTTTCATTGCTTTGTTTCTTGTGCCTATTTTTTTTATCCTTACCTAGTTCTTCCGTTATTGTTTTGTAATTGTATGGATGCTGCGATGTCGTGTCTGTTTATATAAAAACGTTCCATTAGTACGTATTTCCTCAAATGTTATTCTTGTTTTTTCTAGCCAAAAGTTTTGTGTGCGTGTGCTAAAATGAATGGTGTATTGATTTTTTTTCTTTCTTATCTGCTTCTGTTCCTTTATTTCATTGTATGCATGCTGTTGCAGGGTCGCTTATGTGTACATGAAAACATACAGTTATTACATATCAGCGAGTTTTCTTTCATGGCATTTTTTCTTTCTTTTTAAACAGCCGTTTTTTTTTTTGTTAAATGAAAGCTGCAAATTTTTGTTTTTCTTTCCTCTGCTCCACCTTGCTCTACTACCACTTCATAGTGATTGTATTCTTACCTGCGTTGTTACTTACTGCATAGTAAGGGATCAGGTGTCGTCAAGCGGCTGATTACGCTTTTTACACCATTATTCCTTCCGGGAAGCTTTCCGGAAAACAAACCGATATGAATTGAAATAAACTGAATTGAAATTCTTGTCCTTCCAACAGAAACGAAAGAAAATAATACATTATAACAAGTGAGCTTTAAAGAAAATGCCTTCCTTAGCGAGTCACCACATTTCCCGCATGGGGTATGGCTGTTTCTAATTTGTAGCCCCTTTCACAAACCGATCCCGGAAGTTGTGCAGTTTAAGAATTATGCAGATCACGCACACTGTGGGAATCGATGCAAGCGAAGGTTTCCGTGCTGGATGATTTGACTGACGATAATTAGCGGTGATATTGACGGCTAAAGCTTAATTTCTTCAACGTTTAGTCTAACACGAGAGTGGTGAGTTGATGTTAAACGCTACCTTCCGTGCACCACTGCTATTTGTCTGCGTAGTACACAGAACACATAGGAGGAGGTGTTTGCTTAAGGCGTTGTTGTGCGCCGCATTTTATAACTTTTGAAGGGGTTGAGCATTGTCATTGCCTCACATAACACATCCCACCGTGGCAGAAGTATTACACTTGAATTGTCGTGCTGAAACCACAATCGGATAATGAGGCACGCCCTAGTGGCGGACTCCGGATTAATTTTGACAGCGTGATGTTTTCTAACGTGTCCCAAAACCTAAGCGCATGTGCGTTTTCTACTTCACCCCTGTCGAAACGCGGCTGCCGCGGTTGGGACCAAATCCGCGACCTCTGGCAATGCCATAGCCACAAGGCCATCACGGCGGGCATAGTAGTGTTGATGTGATGGTCGACGGCGTCCGTAGTGTCGCCTGGATCCTGCGGTGCGCTTTAATTAATGCGACTCTGCTTCTACACGCCCTGCGTAGTTTTTCCGCTTGACATATTTGCATGGAGTTCATTTTTTCAGAAATAGCAGCAACGTACTGCACCGTACGTACCATGAACTTGAGCTGATCCAGTTTCCCCGCAACCGCTTTGCCTTCTCACGTCATCTCCCCTCCTCTCTTGCATTGGAACTGCCGCTTCTCCTCCCTCCTCTCTGCAGTTCTATCCATGTCCCATCTGGACTCGCACGTTAGTAGAAAGGGAAGGGCTGCAGTTTCTGCAATGCTTCTGAGGGGAGTCACGAATAATTACAGCTGTCAAGAGGCTAATTTGGCGATGCCCAGGGAGCCCCCAGGGCCCTGTGCACATTTGACGTGGTAAGAGGCGATAGGAGGATTGGTGGAAGAAAAGTAAGGAAACGACAAAAAACGGAGAAGTACAAAAGCAAAGTTCGCAATAGGGGATCAGAAAACTTGGTTGTAGGAGTTCACAGTGTTTTTTTTCATTTTTTCTTTCTTAACTTAGGTAGGACATTGGGCAGTATAATAGCAAGAGCTTGGTGGCGCAACCCACCGCCCCGTTCAAAAGGGGACTCTCATAATATCCATCCATCCATCCATCCATCCATCGCGGTGGAGTCCAAACGAGTTTCACGCGTGGCCTTTCCTATCTGATTCGAACCCCCCTCCCCCGACGCAGTGGGCTGGACAGCAGCAGCTACAGCAGCAGGAGCAGCGGGAAAGTCGAAGGAAGAGGCAAACAAAGCTCCGCTTTAAAAAATTGGCAATGGCTGAGCTCGGCAATGCCAGGATATACGCAGCGAAAGTTAAGGCATAGCGTGGTTAGCCTTGGTTAATCTTGGTTGCAAGTCCAGGTTAGCTTGGTTGCCTAGCTCTGTGGTGGCGTTTAGCCAGTCGTTCGACGCGCTGTTCGTCTGCTTCCGGGGCGATTCTCTCGTTTCGATGTCGATTCCAGGCCTACTCCTGCTTATCAGAATTTTCGCCGTCCATACTGCCGCCTCTACTGTGGTTGCGGCGCACGCGAGCTCTCCTTTTCAATCCTCCGACATGTTATCAGGCATGCGACGCGGCTGCCGAAGCGAGCGGAGGTGAACGCAACGACGAGGAACGCGGTGTGATGAGGAACGCGCTGTGACGTCATGTGCCTCTTCGGAGCACCGCCACGGCGAAATCGCAAGTTCGCGGCCAGTAAAGCTTTCGCTTTAAAATGCGCGCCGATCCCGGAGGCACAGCAGTCCGGCGATTCTCCTGCTCCCATCACACAACGGGTGACGCGACAGAGTGTCGTGCGCAGTGACTCCGCCTTCAGCACGTGGAGGAGCACTACATCGTAGAGTTACTGTGTTTCTACTACTACATCGCGCTCTACTACATCTCTGCTACATCGCGCTCGCGCCGGGGAAATTCCAGTACGTCGGGGGAGCGGCAAGGAATAAGACTAGCGCCGAAGCGGACTTTGAAAAGCCCGAAAATAAACGTGCAAAGAGTGCCAGACGTCACTATATACACACTCAAAAAAAAAAAAAAAAACTCGGCAAGCGACTGAAACTCTAGCTGACGTCAATCGAACGAAATGTCGCTCCCGCGCAGCCCACACATTAAATTATGCGATTCACGCACTCCATTCCCAACCCCAACTCGTCAAGCGATACATTTTCTTTCATAAACTTCATCTAGAGGCTGAATCTCCTTCAAACATTTTCTTAATTTTTGAGTGCAGCGTATTCTACCCAACCAAACAACACGTCTATAATTCCTTCAAACACACATCGAACTAGGCCGACCGTTTCTTTTCTAGACTGCACAACATTTTTAAAAATGGCTCGCGTCAGGTAGCACATTTCTCGTCGCTGAGCTGGATTACTCGAAGAGGAGGGCATTAGTTGAACGAAAAACAGAACCGCTTAATTGACTATTTAACGAAAACATTACTTATTAGATTTTCAATTGATTGCTGTACAGCACATCTTGCAATTTACGAATTGTAGCCTATCATTTCACAAGGCGTATCTATTTTGAACGAATTCTCAGGATGATACCAGTTTCGAGGTATTTATTCCCAAAGCGCGCGATGAAATACTTGGTGTTCTAGTAATATTCCTGTGGTTCAATGAATAAAACGGCGTTTTGCTACATTTTTATCACTTAGACAGCGCACATGTGTAAAACAGTGATATACTGAGATCACGAGGGTTGCAATGTGGGCTCGTTGGTAATGCATCTTGAAGCGGTGTGCGGTAGCGCGATTAAAAGACGGGAAAGAAGAAGGCACACAGGGACACACACAGCGCTGTGTGTGTCCCTGTGTGTCTTCTTTTGCACCGTCTTTTAATCGCGCTACCGTGCACCCCTTCAATATACTGAGAATTCTATTCAGGTAAGTATGTCTTGCACGCTAACCTGCTACAATTGGTATGTTGAAATATCTGCCATAAAGCAATTTAGAAGAATTTTAGTTATAGAAATAATGCAAATTGGCGAATTATGCATTTCGATCTTCTTAAGTTATGCCCACGTTTTTAAGCAGTCCAGATCGAGGACCAGAATTTCTGAGAAAGATGTAGGATCTAAAAAACACGTGGTATATATTGCTATGGTAAGGGAATATATCTACTTAGGGCAGGTAGTGACCACGGATCCGGATCATGAGACTGAAATAACCAGAAGAATAAGAATGGGCTGGGGTGCGTTTGGCAGGCATTCTCAAATCACGAACAGCAGGTTGCCACTATCCCTCAAGAGGAAAGTGTATAACAGCTGCGTCTTACCAGTACTCACCTACGGGGCAGAAACCTGGAGGCTTACGAAAAGGGTTCTGCTGAAATTGAGGACGACGCAACGAGCCATGGAAAGAAGAATGATAGGTGTAACGTTAAGGGATAAGAAAAGAGCAGATTGGGTGAGGGAACAAACGCGGGTAAATGACATCTTAGTTGAAATCAAGAAAAAGAAATGGGCATGGGCCGGACATGTAATGAGGAGGGAAGATAACCGATGGTCATTAAGGGTTACGGACTGGATTCCAAGGGAAGGAAAGCGTAGTAGGGGGCGGCAGAAAGTTAGGTGGGCGGATGATATTAAGACGTTTGCAGGGACAACATGGCCACAATTAGTACATGACCGGGGTAGTTGGAGAAGTATGGGAGAGGCCTTTGCCCTACAGTGGGCGTAACTAGGCTGATGATGATGATGATGATTATTATTATGATGATGATGATGATGATGATGATGATGATGATGATGATGATGATGGTGATTATGTTGTTGTTGTTGTTGTTGTTGTTGTTGATGATGATGATGATGATGATGATGATGATGATGATGATGATGATGATGATGATGATGATGATGATGATGATGATGATGATGATGATGATGATGATGATGATGATGATGATGATGATGATAGCCGCATTTCTGCGCGAGAAACAGCCGCGAGTTCGGCACCATAAATAAATAGATGATGATCAAACGTTAGACTAATAATTTCGTTTTCTCGAAGGTACTCTCAGCTGGCAAAAAAAAAAAGGAACAGCAGTAAAAAGAAAAAGGCACTTGAGTGATTCTTCAGAGACCAATATGGAATTACGATATGGTTTGGGAATTCGCTTATATAACGCATTATTTATTATTTATACAAAAAGTTGGTGTCCTCTAAAAAGTTTTTCAAAACAAGAAGTGCTCTTTTTTGAAGGCCCGCAGTTGGCCATGGACCAAGTATCTTTTTCAGAGTCAATGGTTTTCTGTCAAATATCAACAAATTTGCTTGCAGTACTCTTCTTTGTGGATCGTATTTCGTGCACTCGAGAAGATGATGCACATCTTCGTCTGGATGGCCCCAAGTACACTGCGGACTAGAGACACGTTTTATCCTGTACAAGAAGTGTTTCGTAAATGCAATACCAAGACGCAGGCGGTGTACCAATGTTTCAAATGTTCTGTTGTCTCTTAAATTTTCCGGCATTGATAAGTTTATATATGGGTCTATAAAGTATAACTCCGAGTTTTTAGTTTGCTGATCAAACCAGGTAGTTTTGCTGAGGCGACAAGAAATCTGTCTCAGGAGCAGACGGACTTCACTACGCAATAGGGGAAGATTGGTTGCCTCTGCGTTATTGTGCGCCCTATTCGCAGCTGCGTCCGCTGCAGTATTACCAGGAATATAGCAGTGCCCAGGTATTCACTGAAGTGCAATTACGTGGTTCATTTCGCTTGCTTTTGTAAGTTCTTTGAGTGTCTGATGCAATAGCAAAATGTTCAAAGAATGTTTCTTATTGCTCTGTAGTAATGTGAGAGCGGCTTGTGAATCGCTAAAGATAACCCATTTTTGAGAATGTTTTTCTGATGTTATGAAACGCAAAGCACACAGGATTGCAAACAGTTCTGCCACGGTAGAAGATGTCTCTCGGCATAATTTAAATGTTTGCACTAGCGCTAAATGTGGAATGGCGAATGCTGAAGTCGAGGAATTTTTATGACACGAACCATCTGTATAAACGTGGATGTACTGGAGATATAAGGAGTAAATTTGGAAGAGTGCCAGTTGTTATGCGGCTACTATGAACATGTCTCTCTTAGATATAATCCCGTCAACCGATAATTCTATTTTAGGACATGTTAACATCCAGGGAGGGTAACAAGCATCCACTTTGCATAATTTAAATCTAGGAAAACGGGGCAGGTTATGCAAAAAGGTTATCGCTGACTATCATGGTCGATCGTTTCTGCCAGACGTTTATTATTTTCGTCCCATTCAGGTGCCCACGAAAGCCGGACATGGATGTCCGTTATGTGGCAATTATATCCTTTTGGCCCGATTGTTGTAACGACACGTTTACTGATACACATTCATAAGAGGAGTACTCCAATTTATATTACGGCGACTAATACGAGTACCTGTGACCCGCTTCCAGCGACGCTTCACATGCCAATTATAACCAAGGTCAACAGCTATGCTCTGGTGGATTTACACCGTACTGTGAAACATTCTGCATATGTCGCTTGACATACGTGGTGGTCGCATTTCTATCAACAGGTCAGTAGAAACAAATGCACTCTAAGTTCAGCCACCAGCGGTAAAAGATTTGGCAGACGTAACCATACTTGACATCTAGGTAACGTGAAGCGTTGCGCGAATTGTCGCAGCACGAGACGTCAACGCGCGTTAAGCATCTTTCTGTGAGACGTTTTCTCTTGATATCGGCGCCGTTGGCGATCCTCGAAATCGGCCGAGGTCAGATTATTTATGTGGGGCATTCTGGCGGAAACTGCAACAATTCTTGTCCACTCGGCGGGGATCGTTGCAGCACGATACGCCGACGCGCGTCGAGCTGGTGTGACCTTAGCAGCCCAAGGCGTGCTTTGTCGTTTTCCTGTTGCTTAGTATTTTAAGGCGGCGAGTAAATCTGAACCCGCAAAACCAGCGCGACGCTCGTTCACGTCTCTTGATCCAGCTAATACGATAGCGGACACGAGGGTGCGACGCCGACGATGCCGCCAGAGCGAAACTTGACGCTAACTTGGCGCCGCGCATCGAGGGCACATCTTGTACAAGAATATAAGAGGAAAACGCGCATCAACGTGCCCCCTTTCCCCCTCCTCTCCTGGCGCGCGCACTTCTCCCCGCTCTCCCCCTTGCTCGCGAGAGGAGTGTGGCGTCCACCCTAACAACCTTCCTCCCTTGCGAGCGCGAGAAGACACCGCCGTAAAAAGCCACCCTACGTCTGGGCTCACGCTGGCAAGCTTTCGCTCGCACCTACAGCATGCGGTGCGCGGCTCCAATGTTATCGCACGTGGCCTTTATGCGGAACATCACGGCGACGCCTACAGCTAAAATTCGTCTGGACTGTCCATATGGCGAGACGAGCTACGCCGCCATAACTGGCTCCGCGCGGAGAATACCGTTGCGTATTCAAAACCGTCTAATCGATTCGAAGTTTTCTTCAGTCTTTGTAGTACTGTAACTTTGTAGGCACGGTAAAGAACTAGAAACACGGTGAAAACCGAGCTTAAGTTGTAACTCTTAATTGGACAAACCTCGGCACAAAAAGGCAAGTGGCACTCAAATCGAGGCGGCAGTAGCGAGCACACTCGACGATTCTAATCTCGCGGCCGAAGTCGGTCCGGTATTTTAATGTAACAGCAATTAAGTACTACAAACTTGCTTTGCCCCTTGTCAGCCCATCCGGTTCGTCCATTCTTTTACGCTGCCGACAACCATCGTCATCACAGACGACACATGGCGATGATTTCTTAATCAGGCCACCTGGCCATTCCAAGCTTCGCCGCTGCCCCCACGGCGTGAAGAAAAATAAATCTTCTACACAACCGCCTCTACAAGGATATAAAACCAACGCCATGAAGCACTGTTCATTTGGGAGTCGAGCGCGCTAACCATCGAACTATCGAGCTACTTTTCTTCTCTTTCATCTTATTTATTACCGTGCGCAAATTCCCATCGCAAACTAATATGTTCCCTTATAAGAAAACTATCGACCTCCAGAATTACAGACACTATAACGCGATGGGGCAATAACCACATATGCGAACTACTGACATTCACTGTCACGGGCCCAACGCACACACCCAAGGACCGCCATAAAACACGCTGTTCAGATTACCTGGGAGTTCCCCAAAACGAGATGTTTTACTAGAAGGTTGGTAAAAATAGGCACCTCACCAGGGTGGGATACCAGTCCTGGTGAAGTTCCACATTCATCCTAAAAATCTTTTAGATGGATTCACCGTTAACATCCTTTAGATGGATAATCATTCGAACAAAAAACACTCTTGAAGAAATAGTCCCTTCAGTGTTACGGTCCGGTACACCCGTTTTCCACAAGATACATTACCTTAAAAAAAAGCAAATCAAACGGTACTTCATCACAAGGAGCTGGCCACTGGTATCGCATAGTGCGGGAATTTGCGCTCAAGTCCTTCTTTAGGGTTATTCGAAGGATATCCCAAAACAGTATGGCGGCCTTGCACGTAATAAAACAGTGTTCTATCGTCTCCGGTACACAACATAATCGGCTACTTAACTGAAGCAAAGAAAATACATTTTATCTGCAAGCACGTTTTAACCCCAAGGTTTCAAAAGGGAAGCTTATAAAGGAATCCTTATGAATGGGGAGTAATATGCATTCTGCGAATTATTTCTGGTACCTGGCTGCCTGCACAAGCGATGTTCATGAGTGGTAAAGAGGGGGCAGAAAAGTGCGGATAATAAATCACTGTATATATATATATATATATATATATATATATATATATATATATATATATATATATATATATATATATATATATATATATATATATATAATATATATATATATATATTTTTGTAATGCCTCGTAGTGCGAGTGTCAGCCGCGGCACCACTCTCGACACCAGGTTGCTGCCTTCTGGCGGAGACTGTGGGAAAAGGGGCGAACTGGCTGAACTTGCGGTGCGTGTTCGCCTGTTCTGGTGTTTTAGACATGTTCCTAACGCATCTGCTGGGCTGTCTGTTTTCTGCATCTTCTGAGAAGCAGGATGTACAAAATTCATTCGCCCGTAAGGTACATCTATTTCGGCCTGTTGGTATGCCATGATATTGGTATGCCAGGCTATTGATCATTATCGGAAAACAAAGATAATTAATGATCAATAGCCTGGCAAGGGAACATGAGTTCAGAACCGCCAGTGAGCCTCTAGATTTTGTCAAGGAGTACGTTTACCTAGGTCATTTACTCACAGGGGACCCTGATCGTGAGAAGGAAACTTACAGAACAGAAATGGGTTGGAGCGCACTCGGTACACATTGTCACATCCTGACTGGAAGATTACCATCATCATTGAAAAGAAAGGTGTAAAATCAATGCGTTCTACCAGTGCTGACATATGATGCAGAAACTTACTGACAAGGAACGAAGAATGTTAGGCGTAGCGTTAAGAGACAGGAAGGGAGCGGTGTGAATAAGATAGCAAACGGGGATGGCCGATATTGTAATTGACATTTAGAGAAAGAAATAGAGATGGCCAGGTCATCTAATGCTTAGGTTATATAAACAGTGGCCCATTAGGGTTACAGAATCGTTGCCAAGAGGAGGGAGCGCAGTTGAGGATGGCAGAAGACTAGGCGGGGTGGTGAAATTAACAAATTCGCAGGCGTAAGTTGGTATCGATTGCCGCGGGACAGGGGTAATTGGAGATCGGAGGGAGAGGCCTTCGTCCTGCAGTGGACATAAAATAGGCTGATGATGACGACGACGAAGATGATGGTGGTGGTGATGATGATGTATGCTATAAGTATGTACAGCCTTGCGCATTGAGGACACGTACGCAATAAAGAACGACGGGACACAAGTCCTGCGGCACTGACCTTCGTTGTCTACACCAACATCCAGCGAGAAAGGACGCGGCTCATGCAACAGCCCTGCGACGTACACGGAGACACGAGGGAAGCTTGTGTTCGAGTAGTGCGTATACGCCGTACTTGTTTTCCACGGCGCCTGAAACAACGCCATTCGGTATTGGCTTCACTTCCAAAAATGACTTGGGGCCCAGCAAGTGTCACTCATGCGGGTACTCGTTTTGCTGCCGTAAACTACGCGGTAACGCGCGTTCTGCCTTCCTACGCTGCGGGCTTGGGACAGAAGAGCAGTTTACGGCCGTACGAAATTTTTTGTCTTCTAGATTCGCTTTCCGGAAGGAAAGCTCGCGGAGGCCACGGCGCTTTCCTGCATTTTGGATGCAAAATAAAGGTGAGCTGAAAGCCATCGGGTGCGCGTGTCGACTTCGTAACTTGCGCAGCGATTGTTCCGTTAGGGCAAGTCTAACGAGACCTGAATAACAAGACGTAACTTAACGGTTTCCGTGCCCTGTGTCTTTCGTGCACGTGAATCAGCTGCACTTGAGCAGTCGCGCCCGCGAAAACACCAAGCCGAATATAAGTAGCGTGCACAGAAACAGGGCTGAGCACGCGTCGATGCCTCGCTGTTTTGTTTTAGAGCGCAGCTCTTGGTTGCCCGTTCCAGCAGCGTGCGGCGGCGGCGGCTCCTTCACCAAGCGAACGAGCACAAAAGCGAAAGATGAAAGACGCGAGCCGCGAACGGCGGAGGCCAATGAGAGCGGCCCCTTCAGTGACGTGCGCGCGGGCAACTGGTTTCATGCAGGCCCGTCCGAGCGCTCTTAACAAAACGTCGTTTCATGCATTGACGCACAAAAGTAACTGTAACGCCAAAGCATTTCTCCGCGAAGTTCGGGAATTAATATCTCGAAACTGGTGTCATCCTGAGAATTCGTTCCAAACGGATCCGCCTTGTGAACTCCACGGCCAGAATTTGTAAATTGCAATACGTGCCATAAAGTCATTAGTTGAAAACGTTAGTAGTGAATGTTTTCTTAGTCGATTATGCATTTGAATTTTTTGTGCAAGTACTGTCCGCCTCTTCGAGTAGACCAGCTCATGAACCAGAACTGTACTATCTGCCATAAGCAACGTTCAAAATTTTTGAAGATGTTCGCTGAAACACCCTTGTATAATCTAGAATTTTCAGCAACTTACCCTGAGGATAATGATATATAAAAGCCACGCACGAAACATTCATAGCGCGCGCCCATTCACGTAATCTCCACTTTTACTTACGTGCACGACACAACATACGGTGCATCTGACGCCGACATCGGCTCCGAAAGCATGCGGCTACCGGCAGGGCGAGACAAGGCATTTCGGAAAACTAACAGCGCAATGTCACATGCAGCCGCCCTTAAACCACATGTTATCGCTAAATGTCGCCCGCGCCGTCGCGTGAAAGAACGGCGCCTGTTCTAGACAGGCATCTTGCCCTTTGTGCGTGAACAAAAACTGTACCTCGAGCAGGGCTCTTGCTGAAGCAAGCCCACCAAATAACATAGTGCACGTGGCCAAGAACATTTAAAATATTTCTTCGGAGAGGCTAGACAAGAAAGCTGGTTCAAACCACTTGCTAGCGCAAGGAAGAACATAACCAGAAAAATGACGCAGCTGTCCTTCGACCGACGCTTAAGCAATAAACAGCTGAAAAGGCGATAACAAACAAGCAATAAAAATACAAAACGCTGTCGCCACATGTTAGCGACGTCACAGGTGCAACAGAAACGGTATGTGAAACTGACTTTTCCTTTGGCGATTTTAATTCCTAACCTCAACATGAAAGGTATCCATGTAGCTCGTACGCTTTCTATACTCTCAGCGCTCTCCGTTGGTTTTGTCACCATGCACTACAAGTATGCCTGTTATCAGACTAAACGATCTTCCTCGTCGACGCATTGCGGTCCTGGAAATACGATGCCTAGCTTCAAGTACGTAACACAGGCGGCAAAATTTTGTGAACGGGCTGCTAAACGAACATCGGTGCTTATCGGTGTTGTTTCAACCACGGACCACTTCGAGGCTCGAGCAGCGATCCGGGATACGTGGGGCGGCACGGCCCTCAAAATGGACTTCATTGTCGTCTTCCTGCTGGGAAAGACACTGGACCAGGAAGTACAGCGCAAGGTATTCGCACAACAAGGCCTTTACGGTGATATCGTTCAGGGAGACTTTCTCGACGCCTACAGGAATCTCACCTACAAGACTGTGATGCTGATCCGCTGGGCTCGGGAAAGGTGCTCGGGGGTTAATTTTGTGCTGAAGACCGACGACGACATGCTGGTCAGCGTATGGGACCTCGCCGTCGTCGTCAACGGTTTGGAGGGAGTCAAACGCACAATGTGGGGTCATCTGTATCGCGATCATCAACCCCATCGCAACGTATCCTCCAAGTGGTATGTGTCTAGGAAAGAATACGCGCCAGATACCTACCCCCCATTCCTCTCGGGGACCGGATACCTAATATCTGGTGACAGTATTGCCGCACTAGAGGAGCTCACGCACGACGAGTGCTTCTTCCCTCTCGAAGACATCTACCTGACCGCCATCGTTGCGGAGAGAGCTCAAGTGAGTCGTTTAGGTTTCGATGGCTTCTCCAATGAACACAAGTGTTTGCATCAGCCGTCCTCTACCCCCAGGGTCGTAACATCTCATGACTGGAGCGCGGCGGAATTGCGAAACGAATGGAGTCGCGCTGTCTCCCGGTTAAACTTCAGGCTGTGCGCCGGAATAAACAAAAGCCAGATGGTGTCGTAGACCAGAAAAAAATGTGTGACCCCTTGTTGTGTTCATTTTGGACATTGTAAACAGCGTTGCGCTAGATAGGTAGCTAGAGTTAGCGCAGCCCCACTGCATTTCACATGTTATCGTAGCCTGTTTCGCAGACGCGGCACAGTACCCGTTCAGAACGACCGTTGCCAGCACGGTGAATAAGCAAGGTCAAGTCACAAACGCTCTCACAGTCAAGACCCACAGGTCCGAGAGAGCAGAACAGGTCGCCATCGCACTCGTGCTCACAGACACGACCACCACCCACGTCTACACCGATTTACGCTCGGCCATCAAAATATCTCAGAAAGGAGCCGTTGCAACACAAGCACTACAGATAGTCAGTACATCCGCACCGCAGCAGCATCACACCCTCTGCTGGTTCCCGGCACACCTCGGAGAGATCGAGGACGCCACTCCCAATCTAAGTGAGATGGCTCACAGGAGCGCGCGAGACCTAACCGTCCGCGACGCCACCCATTCTGGTCGTGACCATCCCAGCGAGAATCGGGACCCTTTCTCCACATACGAGATCACAAAGCACTTTTATCTAGACCGCAGAATATACAGCATACCTCACAATAAGCTCACCAGGCCTCAAGCCCTCACGTTAAGAATGCTTTAAACCAACACGTACTCCACGCAGAACAGAACACATCACTACATGCCTGACCTATACACAACGTCATATTGCCAAAATTGCCATGGCACACTGGACGTACATCACTTGCTCTGGCCGTGTCGTCGGACCCACGCAAACAAGAATCAAGACTCCGTCAGGCTACAAGAAGCATTACGGAGCACGGACCTGGCTGAGCAGCTCTGGGCCGTCCAGCGAGCCCACGAAGCGGCCAGAAAGTTACAACTCCTGGTCCTACGTGGGAGTAGCACGCTCTATGGGGTCTTGCACCCCGTAGCTCACTGGACCTTTCAGTAAAGTTATTCCATCCATCCAGTAAAAGCGAACATTGTTGTAGGATATTATTGGCTACGGTCACAATGTGCTCAGAAATTTTGTTTTCTAACATTCCTTAGTTCTTAAATTTTGACGCTGACTGTTCGATAAAAGTAATTTCAAACGTCTTCTTGTCATGTTTCTCGATTCCGGAAAAGTGCCGCTTCGCTTACGACGAGCTTCTGTTCCGGGGCCACGTCATCAGCGAATTTGGAGTCCGCCCGGACCCGCAGAAGACAGCTGCCATGTCGAAGTAACAGCAGCCCATCGACAGGAAGGCAGTGCGTAGATTCCTGGGCATGTGTGCCTTCTGCAGGCGCTTCTTCAAGGCCTTTTCACACATCGCTGAGCCGTTGATGCATCTAACTAAATGTGGATGTGGAGTTCAACTGCCGCAGCACGACTGGCCGCTCGAAACACTTCGGTTCACTCGGTACACTGAGAAACAAAGCGCTAAAATTATGCGGATCACACGCACTGTGCGAATCGATGGAAGCTAAGCTTCCTGTGCTGTTTGCTTTTGATTGACGATAATTAGCGGTGACAATGAGGGCGAGTGTTTAATCTCTTAAAGGCTTAGTCCAACAGGAGAGGGGTGAGTTGATGTTAAAGGTTACCTTGCGTTCAGCACTGCTTTTTGCGTAGGACACAGAACACGTAGGGAGACGTGTTTGTTTGAGGCGTTGTTGTGCGCCACTGGTTCACTATCTCTGAGAGGGTTGAGCATTATCATTGCATCACATGGCACGTCGATTTCGTGGAAGAAGTGCTGAACTTCAAATTAATTATGGAGCTGCACATACCAAAACCACAATCGGATTATAACACGTGCCGTAGTGGTGGACTCCGGATTGATTTTGACCCTCTGTGGTTCTTTGACGAGCACCTTAAGCCTAAGTACGCGAGCGTCATTTGTAATTCTTTCCCGTCTAAATGCGGCTGCCGTGGCCGGGGTCGAATGCGCGACTGCGAGCGATGTCATAGCCGCAAAGCCACCGTGGGAACAGAAGTGTTCATTTGTCGTGCGACCGCTTCCGCATAGTGTCGCCTAGACTCTCCAGTGCTTCAATGCGGCTTTGCGTCGGCACACCTTGTGTCAGTTGTCTGTTTGACAAATCTGCATGCTGTTTTTGCTCAGAAATGACAGAAACGTTCCGTGCCGTACTTTCCGTTTTCCCGCAACCGCTGTCGTGTCTACAATTGTAGCATTTTCTTGTCTTCTCAGGTCATCTTTTCCTTCTCCCGCCCACTCCTCCGGTATGAGAACGAGTCTTGCTTTTACAGGCCGAATAATATGTAAGCGTGGTTGGTACGAGGTTTTAATTTTCTGGCGATATACATCTGTTCAGAAAGCTATACATTTACATTCTTTATAGTCGAGTCGAGTAACGGACGGATGGACGGACGGACGGACGGACGGACGGACGGACAGACAGACAGACAGACAGACAGACAGACAGACAGACAGACAGACAGACAGACAGACAGACAGACAGACAGACAGACAGACAGACAGACAGACAGACAGACAGACAGACAGACAGACAGACAGACAGACAGACAGACAGACAGACACACACACACACACACACACACAGACAGACAGACACACAGACAGACAGACACACAGACAGACAGACAGACTATTGTTATCACTATTATTATTGCGTAACACAATTCGAATTTCAAACTCAGTACCAAAATTTTTTTAAGTCTTGAAACTCTGCGACAAGTACCTCCCGCAACGACCTACGGTCGAGCACGGCCGGTACACTGGAAGTCCTAGTCGCAAGTTAGATGAAGACTTCACTGAGGCGGAAATCAGAACGGTACTCAAAGCACTCAACGGCAAGTCAGCCCCAGGACCGGACAGGGTTAGAAACAAAATGCTCAAGAACCTGGACGACAAATCTGTCACCAAACTCATGGGCGATATGAACAAGTGCTTAAGAGAAGGCCGCATCCCGGAGCAGTGGAAGAGGTCCAAGGCTATCCTCATACCCAAGCACGGAAAGCCGTTGAGCTTAGAGAACCTACGCCCAATCTCTCTCACGTCGTGCGCGGGTAAGGTCTTGGAACACGCCTTCGTGAACCGAATCAACAGCCATCTAGAAGAGACGGAAGCCTACCCGCACACCATGATAGGCTTCCGATCCCACCTGCCCACGCAGGACGTCATGTTACAACTAAGGAACCAGACCCTTGACGACAAGACAAGAAACACCAGGGCCATCCTAGGACTAGACCTGGAGAAAGCATTCGACAACGTCGCTCACGAGTCGATCCTTAATCAAGTGTCTAATCTGAACCTGGGGGAAAGGGCCTACAACTACGTGAGGGACTTTCTGAACGATCCCAAAGCCACCCTGACGGTTGGCGACCTTGAGTACGAAGAACTAACCCAGGGAAGTGCAGGTACCCCCCAGGGCTCAGTTATATCTCCGCTCCTTTTCAACTTAGTCATGCTGGGTCTCCCCAGCAAGCTACGGGAAATCGAAGGAATCCGCCACGCTATATACGCAGACGATATAACGATTTGGGCGGACCGCAGCAGTGACGGCCAAATTGAACACGTACTAGAAACGGCCATTCACAAAGTCGATGAGTACCTACAAGGAACGGGCCTCAAATGCTCCCCGAGCAAGTCCGAACTGCTTCTTTACCGGCCCAAGCGCAGAGGCATGCCACCAAAGAGCTCCACAGGATCCCGGGAGTACGAGGAAATCGGCCTGTACACCCAAGAGGGAAACGCAATCCCCAAAGTAAACAAGATCAAAATCTTCGGAATTATCAATGAGGCCACCGGAGCTAATGGCGAAACCGTGAGGAAAATCGAAGGCAAAGTCACCAGTGCCACGAGACTCATAAAGAGAATAACTAATAGACACGCGTGCATGAAGGAAGAAAACGTCATTCGACTGATCCACTCATTCGTTGTCAGCCACATCGCCTACGTAGCCGCCTACCACAACTGGTACATCGCGGAAAAGAACAAGATCAACACGCTCATAAGGAAAACGTACAACATAGCCCTGGGCTTCCCGGAATCGACGAGCACCGAGCTCCTGGCTCAGCTGGGCATATACAACACCCTAGAAGAAATAGCCGAAACACAACGCATCTCGCAGTTCGAACGCCTGTCGACCACCACGACGGGAAGGTGCATTATGAACACGCTCGGCATAACGTACCACAACCAGCACGGCTAGAAAATGCAAATCACCAACAAAATCAGAGACACCGTTACGGTGGCAAACATCCCAAGAAACGTGCACCCTGATTACAACCGAAATAGAAGAAAGGCAAGAGCCGAGGCTCTGCTCCGTTGATTCGGCAGGGAAAGAAACGCGCACTTTGTCGACGCAGCCGAATATCCGAACGGCCAAAAATATACCGCCGTAGTCATAGACGCAGAGTCCAAAATCAGAACCGCATGCAGTGTGTACACCAAACGCGCGGAAATAGCGGAGGAAGTAGCGATTGCACTCAGATCCAAAACCGCGAGCTCGAGGATCATGTGGTTCCCCGCGCACGTCACCACGGAAGGCGACGCGCTCCCGAACCTAAAGGAGACGGCGCACCGGACGGCGCGAGACATGACCCGCCGCGCCGAACAGGGCAACGCCTCTCGCACGATAGCGAACGCTTCTCGAGCAGAACGGGTCAGGCTCACTATATACAACCAGTGCATATTTGAACGCCAGAAGGATATACCCACCGCCGAGTCCCAAATTGAACAGGAGGCAGGCCGTCGCCTGGAGACAACTCCAGACGAACACCTTCCCTAATCCATTCCGTTTGAAACGTAGCTTCCTAGATAAGCATCAGGACGACACGTGCAAACTGTGCCAGGAAGGGCCAGCAACACTCAAACACATGCTGTGGGAGTGCAATATAGTTATAGGAGGGATGGCAGTTACTCCGGAGACCCTGTCGTCGAGTCGGACCGCCGCTCTGTGCAGCTCAGACCTCGGATACCAGACGTGGGCAGTCCAGCAAGCCCGTGAGGCGGCGTTGAGGCAGGGCATTGACGTTCCCCGTGGGAGACCTGAGCCCGGGTCACGTTAAACCTCGCCGGACGTACAAGAAAGTTGTATCCATCCATCCATGTATCCTTTTATTGCGATTAACGTTCTTTAGGAACTTGGCCTAGCTTACGGTATATCTTGGCTGTCCGCGCGTAACCTCTTTCCCGCCAACTGCGTATCTGCCACTGCTCAATGGCAAAAAAAGAAAAAAAAAGGCCTCGCGCATGACGCGTTTCAATAATGGCGATACGGTACGTGTCACTGCACTGCTCCAATGCTCATCGCATTGACGTCAACATGCATCGTGACATAGATTCTGCCGGATCTTTTTCTTTATTACTATTAGAAAGGCCACCGAGGCAAAGAGGCTGGAAACATGATACAAACCGGTGATTGAAGCAACTCCTTGAAACGTATTCTCAGAAGTACACACCATTCAGTTTCGAGCTAACACTTTTCAAAGGGCAAGCTAACTTTAGTCAAAGCGTAAAATTTCTGAGACAAGTGTTCGAAAGTGGATATCTGGCTGTTACCAGCTGTTTCGAAGTGTCGACAGAGAGCTACACGTCACGCCGAGCTTGCGCTTGAAGAAAATGGCACGCATGATAAGTGTGATGCCTGGCAAAACTAACGCTTTTGGCATAATAAGAAGCGGTAATAATAACTGCTAAACCATCGTTTTATCTTTCACCAATTTTCAATCGGTATACTAGATTTGTAGTTTGGTATTCCCGGTATGCTCGGTTAACTAGCCACCTCTTTTATATTCCTTAGTAATAAAGCGCACGTTATGGGTTTTCTGTAGCCAAATCATTTGGGTTAATTGCAACCTTCGCAATATATCAGGACCTTTGTTTTAGCTGCACAATTTTTTTTTTAATTTGCATATGCCATAAGCTACATTTTAATGTATTTTTCTGTGTCTAGCGTTCTTTCCGAATCCACGAAAAAAACCACAGTGAACGTTTTACTTAAAGGTGGCGACAAGATAAATGCAGCCAGATATTTACCTATTTGCGTTGTCGCAGCTTTTTCTAAGGGTCTAGAAAAAAAAAGTACTTTTCGCGTATATATCATGATTTCTCGAAGTTAAAAATATTTTAACCGTATCACAGTTTGGACTCATAAAGGTTCGTTCTTCGGAATCAACTCTATTAACTATAAAATAAGCAATACCGAAATATTTTTAAAGTAATATTTTCAGTTGCGCCTGTTTAATGATTTTACTAAAGCTTTAGAGCCTGAATCCCGTCGAATTACCATACCAATTGTCATGGGAAGCCCATTGAATTACTAGGATTCGACTCATTTAACCATAGACGGTCAGTTTTCCTGAAAAATATTGAATAGGGGTTTTTACCAATGTTATATGGAGTGCCTCAGGGAAATATACTGGGCCGCCGCTTTTAAAAGCCTATAAACGATGCCATTCACATTGACCAAACAGTTAAACTTGTTATATACGCGGATGGCAGCAGTTTAGTAATTTCTTGTCTTTATACAAATGACCTAAAATTAAAATGTAATATTATTCTTCAAAACCCTTCTTATGGTCAATGTCAAACTGTATCAATAACAATCCGAAGAAAAGGAAAGTGTTCATTTTTCAGAGACAAAATTTATACGCCAAAGTATGTCGTGAAATATGACAATCAAATGTATCGAAATCGTCAACGGCCACAAAATTCTTGGAGTGCTTCTCAGGTCACATCTTAGCTCGGAAGTGCAGGCAGGTAGCACGCCCAGAAAACATTCAAGTACGGGGCGCCCTTTCTCGTTGCCAACAACTCCTACCCGTAAAACTCAAAGTACAAATTTATCATGTTCTTTGGCGTCTCGCATTAATGACTGCACATTGGTGTAGGTTACAAGAACAAAATAAAACATCGAGACTTTTCTTCCTACAAAAAAAAAAACGCCAAGGCAAGTTGCAAACCAATATAATTTCGCATGAGCCTGCAGCTCAATTTTTAACTTGATCATTGTAAGTGTTGAAAATATGTAAAATTTTCGTATTCTACGTGCATTTTATTTTTCTTCTTCAAATGATAAGTATTTCCTCACAAGTCTCGCATCTTCGATGATAATGATTATGAGTGGGGTATATTGCGCCAAGGGCCAGAAGTGGCCAACTAGACTCATTCTTAAATGAATAATGAATATCAAGACGTGGATGAAACACGGCTGTATAAAGGCCTAAAAAAATGTTCGTTAGAAAGAGCGCAAATACATTCGTAACAAAACTAGGCAATGATACATGACTTATACTATGGAGAAACGACGTACAACGAAGAGGTGATTAACTAAAATTTCGCTACACGTAGCACTACTCCCTCACGAAGGTCCTGAAGCACAAGGGCCTTGAAGCATGTGCCATGTAGATCGCCACCATCGCAGCATCAGCCTCTCGTGAGAGGATGTGCTGCGAATATCGTTGGCTTATAACGCGCAATCAATCGACATCTTGTAAAAATTTAACACTGATTTGTTGGTTCTGCTCCCGGAAACAATACCGGATGAAGTGGAATGTGGCATCGGTACGCTGGGTGAAAGTGCTTTTCTTCGTTCAGCTTCTGCTTCCCGACACTCCACCAAGGCATGGAGAACGGTCAGCCTCTCACCACAGCTACCACAGAGGGGAGTTTCACCACCAGTCAACAAGAACGAGTACCGTGTGTGTGTCCTATTCTTAGTCGACATAAACACGACATCAGACTGTCGCCCTTTTGATACCGAAGGCCAATTTGGTGCGTTCGGCTTAATTAAATGAAGTTTGTTAGAGGTTTCACGGTCCCAGATGGACTACCAAAAGTTTCTCAGCGTTCTGCGCAAGAAAGCTTCAATTCAGTGCGAAGGATAACTATGTTAGTGCTACATGCTCTCGTTGTTATGGATGTAGCAAGTTCGTCTGCAAGCATATTGTCCACTACGCCTCTGTGGCTTGGAACCCAACATACAATAAGTTGGTCCGACTCATACATAGTACACAGACGTGAGGTCTCGACTACTGGATTTTTATGTTTCCGTAAAGACACTGAAGCTCTCACTGCAATTAGGGAGTCTGTAAATCTTTGCTGTTCACATCTTCTCAAGTGTATATGCGCCCTACAGCAGTTCGAACTGTTCCGAGACTTTGCGATTGTTATGGACTGGAATGCTCGCAACACAACTCACCTACCATTCTGAACAATACGAGTTTTAAAAGGCATGAGTTTGGAGCAGGCTAAAATTCTTTCGTAAACATGCAGTAAGTTTCTTTTTTACGTTCAGAATTTTTATGGTGTTCTCCCTTTAATTATGAGGCTGGCTGTAATCTTTTTTTCAGTATTGCATAAATTTCAGTGCTACACGTCGTTGCAGTGTCACTTATGTGTACATGAAACATACCGTTTTTACCTATTTGCACTTAGTCTTCTTCACTAAAGCTTTCATTGCTTTTTTTCTTGTGCCTATTTTTTTTATCCTTACCTAGTTCTTCCGTTATTGTTTTGTAATTGTATGGACGCTGCGATGTCGTGTCTGTTTATATAAAAACGTTCCATTAGTACGTATTTCCTCAAATGTTATTCTTGTTTTTTCTAGCCAAAAGTTTTGTGTGCGTGTGCTAAAATGAATGGTGTATTGATTTTTTTTTCTTTCTTATCTGCTTCTGTTCCTTTATTTCATTGTATGCATGCTGTTGCAGTGTCGATTATGTCTACATGAAAACATACAGTTATTACATATCAGCGAGTTTTCTTTCATGGCATTTTTTCTTTCTTTTTAAACAGACGTTTTTTTTTTTTTTAAATGAAAGCTGCAAATTTTTGCTTTTCTTTCCTCTGCTCCACCTCGCTCTACTGCCACTTCATAGTGATTGTATTCTTACCTGCGTTGTTACTTACTGCATAGTAAGGGATCAGGTGTCGTCAAGCGGCTGATTACGCTTTTTACATCATTATTCCGTCCGGGAAGCTTTCCGGAAAACAAACCGATATGAATCGAAATAAACTGAATTGAAATTCTTGTCCTTCCAACAGAAACGAAAGAAAACAATACATTATAACAAGTGAGTTTTAAAGACAATGCCTTCCTTAGCGAGTCACCACATTTCCCGCATGGGGTATGGCTGTTCCTAATTTGTAGCCCCTTTCACAAACCGATCCCGGAAGTTGTGCAGTTTTAGAATTATGCAGACCACACACACTGTGGGAATCGATGCAAGTGAAGGTTTCCGTGCTGGATGATTTGACTGACGATAATTAGCGGTGATGTTGACGGCTAAAGCTTCATTTCTTCAACGTTTAGTCTAACACGAGAGTGGTGAGTTGATGTTAAACGTTACCTTCCGTGCACCACTGCTGTTTGTCTGCGTAGTACACAGAACACATAGGAGGAGGTGTTTGCTTAAGGCGCTGTTGTGCGCCGCATTTTATAACTTTTGAAGGGGTTGAGCATTGTCATTGCCTCACATAACACATCCCACCGTGGCAGAAGTATTAATTACACTTGAATTGTCGTGCTGAAACCACAATCGGATAATGAGGCACGCCCTAATGGCGGACTCCGGATTAATTTTAACAGCGTGATGTTTTCTAACGTGTCCCAAAACCTAAGCGCATGTGCGTTTTCTATTTCACCCCTGTCGAAACGCGGCTGCCGCGGTTGGGACCAAATCCGCGACCTCTGGCAATGCCATAGCCACAAGGCCATCACGGCGGGCATAGTAGTGTTGATGTGATGGTCGACGGCGTCCGTGTGATGGTCGACGGCCTGGATCCTGCGGTGCGCTTTAATTAATGCGACTCTGCTTCTACACGCCCTGCGTAGTTTTTCCGCTTGACATATTTGCATGGAGTTCATTTTTCAGAAGTAGAAGCAACGTACTGCACCGTACGTACCATGAACTTGAGCTGATCCAGTTTCCCCGCAACCGCTTTGCCTTCTCACGTCATCTCCCCTCCTCTCTTGCATTGGAACTGCCGCTTCTCCTCCCTCCTCTCTGCAGTTCTATCCATGTCCCATCTGGACTCGCACGTTAGTAGAAAGGGAAGGGCTGCAGTTTCTGCAATGCTTCTGAGGGGAGTCACGAATAAGTACAGCTGTCAAGAGGCTAATTTGGCGATGCCCAGGGAGCCCCCAGGGCCCTGTGCACATTTGACGTGGTAAGAGGCGATAGGAGGATTGGTGGAAGAAAAGTAAGGAAACGACAAAAAACGGAGAAGTACAAAAGCAAAGTTCGCAATAGGGGATCAGAAAATTTGGTTGTAGGAGTTCACAGTGTTTTTTTTTATTTTTTATTTCTTAACTTAGGTAGGACATTGGGCAGTATAATAGCAAGAGCTTGGTGGCGCAACCCACCGCCCCGTTCAAAAGGGGACTCTCATAATATCCATCCATCCATCGCGGTGGAGTCCAAACGAGTTTCACGCGTGGCCTTTCCTCTCTGATTCGAACTCCCCTCCCCCGACGCAGTGGGCTGGACAGCAGCAGCTACAGCAGCAGGAGCAGCGGGAAAGTCGAAGGAAGAGGCAAACAAAGCTCCGCTTTAAAAAATTGGCAATGGCTTAGCTCGGCAATGCCAGGATATACGCAGCGAAAGTTAAGGCATAGCGTGGTTAGCCTTGGTTAATCTTGGTTGCAAGTCCAGGTTAGCTTGGTTGTCTAGCTATGTGGTGGCGTTTAGCCAGTCGTTCGGCGCGCTGTTCGTCTGCTTCCGGGGCGATTCTCTCGTTTCGATGTCGATTCCAGGCCTACTCCTGCTTATCAGAATTTTCGCCGTCCATACTGCCGCCTCTACTGTGGTTGCGGCGCACGCGAGCTCTCCTTTTCAATCCTCCGACATGTTATCAGGTATGCGACGCGGCTGCCGAAGCGAGCGGAGGTGAACGCAACGACGAGGAACGCGGTGTGATGAGGAACGCGCTGTGACGTCATGTGCCTCTTCGGAGCACCGCCAGGATTCCTCCGCCGGCTGCCGAAGCGAACGGACGCGCGTCCGACGAGCTCCGTCGACACCGGGGGACCGAAGCGTACTCGGACCACCGAATGCGTGAACATCTGGCTGGAATCAAGGAGAAGAGAGGTCCGAACGCGGATTCACCGGAATTAACAAGGTGGGACCGAATTCTCCAGCTTGCTGAGCTCACGAAGCCGCACCGTGCCGGGAGGGCCGCTTGGCCTAACGAGGCCCAGACGCGCTACCTGGGCCCAGACGCGGCCCAGACGCCCAGACCTCGTGCAACATGGAGGTTGTAGAAGGTACGGAAATTGATCCCGACGAGTTGCAGATTCCGGGACAGTGGTTTAAAGCGAAGAGGAGCGGAAAAATAGCACCAGCGGAGTTGGCAGAAGGCGGCCACGTCGCCGGGAACCGAGGCCTACGGGAGCGTGCTGCGGAGCGACGCGAGGGAAGAAGAAAGGCAGAGAAGTCGGTGGAAAGGCAACATACGAGAATTCCGCCCGACTACGAGAAGATAATTATGAGACCTCAAGGGGGACTAGAGAAATTACTCCAACTCGGCGGAGCTTTCGTGGCTGACGCAATCAGCGCGGCGGCCGGGACAAGTGACAGAGGAGTGAACGACATCATCACGTTCAACACGAAGCAACAATCGATCCTCATTGCTACAAAGGACAAAACGACGAGAAATAAGTATGCAGCGCTCAGAGAACTGACGATAGGCAAAGAAAAGGTGAACGTCAACGCATACGTGGCGGCGCCAGAGAACAGCGGAAAAGGCGTCATATACGACGTACCTCTATTTTGGACTGAAGACGAAATCAAAGAAAGAATGGAGTACTTCAATGCGAAGAACCCCCCAATCCTAGGAGTGCGAAGGCTGGGCAAGGGAACGAAGGCCGTACTTATCCTCTTCGAAGAGAGCACAGTTCCGAGGCAAGTGTACCTGTCGCCCACGCCAACGAGATGCGTCCTGTACAAGAAAAAGTACGAGGTATGCTATGCGTGTGGTCGATTGGGACACAGATCGGACGTGTGCCCAAACCCGGACAACAAAAAATGCCGGAGATGTGGGGAAGAAAACCCGCAGGAGGACCACCAATGCGAAGCCAAATGCCAGCTCTGCGGGAAAGAGCACCCACTTGGTGACAAGAGATGCAAAGAGCTGTACAGAACACCGTACGAAATCAAGAAAAAAATCTGGGAGAAGAAGAAAGACAAGCAGGAGGAACTGAAGACCCAACAACGGCAACCCCCTGCGGACGGAGCTGAGAAACTCCTCAAGGAGGACTTCCCCAAGCTGGGAGGAAACCACCAAGGAAACTTGCTGACCCCCGGTAGTCAGGAGACCAGGGGACGCAGGAGATCGAGATCCAGGGACCCAAAGGACCCATGGGGCAAGGGACGAAGCAGAAGCAGGGATCCAAGCATAGAGCCCAAACAAGTAAGCTTTGTAGAAGGGTCCTCCCAGGCCAAAGATGATAAGGACAGAGAAATAGAACAGTTAAAGAAAAAAGTAGAGGAGCTACAAGGGCTCATAAATAACCTTATGAAAGCGCAAAAAGAAAAAGAGAAGGCAACATTCCCCCCTCCTCGCACACAACCCGCACAACCCAAGCAGGTAGCCCAGCAAACCACTCCCCCTACACCCAGGCAGCGGGAAATGGAAGGAGAGAAAATGGATGAATCAGAAACAGTCAGGATACCCCCACTTAAACGGAAAGGAGATAACGAAACAGACATGTGGGCAGAACTAAAGAAGGAATGCGAGGCGAATAGGAACGCAATGAAAACGATACAGACAGAACAAAGAGACTTCATGGCACAGGTCATGACCGCACTCAGCCAGATACAAAAAAATATAAACCAAAGATTTGAAAGTATAACAGCAGAACTACGGGCACAGAGAACTGAACTACAAACACAAAGAACCGAGCTGGTTGCCCTTGCGGAGCGACAGAAAAACTTAGAGGACTCCTTTACCCAAATCCAATATGGCCAGAAACGCACGAATTAAGTCTATCATTTGGCAATGGAACTGCCGAGGGTTCCAACGCAAGCGAGCGCTACTGCAAAACTACATAGACACACTAGAAGAAAAGCCGCTAGCAATAGCGTTGCAAGAAACCGGGAAATTAGCATCCCTCCCAGGATATCAGGCGTTTCACAGCGATAAGGGGGAAAAATCGAGGGTAACAACCCTAGTGAAAAGAAACGTAGCAACAATCGAACACGAGATTCAATCCAGGGACACAGAAGGAGTCTTAGTGGAGATGCTTACGGGTAGAAAAGAAGAGCCCAGCCTATTTCTACTAAACATCTACTCAAGTCCTAGACAGAAAAAAGTCAGGTTTAGGGCCATCTTCCGAAAAGCCCTGAAAGCAGCTGGAAAGAACCCCCTATTCATAGTAGGAGACCTAAACGCGATGCATGAGGAATGGGGATACAAAAGAAGGGATGGCAAGGGAAGGCAGCTGTGGGAGGACATACAGGAACTGAACATCTCACTACACACCGACCCAGGAAACCCAACTAGAAAAGGTAACAGCGTCACCGCAGATACCACACCCGACCTAACACTCTCCAAAAACACCAGAACAGTAACGTGGGAAAATACAGGACAAGACTTAGGCAGCGATCACTATATAATTGCCACCACATTAATGAAGGGAGTAAAGGAAAAACGACTAAAACAGCCAAAAGTTACAGAATGGGATAGATTTAGGAAGCGACGAGAGGAATCTCCAACCACAATCATTACAGACCTAAAAGAATGGACAGACACACTTAAAAAACACGTCACCGAAGCAACGGTTACTTTAGAAGGCCAAGACGCTCCACTTATAGCAGACAACAAGCTATTGCACATGTGGGAAGCAAAGGGTAGTCTAGAAAGCCGGCTCAAAAAACAGAGATGGAACCGGAATCTAAAAAGAAGAATAGCCAGACTAAATCGAGAGATTGAAAAATACGCACTACAGCTATGCGAGCAAAACTGGTGTAGCACATGTGATGACATGGAAAAAGGTATGAGTTTAGCTAAAACATGGAACATCCTGAGACACCTGCTAGACCCAACCCAATCAAGATCGCAGACAAACATAAGGCTAGCCAAAACACGACATAAATACGACGGAACAGGCGAGAGCTTCATGGAAGAGATCAAACAAACATACATAGGAAACGTGACTCGCACCAACCTACCAGAGTATGGGGGACCCCTAAATGAGGAGCTAGATGCACCCATAACAGAGGCAGACGTGAGAGCGGAAATAATCAGACTTAAAACGAAATCGGCCCCAGGCCCAGATGGGATAACAAACAAAATGCTGCGGAACCTAGACGATGAGTCGATCACAGCTATAACCAAATACATTCTACAGGTATGGGAGAAAGGGGAACTCCCGAAACAATGGAAAGAGGCTAGCATCATACTAATCCCCAAACCGGGCAAGCCCCCTAAGCTACAGAATCTCAGGCCGATCTCCCTCACATCATGCGTAGGGAAATTAATGGAACATGTAATCCAGACAAGGTTAACCCGATTCATGGAGGGAAATGAACTATGGCCGAATGAGATGGTTGGATTCCGACCGGGCTTAAGTACCCAGGACGTGATGCTGCGGCTTCAGCACGACATCATAAACTCAAGATCAAGAGATATAAAAGCAATTCTAGCTCTAGACCTCAAGAAAGCCTTTGACAATGTCAAACACGAGGCAATCCTGACAGAAATGCAAGAAATAGGGGTAGGATGCAGAACCTACAACTATATAAAGAACTTCCTGACAAACAGGACGGCAAAGATTACATACCATGATTTGGAATCGGAAGAAATAGAACTGGGAAACAGAGGTACCCCGCAAGGATCTGTACTCTCCCCACTCCTCTTCAATCTGGCTATGAGGGGCCTCCCGGCTAAACTAAGGAAAATAGAAAATTTAAACTTCAGCATGTACGCAGACGATATAAATGTTTGGATAAACAAAGGTAACGACGCGGAAATAGAAAACAAACTGCAAACAGCCGCGGACACAGTAATCGAGTATGCAGCAACTAGGGGGCTTACTTGCTCACCAGAAAAATCGGAACTCTTAATGTACAACCCCAAATCATTAAGGCTGAAAAGAGACAGCGATCTCAACATCACGGTTGGGGGCAAACCAGTACCCAAAGTAGATAAGATAAGAATATTAGGACTTTTCATCCAAAGCAATGGATACAACGACGAAACCATACGGAAACTGGAAGGTTATGCAGCACAAGTCACCGGGATATTCAGAAGAATAGCTCTTAAGGGGAGAGGGCTAAGAGAAAGAAGCCTAGTTAAGCTAGTACAAGCGTACGTCATCAGTAGACTTAGCTACGCCACACCATACCTTAACATCCGGGCTTCAGAAAGAGACAAATTAGACTCGATAATCAGAAGATGCTATAAACGGGCACTCGGATTACCCATAAGCACCTCCACTGAGAGACTCCTAGCAATGGGAATTCACAATACATGGCAAGAAACAGCCGAAGCAGTTAAAACCGCCCAACAGGAAAGACTCAGCCAAACATATACAGGCAGAGCTATCCTGAACATGGTGGGGCTGCAGACAGACAGAGGCATGCAAAAGAAACGTGACATCCCAAGAGAAATCAGAGAACAGCTAAGGATAGGCCCAATTCCCAAAAACATGCACCCCACCTTCAACAAAGAAAGGAGGGAAAAGAGAGCCGAAGCACTGGTCAGACGCTTCAGCGAAATAGATAGGGAGATAGTGGCGTACACGGATGCGGCCAGCGGCAAACTGGGTGCGGCAGTAGCCTCGGTGGTAGATGGCCAAGGCGAAGCAGTCTCAGCAGCAACAATACGCAGCCGCAATCCGGAAGCAGCGGAAGAAGTAGCCATCGCGCTTGCCTGTGTCGGGACCAAGGCGAGCTACATAATAAGCGACAGCAAAACAGCCATCCACAATTACGGAAAACGCAGAATCGCACCAGAAGCGATACGAGTACTAACAGGAAAGAACATTGACCGAAAAATCAGCCTCGTATGGGCACCAGCTCACACGTCGGTCCCAGGCAACGAGGCGGCACACTTCCTAGCCCGAGATCTCTACTTCCGGGCAGGAACAGAGCCGCCCGCTTGCAAGGAACTAGACGAGAGACTACAGACCTACACAGAAATAATCGAAAACTATAAGCTTCAGCGTAGAACTGTCCCCCCTCCGGACAAGGAGCTCGGAAATAGAGAGGCGAGAGCCTGGCGCAGACTGCAAGCAGGAAACTACATAAATCCAGTATGGGCGTCACACGTACTGAAAGACGAAGATATAGACGATAAATGTAAGAGATGCGGGGAGAGGGGGACCCTCGACCATATAATCTGGCAATGCGTAGACTCCCCAGGTGTCAAGGAAGGAATAAATAGTAGAGAAGCCTGGGACACCCTTCTGCAAAGCGTGGACCCCGCCATGCAGAGGAGAGCCATCCATCTGGCGGCAGAGGCCGCGAAGAGCCAACAACTCTTTGCCTGCATCTAGTCGCGGAGACCCCCACCCCTGTCCCCAGGCCTGCGCGCCAGGGGCAGGGAGTAGGGGGTCTCCTTCTCTGATGGAAATAAAAGTTTTTGGAACGGAACGGAACGGAGCACCGCCACGGCGAGATCGCAAGTTCGCGGCCAGTAAAGCTTTCGCTTTAAAATGCGCGCCGATCCCGGAGGCACAGCAGTCCGGCGATTCTCCTGCTCCCATCACACAACGGGTGACGCGACAGAGTGTCGTGCGCAGTGACTCCGCCTTCAGCACGTGGAGGAGCACTACATCGTAGAGTTACTGTGTTTCTACTACTACATCGCGCTCTACTACATCTCTGCTACATCGCGCTCGCGCCGGGGAAATTCCAGTACGTCGGGGGAGCGGCAAGGAATAAGACTAGCGCCGAAGCGGACTTTCAAAAGCCCGAAAATAAACGTGCAAAGAGCGCCAGACGTCACTATATACATACTCAAAAAAAAAAACTCGGCAAGCGACTGAAACTCTAGCTGACGTCAATCGAACGAAATGTCGCTCCCGCACAGCCCACACATTAAATTATGCGATTCACGCACTCCATTCCCAACCCCAACTCGCCAAGCGATACATTTTCTTTCATAAACTTCATCTAGAGGCTGGATCTCCTTCAAACATTTTCTTAATTTTTGAGTGGAGCGTATTCTACCCAACCAAACAACACGTCTATAATTCCTTCAAACACACATCGAACTAGGCCGACTGTTTCTTTTCTAGACTGCACAACATTTTTAAAAATGGCTCGCGTCAGGTAGCACATTTCTCGTCGCTGAGCTGGATTACTCGAAGAGGAGGGCATTAGTTGAACGAAAAACAGAACCGCTTAATTGACTATTTAACGAAAACATTACTTATTAGATTTTCAATTGATTGCTGTACAGCACATCTTGCAATTTACGAATTGTAGCCTATCATTTCACAAGGCGTATCTATTTTGAACGAATTCTCAGGATGATACCAGTTTCGAGGTATTTATTCCCAAAGCGCGCGATGAAATACTTGGTGTTCTAGTAATATTCCTGTGGTTCAATGAATAAAACGGCGTTTTGCTACATTTTTATCACTTAGACAGCGCACATGTGTAAAACAGTGATATACTGAGATCACGAGGGTTGCAATGTGGGCTCGTTGGTAATGCATCTTGAAGCGGTGTGCGGTAGCGCGATTAAAAGACGGGAAAGAAGAAGGCACACAGGGACACACACAGCGCTGTGTGTGTCCCTGTGTGTCTTCTTTTGCACCGTCTTTTAATCGCGCTACCGTGCACCCCTTCAATATACTGAGAATTCTATTCAGGTAAGTATGTCTTGCACGCTAACCTGCTACAATTGGTATGTTGAAATATCTGCCATAAAGCAATTTAGAAGAATTTTAGTTATAGAAATAATGCAAATTGGCGAATTATGCATTTCGATCTTCTTAAGTTATGCCCACGTTTTTAAGCAGTCCAGATCGAGGACCAGAATTTCTGAGAAAGATGTAGGATCTAAAAAACACGTGCTATATATTGCTATGGTAAGGGAATACATCTACTTAGGGCAGGTAGTGACCACGGATCCGGATCATGAGACTGAAATAACCAGAAGAATAAGAATGGGCTGGGGTGCGTTTGGCAGGCATTCTCAAATCACGAACAGCAGGTTGCCACTATCCCTCAAGAGGAAAATGTATAACAGCTGCGTCTTACCAGTACTCACCTACGGGGCAGAAACCTGGAGGCTTACGAAAAGGGTTCTGCTGAAATTGAGGACGACGCAACGAGCCATGGAAAGAAGAATGATAGGTGTAACGTTAAGGGATAAGAAAAGAGCAGATTGGGTGAGGGAACAAACGCGGGTAAATGACATCTTAGTTGAAATCAAGAAAAAGAAATGGGCATGGGCCGGACATGTAATGAGGAGGGAAGATAACCGATGGTCATTAAGGGTTACGGACTGGATTCCAAGGGAAGGAAAGCGTAGTAGGGGGCGGCAGAAAGTTAGGTGGGCGGATGATATTAAGACGTTTGCAGGGACAACATGGCCACAATTAGTACATGACCGGGGTAGTTGGAGAAGTATGGGAGAGGCATTTGCCCTACAGTGGGCGTAACTAGGATGATGATGATGATGATGATGATGATGATGATGATGATGATGATGATGATGATGATGATGATGATATATTGCTAGCCGCATTTCTGCGCGAGAAACAGCCACGAGTTCGGCACCATAAATAAATAGATGATGATCAAACGTTAGACTAATAATTTCGTTTTCTCGAAGGTACTCTCTCAGCTGGCAAAAAAAAAAAGAACAGCAGTAAAAAGAAAAAGGCGCTTGAGTGATTCTTCAGAGACCAATATGGAATTACGATATGGTTTGGGGATTCGCTTATATAACGCATTATTTATTATTTATACAAAAAGTTGGTGTCCTCTAAAAAGTTTTTCAAAACAAGAAGTGCTCTTTTTTGAAGGCCCGCAGTTGGCCATGGACCAAGAATCTTTTTCAGAGTCAATGGTTTTCTGTCAAATATCAACAAATTTGCTTGCAGTACTCTTCTTTGTGGATCGTATTTCGTGCACTCGAGAAGATGATGCACATCTTCGTCTGGATGGCCCCAAGTACACTGCGGACTAGAGACACGTTTTATCCTGTACAAGAAGTGTTTCGTAAATGCAATACCAAGACGCAGGCGGTGTACCAATGTTTCAAATGTTCTGTTGTCTCTTAAATTTTCCGGCATTGATAAGTTTATATATGGGTCTATAAAGTATAACTCCGAGTTTTTAGTTTGCTGATCAAACCAGGTAGTTTTGCTGAGGCTACAAGAAATCTGTCTCAGGAGCAGACGGACTTCACTACGCAATAGGGGAAGATTGGTTGCCTCTGCGTTATTGTGCGCCCTATTCGCAGCTGCGTCCGCTGCAGTATTACCAGGAATATAGCAGTGCCCAGGTATTCACTGAAGTGCAATTACGTGGTTCATTTCGCTTGCTTTTGTAAGTTCTTTGAGTGTCTGATGCAATAGCAAAATGTTCAAAGAATGTTTCTTATTGCTCTGTAGTAATGTGAGAGCGGCTTGTGAATCGCTAAAGATAACCCATTTTTGAGAATGTTTTTCTGATGTTATGAAACGCAAAGCACACAGGATTGCAAACAGTTCTGCCACGGTAGAAGATGTCTCTCGGCATAATTTAAATGTTTGCACTAGCGCTAAATGTGGAATGGCGAATGCTGAAGTCGAGGAATTTTTATGACACGAACCATCTGTATAAACGTGGATGTACTGGAGATATAAGGAGTAAATTTGGAAGAGTGCCAGTTGTTATGCGGCTACTATGAACATGTCTCTCTTAGATATAATCCCGTCAACTGATAATTCTATTTTAGGACATGTTAACATCCAGGGAGGGTAACAAGCATCCACTTTGCATAATTCAAATCTAGGAAAACGGGGCAGGTTATGCAAAAAGGTTATCGCTGACTATCATGGTCGATCGTTTCTGCCAGACCTTTATTATTTTCGTCCCATTCAGGTGCCCACGAAAGCCGGACATGGATGTCCGTTATGTGGCAATTATATCCTTTTGGCCCGATTGTTGTAACGACACGTTTACTGATACACATTCATAAGAGGAGTACTCCAATTTATATTACGGCGACTAATACGAGTACCTGTGACCCGCTTCCAGCGACGCTTCACATGCCAATTATAACCAAGGTCAACAGCTATGCTCTGGTGGATTTACACCGTACTGTGAAACATTCTGCATATGTCGCTTGACATACGTGGTGGTCGCATTTCTATCAACAGGTCAGTAGAAACAAATGCACTCTAAGTTCAGCCACCAGCGGTAAAAGATTTGGCAGACGTAACCATACTTGACATCTAGGTAACGTGAAGCGTTGCGCGAATTGTCGCAGCACGAGACGTCAACGCGCGTTAAGCATCTTTCTGTGAGACGTTTTCTCTTGATATCGGCGCCGTTGGCGATCCTCGAAATCAGCCGAGGTCAGATTATTTATGTGGGGCATTCTGGCGGAAACTGCAACAATTCTTGTCCACTCGGCGGGGATCGTTGCAGCACGATACGCCGACGCGCGTCGAGCTGGTGTGACCTTAGCAGCCCAAGGCGTGCTTTGTCGTTTTCCTGTTGCTTAGTATTTTAAGACGGCGAGTAAATCTGAACCCGCAAAACCAGCGCGACGCTCGTTCACGTCTCTTGATCCAGCTAATACGATAGCGGACACGAGGGTGCGACGCCGACGATGCCGCCAGAGCGAAACTTGACGCTAACTTGGCGCCGCGCATCGAGAGCACATCTTGTACAAGAATATAAGAGGAAAACGCGCATCAACGTGCCCCCTTTCCCCCTCCTCTCCTGGCGCGCGCACTTCTCCCCGCTCTCCCCCTTGCTCGCGAGAGGAGTGTGGCGTCCACTCTAACAACCTTCCTCCCTTGCGAGCGCGAGAAGACACCGCCGTAAAAAGCCACCCTACGTCTGGGCTCACGCTGGCAAGCTTTCGCTCGCACCTACAGCATGCGGTGCGCGGCTCCAATGTTATCGCACGTGGCCTTTATGCGGAACATCACGGCGACGCCTACAGCTAAAATTCGTCTGGACTGTCCATATGGCGAGACGAGCTACGCCGCCATAACTGGCTCCGCGCGGAGAATACCGTTGCGTATTCAAAACCGTCTAATCGATTCGAAGTTTTCTTCAGTCTTTGTAGTAGTGTAACTTTGTAGGCACGGTAAAGAACTAGAAACACGGTGAAAACCGAGCTTAAGTTGTAACTCTTAATTGGACAAACCTCGGCACAAAAAGGCAAGTGGAACTCAAATCGAGGCGGCAGTAGCGAGCACACTCGACGATTCTAATCTCGCGGCTGAAGTCGGTCCGGTATTTTAATGTAACAGCAATTAAGTACTACAAACTTGCTTTGCCCCTTGTCAGCCCATCCGGTTCGTCCATTCTTTTACGCTGCCGACAACCATCGTCATCACAGACGACACATGGCGATGATTTCTTAATCAGGCCACCTGGCCATTCCAAGCTTCGCCGCTGCCCCCACGGCGTGAAGAAAAATAAATCTTCTACACAACCGCCTCTACTAGGATATAAAACCAATGCCATGAACCACTGTGCATTTGGGAGTCGAGCGCGCTAACCATTGAACTATCGAGCAACGTTTTTTCTCTTTCATCTTATTTATTAAGGTGCGCAAATTATCATCACCAAGTAATATGTTCCCTTAAAAGAAAACTATCGACTCTCAGAATTACAGACACTATGACGTGATGGTGCAATAACCCCATATGCAAACTTATGACATATATGCAAACTGTGCAAACACATATACAAACATGATGCAAATGATCCACATAGGCAAACTGTGACAGTGACGTTCACTGTCACAGGCCCAAAGCACACACTCAAGGACGGCCATGAGCGGAGAAAAGTGCGGATAATAAATCACTGGATATATATATATATATATATATATATATATATATATATATATATATATATATATATATATATATATATATATATATATATATGTGTATATATATATATATGTACCATATTTTTGTAATGCCTCGTAGTGCGAGTGTCAGCCGCGGCACCACTCTCGACACCAGGTTGCTGCCTTCTGGCGGAGAATGCGGGAGAAGGGACGAACTGGCTGAACTTGCGGTGCGTGTTCGCCTGTTCTGGTGTTTCAGACATGTTCCTAACGCATCTGCTAACCTGTTTGTTTTCTGCATCTTCTGAGAAGCAGGATGTACAAAATTTATTCGCCCGTAAGGTACATCTATTTCAGCCTGTTGGTATGCCATGATATTGGTATGCCAGGCTATTGATCATTATCATAAAACAAAGATAATTAATGATCAATAGCCTGGCAAGGGAACAAGAGATCAGAATCGCCAGTGAGCCTCCAGTGTTTGTCAACCAGTGCGTTTACCTAGGTCAATTATTCACAGGGTACCCTGATCGTGAGAAGGAAATTTACAGAACAGAAATGGCTTGGAGCGCACTCGGTACACATTGTCAGATCCTGACTGGAAGATTACCATTATCATTGAAAAGAAAGGTGTAAAATCAATGCGTTCTACCAGTGCTGACATATGATGCAGAAACTTACTGACAAGGAACCAAGAATGTTAGGCGTAGCGTTAAGAGACAGGAAGAGAGCGGTGTGAATAAGATAGCAAACGGGGATGGCCGATATTGTAATTGACATTTAGAGAAAGAAATAGAGATGGCCAGGTCATCTAATACTTAGGTTGTATAAACAGTGGCCCATTAGGGTTACAGAATCGTTGCCAACAGGAGGGAAGCGCAGTTGAGGATGGCAGAAGACTAGGCGGGGTGGTGAAATTAAGAAATTCGCAGGCTTAAGTTGGAATCGATTTCCGCGGGACAGGGGTAATTGGAGATCGGAGGGAGAGGCCTTCGTCCTGCAGTGTCCTGCAGTGGACGTAAAATAGGCTGATGATGACGACGACGAAGATGATGGTGGTGGTGATGATGATGTATGCTATAAGTATGTACAGCCTTGCGCATTGAGGACACGTACACAATAAAGAACGACGGGACACAAGTCCTGCGGCACTGACCTTCGTTGTCTACACCAACATCCAGCGAGAAAGGACGCGGCTCATGCAACAGCCCTGCGACGTACACGGAGACACGAGGGAAGCTTGTGTTCGAGTAGTGCGTATACGCCGTACTTGTTTTCCACGGCGCCTGAAACAACGCCATTCGGTATTGGCTTCACTTCCAAAAATGACTTGGGGCCCAGCAAGTGTCACTCATGCGGGTACTCGTTTTGCTGCCGTAAACTACGCGGTAACGCGCGTTCTGACTTCCTACGCTGCGGGCTTGGGACAGAAGTGCAGTTTACGGCCGTACGGCATTTTTTGTCAACTAGATTCGCTTTCCGGAAGGAAAGCTCGCGGAGGCCACGGCGCTTTCGTGCATTTTGGATACAAAAGACAGGTCAGCTGAAAGCCGTCGGGTGCGCGTGTCGACTTCGTAACTTGCGCAGCGATTGTTCCGTTAGGGCAAGTGTAACGAGACCTGAATAACAAGACGTAACTTAACGGTTTCCGTGCCCTGTGTCTTTCGTGCACGTGAATCAGCCGCACTTGAGCACTCGCGCCCGCGAGAAGAGCAAGCCGAATATAAGTAGCGTGCACAGATACAGGACTGCGCACGCGTCGATGCCTCGCTGTTTTGTTTTAGAGCGCAGCTCTTGATTGCCCGTTCCAGCAGCGTGCGGCGGCGGCGGCTCCTTAACCAAGCGAACGAGCACAAAAGCGAAAGATGAAAGACGCAAGCCGCGAACGGCGGAGGCCAATGAGAGCGGCCCCTTCAGTGACGTGCGCGCGGGCAACTGGTTTCATGCAGGCCCGTCCGAGCGCTCTTAACAAAACGTCGTTTCATGCATTGACGCGCAAAAGTAACTGTAACTTCAAAGCATTTCTCCGCGAAGTTCGGGAATCAATATCTCGAAACTGGTGTCATCCTGAAAATTCGTTCCAAGTGGATTCGCCTTGTGAACTCCACGACTAGAATTTGTAAATTGCAATATGGGCCATAACGTAATTAGTTCAAAACTTTATTAGTGAATTTTTCTTAGTCGATTATGCACTTCAATTTTTTGTGCAAGTACTATGCTCCCCTTCGAGCATACCAGCTCGTGAACTAGAATTGTGCTATCTGCCACAAGCAACGTTTAAAAATTTTCGGAAGTGTTCGCTGAAACACCCTGAATATACAGAATTTTGAGCAACTGAGGATAATCATATATAAAAGCAGAGCACGAAACATTCATAGCGCGCGCACATTCATGTTCTCTCCACTTTTACTTACGCGCACGACACAACATACGGTGGATCTGACGCCGACATCGGCAGAGAAAGCACGCGGCTACCGGCAGGGCGAGACAAGGCATTTCGGAAAACTAACAACTCAAGCTCACATCCAGCCGACCTTAAACCACGTGTTATCGCTAGATGTCGCCCGCGCCGTCGCGTGAAAGCCCGTCGCCTATTCTAGACAGGCATCTTGCCCTTTGTGCGTGAACAAAAAGCTGTAGCTCGAGCTCGGCTCTTGCTGAAGCAAGCCCACCAAATGTCGTGCAAGCGGTCAAGAACATTTAAGTTATTTCTTCGAAGACAGAAACACAATAAGGCCAGTTCAAACCACTTGCTAGCACAAGGAAGAACACAACGAGAAAAATGACGCAGCTGTCCTTCGACCGACGCTTAAGCAATAAACAACTAAAAAAAAACGATAACAAACAAGCAATAAGAAATACGAACGCTGCCGCCATATGTTAGCGACGCGACAAGTGCAACAGAAACGGTACGTGAAACTGACTTTTCCTTTGGTGATCAAAATTCCTAACCTCATCATGAAAGGTCTCGGTGTAGCTCGTACGCTTTTGATACTCTCAGCGCTCTCCGTTGGTTTTGTCACCATACACTACAAGTATGCCCGTTATCAGACTAAACGATATCCTTCGTCGACGCATTGCGGTCCCGGAAATACGATGCCTGCCTTCAAGTACGTAACACAGACGGCAAAATATTGTGAACGGGCTGCTAATCGAACTTCGGTGCTTATCGGTGTCGCTTCAACCACGGACCACTTCGATGCTCGAGCGGCGATTCGGGATACTTGGGGTGGCACGGCCCTCAAAATGGACTACGTGGTCGTCTTCTTGCTCGGAAAGACACTGGACCTAGAAGTACAGCGCAATGTATTCGCAGAACACGGCCTTTACGGTGATGTCCTTCAGGGAGACTTTCTCGACACCTACAGGAACCTCACCTACAAGACTGTGATGCTGATCCGCTGGGCTCGGGAAAAGTGCTCGGGCGTCAATTTCGTGCTGAAGACCGACGACGACATGCTGGTCAGCGTATGGGACCTCGCCATCGTCGTGAAAGGTTTGGAGGGAGTCAAACGCACAATGTGGGGCTATCTGTATCGCGATCCTCAACCAGATCGCAACGTATCCTCCAAGTGGTATGTCTCTAGGAAAGAATACGCGCCAGATACCTATCCCCCATTCCTCTCGGGGACCGGATACCTAATATCTGGTGACAGCATTGCCGCACTTGAGGAGCTCACACACGACGAATGCTTCTTCCCTTTTGAAGACGTCTACCTGACCTCCTTCGTTGCGAAGAGAGCTCAAGTGAGTCGTTTAGGTTTGAATGGCTTCTCCATTGAACACAAGTGGTTCCATCAGCCGTGCTCGACCCCCAGGGTCGTAACGTCTCATGATTGGAGCGCAGCGGCATTGCGACAAGAATGGAGTCGGGCTGTCTCCCGGTTGGACTTCGGGCGGTGTGCGGGAATAAAGAAAAGCCAGATGGTGTCGTAGACCAGAACAAAAAAGTGTGGCCACTTGTGTTCATCTTGGACATAGTGTAATCAACGTTGCACTATACAGGTAGGTAGAGTTAGTGCGGCCCCACTGCATTTCACATTTCACAATGTGAAGCATTTCTTCGTGAACATTTGCCACTCTGACAGTATCTATCTATCTATCTATCTATCTATCTATCTATCTATCTATCTATCTATCTATCTATCTATCTATCTATCTATCTATCTATCTATCTATCTATCTATCTATCTATCTATCTATCTATCTATCTATCTATCTATCTATCTATCTATCTATCTATCTATCTATCTATCTATCTATCTATCTATCTATCTATCTATCTATCTATCTACCTACGTCTTGGTGCTCTCGCGGTCGTTTCGCTAACTTTGTATGTACAGGGCGTCCACTCTTAGAGTCAACACGTCTGAGCGTGTTCATCGCTGCGCAGGATCCTCGGGGAGGTGCTTCGCGTCGTCCGCTACAGTGCTACAGCTCGCCGCTCTAGCTCTGCTGAGAGTACACTTCACCAAGCGCAAGGCGATCGAGGTGGCCTCGCGGGCAAACACGCTTCATGCCCTCACTTGGAGCATTTTCCGGCTGGTTTTGTCTACAGCTTGCGAACAGCCTGCTCAGGCAATATGCATGAACAGAAACAAGCTTATCAGCGCATCAGCAACTTCGCTTTCTCTCTTCTTCCGAGTGATGAGGTTAGAAGAACAAATTTAATTTTTGCGCGCTCTTCATTAGGCTGGGGCCCTATTTATTTTGATGTCACAGCTGTTGGTGCAGTGCATGTGGAGAAACCCATCAGGCGCGCTTTTCATGATTGGGGTCATGACGTGATGAGCCTAGCACACCGTTTCGTGCATCTCCTGATGCTATAACAAAATTGGTTAATTGACTTTAAAAAATGGCCGACACCCGTCCTATATATCACAGAAAATTAGAGAGGGATTGTTTAATCGTGCATATATACTTGATCGTGTTTGCCATCAATTCTACCATTAAGCAGAGCAAAAAAGTACTTCCACAGTAACTAAGGAATGGGATGCGCTGCTCCGCGGCTCTTTTATTGCCGTGTTAATGTGGCTCGTAACTGCGCAAGGATCGCTTACATGATATGAGAAACTGCTCTCTCCGGTATAGTAGATGATTTGGCAGTAACACTACGTGCCGTTTTCATCTTTTTAGATCCAATGGAAAGATGCAGCTCATCTTTTTTTGTCATACTTTACATAAAAACGCCGAAGCGGGGCCGGCCACTGTCGAACACATGTCGCGGGTAGTCGCATTCTCATTTAGAGGAATCGTCGATCAATCCTTTGATAACATTGATAGGCTTATGTAAATTGGTGGCGCGGATGCCTTCTTTTCTTTATTTTTTAGACCCTCGAGTCAATGCACGCAGAATGCGAATGTTGTGTCGGTCCATTTTCAAACCGTGGGTAAAGTTGAAAATACATAATCGACGTGTCTATTCTCTAGCTCACATTACCACTTGCCGGCTAATTAAGTGGTTCTTCGCCTCCAGTTCATTTCACCTTTTCCTCTCAAAACGAACTGTGAATATTCTCCCTAAAATTTAATAATTTGTTAATTGTGGGGTATACGTCCGGAAGCACATAGTCTCGGCGTCATGCCAACGATATGGGCAGCGGGGATAAATTTGGTACGAAGAAGTGATTTATGGTTTTTCTGGATTTATGGTCAACAGCTGTGACATTAAAATAAAAATGGCCCCAGCCTAATAAAGAGCGCGCAAAAAAAAAAAAAAATTTGTTCTTCTACCTTCATCACTCGGAAGGAGAAAGAAAGCGAAGTCGCTTATGCGCTGACAAGCTTCTTTCTGTTCATGCGTATTTCCTGAGCAGGCTGCTCGCGAGCTGTGGACAAAACCAGCTGGAAAATGCTCCAGTGAGTGCATGAAGCGTGCTTGCCCGCGAGGCCAGCTCGATCGCCTGCGCTTCGTGAAGTGTACTCGCAGCAGAGCTAGAGCGGCGAGCTGTCGCGCTGTAGCGGACGTCGCAAAGCACCTCCCCGAGGATCCTGTGCGCCCGGAGATGGGTGGCATGTTTAGGCTACATTAGTGCTTGTACACTGCCTTGCTTTGATCATGCTGATGCTCGTGCGACTGCGCCGCTTCGCTTCGATGCGCGGACGCGCCGGACACAGTGGCGCTCCGCGGAGCAATGAACACGCTTAGCCGTGTTCACTCTAAGAGTGGACGACCCTGCACCGAAATTTTCATAGTTATGACAAGAGTGCATGACGAACATAAATGATAGGTCATGACATGAATATCATGACATGCGTGTCATGTATGTCATGAGACATCTGCCTACGCCTTGTTATGCAACAAAATTGACATAGTGTAGCAAGAGTGTGTGACGAACATACACGATAGGCCATGACATGAATGTCTTGCCATGCGTGTCATGTAGCTCATGAAACAGCCACCTACGTCTTGGTGCTCTCATAGTTGTTTTGTTAATTTGGTATGTACCAAATTTGCAATGTATGACAAGCGTGTATGAGGAAAATAAATTATAGGTCATGATATGAATATCATGACATGCGTGTCATGTATGTCATGAAACATCTACCTACGTCTTGTTATGCACCAATATTGTCATAGTGTAGCAAGAGTGTGTGACGAACATACATGATAAGTCATGCCATGAATATCATGACATGCGTGTCATGTAGCTCATGAAACAGCCACCTACGTCTTGGTGCTCCCATAGTTGTTTTGTTAACTTGGTATGTACCAATATTTGCATAATTTGACAAGAGTTTATGACTAACATAAATGATGGGTCATGACATGAATGTCATGACATGCGCGCCATGTAGGTCATGAAACAGCTGCCTACGTCTTGGTGCCCTCATGGTCATTTCGTTAACTTGGTATGTATCAAAATTGGCATACTATGACAAGAGTGTATGAGGAGCATAAATGACAGGTCATGACATGAAGTGCGCGTCATGTAGGCCACGATACAGCTACCTACGTCTTAGTGCTCTCATGGTCGTTTTGTTAACTTGCTAGGCTCCCCACACACTGCTTCGCATTACATCGATTCCCACAGGGGGTGAGATCTGCCAGCTTTTTTTTTTTTTTTCGTTTGTCATTGTAGGACGAAGCAGTAATGGGGGCTTGGGCCAGAATGACTACTGCAGTATCCTAAGTCGTTAACTCAAAAAATGTTGATGTCTCATTATATTTATTTATAGGTGAGATTAACCGGCGCCAAAATGCATCGTCCACGCCGAGCAAGCTTGAAATGTCCTACTCTCAGGGGAAAATGACAAGCTCCATGTGAAATGCCCAGGCTTTGAAAAACGGTTCGTTCAATCCAACAGGCTCGCACAATACCATTATTGAAATGAAGGGTTGTCGTACAGGAAAACGTTTCCGACACCTGACCAATGTCGCGACCACAATCAATGAGCCCATACCCGAAACTGATGTCGATGTGTGCCATCGCGAACCTACTCGACACCCTGATAATTCCATTTCTTCAGCTTCGTCTGTAAGGAAGGAGATACATTTATAAGGCAAAGAAAGCAAGACTGACAAACAATGACATGGAAATAGCTGATAACACCAACTTATGTAACTGAGCACTTGTGCCCGACCTTGGAAGAAACTAATAGCTATGACAGTGAAGTGCAAGCACACCCACAAATAAAAGTCTGTGTGCTCAAATCACGGGAAAATATTTGCTAGAAGGACAGGTGGCTCCATGACTGTGCAGATTTCTTCGGAAGCTGATCTTGCTAAAATCAACTCTGCTGAGTAAGTTGTAATGTCACAGAAAGGCATCATACACAAAATGGAACATGACAGCCTTATTTCACATTTAACATTCGGTTTTCGCAAGTCATTTTGTTCCTCCTTGCCCTTCAATGTCAGTTCTGCTGAAAATATGGCGGATGATATTTCCATTTTGTTAAGTGATTTTTTCTTTTCGTCCGAAGTTTATTATAACATAAACAAGGTTTTGTAATGACAGCTGTATTCTACATTTGGACGGTTACAAGCATATATTAATCGGCTCGAGAAACACAAGGACGTTGCGTTGAAACAGGGCGAAGCTGTGAATTGGTGTCAGAATTATCCTTATACCAACTTGCGGTTTTGAAATCGTAACAGTGAACGAGGGCCAAGATAGATTTTATTTATGTTGATTATCGACCGCCGAATGAAATTTCTTTTCCGCTTTCTCACATGTTTTGAAATGTTTCTGGATGACGTTTGCAGGAATGGCTTCCACCTCTTCTATGGCGTTGATTTTAACAAATACATATTACAGAAGGATGCCATAAGTGAAGAATTCGTAACAATGATTCATACAGCCGGTTTTGTAAATCTTATTAGCACACCTACACGCATTACACTCAAAACATCGGCCTGTCGGCACCTGCCGATTACCAATATCGAGACTATACAGTGATCAACGTTGGTACAATTTTGCCGCAGGATATTAAAGACAATTGTCGCATCGTTATGTTATACAGTGAAATAAAATCAACCCTTCTCTAACTAGTCCAATTGTTGTGCAAATCGTGTCTGACAAAGGCCTAAAGTTACTCGGGAATGAAATCGGTGCATACGATGATTGGTACTTGTTATACTACATACCAGATGCCGCCATTGCGTAGGCAAAGTTTCTAGAGGTTCTTTCTGAAATTTATCCAGCTCGTTTTTCGTTGAAATAGAAAACGGTCGAAAAAGAAGCGTGAATCCCGTCAGCAGATGTCAAGAAGATTAGACACAAAAAATACACTTTATCCACATTTCAGCGTGCTGGGACGCCGGAGGCTTTATCCGCTTTTGAGGAAGGAACAAGCGCAACGAAGAACTAAAAAAGAAAGCACTAAGATAAATTACTATCAACGCCTGTTTTCCGAGTGCGTAAGGGGGAAGCGCCCTAATACAGTCCAGAAATTGATAAATGACGTCACCCGAAAAGCTAACTGACCATAACCGCGAACTGTGTGGAACAGTGCTCGATGGGCATTTTTAACGACCGTTTGATAGCTTCGATGTGCCTAAGAAAGCACCTGCGTTGTCGAAACGTCCACGAGTGCTTGCTCTCCAGAGTTTCTCTCTCTAACCAACAGACTACATTAAATGTTAAAGAAAGTTCATAAACTGAAGAAAAAAAACAGCAAAGTTTCGAACGTAGACAACTTGCAGATTAGGACAGTCAAGAACGTATTGCGGTTCGTATCCGCCATACTAAGCTACATTTTTAATTTAATTTCTGTACCTGGTGTTCTTTCCGGCTCCCCGAAAAGGACCACAGTGAGGGTCATATTTGGAGGTGGCGACAAGAACAATGCAGCCAGGTATAGACTTATCTGTGTAATCGCAGCTTTTTCTAAGGGTTTAGAAAAAGATCATGATTTTTTGAAATATGCTTTAACCGAATCACAGTTTGGATTCATAAAGGGTCGTTCTTCGGAATCAATTCAATTAAATATAAAATAAGCAAAAACAAAAAAATATTCAACGCAGTATTTTCAGTTCAAGCCTGTACGTTTAATGATGTTACTAAAGCTTTCGAGAGTCTGAACCCCGAGATATCACCATACAAATTGTCACAACGCGGAATTCGTGGCAAGCCTCTTGAATTACTAGGATTCTTCTTATTTAACCGTAGACAGTAAGCTTTACTGAAAAATATAGGATAGGTATTTTTACCACTGTTGTATGGAGTGCTCAGGGAAGTATACTGGGTCCCCTGCCATTCAAAGCCTACTTAAATGTAATCACTCACAATAATCCTTGTTCTTCCGTCATTGCATTATCATTGTATGCATGTACGCTGCAACATCGTGTACAGTACGTTTACATAAAAACGTGTCATGAGTACGTGTACGAGGCAGCTAACAGAATGGAACCGAGAAAAAACTAGGAGAGACACACTGCACAAAGAGAGACACGGAAATCGATTTCCTTTAGACGCACTACCACCTGGAACTTGTAAGTTTCGAAGTACTACAATTAGACAAGTTGAAAAACAATATTACTCCGTCACGTTTCCCCACGACCACACCAAGTCAACGTGCTACTTGATCGCTTCTACGCAATAAAGCGTCACTTCAATTATGCACGTTCCTTTGTGCTATACAAATGCGAAGCGCAGCTAAAACTAATAACGTTCTTACGTGTGCGTTGAGGAGGACTCGAGGAGCAGTTATGCAGAGGTATTTCCGCAAGAGCCCTTCGGTCGCTTCGAGAGGCAGCCTCCGCCAACCCAGACACTCGCCGCTTCGTGGCCGCCCGTCACCCCGTCGCTTCGATATGCAACTTTCGGAACACCGCACGCAATGCCGCATGCCCTCAGCAGCACGTCGGCGGTATTCTAGGCGCTCGTATCGTTCGAAATGTCACCGCTGTTACGCTCCGTCACGTTCGAGTTTCGGGTCAAGCGCGCTGCCGCTGATAGCAACAGCTCAGCCGGGGCTGTCGAGAAAAGAGTAAAGGCTATAGGTATACTGAAGAAGTGCTTGATGCGTTTGGCGGGGAAAAAAAAAGGAAAAGAAATGTACAGAAACCATTGACGATGACTGTCAAATGTAAGCGAATAGCCGAACGCTTCCAGAAAGATAACCGCTTGCCTCACGCGACGGTCGCTGTGCCGCTGCCCGTCTGCGAAACCAAGTGCCTTCGTTATCGTTTCTTTCGATCGCTTAGACACTGGTTTAGTACTGTGCGCCGCTTCGCAGAAGAAGCGCGCTGTTTATTGAAGGGTTGTTGCGCTTAGCGTGTATCAATTAGCGTCTTTGCTTCATGGCGTGATACCGCAGAATTAAAAGAGGCGTCTCACCAGTACATTTGTGGCGGTAGTTATACAAGCCGATTCCTCGTACGCTAGTTTTCTCCATATCGACGCGAGCGCCGGCTTAAAACCGTCCCGAATGGAGCCGGATGCGTGCAGTCCCGACTTTTCAGCAAATGTTCCGCGTCTCGACTTGACCCATGCAGTCGGGACGGTCAAATGTCCCGGATATTTTTTTTTTTTTTTTACTGGATAACAATAAATATACCAGATTGTTCTTTTATAACGCCCGACAGCACCGTTGACAGTACCTCTATCCGTACTGGTAGCCGTGTTAGTCCGGCAACTATACCGCCCCTTTCTTGTAAATCGCGACACGGAAGGTCGTAGATAATGCCCTGTCGTATATTTTATGTCTCTGCCGTCCATGTTAAGTCGTGCTGCCCAGCCATACTTATCAATCCAAGTAAAAAAAAAAAAGAATGTGTACAAGTTTGTTATATCGGTCATTCCAGCGACCATAGGCGGCGCGACGGTAGGCCAAAATGGCTGCCGAGACGGTGATAAGACGATCTCGCAAGCGTATGCATCTCGAGCATCAAAGCACGTCAGGCGCTCTAGTTTCGCTGCAAAGCCTACTTTCCCTCTTGCTAAAGAGACGCAAAGGTGTGTAAATGAAGGCGAAGCTACGTTCAACGCCGGTCACATGATATGCTGCGCCATCAAGTCCATTATATACAACTTTTGCAAAGGGAACCGCAGAAGCGTTGCGGAAAAAGGAGGCGTGGCCATGGAGGAAAGACAAACCGCCAGGAACGTTATTGCGCATGCGCTGTCGTCGAGAATTGTAAAAAAAAAATTACATTTTATGTATATCACTGGTGACTCCCGCAGGATTCCACCATTTGCAACATGGCCATTTTCGGCCGACGTCCATATGCCGTACATCAGGCACATTCTTTCTAAATCATATAACTCTGTTGATACCCCTGTCACACTGGGCGTTTTAATGTCATTCGAACCGAATGGCATTAGCATCGAATGACATTATTCGGTTGCTACGCAGCGATATTTAATGCCATTAGCACCGAATGACTTCCGCAATCGAATGAGTTCGAGAAACTCATTCGGCTTCGCACTCGGAGGGAATGTGTACTCTCAACCCCAGAATCACAGCAAAACAGGACAGAGCATTTGCAAATTGAAAACCATACTCGTTTAGAAATAATAACTTTTGCGTGTTTTAATGGACTTGTTACTTTAAAGAGAGAAAATCTGTGCGGCAGGCTGTCGCAAAATGTTGTTACTCTCCGGCTCAGCAGCGTCTGGCTGCCGCCCATGCCACCACCACTCTGCTCGTCGGCCATAGAACGTCTAATCGCTTCCTCTGATTATTACGCCTTGCTCGTAATGCAAAGTACGTAGCAACTAATCGCTTCACATCCTGCAGCTTAGCGTCCTCGTACAACGTCGCCATGTCAGCCATTTTGTTTGTTTTCAATTTATCGGCTACTCAGGTCGCTAAGCCTTGTTTTGGCTTATAGTGGCCACATAGTCTGAAATAGAAGAACTTTTTTTATACGCATCACTAAAATATTTTTTTTTCAGCGAAGAGACGTCCCACAAATATATTTAAATATATGGACTGCTTTTGGAAGCACTTTATGCCTACATTGTTTTACTTTAATTGCCACGTTTTTTTGTTTTTGTTTTTTCAGAATGACATTGATATCGCCACCGAATGACATTAATTTTTCGAGTGTAGCACCTCCGCGGGCGAATGACATTCTTTGCACCGAATGTCATTCGATTCGAATGACATTAAAACTCCCAGTGTGAACTAAAACTAAGGGGTTAATAACCTGTTAACAAAAAGGTAAGGAGATCACTGTAACTAAAAGCTATTGTCTTTAAAGGGACACTAAAGCGAAACAACAAATTAGTTTAGACTAATAAAGCATTATTTGAGAACACTGCAGGCAGTCATTTCAATATAATGGTTTAATTATTAGATGAGAAAATGAAGGTCGAAGTATCAGTATTTGAATTTTGCCCCGAAACCCCGACGCGGGTACGTCAGTGTGACGTCAGGGATTCCAAAGTATGTTTTCGCATTTGGGCCGCGTTGGCTGAGTAACGGTTCCCGAAACTTGCAATGTTTAATATTTCGTTCCTTTAGAACACAATGTAGACTATCTGCCCTGCTATATAATTAAGTAGGCCCTAGAAGATGCCATCAAAATCCGTGACGTCAAAGCGACCATGTGCGGGAACCTCATGGAGGCGTCGCCACCCGTCTTTCTTTCTTGCACTTTTTCTGGCTTACTAAGAGTCTTACCGTGCTAAGAGTAGTTTTTGGTGTCCTAGAGAGGTAATTTACTGATGAAAAAGAAATGATATTTCTCTTTATTGTCCCTTTAAATGACTTCATCATTGCAACAAAGAAAAGATTCCGGGTCAACAAAGGGTGAAGGGTGTGGAATACCGTATTGTTCATTTATAATTATTGCGACAGAGGTAGTCACCTATAGGTAGATGACGAAAGACATTACTGAATAAAAAATAAAGTAATAATTGGCCAAGTCTAGCCTAATTGGCACATTTATCGGCTTTGTATATAGTCCTGCTTAAAATCAGCATTTAGCGTTCCAAACACAGTTTTCCCATTTCATTTCAACTCCACACCGGAATCCCGGGCTCCCATTCCATTCCGGGTGTTTGAAAATGTGAATGACTCCGGAATCACTCCGGCTCCGGAGTTGTCATTCCGTAAAACCCTGATAGCATGTATCACTCGATAGCAATTGCACTCGAGGCACGAGCAAGCAATTATACGGACAACGGCGCCATGTCGCACTGTCGTGGCATCGAATTGAGAATGTGCGTGGAAGTTTAGAATTTTGCAGAGTTCTGTACGGACCGCATTTCCGAGACCGGGCCCGTTGCTAGCACCAAAAGCCCGGCTGAGCCCAACGTTGAAGAACAGCGAGTGCGACGAGTCCCCGGCCCGATATTAAAGAAACTTGAGGCCCAAACCGAGCCCAGCCCTACACTGCTAGGGCTTCGTTGCGGTGACGATATTTCTTTTTCATATTATATGAAATTTACTTACCCTGCCGCATTAAAAAAGCTAATTAAACATACATGCTTACCTTACTACATCGTAAAATCTTTTACGCCTTTAAGGGTGCAATGCCGTACAAAATGCCCTTACCACACCCTTACCTTCGGCAGTCTTAAATAGGGTGTAACTTTGACGAAAACACCCGTAAGACACCCTGAAAGAGTTTAAGGGTGTACGAAGGGTACGCTCTAAGAAAAGTTTACACCCTTTGTGGCGTATATGTGTGACGGCAGTACACTCTTAAAAAAATTTACACCCTTTGGGGCTTATCTTGTCCCACAACAATAATCGTCATCTGGCTTGCCCGCGTTTCCTTTCTTTAACGCTGCGAGCCCGGTACTTCCCAGTCACGAACGGCATGCGCGTTATCAGTGTGACGCAGCATTCTCGACAGGAAAGTAGCGAGCGCCGAGTTTTCAAGAAAGGAAACGCAAGCAAGGCAGATGACGATTATTGTTGTGGGACAAATATACACCCCAAAGGGTGCAACCGTTTTAAGAGCATCTGCCTTGCTTGCGTTTCCTTTCTTGAAACTCGGCGCTCGCTACTTTCCTGTCGAGAATGCTGCGCATGCCGTTCGTGACTGGGAAGTACCGGGCTCGCAGCGTTAAAGAAAGGAAACGCGGGCGAGACAGATGACGATTATCGTTGTGGGACAAGATACGCCCCAAAGGGTGTAAATTTTTCTAAGAGTGAGTGTAATCGTTATCTGTCTTGCCCGCATTTCCTTTCTTGAAAACGCTGCGCTCGTTACTTTCCTGTCGGGAATGCTATGTCATGCTGATAACGCGCATGCCGTTCGTTACTGGAAAGTACCGGGCTCGCCGCGTTAAAGAAAGGAAATGCGGACAAGACAGATGACGATTATCGTCGTGTGGCAAATATACACCCCAAAGGGCGCAACTGTTTTTAGAGTGCATGTATCGCAGGTTACTCGTGATAAAGGGTGCAACGGCGCAGAGTTGTTTTATTTTGGCAACGCAGTAATAATTATGAATGCAAATTAACTTTTGCAAGTCTGTCTTGAGATGATGCTTAAATAACAACTGTATGTTGCTCACTAACACACGAGAACATGCACAATAGGTATGGCATATGTCCGGAGATGAGTGCACATTTATGCCGAACGCTCAGACGCTCACCGTTGTCAAGCGGTACCCCCGTATTTGTGGCTCTAAATACCGATCAGGTAGCTCTTATTACTCGATTCCGAAGTGGGCGGCAACTGATTAAAAAGACAGACAGAAACAAGCTGTGGTACTTATCATCTGTTTGCCGTCATATGTGCACTTTTCAGTGACGTGTTATTAATGTGCTCACACATAAATTGGTGGTTTTTAGTGTCGATCCTAATGGTGAGTTCGCGCCAAGGTGTTAATGTGGTCGTATTGTATTTGTTAATTTTGTTTCTTTAGATATTCAGGCAGCGAATATGTGGGTTTCTTCATAGAGGATAAATACCGTATTTACTTGATTCTAAGGTGCCCTCGATTGTAATGCGTACCGGTTTTCCGCGACCAAAAGAAGGGGAAAAAATAAACGCTCTCGACTGTAACGCGCACCCGTTCACCGTGACCTAAAAAAAAGAAAAATCCTTTACGGTAACGCGCATCTAATTCTTTGAGGAAAAAAAAAAAGATTTACTCCCAATGCGCAAAAGTTGCGATAAATAAAGAAATGTCAGCTTCGCCCGAAAGGCGAAGCATCGATTACAACGGCAATTTCGTAGACAGCTATACGAAATGTAAGGATAGTAGTTTTATAAACCGTATAAACTTTTAAACATTCGCTTACTAGCTAAATAACAAAGCATGGTGTTAGGCGCGCACGAGCAAACGTGAACACGTCTCACTCAGTGACCACGGAAACTCTTTTATCAAAATGCTGGCGCGAGGTAGTGCGGTAGCAGGAGCGAGGGAATAGACCTTTGTGCCTCCTCTCGCTTCAACGCGAACTAAGCGACGAGAACACAGTGCGGTGCACCTAGATGCATATACTCTTTTGTCTCGATCGGAGATCGCTTTCAAGATGGGGGTCCGCGCGGCAGTGCCGTACGTAGCAGCCGCCGGTATGGAACACCTCTCCTGTTTGCGCCAGTCCTGCACGCAGGTTTTGGGAACTCTGAATGCCCATGATGCGGCCCGATTTCCGTTCGCCTCTGCAAACGCGATCGCTTTCCTTTTAATTGCGGCATCGTGATGAACTCGGCATGTCATTGCAGTCGGTACTTCCATGCTGATAGAGCAAACGCAGAAAACGGGAAGACGGACAATACACTAACCTGAGCCAAGGGAAGCATTGCCCAAGCATACGTACTGCAGCACATGGAGGAAGCTACGACAGCTAGGCTCGAAGCGCTTACGAGGCGGCCATTTTGATATGCCGATGGCGATATAGTAACGTAGATTTAGGGTCATACTTGGTCGTACTCGATTCTAACTCGCACGCAATTTTTTTACCCGTCTTATCGGGGAAAAAATGAGCGTTAGATACGAGTAAATACGGTAGTTCATTTATGACCTTGTCAAATTCATTTTATACTCCTGCCTCAGGGGTGCAAATTTGTGGTTTACCATCCCAATCTCAAGTTGCCCAGGGCATAACGTTGTTCATCATAATCATTAATTCCACCTTCGAAAGGTGGAATTAATGTAACACCCATTCCCTTCGGTGCTTATCTTGTCCCACAATGACAATTGTCATCGCCTTGCTTGCATTTCCTTCCTCGAAAACTTGAAGTTCGCTACTTGCCTGTTGAGAATGCAATCACGCCGATAACACAAAGGCCGTTCGTGACTTGGAAGTACCAGGCTCGCAGTGTTAAGGAAAGGAAATGCAGGCAAGACAGATGACAAATATTGTTGTGGGACAAGATACGACCCAAAGGGTGTAAACATTTTCAAGATTGTGGGTGTAAGGGTGTGAGTGATAGACACAGAAAAACACACTGTAAAATGGTTTACAGCGCATATTCAGAAAACACAAAACTGCAACATAGGCTATTGCGGAAAAGCGAATTGTCCAGTGACTCTGGTGTCAAACAAGTATTTCAAATTCTGCAAACAAATTCTGCATGTGAAGCTCGAGGACTATTCTGCCATAGCGTCCATGTTCCAGGCTCGAGGCAGGCTCTTTATGTGGCCCGGCCTGAGTCAAGATGACATCAGGCAGTTCGAGCCCAATCTGCGGTCCGAATCACAGGCTTTCGGACCACCCGGAGCGCGTGCACGCTTCTTAGAAAGCTTCCATGATCTCCAAATGCCCAGCAGTAGCATTTGGGCACTTGCTGAAATGCCAGCATCGGGCCAGTGCTGGTGCCGATTTCTGACAGCGCTGGGCCATGTTTGGTCCTATGCCGGTGTGCGGCACAAGATTGGGCTTGTGTGCAAGGTCTGCACTGTAAATGCGCTGTGTGCCAGCCACTGCATGCTGCAACAATTTTCCCTCTTCTTTCATCTTCGTCACCCTTTTCCCAATTAAGACAGCACCCCTTCCACTCCACAATCTCTCTGCTGTGCGATTTGGTCCTGTGACATTTAGCATGCGTCAAATCATCCTTGCTAGTTAGCAAGTGGATGTTTACTGCTATTATATGACCGATAAAAGCACTAACCTAACTTCATGCAGGTTTGCAATACTTCGCTACCACTATCAATGCTTCTTATGTCAACTGTTACAGCTATCTAGGGTAGAGGCTAAACAGATACAGCTTGGTGAGACCTTTACTCCTCTCATCAGTAAACCCTCTCGTGTGCCTGAACACCGCTATATCTCTCTGTTAGATTGTAAGATGCAGCTGCTTGCCGATTCATTCCACGACATGTATTAATGGTAGGCAAATGGAGGTGGCATCTTCCTTTCGTGTGCTGCTCTGTAAACTTCAGTCGTTAGAACAACATTCATCCTGTGTCCTTTTCATATTGACGCCATTTTCTGCAGTCAAGTAGAGATTTCTCTCTACTGCCCATTCAAGAACAAAGAGAACATCCAAAAGGCATCGCACTTGCTTTTATTTCAGCTCCTGAAGTTAACGTACAATTGGGAATCTGAGCCACTTCACCACTGCATGTGGACAAAGCGATGCATGGTTATCACACAATGGGGTAACAGCTACAACAAACTGTACACGCACCATCTGCTGGCGCACATATCATTCCTCTGCTGTCTTTTGCTTGAAGCCTGGCACACATCACAGCTCAGAAAACGCCTTTACCAAACGGATACTACAAGCAGAGCACAGGCCATCTATCCAGACAGCTTCGCGATTAATAGTTGCCTCTGTATATTCTTTTCACTTAGTTCACCTTACCACTGATGCAAGTGAACTAGCGGGAGCATCACAAGGACGACACAGTTGTACACGTTGTCGGTGGCGTGGAATGTGCATGTAAATGCTGAGTCAACAATAAAATCTGGGCAGCACTGAAAGCTTAACACGAAGCAGTAATGCGAAAGCAGGTGGGGCAAAACTGTTGCACATCCCAAGTCTTTCTAAGCACAAACAAAAACAAGAAAAACAACATTTCTCGCACAGCACACAGAACTAAACAACTGCAAGCGTTACAAGCTGTGCCGATAAAACATATATAAAAATGCAAACAAAGAAATAAAAATACTTCCCGAATGCTCACAATATGTGCAGGTTACATATTTGAGGCCATCATGAGTTTAAATGAGTAAACTGCAATTCACATGGTGTGATTTTGTTTGCGATTTTGCTCATACACCATCACGTTTGAGGCAAGCACCTTTTGGCGAGTGGTTTTTAGCATATGAGAGTGATGAAGTTCTCTGCGGAATCACTTGTATAATGGCAGTGTAAAAGAAGTTAATGCGGCCCATTCAAGACAACATGGTGACATGCTTTGGCTTTTGTTTCAATCAACTAATTATCTCAAACTAAGAGGTTTGTCCACTGAATTTAATAAACACTTTCCACTTGTCCTCAAAAGAGAAAATAGAGTGAGCTGATAGACAGTGTTTGTGTTTTTCATTCATCGTGTCCATTCATCGTGTCCACATGTTTTCTACGCCTGCTATTTCAAACAAAAATGAACTCTGAGCAACTTACTCAGCCTTCTGTCATTTTAAAAGTAAGCTAGCTTACACCGAACGATAGTTGAAGCTTCCATTTAGATGTATGGTGATACAAAAACAGCAGTAGAAAACCACACCATGTGAAAAGGCTTAACAAGGTACGTGCAAACGCAAAACACATCTCGCACAACTTAGTGCAACCATCTGCAAGGCACTGAAAATGAGGACTAAAGAAAGCTATTCATGCTTGAAACAACATATTGCGAAATCTAAATGCTACCACCTCTCCACAAGGTTCTAAACCTTGGATTTCATGAAGGTGCTTGACACGGTGGCCAAAGATGAAAACATAAGGGGAAAAAAATTAGTCATCCTCCTCACGATTACACTTGTGTGATCAGCTGTGATTAGACTAAGTAATGCATTACTATCTTTGGCATTTGCTTTTGCCTTTTATTGGCCATGGTGCACAAGTTTATTCACAAGTGTCTACATAGCAAAGGGCAGCACCCTCACTGCTGCAACACGAATCAACCCTGACCGAAAAAAATGCAACGAGTTGTCAACTCTAGGGCAGTGTTTTACTTTGTTTGCTGAACCTTGCGCAGAGGCAAGAAGAGTATTTCAAGGAAAGGATGCAGGAACAGAATATACAATTCAGAGGGCCAAAAAAATTAAGGATGCAGCAAAACAAGGTTTGCGAGACCACCTGATCCAAATTCCTTGGCTTGAGGCAACGCTTTGGTCAAAATGCCAATGACAAGAACAAAAATGACAAGAACAGCAAGCTTAAGTCAGCATCATAAGTTTACGGGGCACGGGACCTGAATAAAGGCAAACTTTTTGAGGCTATGGCACACAGCCTGGGTTTAAGATTTATAGTTAGTGTGCGTAATCAACGTAGCATTGCACTGTTTTAATCACTGCAAGCTTAAAGTAGGCTGCAATTTGGCTTTATCGTGGAACCTGCATTGCAAAAAAATTTGACGACTGTATGTATACGGTGTAGAGTTTAGCAGGAGATGCAAGCTGGTTTTGCATGCACACACATGCAGCTGCCAAAGAAGGCCTTTGCAGTTAAAACACCACATTTACGTGTGCATAACCTGACCCTGACAGAACTGGCATCACAGCTTCAGCAGCTGCGGGCCCTAAAAGCCATGCAGAGTACACAGCTGTGAAATTACACCTCGCAGGTAAATTTCTGGATAGCTCGAAACCACCCTTTACACTTTACAATTTATTCAGTTTTCAGAGCTGGTTATACCTATGAAAATACAGTATGTTAATGCATACGGTGAAGGGAATAAAACCTGGAGGAAGTGTGTGCTGAAACATTGTTCAATCACATTAACTCTCTCAATGTCACTGCCAGTCGGTATGCTTACATGTTTGAAGAAACGCAAGGACCATAAGGGAGGGCATTTGCCCCCCCCCCCCCAATTCCCAGCGTCACTTTCTCCATTCTGTATAACTAAAAATAAACTGTAGTATTTGTTTTATAATATACTAGATCAAAAGAAATAAACAGCACTAGAGGATTGCCCCTCTAAAGAAAACCCCAACAGTCAATGGGTTAATGTGCGTGGCAATGCACAACAATGTTAATACAGCTCCTCGGTTTTCTTTTTCCTTTTGTTTTCTAGGAACCTGATGTAGTGCTAGGAAAAACGAAAAAGCATTAAAAATGCACCATGCTGTCCAGCTTTACAGATACGGCAAAGCTTGCTTGGAACAGTATTGAGAAACTGGCTGAGCATTTGAGAATTCAGGCGTGCGCTAACGTGCTCAATGTAACACTTACTTTGAACTACAAGCGCATCAAATGACTGCACACTATAGGCCTCGTGTGCTGGTACAATGGTGCTGCTGCTCGGCGACAGGCAGCACCAGCTGCGGCAGATTTCAGTGCATTTAGGTAAGGGCCCTTCCAAGCGTGCAGACTAAAGGGCAGTGGAGTGGGAGCAACGCCCGCCGCTTTAACGTCATTGTGTGCTGCAACAGAACCGTCTGAATGTTGGTTGCGTGCGTTACTGTGATCCAAGCACTATAAAAGCATCTAAACTCGGCCATTTCACCGCCCCGAAGAAAAGCTGTCAATTTTCATCACAAGTGAAAAGATCTGTCAGGACGTGTTGACACTAAACTCCGGGAGGTAAAAATAACAGTTGGCCTGGTAAACAGGAAATTCATTCTGCAAATGCCCCACTGACTGATGGACTGCTTGTTTGCGTAATTTTTGTAGCTGAATTTCTGCTCATAAAATGGTAAAGAATATGAAGACAGGTTAGAGGAAAATGCTGCCCACAGCTGCCTGACAATACATAAACGCCTCCCGAATACAAATGGAAAGATGCGCATCATCAGCTTTGACCAAGCCCTGCCACCTGTCATTGTTGTAGGGCTTCTACAGAAAAATTACTGGAATAATATATATTCCCGATTACACTTCCAGAGTTTTAGTGACATTATCTAGGCAGAAGTACACAGCTGCCGTTTCTTTTAAGCGTGAGGAACTCGGCTCCCAATCATGGCGCTTCATGCTACATACTATTATGCAAGAGCTTGTTAATCCCAATGGATTTTTGCCCCAACTGTTGTCAGGTGGCACTGCATGTTCTGCTCAAAGGTGCAGAGCACAAGGCCTATAAACAGAAATATAAAATCATCCAGAACAGCTTTTAGAGACTTCTGTTAATGTGAACATTTAAAAATCATTCAGTATTAGTTACCACAACTAAACTCAATGGACTCAACCTGAGCAGTCTAATACATGATGATTTCTTTACTCACCTTGTCTTAAAAAAATTAAAATAATAAAGAACGAAAAAAAAAAGAAGAGTAAGAAAAAACCTCACTGCAATTTCCAAGTAAGTGCCTCTTTCATGCATGACTTGGCAAAAAGAAAAAGCAACAGTTCTGTAAGCATTTCTTTACACATTATTACAGCACCACAATGCCTATAACTGCCTGCTCAAATCCTGCACAAACACTAGATTCAGTCACCCCAGGATAAGTGCCTTGCTCAGACATGTTACTACCTGTCGACTAATAGTTTCAGTCACCATTACAGAGGTCAACAACTTGATGCCTTGGCTGTCTCTGTGCTATCCACTTCATTGAACCAGCAAAGAACTGACAAAGAGAAAATGCCGAAAATACGGCGCAACGTGGACAAATGACGGACTCTATTTCTACGAGTTAGAGAGAAAAATAACCTTCCACTCTAGCAGCATCTGCCTATCGGATATAGTAATGCGTGTAAGAACGCACACGAGGGCTGCGAAGAGCACAAATCCAAAGTTAAACCTACAAGACACAGATTTAAGCAATTCTGAATGCACTACGCCCTTAGGGTTTGCAGCACTTCATACATTGGCCAGAATGCCACAGCAACGTGCACGGCACTGTCACAGCAGATTTATGCAGCGATAGTCGTTTTCTTTTTTTCTTACGGTCTTCTTTCCCCCAAAACACAACACGCATGAAGGATGGCGCATCGCAAGACGCTAAAGAAGCTCAACTGCTACCACAGAAGATTGGCATGTACAACCACTGACCAGAGCAATGAAATTACATGAAATGGCACAGCAGGTTTTGGATATGCTAGCAGTAGGAGCGCCAGACCCTGCTGTCAACCAGTCCCAGCGAGCCCAAGTCCCAGCGAGCCTGCAGCTAGAGATCCAGATGTATTGTGAATGTTCTGCTCCGACTTTCTCGCCAACTAAAAAAAAAAATAATGTGGGCGTTTTGCAAACCAAAAGACACAAATTTATTGATAGAGTGTGGTTAATCAATTGACTGATCCCAATATGGTTTTCCTAAACTAAGGCAAAAGCTTGTCCCTTGGTCGTCACTTGAACTAATCACTCTTTCAGCAATAAGTGCGCGGAGTATTAAGGAAGCAGCTACACAGCAGGAAAAATCCCTACATTTAAAAAAGAAAACTGAACATGAGAACCTAATATAGAGGTATTAAGGCCTACCATCCAAAAACGTATGTACACAGCCTCAGATCTAGTGCTCGAATAAAGAAAACAAAAAAAGTGATTTTAGTACACACAAACATGCGTACATGTACACACACACACAAACAAAAAATTTAACGCCCTCGGGCCTTGCACGCAAGAAGCCTAAAAAAATCAATGACACCCCAAGACACTCTAGCTGATGTGCATAGGCAAGAGGAAATGAAAGTGTGACAAAGCAGCACTAAATTGGGTCAAATTAAGCTGCATATGTGGCAACGTGCTGAATCATGGACGGACCATACACACAATGCACATTATGGAAAACTGCCAAGGTGAAGCAATGGACTCGGAAACACCACATGGTGCGTAGAGCAAGAAAGATTTAGGAAGAGAAACTCCACTTCATTTCTCTTCAGTGATAGTATTGATGGTGGAGCCATCTTCTCGAATGAAGCCATGAAGGCATCGGATGTACTATTTCACACTCAGCACCAGCTACAGTGGAATCCCGTTGATACGTTTCTCACTGTTGCATTTTCCCAGCTGCTACGCTGTGTTTTCCACGGTCCCGAAGTAAAGCCCACTGACTCCACTGTATTACCGTAAAAACTGAAATATAGGTCGACTCCAAGAACTTCAATTCTAAAAAAAAATTTAAAAGCCAGTATAACCGGTAAAAAATGACCAGTATAAAAAACAGGGGCAGACTTCCTGTCAAAGTATGTTGAAAAAAAGTTCTACCTATGTTCCGGTTTCTGCGGTACGTTCCCATCTGATATGTTGCCATTCTGTAATGTTACCGCATCTTACGTTGTGCTTGAACACGACGGTTGTGTAAATGTGGCGGCGGAGGGGCTAATACTCATGGCTAAGCATGTCAAGCCCCACCAATGGGTCCGCCCATGGCCCTGCCCCAAGATTCCAGAAGTATGTGATCATCAGTCCTGATAATGTTCGTCTTCAAACAACAGTAGTTTTTGCCAGTTCCCTAAAGTCAACTTCACCGTTATACAACCATGTTATGGAAGGAAGCTTAAGAGTGGAACAGGGCCACAGTCACGGAACATGGCATGTGTCCCTTACTTATAAGGAGGCATGTAAGTGTTGCCTTTGGTCACAAGTATGAGCACTGAGACATCTGATAACTGCACTGGCAGCCACTCAGAGCTGTTTCTGATGTTGCTGCAGCAACTTGGGGCCTACCTCAGTGTTGTTATCCTGGCTGTTATGCTTTTTCCATGCTCCCTTGAGAAACGTATTAATGGGGTTCTACTACTGCATTTATACTTGCTACCTTTTCAATGACGAAGCCAGCAGAGCAGTTGGACAAGCATGCGCTATGACATGTAAAGGATGTACATGCCTCACTGATAGCCGCTGTCATCTCTACATCCTTTGGCTACTACAATCAGCAACTCGTACTGCCTTGTCTAGGACAAGGACAGAAACAAGCCATGTGACACACAGAAAAAGCAATGCTCGCGGAGCACGTGAATTGCACACCGGTGAGTTGTATAATCAAACACAAGGTGACACAGACTTTGAATAGTGTATAGGTGACACCAAATGTGCAATGTTGTGGACACAAGTCTTTTTGACAGGAAGGGTATTTACTGCGCAATAATTCTCGCTATTTCACAAACACCTTACTGTTGGCACGTTTCTCTCACAAAGGCATACTTATGTGACTGTGAGCTGACAACCATGGCACATTCAGAGCGGTCGGCAAAAACAAGCCACTTCAAACTTTTCTACCTTCCTTCATCGAATGATATGGGATTCCTTCAGAAACAAACACTCAAGACTGAAAGCTGTACTACAATCAGCGGTGTTAACTGTTACTGAATAGCCATACAGCAGGAAGGTCTGAAAAACCCACAACTAACAACAAATATAAACAAATAGCGTTCCTATTGACAACCTTTTTCTCAGTGTCTCAGACCTTTGCGCCTACAATGCGCTCTACCAGTAAAGACACACTCAGCTTATAGTGAGAAAGCCATTCTTCAGCAAACCCAGTTATCACACTAAAAGCACTCTATAAATCACCGCAGGTACAAATTACGTCTCTCTGTGACAGGAATTCTGACTGTCCACAGACTTTGAGGCATTATCCAAATATAAACAGATGGCTGCTGAAGGCATTGCTACTGCTGCAAATATGCTTTCTTCAAAATGCATGCTATGGCTGTGCAAGTCAAAGCATACGAACACATACCTTTTGCACCGAAGAAAGCTTTTATGAAGGTGAAGTGATCGGTTTAAAAAGCACAAGTATTCAGAAATGCACCTTAACTTGAAGCCCCTGCTTGACTTGATCTAAACGACAAATGTCATGAATGCACTGAAAGAAATGCAATGGGCGTCCTGGGCACCCTCAAGCCAGGTGTCATTTAGATCAAATCAAGTGTGGGCTTCAAGTTAAGGTGCATTTCTGAATATGGGAGTTAGTGCAGCGTTTTGAGCATCAATCAAGAGCAGCCGCAACCAGACAATCAGCTCTCTGCTGCTGAAGAACCCACTCGTCTAGTTCATCTCCGAGGGATTGTACACGAATCCTGACAATGCAGACGACAACTTTAGTGAACTCGAGGAGCACTGTGCCTTCTGCTCCTTTTTCAAGATACCCACTTATGTGGGCTATATACCAGTGTTCCAGAGAAAGTGCAAACATTGTGAACTCTTCTCTAAGCAGAAGTGTGCTTACAGTTGTAAGCACACTTCTATCCAGATTGTCTTAAGGGCTCATTGCTACACTCGTTCCTTCAGTATTTACTACTTTGGGAGATGCGTGTGGAGAACAACTAGCATTGAGATACGAGAGCATCTACCTGAAGAGCATAAAATGCTATTCCCCTACATGTCTTCTTGATGCTGGAATGTGTGAACACTTAAAATTCTTTTCTAAGAAGAAGTGACTCCTTTCCGAAGCTACCCCCGGTGCCCGAAACAAGTATGCCTGGAGGTGGCCGGACTGTGAATTCGATAGAAGCCTGTGTGGCGGAGTGAAGTGTCCAGTGCACCTTGTCAAAGTGAGGGGTGATGATTTGAGGCCAACCACTGCCATAAACTGGGAACAGTGATAAAGCAGATGGCCATCCGAGATATATTAATGTCTGGGTAGCCATTCAGCTTTCCAGAAGTGAAGGAAACATTACTGGCTTGCATGACCCTCCTGGTCAGCTTCTCAAAGAAAGAGAGGTGGTCACCACCAGACAATGCCCACCATGCCTTGCACAGTAGGAGACATGCCACACAGGCTTCATCAGAGAAGGGGCTGCCGTTCTGTGCACACGCTTGGCACAAAACTGTAATCATATGATAAATGAGACTGACTTGCGTGGAGGTTTGTCCACATAGCTTCCCAGCCCTCCTCGAAGTGGATGAGTCATTCCAATTTGCGAAATCTATGTGACATGGGAAATAAGTGAGCACAGGTGAATCCACAAGGTCCAGCCCACCCTGTCAGGGAAGTGGAGGTTTGTTTCCCACCCCAGTGCTCGTGTATCGCACCCACAGACGGCAGCTCAGATAGTCGTCTCATAGGGAAGGTTGTCGGGATAGTCGTCTGGTTCTCCAGGTGTAGAAGGGACATTTCGGTTTGCACGGTCCTCCTGACCATCGTACACGTCCGTGCCTTGCCGGCGACGGCAGCGGGCATTGGAGCTGCCCCTGCCAACCTGGTAGGCAACGAGCGAAGCGTGGTCCAGCTTGCCGGGCACCATGGCAAGCCGGGGTCCCGCGCGGTGGCGCCGCCGCCGAGCATCTTCGCCTGGTGCAGAGTCGGCTGCATAAAGCTCGGGGTCTTCAAGGATGCGCCGTTTGGCTGCCGTCAACTTGGTGGCGAAGTCCACCATACGCTCGCAGAGGTCCTCAGCTGAACTGCACGCTCCATCCCCCTGGTACAGGCCCTGCTGCAGCAGGTCCTGCGTGTACCGAAGGCATGTGAAACATAACTATATATACTGTAATTGCGTGAAGTCATGACCAGCAGCTTACTGCTATCCTTGAAATGAGAGTGTACAATCAATGCATTCTACCAGTACTTACTTAAGTGGCAGAAACTTGGAGGTTAACAATTCTACCAGTACTTACTTATGTGGCCGAAACTTGTAGGTTAACAAAGAAGCTTGAGAAGATGCTAACAACTGTGCAACAAGATATGGAACAAAAAATGATAAGCGTAAAGTTAAGAGAAAGGAAGACAGCAGTGTAAATTAAGAAGCAAATGGGAGTAGCTGATATTTTAGCTCCGATTAAGAGGAAATGGAGTTGGACAGGCTGTGTAATGCATAGGACTGATGGTAGGTCTTTTAATGTTACAGCATAATTGCCATGGAAATGGAAGCGAAGTCAAGGACAGCAGAGATTTACCACACTTACACGATTCTAAGGCACCCCTGAATCCAAAGTGCACCCAATTTTCTCGAGTTGAAGGTAAGAAAATAAACGTGCCCCTTAATGTAACATTTCCCACATTTATAAAAGCAAAATTCCACCCAAATTGCCGATCATAAAAATGAGACATGCAGAATTTATCTTCACGGACAGAAAACTTCTTTTTCAAATGAGCTTTCATAATGAAAGGAGTGTGTCATCGTTGCCATTTGACTTTATTGGCCACAGATACGAAAGACACAGGCGTGGCATTCTCAAGCAATCTGGTTTATGGATATACCACTATTACAATCACGAGCTTTTACCTGACTTTGCATCAGATTTGCTGTAGAATGTGTCCCACAGTGTTCCTGGAGCAGCGCCACAAACGCTGGTGGCTGCATACGCCGATGCATCCAGTGCCAAGTCGCACAAAATCTTGTGAAACTGACAGCATCTCCTAAAGTTAATGACAGAGAAAAATAACGCTCCAGATCGTAGTCGAGCACAAAATGAACCAACAGCAACAGCCATGAAAATGTGCTGTGCTGCCATTTTGTGACGGCAATGACAGTGAGTCTGACGGCTCTGACGGTAGGCTGCTGCCAGTGCCGCGAATGCAGTTTTAGGTTTCTTGTGCGATTGTAACGCACAGGCAATTTTCCGACCCACTTTCATGAAGAAAAAGTGCGTGTTAGAATCATGCAAGTGCGTTAGATGCAACACCTTCCGCTACAGCTGACAGCCCTGGAAGCTGTGTGACGGCTGGTACAGACCAATCTTCACAGATAGGGGAACAACATTTAGGTAGCAGTTACAAGAGCCAGGGGAGCGTGACCGCACTACTACAAATGGCGGCACACAAGCCATACATCACGACATAAAGTTAGGCAAGTGAAAATATCTGCTAGTTTGTAGCAAATAGTTTGTAGCATAACGCTTCTCTTTATGCTACAAACTACCAATGGACTAGTGGATGTTTTCAACCAAGCATCAGTGACAGATAGTCTGGAAATAAGAAAGCAAGTTTATCTTTCCACAACAGAATTTAGACAGTGGGCAAGTGGAAGATGCAATCAATTTTATTCAGACTTTCAAAATCAGGAGGCCTATAGACCATTCCAGTGAAAGTTCACCATAGAAGTGAAAGCATCGCCATAACACCCTCTGGATTGTTAAAGAGATCTACAGAAGCCGCAGCAGTGCACTTTGTACTTATGCACAGCAGTTCGAAGAGAAGGCGCTCCTCCCCAAAGAGAAGGTGCTCTTCCACCCCCTCCCCCTTATGGAAAGGTCTACAGTGGAACTGTAGTCCCACACAACAAAAAGTGACATTGGGTGCCTTCAGTACCCTTTCTCTAAAGACTTATCGCCGTTATCAACAACAACAAAAAAATGTTCTTTGAGAGATTTTGCTGATAATTACTTGAACAATTAAGGATAGAACCTAGATTCTGTATAACACTACCACAAGTCCTTGGACTACTATTTGCAGGTGTACACATAATCCCAGAAAGTGTTTTAATTTTTGGTCATCTCCTATCTTTATATTAGTAATACCCGTGCCACACGGGCGCATAAAATTTTAATGCTATTTGCGTGATGCCACACAGACAAACCTAATGTCATTTGCCTTAATATAATTAATTACCTAATGCGTCAACCAGAACTCATTTGACTGAGAAATACATACCCTCGACTCCATAGCTAGCGCAGCGCAGTATAATTAAAGTGTTTGAAACAATCTCTACTACATAAAAAAATAATTTATACATAACTTTCAACTACAGTGCTCCTGCAAGCAGTTGTACTTGGTGAACTTCCTCAGGTCAGCATAGCAATGGCTTCGACAGGCCAAGCACCATTTTGATTTTGGGCTTTGGATTTGACTTGGAATGGCTGAAGTTGGTATGATTGGTTGTAACATTGCAAATGGCAGCTACAAACTCAAGCTAACGGCACCATGGTATGCTTGCTTTTATGATTCATTATTCATAAAGGCGCAAAGTAAACTTGCAAATGCACATTTATTTTTATTTAATACCTTAAAATTGCTCACTTCAGAAGATGCTGTCATCAACATTACCACATCAAATGCTATTAAATTTGGACGTGTGGAAGCTCCACTGAAAAAAATGTCCTTACGTAACCAAAGGGGCCCTGAACCACTTTTTGCCGAAGCAGAGAAAGCCATATGAAGTGAAAATAGGCTATTTCAGAAATACTTTGTCGCAAGAAGTACTTCAGTGTGTCCAGCAGAAGTGGCGTTATGGACAAACATGGCCTCCGCTGTGCTCCCGTTCCTTCTTCAACGCCTTGCACTGCAGAGGCTATGGTGCAGTGGGGCGTGCCCACAGCGCTACACCTTCTAAATGTCACCATGGCGCACAGTTCAAATTTAATTTTGGATGTTAATGTAGACGGCACGAATTCCACCTTTGGTGCCTATGACGTGCTAAACATAAGCCAAACACAGCTGTCCTCAGCAGAGCGCTTAGCCAGTGGACTCGTGGCGGCCGCAGTATCTACGCCATGTAGCCGACCGCAGCTTGATGTCAGCTATCGACCAATAGCAGTCGTCTGAGGGAATGATGAAATAAAGCGTCCAGAAGAGAGTGAGGACAGGGCCTTCTGTTGAAAAGAGAGTGTTTGAGAGAAAGGTGACTTTGCAATCTGCTTGCGAGCTCCGCGCACCACGTACAACAGCAAAACTTGGCTGAGATGTTCACAGCAGCGTATGCTACCCGCGGACTATTATTTCACCAAGCCCAAGGGGTGGTTCAGTGCCCCTTTAAGGCATTAACGAACGAATGTCTTTCTTTTTTTTTTTCCCCCATGTGGCATGGGTATAACATTTTGGTTCAGTATTCCCAGTTCTACTAATGACCAGGGCACTGCTTTTCAAACTTTCTGGTCTTAGAAAACCCCACCAGCTTTCTCTTTTTCCACTGATATGTTTATACACAGACTTAGTATAAGGGCTCATTAAAATGTACAGAGGATGAAAAAAAGGGATGGAGGGGTGAGCAGAGTCTCGTTTCCTCTGGATCTGCCTAACCAATGTAGCACCACTGCCGAGTCTGCGTGTAGCCGTCATTATTTACGGTTTGGCATGTTATCTTCAATCTCAAAGGCCATCGCTCTCGATGAGAAGCTCACAATAATGCATAGACAAGTAATAAAATTTAAAATGTTTAACAAACTTAAGATAATCAGTCAAGACTGTGTAGCACAAGAACTCACTAAGTGATACATTTCAAGAAAAGATGAAAGGGCAGTTGATGGAGTGCACAAAAACAAACAATTGTGTTAGTGACACATCTGTCAACCTGAGGAAGGGTGAAGCTAGTTCGCTGGAAATGCTAAATTGGCAACATCCTTAGCTCTCGTAAGGAACCAGCTGAGATATGGTATGTTTATTTTGAGCACCTCTGGTCATCGCGCATGTGCAGACCACCAACTCTCACCTTTTCCTGAAATGTATCAGTTGTAAGTGAGCGCTTGTGCTCTTCTGTATTTTCTGTGCTCTTTTCGCGCTCCTTTAATATTTGTTTCCCATATCATAGGCAAACTAGACCAACAGCTTTTTTGTGAACACAGAGACAAGCATTTCTTCCCCCAACGCACCCATTCGTGGACCGTAATGCAGCGCAATCCATAAGCGGTGTCATCCCAGAGACTAAGTGTTGGATCCACAAAAGTGCATTTAATTTTTCACAAACAAATGTGACAGGTCACCCGTGCAGCGGGATGATCTTTGATATACGGACTGCAACACTAAGCTTACATGCCCGCATCGCCAGTCCTGAAGTAGCACCCCGTGTGCACACCAGAACACACGTTGCACTGCCCCGTGGTAACACACCTCAGCCACAAATAATGCGTGAATGCAGCCCACATGTTAAAATAGGCTGTTTAAATGGACAATATGAATATCCATTGGCAACAAGAGCCGACCAGGCAGGAAAGCGGCTCTCAGCTTTCAGGACCTCTATGTTGATTCCCACTCACGTGTTACACACTGTATTTGCAGGTGAAGTTTGTAAAAGCACTCAGTTAAAAGCATTCTGCATGGCCACTGCCGGCCACACAAATTGTCCAATGAGTCTCATGCGCAGTTGCCGCAATGTTGGGTATTTCGCTGCTGGCAGACTACCGAGGTGTGGATGCAGCTTGCGATGGCTTTGTTAAATCCAAAATGCAATGCAAAATTTCATCTCCAAATCGATAAATTTTAGAAGTGAATGGGGAGAAACGGGATGGGGCCAGGTTCGTTCTGACCGCCCGTGGACCCCTAAGATGCAGTTTTGCAGAACCAAGTTTAAAATCCCTGGACTAATTCTGGCGGTTATTTTCGAGGCACACTAAACAGAAAAATTATTTTAGCTGTTAGTAAGTTACTCTTCCACATGGACAAAAAAACACCACTCGTACCACGAGAACAAGCTTGTTGATAAGCCAGAAAAAACTGCAAGAATGAAAGACGGGTGGCAGTGCTGCCTTGAACTTTCCGCACCAGCTCAACGTGACGTCAAGAATTTTGATGCAATATTATCGAGCCTAGATAAATTTTTATCAGTAAAAATGGACTACACTGTATTCTAAAAGAGCCAGAGACTGAATCTGGGAAGTTTCGAGAACCTTTACTGAACCACAATGGTGGGAAAGCGAGAAAATACCATGCAATCTGTGACATCACACAGTAACAGACCAGCCCTGGGGTTATGCTGCGAAATTAAAAAAAAAAGAAACTTTTGCCAATCATTTTCTTTTTCTAACAACCAACCTATTACTGTAACATCAGCAAAAATGGGGTTCTTCGAGAATACCTTATCAACGTAAGCAGATTCGGTGTTTTCTCTTGAGTGTCCCTTTAAACCAAGCATGAAATGTCATGCACGCATTGTCCCAAGCCATACCTGCATTCGCAGCAGGGTCAGTGCATGCCTCTGGTGGGCCTCGACCTCGGGCAGGGGCAGAGGTGGCTGCTGCGTGTTGGTCGTGCCATCCTTGCGACTCCGCTTGGCAATGGCAAACTTGCCGACAACGGGGTCAAAGTTGTCCGAGATACCGTCAGAGGTGAGGAAGAGGATGTCACCGGGCTGGACTACCGTCATGGAAACGGTTAGGTTGTTGAGCTCAGGGTTCTGTCCGTCAACGGGGCCCAGAGCACCAAGGGCATCCCGCATGTCCCGCATCGAGTGGATGTCGTGAGATCCTGCAAAACAGAAACGAGGAAGAGTAAACCAACAATTCATTTAGTGTATTAGTGTTAGAAGGACACAAAAGGACAAGTCGAGGTTCACTGAGTGGTGGACTACGCTTAATTGAAAATATCACATTGTTGTCTAACGGTCTAACTTTTTCTCCAGTTCAACGTACACATGTGTAAGAAGTAAATGTCGCATTTACTCAATTGTAATGCCCCCTATTTTTCATCGCCAGAAATGTAAAATGCAATGCCCTTGCCTAACAAGCACCCCAGTTTTCATACTTCGAAAAATGCAAAATATAAAACCTTTGATTTTGCCCTCACAAGATTTTCATCAATGGAGAGAGACATAACAATTTGTTTTCACTTAGAAGAAGACATTTTAGAACTCAGAGGCTGCTGGATCTGTGATTTTGACACCAGCTACAGGTGGTGTCCAATGATAAGAAATATCCAACGCTCGCAAGAACATCTGGCACCCACAACATGGAAAAGCACGGCTTTTACGACAGAAATGTAATATTCAAGACTGGGGGCAGAGATTTGGACACTACCTATAAAAGTTGTGTTTTGTATTGAATTCTCAAATGCACGTCATATTTTAGCCAATTTTTTAGGGAAAAAGTGTGCATTATAAATGAGTATGGTAAACAGAGTAAAAGTACAATCTGCTTTGAAAGACAGATGTGCTTGCCACCATGTGTGACAACCTTGGGTATCCTTTCGTTTATTTTCGCATGCTGTCTCATTCACTGTGCCTGGCTTATAACTGCGGCACTGGAACAGTTGGTTGGCTCACCACAAGTGTGCCGTTAAAAGATGAAGTTCTTGGATGCTGGATTGGAAGTTGCTCCGCACAAAAGGTTACACAATAAAGCTGCACAGCTTTTCTCCCAATACGTAAAAGTAATGTTGAAGTCAATAGTGCTTGTGTAAATTTCAGGTGCCGTGGGAGTGATGAAACTTGACTGCAAGAACTTAAGTATGAAGCGTGGAGCGTTGCACCCGCTATCCATGGAAAGCAGCATACATATTTTTCATGAATGCTTACACTTGCGGGGAAAGCACGACGGGATAAGCAATGGGGCATTGGAATGCAAAGTCCATGATGATGCACATTTAGTCGACGAACTTGCCTACAAAAGACTATCGACCGTAGAAGCAACAAAAGAGCGAAGAAGAGCCCAATACACTCTGTGATAAATCCCGCATACGTCCCACCGACATGAAGCAGCCAGGCCATTTACCGATGTTCCGTGCCATTCAGACGACGGCTTGATGGTGATTAATTACCACGGCGCGCACTCGAGCGATCCCACAGTTGGAGGCGTACTACCTTTTTCAATAATATCTACAGTGCAAGATGAAAGCTCTAAGCTGGATAAATTCTTTTGTGGCTCAATATGAAAGCCAAAAGCAATATTTAAAGTGTTCCTATTGATGTCGGTTTTTAATGTGCTATCATGGTTACTGCTGCTGACATTTCAATGACGCCGCACTGTTGCGGAGCCGTCTGCTCTGGTCATGATGCAGCATCGGCGTGAAGAGCAGGTAGTGCAGCAGATCGCAAGGAGGGCAACATGTTACGACAAAAAGCAGCTCAAGCCTGGTGATGATGCACGTCAGGCGTAGACAAATTTCCATTCTGTGAAGGTAAACTTTACTCGTTTCACGTTTTTCTAATATCTAGAATCGGAGGCATGCTTTTTCTTGTTACGAAATCAGCTGTGAATTATATCTGTGTGCACACTATTTTCTATTTTAACCCATAAAAACTGAGTGGGGTTCAAATTTAGGGGCATGTAACAATAGGGCAATTGCCACGTTTATTCGAATCTAGGCCAATAGTATCTTTTCTTTTTTCAAATAATCATATACGAAACTTTAGGGTTGGCTTAGATTTGAGGTTTAAAAAGAAAAACGTGGCAGTTTTTAATTGAAATTGACAAATATGGTGCATAGCTAGCATCTAGAAAAGTAAGTGTCGCAGCCGCTACCAGCCACACCAGTAGCCAACTGAAGTACACGAGCGACATCGCCATTTTGACTTGTGTCGTATCGGCGTGTGGTATGGCATTATCGTAATGGCACCAAGCAGACAACGCCATTATAGTGCTGCTTTCCAATGAAAAGTTGCACAACTGCATCTTCAAATGTTCAAGCCGGCAGAGACATCAGCATCGATAAGAAAAATGTCCGTTGTTAGAGGGGGCAACAGGAGATGCTTTTTGCGTGCACCGCAACAAGGATGACATTTACTGGACCACAGCAGCGATGGAGACGAAGAATGAGCTCTGCATGTTCATTTTCAATAAATGCTTTTTCATTTTGTGAATGCTGTCCTTGCTTTTTTGTTCGACCTTTCGAGGTTCGAGGTTTGACAGCAGATCACACACATATGCACAATTTTGTGTATTACAACAGCATTGGTTACTGTAAAAATTCATGGTAGCAATGTGCATGGTCAAGCTGCCACTCACCTAGAGTGATTTCACGAACACCATGCTGCTGATTGTAGACATAGGCAAGGCTGTCACCAACGTTGCACACACACACGACGTACTGGTCAGAGCCTTGAAGCTGGACAGTTACTGCAGCGCACAGTGTCGTGAGCATACCTTGCTCTTGTAGGATCAAGCTGTGTGCAGCTTGGAATGAACGCAGCAGACAAACAAACACCTCCTGAAAAAGGCATAAAGGGAACAATATTGAACTGTTGTTTTCAATATCAATACAAAGCTCTTCAATGTCAAGCATCAAAACCGGAAAGCATGTTAGAAATATAGGAGAGTAATAGACAGCAGCCAGGGACATGCTCTATTTACCCGATTATAACAAGCGCTTATTTTAGGGAAATATACACTAAAAATGACATGTGCATTGAGTACAAGTATGAAACCAAAGCTGCAATAGAGAGAAGCTATCAACGTTGGCATTATGCATAATCCAATCCAATTCACATGTCTTTGGAGCTATGAGAGCTGCAGTAGCTTTGTGTTCACTCCATTTATGCCCCCTTGGTCTGCTAAATGTTTAAGAAATGAGGGCTCTGCAAAGTCATAGACAGCCCCAAAGATGGTATGCTCTGCACAGTCCATAGTGATAAAGACACCTCTGACAGCAATGATGAGTTATGCCAGGTCCGCTGTAGCCTGAATGCAATAAATTTTCTTTTTCCAAGTGACAACAAATTGCCACTGCTCTCTGTCTTATCATGAAGAAATGGGGAGTGAACGATTAAGCGAACTGCACTATTTCTAGAGGTTTGAAAATTAGAGTGCATGTTACAACAGGGGGTATTCCATTTTTCTGTTGCTGGCTGTGAAAATCTGGTATGCATTACAATTGAGGGTGTGTCAGTATCGAGTGACTGTGGTGTCTTCAGTGTGTTTCAGTGTGAGAACAATCTCCTTAAATTTTTACTCATCCACATGAGGGCAAGTTCTTCATGAGCAGGATCTGAGCAAGCTAGGCATTCCCATTGAATTACCAACTAGCTCAGGACACACATCATAACTGGAAGAAGGCTCAAGGTGCCCCTCAAAATAAAAGCCTAGGCTAAGCGACTCATTACAACTTTTGTCAAAGTCACTTTTTCCATCAAAGCTGCAACTTTCTTCAAAAGCTGTTGGTCGCGAGCTTACATGACGACTGTCAGGTTCTGAATGTGTAGTGGACGAGTGTAAGTGAGAGAAACATGGATTGTGACATCATCAACTATGTGTTATACAATTGTACGTAAATATGGCTATATCATGTGGTGTATGTTAAAACGACAATGTCACGTGAACTCCAGCAAGCAAACATTAAAACATGGTCAACTTGGGGAGTTGGTACAAAGTCACACAGTTTCTACATAGCGTAAACTGCTACGACGAAAGTGGATGGAAAGTAGGCCAATCTCAGAGATCGTACAGCCTTACATAGCATCTCAAAGTGCAAGCTGTCACAACTAAAGAGGATGAGAAAGTGGCACATAACGCACATGCCAAATGTTTTAAGCAGGGTTCACAATAACATGGTAACTACAAATGTACGAGTGTGCGCATCTCTTATTTGCAACACATTTCATCCCCCGTCACAGTGGCTCCTTTGCACTTTTGATATGCTACACCGCAATACAGTGCATATGCGTCACCGCGTACCACTGAATTGCGGCGAAGCTGACTTTCGGGAAGTGGCACTACACAATGCTTTAGGTGTCTCGGTGGTCGTACTGTGACAGGAGACAGTGGGTGAGCGCGTGTATAATTAGGGACACGTCTTATGTCCCAAGACAGTGGCCTCTTTGCACTCTTCAAATGCTTTACTGCAATTGCGTATGGGTATGCAATTGTGTATGCTTTGCCACCAACACCGCATTATTTCTGCAAAGTTTACTTTTGAGAACCGGCATTATGCAACGTCTTAGGCCCTTGCCGTGCTTTCTGTGCTTCGATGCCATCGGCAAGGATGACGAAGGCGGAGTTGGCGCCATTGCTGATAGCGGCAAATCTTTTATATGAAAAACACGGCACCGAAAGCAGGAAACTCGATAGTGACAGGAAAAGCGGCTAGGCCTAATGGCAGCACGCAATGATTACTACAATGGCTGCCAGCGGATTGGCATACGAGTGTTGGCTCGAGGCTGCGACACAGTCAAAATGGTAGCAGCAGTGGCTTCAATTCATGCTGTTTAAGACTTGCAGTCATGGCAAAAAAAGTCTGAAAGATCAGAAGGTGAAGGGTTTCAATGTATGAAATTTCAGACATCCTTATATATTAGTTCTATGGGGTGCTATGGGGTGCAGTGCTCCGCGGGCGTCCGAATTATTAGGCATGCCCGAAAAATTAGTCATTGACTGTATTTGTTTTGAATACTTCAAAAACTTCGAATACTGACATTCCAGCTATAGTGAATATTGAATGGCCTAATACGCGATTGAACATTCTAAAATATTGATTATTTGCATTAGCCTACTGATCTAATGCACCAGTAACACTTGGCGGTCATGTGTTTGCTTCCTCGCAATACTCGAAAATATTGGTTGCAGTCAGATGTCAAGAAGTGCCTGATATGTATGCACACGCACCTGTGTGCACTGCTTCTTTCTTTTATGTTTGTTGCATCATCTTTTAAAGACTTTTTCAGCTATTGATAATTGCACTTCGTAGTATCTGCATGAGGGCAGCACATTTTAGTGGCACACTTGAAGATATTCATATGCGTATTTCACAGAGTGAACCACCAGCAACGGCGACATTTTAATGCAATAGCGTTAAAGGCCCCGTGTCGCGAAAAAGCCTATGTCGGCGTTTGATGTCGCTTGGCGAAAAATCATGCCGAACGACAACCACACAGGACATCTAAGTGGCACTGAGGCATTACTGAACTAATTAAATTTTTCAAAGTAACATGCGTCAGAAAAATCGTGAAGTGCCATCTAAACACAACCTACAGACAGGATAGCGTCAGATGGTAATTTGAGAATACGAGAAAACATAATGCTGTTACGTGGAAACTCAAAACAAACCCCCTTTTCAGCATTTCTACCATTCATTGGCCGGCCATGCACTCCAAGATTTGAGTGCCAATCTTGAAGGCCATGGAGCAGCGTGCCCGTTTCCTTGCAACACTTCCAGATGGCGCTCACCTCCTCCGTATCCCATACCGTTTCCACCAGAAAGCTCGCCTTCGTGAATAGCGTTCGGCACCTAGCATTTCCCAATAAACATTACGGTTACATAAGCTGCAGTTGCCGCGAAGCATGAGAAGCAGTCAGGGATCTTTAAATGCACTCACATTCCACCCTTAAAGACGAAGCTTAAGCGTCCTCCCAATTTTTTTTCCATGTGCATTTGGCAGAAATAACTTTCATGACTCGGAGAATCTGAAGACAACCTTAATTATGAGGAACAATATGGTTTGCCTTCAGACGAACAGCAAATGTCCTTCAATTAGAGCACTGAAGAATGAAACGATGATTACAACTATAAAGAGAATGGTTCCTATAGTGAATTCCTTTACGCTTTTTTAGCCTTACTGTAATGCAACCATTGCAAAGCAGTTATTGACTGCCTCTTTCTCAAACCTTTCAGGGTCACGGCTGTACATGTAAGGTGGCAGCCAAATTCTTGAAAAAATACCATGCCTTTTTGGAACGAAGCGCTGCCTAGTGTCGCTTGAGATGTGCTGTATGTTTCTGCGACATCTAAAAAAAATTCTTGTCGTACAGCCACCCCTTGGCTTCCAGCAAAGCTTATTTCTCACTCTGCTCTGTGATGGCTGCCACCTCTGTAGTCCAGTAGTCCTACTTCACCTCGTTCACTGCCGCATGCTCATGCTCGCCCATGTCCACTTTACAATCGGCATTCTTGTGCATGTCCAGTTTCGAACATAGGAAAAATAGTTTTCTATCTTGTTATCATTCGAACGCAAAGAAAGCTTCCTGAGTGAGATTTTCACAAGATTTTCACCCACATGGCTCTTCCGCAGGTGTGAATTACAGTAGAACCGCATTCCTACATTTTGAAGAAGAACCCAAGAATGTACCACCCTGGAGAATGTACAATCCGAAGTCACTATAAAGTTCGGCAGACTCAACTGTAGTTAACATCTACCGTATTTACTCAAATCTAGGCCGGCCCCGATTCTAAGTCGACCCCCGAACGTAGGCCGAACAAAAAAGTGAGGACAATGTTCACAAAACGAAAATAGCATTTATTTAATATGAACATGCCAAGTTCCCTCTAAGTTATCATAGCTACTAGCCTCGTCACTATGGCCCATACCACACGCACATTTGTGGATGCACGCTCATGCATGTGCAGACAGTGTGGCACGGCTCACACGCATCGAAACGCGGCACGACCTCGGTGAAAAGCTCCTCTCTGTTATTGTGCGCTTATTTTCCTTATCACTGTCATCTCGTTGCGGCACACGTAATGGCACATGTCCCCCTTTGCCCCCTCTAACGACGGACGTTTTTCTCATCGATGCTGAAGTCCCGCTTGGCTTGAACTTTTGACAATGCCTCTGCAGCTAGCACAACTTTTCATTTGAAAGTGGCGCTACAGTTTGGTGCCTGTTTGGTGCCATTACGATAATGCCACGCTATGGGCCAAGCCGCAAGCCGATACGACCGACACAGGTCGAAATAGCGACGTTGCTCGTGAACTTCAGTTGGCTACTGGCACGGCTAATAGCGGCTGCGACACTGACTTTTCTAGATGGTGCTAGCTATGCATGGTATTTAAAATTTTCAATTACAAATTGGCGCATTTCTTAAGATCCTCTAATCTAAGCCAACCTTAGAGTTTGGTATATACGATTATTTGAAAAAAAAAAAATTTTCGGCCTAGACTCGAATAATACTGCACATAATGGGAAGCGAAGTGCAAATCGTTGCAGCACAATATGCCTATCTGGAGGGGCTCAAGAGGTTTGAGATGCATGCTCATTGTTTCTGCAGCTTCAGCAAGCTTATGTTCATGCTCCTTGAATTCAATTGCCTTGGTCAGCAGCTTCTTCAAGCAAAGCATATTGGCAGAAAGTTTTGGAGTGCCTACTCGGGGAGAATCGCTGCGACGCAATACGCCCAAGCTGCGTGCTAGCAGAGCCCGAGCAGCCCGAGATGCACTGTGTCATTTTAAGACAGCGATGGGAAACCAAAATGAAATTGAGCAGATGGGCAACACCGGAGTACGATGCCACGATACAGCCAGAGAGAAACATGATGCTCACCTCGCGCTGTATGCAGCAGGGAACAATGTAGCGTTTGTGTAATTACTTATTAAAAGTGTGCAGTACGCTTCTTATGCCAGATATGCCGCAAAACAGATGGGCGAAGATGCTTATCGCGACGGGGTTGGCAGTGATAGCTGTGAATATAGTGTGCGATGACCCGCGAGGAGATTTGCTGGCACTGGAATAGAAAAACGCGCTGGCGTTTCTATTCCAGTCTATTTATAAGTAAGTTACTTCAAAGAAGTAAAATCTGCAATAAAAAGAATGCAACCCTGGGGGAGATGTATCTCTAAAAAATGTGAACCTCAACAGGTTCAATATCCCAACAAAGAAATGCCATCGGTAATACCGGAGATGAAGAAAGCTCGTAATGATGATGATGACGATGGTGATGTGAGCATCCCCTCAATTTGCCCCATGGGCACAGCAGGGAATAAAACGCAGTTGTTCACCCATGACGCTTGATGGGGGGACCTGGAAACATACCTGTGTTGTTTCAATGGTGCCGCCCTCGCGGTACAGTGCCCGATTAAGGTAGTCCATACAGCCGTGCACGGCACAACGTGCCGCCAGGCAAGACTTGTCACCCCAGTTGACGCCGTCTGCCAGCGCCATCACGGCACTGTTCTCCCGGACGCAGATTGCAAATGCGTCTGCGATTGGCTCTCCTGCCAGGGAATAAAAGACAACCGTCTTTCAACAATTCTGCAGGGCAACACACCATCATATCAAGGAATAATGTTCCAGGCAATATTGTGTTATATTGTGATAAATTATCCTGTTAAATTTCACAAACAACTGCAACTTCATATGACGGCTTGATTTTGTGTTTATCTTTGTTTTGATTTTGTATTCCATTTTGTTTATCTCTGTGCTTGTGTACACTGTTCTTTTTTTCCTTCTAGTGAATAACTTTTTTTTTCGTTATGTGAACGGTATTGCACTTGTATTCTTATTTCACGTTTGTTCCTTTTCCTGGCCTTCCCTTTTGTTATATTACTGTAGACCCCTCCCCCTGCTCAACACTCCTCTGTGGCCTGTAGGGTAACATGAATGAATGAATGAATGAATGAATGAATGAATGAATGAATGAATGAATGAATGAATGAGTGCTGTAGTGAAGGGGGCCCAGGGGCCGTATGTTTAGCCAGTCACTTTAAGGAGCCGTTTCATTCCAGGATGATGCGGTGCCTGGTGAGGCGCCTCACTGGAGCAAACAGCATTCTGCCTGCTGGCTTAGCGAACTAATGTCCACTGAGAGCGAGCTCCCCAAAAGCCAAAAGTAGCACTCCGGATTACCACAATCAGCAAAAAGCTCAGCAGTGCTTGCATGAATGAGCACACAAGAAATGGTAAAATGATGGGCTCATTAAAGAAACATCAAAACGCAACACTATATCAGTTTAGACTGGTAAGTCATATTTCGAAACGTCTACTTGGCAGAAACATCTACAGTAGCCAATGTATTTTTTGGATTGCGAAAAGTCGGACTTTATGGACATTCTATACTTCATAAATGCACCGTCAGGGTTCCCATAGGGCTAATGCATTTTCACGACCGATTTTTTGGCCAAATTTAGCCTCCAATGTTCGATTTTCCAAATTTAATGGCTCATTCCATGCCACTTGGAGACTGGCACATTGGATATTTTGCTGGTTTGGTTGACTTCCAGAGGCCCGCTCTATGGCCTCCAAGATTGGGAAGTGCATGCTACCAATGCACAATCAATAGAGAGAGCGCGCTATCCCCAAGTCTCTGAGGCCATGCCCACACTTCCTTGGCTGAAGAAACACTCCCGAGGACAGCACTTTTTCTTTTTTCATTCTTTTTTTGAGCCAGCCCTATCATCATAATCATTTATTGCGGCATCAGTTTTTTTTTTTTTAAAGGTTTTGGTTACTATTTTGCATGTGGTGTGTCCTTAGAGCAGGTGTGCCCCAGAGACGTCGTCGCATTTTTGTGTCTGGTTGAGTGGCTTCCCATTTGTGTGATTGGGACCACCTTGTGTACCTTCAATGGTAGCCAAGTGGTGCAAAGCAATGTGGCTCGTTTCTTCTATCTCCATGGCGATCTCCACTAACAGAGATCGCCAATGCAGTGACGCTCTTGTCGACTGTATATGGAGACGACGTAACTCTTGCACAAATGCAAGCAAATTTAATCACCTCCAAGTGCAGTATGAGACTGGGCATTATAAGAGAATTTTTAAGCCACTCTAAGCCTAATAAATTTTATTTTCTTGATTGAACGATTTTTCGGACTACTTTTCAGTCGTGGCAAGGTCCAGAAATTCGGTCGATGACTTTATGGTGGAAGAAAGCTGGTAAGTTGCCAAGAAAATCATGGGCAAACTTCGCTTACATTTTTTTCTTTGAAAATCTCACTGAGACTGCAGCACCATCACAGATTTCAATATGTTTTGCATAATTGAGCTTTGTTGGTGCTCAAAGAAGTCCTCAAAGTTTTCAACATAGTCCTTGAAGAAGGAAAGATCTTTATCAATTAAGAAATAACCAGTACTCAGCCGCTGCCACTAATATCTTAGGTGTCATGAGGAATAGACTGCAGAAACTTTCATGTAGCATCATCGTTTCATCTTTCCCTTTTTTTCTTCTTTGGAGTACAGTAAAATCTGGTTAATATGTTGCCAAATGTTGCAATTTCCTGTTATCAATGCAGCTGAACCTCTTTTGCCATCGGAAGGCTTACTTTCCCGCACAGCTTCATCAACAAGTGGCTGAGCACATTTTCAAGTGTGAAATTAACTCGTTTTGTTACTGCACCTATAGAAATTTATCAATTTGACTGACAGTTTTTCTTCACGTTGAAAATTTTCGTTGCAATCCTTCTACCAGCGACATCATGCACCATATGAAAAGATGACCGAACATTAACTTCTTCACTAAAAAATACACAAAATTTGCACTTTGGCCAACTCGACAATATAATTTTTAAATGACAGCAGCAGTGAAGACACAGAAGTTTTCTCTCGGGTTGTAAATTTTCTGTTCCAACATATAGGCTGTTTTAACGATGTCTCGTACAACCATAGAAGCTGATGAGTGCGTGCTATTTTGATAATTGTGTTCGACTAGCATCATGTGCTACTTTATTTTCCGCATCGTGGGTTGCCTTTATCAATGGGCACTTAGAAACTATATACACAAGTTATTACGAGCAATCCGCCCGCCGTGTGGGGTTTTCACTCACACGAGAGTACGCAGTTGATTCCAGACTGACCGTCAACTGAAGCTTCACCAGGTAGTCTCTGACATTTTGAACACCACCTATACAAATGCTCTTATTCATTACTGCAGAATATTGTTCGACACTCCTCATTACTATACAGTCGTATACAAAAACTGAACAAAGCATGTGGAGGCTGTAGTGCCAGTTGAATGCACACTAGACCACCTTGTTTGAATAGAAAAGGGGATTGTACACAATAATCAAGTATGAACACGCGTCTGCATGCTTCGTGACATGACAACCATTACTTCAGGAGTCTAAAAAAAAAATCAGTAAAAAACAAACCAGCTGCCTGCTGCAATGAGTAAAAACAAATGACTTCTGTCGAATTGTAACTTACTCGTTTTTACATTCGTGAAGCTGTTGCTTTCTAGCATAGCATAGGCGTCACTTGGGCTAGTGTTCACGTCAACAAATTGCCACAATGTATATATATTTTTCCATGACCTGGCTGACAAAAGTTGTAAACTAGGAACCAGGTGCACATTTCATATATTTAAGATTTTTTTTTTTACTCTCAGTACTTATACTAAAAATGGCAAATTATTACTTTCATTCACATTCCTTCAGGTGTATCTTTGAAGTTTCATATACGAATTGAGAAAAATTGTCTGAGCAATTATTACTGCTACAGTACATCCATTTAAAACACCAGTGATCAGTCTGCAATCTTATGTATTGCAGCATACGTTGCAACTACTACGTCTTGACATAAAATGTTAAAACATAACACCCCTGAAAATGAGCACATTTATAGCAGCAGCGAAAAGGGGGGCAAAGGCAATCTTGCATTGGTTCCGAGTATAAAGTGTATGCATGGAGTGCTACTTCTTGGAGAAAAAAAATAATAATACAAGTGCGGTACTTTGGCTGCAAAACTGCAAGCTTTACCGGAATATCACATGCGGCAGTGAATGAAAACACAAAAGTAAAGCAGAATATTCAATGTTAAGTGTGATAAAAAACAAAGGAACAATGCTCGTTTTTGATAACTTCAACACAATTGAAAACAAGATAGCTATGCCAAAAATGCACATGCTGATGCTACCCACCTGCATTTTCTTTGGTGACGGGATGACACTCGTAAAGTGTTGTGGCGATTCCGTAAGCGAATTCTGCTGGCTGGTTCCAATTGCAGATGCCAGCAATCTCCTCAGTGGCCGTCTCAGCCTCTTCACCAGTTACACAAGCTGCAAAGGAAAACGGATAGAGAAAGAAAAAGAACAAAATGACAAAGCTTCTAAAAAATTGTAGAGGGCCAGTCAACTTGCTACCCAAAGTGCCACCTTAGGACATTTTTTTTTTCTAAGCCAATTGTTTATTTTCATTTTATTTCATTTATTTGTTTCTTATGATTTGAAGCTCCTAACCATCCAAATCATAAAAAGAAAGAATACTGGCATGAGAACGCCCTGAACAGTTTACCACAATACTTGTTTCTATAAACTAATTTCGGTTTACGTACCCACGGGGTGGGTGTATCATAATGATACATTCGCTTGCTCTGTTCTCGAGATCGTTGTGGCACCCAAAACAAACACATGTAGCAACCTTGCTTTTTTGTCATTTTTTATGAGCAATGTAACTGTATCTAGCCTTATTGCTACAACATGAGGACAACAAAGGTTGCTCTGTGTCATGATGTCCTGATAATGCCAATGATGCCAGGAACAGCATTTCAAGACCAACTTTAGCAACAAATTAGCAAAAACTGTTTCCCAAGCTGTGTGGTTACAAAGCATAGTGCTGCTTTTTAGTGCGAGGAGTGTATAATAAAGTTTCTACAACTCAGAAAGTGTGTCTCAGTAGTACTTCTTTCGGTGCCACTCAAAACACTGAGAGCTTGCCCAAGATGACATTCTAACGACAGCATAGACGTTCATTTTCTTCCGATAGCAACAGCCGCCCCATTCACAAAGGTGGCGGTACTGGAAAGAGCCAGTGGCTGAGAAAATCTGAGCAATGGTCTTCTAGTTTTACACTGCAAGAGCTGTACACCTGACCTCGTGCGCCAGCTAACATGCGATAATTACTGAAGCCAATGCCACAATACGGTTTAGAGAGACGTATCTGCTTGCTGTCTATTTTTCATCACGCAAGGAATTGGTGTTTCTTGGCCTGTCGGCATGAGTCAAATGAGCCGAGTTTTTTGCTTTCACTAAGTATTAAAATTCACGGCTGTCCCATAATAAAGAGTTGCAGGTTTAGCGCCCGCCTGCTGTGCCTACCTGTGCGGCCATGACCTTTTGTGAGTGAGAAAATGACAAAAATGCAAAACCAAAGTGGTGCCGCTATTAGGTTTCAGTTGGCTTTTCACTTGACTGACTTGTTAGTGCCACCATAGGCAGGCTTTGTGAAGTGGCTGTACCCTTGAACCGTGCAAATAAATGTCAGTTCTTTGTTGGCTTTTACTGGAAGTGGTCACCTCTGTTTCTGTGGCGCTAAGTACTTGCGGCCGTTAGGCCTGTCGCATTAAGCCTCACACTCAGTTGTGTCACAGCAACACTACTACAACATCCACCTATTTTGTGCTATGTTACCTTTCATGCGATGTCAACACTGCTTGATTCACAGAAAAGGCAGAGAGAGGCCACGCAGAGATTACGTCAACTTATCCATTTTGGCACAGGCAATACAAATTGGGAAGCAGCAGCAGGACCTTTGTTGACAATTTTCTATGCAACAAAGTGATATATCGGCCCACATAATACAATAATGGACTCCTAGATGAACTATCCATCAACCTAACTAAGGCTAATATTTTTCTTTAGTGTGCATTGATTAGATCCCAGCTTTTGGTTGGAGACGTTATCAATTTCATCATTTATTATTGCAAAAAGACAAGCAGTTTTGTCAACACTGCGCTTCATAAACACTGACATTTAATTCACTTCAAAGAGAGAAAAGAAAATATAGAAAACGGAAAGCCGGCAGTCCAGAAATAAACGCAAAAATAAAGTTGTTTAGGATTTTCTGCCGCACTCCTACCTGTGTCAGCAACTCGTGGCCCCTCGCTGTTTGACGACGACAGGCTGGTGGGAACCTTGGCCTTGGGTGTGCCACCACTCCTATCAAGGTACCTGCACAACACACTTATCATGAGTATAAGAGAACCTCCACAGAATGCAAATTTAGCTTTTACGACAATAGCAGATGCTTGTGACTGGCCGGCACCACCACTGCGGCTTACGCAAGCACCGTCTGGTGGAGTTGCAAGGAACCCAGTGGCGCACGCAGAGCATGTGCTCTGCTGTGATTTGTTGGCTTATTCGGCAACGAAACAGCCAGGCTGCAACGCCCACGGTCACGAAACTTGGCGAGGTTTGTAAAGAAAATAATACATAAATAAATAATCTGCGCTGGACAGTTGTGTGTGCATATACACACACGTTAAAGCACTAGGAAAATTTGAACGCATATCGGTATCTACTTTCAGCAGTTCAAAAAGCGTATGTTCCAATGCATGGATGCAAACCATAGAAAGATACGTATCGCGATTCCAATGCAAACAAGGACTGTCTGCTATCCATCCACGTGCGTTTTGCTGAAGGAGCAAAACAATCCGGCCCTACTCAACTGCAAGAGACTACAGATGCACTGACTGCAGCGTCTTAAATGGGCAAGATAACGTAATAACAGTTAAACCTCAATATAACGAATTTCAATATAATGAAATTCTCAATATAACAAATTATTTAATTCTTCATAACCTTTTGTACATAGAACACCACATATCTGAATATGACGAAGTGTGTTTATACACAATTTCAATATGCCATACTTTCTCTGCCGCCATGAAGAAATAAGTGGAGGGGCAGATAGGCACACGTCTCCTTTTCTAGCATGGCTATGGCTACGCATGGCTGTAAGCGTGACTAAGTGCGTACACAGCCTGTACAACCTGTATTAGATGTTATCTGCCATGTGTGCAAAGAGTGGGCATGCTGAGATGGTGTGGCATGTGTGTTGTCTTCCTGAGTATTTAGTACTGGAGGTCGCCTAATCTCGAGTTTAGGAGATGCGTTGAAGCATGAGGCAGACGAAGCGTTCACTCTCTGCTGCTGCTGCTGCTGCTTTTCATGACAGCATCATGCGGGCGACACTATCAGCCGCGGGGGTGCAGTTGGTGTGAAAGCGTGGCTGGCTTTGCTTCGTACAATATTGTCGCCATAGCATGAAACTGTATCTTTTGTTACCACCCTCAAATTCAACAAAAGAATTTCTTTCTTATTCAAGTTTGCCTTTTTCAATTGCCTGATAATTTAAAAAATCTTGCAGGCCCTTCCGTGTAAGAAAGATCCATTGGCGACTGTACTCACTTGCATAAATGGTCGAATTTTAATGTAATGAAATTAGAATAAAGAAAAGCAGCAGCAGCAGCATTGATGCAACGGAAGTGAGTGGTCTTCATAGGGATGCGCTCGTTGAAGCGCGGTGCATAAGACTGCAGTGTGTTGCTGAATATAGATCTGTGGACATGCAGCAATGTTCTTGCCATGGAACATGTCACCAGATTTTCATTAATGGCCAAAGCACTGATGCTCCTTATCATATTGTCACCAGCTAAACCAACTGTTAGCTGGCACAATCTATCCCAGACATTGCATGTGGACTGTGTTCACAGGAACAGAATTCAGGATGTGAGACATCACACGTCTGCCATGTTAAAAAATTGCAATTGAGGCAACCTGGTCGTGGCTTTCTCTGTGAATCACCCCTCGGAGCAATACAAGTATCTTAAGGCTTCTGAAAGCTTTGACCTTCAGCGTGTCTTCAACATTTCTCAGCTCACCTGGAGGCGAGATTCTCGTTGCTGCCACACAGGGAATCATCGTCAATGAAGTCCACCTGGTCGGTGACCGTCAGGGCACGGTGTGGCCCCTTGTTGACGCCCGTGAGGCCACCTGATGGCCCTGTGTAGGCTGCCAGGATTCTCTTGGAAAGGGGTGCGATGTCCCGGTTGGGCAAGTCATAGCACGACTTGGAGTGTACAATCTCTGGTTGCTTGGGGAGCCCTTCCCTGAAACAAGAGTGCATGAATTTGTCATGTTAACCCTTCCAGGCGCACCATTTTGATACAGAGAAAAAAAAAACAACATTGCAGTTTCATGGCTCCTGTTTTTTAGGACTAAGGACGATATTTAGGACGATATTTTAGGACTAAGAACTGCATAATGTACTGGAAAGACACAAATCTGAATTCAGAACATCAATTTGCAAAGCAAGTAATAGTTTTGATTTATAGCTACGGTATATGTAACAGTGACTCCAGAGCAGTTGGTCTCCACCTCTCCAGGTGGAAGCCCTGTATTTTGATGGCATCGAGTCAACGTAACTTGGCCTCTCAATGCTACTCAGGATGTTTTTAAGCACAGTGCAATATGCACCCTACACTCACCGATCTGTTGAGCATACTACTACCTGTCAACATTTCACACTGCTTTTAGAGGAGCAATCTAGGCACCATAGTGAGCACGGATGTCATAACCTTCAGATCTATGGCACCACGACTTTTTTTTTTTTGCTAGATGCACAGTCCTCTTGCAATTATCGCACTATCACAGATGTACCAGGAGACCACCCTTCTGTTCATGTATGGCTCGCTATTTATGTTAAAGGACACAACTTTTTATCACAGACGTATCTGCCAGTGAAAGGATTTCAGGCTAACAGGCATCTAAGAAGGGACCCCACTCTGGCAGCTATTTTCTTTATACTATAATGGGGCATTTGTGATCAGCACTCCTTATGTAAAAAACAGACACAGTCACAGCAAGCAAACTGACAATGGCAGAAACCATTGCAAGCCCTGAGCTTTTGAATAGATTGTCTTCTTCTTTCTGAGAGAGCAGTGGACTCTGCTTCTATGAGTAGTGCAGGTCTTCTTCATTACAATCCGCGTATAAATCTTAAACTTTCAATATTTACGTAGTCTCCTGTGCTGAATGCACTTATTCAATTACATTATGCAGTTTCTCGCTTTTTATGCAAAAGCATCAAATGGCCCATTGAGCGAGAAAGCTGGCAGCTTCTGTAGCAGTGAAACGGCAGACAATTTCCCACTGGCTCAGACGCCACGTCACGAGAGTGCCTCGATGGAGCAGAGCGCGTCAAAGGGAACACCTGCTGCCATAGTAGCATGCCAGATGTTGTGCGAGGGGTGAGGGCATTGCCGCAACACCATGTTGCCCTCGCTCTCAGAAGCCGGCGCGTGGTCCCCCCATATCTCTCTCTCTCTCTGTCTCACCCCCACTGGGCATAAGCACATACCGATATGGTACATGCAGTGCAAAACGCAAAGGATCACTCTGCAGCATTGGATTGGACATTATTGCTTTTGCATTCACAACTCATAAGAGCTAAGTTGTCCTCGGATTTTGTTTCTTCTAGGGACCCCAATGACAAATTTGGTGCTGTAATGTATCTAGTTTTACAAGTCACACTGCTGTAATATTCATTTTCAGAGGAACATAAACTCCCATGTGACCAGTAAGGCAGACATTGCCATGTTTCCTTTTACATAATGTTTATAAAGTTAACTATTTTAATGCGAATGCATTATATGGTCCATAAGGCCAAAATCTGGCATAGTTATCGGTGTCGGCGTGACTACACAATGGTACAAAAACAGCTACGAACCCTTGGCCTTTGGTGGGAGTCGAACCCATGACCTTTGGTGTTAATTAAGGCAAGCTTAATTAATGTAGAGTTAATTAACACACTCAAATCCGCAACCTTGGGTGCGAGTCAAACCCACAGCCCTTGGTGTTAAGGTGAAGTTAATTAAGACCTAGTTAGTTAAGGTAGAGTTAAGATGCTCGAACCCACAACTTTCTTTGGGAGTCGAACCCACAATTTTTGGTGTTAAGGCAAAGTTAAATTAAGATGATTGAAAGAGCATAGGTATTGCGCGGAAGTCGCAATGCTTTCACATTCATCCACGTAGTAGGGATAACTAAGTGCCCCTTTAATTTTTACAATGTGTCGGAAAGAATTTAACTATAAACATTTAGCATTCTCCAACTTTCATTTTTGCTTTACTGTGCCCTCCATTTTCAAGTCATACAGGTGAACGAGATATTTCACATCACATCCAGTCTGATTATTAAACAACAAAAAACACTATTTTTGGACGGGGTAAACAGCACATAAGCCGAGGACACGTGAAAGAACGAAAACACAAGCGCTGACTAACATTGTCTTTATTACAACAAAGCAATATATAGAAATCAGGTACAGCTTCTTTGCATGCGCCAAGCATATTGTCCTAAAGCCTTAAGCAAAAAAGAAATCACATTCCTAGATGGTCCTGATGAATAATCACCTTTATAAGTTGAGGATTCATCCTTTCTAAAACTTTAAGCAATGCCTTTTATCCTTGGTGATATGCTCGGAGCATGTGCGGAAGCTGTACCTGATTTCTATATACTAACTTGTTGAAATAAGGATAACATTGTTAGTCAGTGCTTGTGTTGTCATTCTTTCATGCATCCTCATCTTGCGAGCTGTTTACTCCGTCCAAATATGCAACACCACCTAACCTAACGTCGATGCTTCATAAAGAACACGATATTTTAGGACTAAGAGCTGCATAATGTACTGGAAAGACACAAATCTGAATTCAGAACATCAATTTGCAAAGCAAGTAATAGTTTTGATTTATAGTCGCAAATAGAAAAACTATTTCATTAATGTCTGCAAAATTTTGTCATCAGTTTCAGCCAACTTAATAAACTTTCTGAAACATGGCTTAATGAACATCAGCAATGTTAATAGTAATACAGTAATGCACCCTCAATAGACAGCAGTTTATTCAAGGATGCAACTGCAAAGTCGTCTATGCAACAGAACAAAAGTCTGAGAAAAGTTGGAAAACAGGCTCCCCAATGTTTTCAGAGCAAGCTTAGAGGTTCAACCATACAATTGAAAGCACTGAACTACCAAACAGATATACCATGGGCCATCAAGCTTTAGTCAATCTGAGAAGAGCCTGACAAATTTAGAACGAAAATTAAATTTGGTTAGAAAAGGCAGCACGTGCTTCAAAAAATTGTAAGGGTAATTAGTGACTGCAGTTACTCCGCCCGAGTTGCTGTTGTCTTTCAAGTTTTTCTTAGTAAGCAAGAATAGCCTATACGGCCACCACAACTCTTCAGCCCATCACGCTGAGGAAACACTGAGGAAACCGCTCTCTGGCATGGTCCATAGGAGCAGGCATGGCAAATTATACACAACCATATCATCTCGAGTTGTTTATAACCAAGAGTTGACCCCCCCCCCCTTTCTTTCACTAGAAATCTTGCATAGAAAAAAAAATCCTGTGATATCGAAAGCACAGTCCACATTACGGTCTGCTGGCGCAGTAAAGATATTAGCCATGCACAAAAAAAAAAAAAAGCTTGAAGCCCACATAATGAGATATAGTAGTTGCTTTTTCATTATCTGTCTGTATTAGTGTGGACAATGACAATCTCATGCTAACACTTGTTGAGAAGCATGCCACTTACTGACTACAAGTCAATAAAATTTTCCACACACACACACACTGAATGAGGAGAATGGGGGTTAACTGAGGGGCCCGATTTTTATTAATTATATCATAAGAAGCCAACAAACAATGACACCAAGGACAACATAGGGGAATTACTTGTACTTACTCATTGGATTAAAGATGATAAATTAATAGATATCCACTTTATCCACTTTCCACTTTCATTTCCACACACAGCCCAATTTCTACAGCTGAATTCGGCTATTTTGCCCATGTTGCCAGCTACTTGTTCAATTTCCTAACTAGCATAGCTCTTTCCTTATCCTCCCTAATATATTGAATATAGAGAGACCATTCATTAGAAAGGGACAGTGCATTTGAATACAAGCTGTAATAAACACCTGAGCACTCTCTCAATCAACTATTAAGTAAGAGTACAACCTTGCAAAAGGATGGATAGGTGGGCTAGTTGGTAATGCATTCTTTAGAAAAACTTAAGAGCGCTATAAACACACAGGACGTAGAAAAGGAACACACAACACACGCACGTGTGGTGTGTATTCCTTTTCTATGCTCTGTGTGTTTATAGCACTTCAAGTTTTTCTAAGAAAGATTACAACCATGACTTTTTGTCAAGTGCCTTGAATTTACCGACAAATTACACACAGCTGCTGAATCACAGAGCTATAAAATGGGCAACAATTTTTCATGCAACAACAAGTTGCATGACCTTTGTCACAACCTTTTTCTCATTTGCCTGACTGTATGCTACCCTCTTGACAACAAGTCTAGCAATGCTTTACGGTCTCCAATTAATTTTGAGTTAGAATTTTCTTTTGTGGGTGTGCGTGACAAAGGCAAGAACCCAGCATTTAAATTATTACGTAGAGACCTCTGAAGATGATTGTTGAAGTGAGCGAAGCTTCTTGTTCGAATGTCTCCGCTGCTTCTCACCATCATTGAGCTTCTCATCTTTTGGCTAAATCAGCATCACGTGATATGTCACTCTTCATTTATTAAGGGGTTGCTCCATTGGCAGCCATCTCTGTAACCTTATGTAATGTGCCAACCCAGAGTGCTGATGTAACACATGTCGCTGAGGCGCGTCCCTTCTGCCATGACCGTGAGCAGGTGTGCATCTGCCACGGCAGGATGACGCAACCACTGACACAAACCATGAATTGGTGTCACGCCCTACACGCACCTTCCCCCTCTCCACATCCTCCTCCCCCTCTTCACAGTCCAATCACCACAGCGTCAAAGCCATTTCGACTCCGCTAGGATAGCTTTGCTTTTAACAAACCTTAGTGCGTTGCTAAAATATTTGCAGGTGAACCGGCTCTCTGAATGCAACATCTTATGACCCATAACAGCTTACCCCAACAGTGGAAAGGAAAAATAAAAGCTAAATCACTGTCAAAATAGCACCACCACACAGAAGCCGCAGCCCAAGTACATCCTTTTCAGCCGTCTTTAGAATCCAGACTGAATGAAAACCAACTACAAGGTCGTACGGCAATTGAGCCATGAGCATAATGTAAAGACGACCTTGCGAACGTCCTTCTGTTGCGGCTGCGACAGCTTCCGTGAAGTAGTGTTTAAAAGCAATTGCTGAAAGTGCAATGTATTTAATAAAGTAAAAAACAAAAAGGAAAAAAAAAGAAATAAAAGGAAAGAGAGAGATAAAAACAGTTTATGGGGGTGAAGTGCTCTTCTAAGGCTATTTGCACATCTTTGGCAGAAAAAAAGAAGAAAATAATATTATTTGTAGGGAAATATAAAGCCGAAATCTCACCATTATGAATTTCGCACCCAAACGGCAACTATGTTATTCCAACATAATGCATTTCATGGTACCTTTGCACATTTGGGTCCCTTTATATTTTTAAACTGCGTTTCGAAGTGGAACTCCAGTGTATCAAGATTGACTGCTTTCGAAAAACTTATAAATTCAAGTTAGACTTTTGTAAACCACACCAATAAGGTTAATTCTTTTCACCTTTGCATATCTGATGAGAATTTCAGCATATCACACCTTGTTCTTATAGCTCCGATATTCAAATTTTAGTTTCCTACTAACCGTGATGCCCTGGTGGGTAAAACTAATACTTTTAAAGCCACTCACACTGATTCACAATTTGAACAGAGTCTACTGCAGAAACATTCCTAGAGGCTCCATAGGCTTGTGCAATGCAGACTAAGGAGCTGTTAAGCATTGTTTGCTGTGTAAATTCACCTGTGAGCGCAATGATTTACAGGGTTAATAAGACACTGAAAGGAAATTCTAAATCAGTCCATAAAAGTGTTATACTACTAAACTATTTTGTTAATTTTGCAGTAAGAAGTTGATCACTGGAAGAGAAAATAAAACTCAAACTTTCATTTTTCGAACTTTCAGTGGTGGAAGAGTCAAATACTTTTTGTAGCATATCTTGTAGCAGAAAAAATTTCCTTTTGAAGCAGACCTCTCAGCTTTCGAAGCCGGGTATTTTCTTAAGGCTACAGAACGATACAATGCAAGCTCTGAAACTCTTAAATCATTTTACAAAGCTATCGACACATGAAAATTGCACAGACATACATTGAGAAGGAATTCTAAAACAATTAAATTAAGGGCACCATGCCACAAACTTACGAAATGCTCCAGGCAGCAAGCTGCTTACAGACACTGGTAAAAGCAAAAATGACAGAATAAGTACAGAAGTTGGAATATCGCCCAATTAGTATATGCTGCTTTACTGTTTATCTGAGAGACATCAGGCTTGCAAGTGCTTCTGAGAGCTTCTTTAGTGCCTCTTTTAACAGTGTCTCATCACTCTGGATAGCACGGAAACATTTTGTCTTCATCGCTTTGGAAATGAGGAGTCCAGCATCTTTTCTTTCTGGTTTGATTTTACCCTGGAAGCTCTCATTTGCCTTCTTCACAGGCGCATCAGAATCATCCTAGTTTCATTCCAGTTTTGTATTCCCTGCTGATGCGTCCACATCTACTCGCTGCTGGCGACCTTCTCTACTCCGAGAAGTTATTGCTTGTTATAAATGCCTCACTTTTGAACCAACACGCAGAGGAGTTTCGGGACGAGAAATACTGATGCACTACCTCATACAGGCTAGAATACAAGCTCCAGTACAACATTGGCGCCAGCTGGTGTCACTGGGGCAGACATGAAGCAATTATTTCCAAAATGAGGCTTTTGTAGAAGCACGTAGCAAGATGTGCCCTTTGCAGCAGTTAGGAGGAAATGTAGCAGAAGTTGCACTCACAAATTTTGCTCCGAAACTGCACTGCCAGTACATCAGTGCAACATCGCATATTTTAATGCATTTTTCTTATATTTGTACCGTTGTGGTATAGCAAATGGACCAAAAGCTTGCTAAGTTCAATCTGTGGCTCTTCTAGAACACAACATAGTCAATTTTCAAAATTCACAGCTCCCAGCGAGCTGGTGCAGGAACCTCAAGGTAGTGTTGGCATTCGTCTTTCCCTTTTGCCCCGTTTCTGCCTTTTCTTTTGTCATAGAAAGAGTGTTTATTATTATTTAATATGCACTGTGGACTCAAGGTTTAAACAGGGTAGGCATCATGATCGAACAGACAATACAAAGTAAGTGAATAAACAATGAACGGTAAATTTAAGCAAATATTAGTGGTAAGGAATTCCAGTCAAGTATTGGAATTCTTGGTATCTCTTGGTATTTTAGAAAGGGTGGTTTACTAATCCAAGTCAATTTACTTTTCTCGTGTACCTTCAACATACCAGAGAAGCACGAAGGCTAAGAGACGCCAAACAATATAAATGATTGCATTGTGGGGTGTTACATACCCAAACCATTATACGATTACAAGGTGTGCCATAGCGAGGGACTTCAGATTCACTTCCGACTCCCCGGAATTCTTTAATATGCCCCTAAATCTAAGTGCACAAGCTATTTTACATTTCGGCCCTGTCAGATGCCAAATAGAGGAACTCTAGATAAGTTATGACAGTATGGGCTCCTCTAATATGCACCAAAGCAGAGTACAGGCATACTTATGCACTTCAGCCCCATTGAAAAGTAGCCGCTGCAGCTGCAAGTCAAACCCACAACCTCAAGCTCGGCAATAAAATGCCACAGCCATAGAACTACTACAGCCAGTGCCTGTGTGCAGGTGTGTGAAGTCATAACGCCTTTTATATTCACAAGCCAAACCCTGAAATATTATGAGGTTGGTCTGCAATAAGAAAACAACTGCTGACTGCGCCGATTTTTTTTTTTTTTTGCCACTGCTCAACCTTGTATGAAGTGCACACTTCGCATCACTTCATTACGTAACTCACTCCCTACAGTGATGCCCATGTGGGCGAAATGTAGGTGTACTAATAAATAAATAAAAAAAAAACACACCTAAGAATGCTTGGACTACCACCCAGATTGAAGCATCACAGAAGTGAAAGCATGCCAACCTCTAGTTTCTGTGTAGCAGTTTTTCATGATCCCAGCTGAAGCGCTATTGAGGGGCTTTTTAAAACTCTTTCCTTACTATGAAAAGAAAAGGCCCTTTTATGAAATCTTAAGTAACAACCTTTTATTGAATACACAATCATGGTTATAATAACACGATATATATAAATAGAAAACTGAAGTAATGTACTTTCGAAGGATATAAATTTTATGAATACATGTTATGGCATAATTATTATTATAATTCGATAAAAACAATGTTTACTGAGAAGTACAGGAAATATCTACAATGTTAAGCTGATCCCATAAAAGAAATATATCTTAAAATATAAAAAACATTTATAGTTTAATCGCATATGGTGCATGAAAGTTTTAATGTTTTATCTGTTAAGGCATGCAAAGTATCAAAAAATTTCAGCTTAGTGAGTACTGAGTTTCTGACCGGTGGCACAAATGTTGGGCAATACCTTACCCTCTGCTGGGCTGACAGCAGCAAAGCTCCAGCTTAACTGTAGAGGCACTGAAGGTCCATAATATTGCAAACAGCTCTAAAATATCTCAGTCCACAAAAGAAATCACCCCAGTCATCAACAGGCGCAAAACAAAACTCGCAGTTGCACAGCTGACCATTGACTGGGCTAGTTCTGGGTACCTCAATGGTTCAAATTAATATCTCACGATCTGGCATTGTGTGTGTCTTGACACTCAGTGCTACTAGTAGCATTTAAATAATCACCTGAAGATCAAGTAGAATTGCGAGATCAACATCGTTTGTGTGAGCTCAGCTACCAGAATACCTGCCACATTAACCATCACTTGGTGAACATCTCTGCATGCTCATTAAAAATTGCTTCCACAAAACAAAAATAGCTACTTAGAAAATAAAACTTTGCTCCTCAGACTGCATTACAGTTGGTGCTGTAAGTCCTTAAGAGCACTGGGAGCTTTAAAATCAGGTGAAACGCTATTGTGTTGTCCTTGACCAAGGTTCAGTGGCCATGATAAGGAAAGAGTTAAAGGTGTGCTGGCAAATATTTCTGAAGATACAGAAACTCCCACATGTTGTTTCTCACATGTAGAAAGATCGTACTTGGCAATCATAAAAGTTTAGGAACACATACAAAATACGTTAATGTTATACTAAAGCTGGTTTCACAAGGCCAGATCTGGCGTCATGCACATTATGATGCTGATGTTGCGCATAACCAAATTTACAGCCATCATGAAGCAGTGAGGCTAGATATGAAGACGTTGCTCATAACATAAACAAGAGTGCAGGCTTGGGGTAGTCGAGGCCACCTCTGGAACAAAGCTAGCCAATGCATCAAATTATCATGGACACATCCAGTTCCCGAGTACTGAAACCAAAAACTGGTCCACAGAAACAAGCACTGTAAGTTATTTAGGGCACCTGATGCTAGCCATTACTTTAGCTACAGTTCAGAAAGTTTGGACCTCCATTTAATGTAAGAAAATGACAAGTCAGAAATTTTGCGAACTCAACTGTAATTGACGTCTAGGTAATGAGAGGCATTTAATAATGCAATTGTTGTATAGCCAACGGTTATCTAGAGAATATATGCTGTAGTGTTTACATTTATGATAAGTAAGGCAGAATGTTTGCAATGGCAAGCAAACAAAAACCCAGTGCAATACTCAGTCACCCCTATGGTGCATAATTTTTTTAGACTGTACTATCACTGGGCCTGACCCACGAAAACGGCAAAATGGCCATGAAAACGGGCCCACCCAAACAGCAAGATACCCCCCACCTGCTCACAGAAACGTAGCTGTAATCAGAGAAAAGTGCTTTGCATTAAGATGCCACCTCTGTACTCTTGCAGACCTTTCCAAGCAACAAACTGTTTCTCCCTCCCCTCTTTCCTTTCTGCACCGAGTATTGGATAGCAACACTATAGGAGAAGGCATTACTTAAGGAGTCAAATGGCACCTATTGTTTCCACGCTTCACGTGTGACCTTGAGAGCGCACTATAATGCCAGCCCTTTGTGGCCATGATGTAGCTGCGGGCTCGATATTAGATGGGTGAATTAGTGGCGGGATGTGTGCAATTGCCCGACAACACCACTTATGTTGGACATTCAAACATTAAACACTTTTTATTCCAGATTAGCAGGTTCTGACGAAAAATCTTCATACTGTAGAAGAACGGCAGACTGGGCAAGTTGGCGGTTTTTCATACTGCTTAAAAACAGTGCTACTGACACAGGACAAAGAACAAGAATGGACACACACACACACAGCGCTGAACTTGAAACTGTGTTTGTTGGAAATACATGTTTGCTTTTAAAGCCATACATCAAGTGTGCGTGCACGATCATATTCTCCATTATACTGCTGTTCATTTGTCAGAGAAGCCAGCAGGCAACATGAATAAGGAGAGTGCAACATGTAGGTCTTTCCTAGCCTGGAAGCACGCCTAAAAAACATTTAACATTAAAAAGAAGGAAAACTAACACTGCTTTAATTTTTGGAGTGGGGTTGGGGAAACCAGTGACAGAATACAAATAACCCAAAGCAAGAAAAGGGGGGGGGGCGCTGACAAGTAACTTTGAAAATGTATGCAGTAATGTTAGGTTCTGCGATCACACATGCCCGATCACACATGTGCATTGTTGCTGTAATATAAACAGCAAAAACAACCAAAGACTCAAAGTGCGTGTGACAAGTAAAGGTTGCATGTTTCACAATCGCTCACATCTGTCGCGCCGGCAAGCCAGCAGCTGCGACAGCTGCTGCATTTGCAGCCACAGCAAAGCTGCACTTGCTTTTTATTTATTTCCACTCTGCACATGTGTTGAATGAAGTGACAGATGACTAGGGTACCGCTTTCCTCTTCCTTCTGTATTCAATTCCCAGTGTTGTGGATTTCCGGCATTTCCAAAGAAGGATGTGGTTTCACAAATTGCAGTTTAGCTGCAGTGCAGAATAAATTTAGCATTTATATATATATATTTGGAATGCAAATATAATCATGCCTGCTCATAAAACACTGTTGCTTGCATGTGGAACAGGACAGCCCGTTTCTTTTGCAGATTACACAAAAAGTGTGAAAGAAAGAAAGCCTTGTACAATAAGTGCTGTAGAACGAATTTCATGCCCAGGTGCATAAAACTAGAACAGATAAAACAATGCTGTTATATACTTATTTAAAATTATGAGTGATTTCCAGTAGAATGACTGATAAACATTCAAAGTTGAAACCCGAGACACATTAGTCAAGTTCAACGCCGTTGACTGCATGGGGACAACTCAACATTTTATAACACCGCCAAGTAGTACGCGTACAGAATGTTTTTGCTGGATAGCTTGAGATCTGACATCTAGGCGGCTCTGTTAGTTGACCTAACTTCTGCCTAGAGCAGTTTAGTCTGTAAACAATTCCTCCCCCCCCCCTTTTTTTTCTTAAGAATGCTATGCTATTTATTAACTTGGGAAAACGTCAGGCTGAAGCACACTGCTGTATGCAACCGGCCAGATGTGCTGTGCAATTACACATAGCACAAAAGTAATTTCAGCCAGGTTAACATTTCCAGTCTGCATGTCTGACTGACTCAAAAAGAGAGAGAAATGTTTGCACTCCTAGAAAAGCATTAACATTAAATTTTTGTTGATATATATGGTGAGGCAATAAAGCCCAAGAAAAGAATGTAACACCAGTTTATATGTGTACATGTGGAGGTCACAGACTTTTCAAAGAGATTAAGACAGTCCTAGTCAGCAATTTTCGAAATGTTTAGTTTATCAAAGCTTCCAGCCAAAACATCAAAAATAAATTCGTTGTGTTTTTCAATGTGAATTTATTCACTATATTATGTTAGTAAAGCTCTCTGCTGACATTCAGTGCATCAACTGCAGTTGTTAGTGGTAACATTGTCTGCAGGACAGAGTGAAAGCACTTTGTTATTAAAAGCCCCCTGGATGAAGTTAAAATTCAATATTGAGTTCCATGGTGTTACGTGCAATATCAGTAAAGTTAAATGGTCATTACCCAAAAGAAATGGCTAATTTGCAGTTTCCGACCCTGACCTTCAACCATGAGCAGATTCAGAATCTTGAATGTGCGATTAGAACAGTAGCCACCTGACTGCAATCGTTTTATTGCGTTCGGGCCTCACTAGTAAGCTCAGAGCACAGTTATATCAAAACAGTAGAGCAGTTCATACCCATCTAACTGTCCTCCCATAAAACAAGGAATACCATTTAACTGTGGGTCTGAATGCATGGATATACTTTATTCTTTAAAGTAGTACTCCCATCTGAACACCTGGTAACAGAAAAGGTAAAAAACACCTAACTAAAAAACAATATTAAAATTCAAGAACTGTTTTAGTCGAACATTTATGACACATCTACACTACACTGAAGTCACATTAATACACCCAAGAACTTCGCAAATAACCATCCCATAAATATTCGTAATTCTGCATCATGCAGCCCCTGCGGACAGCACATTACCAATTAAAATACATCACTGGGGCAATGTAAGATAATATTCCAATTCTTTTCCTTTTCATGCTACACCATAGATTGAAGCAGTGCCCCACCTATATCATCCCCAACATCAGCTGATTGTAAGTGAATGATAATAGAGGAACAAGAATTCCTAAAGGGACACTAAAGAGAAAAATGATTTATTCTGCATCAGTAAATTACATTTCTACAACACCAATAACACCACTTTTACGACGATAATGCTCTTTGCAAGCCAGAAAAAGCGCAAGAACGAAAGACGGGTGGCGACGCCTCCTTGAAGTTCCCGCACCTGGTCGCTGTGACGTCATGAATTCTGATGGCATCTTCCAAGGCCAACTTAATTATATGGTGGTACAGACTGACTACATTGTGTTCTAAAGGAACCAAATATTAAACCTGGCAAGTTTTGGGAACCTTTACTCAGCCAACGTGGCCCCAATGCGAAAACATACTTTGGAATCCCTGACGTCACACTGACGTCCCGGCGACGGGGTTTCGGCGCGAAATTCAAATACTGATACTTCAACCTTGTTTTTTTTTTTTTATCTAATAATCGAACTACTATTTTGAAATGACTGCCTGCAGGGTTCTCAAACAATGCCTTATTAGACTGAATCGATTTATTGTTTCGCTTTAGTGTCCCATTAAGCCCCGTTTTGTCACTAAAAAGCATACTCATATTCTTTTTGTCTTCTTTTGGTAGCAGTCTTCATTTCATATTTTTAATGAACAGAGTAAAGCAACACTTTATTGTTAAGTGAGCCTTAAAGGTCTGTCTTTCACAATGTTCACCCTTTTATAATGACTCCAAGTTCTGTGGCTAACTTACTGCGATGTGCAAACATGGAAAGCATTATATGTGCAACGAAAATATAAACATGGTTGTCATCAAAGAAAGAGGCATTATTAGTTCTCACCTGAAGAAACATGCTTATCATACAAGCAAAGGGCCCGTTATAGCACCAAGCATGATAGTAGGCCCTAAAGTTAACATAAATGTTTACACTGTCTGGAGAAACTTTAGCTAGATTGTAGTCTATCAAGATCCAAGATACAATACATAGCTTCATATGTTTTCTTAGAAGTGAAATAGATCACCATGCTTTACATGCATTAAGATATGTACAGAAAATGACTTGTAGATAAAGCCATCGTAAAGACTACAATTTTCCCTACATGTTCAATGACATGCAATATCTGAGGCAATGAAATTAATAGCTGAACTAATGAATATAATGCACTCAGATGGACAATATTTTTTTGAAGAGTGAAATGCTGGCTTGAAAAAGTGCATTGTTGAAAATACAACTGCATATCACCATAAACAGAATGCAAACAGGAAAAAGGTCTGTACACATTTCACAAATTTTGTTCTAAAAATAGGGCAGGTCGTGCAAAATGCAAATAGATGCCCGACTACATGAATTCGTGAAAATTGTTCATGTTTACTGAGTAAATGATAGACTAGTAAATACCATGTGCTCAAAGTGTCATTTTTTGTTGGTACTACACATCATTTGAATAAGGAGGATGTCCAGGATTATATCAAGCGATATGTATGTAAAATCCATCTTGCTGAGGGCGCAAAAGGAGTATAGGCACTTAAAGAAGCACACGGAGGGGTGCCAACTAAAAAGTGTCATTTTACTACGAAGAAACGAGAATAAACACCAAAGGACCATCTCAGTGCATACATAGATTCCATCAAAGGCATTTTCCAACAAATCTATTTCATGCTCAAGAAATGAAATAGAAGGGAGTGATATTATGTAGAGTGGTTCAGAATCAGTCACTTCTGTTTCTCTTGGCAAGTGGGAAACAGTTCTGCAGGGAAATGCCTTGGATTGAGTGTATGCATGCACATATCGGCCACCTGTATTTGCTCTCCGTTTTTCTTAATAAAATGTCAGTTGTAGGCAGCACATGTCCTGTGCGCTTCTTGTATGTCAACTAATTCGTCAAGTGTCTGTCCATCTAGCTGTTTTGCAGGAGTGTGTCAAGACAAATAAGCACAGTCACTTCTACATTTGACGTGGCATTGAAGTGCGGACAGTTCCAAATGATGCCGTGCATCCCAAAATGATTGTGGAGGTCAGAACCACCCAAGCCACAAATACGAGTGTACACCCGGCCAGAAAAGTTTACGGACCACGGGACATCAGAAAACGTTCTAATTCCCAAGCAGCCTGTAGCAGTAGCCAATAAAACTGTATACGACAATTTTGTTAGCATATTCTAGTCGAGGCCCTACATGCAAATACCAGGTTGCGTTGTGAGGCTGCGGAGATATTCAGTTTTCCTCAGATTTCATGGTCCACAATATTTTGCGGCCGGGTGTATATACCGACAAGCATGCCGTTCCGGCTGATCGCGACTTGTTCAGATTTCACTTGGTGTTCTGGGCGCATATACTACACGACGAATGCAGAAAGCGCAAGCTAGCTAGGTAATGAACATTTCATTACAAGCGTGTGCCAGGCTCGCGAATTTTATAACGCTAAATATATTCAAAAGTACGGCACTACACATCAAACCCGGCTGGCGCAGGAGTATTTCACAACCGTGGTCTTGGACGAACAATCGTCAAGTTCAAAGGAAACGAAAAGAATAAGCCATTTCGCAGCGCGCTTTTCTGAAATGCAGCGCGCGTCCTCGCTCGCACAGCGAGCCCATTCATTCGCTCGCGTTGGCAGTTGCGTCACGTCCCTTTATTTCGCGAGAGCGATTACACCGACGACCGAAACGTCGCTCTTAACGGTGTCCGCGCTTGACGCGCACAGCACGGAATACCGATCGTTTCCTTGAGAAACTACTCTTCGGAATCCGAGAGACCCCATTCGCACTTCGCCCAGAATCGGTAGCGATAACATTGAAGAGAAAAAGGTTGCGGCGTCGAGAAAGGAACGGCCGTCTATTCTCCGTTGCGCGCGGTACGCCCTGTCCGTACAAAGCGGCTATTTCGAGGAGGCGCCGTTATATGTCAGATAATGGGAACAACCACCAACACCGCGCGCGGGAGAGGTTTTCGACCCCGGCGCGCGCCCCGCACACTGACGTCTCACCATCAGCGCCTTTTAAGCCCCTCAAGCTAGGCCGCCCGCAAGCGACAACAAATCAACGCGCTCCGCCGTGAAGTGCGCGAGGCAAGAGATCGCATGTATTGCGGTCGCCGTCTCACACCCGCGGGCGCGACCGAGAGACAGGTTTCCATCATGAACACAACGCTCCCGTTTCTTTTTTGTTTACACACATACACGCCACGCGAGTCCATTCACACAACACTCACCCGTTGAGATAACGCTGCATGAATGTGGCCGTCGCCGACGTGGGCGACGGACACTCGGCTTTGGGATCGGCGCCCGCCCGCTCCGTGCCCGTCGACAACTGCCGCAGGAAGTCGGCCAGTTTGTCCCGCAGGGTCGGCATGTTTGCCTGCTCCTCTGGCGTGCACACTGAGTCGTCGCTCGATCGGCTGGCTCAACGCTGACCTAGGCACGGCGCTGACGCGACGACGAGCGCAAGGTGCGCTTCAGCCAACGGCGCTACGCATCTCACTCGTGAGCGAAGTTCCTACGCTCGCACCACGCTGGAAGCGCGCCGCTCGCTGCAACGACTCACGACGTCGGAGCAACGGTGGAAGCGCGGTGGCTGGCCCAGCGAGCGCTCGCTACGGCAGCAGCAGTGGTCGCACAAACCACCACAACGCTAGCCGCGGACGCACGCACGCACGCAGGCAGAAAAACGAGAAAAAAACAGTGCGCAGTCGAGGAGAAAGACGACGGACTCTCCTCTCCTTGTCCTCCTCCTCATCACTGCCACGGCCACTTGCCGACGGGCATTGGCTACGCTTTCCACAAAAACCTCCTCGTTCAAGACTCCGCCGCAACCACCGCCTCGCATACAAATGGTGCTCAAGGAAAGAGTGCGCTGTGTTTTCACGCTCCTTCCGCAATTATTCACGCGAATATAATGCAGCGCCGACTTATTTTGTAGTTCTGTAACCACCCGCTAGTCTTACAAACTGCTGAGCAATTCACGCACTTTAAAGCGCTGTAAGACAACCAAATGTTCTGGTTGACTAGCAGCGCTCACCGAAGCATCTGATTCTCTTATAGCGGTAGCGCGTGGAACTACCTGGTTGTAAAACGATTAGTAGGTCATACCGTTATCTGTGCAATCATCTGTCCCCAAACCACTCGGTTCAAACAATCGATTGGAGCGCCGGTGCGCTCCCCGAACTCCGTGCACCTCTCGATTTTGGGCGTCCGCCGGCGGAAGTCTCGGTCTTGTGAGTCACTCGCTTCAAGGTTTCGGCACTCATTACCCTGAATGCAACAACGCCTCTAGAAACAACCTCCTCTACAAGTTCCGCCGATTCCTTTCTTGCGAAAATCCTCTAGAGATGTCGCCCGAAAACAAACATGTCTGCGCGCATACGCGAAGTCACGTGTGCGCAGTGCCCAAAGCGTGCGCGTTTCAAAGTAATGTATTGGTAATGAACGCGCAAATGATATCCACCAACATATTTTGCTTGTAAAGCATCCGCCTCGCAGCACATTAGGTCAAATGTCTGTGCTACAACGACGCGCTATGATTGAAAAGCGAGATTAGACGCCCAGCAAAGTTACAGCAGCAACATGACGGAGGTGACTTCATGCAACTTCGAGCGTCTCGCTCCTGAAATCGAGGCCGCCATCGAAAATGCCGCATTTGTGGCCATAGACACGGAATTTACCGGTCTCGTTCAGGGACCGGACGCAATGCCTAGTCTGTTTGACAGCATCGAGGAGCGTTACGCCAAGCTGCGCCAGACCGTCGCTTCTTTCTACGTGTGTCAGCTGGGGCTTTGCACGTTCACCTCTGTGCCGGAGGAAAATCTTTATAGGGCGAACGCCTTCAACATCTACCTCTGCCCGCGCTCCTTCGGCAACGTGGACCCTCAGTTCTGCGTTCAAGCGTCTTCGGTGGAGTTTCTTTGTCAGAATGGCTTCGACTTCAACAAATGCTTCTACAAAGGCGTCCCTTACGCGGACAGGGCATGCCAGAGAGCTGCCGACCTGTACATTATGAACGAGCGGTACTTTGAGAAGCCAGGCCTGGCCCAAATTTACGACTGCGTGCGCCACTGGTTGAACAACAACGACCGAACAAAATCGGACGGTGATGATTCGTTGACCGTGACGCCGCCCGAAGGCCTGAGTGTCGCGCTTGTCATGGCTGATCTGAAGACGCGTTTCCCCGGCATCGACGTTCGCATCTGTCGCGGTGGACTGAAGCTGACGCTGTCCGAGGGCTGCGAACCGCAACGCGTCGCCGCCGAAGGCCGGGCCCCCACGGAGACGGAGCTGCGCTGCGCCATGCTGGGTTTTAGCCGCTGTTTCGAGGTGCTGGCGGCGAGCGGCAAGCCCGTGGTGGGCCACAACATGCTACTCGACCTGCTGCTACTGTACCACCAGTTCTGCGAGCCCCTTCCGAAGTCGTACGCCAGACTCAAAGCGGGACTGAGCTCCGTGTTCCCAGCGGTGTACGATACGAAGCACATGTCGCTGCAGCTTCGGCAACAGGTGAGTCTCTCGCGATCAACAAGTGGCCTGTGTGGAAAGTAGGGCGAGTTCAAAGGTCGAAGCAAAAATGTTACGACGATGGGACAAGCGTGCGCTTGACCTTTCCTTACAGTGGAGCTGTGTATGGCTAGGGTACCACAGAATTTACGTGTCCGCACTCAAAAACTGTCATCATCAATGGCGCATACATGCGTAAGCAAGCAAAAATATGCAATGGCTTATAGCCCTGTAAGGCAGCGGCTACAAGCACGCAGCAAAGTGAAGCGAACAGTGCTTACATTCTTTCTAATCACGCATACAACGTACAGAACAACATGTCAAAAACTGTCCATCACCAGTGGCTCATAGCCCCATAAGATTCTTGGCTGCTCACTTTGCATGGATTAGATGCGATGACACTACCCCTGTGGTCATTGTCTGTGATTTCAGTGGATGTACCGGGACTGAAAAGGGAGTGGTTTACGCATTTCATCTTGCAGACATATCATTTGCGATTCCACATCGATCTGGCCCAACCGACCACCCAGCGGTGTACGTGCGTTGGTTTGACATTATCAAAGAATGTGTTTGCAGTTGCGAGTATGGCAATCAGTGCATATCATAGCGACCACAAAGCCATTGTAACTGTCATTACTAAGTGACAATGTGTGATGCAATAAAGTCTTTACCACAAGTTTTCATACAACGATGTTTACAGCTCCACTGGTCATCCACCTTCGCAAGGTGGAATGGCCTTGAATTTTCTCTCTTGACCTTCTTTCTCTCAAGTGTTCAAGAAAACGCGAGACAGTTACGATGCTTGCGGACTTTACTCCCTACTCACTAAAGAATAAAAACAATAATAATCTCTATGCCAGATTCTGCTGCCACTTTTGCAGTGGAAAGATGACCAAGATATCTGAGGTCAGATCAACAGAACCGTCTAATGTAGTACCGGCGTCACACGGCCACCTTCAATCACAATTGAGCCTGATATGGATCAAAATTCTCTATTGCAATTGGCTCCCTCTCACAGCTTGGTGAGAGGAGCCAATCGCTACAGAGAAATTGCACATCATCGGCAGTGCAGTAAATCTACAGTGCCAACGAATGTGCTAGTAGAGGTGCAGGGTGGTTGAGCACACACCTCTACTAGCATGAATTGAGCATGAATTAATTTGTAATCCATGTCGGTCATCATGATGGTATCGGGACATCTGAATTACTGAGCTTGCCTGACATTGCAGACCTCAACATGACCTGCGACATTGAAACTGAGGTGGTGGTTAAAGACACAAGTGGTCGGCCCATGCCAGGGCACATTGGCAGATGCCGTCGTGACATTCTATACCTTGTGTATATTACTTTGGTATGACAGCTGAGAAAAAGCTGTGTGTTCTCGAAAATAACCTGTTATTATTGAGCATTCAACCAAATCAGCAGATAGAATTCACAAGCTTCTCAATACGATTCATGGCTATGACTGCACAAAATAGAAGAAAAAAATATTTTTCAATTTAACCCCCTAGCAGTGATAGCAGGCTTTATTTCGACTATTTTAACTGGCTTGTTACCTTTCTATTTATCTTTAAAGTTTTGTGTAAGAGTAGCTTTCTGCAATTCTGCTGTTCTCATCTGTGCATGCAATACTGAATGTTATGCTTTCCTGGATGGTGCGTTTTTCTCGTGGTCCTCTAAAAAACATACCAGTGGATCTCTACTGCCTATTGTTGAGGAAGCAGTGGATGATACACTTCGCCAGAATATATGCAACAAAAAAAAATCTTAAATCGGAGTTGACTAAGTGCAATGCTGCAGGTGACAAAAAAGTCATGGAGCTAAAGAAGAAAAGGAAAGGGTCAATGCCGACACAGGGCCAATATGAGCAAAGAGAAAAAGGTGGTTGCCAATCAGATGGTTGGATGAGTAAAAGTCTTGTAAAAACAAATTATCAGCAACCAGTCAGCAAAGACTGTGCTGTTGCAGATGCAAATTAATTCATGTCAGTAATTGAGTAGTGAGAAAAAAAAAGTTCCTTAACTATTTTCTGATTTTCTTAGCATAACCACTACGCACTGGACATGTGGCCAGGCACATTTGAAAAACACTTCATTCAACGACAATACATCAGAAATGCTGTAGGGGGCTCGTAGACCACCTTATGCAGGCATCAGAGAAAACTGGTTCATGATAATGTAATCAAGTTGGAGCTTGTTTTGGCACTGCTTGATATTGGCTAGTGCAGGTAAGGTTTCTAGCCATAGGACTGTATTACTTTCAATTACAACCGTCATCTGTGGATGATGACATGTGCACTTTTCAATGCCCGTAGTGAAAGTTCTACACATCATATTGGCTAACTGTTAGGAAGCCTCAGTATTTGCCATCACAGTACACAATCCATAGTGAAAAGCATTGACAGCTTGAGACAGAAAGTCTTGGACGTGTCTGTAAAATACTTTAGAGGGATGGTTTGCTTGGCGAGTTGGTATTCCTATTTTGAAATGAACAGCATGAAAAAACTACATGACATAAAGAGGAAACGAGCATAGCACATACATAAGATAGGCTCATGATGATGATGATGAAACATAGCACTGCAATGATCTTTCTCCTCTCTTTCTTTTCTTTTTTTCATTGCTCATCTCAAGAATGTTTGTAAAGTAACTGGTTTGGTGGTATTGAAGTCAGTTAAATTACCCTTTTGTTTCACTTTGTCTGTCTGTATAACGATGCAACCAGCCCTGATGTCACCACGTATATGTGATGCGCAGGGTGTTCCATGGCTGAAGGAGTTGATGTCAGGTGCAGACCTGTTCTCCCTACACAAGGCTCTGAGCAATGCGGTGGTACCGTATGCACCACGCATCGAAGGAGCACCCAAAGACCTACGGGCTCACGAGGCTGGCTGTGATGCCTATGCGGCAGGCTTCGTCTTTCTGAAACTGGCCCACATAGTTGCTCAACGGGTATGGTGTCACGTTCACGCTTTTTTTTTATGCGAAAGAGTATTGTAGAGTCTTGCTGGTGTTGTGCAGTCTCATCGAACACCATTTGCCACTGGTCATCAGCCAAGAAAGTCCAGTCTTGCAGAATGAAAAAAAACTCTCGGCTTCATGCTGCCCTGGGTATTGAGTACAGGATATGTTAATATTATTGTGTAGTTGCGTGGTGCAAAAACCACTTTATGAGTGGTCGTGGTCATCAAGTGAACTTTGTTCTTGTGCGTCTTTTGGCGTGTGACACCACGCACATCTAATTAGTAAGCAAATGTCTGCTGCTGTATATGTATAGACTGCCCGTCAGACTACGAGTTTAATATTTTGCTCTCACTGTCAATACTTCACCTTTCGAGTGAAACTGCCACTTTTTTCATCCCTCACTCTGTCCATCCAGTTTCCAACGCCACCCCGTGCTCTGTCCTGGAAGAACCATCGAGATGCTGTGCGGCCCTATGCGAATCGAGTGAACTTGATCCGTGCCCAGTACCATCATCTCAGCCTGGGCACTGCCGACCGGACTGCAGAGACGAGGCCCCCGTGGCTTTGCATCCGCTCATCGGACCAAGCGCAGGCAAAGGTGCGGGCTGTGCTGGCGCGCTGCGGCGTTGTCGACATGCGCCGCCTTTCGAACAGCTGCCTCCTAGTCGCCGTGGGCAACTTTGGGTGTGCGAGAGACATTGTGGAGGCCTTCCAAGATGACCCTGCGGTCAGAGTGGTCAAGTACAACTCGTATAAGCATGGCGGCATCATGCGGGCCTGGCTGTGGATGGCAACTATCGGCACGCTTGCGCTGACGGCGGGTTGCGCACTCCAGCTGGCATCTGGAAAGGTGCCCGCCCTGTGACGCATATTATTGCAAGCCTTCCAAACAAATGAAACTGATAGCCTGACAAGTTCCCGTCGTGCGCGTTTGGTCGGTGATTCGTGCTTTTGGCTGTGGATTAGCACCACCTTTTACGTGCGCACAAATTTTGGATATTATGCCAACATTGTGATACATTGTGATACATTGTGAAGTCCTAATCGTGTGAGTGTTTCGTGTAGATTGAGTGAATAAAATTGAACTAATAGGTATTATGTTTCGCAATGACTTCTTGAGTATTGTCTATTAGTGATGGTTGTTGTGGCTTTTTCGAGGTTTTAAGCCGGAGTCTTGCCAAGTCACTGCAAATACGAACTTACTACCTCCATCCCATCCAAATGGCTGCTACAGAATTTAACTAAACCTTCCCCAAACTTGCCGTGGTTGCTTAGTGGTTATGGTGTTGGGCTGCTAAGCAGAAGGTCGCGGGATCAAATCCCAGCCACAGCAGCCACATTCTGATGGGGGTGAAATGCGAAAACACCCATTTACTTAGGTTTAGGTGCACGTCGAAGAACCCCAGATAGTCCAAGTTTCCAGAGTCCCCCACTATGGCATGCCTCATAATCGGAATAATCCTGGCAGCAGAATAAAGGATCATGTGCGCAAATAGACAACCATATTAACAAATAAGACAGAGCGCTACCTCAAAAGTGCGAAAGGATACGAGAGCATGTAGAAACAGTGGATTGGGTTACTGAATAGCTAATGACAAACAAAAATTAATAAGAAAAATGCACAGACTCTGGAGTTCTACAAATAGCACAACCAAGCATCCTTACATACCCAAATGATAAGAATCTTGCTTCCTGTATATACTTTGCTATCACTAATACTGCTTCACCTTTCCGGTGAAATTGCAGCCTCTTTCAGTTGTTCTTTTTTTTTTTTACTTGAGTCCAATTATAAGCACTGCTGCACGTGAATACTACTGGTTCTGATTTCAAGTGAGTCCGGCTTGGCCTCACTTCAGCTACTGAGTCAATTATACATATGTTTGAGCTCTGCATTCCAGTGGTGATCTTACCATCCCTAATAAATGTTTTAAATTAGGCGAGTTTTTTTCTTTCACGAGTCCTTAGCGTTACGTAGTGTAAAGAGAAGCAACTCCGAGACACATACCATGCACGTGCATTTTGCATGCTGTTGATAGAAGACTCTGCCGAAGGCGTCACTGAAGTCTGCAGGGTTTTTCCAGGGTCAAAAAAGCCTTGAAAAGCAACTTGAAGCGAGGTGAACATACAGCAACATATGCATTCTCAAGGCATAGGCTATCCATACCATTGAAAAGTTGGATAGTTCTTTTTAAGAACGTAATAAACTTTGTCGTGTGCTTATATTTAAATATATTCTGTCTGCACGTGGTGTTCACAGTGGAAACTGAAGAAAATGTGGATGTGAAAAATATGGATGAGGTAGCTGCTGCTGGTGCGTGTAGTGTGCTTGTGCTCCTATTGTCAGAATTTGCAGAAATAAAGCGAAAGTATGAATTAAAAGGCGCGCACATCCATGCCAACAATGACGCAGTAAGCTTTTAGCTACAATAAAATTTAAGTGAAAAGGCAGAGGCAACTCAATAGACACCTCAAATGATGTGGGTGATACGGGGGGAGGACTAAAAGACCCCGCCCCTCCCTATGGATTTGAAGCCTATGAAGTGCAGGTCTACAATGCAAAACATATACCGTATTTACTCGAATCTAGGCCGACCCCCTAAAGTCCGAAGCCAACCAAAAAAATATATATATTACCTCGAATGTAGGCCGAACAAAAAAAGCGAGGACAGCATTCACAAAATGCAAACAGCATTTATTGAATCTGAACGTGCAGAGCTGATTCAACTTCGTCATCACTGCTAGACTCGTCGCTGTGTTCCTTGTCACTGTCACCTTCAAACAGTGCACTATCTTCGGTACTGTCAAGCGCATTAAATACGCTGCACTTTTTAAAGACGCGCACGATCAAAGTAGCTGGGATGTCGTCCCACGCTGCAGCTACCCAGCCCGCCAGCTGCGATAGCGATGCACGTTTGATGCGGCTCATTGCCGTAAGCATGTGGTCTTCGTCAGTCAACCAGTCCTTGTAATATTTCCGCAGACGATCCTTGAAAGGTTTGTTGATGCAGACATCAAGTGGCTGCAACTGGCCCGTCATGCCACCCGGTATGACAGCGAGGTCCGTGTTCGCTTGGGCGAGCACAGCCTTCACGTTGTCGGTCAAGTGCCCACGGTAAGAGTCGATGACAAGGAGTGAGTTCTTTGTCAAAAGGGCTCCTGGACGCTGTCGCCACACAATCTTAACCCACTCTTCCACCATCGCATCCGTCATCCACCTGTTCTCATTTGCCAGCACAATGACATTTCTTGAAAAAGTTTCTTGAGCAGGCAGTGTCTTCCTTTTAATAAGGATATCATATAAGGAGGGAGTTTATGTCCATCAGCTAACATTTGGTTGGCTATGTATTTCAATGGAGTATTCTACTGCTACGATACCGAAAATGTGGTATTCAACTCAATATCATTTATAGCGAAGAGAATGTTTGTTTGCATGTGCCTCAAAGTACATATTCTGGAAACAAAAATGTTGAATACAGCTGCAGACAGTTTTTTCAGACGCCTGATTTTTCGGACTTCCCTTTGGCAGCACCACCTACCTTGAGCAGTAGAATAATACGAATGATCTAAATTTTGGACGCCACAAGACATTTTGGGCATGAACTGCCTGCACAATGCCACAAACACAGTGGCCATCAAAGAAGTTTTCATAGGGCTGAATGGCATGAAACTGCAACTTTAGTTGCAGACTCTTGACGAACGGCGCTGGGTAGTCCTAGCAGTCTAAGCAGTGCAGACAGCAGAGTGGCTGGTGGCAAGGCATCATGGGAAGCTCGCCGTCAATACGTTTGCACCCGTAGACATTATCAGCGACCAACTACGACAAAAAAACGCACAGGCTAGACTGATGGCCGTGGTAACAGAGTCCAGATCAATATGCGGTCCTTCCCGTCTCCAAGAAATCTGCCGGTGGTGAAACTCAACAATAGCACTTGAACACACGTTTTTGCCAGCAGCTTGGCTGGTTGTAACAGGTTGTACCGCAGTTTGAAAGCCAACTTGCACATCCTACGTGCTAACACCAATTGCATGATTGTGCATCTGTGGCGATGCAAAGCATGCACATGTACAATATTTTTGTTCGTATAACCTGCACCAAAAAGGAAAAGTCAGGATGCAGATTATAGGTGTGCCTTCATGGCAGCATGGGGTGCTGATGTGAAGCCACACCTCCAGGCCAAGTTCTTCGCCATCAAATGTTTCATTATCTGCTGGTGAACCCTATCCTGTGTTGAAGCTCCCTCTCCTCTCTTTCATGTTGCCCGTTCTCCTCCTCTTTTTAGACTGCCATTACGCATTCCTGCTATTAGAAGTTGGATAATACTGCATTCGGCGCCGGCAAACCATAATACGAATCACAAGAGCTTCGCTCAACAGCAGTCCTTTAGAGTTAGAGCCTAGCAGATTATCAGTATCGGAAGAGGTAGAAAACAGAGCCACTGGCCAAAGATACCATGTGGAAGAGTCGTGCATCTGCGAGACCATACCTGCCAACTCTCCTGAATTTTCTTGTTCACAAATTTGGGCTTGTTCCGCTGCAACCTTTAAGATGGTGAAAGGATGCAAAGGGGATACTTGCCTCGAGCAAGTTTATACCAACAAGTTCTATAAGCAGGTAAAATTGGCAACAGCTAAGTTGCTCAAATGGTCACTTATCTAGAAACACTTTGATGCTTGTGATTATATGCCATTCTAAGGTTGCTGCTGCTTGGCATGCTGCACTGAGGTAAAATCCTTGTTGCTGAAGTGCGTACCCTTAAAAGACATATGCTCAAGGAAAGCTTAACAAAAAAAAAGTTACCTACTGCCTTCACTTTTGCCATCCCCTGCCTACAGGGGAACTTTACAAATTCTACAGTTCAGAAGTTGGCAGGTATGTATGAGACTGTTTTTTTATAGAGATTTTAGCATTGTTGTGTGCTTTCATTTCTGCAGGTTATGTCATCAGATATCTTTTCCTTCTTTCCCGGATGCTGTAATTTGGGATGCAGGTTATCTAAGGATGCGGGTTATACGCAGAAAAATACGGTATTTATTACTGTTCCCATGCTTCATATTGACAAAGAAAAGATGGCGACGGGCCATCAACATCCGCAGGCCTGTTGCTGGTCCATCGGAAGCACCCTGCTAGCGTTTCTTCTGCACAAACATGATTTTTTTTTTTGCCTATATCTGTCTCTATGCTTATAACAAATATTGGACATAATGAAAGTATTTGCGTGGGCAATGCGACTTGGTTATAACGAGGTTCGACTGTAGCACGCCACGAATACATTTTAAGGAAGAGTAGCGAGCTACGCAGTTCATAAATCTTTATTTCTTTTATACATCATTGGCTGGCGGTAAAACGTGCGCTTTTTGTAGCAGTCAGTTCGTAGTTTGGTTTCAGAGGCCACACCCCCAACTTCTGGCCCCCCATTTATATCACAAGCAGGGAGGCGCCGCTGGCATTGGAATGCTGCTTTGCAACCTCCGCGAGGTACGTCTGCGTAGCGAGCACTGGCAAGCCACTGGCAAACCACCGGCAAGCCATTCGCGAGCTGCAGTGGTGCACAATGGCGAGCCACTAAGCGCCCCGGCACAACCTGAACACGCTGTTTGTTCAACGCCTCTTCTCACGACTTGGAGCGGCGCCCATTGCTGTTAGCTGAGCTCAAAGCCAGCACCCGACTCGATGGCGTAGAGCAGCTTTTCACGCAGTTGTGCCTCATCGGTGATCTCAGGTAGCTTGAGCAGGTTCATGCACGTTGACGCAGTGGGAAGGCGCCCCGGCTCCGGGCCGGCCGAGTGAATGCAGAATTGGGGTACCAGGTCCTGGTGTGAGGCATAACGAACACACAACGGTTACAGTCTGTTTCTCGCATATGGCAGGCAACACAGCAGAAGCTATGAAAGTAGTGCACACAGTTGTAGTAGATTTACTCTGCAGCTTTTGCAGTGCGGGTCAGTAACACTTTCTATGTAATAACTACTTCATCAATTACAACTTGTAGATATAAGGTTATGTCAAATCACATTATTTGTGCACTTTAATGCTTCCACTATGTGTCACGCTATGTTTAGGTTGCAAGTGCAAGCAGTGTGACGTTGCCGCTGGTCGCAGAAATGCATCCCTCTGCTCATTCGGTGCTATTATTTAGGTGTAGTACGTCTGCGATGCCTTCCATGTAATAATCATGTCATATGTTTTGTCATAAAATATGAGACAGTGTTACATCTAATTGCACAATGCATAACTACATCTTTCTTTCATACACGACGCACTATTTTTCACTCGTGACTGCAGCATGAGAGGTCTCTCTAGACTCTAGTCGGGATGCGACAATACTCGAATATCACCGAATTGAATCGAATAGTGAACATTTAAATAATTAGATTCAAGAATCGAATATTTACTAGTAGATTTTTCAAACATTTGGTACATTTGACGTGAAGATCTGCGCAGTGTCGAGTGTCACGTGCACTGCGGGGCCCCTCGTGCTTGATGTCGTGCAAGCGAGTGCCTCCCTTTGTTATTTGTGGAGCAGAATGTGCGGAGAGCAGATGGGCTACCCTGGCTGACGTCTCTACGCGCACCTTTGCCCTGCTGCACGTTCTCACCAACACTAGCCTAATGTGAGATCACACACACAGCGCCCAGACACCACAATTCACAAAACAGTGCCACTTCTGCGGGTACAATGCTTGTCCAGGCTGACAGTACCGATTGGAATGATAATGTGGTGCGGGAATGGCAACAAAAGCAGCATGTATTTTGGGGAAAGTGCGAAGTTCGTGCTGATTTCAGCAGCCATCGATTTAACCCGTACGTGTTATCTTCGGGCCGATCACTGATGAGCCACCCGTACGAAGATGTTAGCGGCAAGCATACCACAACGGCTTGCAGCCCATTGGCACGTCGACCAGCGTCAAATTTTCGTCACAGTCACACTGTCTAGGCTTTTAGGTCTAATCGGCGCTGCTTCATCAGGCGTCAGTGACTAAAGTTAGTGTGGTACTTAACCGATGTGGATCTACATTCGCCAATCGATAATTGGGACTCGACTGCAACCGCTAAAAGATTTGAATGATCAGGAGTCTGAAACATTGTATTTGCCCACATGGATAGCACCAATGATGGCTATGCACAGAGCGGTGATTGAGTCACATAATGTGCAGTCTGCGCTATTGTCTGTCGTAGAGATTGGCCTACGACAACCCACCCACCGTAAAGATAGGAAAGCCCGTCTGTGTTTTGGAAAAAAACTGGACAGCAAAACTTTATATTAAGGGTGTGCGAATACCGAATAGTAGAGTTCGGACTAAGTGAATCGAATATAGAATATTAGAAAATTATTCGAAATATTTATTGCTTACAAATTTTCGGCATGAAAACATGACGCAGCACATTTGAGAATCTCCTAGCATTGCACAACAGGAATGTAAAGCACGCTATTGGTAACTTAAGTACATAGAAATCAAGATATACAGTACAGTCTACTCTTATTAAAGGAAACTCTAAATTAGCAAGCCACCAATGATGACAGCTCAGTTCCAGTATATGAAGGTATGAAAAATATTTTTTGTCAATAGAATATCTGCTGAATAGTATCAAGTGACCTTACCCCTGACGTTATCTTGTACAAAATAAGAATTATGGTCTCAGTTTAACAGTGGACTTGTGCTTTATGGCAATCTTTTATTGCTTATTACATTTTGCTTGCCAGTTTTCTTGTACAGTGAAACCTCGTTAAACTGTAGTTGGCCGGAACTTGGAAAAAGTACGTACTAATCAGTAGTACTGCTTAACCAAAATAGCATGAGATCGCCCACTTGTCAAAAATGGAACTACGAGAGAGTGCGGTGAAAGGGCAGAAAACATGCAGTATTTACTCACTTCGAGCGACAAAATTCTGTTATTTTTCGTTTGATGCCGCGGAGGGCTAGCAGCGACGACGACGGCCTCAAACTCGCTCAAGCTACAAGCCAGCTTTTCCACCAGCTCCCTTTTCTTGGCAAACACCCACATGAGGCTGAAGTAACGTGCAGCATCTGCCACTGTCGGGCCTCAATTGCCGGTATTTTCCGTGTCGTCCTCATCACTGTTGTTAGGCAACACTTCAACAATAATAGAGGCAACGATGGCGAAAAGTCGAACCTTGAAAAGTCGGACCTTGTAGCCGACATATTTTCGCGGTCGCAGCAGCATTGCTGATCAAGTTCTCCTTTGCATTCCAAATGCCACATACCGTAGTCAATGGCAGATCCCTCTTCTGTGCCAGCACAGACTTCTTTGTGCCACGTTCGACAGTACGAACGATGTCCAATTTTTCTTCTGTGCTGAGCACCAGGTTTTTGTCCTAGCTTGCACGACACCATAACACGGGCTACAGCGTTCCGACACTAGCACTGCGCCGAAATGACATTGATGTCGATGTGGCTTTACCCTTCCAAGCACCCTCTGCAATTGCACTTGGAGGTTGTTACCATCTCTGAGGCTCGTTGTTCTGCCGGGCTGACGTATTGCCGAGATTTCGCTCCGAAAAGTGGAAACACTACATATTAACTAGTACGTATGCAATAAGCTGGGGCGGTTTATCCAGACACAAAACGCATTCTGTTCAATGGCCACTGAGTCGGAGATTTGACTTTACTACTTTTAAAACAAAGCTACTGTTTAAGCGAGTATGGTTTAACGAGGTATTACTGTGAAATGTAGGACTTTTCCACCTTTACGACAGGTGGGTCGTGAAGAGCACGAGGGGCCCCACAGCGTCTGTGACATGCAGTACTGTGCTGATTCTGACCACCTATAAAACTGGTTTTACGTGCTGTGACTGGAGTGGAAAAAATTGGTGCTGTTGCACGCGCCAATCTTCGCATAGATGAAAATATGGACAGTGCATCATGTGACTTGACCAACACTAGAGCATAGCCATCGCTGGAGCTGTGCGGGTTGACGGTGCCGGTAAAGATGAGGCACTGTTCCATCATCAGGTTATCAGGTTCGGCCTGATTTGTCATCTGTCAAAGATTCCTATATCAGGAGAATCACGGCAAATTTATACTACACTCTTCTCCACCCGCTTCCACTCTTTCTCTTTTCTCTGTACAAGCACATGGCTCGTCTATAAAGGTGCAAAGAACGTGCACTTGTTACATAGTGCGTGCACCTTGAATCCCAGCAGGGGTGGCCGCGAGCAGCTGGTGACGAATTTGAGGAGGAGGCGCCGCTGGCGCTCGTCGAAGCTTGCCAGGACGCGCCAGAAGGCCTGGACGACGGGGTGCGTAGCGCTGTAGCCGCCCTCGTAATGGGTGTGCTCGCGCAGGTCCTCCAGGTCGACCGGGCTCTGGGCGCCCGATATCAGCACCTGGAGCTCGTGCGGTGCGAAAAGGCGCAGCCAGTGGCCTGGCAGGAGTTCCTCCAAGCCCTGCACGTGCATGCCATGGGCGCATCATTCAGGAGTCAGCACTTGTGCACCATCCCAACCAGCGATGTAGGTATGCTCCTCGTGGTTGGACTTTGCGCACACAGCCCAGCATTCTTATGTATTCATTCATTGAGTGATGCCCCGTTGCAAAACTGGGGCTACGCATGACACTATAGTATTGGGCTTCAGATTAATTTTGACCCCCTGTCATTCTTTAATTAATGAGCACATAAAATTAAGCACACGAGCCTGTTTGCATTTTGCCCTCATTGAAATGTATCCACCAGTGCCAAACATTAGGCCTGCAACTTAGTGCTCAGCGGCACGACGCCATAGCTACCTAGCCACTGCAGTAGGTACCTTTCACAACCACTGCGGCACTGATACTGAAAGAGACGATGAGATACTGAAAGATACTGAAAGATACTGGAACGCTGTGCAAAGTCGGCTGGGAACACAACTCCGGATGTCTCGAACTTCCAAAGCAAGCCCTTCCACAAGGGTAATGATAATTTGTTTACAAGGTGGTGCAGGTACATTTCCTGCCCGCCGAAGTATGCACTGCTTTTGAGCAAAGTGGCAGCTCAATTACACTCTGAGTGAACAAAATCAATAGCGAACATCATGAAGTTAGTCAACAATAAGCAGTAACGGATGACGACTTGGACAGTGGCATATCTCGTAAAATAAGGACATTAAGCTAATATGTGCCATGAACTTTTGCAGCTCATTTCCAGGATTATCCTCCCTTTCACATGATTAAAGATCCACCTACTCAGAATACTTCTCGCATTCTGACAGACTGAATTTGTACTATGCAGCACACAGAAAGCAATAGTGCTCATCGAATAGAGTGCAATGATAGTGACACAATCTTGACCAAGCCACATAATAGGCAGAAACAAATGCAAGATGTGCTTGTGCAAGACACAGGGTTCATGCTGGTATATATGACAAAAATTCCATAATTATACACGCGTGCACCCTCCTTTTCAAGGAGGGTGCATGCGTGTATAATTATGGAATACGTACTGTGTCCTGTCACAATTGCCCCTTCCCTCGCTTGTTAAACTTCACCGCAATACTTCACGTACGCTTCACCGCGTAACATCGCTGTACTGAGGCGCAGCTGCCTTTCGGCAACCAGCATTATGCAACGCGCCATGCTTTCTAAGCCATACGCGAGGTTTACAGATGCGGAGTTGGTGTGATTACTGACAGCGGTGAATTCTTTCAATGAAAAACATGGCACCGAACGGCAAGAACATTAATAGCGAACGTCAAAGCAGCGAAGCCTAGTGTTGCCACGGTGGTAGCTACGGCTGCCAGCGAATCGTTGTGCGAGAGCACTGGTTCGAGGCGGCGAGATAATCAAAACGGCGGTGATGGTTTTGATTAATGCCATTTGGGACCTGCGGTAGTGGCTAAAACTACGGAAAATCCGACAGCAAAGGGTTCTTGCGTCTGAAATCACAGACGTTTCAAGCGTTTCAAGGACCCGCACGAACCCTGAAGACATACTTACAGGTTTTAATAAGTGTCTACTTTGCACAAAAATTGCTTATGACCATGCTGTCTGCTCTTAATAAACATTAGTTGTGAGTAGCGCCTATCTTTTGGCTATCTCCCTTTCGTCCATGTGCAAAGTGCGTGTTTGTTAAAACATGCAAATATGTCCTGCAAAAGCAGATCTTGCGGTTTTTATGCGGCATATCACTCAGAGGACAGGCGCTACTCACTACAAATTTTTTTTATTGAAAGCAGACAGCGTGCACATAAAGTAAGGAAGCTCTCTTTACTTCTCGTGGAAAGCGTCTGCTTGCTAAAACCTGCGTATACATACCGACCAGCCCAGCGACACATTCTTCTATGCGGGATGTGCACCAGGTGCACGCTAACCAGTGCCTACCTGCCGGAATGCGAGGCACTGCTGCCGCAGCTGAGCGTTGAGCAAGTGGTCTGCAAGCAGGTGCATGTACTCAATGCGGTTTGCGGCTGTCACTGGAATCGTGGCGCCGTTGGGCTTCAGCTCCTCCACCGTGCTGTTGCCCAGCTGACTTGTCACCACCTGCAAGAACACCAGCACGCATGTTGCACACATACACAAGTCAACTGCATGCAAAAAAAAGAACTTCGCAACGACTTCCTCAAAAGGACACCAAAGGCTGTGTAAAACATACGTTTGTGTTTGCCTGCGCGAATCTCAGCGATTTCTTTACCTGTTCATCATATGCATAATACCATCGTAACTCCATATAATGAACTTCAATATAACGAAATTCTCGATATAACAAAGTATTTAATTTCCTGTCACTTCTTGTCCATAAAACACATTGTATATAGAACCACAATATAACGAAGTGTGTTTATACACGATTTCAATACAGTTGCCGACCGATAAATCGGACACTGCTAATCCAGACATGTTCGGTAATTTGGACAGCTTCGCGGCAATGCCAACGGCCCCAGACTTATTGTGAAGGACGACCTATATTTCGGACAGCCGCTGGCTCTACATTCCATTATTCAGACTCCATCCGTGGCTGCAGCTTACGCCGACTCTGCTGCCATTATCTCCTCTGGCAACCTCGACAAGACATCAAGTATGGCCTCAGAGAGGCAAGTTATCAAATATGGCCTCAGAGATTACACACTAGATGGTAATCTCTGAGGCTTGGCCTTGGTCAGAGCCCTACGCTTCAGAAAATTAACTGCAAATGCCAATCTTGGAGGCTATGCCTAAATTATAGGTCGCATCAACATCGCGATCATCATATCCTCTTCCTGCTATTCCGGCAACCCCATGCATGGCCTGCTCTCGCCATTCTGTTTGATGAGTTTGCCTTTCGGATGGCGTATTATTTGTTTAGTTCGCGTTCCAGACAGTGCTCTGCTGGTTCCAAGAAGCCTTTCTCGTGAACTTATAGACAAGCTGCGTCACATGGCACCAATGCAGGCGCCCTCGCCGTCCGAATGAGCCCGACTCGGCAACTGAAGAGCCTCAACTGCCGCCTACCACAACGAGCTCAAATGCAGACAGACATCATTGTTGACCTGCTAGGCTGTGGTGTGCCGATTTTTGCCGCCGTTACATTTGAAGACTTTGCAGACGTCGACAGCACGGTGTTGTCGTGTGCCGAACTGAACTATGACGAAATAATTGAGCAAGTTCTTCCACTGTCAAATAGCGACTCTAACTCGGATGATGAAGTGCTGTATGCTCCGGAGCCTTCACATGCGGATCTGACTCAAGCCTTTGCAGTCCTTGCATGAGCCTACAGCAACAGCACGAATTTGGCAGAAATACAGGTGTACATGATTGTACATAAGCAGAAGTGTGTGCAGCAACAAATCGACCACTTATTCCTTGCACAGTGGTCTTAAAACGTAAATAAAATTATATTTTTTTTATACATTCATTCTTTTCGGACATTCAATAGTTCAGACTTATTTAGTCCGAATGATCGGTCGTTGACTGTATGATGAAACTTCACTGTGGTCTTGAAAGAATTCCGAGAGATTAACCCTTTCGCTGTCACGGACGTACCGGTACGTCATCGCGCTTCCCCCCCACAGTGTCACTGACGTACCGGTACGTTCTCGCGCGTTCAAAATTTCGCGCCTGAGCGCAAAGCTGGCGCTCCCGGACGTGGCCACGCCATCTGTTGACTCTTCCTACAAGTTCGTATTTTCGCCCCGACCTGTGTTAGTGCATGTATTGAAGAGTACGGTGCGACTGCCACGCCCCCCTCTCTTTTTGCCGAGTGGCGCGGTGGCTCCGCGTTCGCTGGATCATGCGTCGCGCGCGTGTGGTTATGGGTTCAAGGGTTGTTTTGCCATCTCTGCCGGTTTGAAGGTTTTTATTTTTCTTCTGTTGGTGCGTCTGCTACGGCGCGTGAAGTTCAGGCGCACGCATCGCCGTTGCCTCTCCGAAAAGAGTGACTCGATTGCTGCTTTCGCTCTCTCGCCGCACCCTCGCTTCCGACTTGCAGCAGTAAACGTAAAGCCCTTCGAACTTTGTTTTAGCCTTTTTCCATCTCCCTCTTCTTGATCACGCAACGTCGCATTTATCTCCATTGCGCGGGCGACTGAAAGCGCATCCTCCCTGCGCGCGGTTACTTTCGGATAGCTGAGCGGCGCGAGACCATCGTCTGTTCATTGGAGCGGTGGCTCTTACGATTCAGAATACGAGCCGAGCTCGGATTTGGACTCGGACTGCGTCTAACGCGACGAAGAGATGAGTTCCGTATCGTCAGATTCGGATGTTGAACGGATGTTATAGTCAGGCTGATGATGATGATGATGTTTACTAATAACTGCTGCAGAACATTGAAATGTGCATATTGCATTGATTATGTTATTTGTATACCAATCATAATCAAAAATAAATTGCTATGTACATTCCCTGTTATGCTCGTTCCCTGAAACCAAGCTGACACTGGGGGTGCGTCACGGCCAGAAAGGTCCAACAGCGAAAGGGTTAAATGAAAACTTCTACAGATGCAGATAATGAGGTGGTTGAATTCCATTTATTTGATATTTCTTCGTGGCAGCAGCAAAATTTCGTTATACTGAAATCGTGTATAAGAACATCCTGATATATTGAGGTCAAACATACATGGCATTCTGTGGAAAAGAAGTTATAAAAAGTTAAATACTTTTGTTATATCGAGAATGCAACTACAGTCGAACCCAGTCATAGCGATACCGATTTTAACACTATATCAGTTATAACAATGAAAAGCTACTGCACCATCAACTTTTGTATGTCTTCTATGGGGAAATAACCCGCTTACTACAATGTCCCCATGCCACATTATCACTTATAACAATGAAGTCTGGCTGCTGGGTGTCCAGGCCAAAAGGTAATGGAATGCGAAATCCTTGAAAAGAAGCAAGAAAAAGTGAAATGCGAGCCACTGCACGATCGCCCGCCACCCCAACTGCCACCACGCGCTTCTCTCCATGAGAGATGCACGGCAGCCTCGCGCAGATCTCTCCTGTTGCCCTACTATCCCTCAAAACACAAATGGGCTGCACCCAGAGCTCTGTGCCGCACCACCCTCCGAAATTCGAATGGACCTCTCCAACTGCACTGACAACACTGCCGGCGCTGCTCTCAAATTGCTTGCTGGGCCCTCACAGTGAGTTCTTTATACTATGGCCCTCATTCTGCGCAATTCTGCGAACGGATTAAATCACATGCGCTTGTCTTTGTTCGTTGTGTCGAACTCGTTCCTGGCCTTGTTTCTCAGCCTCATTTTACTTGCCGCCGAAATGGAAGATGGCTGATCCGCCCGCGCTGATCATCAGCAATGCACGACGTTGCAAGCGAAAAGAAGGCACACTGCTATAGATTTGGAAATGAAGTGCTTCTAACCGACGAGGCGATCGTCGCGGACATGCTTGCATTGGATAGCGACAGTGGTGGCCATGACAGCAGCGCTGACGCGGTACGGCAAGCTGCCTCAACATTGTCCCCGTGGGAGGTCCTGTAGATGATTCAGTCGCTCATGGGCTTGTTTTCGCGAGGGACCTTCCGCTTCACTATGTAGAGCACCTAGATGCCTTCGAGAAGGATGTCGGCAAGCTTCATATAAAGCAATCACGGGTGACAGACATGCGGGTTTCTCGTGCAAGCCAGTGGGAAATAGGTGGCAAGATGCTTGTGGTGATCACGTCCCAGCATTTCTTCTGGATTTCTCAAGCCGAGATGCTGCCGCGGCAACCTTCTCACATTTTTTAAAAGGAGCCTTTTGGGGACCACCAAAGTGATGCCTCGGCGGAGCTCGTATGTCACTTGCCGCCCATGACCTCTCTTTGCAGTTGTTAATGCAATGCAATATAATCTTGAACGCCAAAAGCTGCGGCTTGTTAACATGTGATCAGAACGCGCAGGAAGCAGAGTTAAACAGTTAAATGAGACAACACAATCAGAAGCTGGATGGCGGAAGGTGGTGGCGAGAACTGGCCTCCCCGCCATTATGGTTTTCTTGAAACAGCTACGCCATCCCCCATTTTGATTTTTTTTTTCATGCAACTCAGTTATAACAATGGAATTTTCGTGGCACTTGAATAATGTGGGTTTGACTGTATATTAAGTTCATCTTATTGGGATTTAACAGCCTAATGAAGGCAGTTTAGTGTCAGATGCAACTTTATCATAACAATGTTACACAGTATTGCCCTGATGCTTTTGTGCCTCAGCTGTAAAGTCAGCACATTTGCTGTCTGAAGGCATGACAACACATGATGCAATTGACACTCGAGGATCAGCGATTGGCAATAATGCAACCTGTCCCGTAATGTTCCTTTCTCTTGAGCCCGAATCACTTCAAATCAGACTTACACACCCAATTTAGCAGCTTGTAACTGCGAGCAACAGGAAGCACTCACAGTGAAGTCCAACCCCAGGTCGGCCACATCACCCTTGTAGCTTTTGAGGAAGAAGAGGTTGCGGTAGACGAGTGGCTCAAGGGATGCCAAGTGGTGTAGGCCGAGGTCGCCACGCCCAGAAGCCACCAACTTGGCTAGAAAGAAGTGTGCCATCGGCAGCTCCACCAGCATTCCCTCGTAGAGAGCCTGTACAGTGGAGCAGCGTCATCAGCGTTGAAGATTCCAATGCTGTTCAACTGCCCCTGTCCTAGGAAAACTGCACCCACGCAGCTACTCCTAAAAACCTCCTAAGCTTCGTCACTACATTACCGAATAACAACATAGTTTCCTTTCCTTTTGTCAACAGATGACGATGTGGTGCATAGTAGCGATGGTGTTCTACTCCTGAGCAAGCGGTAACCAGACTGATTCTAACCTCCATACTCAGAAATGTATCTTTAATGGAAGCTCATGCTTGACTTGATTTACATGATGCCTGTCGTGGACACACCAAAGGAAATGCAATGAGTGTCTTGGGCACGTTCATGCCTCGTGAATACGCTCAAGACTTTTTGACTTTACACTTCTACTTTTCCAAACGTAAATTATCGATTACCTAAGTCAGTTTTGCTGCAATACAGCTGTGTTAAGTGGTGAAGCATATTTGCCATTCAATGACGCAAGCAAAGAGTAGAAAGGGGCACTGTAACGGGTCCAGCATGCTTTCCTGACACACGTGTGCACGCAGTCTTTGGTCACAGTATGAACACTGAGACATCTAATGAGTGTAACCAAGATGTCTAATTAAAATAAAAGCATTGGTTGGTATGCTAGTATCTTCTGTTTGCACTTACTCTCGTCATTGCAATAGTCCACGCTTTCAATTTGTGCATTGTCTTACTTATGTGTTCTTCTCATTGACTTCCTATGAGCACAAAGGCAGTTGCATCATGCTGTGCTATTCATTAACCTTTTTGTATTGTTATGTTCAGTTAAATAGTTCTACTGTGCTAAATTATGGTCTCATTCTTCAACAGAACAAGTCATTAATTCCAATTTGCAGTCGTTCATATGCATATGAGTTTGGAGCCACTTTTCTGCACAACCCCTTTTCGATATTCGATTAGAAGATATTCCTCCCCAAATCAGTATTCAGTTAGAATCACTTCAAACTGAAAATCCACCATTCACCCATGCCTACGTTTAATAGTTTGTAAGACAACTACTTTTACATGCACCTGCCCTGTAATCGACTAAAGGCATACTGATAGGAGGCCCCTCCCCCACCTCCCCCTCCATTGAGATTTACTTTAAGACTTCTTCCTGTAGCACTCATGTACTAAGATACCTATGGATCTTTAGGTTGCGATAATAAACTGTAAACTTCAAAAGAAGTGCCCACCTTGCCGAGAAGACGGCCAACAAAGGAGTAGTGGCGTGCCGCCCGCCCGTCAGCATAATCTGGCAACTGCCCGACAGCTGGGTTCGGGTAGAGACGCCGATCGTGCGTGCACCGGAAGAGGCCCCGGTTTGCATCAAAGGCCGTCTTCATCAGCTCAGCAAGGAACTCCCGTAGCAAACCGCCCCCTGAGAAGTGTCAATGGGCCTAATACTGAGAGGTCCTCACATGGCACGCTATAATCAAGAGTGGTTCGTACTCATCCTAAAAGTCAAATCTTCAAGTCAACGAGTTAATGGCATACAGTTGAACCTGAATATAACGAACACAAATGCAATGAATTGTCAGATACAACGAAGCAAATCCAAAATTTGGTTCTGCATGTTTTATTCCAGTGAGTATTACATAAAGAAACAAAAAAATGCATGATCTGAGGCAATATCTGCAAGTGTCAAGACAATATTTTAGGGGTGTGCGAATACTCATTTCACTGAATCAGACAGTGGATGTTCAAATAATTTGATACGCGAATCGAATACCTACTGTTTTTTATAGTATTTGGTGAAACACCAGGAGTGGTCAGTGGCTTAACGCGGGCAGCCTTTTAATGACACGAGGTCTCAGCCATAACAAAGTTCATCGGTCGGGAAAACCAAAAAAAAAGAAGCAACGCAACGGGACGAAGGGAACACAGCATAAATTTTGGAAAGCGCGAATGCATGTGCAAAGAAGGGGCCAGTTTTCCACCAGAAGGCACACAGACCATATCGGATATGTGTTGACGCACACACGTTCACATAGTCTGGAGTCTTCTCTCCACACGCGAGTTCAAGCACACAAGACGAACATGGCATACGCATGCCATTGGACCTGAACACTGCTTTAACAGCAGTCAGTCAGGCTATTAGACATAATCTGCACTGCTCCCTCGGGCGTCAATGACTAAATTTATGTATTGTGGGGATGCGCGACTCTCAGGCATCCTCTGATATATTGTTTTCTCACATAGCTCCCGTCTCCTGTAATCCAGCTTCGCCGCGTGGCTTTACTCGGCGGTCGGTATGTTTGCAGGGTAGTAAGAGAGATGGCGCGAGTGTTGCTCTGCCAACGCCACCTAACGGCAGGGTTACTTGGGCACAAAAAGGAGAAGGTTCTTCCTCTTTTGCTCGGGGTCGGCAAGCGGCATGGATGTTCTACGCGTGCTCTGATTCATGCTTCTGCAAGACCGTCTCGCGAAGCCTACCCTGGAATAGACGAACATGATCATTCCAACGCACCGTTGTTCGCGTGACCGTACGCGCAAACGACCACGCGTTGGTGTTCAGCATGGGGCGAACATATTCGCTTGTTATCTGGTTGCAGTGGGTGGGACTTTCGCAATTTGTCACGCGCCCATCGGCATGTTTTGTGGATAGCAATTCAGCTAGCATGCATCGATCTATGAAAGGTGCAATAAATGCCCTTGTGATTGTTTGCACTACTGTGTTGTCGTTCCTTTGTCCCAAGAGCACAGGTGAGAACCCCACAGTATATCTATTTGCAGCACTTGCATGATACTCAGAAAACCAACAAACCGTCTTGCCAATGGAAGCGAGTGTACGAGATGGCACCAACGTTGTTCATGGCCACCATCTTTACAACACACCCTATACAGCTGCCTCTCGTTCCCGATGCCATGTGACTACGGTCAAACCCGCATATACGAACTCGCAAAAAAACTGAAATTAATTCGACATATTGTGTAATTCGATAGAGAATGTTTAAAGAAATTGACAATGTACAAAATGCTCCTCATTAAAAAGCGTTCTTTACCTTCTCAACACATATAGAGTGGGCATACAGTCAAACCCGGCTATATCGAACTCGCAAGAAAACGCTTATCAGTTCGGTATAGAGCATAATTCGATATAAGCCTGCTAAATAATTGGATGTCATAAAAGCACATACCATTTATAAAATCACTTTAATGATGAAACTAGCTTAGTTTCGCACGAAATAGACCTGCATTTTCTTCTGCTGGGCAATTTCGCTGCGTGCGACGCACGCACTTTCCCACTTTGTTTAAGGAGTCGGAGCAGCTGAGGCCGCAACCTTCCGCATTCGTGCAGAAGCACCAGACTAGTGCGAGCGCACCAATCACTTCGGAGGATGTGGGCCAAGGACAGTCATTGCTTTCGTCAGTGTGCCCACTTTCACTTGTGCACGGCACGATGTCAGCAATGCAGTCTTCGTTTCCGGGCTCTCCCGTGGTTGCGACACCATCATTTGCGCTCACAAACTCGTCCACTGTTGATTCGTCAACAGCTCGCTCCAAACTTTGGCAACGGCTTCGTCGCATTAATCAGAATTTACAGTCATCACCGAGCACGTGGAAGTCATTACGGCTGAAGCCATTTCGGATGAACCATTCGTACATGACCGTGCGTACGCGTCGGGCGCCACGGGCACCGGGTCGCGAGTTAGGTCGCTTTAGTCATAATTTCCCCCTTCAAGATCATGATGAGAGTGAACCTCGGAATCTTGTACGTTGCTGGGAAATCCGACTTCTCACCGCGTTGGACCCGATTTATGATTTCGAGCTTCACGACGAAAGGCGCATTCTGCCGCTTCATCACGGCAACACTGCAAGAGAAGGCCCACAAGGCGCACACAATGAACCAGAAAAGCAGCGAGACAACTCGCACTTTTGCCATCTTGCACGACAAGGGCACAAGAGCCTCTGATTGGCTGTCTGAGCAAGCGCTGCGGGCGCGCCAGGATCATTTTTTCTGGGGGGTGTCGGCGGCTCCAAGGTAGCGCGGTCACGTGGGGAGAGCGGTTGGATGGAGCCGCGCCGCCGGGTTTTCCCGCCACCGCAAGGGAAAGCCAACTTCCGGGGCACTTTCTGCCGCTTGGCGTTCAATATATCGGGAGTCGCTACTAGTTTTGTTCGATGTAAGCGTAATTTTTGCTATATATACTCATTGTAACTATACCATGTCCAGAAATTGTTTGATATATGGAATAATTCTATGTAAACAGGTTCGATATAGTCGGGTTCGACTGTATTAGCACGAAAAATAGTCACCGATGTTCTTCTGCTTTATTACTTTGAAAGCACTGTTTAGCATACACTTTTCAAAGTTGTCGAGTGACTGGGACTGGGAGCAGCTAGCTGAGCCCACAGCCTTCTATGGATGCGCAGTGGTGGCGAACAATGCTCAGTGCATGATGTGCATTGGAACACGTGGGCGGGCCGGAACTGGTTGAATCCTCGCAGTTACTGTCGCCGGCAAGATCCCTAGCCAGATCAGCAACGATGTCTTCGTCAGCGAGTGCTCCGGTAGTAGCAACAGGGCCAACGGAGACAGTCTATAGTCTATAGCTGCAGTCCCATCACAAACGGCACCTGGGAATTCGGACAAATCACCAAGTTCCTCGAATGCTTCATCATCGTCGAGGGTTTCATCGTAATTTTCAGATGACCTTGCACCAGCCTTGCCGGAAACACAGAGTCCACGATGACGGAAACAATTTGGAATTGTTTCTTTTTTGACGTCATTCCACAATGCATTCAACATCGTTAGTGTGTCCAGAAGGTCAATTTTTCAACTCCCGGCCAGTGTGAAGGTTTCGCAATAGCCACTGCACAAGGCGCTTTCTGTAGCCTGCCTTCAGCGCACAAATGAAACCTTGGTCTAAAGGCTGCAGCACTGACATTATGTTCGGCGGCAGCAAACGAAGTTCGATGTTGCTGACGCTGACCTTGCAATGGTGAGCAGAACAATTATCAATGAGTAAGCAGACTTTTTTGTCTTTGCTTACCAGGTCGTCATCCCCGGACTTCAGCTACTTGCCAAAAAGTTTGCTTGCCGTCCAAACTTTCCTGTTGGACCTGTAGGTCACCGGAACAGAGAGTACATTCTTTAGGCACCGCGGCGATTTGCTCTTTCCAATCATGAGTGGTTGAAGCTTGGTCGGTCCATAGACGTTGGTGGTGAGCAACACTGATATTCAGGCTTTGTTGACTTTCCCGCCGTGGGACTTGTCATCACGACACGCCAGCGTTTTTTTGGGGGGGGGGAGCATTTGCCAGAACAATGTGGTCTCATCGGCCTTAAGTATATCACAGGGATAGTACGTTGTCGTGACGTCACTGTAATTTTCTTCAATCCATTTGCGCACGCTGCTGACGTCCACCGCGCAGCTTTCACCAGTGAGAGCTCAGCCAACAATACTGTGCCGCTCTTTGAAACGCTGCAGCCAACGTGAACTGCCTTTGAAGTCGGGTCTGTTGAGAATGAAAGCGAGATCCCTTGCTTTCTGTTCAATTATAGGGCTAGGAACAGGGATGTTTCGCGACCTAACATCGAGGAAGCGCTTATACGCTTATACACTGCTGTTTCCATGTTTTCAGATGCAGCCGTGCATACTCGTCGAGCTCCGGTAGCACCTGGCCTCTTGTCCGCCTTAGCCCTAAGTTGGCCTTATTTTTTAATATCGTACTCTGCATGCTTCTTGGGATGTTGTATGCTGTGGTGACATCCTACTTCTTTTTTCCACGTTGAACTCTTCTGATAATCTCTATCTTTGCTGATATTGTCAAGTTCTGCCATTTCACGGCAGCCATCTCTTAACGGAGCGGATGAGCACTGCATTCCGAGGACGCGACAATGCGCATAATCTTGCAACTGAAAAAAAAACAAAAAAACTTGGAATAAATCCTGGGTTTTGCCTCCTGAAACCATGATTTAAATATGAGGCTCACCATAATGGGAGACTCCAGAAGGTTAGACCGCCTGGGGTTCTTTAGCATACACTTAACATTTTAAGCACATGGGTGCTTTCGCATTTCACCCCTATTGAAATTCAGCCACCGTGGCCAGGATTTGACCCCGCAACCTCGTGCTTAGCAGCCCAACACCATAGCCATAAGCTGAGCGCTGAACAGTGAAGCAGTTCAAGCGATCACAAGCAGGCACACGTGGCTGTGAGAAAGAGAGGTGGGTCGAACCACTTTTTCTAGGGGTTGGCTGTCTGAGGGAGCAAGAGCAGTGCCGCATGCACCCAGTTGGGCTAAACTACTTTGTCTGAGAGGGGGGTGTCGGCAGCAGGCCCGGCCGCTACGCAGGAAAGCCAACTTCTGGAGCAGTTTTGAACTGCCTGAAATTCGATATATCAAGAGCGGCTGCTATTTTTGTTCGATTTAACTACACTTTTTGCTATATATTCTCACTGTAACATTACGGTGCTCAGAAATTGTTCAATATATGGGGTAATTGAATGTAAACGAGTTCGATATAGTCGGGTTTGACTGTGGCATGCTGACCCTTTGCGTGGGTAATGGACGAACACAGGGTCTGGTGAGGAAGTACTGTATTTACCCTAATATAATGCGCACCTTTTTTCTGAGGAAACGGGTCTGAAAATCACCTGCACATTACAATCAAGTATGAAACCAAAACCGCATTTGTGGAGTTGGTAACAGCTTACCATCAGAGATGTCAGATGCAGTGTCATCACCATCACAAGATAGCAACAGAGCACATTTTGTGAAGGTTGCCATCGGTTCATTTTGTGCCGAACTACGATCTTGAGTGGAATTATCGGCCAATAACTTTAGGAGATGCTAACATTCTCGCAAGATTTCACATGACCCGGCACTGGATGCACCAGCTTAATTGGCCGCCAGCTATTGCACTGTGCCAAGCTCGCTATCTACACACAGTGTCAGACAAGTCTGACAGATACTTGATCAGATCAGACATACCTTGACAAGTCCAATGCAGTGTCTCGTGAAAAATATAGTAGTAGATCTCTAAAAGTGATTGCTCGAGAATATCCCCACTGTAAACTTCGTATCTGTGGCCAACAAAGTGTAAATGGTGAGGACGACGCACCGCTCTCATAATGAATGCTCATTTAAAGAAAGTTTCTTTTTAGTGAAGGGAAATTTTACACCTGTTGTGTTTTTACTGATTGCAAAGGTGGGGAGATGCTATTTTTTTTTCATAGGTCAGGCAAGTGTTACATTCAGTGCACAATACATTCAGGAGCACTTCCATGTTTAAGCCCGCGAAAATTGGATACACATTACATTTGGGCCACATTAGAATTGAATAAATGTGGTAAATTCATATTAGAAACACATTAAACAAATGTCCATCAAGATGATGTAGGCTTTCGTGTAGAAACTGAGAAGTCTATCCCCTTTGAGAACACCTTGACGTGTTTCTATGAATTTAGGAGAGCACTGATGAAGCGAGCTAGCCCAATGGCGAGGGCAGAGAAAAACGCCGAGGTTGACTGCATAAATGTGATTAAATGCATAAATGTGATGTAAATTTGAGCATAGTTAGAGGCCTCAGTGAGCAGCTACAAGAATGCCTTGTGTAAGGCTCGCACACTGAACAAAAACAAGGAAGAAGAAGCAGAGGCCTTAAACAAGTAAATCTGGCACTTTGTCACGTCCCTGTTTAACTGTTGTGGGAAGCCACTGCCTCCTTCTCACCGTCAATGCCTGCTTCCTCAAGACCCGCCACATTGACGAGTTGAACACGCAGTCGCAACCTGAGGTTGGGTTCGCCCGAAAGTTTCTCAAAAGCGTCCTCGTAGATGTAGTCCCGCCGCACCATGACCTCTATCTGGGGGCCCAGGAGAAAGTGAGACTGCTCACGATTGTTCTCTGACTTGTCGCGTGCTATCAGGCTCTGCAGCACCTGCGAGATAAGCGTCATAAAAGTTGGAATGACAACTACAGTGAGTACAACAACATTATTAGAACTTGTAGCTGGGCTAGCTGGCAGTTAATCTTGGCAAAAGCTCAAGTACATACACACACACAGACAAAAAAGAGAAACTCGCAAATACCTGCACATAAATGCCCAGAGGGGGGAAGGTCAGTTCTGGGTGTTTGTGTGTGTGAGTCTGCTTTTTGGAATATTGTTACGTGGAAGCACAGTACGTAAATTATTTGCATGGTGTATTTACAAGGGATAGCAAGCACTGGCCAACAGGGAAGCCAGACAACATCAAGCAAGGCACATCGTCGTCCTCAGATCAGCCAGAGGCCTTTATGGGTACGTCCCACTGAATCCAAGTGTCCACATCATCATCTTCGAATAGCATGTAGCAATATAAAGCTTTTACCGAAATAACACTATTGACAATATTGGGCGTACTTCATTTTTTACTGTATAATCCGCGCTTGCAAATAGCCTCTTGAGACCTACAGCACATACTTAATGCCAGTGCACGCCCATTACAATGGACCTGCATACAACATACTTTCCGATATGATAATTTATGGATTTTATCGGCACAAGGGCCGGCCAAAGAGTGCCACGCAAAACATAATGAATGGATTGTCAATGGTTTAATAAAAGAAGCGAGTTGTTAAAGGGAGATGTAACATGGCTGTAAACACCCCTAATCTAAAGTGTTGCACAATGCCGGTTCCCGAAAGTCAGCTTTGCCGTATTACAGTGGTGTTATACGGGCAAGCATACTAACCACTGTCACAGGACAAAAAATGTATTCCTTAAATATACATGCACACACCCGCTGTCTCCTGTCACAGTAAGACACCCAGATGACTAAAGCGTTGCATAATGCCAGTTCTCGAAAGCCAGCTTCGTAGCAACATAGCTCTGTTATGCAGTCAGGCATATGCAATGTATTGCAGTGAAGCGCACCGAGAGTGCGAAGAGGCCGCTGTCATGGGACATAAAATGTATTTCTTAATCATGCACTTGCACAGTCGCTGTCTCCTGTCACTGTAGAAGCACCAAGGCACCTAATAGTTGTACTGGCAGGCCTTTAAAACTATTTCAGACGTGGCCTGTGGCGATTTGAGCCCACGAGGACAGTTATAGGCGTGCGCTCATTTTTTTGGACTGCGTAATTTAAGTTTTAGCAGTCCCCAGGAAGTCCGAAAAATGGGACATTGACTGTATTCGAGTTGAGCAAAAAGTCGAATCAAACAAAGTTGAATTAACAGGATTCAATTTTATTTAACATAAATGAATGTTCAAAAATCTCAAATGTGAATTCCAAATCGAATCTGAATCGGAATTCGATTTGTATTTGAAATTTCCAATATTCAAACATGTATGCTGATTACTTATCTCGTCTGGGTCATTCAGATGTGTGCAATGGCTACTGCTGTAGTGTAACTCCACTCACCCTAACACGAATAGGAAACGGCACCGCAAAGGGCATCTCCTGGAGGATCGCCGCACTGCGAAGCTCGGTGGTCGTGAGTGGTGGCCCACCTTCCTCTGAAAAGCCATAAGGGGCATGACAAGTGTCTTACATTCATTACATGAAGTTGCAACACTGAAGCAGTCTCTGTGAAAGAGTGCTTAAAGGGCAAATGCAACAAAATTTCACTTCGACTAAAATCTTTAAGCTTACTTATAAGTTTAACCATATTTAACTATGTTTAAACAAACCTAACATGCAACTTTCTTTCGAAAAATAAAAATGGGTCCAAAAATTGCCTGTGCATGACAATCAGGTACAAAACCTGCATTTGCAGCACTGGCAAACAGCTTGCGGTAAGAGCCGTCAGACACTGCATCATCACCATCATGAAATGGCAGCAAAGCACATTTTTTTAAGGTTGCTGCGGGTTCATTTCCTGCTTGACCACGATCACTTTCGGAGTTAATATCCCTTGTGCGAAATTTCTCGCAACTCGGCACCGGATGCATTGACGTATGCAGCCACCAGTGTTTCTGGCAGTTGTACCAAGCTCGCTGTCTGCGCAGAGTCCCGGAAACACTCCCGGCCGCATATTTGGACAAGTTCAATGCAGAGTCACGTAAAATTTCATGAATGTGACGGCAGTACCTATCGCTCAAGAAATGCTCAAGTTATCGCTCAAGAATACCACCCTGCGTGGTATTCTGGAAGTCTGGCCATCGCAGCCGGGATTTGATACCATGACCTCGCACTTAGCAGCGCAACAACATAGCCGCTAAGTCACCACAGTGGTTAGGTGATAATAACAAGAACAATCAGCGCAGTACGTAACTTGATACACCAGTCTTTCCCAACCCGAGAACACTAGATAATAAGAATAACGAAAATGGTGAGGCTATAACACAAGACAATACAGAGTTTGGCATGCCAGGAGCTCTGCTTGCTTTAAGAAATGCAGAATGACAATTCACTGAGAATAAAATAAAAAATATATTGAAAGAGAGCCTTAAAATTAAATTCTGGGGTTTTACAAACCAAAACCACAATCTGATTATGAGGCACGTCACAGTGAGAGCTCAGAAACAATTTTGACCACTTAGGATTCTTTAAAGTGCTCCTAATATAATTACATGGTGTTTTTGCATTTCGCTTCCACATCGCACCCAAGACTGAGTACAGCAGAGTAACACCATAGCAACTAAGTTACCGTGGTAGGTGTCTAGATGGCATTCGTCTGTCTACAATGCTTATGGAAAAAATGGGCTCAAACCTAAATACATTAGGACATAATTAAAGTGTTAGCGGGTGCTAGAGTAACATACCAAGCTGTTTTCGAGTCAGCGCTGCAGCACCGCATGTTGGTAGCCGTTGAATTTCCAGGTTCCAGCCTGGCACCTGCAAGAGGAAAGCTGAGCTTAAGTGACACAAGAATGAAAAATTAATAAAAAAATTGTGAAGAGTAATGGAGAAACAGCACTGCGATCCCTTAAAGGGACCGACAATTGGCCAGAATGTGTTGAGAGACGTTGATGGAAATGAAATGCCCATGATTTAGAGTGATAAAAACCCAGGATGCTATTCGCGGTTTAAGTAGGAGTAATAATTTCAAACAGGCAAGGAAATTTCAAAAACCGGTAAGTGGTGCGAACAGGCAGTGAAGCGTTGCTACTTCGGATGTAGTACATAAAATTACTGTGCGTGAAGTCGGCTGTTACTAATCCTCCTTTATTGACAAGTGTTGCGGCAACATAACAAAAACGAACTTTTTTCGTGCCGAGTTTCAGTATTGAGTACGAAGTTTCTAGCTATATGTCTTTGGCCAACACTGAATGACTGGCAGCAAGCATCATTTGTTGGTTTAGAGCAGGGCCACAGGACGAGGATGAAGTTTGGCACGCGACTCACTGTCTTGTCAAAACAAGGTCAGAGGATACAGACTGATCCAACATATCCAGCTGCAGTGTTGTCACATATGTGATGTAAACGCAAATGAAATATGCACCTATGGTTCACGTATGATGAGAGCTGTCTATACAAATTGAAAACGAAGCCTTAGGTGGCTTGGGGTGAAGCCCACTTCCAGTTTCCTGCTTAAGGTTTCCCCCTATTGCTGAAAAAAATTTCCGCAAAATAGTTTCTTTTTGTTGACTATGCTTATCCTTGATGTGTTTTCCATATTTAGATAGAAAATGAACATTCTTTTCTGGGTATTTATATGCCTTGTCAATAAAGAGTTAGGTACCGCATGCTTATTGCTTAAAATTGCAGTTCATATATTATTATGCTTTTTTATTCTATTTGGATGACGAAGTAAAGAAGATAGACTCGCCATCCCGGCCCTCGAAAAGTGGATGTCCAATGAAGCTGTTGAAGACCACCACTACAACCGCTGAAGGGGGGTACGCAATGCTTCATTGCTCAATTCCTCCTGTGGTGCCTTATTCAGCCACAGGAGAATGTGGACGTGCGGACTTCCACTGTGCTGGAACTCCACAGCAACACAACCTCATAGCTGCTCAGGAGTCCTAACTATGTATTGCCTACTCACAGTGGTAGGCTGGTTCTTTTATATATGAAAGGCTAACATCACTCCTCACGTTGCAAGCTGCCATCGCCGCGGACACTTGCGCAGCAGTAATCTTTACCAGGAAACGTGCGTTGGGAGCGCTACATGATTTGCATTGTTAGCAGGAGTGCCTTATCAGCTATGTTGTTTGGATGCTTGTTTTTTATTGAAACGAATGTTGTGCTGTATGCTGTATGCGTGATACCAAAGAATGTATGCACTTTTCGCTTCAATCCCTGAAAGCTTTTTCTTGAGGACAACATCGCAAGAAATCCCGACCACCTAGAGGCTAACAGCTTCGCTGTAAAAAGTCCACGCTAATGAGCAGCGCTCGGGTCCCTCGGTGCGTACGGCGACGCACATGATTGGTGTTGTATACGTGTGAAATTCTGAGCACGCGTGTTAGCTAAGATAATTTATTCCTCCTTGCTCAGATCTACGAGGGACGACGTGCTTTCAAAATCAAAAGCGCACACATGACTATGGCAACATGCTGAACTGCGTATCATGTGTAAAAGTGTCATTTCACTTTGAAGAACTTGGCTTAGCCAAAAAACACAAAGGCTGCTTGACAGGAAACCACAAAGGCACGTAGCTATTATGTAGAAATAATTTAAGACTTTAAGAATTTATGCTGAAGATACAGTGCAAAAATTACACATGGACAAAAGGGAGGCCACATGACACGAGCATTAACAAATGGACCTCTATATTGGAAGAATGCATTTAAGCACAAAATAAAAACATTGACTGTGCACTTGTACTGCACATAAGTTTTACTGTAGAAGGGCATAAGTTTCTTCACAAAGCACGGTGAGCAATTTATGCAAGGAAACAATATCTACTTGAAACTCCGATGGTAGAAGTCACGAGAATGCACTGCCTTCAACTGCTATATCACACAGTTCAATGTGAACTCCGCGTCAACGTGAAGCGTTGATATTTTGACTGCAACTGCAGGACATCAATTTAGGCTGTGTCACACAGTTGGCACTTTCAGCCTACTCGCACTGTACACACTTTCATCATAGCGCCCAGTAAACAAGCACACAAATTTGGCAGGCATTCACGGTAGCTGCCAGACCATCGCCCACAAATTCAAGCAGCACTTATACAGCTGTATGCGTTGTGCATAATGATCTCACGGCAGACCACCGATCATGTCTACTGGTGCAAACGTACTAATGGATAGTTTTCCCCGACTGATTGCTGCTTGCCTCCCGGTAGCTGGCGGTGAATTCTTACCGCGAGCATACTTCCAAGGACAGCAGGCCTAACCCATGACACTTTGTTCGGAGCCAGCCACCAAAATTACAGCTTGGTTCCAAATTGGTGGTGATCTCTCCAAAGTGGCGATATGGCACTCGGAAAGTCAAAAAATGGCATTGCTAATGAGATTATGGACGACAGCCCAAATGGCAGCAACTTTTTTGACTGCTGCCTTGCTTGCAACGTTGGCGAAACACATAAGGCCCAAAAAATTCATGACAAACCATGCGGTATTTCTTATACAACTGCTATAGACAGGTATGGAGAGAGAGAAAGCTGCTCACCCGATCGGGGCAGATGGCTGTCCGAGGTGAAACCCAGTGGCCATCGGGGCAGAAGGGGCGCCTTGAGTCCCGAGCGTACAGCTGTCGTAGCAGTGAGACTACACACTGCAACCACGTGAGCAAACAACATGAAACGACACATTAAGACTGTGTGATGGTTGCATACAATGCTGAACAGAAAGAAAATAGAAAAGCACCGAACATGTGAGAACTTCATTACGAACACAGTCACAGTAGAAGATAGAACTATCTGAGCCAGTTCTCTTTCACTAGGTATTGGTTCTAAGCTCCTAAAACAGGTCTGGAAGCTGAAGTGAGAGAATGCTGCATGGTGGCATTATATAAAGTTGTACACCAACAACATATGAGCATGTTACCATAGCACATTTAAGGGCTAAACCTCTGCACAATGGAACTCATAAGAAGGCTAAACATTATAAGCAACTTACATGGCTGTATTCATTCAAAGGTACAATCGCAAGCCTTGCAGTACCAACACTTTTGCAAGATACAGAGGAGCCCCGATAATATAACTTTATCGGGACTGCGTGAGAGCATTGTATATTCCGGACGTCACATAATCCAACCAACAAAAATTGTATATAATACGCAGTTTTGCATGACAGAGTTGAGATGAGCTTCAATTTGAACCCTATAGGCTAATATAGTAATATGTAGGACTCGAAACGAAAACCGGCAGGAAAGTAAATACAAAAAGAATACTGCAGTCCAGGTGCCAATCATGCTTCATTGGAGGCATTTAGCATAGCATGTACTGTGATCCCTGAACCCGCAAGCATGCTAAAACGTCTTTTTTTCTCATTTGCATGCCTTAAATATATTGGTCAGTTTCTTATAGACATTCTTTGAGCCATGCAACAAGAGCTTTCTTTCAAGCACAGCAAGATCTGCAATGCGGTCATCTAGAGCGTCGCCTCTGCAGACGAACCTCCGGATGTTTTCGATACCACATAGCAGGTCCACAAGCACAGGCACAGGCACAGCAGCATCTGTGGCGTCATACTCGCCCGAAGTGGCAGCCAGCAGTGCTGGCATGAGGCAATACCACCTAACATGTTCTGTCTCATACGACGACCTGCGCGAAACAGGGAACCTAACAGACGCATGAGAAGTCTTGCGTGCTTGTATGTAGACAAAAAGTTCCAAACTGCGTGCCTGAACACGCCTATCCAATACGATCTGCATGCCTTCCAGTTGCTGATGGATTTTTCGGACTCCCAAAATTCAGACTTGATGGATATTCCAGACTTAATAAATACACCGTCAGGGTTCCCACAGTGCTAACACATTTGTGCAACCAAATTTTTTGACAAATTTAGGCCCCAAAGTTTGATTTTCCGGACTAAATCGCTCATTCCGAGCCATGCTACCCGATCTTGGAGGCCGCTATGTTGGATATTCCACTGGCCCGCTTTATAGCCTCCAAGATTGGGAGACACATGCTATCGATATAGAGCACGTACTATCCTCCGGTCTAAGAGGCCATGCCCGCTCTTCCTTGGCTGACAAAACACTCAGGTCGTGATTCTGCACATGGTGTTCCCACAGAGCAGGTGTGTCTGAGAAACATTTGTGGCATGTTTGTGTGAGGTTGTGCGGCTTCACATTTCCTTATTCTGTGCTGCCTCTTGCACCTTCACGAGAGCCAAGTGGTGTAGAGAAGCGTGGCTCGTTTCTTCGCTCTCCATGGCGATCTCTGTTGGCGGAGATGGCCAACACAGTAATGCACTTGGCGACTGTGTCCAGAGACCATGGAGGCGACATCACTCTTGCACAAATCCAAGCAAATCCGACTGCCTACAAGCGCAGTATGAGGCAGGGCATTATAAGACATTTTCTGCCGCTCCAAGCCGAATAAATTTTTGGACTGTTCGAATTTTCGGACAATTTTTCAGTCCCCCCGTGTTTAGGAAAATTGGGCAGAATGTTCAATTGGTTCGACCTCCGGACATTCCTTCACGCTTTTCATACGTGTTTGGACACCGTACACTCCAAGTGATATTCTCTGGTGATCACTTTTGAAGATAAGTTTCACTTTCGCGAGAGTTGGCACTGGACGGGTCGAAGTACACCACGGACAGCGTTCTTGGCATAGCGCCAGAAACCCTGTTGACCATATCATAGCAGTACAAGCGGATGCATATACCCTATATACTTGTGTATTGAACGCACTCTTTGAAAAAACAAAAACAGAAATGAAGCAAAGTAGGGGGGTGCGCTTATTACACGAGGTAGGAAACATTTTCGAAACAGCAAAAATTGAAAAGTGAGACGATAATTACTTTAAAAATGCATTTGTTAACTTATCTTTGCAGTAAAAAATAGACATTTGCTATTTACAAAGCGTAACAGCATTTTTATTGCACTTCACTCCCCATCACAATCACCAGACCTGTCGTCCAAATCGCTTGGCGCTTCATCCACATTGTGGTTCCACAACAGTTGGTCCTCACAGCTGCTTCTGGCAGTCTGACATTATCGCAAGGATCATGTTAAGGCGCTGCTTTTCAGCACCTGTTGTTGTGACAAGCATGCAGTGCGTGTCTCTTTCCTCGACCGTCCTGCGCATCTGCATGTCAAAGTTTATTGGTGTCCGATGAGCGTTTCCCTTTTGTGAGGAGATAAACTCTCTGTCCTGCAGCAGGCGCATAACTCGACTTTCGGTCCATCGCACACAGCGACGTCAAATTAAAAGATCCTAGTCTCTCCAAAAAACTACGGCATGGCCATTTGATTGTGGGACTGCACAGTAGCAAAGTTTGGGATGCGATTATGCATATGCGGCGGGAAACAAAAATCCAAATATTTTGGGGGTGCACTTATTATGCGAGTGCGTTCATCATGCGAATGTATACGGTATCTCTAAAAGAAAACGTGGAGGAGTGTGGGCAGGCAGTCAACACAAAAAGTGGCAAGAGAAAGAAAGCACAATCAGGCTGCACCGAATGTACAAAGGTGGGTGGCAGTTGAGCGGCGTGAAGAGGGGGAAAGGAAATGAATGATGAAAGGGCAGTGAATGTGAAGAAAGGAAAAAGGAGGCTATTATCATTATTTGATACAAAAACACACAACATACAGAAAGAGAATTAGAGAATGGGAGGCTAGGAGGAAGTGTCTGAGCTTCTCACATGCGAAGGGGTGCTCTCTCTCTCTCTTGATGGAGGGGTGCTGCCGAACGCTAGCAGCACTTCTCACCTGTCCGCTGTTGGTTTTGCAACTTAGCACAGGTTGCCGTATGACAATAGACGCGCGTAATCTCGTGTGGTATAATCAAGGTTATTTAATGCATCGTCTCTATGGGGAGCTTGCTGGGACTGCATCAATGCATCATAAAACCTGGGATGTCGAAAAATCGGGGGTTCTATTGGGGTTCCACTGTACCAAAAAAGACATAGTTGTAACTATGTCTTTTTGATGACTATGTAACTATGTCACATAACTATGTAACTATATAACTATGTTTTATAACTACGTAACTATGTCTTACAACATAACATAGTTGTAACATATGGGACACAAACGTGGAGGTTGACAAAGAAGCTTGGGAAGCTAAGGAATGTGCAACAGACACTGAAATGAAAGATGATCGGTGTCGGCAGAAAAATGGCAGTACGTATTAAAAAGCTAATGGGAGTGCAGCCGACAGTACGTATTAAAAAGCTAATGGGAGTGCAGCCGACACTGTAGTTGACATTAAGATGTATAAATGGAGCTGGGCAGGACCAGTAGTGCGAAGGGCAGATAACATGAGGCAGACTAGTTACAGAATGGGAGCCAAGAAAAGGGAAGTGCAGTCAGAATGGCATGGAATTGGGTGGTGTCATGAAACAAGGAAATTCGCAGGCATAAGACGGAATCAGCTAGTGCAAGGCTACGGTATGTAAGAGATTGTTGGCAGGGGCCTTCGCCCTGCGGTGGACATTGCTGCTGCTGGTGCTTATGATGATGCAGGCACAGCATTCTCTCTCTTACCTCAAACATGGGCCTCCACAGGGTCTTCAAGTACTGCAGCTGCTGGGGTGTCAGGCCGGTCCGGGTGTCGGGAAAGCACAGCTCCAGTAGCCCCAGGCAGAGCTCACGCAGCTGCGCGATCAGTGACACCAGCTCGTCCAGCGAGAAGGGCATTGGATCCCCCGCAGCTGCACATGTAGACAAAAAACGGTCATGACATGGTGAAATAGTGGTGGTACCCGTAAGTAGAGGTTATGCAGAGAGTCTACAAATGAACGAAATGCGAGTGCTGTGGTTTCTGTGCTGAACGCAGGATACAGTGGGAGAAGGACAAGTGGACCATCTTGGCATGCAGTAGGCAAGATAAGGTGACTGTTAGCACAGCCCGTGCGACACCGTCATTGTTTGTAACAATGGGAGGAAAAATGTCACTTTGTTGAAGAAATTAAACAACTCTAGCATTGGTGAAGGTCTAATGGCACTGTGCAGACAATGTGGCAGTGTTTTATCAAGTGCTAGGAACCTTGCCTACTTTAACAAGGGAATGACTTAATAACTAGGGAACTAGGGAACTATGAGCTTCGTGACTGGTTGGAAAAAACAACCTATGTTGTGAAAGTGGTTCTTGCAAACATGCTAGTCAGAATGCACAGCAGATCCAGCACAAAGCCGCAATGGATGAGACGGGTAAACACAACAAAAATTGCTTACACGCTAAAAGTTTACTGCACACAAATTCAAGCTACAGTCAAGTTCTGCTAATTTGAGTCTGACGGGCCCGACAAAGCTAACTGAATTACCTGGCAGGCCGAATTAAAGAAGAGGCAGAAAACATGACGAAAAACATCGCTGATGCATTTGGCAATACACATCCGAGTAATTTTAAATACGTACATTTCATAAGGGAATGCGCACCCACATTTTGTGGGTTCAGTGTAGAAAACTAATGTAGAAGTGACAGAACTCCTGAACCACATAGAAAACTAATGCGCACCAACATTTTTAGAAAAAAAAAAAAAGAAAGGTACCATGCTTTCGATTGTGGCGATAAGAAGCTGAAACCATTCAACTTTTCCTTCACAAAATGGAAATCCATTTACACTTAATGCCCATCTTCATCACTGTCGTCCTACACATGGTCCCTTGCACATTTGATATTCTGTATTTATCAAATCACTCTGCAACAAGTGCCAAAGGGATGACTAAAAAGGATTACTAGGGATGAAAATCGGGATGACTAGGGATGCAACTAGGGATGAAAGGTAGCTCATGTCTAAACTAACCATTTTGTTAGTTCGTCCTGCAACGTAAAACGTGAAGAAGCTTGTTGTTGGTCAGACGTCAGCAAACAAAATGCAAAGCTTTGCTCAAAGCCATCACTACAATAAAATCAAGACTCACGAGACTCGTAGAACTCGACATCGTGCAGCGTTGGTAGCAAGTGGGCCAGCAGGCTGCAGAACAGGTTCAGCTGGCTCGAAAAGGGCTCGGCCCAGTTGTCCGGCGGGCAGATCCCGGATGACAGCAGCTGCATAACCGGCGTCCCGCCAGGCCTGACAGAAAAGGGATAAGCGCACCTTTGTTATCCCAACGACCATGCAGAATAATACAGAACTGTAAGAAAATTACTGGGAAAATAGATCGCTGAAAGAGTGACACATTAACCATAACAGAGGACACATACCAGTGCTTGCATCTGTAATTTTCCTTTCTTTGCATGTCATTGTCAGAACACACTATTTTCCATAAGTAATCCATTCATAGTATTGAAGAGCAAAAAGTTGCAGTTTCGCCCAAAAGGTGAAGCATCGATTACAATAGCAAATTAGTGGACAGCTATACAAAATAAGGTTGGTAGTCTTATCAGCCGTATAAACTTGTAAACGTTCGCTTACTAAAGCTTACTCACTAAGATGCTAAGGTCACTAAGTGACCATGTGTATGAAAAAACGGGCGAATAAAACTGTATTGTATTGTATTGTATTGTAAATCAACAAGCACGGTGTCACGTGGACACAAGCAAACATGAACACATCTCACTCGATGACTGCGGAAACTTGCAGGCGATATGCTGGAGCGAAGAAGCATGGCAGCACCAGCGAGTGAATTGACCTTCGTGCTGCTTCTTGCTTTAATGTGAACTAAGCGGCGAAAGCACAACACACACAAAGCTGTCAGCCCTCGGCACACTCTGTCCGTATCGCAGATCACTTTCAAGATAGGGGCAGTCTTATTGCAAGCAATGGCTTGGTAAATCCAGAGAGAGAACTGGAGATGGGCTACAACACTACCTTAAAATGTGAAAACACACAAAAGTCGAACGTCACACCAACGTCTTCGATGCGGCAACATCGGCACATGATGACACAATGACAATGCTTCTGTGTCGTCCAGTGGTCATTTCATTGGATTACAGTCAACGACTGAATTTTCGGACGCCCAAATTTTCGGACATGCCTGATATTTCGGACGTCTTCGCGGCACCGCCACGAGCCCCATAGAATCAATGTATAAGGACATCTGAAGTTTCGGACGCTCGAACCCCCCGCCGTCCAATTTTCCGGACTTTTTGACGGACGGAAGGAATTTTTGGCTCCTCGCGCAGCGCCCTTGAGAAGGAAATCCACTTGCAGCCGAAGCATATCACCGCTTTGAAGCACAACTAGCCGAATCTAGTCGTCACACACTGATTTGGTCTGGCCACGCTGGCTATGTTCATCGCCGCACTTCCGCCTCCGGCGGAGTTTCCGGAGCGGCGACATTTTGTTTGTTTGTTTGCGCAGGCCACGTTTTGGCTAGCGTGGTGTGTGGTTGTCTGTTGTGTCAAGTGTGCTCTGCAACGCTAGGCCTAGGTGCTTCGACGCTCGTGAGCGAACTCCACTGTTCGCAACTTGAGGATTTCGCTTGCCTTCGATGGCGCCCACTCCGTCTTCATCATCCTCGCCGATGGACTCGAAGCGCGGAAAGCAGTACCGTCGGACGACGTGATCAACGACCTCCGCTCTGCTGGGGTTTCCATACCCACGGAAATAACTTTTGAACAGTTTGTTGACGCTGACAACGAGCTCGACTTCCGCGCAGAACTGACTGACGAGGAAATAGTCCGTCGGGTTGTGGGGGATTCAGAAGACTCTGATGTTGAAAATGAGGAGCCAATGCCTGCGCCACCTACAGGCGCCGAGTTGACGCGAGCACTGTTGACTCTTTCATCGGTGTACAGTGCTGACATGACCCTTGCTCAGATCGAGGCGAATATGATCGCATGCAACCGAAACGCCGTCAAAACAACAATGAACAAGTTCTTCAAGCCACTGCAGCAATAACACCGCCAGCCCGACGATGCACATGTACATAATAAACCGGCAGTCGGCTGCATACAGAGTTTTTGAACGCCTCTTTTTATAGTCACTTCACTGATGCTGTGGCAGGGTTTCGGAAGCCTGTTACTTCGCCCTTTACCTCTAGATCTGAGAAAAAAATAAAAAGGGTGCGTTTTTTTGCATACATTCATTTTTTCGGACTGCCTGAATTTTCGGACGTTTTTACGTTCCCTAGAGGGTCCGAAAAATCGGTCGTTGACTGTACCTCTGTTGGCACAAACAGTGAGGCAAGCAGACCTGTGATTCTCTGTAGCGTAGCACTCTGTGGTAGGCAATCTCTACGTTCAGCATCAATGAGGCACAACACATCTTTTTGTCAGGTGGCAGACAGCTTGCTGTTATCGCAGGAGGCAGTGCTTTGATGTGTTTCCTTTTTAGTGTTTGCAATGGTTACCCTTTACTAATTAGGTAGTGTGTCAACCATTTTAGACTGTTGTAGATGGCAATCGATCAGTGAGAGCTGGAGCAATGCGCTGGTAACAAAGCACATGCAAATACTGCTTCCCTTCAATTGGGTGTACAAGTGGGTGGACATCAAGGCAGAAGTCGCCGATCTGCATGCCGAGAACACTGCCTGCTGCAGCGAAAACTTGCCCTTTCAGGGTTAAATTTTTTTGCGCAAGAATTTTTATTGCAGTTTCCAGTAGTAGGAAATGATTGAAAACTGATTAATACAGCAAAAATTTATTGCAAGCAATATTTTGTCTCAAAAATACTTTACTCCCGAAAATACACTACAGAGTAAGAGATTCAGCAGAATGTCTAGCAGAATTTATGGCCATCTATTTTTGTACCAAAAACACGTTTCATCAGTAGAAGAAACGCTTCTGAAGTTAAAAATAAAGCTTATTAGTATCTGAACTTCGGCTGCGCTGCGTTAGATCTAAACTAACGGGAATACGACAGTGACGGTTGTAAAAAAAACGATAGGATCTCCTCCGTACTTGCCTTGGAGGTAGCAGATGACACATGCCTGACTGCCTGAGTGAGTGCTAGGAGGTAACCGAGTTCAGTTACAGCAAAGTTTCGTTCTGCAATGCATTACCTACCTGTGCTGCCTCATTTCGCAACAACGAAAATCTCGCGAAACCGAATTTTCTCGTGTTCCCTGCCAATTTCATTATTGCTAGGTTAGGCTATATCTGCAAACGCAAAACCTTATTCATTCCTGCGTGCCCCAAACTTTTGGGGCCCCTATTCTAAGCCTCTCTAATAGAGTTGAACCCGGGTATATCGAACCCTGATATAACAAATTATTGTGTATAACAAACAGCTGTAAAATCTCACTGAAGGATTTTGCATCAATATTTAATTTTATATATCGAATTATTGATACATCGAACTATCTCGCAATACCCTTCAAGCTCGATACATCCGGGTTCCACTGTATCTAATCCTTAATTATACACGCATGCACCCACAATCTCCTGTCACAGTATGACTACTGCTACGCCTAAATAAGTGTACTGGCAGGCCTTCAGATCTATATTGGACGTGCCTGTGGCGATTGGAGCCTTTGGGGGCAGTGAAAGGCATGCATTATTTTTTTCGAACTGCCCGATTTTTCTGACATTTTCACGGCCCCTAGGCAGACCGGAAAATCGGACATTGACTGTATGTGCTTTGAAACGCATATGTAGACAGCCAGTGTGAAACTCTTCCAAGAACTATGTTAGTGCATAGACTAGGCAATAACAATTTGTTCCCTTGACCTACCAAGAGTAGCTTTTATTCCCAAAACTGCCCCTGCATTTCACCAGTTATATAAAAGCTGGAACTTACACGAACAGCGATGGAGCGCGAACATCCTTGAGCGCCACCCAGAGCTGCCGGAGGAACTGAGGCCGGAAGGCCAACGTGTAGAGCAGCCGGAAGTGGTGCAGGGCCAATGGGCGCCGCTGCACCAGGGCCCAACACAGCTGGCACAGCGCAGGAAGGTTCTCGCGACTGGATGCAGCGGCCTCCAAAAAGGTGTTCACGGTGGCCGGCACATTGAGCTGCTCCAGCACGTCTTCCAGCGCCTCGTCGGCGAGAGAGGTGGAGGACGAGCCGCCGCCGCCACTCCAGGCCTCGTCGGCCTGACTCAACTCGTCCGCTTCCAGGTCTTCGCGGCTGGACCTCTCCTGTGTTTATTAAAAGGCAGAGTGGTCAACAAATGTAAGCATGTTTGTCAAACTGGCATGCCCACCAACCTGTTAACATTATTATACAGTGGACTTGTTAAACGGAACATCAAGGAACCTTATATTTATCAGAAGTTGCGTTTACCAAAAGATTAAATTAAGTTAGTTTCTGGGGTTTTACAAGCCAAAACCCTGACCTGATCTGTGGGGTACCACAGATTCATCTGGACCATCTGGGGTTCCTTAATGTGCACACAATGCATTAAAGAGAGATTGAGCTCAAGAGTACACAAGATACCATTTTGAAAGGGGCAGATAGTTTTTTGTCTGCAGTAGATAGTAGGCGTAGCAGATCTATTTACAAAGCTTCTTACAATGTTTCTACTTCCTTGGGGCCGCACGTTAGCACTAGCAGTGCAAAATGTAATAACAAACCAAACAAGAGAGCCATTTATTAAGACTACCACTTTAGTGAAGCAACCACTCTCATATTCATTGGTAACTCTGACATTTGTCTACAGTGTGAGCGCATTGTATGGGCATTTTTGTGTTGTCATCAGAAGTGCTGAGCAAACTCACAGCTCACTGACATTGCCAACACAAAGAAACCAAAGCATGCCAGGAACAAGGCAATGCCACACTAATCATGGTTCCGACAAAAACCAGGCTACCTTGGCGAGAAAAAAAACGCAGAGAACGGGTGAGAAAACTTGAAAAGGAAAGGCACACACATTAAGGCCTCTCTCGATGACGATGAGATTGGTTGAACCCTTTGAGGGTTAATGACGTAAATATACGCCACCGCGAAAAAGTTCAAAATGGTCGATGCCATACATATATTTACAGCGCTGTCTGTACGTTTAAAACGCACCAATTCCCTCACTTTTTCTTTTCTGGCATGTGCTGCCACTATGTGGGAATACAGAGAATTTTTTTCTTGCACCTCCCTCTCTCGGTTTTCGTTGCATGATTTGTTTTAGAGCTAGTTTGCCCCGGCGCGTCTATACACTGTGACTCGCGCATTGGCGCACGTGCAGGCGGGCGGCAGTTTGGGTTTTGTTCTGCGAGCAGTTTCAGCTTCTCGTGCTTGCAAAACTGATGGCTATCTCGTTACTAATCGCTCAAAGGGCAATCACCTGTTTCTCACCCGTTTAGTGCTCACAGGGGTGAGCATAGGAAGGATGCTGCCGTGCATGCGTTTCCTTTTGTATTCTTTTTTTTGGAGACTTGCGAAAACTAGTTGCCCCTGGTTGGCGATAAGATGAAGATTAGCGGAAGTTTTTCACACATTTTGCTTTTTTTACGGGCACACAACCACAGTTTTCTTGGGTGCGCTCATCTAGGTAGTTCAATTACACTATGGACGTAAATATCAGTGTAAAAGCATGAACATTTGACACTTTCGAAATATTCTCGTGTGTGCATTTTCAAAGCCTTATGTGTATAACAATGCCCCAAATTTTTTATTCTTATAAGTTTATTTTCTTTTTTTTTATTGTTATTCATGAACAAACAGTACATATATACCAATGCAAAATATATTTTTCTCACTTTACGGTCACCCTAGAAAAATTACGGTAAATTTTTTTCGAAATAGGTCCCTCAGAAGAATTGGAATCTGCAAAAAAAAAAAATCGACCCTGGGAGGTCGCATATGGTGAAAAAAAAGAACCCTCAAAGGGTTAATTTTCCCGCAATATATTTCGTTCCAGTTGGCACAAATGTACCATATTTACAGTCAAACCCACTTATGACGATCCCAAATATATTGGTTATGACGACCATATTTCACTACATTTATTATTTTTGTACCCTAGCTATTGAAACTGCACCCAAGTACAATAAACCTTTTCGACAGCACCATACTGTTACAACGAACACTTGAAACCAGTTGCAGTAAAAGGTGGGCGCAGGCGAAGTTCCGAACCACAGAATCGTGGCCGAACTGCCCCCGCTCCAAACCAACAGCGACGAAGATACAACCACCGAGATGGGCGAGCGCCGCACACGGATTTCAGAAGCCACAAGGAATGTCATTCACGTTTAACTCTTTCAACCATGTTTTCAAAGGCATGTCTCCCGCATGCTCGAAGCATGTCTCCCGCATGCTTCGAGGCAAGGCTGAATGGCAGCCGTGGCCTCCTCAATAGCACGTGCAGTTGCTATCGCGGAGGCCACGGCAGCGGCACTTTAGTTTTTGCGCAGTTCTTCGTGCAGCACCACATGCAATCTCAGGAGGTCATGATAGCAGCACTCTTGTTTAAATTCGCCATACGTAACTACACCATTATTGGGAGATCGCAATTCGTCAACGTCGCATTTATGCCACTGCGAATAAACATTACAATAGAGTTCTACCTTTCGAACTTTGTATTTTTTCCAACCAAACCGACACAGAAACTAACTTTGCGACTCTCGGCATGCGTGCAGCTCATGCTGCAGCTGCAACAGGAAGACCTTTGCAAAATGCCAGCATGCCGCAGCAGTTTCCACTTACAGCCAATTACAGTGGAACCACGTTCATACGTTTTTCACCGGACCGGGGAAATAAAACGTAACAGCCGGGAAAACGCAACAGTGAGGAAAGCTCCGAAAATGAATGAAAGAAGTGCAGCTTCAACTATAGACAATTTATTTCCACAGAGTGCGCTTAGGACTTAAAAAAGTCTAGAATGGTGGCTTGCCGTTTCTTTTGCTCGCTAGAAATCGCCACACGTTTCTCAATACCCTGGAAGGCCGCATTGCTGTCAGCGTCGCTGTGAGGTGCGACGTACCTGCGGAGGAGGTCCAGAGCCGCGACGGCTTCTCCAAAGCTAGGATTTGGCAACTCCCCGGCATCATGCGGCTCGTGCTCCTTGTCGTCACCGCGCCACGGCAATGGCAACGGACGAACGAATATCCGCGGGAAATTTTGCCCTCTTTGGCGTAATCACGCTAACGTGCTAACGATTGTTTAGTATTGCTGCGGAGCGCGCGCGTCCGAGCAGCCTGGTTGCGCGCAGCGCGGCGTGGGAGAAACGTAAACAAGAGAGGAGAGCAGGCCCGATAGGCGGAGCAACGCCACGAGCAACGCCAACTTCCGGTTTCACTTTAGCTTCACAAAGAGTGACGTCAGGACCTCTCCTGAGTTTCCTTCCTCCGTGAGTCGACCCGTCCAACAACCATGCGGTGACCGTAATCACAGTGATGATAGTAAGATAATTTTTCTTGAATGGCCACTTAGTGGCGGCCTCAAGCGGCCTCTCGAACTGGCGTGCGGCTTCTTGCAGCCAGTTCCATAGCCAAGCCCGGCCAAGCCCAGCCAAAACTCGTCAAAAGCCAAAATGGCGGTTGGAGCGCGTTGTCTACTTTAGCCCAGGCGGGTTCGGGGTGCTAAGTTGCGACGTATCATGCAGGAACGTTTTCACAGCTACTACGTAACAGCGGGGTTCCTTATACATTAGATCCTATGGAAGCTATGCCGGGACCGGATGAAAACGACGTAGCAGCCGGGAAAACGCAGCAGTGAGGAACGTAACAGCGGGGTTCTACTGTATAACGCTTTGCTACTATATACAGAATCAACCCCTGTCCTGCTGATAGTAAAATATACAACTCGCTCTCGAAGAAAAAGTTGCAGCGGCTGTGCTCATAGTTTCGAAATGGCATGGGATACGAAATGGCCGGACACTATTTTCAATGACCTACGACACCGCATTTCAATCTTTAGAATACATTTTTAATGGAAACTTTCAGCTAGATGTGCTGAGAACAAAAAGTAAGATACTAAAGATATTATTTTCAGACCCAAGTGGTGTCCAATCGTAACTGCCGTCGCCAGCTTCAATGTTGTTAATTTTTGCATGTTTTGAGGGATGAGTCCACATTTAACTAACTACAGATACAATGATCACTTTTCACTATCAAGTTCGCTATAAACGGGTTCGACTACACTGATTGTAATGCACGTTTTCTTCGTAATTTTCATTGCTTGAACTCAACCCTCACATTACATTTGAATGACGGCAATTGACCATTTGAAAAGAAATATTCGAAATCCAGTGGTTTTCAGAATTACATTGGCAACCTGTACCTTTACATCTCGATCCAATCCACAGACAAGTCGACAGAAGTCAAAACTTGTTTTTAGAATGGACTCCATTTTAGGCTGTGCTTGTGACTAGTGTTATGCTAACAGTGCTGCAGCACCCTGCTGCCTTTCGCGCTTCAAGTTCGTTCATTCACAACGTTATGGCGATGCAGCGCGTTTGGTATGACACCTGCAATTTTGATGGCCGAGGAGCTGAGAAACTCCGCTGCGGCTCATCGTCAACGAGTCAGTGATTCGTGAATGGCGGAACCAGCAGAAGGCCTTCTTTAAATGCGAGGCCAGTCGCAAGGCTCTGTTGACCTCGCAGTGGCCTGGCACAGTTCCAGAATAAAATGATTGTGCGATCTTTTATGAAGTACTGAATAAATCTCAAATGAGCTTGATGGCATGGACGATGATTTGATTCTTGAGCCATCCCTTTCAGAGATAGTTTCACTTTCGCGAGACTCGGCCAGTCCCGGCAGTGAACCTCTCAAGATACACGGCAGACAGTGCTCTTGGCACTGAGAGCGGTTTATTTTTTGTTTTAATTTTGCGTGACTGGAAAGTCAACCTTCGCGTTATAAATGCGGTCACATTACATTTGAGTAAATATGGTAGTTCCGTTTAACAAACTCTTTCTTTGCGTTGCCTTAATGCAGAACCAATGAACCATAAGGCTGTTCCGTATAACCGGCAATTCCATTTAAGCAATTTTAATTTACAGAGGTTCTACTGTATGTAAAAGGATTTCACACTCACAATGCCAGAAAAGGTGTAATGGCACACACCTTTTAAACATTCATTTTAAACAGTACCAAAAGGCAAACGGGCAAGTAAGAGCACAGGACCAGCGCAGAGAACAGCTTGCCCTAAACACACACCTTTTGTGAGACATGCACATTCACTTTATTAACGATCATTAACATTCATACACAACACAAAAGCAGCAGCAAACAGCAGAGATAGATAAGTGGCACGCCGTATTTAGACCACAGTGATGACATTTCAGCAACTTCGCTGTTACCAATTTTGCCTGCTTCAAAAACTTGTCTGAATAAACTAGCTAAAAGCAGGTACCCCTCTAGTGGAATTTTGCAAACAGAAGGTAAGGTTGGACAGTGGCCGGAGGAGGGCTGGAAGCTTTTCATGAACAGAATTTATTTTTTGTAAAACTTGAAGAAACGTTCAAAAAATCGTAGAACAAGCCCAAATTCGAAAACATTGCGGAAAATGCCGGAGCTGGCAGGTATGCACTGGTGAGGAAGCATGTTGTAATGATCTAAGCTACTAGAAGCTTGGCTAGTGAGTCTTTATCGGCACATTGGAACTCCAGTTAAGCCCAAATACCATGAAAGTGATCTTGTGTGCGACGGCTATGAGCGAAGGCTTTGAGTGACCAAATGGGCCGTCGTGCAAGCAGATTACTCGTTCTTGTCCCTCCATCGCTCAGATCTAGTAATCTAGAATTCGTCGCTCGTTGCCTGCAAGTGCCATGAGCAACTAACCAATAGCGTGAAACCAGAACTGGATGTACATCAGTCAAGTATTACCAATTGTCGCACGGAACGAGCAAACAATTAAATTTTGATATGTGCAAGGATAAGAACCTACTGCATGACCTTTAGAAATGTTTAATGCTACTCTTTAACAGCAAAACACATAAACTTAAATTAATAAAGCATGTGTCACACGCTTAATAAAGCACACTTCACAAGAGTTTTGGGGTGTATTTGCTGCCCTCATACCAGCAACACTGGGGAGACGTCGCTCAGTCGCCGCTCGCGCGGGTTACGACTTGTAGACGATGGGCAAACACGACAGCCATCTCCATCGCATCGCTTGTCACCGTAGCACACAAGATCGCTTGCATTGGGCTTATACATTATGCATTCCCTGGCTTAGCGATGCTTCAGGTTTTAGAACAGATTAGTGCAGTACCGGCGAATTCCTCATAAAATCAAGATATAGCAATTTTAGCTTGATTCTGTGGCCAAATTAGCACGTGGTCGTGCAGGAAGAGTTCGAATATTGAAGGGCACGCTGTAAGGTGTCCGAAATTTCAGAAATTTCTACCAAGACTGTAGCATATCAAAAGCATGTGCTGCTGGTGGTTGAAAGAGCGCAGCTAGGGCACCTAGAGCAATTTACATTTTTTTTTGCATTTTTTACATTATAGATGGTTCTCTTGATATTTTTCTTGTACATCTTGTAATCAGTGGTACATTTTCTTGTACATTTGAGTTTTGGTCTAACACGCCTCCAAATCAAATGCATGTGTGCTTCCTATGGGTCAAAAGTAGACAACTAACATAAAAATATCATTAAAGCTCCTAAACAAAGGAGAAATCTAACACACACCCAGTATTTTAACAGGAAAAATGGGCAAGGGTTCAACATGTGTTCCACAATGGAAGTCAGTTTTCTAAGGTCAGCTTCACCACAACACAGCCACGTCATGCCGCACAGCATACTAACGCCACTAACACTGTTTTTGGCCCAATTTTCATGGAAAAAAGTGCACGTTAGGAATTCGTAAATACTGCAACAGGAACTTGTGAGCTATCATTACTGCTTGAAAATCTTCTCAGGATGGGCTGACAATAGGTGTTTTCCACGGGAGGCTATGCGTATTCTACGCATTCGCTGTACCCTGAGCTCTGCCGAGACAAGACACTGCTACTAAAGGGGTCACTACTGGGGTCACCATAGGGGTCAGGCATGTGCATGCTGAGTGGTCAAGTTCAAATAATCCAGCAAAGGCCAATTTTAGGACAGAAATAATGAATGTTCGGGCCCTGGAGAAGTGCGTGGGAGCAGGCCGAGACCTTCGGTCGGGATCGAATTATTCTCAAAATCAAACTAACAAATCAATGGAAGTCTACTGTACAGTAAACTATACACCAAAGCCACAGCGTATCATGGGGGAGCGCTACAGGAACGATAATGTATCAAATGAGATTCTAATACACAGTTGTCTATGAGCCCTTTGCTGGGACTGGGCTTCAACAACATTATACCCAGGAAAATGTATGAACAAGGAATGTATCAGCAGGGCTCTATTGTGCGCAGCAACTCTTTGCAAAGATGTGATGCTTACCACTTTGTGAGCGAGGCAGGGTGACAGATGTGCTGCAGCTGCAATGAACAGTGGCTCTGCGGGTGACGAGAGCCGCAGCAGGGCTTGAAATAGCCATGGTGAAGGCCTTAGGCCAAGTATGGCTTGAAGCAGGGGCTCGCCAGGGTAGGGCCACCGACTTGCCAGTGCTGGCAACACGACTCGCACAACCTGTGCCAACAATGTAACTCAATCAGCCAAGTTCGGCTGAGGCCACAGTGCATACAATACATTTCACTGACCAATGTTTTGCACACAGCGGAGGCTGAAAAAATGGCAAATAATTAGAGAGAGTGAAAAAAAAGGAGCAATTTAAGGAAAAAAAATTTTTTTTTTTGCAATGCCAGTCATACTGAAAAATATGTTTAGAAACTTTTAGCTCAATGTGTTGCTTCAATAAAATAGCATCTTCAAATTTCATACATGTTCAAGGCCACCAACTGTTTTCGGCATCTGGGGTGCAGTTGGAGATAGTTGTTCAGAGCGTGCGTTCAGTTTCAGCACGCACGATTGACATAGACTGCGCTGACTTCGTCAGCGCTGTGAAAAATTGCTTGCGATTTAGAATCGAGTACAACCCTAAATCTGTGCTACCATATGTCCATTGGCATTTCAAAATGGCCGCCTCATACGCGCTTCGAGCCTAGCTGCCGTAGCTTGCTCCATGTGCTGTAGTATGTGTGCTTAGGATAGTCCATCATCTGTCTTCCCATTTTTTTGCGTTTGTTCTATCAGCACGGAAGTGCCGACTGTGAAGGCATGCAGAGTTCATCATGATGTCGCATTTAAAAGGAAAGTAGTCACATGTGTGGAGATGGGCAGAAATCGGGTTGCATCATAGGCAATTGGAGTTCCCGAAACTTGCGAACAGGAGTGGCGCAAACAGAAGGAGAGGCATTCTACTTCTGCGAATGCTGTGTATGGTGCAGCTGCATGGGCCCTGTCTTGAAAGCGATTTGCGATGGGGACTGAGTCTACACATCTAGGCGTGCCGGGCTGTGTTCTCGATGCTTGGTTTACAGGGTTCATGCTGGTGTATATGACGAAAATTCAAGAGTTTTTAAGGACTTTCAAGGTCCTGCATGTGGATTTTCAAGGACCACACACAGGGCCATAATTATACATGCGTGCACCCTCCTTTTCAAGGAGGGTGCACGCGTGTATAATTATGGAATACGTACTCTGTCCCGTCACAATTGCCCCTTCCCTCGCTTGTTAAACTTCACCGCAATACTTCACGTACGCTTTACCGCGTAACATCGCTGTACTGAGGCGCAGCTGCCTTTCGGCAACCAACATTATGCAACGCGCCATGCTTTCTAAGCCATACGCGAGGATTACAGATGCGGAGTTGGTGTGGTTACTGACAGCGGTGAATTCTTTCAATGAAAAACATGGCACCGAACGGCAAGAACATTAATAGCGAATGTCGAAGCAGCGAAGCCTAGTGTTGCCACGGTGGTAGCTACGGCTGCCAGCGAATCGGCGTGCGAGAGAACTGGTTCGATACGGCGAGATAATCAAAACGGCGGTGATGGCTTTGATTAATGTCATTTGGGACCTGCGGTAGTGGCTAAAACTCCGGAAAATAAGACAGCAAAGGGTTCTTGCGTCTGAAATCACAGACGTTCTTATATATTGACTCTATGGGGCGCGTGGTGGAGCCGCAAAGCCGTCCGCGCTATCGGGCCTTTCACAAAAATCGGGCATCCGGAAAATCGGTTGGTGACTGTACACCGGCAACTCCTCCAGCCACAGACACGGCGTCAAAGACAATTCGTTTTGAGTCCTCTCTTCTACGCGAGCCAGCAGTGGGGCGATTTTTGTTCCCTTTCAATAAAATGACAGCCAATTTTCCCTGATTGAAGCTCAAATTCCCCGAGTTTTCCCCGAGTTTTCCCCGAGTTTTACCAGACAATTCAAAATGCCTGAGAATTCCCTTTTTTTTTTATAGACAAGATCGCAGCGGGAATTCAGGAGGGTTGAAATTCTCGAAAACAATCACTCGAAGTTCATTAAAAATAAAAATTTTGGAAATTCAAGGATTTTCAGGGATCTCTGAAAATTCCAGGACTTTCAAGGCCTTGAAAATGATCTTTTCAAATTCAAGGGTTTTCAAGGGTTTCAAGGACCCGCACGAGCCCTGAGTTTATGTTGAAGCATGAGGAAGCACGAAGGTCAATTCGCTTGCTCCTGCTGCCCCACTTCTTCACTCCAGCATTTCGATCGAGAGTTTCCACGGTGATCGAGTGAGACGTCTTCATGTTTGCTCGTGTGTGTGTGACACCATGCTTGTTAATTTAGTTAGTAAGTCAATGTATACAAGTTTATATGGCTGATAAAACTACTATCCTTACTTCATATAGCTGTCTACTAATGCACTATCACAATAAATGCTTCGCCTTACGGGCAAAACTGCGACTTCATTTAGTCATCTCAACTTTAGTGCGCTAGGAGTAAACCGCTGTTTTTCCAAATGAAAGAAAGTTGTACTTCTGTATGAAAGCATACAGGTATGAAAGGTGCGCGATACTGTAAAAGACTTCTTTATTGTCCCGGAAAACGGTTACGCATTACAACCAAAGGCTTTTTCTTTTTTTTGTGTGTGTCATAGAAAATGGGTGCATGTTACAATTGAGGACATCTTAGAATTAAGTAAATATGGTATCTGCAATGCTTGTGCATCATTTGTAAAGCGGGAAAATCACAAGCAAAGGCATATCCGACAACCTCAGTGTTGGCAACTTAGTTCACGCCAAGTAAGTCGGTGCTACAAGCCAGAAAGGACACGAAAATAAGGTCACCCTGACATTCTTGCACTTTTGTGTTAGGGAATTCGACAGCATCTCTTCAAGACAGGCACAAACACGTACACATGCACATAAAGTCATAGTGCCTATGACACAGGTACTATACCTGGGGACAGTCACCAAGAAGACCTTTTAGAAGACAGGAGATGATCTCGCGCTGATAGTCGCCACATTCTAAGCCGTCAGCCACAGGCTTGCCGAGCGGCTGGAGGAGTAGGTCTATCATGGCTTGCGCCTGTGGCGTCACCACCTGCGAATACCGTATTTACTTGATTATAACGCACCCTCGATTTCAACGCTATCAACCCAAATAATAAACAAAAATGGCCAAAATGTTTTTCATGATCAGTCGTACAGGCAAAGTCCAAATATCAAACGGCACACTGTAAGGTGTGTGAAATGGAGGACATTCCTGCCAAGATCACGCTTGCCACAGCCTCCGTGACACGTCAAAAGTGCACCATGGTGGAGGTGAAAAGTGCGTAGCTAAGGTGTAAAGCATGGATCATGTATGGCAACCACATATTTATGAAGACATGCAGCCTACCCAGTGTTACGCACGGTGCTAAATGCAAGGATAAAGGCTATAAAGGCACAAATAGGCACAATGCCTTCTGGCTTTCCTGACGTTCACGTACAATTTTTGTTGATGACTATGACGATGTGGACTCCGCTGCTTCATTTTGGCTTTATACTATCACTGCTTGTGCTCTTTTGCGTTGCACATTTGCGACACTTCACACTCGGCGCACTCTTTAGAGCTGTCTGAATTAGCTGGTGTGCAGCCAAATATGTGCAAATAAAAAAGTTTGGTTCCATTAAATGATGCATGTGCCTGCTGAGATCAAAGGACAAGTCTGAATTACCAGATCTTTTTTAACGAACTGTGCATAAAGGCAATCCAGAAGCTACAATTCTAGTCATTTCATGACAGATTAGCGCTTGCAGCGACGAAAGCTTCACGACTTCCTTCGTGGTGTGGCAGTAGAGCCAGGCCAGCATCTTAATCTGAAACATGCTTTTCACTACCATGTGTTAAGTCATGCTAATTATCGAATTTCCGAATAGTAGTTTCGAAAATAGTGCTATCCGATATTTGTTCTGAAATTTGCTGGGTTCTAAAAGTGTGCACTTTGCAATAGTATATGTTAATTATGTTATAAAAGCTTTCAAACTGTCATATAAAAAAAACTGATATTAGACTTTTCGACATGCAAGATTCCACACCTATGTTCAGCTTCGCCACACTACACCTTTGTTATGCGGTGAAGTATATGCGCCATGCAGTGAAGCATACCAAAAATATGGATTCTTTATACACATGTACCTGTGCTGTCGCCGACCAAAGTGCCAACACCAAAACATCTCGCAAGTGCAATCGAGACGTTTAATCAGAATTAAAGCATTGGTACGGCCCTATTTTCTGTTTACATGTCCTCTAATTATTGCAATAGTCTGAATTATATATTTGTGCATTGTTTTACTTTTGTGTTAACTTCCCACCTGCACAAAGGTAGTTGCATCATGCTTTGCTATTCACAAACCGCTTTGCATCTTAGACGTTAAAGAGTTCCAATATGCAGTACATTGTACACATACGAGTTTGCCGCCCCTTCCTTTCACAATAGCTATTCGATAATCAATTCAAAATTATTCATCCCAAATCACCCTTTGCTTCAAACTCAAAATGCACTATCCGCACATGCCTACCACACGCGCTTCTCAATAATTTTTATCACCAGCGAGTTGGTTGGCAACCACATCACGATGTAGCTAGTAGGCTTTCTGCCACTGTGCGGGCTGCAGTAGAATTGCTCTTTGTCCACTACAGCTTTCATCATGTTTGTAAATTGCACGCCCGTTGCAACGAATCAAAATGAGGCTATGTTTGCTCCAACTGATACAGATGAAACCATGGTCGCTATTGACGTGATCATGAATAGCAACTATGCAGTTCTGAAGGAACATGGCCAACACACAGAGTCAAAATGAAACTACCACTTGCCACAATCGCTGCTGTGAAACTGTAGTTGCTATTGACACAGTTACACACAGTTCCGGCATGAGTTCCGGCACGCGGCTACACAGTTCTGAAGGCATGAGGGCAATGCCAGACAAGGCCAGAACATAATTCAATAATACAGCCAACACCTATGTGGTTTATGTGGTCCCTTGTCATCCAAGTGCCGTCATATATCACATCAACATTGCCTGGCGCACATCCAAGTTCCTTGTAGATCTTGCACACATGCACTTTCAGACCCTATTGTCATGGCTGCTGAGGCAGTGGAAGAGCGACTATACCTATGGTGCAGCCTCCCGTAGGACTTGCGATGCAGTCCTCAATGGGAAATGTCCATGTGGGAAAAAATATCATTCAACGTGGCTTGCTTTTTACCCACCGACTGCACAGTTTATAGTGGACGAACATTCACTTCAAAAGGGTTGATTTGCTGAGTGCCAGCACATCTTGGGGATGACCAGCTTTTGTTTACCACCTCACAGTCGTCACACAGCAGTTCCATTTTAGTTGCAAGCCCAAGACATGGCTCAGTTTCAACACGAGCTGGTGTTTTCCCGCACTGACTGCAGGTTGCTGCAGAATGCAGCTCATTTAAGAGTGCTTTGTTACAATAAAAAATGATGCCTTGGGAACCACGTCGTCAGCACACTCTCCTTCTTTCATAATCTGAAATGTCCTCTTTGTTGCAGAGGTAGACAATAGCGCATTCAAAACGTCTGCTCTTGTCTCCTCTCGTTGCGCAACCTCTTCATTCATGAGAATTGGAGCTGAAATCCGCAGCTGAACATTAGACGTGAAAATGTGTGCTCTTGCTGATGTCACGTTGCCGTCATGACCACGCGCAGACGCGCCTTTACCACTGCACATGCTCACGTCACAACAGCCCACAGTCACATCGTCACTACAGCCCACAGTCACGTCATCACCACAGTCCACAGTTGCATCGTCACCGCAGTCAACAGTCGCGTCGTCACCACCGCACACGGTCACATCATCACCACCGTACATGGTCGCGTCGTCACCAGCGTACACGGTCATGTCACCACCACACACAGTCGTGCTGTCACCACCGCACACGATCGTGTCGTCACCACAGCCCACGGTCCCGTCATCATCAGCACATGGTCGCATCCGTCAGCACTGCACGCAGACGTGCTTTCCCAATCACCCACATGCGCCGGTCATACCTCGCCAACATGCTCGTCGACAAGGGTGGTGGCATCCGCTTCTAGGGGTAGTTTTCTCCATCTGTTCCACGCCTTTCGTCGTTTTCCGTACATGTGAGCCATTCGGCTCATCACAGAACATGTGCGTTAGGCTGCCACAATCATCAAGCACATTGATAGGAAGGCGTAGGTCACTGCTGCGCCAATGTGCACGAGAGAGTTTCGTCAGCAATTCATATCTACAACGGCCAAGAGGAGCGCGCCATGTGCCCCATGTGACTAGTGCGCCCAATCGGAATGCCACTTTTTCCTTTTTTTCACTCGCCTTTGCTGGTTTTATATTTTGGTGGAGAAATATGGCGCAGTGGCCATCTTGACCTCCGATCTCTCTTTACGATGATACCAAGATAGCAGTGCGACGGCGCCTTCCGAAGCCCAATTTTTAACGAATTTTTAATGACGGCACTATAGAAAAGTGCGGTTTTCTCAATTTCTACCATGTATTTTGTTATAATATTGCACCACAAGGTAAAAGAAAGTACAAGGATGGCAAAAAAAAGAAGGAAAAATTGAAAAATCAAAAATTTTGACCAAAGTTTGACCAATTCAATTGCCACGTCCCCCTTAACTCAACCCAACAAATAATTCCATCAATTTCATTGGTCACATCAGGGTCGGATGAATAGAAGTCAACTTCTTTATAGATAAATTTTTGTTGGTCGATTTGCACAATGCCCGGCAATGTTTTAGTGTTGTCCTGAGAAAGTCATTTCATCGAGGATTTTACTGTATTTGTGCATGTACCAGCAAACTTGCATTGAAATTCAGCATCTTGTCTTGCACCTTCGCTTCTGCATGCGTATTTCCCCGCACTTTTTAGCTACAATGAAATCATACCAGCTAGCTTAACTTTCAATGCTTCCACAGACCAAACTTACCTGAGGCACACCTTCTTCCTTGGGGCCCGGGTCTGGTATCCGTGGCTCCAGCAGCCGATGCAAATGTGCGAACAGGTTGCACTGGCGTGCTAGGTGAAGCCACAGATGCTGCAGCCATGACCGCACCTGAGTGGCCCACTCCTCTTCCAAAGGGGTGCCTCGGAAGCAGCCATGGTACGCGTTGGCCGCGCCCAACACCTCGAGGAGACGAAGTGCAGGCACCGTAGGGAAGCCCGGTCGCAGTAAGGATCTGCGTGAGTAACCAGGAAGTACAGTAAACCCCTTTTAACCTGAAGCCGTAAGTGAAATTTTGAGATTAGTGAAATCATGAAAACAGAAGCCCGCTGGCCACGCATATACCACCCACTGAGCCTTTCTGAAATGGCGCCAGTGATATTCTCGATCACTTTTGCATGCATCGGCACCAAACACGTTGGCATCTATGGGCAACCACGTTACTGGCACTGTGCCCAGACAACAGGCTTGGCAGAGTCAAGTTGATTGATCTTACCACATTACAGTCATCATCCGATTTTTTAGAATCTTGCTCTTTGTGCCCACTGGCACTTTGCCTCATGCAAAAGCTGGGGGCTGTCACAGGGGTTGCCACTGTGTATTTTGCAGTCTTTCTCCTGATTTAGTACACTGTTAGTGCTGCATCAATGTGGTTCTGTATTAATTGCAACCTTACACAGGACAATCAGCACTGCTGTGCAGGCACATCAAGCGGTCTTCGAAGTCGGTGGCTTTGTCGTGTTCAATTGTGTCGCCAGCATTTCAGCAGTGCTGCCTGTCCGATAAGCTTGGTGGGTGTCACGGAGGACAATGCAATTCTCACTGAGAGTGAAATAAGGACACGTCCTTCAACTCTATTTTGCAATGACAGTTAACAATGAATAAAGCCCTGTGGGTATCTGCTTTTATGCATCGTTTCCCGTTTCTTTGCAGCATCCCTTTGCATTATATAATCGTAATACAGTAGAACCCTCTTGATAAATTCCTCACTGTTTTGTTTTCCCAGTTGCTAAATTGCGTTTTTGAGGTCCTGGCCTAAATCCCATTGATTCCTATGTATTACGTTGCCATTTGATACTTCGTCATTCTGTAATATTCTCGTGTCTTATGTTGCATTTGAACATAGTGGTAACGTAAATTTAGCAGTGCAGAGAGACATTTGAGCTAGCACGCTGCAAATCATAAGTGGTACATTGCCACAAGCGACCCACTCATTGCAACAAGTGACCGATTCTTTGCAATAAGTGACTGAAGTTGCACAAGTCAGCTGCTGCACAAGCATCGAGAGAAGACATGCACAAAGCAGTTGGCGAAGCACATGAAAAAGTGTGCATCGGTTAAAACCTACTAATAACCATGCATAGTGGGCCAAATGTACTGAGCACAAGGCTACATTTTCATTTATTTATTTATTTATTCAGGAATACCCCTAAAGGCCCTCGGATGAGGGTACTATATAGAGGGAATTTATTTGAGAGCCTTCAACGGTCTCATTTTTGTTGCATAATCACTGGTTTGCCTTACACTGCTTCGCCGCAATAGAGCCATGTTATGAGGAGAAGCATATGCAAAACATTGTGGGGAAGCATATCAAGAGTGGAAATGAGCCGCTGTCGGGGAACATTGCATGTGCCCTTAATTATACACAAACACACTTGCTATCCCTGATCACAGTACGAGCAGCAAGACTGGCAGCCATTCAGAGCTGTTTCTGATGTTGCTGTTGCAATTTGAGCTCAGCCTGAGTTACATTTTCCAAGCTGTCATTTTCTTTTTCTGTGGTTTCTGGAAAAACGTATCAGGAAGGTTCTACTGTACATAATATATCTTTTTCTCTTTCTGAGAGACTAACGCAAGCACTATACATTATATTGGTGATTGCGTTATTTACGTGCAAATATTATCCTACAGTTTAAACTGAAGCTCCTCCCAACTCTGTCACGTCAAACTGCATTATAGATATAATTTTTATTGTTGGGATTACATGATGATCAGATTATATGAACTTTTCGCACGGTCCTGAGACAGTAGTATAATCGGGGTTACTTTGTATATTGCAACTATGATGGTATATTCAATAAAGGAAGAACTTTACTAAAGCCTTCAAAAACAGGTCATATTTTCTATGGCACCGAAAGAGTTCGGTTTAGTGGAAATTAAGACAGACCACATAACAACTAGACCTAACTCGTGAGTTTACTGTACAATGCCAGTGAAATGACAAGAAAACTCACGTGACATTGAGTGCCAAGAGACGGCGAATTCGCAGGCGCCAGACGGGGTCATCTGCCTGGCTGGCCACTTCATCTTTACGGAGCAGCACTTGGTGACTTAACCAGGCCTAGACAGAGGGAATGAGAACTATTAAATGCAAAGTGGGAACATAAAAACAGACTGCACCTACTGGACATTGAACCAGCAGTAACACAAATGTTGAAAGATTAAAAGTACAGTATGTTTGTCTACAATGGGACACAGTTTTATAGCTCTCAATAAGTAGAAATAAGTAAACAAATAGAAACTAGAGGCACTTGAGCATTTTAAGAGGGTGTGCAGAAAAGACAACCACAGGGAAGTTTGCAACTACTTTTTATTTTAACAAAGTTTTTACGTGAGATAGCAGAATCACTCGATACATCGGAATCAAGCTTATTCCTTCAGTGCATGCCTTTGGTTCAGAATGAATAAACCTTAAATGAGAAAACGCAGAAGATATGGCTTATGCAATTGCACAACGTTGTGATATGTAGAGTACAGAAAGATTTTTCATGTCTTCGTACTTTTTCACAGCTCACTTGCAAAACATTATCAGTGAAACTAAAATAAATGCAATAGTTTACACAAAAGCACAGCAGAACCAAAAATATTACAAACTGACTTTAAACAAAGGGCACAAAAATAAGCTTTTTATCGTCATTTTTTACTGCGTCTTATAACAGAGTGCTTCTCTGTATTGTTTCTGTGCATTCCTTGGTTTACTTGCTAAATCTGCAACAAAGTATACAGTAGAACCTCATTCATACGTCTTGAAAACTTTATATATATATATATATAAGAAAACATACTAAATAGGAAAAGCTTATCATTCAAAGTAACTCAAAAATTTGGCAGACTCAAATGTAGTTGACATCTATGTAATGCGAAGCTTTGTGCGAATCGCTGCAGCATGAAACACTGACTACACACAGAACTGTTAGAGCAGAGATGCATGTTGTTGTTTCTGTGGTTTCAGCATGCTTATGCTTACGCTCCCCGAATCTGGCCTCAGTCAGTAACCCATTCTGATGGAAAGTTTGGACGTGCCCACTTAACAAGAATCTTTATGGCACGTGACGTGCTTTGTTTTCTTATTGCATAGTGTTTAAAGACGGTGATTGGAAACTGAAACGAAGCCGAGTCAGTGGGTGACACGGGAACACAATGCTGCTAGAAGATGCACTTTGTCATTTTCCCATTGCACAATGTTTAAAGGCAGCCACAGGAAGCCGAAACAAAACCGGCCTGGTGGGCAACCCTGGAACACGGTACCACCAGAAAAACTAGCTTTGTTATTTTTCTTATTGCATAGTGTTTAAAGGCAACGATGAGAAACCAAGCTAGTGGGCGACGCCCGAGCACAATGCCGCCAGAAGACGTGCTTTGTTGTTTTCCTATTGTGTAGTGTCTAAAGGCAGCAACAGAAAACCAAAGCTAAATTAAGCTGGTGAGCGACACCGGAATACAATGCCATCAGTGAGAAACATGATGCTCACTTCCTGCTGTCTAGAGCAGGGAATGGCACTGGGTTTGGGCTACTTCGTATTAAAATCATGCAGTAGGCTTCCAACAGCATCACGCAACATGCACAGTGAAACAGATAAGAGATAATGCTTACTGCAACAAGGTTGGCAGCAATACCTGAAAATGCAATGACCTGCGAGATTTGCTGGTACCAGAAGATGAAACTGAGCCTGCTCCAGCATCTTCACGTGATACAGGCGGGCGAATACTGCGGGGACACTGCCAAGGCAAGCGTCTACTGCACTCAATCGTGCGTGCCTCATGCTTTTTTTTTTTGTTTGTTTGCATGGGATCTAGCAGCCAGAAAATTTATCATATATTTTGGCAATGTACTGAACGTGGATGCCGAAAGATTGTGCTTTCCGGGAACGTATTAACCAGTAAAGAAGCATAACAATATTAGGTCTTTTTTTTTTTTGCTCTCAATTGTACAAAATGAGATCATATTAATGAAGTTCTACTGTATTCAGTCACCCTTACTTACCCTCAACTTACATTATAACAGCACAATTTGACACTTTTTCCATGGAAATAAACAATAACATCCCTCATTTCACTCAAACCTTCCCAGAATAATCCTCCGTCACCGGTTATTTTATACATGTAAATGCATTATTTTGTCTTGAGTGCAAAAAAGACTAAATTAAAAGTGATGTATAGACTGCTGTGCTAAGCATCCCGTAGCCTCACTTTTTGAGTCACTCAGTGAAACAGTCGGTTTTAATGATGGCCTCCTCTTGTTATATCAACTAATAACCGACCTGCAGGGCCAGAGAAAACACAGGTGCTTTTTTTTTTTTAAGTACAAAGGCACAACTAGGTCAACTTGTGGTGGCTCAGCAGATACGGCATTCTCCTGCCGAATGCGAAATCATGTGTTGAATTCCCTGCCGCGGTGTTGACATTCCAATGGGGGCTAACGGAAAGATGCTCCTGTTGCCGACCGATAATTCGGACAGGCTCAATTATTCGGGCAGCTTTGCGGCATCGCCACTGGCCCAATAGACTTAATAAATAAGGACTACCCAAATACGAATACGAATAAAGCTTACCCTAATATACGAAAATTTACACTTGATAATTTTGTTAAGGCAATCACTGGTTGAAGCCCATGATTCCTAGGACCATGTATCATATACTATGTTTATACACATATATGTATGTATTGAGACCATTTATTTGTATTTTTCAACATATTTGTTGCACTAGTGCTTTGCTGTGTGCCTTATACCTTTGGTTTGTGTGCCCCCTTTGCCGTGTGCATGGCATCTTTGATTTTGTACCCCACTCCTGCGATAACCCTCTTAGGGTTGCAGTATGTATGTATGTATGTATGTATGTATGTATGTATGTACATACGTACGTACAAATAAATAAATAAATAAATAAATAAATGTGGTGTTCGTAGTAACGAGGCTTCCCTGTATTCTTGTTTTGATACGTAGCAGGCATAATCGTCGGCCATGTCATCGGTTCCTTGAAACCATAACTAGTGAAGCTTAGTCATCCGTAGTAGTTGCCAAACACGCCCAAACAACGGGACATGCCTAGCCACGCAGTTGTAAAGGCTGCATTTGTGACTTGCGTGGTTTGTTGAGAGAGTTTTATTCCCCTCTTATCATCCGCCGTTCATGGCCAGCTGATCCCACTAATAACGCGAGCAGAGCATCACTCTGAACACTGATGATCGAGGCCAGAGACTGTATAGGTCAAAGGGGAGCACGTGCCTGTAGCAATGCGTTGTCAAACTTGGGTGATACCGCATTTACTCGAACCTAGGCCAACCTCGATTCTAAGCCGACCCCGGAATGTTCAAAGCCAGAGAAAAAAACTTACCTCGAACGTAGGCCGAGCAAAAAGTGAGGGCAGCGTTCACAAAATGAAAACAGCATTTGTTCAACATAAACATGCCAAGCTCACTCTACGTCACCATCGCTGCTAGCCTCGTATGCTTGCGGACCCGCACAAGCTCGCATCCACGCACGCGCAGAGAGCGCTGCAAGGCTCGTATGCATCAAAACGCGGCGTGATCTCGGTGAGCAACTGCTCTCTGCTATCGCACCACTTATATTCCTTATCGCTGTCATCTCCTCCTTGCGGCAAACGAAAAAAGCATCTCCCGTTGCCCCTCAACGACAGACATGTTTCTCATCGATGCTGCAGTCCCGCCCAGCTTGAACGTTTGACGTGCCTCCGCGGTTACGACTTTTCGATTGAAAGCTGAACTGCCGTGACATCACCTGTTTGGTGCCACTATGATAATGCCGCTCCACACGCTGACACGACACAGGTCTAAATGGCGACGTCGCTCGTGTACTTCAGTTGTCTACTGGCACAGCTAGTAGCGGCTGCGGTCCTGACTTTTCTAGATGGCGCTACCTATGCAACAAATTTATCATTTTCAATTACAAACTGGCACGTTTTTTTTTTTTAATCCTCGAATCTAAGTCGACCGTTGAGTTTGGTATATGATTACTTAAAAAAAGAAAAACTATCGCCCTAGATTTGAATAATACGATATTCTCTGGCAATCGCTTTCGAAGATACTTGTGCAATATTTTAAGTAACTACCACTGGGTGAGTCAATGGGCAGCAGCACTTCCACCCTGTGATAAGACAGTATGCTTGGCATTGTGCCAAGAATGCCGTCACTCGTACACATTTAATGTGTCTTGTACTAGCCACGTGAAATTGAATGAAGGCTGTCTCAAAATTGACGATCTGGGAATATGGCACACTTTTTTGGCCAGTAGTGGAATCAGTCAGTCAATTTCTGGCCAATCAGGTATTTCAGACTGCCGATCGTTCAGACCTTTTGGCAGTCCCCATCGAGTCCAAATTATCAATCGGCAATCGGTGCACATTAAAGAACGACATATGGTAAAGAATAATCCAAAGCCCCAACTGCTGCATCTCTGACACACTCTGTGCTACCTTGAGATGATAAAAACTTTCTATGAACCAAACAATCAACCAAAATATTAATTTAATTATTTCACTAGCAAAACTGTGCATTCTGCTTCCTTTGTGTATCTTTCAGCATGATGCAAATGAAATGAAACTTTGCAGTATGAAAACAGAGTGGCTGGCAGATGGGGAGGTCGTATGCATGAATAAACTCGAAACAAGGGTCATAGTACAAAAAAAAGAAATGAAAAAGTGAAGTCCTTTAGCCAAAAGACACAAGACAGCACATGTCATCACGGCCGCTCACCAAACGCTCCATGTCGAGATTGGCATTGTAAAAGAGCGGAAGGGAGCGCAGAAGCGGGCCCAGGTCACTCGAAACCCTGGAGTTTGCATCGAAGCCCTGGCGCAGTTCGTGGGCCTGAAAAAAGGAATAATAAAAGAAGGACATTTCAAGATCAATGTATGCTCCCTGGATTTAGGGGGAAAACCTGCTTTTGTGTTGAACCGGCCCCAAAGCACTCGCACTGTCTAAAATTTAGCACTACTTAACAAAAATACAGCCGTAAGAAGGAAAAGCATCCATTTTGCAATGTTGTAACGACCACTGCATCAGAGCACAGCGATATGCTTCTGAAACCTTCGAAAGTCCTAAAACCCTGGGACTTCCAGGGAGTGTGAGAAGTCACTTATATGCAGCTTCACTGCCTGTGATGTACGAGCTGCTCAGATTGCCATTAATTTGTGACAGTGTTTCTTTTTTTTTCTCTTTTTTCCTCCGCATTCACTGCCGCATGGCACATTAATGCTGCTAAGCGTGTGCAAGTCATTTTCGTGCCGAAACATCCGGAGTGACTTATGTAACTGATTATCCATAACTAATGGATATTTGCTGTAGTTACTTCCCACACAGGGATTGAAGGGCATGGGAACCAATTATGCATCAGCATTATGGTATCAACGTACCAAAGGTGCATAAATTAGCCACTAAGAGTTACCAGCCCAAATTACAGTTCAAGCACAAGAAAATTAAAAAAAAGAAAACCCTAAGCATCCAGAACAAACATCCACAGTACCAGACGCTGGCGGCTTAGGAAACCCCTGGCAAAGGCCTTGATCTTGAGCGCAGCCTCTTCTTGGCGCCGACACTCCTGCAAGGACGTAAATGCAGTTGTTTTATAATCACTACATCTAACACAGTCTGTAGATGCAATTGGTAACAACAGAGGGGGTTGACGACTCGGGGTTGCTTAGGGCTCTGAACACAGCACTGACGGCTGAGGTAGAGTGGGACGGTATGAGCACACCACCTGTGGAGATCACATGGGGTCTACGTCGGGGGTTTCCATTATTCTCCCTACTCTTCATGGCATGCTTGGCTGGGGTGATTCATAGGCTCGAGAAGTGTGCTCTGGGCTACGCCTTCAGACATGCGAGAGACAGCAAGGAAGCGAGCTTGAAAATCCTGGCGCTGGTTTACGCCGATGACTTTGCCATCTTGGCTGGCTAGCCGAAAGAATTGCAGGAGTTGCTACAAACTTGTGAAACAGGGATGAGCACATTGCGCCTCAGTTTCAGCCAGATGAAATGCAGGGAAGTCACATGGGGTGTGGAGCCACCCGTGCAAAGGAAATGGCACCTTCAGGGCAGCGTTATCGACATGGCAGGATCGGCCAGATATCTGGGAGTGTGGTTCAGTAGTGGGGCCGACTACTTGAGGTTACACTAAAGGGAGCTCAGAAAGGCGGCGGCTTGCTGTACAGGCATGCTGGTGCACCAATGACTCTGGGCTTTTGAGTTGTACCCGAATGTAGGTATTTTTGTCATTTAAACAAAACTACATGGACCTCCTCCTTTTTTGCATGCTACCCAATAAAAATGCAGCTGCCTGAGGCCAGAGCCAGGAATTAAAACAATGACTTGGTGCTCCATCCAAGGAAATCTCCTCATGGCTCAGGTACACTCTGTTTACAATGTATATCACTGGGAAAATCCAATAGCAACTACATGACTCATTTTATACACCAGGGACCATGACACCAAATTTTCGAGCTTGAATTATGCATGGAATGTTAAACTGTACACCTCACAGAGCAAGTTGGCAAAATTAGAGCACATTTGGTGAGGCAGAAAATTTGTGATTTTTTTTTATATTGGAGTTGAACAGTACAGCATTCTGGCAACACAAGATGGTGACAAAATGAAAACTGCACCCCCCAGCAACGGCTCCCTTGCACTAATGGAATGTGATCTTGAAAACCGTGATTTTGTGTACTGTGAGCACTGGAGGCGACTGTACGAGCCGGAAATATGTCACGGTTATCATGCATCGTTTTGTTTTCGCATGTGTATGTCGGCGGTCAGCCCATTACAGTTTCGGCAGGTGTTCTATGGTTTGTGCAGATTTTATTTGCAAATCCAACCGTGACACTTGCTGGATGCCAGGGCATGCAGAGATGTCCAATGTGTTTCCAGACTGCTTTGAAGCAGATGACACAGCAGTGACCCCACATTTTCTGACGTCACAGAATCCATGCCAAAATCGCAGTCACTGTCAGTGGCTTAAAGGCAGCAATTTTAAATTGAAATTTCAAGTTAGAGTATGTGCAAGAGTGAAGTTTTTTTTTCTTTTTTTGCAAGTGTAAAACCTACTACACCCTTTAGTTTCAGTTACAATAATAAATTGACAATAATTGCATGACGGTGCCATGGCCCCTTTAAATGTGTTATGTATTAGACAACACAGAGGTATGTGTTTTGTTTCCTTTTACACCCTTGTTCTTAAAGTGCTATAGGTGTTATCTAGGGTCATACAAGTAGCAAAATTTCCAAATCAAATCCAATATTCGAGAAAAACAACTTCCAAATATCAAATAAAATATCTTGCAATTCATAAAGTGACAAAATATGATGCTTACGCAAAGTACTTATTATAAAAATAATCAAGCTTATATACACCAATACATGCATTTCACAATTAGCCATCCAAATAATTGAGCGGCTCCTAAGTGATAAACAACTGCCTTGAATTATCTGGAGCATCACGGCAATGACAGCACTGAAACAAGGGTACAGCAGGTTGAAATCCAAAGAGGCGGCAGCCCGAGGGTGCATGAACATGCGCAATACACAAAGAGTTTAAAAAATATGGGAAGGAAGATGTACATTGACTTTGTTATAGAATAAGTAGGTGGCCTATCTAAATGTAGTTTCTACCAAAGTGAAAGAACATGAGAATACTGAGTAGTAGGAGTGTCTTTCGGTAGTGATTGTTGAAACCAAAACAGCCGCATTCTTTTCTGCCGCAGATGAGTACTTATGTCACAGCAGATAAACTACAACTAAAACTGGAGCCAGGTGTGAAGGATTGCGGCAACAATCAATAGGCCTCGAGTAATCGCACAGATAACCTAGTGATATTGAGACAGGCTGGCAAAGAAGACATTTTAAGTTTAATTCGAAGAAGACGATGCTTGTAACTTCATACGCTGTCTATTATCTTGTTAGCTGCTACAGTTATCGTAAATATCCTGTAAATATATTTACATGAAGAGATGTCATTACAGGTACATGAATTCGGAACAATCATGGTGACAAGCAAGAGCGTCACTGCACTGTTAGCCTGTTACTCTACTCAGAACCAGATAACAGGAAAGCTGTTTCTTTGCTGCAGCCTGGGCCAGCATAATGTAGATTCCTTTTGCCGGAGCTCTGCATTCGAATGCTCACTACTGGTCGATTTTGGTGACGATTTGGGCAGAGCGTCGCTCGAACCACTGACAATGCATGAAAAGGAATGAAATGTGATAGAATCATTCGGTTATCCTCGCCTCACCTCACGATTCTGTCTCCGAAGAGCACTCTTTCGTAGGAGGTCATCGAGGCCAACCTGAAGGAAACACATGAAAAGGAGGCAGAGAGTGGCACCATGTGAAGCACGGTCGAACCAAGGCAATATGCATCACAAGTATTTGCATCAGCAAAATGCATCCACGCGCATACAGTGCGTTCCCATACCTAAGGCACGGTACAGTCTTCAAAACAGCGTTGTGCAAAACAGAATTTAGCAACCTTGTGTACTCTGAATAATGCATGCACGGGCCCTTGAATAAACAGCTGCTTGAAATACACAGAACGCAATAGCAACCACTCAGGACGCGATACGCAACCCGCATACATTTCCGTTGGTGCTATTTTTGATCAGCTGTTGCTGCATAATTGTGCCACCTGTACAACACGAAGGCAGACTTTCGAAAGCGCTGCAAGTGCAAAAATTTAACTTAGCAGCTACGTGCTAGAGCTGTGTACGGCCGTGCTTAGCAAAGAATAAGAAGCGCAAGTGCACGAGCCTGAACACACGAAAGGAACCCATGAGCCTGATTTGCGTTCCTGAACCAACAAGTGATTTTATACATATGTGTGGGCGATGCTATGAAATGTATCGAATCCACAAAAGCGGACGCGAGCGGCCGTCATGCTGAGAAGACGAATCGATGCACACACAAGCAATTTCGAGCGGTATTTTCGTATAGTCGTCGATGACAGAGCCGTCAGCCTTTCGATGAAACAGTACACAAGTGTAATGACACCTGCGGCATTCAGCACACATGTTACCTGCGCATGTTAACGCTTAGTCTGCCGAGCACAGCGTACCGCATAGCCACAGTCAACGATCGAGCTAGCAGTCGAGAACACCGAAGTCACAATGGTACAAAGGCAATGAATTGGTAGTCTGGATGATAGCGCTCCGTGCAGAGCGCGAGAATGTAACGCTTCCACTCACCTTTTTGCTCGCACCTCCCAGTGATTGCTGCGGTCTTTTCCTGAACTCTCCCTCGAAGCTGTACATCCTGCGTTGTTGGGATTAGAGGGACGCCTCAGGCGTAGGTCGACAACAGCGGCAATTTAGTACTGCGGTTAAGCGCGCCGGCGATCTCTCATCGCGACGTTGTCACCCACTGTGTGCGCACGCTGGATTCAAATGAAGGCTAAAAGACGAAACGCACTTAGAATATGAGACGACACAGAGGCACGGTGCCTAGGTCATCGCGACGGCGCGAGCACCTCGCATTAGCATCGCATACTACCTAGGTTTGGTCGATGACCATTACTCCAGTCGGCCTTGGCTAAAAAGGTTGTTATACACCGCTAAATGGCTATATTTTGCAGCTTGTTTTAGATCAGTGTACCTGATCTTCCTTAGTAATAATTCTCCTTCTAAAATATCGTCAGTTGAAACGCGGCACCGGCGAAACAACAACGCGCTTGAAAGCGATTTTCCATAGCGAGCATCGAGCAGAGAGCAACTGCAATGGAAGCGTACACAGTGGACTGCCGCGAACAAGCATGCGTGCAAGTCACTGAACCATCGAGCCAATAATTAAGCCAAGACAAGCGAGAAGTCGGAGAAAGTTTCAACAATTTTGGTTTCAACCACAACCTACTGAACTACAGACCTGCACAGACCTCCCTGCTCCAGCACGCCTGGTCTGGTTCGCCCCTTTTGTCGCTATAGTCAGAGGGTACGAGCAGAGTGGCGCTAGTTATAACCTGTTCGCTGTCGTCTGCTTCTGCGATCTGTTCAGCGCTCGTGCTGCCATTTCGGCAGGCACAAAGCGCTTGTATTGGCGGTAAATGAATAAATTCTCAAATATAAAAAGAAAACAGAAATTGCTTTGCGTTTGAATAGTGAAACTAGAGGAGGAGAGCGGTGCAAGAAATGTAAAAACGAGTATACGTGGCAGCTGCAATGCTAGATCGACGGCATAAATTTCCCTTTCCTAGCCTCCCTAAGAGGCTGGGAAAATTGTTTTAAAAGATGCATAGCACAATCTAGCTTTATTGATTTGATTACAGATAGCTTAATGTCATAGATGACATTAGGATTTACTGCTGTGTGCCGTAGTGAAAGGCATGTAAAAATATTCACGAGCAAGTCCTCCGCCCGATATGTGCAATAGGTAATGATCGAGTGTGTTTCAAGAAAAGGTCAGCATACCTTTTTTTTTTTTATGTCGTTGGATGTCTAGCTCAGTAGAAAACCTGCAAAAGCCATCCCAGTGCTTTAAAACGCGCTGCACTGCAGGCCTTAAATTGTGTCACGGAACTCTTTTCAAACTGTAAAGCTAGGTTTTCTGCGTGGGTGGCAGCATAGCTGTGTGCATAATTCTCTTTTTGAACTCACGACGCATTCACGGACAACTTTTAAGAGTTAAAATGAGTGGTAATCACTGAGCACGTGCTGGTGGGCGAGTTGGTTATGCATGCTTACAACGAACACGCCAAATAAAACAACGGACGAAGGAAGGAGACACGAGACAACCACGTAGGCGCCCACGTGGTAGGCGCCCACGTGGTTGTCTCGTGTCTCCTTCCTTCGTCCGTTGTTTTATTTGGCGCCTTCGTTGTAAGCATGAATGGTAATCGTTCTGTCGTCGAACATCACGGTGGTTTAAAGTTTCTGAAGAGCGCGCAGAAACGAATTTTACAACGTATACAATATATGAAACTGTTGTGTACTTTACGAACTCTATAAACAATGTGACTTATAATAATCTGCAAGATCTGTGCGGTTTGCTGCTGCCTGAAAAAGTCAATAGGAGCGGCTATTTAACGCTATTTTGGAGAGCAGCGGATTACATATGGTCCGACATTTTTTAGGTTCGGGCAGTCAACTTGTGGAGACAAGCACGAAGTGCTTCTATTGTTGGTGAATGAATTCACAAATATAAAAAGAAAACTAAATTTCCGGATGTTTTATGTTTTAGTCGTGTTATTACAGGAGGGGAGCGGCGCAAGAAAGGGAAGCAAGAAAGAAGCACAGGTGGCAGTTAGCTGTATAGTGCTAACGGCGTAAACTTCCCTTTCCTTGCTTCCGTAAGAAACTAAAAAAAATTGTTTTAAAATATTCATAGTATATACTAGCTTTTTTGAGTTGATTACAGATAGTCTAATGTCAGAGATATTAGGGCTTACTACTGCTTGCAGTAATGGAAGACATGAGAATGTGTGCTCTAAAACAGAGCGAGACTGTGCTCGGAGAAACGTAACTGTTCCAGTGTTCAGGCAAGAGAGCCCATTATCTACTGTCCATTCCCGCAGTCGCTTACCACACTGGTCCGTTTTGTATCCGCATGTGATACGTGGCGTGAATTGAAATCGCCAGCTAAGATTATCTTTCCCGCAGTTTGCTATAATCGAATTTAAGGGACGCCTATGTCTTGGACCTCCACAGGAAAGTAAGAATTTACGACTGTGAAAGGTCTACATCCAGGCATATTTATTTCTACTGCAAGTATTTCGCTGTGTGGGGCCACTGACGTGAACGTTAACTTTGTTATGTGGCAAAATTTTGTTGAGACAAATAATATATATTCGGTGGTCAAAAAAAAAAAAAAGGAACGTCGATAATTCCGCAAGTAAATTTTTTTCCCTGTATACAAGTTTCTTGGAGAAGTATGATATCAGGACAAAATTTATGTTCGAGATGAAGTGAATCTGTTGAAGCAGCAAGTATGTAGAGAGCCAATTCCACTGAAGCATTCGATCTCATCAGCCCTCGGGCGGCAAGAGCACCGCAGTGGCAATTGCTCTCTCAAAGATACCGGTAGAGTCTTAACTCGGCGACATTAGGGCTTTTCTTTTCTTTTGAGTGGGGGGCGAGAATTTGAGGCAGCGTTCATGGGGGACCCGCGACGACGTTTACGGGCCCGCGACTCCACATTCATGATCGATGCATTATCCGACTCCCGAGTTACTGGGACCAGCTAGATTTGATTCCTTGTCAGGGAAAGACCTAACATTTTCTGTACTCCCTATTGGCAAATTTGGACAGGTTGAGCTCAGGTACCGCATTACGTTTTGTCATTGCAAGAGGCACAGAAGTGCCACAGCAGCTGCATTAACTGTGCACGGAAACAATTCGCGATTTTCAACCAGTCACACTTCCAACGAGCCGTTCCATGACCTTAGCCATCGACTTTTCTACCGCAGCTGCAATCGCGCGCTACAACACCAGCGTAACCATGTGATCCTTCCTTTACAACGACAGTAGCCTCTCTATGGGAGCTCGCAAAGCTTTTTATCCAGTACTTCAAGAATTTAAACTTCCTGTGCTCGAGAAAGGACAGTCGGAGTTATTAGCTTAATTGATGGGCTCTTCCACATAGGCAACACTTCTCTGAGTGAGTCGACGCACTCATTTCCCGGATGGCCCGAATGTCCTCCTGGTGCATGCCAACTATGATGAGGCGGAATGAATGCGTTCGCGTTGACGGGTCCAAATGAGGAACATTTTAGTAGATATGCTACACATGCCTCGTCTGGCGATCTGAAGACGATGCCTCCTTGTCCAAATTGGCGAACGTCTGTGATATGCAGAGGTATTGAGACGCAGTTTTAAGATCCGACTCAATTGCTTGCAGTTTGTTGATTCGAATGGAGCCACCATTCAAAGGTACCAGAGGCACCGGAATGCTGCTCACTCCACTACGAAAGAACGTTTCTAGGGGCATTTGATCAGGAAGGACAGAAGCTGACCAGGTGCAGCGGCCCTGGACAAGCGAGCTGTTCCGTCATGACGGGCTGACATGTCTCACTCAAAACAGTACAGCCTACTGTAGCTTATTGCCAACAACTGCCGAGCACCCCACACTTACTTGACCACGAGGCAGATCAGCGGAGACCCCACGTAGATCGAACGCCGAAATCGTCGATCGCCGCCGAAAGGCAGAAAGAACGACCGATAGGATAGAACGACCGCGCGAGCCAACCTTTTCTTCTTCTTCTTTCTTTCCTCGACCGTCGTCGTCTTCTGTACTGTCCTCTGCTTCGTCTCTGGCTGGGTTTGGTAACAATACACAGTTGAAACTCGATTTAACGAAGTGATGACTACGCTCGAATTATTTCGTTAAATCAAGAAGTTCGGAAAATCGAGTAACAGATTTTTCGGTCCTTCGAAATCTAAAATTGTAACGTACCGGCATCCAAAAGGTACCGCGGCATTGTATTTGCCGCCAACCCGCGCCTGCGTCTGTAAAAATTGACAGTGGCTTAGCTCGGCTATGCCAGGATATACGTAGCGAAAGCTAAGGCATAGCATGGTTATTGGTTAATCTTGATTGAAAGTCCAGGTTAGTCTGGTTGTCTAGCTACGTTGCGGTGTTTAGCTAGTCCGGCGCGCTGTTCATCTGCTTCCTGGGTGATTCGTTTCATCTTCATCTCGTTCCGATGTCGATTCCAGGCCTGGTCCTGCTTATCAGAATTGTCGCCGTCCATACTGCCGCCTCACTTGTGGCTGTGGCGCGCGCAAACTCTCCTTTTAGGTGCACGTTAAAGAACCCCAGATGGTCGAAATTTCCGGAGTCCTCCACTACGGCGTGCCTCATAATCAGAAAGTGGTTTTGGCACGTAAAACAAAAAAAGCAGTTCTCCTTTTTGGTCCGACATATTGTCAGGCATGCGACGCAGCTGGCGAAGCGAGCGGAGGCGAGCGCAACTACGAGGAACGCGTGTGACGTCACACCAAACGGCGGAGGAGGAAAGGCGTGGCGCTGCGCAGCGGCGGAACACCTGTGGCTCGGTGCTACTAGTGGCGCATGCGCAGTAGGGACTAGGGAGTGAGAGACAGAGAAATGTGCTTCCTCGGAGCACTTCGTGTAGCTTCCACAATGCTGCAAGGAACTTCTGAGATAAAGTATGGATGAGTTGAAAGCTTGAAAAAGGGATCCCAGTGCTTTAAAACGTGCTGCACAAGCTGAAGGCCTTGTGCAACGGAACTATTTACAAACTGCAAAGCTATAGCTTTTCCGCGTGCTACGGCGGCAGCATAATGGTGGTGCGAAAGATACGTACGCAGTGAATTCGAAGCTGTATGCATAATCCTCTTTCGAACTCACGACACACTCATGGGCAACATTTGAGGGTCAAAATTAGTGGTAATCGTTCTGTCGTCGGACGTTACAATGCTTTCCAGTTTCTCAAAAGCGCAGAAGCGAACCTTACGATGTAAACAATGAAACTGTCGTGAACTTTATGAACTGTGTAGACAATAAGACTTAAATGTGCATGAGCTGTGCGTTTTGTTACTGTGCGAAAAAGGAAACAGGAGCGGCTACTTTAACACTATTTTAGAGAGCAGCGGACTACACGCGACATTTTTCACTTTTGGATCCAAGGGACCGATGAAAGCCTTGTGGCATCACTGTCACCGTGTTCGCGAAAATCATCAACTATGCACACCACAACAATCGTCGCAACAACCGCCGTTCTAATTACAACGCCGTTTCAGTCAACCGTAGAATAGCAGACGAACAGGTCACAAAAGCGACACCAACGGCCTAAGGTTGAACGAGAGTAGGCGCAGGCGAATCCCACAGATGTTGGTTGTGTGCGCGTCTGGAGTCCAGAGTACGTCGTGGTTTCAACCTGTTTCAACAAGCACGAGCCAAGTACGAGCCGAGTACGCTCGCGTCTGCACAGCCAACGTCTGCTCTATTTAAGCTGTGCGGGTTGTTGTTACTTGTTATGCAGTTTCTACAACGGCGCGTATTTTTCAGACGTCTCCCGGCTGTTTCGTCGCACTGCAGAGGCCGAAACGGCACAGCGTCAAGTTCTTGTGTTCCGAGAGCACCGACAAATGTTCACCGCACGCGATACCGACGCGAAGCTGCTTCACCCTTGCAGTCTGTGAGATGCCGGTTATGGACGGACGCTTCCAACCGTTCTGCTGATTGACGTGATGTGTCTTCGAGTTATTGCGATTGGACGATGTGTGATAGCAGTGGGAAAATGTCTTCGAAAGCAGATGGTATAATGTAAAGTGTGCGAAAAGCTGTGAAATCAGAAGTATTGCAGTGACGCTACGTGATCTGCGGTCCTCGCTACGATGCTTGACCATCGCGTTGAGTGTGGCATCATGTCACGAGCCGCCTTCAAAGCGTCTCAAAGGGAGCGACGGCTTCAAAGCATCCAGCTGAGCCGTCACCAGGATCTCGAACCTTTCCACGGTTCAGGAGTCAACTGCTTGTCGCTGGATCCCGTTGAAGGCCGGTTGTAAGCTTGCTTTGATCTTTCCCTGCCTTCCCAGAAGTGTGTGTAATATATTGGACAAATGTGGGCTATGTACTGCTTCTAATTTCAGCGCTGGCGTCAATATGTTTTCGGCGTTACCCTTCCTGGCAAATGTAGTTGCGGTGTTTTGCAGCATTCGGTTGGCGACAACATATGAGTCACGCGTCATCAACATCCTACTTTATTCTCGCTGTAGGACAAAGCCCTCTCACTGTGATATTTAATTAGGCCTGTCTCGCGTCAGCAACCGCCATCCTATGCTTACCAATCGCCCAACCTTGTCATGAACCTTCGGGGCCCTCATCTGCATTTTTCTTTACTAGGCACCCACTTTGTTACTGTAATATACCCCCAGTTGCTAATCTGCACTGCCGTCTTACGTCTCTTAATGTTGCTCCTATCACTTACTATTTAATTTCCTCAGATTTCTTTATTGCCCTCCAAGTTTTGACCACATGTGTTAGTAGTACTGGCAGAGTGCTCTGGTGAACGAGAAGCTAAGCTTCTCGTTCGTTCGAAGGCACATTGAAAACCATTTTGCTTGGAAATGTTCATGAAGTGATATCCTTTCATATGCCAAACACTCCACACTTTTTATGAAATATGTTGCAGGGACCTTTGAATTGATGTGTTTATCATGAAATCCTAAATCATTGCCACCCTCTCTTTGAGCGTAGTTCCTTATAAGAAGGGTGTCCAATGTCTCGCTTTAAGAGAAGGAATAATTGGCAAGCCAAACGTGAAGAATTAGTGACAGCACCACGCTATCACTGTAAGCAGTGCGAGGTTGATAAAATAGGTTAAAGTTAAGTTGAGGCTCAATTATGCAGTTTTCTGAAATGTTTGCTGTTCATACAAATGGAATTAAAGCAGCTGGGAGTTTTAGACTAACGGTGCTATTGTGGATGGTGTCAGACTCTGCTGTTTTGGTGTTTTGAGCCTATCAGAAAGGGAGCAGCCTGCCAATCAGAGCTGAAAAAGTGGCAAATCTTGCAATATGGCAGCACTTGGCAGTGTCCACAAAACGTTACAAGAGGCAGCCTGAGCTTGGGAGCTCCTCTCAATACAGGGGAAGCAGAGGTCACTTTCTTGGCAATCACACTGCATTGATTTTGATTGGTTTGTTGCATATAAAAGGAGCTCATTGCAAGAAGGGTATCTTAATTTAGGCCTTAAGTAAAAAAGAATAATGCTTGAAAATTGCTAAGTAAATTTATAAATCAAGTATCAAGTTCACAACAACTCTTTAGCTCAGCAATGAATTAGGATACCACGATTCTGTAAACTGTACCTAATAACACATGTAAACCAGACAAAATTGATGCGTCGCACACCGTTGTGAAATATAGCACCAATTTGTGAGTGGGAATTCTGCAAACCCTCATAAACATTTTAACAATTTCACCTAAGCTTTAAACTCACATATCAAATTTATCTGCTTTAGCTGCTCTAACGGATGCAGTTTACTGAATAGAAAATCTTTTTTTCTTTTTTTTTCAGTGTTATGGACTTTTTTTCCACAAACTTGCTGATTTTCTGCAATTTATGTTAAAAGTACAATGTTCTTAACTAAAATCCTGCTTTGCAGAGTTGCTATAAAGTTAAGTTTGCCTCTGAAATGCAACGAATCTCATTCAAATTTGTCCGGCAGTTGTCTCGTCAAAGCATTTCTGCGTTTTACATGCATTTGAATTGGGAAATTGAAGTTGGCCTCACAATAAAGCTTCGTCTTATGGGATGGATTCGGCTTGGATGTGCTTTCGTGTGCAAGCCGCTTGGGTTCAAGCAAAGAACTAAGCAAGGTACGATGTCTGGTGTACGTGAGCCGCATCCAAAATTCTCTGCTTACATTTCTGTGCTGCCCAGATAAGAAAAGGTTGACGGTGTTCAAATTTGCATACGCAGCCTCCTTTCGGGTGGTGCTGATGGGGGCCTCTGCATCCACGACCTGTACTCTGATCTCGGCAAAACGAAGCGTACATGCAAGGCCATCTGCAAACTAACCAAGTGAGTGACTCTGATCTCCCTGTTATTCCCTGATCTCCCTATCCTGTTTCATGGAAGGGCGATATGTACAGATGTGTTTTGAATGGCTATCCGTCACAGTTGCCCTGTGGCTATGGTCATTGTGCTGCTGAGCATGAAGGCTGTGGGTTCCATTCCCAGCCATGGCGGTTGCATTTCGGTGGGGGCAAAATGCGAAAACGCCCACATACTTAGATTTAGGTGCCCTTTAAAGAACCACGGGTGGTCAAACTCAATCTGGCAGTATTGGCACTTTGCATCAATGCTCTTAACGTGGCCCCAAGTCACAGTGACTGCCAGTAGGAGTGCAATGGAAATGCAGCTGCATACTTCGATTTAGGTCCGTGGTAAATAGCTTTAGGTGGTCAAGATTTTGTCTGGAGCTGTCCACTGTGACATTTCCTACGGCCTTGGGGGTGTATCTTTGGGCTGTGAATCTCATCAGCGATATTGCTTTTCGTGCTTGTGCTGTCCCACTCGCAGCTCATTTCTTTGAATCAATGCATTGCCTCTGAAACGTCCCGCGCAGGCACGAGGCACACATCTTCTCGGTCTCGTCGGTGCACTGGTACCCATGCGACACTGGCCTCTTCACATCTTCAGGCATGGACGGCACCCTTCGGATCTGGGACACCAATTCGATGCAGCAGGCTGACTCTGTGCGCCTCGGTGAACTCATCTTCTGCCACCATGTTGAAACAGCACAACCTAACATTTTGGCTGGTGAGTCCCACTTTGAAGGACGAACACTAAAATAGACGGCCAGGCGTAATAAAAGGAGGAGATGAGGGATGGCTCATCACCAATTTGCCCTACTTACCCACTTCAGGGCACTAAATTTCTGTAAACAAAAAACAAAATCAGGCAGGCCAAGCTGGTTGCCGCTGTGCCTACACAGCAAGCCCTAGGAGCTAACATCTGTCACCACAGTCGCTCCACAGTTAATACAAGATTCAATTTGTTTGAGGATGTTGTGGCACATTGTTTCTTGTACCTGTAAAACAAACAAGCAAAAACGCTCATAGTGGTTACTCCAACTGCATGCTTTTATGTGTATATAAGCTGCACCATTGTGCAAGACTCACAGATGAATAAAAATGTAACTTATAGTTCAGAAAATTCAGTAATTAGGCCGAGAATGATGCTTAACAATAGACAGCTTTTGCACAATTAACTCTTAAGCTGGCTTCCCTGACAAGCTGAACCGCTTGTCAGGGAAGGGCCCCTCACCAGGTCTGGCCACGTTGAGCTGACAAGTGCAGTGTATGCAATCCTCGCTAGCGATCGTGTCTGCTAAGTATTACATCACTACGCACCACATAAAGAGCTGAAATTTTAAACTGAACGCTGGTTTCCCTTGTCCTCGTGAGTGCCACGCTCCAAGCCGAAGGGTTGACATATATGTGCAAGTGCACCTACATACATGTGCCTGTGCTGTGACGTCGCTCTTGGTGTCTCGTGACTACGAGAATTATTCATGGCAACATCGGTTATTTGTGTAATATGTTGATAGAGTAGATGAATTAAATTTTAGAGAAATAATAAAACACACAAACCGAATGTCTGCGAGTATGTGTTTTACTTCGCACTACAGCAAGAGAGATGTACTTGTGTTTCATCTGCTTATTGCCACGTTGTGTAGTCGCAGACACTGACACTGAAACTGTGTCTTTTTCAACCCTGTTCCAGCATGAAATCATGCTCTGTGATATGCTTGTGTCTGCCTCAGCATTCGTGCAGCACTGACTTATACCACTAGTCAGATGTTCTAGTGCACAGCGCACAAAATGCAAGCACAACAGCTTGCACTTGACACTGTCACTGGAAGTGTGCTGCACAGTAATAAAGCGAGGAAAAAAAAATATGAAGGCGGGGCCTGTGATGTATACGCCACGCAATCCTCGAGCTCTGGTATGGGAAAATGCAGGGAAGGTATTTCGCTTGCGGAGGCTAGACGGGGCAAGTGGAACTAGTGTCTCTCTTGGCAGTGGTGCTCGCCTCCTGAAATCATGGGCTCATAGCACTGAAATTTTTTATCTCGGCTATTAATGAACCAATTTGAAAAAATCTTACTGCAGAATGCTTCTGAGAGGGCATGTAACAACTTCCAGCATATAACCAAAATTTGATATGTGCGCCAGCAAGGCCCACTCTCTTATGTTCTCTTATGTTCAGTGCAATTCTGTATAGCTGAAGTTTCAGCTAGATGAGCAGATTTCCAAAGGCTCTTTATGTTTGCATTGAAGGCAGTCTACTGTACATGAGGCAGTGGGGCAGGCAAAAATAAAAAGTGGGAAAGGTCATAGTATTTTTTATGATCAATAGTTTGCAGTAATGTCTTATGCACAACCATGCAATGTCTGTGCATAGTTCTGCGTATTCCAGTAATCTATCCTTGATAAAATATTTCTTGCACGCATGAGCAGGAAGTTGTTTTCACTTTTCTTCTTGGTCTTTTGAGTCTTGAGTTGCATGTTTTCAGGACATGTAAGCTGTTTTTTGCTCTGTCATCCATGTCTTTATGTATGAAGTGCACTGTCTGCTGTGAGTTTAGATTTCTCTTGTTCACCACATTTCGTTTAGGTTGCGCTTGTTAAACGTTATTCAGCATCTTTAGCAGACTGATTAGTGCTCTCGTTTCTTCTCTTTTCTCTTCCCATTCGTACAAATTTATTTGTCTTTCTTTCCTCTGCCCTTACGATCATCCCCTCCTTTTTGAGGCAGGCAGGTAGCATGCCCTACTGGAAGTAGTTGCCAGCCTGTATTGGATTCTTTTCTTCATGTTTTTTGCTCATATTTTGTTCTTTTGTGACTAAACTTGCAGTCATTGGTTTGATGAAAGAAGCATGCAAATGGTCCCGCTTTCTTTCAGTGGGATACAAGAAGCCCTGGATAGTGCTGGCTGACATGCGAACGGGCAGCTCGTGCCAGCAGCTTCGGGGCCACGCGGGCAGTGTGCTTGCAGTTCGCTGGAGTCCTCATACGCCGGGACTCTTGGCCTCTGGATCCCGAGATGGTTCAGTAAGTTCGTCCACTTCCCATTCGATGCTTGTCCCATCGCTAGCATTGTGGCAAGAAGGCCCCATTTAACTTGGGATTTCTTGTAAAATCAAGTACAGTAACCCCTCGTTATAACGAAATCGCTTTACTCGAAATAGTGTTTTTTTTTGAAATTTTTCCCAGTTCCAACCCAAATGTATGAATTTGAAGCCTCATTAGAAGCGCTCAAAAAGCTTGACCCGCTTAGAGCAAAGTGGCGAGTGGAGGCATCGCCGCTGCTTGGCAGTGGTGAACTTTTTGCGCATGCAGTGTCAAATTAATACCATCAAAGAATTAGTCTCATGCGGGCACAGAACAGTCCACAAGAGTACCAAACCCACGATCAATGATTGCCTAGTAACGGGTACCAGGCGAGTGCTGAGTGCTCCCTGCTATTCACTGCTGAGCAAACTAAAGTTGTCAAATTGCATGGTGCACCGTGCCCGAACTGTTAATCTCGGTCGTAGTCGCATCGCTGGTGTCCCTTGTGATAGAATCCACTCGGAAATAACGTTTTCCTGATGCTTTGTGATGCCAGAAAACCAAAAGTGGCCAAAAAACCGCGGGCAGGCTTGCGCCGTATAGAGTGCACTCGATGAGCAATGTTCTACCACTCTAAAGAGCACCTATGGTGCTGAAACGTGCCGAAAAGCATGAAAGAAGTGTCTCTGATTATAAGGCTATATTGGTGCTAATTACACATTTGCGATTAAATTTCCCTAAAATGTGACTACTTCTCGCTTCTTGTGGGCACTGCCAAAGCCACCTTCCAATTGTCATTGCCTCGCATGAGCCCCTCTTAGTCCAAGCAAACTCACTCCACTGCCCAAAAGTGTGCCGTATGGCGGCTTTGCCTCAACATGTCTATATGTGTGGTAGTGCACCATTTACAGGGGTATCAGCCCCGAAAACGAACTAGAGGGCTGCTGCGAGCGCCGCTCGCGTGACGTCAGGGCACGAACTCGTGCCTGTCGTCTGCTGCAGTTTGGGTGGTGTCCAGGTGCCTTCTGCAGTGTTTTCATTTGTTTTCTCTCATTCCCTCTGCTTGTATACTTGCGGTGGTCGTCTCAAATATATCTCTTTAAGGCGTCTCTATTCGCAAAAATTTTTTCAAAAAGCTTATTTCTCAGACGACAATGCAGTTCTCAAAGGCAACGCTACAGCGCCAGCCAAAGGAGCGCAGACCAGCCCATTGCATGTTTTTCGTGAGTGGATCGACAACCCCAAAAACATAGCATATAAGAATTCAGTTATGATACCATACCTGCTGCGGTGCGACAAGTATGTCACAAATGCTGGCTATATACGACTTCTGTAAGTCACCTTGATTTTAATCCACTAAAACAGGTTTGCTCATGACGAGTAGTTCGTTATACAAAATCAAATTTTTGCATTTCTTCACAGAAATGCTCGGCAGTAACACCAGGACTTAACACTGTAGTTTAGATTCTACCAGCATCACTTGCTTTTTAACTGCTTTTCAAAATTGGGTGGTTCTTTACGTATCTTAAGTGGCGGCAATTTGAAGTAAATCTAATTGAGGCTTACAGCTGTTTGCAGAATACGAAAAGGAATGCACCAATATATATTCCCTTTTCCGTGCTACACGTTCAAGTCACTTGAGGAATTTGCTGGTGTTACTTGAGGAATATGCATGACAAATCTGTTTGGCGAACTGACACAGGCTGCTCAGCCCAAACTTTTTAGTGAAATATGCCTTATAGGCTGTATGGCTGCAGCCAGAAAGAAGCCGAAACGTCATTCATTAGTAGCATGGGACATATTGAAGACATCATAATTTGCCAGTGGAGGGTAAAAAATCAAGTGAAATATGTAAGGCCTGTGGTGCCTTCCTTATGAAGGTTCGCGAGGTTCTCTTTTATGTACTGACGAAGGGAATAGTTCTCCATTTGTATAAGTAAACAACGCTGGATCAAGACATAGTGAGGCACAAGGTGCTTGACTTTTCCTTTTCTAGGCAGCCTAAGCTGCGTTGTAGTACCTCGAGTATACTTTAGGCATTGCGATTGGCACTGTAAAAAAAACTGCTTCGTGGTTTCAATTCGAAGTTGCAGTGAACTGATGGATTTCGCGAACAATGCATGCCTCACCATAACGACAGTCGGTTGCTACCGTTGCATGAGGGGTGTGCCACATTTTTGATAAAGCCTACTGAGGGCCATGGAACATTTCATCATTTGCAATTGATTGGCTCTCGATCTCAGCCATGAAACTTGTCTTTCAGGTGATTGCTACTATGGTGAATTAACTATATATGTAAACACTCTACATATGACACGCCGTCATGTTAGAAGCCATGAGCAATTCGTTTTATGGGGGGCCTGTTTCAGAACACGGTGAAAGCCGCAGCTAACATTTTCATACGAAATGCGTGCCTAACTCTTTCTTTTACGCATTGATAAAGTGGCCATATTTGACTAGAACAATTCACCAGAGTAATAAAAATCACGACAACAGCTTCGCTAGGCAGTGTCTTTCTAACACGGATAACATGTTGACACCAAATGCCAAGATTTTGCTTCCATGTGAATGCAAGGTCTCTTGTAGCTAAGTACTAAGGAAATTCTTTTTATACAAAATTTATGGACAGACATGGTGCATATATGCATTGCAAAACCAGTAGACCTTCTCAATGCTACATAGCTTGCGATATCCAAGCTGCAAATTTTCTTGACTCACGTGCTTTTGAAGAAGGAACTCTGGTTCAGGCATGGCAGCAGAAAGAAGCTGACAGATCCTTCACCAAGTACAGCTCGAGCCACCCATACATACGATCCCATACGAAGGGAACGAGCATGCGCGACAGTCGAGCGAGCCGAAGCAGGCAGCGTCCTGGTCGGAATGTCACTTGCGAGAGGGCACCACTCCAAATTCTCGCCGCTAATAGTGCAGTCTGGTTAATAATTATGCCTGCACCAATAATTTTACCCGCTCTGCAACTAATTTTCATTCCTTGTCTGGTTGAGACCGATATCTTGATATCTGTTGTGACCCGCTACGACGCCCTGGAGGCACGAAAGGGCCACCTTTTTTTTTTTTTTCTGGAAGTGACTACCCCCATACATCAAACCCGTGCGGAGCCAGCTATAGAGATCTTGTCTTCGAAAGTGTGTCGTATCTTCAGATGATCACAAAACCTTCACTTTCATGAGATTTCGCATGACTAGCGGCACAAGTGTTGGCGTCTACAAGCGATGGCATTTTCAGCATTGTGCCATGCATGGTGTCTTATAACAGAGCTAAAATGCTGTTGCCCATCAGTGCATCCACTGCCAATCACATGAAATATCACAAAAATGAAAATTTTTTTGACAGCAAACGTTCTAAAATGCAACCCATGCTTGTGAACATGCTTGTCAACATATCAGCTTGTATCTCCACCATTGTCATGCTGTTAGTATAGATAGACAAAATTACAGTCACTCCATGCACTGAATCTTCATCCCCTGGCAGTATAACAGAAGTTGGCCGCGATGCCAAATGATTGCAGGATTTGCAACAGCCCTAGCCTAACACTTCCTTTGCTTAATCACTGCCTGTGTCAGGGCACACATTGAGGGTGGAGTTGGCACTACTTGAAACTGCCTGAAGAGGCTGCCTGGTACCGTCTTGTTATTTAATATGTAAATGTAATGAAATGCTGGACATGTGGAACTTGCACCCTCCCACAACAAACCACAAACATAGCTTTTACAATTTAGCGGCATGGCTTGGCTTGTCCTTTGGCTTGGGCGCACTTGGTGGCAATGCAGCTTTGCTTTTGGTTAGTTATTGCTTCTTGCATAAATCTTATTGATGAAGTGATGATAAAATGGGAAGACTAGCAAAAATCTTATTGATGAAATGATGATAAAATGGGAAGACTAGCAGCTTTGCAAGCGCAACCTACAGCTACCAAATTAACTTTCCTTTTCACAAGAAGTACAAGGGATGGTCTTGTTGTGATACAAAGCTGTGTTATAAAGTGCAGTCTTCATTTTGTATCTCGCATGCCATTTTCATTGTGTGGAAAACTAGACGATAACAGTAACCCAGCAAGAAAGACAAAGCTCAAGAAGTCACTTTTTTTTTTCGTTGCATTGAAAACTGGACTTAAGCATAATGTTTGGTGTCTATTATATCTTTATTTATATTCATTTTATTCATTGCTTTTACATTCACCGCAAGAGCATTATTGTAGAGGGCTACATTAAAGAAGTACACACAAATTTATGCGTGCTATATATGCTGTAAGGCCTATGCTTTGTATGAAATCAAGCAGTGTTTTTTGGTATATATTGTCATGTACCGAGCGATCACAGCTTGTCATGGCAGTCTAGCGGCAGCCAGCTTGCAAACTTTGATGAGTCCATACTGAGTGGTGGACGTCTGCTTCCGTAACTGGAGTGGGTAGTATGGACACGTTGCACCCAGTGAAAAGTATGACCAGTACCAAGTACAAGTGATAGCCAGTGGACCACCCTAACAGTTAGCTTCCTAACTTCAGCTCCTCCGCCCTAGTAAGGTGACAGGGAAAGAAGCAGACGTGCGGTGGGCAGGGTTCTCCTCCAAAATTTTTTAGGGGTGGACATCATGCTAAAGGGGAGAGGGGGGGTTACGCATGAAACTAAAGCCCGGGATACATGGAGCGTTCTTTCACGGCGAACATTGCGCGGCAGAAATAGACGGGGCGGGACGACGCCGGTGGTTCGCTGGCTTCGCTTACATACAGCGACAAACGGGCGGACGCCGCCGCGCGCCCGCCGCATTGTTGCCAGACTTTACGAATGTGTTTCTGGATAATAAAAAAATAATAAGCAGGATTTTTATTGTATTATTTATTGTTACTGACTAAACAACTTCGAAAAAGGTTTCATAGAGGCGCTTACGAACGATTTCTACACATTTCATTTAGCTGCAAGCATTTTAGCGGGCTGGCTTTGCGCCGTCTGGCAGGTCTGGCTACGTTGAGTGAGCGGTCACCGCGGAGTGCAGCCGTTGCTGAAGGTTTTGGGGTTCTCCAACAGCGACGTTTACTTTGCGTAAAAATAAATTGTGGTTAGTGATGTTTACTTCAGTGTCAGTTCCTGTTTTAAAGCCTCCTCCAAGAACAAGCGTTTAGTACTGCAGCCGGAGAGGATAGAATTATCGATATTTGGTGTGAAATGGGCATGTCACCGGCTCTCGTTCTCGGTGCCCCAGGCATTGCGTGCGCTGCCTAGGCCCACACAGATGCAAACAGCGAGGAGACCAGGCATGGTCGGCTTCTAACTGTAATGTGTCGTCCCTCTTTTTCCTCGAGGCATTCGAACAGAAGGGACTTTTGGTTGTAGTAGAGCAGGGTGATTTCTAACCGAAGAAGCACTAAACCAAACTTTACGAGCATGCGTGCCGACAGCGGGAAAAACCCCCCCCCCCAAAAAAAAAACAGCTTCGGGCCCCGCGAACGAGAAACCATTTCGTCCCCTATACCCAAGCCCATATGGGCACCCCCCCCCCCCCCCCCCCCCCCACAATAAGAAGGCAATAGTAAGAAAAGCAGTACAATGCACACACTATTTTGCTGCTTGAAAAAAAAAAAAAAAAGCATCGAGCGCATGAGCTCTCGCGCGCCTTGACGCTGTTGTGGGCAAAGAGGTTCGCTCACGCGACGGGTCGCCGCGCAGGTTCCGGGACAAAACCTCTTGCTTTTGAACAACACAGTCCTTTTTTTTTTTCGCTCGCTGCTGTTGGAAGATTAATATCCTGAAAAGCACTGCAGGGAAGACAGCATTTCAACATTTCCATGGGAGTTCTCCGGCGCGGCCAAACAAGCGCAAACACCCATATGCTGTCACTCCAGTGCGGCCGCGCCATCCGCGCGACGGACACTTCGACGAGGCACCAGCTAAAAAGGAAACACACACAAAAACGTTCGGCGGCTGCCGGAAGTTGGTGGGAGATCGATTGTCGCGACGCGTGGTGAGCACAAGAGGCACTCCTTGCACTTCCGCCGCCATCGAGCGTCGGTTTTTCCGATCGGTCCGGATAGCCGGCGGGAGTCAAATTTTTGGACGCTGAGGGGCGAGCGTTCGACGCCTGGACGCCGGTTTTTCGCTTCATGTATCCCAGGCTTAAGCCTTTTTTTCCCCCCAATAATACTGTTACACCATTTTGAATTGTGCATTCACTGATTTTACAGTTATTATACAGTAACAAAACTAGCGCGAGTCAGCAATGCATCATATCACGATCACCGAACTTATCTAGGACAACAATATTCACAGCTCACCGCCGCCAAATTGTGCATGAAATACGCACTAGCGGTTCAAATCTGCATCAGCCAATAGGAGCGCTTTGTTAGGTTTTTTTCACTTTTCTTTCACTTCTATTGCTTCTATTTTTGCACTGCAAAATATACACTGCTGTGGCTATCTGAAGCTCTGATTTCTCCTCTTTATGATGGTTCTGAAATAGTGGCGCTGCTTCAACAGAAAGCTGTATGCTCTGCTATGTGATGGTACCTCCTGACGCCTGATTCGTTACCCAATTTTTGTCAACCGCACAATAAAAAAAGTGAGGTTTTCTCAACATCTACATCACTTTTCTTTCTATTTCCCTGTGTGATAAAGCAACATTCGAGGATTGGAAAAAAAAAACAAAAGAAATTATGACCTTATCAACCATTCTAATTGCTGAGTATTCCTTCAATAGGTGGGCGGTAAACTCAGAGCGGTGGGTGGTATTTCCCCCACTGCCCTCCTTGGGGAGAAACCAGTCAGTGGGATAAGAGCGCGTATGTCCTTCTGGAGGAAATTTTCATGGTTGTGGAGTACGGTGAGGGCAAGCCACTAGTACAGGAGTGCCTTACTCGAATGTAGACTGAAAGACGTCAGCACTATGTCGAAAATGGCTTCGTGCATAATGCAGTCTGTGTTGACATCGCAGTTACTTTTCTACCAATATGAGAGATGTCAGGGAAATCTTGTGAGGACAGAGAATATCTGAGACAGAGACAGGGAATTCTCGCATAAGCTGCTGTCATTGCACTTGCAGGTAAGGCTCTGGGATGTGAGGTGCGCCCGGAGCTCCCTGGCGACCCTGCAGGGTCACAAAGGGGGCACCACGGCCATGACTTTCCTGCCCGATGGCTTGCAGCTCCTGACCATGGGCCGGGATGGTCGGGTCAAACTGTGGGATGTAGCGAGCCACACAATGAGCAGGGCGCACTCGGGACTTGCCTGCTGCAAGTGAGCCTAAGAACTTCTTGCCAGTCTTTTGTGCTTTGAACAGTGCGAAGACACGGCTGTTCAAAAACAACCCATGCTTACGTGCGGAAGCACTTGTCTTGTGTGCCGCCTGTTTTTTGCAGGGCCGTTCTCTTCTGCTGCTTGTGACGTGAACCTTAGCCAACTAGCCAAGCAGCGTGCCTTGTTGCCAATACTTCCTTATGATCAATCATATTTTGCAGTTGTCATAATGGTCCTTTCTTTTTTTTTTCCTGTGCATTGTCACCTTGGCACCTAAATGTGGTCAGCAGTTAACCTCTGAATATAGTAAATATATTTTTTATATTATATGTGTGTGAATATTCAAAAGTTTGTATTAACAAATCTGGTGTCCTATTTGATTCGGTCTTCGAATAGAATAGTCACTATCTTTAAATTTGAATATTTTTATAGTATTGCAAATTAAACATAAAATTGGAACAGGAGTATAATGTAGAATGCCATTGATACGTTTTTCAAGGGACTGTGAAAGAAAAACATAACATCCAGGAAAACGTAACTGTGAGAAAGGCCACCAATCACCACAGCTATGTCAGAAACAGCTCAGAATGGCTGCCCTCACAGTTAATAGATGTACCAGCACTCATACTGTGACCAAGGATGGTGCGTGCATGCGTGTATAATTAAGGGACGTGCGCAATGTTTTGTGACAGTGGCCCCTTTCACCTCTTAATATGCTTGACTGCAATATTTTTCTTATGCTTCACGACATAACACGGGTCCATTGCAGCGAAGCTGACTTAAGAGAACCAGCGATTACGCTAGGCATAGACCCTTGCTAGCCCCAAAATAAATGAAGTATAACGCTGCACTTGGTTGATCTGGCCCAGTGTACGGCGTTCCCAGTAGACTTTAACTGATGTACCCTTCACTTTGGATGCTTAGCCAACTACTCTGTGTGCATGTGCTGCACCTGGCTTGTGCAACTTTGGTCACTTACTGCAAACTTTCATCACGTACTGCAAGCTGGTTGCTTACTGCAATGTGCTGGTCACTTGTTTCAATGCACCAGTCACTTGTCGCAACGTAAAAGCCGGCTGCACTGCTAAATTTATGTGACTGCCACGTTCAAATGCAACGTAAGATGCAGGAACATTACAGACTGGTGACCTATCAAGGGGAGCATAGTGTACGTGGAAGTCAATGGGGCTTATGTCAGGACTGCAAGAATGCCACATAGTAACCGGGAAAACACAGCAGCGCGGAACGTATCGACAGAGTTCCGCTGTAGTAAATTTCATCCCTGCAGGCATAGTGTAGACGTAAAACATGAAAACATGTAGTGGAGCAGGCTTCGTCTCTCACGGAACCATACTTTATCGGCTGTATAACAATCATTCACACTGTCTGAAGAGTTCTGTGCACGATAAGAAGCAGCTTTGTTTTTAAGACTCCATTTGGGCTTGAAACAATGCTTCATAATGTTCTATGTACTTGCTAATGTTACATAGAACGCAAAGCTTGCTAATGTTAAGAATACTAGAATTTGAACATTGTTCTGTATTAATTGTGAAAATGGCTGTTCACTGTTTCAAGCTGGTGGCACAGAGTCAGTCTTAAAGTATTCATATCTGGTATTCCTTCAACCCTCCCAATACTGGTCCGGTCTTGACCTTTCTGTACTCAGATGCTGGCTGAGATGACATGACAGATGATGTTCCTTGACCCTCGCCCCTTCTTTCAGATCACCCACGCAGATGTCCGCAACTCGGGAGGTGGCACTCCTTCCATCCGGCCACTGCCTGCTAGTCATGAACTTGGTACGAAAACAGCCCCTGCAGGCACTAAGTGGGGCTCACTTTGGGCAGGCCAACTGCGTGCTGCTCAGCAGTGACACCCTGGAGGCGTTTAGTGGTGCAAATGACCGCACAATCCTGTGGTGGACGTCGTGTGGCGACCGGGAGCGTGCCCTGGATGCCTATCAGGATGGCATGCCAGACTCGTGGAGTGATGAAGGCGAACCTTTCTGAGACATGTTTGCATTTGAAACAGAGTTCTTGCGGGCAATGACACAACCGGCCTAATAAAGCTCTTGGTTCATTGTGTCGGGTGGAGCTAGAAACACAAGATAACAAATTTTTAAAATGGGCATTGTCGACTCTTTGGCATGGAGCGTTCTTGCATAAATTGAAGAATGGATGACATGCTTGAGAGTAATTTGGACAGGCTGCTAGACTCTAACGAAGGCAAGCTTTTTAAAGGTTGCAATGTTCATTTTTCATGTGTACAGGCATCGCAGAGTGCAACATAAATAGTCTGATAAGAAGTTCTTACGTTACATTGCAGTTTGTGACGTGAAATGCTAACATAAGCCTGCAAGAGTGTGTTTGGCATCCTTCTCACCATGTCCTAAATTTTTTTAACACGTGTGTGACAGTTATAAGTTTGTGTCTGTTTTAGTGCTACCTGGACGGAACTTCAGCATGTGAAATAATTACAAGAAAAGAATGCTTGCAGCAGGCTGTATACATGGTTGTAATGTCAAGAACAGTAAACTAATCACTGTTCAGAATAAATGCAAAAATATTGTCACCATGAGCTCAGGGGTGCTCAGGTGAGAACCGCCAGTGACATTGTGGCTTGCTTGTGACAGTGACTGCATTGACAGCGTCACGGATGAGCATCACAGACAAAAAGGATTGCCCACTGCGGGACATTGGAGTCTGATTCTTGGCTTGCACCAGATGAGCTCCACACGGAGGTCCAAACCTCATGTGAATGACAGGTTCTGTGCTAAGCAGCGAAAATAGCTCAGGCCTCTTGAGGAATGTCCAGAGGTCAGGACTCCTGGTCACTCTCAGACCAGGCACGGCAGATCGATAAGAATACACAATGTGCCGAGTTGCTCCGCCATCAGTAGGCGAGGGTATGGAGTTTAAAGTTGCCAAATTTGCTGAGAGCGCTAATGGTCTGGGAGAGTCATGCCAGTTGCCATTGGGATAGTGGCGATGGCTTGCACGACTGGCATTAAGAGTTTATTTTGCTTAACATTTACCATTGCATTGTGGGTAATTTAAGAGACAGTGCCACTGTTCCACGGACATTTATACATGCTGCTGTAACGGTGCAAAACTCGCGTGTCACACTATACAACTAAAGTCGGGAAAGACACCTATTAGTGCTCTTGAATGTGTGTGAAAAAGTTTTCTACAAAGGCTGTAAAAAACCTTGGTAGCTTAAAGGGGTTCTGAACCACTTTTTGACATGATAGGAAAATGTTGCCATCTGTAGATGAGGCTGCTGTTAACATATGAGCCAAATATTAATTTATTTATTTACCCCCAGGATCAAAGACATCACAGAGGGGAGTGGTCACAGATAGAGGAGAAGTGATCCACTGCATGAAGCAGGGAACTTAGTGCTGTGCCGAAAACAGTGAAATGTCTCTCTCTCCAGAATGTCGATGTACAGCTACGTTGCTGGCAGCCAAGTCCACCAGCAGTTATTGGCTGATTTCGTAATTGCAAGAACATTCTCGGTGATAATTGCTGATTTTGAGTTAAATAAAAGAATACACATGTCTATGCTCTCAAAAAGGCCAATGAAATGCTTTAGTGTTGCACTTCTGGTATGCACGCACCAGTTGCGGGTAGGTGCGTCTGCTGAGCATGGTCTCCGAGGTCGCACCAGTGTGCTGAATAGCATAGATACCAGTGCAAACGTAGCATGGGACATAGAGACCAATACAACCACGTCCGGGTGAGACTGGCTTCACCGCAGGAATCGGGAGACGATGACTAAGGTGGTCAGCATGATGCTGAAAACGAGAAAAAATGTATTTGCATGACTTGTACAAAGTAGTTACGTTGTTAGAGTCAAGAGTGGTCCTGCTAACACGGGGGCCCGGACAGCCTTGAATAACATTTAGACAATCGGCAGAGAACCCCTTGCAAGGATTCCTTTTTGTGGTTCGTCGCTGTATATCTGGCACGATCGGCAGGGAATTCCTCGGGAGGTTTCCTTTTTGCATTCTGTTGCTGTATAATTGAGACAATCGGTGGGGAATTCCTCAGGAGGTCGTTTCCCTTCTTAAGGCTTGTTGCCGTACAGCTTGGAATGTGGCTGTGGGTACAAACTATGGCTGAGCCCTGCCAGACCGAAAGCTTGTCCATCCTCAACAAAGTGGGTGGGCCACAGGGGCGCACACAATTTCACTCACTCAAGAAGGGTGCTTGTCTCGACAAACAAGAGTGAGCTGGAGTGTTGCCCGCACTTGCGACGCTGAATTTCAGGCCGATCATAAGGCAAACACGTTTTTTAATGCCTCATCCATGCATGCATACTGCCCGACTGCAGGCTACAAGTCAACAGTAGTAATTACTCTAGACATATCACTTGACCTAGTTGATGCATTTCAGAGTTGGAATATTCTTGACAATCATTGCCTCAGAAAAAGTTAAGTTTTAGTCCAAGCGATCAAGGCATGACGGCATGGCTTGCCAGTGTATGACAAGTCACTGTCTTCCTCTGCCCCTTCCACGTGGTTGCTTTACTTCTGTCTCCAAAATCGTCGCCATTTTTTATGAGTGAATGCATGCAGCTACTCAGCCTTGCACATAGTTGCATATGCATGTCAAATGTACATGATACGATGTCAATCACATTGTATTCGCCAGCATGCATAGACGGTTCTAGTAATTACTAATGTTATATAAATTTCTATGCAGCTGATTTTCAGATTCATTAGCCGTAAGAGTAATAAAAAAAGACAGCTTGGTGTTCGATGCCCTCATCAGGATATCTATACCTGGGTAGCTGCGGAAAACTTCCGCAAGTACGTGAAAGGCTCCAGTCAGCTGTGACTCCAAGTCCATCCCGCCTGCAACATGGTGATCGTGTCGAACTAAAGCATTTGAAGGTATTGGCACTTTATGCTTAATTTAAAGTTCAGCTGCAATGAACTTTTACTTTGGCTAAAGTGGTTTTAAGTGAATAGCATTTTGCTAATGTAGCAATATTGGCAAAAATGCAGTTTTGGCAACTACCAGATTTTGGGGGGACGTGAACCATCTAAATTCGGTTGCCGAAAGTGCATTAAAAATAACATTTTATAATATTATCACGTATACAGTTGCAACTGTACTACCCATCCACCTTACTTTGGTATCGCTCTGTCAATGAAAGAAGCCATCACTTGACTATGAATGTGTAGGGTGCACAGATTGTGCTGTTGCACCATATTCCAGGAAGCACGCAATTGGCTAGTAGATGTCTACCTCCCAGCTTGATCTAGCTAAGATCACAGCTAGTAGCAGTCTATTGTAAGCTGTACTATAGATCTAGACATCTACAAGCCAGCTGGTAGCTCAGCTAATGCTCCCTCCACTTATGGCTACTTATGGCACTTATGGCTAGCCACCTTGGGAAACACTGCTGTAGCTGCAGTGTAGGCTCTCAATGTCCAGGCTTGTTTCAGCATCGCAGGTGCTATAGTTAGCTCTACTTACCATGTTTACAACCCTGGAAGGTTAAATTCTTATTTTGCATGTCACTACAAACGCACAAGAAAGGCAACGACTACAGTAAAATTTTCACTTTGACTGTAGTCAGTGTCTTCCTTGTACCAAGTTAATTCCCAACCAGATGAGCTGTTGTTAAGCACTTGATTTTATGCCACTAATATTGCACAAATATCAAACTGATAACTTAAATTTTAAGTAATAAGTACAGTGTAACAAAGTACCTTTTGTCAATACATAGCACCAGTACCGAAATAGTTATCCCAACGTTCACAAAGAACACTCCTTGTAAACTTCAAAGCCACAGGTTTTGCCTAAGGTAGGGCAAGTATACGCATTTCTAGTGATCATATGGCATCAGTACTAACCAACTTTGATGTGCACCAAAGTTGGTAATGAAACATTATTGGAGGTTTTCATACAAAGTATGACATCTACCGCTACGCATGTGCAGCAGCACAAGTGATTTTACATTCCAATTATTTTTAAGAATTTAAGATACAGATTATACCCCTGCCACATAGGCACAGAAAATGACATTAACTGGCTAATGCCTTAAACTTTAGGGTTATTTGCGGGGTGCCACACGGACATGCTTAATGGCATTAAAGCTTAATGCCATTCGCGACGTAGTGCGTTTTAGTAACTCACTTGGCATCAAATGCGTACTCTCGTTCCCAACGTCTCCACTTTCTGACGAGACTGAACCGATTCTTAGTGAATAACACTTGGAACCTTGGAACAACACTTGGAAAGTGAGCACTTCAGAATGTGCGTAGGAAATCTACGAAGAATAGGTTTGCGCGCGCTCAGTTTGTGGTGCTGATTACGCCACTATCCCCTCACCTTTTCCGAAGCGTGCCAGCAACTTCCGCGCTCACAAAAGTTCACTGTGTCACCCCCCCCCCCCCCCCCAATTCCTTGAGGCTTCCCTGAATCCTCTGTGGCAATGCTTTAGGAATTTCGACACTTTTTCAAAGTAATTCTATTCACAATGGCTAGAAGCGTATGGCTTGGAGACATCAAGTGCTAGCCATCTTGAATACGTCTATACTATAGCTTGACGTAGCTCTTGCTGCTTCGAGCCTGCTCAAGCTGTATCAAGCTAGCTAGTCGCCAACTTGTGCTCACTGGGGTATGACACGGAGCTAAATGTCTCCTCGTGTGCGGCGTCTAGAGAGGTGCTAGCCATCCAAGTGCCAAGTGCTAGCCATCTTGAATACGTCTAAACTATCGCTTGACAGTACGTTTGTCCAGCCGAGCAGGAATACGGTCGCGATTGAGAGAGCGGACTAGGCCATAGTAGGCATAAATTATCACACTGTTGCACATCAGGAGCATTTGTTGCAGAAATTCCACACTTGCTCGGACATGGCTCCCCTGCGTTGGACACGTAGGGTTTCGAAATTGCGAGAAGAGACTCGGGTAGCAAGACAGAGGGATATCCAACCCATTTGACTACAGCGTAGCGAGTCCTTATCTATGGTGAGTGCAAGCGCAGGGGCCCCAGCCATCTGGGACTACGGCGGGCTGCAGCCGCGCAGGGCGATATCGGACACCGCCTGTAGGGGGGTGTCATTTATTCACCCTAGTGGACAAACACCCTCTGCAAAGCAAATGGGCCCTTCATGAATAAGGAGCGAGCACTGTTAAAAATTAAATTGCGGGGTTTTACGTGCCAGAACCACTTTCTGGTTATGAGGCACGCCGTAGGGGAGGGCTCCGGAAATTTCGACCACCTGAGGTTCTTTAACGTGCACTTAAATCTAAGTACACCGGCGTTTTCGCATTTCGCCCCCATCGAAATGCGGCCGCCGTGGGCGGGATAGCGAGCACTGTTGAAAAACTTAGACCATAAAACCCCAATAGCTGTAACATAAATTAGACCTATAAGCTTTCTCACATGTAAATAAGTGCAACTATTGCATTTTGGTTAAGCGATGTCTGCACCCTAGCGTCCATACGCTCTCTACTGCTCGGACATGACATTCCAAGTATCCCACTGCGGCTACATCCCCGATACACTCTACCCAAATTTTCTTTGTTCCTGTCAGCAAGTAGCTCTGAAGGAGACGTCTAGTACACCTCGTAATTAGCGGAAATGACGCAAATCCCAAACAACGACCGGCGATATTTTAATCTCTCAGGTCATGCCAAAGTGCCTAGCTAGCGGGTGCTTAATATGGTTTGAGTATTGCGTTATTTCAGCGAGCGAGCGGCGTTTTTATAAGTTTTGGTGCCGGAAACGTCTATTTTTTATAGCTCATCCTAAAGCACGCTTGTGTTTGAAAAATAATGTTTTTCAGGAATGATTTCTTTTTTGACACAAGCTTTCAGAGCGTCGTCTATAATTAGTGTGAGGGTGAGATCGGGGCACGTGTCCCTGGAAACGTTTCCGATGCGCGTCGGTTTTTCTGCGTGCGTGGGCACTGCTAATTGGTGTTGCTGGATGCCGTTATGAAGGACCCTCCTGAGTGAATTTTCAGTAGTCTCAGGTGAAGTGGGAGGCATTGAAGTCCCCCACTATCGAGGCTGCTCTTGGTACTACTTTCAGTTTCAATGTGCTGTATGAATATGTCGAAACTCGTTAGCTTCTCCTTGGGTGGGCTACGTTCAGAATGAAGAGGCTGCGTGAGTCGCGTTTTGGTGGAATAACTTCCGCGGGGTTTTGGAGATTAACTGTTCTGTATGGGGAGGTCTGGTTGAATATGATGGAACGCGTTTCGTAGTTGCGAGGTTCTTTCTCGTGCACGATCGCCGTTCGCGCCTCATCGTTTTTGATGCGCGTAGCCATGCCATGTAAGTTTTGGACGTGTCCCGATTTCCTGTAGCGCTCTTATGTCTGGTGGTTATGGTTACTGGTGGTTATGTATCGTTGCAGTGTGCCTTAATTCTTTTTTAGACGCGAATTTGCTTCCGCAGCTTCATTGCCATATGGTATGGAAAATAGTTAGTTTTGACTGTTGTCTCTTATCCTGTTTCCCCGTGTTCATTTGGTTGGATTACTTGGGCTTCAGGATTTCTTCGCGATGCTCAGTATGCCATGAGCCTCAGCGTTCCGATTCAGACGAAGCCGGGAAAAAAGGCAACTTCGCGAAGACAGCATTTGAGTAAAAAAAAAAGAAAAACAATGCAGGCCGTATACCTTGCTGTCCAAATAGTATGGCGCCAGCATAATTCTTGGAAACTTGACGGGAAGGTTGCCTGCGCACAAAAAAAAAAGAAAGAAATCAAAGAAGAAAACATTGTCACGTGTTCTTATGCCATGAAAGCTATGTTGTGTTTTTCGAAGGTTCGCACACGCAAAGAGTTCAAATACAGCTATAGTATACGAGTTTTTCTGAGCCTTTTCTTTTGAACGCGTGGTGGACGTTTTCCAGAAGTGTTTAATTACTTCCGCTCGAAGCTTTCAGCCTAGACTGCCTTCAACGCTGCTTAGAATTAAAGTACGCACACATAGATGAGGATCATCATCATCGCAATATATTCCCCCACAGTGATCTGTGCCCTTTTTCCAAAGTGTCATCGTCGTCGTCATGCCCGTCGCGTGACTGGTCAGGAGGCAGAAGAAGAAGACAAGCGATCGTGATCGTCGGAAGCAGCGAACAGTAAAAGCAACGCATCACCGTGCAGTGTGCCGTACAGCCATGCCACCTCGCAGACCGTCCGTGAAGCCCGGCTTGCCTCCCGGGATGCCTACCAGAAGCAGGCGGTCTTCGCGGTCATCTTCGGACAGCAGCCACTCGTCCCGAAAGAAGTCGCCGCACAGTCCGCGCGGCTCCACCACCGAGATTCCGGCGGTCGAAAGATCCGCAGCCGACGCCGCGAAAACAGTCGACGCGGTCGCTTCAGACCCAGCGCCGCTGGCGCCCGACGAGTGCTGGCTACCACCCGATACTATCCCTCCTCCTCCTCCTCCCGACGCACCCACAAGTACGTCTACACTTGCCATCTAAAGCGACGCTTTGCCTATCGCCAACACCTATGTTTCGGTGGTTATTCCTTGCAGCAGAGCTAGTGCTATGCGACCTGCGAGCTCAGATTCTCGCGCAGCGAGATGTGCCCCAGTTAGGAACCCGTTGCGCCATTAAACGGCTTTGTCAAGTGGTCTCGTCGGGATGTGTTTACTTGGAAGCTTATCTGCAGGTCGCAGGCGATTTATTGCGCGATTTTGCTTCGTTTTATTATTCAGTGTTTATTGAGGCTCCATGATGTTGGAAACAGAGTTCTCCGTTGTTCGAGTGAAACCGTGCAAAGAAAAAATATGCTACGCTGACCTATAGGCATTAATTTACACACAAAAAAAAGTCGAACATTCACCCGAAAGGCGAGGCATCGATTGCGAATAGCAAACGATTAGGCAGCTATACGAAGTAAGTATATTACTTCTATCGCTCGCATAAACTTCTAAACATTCTCTTACTAACTGAATTAAGAAGCACGGTGTCACACACCACACAGGCAAACATGAACACATCTCACTCGGTGAGTGCGGGTACTCGCTGTCAGAACGCTGGCTTGAGATAGAGCGGCAGTAGCAGCAAGCGCATTGGCCTTCGTGCTGCCCCTCGCTTCAACGCGAACTAAGCAGCGAGAACACAGCACACACAAAGCCATCAGCCCTCGGCGCGCCTAGACCGGATACCCAGCGTAGATCGCTTTCAAGGTAGTGCCCACGTGGCTGCGCTCAGCCGCGGCATACACAGCCGCCGCCGGAGTAGAACGGCTTTGATTAAAAAGAAATGCCACGTGTTTGTTCATAGTATACACGCATGACTAATTTCAATGAAACATCAGCCGGTAGTCGGCAGTGTCTTCGCCTTCCTCGGCTATTGTGTCAAGTACTTTTCCTTTTCGCGCCGTTTGCCTCAAGAATGGAATACCAACGCGGCCAAGAAACCATCCTCCCTTCACACAAACGGGACGATCGGCTGCATCCTAAAAAATTGCGCATCAAACAAAATCCGTGTTGGAGTTTCATTAACGCGATTCCTTCCTGACGATATCGCGGATTTTCGTTTTTTCTACATCCAAGACGAAACATAGCTAACAGGGATATATACTAGTTTTAAATCACTGAGGAGAAATTTCACTGTCGGGAGGTGCACTGGCGGTTGCAGCGCGTGCCGTTGGCGATAAAGGAATGTAGACGCCGACTTACGAAGCAGGGACCGACCTACAAAAATTAATTCTCGCTAATCGCCGTATACAAAACCTACGAAACAGCTTCAGTCCCTAGAAACGTTACATTGCTATACGACCTCCAAGCACTGTGAAAGGAAGAAGGAAATAAAGAGGTGGCGCAAAAGTAGCCGGCGTTTCTTTTTGTATTTTATTACCCGAATAATTAAACACCAACGCTGCGACGGGAGCATATCTCCACGCCGCGTCCAGCAGGGGGTGCTGAGTGTTGCGGGACAGCAGCGCCACCGTACCAGCTCACGAGGCCCATTGGCAACCTTCAAAAGTGGCGTTAAAATTACGGGGTTTTACGTGCCAAAACCATTTTCTGATTATGAGGCACGTCGTAGTGGAGGACTCCGGAAATTTCGACCACCTGGGGTTCTTTAACGTGCACCTAAATCTAAGCACACGGGTGTTTTCGCATTTCGCCCCCCATCGAAATGCGGCCGCCGTGGCCGGGATTCGATCCCGCGACCTCGTGCTCAGCAGCCCAACACCATAGCCACTGAGCACAAGAGTGGCGTTAACCGTGGCCTTTAAAGGGCCCCTGAAACACCTTTTGAACATAGTAAAAAAAAGAAACGATGCCAATCTGTTAACGATGCTCCTTCGAACATGTGAGCCAAATATCATTGCACTGCGTGCAACAGGGCATTCGCAATCTCCTGTCAAAAGAAGTGAAATGATGCTTGCACTCGCATTGTCATCCAGAGCTGATCGAAAGGACTTAGCGGACCGTCACTATTGACTGATGCGCCGGTGTCGGCGATACTTGAAGCCCTCTCCGACGCAATCGTTGAGAAGACCGTTGAGAAGACCGAGAAGCGCACGATTTTGCGCGCTGTGCACAAGGAAACATGACTTGCGGTATAATTCAGTGCTACACGAATACTCAGGCAGAACAAGGCGATCGCAGAGCATGATCACGCCGCTTGAACACGGTAGAAAATAGCATAGTCTCAGTACCTGCGCACGTGAACGCACGACCGTGGGAACAAGCAGACGAACCGGAAGTACATCCGTCTTGCTTCGGTGTGAAGTAAAACAAAAAAGACGCCGTCATTCAGTTCGTGTGTTTTATTATTTCTCTAAATTTCAATTCGTCGATTCAAGCAACAGATCGCACATATAACAGACGTTGTCTTGAATAATTTTCGAAGTAACGTGTCACCACGAGCGACATCGCACTGCGGACACGACTACGTAGGCGTAGGGGCACGACTACGTCACCGTCCGGCTTGGAGCGCGGCGGCCGCGAGGAGAAGGAAAAACTGCGTTCGGCTTGAAATTTCAGAGTTTTCCGCGGCGCGTAGCGATGCAAACTTTGCAGACACGATCGTTGCCGCGCAATGTGTGCTCTGCGCTTGTCAGCTCAAAAGGGCCAGACCTGGTGAGGGGCCCTTTAAAAGAATCGATGCAGCTCGTTGGAAACACTTGGGAGACGGCTTTTGATCGACATACAGTGGGCTCGAGTCATTGCATTGACGCTGATCAATGCTAATCCTACGTCCCACGTGACCAGATGCAGCTCCTGCGCCGACGGCGGCCACCTCGGAAGCGGCAGCCCGCGCGACGCAGGGCCGTCCGACGACGCGTCGCCTCAGCATGCTGATAGAGCCGACCCACAGGTTCGCATTCGACGGGACCAAGCCGACACGGGAGGAGACGAAGACCTCGGAGTTCAGGACCAGAGACGAGGTCAAGTACACCACGGGCGAGCGACTGACCGCTACGAACGTCCTGTGCCAGGTAGTACAGAGTCACGCACTCACGTCAATTTTTTGACTACATAAAACGCTCTACCACTGAAATTGTTTGCCGGCATCAGCGTACATACAGGGTGTCCCAGCTAACTTTAGCCAGAGTTTAAAAGATATGCCGATGCGCTCTAAGACGACGCAACCAAATGCACGTTGCTGACTATTGTATGGAGTAGGCAGCACTATTTTTGGTATTCTGTTTCATAATTAGTCAAGAATAATTTACCAACTTCTTAAGCAATTAAGTTAGGCAAAGAATCCCAATTGGAAAGTTGTAGAGCGGTTTGGAAAACGTCCGTTTAAACAGTTTCTAACTTTGTATTTATTGAATATAAATTTTTTTCTCCGCTTACTGCAGATGCCTGCGAAACAACAACAACAACAACAACAACAACAACAACAACAACAACAACAACAACAACAACAACAACAACAACAACAACAACAACAACAACAACAACAACAACAACAACAACAACAACAACAACAACAACAAACACGTTACATGCCCGCTTGCACGCCTTGATTGCAGTGCATGGACGCGTACAAACGACCCTAGCATATGGCGGGGCGTGCGGCCGCTTTTAGAATGAGAAGCAAAAAATAGAAGCTAAAAAGTTAAGATGAGCAGATTTCTTTCCTTTAGCAAGCGGTTCTAGATCGGCCAACTGTAGCATGGGCTAGTCAAGTCGTTCGAATCGTTTGTAGACGTAACGGACAGCTAACCCTTGTATTTTTTTCGAGTTTTTCTGCATTTTCTCCGTACCATACTCGGGGACTCCGGAAACTTGTCCCACCTGGAGTTCTTTAACGCACACCTAAATCTAAGTTACACTGGTGTTTTCGCATTTCGCCCCCATAGAAATGCGGCCGGCGTGGCCGGGATTCCATCCCGCGACCTCGTGCTTAGCAGCCCAACACCACAGCCACTAAGCAACCACGGCGGGTCACCTGGTACAAGGATCCTCGCCTGGTCTGCACACGCAGATGAGGTGCGTCCTGAAGATGGCTCTCGTCGCGGGGCTACTAATCGCCGTCGTCATAGCGCTGGTGCTGCTCGTGGTGTCGCGGCTGTACTGGTCCGGCTTCGAGAGGACCACCTCGCAACCGTTCCCGGTGTGCCAAACCGGGGACTGCGCGGCGCACGCCGTGACGCTGTCCTCGAGCATTGCGTCAGCCCTCGACCCGTGCCAGGATTTCAGCATGTTCGCCTGCGCGGCCTGGAACCGCGCGCTTGCTCCAGTCGCCACGTCGCTCACCGAGCAGGTCAGGTGCACGGTGCACGTTCTCGCACGAAAGTCCAACTCCATAACAGTGATTGTCGGCCGTGGGGAGGAGGCAATCGAAACACGGCTAAAGAAAGAGAGGGAGACGAGAAAGAGGAATAAGATACATAAGCGAATCTGGGGGAACTCTTTAAGATATCAAAAGCGCAGCCCAATGTTTGACGAACACTCGGGTTGCTAGGTTAGTAGCAAAAGACATGTACAGCTATCACTCGCCTATGCTAAACAAGAGAGAGAGAGAGAGAGAGAAAGAGAGAGAAAGAGAGGAGATGGGAGGAAAGATTTACTGTGAGGAAACGCGGGAGCGGTTGGATAGAAGTCGGTGTCTTCAAAGCAATACGCATATAATTGCTGTTTCGGGGCCGCTATACGGGTTCCTTGTTCATAATGAAAAGCAACGCCAGAGGGGGGGGGGGGGGTTGTCCGGCTTCTTATGTGGCTAGTGAGAATGGATGGATGGATGGATGTTATGAGCGTCCCCTTTGGAACGGGGCAGTGGGTTGCGCCACCAAGCTCCTGCTATTATACTGCCTGATGTCCTACCTAAAACACTATGGTTTTAAAAAAGAACACTATGAACTCCCACAACTGCATTTTCTGACCCCCTATTGCGAACTTTGCTTTTGTACATCTCCGTTTTCTGTCGTTTCCGTACTTTTCTTCCGCCAATCTTCCAATCGCCCCTTACTAATCTTTACTGCAGAAATGTTTACTTTTCCCCTGCTCTCGCTGAACCCAAGGGCTTCAAGGAGGCCAGTGGTGCCTAAATTGATCCCTGGGCAGATGTCTTCATATTCTAACAAAATTTTCTCCATTGTTTCCCTAGCTTTACCGCAGCAAGCACATGCTTCTTCTTCCTTCTTATATGTCCCTTTACAGGTGCGTGTTCTAAGGCATCCCGATCTCGCTTCGAAAAGTAATGAGCTTCCCTATGAGTTATGAATTGTTTCTGCTAAACGCTAAATGCTATACAACATTTCACGCCATCTGTCGGAGGGCGCGGTAGTTATGTGGCACTTAGCGGCGGCTCGGCAGAGGATGGCAGCAACACAGAGACTCACATATGCCATCCCGTTTACAGCTAAATATACTAATTTGTGAATATTTCGTTAGTTGCTGTCTATTGGTTGTGCTTCAGGCCTAGAGATATATAATTTGATATCTTCTTGGTGATATATATGCCATCTATACGTCACCTAACTTACCGTTTTTCTCTGCAAGTGTGTCATAAGATAACGAGAATGAGCCTGGAAGACGTTGTCTTTAATAAGATAACCCACGTTTCTGTGAGAGGGCAGGCCCACGTCTAGAAATATTTGCAGATGTGCTTCCAAAGTCGCATACACAGATTGAATTAAACAACTGCTTTACCGACCAAGTACAGCACGCACATAGTCACGGAAAGCAAACTTAAACCAAATTAATGACTATTTAACAGGTGAACTAAAAAGATACGCGTATGATGTTGCGTGGTCTGATGCAACGACCATCGTAAGTAAGGCACAAAGCACACAATCTCTCTTCTTCTTCACGACCCTGCGGCACGCTGTTCCTGTAATATAGATTTAAAGCAACGAAGTAAGTCCATCTTGAAATGATAGTTATATCTAAATGCACCTGTTTCCAAAACTTAGCTGGTCGCCGACTCGTTGCTGGCGTTGACTCGGATGACCGCCGGTTCCGGTGGTCACCTGACCTTGGAGGACCGACCCGCCCAGTTCATGGCGCTCTGCAAGACCGCACGGCCCGACCAGGACTCGCAAGGCGTCCAGGCCCTGAAGGAGTTCTTGCGCGACGAGGTCAACTTCATCGGGCGAATTACGGAGCACTACGCCACCTATGCCCTGCTGCTCGAAGCACTCGCCGTCCTCAGCGGAAAGGTTGAGCACTTGCTCCGAAACGTTTGCTTTAAAGTCCTGTGTCTGGAAAAATTGAAACGAAATAATTTAACCTAATAGAAAGTATAGAAAGTTTTAGATTAGGGGCACGCAAGCGTTGAGGCCCGCCAGCGCTCGGGCCATAGTAGTGCGCATGCGCAGACCGGTCTGCGCATGCGCAGTACCGTGGCTCCAAGCGTTAGCGGGCCCCAACGCTTGCGTTCCCCTAATCTAAAACTATCTAATATAGGATACATTGCAGATTTGATCACTAATATTCGGCGACGCATTCTCGCCTCAAGTGGCTAGTCCCACTATGGTTCCGGCTCGACCTCATCGTGACCGGCCGCAACTCCAGTGTCCTCGTTGTCGAGCCGGAGCCGCTGGTGACGCTCTGGAATAAGCTGCACGCATCGCTCAACAGAACGTACTCCGCGTACGTGGAGCGGTTCATTGAGGTTGTGTACAACAACGATGCGGGGTCGCCCTCGGTTCCCGTTTCCTACCTGCACTTCCTGAGGGACGGCAGTGAAGAAGTGCAGGTAAGCTCGACTCAAACGCGGTTTATCATGTTGGATGCGCCTACAGCATAACTCGATTGAAAACACACACACGGGAAAAAAATATTCTGCCAGATGGCTACCGGCGCTTTCTTTCCCTTTTACAAAGCAGTGCGCAAAGCAGAACATCAGCAACTTCAGTGAGGCGGACACGAAAGAACAACACTAGATCAACGTGCACTATAAAATAATTTGCACCCTCAAATGTGAATAAGGGTCTAAATTTGTCATTAACTAAAAAAAGTTAGTTTCCCCCGACAGGCGAAGTATCGATTGCGATAGAAATTTAGTAGTAAGCGAAGTAAGGATAGTAGTTTTACCGGCCGTGTAAACCTGTGAGCTTACTAACTAAATTGACAAGCAGGGTGTCACGCGCGCACAAGCAAACATGGACACATCTTACTCGATGACCTCGCACAGTCGCTGTCAAAATGCTGGAGTGAGGAATCACGGCAGCAGCAGCGAGTGAATTGACCTTCGGGCTGTCTCTCGTTTCAGCGTGAACTAAGCGCCGAGAGCACAGCGCACACGAAGCTATCAGCACTATGTCGCCATCGCATATCGCCTTCAAGATGGGACCTGTGCGTCCGCGCCATACGCAGCCCCTGCAGGATACCTCTGTGCCGCGTGACTATACCGCTACACCACTTACCTATACCGCTTACTATACCGCTTACCGCTGTACAATAATCTCCCCGCCCTCTCCCTAGCGACAATGGCGGCGACAAAGGGTAAGCATTGGGTTTCTCTGCTCGCTCAGGTCTGCCTTGGCGCATGGTCCAGTTCCTCTACCACTTCGTTTTATACATTCGCAGCTTCAACAAAAACAACAGGTGACAATATATTTCAGGGTGCTCCGCCAAAGATAACATGTTGGAAAGTATAGAGCAGTTATTCGTCTCTCCTGCCGATTCCTCGTGTGCGTTCCGAGCTGTTCAATGAAATATGCAACGCCAAGGAAGCAAAGTAAATTTCAATAGCGCTCGTCCTGTCTGCTTCTAGTCTGTGTCCGTGTCACTTCGCGCTACAGTCCAAGATCATGTTATCGTACCAACTCGCCCAACTTTCTGTCCTTACGCATTAAATTTCAATATTAGTTTTTTTTATAAATCAAGTGTCGAGGTGCAGATGCACACCAGATTTAGCAGTAACACGTAACCTTTGGCGTTATCGGCAAGAGACTGAAATTATATTGATCGCGTTTTTTTTTCCAAGTTCATTTTAAGAAGAATTGCATGGAGTACATACAGCGCAGTACAGCCTTTTCAGATGGAGAAACTAAGGAGGCGGACGTTATTTTCACTAGAATTTGGAATTTACACGTTGCGTATAGATTCAGTAATCAACTTTTCAGTTGTTCACTTTAGTGCACATGTTACACTTGTGAAATTGAGGCCGAGTGGTATAGTGCAGTCGAGTCTACCGAAAAGTAAATCATAAGACTTGCGCCACCTTTCAGATATTTGTACATAAAAGCTGCTAAATAATGAATTGGCATCGGACCTATAGGTAAGGTGATTCCCAACTGCTTGATCAACGTCTTTCTTTTTTTTTTTTTGTAAAATTTTAACTAGATTAGCAAATGTGTTTCCCAGCACATCGTAGGGCCGGAAATCTCGAAAGTGCATGGCGCTTGTCTTTGGAATTCCTCTAATCAAACATGATTTCTGTACTGCTCAGTTTCAATTCCTCACTTGCAACATGTGCTATAGAGTGAATAATTCAAAAACTTAGTTAATAAACATTTTTATTTAGCCACCTGGTCATGTAACTCATCGCGCCAGGCAATCCACTTAAACTGGCCAAACATTTCTATAAGTCACAGAGAAATAAAAAAAAATTGAAAAACAAGAGGTGGTATATGAGATAAACTGCATAGCCCTAGAATACGATAACTGTGTGAGCGTGGTATCTGTATTCTTGTCGCCGAAATGAAGTAGAATATCTGCAGCACGTTTCTATACTTGTGCGCATGTGTATAAGATATCGGCACTGCTCTTATTGGCAGTTGTTTTTAACGTACTCACGTATCCTTTGTCTTTTCTGGAAGTAGACAACTAGCATCCTTTACGATCGTCATCTCCCGTTCTTCAGACGTTGTTCTTGGATCCTTCTTTTTTGCTGCCTCACCGAAGCGCCGCACTTCATAGTGTGCGCGCCGAACCGATTTCATGGCAACGTGCTCCGCGTACTCAGCTTGGCAGAAAGCACCCGTCTCCCGATTCCCGTGGACGGTAAGCTCGCGGACCTGCCCGACTTCGCGCTCCAATTTACCAGCGCCGCATGGACGGAGGCGGTGTCCGAGGCGTACGGCAGGAGCATCGGGAAGGACCACGTTGTGCACGTCGGCTCGCGTCAGCTCCTGGACGCCATGAACCACTTGTCCGGTACCGCGTCAGCCGAGGAGCTGCTGTACCACGCCGTCTGGTGGTTCGTCCAGCAGATAGGTGCGCTGACCAGCAACGCGCTCTTCGAGGCCACCCGCGTTGCCCTCGGCGGGTCGGGTGACCTGTACCAGGGGCTTCTCTGTGGAGCGCAGGTGAGGATAGTTACGTGGAGATTTTGGAGATCTTATAGTGAGCGCGCGCGGAGGTGTACTAGGAATTGACCGACTTTTGTAGGGGGTAAAGTGAGATATCGAAGGGGCCCCGAACCGTCGCGGACGTGTGGGACACGTCTTGAGTGAATATACGCTTATCGTGGGTAGAAAATTGCGACGATCATTTTTGGCGCACATGCTAGTGTTACGCGCCTAAACAAAACAAACAAACAAACAAACAAACAAACAAACAAACAAACAAACAAACAAACAAACAAACTAACTAACTAACTAACTAACTAACTAACGAACTCGTTCTTAGGGCTTTTCCGGTGCCTTTGCACGTCGGGATACCATTAGCGTCTTGCGTGTGACGTCACCAGAGTAAAACCTGTCATTGGTCGGTCGACGATGAACTCGATCGCAAATGTCGACAGCAGGGCCGTGTGTTCTAAAAAAGAAATGTAAAAGGGCTCGCCTAATATGCGCCACTGTTGCTACCACGATGCTCCCATTTAACCGGCGCTGAGCGGAGGGCGATTAGGGGGGCGGACAATGGAGGAGCTTTCTCCTAATATGTTGACGTAGTCCCTATAGGTTTCGCTTCACTACGTGGAGTTGGTAAAAGCACGCTGCGAGGAGGAGAGGATGCCCGTGGGGAGGGTAGCGAAGTAGAGCGAGAAACCATGTAGGTCGTGCAAGCGTTCATCAAACGCCTATAACTTTGCTATTCATCATCATCATCATCATCTGCCTGGTTACACCCACTGCAGGGCAAAGGCCTCTCCCATACTTCTCCAACTACCCCGGTTATGTACTAATTGTGGCCATGTTGTCACTGCAAACTTCTTAACCTCATCCGCCCACCTAATTTTCTACCGCCCCCTGCTACGCTTCCCTTCCCTTGGAATCCAGTCCGTAACCATTAAAGACCATCGGTTATCTTCCCTCCTCATTACATGTCCTGCCCATGCCCATTTCTTGTTCTTGATTTCAACTAAGATGTCATTAACTCGCGTTTGTTCCCTCACCCAATCTGCTCATATCCCTTAACGTTACAGCTATCATTCTTCTTTGCATAGCTCGTTGCGTCGTCCTCAATTTAAGTAGAATCCATTTCGTAAGCCTCCAGGTTTCTGCCCCGTACGTGAGTACTGGTAAGACACAGCTGTTATACACTTTTCTCTTCAGGGATAATGGCAACCTGCTGTTCATGATCTGAGAATGCCTGCCAAACGCACCCCAGCCCATTCTTATTCTTCTGATTATTCAGTCTCATGATCCGGATCCGCGGTCACTACCTTCCCTAAGTAGATGTATTCCCTTACCACTTCCAGTGCCTCGCTACCTATCGTAACGTGCTGTTCTCTTCCGAGACTGTTAAACATTACTTTGGTTTTCTGCAGATTAATTTTTAGACCCACCCTTCTGCTTTGCCTCTCCAGGTCAGTGAGCATGCATTGCAGTTGGTCCCCTGAGTTACTAAGCAAGGCAATATCATCAGCGAATCGCAAGTTATTAAGGTATTCTATATTAACTCTTATCCCCAATTCTTCCCAATCCAGGTCTCTGAATATCTCCTGTAAACACTCTGTGAATAGCATTGGAGAGACCGTATCTCCCTGCCTGACGCCTTTCTTTATTGGGATTTTGTTGCTTCATTTATGGAGGACTACGGTAGTTGCGGAGCCGCTATAGATATCTTTTATTATTTTTACATACGGCTCGTCTACACCCTGATACCGTAATGCCTCCATGACTGCTGAGGTTTCGACTGAATCAAACGCTTTCTCGTAATCAATGAAAGCTATATATAAGGGTTGGTTAGATTCCGCACATTTCTCTATCACCTGATCGATAGTGTGAATATGTCTATTGTTGAGTAGCCTTTACGAAAACCTGCCTGGTCTTTTGGTTGACGGAAGTATAAGGTGTTCCTGATTCTATTTGTAATTACCTTAGTAAATACTTTGTAGGCAACGACAGTAAGCTGATAGGTCTATAATTTTCCAAGTCTTTGGCGTCCCCTTTCTTATGGATGAGGATTATGTTAGCGTTCTTTCAAGATTCCGGTACGCTCGAACTCATGAGGCATTGCGTATACAGGGTGGCCAGTTTTTCTGGAACAATCTGCCCACCATCCTTCAACAAATCTGCTGTTACCTGATCCTCCCCAGCTGCCTTCCCCCTTTGCATAGCACCCAAGGCTTTCTTTACTTATTCCAACGTTACTTGTGGGATTTCAAATTCCTTTAGACCATTCTCTCTTCCATTATCGTCATGGGTGCCACTGGTACTGTATAAATCTCTATAGAACTCCTCAGCCCCTTCAACGATCTCATCTATATTAGTAATAACATCCGGATTTGCCTCTTAACGCATACATCTGAATCTAGCCTACTCCTGTTTTCTTCACTGATGTTAGGCTTCCTCCATTCCTGAGAGCATGTTCAATTCTATCCAGGTTATACTTCCTTATGTCAGCTGTCTTACGCTTGTTGATTAACTTTTTGGAAAGTTCTGCCAGTTCTATTCTAGCTGTAGGGTTAGAGGTTGTCTACATTGGTGTTTCTTGATCAGATCTTTCGTCTCCTGCGATAGCTTACTGGTATCCTGTTTAACGCAGCTACCGGGGACTGAGGGCCGGGGTTCGATTGTTGTGTTCATATGGGATGTTGTGGCCAAGTACTGCACCAGGGTGGCCAATCCTACTCTGGTGAGGGAGTGCGTTACCCGGTTCTGGTAACCGGGATCAGGCCAAACTCCAGGCCTGTTTATGCAATTTTATCAACACGCGGATTTTTTTTTTTAATCCGGTGGACAATTGCGCGGCGCCGGGATTCGAACCACGGTCCTCTTGCACGCGAGGCGGATGTCCTACCTCTACGCCACCGCTGCACCCTTTGCTATTACAGCATCCATAAACAAATGCAAAAACACATCTCGGAGCGCAGCTGCCACTTTGTAATAAATTTTAGTGCTCAGAGTATTTTAGGGGTCCCTTAAAGCAAGACAATGCATCCTGTTATAAATACAATTTTCTTATCAGCATGGGCAAGCGAGTTCCAACATGTTTTGAAACGCACCCTGTCGGTGCCGAGTGCGCACCCAGTAGTCTAGAAATTCCAGGTGTACACATTTATGCACGTGAATTGTTTTTCGAAGCCGTGCGCAGCAGTGGCAAGGAAAATACCCCAGATATTGTGACCTGTGTATAACGTGAACCTTCTGCTTACACGCTGCCATGCGGACCCGCTTCACTGCCATGCGCAGAGTCTTGCTACACATGACCGCTTCACTGAAGGCGATACACCATGCTCGACGTGCCGCGTTCAGTCAGCAATGGCTAAGAAATTACATTTTAAAGCGCTTAGCTTTCCCTGGGGACTTACCGCGATTTATTCGTGCCTAACCATTATCGTGGGCCAACGATCTCAAAGGTAATGCAGTCTAACAGAGCGGTAAAAAAAACTGCACGGTGGTACGGTACCATCGTGAGGTGGTACCGTCATCGCTGCCGCTAATGATGGTTCCCGTAGTACCGGCTGCTGCCGCGTGGTGGCACGGCGGTAAGAGTAGCGAGTAGGTAAGAGACTGGCTAATATCTGTGGACAGGAAGGCAACAATTTAGGTTTGAAATTTAGTGTTAGAAAATCAGGTGTTATGGTATTCAATGAAAACAGTGAACAGACAGTGGAGATACAGGGCCAAGAAATACCTCGGGTAACAGAATATAAATACCTTGGTATATGGATAAACGAAGGCAATGGATATATGGAAACACAGGAAAAAACCATAACAGTCAAGGGGAAGAGAAATGCCGCCATAATGAAGCACAGAGCGCTATGGGGATACAATAGGTACGAGGTCCTCCGAGGTATGTGGAAAGGGGTAATGGTTCCAGGACTTACTTTTGGAAATGCGGTTGTTTGCTTTAAATCAGGGGTACAATCAGGACTCGACGGGAACCAAAGGTCAGTGGGTCGCCTCGCGTTGGGCGCTCACGGGAACACTACAAATGAAGCTGTGCAGGGGGATATGGGCTGGACTAGTGTTGAAGTGAGGGAAGCTCGCAGTAAAATTGAGTATGAAGAACGGCTGAGGAATATGGAAGAAAGTAAATGGGCTGGGAGAGTGTTCAGGTATCTGTACAGGCAAAACATTGATTCACAGTGGAGGAAAAGAACTAGGAAGCTTACCAGCAAGTATGCGGCCTATGGGGTGGGCAACACAGCAACAAGGAAGGTCAAGCGGAAAGTCAGAGAGGCTGAATTAATCTCATGGGTGGCGGCAATGGAAAAGAAACCTGCCATGAGTAACTACTTAAGAGGAAAAAACGAAATCAGGAAAGAAACCATTTATGATAACTCAAAGGGAAGCTCATTACTTTTCGAAGCGAGATCGGGATGCCTTAGAACACGCACCTATAAAGCGAGATATAAGAAGGAAGAAGAAGCATGTGCTTGCTGCGGTAAAGCTAGGGAAACGACGGAGCATATTTTATTAGAATGTGAAGACGTCTACCCAGCGGTCGATTTAGGCACCACTGGCCTCCTTGAAGCCCTTGGGTTCAGCGGGAGCAGTGGTAAAGCAAACAGGTCCGCAATAGACATTAGTAAGAGGCGATTGGAGGATTGGTGGAAGAAAAGTAGGGAAACGACAAAAGACGGAGACGTACAAAAGCACAATTCGCAATAGGGGATCAGAAAGTTTGGACGCGGTAGTTCATAGTGGTTTTTTTTTCTTTTTTCATTGGTTAACCTAGGTAGGATATTAGGCAGCACTGTAGCATGAGCTTGGTGGCGCAACCCACCGCCCCGTTCCAAAGGGGACGCTCATAACATCCATCCACATCCATCCATCCATCCATCCGTTCTTGCATTCTTCCCTCGTGAAAGCTAGCGTTTTGAGACTCTGTGCTTCTGGCCCACATTCCTCGGTACTTTCGTCGGGGCGACTAACACTGCACTCAGAAAGTGTGTGACGCTGTACCTACCGCCTTTATGATCAGCCCAGCTCGAACACATTTCAATGTTTCATCGCCGGAGTGCGTATAGCTTTTCATCTTACACAAACGCGTTGGTCCCCTAGGTAACGCTTCGCGTGATCCAAAACGATGCTGAGCAGCCAGATATACCAGCAAAGCGCTTCACATAACATTGATTCAATAAGCGCGTGGGATATTCTTCAATTTTCTGCCTCGTAATGCCTCCAGATGCATGTGCATTGAGCTGGTGATTAGATTCGTTTAATGAACGAAGCCCGACATGAATGACCGTGCACTAAATTGACATTTAGTTTATACTTGGGAGGACTCATTAGAAAATGCACAAGAAATTCATCCTACCATTTCAAATTTTCCTCCAATGGAGTCTTCAGAACCTTGAAATAATATTGTGTAACAGTTACGTACTTATCGACAGTCCATCGCAATTTGGAACTGAATGAAGTATTCTGTATCTGCCTTATTCTTTAAAGAATTGTTGACGTCGTTCTGGGATAGCTTCAACCTCCAAGCTCTTGTGTCTGTGATTGATTGTTCTGTATGTTTTGCACATACACCATGCTTGAGACCTTTATATCTTTGACGTCTTAAGCTGTGCGCTTATGTAATTGAAAGTAAACCCGGTGTTTTTTTACACTACACCGAATTAAAATAAATCATCAGTGGTGGATAGCGCAATTTGAGTTCTTGAGCTGTATTTCTCGGACAGGTGGACATTACTTGCACGAGAAATCGAAATGCATAATGGATCATTGAAAAAGTTACTAATTAGTCTTTTAAATAACTACTTAACGGTGCATATTGTAGTTTATGAATTGTAGCCGGGGAGAATTCTGAGGAAAGCACTGATTCCCAAATATGCGCTGCCAAATTTTAGGCAAGAACGAGCTGTTGTTCCACCTACTTTTTCAAAAAAAAAAAAAGCGCTGTTTTATGCATTGAACCACAAAACTAACCGAAACGCTAATGTACTTCGTCGCAAACTCCGGGAATTAAAATCTCGAAGCAGGTGGCATCCCGAAAACTCGTTACAAATGCGTGGAGACGTCTCGAGCTCATCGATTTCAATTTGTAAATTATAATATGTGCCATAAACTAATTAGGTAGAAACAGATGTAGTAGAATTTCGTTAGTTATCTAACGTCGGCTCCTCCGAGTAATCGAAGTCATGAACTGGAAACGTGCTATCTGCCGCGGGAGATCTTTCTTTTTTAAAAAATTCTCTATAGTCTAAAGGAAACATTGTGCGTATCCCACGCACTTGTAGGAATCAACGTCACGCAAAGTATCTTGCAGGCAGTTGACTACGCGGCAGTGTTTGGTGATACGCAAAGGATTATCAAGTTGACCAGTGTGGTTGTGTAAATCCAGTATTTGCTTGGGTGACGCGAATACCGGGAACTCGTATTAACGTGAGACATGCTTGCGTGCGACGAGAGCAGCGAGACGACGAAGGTGGCAGCGACAACTGCACGATTTCTACGAACGATCGAATTCATGCGGACGAGTGGGATGGCGGTGCGAGATGGGTAAGAAACGCATGAACTAAATGCTCCCTGACGCCAGCCCGTGGTACACCTTGGAGGACTCAAACGGTTGACTTGACGGCGAAGATGTAGCACAACACGAATCACGTGTCCTTTTATAGCCATTCGAAAGAGAGGCGTGGTACGTGCACTGCTGGCCTGGCAGAGTCTTGATGACGCTGCCATGGTGCAATTCTGGGCAGCGTTGTCGTACTCGGACACTATGTGCACCAGGAAAGAGCAGGCCTCGATGTTTCATTAAGCGTCCTGGTAACGACGAGAAGGGCCGCGAAAGTCCGGTACGAGCTTCGGGAGGAACGAGGAGGCGGCGCGTTGGAGACCGGCCTTCCGAAATCAACACCTGTAGTGGGAAACTTGCTCTTCAATCGCTCCTTTGAACGGATGCCAGTACCACCCGGTGTTCTGGTGCAGAGATAGCGGGATCGCCCTACGCCTGCCGCCTGGCTCGGAGCACAGGTGGCAGGCGAGAATCAGAGATGGGAGTCGGGTTACGAAGCTGGAGCCTGGAATGATGATGAAACGACGATCACGACATAACGAACACTAGCTTAGTAGACGACGTGGTCCTCTGGGTTGGCATAAGTTCTTGTCATGGTAATACTGCTATGCCGTGCATGCATGCATGCATCCAGAGTACTTTTGATGCATGTTGTAGGGTTCATGGGAATCGTGTCGTGGCTTGGGAACAAATATGCCAGGATACGCATTCATGGCAGTCATGCCAGTCATGTTGTGATATGCATTTCATGACACGCCGTTCATGTCACACATACATATCATGACAGGCTTAATCAGAATATATCAAGTTAAAGAAATGCATGTCATGTCATTCAATCCCATAATCTCATGTCTCATATATAAAATTCATGTCATCCCTCTCATGACGTGATTGCCATTCATGTCAGGTTCAATTTTTAGCAAGTTATGTATCAGGATATCCATGGCGTGAATGACGTGACATTCATGTCATTATGTGATTGTTGTGAATGACATGAGGTGCTGGCGTGGTGTTAATTTCTTCACCTATGTATGTATTAGGATATACGAGGATGTGCCGAGACACGTGTGCATGACATTATAATTAATGACATGGCCTGACGTGCTCATGCATGTCATTAATGTCATTTCACTACCTACTGATGTGTTACGAAATTCGTGGCATTTCTATTATGACATGCTTCATGCCCTGACACTTATGCCCTGTCATTCATGTCAGGTCATGCACGCATACCATCTCACTCACATCTACATATATATTGAGTTAAAGAAACGATCCCGGCGACAGCATGTCATTCATAACATTTTTTTCATGAAATGACAAGTATGTGACGTTATGACACGACATACGCGTGCATGTCTTGTCATTAATGTCATGATGCACATGAAATCATGCAAGCATATATTTCATATCCTTACATATATCGAATTAAAAAGAAACACCACATGGTATCGTGTCATTCGTTCCATTTATGTCATGACATACATGATATGCCATAGCATTGATGTGATCACATGTCAGTAATGTTATGTATGCGTGTATTTCATGGTCCCCATGACTATTTAATAAATAGCCAGTTAAAAAGTCGTCCACGACGGCATCACGACATAGGAGGCTAGATAGATAGATAGATAGATAGATAGATAGATAGATAGATAGATAGATAGATAGATAGATAGATAGATAGATAGATGCCAAGTGCTACTGATTAGCAGATTAGCCGTCAACGTTGCTGAGTGCTTACCGATTCTTACACTCTTTCACACATAAGGTACATGTTTTGTTTACTAACGCTTGATCATGCTAAGACACACTGACTCATGATAGACGTCAGTGTGTTTGAAAATAAATAAATAAAATGGTAACGAGTTCTTTTGCATAGAAAATATATCGGAGTGGACCAGGTTGGGCTGTTGACATCGCGACTGTTGCTTCCGGGATCGAATCCCGGCCACGGTGGTCGCGTTTTTATGGAGATGAAATGCAAAAACGCCCGTGTTCCGTGTATCGTTCCGTGCACGTTAAAGAATTACAGGTGGTCAAAATTAATCCGGAGTTCCTCAGTAAGGTGTGCCTCATGAACAAATCATGATTTTGGTACGTAAAATCACAGAATTTAATCAATCCGTATGAATCCGTCCGCGTCAACTACGTATTAGTGGAATAGCACGCATTGGTGACATGTTCACGAGAGCAGTGGGCGAGTGCATCCGAGATACAGCACACTGAAAAGTGCGACCAGGTCGGTCTCGCAGGATTCGCCCGATGACGTAAGCGCAGCAGTCGGGAATACCGCATGGGTGCAGCTGTAAGGAAGTGTTGGCGCGTTTGAAACCTAAAGGGCAAGATTCACACACATGCTTTATAATCTTAAGAATGTTTCTTGCTTGAGGCCTCCCTTGTCCACCTATTGTCGATCACTTCAAGCCCCCAGCTTCCCGTTGTTAGGAGTCGTTAGCCGATTGCTAGGGCGACAGCTACAGGACGTTGAGCAGGACCAGAAGACGAAGACCAGGAGGCGAAGCCGAACGAGGCGGGTGCAGGCGGCCGTGTGCTGATCGTTGAGAGGCTAACACTGCGGACCCTCTGTCCCGTCTTCGCCCCGACGAAGAGAACTGAAAACGTTGGCTCCAGCCTTAGTGCTTATCGTTTACCCAGCTTCGATCGCTTCGCAAGCCGCCATCTCTCAACGTGCAGTGTCTGTATCGTTTGGCACTATTCAGGTGAGCGTCACCTACAACACCCTCCTCGCATCTCGTCATGCCGCGAGCGTCCAGGCCGCCGTCAGGCAATCTGTGGAGGACACCCTGAACATGGTGCAGTCGGTGGCGGTGACCAGCGCGCGCGTCTCGCAACATCTCGGACAGATGGCGCGAGACTCGACGTACTTCATGCTGCTCGAGTCGCATCCCGCCGTGTGGCCGATACCGCCCACCTTCGAGCCGGCGAACTTCGAGAGGCTCTACGGCGAACATGCGGACGACGGCTCGCGGGGATTCTTCGGCCATTGGCGATTGAGCCGCGAGGGAATTCAGCGCTCCTTCGGAAGGTTTGCGCCAACTGCTGCTCGCGCCAGCTATACCCGCGAATTCGTGACGTATCCTCTGTTCCCTCTTGTTCCATACTTTCGTTGCGCGGTCATTAGCTTCTTCCCACGCTTCTTTGTTAGCCTACGAATTGCAGCCTCATAGGTTATCGTACAGGTAGAACAGAATGATTGTACCCTTCTTTGTGTTACGGTAAAGATAAACTGCCGGTAATTACTCGGGAGTGCCTGCCATGTGCACTTAAGCATCTTTGTTGCTGCGAAATATTTTCTCTCGAGACACGGCGGCCTTGTGATTACTTCGCCAAGAGAATAATGATAAGGTGTAAGGTAAGGAAGTGCTGCACGAATGGAAATAAATGGACAGTACAAAAGGGAACAGGTAGCAGCAGTGAGCAAGTAGAGTAAGAGAAACCAATGGGCTAGGTTTTTTTGACATTCACAATCACATGAAAACAACAGGCAATGTGAAGCCCAGGAAAAGATTTGGGAAAGTCAGGATTCTTTAAATAGAAATTCAAAAATTATAGGATGAGGAAAATGGTAGTGGACAAAATGACGGTGAATTTGGTTCGCCCACTTTCATTTTCCTTTTGCTTACTGTTTCTACATTCAGTTAGAGGAACGGCGTAGTTCCCCTACGTTTCCCTGTGCTTCATTGTGAGTTGGTTTTATGTGGTTGTAACATGGAAATAGTGAAAAGTTGCACTATATTTAGGTGTCCTCTTTTGCCCTGTCCATTCATTTGCATTCGCGCAGTAATTAATTACCGTAATCGTGGATCAACAAGGCCCTCGAGATGCTCTTTTGAAGTAAAGAATACAGTATATACACCAGCAAGGGGCGAATTCGTGTAATGGCGGCAACTATAATTTGGCGGGCCAAAATGTCGGACAAAAAAAGATAATAAACTGGCAAACGTAGAGTTTGGCGCGTTTGACGCATACGACAACCGCGATCTTCGCAGTCCGCGCAGCTGCCAGGTGGCAGTAGCTACCCAGGGTTCTTAGCGCGTGGCGCCAGGTTGTGCGCCGTTAGCGCAATCTTTCAATTTTCGGCCAGTTTGTCTTTTGCCAGCGCCATACGCAATTGCTTCGTAATACGAATGAAGAGGGCTAACAAGCGCATCCGTGTACGCTAGATCGCGTGTCGTTGCAATTGCAGAAATAATTTCTTTTTTTGCAAATGCGGCTCCAAAGACGAATTACAAAATGTCCTGCCACTGTGTGGTCCGTAGCCTGCCGAAATTGCGAAAACAGAAAGTGCGGCCCTTACACGAGTCTGTGCGGTGTGTATCGCGTTCAAAGATGCTAGCGAACATCGCAGTATGCAGGTATTTTCAATACTCCCTCCTATTCACTGCACTCTCCCACGACACCCCTCGACAGAGACGTTCACAGCGCCGCCGCCCAGTTCTACAAGCTCGACCCGTCGTCGCTGACCGCCTACAGTCGGGCGCTCAAGGCAGTCTCGGTGGCGACCGCCGCTCTCCAGCCGCCGCTCTACTACGGCGCTGGCACGGCAGCCATGCGCTTCGGCGGCCTGGGATTTGCGTACGCGGCGCAGCTCGTGCGCAACATGGACGTTCGGGCGCTGCTCGACGCGGCGGCCGCCCGCGAGTCGCACGTCGCCGAGGAGAAGGACCACCTGCTCGAGTCGTTTGACTGCTCCGACGCGAACGAGAAACGGCGGGCGTTTCCCCACCTGCCGGCGCTGGTCCTGGCTCATGCGGCGTACAGTAAGGCACGGAACCGCCGTGGGCAGTGTTGTTCGCCAGCGACAGACAGCCTCCTATAGCTGTCGGCGGCTTCCTTCCATTATGCAAGAGTCCGTCCGTAACCAAACGCAATAACTATCGATATAGCCTGCTTCATTACACGCCACTATAATCGTCAAATTAGTCGTCCTCATTGCCACAACGATCGTAAACCTTCTTCAACTCGTAATTCTTCTGAAACTGCGAAGCTTTCCTTCTGAGAAGCCCTTTGGAGCCTCGTCTTACTCTATAGGATGGCTGAACGTCCGTCCGTCTGTCTGTCTGTCCGTCTGTCTGTCCGTCTGTCTGTCTGTCCGTCTGTCCGTCTGTCCGTCTGTCTGTCCGTCTGTCTGTCCGTCTGTCTGTCCGTCTGTCCGTCTGTCCGTCTGTCCGTCCGTCTGTCCGTCTGTCCGTCCGTCTGTCCGTCCGTCTGTCTGTCTGTTTGTCCGTCCGTCTGTCTGTCCGTCTGTCCGTTCGTCCGTCTGTCTGTCTGTCCGTCTGTCTGTCTGTCTGTCCGTCTGTCTGTCTGTCCGTCTGTCTAAATCGCACATCTCCTTTTGTTCACGCAGAGCACGAACGGAAGTACGAAAGACCCCCGCTTGACAGGCTTGGAGCACTATACGGGGACGCAGGTGTTCTTCATGACCGCGTGCCTTGGTCTCTGCGAGGAAGACGCCTCAGGACGTCACTGGTCGAGCGAATGCAACGCGGCCGCGCGAAATTACGCGCCTTTCGCCGAGGCCTTTCACTGCTCGACCGATACGCCGATGAACCCGAAGGAGAAATGCCGTCTCCTGAAAAGCTAGTCGAGACCCCGCGGGCGTGTTTAGTTTTGCACGCTACATTTTTGTTGTTAAGGCACGCTATAGAATCTATTCTCACGGATGTAGTTGCAAGACGATTTACTTCACGTGCCCCCTTTTTTTGGACGAGTAATTTAATTTTTTGTTTCGATGACGTTGAGGAACTTTTAACTTGAACTTTGTTGTCTGCACCTTTAATTAAATTTTGTAATGTTAATTTCTTTGACTTGAACGGCCCGCGAGTAGACATAATCGCGTAGATGTCATTGTCGGGACGTTTGCGCAATATAGTTTTCGCGAACATTTTAATTTGGAACACCCCGTTTCATTTATATCGATTCTCTCGAAGCTCCCGGCTATAGCGTGGCGGAATGTGTTATGCTAGGAAGAAAAATGGAAAGAAACAAGTCTTTTTCCCCGCGTGAGATAGGCCATATTTAACACATACGCTGTCACGGCCGCTGTATCTTTAATTTATTGCATTTGCGAAGCCACTGCCAGCTACACGTCTGTAGAAATGCGAGTGCACATTAACAAATTCGGCTCAACAAAAAGACACGCATGCCTCCGGGACAAAATCAGCTTGTGTCCGTTGTTGAAGAGAGTAGCTGGTTCGCTTGTAATTACAAAACCATCGTGGATAGTAAATAAACATAACGTTCGCTATACGTTGAACCACTGTGAATAAATTAAGAAAGAAATGCTAGTAATAATGCTGCTTGCAGGGATGATAAATAGGAAAAAAGTTGGGCTCCAATGGACGCTGTAACAGCGGTTGACTAGCGAAGCGGTGGTATCACCTGATTGGATAGACCGATGTGACGTAGCCTTGAGCTGTCTCCTGCCGAGCCTGAGAACGACGCCGTTGTGCATATTGACGTGGCTGTTCTTTTCGTAGCTCATTGTGTTCACGCTGCTCTTCAGGCGTCCTAACTCTGCGTGGCTTGCTTTGGGCAGGAACCGCTGCGTCCCCAGCCTAAGCACGACGTCGTTGTGCATAGTGACGTTGCTGTTCCCGTCGCCACTCATTGTGTTCACGCTGCTCTTTGGGAGTCCTAACTATGCGTGGCCTTTCCGTAGCGCTATCAGAGCACAAATGAAGTCAGTTGTTAGGCGGGTTCTTCTTTTACATATTGTTGCACGCGTGTGACATTTGATTGTTTGAAGGAGGTGCGTGGGCTCCATCACTCGAGAAAAAGAAGGAAGAACGAACTGGGCTCGCGCTGTGAATCTAACCGGTGAGCGCTGCAACCGCTGTTGTATATATAACCTGTAAATAGTTGCTCGTCTTACTGACTTCTCCTTCGCGTATCATTGTGGTCGAGGGTGCCGTTCCCCGTCCTCGCCACGGAGCTCTACAGCGGCCGCGCCGTCCCGCTTTCCGCCAAAGCTCCCGGTGACGACACCGCGTCTCCTCCTACTCCTGCGACCCCGACAACAACGTACGTTACTGTTACAAATCCCCGCGATCTTGGTATATTCTACGGCCAAGATAATGTCGACGTTGAGGACTGGCTCAACCTGTATGAGCGTGTTAGCCAAAACAACTGCTGGGACCCTACCATTATGCTAGGCGATGTTCTATTGTACTTGGGTGGAACTCCTCGTGTCTGGTTCCGGACACACGAGGACGAAATCTCTAGCTGGGATGCTTTCAAGGAGAAGCTCGTCGACCTCTTTGTAAATCCCATCGGTCGGCGGCTGGCTGCTAGAAAAGAGCTTGCTACCTGAGTTCAGTCTTCTACTGAATCGTATGTCTCGTACATACAAGACCTGCTCGCTCTTTGCCGGAAAGTCGACGAGCAAATTGCCGAGCTTGACAAAATCGGCCACGAACTTAAACGGAGCGCGCATGACGCCTTCTACTTGTTGGTCTTCAACAATGTGTCCACCATCGACGACATTGTCGAGGAATGCCGTCGCTTTGAGCTCGCCAAAACTGCCGCGTCATTCCACAGTTCTCCCCGCTCCCTAACAGGGCTGCGACGCCGTCTTGCGTTGACCTTACCACTTCACCACCTTTAAATGAGCACGTCACACGTATATTTCGCCGCGAACTCGAGGCTACAAGTCCCGCGCCGTTCCATTCACGCCCACTTGAACCCACCATTGACCAACCAGCCCCACCGATCTCCCTCATTCAGGCAGTTGTACGGCAAGAATTTGCAAACCTAGGCTTTCCTGCTGCCTGCTCCCTCTTCCGACCCGACGCCCGACCGGTGCCGACTGCTCCGCCTCACGGCGATCTGTATTCCCCTCCCAGATACCGCAACCCTTCCGAGTTGAACTTCGGACGACAAGCTCATTTGCTTCCGTTGCCTCCTTATTGGCCACGTCGCTCGCCAGGGCCGTACCTCCCGGACTTCGCCTTATTGAAGCTCCTTTTCCCTGTCTCCTCGTCCATATGCCGACCCGCGCCGTTACTCGCCTCGCCGTATGCCTCCTACCTCTGACGTATCCGTCGATGTCAGTCGTCCTGCTCGCTCACCGTCACCTCAGCGCCGTCGGTCCCCATCACCCCAGCCAGGCCGCTATTCGTCGCCGACCAATTGTGGACCATCCCGGACGGAAAACTAGGCCATGCAGCTTTTGGAGGTAGTGCTGCATCACGTTCGTCCTGTCCAAATCCTGCATTGACGCTCCTCACCAGCACGAACCTAGTTGAAGTAGACGTAGATGGTGTTCCGTTGACGGCTATATTTGATACTGTAGCTCAAGTGTCCATAATGAGCGCGAACCTATGTCGTCGCCTCAAAAAGGTTCTTACGCCTGCCATCACTCGAGCCGTAAGCCTCGCCAATGGTGCCACTGTTGCCGTCAGGGGTATGTGCACTGCTCGCATAGGAATTGCTGGCTGCCAAGTTCCAGTCCTGTTCACCGTGCTAACCAGTTGCCCTCATGACCTAATCTTCAGGCTCGACTTTCTGACGACTCATTCTGCCCTCATCGACTGTTCCACCGGGTACGCTGTGCCTCGAGCTTACTCTTCTTTCAGACATTCGCCCCGAGCAACCGAACACCCTCTACACTACAGCGTTTGTTCGCTTACCTCCAAAAGCCCTAACCTTCGTCGAATTGGCCTCAACGGCAACCGTGCCTGATGGCGACTATGTCTTCGCACCTATTCGTGCTGTCCTCCTGCCGCGCGACATTTCTGTGCCACACTCCGTCGTAACCCTTGCCGCTAATCGGATGTGTATCCCCGTTATCAATTTTGGCTTGACGAAGCAAGTGTTACCTGAAGGAATAGCGGTGACCACGCTCCGGTCAATGACAGACGACCACGTCACTGCTTTTGCAGTCCACGTGTCTTCGGGTCCTCCTGATTACGCGCAGGATGCCTTGAACCTCAGCGGCCTATTACGTCCCATGGTCGCTCCGCACCTCGCACCTGACCAAGCAACTGCCCTATATCGCCTTTTGCTTTCCTGCCGATACATATTTGACACTGACAATCGACCGCTTGGTCAGACGTCCCTCCCTTGTTAAGCATCGGATGAACACTGGTGATGCCGCTCCCATCCACCGCCGACCATATCGCGTATCCACGGCAGAGGGGCAAGTAATTCAGCAGGAAGTAAACAGTATGCTAACCAGAGGCATTGTTGAGCCCTCGTCGAATCTTTTGGCGTCGCCGGTCGTGCTCGTCAAAAAGGAAGATGGTACGTGGCTTTTCTGCGTTGATTACCGCCACCTAAACCGAATGACTAAAAGAGGATGTGCACCCTTTACCACGAATCGACGACGCTCTAGATTGTCTTCACGGTGCCAAATACTTTTCGTCCATCGATCTTCGATCTGGTTATTGGCCAATTTCTGTCGATGAACAAACTAAGAAAAGACTGCTTTCGTCACTCCACATGGTGTCTACCAAATCAGGGTAATGCCGTTCGGTTTATGCAATGCCCCCCGCCACGTTAGAATGGATGATCGACTCTCTGCTTCAAGTTTTCAAATGGTCAACTTGCCTTTGTTACCTCGACGACGTCCTTGTGTTTTTTCTCCTACATTTGACACGCACCTTGAGCGTGTCGCAGCTATCCTTTTAGTCTTCCGCAAAGCTGGGCTCCAATTAAACTCACCGAAGTGCCACTTCTGGCGCCGACAGATTACAGTGCTAGGCCATCTCGTCAATGCTTCCGGAGAACAACCGACCCGGAGAAGATTCGAGCAGTAAGGGCTTTTCCTGTCCTTCAATCTGTCAAAGACGACCAGAGTTTTGTGGGGCTCTGTTCTTATTTCCGATGGTTCGTGAAAGATTTCGCAGCAATCGCTGGACCACTCACTAAACTTCTGAAGAAAGACGTGCCTTTTACGTGAGGTTCCCCTGAGACTGCCGCATTTTCACGCCTTATCACGATTCTCACCAATTCACCGGTCTTCGCCCACTTTGACCCGTCCTCAGCTGCAGAGGTCCGAACCGATGCCAGTGGTTATGGGATCGGCGCCGTCTTATCGCAACGCCAACACGGACACGACCGCGTTATAGCCTATGCTAGCCGGCTCCTAACACCTGCAGAGCGCAACTATTCGTTTACCGGGTGCGAATGCCTTGCTCTCGTCTGGGCTGTTTCACAGTTCCGCCCCTAATTATATGGCAAGGCCTTCTCAGTAATCACAGAACATCATGCGCTGTGTTGGCTTTCGTCGCTCAACGATCCTACTGGCCGGCTCGGCCGTCGGGCGCTCCGACTAAGAATATCCCTACACAGTGACAAGTCGGGACGCCAGCACCAGGACGCAGATTGCCTCTCTCGCTACCCTGTCGAAGACGCGACTTCTACGTCTTATACTGACACAGACGCCTGTATTCTCTCTGTTTTTCCACTGCTCCATGTCGCCGACGAGCAGCGCCGTGACCCGCCCTTGCGTATCACCATTGACCGCCTGGAATCGTCACTTGCTGACAGTCCCCTTCGCTTATTCACACTTCAAGATGGCGTGCTTTACCGCCACAACGTTCACCCCGATGGCCCTGCATTACTCCTTGTGATCCCTAAACACATTCGCTCGGCTGTTCCCCACGAACTTTACGACCTCCCCACTGCCGGTCACCTGGGTGTGTCACGTACCTACGACCGGATCCGCCGAGGCTTCCTTTGGCCAGGGCTTGCTCGCTCCGTTCGAAGATACGTAGCTGCGTGTGAGAAATGCCAGCAGCGGAAGACACCATCGACGCTCCCTGCTGGCTACCTTCAACCACTCGACATTCCCGCGGAACCATTCTTTCAGGTTGGTTTTGACTTACTTGGCCCTTTTCCTCTTTCTACCTCTGGGAACAGTTGGATCGCTGTGGCCATGGATTACGCCACGTGCTATGTCATCACCCGAGTGCTTCCTACAAGCTGCGCCACAGATTTCGCCAATGTTCTTCTACCGACGTGGTTTTATTACATGCAGCTCCGCGACAACATCTCACAGACCGTGGCCGGACATTCCTATCAAAAGTTGTCGCGGACATCCTGCAGTCTTAGAACGACAGAAAGCTGAGCTAGTTGGTAAGGATTCATTATGCAAAAAAGTGGTGAGGCGTGCAAACAGGACACAAGAGTAGAGAAGTGGACAACACGGAACGCCGACTATCAGATGAAGGGAGCACTGAAGCGAAAAAAGAAAAGACAAAACTCATCTCCGCAAGCTCAGGAATGGTAACACCACGTGTCAGTCGGGTACACGTGCCAGTCTACGTGAGAGATAACTGTTCAGGCACCTAATCTCTTCATTATGTAAAGTAATCGAAGGCTGACTCACGCATGCACTTCCAACATTGTAGATATGCCATGTCTCTACCATAAGACGCGTATCTTCATTCGTATGCCTGTACAATATCGCGCATTCATCTAATTCTGGCGTTCAGTTACAATCTTGGCAATGTAGGGAAAGATTAGAAGGCGATCCACCGGTTAACGACCTATTATGTTCCATTAGCCTCTGATTGATACACCGTCCCGTTTGCCCTACGTAGAACTGGCCACAGCTAAGGGGAATTTTATAAACCACACCCACACGACAGTCAGTAAAATTGTTGCTCCTATTGTGCTTCACTGGACAAATATCTGTTCTTTTATTGCCTTTTACCTGCTCCTTTTCCCTCTGTACGGCAGCGCTCCCCTCAGTTAAAGATGCGCTCCCCGCAGCTGATGTCATTCAGTCCCTTGAGAACGGCCACCCAGCGGTGGTTATGTGGCGCGCGTCCTACGCCGTGATTGGTTGGTATATTCGACTAGAGAACAGCTACTCTCGAAAATCGGGCGAGGTTCGCGAACAAAAGCTTCGCCTTTAAACCCATTCCCCTTCGCTCCTCTTGTCTCTCTCGCCAGGCAAATGCCTCATTGTGGGTGAGCGCCATAACAAGCGAAGGCACAGAAGCACGGGGAAGAGCGGTCTCCGCACTAGGTTTCATTCACGGGTGCGTCTGACGTGGTGCGTGATATTGTTCAGACTACAAAACGTTCAGATGCCTGTACCTTGTTTTTTATTGCTGTCCCTCTCATAATTCTAAATTTCTCCCCTGTCTTAATTGCTCAGTGAGCGCTATTTTTTACTTCTCTAAAATGTAAACATTCCTTTATCTGGCCTGACTTCTCAATTACCCACTTGTTGGCTGCTCCCAATTTTCATGCTTTTTCGATTTCATCATTCGTGTCTACAACTATTATGTGTGCGTAATTCTTGGCCCACCCCGCATTGTGGGTACTTGTTCTTGTTTCTGAGCGGAATGCCGCAACGCACTCTGGCATCATCACGTACAGGGAAATTGTAGATAATTAAAAAGCCGAAAGAAGAATCTTTCCGCCTCCGCATCGGTCTCTCTCTCTGGAGGACGCTCGCATTTAGCGGCGCCTCCAGGGAAACAATTTCACATCACTGCATTGGAGCTACTTAACACAGACGAGGGACTATAACAACGCCCTCTGCAAAATTTGTAAGCAAGAAGGTAGGCTAGACCATATAATGTAGGAGTGTGCTGGCTCCCCAGGGGCCAAGGAAAACATTGACAGTAGAGAAGCTTGGGAGGCCTTGCTCCAGAGCGAGGTTGAAGACTACCAGCGTCGAGCAATCCGCCTGGCTGTTGAGGTCGTGAAGACTCACCGTCTTCAACGCGCGGCGACTGCTTCGTCCCCCCCCCCCCCCCCCCCCCCGCCTACGTGTAGGTTAAGAGGCAGGCACCCCAGCTCACTGGAATAATAAAGTTTTCAATCAATCAATCAATGGGTCACGAATTCGCTGGTGAAAAACGCATCCATTTTTTTCCCGAGGAAATAAAGTGAAATGAAATAAGTATCTCGTGTATGTGAGTGAAAATGTCTACTGTTACAGATATGAATGATTAAATACCTAAATGATGAGCAAAACCAGAACAAGGTGAAAGCACCTCTCACCTTTTTCTCGTTTTGCTCATCGTCTTGAATTTCTATCTCCCGACTTCCCTCTGTTTCCTCAGATATCGAAATGTTACAGCAAAAATGATATGATCATAAGAAGTAAAATGATCAATTTTCACCTGCAATTCTTTTTGTATAGCGCGAAAAGCAGCAGAGGGCTTCACAAGCTTTCCCGTGGCTTTAACTTAGTACGGTAGACCCAAAGGAAAGAATTGCCGGAAGAGTGAAATTCAAGCCATAGTTTTGGAAAGGTTCTTCTAAAAATATTTTCCTTTCAGTAATGAACTGGCGACATGTAAAAAAGAAGTGTTGCAGAGATTCACTCTCATCGCATAAAGGACTCGGACTAGATATAGCCAGACCAGACCTGAGGAGGTAAAAGTTCAGTGGGGGTCTCTGTTCCGTTGTCTGGCAATGGTTGCTTCAATTTTTAATGCATAAGTATTCTTTGGCGAGTACCCCGGCAAAATCTGCGGACCCCATAACGCCTTATATCTGCAAAATAAATGCAGAATTGTTCAAATTAACACATGCAGTCGTTATAGTATCGTAAAAGTTGATGATTGGTAGCGTTAGAAAAAAAAAAGAAAGAAGGTACTTCTGAACGGGATTTGAACCCTAGACAACAGCGTGGCAGGCAGATGTCTGTGTGAGCAACAGAAAAAAAAATGGTTTCGTCGCCGTTGCGACGTGAAGGTAGATGATTGATAGTGGTTTGCAGAGGTGCTTGAACTAGCTAAATAGTTAAGCAATAGCGAAGTACTTAGCAGCCGAGCCAAATAGTGCTTACGCATTAGAATACAATGCTCAGAATTTCTGCAGCATTAATTTTTCCAGTGGTGGGTACGTGCCACGTTTCGTCGTCGTCGTCGTTATCAGCAGCAGTAGCAAGGCGCGAGGAGACGAGCCATCAGGGTCGCCATATTGAGGCAGAGACAACACCGCCTGTCACCGCCTGTCACCGCCTGCTCTTCGCGTTCCCCGAAAGCAGCGAGGGGACGCTACGCTACGACTGAATAATTATTGGGCACGCCGTCATGGAGCGGCGCCGGCACAGTAGTTCGTCCAAGTCTTCGAGCAGCAGCCGGCAGACGTCGCGGTCCAGCACGGGCAGCGAGCAGTCCAACCGCTCCCGGTTCAAGAGTCGCTCCAACTCCGCCGTCGAAGCTTCGGCGGCCAAGCCGGTCCAAGCCGCTCCTGCCGACTCTGCCACAGGTCAGTGGTAAAAAACTAAGGGTACATCTGGAAGTAATCCCTGATCGATTACAACAGACAGTGTACTGCGTGAGGGCGGAAAACTTTTTATTGGGACCTCGGTACATGGCCGACGGACAGGGAGGGTGGGGGGTACAACTAGATGAAGTAATTGACAGCTGGACAAGTTGGTCGTGATTCATCCTCAAATAATTCTCTTTTAGCGCCAAGCAAGGACAAAGCCCACAGAGAAACACACATGGACGTCAGTGTCAGCGTGCCCTTCTTAGTCGCCATTGTCTTAAATTGTGCTGAAAGGTTCTCCGAGGTACGACTAGAGTATATAATGTCTACCATCCAAAGCTGTACTGGGTCTCCCGGCTTATACGGTGTTTAAAATGAAGCGAAGCTTCCGGTGAGGATGAAACCACCTTTATATTGTCAGCCACCACCTAAAGAAGTCTCCCGTATCTTTGGAGTTACCAAGTCTTCATCCTCATGAGCCTGTTTATGCCCACCGCAAGACGAAGGCCTCTCCCAGCCACCTCCAATTACCCCTGTCTTGCGCTAGATGACGTCATTTCATGCCAGTGAATTTCGTGACTTCATCAGACCCGCGCAGCGAGTGAGTGCGCCTCCCTTCTCTTGGCAGCCATTCTGTAACACTATAGTAGTCCGCCGCTTACGAAATGCGGAGGGCTTAGATATGGGCTGCTAAGTTTCATTTTTCCATCTAAATACCAACTAGACTACCGGCTACCCCCGTTTGCTCCTTAAACCACAGCGCTATCTTCCTGTCCCTTTACGTTAGCCTATAATTTTTTTTGCGTTCCATCGCTCTTTGCGTGATGCTCTACTCAGCAGGCCCCACTGGAAGATTTGTTATAGCCATGAAGTTCTATAGGGGGCCGTGTAAGGAACGACTTACCGCAACAAGTATTGAAATCGGCCGATTTCAATACAAGAGCTAGGATAAATTAAAATGTTGCGTTGCCATGGTGCCTGGAGGCGTGATTCATTGTCAGGTCAGGCGCTCTCTCCCTGTGCCTACTTTGTTGCTTCTTTCTGTTGCGCGGTGCACTCCCAAAGGCTCTACTGTGCGTTCTGCGCTGGATGATTTACCAGGGTCACGTGCTATAATCGGTGACATTGCGAGCAGTGCGTCTTGCGCGGAGGCAATTGTGCGTGTGACCTCGATGCACCTGCCTTAAACCAGAGTGTTCGCACATCGAGGCACCCTACTCTGGTTGGAAGCGGGACTCCCTCCACAGACAGGGCGCGCAGGATTCCGTTCGAAATTTCGGCTGCTTTCGAGCAGCACAACCGTTTCATATTTTGCAGAGACTATCGCCACCACGCAATTAGCGAGCCATACTTGTACCGTTCAATACTCAAACCGGATGGGGAGCTCTTTAACTACTCCTCGAGTTTCGTTGTTAAGATCCAAGTTTCTGCCCCTCGGCTTACTGCCGATAGAATGCAATGATTGTAAATTAAGTTAGTGGTCATAACTTGATAATGCTTGCTCTACACGCTCTAACGTATTTTTAGTCTTATGTAATGTTCTCCTCAATGTCAAGATCCCGCGTGATTAATGCATACTGACAGCCAAACAAATTCTCGTTCTCTCGCCAGTCTGTTGAACATTACCTTTGCTTTTTGTATATTAGTCTCCAACCTTACTCTTACACATTGTCTTCTAAGGTCCTCAGTCACGTGTTGCAAGTAATCTCCAGCGTTGCTGAACAGGATAACGTCATCTGCAATCCGCAGGTTGCTGATATTGGCACAACTATACTGCCGCGGGAATGTGTCAGTGAAGACGAGGTTGAAGTAGCGCGGGTTTTTAGGTTAAGTGTGGAGACGAATAAGAGAGTTGCTGGTTTTTTATTTTGACGGCTGATAAAGTGTATTTGTTGAGGGTGTCGCTCCACGTCCTCGTCGATCCCACGTTGTTATACTGGTGGAGGCGCGGGGGATTCTTCATGCTTGGCACTTATTCGTGGAATCAACGATCGAACTCGGAATCGCCATTGCGCATCGATATGCTGGTGTACCGGTTCAGTCGTCACCTGATAGGCCTAGCGCCCGAGTCTAGTCTCCTGCAAGAAACCTCGAGAAATCGTCTGCCTCCTACAACTGTCATGGTCACCGCAGCTCCGTCGCAAACAACACTGCGGAATCCTATGGTTCCGGAGAGCTTACATGGTGACGCCTTTGAAGACGTCCAAGATTGGCTAGACCAGTTCGGGCGTGTCCCCAAGTACAACCATAAGACCAACTCGGAGGACAAACTCTCGTGTGTCTATTTCTAAATGAAGGACAATCCTCGTACATGGCACGCCAACCGGGGGAAGAGTTTTTCTACATCGGACGAGTTCCGCACACAGCTGCTGTATACTTTTACGAGCATCGACAGGAGGGAAAATGCGCAGCGTCTTTTCGAAATTCGCGTTCAAAAACCCAATGATAGCGTTGCTATGTTGTCAGAAGACATGACGCATCTTTTCCGTGTAGGGCAGACTCTTACATGCCAGAGGAAAGCAAGCTGCGGTATCTCTTGCCGGAAGTGAAAGAGCAACTGTTCGCCGGCCTTGTGAGAAATCCACCGACAACAGTGGCGGAGTTCACAAAAGATGCTACAGCCATTGAACGGCACCTACAACAACAATACCGCCAGCAATTGTAATTAACTAATTGTCAGTAGCTCGGCGGCAAACACTATCGTTAACTATCTTCGCAATGGTATGGGCTTTTCTTAACTGTGTCCGTATTCGTACAGTCGATCTTTCATCGTCGTTAGCGGTCACAATTCGCTCTGCTGGCTCATTGTTTTAAAAGCGCCTTCCCGCCGGCTCGCACGCTGGAGTCCTCGACTCCAAGAGTTCGACTTCATTGTCGCATACAAGTCGGGAAAATGGCACGCAGACGCTGACTGCCCTTCTCGGTTTCCTGTTGAACCGGCAGCACAAGACGATGACGACACAGTATTTTTGGGACTGTTGGACACTGCCGATCTTCAACACCGGTCGGCCCAAGCCCGCAGAGTGAGGCCAGGCACGCCGGCTTCGCGGTGACGCTAGACTGTAGAGCGTTCGCGTTTTGCGCCGACGTAGGGTACTCTATGGGGTACTCTCTAAAAAGTGTTTGCACCCTTTGGGGTGTATATCTGCCACACAACAATAATCGTCATCTGCCTTGACGCATTTCCTTTCCTTAACGCTGCGAGCCTGGCACTTTCCAGTGACGAACGGCATGCATGTTATCAGCATGACATAGCATTCCCGACAGGAAAGTAGCGGGCGTGGCGTTTTCAAGAAAGGAAACGCATCAAGGCAGATGACGATTATGGTTGGGTCGCAGATATACACCCCAGAGGGTGCAAACTTTTCTTAGAGTGTAACTGCTCCGCACGTGACGCACGTCCGCGTTACGCTGGACTCCAAAAAAAGAGTTTACACCCTCTGGGGCTTATCTCCTCCCCGAACGATAATCGTCATCTGCCTTGCTTGCATTTACTCTCTTGAAAACTCGGCACTAGCTACTTTCCTGTCGATAATGCTGTGCCAATTGCTGATAACGCGCAAGCCGTTCGTGATATGGAAGTACCGGGCTCGCAGCATTAAAGAAAGGAAATGCGGGCCAGACAGATGACGATCATTGTTTGTGGACGAAATAACACCCAAAGGGTGTAAACATTTTATACAGTGCTCTCTTAGGCAAACGTACGCCCTTTGGGGGAGTATATCTGCCACACAACGATAATCGTCATCTGCCTTGCTTGCGTTGCCTGCCTTGAAAACGCCGCGCCCGCTACTTTCCTGCCGGGAATGCTACGTCATGCTGATAACGCGCATGCCGTTCATTACTGGGAAGTACCGGGCTCGCCGCCTTAAAGAAAGGAAATGCACACAAGACAGATGACGATTACCGTTTAATGGGAAAACGATGCACTTTTGCTTAAGAGTGTTCGTAGAACCGCGCCTATGCATCCAATCGCGCAAGAACTACGCCGCGGCATGACAAGCATGCTCAATGGACATGTTCGAAACGTTGAAAAAACAGAAAGAACGCTCAAAATACGTGAAGCTAAGTTTCTTGATGACAAAACTATAAATTGTCTGATGAGTCGAGCTCGTATTCGTAGCGCCGCCCACTACGTATCTTGGATGGAAGGCTTAAAGCAGCGCTGTAAACTTCCTAGACTCTGCAGAGCTGATGAAATACTATAGTGTGTTCCTTCCAAAATCTCACCATCGACTTGCGTTTCAGAGCATTGCGTTTCGTTGCCGAGAGATTTCTTCTAGTGTATTTGTACTGTCATAGCTTGAATGCACATGGTTGGCTGATGTTACCTCGAAAGATCAGAGTACCGATATGCAAACACAGCTATGGCATGACAGCTAGTTCACTATACTGCATGCCACCAGCTCCTACAGCAGGGATGGCGGCTATAGCCAGAGTCGCTGTTATGGCAATTGTAAGCGCCAACCTTTTTGCTAACATATGGCGATATTATAATTAAAAGTCAAGGGAAACTACATGGTGAATCCAGCTCAGAGGCGCAAGGCGATAGCCCCTGAACGTTCACAACGGGCATTGAAATTGCTGTTGTGTGAGTGCAAATCCAACATACACAACCACCTATGGTCAATGGTCACGACATTAAAAAAAAAAAATGAGCATCGCCAGCTTTCGATACCAGCAACAATGTTCGATTCCTCAGTGAATACACATGCTTAGCTGGTTAAATTTTTTTTCGCAGTGGATGAGTACAAGAAACTCGGAAAATTTTGCGCCGCCTTCTGCTCCCAAGCCGGCCAGCTTGGTGCAAGGCTCACATGACACTCACAGTGACGTCACATCTACCGCTACCCTCTGCGCGTGAGATAGGAGTAGCTTCGATGGAAATTTAAACGGCGATTAGGGCGCTGCTACACAGACAATTGGGGAAAAAATTGCAACAGTTTCATAGGACTGCTGCAACTATCCAAACCACCGAAAATTAAGAATTAAATTAAATTATGGGGTTTTACGTGCCAAAACCACTTTCTGATTATGAGGCACGCCGTAGTGGGGGACTCCGGAAATTTCGACCACCTGGGGTTCTTTAACGTGCACCTAAATTTAAGTGCATGGGTGTTTTCGCATTTCGCCCCCATCGAAATGCGGCCGCCGTGGCTGGGATTCGATCCCGCGACCTCGTGCTCAGCAGCCTAACACCATAGCCACTGGGCAACCACGGCGGGTCCCACGGAAAATTATCCAATCCCAAAAGCATTTGGCTATATCTTTAAGATAGACCACACGGGATGTACAAACATTACATGCCTATGTATGGCGTTTTCGAACAAATCTATTCTCCTACAATTGTGGTCCAGTCAAATCTATAAGAGAACGGGCGCACGGAAAAAGGACACCATCATAAAGAGTATGGCGGCACCCGTTCGTCTCGCCTCACCATGAAGTAGCAGTCAGCCCTTCCAATTGATTTATCCACTGGGAAAGTGAATACTGGCGAAGTTATTGAGCGTTTTCTAAAAGCCGCATAACTTCAAGATCACAAGATGACAAAGTTTTTCTGTTGAAAGGTTTGTTCTCTTGAGATGCCCTCGGGCGCTTGAGCATTTTGTTGACATGTAGCGACTTCTCGTAATGCAAGCAGCTTCTTCAAAAGTACAGATCGACACAAATTTCAGCAGCATCGTAGCAACTCGGGGCATGAAAAGCGTTTCGTGCAAGATACGGGCACTCAAAAGGAACCAAAAACATGGCGACACAAGCACAGGCCTTTCTGCTGGCCTTATCGTTTTCGCGCCCGTGTTTCCCATTCCTGCTTTTCCGTTTCAAATCAGGAGAATCACTACCTTCAAGCTGAGGAGTTGTTTTTCAATGCAAACACCCAGTATATGACCTCGGAGACGTGTTGAGTCAGTTCGTTGTGCGTGACATAGCTCAGGCACCAGAAGAAAAAGATCTACTCGTGGAACAGTCTTGAGGAACCCTTGAAGCGTAGCAGTCACGTAATTACGGCTACAGTTGCCGCCGTTGTCAAGCTCACATTTTATGTCAGCTCAAGGTAAGTTGACAAAGCATGTGGTACAGCTAGCACAAAGCTTTATTTACGCTTCTTTCGTTGCAAGCCTTGAGCGCTCTAGGACACTTGTTCATACAGGATTGCGCACCCCAGGCCCAAAGGGCTGTGCTCATGTTATTAAAATTATGGCGCGTAGCAACGCGTTATTGCGTGAATTTTCCTGACTTTATGTTTTTGTTCCTTCTTTCACCTTTCGTTCAGTTTACCACTTTCCCCAGCACAGCGTAGCCAGACGGTACTTACACTGGCGAACCTCACTGTCTTTCCTTCCCATTTGTGTATCTCTTGAGATAGAGAAGCAGCTTTCATCATCAAAGGCGCATATGTATATCCACTTCAAGACGAAGACCATACTACCAGCGATAATAAGTCACCCATGTCTTTCGCTAGCTGATTCTGAGTTATGACTGCAAATTTCCCAACTTCATCAAAGCCCCGAATTCTCCGCCATGCTCAAATGCACTTCCTTTCCCTTGGCTCCGTGTTATTTTCTCTTAATGTCCACTAGGATATCGGCTACCCCCGCCTGCTGTCTAATTCCAAGTGCGATATATATCGATATTTATCGTTATATATCGATGAATCGATATATAATGCTGGTATTCCTTTAACTCTCCGACACACTTCAAGAAGTTTTAATGAGAGAAAACGCTCAGCAGTTTATTGGAGGTGCTTGTCTCTGACCTGCTGATCCAAAGGGGGGTAAATAGCAAGGGTTAGAAATCGAAGCTCTAAGAATAAACCTGGTGTATTGCGGTGGAAGTTAAAGCAGGTTCAGTCTTTAATGATAGCAGAAGTAGCAAAGGTGTATTTCGCAGTGTTTTCTGTAGTGCTAGCAACACCGATTTCTCCATCAGTAGCTGATGACTTGGCCGCATGACCTTGCCGTGCGACGGGAGTGTCACATCATAACGCCACCGATGCGACTCACTACTGAAGTATCAAAAAGAGTTTTTGGTGATTCAGAATTAGTCACAAGTGCCGCATTCGGGACATATGTTTATTTTAAGCAGTAAACATCACAATTTTAAATTTCGCAAAAATTTACATGCATGCTGAAAGTATCCTCCGTCTGCTTACATAACGAATGTTTGCAGCCATAACGTTAAATCTCATCGTTTGAGAACGTAGCACTCTCCTGAGTTCCGGTAGGCTGTCTAGTCATTGTTGTGGTGTAGTGAAGGTCCAAGTGATTATTTCCTCTCTGGAGTGTATTACATACAGTCGGCCTTTAGCGGGCTGGGGATATGCGCAACCGTGAACTGCCTTACAAGAAACTTTGTTTTCTTAAATTCAATCGTGCCTAGATGTATGGGAAGTGCCGCTCACACTACGGATTTTTGTATATCAGCAAATATACGAAATATACGCACACACGGGTCCTTCGTCTGTGTAAAATTCTTGAAAAACTTGTCCACACAGTCACCCACGTTTAGTGGAAGTCTTGTTTGCTTAAGTTTTAAGCACAAGCCCCTTCATATAGTTTTGCAGCTATCAGCAATGCGCCAACTTATACCTCTTGTGGGCTTTTGTTTTTTCCGCTAACGCGCAAAGCTCGCATTTTTTCATGCATCCGTTCCGCCTATGTAATACCCCTTCGTGGGCCCTTTAGGGGTATTATTAAATAAAAATAAAATAAATCCTTACAGGTAAAGTACGCTTGTCGACTAGGACACGCATCGCCACCAACAACAGCGGAATTAGTGGCAGTTCCGCAAGCCACTTATTCTATCAAGACATACGAGACACCAACAAAGCGGGTAATTTTCAGACTCGTTGTCGGCTTTATCGTGTCATGAAAATAATGATGACAGCCAGTCACACGCACGAAGAACATACGCAATACTGAACAGTTTACCTCATGCTAATGAAAGAAAACATGAAGTGATATTACGGTGGGTTGCGGGACCATGGTGGCATACCAAACAATATTAGCGGAGTGGTTGGTAAAATCGGCCCATAAAAGATGCCGAAATTCAGCTCATCTCTTTATCACTGATGGGGACGAATCCCAAATTGAGAGCACTGAAGAAGGACTTGTGCTTGTCAACCTGGTTTGGAAATTTTTACGAAGAGACAGGTATCCTTAAAAAGATCTAGATATCGCACTGAAAAATCACGCGATGGTATTATAACTTGCTTCAAGTATTTGTAATTATTAGTGCTTGTGTATCACGTGTTATGCTATTTCTTGTATTCTGTGCATGAATTATTTTAACTCTGTGTGATTCCTCATCTGTTTATATGCTCATCGCAGTCTACATTACGGCCGCTTGTGTATGTTCGCGACTTTATTTACAAACTCATTGTGGTGAAACTTGCAGTTGACCTTTATATTGAAATGTTTATGGGTGTACAGGACTGTGGGATGTGGATTTCTGACCCTATGATGAGGTTTCTTTTCAATTTCTTACATATGTTGTTTATATTGTTGTTTCCCCTATGCCGAAAGGAGTAGCCTTCACCATTACCAGCTGACTATGTCTCTTTCATTTTCATTTCAATAAAAAGAAGCATATTGTGACATCGTATGAGGTGAATATATCTTTAGGAAAGTTTGTTGTCTCAGGATATGAAAGTGCATGATAGGAGAAGGCAGGCGGGATTCTTGAATTAGGATATCGCTAGGGAAATATTAACGAAGACCAAGGTATAACCGCCATGCCTGTTGTTCTAATAGAACCACAGGCCGAATTTCGTACGAAGGTTCGCGAGAAAACAAAAAAAGCAGCCGAACTCAATTATCGGGCGAAGATACATGCAACGTATCACAACGCGATCCTGATCGATTGCTGCTGAGTCACTAAGCATTCCTACTGCACATGCTCCCTTTGAGGTGATGTGCTCTATATGTGGATCCAATTAAGCTTTCCGATGTACATTACGCCCAAATATTTAGGTAAGTTGACCTGTGGGATACTGTTTTGTCGATAAAGAACCGAAATATGGACAGGATAGCTGAGATGGAAAACTAGGACGGTGCTTTTTCTGATATTAAGAGAGATTAATTCCATCTAGTCACATTTCTAGGCGTTTCATATAGGTCTGTAGAGTTTGATACAGAGCATGTAAGTCTACCGATGTAGCAAAACATGCAATGTCATCGGCGTATAAGTACACATGCACATCCTGTTGCCAAGGTACAGTACTCAGTAAAACATTAATCAGCACTGGCGATAGGACTGATCCCTGTGGTAGACCTCTTGACTGTTGATAAGCTGATGTAAACAATCCACGTTGAGAGCGATAAAACTCCCTATCGTTTAATATATTCATTAAGTCCCGCAATAAATAATTTAGCAGACCTGTATCCTGAAGCGCGTTTACTAGGATTACATGTTGTGCGCTGTCACACGCCTTAGTGATATCCAAAGTGGCTAAGGCTGCATATTTTCTCTGACATCGAGCGAGTTGAATACGATTTTTTAGGCCGACATTGGCACGACAAACCGACCACCCACGTCTGAGGGCAATTTGGCAGGGGCCTGGAAATCGTGTTCTCTATTAGCCAGTCATATATGCGGTGGTGTAAATTTATTTCGATGAGTTCTACTAGGTTAGATGTAAGAGATATTGGCCTAATGTTATCCAAGACGTGACAGGCACCTTGATTTTTGTAACAACGGGATTACATTTGCAAATTTCAATTCCGGAGGAATCCGCGAATATTTAAGAGAATGGTTTACCATGGTAAGTAATGCGTGAGACGACGTCCCAAATAAAGTTTTTACTATTGCCGTAGTAATGACATCGAGGCCTGGCGCTAAATTACGAAACTGGCTTAGTACATTTTTCCCGCTCTTAAACTCTAACTTCTTCGATGTCTTCGTCATGAGTAGGCGGCTTAACGTGATAAGGCAAAATGCATTTAAAGCGGCATTCAAGACTTTAGCAATATCTTTCAGTGATTTGGCCAATTCGCAGGGTGTTGGAACCACCGACTCGAGGTTTATTTGTGCCGGAACGACCTTTCTATTTGTCAGAAATTGTAGGGGTGCTTTTCTGTTGGTTGCCTTTGAAAGCATCTCGAAGAGCTTAATATAAAACCTGTCTTTTGCACAATCAACTTTTATTTTAATTGTTGCTGCCATGAACTTATATTCTCTCCAATTGCTGGGGCACTGGTTATGAAGTAGTTCTTTTTTAACGCTAATGTTCTTATCCTGTAGTCGCGTGAGCACTCTGAGTACCAGCGAGGGTTAGAAGGTGCCGGATCGCTGTTGTTGGCGTTGTCGTCGTTTTTGTCGTAATTGTCGTAGTTGTCGTAGTAGTCGTAGTTGTCGTTGTCATCGTCATCGTCGCCATTGTTTTTGTTCTGAGTGGCAGTGGCGAATTCCCACAGTGGGGGATTGGCCATGAATCGGTTGGGTAAATTAAGTGTATGAAAAAGCAAAGGAGGTCACAATTGTGAACGTTGGAACTTAAAAGCTCACCAGCAGCCTCTTCAGCCAGTAGGACAAGCGGGAGTTGTAGCTCAGAGTCCCAGCTGCTCAGCAGGGTCTCCCATGTGTCTACTATCTACATTGTGCGTCCCCCCAGGAGAGTATGGGCATTCCCATATTATGTGGTTGAGGGTCCCTCGCGCCCCACATAGATTACACCCATCGCTGCTGGCTTCGGGGAACGTGTGGTTCCCCGAGGCCACGACCTGAGAACTCCCTGCCTGCATCTGAGGCGGCGGCATGCGCCAGCTCACCTGCGTCTCGAGGGGTTGGTAGACTACCTTATCAGTTGGACAATGAAGTTATTCCATCGCATCGCATCGCATCGCATCGCATCACATCACATCACATGACATCACATGACATCACATGACATCACATGACATCACATGACATCACATGACATCACATGACATCACATCACATCACATCACATCACATCACATCACATCACATCATCCATCCATCCATCCATCCATCCATCCGTCCATCCATCCATCCATCCATCCATCCATCCATCCATCCATCCATCCATCCATCCATCCATCCATCCATCCATCCATCCACCCATCCATCCATCCATCTAAAATCTCACGCCCTCCGCCTCTTCCTCTTTTTCTGCCAACCCTCGTCCTCTCTTACTTCACGCGTCGTCCCGCATGCGCCGGTGCCATCCCCGTCTTCCACAACAACGACCAAATGGCTGTGCACATTGTACTGCACGACTTCGGCGCTGAGTTGCGAACAACGTCCTTACCCTATCATGCTGCAAATGTCTATAGTCTTACTTTATCTAGGGCCATATGGCCTGCGGTGCTACGCTAAATCACTGCTCAGTTTGATAAGGCCCGATGATCCCTCGACCCTACCGTGCAGGAGGATAGAGAGGTCGATCAGGCAAGAAGCAGCTCCGGCATAGTGCACAACGTGTTTCGGGTCATTTAATACATTGAGTTTTCTTTTCGTTTTTTTTTCCAGTTAAGGCAGGTGGCGCCTAGAATTCTGGGAAATGTCCTGTGAAACTAACATTGCAAAACTAAGCAGGCAGCGTTGCTGTGAAGCGAACGCAAGCGGACATTAATTTCCTTTCCCTACGACGTTTTTCAGTATCTCAAACCACTGCACTTGACGTACTGTGAAATGACAACAAAAACAACGCATTAAGCCTTCCTTTGAGGCGAACACAGGCGGACACTAATTTCCTCACCCTACGATGTTTTTCAGGCGCTTACAGCTAACTTGAATTGTCCGTGGTCGCACCGACAATTGCGATACGCTAAAGACACCTGAGGTGAGTAGTAAAGTGTGTAAATGCGTGCCGAAGGTGACGGGTCCGAGCTCTGCGTTCTTTCAACATGCATTTTTACGTAAGGTGTCTATTTCTCTTTCAGAATCTACAGCAGTGACATGCCTTCGGCGGAGTGGGGTCTGTTTACATCAGTCTTCGTTGCGCTAGCATTAGTTCCTCACGGTGCGGCGAGCGCCTTTCAGTCCACGCCAGAAGAAGACGAGCCAGCAAGTGTTACGTCGCTGTCCACAAAAATCACCGATGTCATCCTGATGTCGTTTCAGAAACCGTGGAGCGAAGCGCACGCATCGTTCGCACGGCAACTAGGTGGACCGATAACCACGTGGCGCGTTCCGAACAATAGACTCGAATTGTATGTTTGGAGAAGCATCACTCAATTCAGAAAACCGCTACTTGTCGCTGCAGGTCCTGGCCAGTCTTTCGAACCAACCAAGACGTTACGGCACGAACTGCGGAACAAATGCTTGACCTGGCTGTTTGTTCGACACCGCTCACGTATCCCCACTCATATTACGAGCTCGTGGCCACCTCTCACGACATGTGGTGAAGTTGCCATTCTTGGTATGAACTCAACCGTCATACAAAGTATTTTCTGGCCTCACGATCTTTCTACAGACCATAACCCTGGGTCTATGGAAATGTTGGCGAAGCTACGAATCCCACACACTTCGAATTTAAAGCGCCTGAATGGTAAACAATTGAAAGTGGTTTGCCTCAAAGTCGGGTCTGAGAATTCCTGTGACTATTGGAAAGTTAAACATATTATTGCGTTATTGGTTTCAAAAAACATCACAATCAAACGAATGAAGATTCTTCAAAAGGACGTCTTTGAAAAATTTAGGCTACCTAACAGTTGGAATATATTGATGTTTCATTATCCAGTAGACAGCAGCACCCTCCATGTTTTCGATTCCCCTTCATTCTTTCGCCGTTATGAGACTTTTGCTTCTCGAGTAGATTGCCACCCCGTTATTAAGCTCTTCGAGGCCGCCGGTGAGTCTTGGAAAGTTGTGGCAACCATAGCGTTCCTACTGGCAGTCGTGGTGGGCATCTTGGTCGCAGTCAGTCAGAAAGGTTGGTCAGCTCTTCGCCGCTTCTCTGGTACAGCGATATTCGTTCCGGGTGCAGGGCTGGGAACTTTGGCTGTCCAGCCGAACGTCGTTCGTCTCTTGGTTCTACCTCGCAAGGCGCTTCTTCTCTGCCTGTGCCTTGTGGTGTCACTTCCACTCTCCTTGTATTTTCGTACAGAGCTGACATCTATGTTAACGCATAATCGCCCTGCCTATTGCATAGACACGGTGCAGAAACTCGAGAACGCCCTTGACAGAAACGAAGTCGCCCCTTGTGTTGTGGTTAAGTCGTCGTTCCACAACGCTCTAAAGCAAACACTGCACTACGGGTCGCCACGGTCATTGATGGACAAACTTCGAGTTGCTTTTGCTAAACATGGCAATCAAGCACTTGCAAAGAAAGATATTCATACTTGTTGGCAATGCGCGTGTAGACGTGACCGAGTCTGTCTGAGTCACAGGAAGATTAACAGCCACTTAGCCAATAAATGTCCAACAGTTCGAGCGTTTGTTGGACCTTTGAGGACGGAGACGTATGGGTACTATATGACGAAGTTCCATGAACTGCATGAGCAACTAAAGATGTTATTTCTTGCCACTCAAGAGCATAGGCTGATTCCAGAGGATCACAGAGTGCAAATAGCGCAAACGTGTGGAGACCCCGATAATCAGTTTGATGCTAGTGGCCTCCTCATGCTGCTGGTGATTTTACACGCAGCAAGCTGTCTCCTTCTGGGGCTTGAAATAATAGTCGCTTGGTGGCTTCGGCAGTCGTGAAGGCGTTGGAGCTATGAGGGGCAACATTTCTCGCAGATGTCCCTACAGAAACATTCATTTACAAGTTTATGTTGGACACATCATTCCTGGTCATTACCGACTCTGTCTGGAAACGATGATCACATTTCCAAGGTAATATACATTTATGTTAGTAGTCCTAATAACCTATTTTATCGCTTTAACTGTCAGCAGGCTGCGTCAGCGTGTGTGCATGTGCGTGTGTGATTACATTTTTCCATACCACCTACATCTACATGTCAGTCGTCTATGCAATTCTTCATTTCGTAGACAATGCAGATCTTTTTTCATCAATGTTTACGCGCTACAGCTACAAAAGCTACAGTTACAAATCGCAGCAATATCTGAAAGCCTCTCGCTTGTAGTAATGCGCGGAAATCATTGCTTGATCAACACTAAATTTCTAACTATTTTTGTTCTTCCGTGCCTAATATTTGTCTAACATAATATCAGGTGGTGAAGCTTTGGCATCACAACCACGTAACTACAGTAGAACAATGTATCACCTTTGGCTTGGCCATGTTAGTCGTAATATGTCCGAAGTGCCATGATTTATCGGTTTGTTGTAGGCGCGAACTGTAAATAAACATTCCTCAAAGCGTTGAGATGATTCCAGGTCCGAATAAGGATATGCACTTATGGGAGGCGAATTATGAAACATTGTGACCAATGACAACTTAGAGTGGTCCGGCAGGACCGTTGGAGGTTTAGGCATGGTAATCTACGTCCATGTCAGCCTGTGTCCATCAAACTACGTCCAGTTGAGGACGGAAACCTCTGTCACTGATTGTATGTACAGATGCGAGCAAAAGTAACGGACACCTGCGAGTGCGTGCCGAAAGGGATGCCAGCGCCATTTGGAGCCACGACGCACAAGTTCTTGTGACGTCAACTCCAACACAGTTTCTATGTGCGGAGGCCAGTTCGACGAATAATAAAGGAACCCACGCGCGCAGCAGTAGCGTGGCGCCGGGTGGGGCTGGCGAAATTTTCGACACGCACTCGCACGATTCCGTTACATTAACTCGCGTCTCTGAGAAAAATAACGGAAATTTTCCTTTTTGAGTGGTATCTCCACCACGGTCTTGATTACCAGTGATTAACCCTGACGTGCGTCAACCTCCTGCAACTGCATACTACTATGTTTACTAGCGCCGTGCCTCGCCTCTCTTGACTGTAGACAATCTGTCATAGCTCTGACGGCGAGCGCCTTTATTTCGTTATCTTTTTAATAGGCCGGAACTCGATATCATTCTTGATGATAGAGCTTCTCGTACCATGGCCGCCCACGCGGCATGTTGGGAAATTTGGCACGCGCGTTGCTTCAGTGCATGACGTCGACAGACCCATGTGACCGATTGAATTCTTCATGTACAGCTCCGGATCAAACATCCTCCTGGTTCACGTTCATATCTTTCTTTCCATCTCTAAACCCTTTTTTCGTGGCGAAGAATAGCAAACTGCGCATGCATAAGGTAACATCCCTACCTTACCTCTCTTTCCTCCCTTCTCTGTTACGCTCATTTCTGCATAATCCACTTTGTCTTGTTCCTGTCTCATAATAGTACACCTACCGTTTCCCACGCCATCACTCAGTACAATGACTTTACACTTTTGTCCAGTTTCTTTGTTATCCTCCACCGTGTTGTCCTCGTAATTAGTACTGAATGAATTCACTGATTATACGCCGCCATATTGAAGGATATCGCTAAACTGGCCGTCGAAGTACGCAGTATTTGAGCTACAACCCATCATTATTTGTCGGGATACTCGCTCTTGCAAAACATACAATTCTTCTAACTTTTATAAACGCACACGTCACTTAGAAAATAATCGCGTAATTTCAACTTCACGAATGCATGCACGGCAAGTATAGCCGCACTTCGTTGCAACTTGAATTTTTTCGTTTTGTATTGATGCAAGTAAACATAAGAGAGCTTGCATAGTGTGATATGCTTATGTCCCTGCGTTTGTGTCTGTGTTTCCTTTTTTTTTTTGCTTATGCGCATGTGATTTTATCACCACAACGGATCTGTGTTGCTCCTCTGAAAGTATTCGCTGTCGAAAAAGGAATTCTCGTAAAATGGTGAGCACGCCATACAATTTGCGACTTAATGGAGTAAATACATCTTTTTCTTTCTTTGCCTTGTTGAGCGTGTGTGCATTTGGGGAACATTTCGCAAAGAAAAAAAAAACTTTTTTTTGCTGAAGAAGAAGCTTAAGATCGGGGCAAGCTGCGATGCTGCCGATTCAAATACATGAACAAAGCAGTAACGCTCATTCGAGGAAACCCGTGGACAGATTTAAATGAAATTTGTTGCGTTTCATAGATAAAGCTAAATTGTACTGACTGTTGGAAGCGTAATTGCGAGTTAAGACCACATTTCCTGTAATAAATTCTCAAAAATTTGTATGTCTTAAAGCAAATAGAGGCACGAAGTGTAACAACTTCTAGTTCTGCACTGAAAACGGATATCGCAGGTGTGTAAACTGCAACTCTCAGATCATCCAAAGCGAACAAGTTTGTTACGTCAACTTACATCTTACATCAATTAGTTACATTGTTTGCTTGCCGCTTGCTTTTACAAACGAAAATTATTTTCCCTTGTTATCCCAGGTATCGTGTTTCCAAGTAAAAAAAAAAGGAATGCAGGGTTTCTGATAACTTTATATATATTTTCATTGTCATTTAGATCCTGTGCCTAGCATTATGAGTGTGTGGCTTTGCTTGTTTTGTTGTGGTTTTTGGTGTATAAATCTTGTGCAGCGGCGAAATAAATGTTTCAATGTACAGTGAATGTGTGTGCATACTTCAGCCTCACTTCGTCGTCTTCCTGTATCAGCACTGTTCCCCTTTGACTCTGCATATCGCTATGATCGAGACGCCCGACAAACTTGTATGCAATATCGCGTTCACGTTTAGCTGCTATGGAGCAACAGGTCCTAGCTGTAGCCTCTTCCAGGTCCAGCTGGTGGGACTGACGTGCGGGAGGCACGTTCAAGAATAAATTGTGTTTTCACAGTCCAGCAATGCACATCGACCCATCCACTTTGCGTCATCCGCTTCCTTCAGATGCGATGTGCCTGCATCAGTCTTTCACGAGTTGCGTGTTTGAAAAGAATCGCTGCGTTGCTACCGTGCTGATGTTTGGACATCAAAAAAAGTCCGGGGGCACCTGAGCACTTCTTATGCATTGTGAATGCGAAAGCATTAACGTCCAAGTCAACGCCGCTCAGAGATCCTTCGAGTTTCGCACTGCCAGTAATGTTTTCGAGCTCATTGACCACTAGGAGGCCGGATAGTCCGGACGCGCTCCACATCGGCTACGCTCCTAGGCAGCGTCCCATGACGATCGCCAGCCACCACCGCGCCTGAATCTCCACCACCGATGGCGTAAAGGTGAGCGCTTCACTTCAAGGTCACATTCGAGACGGGCGACCACACCAGGTAATGCCACACAAACTTAGAACTCGACCCTGCTGAGCCACCGCCGCACTAATCCTCGCGCAGCCTGGCGCTAGGCCGCCCTCGGGGTTCCCTCGCTGCACGAGCGACCATGACTATGGAGGCAACAGCGGCCGGGAATGACCTGAACCCTCGCGACTACAATTCGAGGGACTGGTTCACGTCCTTAAGACACAACAAGCATGCTACACTGGCTCAATATCAGCAGCCAGAATGCCGCCCCGTCGCACCAGATCGCCCTGCACCGGCCACCACGTGGGCAGCGAACGCCATCACGCCGCAAGCCAACATGTCGCTCCTCAACCGACAGCGGCACAGCTACAAGGACTCCGCGCAGTTGCCTACGAGATCCGGCAAGTGCCAACGCTGCCGCCAGCCGGATACCATGTGGTTTCTGATCCAGAGGAAGACTTTCTCCCGGAGGCTATACCGAGCCTTCGCCCAGGCCTTCGCCCAGGCCTTCGCCCAGGCCTTCGTCCAGGCCGCCGACATCACCAATTCGTCCCGAAATCAGCTGCTCCTAATAAAGCGCACGATATGGCCGCCGACATAGCTCCCCCGCACGGGTCATCTAGGGGAGTCATCACAAACGCATTCTGGAATGAGGCGCCACAAGATTACATTGCAGACGCTATCCGTCGGAACCCTCACGCGAATGTCATTGACGCACGACGAATGGGCCACTCCAGGTCTATCCTCATCACTTTTGGCCAATCAACCGTTCCACCCCAAATTGTGTACGGAGGGGGACTCCACATCTACACCCTTTATATATCCAAACTGTAGACATGCACCAACTGTAGGAAGGTCGGCCATCTCACAGAGGTCTGTGCTGAAGGCAGAACCCACGGACGCCCTAAATGTGGCAATCACCCCGAGGACGCCTTGCAAGCTTGCATGCCCTCGTGCATCATTTGCAATGGCCCTCATCCAAACGGGGACCGAGCATGCAAGGACCGCCAGCCGATCCGTCAACCAAAGAAAATAGCACGTCTCGAGGAGAGACAAACGTCATGAGGCCTTATCAAGGAATAATCGAACCGGCAACAGAACCACTTGTCGGCATACCCGGAAACCACCACGCTGCAGAAAAGCCAACCTCTAAGCACCTCACATGGGCGGGTCGAGTCAAGGAACCAGACCGCAAGGACATGGAGCCCCGGGCCCTTAAGGAGGAGGTAAGTCGGCTCACTACCATAAGAGCCAACCACACCACATCCCCCACCCACACCACCTACTGCGAATCCTCACCACTCTTCCCCTCCTCCGCCAACCCCTGCCCCCACCGCCTCCACAGAGAGCCCTCCGTCCAAAAAGAAGCGGCTCACGGAGTACTTCTCCATTACCACTGATGACTTCCAAGCGCTAGAGACAACACTCGAAGCCAAATTTAACGCTAAGTTGGAAGCCAAGCAAGTCGAATTCCAGTCACGGATCGACGCCAAGCTCGACAATTTCGCAGAAAGAATCATTATGCGCTAGAGACACAAACGGAGTCTATCCTTGCTAGAATCATCAGCTCCCTCGGAACTAAATACACACCACTTGACCTCCGTCTGCAGCGTAGAGAACAAACACAGGAGGCTCTCATACTTGCCCTGCAACATCACATGCCCAACTTCATCTTCACAATCCCACCGACTTCCCCCGAAAGCACTCCACCTCCTATCCTCTGCCCACCCACGCTCCACAATGGCGGGACAGGACAACCATTATACCAATTTTACGCTATTAAAATGCGACAACGTGGTGCAGGTGCAGCGGTGACGTAGAGGTAGAACACCCGCCTCGCGTGCAAGAGGTCCGTGGTTTGAATCCCGGTGCCGCGCAATTTTCCACAGGATTAAAAAAAATCCGCGTGTTGATAAAATTGCATAAACAGGCCTGGAGTGTGGCCTGATCCCGGTGACCAGAACCGGTAACGCACTCCCTCATCAGAGTAGGATTGGCCGCCCTGGTGCAGTACTTGGCCACAACATCCCATATGAACACAACAATCGAACCCCGGCCCCTCAGTCCCCAGCAGCTGCGGAGCAACTGACCACGGCGGCGGTCAGACCTGCGACGCAGCAGAGGGTGCTAAGAATCCCTGGTTCCGGACAGGCCACCATTGGAATCTGAACTTGGCAGCGTTTAACGCTAGAAAGTTATCTAGTGATGCGAGTCTAGCAGTGCTATTGGAGGAATTAGAGGGCCGTAAATGGGATATAATAGGGCTCAGTGAAGTTAGGAGGACAAATGAAGCATATACAGTGCTAAAAAGCGGGCACTTCCTGTGCTACCGAGGCTTAGCGGAGAGACGAGAACTAGGTGTCGGATTCCTGATTAATAAGGATATAGCTGGTAACATACAGGAATTCTATAGCTATAACGAGAGGGTGGCAGGTCTTGTTGGGCAACTTAATAACAGGTACAAATTGAAGGTCGTACAGGTGTACGCCCCCACATCCAGTCATGGTGACCAGGAAGTCGAAAGCTTCTATGAAGAGGTGGAATCGGCGACGGGTAAAGTAAAAACAAAATACACTATACTGATGGGCGACTTCAACGCCAAGGTAGGCAAGAAGCAGGCTTGAGACAAGTCAGTGGGGGAATATGGCATAGGCTCTACGAATAACCGGGGAGAGTTATTAGTAGAGTTTGCACAACAGAATAATATGCGGATAATGAATACTTTCTTCCGCAAGCGGGATGGCCGAAAGTGGACGTGGAGGAGCCCGAATGGCGAGACTAGAAATGAAATAGACTTTATACTCTGCGCTGACCCTGCCATCATACAAGCTGTGGACGTGCTCGGAAAGGTGCGCTGCAGTGACCATAGGATGGTAAGAATATATATTGCTTTCATTGATTACGAGAAACCATTTGATTCAGTCGAAACCTCTGCAGTCATGGAGGCATTACGGAATCAGGATGTAGACTGAAATACTGAAAGCTATCTATAGCGGCTCCACAGCCACCGTAGTGCTCCATAAAGAAAGCAACAAAATCCCAATAAAGAGAGGGATCAGGCAGAGAGATACGATCTTTCCAATGCTATTCACAGCGTGTTTACAGGAGGTATTCTGAGACCTGGAGTAGGAAGAATTGGGGATAAGTGTTATTAGAGAATACCTTAGTAACTTGCGATTCGCTGATAATATTGTCTTGCTTAGTAACTCAGGGGACCAATTGCAATGCATGCTCACTGACCTGGAGAAGCAAGGCAGTAGGGTGGGTCTAAAAATGAATGCGCAGAAAACTAAAGCAATGTTTAACAGTCTCGGAAGAGAACAGCAGTTTATGATAGGTAGCGAGGCACTGGATGTGGTAAGGGAATACATGTACTTAGGATAGGTAGTGACCGCGGATCCGGATAATGAGACTGAAATAATCAGAAGAATAAGAATGGGCTGGGGCGCGTTTGGCAGGCATTCTCAGATCATGAATAGCAGGTTGCCATTATCCCTGAAGAGAAAAGTGTATAACAGCTGTGTCTTACCAGTACTCATGTACGAGGCAGAAACCTGGAGGCTTACGAAAAGGGTTCTACTTAAATTGAGGACGACGCAACGAGCTATGGAAAGAAGAAAGATAGGTGTAACGTTAAGGGATAAGAAGAGAGCAGATTGGGTTAGGGAACAAGCCCAAGTTAATGACATCTTAGTTGAAATCAAGAAAAAGAAATGGCCATTGGCAGGACATGTAATGAGGAGGGAAGATAACCGATGGTCATTAAGGGTTACGGACTGGATTACAAGAGAAGGGAAGCGTAGAAGGGGCGGCAGGAAGTTAGGTGGGCGGATGAGCTTAAGAAGTTTGCAGGGACAACATGGCCACAATTATTACATGACCGGGGTAGTTGGAGAAGTATGGGGGAGGCCTTTGCCCTGCAGTGGGCGTAGCCAGGCTGATGATGATGATGCTGCTGCTCCGCACCAATTACTCACTGACCGTGGCCGCAGCTTTCTCTCGGCAGTCGTCGAGGACATCCTGCGCTCCTGCTGAACAAAGCACAAGTTCTGCATGTCCTACCACGCACAGGCCAACGGCCTCACGGAGCGCCTTAACCGGACCACCGCCGACATGCTTTCGAAGTACGTTGCGACCGACCAGCACGACTGGGATCTTAACTTACCTTATGTGACGTTCGCGTATAATTCATCGCGTCACGACACCGCCGGCTATTCGTCATTCTATCTCTGATATGGCCGAGAACCCGCGTTGCCCTCGGACACTTAGCTGCCCTCGCTCACACGTTCAGCCAGTGAATATTCCCGCGACGCCATCACACGCACCAGCTCGTCCGCACTCGTCTCTAGGGCTCAAAGGAGCATCAGAGACGCCTCTATGATTGCCACCGTCGCGACGTGCACTTTTCCTCTGGATTCTCTGGTGCTTCTCTGGTCACCCATTCGACCTTTGGGCTTTTTCCGAAATGTTGCGGTCGCGCTACACTGGCCCATACCGTGTGGTGCGACAAGTGACCGATGTCACGTATGAAATCATCCCCGCCGACTTTTCAGCGTCATCGCCAGCTCACGTGGCGAGACTAACGCCATTCCACGCACCTTTCACAGTGGATGTTTAGATTAAGCACCGGGACGGTGCTTCGACTGCCGGGGGTGATGATACGGAACAGCCGCCACAGTGTGGCTGCACTGAGGAGGAGGAAGACGACGTGTGTGCCCGTCGGATATAGCGTCACCATTTTGGCCTCCGTTAGCTCCCCTGTAAATAAATTGTAAATAGCATTGGGCATCAGCTACACATAAGATTACTGTTCATTATTGTTTCCAATAGAGTACTCCTCAGCCCTTTGGGTACTGCACAGGTGAGTATAGAATTCTTCCGCTGCTTTATTATACCTTTGAAATTGCTGATGATATTACCCTGCTTATCTTTCAGTGCATACATCTTGGTTTGTCCTATGCCAAGTTTCCTTCTCACCGAATTCAGGCTGCGTACAATTTTTACGGCTTCTTCAGTCTTTCTCACGTTATAATTTATAATATTGCTTATTTCCGCTCTGTATATCAGTTTTGACAGTACCGCGGATTCTACCTTTTCTCTTGAGTTGGACACTTTCATTCTTTGTCGTTTCTTTATTAGGTCCTTTGTTACTTGGGAGAGTTTGCCTACTGGTTGCCTTAGTGCCTTGCCTCTTACTTCATTTGCTGCCTCTGAAGCGCAGCCTGGTTACGGTTTCATTCATTACCTATGTGTCATCATCATCATCTCTGTGTTCTAAGGCTGCATATTTGTTTGCAAGTGCCAGCCTAAATTTGTCTGCTTTTACCCTTACTGCCTGTAAGTTGACCTGCTTTTCTTGACCAATTTTACTCTTCCTCTGTTAAAATTGATTTGAATCCTGGCCCTCAGTAACCTATGATCACTCCACTTTACCCTACCTATCACTTCTACATCCTGCACTATGCTGGGATCGGCAGAAAGTATGAAATCAATTTCATTTCTAGTTTCTCCGTGAGGGCTTTTCCAGGTCCATTTTTTGTTGCTATGTTTCCTGAAAAAGGTGTTCATTATTCTCAGCTTATTCCTTTCTGCCAATTCTACCAGCATCTTTCCTCTAGCGTTTCTAGAATCGACACCGTAGTTGCGAATGGCCTGTTCATCCGCCTGCTTTTTCCCTACTTTTGCATTGAATCCACCCATTACTATACTGTATACCGCGTTTCCACTTTTCTCATCGCTAATTCAACATCTTCATAAAACTATCTACATCATCATTGTCGTGAATATCCCACACAATGTCTCATAGTTCCTCAAATAGTCGTGCTAAGTTAGCCTCACTCGAGGGGTTTCGGGTGTTAAATGTTGCAAGAGTCAGTTTCCATTGGTGGCCTGTCCTGAGCGAGAGATTCTTAGTACCCTCTGCTGCGTTACAGGTCTGACCGCCGCATTGGTCAGGTGCTCCACAGCTGCTGGGGATATCATTAGGGAGATTGTGGGCGAATACTGCACCAGGGAGGCGAATTCCTGTTCTGGTGAGGGAGTGTCTTTATTCAAGCTTAATGGGCCTTCCTATTATGGTTGAACCTGGATTAACGTTGCCCCACTCGCTCTGGGCATCTTTCGCCGGTGTCAGGCGTCACTCCAAGCCTGCAGATGTAGTGCGTTGAAAACTATCGAATTAAAAAAAGAACACGGGGGTTGGGGATTGGAACTTCCGACTACCGCAACCGAACGTTCGACATAGCTCAGTAAGATAATCTTGCTGGCAGCTATGCTACCTTGTCGCCGAAAAGTACGGCCTAGAGGGCCCCACATGCCTAAGAGATCCACTGATTTGTCCGCGCTTTCGTACGCATATTTTCGCACTTAGCCGCTTTCTCTATATTATCCCGTATCTTATACTAGACCGCAGGGAAACAGACACATTAGAAGCCCTTCTTAGGAAAGCTTACAAAATCGCTCTCCATTTCCCTCCGCACCCACAAACCTCTAAACTCCTACGGCTAGGACTTCACCACACCACACACGAGCTCGTTGCCGCCCACCAACAGGCTCAATACTTAAGGCTCATTAGAACCCCTACAGGCACACGCATACTACATAGACTTCAGATTCGAATACCCGCCAGTCATGCCCAGCTCCTCATCCTCTCCACAGGCATACGCTTGAACCTCCTCGTCAAACCTCTCCCGCGTAACACACAATCCGACTACCACGCCGCCCGCAGAGGGGCCCGCGCATGCAGCCTCCACAAATACTATGGATCCGAGAAGCACTCCGTATGGGCGGATGTGGCTGGCGCGGGCACGGCTGCTGCGATGGCGTTTGTCGACCACACGGGCTATCCGCTCAACTCCGCCCCCCTCCCAACCACCTCCACTTCTGAATTAGCAGAAGAGACTGCAATAGCTGCTGCCATTACCCACACTGAAGCCCGGTACATCCTCTCTGACTCCAAAACCTCAATACTAAATTTTGCTAGAGGCAGCATCCACGAGACTGCCTATTCCATTTTACAGTCCGTTTCTGCAGAACTACCTCGCCAAGTGGACCTCATCTGGGTAGTTGCGCACTCGGGAAACCCTGGCAACCAGGCCGCAAATGTCCACGCCCGAGGACTGATAAACCGGGCGGCAGCGGAATCGGACCAGGACGACTAGAGAGAGCGCACGCATACCCTCAGCGAGCTGACGCAGGCCTACAGGGTCAAACGCCAGTTTACCCTGCAGGTCTTTTTCCACATTTCTTTTCACGCATGCGGATGAGATTACGCCGGAGGAGTCTCCTGCGTACAGGCGAGAGACGGGCGAATCGGCTAGCGATATACAGCGTCGCTGTAAAAGCGCGCGCATTTCGTCCATGCAAAAAAACTAAGGCACCAAATCCGCACGGTACCACGTGACTTCGCATGTGCACGGGTGTATCTCTGCCACACAACAATAATCGTCATCTGCCTTGCTCGCGTTTCCTGTCTTGAAAACGCCGCGCCCTCTACTTTCCTGTCGGGAATGCTATGTCATGCTGATAACGCGCATGCCGTTCGTTACTGGGAAGTACCTGCTCACCGCATTAAAGAAAGGCAATGCGGACAAGACAGATGATGTGTATTGTGTGGAAAAAGGGTGTAATTGTGCTTAAGGGTGTATGTAGAACCGCGCCTACGCATCCAATCGCGCAAGAACTACGCCCTGGCATGACAAGCATGCCCAACGGACATGTTGGAAGCGTTGAAAAAATAGAAAGGACGCTCTAAATACATGAAGCTAGGTTTATTGGTGACAAAACTATGAATTTTCTGATAAGTCGCCCCGGTATTCGTAGCGCCGCCCGCTACGTTTCTTGGATCGAAGGCATGCAGCAGCGCTGTAAATTCCTAGACGCTGCGGAGCTGATAAAATACTATAGTGTGTTCCTTCCCAAATATCACCATCGACTTGCGTTTCAGAGCATGGCATGTCGTTGCCGAGTGATTTGTTCTAGTGTATTTGTGCTGGTATAGCTTGAATATGCACAAGGTTGGCGGGTGTTACCTCGACCGATCAGAGTACCGGTATGCAAACACAGCTATGGCCTGACAGCTAGTTGCCAAGATAACTTTACTGCATGCTACCGGCTCCTACAACAGGGACGGGCGCTATAGCCAGAGTCGCTGTTATGGTAATTGTAAGCGCCAACATTTTTGCTAACACATAGCGATACCATAATTAAAAGTGAAGCGAAACTACAAGATGAATCCAGCTCAGCAGTGCAAGGCGGTAGCCCCTGAGCGACCACGACGGGCATTGAAGCTACTGTAGTGCGAGTGCAAACCCATCATACAATACCGCCTATGATCAAACGTCACTACATTGAAAAAAATGAGCATCGTGAGCTTTCGCTACGAGCAACAATGTTCGATTCCTCACTGAATACGCATACTTAGTAGGTGCAATTTTTTCTTCACAGTGCATGAGTACGATATAATCGGAAAATTCTGCGAAGCCTTTTGCTCGCAAGCCGGCTAGCTTGGTGGAAGGCTCACGTGACGCTTGCGGTGACATCACATCCACCGCTACGCTCGGCGAGTGAGGGGGCCGTAGCTTCTACGGAAATTTAAATGGCGATTAGTGCGCTGCTACAGCGACAATCGGGAAAATAATTGCAGCAGTTTTATTGGACTGCAGCAACTTCCCAATAAACAGAAAATTTTCCAATTCCGAAAGCATTTGGGTTTCTCTTTAAAATTGACCACAGGGGATGTGCAAACGTTACTGGCCTATTTATGGGGTTTTCGAACGATTCAATTCTCCTACTACTTTGCTCCAGTCAGATCTATAGAAGAACACGCGCACGCAAAAAACGTCTTCATAAGGAGCATGGCTGCACCCCTTCCTTTCGCCTCACCATGAAGTCGCAGTCAGCCCTTCCAATTGATTTATCCACTGGGAAAGTGAAAACCACATAGCTTCAACATCATAAAACGAGAGAGGTTTTCTGTTAAAAGGTTTCTTCCCTTGAGATTCTATCGGGGGCCTGAGCTTTCTGTTGACAGATAGCGACTTCTAATGCAAGCAGGCTCGTCAAAAGTTCATAACGACATAAATTTTAGCAACATCGTAGCAACTCCGGGCATGAAAATCCTTTCGTGCAAGATACGGACACTCCAAAGAGACCAAACAAAAAAAGGACGACACAAACACCGGACTTTCAGCTGGCCTTATCGTTTTCACGCCCGTGTTTCCCATTCCTGCTTTTCCGTGTCAAATCTGGAGAATCACTACCTTGAAGCGGAGTAGTTGTTTTTCAACGCAAACACCCCTTATATGATCTCGCAGACATGTTGAGTCTATTCGTTGTGCGTGACATAGCTCAGAGAGCGGAATAAAAAGATCCATTCGTGGAACAGTCTTGAGGAACGCTTGAAGCGTAGCAGTCACGTAAATTACAGCTACAGTTGCCGCCGTTGTGAAGCTCACATTTTATGCCAGCTCAAAGTAAGTTTGCAAAACGTGTGGTACAGTTAACACAAAGCTTTATTTAGGCTTCCTTTGTTGCAAGCCTTGAGAGCTCTAGGACACTGGTTCAGACGGGATTCCGCACCGAAGGCCCCAAGGGCTATGCTCAAGTTATTAAGGGCTTGTGAGTTGCGCGACCGACGTTGAAAATTATAGCGCGAAGCATGGTGTTACTGCGTGAATTTTTCTGACTTTATGTCTTTGTGTCTTCTTTCACCTTTCATTCCCTTTACCACGTTCCCCAGCACAGCGTAGCCAGACGGTACTTACACTGGCTAACCTCCCTGTCTATCCTTCCTCTCTCTCTCTTGAGAGAGAGAAGCAGGTTTCATCAGCAGCATATATTTATATCCACTTCAGGACGAAGACCCTACTACCAGCGATGTTCAGCTACGCATGTCTTTCGCTAACTGATTCCGAGGTATGACTGCAAGTTTCCCAACCTAATCGAAACATTGAATTCTCCGCCGTCCTCAACTGCACTTTCTTTCCCTTGGCACCGAATCGATAAAATTATTATAGCAACGGCGACCTCCTCCGCCTGTATGACTTGTCTAGCCCCGTGTTATTTTGTCCTAATGTCCACTAGGACATCGGCTACCCCCATCTGCTGTCTAATCCCAAACGCGGCCTTTCTATTCATTAACGCTATGCGAAACGTGTTACATTCCGTCGCTCTTTACAGTGTCCTTAACGTCTACGCACGCTTCTAAATCAACTTCCAAGTTTCTGTACCCATATGTTACTGCTAAAAGAATGTAACGATTGCACGTGTTTTGTTTGATCGATGGCGGTAAGGCTGCAAGTCATAGTTTGGTAATGTTTGCCATATGCGCTACAACTCAATTTGTGTCTTCTGTGAATTTTCTTTTCATAATTGCGGCCCTGCGGGTAAGTGACCTACGTAAGCATGCACTTGCACAGATTATAGAGGCTGACTGCTAATGATGAATTCTTCCTCTCTTTCTCGGCCATTAAAGATTATTATTATTTTCCGCATAATAATCTTCAAGCCCCCTCTCATGCTCTCTTTGTTAATGTCCTCAATCATTTGTCATCCTTCATCCCGAGAGTTGCTCAACAGCACAATGTAATTTACAAATCGCAGGTTGCTGAGGTGTTCGCCGTTGATCCTCACTCCTAACCCTTCCAAGCCTATTAACGATTCTGTTTGCTTTTCTGACGCCTTTCTGTATATATATGTATATATATATATATATATATATATATATATATATATATATATATATATATATATATATATATATATATATATATATATATATATATATATATCTGTATATATATATATATCTTCGTAATCTATGAAAGCCACGTAGAGAGGTAGGTTGAACTTCGCAGATGTTTTTATTACCTGATCGAGTTCTGGCAAGAATATCAACCATTTTCGTATTGCATTTCCTGAAGCCAGCCTGTTCTTTTGATTGATTGAAGTCAAGTATCCATCTGATCAATCGGAAATTGCCTCGCTGAATATTCTGCACAACACCTAAAGCAAACTGACATAAGGAAGCCAACGAACAATGACACCAGAAAACCATACAGGAAATTATTTGCAGTTCTTTATTGAATTAGGGTAGCTATATATAAATGAAAATGCGAGAGTCTCTCTCCATAAAGGAGGAACCCCAGCCGACACACCGAAATGTTAGTCCTTGCTTCTCTGCGTGCGCCTACACTTCTTTCAATTTATTAAACACCGGATGCGAAGAACTGTTTCCTTCATGAACTAATAAATGTATATATATATATATGTATACATCGACAACACACTTGCACACACTACTCACATGGCCTAACTTGATGCACTTGCCGCACATCGGCGGTTTTGGTATAAAGAGGCAAACTGCATGTCGGAAGTGCCCCACCTTCACATGTGATCGGAGGGATTCGCGCTTAAATGTGATCTTTACACACCTTGACTCGCAGACAGGAAACGCGTTTGCGATGGCGGTGTTTTCTGTAGCTGGTTCCATTAAGGCCCACAGATCGGTGTTGGCAATTGTCTCGTCAACGTCACGAACTACGCGAGTGCTGACTGCATTGCCCAGCGGATTATGAAAGCGAGCTTCCGTCCCTTCAAGTTCCACGAATTTGCGCAAACAAGCGAACGCAGCCGCGTGTTATGCCTCAATCGCTAGGACGTTGTTACGGGCATTCACGCTGATGTCTGTGATTTCATTCGGAACCTGCGCCTCTAGATGTAGTACAGAAACGGCTTGGTGTTGAGGCGTCTGTTTGTCAGTGGCGACAACTGGCACGAAAAAAGAAATGGTGAGTACCTCGGTATTCCGCGAAGGTTTAGCCGTGAACGCGCTCGAATTCGTTGATGTGCCGACAAACCTACTCTTTGCTTCACCGCTGCGCACCAGCTAGAAGGTGTCGCCACAAGATTCCGCACTGCTGACGTAGTAGCGTGCGTTCCGTCGCTGCCAGTGTCACCCTCGGTGCCATTGCGCTTCCTGGATGCAGCCGCCTCGGACATTGCTTCAGTCTGGAAGACATTGCTTGGAATGAGGTCATCAAATTCAATCTTAGCGACTGGAACAGAGCTATCTAGCAAGACCACCTCGCATAGGTGAAGGATAAATGGGTCCCAGAGTTTTGTACGAAAACAACTTGAGGGCAACGTGAGTCACCGCACTATTGCAGAAGCACGGGAACCACATTTCGCCGTAATGTGCAGCCTGGAAACGTGCCCACATCTCTTCAGATTTTCTACCCAGCATTCTGCGCTCCCACTTCTCTATCTGATAGAGAACCGTTGGGTGCACAGATACACGCCATGTCTCAAGAGCATAAATCACGACTTTCACAACCGGTTCTTCTTTTTTTTTTGGCACCGAGAACTCCGAAATAAGAAACGTCATTCGAATGACTGAAAACTAAAAGCGAAATTTCCACATAGCAGAGAAACAATTGGCGTTACATCACCTAATCGACAAGTATCAGCAATCTATTCGCGTCTACACGGATGGTTCCGTAATAGAAGAAAGTGCGACTGCAGCTTATCTTATACCATCTTTCTTTATTTGTTCATTGCTCATCTGTTTATAGGCTTCGTTCCCCGAACAATTATTGCATGGAATAACCTGCCATCACACATTGCTACTTAAACCGATTTCTCAGCCTTTCATGAACGTTTACGCAAAATTTACGTGTAAATAATATATATATATATATATATATATATATATATATATATATATATATATATATATATATATATTTATTGTTTTGATCATTTGTTTTACCGGTTTGCGTGTACATTGTACAAGTGTATTCATGTCTTATTAATTTGTTAAGGTGACAACGGACGCAGTTTCGAGCAAAGTCTCGTGTTTCTTCTTTTACATTGTACCTATTTAATGCCCAAATTTGTTTTCTCACTCAGTTTTGTATTTTCTCTCTGATTTTCAATTGACTGAAGTATTTTGTATATTGTCTTACTTGCGTATTTTGCTACACCACGTACTTCTGTAAAACTTTTGTTGTGGAAGAGAAAGAAGTACCCAGAGCTCACTGGGGCTCTGGGCCTCTCGCTGTTATGAATTTGTTTACGTTCTTGCCATTTTTGTGAGAGTGATTTCATCAAGGATGAGCAAGAAGATGTTCCCACGGCCACCTGAACAAGGTCAATCGTCTACTTCGTCGCGCATTTTTAGACGACGTGCCTTTGAAAGCTCGGACCAGCTCGATTACTGGGAGAGCTCAACGCCAGAAGCCACGGACTCTGACACTGAGTACAACGTAGTCATGGGCGGCCGTATGAAGAAGATGCGCCGTATGTCGACTGAGGCGACTTCATCGCATCAGAGTGAACAAGAGTCCTTCATGGTTTCTTTCGTGCCGCTCTCGACGTCACACAGCATGAACTCCCTCAGCAGGCAGTTTCTAACCGAATATTTTGAAAGTGTGGCCCCTGCGCAAATCAACAAGATCAAGATCAACGCTCGCAAGAACATCCTGACAATAGATGTGAAAAATTCCGCAATACTTGAGAAGTTAAAGACAATTACACAGTTAAGCGCAATCCCCGTCTGCTCCTTTATTACTTATGGGAAGGAAACAACAACTGGAGTGATTCCCGACGTGGAGCTTGAAATCAAGCATGTGGATCTCAAGAGTCTTTTGAGGTCATCGGTGCGTATTCTTGAGATTCATCGCTTGCGGCACTCCCGATGTATCAAGTTAACGTTTGCTTCTTCGACATTTCCAGCGTCTGTCAAATTGGGCTACGTTATACACCGAGTACGACCATTCGTTCCGAGGCCTATTCAGTGCCTGAAATGTCACAAGATAGGACACGTGAGCGCTCTTTGTAGAATCAAAGCCACTTGCTCGTGTTGCTGCGGAGAGCATGATACCACCGACTGTGAGGCGTCTTCATTTAAATGGCCCAACTGTACTGACTCTCACGAAGCGACTTCGAAGGAATGCCCAAAGATGAAACAAGAGGTTCGTATTCTTCAAAAAATGGCAAGAGGCCAATCTTCACGTAAAGACGCTGCTCAATCTGTTCGCCAAAGTGACCAACGCTCGCGGCAGAAACATCACAAAACCATTTCAGGCGAACTACCTAGCGTGGCACAGGTACCACGACAACCTCTGCCTGTGCGTGCATCGAGGACGGTAACGACGTCTACTGATAATTTAAGGTCGACGAGAGCACGCGGCAAACATTCACCTCCACCGGCTGATACAGACACGGAATGGCCTTTGCTGACCTCTAGGCCGACGGCCATGCCAGCGGGCCCTAGTGGTCCTCTGCGCCACGAAGCCAAGAATTATAGGGCCCATGAAACCGGTGACACTATGGGCAAGCAAGGAGATGAACACAACGAGAAGGAGAGTGAACAAAAAATGCTGAAGCACCTGGTTGAGTCAATGCGTGTGGTTCTCGGTGGTCTCGAGAATCCGGCCGCTAAAAGTGCCCTACAAGTGCTCGGCGTGCTGGAGCCCCTTATCGCAGCTCTTTATATGCTATAAAGCTTTTGTTTGGCGCTTGTGCTGTTCACGCAGGAAAGGCCCACACACCAGCTTCGTCCTAGCGCCCTTATTTTTAAGTTCACTTGAATTGGTGACTACAGGCTTGACATGAAACGTGATAGTGGCTTCATGGATGACATTTGTGAATGTTTATCATCAGAGTGTTGAACTTGCTTTCACCATTGCGCATCCCTCTTGCTATGTCATCATCATCCCTCACCACACCTTTATGTCGCCATTCCCCCTCCTCCTGTGCAGAGTAGCAGGCTAGAGCGCCTTAGCTCAGGCCGACCTCTCTGCCTTCTTTCAATTAAATTATATATCTATCTTGTGTTTTTTGTAAAACATTTGTATATCTTTTGTGCATTTTTGTTTTTCCGGTAACGCGCAAAGCTCCAATTTTTTCGTATATCCGTTCCCCCTATGTAATACCCCTTCGGGGGCCCTTAGGGGTGTTATGAAATAAAAATAAAATGAATCCTTATAGGTAGAGTGCGCTGCTCGTCTGGGACGCACGCCGTCAAAAACAATATCAGAATTAGTGGTAATTCTGCAATTCACTTATTTTATAAAGGCATACGAGACACCAACAAAGTGGCTAATTTTCACGGACTCCTTATCCGCTTTAGCATGTCTTGAAGATATTGACGGCCAACCACACAAAAGAATAACATACGCAATACTCAACAGTTTAACTCAGGCTAATGAAAGAAGACATGAAGTGATATTACAGTGGGTCACGGGACATGCTGGTATAGAAGGCAACAAATTAGCAGATCGTTGGCGAAATCGGCCCATAAGCATGCAGAAATTCGACTCATACCTTTATCACCAATAGAGACGAAACCCATATTGAGAGTACTGAAGAAGCACTTGTGCATGTCAACCTGGTTTTAAAATCTTTACGAAGCGACAGGCATCCTCAATAAGCTCTAGATATCGCACTGAATAATTACACGATGTTACTATAATTTGCTTGAATTATTTTTAATTATTAGAATTTGTATCATACTCGTTGTACTATTTCTTTGTATTCTGTGGATGCATTATCTTACCTCTGTGTGATTCGTCATCTGCTTATGTGCTCATCGCAGTCTACATTACAGCCACTTGTGTGTGTTTGTGACTTTGTTTACAAACTCATTGTGGTGCAACTTTCATTTGACCTTTATAGTCGCATGTTCATGGGTGTATAGGGCTGTGTGTTGTGGATTTCTCAACCTATGAATTATTTTCAATTCTTTACATATGTTTCTTGTATTGTTGCTTCCGCTATGTGAAAAGGATTAGCCGTCACCATTAAAAGCTGAATAAGTCTCTTTCATTTTCATTTCAATAAAAAACAATATTGTGACCTCCTATGAGGTGATGCATGTATATTTAAGAAAGTTTGTACTTTTAAGATATGAAACCCCGTGATCAGAGGAGGGAACAACGGGCTTCTTGAAATAAGATATAATTAGCGACAAATTAAGGAAGACCAACACATAAGCGTAATGCCTGTCGTTAGAATAGAACCACCGGCCGAATTTTGTACGCAGCTTTGCCAACAAACAAAAAAAGCAGCTGGACTCTATTATCGGGCGATCATGCATGCAAGATATCACAATGAGGGTATGCCGACGCAATGCTGATCGATTCCTGCTGAGTCTACGCAGCATTCCTACTGCGCGTGGTCCCTTTGAAGTGGTATGTTATATATGCGGAGTCGAATTAGGCATTTCGGTGTACATTACTCCCAAATATTTAAGTAAATTCATCTGTGGGATACTGTCTTGTCGAGAAAGAACCGACATTTGCACAGAAAAGCTTTGAGGGAAAACTAGGACGGCGCTTTTTCTGATATTAGGAGAGAGGTTAATTCCATCAAAGAACATTTCAAGGTGACGCATATGCGGCTGTAGGGTTTGATACAGGGTATATAAGTCTACCGATGCAGCAAAATACGCAATGCCATCGGCATATAAGTACACATGTACATACTTTTGCCAAGGTACAGTGATAAGTAAAACATTAAACAGCAATGGCGCTACGACTGATCCCTGTGGTAGGCTGTTGATAAGCTGATGAAGAGAATCAGCGTTGACAGCGATAAAACTCCCTTCCGTGTAAAATATTCATTGACCCACGGGATAAATAACTTTGCAGACATCTATCCCGTCGCGCGTTTATTAGGCTTACATGTTGTGCACTGTTGCAAGCCTTAGTGATATCTGAAGTGGTTGAGGCTGCATATTTTTTCTGACATCGAGCTAGTTGAATACGACTCCCTAGGTAGACATGGGCACACCAAATCGATCCAGCCACGTCTGAGGCCAATTTGGCAGGAGCTCGAAATCGTGTTCTCTATCAGCCAGTTATCAATGCGGTCGTGTAAAGTTATTTCTATGAGTGTTACTAGGTTATAAGTAAGAGATATTGGCCTAATCTTATCTAAGAGATAACCAGCACCTTTCTTTTTTAATGATTAGATTCCTTTCGTAAGTTTCTATTCCGGAGGAAACCGGTAATTTTTAAGGGAATGGTTTAACATGGTAAGTAAGGCGTGAGACGATGTGCCAAATAATGTATTTACTATTACCTTAATAATGAGATTGAGGCCTGGTGCTCAATTACTAAACTGGCGTAGCACATTTTTTCCGCTCTAAAACTAACTTCTTCGATCTCCTCATCATGAGTATGCGGCGTAGCGGGATGGAGCAAAATCCACCTAAACCGACATTCAGGACTTTTAGCAATATCTTCCAGGGATTTGGACAATTTTCAGGGTGTTGGAACCACAGAGTGGAGGTTTATTTGTGCCGGAACGACCTCTTCATTTGTCAGAAATCGTAAGGGTGCTTTCCTGTTGATGGCCTTTGAAAACATCTCGAAGATCTTACAATCAAAGCTGTACTTTACTGCAGCAACAGTTCTTTAATTGCTGCCCCCCCCCCCCCCCTGCCGTGAACTTATACTCTCTCCAATTGCTTATACACTGGTTACGAAGTAGATTTTTTTAACGCTGCTGTTCTTGTCCTGCAATCGTGTGAGGACTCTGCATTCCACGGAGGGTAAGAAGACGGCTGATCGTTGTTGTTGTTCTTGTTGTTGTTCTTGTTGTTGTTTTTGTTGCTGTTGTCGTTGTCCTGAGTGGCGGGGCACATAACCACAGTGGGGGATGGGCCATGAATCGGGTGGTTCAGTTAGGTGCATCAAAACAAGTGAGTTAGCAATTTCAACGATGGAGCATAAAAGCCCACGCCTTCCGCTTCTTTCTCTTCTTCTGCCAACCCTGGTGCTCTCTTGTTCCCCCATCGTGGCGCACGCGCAGCTGCCATCGTCGTCTGCCATCGCCGTCTGCCATCGTCGTCTGCCATCGTCGACGACCAAATGGCTTTGCACATTGTACTGCACGACTTCGACGCTCAGTTGCGCACGATGTCCTTGCCCTACCATGTAGCGAATGTCTACAGTTATTCTTCACCCTGGGCGGTATTGCCTGCGCTGCGACGGTTAATCACTCCTTATTTGAGGCAGGCCCGACCATGCATCGAGCTTACTGTGCAGTAGGATAGAGAGGTCGGTCGCGTAAGAAGCAGCTCCAGCTTAGTGCACTACGAGTTTCGAGTTATTTACAAACAGATAGACGAATATCCTAAGTACTCAAAGCACCTATTGCTAGAAAGCTATAGAAGTCTATATAGTCCTTTCTTCAAGATTTGTCAGTACAAACATTGAGTTTTCTTTTATTTCTCCAGTTAAAGCAGCCTTGAATTCTGGGCAACATTCTGTTGAATTACATTGAAAAACTAAGCAGGCAGCATTGCCTGACGCGAAGACAAGCGGACATTACTTTCCTTTCTCTACGACGTTTTTCCAGGTGCCTAGTGCTAACTTTCATTGTCCGCGGTCGCAGGGACAAATGCGATACGCTAAGGACACCTGAGGTGAGTAGTAAAATGTGTAAATGAGCACCTAAGGTGATGTGCCCGATCTCTGCGTTCTTTCAACGGGCACCTTAACATAAGATGCCTATTTTTCTTTCAGAATCCACAGCAGTGACATGCCTTCGGCGGAGTGGGGTCTGCTTACATCACTCTTCGTTGAGCTGGCATTAGTTCATCACGGCGCGGCGAGCGCCTTTCAGTCCACGCCAGAAGTAGACGAGCCAGCAAGTGTTACATCGCTGTCCACGAAAATCACCGACATCATCCTGGTGTCGTTCGAGAAACCGTGGAACGAAGCGCACGCATCGTTAGCGCGGCTACTAGGTGGACCGATAACCACGTGGCGCGTTCCGAACAAGAGACTCGAATCTTATGCTTGGAGAAGCATCACTCAATTCAGAAAACCGGTGCTTGTCGCTGCAGATCCTGGCGAGACTTCTGAAACCATCGAGACGATAACACACAATCTGCGGTCCCAATGTTTGACCTGGCTGTTTGTCCGACACCACTCGCAATTTCCCGTTCACGTAACCAGCTCATGGCCACCTCTCACGACATGTGGTGAAGTTGCCATTCTTGGTATGAACTCAACCGTCATACAAAGTATTTTCTGGCCTCGCGATCTTTCTACAGACCATAACCCTGGGTCTATGGAAATGTTGGCGAAGCTACGAATTCCGCACCGTTCGAATGTAAACCGCCTGAATGGTAAACAACTGAAAGTGGTTTGCCTGAAACTCGGGTCTAATAGTACCTGTGACTATGGGGAAGAAAAACATATTCTTGCGTTATTGATTTCAAAAAACGTCACAGTCAAACAAATGATCCTTCTTCAAGCAGACGCTTTTAAAAAATTTAGACTACCTAACAGTTGGAACATATTGATGTATGATTTTCCAGTAGACTGCAACACCCTTTATGGATACGATTCCCCTTTATTCTTACGCCCTTATAAGACTTTTGGTTCTCGAGTAGATTGCCACCACGTTATTACACTTTACGAAGCCGCCGGGGAGTCTTGGAAGCTCGTGGGAACCATAGCTTTCCTTCTAGCAGTCGTGGTGGTCGTCTTGGTCGCAGTCATTGCGAAAGGTTGGTTATCTTTTCACTACTTCTCCCGTAGGGTGACGTTCGTTCCGGGTTCAGGGCTGGGAACTTCGGCTGTCCAGGCGAACGTCGTTCGTCTCATGGCTCTACCTCGCAAGGCGCTTCTTCTCTGCCTGTGCCTTGTGGTGTCACTTTCGCTTTCCTTGTATTTTCGTGTGGAGCTGACATCTATGTTAACACATAGGCGCCCTGGCAATTGCATAGACACGGTGCAGAAACTCGAGAACGCTCTTGACAGAAATGAAGTCGCCCCTTGTGTTGTTGTGAAGTCGTCGTTCCACGCCGCTCTAAAGGAAACAGTGGAATACGGGAGGCCACGGTCATTGATGGACAAACTTCGAGTTGCTTTTGCGAAACATGGCCATCAAGAACTTGCAAAGAAAGATTTTCATGCTTGTTGGCGTTGCGCGAGTAGACGTGACCGAGTCTGTTTGAATGATAGAAATGTTATCGGCAACTTAGGAAATAAATGTCCGACAGTTCGAGCGTTTGTTGGACCCTTGAGGACGGAGACGCTTGGATACTATATGACGAAGTTCCATGAACTGCATGAGCAACTGAAGATGTTATTTCTTGCCACTCAAGAGCATAGGCTGATTCCAGAGGATCACAGAGTACAAAAAGGACAAACGTGTGGATACGCCGATAGTCAGTTTGATGCTAGTGGCCTCCTCATGCTGCTGGTGATTTTCCACGCAGCAAGCTGTCTGATTCTGGGGCTTGAAATACTAGTCGCTAGGCGTCTTCGGCAGTCGTGAAGGCGTTAGAGCAATGAGGGGCAACATGTCTAGCAGATGGCACCGCAGAATCATTCTTTTACAAGTGTATGTTGGACGCATCACTCCTGGACATTACTGACTCTTTCTCAAATGAGGCTCATATTTGCAAGGTATTATACATTTCTGTTAGTAGTCCTAATAATCTATTTTATCTCTTTAACTGTCAGCAGGCTGCGTCAGTGTGCGTGTGTGTGTGTTTGTGTGTAAACGTGTTTGATGATATTGCTACGGCACAATATGCGCGATCACGAAAGGCCAGCAGTGTGAAGACGACGACGACGATTAGAAGCTAGCGCGGGCTGTTGCCTCTTGGCCAAGCGCAGCGTATTTTCCTTGTAAATATATTTGTACATAGCTTTTCGTCTGCGTCTTCCTACGTAACATATCTGGTGGAGGTGGACGTTCCCTGTACCTCGTCACGGAGCTTCGCAGTGGACGGTACGTCGAGCCTTCCTTCATGGCTCCCGGCGACGACAACCCGACTCCGCCGGCTCCGACACCTGCTGCCACTTCGACGACCTACATCACTCTCCCCGCTCCCCGTGATCCTGGCGTATTCTCGGGCCAAGATGGGGAAGACGTCGATGACTGGATCAGCCTGTATGAACACGTCAGCCGCAATAACCGGTGGGACCCTACTATTATGCTCGCCAACGTAGTCTTTTACCTCGGTGGCACACCTCGAGTTTGGTATCGCACGCACGAAGATGAGCTCACCAGTTGGGATTCACTTAAGACACAGCTTCGAGACTTGTTCGGCAACCCCTACGGTCAACAACTTGCCGCGCAGAAGGCGCTTTCCGGCCGTGTGCAGACGTCAACAGAGCCCTATGTCACGTACATTCAGGACGTCTTGGCTCTGTGCCGCAAAGTTGACACCCACATGACTGAGTCAGACAAAGTTTCCCACATCCTCAAAGGCATTGCCGATGACGCCTTCAACTTGCTCGTTTGCAACAACGTAGCGACGGTGGATGCTGTTATAAGAGAGTGCCGCCGCCTGGAACTCGCCAAAAGCCGACGTATTGACCAGCAGTTTGCCCGTCTGCCCAACACCCCAGCGACATCTTCCTGTGCCGACGCTCCTCGTCCCAACAACACTGCCGATGTTACCAGGATCGTCCGGCGTGAGATCGAGGCCGCCTATCCGGCTGCCTTCGACTCCAGTCCCACCAACACATCTGCAGTCACGGTCTCACTGATCCAGGCAGTTGTCCGCCAGGAGTTTGAAAACATGGGTCTTCACACCATCTGCTCGGCCCATCGCCCTAATACCCGCCCGGCTTCTTCGATTTCGCCCCGTCCCGCATCTTCTTACCCACCACGTTTCCGCAACCCATCTGAATGGCGCACTGCTGACGACAAGCCTATTTGTTTCCACTGCCATCGAATCGGGCACATTTCTCGGCACTGTCGTAGTCGCTGGAGTTCCCCGAGCCGGCCTACTTATACTGCCTACTCTCGCCCCTCAGGTGGCCCTTCTCGTCCCTATGCCGCACGCTCCGATAATGCCGCCACTGATTCTCCTGCAACGAACCGCCCCTATTCTCGTTCGCCTTCGCCCCAACGACGACAATCTCGCTCTCCCCAGCCCCGTCGCTCCAATTCGCCGACTCCCTTCGGACGCCGCTCCCAGCCGGAAAACTAGACGATGCAGCGCCTCGAGGTGACGCTGCATTGCTCCCTACGCCGCCAAATCCTCTACTGACTTTGCCCACTCATCTGAACCTTCTTGACGTGCAAGTCGACGGTGTTTCTGTGTCTGCTCTCATAGACACTGGGGCGCATTTGTCCGTAATGAGCGCTGACCTTCGTAACCGGCTCAAGAAAATTATCCATACTATTTTTCCATACCACCTACAGCTACGTGTCAGTCGTCTACAACATTGAGGAGTATGTCGATTCAACTCCCTTCTTACCTAACCTGACCCTGCTTTACTGCAATGCACAGGAAAGTGTTGAACACAGCTTGACTGCAACACTACCACGTTTGACTCGAATTTGGTCGGATGCGTGGACATTCTTCATTTCGTAGAGAATGCAAATCTCTTTTTCTCAATGTTTATGCGCTACCGCTACAACAGCTACAGTTACGAATCGCAGCAATATCTGAAAGCCCCTCGTTTGTCGTAATACATTGTCGTAAGGCATTGATGACGCCAGCATAGTTGACTAGATGGAAACTTGTCTTACGAGCTTTGCAGATAGTGGTAGTGATGTGTGTACACTTTGGAACGCGTTTACTACAATGTGCAGACATTGCATAGATGCATTCATACCCACTAAAACTAAGAAAGTCAATAAAAGTACGCCTTGGATGACGCGTGGAATGGTAAAACTAAAGCGCAACATCAAACGAATAAAAAGAAGCATTTACGCACGGTCTTTATCATGGAATTAGAAAAAAAGCTGTCATGTGCCGTTCGTGATTAAAAAATATATTTTACCATAATATTGCCCAACTTTATAAAAAAACGCACCGGATAAGTTTTGGGGATACCTTGGCGATAGCAAGAACACTATTACGGAAATTGCAGTTAATGGAAAGATTCCTAACGACTTGAATGCCATCGCACAACTATTTAACAATTATTTTCATATCGTATTCTCCCATGCGTGATGAGGCCCATCATTGAGTTCTGCAGTGTTTGAAGAGCATCAGGCGAACTTGATATCTTACCCTGGCGTTGTGCCTATGTTATGCAATATAAAAACCAAAACTACTCCTGGCCCTGACAACCTCCCGAATGAGTTTCTTAGGCGACACGCCGAAACTGTTGCCAAGTACTTAGTTGCATTATACAGAGCACTCTTTTACGCGCGAAAGTGCCTGAAGATTGGAAGATGGCTCGAATTGTTCCGGTCTTTAAGAAAGGCGATTGATTATTTCTCGAGAATTACCGCCCCATATCATTAACGTCCTTTTGCTGCAAACTTTTCGAGCAGGTGATCGCAACGCGCATTAATGAATTCTTAAATGAACACTCCATACTAACAAGTGTTCAACATGGCTTCAGAAAATGCTGCTCCACTACCACAGAATTAGTAACAATAATTGATTCAATTGCCAAGGCTTTGGATCCCAACGGTCAAATTGATGCAGTGTTTTTTGATTTCAGTAAAACCTTCGATAGGGTAATCCACAAAAAGCTAATTCTAAAATTAAGGAACATTAACCTTGCGGACATCATAATTATCTGGATTACAGACTATTTGGATAGTCGCCAACAGTATGTTTGAGTTGACGATCGCAACTCGGTATATCTACCTGTCACTTCAGGTGTTCCCCAGGGCAGTGTCATGGGTAAATTGCTCTTTCTTTTATACATTCTTACGTGTGGAAAGACACGGATTAAAGAGGCTATATACAGGCTATTTACACTGGAGACAGATCGCTAGGCCGACACTCGCTCGCGCCAAGGGCTTAGACCCACTTCGTCGTCGTCCTCGCGGCGGCTCGTCCCTTGAGCATCGCTCGATGATATCGTAATAATATTAATGACAAACTGTAGTCAAACCTGGAACACAAATAAGGCTGTTTGCAGATGACTGCGCTGTATTTCGTACTATTAAGTCTGTGGACGATCAGAAGAAGCTTAACTCTAGCTTGAATAATATATTTTTCTGGTGCGAAGAATAGGGCCCGGCTGCAAACATAGATAAAACTGTCTCTCTTCGCATAACGCATAAAAAGAATCCCCTGGAGTACGCGTATGAAATGGGATCGGTTCCATTAAACAAGTTGAGAGTTACAAGTACCTTCGCGTAACGTTCACTCACAATTTTTCTTGTAATCTTCACACTGACAACACATGTTCTTCTGCCTTTCGGAAGCTAATCTATCTGCGACACAACCTAAGAAATGCCCCCTCAAACGTTAAGCTACTCACTTATTTAACCTATATCCGGACAAAACTTTAATATGCTTGCGTTACATGGGATCCCTATACTAAGGTCAAGATTAACAAACTTGAGAGAATGGCGAGAAAATCTGTTCGTTTTATTTATTCCAACTTCAAACGTTCTGATTGGCCGTCAGAGTTTAGGTTGGCTAACGAAATTCCTTCGCTTGAACAAATAAGGCAGAAACACAGGCTAGATTTTTACATAATCTGATTAATCACAATTTGGCTCTGGACTCTTCACTATATCTAAGTCATCTCTCCAAAAGGCATATACGACACCATCGTCCGCATACAATGACGCCTATCTATGCTAAGACAGACAGCTATAAGTTCTCCTTCTTTCCCCGGACTATTTCTGAATGGAATTTGCTGCGCACCCCTTAAAATATGTGACTGTGTTTTAGGTAAGTTTTTATTCTCGTTTTTTGTTTTCGCATAGAATGTGTTCTCCTTGCTCTTGAAGGAGCAAGGCGAGTATTTGACTCACAAACTCCCTTGCCTTTGGTGGGCAATTTCCTTGCCTTTTTTTTTTTTACATCGTTCCGTTTGCACCATGGATTGATTAAGGTATCGTGTTTTGATCCTTGGACGAAGTGTTTCTTTGAGCAATGCAGAATTGTAAAGCCTATATATATATATATATATATATATATATATATATCATTTTACATGAACGTATCTTGTATAGGTCTTGTATTCAATGTCTGCCCGTCCTGCAAGGACAACAATCTGGTTTGCCGCATGTACTAAATAAATCAATAAATTGAAAGCATTGCTTGATCAACACTAAATGTCTAACTATTTTAGTTCTTCCTTGCCTACTATTTGTCTAACATAATATCAGGTGATGCAGCTTACACATCACAACCACGTAACTAGAGTAGAACGATGTACCACCTTTGGCTTGGCAATGTTAGCAGTAAAATGTCCGAAGTGCCACGATTTATCGGTTTGTTGTAAACGCAATCTGCGAATAAACAGTCCTTAAAACGTTAAGATGATTCCAGGTCCGAATGGGGATATGCATTGATGGGGTGCGAAATATGAAACATTGTCATCGGTTAACACTTATAGTGGTCCCGCACGCCCATTGGAGGTTTAAAGATGGTAATCTACGTCCATGTCAGCCTGTGTCCATAAACCTACGTCCAGTTGAGGACGGAAACCTCTGTCACTGATTGTATGTACAGATGCGAGCAAAAGTAACGGACACCTGCGAGTGCGTGCCGAAAGGGATGCCAGCGCCATTTGGAGCCACGACGCACAAGTTCTTGTGACGTCAACTCCAACACAGTTTCTATGTGCGGAGGCCAGTTCGACGAATAATAAAGGAACCCACGCGCGCAGCAGTAGCGTGGCGCCAGGTGGGGCTGGCGAGATTTTCGACACGCACTCGCACGGTTCCGTTGCATTAACTCGCGTCTCTGAGAAAAATAACGAAAATTTTCCTTTTTGAGTGGTATCTCCACCACGGTCTTGATTACCAGTGATTAACCCTGACGTGCGTCAACCTCCTGCAACTGCATACTACTATATTTACTAGCGCCATGCCTCGCCTCTCTTGACTATAGATAATCTGTCCCAGCTCTGACGGCGAGCGCCGTTACTTCGTTATCTCTTTAATAGGCCGGAACTCGCTATCATTCTAGATGACAGAACTTCTCGTACCATGGCCGCACACGCGGCACGTTGAAAAATTTCGCACGCGCGTTGCTTCAGTGCATGACGTCGACAGATCCATGTGACCGATTGAATTCTTCATGTACAGCTCCGGATCAAACATCCTCCTGGTTCACGTTCGTATCTTTCTTTCCATCTCTAAACCCTTTTTTCCGTGGCGAAGAATAGCAGACCGCGCATGCATAAGGTTACATCCCTACCTTACCTCTCTTTCTTCCCTTCTCTGTTACGCTCATTTCTGCATAATCCACTATGTCTTGTTCCTGTCTCATAATAGTACACCTACGGTTTCCCACGCTATCACTCAGTACAAAGACTCTACACTTTTGTCCAGTTTCTTTGTTATCCTCAACCGTGTTGTCCTCGTAATTAGTACTGAATGAATTCACTGATTATATGCCGCCATATTGAAGGCTATCGCTAAACTGGACGTAGAAGTACGCAGTATTTGAGCTGCAACCCATCAATATTTGTCGGGATACTTGCTCTTGAAGAACATACAATTCTTCTGACCTTTATAAACGCACACGTCACTCAGAAAATAATCGCGTAACTTCAGCTTCACGAATGCATGCACGACAAGTATAGCCGCACTTCGTTGCAACTTGAATTTTTCGTTTTGTATTGATGCAAGGAAACATAAGTAAGCTTGCATAGTGTGATATGCTTATGTCCCTGCGTGTGTGTTTGTGTTTCATTTTTTTTTCTGATGCGCATGTGATTTTATCACCACAACGGATGTGTGTTGCTCCTCTGAAAGTATTCGCTGTCGAAAAAGCAATTCTTGTAAAATGATGGGCACGCCATACAATTTGGGACTTAATGCAGTAAATACATCTTTTTCTTTCTTTGCCTTGTTGAAGGTGTGTGCATTTGGGGAACGTTTCGCAAAAAAAAAAAAAAAAAAAAAAAAAATAAACCTTTTTTTGCTGAAGAAGAAGCTTAAGATCGGGGCAAGCAGCGCTGCTGCCGATTCAAATACATGAATAAAGCAGTAACGCTCATTTGAGGTAACCCATGGACAGATTTGAATGAAATATGTGGCGTTTCAGAGATAAAGCTAAATTGCACTGACTGCTGGAAGCGTAATTTCGACTTAAGACCACATTTCCTGTAATAAATTCTCAAAAATTTGTAAGTTTTAAAGCAAATGGAGGCACGAAGTGTAAAAACTTCTAGTTCTGCACCGAGAACGGATATCGCAGGTGTGTGAACTGCAACTCTTAGATCATCTAAAGTGTAAAAGTGTGTTATGTCAACTTACATCTTACATCAATTAGTTACATTGTTTTCTTGCCGCTTGCTCTCCCAAACGAAAATTCTTTTCCCTTGTTATCCCAGCTATCGTGTTTCCAAGTAAAAAAAAGGAATGCAGGGTTTCTGATAACCTTATATATATTTTCATTGTCCTTCACATCCTGTGCCTAGTATTATGAGTGTGTGGCTTTCCTTGTTTTGTTGTGGTTTTTGGTGTATAAATCTTGTGCAGCGGCGAAATAAATGGTTAAATGTACAGTGAATGTGTGTGCATACTTCAGCCTCACTTCGTCTTCTTCCTGTATCAGCACTGTTCCCCTTTGACTCTGCATATCGCTACGATCGAGACGCCCGACAAACTTGTATGCAATATTGCGTTCACGTTTAGCTGCTATGGAGCAACAGGTCCTAGCTGTAGCCTCTTCCAGGTCCAGCTGGTGGGACTGACGTGCCGTTCAAGAATAAATTGTTTTCACAGTCCAGCAATGCACATCGACTCATCCACTTTGCGTCATCCGCATCCTTCAGATGCGATGTGCCTGCATCAGTCTTTCACGAGTTGCGTGTTTGAAAAGAATCGCTGCGTTGCAACCGTGCTGATGTTTGGACATCAATAAAAGTCCGGGGACACCTGAGCACTTCTTATGTATTGTGAGTGCGAAAGCATTAAGGTCCAATTCAACGCCGCTCAGAGGTCCTTCGAATTTCGCACTGCCAGTAATGTTTTCGTGCTCATTGACCGCTAGGAGGCCGGATAGTCCGGACGCGCTCCACATCGGCTACTCACCTAGGCAGCGTTCCATCTCACCTAGACAGCGGCACAGCTACAAGGACTCCGCGCAGTTGCCTACAAGATCCGGCAAGTGCCAACGCTGCCGCCAGCCGGATACCATGTGGTTTTCTGATCCCGAGGAAGACTCTCCCGGAGGCGACACCGAGCCTTCGTCCATGCCTTCGCCCAGGCCTTCGCCCAGGCCGCCGACATCACCAATTCGTCCCGAAATCAGCTGCTCCTGAGAATTCACCCAAGCAAAAACACGTGCACACTCTCTACGGGAGACCAAGCATTCGCACTACAGCTAGTGAAAATCGCAAACATTACCTACAAGAATAAAGCGCCCGATATGGCCGCCTACATAGCTCCCCCGCACGGGTCATCTAGGGGAGTCATCACAAACGCATTCTGGAATGCGGCGCCACAAGATTACATTGCAGACGCTATCCGTCGGAACCCTCACGCGAACGTCATTGACGCACGACGAATGGGCCTCTCAAGGTCTATCCTCATCACTTTTGGCCAATCAACCATTCCACCCCAAATTGTGTACAGAGGGGGACTCCACATCTGCACCCCTTATATATCTAAACTGTAGACATGCACCAACTGTAGGAAGGTCGGCCATCTGACAGAGGTCTGCGCTGAATCCGGAACCCACGGATGCCCGAAATGTGGCAATCAGCCCGAGGACGCCTTGCAAGCTTGCATGCCCTCGTGCATCATTTGCAATGGCCCTCATCCAACCGGGGACCGAGCATGCAAGGACCGCCAGCCGATCCGTCAACCAAAGAAAATAGCGTGCCTCGAGGCGAGACAAACGTCACGAGGCCTTATCAAGGAATAATCGAACCGGCAACAGAACCACTTGTCGGCATACCCGGAAACCACCACGCTGCAGAAAAGCCAACCTCTAAGCACCTCACATGGGCGGGTCGAGTCAAGGAACCAGACCGCAAGGACGCGGAGCTCCGGGCCCTTAAGGTGGAGGTAAGTCGGCTCACTACCATAAGAGCCAACCACACCACATCCCCCACCCACACCACCTACTGCGAATCCTCACCACTCTTCCCCTCCTCCGCCAACCCCTGCCCCCACCGCCTCCACAGAGAGCCCTCCGTCCAAAAAGAAGCGGCTCACGGAGTACTTCTCCATTACCACTGATGACTTCCAAGCGCTAGAGGCAACACTCGACGCCAAATTTGACGCTAAGTTGGAAGCCAAGCAAGTCGAATTCCAGTCACGGATCGACGCCAAGCTCGACAATTTCGCAGAAAGAATTATTATGCGCTAGAGACTCAAATGGAGTCTATCCTTGCTAGAATCATCAGCTCCCTCGGAAATAAATACACACCACTTGACCTCCGTCTGCAGCGTAGAGAACAAACACAGGAGGCCCTCATACTTGCCCTGCAACATCACATGCCCAACTTCACCTTCACAATCCCACCGACTTCCCCCGAAAGCACTCCACCTCCTATCCTCTGCCCACCCACGCTCCACAATTGCGAGACAGGACAACGATTATACGAATTTTACGCTATTAAAATGCGACAACGCGGTGCAGGTGCAGCGGTGACGTAGAGGTAGAACACCCGCCTCGCGTGCAAGAGGTCCGTGGTTTGAATCCCGGTGCCGCGCAGTTTTCCACCGGATTAAAAAAAATCCGCGTGTTGATAAAATTGCATAAACAGGCCTGGAGTGTGGCCTGATCCCGGTGACCAGAACCGGTAACGCACTCCCTCACTAGAGCAGGATTGGCCACCCTGGTGCAGCACTTGGCCACAACCTCCTATATGAACACAACAATCAAACCCCGGCCCTCAGTCCCCAGCAGCTGCGAAGCAACTGACCACGGCGGCGGTCAGACCTGCGACGCAGCAGAGGGTGCTAAGAATCCCTGGCTCCGGACAGGCCGCCATTGGAATATGAACCTGGCAACGTTTAACGCTAGAACGTGATCTAGTGAGGAGAGTCTAGCAGTGCTATTGGAGGAATTAGAGGGCAGTAAATGGGATATAACAGGGCTCAGTGAAGTTGGGAGGCCAAAAGAAGCGTATATGCTAAAAAGCGGGCACGTCCTGTGCTACCGAAGCATAGCGGGGAGACGAGAACTAGGTGTCGGATTCCTGATTAATAAAGATATAGCTGGTAACATACAGGAATTCTATAGCATTAACGAGAGGGTGGCAGGTCTTGCTGTGCAACTTAACAACAGGTACAAATTGAAGGTCTTACAGGTCTACGCCCCTACATCCAGTCATGATGACCGGGAAGTCGGAAGCTTCTATGAAGACGTGGAATCGGCGACGGGTAAAGTAAAAACAAGATACACTATACTGATGGGCGACTTCAATGCCAAGGTAGGCAAGAAGCAGGCTGGAGACAAGCCAGTGGGGGAATATGGCATAGGCTCTACGAATAACCGGGGAGAGTTATTAGTAGAGATTGCAGAACAGAATAATATGCGGATAATGAATACCTTCTTCCGCATGCGGGATAGGCGAAAGTGGACGTGGAGGAGCCCGAATGGCGAGACTAGAAATGAAATAGACTTTATACTCTGCGCTGACCCTGCCATTATACAAGATGTGGATGTGCTCTGAAAGGTGCGTTGCAGTGACCATATGATGGTAAGAATATATGTTGTTTTCAGTGATTACGAGAAAGCATTTGATTCAGTCGAATCCTCAGCAGTCATGGAGGCATTACGGAATCAGGGGGCAGACGAGCCGCATGTAAAAGTACTGAAAGCTATCTATAGCGGCTCCACAGCCACCGTAGTCCTCCATATAGAAAGCAACAAAATCCCTATAAAGAGAGGCGTCAGGCAGAGAGATATGATCTCTCCAATGCTATTCACAGCGTGTTTACAGGAGGTATTCAGAGACCTGGAGTAGGAAGAATTGGGGATAAGAGTTAACAGAGAATACCTTAGTAACTTGCGATTTGCTGATATTGTCTTGCTCAGTAACTCAGTGGACAAACTGCAATGCATGCTCACTGACCTGGAGAGGCAAAGCAGAAGGGTGGGTCTGAAAATGAATGTGCAGAAAATTATAGTAATGCTTAACAGTCGCGGAAGAGAACAGCAGTTTACGATAGGTAGCGAGGCACTGGAAGTGGTAAGGGAATACATCTACTTAGGACAGGTAGTGACCGCGGATCCGGATCATGAGACTGAAATAATCAGAAGAATAAGAATGGGCTGGGGTGTGTTTGCAGGCATTCTCAGACCATGAATAGCAGGTTGCCATTATCCCTGAAGAGAAAAGTGTATAACAGCTGTGTCTTACCAGTACTCACGTACGGGGCAGAAATCTGGAGGTTTACGAAAAGGGTTCTACTTAAATTGAGGACGACGCAACGAGCTATGGAAAGAAGAAAGGTACGTGTAACGTTAAGGAATAAGAAAATAGCAGATTGGGTGAGGAAGCAAACGCGAGGTAGTGACATCTTAGTTGAAATCAAGAAAAAGAAATGGACATGGGCAGGACATGTAATGAGGAGGGGAGATAACCGATGGTCATTAAGGGTTACGGACTGGATTACAAGGGAAGGGAATCGTAGCAGGGGCGGCAGAAAGTTAGGTGGGCGGATGAGCTTAAGAAGTTTGCAGGGACAACATGGCCACAATTATTACATGACCGGGGTAGTTGGAGAAGTATGGGAGAGGTCTTTGCCCTGCAGTGGGCGTAACTAGGCGGATGATGATGATGATGCTCCGCACCAATTACTCATTGACCGTGGCCGCAGCTTCCTCTCGACAGTCGTCGAGGACATCCTCCGCTCCTGCTCGACAAAGCAGAAGTTCTGCACGTTCTACCACGCACAGACCAACGGCCTCACGGAGCGCCTTAACCGGACCACCACCGACATGCTTTTGAAGTACGTTGCGACCGACCACCACGACTGGGATCTTCACTTACCATATGTGACGTTCGCGTATAATTCATCGTGTCACGACACCGCCGGCTATTCGTCATTCTATCTCTGATATGGCCGAGAACCCGCGTTGCCCTCGGACACTTTGCTGCCCTCGCCCATACGTTCAGCTACTGAATATTCCCGCGACGCCATCACACGCACCACCTCGTCCGCACTCGTCTCTAGGGCTCAAAGGAGCATCAGAGACGCCTCTATGATTGCCACCCTCGCGACGTGCACTTTTCCTCCGGGTTGTCTGGTGCTTCCCTGGTCACCCATTGGACCTTTGGGCTTTTTCCGAAATGTTGCTGTCGCGCTACACTGGCCCATACCGTGTGGTGCGACAAGTGACCGATGTCACGTATGAAATTATCCCCGCCGATCTTTCAGCGTCATCGTCAGCTCACGTGGCGAGACTAACACCATTCCACGCACCTTTCACCGCGGATGTTTAGATTAAGCACCGGGACGGTGCTTCGACTGCCGGGGGTGATGATACGGAACAGCCGCCAAAGTGTGGCTGCACTGAGGAGGAGGAAGACGACGTGTGTGCCCGTTGGATATAGCGTCATCATTCTGGCCTCCGTTAGCTCCCCTGTAAATAAATTGTAAATAGCATTGGGCATCAGGTACACATAAGATTATTGTTCATTATTGTTTCCAATAGAGCACTCCTGAGTCCTTTGTGTACTGTACAGGTCAGTATAGAATTCTTCCGCTGCTTTATTATACCTTTGAAATTGCTGATGATATTACCCTGCTTATCTTTCAGTGCATACATCTTGGTTTGTCCTATGCCAAGTTTCCTTCTCACCGAATTCAGGCTGCGTACAATTTTTACGGCTTCTTCAGTCTTTCTCACGTTATAATTTATAATATTGCTTATTTCTGCTCTGTGTATCAGTTTTGACAGTACCGCGGATTCTACCTTTTCTCTTGAGTTGGACACTTTCATTCACTGTCGTTTCTTTATTAGGTCCTTCGTTTCTTGGGAGAGTTTGCCTACTGGTTGCCTTAGTGCCTTGCCTCTTACTTCATTTGCTAACTCTGAAGCCCAGCCTGGTTATGGTTTCATTCATTACCTCTGTGTCATCATCATCATCTCTGTGTTCTTAGGCTGCATATTTGTTTTCAAGTACCAGCCTAAATTTGTCTGCTTTTACCCTTACTGCCCGTAAGTTGACCTGCTTTTCTTGACCAATTTTGCTCTTTCTCTGTTAAAATTGATGTGAATCCTGGCCCTCAGTAACCTATGATCACTCCACTTTACCCTACCTATCACTTCTACATCTTGCACTATGCTGGGATCGGCAGAAAGTATGAAACCAATTTCATTTCTTGTTTCTCCGTGAGGGCTTTTCCAGGTCCATTTTCGGTTGCTACGTTTCCTGAAAAAGGTGTTCATTATTCTCAGCTTATTCCTTTCTGCCAATTCTACCAGCATCTTTCCTCTAGAGTTTCTAGAATCGACACCGTAGTTGCCAGTTGCCTGTTCATCCGCCTGCTTTTTCCCCCCTTTTGCATTGAAATCACCCATTACTACTGTATACCGCGTTTCCACTTTTCTCATCGCTAATTCAACATCTTCATAAAACTGTCTACATCCTCACTGTCGTGAATATCCCACACAATGTCTGATAGTTCCTCAAATAGTTGTGCTAAGTTAGCCTCACTCGAGGGGTTTCGGGTGTTAAATGTTGCAAGAGTCAGTTTCCATTGGTGGCCTGTCCTGAGCGACAGATTCTTAGTACCCTCTGCTGCGTTACAGGTCTGACCGCCGCAATGGTCAGGTGCTCCGCAGCTGCTGGGGATATCATCAGGGAGGTTGTGGGCGAATACTGCACCAGGGAGGCCAATTCCTGTTCTAGTGAGGGAGTGTCTTCGTTCAAGCTTAATGGGCCTTCCTATTATGGTTGAACCTGGATTAACATAGCCCCACTCGCTCTGGGCATCTTTCGCCGGTGTCAGGCGTCACTCCAAGCCTGCAGATGTAGTGCACTGAAAACTATCGAATTAAAAAAAAAGAAAACGGGGGTTGGGGATTGGAACTTCCGACTACCGCAACCGAGCGTTCGACATAGCTCAGTAAGATAATGTTGCAGGCAGCTAGGCTACCTTGTCGCCGAAAAGTACGGCCCAGAGGGCCCCACATGCCTAAGAGATCCGCTGATTTGTCCGCGCTTTCGTACGCATATTTTCGCACTGAGCCGCTTTCTCTATATTATCCCCTATCTCATACTAGACCGCAGGGGAACAGACACATTAGAAGCCCTTCTTAGGAAAGCTTACAAAATCGCTCTCTAACCCCCTCCGCACACACAAACCTCTAAACTCCTACGGTTAGGACTTCACAACACCACACACAAGCTCGTTGCCGCCCACCAACAGGCTCAATACTTAAGGCTCATTAAAACCCCTACAGGCACACGCATATTACATAGACTTCAGATTCGTATACCCGCCAGTCATGCCCAGCTCCTCATCCTCCCCGCAGGCATACGCCTGAAGCTCCTCATCAAACCTCTCCCGTGCAACACACAATCCGACTACCACGCCGCCCGCAGAGCGGCCCGCGCATGCAGCCTCCACAAATACTATGGATCCGAGAAGCACTCCGTATGGGCGGACGCGGCTGGCGCGGGCACGGCTGCCGCGATGGCTGTTGTAGACCACACGGGCTATCCGCTCATCTCCGCCCCCTTCCCAACCACCTCTACTTCTGAATCAGCAGAAGACACTGCAATAGCCGCTGCCATTACCTACACTGAAGGCCGGTACATCCTCGCTGACTCCAAAACCGCAATATTAAATTTAGCTAGAGGCAGCATCCACGAGACTGCCTATTCAATTTTACAGTCGCTTTCTGCAGAACCACCCCGTCTGGTGGACCTTATCTGGGTACCTGCGCACTCGGGAAACCCTGGTAACGTGGCCGCCAACGTCCACGCCCGAGGACCTATAAACTGAATGGCAGCGAAATCGGACCAGGACGACTCGAGAGAGCGCATGCATACCCTCAGCGAGCTGACGCAGGCCTACAGGGTCAAACGCCAGTTCGCTACCCCCAACCGATCCTTTAATCACCACCACCACCCCCATATCCTGTGGCGCCCCCTGCAGACCCGAGCACTCCCCACCCCTATCTACTATCCCACATACACCCTTGTGGCTTCAACCCCAACTTCCTGTTTGGGCTGCCACCCACCGCTACCCTACCACAGACGCTTACGGAGTGCGCGGCTGATCCTCCCCCGCCGGGCTACGAGCTCTCCACGTGGGAGGAATGGGAGGCCACATTGCGCGCTACGGACCTGCAGCGGCAGAGAACCGCCACCACGTGGGCCGCAGATGTGCTGCAGCGACATGGACTGGCGGATCTCTAAGCGCAATGGTGCTGTGCCTGGCCCGGGCTTCAAGGCCAGCTCCAGTGGGCTATAAAGCTTTGTCTCTCTCCCTATCTCTCTCTCTTTTCCAGTTTTGCTGCGGGGTACGTTGTCATGTTTTTCGAATACCACCAGGTATTTAAAAATTGCTTGTTTATTAAAGGTGACATTAAAGGTGACAAGAAGAAGCACATGCTTCTTCTTGCTTCTTATTTCTCGTTTTATATGTGCGTGTTCTAAGGCATCCCGATCTCGCTACGAAAAGTAAAGAGCTTCCCTTTGAGTTATCATAAATTCTTTCTTTCCCGATTTTGTTTCTTCCTTTTAAGTAGTTACTCATTGCAGGTTTCTTTTCAATTGCCGGTACCCATGAGATTATTTCAGCTTCTCTGGCTTTCCGCTTGACGTTCTTTGTTGCTGTGTTGCCCACCCCACAGACCGCATACTTGTTGGTAAGCTTTCTACTTTTCATCCCCTGTGAATCAATGTTTTTCCTATACAGATACCTCAACACTCTCCCAGCCCAATTACTTTCTTCCATATTCCTCAGCCGTTCTTCATACTCAATTTTACTGCGAGCTTCCCTCACTTCATAACTAGTCCCGCCCATAGTAACACGTTTGCGCGTCATCTATGATTTGCGTCACAAAGGAGTTGGTTCCCGGCGACACAGGTTGGAACGCCTGGGTCAGGTCAGTCAGCGTTCCTGTTTATCTTACTCCGCACTCTAGACACTACCATGACGTGAAGTAACTCGCTGCCGCGACCTACTGAGACATCCAATGCTTGACTGCAAGTGACGGTAATTTGCCGAGAAATGACTTGTCGCGATAAAATGACACGAAGTGGGCACAGGCGGTCAACGCGTTGACTTACATACACTAAACCTGGCTGGTAGCATCAGGTCTTCTTCTTTCAATTACTTCTTTTAATGCTTTACCATTTCTATGAATACCCAACAAGGAAATTAGTCCGTCTGTTCCATAAGACCATCACTTTCAACATAGTGCACGACGCAGTGAGCGAATTCACCTTCGTACTGCCGCTCGCTTCACCCCAAACTAAGCACCGAGAACATAGCGCTCACGCAGCTATCAGCACTCGGAGGCCGCGTAGTAACCGAGCCAACGAGCGCAGCGACAGATGAAAAAGTGAAATCGGCTGCAGTGAAGAGTCACTAGGAGGAAAGCGGAGAAGGAGAGTGTGACGAAAGGGTGAGAAGAAAAGCGCGGTCCGGCGACGATGCCTACGAGATGGCGCCAGAGTAGCACGCGTCGTCCGGGAAGTCAACGGCGGCTGCTGCGAATCGTGCGCGCGCGTCACCCACGAGCTGCCTCTGGCGACCTTCCGGTTAGAGAGGCAGTCGCGCCACACTTCGCTCCGTTTGCAAAGTACCGCACGAGACAGATTTTCCGCCCGAGCCAAGATATTGCGATATAAATGCATGCATACAGCTGCGCTCAAATTTCGCTTTAGGGATTATTGTAATCGTCAGTAATTTCTTTTTCGACTACCCGAAACTCTGTTTCGAAAACTACGCGTCAGATGAACTTAGTGCACCAGGAAAAAAAAAGAGTTTATCGATTTACCTGGGAAATGTTACCCCTGCTTGAAGCGAGCACGTATAATCAAGGTAATGTATAAGTCACGTGAAATGCAGTAAATGCTCTGGAGGACATCCGACTTCAACGCGCAACGCCAAAAGTAAAGATCGCGAGCAAAAGGTGGCTTTTGTGCCTGGCAATGGACCTCATGCTTCGGTAAACAGTGTGGCGTCACAGGCCATGCGCAAAGGGAAGTGCGAGACGCGTGCAAAGAGCCGGTAGACACAGCATTTCCATCCTGCCATGACTCCCATGGCATCTGTTGTGATCGATTTGTCCGTATAGGTGAGTTCACTGCCGAAAGCTGTTCGTAGGCGGTAGGTCGACGCACTTTTCGCCTATGCCGCAAAGAATACCTTTGTGTTTCCTCATGGATGGCCGAAAAAAATAACGATTCGAGGTGTTGACCAAACGTGCTATATTCTGCTACATATATCGCAATGTAGTCACACGCACAGATCGCCGAGCGTGAAAGTTCATCAACGCCAGAAACGCAGCATGCTTTCACGTGATTCGTATCTAATAAAAAAACAGCACAAACGCGGATCAAATGGAACTGGAGGGCACCCAAGCTGCGTACTTGAGCGGCGTTTGCTTCAAAATGCGATATCAACAATAATATTTCCCTCTCTCAGCCTAGATACTCGCAATGCCGGCCACGAGAGAACCGCACTTACCAGTGATTAAGTGAACTCGGCAGATTCTGTGGGCGCCTGACGACTGCCATTTGTCGCGACGCACTGGCAGCACCCACGTTTGTCACGGCATCTCGTCTATTGGAAAACGGAAAAACCCGATCCCACAGGCCTTCATTTTTTTCGTGCCATTCAAGGCGCGGATACAGTCCAGCGTTGCCGGCGTGCCTGGCAGCGGGCGGGCGAAGCCAGGATCGCCGAAACTTTGCCACCCGCGTAGAGTTCGACGCGTTGAACGTGGAAGACAGCAACGCTGCAAGAAGCACGCGGTGAGCAATCGCATTTGTATTTGGCAAACGCGCAAAGCTCAGTGCAATCTCTTCGGGGCACCCGAGGTGCCCGAATTGTAGGCCAGCATGCTGCAGGCCAGCCATGATAACGCTCGATGCGCTCTAGTCTACACTCTTAGGCAAAGTTACACCCTTTGGGGTGTATCTCTGCCACACAACGATAATCGTCATCTGCCTTGCTTGCGTTTCCTGTCTTGAAAACGCCGCGCCCGCTACTTTCCAGTCTGGAATGCTATGTCATGCTGATAACACGCATGCCGTTTGTTACTGGTAAGTACCTGCTCGTCGCATTAAAGAAAGGCCATGCGGACAAGACAGATGATGTTTATTGTTGTGTGGAAAAAGGGTGTAATTGTGCTTAAGAGTGTGTGTAGAACCGCGCCTACACATCCAATCGCGCAAGAACTATGCCTTGACATGACAAGCATGATCAACGGACATGTTCAAAACGTTGAAAAAATAGAACGCTCTAAATACATGATGCTAGGTTTATTGGTGACAAAACTATGAATATTCTGATAAGTCGCCCCGGTATTCGTAGCGCCGCCCGCTAGGTTTCTTGGAACGAAGGCTTCCAGCAGCGCTGTAAATTCCTAGACGCTGCGGAGCTGATAAAATACTATAGTGTGTTCCTTCCCAAATCTCACCATCCACTTGCGTTTCCGAGCATGGCATGTCGTTGCCGAGTGATTTGTTCTAGTGTATTTGTGCTGGTATAGCTTGAATGCACAAGGTTGGCGGCTGTTACCTCGACCGATCAGAGTAACGGTATGCAAGCACAGCTATGGCCTGGCACCTAGTTGCCAAGTTCACTATACTGCATGCTACCAGCTCCTACAGCAGGGACGGCGGCTATAGCCAAAGTCGCTGTTATGGTAATTGTAAGCGCCAACCTTTTTGCTAACACATAGCGATACCATAATTAAAGGTGAAGCGAAACTACAAGATGAATCCAGCTCAGAAGTGCAAGGCGGTAGCACCTGCGCGACCACGACGGGCATTGAAGTTACTGTAGTGTGAGTGCAAACCCAACATACACAGCCACCTATGGTCGAACGTCACGACATTGAAAAAAATAAGCATCGCGAGCTTTCGCTACGACCAACAATGTTAAATTCCTCAGTGAATACGCATGCTTAGTAGGTAAAATTTTTTTTCACAGTGCATGAGTACGATATAGTCGGATAATTTTGCGAAGCCTTCTGCTCCTAAGCCGGCTAGCTTGGTGGAAGGCTCACGTGACGCTAGCGGTCACGTCACATCCACCGCTACGTTCGGCCCGTGAGGGGGGCGTAGCTTCTACGGAAATTTAACTGGCGATTAGTGCGCTGCTACAACGACAATCGGGAAAATAATTGCAGCAGTTTTATTGGACTGCTGCAACTTTCCAAACCACAGAAAAGTTTCCAATTCCGAAAACATTTGGATTGCTCTTTAAAATTGGCCACAGGGGCATGTACAAACATTACTGGCCTATTTATGGCGTTTTCGAACGATTTCATTCTCCTACTACTCTGCTCTAGTCAGATCTATAGAAGAACGCGTGCACGCAAAAAACGTCATCATAAGGAGCATGGCAGCACCCTTTCCCCTCGCCTCACCATGAAGTCGCAGTCAGCCCTTCCAATTGGTTTATCCACTGGGAAAATGAATACTGCCGAAGGATTGAGCGTTCTCAAAAACCACATAGCATCAAGATCATAAAACGAGGGAGGTTTTCTGTTAAAAGTTTTTTTCTTTTGAGATTCTATCGGGGGCTTGAGCTTTCCGTTGACACATAGCGACTTCTCGTAATGCAAGCAGGCTCGTCAAAAGTTCAGAACGACAAATTTTAGCAACATCATAGCAACTCCGAACACGAAAATCCTTGCGTGCAAGATACGGACACTCCAAAGAGACCAAACAAAAAAAGGACGGTACAAACACCGGCCTTTCAGCTGGCCTTATCGTTTTCACGCCCGTGTTTCCCATTGCTGCTTTTCCGTGTCAAATCTGCAGAATCACTACCTTGAAGCGGAGGAGTTGTTTTTCAACGCAAACACCCCGTATATGATCTCAGAGACATGTTCAGTCTGTTCGTTGTGCGTGACATAGCTCAGAGAGCGGAATAAAAAGATCAATTCGTGGAACAGTATTGAGGAACGTTTGAAGCGTAGCAGTCACGTAAATTACGGCTACAGTTGCCGCCGTTGTGAAGCTCACATGTTATGCCAGCTCAAGGTAAGTTTCCAAAACATGTGGTACAGTTAGCACAAAGCTTTATTTACGCTTCCTTTGTTGCAAGCCTTCAGAGCTCTAGGACACTGGTTCAGACGGGATTCCGCACCGAAGGCCCCAAGGGCTATGCTCAAGTTATTAAGGGCTTGTGAGTTGCGCGACCGACGTTGAAAATTATAGCGCGAAGCATGGCGTTACTGCGTGAATTTTTCTGACTTTATGTCCTTGTTTGTTCTTTTACCTTTCATTCCCTTTACCACGTTCCCCCGCGCTGCGTAGCCAGACGGTACTTACACTGGCTAACCTCCCTGTCTATCCTTCCTCTCTCTCTCTCTCTTGAGAGAGAGAAGCAGGCTTCATCAGCAGCATATATTTATATCCACTTCAGGACGAAGACCCTACTACCAGCGATGTTCAGTTACGCATGTCTTTCGCTAGCTGATTCCGAGGTATAACTGCAAGTTTCCCAACCTAATCGAAACATTGAATTCTCCGCCGTCCTCAACTGCACTTCCTTTCCCTTGGCACCGAATCGATAAATTTATTATAGCAACGGCGACCTCCTCCGCCTGTATGACCTGTCTAGCTCCGTGTTATTTTGTGTTAATGTCCACTAGGACATCGGCTACTTCCATCTGCTGTCTAATCCCAAACGCGGCCTTTCGATTTCTTAGCGCTGTGCAAAATGTGTTACATTCCGTCGCTCTTTACAGTGTCCTTAACTTCTACGCTGCGCTTCTAAGTCAACCTCCAAGTTTCTGTCCGAATATGTTACTACTAAAAGAATATAACGATTGCACGTGTTTTGTTTCATCGATGGCGGTAATGCTGCAAGTCATAATTTGGTAATGTCTGCCATATGCGGTACAACTCAATTTCTGTCTTCTGCTAATTTTCTTTTCATAATTGCGACCCTGCGGGTAAGTGACCTACGTAAGCATGCACTTGTACAGATTATAGAGATTTATGATAATGATGAATTCGTGATATCTTGCCCGGCCATTTAAGATTACTTTTCTCTTCCACATAATAATCTTCATCCCCAGAGTTGCTCAACAGCACAATGTCATCTACAAATCGCAGGTTGCTGAGATATTCGCCGTTGATCCTGACTCATAACCCTTCCAAGCCTACTAACCTGAATATTTCTCGTAAGCATGAAGAGAATAGCATGGGAGAGGTTGTGTCTTATTTTCTGCCTTTCGATATATATATATATATATATATATAATACTAAATAAATGCCTGTCTGTTCGTAATCTATGAAAGCCACATAGAGAGGTTGGTTGCACTTCGCAGGTTTTTTTTATTACCTGATGGAGCGATGGCAAGAATGTCATTCATTTTGGAATTGCATTTCCTGAAGCCAGCCTGTTCTCTTGATTTAGTGAAGTCAAGTAACCCTCTGATCAATTGGAAATTACCTCGCTAAATATTTTGCACAACACTGAAAGCAAACTGATGGGTCTATATATATTCAATTCTTTACAGTCCCCGAAATGAATCGATATATATATATATACAGCTGGTATTCGTTTAACTTTCTGACACACTTCAAGAAGTTTTAATGACAGATAAAGCTGAGAAGATTGCTGGAGGAGCTTGTCTCTGACCTGCTAATCCAAATGGGGGTAAATGGGAAGGGTAAAAAATGGAAGCTCTAAGATTGAACCTGATGTATTGCGGTGGAAGTTCAAGCAGGTTCATTCTTCAATGATAGTAGGCTTCACGGATTAATATTGATGTCGCCTCTTTAAGAATGCCTGAGCGTGTTGACAATACTTTCGCATTGCCTAACTTATCAATAGAGGAAGTGACAGCGGCAGTCAGCAGTCTCTCAATAGGCAAAGCAGCAGGCGTAGACGCAATACCTGTGAGACTTATAAAAAAGAATATTGATATTCTAGGTACTCATTTGTTGTATCTTTTTAATAATTTTCTGAGAAGTGGAGTGTATCCTCATGGGCTCAAAGCCGCTAAGGTCACGCCTGCCTTTAAAGTTAGTGAGCAGTCCATTCTATCAAACTATTGGCCAATTTCAGTATTAAGTGTAATTAATACAGTATTCGAAAAGGTGCTCTGCAAGCGCATCCAAAGCTTTTTAACTAAGTACAATGTCCTCTGGCCAAATCAGCATGGTTTCCGACCCCAAAGATCCACTTCCTCGGCAGTTCTGGCCCTTACACAGCTGATAAACACCACATTACATAGCGACAATCTTGAAATAGCGACACGCGTACATAACGACAAACTTACGTAGCGACAAGCTTGAAATCAAGCATGCGGATCTCAAGAGTCTTTTGAGGTCATCGGTGCGTATTCTTGAGATTCATCGCTTGGGCACTTCCGATGTATCAAGTTAGTATTTGCTTCTTCGACATTACCAGCGTCTGCCAAATTGGGCTACGTGATACACCGAGTACGACCATTCGTTCCGAGGCCCATTCAGTGTCGGAAATATCACAAGATAGGACACGTGAGCGCTGTTTGTAGAAGCAAAGCCACCTGCTCGCGTTGCGGCGGAGAGCATGATACCACCGACTGTGAGGCGTCTTCATTTAAATGTCCCAACTGCACTGGCTCTCACGAAGCGACTTCGAAGGAATGCCCAAAGATGAAACAAGAGGTTCGTATTCTTCAAAAAATGGCAAGAGACCAATCTTCACGTAAAGAGGCTGCTCAATCTGTTCGCTAAAGTGACCAACGCTCGCGACGGAAACATCGCAAAACCATTTCAGGCGAACTACCTAGCGTGGCACAGGTACCACGACCACCTCTGCCTGTGCGTGCATCGAGGACGGTAACGACGTCTACTGATAATTCAAGGTTGACGAGAACACGCGGCAAACATTCACCTCCACCGGCTGATACAGACACCTTATGACCTTTGCTGCCCTCTAGGCCCATGACCATGCCAGCAGGCCCTAGTGGTCCTCTGCGCCACGAAGCCAAGAATTATAGGGCCCATGAAACCGGTGACACTATGGGCAAGCAAGGAGATGAACACAACGAGAAGGAGAGTGAACAAAAAATGCTGAAGCGCCTGGTTGAGTCAATGCGTGTGGTTCTCGGTGGTCTCGAGAATCCGGCCGCTAAAAGTGCCCTACAAGTGCTCGGCGTGCTGGAGCCCCTTATCGCAGCTCTTTATATGCTATAAAGCTTTTGTTTGGCGCTTGTGCTGTTCACGCAGGGAAGGCCCACACACCAGCTTCGTCCTAGCGCCTTTATTTTTAAGTTCACTTGAATTGGTGACTACAGACTTGATATGAAACCTGATAGTGGCTTCATGGATGACATTTGTGAATGTTTATCATCAGAGTGTTAAACTTGCTTTTACCATTGCGCATCCCTCTTGCTATGTCATCATCATCCCTCATCACACCTTTATGTCGCTATTCCCCCTCCTCCTGTGCAGAGTAGCAGGCTAGAGCGCCTTAGTTCAGGCCGACCTCTCTGTCTTTTTTTAATTAAATTATATATCTATCTTGTGTTTTTTGTAAAACATTTGTATAACTCTTGTGCACTTTTGTTTTTCCGGTAACGCGCAAAGCTCCAATTTTTTTCGTGTATCCGTTCCCCCTATGCAATACCCCTTCAGGGGCCTTTAGGGGTGTTATGAAATAAAAATAAAATGAATCCTTACAGGTAGAGTGCACTGCTCGACTAGGACGCACGTCGTCAAAAACAATAACAGAATTAGTGGTAATTCTGCAATTCACTTATTTTATAAAGGCCTACGAGACACCAACAAAGTGGCTAATTTTCACGTACTCCTTATCCGCTTTAGCGTGTCCTGAAGATATTGACGGCCAACCACACGCAAGAATAACATACGCCGTACTCAACAGTTTAACTCAGGCTAATCAAAGAAGACATGAAGTGATATTGCAGTGGGTCGCGGGACATGCTGGTATAGAAGGCAACAAATTAGCGGATAGTTGGCGAAATCGGCCCATAAGCATGCAGAAATTCGACTCATCCCTTTATCACCAATGGAGACGAAACCCATATTGAGAGTACTGAAGAAGCACTTGTGCATGTCAACCTGGTTTTAAAATCTTTACGAAGAGACAGGCATCCTCAATAAGCTCTAGATATCGCACTGAATAATTACACGATGTTACTATAATTTGCTTGAATTATTTCTAATTATTAGCATTTGTATCATACTCGTTGTACTATTTCTTTGTATTCTGTGGATGCATTATCTTACCTCTGTGTGATTCCTCATCTGTTTATGTGCTCATCACAGTCTACGTTACAGCCGCTTGTGTGTGTTTGTGACTTTGTTTACAAACTCATTGTAGTGCTACTTTCATTTGACCTTTATATTCACATGTTCATGGGTGTATAGGGCTGTGTCTTGTGGATTTCTGAACCTATGAATTATTTTCAATTTTTTACATATGTTTCTTGTATTGTTGCTTCCGCTATGTGAAAAGGATTAGCCGTCAACATTAAAAGCTGAATACGTCTCTTTCATTTTCATTTCAATAAAAAAACAATTTTGTGACCTCCTATGAGGTGATGCATGTATTTTTAAGAAAGTTTGTACTTTTAAGATATGAAACCCCGTGATCAGAGAAGGGAACAACGGGCTTCTTCAAATAAGATATAATTAGCGACAAATTAAGGAAGACCAACACATAAGCGTAATGCCTGTCGTTCGAATAGAACCACCGGCCGAATTTTGTACGCAGCTTCGCCAGCAAACAAAAAAAGCAGCTGGACTCTATTACCGGGCGAACATAAATGCAATATATCACAATGAGGGTATGCCGCCACAATGCTGATCGATTCCTACTTTAGGATTCCTACCCCGCCTTCCTACTGCGCGGTCTCCCTTTGAGGTGATATGCGCTATATGTGGACTCGAATTAGGCATTTCCGCGTACATTGCTCCCAAATATTTAAGTAAATTCATCTGTGGGATACTGTCTTGTCGAGAAAGAACCGACATTTGCACAGAAAATTTGAGGGAAGACTAGGACGGCGCTTTTTCTGATATTAGGAGAGAGGTTAATTCCATCAAAGAACATTTCAAGGTGGCGCATATACGGCTGTAGGGCTTGATACAGAGTATATAAGTCTACCGATGCAGCAAAATACGCAATGTCATCGGCATATAAGTACACATGCACATACTTTTGCCAAGGTACAGTAATAAGTAAAACATTAAACAGCAATGGCGCTACGACTGATCCCTGTGGTAGGCTGTTGATAAGCTGATGAAGACAATCAGCGTTGACAGCGATAAAACTCCCTTCCGTGTAAAACATTCATTGACCCACGGAATGAATAACTTCGCAGACCTCTATGCCGTCGAGCGTTTATTAGGCTTACATGTTGTGCACTGTCACACGCCTTAGTGATATCCAAAGTGGCTGAGGCAGCATACTTTTTCTGACATCGAGCTAGTTGAATACGGCTTCCTAGGTGGACATGGGCACACCAAATCGATCCACCCACGTCTGAGGCCAATTTGGCAGGAGCTCGAAATCGTGTTCTCTATCAGCCAGTTATCAATGCGGTCGTGTAAAGTTATTTCAATGAGTGTTACTAGGTTAGAAGTAAGAGATATTGGCCTAATGTTATCTAAGAGATAACCAGCACCTTGCTTTTTCTTTAATGATTACATTCCTTTTGCAAGTTTCTATTCCGGAGGAACCCGGGAATTTTTAAGGGAATGGTTTAACATGGTAAGTAATGCGTGAGACGATGTCCCAAATAATGTATTTACTATTACCGTAGTAACGAGATTGGGGCGTGGTGCTCAATTACTAAACTGGCTTAGTACATTTTTCCCACTCTAAAACAAACTTGTTCGGTCTCCTCATCATGAGTATGCGGCGTAGCTGGATGGGGCAAAATCCACTTAAGCCGACATTCAAGACCTTCAGCAATATCTTCCAGAAATTTGGCCAATTTGAAGGGTGTTGGAACCACAGAGTCGAGGTTTATTTGTGCCGGAACGACCTCTTCATTTGTCAGGAATTGTAAGGGTGCTTTCCTGTTGGTGGCCTTTGAAAGCAACTCGAAGAGCTTACCATCAAAGCTGTCTTTCGCAGCAGCAACTGCTCTTTTAATTGCTGCTGCCGTGAACTTATATCCTCTCTAACCGATGGGGCGCTGGTTGTGACGTAGCTTTTTTTTTGGCAACGCTGCTTTTCTTATCCAGTAGTCGCGTGAGCGCTCTGCATTCCACCGAGGATTAGAATAGAAGGCGGCTGATCATTGTTTTTATTGTAGTCGTTCTTGTTGTTGTTTTTCTTGTCGTTGTCGTTGACCTGAGTGGCTGCGGCACATAATGAATCGACATGAATCGTGTTTTGGTAAATTAGGCGTATATATAAAAAAATAAGTGAATTAACAATTTCCACAATGGAGCTTAAAAGGTCACACCTTCCGCTTCTCCCTCTCCTTCTGCCAACCCTGGTGCTCTCTTACTCCTCCGTCGTGGCGCATGCGCAGATGCCATCGTCGTCTGCCATCGTCGTCTGCCATCGTCGACGACCAAATGGCTTTGTACATTGTGATGGACGACTTCGGCGCTGAGCTGCGCACAATCTCCTTCACCTATCATTAGCAAATGTCTACAACTATTCTCCATCTTGGCCGATATTGCCTGCGCTGCGACGGTTAATCACTCCATAGTTGAGGCAGGCCCGACCATGCATCGAGCTTACTGTGCAGCAGGATAGAGAGGTCGGTCACGTAAGAAGCAGCTCCAGCTTAGTGCACTACGAGTTTTGAGTCATTTACAAACAGATAGACGAATATCCTAAGTACTTAAAGCAGCTATTGCTGGAAAGCTATAGAAGTCTATATAGTCCTTTCTTCAAGATTTGTCGGTACAAACATTGAGTTTTCTTTTCCTTTATTTCTCCAGTTGAGGCAGGCGGCGCCTTGAATTCCGGGCAACATTTTGTTGAATTACATTGAAAAACTAAGCAGGCAGCGTTGCCTGACGCGAAGACAAGCGGACATTAATTTCCTTTCCCTGCGACGTTTTTTCAGGTGCCTAGTGCTAACTTCCAGTGTCCGTGGTCGCAGCGGCAAATGCGATACGCTAAGGACACCTGAGGTGAGTACTAAAATTTGTAAATGCGTGCCTGAGGTGAGGTGTCCGATCTCTGCGTTCGTTCAACGGGGGCCTTAACATAAGATGCCTATTTTTCTTTCAGAATCCACAGCAGTGATATGCCTTCGGCGGAGTGGGGTCTGTTTACATTAGTCTTCGTTGCGCTGGCATTCGTTCATCACGGTGCGGCGAGCGCCTTTGAGTCCACGCCAGAAGAAGACGAGCCAGCAAGTGTTCCGTCGCTGTCCACAAAAATCACCGACGTCATCCTGGTGTCGTTTCAGAAACCGTGGAGCGAAGCGCACGCATCGTTCGCACGGCAACTAGGTGGACCGATAACCACGTGGCGCGTTCCGAACAATGGACTCGAATTGTATGTTTGGAGAAGCATCACTCAATTCAGAAAACCGGTTCTTGTCGCTGCAGATCCTGGCGAGACTTCTGAAACCATCCAGACGATAACGCACAATCTGCGGTCCCAATGCTTGACCTGGCTGTTTGTCCGACACCACAAGCAAATTCCCGTTCATATAACGAGCTCATGGCCACCTCTCACGACATGTGGTGAAGTTGCCATTCTTGGTATGAACTCAACCGTCATACAAAGCATTTTCTGGCCTCACGATCTTTCTACAGACCATAACCCTGGGTCTATGGAAATGTTGGCGAAGCTACGAATTCCGCACCGTTCGAATTTAAACCACCTGAATGGTAAACAACTGAAAGTGGTTTGCCTCAAAGTCAGGTCTAAAACTACCTGTGACTATGGGGAAGAGAAACATATTCTTGCGTTATTGATTTCAAAAAACGTCACAGTCAAACAAATGAACCTTCTTCAAGCGGACGCTTTTAAAAAATTTAGATTACCTAACAGTTGGAACATATTGATGTATGATTTTCCAGTAGACAGCAACACCCTTCATGAATACGATTCCCCTTTATTCTTACGCCCTTATAAGACTTTTGGTTCTCGAGTAGATTGCCACCACGTTATTACACTGTACGAAGCCGCCGGGGAGTCTTGGAAGCTCGTGGGAACCATAGCTTTCCTTCTAGCAGTCGTGGTGGGCGTCTTGGTCGCAGTCATTGCGAAAGGTTGGTTATCTTTTCACTACTTCTCACGTAGGGTGACGTTCGTTCCGGGTTCAGGGCTGGGAACTTTGGCTGTCCAGCCGAACGTCGTTCGTCTCATGGCTCTACCTCGCAAGGCGCTTCCTCTCGGCCTATGCCTTGTGGTGTCCCTTCCACTTTCCTTGCATTTTCGTGTGCAGCTGACATCTATGTTAACACATAGGCGCCCTGGCAATTGCATAGACACGGTGCAGAAACTCAAGAACGCTCTTGACAGAAGTGAGGTCGCCCCTTGTGTTGTTGCGAAGTCGTCGTTCCACGCCGCTCTAAAGGAAACAATGGAATACGGAAGGCCACGGTCATTGATGGACAAACTTCGAGTTGCTTTTGCGAAACATGGCAATCAAGAACTTACAAAGAAAGATTTTCATGCTTGTTGGCGTTGCGCGAGTAGACGTGACCGAGTCTGCTTGAGTGACTGGAAGGTTGCCAGCCACATTGGCAATGAATGTCCAAGAGGTGGTGCGTTTGTTGGACCCTTGAGGACGGAGACGCGTGGATACTATATGACGAAGTTCCATGAGCTGCATGAGCAACTGAAGATGTTATTTCTTGCCACTCAAGAGCATAGGCTGATTCCAGAAGATCCCAGAGTACAAAAAGAAACGTGTGGAGACGCCGATAATCAGTTTGATGCTAGTGGCCTCCTCATGCTGCTGGTGATTTTACACGCAGCAAGCTGTCTCATTCTGGGACTTGAAATACTAGTCGCTAGGCGTCTTCGGCAGTCGTGAAGGCGTTGGAGCAATGAGGGGCAACATGTCTCGCAGATGTCACCGCAGAATCATTCTTTTACAAGTTTATGTTGGACGCATCCCTCCTGGCCTTTACTGGCTCTCTCTCAAATGAGGCTCATATTTGCAAGGTATTATACATTTCTGTTAGTAGTCCTAATAATCTATTTTATCTCTTTAACCATCAGCAGGCCGCGTCAGGGTGTGTGTGTGTGTGTGTGTGGTTACATTTTTCCATACCACCTACAGTTACGTGTCGGTCGTCTATAACATTGAGGAGTATGTCGATTGAACTCCCTTCTTACCTAACCTGACCCTGCTTTACTGCAATGCACAGAAAAGTGTTGAGCACAGCTTGACTGCAACACTACCACGTTTGACTCAAGTTTGGTCGGATGCGTGAACGTTCTTCATTTCGTAGAGAATGCAGATCTCTTTTTCTCAATGTTTGTGCGCTACCGCTACAACAGCTACAGTTACGAATCGCAGCAATATTTGAAAGGCCCTCGTTTGCCGTAATACATTGTCGTAAGGCACTGATGACGCCAGCATAGTTGACTAGATGGAAACTTGTCTTACGAGCTTTGCAGATAGTGGTAGTAATGTGTGTACACTTTGGACCGCGTTTACTACAATGTGCGGACATTGCATAGATACATTCATATCCACTAAAACTAAGAAAGTCAATAAAAGTACGCCTTGGATGACGCGTGGAATAGTACAACTAAAGCGCAAAATCAAACGAATAAAAAGAAACATCCACGCACGGTCGTTATCATGGAACCACAAAAAAAGCAGTCATGTGCCGTTCGTGATTCAAAAATATTATATTTTACCACAACATTGCCCAACTTTATAAAAAACGCACCGGATAAGTTTTGGGGATACCTTGGCGATAGCAAGAACACTAGTACGGAAATTGCAGTTAATGGAAACATTCCTAACGACTTGAATGCCATCGCACAACATTTTTACAATTATTTTCATTTTGTATTCTCCCATGCATGATGAGGCCCATCATTGAGTTCTGCAGTGTTTGAAGAGCATCAGGCGAACTTTATATCTTACCCTGGCGTTGTGCCTATGTTATTCAATATAAATACCAAAACTACTCCTGGCCCTGACAACCTCCCGAATGTGTTTCTTAGGCGACACGCCGAAACTGTTGCCAAGTTCTTAGTTGCATTATTCAGAGCATTTTTTTTATGCGCGAAAGTGCCTGAAGATTGGAAGATGGCTTGAATTGTTCCGGTTTTTAAGAAAGGAGATCGATTATTTCTTGAGAATTACCGCTCCATATCATTAACGTCATCTTGCTGCAAACTTTTCGAGCACGTGATCACAACGCGCATTAATGAATTCCTAAATGGACAGTCCATACTAACAAGTGTTCAACATGGCTTCAGAAAAGGCTGTTCCACTACCCCACAATCAGTAACAATAATTGATTCAATTGCCAGTGCTTTGGATGCCAATGGTCAAATTGATGCATTGTTTTTGGACTTCAGTAAAGCCTTCGATAGGGTAATTCACAAAAAGCTAATTCTCAAATTAAGGAACATTAACCTTCCGGACATCATAATTATCTGAACTACAGACTATCTGGATAATCGCCAACAATATGTTTGAGTTGACGATCACAACTCGGGATATCTACCTGTCACTTCAGGCGTTCCCCAGGGCAGTGTCCTGGGTAAATTGATCTTTCTTTTATATATTAATGACATTGTTACTGTCGTCAAACCTGGAACACAACTAAGGCTGCTTGCAGATGACTGCGTTGTATTTCGTACTATTAAGGCTGGCGACGATCAGAAGGAACTTAACTCTAGCTTGAATAATATTTTTTTCTAGTGCGAAGAATGGGACACGGCTGCAAACAGATAAAACTGCCTCTCTTCGCATAATGCATAAAAAGAATCCCCTGGAGTACGCGTATCAAATGAGATCTGTACCATTAAAGCAAGTTGAGAGTTACAAGTACCTTCGCGTTACGTTAAATAATAATTTTTCGTGGAATCTTCCCATTGACAACACATGGTCTTCTGCCTTTCGAAAGCTAACCTATCCGTGACACAAACTAAGAAATCCATCTCAAACGTTAAGTTACTCACTTACCTAACCTATATCCGCCAAAACTTTAATATGCTTGCCTTGCATGGGATCCTTATACTAACGTCAATGTTAACAAACTTGAGAGAATAGAGAGAAAATCTGTTCGTTTTATTTATTCCAACTTCAAAAGTTCGGATTGGCCGTCAGAGTTTATGTTGGCTAACGAAATTCCTTCGCTTGAACAAATAAGGCAGAAACACAGGCTAGATTTTTTACATAATTTGATTAATCACAAATCGGCTCTGGACTCTTCACTATATCTAAGTCATCTCTCCACAAGGCATACACGACACCATCGTCCGCATACAATGACACCTATCTATTCTAGGACAGACAGCTATAAGTTATCCTTCTTTCCCTTGACTATTTCTGAATGGAATTCGTTGCCCACCCCTTAAGACATGTGACTGTGCTTTAGGTAAGTTTTTATTGTCGGTTTTTTGTGCATAGAATGTGTTCTCCTTGCTCTTGAAGGAGTAAGGCGAGTCTGACTCACAAACTCCCTTGCCTTTGATGGGCGATTCCCTTGCCTTTCTTTTACATCGTTCCGTTTGCACCGTGGATAGACTAGGGTATTGTGTTTTGATCGTTGCACGAAGTGTTTCTGTGAGCAATGGATAATTGTAAAGCATATATATATATATATATATATATATAAATATATAAATATATATATATATATATATATATATATATATATATATATATATATATATTACTGTACATGAACGTATCTTGTATGTGTCTTGTATTCAATGTCTGCACTTCCTGCAAGGACCACAATGTGGTCTGCAGCATGTACTACATAAGTAAATAAATTGAAAGCATTGCTTGATCAGCACTAAATGTCTAACTATTTTAGTTCTTCCTTGCCTACTGTTTCTCTAACATATTATCAGGTGGTGCAGCTTACGCACCACAACCACGTAACTACAGTAGAACGATGTACCACCTTTGGCTTGGGAATGTTAGCAGTAAAATGTCCGAAGTGCCACGATTTATCGGTTTGTTGTAGCCTCAATCTGCGAATAAAGAGTCCTTAAAACGTTAAGATGATTCCATGTCCGAATTTGGATATGCATTTATGGGGTGCGAAATATGAAACATTGTCATCAATTAACACTTATAGTGGTCCCGCAGGCCCGTTGGAGGTTTAAGCATGGTAATCTACGTCCATGTCAACCTGTGTCCATCAACGTACGTCCAATGAAGGACGGAAGCGTCTGTCACTGATTTCATGTACAGATGCGAGCAAAAGTGACGGACACCTGCGAGTGCGTGCCGAAAGGGATGCCAGCGCCACTTGGGGCCACGACGCACAAGTTCTTGTGACGTCAACTCCAGCACAGTTTCTATGCGCGGAGGCCAGTTCGACGAATAATAAAGGAACCCACGCGCGCAGCAGCAGCGTGGCGCCGGTTGGGGCTGGCGAGGTTTCCGACACCCACTCGCACGGTTTCGTTACATTGCGAAAAAGTAACGGAAATTTTCCTTTTAGAGTGGTATCTCCACCACGGTCTTGATTACCAGTGATTAACCCTGACGTGCGTCAACCTCCTGCAACTGCATACTACCATATTTACTAGCGCCATGCCTCGCCTCTCTTGACTATAGACTTTCTGTCCTAGCTGTGACGGCGAGCGCCTTTATTTCGTTATCTCTTTAATAGGCCGGAACTCGTTATCATTCTTGATGACAGAGCTTCTCGTACCATGGCCGCACACGCGGCACGTTGAAAAATTTGGTTGAAAAACTTGGAAAAGCTGAAAAAGAAGGCGCAGGTGAAGGCGTTAAGGATAACGGACCAGCACGAGCAGCTATAGCCGATTTGCCGTTTGTTGTGCTACAAGCGATCAAGTGGTGTGGTAGCCTGCACTGATAGTGACCAATTGTCAACGGGGTGTCTTTGCTACTTGTCACTCTCTCTCTCTCTCTCTATTGTTTTATCTTTTTACCTCCTCCTCCCCCTTTACCGGCTGTAGGATATCAAACCGGGTGTTTCGAACTGGTTAACCTCCGTAACTTTCTCTTTTCTTCTGTCTCTCTTCAAGAACGTCGCTAAGTTCGTGGCATTATCAGCTACTAGGTGTAGTCCAACACAATTTTATTAAGGTGATGCTTAGCACGCAGTACTTTGTTTCGTCAGCGCACGTTTGTTAGGGTGAATAATCACATGCTGTATAACTGCAAGACTGAGTGTGCGGTCCCTCTTGTTGGTGATCCAAAAGATTTTTGTCATGATAAACAAGACAACCGGTAAGCTTCAATAAAGATATCTGGTCATATCTGCGTATATTCCGTATATTGTACCCGTCTTTCTCTTTGTGAAGAGCTTCGCACACGGAAAAGCTTTCTTTGTTGTGTGGTGAACACGACCTATACTCTACAAGCCACATGATGCAGTAGTTCGCGTTTCCTTGTACGCTGTAATTGCATTTATTTCTTAAGATGTTCAGCAGCAGACATCGGAAAAAAACTTCGATCGCGTTTTCATTAGGATGGGCGCATATTTTTAGACCGCATATGCCCCTGGGAATGACCCACATTCATAGATAGCACTTTATCCAGAATCGGGCCACTAAGGATGCCACGCGCAGAAAGACCCTATACGTGGTTTACACGCGCGTCACTTCCGGTCCGCTCCCCGAGCGTGTCCGCCATTGCTGGATACCTGCGGCGTACACGGCTGCTCGCGCAGCTGTGCTGTTGTTGTTGGTCAGATGTTAATCCTCGTGTCGTGATCATGCCGATCGGCGCAATGTTCGGTTGCCGCACACAGACAAAAAAAAGCAACACTGCAAAGAAGCCAAACTGCGCTGAGCAAGGCATGCATCTGTACATCTGTGTCGTTTACTAAAATCGGTAACAGAGCGACGAGTACCCACGTATCGTCCCACGCCACCGCGAGCGGGGAAACACCGCCCCCCATTGCTGCCGCCATGTCGCTGTACGGAAGGCTCGCGCCGTTCGAGGGAGATGGGTCCGCCTGGCCAATTTGCGAGGAACAAGTCCGCGTGTACTTCCGGGCAAACAACACACTCGAGCCCAAACAGCGCGACATTTTCCTGGCCAGTAGTGGGACCCGCGTCTTCAGTCTCCTGCTCGACCTTCTCAAGCAACCCACGCCGCAAGCTAAGACGCTGGGTGAGCTGCTCGCAATACTGCGCTCGCATTTCAGCCTAGCACCGTCCACACTAATGTAGCATTTCCGTTTCAACAACCGGAGCAGCCGGGAAGGAGAGACCCACGGGCAGTTCGTTGCTGCGCTACGAGGGTTAGCGAGTGCGTGCGTTCTCGGGGACCAGCTGGACTCGCAGCTCCGGGACCGTTTCGTCTGCGGCATCAACAACCCCGCCATGCAGACGCAACTCCTGGAGCTTCCCGACCTCTCGCTGGAAGACGCCGTGAAGGCAGCGCTGGCAATGGAAGCTCCCGCCAAGGACGCCGGCGAGATTGCCTGTGCGAGTGGCTCACCGTCGGCGGAAGCGGCGGTCAACAAGTTGGCGACAAAGGGCAGTACCTGCGGTCGCTGTGGCGGTGCTCACCCCCCGCTCAAAGTGCCAGTTCTCTCAGGCACAATGCTTCACGTGCGGGAAAACTGGTACCTGGCACGGGTATGCCGAAGGGGGAAGACGAACAGCAAACAGCAGCAGCAGCAGCCCGTTGTAATCCTTGCCTGATCACTCACTGGAAGAGACATTACAAACTGGTTCTCGAAGATGATCAAAACCAAAGCACCACAGTGGCCGCCACATTCCACAGAAATCGCCAAGACTGAGATGGATTATGCTCCGGCCCTTTCACCTTCCATCAACGGCCGCTACATGCATGCCCGTCTGGGGTGTTGGAATCGCACCGCTGGCACGAGTTGTTGGAACCTCAGTGCTGACGCCCGTTATTGCAAATGGGTCGCAAGCCCCAAGGGTAGCGTTGGCCTGGCGGCCTGGGGCACTGGAAGCATCCGAAGGTCCCGGCAAAGCATGAGTCGACTGGTAACAGAACAACTGGTTTATTCTAACATCGCAAAAGAGCGCGCGGTCAGGTCGACCGAAGTGGAGAGACGGGAGAGCACGTAACTCAACGGATGAAATCGGAGCCTCTCTCTTGGCGTCCGGGGGCAGCTGCTTTTATAGTCTCGCAGCTGAGGGCAAGGAGGAACGTCTCGTCAGATGCGCACGTGACTGGGCACGGACACGCTGAGAGACAGGTTGAGACGAGTGTAGTGACGCATCGCCAAGCTGGCGCCTGTCAGACCTCCTCGCTTCACACTTGGGGAGCTCCTCTCCCCGGCTGCCGCGCTTTGACAAGCGTGGGCACACACACACACACACGCACACACGAAGACACGTGGCACTGAAACACGCCTGGACGCGCTTGGCGGGGAGACTGCGGGAGCTCCGAACGGGCCAAAATGTCCGCCGCTTTGAACGAAGCTCCGGCGTCCGTTGCATCCGCGCCGGCTATACCGCGCGTTGTAGGCGAAACGTAACAGACCGCCCCGCCGGGGGAAGGAGATCCCGATGGTCAGGGGACTGCATCCGCTGTCCGGAGGGATGTCGCTCGATGATGCTCATAACCGAAGTCGGGCGTCCTTCGGCGTTTCTTGAGCGCAGCGCACAGAGAAGGCCTCGTTCTCTCGTTCAGGTTCACCCAGGACACTGCAAAGTGACTTCGGGAGAGTTGACATTTTTGTTCTCGTTCCCGGCAAGCGTTAGAACTACGCCGAAACTCAACCGCTCAGTCAGCAAGCACGAAACAACCTTCACCAAGTCCTGCCAGGCTCTTTCCCCTTTTATACCACTGCCTAGTTCCTTACAGTAGTTTAGCAGCACTCAGAACACGTCCACAAATTGGAAAATTGCACTAGAAAGCACATCATCACTTTGAAACACTACACAAAAGCAATATGTTAAAAAAATCCTGCCTCAGGAAGAAAAACATCAGTAACAAACAATTTTGAGGCTGATTCCCACGTTAGGGGCTTCGACTTAAGCCATCGGCGTTACCGTTGAGACTCCCCTTTTTGTAACGCACCTCAAAGGAATGTTGTTGCAAAGCGAGGCTCCAGCGCAGGAGGCGGCCATTTGTGGAAGAGATAGACTGCAGTCATTGGAGAGGGCAGTGATCCGTCTCGAAGCATGCGAAGCGGAGAACGCAGCGAGCGACCGTACACCAGCTCAGCTGGCGAAAACCCCGTAGCCGCATGCGGCGCGGTCCTTAATGCAAACATCACCCCAGGCAGACACAGCTCCCAGTCAGTTTGATGTTCAAAACACAATGCTCTCAACACGCGCTTCCTGACGGAGTGGAGCTTCTCAACGGAATTCGACTGTGGGTGGTACACTGAGCTGTGTAACAGCTTTACCCCGCACCTTTCGAGAAAGGCTGTCGTCAAAGCGCTCGTAAACACCGTGCCCTGATCTGACTGGATTTCCGCAGGAAAACCAACTCGCGCAAATATGGACAGTAGTGCATTGACTATCTCAACTGAGCTGAGTTCTTTAAGCGGCACTGCTTCAGGGAACTTTGTCGCTGGGCAGATCACAGTCAAAATGTGTCTGTACCCCGTGGTTGTTACCGGCAGAGGTCCCACTGTATCAATAACGAGCCGTCTAAAAGGCTCCGAAATGATAGGTACCAACTTCAACGGCGCCCTCGATTTGTCCCCTGGTTTGCCCACCCGCTGACAGGTGTCACATGTCTTCACAAAGTGGTCTGCGTTCCGAAAACACCCTGGCCAATAGTACTCCTGCAAGAGACGGTCCTTAGTTTTCTTAACTCCTAGGTGTCCGGACCACGAACCCCCATGCGACAAGCGCAACAGATCCTGACGGTAGCACTGAGGCACGATCAGCTGATCGAACTCCACTCCTCTGCGGTCTAGATACTTCCGGTACAGGACCCCACCTCTTTCCACAAAGCGAGCATTTTTCTTGGCGATACCTTCCTTGACAATGCAGCGTATGTTTTCTAGGCTGCCATCCTTCTTTTGCTCGGCTATCAAAGCCGACCGGCTGACTTTTAGCAACCTGTTAAGTCCGTCTGACGTAGGCGCGATGAGCAAATCTGCAGATAGCTCTTCTAACTTTCCCGCATCGGGAATTTCCTCTCCAGTATCTGGTGCCTTTAACGCTACAGGCTCAATTTTATTCAGTTCGGACGTGCTCTGAATATCAGCTTGCTGCACCTCTGACCCTTTCTCATTGTTCGACAACGTCGGTCCCGCAACTACCGCCTTTGCAGCGAGCTCCCGAACCTTCGATCTGGTTAAGGCCTGAACGCTAGCCTCACCAAACAAAAGCCCCTTCTCGCGCAGGAGGTGATCGGACCTGTTCGAAAATAGGTGCGGGTACTGGGGGGGCAGCATAGATGACACTGCGGCCTCCGTCTCAAGTGCTCCGAAAGGTCCTTCAATAAGCACTTTTGCTACCGGCAGACACACGCTATGAGCTTCCACGACTTGCTTGATCCATGCGCACTCGCCCGTGAACATATCGGGTTCTACGTAAGAGGGGTGAACTACATCCATTGTAGCTGCGGAATCGCGAAGCACTCGGCACTCTTTCCCGTTCACGAGGAGGTCTCGCATGTAAGGCTCGAGAAGCTTCATGTTCTCGTCAGTGCTGCATAATGACAAAAACACGACTTTTGTTTTTGTTTCTGGACACTGCGCCGAAAAGTGACCCGGCTTCTGACACGTATAACACACGCGCGCTTGCCTCGCCTCGAACCTCTTTCTGCGTTCGGCTTCGGCTGCCGCCGTCTCCTTACGTTCGGTCGGACTGCTTTCACTCGCACCCGCACTACGTGTGTCCCCCTTTGCTCTCATGGGCGTGAACCTTGGCCTCTCAAACTTGGAGCCAAATTCACCCTTTTGACCGTCCTTAGCTCGACGAGCCCGACGCGTCACAAACTCCTCGGCTAGCTCAGCGGCTCTAGCCACCGTACTAACGTCTGGCCTATCCAAGACCCAGTACCGCACGTTCTCAGGTAACCGACTATAAAACTGTTCCAGCCCGAAACACTGCAGAACTTTCTCGTGGTCACCAAACGCTTTCTCTTCTTTGAGCCACTCCTGCATGTTTGACATAAGCCTGTAGGCAAACTCTGTATATGACTCACTTTTACCTTTCTCATTTTCCCGAAACTTCCGACGGAACGCCTCCGCTGACAGCCTGTACTGTTTTAGCAGACTCGATTTCACTTTGTCGAAATCCTCTGCCTCCTCTCTCTTCAAGCGAGCGACTACGTCGGCCGCCTCGCCGGGTAACAAAGTGAGCAAGCGCTGTGGCCACGTTTCCGAGAGAACCCCTGCTTCTCGCACGTTCGCTCAAAGTTAACCAGGAACAAACCAATGTCCTCTCCAAGCTTAAACGGCCGCATCAGGTCAGTCATTTTGAACAATACTCGTTCTCCTGCACCGTGTGCCTGACTTCCATTACGAGCGCGTTCCATCTCAATCTCGAGACGCTTCATTTCCAAAGCGTGTTGACGGTCGCGCTCTTCTTTTTTCTCTTGTTGCTCTCGTTCTATCTGTTCTTTACGTTCACGCTCTTCTTTTTCTTTCTGTTCTTTAAGTTCACGCTCCTGTCTCTCTTTCTGTTCTTTAAGTTCGCGCTCCTGTCTTTTTGCCGTCTCCCTCTCCTCAATGGTCTCAAGGCATTCCGACAGCTCGTCATCCTCAGCTTCTAACTCAAGAATAGCCCTTAGCAGTTCTGGTTTTCTGAGTTTGTCTGAGACATCCAGACCCAACTCTCTTGCAAGCTCCAGCAATTTCGGTTTGCGCAACGACTTCAAATCCATGGCTGCTCTGAATGCTGCTTTTTCTACTGCCTACTATTGTCTTGCCGCAAACTAACCCGGCAGCAACGACAACCACAATTACCAGCTCTGTTTCTGACACTAACAAAAGCCTGGCAAAACTCAGAAGAAGAAAGTCCCGCACTCACCAAACCTCGCAGCCAAGAATTCAGCGCAGTCGTTCCGCTGCAGGCAACCAGTCATCACACAGGGCTCGTTGCACTGCTCCCGGATGGTCGTTGTGCTGCTCAGCATACAGTCAACCGCATATCTTCGCTGCTGGCCTCCGTTGTCGCGATCTCACCGCTGGCAACCAGCTGTTAGAATCGCACCGCTGGCACGAGTTGTTGGAACCTCAGTGCTGACGCCCGTTATTGCAAATGGGTCGCAAGCCCCAAGGGTAGCGTTGGCCTGGCGGCCTGGGGCACTGGAAGCATCCGAAGGTCCCGGCAAAGCATGAGTCGACTGGTAACAGAACAACTGGTTTATTCTAACATCGCAAAAGAGCGCGCGGTCAGGTCGACCGAAGTGGAGAGACGGGAGAGCACGTAACTCAACGGATGAAATCGGAGCCTCTCTCTTGGCGTCCGGGGGCAGCTGCTTTTATAGTCTCGCAGCTGAGGGCAAGGAGGAACGTCTCGTGAGATGCGCACGTGACTGGGCACGGACACGCTGAGAGACAGGTTGAGACGAGTGTAGTGACGCATCGCCAAGCTGGCGCCTGTCAGACCTCCTCGCTTCACACTTGGGGAGCTCCTCTCCCCGGCTGCCGCGCTTTGACAAGCGTGGGCACACACACACACGCACACACGAAGACACGTGGCACTGAAACACGCCTGGACGCGCTTGGCGGGGAGACTGCGGGAGCTCCGAACGGGCCAAAATGTCCGCCGCTTTGAACGAAGCTCCGGCGTCCGTTGCATCCGCGCCGGCTATACCGCGCGTTGTAGGCGAAACGTAACAGGGGACAATGATTTAGATTTGCCACCACTGAACAGAGACTGCGACGCTCGAATTTTGTTTACTCAAGCCAAGTCGGTTTCGACCTCGTTACAGTAAATATAACTAAACAAAAGAACCAGTGGCTCACCGAAGAGCAGGAAAGGTATTGGCGACACTTGCTCGAACATTGCGGTCCTCAAAAAGACGCGCCGAAGAAGCACGTCGATGACGTCGAGATTATGAACTCACCGATTTCCAGGTGCCATTGGTCGGCTCGGTAACACCAGCGGCACTCGCTGTTCCCGGGCTCCATCTCGGAAAGCGAAGAGAACGCGCCAAGGTGTTCATCGGTCTCCCCACCGCCCCGAGACAAATCCGACGGGGATGCCGGCTCTCCGAAGTACCAGCGAAGACCGCGGACACTCATACCGCCTAACACGGCGACACTGTACTATGCGGTACTGTACTCGTCGCCAGTACTGTGGACACGGCCGCGAGCGCTCACTGCTGCCGTTGGACGGTCGAACAGCTCCGGGTGCGGCGTTGAAGCCGACAGAGAAGGCGCATGTGTCAGTCGCCGCCGTGCGGAACACCTGTAGCCTGTGTAGCACGCTGGGATTTGGACCGAAGCGACTTGCCGCCTGCTCTCTCTCTCCCTCTCTGTTCTTCCGTTTCTTTATCGCGCGCGGCGAAGTGGTACCGTCGATATACCACAGTCCCGTAGCTTGCTTCGGCTGCTTGTCGTCGCTTGCCGTTGTGTCGGAGTAGCGTGCGTCGCGAGGCACGCAAAGTTAATGCAAGTGTGAGAACACCGAGATTGAATGAATTTGTTCGGGCTCGACGACTAACGCTTTAATCGGTTTAACACACACCGAAACTGCGCGCTGGGTTACGCGGGACGCCGTGTAATCAGGGGCGATGGCTTAATTGAGACCAGATGAGGCTCTTTAATGGGCAGCAAAAGCACGCCATACGAGCATCTTTTCTTTCTCTTTTTTTCAGTCCTCTTTCATCGGAAGCTTAACGTTTCCGGAAGCTCGGAAGCTTTACGTTTCCCAGTAAAGTTGCCGCTGCGACGGCAGCTTGAGACGTGGTAAGTGACGTACATAGCCTTTCGTATATGAAATAACCAGCTGAGCAACTGATTTCAATGTTGTTGCAGCGCTATTGGCGGCGGCGTGCTGTCTAAATTACCATTACTCCTTTTACTCTAAAATAGCATTACTACCATTACTCTAAAGCCATAGAACATTGAATACCCTCTTCAGCAGTTGTAGTGGCGGTTTTCAACAGCTTCGCTGGACATTCACTTTGGCAGGACCGGAATGGCGATTCAGTTTTTTGTTTATTTTTTATTTAGATTGCCCGGTCTGTAAATATTTTATGCCGCTGACTACGCCGCTGACTGAAAGAGTGGCAAGCGGTAAGCGAGTCGATACTGCTTTGTAAGCGAGTAAGAAACAGCAGACGTGAGCATTCCGGCTTTTTACGTCTCTGTTCACTCACTGGAGTCGGCTCCGCAACGTTTATGAACACGGCGTTTCCCCGTATTCTATCGAACATTCCTCCCTTCAGCACCTCACTTCGACTCACGACGCTGAATGGCAGCGCCGTCCCTCTACATAAATGGTCACTGCACTTAACTGACGTTCCACGACACTCCTTAAGAAGCGTAGCGTCTTCTTCAGTCGATGGTCGTCGCTGTGCTCGATTCGATCCATTGGAGGAAGAATTTCGGGTCGAGGATGGTTTGAATATACGGGGACAGGAAGGCCTTCACGCCGAGGCCTGCTCAATAATCAGCGTTGCACGCTTTCTTTTTTTCTTGTTCCACTGGAGAGTTCCCTCGGGGAATTTCCTGCCCCCCGAGTTCAGAAACTCACGTGGAGTCAACAACCACAGAAAGCTGAGCTAGCCCATAGGGATTCATCGTGACAGAAGGTAAGGCGTGCGGTCACGCAAACAACAGAAGGGAACCAGACAACACAAACGCCATGTTTGTGTCGTCTGGTTTCTCTTCTCTTGTGTCCGTGCCTGCGCGCCTTACCTTCGCTCGCTGAGTCTACCCATCCCCCCCCCCCCCCCCCCCCCCGAAGTTCCTTGAGGTGCGCCTAATTCCAAGTATACGAAGTATTTGTGAATTCCACTCCCACGGAAATGGCGGTCGCCAATGCTGGGATGCGAATCCCCGAGCTCGTGCTTAGCAGCGAAACCACGGCCACTGAACCATCGCGACAGGTCTTCACAGGGTTCATAAGAAAAGTGCGGAACCCGAGGAAAGCTGAGCGCCTTCGGCGCCTGTTTTTACTGCTCCGTTGGCGTGCACGGATTGCGGCGTGGACATAGCGCGGTCGCGGTCTTGTCAGCCAGCAGGTGCCGTAAGGAGAAACGACCCGTTTTTATAGTACGGAGGGCTCATTATTTGCATTAGATTAGACGCCTGTAATGTCCTTGCTGACATCACGGATCCCCTGCGGCCGGGATTGCTACCGCGGCTGCGAGACCAGGGGACGTCCGTTCACTCCTTCTTTCGGCGATAAAGGTGTACGCGAAAACGTGTTAAAAAATGAAGATAAGCGTTTTATCAGTCGGTGAAACGGGCTAGCGTAAGGAAAAACGCAGGAAGTAAAATAAATATGGGCAGGCTACGCAATCACGACTCTAGAGAGAAAAAAAAAGCGTGTCGGTATTCTCCCTCACTCAGCACTCTATATTTGGAGTCTGCTGCCCAATGCACATAACCTGCCTTGGGTGGCAAAAGAATGACCCGCACATAAATAGTACCTATGCTTCCTACCAATACGGTTGGCAATTAAGGAATCTGAAGAACACCACGGCGGTCAAAACCCATTCATCGTTTGGCAGCTTATGAGAAACATGCAACCCTCGGTATATTGCAATGAACTCTGGTGAAAATCTCGTTTTGTTCCTTACTTTGGTCGTTCATATGCACGTAATATAAAATTCGCACTTCAAAAAAAATTGCATCAGAATCGATATTTTTGTATGTTTTATAATTTTTGCGCACAATCTTCAACAGGCACAATGCAAGTGTCCGTTCGCCAGTATACAAGCTGACTGCGTTCGTGAAAAAAGTGCAATGGTTTTGAATGCACAAACTGTTGTGCCTGTCAGCATATCTAGAGCACACCGGGAGCTGTGCTACCCGACCAGCGGCAGTTGGCCGGGCATCCGGTATTTACCGGTCGCGTCGAAGTAAACGTGCTGCCGTCTGTTCGTGTGGCTGGTGTTTGAGAATACTCATTTGGCCGTCTGGACCGAATGCCGCCGCACTAAGAATGCATTTCTGGCGCCCAACGTGGCCTAAGCTGAGAACTCCGTTATCCTTCTGATTAATGGGCAGCTGAAATGGAAACAGTACGAGTGTTAGCGCTTCACCTTTCACCGTCGCCCATTCAAACCTCTCCTTCGTGTTCCCATGCCGTTCCATTGCCAACATGTCGCCGAAATCGGTACCTCAATTTGTAAGGTGATTTTCTGAAAGCGATAGCGAAGAGCATGAAAACGGGAAAACCGCGTTTCGTCGTTCATCTAGCACGTCCCGATGTGACGTGTAACTTATCCGAATTGATAACAAACGCACGATCGCGCCTCTACAAGCTCACCGTTCCTACCGCTGCGCCTAAGTCGTTTTTACTATAGCGTTGTTTCATGTAGCTTTCCGCTCGCTGTGTTGCAGTGAGTGCAACACCGCATCCAAGAACTACAAGGGCGCTCGACAATACACCGCACTATACAGCAACGGCTGCCTCACATTCGCTTCAAATGGGATTCAAGAATTTACAATTCCGAATTGGTGAATCTTTTTTTTTCTTGCTTTCGAATACAAGGGATAGCAACGCGTGCAAGAGCCTTGACTTTTCGCATATATATTGATGGAAGCGAGGCCTACTTAAAATGATTTTGCTGCAGGAGAGCCGTGGTTTATGCGTAGAGACACCACTTTCAGAGTACACACATGGAGCTGATAAGTTCTGCTCACTAAATTCCAGTCATTCCTCAAGAATGCCTCGCCTTTGTGTAATTAGGCAGCCTATAAACGAATATGATGTCTCTATCTAGGCAATGGGATTGATTAATCCATCTCACCACGTTTGCATTCCTTTAAAACAATGCGCGGTGCTGTGATACCACCACTCCTCTCCTTGAACAAACCAAACACTTTGCCTCCATCTCTTAAGGCGCTGTTTCCTTGTTTCATTACTATAATTGTCATGGGGGACAATATAACTGAAAGGAGCTGTTTCTAATTTACAATCTCCTCAGTTGAACGGGCGTCCCGTTGCGAGTGGCATTACACTCACGTGTAAAATAATGTTAATCAGCTGCTCCATTGCTTTTTCACCATGCAGACCCCTCGCAATATTTATCCTCCTGAGCCCCGCAGTGCATTCTACGTCACGGACTTGGTTTCATATTTAAAAATTATGCTATTTCGGCTTCGAAAAACCATAACCCCACATTTTTTTTATTTTTTAGTGTTTCAGATATGCGCAAGTGAACACGTTAGTGTACGATATATTGGACACATTGCCAATATTCCAAAGAGCGTATTGCACTCATCACCCAGTTGTTAGTTTCTACATATTCATCTAGGCCTTCAGAACACTAATAAGTGCTTAGAAAACTCATTGTCCCTTACATAAGTAACCACAAATTCATTCATTTCTCCAACGAGTGCTCTTACAGGAGCTCACGCTTCGACGCAGCTCCTATTTCGCCCTTTTGAAAGCGCCTGCTTTGGCGCGAAACAGGCGCCCATGGATCATACATACCATCCAGGTGACAGCAGATGCAGGTCACAGCACGAACAAAGAAAAAAATACGCTTTTCGTCGAGTTAGCGGTGTTTTTCTGACCGCTGCACCCGGTTTTCCCATGTCCAATATATTAGACAAATGCTCCATTGCTGTGCCTCAGAAGGTTATATAAATTTAGTTTGTTTAGAAATAAGAAAATATTCGACATTTATTTCTATATTCGAGGGTAATATTTTTTCACGAATAGTTACATTCCATTCGATGCGGAAATTTCGCAAATCGTACAACCATGTTATTCTTTATCGTTTTCAGGTTTTTAAGCCCGAAGCTGAAGGTTGCGTCAAAGGCCTTGAAGTCAAGTTCTTCCTTAGTGTAGCGGTATATATACTTGCATCCTGGTGAGAGCCTTATCGATAATGAATGAGATATCCCAGCCTCGTTCCTATCTGTTCCATTGATGTGTGCAGTCCCGTCGTTCCAGACGAACTTTACGTTCTACTTGCGTCGTAAACACGACATTTCCCAAGCAGCGGCAAAAAAAAAAAAGAAAAAAAAAGTCGGCTTACCCAGTGATTAGCAACAACTGACGCTTTCCTCATAGTTCCGATGTGTCGGAAAGTACCTTAATGGCTCTAATTCAGCAACACCTAAGAGTGTGTAATAATTGTTTAATAATTGATGTTCATGTGAGCAAAAAAAATATGTACATAAAATGCAGGCATAGTTTTCAAAATGTCTAACTCTCAATAGCGTTTCTTCTTGCATCAGCGCATTGCCTATACACTTCAATCACAACATTCTCTTAATTGCAAATAACTTTTTTTAGTTAGCCCTGTGATTTTGTTAATAAGCCTGAATCTGAATATTGTGTTTGCTAAGCAAGAGGTGGCGGGATGAAAGACCGGCCACGGCTGCCGCATTTCGATGGGGGCGAAATACTGAAACACCTCTGTACAATGTTCCGGTGAACGTTAAAGAAATCCAGGTGGTCATAACTTGTCCGGAGTGTTTTATTAAGCTTTACTACATGAAGCGCAAACGCAAGTTTATCCTACATTTTCGGTTCTTCAGCAGCTACCTACAGGATCTTAGTAAAATGCAGCGTTACTTGGGTACTTCGGACTCTGCTTCGGCGCACTTGCAAGTCGCTGCGTTCTCCTTCGCCGAGTACCCACACTGCAGCAAACACACTTGCCTGAAAACTCCCGATGTCCGTCGCTTCTCCACGTTGTCTCAACCGTCGCTCATACGGAGGCATAGTCATAATTTTTTCACTTCATTCTGGTGTTGATGCGGTCGCACAGGTGATGGCAACCTTGCGTCGCCATAGACGTGTCTTTCGAACAATGAGGTAACACAATGAATTCGTTATAAGCGATGCGTCTAAATCAACGAAGACAGAAGCAAAGAAAAATATGACAAAAAGGCAGCGCAGAGTTCTTTGCTCGTGTCTTCATTCGTTGTGTCGTCGTGCCATCTTCCAGTCCTCCTGTGTCGTATAAGGGAGCGATATCACCGACGACATTTCCGTACAAAATTACACAATCCCCGTCATGTGATCTTTCTTTTTTCCTTCCCTTCCATAAATCTTGCCAGAGAATTTTCTAGCAAGACCGTTGTTTGTTACACCAGGGGAAACGAAAATATCTACGAAACCGAGCGTTTTTAACACGAATAACACAACCACAAAAAAAGAAGAAGCGATTTGTGACGCGGAAAGTTTCACAGGGATTGACGCTGATGAAAAGAACCAAATCAAACATATGTTCCTTCAACACTGAAAGACGGAACAAAGCTTGGCAATAGCGAGTCATGTCATTAACCTTCACATCGTCCAGAACTAACCAGATAACTAAAGCTTCGCATATACGTAAACGAAAGCAATAATAGACGTAGTATACGTAAATACAGGTATGCAATAATCGGCGTAAACCGAAGAAAGCAATGATATCGGATAAAAAAAAGAAAAGAACGTAGTCCGTCTACAAATGCCACGCCATCGTCGCCAACGCCCATACATGGGCACCGCGAGCGCGGCGATCACGTGGTCAGGAGAGCGCATTTGTCCCTCCGGTTCATGGCAGAACCGGCAGAGCAGCGAAAGGCGTCCGAGAACGGCGCAAAGTTGCGCACGGCCGCATTGCAGGCCGGCGAATGGCGGCGTCCCGCGGTGCCCTCTTCGCAGAGGCTGTAGCACGCAGTCATGAAGAAGATCTGCTGCCCAGTGTACTCCTCCAAGCCTTTCAGCCGAGGCTCTGGGGTGGCGTTCACAGCCTGCGCGCGTAATAGGCGCGAAAGGGGAAGAATCTTGAATTAAGTGCAGCGAAGCTGCAAGGGGTGTATAAAAAGATCGGTGGCGATTCGGCGGAGAATGCGAGAGAGAGAGAGAGAGAGAGAGAGAGAGAGAGAGAGAAAGAGAGATGCGTTAGCATTGAACCCCATAAACTTTGCAAAGTAGCGCCACGCTTCGAAGAATGCCACCTCCTCCTCGCGTGCTCTGGCCGTGGCCGACGCCGCGTCGCTATTGGCCTCATAGGATCACGTGGGCGCTCGCGCCGGGCTTCAGCGCCATTTTCGCTCGAGAAGCGTCTACGGAGTGGCGAGGAGCGCATGTTGGCGCCGTTGCTACGCTGCAGCGTTGTAGGCGGCGCCAGGGTCGAGGAGGAAGCGTGAAAGAGAGGAGAATCGAGGAGGGGGAAAGGCGGAGGAAGAGAGTGTCGCTACTTTACAAAGTTTCAGTGACTTTAGTTGGCATTACGTCGCACCTTATTTGAGGTCTTGAATCCACGATTTGAAACCGCGTTCACCACATGTGGTGCTCCTGTTTCGTCTGCTAGTTTGGCGCTATAGTTCGGTGGAAAGCCTGTGCGTTTTTACGCGTACCACCGTGACGCTTCGTTGGGGCAGAAGGCCACTGCACAGAATGATCCCGGCATTTGAGACTTTTAGCGGGTCCAGGAAAAGTTCTTACCACATGCGTTTTACTAGGTAACCGGAGGTGTACCTGCAGCTGCAACGTAGCTGCTGCTACAGAGACGTCTGCTGACGCAGCGTCTAACCAGAGAGCGCGAAATACTAGTACTGAAACACATATTCTAGCAAACTCATGTTGTAAAGCATTGATAGGGTAATAATCTTTAACGTACCGTAATTTTATAGTTTTCCTCGAACAAAAAAATTGACGCGACAATATTTCGAAAAATCGTTATTCAAATCGTTATTTGATGTCGCCACCAGCTTTACCACGATTCCGGTCCCCCGGTAAACCGTAAACGGTAAAGAGCTTGCGCGTACGCTTCTTGTGCGCGCGCTCATTGAAATGAATTTAATGCAAACAGTGCTGAACAGTTTTTGGAGCGGTGAGCGGTTTTGGACCAATGACGTCTCACGTTAGGGAAATCAATCGCCGAAAGTCCTGACGTAACGTCGTTTACAAATAGTTTCTGCGCAGACGACGATGTCGATTGTTAATGCGCTTTTCGAATCATTGCTTACAAGAACTTTGAAATCAAATGAAGATACGTTCTAAGCAAAAGTTGCTATTGATGGTTTACAGACGATACCTATGAGGTCGCAGCAATAGAATCTGCCAGTTATTTCGAGTTGGAATTTTAGTGTCAGTACACCCTTACATTTCAAGCTCTTTCGTAAAAAGGTGTACAGAGTTTACGAATATGTTATTTGCATTCAAGCAAATTATTGCCACAAGGTCCGGATTTTTGAAAAAGAAAATGTATATGCGGCTTATACGACATACCGAAATATCAACCAAGGGCGTCTGACGAGAAAAAAAGACAATTTCTCTTAGCCCACATTATAAGGTTAGAACGTAAATTATCGCAACAGAAAACAAAATGATTTGAAAGCATCAAGGGCTATGTCCGAGTGCGTAAACTGAAACACACCGAATCGACCGGCGCGACCGGTCTGCGGCAAGCAAAGCAGAGGCCACGACCAGTACATGGCTCGTCCCTTTGCGATACTGGCAGAAACAGCTATAGGGCTAATACCGCTCGAACGTGGCCTCCGAGATTATGCGCGCAATCTGGGAGGCCGCGGTTCGGGCCGCCCTGCCAACTCGCACCTCACCTTGCGGTACGCCGCGTAAGCCAGAGCCATCGCCGGCAGGAAAGGAAACGCCTTCTGCTTCTCGCCACGGTCCGCGCACCGCATGGCCTCGAGCAGCCGGTCCTTCGAGTCCGCCACGGGCGACAGGCCGAATGCGGCCGCGTGGAGCAGGGACCGGACGTCCATGGCGCGCAAGAGCCTCTCGGCGAACGCGAACGCCAGGCCCCCGTAGAGCATGGCCTCGGTGCCCGCGCCGTAGTAGAGCGGGGCCCGGAACGCGGCCGTCGCCACCGAGATCGCCTTGAGCTGCGGACTGTAGCCGGTCAGCGACGTCGGGTCGAGTCGGTAGAACTTGGAGGCGTTGCCGTGCACGGGGCTTATGCGGAGAGAAACGGCGCGCAATTCGTTGTGCGTTGGAAGCAAGCGTTCGACGATGAAGTTGGTTGGTGCGAATCCACACCGGGGACAAACCAAATGACAAAAGGTGTAGGCCCGCGCCCTATTGAAATGTCGACCAGCCAGTCTGCCCGAGTCGCCTTATCCTAGATTCCTCCAACTTTGTTTTCTCCCACAATGTGTTTTTATCTTCTATCGGCCACAACCTTGACGTTAAGCGACACGGTCTAGACAGATGAGAGCAGGCGAAAAAAAAAAGCGACAATACGAACGCTGACGTAACAAATGACACTTTAGTCAGAGCTCTTGTTGTCATTACTCGTGTGACCCTTGTTTGCTGGCTCTTGTTAAGGGTGGGTACGTAGGTAAACAACACTTTTCGTTTAAATAGTTGGCCCATGATATGGAGTAAAATTATAAGAGTGCAAGAAAGACGCGGTCAAGACTGAACAGCACAAGGATACCTGAGCATTTCTTAATTCATCAACCTGCTTGCTTCTTTCCTGAAAATTCCTTTTTTTCTTAATTTGGTTACCGCTGCGTTGTTTTTCGCAGTGAGATCACATTTTAAGACCCGGATCCTCGAGCATAAAACGTTGCACTGTTACTTGTCTGGTTTGTGACGCAAACAAGGCGTGTTTGGCTTCGTCCGACTGGTCATGGTATCTTATTTTTTTTTTCAAATCATGGCATCAGTGGTATCATGTAGCCGCTTCCTGCGTCTGCAACATGACGTTTTTCTTTTCTTTTTTTGCTGGCAATCAAGGCAAGTCACAGTTCCCCTTGTTAATTAATCGATCGTGTAAGTAAAACGCGAAGTTGCTTCGAAATTCTACCAAGAATAAGGCAGTGGTAAGCATATATATTTGCATTATTATATTGTGGCGAGACATGCATGCGACAAAAGCAAACCAATGGAAGTAAACCCCTATACTTGTAAGAAATTTACTTCCATGTGTGCGTGCGCGCATGCAATACGTTCTCCGTTTCGACAGAAACACACCTAATAAAAGTCTCCTGCGGTAAACACGACAGTTCTGCCAGAACAGCTGGAATCGAAGTTAGGTCGTGGAGGCCGTTAGCAACTCAAATTGCACAGTAACGTAAGCCAATTTTTTTAGATACCTAACAAACTTTGTTAAGGTTCACCCTGAAACCTTGACAAACCTTCCGAACGCCTGCCGGAGTCTCTCGCGACTCGAGCGCCAGTGGCCGAAGAATCCCCGCGAGTCGTCCACGTCGCTGCCGTAGAGACTCGGAAAGCTCTGCGGCTCGAAGCTCGGCGGCAGCGGCCACACGACGGATTCCGTCTCGCGCAGCATCGAGTCGATCCAACCGCGCTGCCTCTCGTCGAGCACCTGCGAGGACCGCGCGCTCTTCGTCGCCTCCGACCGCACGGCGTTGAGGGCGTCCACGACGCGTCGCCTCGCGTCGTCCCGAAAGCCCGCCGCGTGCCGGTACTCGAGCAGGACGCCGTAGGTGATGCTCACCTTGAAAAAGATGCGGTGGGCAGTGCGACGGTTTATCGGCGAAACGTCGTATACTCGATCAGAAACGAGATTCGTCCGCGCGCGCCGAGCCCGACGCTATAGCTCTCTCGCTGGACGTAGTCCGTTTATGTAACGTCTATTCGATTCGGCCAAGTTTCTCTGCGCCTCCTGCACCTGTTCACGGTGCACTGCTCCTAGGCCTTCGATTCCCCGAGGGTGTAGCGGTGCACCCTGCCCTCCAGTGCTCAATTGAACGGGTGTGCAAGGCAAGGTACAGTGTGCAACTTTGAACCGTGTAGTGAGTGGGTGCAGCCCGGCACACCATAACTGGCACCCCCTGCACCTTTTCGTTCGTGGTGCCGTGCCCCTTTTTTTCTGAATCGAGCAAACCTGTAAGGAGGTTTGTTTGTGTAGCTGATTAAATGCATAACGGATGCCAGCCTTCAACTTCCCTCGATCGCGAATAGGAACATCTTACGCTTCTGATTGAATCATGCGTAATTACATGTCTTGCCGCTAAGGGTAGCAGTGAAACATCACAATTCATTCCATGGCTTGCGCAAATTCTAGGTATTCCCTGATTGGGTAGGATTAGCCCAGCATTTTCTCTGATCTTGCTCTTATATCGACCTAAAATCGAGAACTAACACGATACTCGGTTGACAATGGTTGCAACACATGCTTCTTCGTGTGTCATCTTTGAACACTATTGTAGCGCAAGCAAGACGGCGAGTCAAGAGACAGACACGGCACTCACTTGCAACAACAATTACACTCGTCGATTCAACTTTGTTGGAAGTTAGCACTGTGTCTATATGTTAGCGACTCGTTCATTTGGATCGGTTGGGCGCATCTTGTCAAACAGCGAGTGTTAGAACAGTGCGACACAGGGCGAAGAGGCGGCATATGTACAGAATGATATGTCCTGTGCCTCTTCGTTCTTTGTCGCACTGTTCAAAAATCTACTCTTAGACAAGTCTGTACAGCCATTTACTCTTTCTTTTTTGTACCGATGCCGTGCTTGCGTTAAAAAGAGTATGTCTACTCAGTTCTCGCTTCCAAACACGTAATATGCGAATCACGAGAACACAGCAGAGAGAGAGCATGTGTCGCTCGTTTTCAATAGTTTCGCTCGTTTTATTAGCTGATATGCCCATAGAAGTTCGTACAAATATCGCTAGAGGGAGCGTCTGATACCATTGACAGCAAGGGACTGAGGCCGGGGTGTCCTTTATCCCTACCGCTGTTTATGATGTACATGGTGAGGATGGAGAGGGCGTCAGAAAGAAGTAATATCGGCTTGAATCTCTCATACAAACAGGCGGGTACAGTAGTAGAGCAGCAGCTTCCAGGTTTATTTTAGGCGGACGACATTGTGTTGCTAGCTAACAAGCAAAGTGATTTGAAACGTCTGGCTAATATCTGTGGGCAGGAAGGCAACAATTTAGGTTAGTAATTTAGAGTTAGAAAATAAGGTGTTATGGTATTCAATGAAAACAGTGAACAGACCGTAGCGATACAAGGCCAGGAGATACCTCAGGTAACAGAATATAAATACCTTGGTATATGGATAAACGAAGGCAATAGATACATGGAAACACAGGAAAAAACAATAACAGTGAAGGGGAAGAGAAATGGGCAGCCATATTGAAGTACACAGTGCTATGGGGATATAATAGGTACGAGGTGCTCCGAGGTATGTGGAAAAGTGTAATGGTTCAGGACTTAGTTTTGGCAATGCGGTTGTTTGCTTAAAATCAGGGGTACAATCAGGATTCGATGGGAACCAAAGGTCAGTGGGTCGCCTCGCATTGGGCGCTCACGGGAAGACTACAAATGAAGCTGTGGAAGGTGTATAGGCTGGACTACTTTTGAAGTGAGGGAAGCTCGCAGTAAAATTGAATATTAAAAACGACTCAGGTATATGGAAGAAAGTAAACGGGCTGGGAGAGTTTCGATGTATCTGTGCAGGAAAAAACATTGATTCACAGTGGAGGAAAATAACTAGGAAGCTTATCAGCAAGTATGCGGCCTGTAGGGTGGGCAACACAGGAACAAAGAACGTCAAGCGGAAAGTCAGAGAGGCTGAAATAATCTCATGGGTGGCGGCAACGGAAAAGGGACCTGCCATGAGTAACTACTGAAGAGAAAAAACCAAATCAGGAAAGAAACAATTTATGATAAGTCAAAGGAAACTCATTACTTTTCGAAGCGAGATCGGGATGCCTTAGAACACGCACATATAAAGTCAGATATAAGAAGGAAGAAGCATGTGCTTGCTGTGGTAAAGCTAGGGAAACTATGGTGCATGTTTTATTGGAATATGAATACGTCTACCCAGCGGTCGATCTACATTTATACTGTATATAAACTGGAGTCATTTAGCTGTGCTGATGCTGTTTGCCGTGTGTTTTGCATCAGTGCCTCGTGACATCAGCTGTATTGCGTGTTTTCACTGAAGGCTGACTACCACAATGGCGGGATCTTCGTTCGCCGGCTTCGTTGTTCTCGGTGCGTCTTTGTACGTCGCATGTTTGGATAACACTGGCCTCCTAAAAGCCCTATGAAACACAGAACCTCTTAAAAACCTCTTGAAACGGCTAAAGCGGCTATAGACGTCTTCGGCTATATTAAGACTGAAAAAAAAATTTCTTTTAAACATAACCCAAGTACCTGGATTATGCTAGTATATAATCCATCTACGGTAAAACCCACTACTGGTGTCACCATTCTATTTTGGTAAACACATTCAGAACGTCTAGCTCAAGAACGTTTCTCGATCTTTTTGTCTAAAAGTGCATAAAACGCCAAACGCCGTGTTAAAAGTGCGGTTACCGTCGGCCATCGGCGTTAACGAATAAAAGACGCCAGAGACAAATCGAACTCCCAGGAAGCAACATAATAAGTTAGATTTAATGCTAAATAATTTCACACCAGAACTTCAACAATCAAGGGCGTGTTATTGTTTTCTATCGGAGCGCACACACAACGCCTGGAAACCATTGCTGTATGCTCGCGCAGCAGGTACTGACAGCAGCAGGAACGAAATGCCGGTGTCGAAGTGACCACAGTGGTCTCAGAGCTACCACGCTGCGATCACTTCGGCGGCATTCAAGTAGACACGCTCCAAATTTGACAGGCATCTCCTTCCATGCTGGAAACACTGGGATGCAGGACGTTCGAAAAAACGGCCACTACCACCCGCCATGCCTCGGTCGTGGGTTCGTTATGCCAGTTGTGCGTCATTCTAAGCCGTTCTATACATTTATACTGGATATTAACTGGAGTCATTTGGCTGTGCTGATGCTGTTTGCCGTGTCTTTTGCATCAGTGCCTCGTGACATCAGCTGTATTGTGTGTTTTCGCCGATGGCTTACTACCACAATGGCGGGATCTGCGTTCGCCGCCTTCGCTGTTCTCGGTGTACCTTTGTACGTCGCATGTTCGGATAACACTTTTCCCGGTAAGTGAAATACTTTGCACTTCGTTTTTCGTCAACAATGTGAATATTTTTAGGTGTTACCCGCGACAATTCATGATGGATGGGCCCATCTGCCCTGCGGGTTTCGTCCTCTTTACTTTTATACGAGGCTTCTGCTTGTTAGTATTTGTGGTTAACGGAGCACGAATCAACTGAAGGGTGTGCATTCCATAAGGACGCGCTGGCTGTAATCCTGAACCAGAGTGAACTCGCCCTATTTTGTGTACTTTGTTCTTGCATGGGTTACAGCGTTGCGTGCGCGCGCTTGTCAGTGACTATGCAGTTTGTAGCGTTCACACTTATAGCAACACAAAAGTATAACTGCAATGTTTACTTCATCTTTACAATTCGAAATGCAGTCGTCTGCTGATGTACAAATTTCACTTGTGTTTTGTTCTAATTAAGCAGCAAAACTGTTAGCTTAGTAGGTGGCTGAATTAACGTACACTCGCCAACTGAAAAAAATCAAAACACAGATTGACGTTTCGGCGCCCAATACGGGTGCCTTGTTCACAATGACCGAATGCATGATAGTCTTTATTATATATGCATCGGAAGACGTAATGCGCTTGTGTACAACTCAGGGAAGGCTCCCCGTGTCCGATTTATCGTGTTAGTAGTAGACTGCAGTGTATGCAGAATGATTTAAGGAGCAATGGGGATGATAATTTTTTCTCTCTTTCGATGATAGAAGCCGAATGCCAGTTAATACTCTGTCCAGTCTTTTCGTGATGCTCTGCCAAGGCGCTAGAAACCATGTGTCCTTTGGTTACATCATTGCGGTGCTGCTGTAGCTTTCTTTTAACGTTCCCCGTCTCGCCTACGAAGCACGCCTGGCAGTCCTGGCAAGAAGCTTTGTAGATGACGCCCGGACATTTTTGGGCAAACGTTGGCATGATATCAGCATACAATACAGATCTTGTTTTATTTACCAAAAAAGCACTAATCGACCAATGAGGCTGTACTACACTATTCCCATGGTTCACATCTGGAAAAATTACCTGTGCATCACTCTATTCGAAAACATAAACTTTTTTTCTTATGTCTGTGCCCCGGTTTAATATAACTTGTAACTGTGGGCAAACCTCGTGTTACTGTAACAGCTGCCTCAAAAACTTGAGGGAATGTCTAATAGAAGTCTTCAGTTGCTCTTGTCAAGCTGTTCATTAGCCAACTTTTAGCGTAACATTAGCAGGGCTTACTGAAGTACTTCTAGACGTCCATGGCTACAAAATGTATTGATAAATGCAGCTACTAGGCTTTTGAATTACCCGTTCAAGACATCCTTTAGACATCAAATAGCTGCTTCCGTGTTTCGTGGGCTTGGATTCAGCGAGAGCAGTGGAAAAGTAAACATGTCCGCAATAGGGATTAGTAAGAGGCGATTGGAGGATTGGTGGAAGTAGGGAAACGACAAAAAATGGAGACGTTTTTTTGTTTAACCTAGGTATGACATTAGGCAGTATACTAGCACGAGCTTGGTGGTGCAACCCACCACTCCGTCCGTCCGTCCGTCCGTCCATACATACATACATACATACATACATACATACATACATACATACATACATACATACATACATACATACATACTATCGTGAGCAATATGAGCAGGAACACGCGAGCGCGTGGCAATTGCCTCGAAACCGACGTGGGGCGATGCGTTGCGGCCGCTGTAGGAAACAAAGTGGAAAGGGCGCCGCGGTTCCGCCAACTGTCGGCACTCCCGCCTCACTAGCGTTGCTGCGTAACGGCACCGGATTGCATGTCACCGGGCGCTAGCGATGATAAGGCGGTTATGGCATGCAGAGCGTGGACCGCGCTGTCTGTAGTTCAGCGCAAAATACCGCTGTTAACCTTTTTTGTTCCTTTTTTCTTTGTCTGAGTGTGCGTATGTGGAGCGGTCAGACCCGATTCTTAGATATTTGCAAGCATGCGACAGGGAATATTTTCTGGCCGACTTCTTAAAAGGTCTATCGTAAGGCCAGTCGCACCTTTCATGGAAACGTTCGAATCTTTGATGAACAAGAAAAGAAGTAAAAACGCTACGTCATGGCCGACGCGCATCTTTAATTTCTTTTTCGTGGCAAATGCTTATAAGGGAGACCACGACTGCCCGCGGTTAGAAGTGCGTTTCAGCGTCCTGCGATGTCTCGAGTGCCGTTGAATAAGCGGGAAGAAGTCGTTGAGTTGTGGAAGAAAGCTTACTCGCAGCGAAACATTGCTGCCTTGACGGGCTGCCGGTTGAACACAGTCAACAGGATAGTGCAGGCGTACCGAGATGAAGGACGCATTAAGGATGCGCCGCACGAGAGGCGACCTCGCGCCACGTCGGCGGCTCAAGACCTACAAATTGTTGCTGCAGTCAACGAGAAGCCATTTCTAAATGCGAAGGAGGTGCGCAGTACTCTTGCCCTGGAACATGTAAGCGACAGCACGGTGCGGCGAAGGCTAAGGGAAGCCGCCCTCCGTAGTCGTATCGCTGCTCAGAAGCCCCTTCTCACAGTTGCCAACAAGACTGCTCGCCTAAAGTTTGCTGTCGATCACCGCAGCTGGAAGGTCGAGGATTGGAAATATGTCATCTTCTCTGATGAATCTACGTTCTCAAGCCGCTGGGACCAGCAGAGAAGAGTGTGGCGCATGAAGAATACGCGCTTCTCTCCGCAGAACGTCAAGCAGGTGGCCGCAAGTGGACGCACGTCAGTAAACGTGTGGGCGGCTATTTCGCGGGATGGCCTAAGTCCCATTGTAAGAATCCCTGAGAGATTTACGAGTTCTGCATATTGCACATTGCTGGAGCATGAGATGATCCCCTATGCACTGAGTGGTCCACACCCGGATGGGTATTATCTATTCCAGCAGGACTTGTCTCCCGTTCACACAGCAAAGGTCGTGGCACGTCTTTTAGGCGAACTAGGGGTAAGGAGCTTGGAGTGGTGTGCGAAGGGTGCAGACATGAACATCATAGAACATGTTTGGGCACGTATGAAGGCTAACCTTTCAAGACTCTCCTTGGACTCGACGACCAGTGATGAACTGTGGGAAGCCATAAAGCGCGAGTGGAAACATCTTCAAGATGACAAAGCCTTCATCGAGGCTCTCTACGTGTCTCTGCCAAAAAGAATGGAGGCCGTCATTCAAGCAGGCGGAGCCATGACCCGTTATTAACGCATGAAGCCTGCAAGGAAAGGTCAAGCTGTAACACTGATGTATTGGGATACTTTTTGTGTGGATGAAAATTTTGTTACCATTAAGCAATCGTCTAATAAAACCTTTAAATTCACTGCTGCGTACAACTTTTCTTTGTTCACAATAACCGAGACATAGAAAAACACGCATAACAAAACAACCCTGCTTTTTCCTGCGTGCGAGCGCTATTACAGGCGCCACAGTATCACGCCGGTATCATTGCGATACATTCCGCAAGTATGATAAAAAGAGAGCTAGAGATATTTTGCGCTCAACTACAGACAGCACGGTCCACGCTCTGCATGACATAACCGCCTTATCATCGCTAGCGCCCGGTGACACGCAATCAGCTGCCATTACGCAGTAACGCTAGTGAGGCGGGAGTGCCGACAGTTGGCGGAACCGCGGCGCCCTTTCCACTTTGTTTCCTACAGCGGCCGCAACGCATCGCCCCACGTCGGTTTCGAAGCTATTTCCCACGCGCTCGCGTGTTCCTGCTCATATTGCTCACGATAGTACATACATACATACATACATACATACATACATACGTCCGTCCGTCCGTCCGTCCGTCCGTCCGTCCGTCCGTCCGTCCATCCATCCATCTATCCATTGCATGAGTTGCAAGTACAGCGTTTCAAACAGGATAGGAATGATGTCCAGTAAAGGGATTTTGCCCAAACTTTGTCCTTCGGGCTTTGGGGCACCGGCTCGTGCAAGGCAAGAAATGCCGCCACCAAACGACCACCACCCCAGAAGACAAAGTTCCCTACCACGAAGGACTTTTCCCCGCTTAGCACGACCCTTCCGTCTACCACTACATGGGCTTCCAAGGTTGCCAAGACGAACACCATGGCCTCCCAGGACTCGGAGGTGAAGGCTCTGCGGGATGAGGTAAGGCACCTCAAGGCAGCCCTCTCTACCTCCACTCCTGCTCTACCCCCCAACTCCACCATCCCCATCTTCTTCATCCACCCCATCCGACCAACCTCCTCAGAAAAAGAGGAGGCCTGACGAGAGCCCAGTCCAACCTATAGACCTGGAAGTCAAATTTCAGGACCTCGCCCAAAACCTAGAAGCCAAGTTCACAGAGCGCATTACTGCGCAGGTCACTGCACAGTGCCAGACTATGATTGAAGCTACCATAACCGGTATAATGGATAGGGTCATATCTAGCATTATGGCCAAGGTTGATGAGCGTTTAGCTAACCTTATGCCTGGACTCTCAGCGGCCTCTTCTCCCGCAGTCCCACCTTCTGCACTCCTCCTTCTCCCCGCCACCCTTCAACATGGCTCCTCCGAGGCACCATAATTCCTTACAAAATATTCAATGGAATTGCAGGGGCTTCTGGCGAAAGCGCGACCCTCTGCAGCAGATTATCGCCAATTCTTTGTCCCCACCAGACATTATCGCCATCTAGGATGCTAATGTTTGCAGGCAACTGCCAGGATACGCTGTTATCCCCTCTGACTCCACTGATCTTCCTCGGGTGGTTACACACGTCTGTAACAACTTGCATTACGCGGAGCGCGACGTTACCTCCCCTATTGCTCACACCTTCATCGAAATTTTACCCCACACCCCTGCACAATCTCCCCTGTTCATGCTTAACTGCTATCTTCTCCCACGACAGCCGATTAACCTACTTGCTCCACTCCTCAAATCCTTAACCCAAATGGCCGGATCAAACCCCCTACTGGTTGCCGGTGACTTTAACTGCGCTCACGCGGACTGGGGCTATCGACGCACCAACCACAGAGGCACAGTTTTATACAATAATACGCTATTACTTCACTTGACCATCTTTAATGATTTTAGCCTACCGACACGGGTTGGTAACGGTGTTACTGCCGATACTAGCCCAGACGCGCTTGGTAGAAACTTGGCTCACCTACAGCGGGAAAGAACGCAAGCCACACTAGGCAGCGACCACCACTTGATTCTCATAGCGGTGAACTATCGCCGACCTCAGCGCAAATTTACCGCTAGGCACACTAATTGGGATCAGCTCCGTAAATTTAGGCAAGCGCAGCCAGCACAGGGCCCCTTCGACCTAGACACCTGGACTACTCACTTACAGAAAGACATTCGCCAACATACCCAAACGCTGCATACTACCCCAGACACCCCTGTTGTCAACAGTAAGCTCGCCCACCTTCTTGAAGCTCAAGAGAACATAACGCAAAGGGGGAGAACTCAAAAGCACAACAGGAAACTGAAACTCAAACTCACCCAGCTTCAATCCCAAATAGAACATCATAGTGCCACTCTTTGCAAAGCTAATTGGGCTCAAGTTTCTGACGGCCTCCGAGGCAATCTCTCCATAACCCGCGCTTGGCACCTGTTACGCCACATGCTCGATCCCACGCAATCTAAAACTCAGACGCGTCTTAGCATTCGCCGCCTAACTCATAACCATCGGCAGGACACCGACGCCTTCCTCGCGCAGGTGAAATGCACCTATACCACCCCAGGTCCTCCTCGCAAACATCCCGAGTACACGGGCTCACCCCAACCACAGCTTGACGCTCCTATTACAGAATCTGAATTTCGCGCAGCCCTATTGAAATTGCGCAATACCACACCCGGGGAAGATCAAATTACCAATGCTGCCATCCGAAATCTTGATGATGTCTCCACATCTGACCTCGTTACCTACCTTAACGAATGCTGGGAGGCAGGTACCCTCCCTGCCTCCTGGAAGCATGGAAATATTATATTTATCCCCAAACCCTACAAGCCCATCACCCTCGAGAACATCCGCCCCATTTCTCTTACATCTTGTCTCGGCAAGACCTTTGAGCACATAATCCTTGCCCGACTGACAACGTACATGGAAGAAAATCACCTTTTCCCCCGCAGTATGGCGGGCTTTCGTGCGCATCTATCTGCGCAGGATGCCCTACTTCAAATTACGCACGATGTGCTTGATGATACTATCCCCCATCTTACTAAAGCCATCCTGGCGGTTGACCTCATTAAGGCATTTGACATAATTCGACACGCTGCCGTCTTGCGGGAACTGCAGGAACTACAGGTAGGCCCTAAGACCTACAACTACGTTCGCGCCTTCCTCTCTGGCCGCAATGCCTCCTTGCACATTGGTCAGCTCAGCACACCCTCTTATACACTCCGTGAATTTGGAACCCCGCAAGGCGCGGTCCTCTCCCCCCTTCTATTTAACATTGCTCTCATCCCCTTAGCCCAGAAGCTCAATCTCGTCCCACACTTAACACATACTCTGTACGCTGATGATATTACCGCATGAACCACTCATGGCTCAGACGGGGAAATTGAGGAAACGCTTCAATTAGCAGTCGACACGATATCCGCTCACGTATCATCTATCGGACTCGAGTGTTCCCCCTCTGAGTCCGCGCTCCTCCTAATTAGACCAAAATCTGCCGCTAACTCACCCATCCAAATCACTTTACAAGGATCCCCTATCCCCATCACTCCCCCCCTGCGCATCCTTGGCCTCTACCTGCAGGATTCCGGACGCAATGACCATACCCTTAAAACACTCAAGGCATCCACGCAATCAGTGTTGCAGCTTCTACGCCGCGTATCTTTCCTGCACAATGGTTTAGACGAAGCAGACAACATGAAAGTTGTACATGCTTTTACGCTTAGCCGCATTCTGTACGCCGCTCCATATCTCAAGCTGAACTGCACGGAAACCGAGCGCGTGAACGCCATGGTCCGCCTTGCAACTAAGGCAGCCCTCAACCTACCGCGCAGTACTAGCACAGCCAAACTCCTTGCACTAGGCATGCATAACACGCTTCCTGAACTAGTTGAGGCGCACCTTCAGACGCAGTATTTAAGACTTGCCGTGAGTGCACTGGCCGCCATATCCTCGCCTCCCTTCATTTTAATATACCCGCTAGTCAGTCAACCCTCATGGCCATTCCTCGACACATTCATACACCCCTTGTAGTGAAACCCCTTCCTCGAAACGTCCATCCCCAGTATCACATCTCTCGCCGCGTAGCTCGCGCAAATGCCCTCCACAAGTATTACGGACAAGTCGAGAAAGCCATCTGGGTAGACGCCCCATGTACAACGCATGAAGCTGTAGCAGTTGCTTACAACCCAACCTTACCCCGACCCCTAACTCACCATCTTCCCTCGGGCTCTACACCTGAGGAAGCAGAGGAGACCGACATCGCCTTAGCCCTTGCCCTTTCGGATGCTGAATACATCTTTAGCGATTCAAAGACTGCTTTGTCCAACTTTGCCAGAGGCAGAATTCACAACCCTGCCTGGAACTTGTTGAACATCCCCACCCAGAATTTACCACGCAGGATAGAGATCCGGTGGGTGCCGGCTCACTCTAGGAACCCCGGAAACGAGGCTGCCGATAAATTGGCCCGAGGTTTAATTTGCCGGGCTCAGGACAGCCTCGATCCGAGTTTCTCGAGGGAGCGGGTGCACAGCTTTGCGGAGCTCACGCAAATACCCCGTTTGGACCGTCGGACTTACCCTCCTCCCCACCCCTCCCTGACGCACTCCCAACAGATCCTCTGGAGACGCCTCCGGACCCGCTCTCTCCCATCCCCTCAGCTTCTATCCCACTATTGTGGCATCTCCCCTACATGCTTCCTATGCGGAGACCCTCACGCCACACTCTCCCACATCCTTTTTGGCTGCCCTGCCGATCCTCCCCCGCAGGGTCAGCCCGCCATCTCAAGCTGGGAGGACTGGGAGGTCCTGCTCTCGTCTACGGACCCGACATCGCAGCTTACTGCGGTGGCTCGGGCTGCCGACGTCATGAACAAAAGGAGCATGAACGTCTCGACGTAGTGCGAGACCGTGTGGTGGTCCAGGGACCCAGAGGAGTCCAAACCCACTTGCCATGAATAAAGTTTTTCTGTCAGTCTGTCTGTCTGTCAGTCTGTCTGTCTGTCGGTCGGTCGGTCGGTCGGTCGGTCGGTCGGTCGGTCCGTCGGTCCGTCCGTCCGTCCGTCCGTCCGTCCGTCCGCCCGTCTGTCTGTCTGTGTCTGTCTGTGTCTGTCTGTGTCTGTCTGTGTCTGTCTGTGTCTGTCTGTCTGTCTGTCTGTCTGTCTGTCGGGCTTTGAAAGGCATTGCTACTTTGGAAATCAGTCTTCTTCAACGACATACTGGGTTATAAACGGAACCGTCCACAATTGATAGGCACGTGCTCGGTGACGAATCGCCGTGCTACCTTCAGAAAACGACGTGTTCTTGGAAATTTAGAAATGTAAAGCGCAGCAAATGACGTTACAACGACGTTTGTAGAAATAAGCACGAAGATCAGACATGTACTACCCATCATTCCAATGGTAGCAGGTAACAGCGGAACGATGGTGATGATAATGGTAATGATTATTTATTGGCATTCCCTTTCAAACCGTGACAAATAACCAACTATGAGAAATAGTACCGCTACTTATGCCTGCAACGAATGTGGTTGTATCAATCTCTTCCCTGCTTTTTTTTTCCCCACCAAAGCTCTAAAGGTATCTTGCTTATCTCGACTGCTTACAGGTTGATGCTTCCGCCCACTTTAAATCCAAGCGTTTGTGGAAAGTGTACGCTAACCTACGGGTCTCTCTGGGTGAACGATCGCAGGGCCGCTGTTCCCTCTAGTGATCATTGTAGAAAGCTATGGCCATGCCGGTCACGGCTCGCGCAAGACATATCTTTTACAGCGCATCTACCCGCCGTCCCAGTGTCGTCTGCTGACCTGCACACTGCAGAGTAGCCCCTGGTACACTTCGTTTCCCTTGCCGAAGGCGACTCTCGTGGCCTCGAAGAGCTCGTTGCTGGTCAGCGCGCCGATCTGCTGGACGAACCACCAGACGGTGTGGTAGAGCAGCTCCCGGGCCGTCAACTTGGCCGAGGTCACGTTCATGGCGCCCAGGAGCCCGGTCGAGCTGACGTACACGGCATGGTGCTGCCCGATGTTCCAGTCGCCCACCTTGGACGCCGCCGCTGCCCAGGCGGTGCCGTCGAACTTGGGGGCGAATTCGGACAGATTGGAGAGCGAACCGATCAGGGGCACCGGGTGCGGTTCGCTGTCGGCCACGCTCAGCCACCTCAGCACATTGGTCTGAAAACATTTGAAATGCTTACGAAACTGCGGTGCATGCTTCGCAGAGGACGCCATAGACCGTGCGCAGTACCATAGCACACTCACGCACTCGCTCTCAATCCAACGAAATCCGCGCGCCTAATTGGCTCATTCGTGTGAGCATGCGGAATCTAACCAATGGGGACTCACGTATTTCAATGATCTTCGGCTTCAGTGGTCGTTAGAGGTGTGGCGTGAGACTCCGGTACCCCGCACTAACTCGCTAACTAGCGCGTACAATAGCGAAATCAAGCACTGAACGTGTAACGCAAAGACGTGCTCTTTCTACGCCTAGCCTACTCAAGCATAAAGAAAAAAGTACTTTCGACTGCAGCTTTCGTCCTGAAAGCGCAGAAATGCTCGCAGAAGCATCATGAATGTTTCTGCCTACGGCGCTCATCTGTCTATACCAGCCTTCCGCCTGGAGTAACTTCACGTCTTTCTTGTGATGGCATGCAGTGGCGCACAGAAGGGAAAGATTCACAGGCGCCACCTATTGGTGCCTCTCGCTGTTTATGCTGTCACTCAGTGAAGGTGGGCTGACCCGAAAGTTCGAATTGCTATTGGAGTCGTGCGTTGTGCGCAGAAAGCTTCCCCTAATCGTGTCTCTAGCAGCGATAGAAGCTTGCAGTGGTCCTACGCAATGTACTAAATTTTCTTTTCATAGTCATTAATTTACTTTGTTTACAGGAAACCTCCCAGAAAAACTTGACGTGAATCCGAGCATTTTTTATGTGCTTTTAGTCTTTGCACCATCGGCCATTTTTTGTACCATCGCTCCGTCACACCGCCACCGACGACGCCGGATTTTCGAGTAATTGCGCATATAATGATTTTGCATTAAAAAAAATAACCTCAAAGCGTCCACTGTTCTGTTTTTGTTAAGATAAACGAATGAAAAGCTCTTGCCAAATACAAGAAACATCCAGCAGCGTCAGCGCCCATTGCTGAAATCTGATGAATCAGCTAGAGACCACTTATATATGGAAATACGTGCGTGACCTTGCCGATCCCTATTGACTAATCGACTTCTCGTCGTTCTCATACGTACTACAGGAGTAAAGTATAAAGGTTACGACTGGGCTACTACAGACGTATATTGCGTGTGGTAACATGTATCGAAACCTGTTACCCGATGCCGTAGCTCTCCCCTCAAACGAGCAAACCTAGAGGCGGTCAAAAGAACGAACACATCAAAACAGCGACGTTTATGACTCATAAATTATGATTTGATGGACGTTAGAGGCGGCACTAGGGGTTACCGGATTAAAAGTGTACAAATGGGCCACGTTGTGTCATATCAGGAGTCAGTCAGATGCCACAAATAGAGACAGACATAATTTCACACGCGTTTCCTTTGACGCGAATTAGACAGTAACCCTCACCAAGCACAGATTCGCTTCTTTCACTCTGTTCAAAGGACACAAAACCGGCAGCGCTAAACCAGCTGGGACTAATAAAGTACCTTTTGGCAATTATTTTTGTTAACGTTGTGGTAAGAGGTTCATGACTGGACGAGAAAAGAAAATTAATACCAAATTTATACTTTTCGAAGTTCGGCGCGAACCCCCAGCGCCGGTACGTTAGGGTGACGTCACGAATTTCAAACAATCTTTTCTCCTTCAGGCAGTTGCGAGGAAGCAGAGAGTTTTCAAATGCTTGCAGCGTTCGGTTTTTTGGCTCGTTTAGAAACAATGTAGTCCATCTTTTACCGAGAAAAAGTACAATTACTTACTGCGCTAACTACCACAATAAGTATCGCCTTCCTGTCATTGTAGTTCAACTTACATCGTTGCGATAATAATTACACGGACGCTCGAAGCGCCGCCATTTGTGCCGTCGGCGTCGGCGTTGTTGTGCTGTCCTGCTATCGACGATGCGTGGCACGGCCCGCGCGCTATGGATTCGCAGGCGTCCATAGAAAACAAAGTGGCGTTCGGCTCGTACACAGCGACGTAGCCAAGCGCGGCGTTCCACGACGCTCCGCCTAATTAATCGGCTCTGCCCGGAGCCGGGGAAGGGGGGTCAAACGCCCTGCATCCCACTGCTCGCGTGAGCGCTTGTGGCTCGCACACGTTATCAGCACTCCTCCTTATCGAGGCGTGTGTGTGCATACCACACCATGGTGAACCATCGGGCTAGATTTCTTTGGCAACGCTGACCCAACGCCGCGTTCCACCAAGGTGCGACAGCTGCAATGCCCGCCGGCTGCCACGTTTTCACATCACGCCAGCGTTCTGAAACGCCTTCAATGCCACGCTAAACCTTTCTGTCGCTTTTTTTTTTTCTCAATGTTTTGCCTTTAGCGTGCCTTCAGTGTTGTGCCAAGTGTTGCCGCATGTTCCGCTGGCCGGTCTCACCTGCACCGTCACGCTCTCGTTCCTCAAAAACTTCAGGTAAGAAGCGGGAACTGAGGAAGCCCCTTTGTCGTAGACCACCGCGATGAACCGCTCCACGTAGTTTGTGTACAGCCTGAGCCGCCCGTGGAGTTGGCGCCAGAAGGACACCAGTGGCTCCGGCTTTATGAGGATGAAGTTTGGGTACCCGCTGGTCCTGATTAGGTCGAACTGGAACCAGAGCGGGACGAGCCACTTGGGGGAAAGGGGGGGGGGGAGAATGGGAGGAGGAGCAGCTCAGAATTATCCCTTGTGTGAGTTCTGTCCCACGTGACCGCCCTAGCCAAGCATGCATTTGTACTCGTCTAATTCTTGTATTTATCTATGACGTATTTCTTAGTCCGAGAGCAGTCTATATTGGTTTAGTACAACCATTTATCAGTCTCCTATCAGGCAAATAGGAATTTACGTTGTCACTTCTATTAGTGAGTTTGCAGTGTGATGGTGCTTGCTGATAGACATAAATATATGTATTAGGCCCATCGTCACTTAGGATTGATACAGAAAAGGCTTTCTGGCCTTGTAAGTTACAGCAGTGGAGTAAAGTCATGCACATCTGTGCTGGGACAAATGTGCATAGTTGAATTGGAACTAAATGCCAGTTCGTTTTGATGGAGCTTCATAAGTCAGTTAATTTCAATAGGACCCAACTGGAAGCCACGGTTGAGTAACGCCGGTGAAATAACAAGTTAGATAACAATATTAGAACAGTTATAGTTTCAGTGCACAACTAAGATATCTATGTATTTTGGTATGATGAGTGGAAAGCAGCATTGAAATTTTTCGCTGTTAGAAATATTTCGTTAAACTTATTTGTGTGGAAGCAGTGACACTACTTGGTTGCCCAAATATTGCTTACACATTTACAGGATGGTCAAATTTAAGCTCTACGGAATTTTGATAACTCTAGTCATCGAGCTTCATTATTTGGAGAGTCGGACATTACTTTCTCGAAAAATCCAAACACACATTCAACTAAGTATCACAAATTCACTATTGAACTACTTAATTACTTTATGCACACATTGCAATTTACGAATTGTTTCCGGCGAGATGGCAAAGCATATCCTCTTGGAATGAATTTCCAGAATTACACCGCTTTAGGGATCTGCGCCATCAAACTCACTGTAAACATGCACTGTTGTTACCCTGACCTCTTTTTAATAAAACGCTCAGTTATGCCTCGAAGCATAGAAGTACCTGAAACGCCCGTGTATTTCGCCCCATACTTCGGAAATAAACCCTCAAAACTGGTTGAACATCTTGAAAGGGCAGCGCAATAAGACGAAGACAGAAGGCAGGAACACACAGAACAGCGCTGTGTGTTCCTGCCTTCTGTCTTCGTCTTATTGCGCTGCCCCTTCAAGATGTTCAACCAGTACCAACTGGCCCAAATGTCGATTCTTCCTCAAGACTGGTTTCATCCTTTACATATAATTCTACATAGGATGAAAGTAGCGTAAACATGGATTCTTCTTGGGAGGGGGGGGGGCGACAAATCGCCACCTACCCTGCTTGACAAAATCAGGTTTTACGTTACCTACCGGAGACTAGCACTTTGACTAAATCTTCTTTGTCTTTCCCCGTTTTCATTAAAACCTCGCCTACTCTGTAACAGCCCTGGCTCTGCCGGTATCTTCCTTGCCTTTTTGCACCACTGCTCTAAAGGCCTCTTCCCTATGTCGACTGCTGGCCAGTTAATACGCCTTCATCTGCCTTGAACCCCAGCCCTTCTGGAAGGTGGACGCTTCCCACGGGTCGCGGTGGACCAGTGTCTTGGCATTCCACTGCGATGTGCCGAGCCGCGACTGGAACCTTTTGCTGCAGCAGACGCATGCCGCATCCCGTTGCGGATGCATGTGCTCCCAGCAGGTTACTGCCCACGCGCAGTCATCTCCGGTCCCAAATGACAGGGCACTGAGATTTCTGTGTGTTATCGCATACAGACTCTGTTTCGATGTCTTTCTTGTCGTGTTTGTGAATCTCCGTAGACTTGCAGGTTTCCAACCTGTGCACCCAATTTACCCCTAAATCTTTCTCTCATTCTTTTCGCATAAAAAGAAAAGGAAGTCGCGTGTCGCATAACTAACTTGTCTCTGAACTTTCTATAACGCCTCCCCTCGTGAGCCAAATGGGACTGATACGTCGACCCCCCTCCCCCCCCCCTTCAACCTCCAGCTACACTCCCCCACCACCACTACGGCAATTCGAAGTGCGCGCACTACCTTTCCGCTGAAGATGACAAGTGCTTCGAGCAGCTGCGCATAGGTGACGGTGCGCTCTGCACGTCCTCCGAGAAAGTTGACCTCGCGGCTCAAGAATTCCTTGAACGCCTCAACGCCGTCGGAGTCCCGGTCCGGCCTCGCGGTATAGCAGAGCGCCATGAACTCGGCGGGCCGGTCCTCCAAGGTCGTGTTGCCGTCGGAACCGGCGGGCTTCATCCGAGTCAAATCCAGCAACGAGGCCATGAGCAGCTACGTTTCGGTAACACGGCCGGTTTCTCACAGACGAAATACGCTACGGCATAGACGTGATTTTCTGGAGGTGTTGAAACAACGCCGCCTTGGGCTGCTAACACTGCCATGTCGCAACGCGTAAATTTCGAATGCGCAGTACTGCCGTGTGATTCGCGGGCTTGAAAGTGGTTTGCGCTGCTGCACTGGGTGTTTCACAACGACGCTAAATATTGTACGTCGATGCGCCCAAAGCTGAGACAAATCACGTTTAACCTTCCAAGATGGCGACCCCAATGAATAAAGAAAAACAAGGAGCAGTTTCAGAAGCAAAAGAAGGAGGGGGGGGCTCTCACGCTAATGTTGATTGTGAGAGTAAATTCATGCACATCCTATGTTGCAGGATACATGCATTAACGACGGTAGCCATTCAGCTTTGTGCTTGTAAGGACCAAGATGTGGCATATACACACATAGTCCACAAAAATATGGTAGGTGACCCTCATCTTTGACTTGGGTGTCTCTTAGTGGCACTCGCACCTCGGCGTTAATGTGCATTAGGTTTAGTTTAGGCGAGCGCAACGCACGAACCGAACTCGGAGGCAACTGTTTTTCATTAATTAGCCAGTTGAATTAATTAGCCACATTCTTGTGCGTGATGTCACTAGCAACATCATTACTCCCGATTTCTACTACGGGGTTTCCAGGAATTTCTCCAAAGTCATGCTCACGTGGCGGGTCTCAAGTCTTCGATTCTGTGCTTTGTTGTGCGGTAATCAGTGATTTCTAGTTAATTCTAACTATTAGTTACACTTCAGTAACTGAACTTGTAACTAATCTTATGCTCTGATATCACATCTAAAAGGAAACCCGTGAATTTCATACTGTCCTATTTTTTCAAATATGTTGTCATTTATATTGAATTTCGTCCCCAGTCATCTCAGTGATTTCTAATTAATTATAACAATTGCAGACACTTCAGTAACTCAAGTTTAAGTAAACTTATGCTCAGGTATCGTATTTATAATGAAACCCATGAATTTTGTACTGTAATAATTTCTCTTTCAACTTTTTTATTTATTTTGAATTTCTTCCCCGGTCATCTCAGGAGGCGAACAGGAAGTGCTGCGCAAGAAACAACAGTGACATTCAATGCTCGTGCCACTAATAACTGAAGCTAATGTTGTTGTCGCACCTTCCATGGGAGCGATTATCTCGAAATTGGTGTCATCCTTACAGTTCGTTCCAAGCGCGACCTCCAGGTATGCCCTTTCATTTCGGCAGTCATCTGCGTCTTATGTTTGCGCGCTTCGTAATCGCGCCGCTCCCACCCTTGACGGCTTTCAGCGTCCTTTGAAAACAAGTCTAGAGTTTACCGCCAGGAACCTTTCTAATCGAGCGCATTGCATGGTTTGCCAAGCTCCCTTTTGCCCACTTAATCAGAAGTAGAATATAATCTTAAACGATCGCAAGCAATCAAGAGACGAAGGGGGGGACAAAAAAAATATAACCTGTGGTACTAACGTGCCAAAGGTTCCATCTGAGTGTGTGGTGCATCGCAGTGGGGAAGTCCGAAATAATGTTGAACACCTGGCTTTCCATAAGGTTCACCTAAATCTTAGCTACACGAGTGTTTTCCTGCATTTATCCCCCGCCTAAGTGAGCCTGCCTCGAACTCGGAAGTGCGACGCTACACACACTGAGTCACCGCAGCAGGTAAAATAGGCCAAGGCAAGTGATTGTGTTCCTTCGTGTGTGTTTATATTACAGCCGTATAATGAAGAACCACACTAGCTGTAAAAGTGAAACATCGCCTGTTTTATTTCAATCCGACACAATTTCTCCACGGCTCCTTGTGTCACGTAGTGCAATTAGTCAGCTCACGTGTGTATGTATGTTTATTGATGAGCCTGCACCCTAACTAAATCAGTGCCTACCTTTTCGTCGTCAATGTGCTTTCCTTTATTTTTACGCGTGTTCTATTCGCGGCAAATATGCGTTTAAACAAACGCTAACTAGGCGAAGAAGCAGTTCTCTTGAAGCACATTGTCGAGCGCAGTTGCGTAAGCGTGTCCTACGAAAAAGGGACAGTGGCGATATGTGGGCTTGTTGGCCCTAGCTTCTTCATCTCCAAACGAGCCAATCGCTGCTCCAACAGGGACCAAGAAAACGAGAAGGTAACCGCAAAGAAGGACGAGCCTTCTCGCGGTCCTTGTTCCCAGTCCGCGCTACAACTACGAACAGGGTCGGAGCACAACGCTTGCTTGAACATCAACTGCTCGGCGTGCTCCCTTCGCTTAACGTTAAGCGTATTGTGTTTTTCTCTTCCTGTTTTTTTTTAGAGAGAAACGTCATGGGCAAAGGACGCAGCACCTGTTCGGTGAACGAGTGCACGGTCAGCAGTTGCTTCTCCCACGCCGAGCACACGAAAGTGCCGAAGTCGTCACACGGATTGGCGGCCGCCGGATCGGTCGAGAAGAGTGTCTTCGCGTGCGCCACGCAGTCGGCCGTCTCGCACACAGGGTAGGGCCCCGGACTGGTGGTCTTCTCGGGCGCGGGCCCACTCGGCCGCGATGACATCAGCAGCACGAACACCGCAGTGACTACGACGGCGAGCAGGCCCGCGACGAGCGCGATCTTGAGGATGAGCGGCTTCTGCGAGAGCGCGTAGCGAACGCAAGCTCGCGCGAAGTGCGACAAAACTGCGCGCACGGTTGGCCTGCGGGGCATGCGTGACGAGAGCGCCTTTACAACGAACGCCTCTGCGACGAAATGACCTGAATAACGAAGTGGGAAAAAATTACGTCCTGTGCGATATTGTGAGCTGCGCGGGCGCGACCTTTACAACGAAGTGACCTCTATAACGAAATATTTTCAGTGAGCCGAAGCTCTTCGTTATAAAGGCGTTAGGTTGTATACCCTTTCGCTGTATACAAACACGGGCCTTGGACGCCTTCCGGTTTTTCTCACTGGCGTGACCCGTTAAATTTAGCGAGTATAAGGAAAAAAGACTTGAGTAGCAGGAGTGCATTAGAACAGAAGTCTGCAGATTTTCAACAGCTTTCCATATTTAGAGTTTGCCATAAGGTATATAAAATAATTATAAGTCTTCAAGCAGCCTGCGCCTTTATTTTATCTCAAAATGTAAAAAGAAACTTTCTGTACATCGAAACAGCTTAACGCGCTTCTTGTTCCGGCACCGTAAACTGATAAGACGCGTGGCCCGAAGTTTCTTGGGGCAGCAGAAACTTCCTTGCAAGCTGTAGGGCCAAACTCGCTCGTTTAGGCGTTCGTTCGAACCGACTCGCTAGCATTTCCGTGAACTCGACGACCAAAAATCTGACTCTTCCCGAGTTTATTGGGTTGGCGTAAACGCAGCACGCGTGGCTCTACAGAGACGCAACCGCTTTGCGAATCGCATGTCAATGTGGGAACGCAAGGGTGTAAAGTCAGGCAGGCCTAAAAACAACAAATTGTCCCCTTTTTTCTTGCGATTTTAATGCGATTAGCATTCTTAGGGTACTTCACTCATCTTTTTTTTTTTTGGGGGGGGGGGGGGGGCTGTCGGGCTGGCTCTCTAACCGTTTTCCGGCCAACATGGGTTTGGTCCCATTGTCTAATTGGTAGAGCGACAAGCTGCTTTCTTGAGAGGAACAGGGTTCGAAACCAACCGTCGGACCAACTTGGGTCGCTCGGCACGTGACATTGGTTATGTGCCACTCTTCAATGAGCAAACCTGACGCCAATCTGGGACTGGAAACACGCGAACTCGAATCACTGAGCATGTGGAGCTGGGTTGTGTGCAGCTCTTCAACGAACCTGTTTTGACGCTAACTGGGATGACTCTACTCCATTTAAAAAGTAACTTGCAGCACTGCCGATGGTGCGAGTTGCACACAGGCAACGTCCTCACGCAGAGGAATCTAGTTCCCGGCGTTTGATTACTGGCGAGCAGCCAAGTACGGGGTAATTGAAAGGACACATAGACAACCGGGAGTCATCAGAAAGAAAGTTAGAGAAACAAAGGCCGCGAACTGGACGCGAATAATGGAAACAAAAACGACAATGGTGATCCACAAGAATGGGAAGAAAGAAATTAGAAGGAAAATTTTGTACCGTAACACGAAGGGAAGTTCTTCGCTATTGCCTGGCTATTTGAGGCTCCAGCTAGTTGGCGAAGGGCAAAAACATACCGGAGCAAATATTCACAACTAGATGAGCCATGGGCATGCTGCAGCCAAAAATCCGGGGACCACTCACCACACACTAATGGAATGCGAAGCGATTCACTCAGTGAGACCAGTAGGTAACCTACACCTTCCAGAAGCGCTTGGATTTGAAGTGGACGGAAGCATGAACCAGTGCTTAGTCGAGATAAGCAAGAGACGTTTAGAGGATTGGTGGAACAATAAAATAACGTTCTGTCGCTTCGAAAATGCTTTGCACGCCGTGGAGGGCAAGAGAAGTGGTTAGACGGGAGCTCGCGAAGCATACAGACGCTTTCAACGGCAATTTCGTGGGCGCCGCCATGTTTGATCACGTGCTGACGCGTATTGCTTGGTTCAGCTGCCTCCGTGTTTACAGTGAATGCGCATGACGCCCGGTGCGGCTCTTCAAACCTCTGTTTCGGTGGATATTGCGGATGGCGACTGGATGGACCGCAGCTTCAGAGAGTGCACGTAAGCGCTTTCGGTGCTCATTACGCCTCGTCCAAACAGTGCGAGCAGAATGCACGGTGATTGTACTAGGGTGGCTAGAATGGCACAGTTGGTGCGCTTTCACCACGAGACAACGTGCGGTGTTTTCACCGAGAGCGCCACCTTGTTCCTCTGGAGCAAACTGCTCGTCAGTGCGTCTTCCGATTCCCACTGATCACCTTCCCAGAACAGCCCAGGTTATGGTCCACAAAGCAAGAGCTAAGGCATCTATTACACCGGATGTTCTGAGCAAGTGGAGAGGAGCACAAGTGGAATGCCCCTACTGGCCTGCGATCAACGTCAATCTCAAACATCTGATCTGGTCCTGTCCTGCCACAGCCGACCTCAGGGACAAGTACATCCGACCACTAAAGGTGGCATCGTACGAAGGCTGGGTCGCACCGCAAGCAGATGCCACCAAAAGGATTAACGCTCTGCCGTTTTTTGCTAAGGAGGCAGGCATCCTTCCTTTCACCTGATCCCTTACGCCTACCTTAGGCTACGGGCCATCCTTTCTAAAAAAAGTTTCATTCAATGAATCAGTCAATCGATCGATCAATCTGGCCAGGGCAAGAAGCGTCAAGCGGAGCCGCACCGCCTTCGATACGTGGCGAAGCAGGGTTTAGAACGCGAGAGCTTGCTAGCTCGTAAACGGGAAGTCGAGCAGCTTTGGGCGGCGGCGATGAGCGCCGAGAAACGCGGCGAACCGCTTCACCCGTCCTCGCGGAGCGCTACAGCCTCGAGGAACACAGCGAATGTTTGGACCGCGAGCGCACACTTGTCGTGAACGCGAAGCATGTATGGGTGGCGTCTGTACGCAGTGCTCAGAATCGCCAGGCAGTGCGGGCAGAATCACTAACGTGTCATTTACGGAGTTATACAAGCACATTTACAGACACTCAGTGCAGGAAGAGGTTCGGTTCGTTGTGTAGCGAGCGCTATACACAGCGGTTTCTTTTGCGCGTACATGCTAGGCTATGCTGGAGAGCCGGAAGATTTGAGTTGAGCCGTGACCGCCCTGGAGCGCGCTTCCGATACCAGGCGCTCTCTCGAGACCGACCGGTTCTTTCTTTTTGCGTCTTTGCAGCTGGAAAGCGTCCGACTTGGCCGTGCGCTATAAAGCTTAATAATGTCGCTAAACGAGAACAGCGTTCCTCTCAAGCACCAATGAAACCTTTGTTCCTTTATGTCGATTCCTAGGGTCTGTGTGATCCACATAAGTTTTTTTTGGTAACAACCGTGTGAAGCCAGCAGAAAACGAAGCCAAGGTAAGCAGGGGAGGAATTATTTAAAATTAAGAAATAAATGAAAGTGAAAGAAAACATCGTTTGTAGCCGGTGAGAGGCCAATCGGAAATCTCCTCAAGTTGCATTCTCTGTAGCTGGAGTGGATTAGAGGTTACATGAATGAATGAATGAATGAATGAATGAATGATGCTACGGCGATGGTTGTCCTCCTTTCCTTCCCCCTCTACATTCTTTGATATTCGCGTGTGTTTACAAGTCCTAGCCTTGGGAGTTTTGACCACGCAGCTCCACTAGCACGAGTGTCGAACATCGCTCAAGCGCGGGTAGCCAGCTGGGCAATAAAACCTCGCATGCTACCTCAAGGCATCAAAAGGCTGCTAAAGTCGAAACACTCACTATGCACTATGTTAAAATAATAACGGAAAGCGATAGGCTTGATAGTTTTGCTGGGAGGAACCACGTTGAATCCGATAGAACATGCGAGCCAGTGGTACAGCGACACGCCGCGTACCCAGGAGGAAGCTTCCCCGACGCGCTGTTGCTCGGCGATGGAGAACGTGACTTCCACGCGTCTGGTGGACCTGGACTTCTTAGCCGGGTACTTGATTTCTCCAAGGCTGGCGGACCTCGCCGTCTCGCCAGTCGGGTACTTGGTTTCTCCCAGGCTGGAGGACTTCGCCATCTCACTGGTCGGGTACCTGGTTTCTCCCATGCTGGCGGACCCCACCGTTTCGCCATTGGGGTACTTGTTTTCTCCCAAGCTGGACCTGGCGTCCTCGCGGGTGGAGTACTTGACCTCTCCTGTGCTGGGCCTGTGGGCGAGTTGTGCCTCGTCGATCCTGTGCGGCACCACCACGTTGAGACGCCGCGATGACGTCCCGCGCAGTGCCTCCGAGGTCGTTGTACCAGGGGCTGCATGTGGCACGACATGAAGGGACGTGTTCATCATGCTTGCTAACAATCCTATCGAGCACGGGCGCGTGCACGCACGGGCGCACGCATGCAAACTGTGGAGAATATCTGCCTTTGAGCGCCTCATCATCCCCAGCTCACGCATGACCACGGCCGTATGGCACATTCGATTTCAGAGAACTATGTATCAGCCGACGGGAACATGGCGGGACATCCTGAAGAGCACCGGAGCCAACTATCTCGCGCAAGTCGTGCTTCTCATTCCAGGAGTCGAGTCCTCGAATCACGCGCCAGAGCGTACGTCACCGGACAGTCGTTATCAGATAAACTATAGTTTGCCCACACATTTCGGAGAGTAAGCGGACACTTTGCTTTTGACAGCTGGAAGCCGTCACTCTCCGTCCATCGCCCTGACCAGGAAGGAAAAAAGAAAACATCTTCGCAGCCAAGATTGGGAAGCAACGAATGTGGATGAAGATATTAGCATCTATTTGTGTATACAAAACTTTCATGATGAGTCCTCATATGCAAAGGCTTTGAACGTCGTTAAATATTCAATTGTTAGTTCAGTAGTGTGTTGTCTCCCTTTCGTTTAGCCAAAAGAAAATAGTGCCTGCTCCAGCATTGCTTCAAATGTCGCGTAAGAGAGCGAAATAATTTGTTTGAATGAAACTCCCGAGGAAGCCCCGTAACGTTCTGCGTGTTCTTTTTGGGCAGTTAGTAATGATTATTCGCGTAAAATTTTAATTAACTTGATGGCCACTGTGTCAATACGAGGCTTGTAGAGCACAATTAAAAACAAAACTGATTTTTCGCGATGCTGTGCCTTTCGCGTAACTTTTTCCCGTACTTAGAAAAGACGTCCAGGTAATCTCTCAAACGTCTTCCCACCCCGCCGCTTGCACGCCAAAGCAGCTTTCTTATCAGTGATGATAAAAAGGATGCAAAGTTAAAATTACATTATGGGGTTTTACGTGCCAAAACCACTTTCTGATTATGAGGCACGTCGTACGGAAGGACTCCGGAAATTTCGACCACCTGGGGTTCTTTTAGCTGCACCTAAATCTAAGTACACGAGTGTTTTCGCATTTCGCCCCCATCGAAGTGCAGCCACCGTGAGATGCAAAGTTAATAAAAAAAATGTAGCACTGTGAACAATTCAAAGTTATTCTTTCAAATGCACTACTGAAACTTTGTATAACATGGTTGCCATAAGGTTAATAGTTATGACCTTAGTTTTTCACTAAGCGCTAATAATTAAAACATTCGCCTTTGATCCTCACAGCTAATATTTGCCAAGTTATCAGACTGGGAAGAATCAGGAATGAGGATCTATATATGATCCTCATTCATCCTAGTCGTACCTCGGAGAAATTTTCAGCGCAATTTAAGACAATGGCGACTAAGAAGGGTACGCTGACAATGCCATCCATGTGTGTTTCTTTGTAGGCTTTGTCCTTGCTTGGCGCTAAAAAAAATTATTTGGAGATGGATCACGACCAACTTGTCCAACTTTCAATTGCTTCATCTAGTTGTACCTCCTCACCCTCCCTGTCCGTTGGCCATGTACCGAGGCCCCAATAAAAAGTTTTCTGCCGGTGCCTACGTGGGCGGAGCCACCGACTTAGCCTGGGGGCTTGTGCCCTCGGACCCTAGTTTCTCTGGACTAAAATAAAGTTCTTGCCATGCCATGCCATGCCATGCCCTCACGCAGTACACTGTCTGATATTACCCATGATGGATTACGTTCAGACGTGCCCTTAGTTTTTCCCACTGACCTGTGGCAGAGTCCGCAGGAGCGGCTTTGACCAGCTCGGCCGCCGAGGCTTCGACGGTGGAGTTGGAGCGGCGCTTAGACCGGGAGCGGTTGGACTGACCGCTGCCCGTGCTGGACCGCGACGTCTGCCGGCTGCTGCTTGAAGACTTGGACGAACTACTGCGCCGGCGCCGCTCCATGACGGCGTGCCGAATAATTATTTAGTCGTAGTGTTGCGTCCACTCGCTTCTTTCGGGGAACGCGAAGAGCTGGCGGCGACAGGCGGTGTTGTCTCTGCCTCAAAATGGCGACCCGGATGGTTCGTCTCCTCGCGCCTTGCTGCTGCTGCTGATAACGATGACGACGACGAAACGTGGCACGTACTCACCACTGGAAAAATTAATGCTGCAGAACTTCTGAGCATTGTCTTCTAAAGCGTAAGCACTTTTTGGCTCGGCTGCTAAGTACTTCGCTATCGCTTAATTATTTAGCTAGTCCAAGCATGTCTGCAAACCACTATCAATCATCAACTATTACACTATTATAACGATTGCATTTAACTTCTTTATTTTCCTTTTTTTGTTACGACCTTCACGCCGCAACGGCGACGTAACCATATTTTTTTTCTGTTACTCACACAGACATCTGCCTGCCACGCTGTTGTCTAGGGTTCAAATCCCGTTCAGCAGTACCTTCTTTTGTTTTGTTTTTTTCTAACGCTACCAATCATCTACTTTCACGATGCTACAACAACTGCATGTGTTAATTTGACCAATTCTGCATTTATTTTGCAGATATAAGGCGTTATGGGGCCGACAGAGTTTGCCGGGGTACTCGCCAAAGAATGCTTACGGAATAAAAATTGAAGCAACCATTGCGAGTAAACGGCACCGAGACCCCCACTGAACTTTTACCTCCTCAGGTCGGGTCTGGCTATATCTACTCTGAGTCCTTTATGCAATGAGAGTGAATCTTTGCAACACTTCTTTTTTACATGTCTCCGGTTCATTACTGAAAGGAAAATACTTTTAGAAGAACCTTTCCAAAACCTTGGCTTGAATTTTACTGTTCCGGTAATTCTTTCCTTCGGGGCTACCGTACTGAGTTAAAGCCACGGGAAAGTTTGTGAAGCCCTTTGCTGCTTTTCGTGCTAGACAAAAAGAATTGCAGGTAAAAATTCATCATTTTACTTCTTATGCTCGCATAATTTTTACTGTAACATTTTGATACTTGGGGAAACAGAGGGAAGTCGGGAGATGGAAATTCAAGACGGTGAGCAAAGCGAGAACAAGGTGAAAGGTGCTTTCACCTTGTTCTGGTTTTGCTCATCATTCATATATTTAATCATTCATATGTGTAACAGTAGACATTTTCACTCACATATACAAGATACATATTTCATTTCACTTTATTTCCTCAGGAAAAAAATGGATACGTTTTTCACCAGCGGATTCGTGACCAATTGATTGATTGATTGAAAACTTTATTATTCCAGCGAGCTGGGGTGCCCGCCTCTTAACCTACACGTAGGTAGGGGGGAGTGGGGAGGGAGAACGAAGCAGTCCCCGCGCGTTAGGAAGGTGAGTCTTCACGGCCTCAAGGGCCAGGCGGATTGCTCGACGCTGGTCGTCTTCAGCCTCGCTTTGGAGAAAGGCCTCCCAGGCTTCTCTACTGTCAATCTCTTCCTTGGCCCCTGGGGAGCCAGCACACTCCTATTCGAATCACTAATAAATAAAAAAAGTGGCGTTATGGTCTTTGAAAGCCAAAATATCATAATTTTTAAATATAAAACAAGTCCATCACGCAGATTGGACTGCCGGGCTCAGGAGGATAATTATTTTGAGGGGCCTGCATGGTAAAAAAGCGATAGAGCAGATGATGAACATTATTTTACACGTTAATGTAATGCCACTCGCAACTGGAGGCCCGTTCAACTGAGGAGATTGTAAATTCGAGACAGCTCCTTTCAGTTATATTGTGCCCCAAGGTAACTGTAGTAACGAAACAAGTAATGAAGAGATGCACGCATAGTGTTTGGTTTGTTCAAGGAGAGGAGTGGTGGTATCACAGCACCGCACATTGTTTTAAAGGACATTGCACTTGGTCCCCTGAGTTACTAAGCAAGGCAATATTAGCAGCGAATCGCAAGTTACTAAGATATTCTCCATTAACTCTTGTCCCAATTCTTCCCAATCCAGGTCTCTGAATACCTCCTGTAAACACGCTGTTTATAGCATTGGAGAGATCGTATCTTCCTGCCTGACGCCTTTCTTTACTGGGATTTTGTTGCTTTCTTTATGAAGGACTACGGTGGCTCCTCCTCGTCCACTTTCGGCTGTCCGGCTTGCGGAAGAAGGTATTAATTATCCGCCCCCACCCCATATTATTCTGTAACCTCTACGAATAACTCTCCCCTGCTATTCCTAGTGCCTGTGCCATATTCCGCCAGTGACTTGTGTCCAGCCTGCGTCTTGCTTACCCTGGCAATGAAGTCGCCCATCAGTACAGTATATTTTGTTTTTACTTTACCCATCGCCGATTCCACGTCTTCATAGAAAGCTTTCGACTTTGTAGTTATCATGACTGGATGTAGGGGCGTAGACCTGTACGACCCTCAATTTGTACCTCTTATTACGTTTCAGAATAAGACCTGCCACCCTCTCGTTAATGCTATGGAGTGTCTGTATGTAACCAGCTACATTCTTATTAATCAGGTGTCCGACTCCTAGTTCTCGTCTCTCCGCTAAGCCCCGGTAGCACAGGACGTGCCCGCTTTTTAGTACATGCTTCTTTTGTCCTCCTAACCTTACTGAGCCCTGTTATATCCCATTTACTGCCCTCTAATTCCTCCAATAGCACTGCTAGACTCGCCTCACTAGACAACGTTCCAGCGTAAATGTGGCGAGGTTCAGATTCCAATGGCGGCCAGTCCGGACCCAGAGATTCTCAGCGCCCTCTGCTTCGTCGCAGGCCTGAACGCCACCGTGGTCACTTGCTTCGCAGCTGCTACGGACTGAGGGCAGGTGGTTTGATTGTTGTATTCATAGAGGAGGTTGTGGCTAAGTATATCACCAGGGTGGCCAATGTTGCTTTGATGAGGGAGTGTGTTGCCGCTTCTTGTCAGCGGGTTCATGCAATTTTATCAACACGCGGATTTTTTTAATACGGTGGAAAATTGCGGGGCAGCGGGATTCGAACCACGGTCCTTTTGCACGTGAGGCAGATGCTCTACCTCTACGTCACCGCTGCACCTAACACCTTATCCTAACATGAATGTAAGGATAAGTATGGTTAAATAAGGCTAGGTGCTAATACACGGCAGCTCTATTTGAACAACGAATATTACTACGTACATTCCCGACTTCGTCATTGCTTAGCTTATTTGCACCATAAGAATGCCCAACAAAAGAGCAGAACAACAATTGAGCAGCCAGAATGTGGCATCCTTCTTTCCTTAATGGTTGATGCTATTGATTTGTTTGATGGTTTTTATTGGAAAGGCGCTGCTTTCTAAGAATAAACGAGGAAGTGTTTGGTTGGACGAGCTGCAGCGTTCGCTAACTTGTTTGCTTAACGAAAGTGCCTTTCAAAAGCAGTGTTAATTATTGTAATGCTTTGTCAACGCAGTTCGGAATAGCCTAGTATGCGTGGATCAGAAGCTGTAGTGACCATGATTCGCCCGGTACTCGAGTGTGACGCAGTAGCTTCTCTCGAGAACTGCCTCGACGTGTTGGGCTGTACACTGCACACCCACCCGCGTGAGACGCTGCCGTGTGTTGGCGATGCTGAACTCCATCAAGGCTGAGAGCAACAGGGACATGTACGGCGTCGCAACACTGAGCAGCTACCTTTGGAGGCTACGCGCGAGGTAAGCCAAACACCTGTGCAGCTAAAACGCCGCAGTCAACCTGTGGCATCTTTTAGAACTATTTCATTCTGGCCAATTTATCTCCTGAGACACACTGCGATTGTAGGGCAGCTATTTCCTCGTGTCAGCACAAACGTCCCGGTGAGCCGTCGAGGCCTGTGTGAAGTAATGCTTTAGCGTAGTCCTTCAACGTGAGAAGTAATCCTTCAGCGAAGGGATGCAGCAGCTTCGCCAAGTTGAATACCAATGTTGGGACTTTTACAGGGGCAGGTAGGCTGTGTATTAGGGCCCACTTATGGGTACCTTCATAGCAAAAGCAGCTATGAGAGAGGAAGGGAATGTGTAAATACGCCGACTCCAATGGACAAATTTCTGGTGCCACTATCTTGCGTTTTCTTTTAGTCGCACACAACTTGAAAGTTTAAAAGAAAGATTAGACATAAACATTCGTCAGACACACTTGAGACTTCTTTGCGTCGGAATGCGAAAGCCTTATAGTCGCTTTGGCGAGATTTCTTTCTGCGCGTTCCTCGTACGCGCAAGCTCACGCCTCCGTTCTAACTACGCCTCGCTAAGGCCAAATAAAAATGCGCCAAGGGGCCCAACGCACTCGCTTTCCAGCCAGGATTTCATAAACGTGACGTGTGCAATGACGCAAGCCCTAGGCACACGTTTAGTCCACCAGAACCATGGCGCCGCCGTGGGGTCGTGGATGCGTGCCCGTTTCGCACCCCGGAAAGCCATGTTTCACTTTGTTTACAGCAACCTCCCTGTTAAATGTGGCGGCGGTCCGAGCATCTGTTGACGTGTTTTTTGCTATTTGAGGCGGCGACCGTTTTTGCTGCCATATTTGGGTCGCAGCGACAGATTTTCGCGTAATGGGGCGCATAATGCTTTCGCATTAAAAATTCTGCATGAAGTTTACAACTATTTGTGTGAGTAACACAGAAAACGTTCGTAACTTTTCGTAATTTCGAAGACCGAAACAAAAAGCAAGAGGCCGAGAGCTTTTGGATTGTTTCACTTTCCTATGAACTCTTCGACTATTCAGCAGCCGCGAAAAGGCACAAAATAGCTGTAATAATAGATGTGAAAGGAAAGTTTCTACCATAGTAATTGGAAATAGATGAGAGTGTAAGAGCACAAAGACAAATATACGATAAGCGTATATACAACCGCTATGCGAATATTTAGGTAATCAACGTTCGTTTATAGGCTGCCTAATTACTTAAAGGCAAGACATTCTCGAGGAATGACTGGAATTCAGTGAGCAGAAGTTATCAGCCACGTGTGCTTGCTCTGAAAGTGGTGTGTCGGCGCATCAACCACGGCTCTCCTGCAGCAAAATCATTCTGATTAGGCCTAGCTTGCGTCAATATTGACACGTGCATTTCTTTATCTTTATCGGGCGACCCTGTTTCACCGCCTTACAGATGTTATCGCCCAGCGCAGGACGCGCCTGCATGTATAGGAAGTTGCTGGAATGTTATGGATGGTTCCATCCGCTGTCTGTGACCGAACCTTGTGTAATCTGATTGCATGTATGCACGACGCGTATAATGTAGAACTTTGTGGAAGACACGCGGGTCCCAGCGACTATACTGGAACATTCGACGACTGATGTATAAATGCCGACGCGCTTGACCCGTTTATCAGATTTTCGACGTTCACCGAGAGTGTTCGCCGCTATCGTTGTTAATTCTTTGAGTGTACAAGTTTTTGTACGAGTTTACAAGTTTTTGAGGGCGCAAGTTCGCCCAATAAAACGCTAGTTTCGTTAACCAGAGTTTTGCTGCCTTCTTCACCGTCACTACCACGTGAAAATATCTATGCGAAAAGTCAAGGCTCTTCCACGTGTTGCTATTCCTTTTATTTGAATGCAATAAAAAATATTCAACGATTCGGAATTGTAAACTCTTGAATCCACTGTGAATTGAATGTGAGACTTCCTGCGTTTTTCCTTACGTTAGCCCTTTTCACTGACTGATAAAATGCACATATTCATTTTTTTACAAGCTTTAGCGTACACGTTTATCGCAAAAAGAATGAGCAAACGGCCGTCCTGGTCTCGCAGCCGCGGTAGCAATCCCGCGCTCAGCAGATCTGTGATGTCAGCAAGGACATTACAGGCGTCTAATCTAGTGCAAATAATGAGCCGGCCGTACTATAAAAACGGCTCGTTTCTCCTTACGGCACCTGCTGGCTGACAAGACCGAGACCGCGCTATGTCGGCACCGCAATCCGTACACGCCAACGGAGCAGTAAAAACAGGCGCCGAAGGCGCTCAGCTTTCCTCTCGTTCCGCACTTTTCTTATGAACCCTATGAAGACCTGTCGCGATCGTTCAGTGGCCGTGGTTTCGCTGCTAAGCACGAGGTCGGGGATTCGCAGCCCAGCATTGGCGGCCGCCATTTCGGTGGAAGTGGAATTCAAAAATACTTTGTATACTTACATTTGGGCGCACGTTAAGGAGCCTCCGAGGGGGGGGGGGGGGGAGGGTGTAGGCTCCGCGACAGAAGGTGAGGTACGCAGACACAGACAGAAGAGAAGAGAAAGCAGACGACATAAACACGGCATTTGTGTTGTGTTGTTCCCTTCGCCTGTGTGCGTGTCCGCACGCCTTACCTTCCGTCACGATGAATCCCTATGGGCTAGTTCAGCTTTCGGCGGTTGTAGATTCCGCAATGCGTTTCGACACTCCTCGTGAGTTTCTGAGCTCCGGTGCACGAAAGGCCCTAGGGAACTCTCCAGCGGAACAGAAAAGAAACGCGCAACAATGATTATTCAGCGGGCCTCGGCGTGAAGGTATTCCTGCTCCCGTATTTTCAAATGATCCTTGACTGCGAAGTTCTTCCTCCACTGCACCGAATCGAACACAGCGCCGACCATCGACTGAAGAAGACGCTGCGCTTCTTTAGGAGTGTCGTGGAATGTCAGTTAAGTGCAGTGACCATTTATGTAGAGGGACGGCGCTACCTTTCAGTTTTGCGAGTCAAAGTGGAGTGCTGGACGGAGGAACGTTCGATAGAATGCGGGGGAACGCCGGGCTCATGAACGTTGCGGAGCCTACTCCCGTGAGTGAACAGAGACGTCAAAAGTCGGAAGGCTCACGCCTGGCGTTCGTTTTTTTTACAGCGAAGTTGTTTATGTCTAGTTTCTGGGGGATCTCGTATCCGTGAACATAGAGCAACAATTTTTCATGCGAGGGGCGATCCCGCAAATAGTGCAATGCCGGGCTGACCCGTGTTGGAGGTGCAGTTCACGGCCCACACTCAGAGCTTCGCTGGTAATCCTTCTTCACCGAGCGGAAGGGCACTGAATTTTTTTCACTCGCTTACAATCCAGTATTGACTTACTTTCCGATTCCCAATCTTTAGAACATGCCACTGCACATGAAGACAGCGTCAAAAATTTACGGACGAGCCATTCTAAAAAAAACAAAATCTAGAAATCATGGACTCGCCGTTCCGGCCCTGTCAAAGTGGATGTCCAGCGAAGCTGTTAAAAATCGCCACTACAACTGCTGAAGAGGGTATGCAATGCTTTACGGCTTTAGGCTAATGGTAGTAACGCTATTTTAGGGCAATGCGAGTATTGGTAATCTTCACAACACGCCGCGGCCCATAGCGGTGCTGCGACAACATTGAAATCAGCTGCTAGGCTGGGTATTTTACATACGAAAGACTATGGACGTTACTCTCCACGTCGCAAGCTGCCATCGCCGCGGCAGCTTGTGAAACAGTAATCTTTACTGGGAAACGTGTGTCGGTATCCCCTTGTTGTCAGGAGCGCCTTCAATTACGTGGTTTGGATGCTTGTTTTGAGCTTGTCGTTTATTGAAACGAATGCTGTTCTGTATGGTGTGTGCGTGATTCCAAAAATGTATGCACTGTTCTCGGTACTTTGCTGATTGCTTACAGCCTTTGCATTAAGGGGTTATGAGCGATTGGTCTGCCCGGTACCGCCACCGGGAACGGCCCACCATTGTTTTCGGTCAACGTTGTGCCACGGAAAACATCCTGGGATCCTAGCCATAGAGACCTTCGTTGCAAAAGAAAGGTGGAACATTTTGACATAGTTCACATTTTTAGGTTCATTAGTTATGTAATCAGCCTTTGCTATGTCTCTGAATGAAATATCAGTATTTGTAAATAAATAATAAACATAATTTTCGCAGCCTGGGCCTGTAGCCTTCTTCTGCAGCTTGGACATTTTATTTCCAACTGGTTAGAAGAGGCAGAGAGAGCAAGTTGGAAATGCACCTTCAAAAATGCACTGTCCCCTACGGTTACAAGACACGACAGCGCGGATCTGCCACGTGGTTTCCAGGAAAATAGAAAAAAAGCATAAATTTGCAAAACACAAGGTAAACACAACATACTCCACAATGTGTAAAATAAAAATAATCATCACAACATTTACAAGGTCATGCAATTTGCCGTAACACACAGCTAATCACGGTATACAGAAAAGTTGACGTATTAAAACAGAAGCGCTTGCTTCGAGAAACAACCAAAAGATGTGCGCGATAACGCACGAAAGCAGTAAGCTAAAACGATGCGTATTTATTAATAGTAGAAGCCATAATTATTAAGCATGTCAGTTTTGCTGACATGGTTGTAAAATTTGTGAAAATTTTCAGTAAAATTTCAGTAAGATTTCATGCATTCTGGCAATTTCAAACTTCTCAAACGAATGTCCAGTGCGTGTACCTCATTGGACGTTACAGGGGACATGTATCAGCATGTTATGCAGTAAAAACAAGTTGTGTATAATCGTATAACCGCAGTGCCCCATACGAGGTGACAAGAATTATTATGCGAAGCAGAAAATATGTCATATAGTAGCACTTCTACTAAAGCAGAGAAAACGTTTTTGCTTTCGATTTATTACACCATGTATGTGACTTAGCTTTTGGATTACAAAAGTTACCCAACCATTCCATTGTAGTGCTGAAGAAAGATATATGCCTAAAAATGTTATACTCTCAAGAGCAGCTATATCCACATTAAACTCCAGGCTGTCCAGAGGGCCCACGACATTGCGGCGAAACTTGATCTCCCGGTCCCATCGGGGGCGGAGCCACCGACTTGATCTTCGGGAGCCTTCGGTTTTGGTTCCCCAAGATCTCAGTCGCTCAGGACTCATGTCTGCAACTTCAAACGGCGCCTTTTCGTACGTTATGTGTTATTGTACTGGAATGGCGGTGCCTTTCGGAGGAAAAAAAGGGAGCTTTAGTTTTAGCAGAATTCACGCGTAGCAGTTTTGGTGCCACCGGACCCTTCATTTACGAAGCACTTCAGTTCACGTAGTAGTAAGATCGGTGTGAGAGCGTGATGTCAGTAATATGCTAGTGCCGTCTGCTTAGGTTATCAATTTTGCATTCAAGTAGATATGCACAATATTAGTAACATAAATATTACAAAGCAAGGGGCCCAAAACACTGCCTTGTGGAACCCCAGAAAGTAACACGTGTTTCTGGGACCTGGATGTGTTTATCTGTACATACCGCCGTGTATTTTGAAGGTACAACTCTGTAAATTTAAGAGGGATTCCGCTATCTCCTTACCGGCCAAGCTTCCGATGAATGCGGACAGAAAGAAAGAAAAAGAAGAAAGAGAAAGGTGCTCGTATACCGTACTTTGACTGCACATTAAAGAGCCTCATTGTGGTCTCAATTAAGCCGTCGCCCCTGATTACACAACGTCCCGTGTAACCCACCGCGCAGTTTCGGTGTACGTTAAACCGGTTAAGCGTTAGTCGATGAGCCCTAACAAATTCATTCAATCTCGGTGTTTTCACACTTGCATCAATTTTGCGTGCCTAGCGACGCACGCTACTCCGACACAAGGGCAAGCGACGACAAGCAGCCGAAGCAAGCTACGGGACTGCGGTATATCGACGGTACTGCTTCGCCGCGCGCGATAAAGAAACTGAGGAAGAGAGAGGGAGAGAGAGAGCAGGCGGCAAGTCGCTTCGGTCCAAATCGCAGCGTGCTACACAGGCTACACGTGTTCCGCACGGCGGCGACTGACACATGCGCATTCCCTGTCGGCTTCAGCGCCGCACCCGGAGCTGCTCGACCGTTCAACGGCTGCAGCCAGCGCTCGCTGCCGTGTCCGCAGTACTCGCGACGTGTACAGTACCGCATAGTACAGCGTCGCCAACTCAGGCGTGATGAGTGTCCGTGGTCTTCACTGGTCCTTCGGAGAGCCGACATCCCCGTCGGATTCGTCTCGGGGCGATGGGGCGAGTGGTGGCCGCCCAGGCGCGGTCTCTCCGCTTTCGGAGATGGAGACCGGGAACAGCGAGTGCCGCTGGTGTTACCGAGCCGACCGATGGCACCTGGAAAACGGTGAGTTTCTAATCTCGACGCCACCGACTTGCTTCTTCGGCGCGTCTTTTTGAGGGCCGCAATGTTCGAGCAAGTGACGCAAATACTTTTCCTGCTCTTCGGTGGGCGACTGTCTTTTGTTTTTGTTTTTAGTGTAACGTGGTCGAAACAGACTTGGCTTGAGTAAACAAAAGTGGAACGTCGCGGTCTTTGTTCAGAGGTGGCAAATCTAAACCTTTGTCCCCAGGCAGGCATGCATGTAGCGGCCATTGATGGAAAGGTGAAAGTCATGGAGCAAAAGCGATCTGTCTTGGCGATTTCTGTGGAAGGGGGCGGCCACTGTGGCGCTTTGGTATTGATCACCAAGAACAAGTTTCTGCTAATTAAATAATGTGAGGGGTCGAAACTTAAAGAACACTGTTTCTCTTGTTTGGTAACTTTGAACAAAGTACAAGCGAAACACTCTTCTGGCATCTGTGAACCCCCCCCCCCCCCCCTATGCTCTAGGCTAACGTGTGACCCCTGCATTCCACTGGCTTCGTTTTTCCATCTTATATTTCTCACGCGCCTCCCTTGTGGACGCCACCTAATGCACGCGTGTAGGTATTCATACGTTACCTAAGCTATTTTTGTTTACTTGAGTGAATGTAGGCTTGTTTGTATTCCTGACGCCACTGAATGTAGGCGTGTTTGTAGACACGAGCCTGTTTCACATGGTGTGATTTTCATCGCACCGGAAGTGGGATGTCGGTTGCATGCGGCGGAAAATGCAGTCGCAGGGATTATAAGCGCGATAAGCATCATTTAAAGTTTTATCTCAGATAGCTGAAGAAGTAGCCATAGCACTCGCAGCAGCTCATACTAACGCAACCGTGATAGTCAGCGACTCTCAGACGGCAATAAGAAACTTTGCCAACGGCCGAATCTCCCCGGAGGCACTACGAATTCTTCTTGCAGGAGGCCAAAATTACAAAAGAAAGATATACATCACCTGGACACCCGCTCACACCCTCGCGGAGGACGGCAACAACGAGGCGGCACACGACGCGGCTCGAGGGCTTACAGACCGAGCCGCAGTCGCAAGTGACGCCCCGACACCCTCCGGACGTGACGGTGCGGTAAATGAGTGGGAATGGGAGGACAGAATGACAACATATGACATTACAAAACATTATAGGTTATAGAGGCGCATATTCCCGCGACCTCACGCAAAATTGACAAAAAAGCAGTCTGTCGCATGGCGGCAGTTACAAACTAGGACGTATCCGAATCCTGCGCTCTCGCACATCATATATCCGGATGTATATCCTACGGACAAATGCAAAACATGTGAGTCCAGAGCCACTCTGGAGCATATATTATGGGAATGCCGAGGAATAAATAACAATAAAGAAAACGCGGCCTCTAGCAGCAGCCTTCGCACGCGCTGGGAAGCCGCGCTGCTCAGCCCCGCCCTCGAAGATCAACTATGGGCCGTCCAGCGGGCCGAGGATGCCGCCAGGACCCAAGAACTCCTGGCCGTCACCTAGACGGGGCCTTTGGCCCTCCCCACCAACTCGCAGGGCACACAATAAAGTTCTTTCCTCCTCCTCCTCCTCCTCTTCTTTGCGATGTATAATTTGGGACGCAGTTCATAGGCGCCCGTTCCTGCGTTGAGCGCCGGTATTCCTCGGCGTGACCGAGCGAACGAGCACAGCGGAGGATTAAAGACTGAACGCGGAGCGCAGCAGGAAATGAAAGACGGTGAGAGCGAAAAGAGCGCAAGGAGGAAAGCGGAGGAGGGTGCGGCGAAAGGGTGAGGAGGAAAGCGGAGTGCCGCATGAGGCGTACTCCGTGGCGGCGACCAGGCATGCGGCGCGCTCGACCGTCGATACCACGCATGGAAACAAAGCGCTGGTGTGCGCTTCGTACCAACTGCGCATGCGCTACTTCTCCTGCGCAGCAGCCGATAGAGAATGCGTTCCGCGCGAGCTACGCTTTCCCGTGTTCACGCTTTCTTTCTGAACAATGAGCGACGCAAGCAGGGGAAATGCTTCGTCTGCCGCTGCTGCTAAACGAGCTGCACGGGCAGAGACTCGGCGCCACCGCCGAGAGGACCTTGTCGTCCAGAATCGAGGTATTTGCCACAATATATCGCGAATTCAAAACGCTTAAACAGCTACGCTCAAAATTCGCGTTAAGGAGTGTCGTAATCGTCGATGAATTTTATTTTCCGTGCACCAAAGCCAATAAACTTTCAATGAGTGCAAAATTTGTATCCCTGCTGCACACGTATTAAACCTAACTTTAAAAGGTCATTGAAAATTGCACTTCCTTCACTACAGTGTGTTGCTTTTGTTTATCAAAATTAAATTATGGGGTTTTACGTGCGAAAACCACTTTCTGATTATGAGGCCGGCCGTTGTCGAGGGCTCTAGAAATTTCAACCACCTTGGTTTCTTTAACGTGCACCTAAATCTAAGTACACGGGTCTTTTCGCATTTAGCCCCCATCAAAATACGGCCGCCGCGGCATTATTTTGTTTACGCTGGTCGTAACATATCGCAGTATTCTAAGAAACTACTTCGCTATAAACATCCTTGTCTTTCCTTTCTTTATAACTTCTGTGAAACACGTGCAATAATGTAAAAAGCAGGCAAACACCTTGTTTTCATTAGCAGTAGATAACACATTAAACAAAAGCAAATCAAAATTGTGCAGTGAAGTCATTCAATTGCATCCCTTCCTGCAAATGATAGCATCTTTTTCAAGTGCGGATGGTTCTGGCACGTCCACGGCTAATAAAGTGTACAGACGCATCACGAGGCACAGGCCGTGCCCAACAAGACACAGGCAATGTTGCCAATGAGTTTGCAATTACATGTATTAATTCATCAACTCGTATAACAATATCCCGTCATTACTGCGTCTATAAAATAAGTAACATGCAACTTGCAAGATATACAAAGACAGCATGACATTCGTGTATCTGAATCTTCTTTTTGTTAGATTGTGAGATGCAGCTGCTTACTGTTTTATTCCACGGTGTGGTTTATGGCGCGTGTGTGCAAATTGCCCAAGAATCTACTCAGCCTAGCTCACTGAGACTCAGCCGAATTTGCTATGACTCATATTAACCAAAACCATGCTCACTTGGGTTTGCTCTGACTCATATTCACTAGTATAATACTCCGCCAAGCTTGCTCCGACTCATATACACCAAAATTCTACTCAGCCGAGCTTTCTGGAACTTTCATTCGCCAAAATTCTACTCAGCTGAGCTTGCTCTGACTCATATTCCCCCAAATTCTGCTCAGTTGAGTTTGCTCAGACTCATATTCACGAACATTATACTCTGACAAGCTCGTTCCGACTCATCTGTACAAAATTCTACACAGCGGAGCTTGCTCTGACTCGTGTTCACGAAACTCTACTCAGCCGAGCTTGCTCTGGCTCATATTCTCCAAAATTATCCTCAGTTGAGTTTTCTCTGACTCATATTCCCACAAATTCTACTCAGCCGATCTTGCTGTGACTCATATTTCCCACAATTCTACTCAGCCGGGCTTGCTATGACTCATATTCCCCAAAATTCTCCTCAGTATAGCCCACCCTGACTCATAGTCACCAAAATTATACTTCAAGCTTGCTCCGACTCATATACGCCGAAATTCTACTCAGCCGAGCTTGCTGACTGATAGTCACCAAAATTATGCTCCTCCAAGCTTGCTCCTACTCACATGCACCAAAATTGTACCCAGCCGAGCATGCCCAAACTCGTATTCATGAAAATTCTACTCAGCCGAGCTTTCTCGGATTTGTATTCGCCAAAATTCGGCTCAGTTGAGTTTTTTCTTACTCATATTCCCCCAAATTCGGCCCAGTTGAATTTGCTTTGACTCATATTCACCGAAACTATACTTCGCCAAGCTTAGTCCCACTCATCTGTACCAAAATTGTACTCAGCCGAGCTTGCTCTGAGTCGTATTCACGAAAATTCTACTCAGCCGAGCCAGCTCTGACTGACATTCACCAAAATTATGCTCCTCCAAGCTTGCTCCTACTCACATGCACCAAAATTCTGCTCAGCCGAGCTTGCCCCGACTCATAATTATTAAAATTCTACTCAGCCGAGCTTTCTCGGACTCGTATTCGCCAGAATTCTACTCATCCGATCTTGCTGTGACTCATATTTCCCAATATTCTACTCAGCCGGGCTTCCTCTGACTCATATTCCCCAAAATTCTACCCAGCCGAACTTGCACTGACTCATATTCCCCAAAATTCTGCTCAGTTTAGCCCGCTCTGACTCATATTCCCCAAATTATACTTCGCCAAGCTTGCTCCGACTCATATGCACCAATATTTTACTCAGCCAAGCTTGCCCCGACTCATATTCATCGAAATACTACTCAGCCAAGCTTTCTCGGACGCGTATTCGCCAAAATTCTACTCAGCCGATCTTGCTGTGACTCACATTCCCCAAACTTCTACTCAGCCGACCTTTCTTTGACTTATATTCCCCATAATTCTACTCAGCCGGGCTTGCTCGGACTCATATTCCCCAAAATTCTACTCAGTTTAGCCTGCTCTGACTCTCACCAAAATTATACTTCGCCAAGCTTGCTGCGACTCATATGCGCAGAAATTCTACTCAGCCGAGCTTGCTCTGACTCATATTCACCAAAATTATGCTCCTCCAAGCTTGCTCCTACTCACATGCACCAAAATGCTACTCAGCCAAGCTTCACTCAACTCATATTCACCAAAATTCTACTCAGCCGATCTTTCTCGGACTCGTATTCGCTAAAATTCAACTCAGCCGATCTTGCTGTGACTCATATTCCCCAAAATGCTACTCAGCCGACCTTGCTCTGACTCATATTCTTCACAATTATACTCAGCTGGGCTTGCTCTGACTCATATTCCCCAATATTCTGCTCAGTTTAACCTGCTCTGACTCATATGCACCAAAATTATACTTTGCCAAGCTTGCTCCGATTCATATATGCGCCAAAATTCTACTTCACCGAGCTTGCTCCGACTCGTGTTCACGAAAATTCTACTCAGCCGAGCTTGCTCGGACTGGATGGATGGATGGATGAATAACTTTCTTGAGGTCCATCGGTGCGCGCGATTAGTGCACAGCGGGCCACTCCCACGTCGGGACAGAAAGGTCATGCCCCTCCGCCGCGTCGCGGGCCCGATGGGCAGCCCAGAGCTGTGCGTCAAGGTCCGAGCTGCGTAGAGCTCGGTCCCATTCTTCCTTGGTGGTCCTGGCCTCCGGCGCCAGGGGACAACCCCAGAGCATGTGAAGGAGGCTAGCTATATCCTTATGTAGCGACGCGCATTGTGAGGGTGCGCGTCCGGAAAGATTTTGTGCAGGACGGCCGGGCATGGGTACGCGCCCGTCTGAAGCCGCCTGTACGGGACTTCTAGTGCTTTGAGTGCTTTGTGCGATACCGGCATGGTTCCCTTGACTAACTTATAATGCTGGGTGAGATCGTTGTAAGTGACGAGGAGGTCACGCTTGCTCTGCCATCCTGCTGAGAGGGAGTCCGGTCTCGCTCGGTGAGTTAGGTCTCGTGCGGCCTCGTGTGCCATCTCGTTGAGGATAGGGAGCGGCCCCTTCAATGGTCCCATGTGTGCCGGGAACCAATTAATGTAGTGTGGGGTGAGGCGATGAGTACCAAGTATTCTGCAGATGGTCGGGGATATGTTGATATTCACCAAAATTATACGCCACCGAGCTTGCTCTGACTCGTATTCGCGAAAATTCTACTTCGCCGAGCTTGCTCTGACTCATATTCACCTAATTTCTATTCCACTGAGCTTATAGCATCTTTGAAAAACGTATTAAATTTCTCTGCAAGCGGCACGTCCTCAATACGTTCACCTCCAAACCAATGCTCTGTAACTCCTGACGTAGACTGTGCTCGGTTTAATTATTAACTTTTTTTTCAAGCTTGCGCGCTACCATCACAGAACTCCTTGACAAACTCATTGGGCAGAAAGTTCCTCTTTTCGTTTTTGTGAAAAGACATTACTTTATTGCGGTATTCTTTAAGTTGGCAAGATCAGCAAGAGACTTAGTTCTCATAAATTTCCTGTATAGCTGGTCTTTGTGTTTAATCATTCTAAGGCAATCTCGATTTATCCATGACTTACGACTTTTAGTAGACATTGTTAGTTTTCTCAGGGAAATGATCATGGTGTACGTGTTTAAAGCAGGTGATGAATGTCTGATACGCTGCATCTGCAGTCTCAGAAGAAAAGACGTCATCCCAGTTTTGATTTGAAAGAGTAGAAAAAAAGGACGCGAGGGTATCCGGAGAAATATTTTGCTTTTTGCACAGTATTCTGCGCTGATAAGTTGCATTTATTTGTGGCACATTTCAGGAGCACATAAATGGGATATTGATCGCCGATTGAACTGTGTAATACACCTTAAAGTAAGCTGCTAGTATTTACGTTAGAGATAAATACATCAATAAATGTGGCTGTCTGCATCGTAACGCGTGTAGCCGTCTGAGTCAGTATGGAATTACCACTAGGATGCATATAGCCAAGGTTAAGGTTGTGTATAAGAAATTAGACCGCAATAATTTAGAAAATTATAAACTAGTACCTATACTTCCAATCTTCTCGAAAAAAATTCAGAAAGTTCTACATATACTAGGTTGTCTGATTTTAATAATAAGCTTGATCTTTTATCCTGAAATCAACTTGGGTTTTGTAAAAATAAATCTGCCGAGTTAGCACTACTCGAACAAAAGGAATACATACTAACACAATTTGAAAAGAAAGCTTTCATTACTGGTGTTTTCGTGGATCTCTCGAAGGCATTCGACTTAGTGAACCACACTCTACTCCTAAAAAACTTAGGGTGTTATGGTTTTCGCGGACAGGCTGAAATGCTTCTTAAATCATACCTATCGCATATAAAACAGGCTGTCTGCACAGACAAAACGATATCTGCGCTAAAACCTGTTACTTCTGGCGTTCTACAGGAAAGTATATTGGGGCCATTACTATTTAATATGGACCTTAATGATATTTCCAACATGAACTTCCCCGCTAAACGTATTATCTACGCTGATGGTACTACTAGCATCTTCTTTTCTGGAAATGATCTTGATCTCCTTGTTCCTGAATGCAATGGCACCATGAGTTGTTACAAAAATGGTCCGAATCCAAGTGCATGCTTATACATGAAAATATAACGCAAGCTGTCATATTCCGTCCTAAAAAACAACCAAGTTCCTTCCTCCCTCGATATTAAGCTAAACTCACGCCGTATATATGCGGTCGAACAATTTCTATGCCTCGGAGTAGTTTCTTTCCTCTCTGTCTTGAGAACACTGTTGGCCATATCAAAATGAAATTTCCTCAAATAACTGGGGTCGTAGGTTGGCTCAGATACGTTATTCCGAGGCGCATAAAATGACTTCTCTATATTTCACCTTTTCTACTCCTATTTAAACTATCGTCACGTAATGTGGGGCACAGCCACATTCAGCAGTCTTCAGCGTATATGCATTTTGCCGAAGAAGTCGCTGTGTCATGTTCACAATGTCTCCTGGGACTCACCGAGGGGGAGAGTCCCTTTCTGAAAAGTATCGTGCTGAAGATCCACAACTTGCACAAATACTGCGTGAGTGTCCGGTTTAAACTTGAAACACGGAGAAACGTAAATCGTATGTTATCTTGCTGGTTTGCGTGCCCGAGAAGCAACCTACAAGACAAGGTATGCAGATAATTGGGTAGTGCCGACCTCTCAAATAAATTCAAGCAGCGAACGCCTACAATTCACTCTTCCTTCCCTTTTAAATGCTTATGTTTATTATAATTTTGACCTCTTCAGTGCGTCAACCAGTACTTTGCGTGCTGTGTATGTTACCATGTAGGTTCTGTTTTCCTTTTTGTAAATATTGTCTAAATGTTGTATAATCTTTTTGTTTTACTTGTTCGTTATTTTATAGTTGTTACTACACTGCGCAATTACCTCTGTATTAAAAGCCTTGCCGTGAAGCCACTGCCACGCGAAAGGGGGCTGCGGCGTTGTCAGGCTGTATCTGACCGCTTTTTCTGCACCTCCGCTGTCTGTATCTTTACAAGGCAGAGATAAAGAACTCGAACTTGACCGTGAGTTATTCCTTTCAGGTGAGGGCGGCGAGGTGTCCCTGCTGTCATCAAACTTGGAGGTGGGTTCACGTCCATAATACCTGCAATCGCTTGAGGCTGGAAGGTGTGGGAACTGCTCGACAGCAGTAAAAAAGCGGACTCGCGTTCTGAGGACGATTGTGCAGGGTCACGTGTGTACACGACTGCATTACGGAGCTGTCTGTTTGGTGCGTGCGTATGTAATACAGGCGAAGCATTCCTAATCGCTCGGTTAACGCCAGGGTTTCTTTTTTTTAGCGCAGGAGATAAGCTGATAAGTTATCGGCAGTCGGAAGGTGAGCAAACATTATTCGGCCGTAGCGAGGAGGAAAAATGTAATCGTCACTGTGGCAGGCATTGATCGGGGTGAATGCGCATTGAAGTCGAATCAGCCCGGTGATTTTTGTTCCACAGTGTCGGCTGTTACGGACGGGAGAGTGAATAATAACAATGATAATGATAATAATAGTACTACTACTACTACTGCTACTACTGCTACTACTACTACTACTACTAATAATAATAATAGTAATAACAGAAACAAAAACTTCGAATACGAATGCCAGTAGCCCTTGTTACTCGAGTCATAACCCATTCAGGAATTTAATATTGGAAATTTTTGAACGTTTGTTCTCGAGGTAAGTTTATGAGGTAACAAGCAAACAGACAAGGTAACAAGAACGGGTTTTCAGAAAAGAGCACTTGCTTTGAAAAAAAGTTCTTCGAAAAACATTTTGGGAAATAATAAATTTCAGTTTATCCTAATACGCTAAATGAGTAATATAAATGTTGTTCTATGTTTAAAATTGATTTACGGGGGGGATCGTGTTTCTTTACGCTATGTGTAATAACTTGTATTCTGTGTTTTTTTGCCGTTCAATATATTTGACTTTATATATGCGTATGCGCACGTACTGAGCTAATTTACAAATGTTTGTTATTCATGTGCTCTTGGAATGTATCTTTTCATTTCATACATCGGGTGTTCTACCGAGTGCCCTATTTTGAACTCATAATTCACATAAGACAAAACAGTACTAGTAAACATGTGAATCGTTAACTGAACCTTCTGTTTAGTTAGTTAAACAGATTAGTTTTTTCTTAAATGTAACAAAGAATACACATTGTTTTAAATCCCTAAGCAGGTTATTCCAAAATGCTACAGCTGCGAATTGGGCCGTGTGTTTCCCATAGTTATTGCGTACTTTTGGTACCAAAAAGTTGTTTAAAGCGAACCTGGTGTTATTCGAATTGTAAAGGCATACCTTGTCAAATACATTAATAGGAGTGAGGTTTTTTTATAATCCTGAACAGTGGTATGCTTAGGTGATATTTAACCGTAAGTGCTAACGGAATGATTTTATATTCCGAAATGGTAGTGCAAGGCGTTGGCGCGGAAAGGACTGAAGGTGATTAACCGGTTGGCTTGGTTCTGCAGAGGCTGGTGATACTCTGGTAGTCAAAATTAATCCGGAAACCCCCCACTACGGCGTGCCTCGTAACCAAATCGTGTTTTTTTTCTTGGCACGTAAAACCCCCATAATTCAATTCATTTCGCTGTGTGGAGGCTGTAGCAATTCAGGTTTGAAGAGTCGATTGGCAGCAAGAACACCTGGGCCATGCTTCCTGCCTGAATAGCAGTCAACAAGTCACCACAATTTAACGCGGTGTTTTCCGCCGAACGTCACCTAACCGCGCACGCGGTGTGGTTGCGAAATGCGTATCGAGAGCAGTTGGCGCCCTGTGCCCGCTGTAGAAGTTCCTGTTTGTTCTGAAAGTTTTACAGTGCTATTGCGAGGGGTAAAAAAAAAATCTCTGCGCATTTTTTCGAACGAGCCGTAAAATTTGTTTGTGATTCTGCTATAGGAAGAAGTCTCATCTCTTCTCTTGTGTCCGTGTCTGCACGCCTTACCCTTCTTTCCATTATAAATCCTTACCAACTAGCTCAGCTTGCTGCCGTTCTAAGCAAAAGTCGAGGCTTTTCACAGTGGCTTTCGAGCTACAAGAGATGCAAACTGTTCGCCATAAATATTTGCGACCTCCTTTCGTTTAATCTTTTAAGACGAAGCTGTATACGACAGAAGGCCCACGCATCAAGGGTCAGATACATTGTGTGCACACGTATGTCACGGGCGCGCGCACACGCGAGGCAGTGCAGCATGCATCTTCATTCTTCAAAACCCTCCGCCATGAGCAAGTGCCCTATTAAACTAATTTAATTTTCAAATTAAAACGCTTCAGAAAATTTGCAAAGCAGGACTTGCACCCAAGCTTCAGACATGATTGCTTCGTATTCTGATTCGTACGTGCGAGTAAACATAAGTCTATTACGCGAAAACTCGAAGACAAAGCCCTTTCTTTTCCAGCTGCCGTTTTAGCTCGGTACGGGTGGCCGCAGCCGCTAGGTTGCGGTACCGTTTTTCGATGAGAACGAGCCGACGAAAAATCCCTACCAGCTAGAGGCTAAGAGCATCGCTGTAAAAGCCACAGAAGTGGCTTGAAGCGACCCTAACCAACGTCAAAACGGGGACACCTCAGACAGAACAAGATTAATATGTTCCACTTACTGAAACTAGCACATTAGCTCCAAATATGCTTCACTAAGTGCAGTGTTTCTGCAAATGTGTTCTACTTAGCAGAACTGAAGTGAAACGAGATAAAGTGTGCTTAGACACTCGTGTATGTAACGCTCGAGCAAATACTATTTTAGGGCGAAGCAATGCGATTTGAAACGACGAATACTGAACCCAATGCCGCAAACGTCTATGAGTGAATGATAAAGGTAGATCAAAGTCGCTATGTACTGCTGCTGTGTGGACTCGCACAGGTCTCGCCTGCGTCAAAGTTGGTGCAACTCCTCCAGAAAGCGATCTTTCACGTCATCTCTGAACGATCCTGTTCTGACTGGAAAGTGCCTTCCCACGCAACAGTGACACCACTACGTCGAGAGATCATTCGGCCATCAACACAAAACCGACGACTCTCTGAGACGAAGCCACGCTCTTCAAAAGCGGAATCATGCGCTTTTGCTTCTATATGACAATTAAAAAAATTAACTATTAGTTTATATTGTTTCAAGGGCGAGACCACTCGAGACGGAGTTCTGTGGGGCAACTTCAGCTATTAGGTTCCGGATCACACTCAGGACAGCTGTCGCCTTGCAAAAAATTATATTTCTTTAGCGACCCCTTATTAACCTTTCATGAGATCGTCTCCCATTATAAAGAGGAACGCAGGCGCTTCCCGCCTCCACGCCCGAATCTATGCAGATCTCAATCGATCACGCTTAGGATACTTCAGATGAGGTCATATCCCTCGCGAGGTTTCTTAAGCAGGATTTACCCAGAAATTGACCCACAGTGCCCGGATTGTGGGGAGCAGGTTAGCACTCTATCTCATATGCTCTGGCAGTGGCCTGCGTTACGGGATGCGTCCTTCACCAGCGAACGGGACTGGGACGAGGCCACATCTAGTACGGAACTCAAGCTCCAGTCCATGGCTGTCCAGAGGGCCCGTGAAAGAGCGGAGAGGCTTGGCCTCCCGATTCCGACATGGAAGCAGCCAGCGGCGAGCCGGGGGCCCCAACGGGTCTCCGCCGGCTAGTTCCTCAGGACCTCAATGAAAGTTTATTGTCTGTCTGTTCGGCTAGACCATGTTTCTGCCAGAATATACAGCCACATAACTTTGACAGTTAAATTCCAGTGAATGTCGGCAACATCACTCTTTTCAGTAGTCTCGAGATGACGTAATAAACTATCTTGGGACAGACCACTTAAGTGCGGTCATAGAGAGGTTCACCAGTGTTAAAGTAAATAATTGTGCATACACTTCTTTTACCAAACATGCAAGCGTGCGTTGACACGCGTACCTGACAAATGGTCGATATTACAAAGATTTCATTCTGAATTAAAAATACAGGTAGAGTGAGATGCGCTCACGTTCTTGCCCCGTATTTCTTATCAATTCACGCTTATTCATACGTGTCATTATACGCACTATTTTAAGGCATCAGCAAATCTTCCGGCAGAGCATTTTATTTCGACGAAGGTTTGCTGTGTGCGATAACGTTTATACATGTTAATTACAATGCCTGTGTTGAGTAAACATAAATTCGCGGAATGTTCCACGCTAACTGATATTCTGTATGTACCGCAGCTTGATGTGGCACTGCAGTGACGGGCAGCTTGTGGAAGAGCACGTGATTTTTCCTATTGCAAGGCTGCGAAAGTCCATAACACATTAGTACGCGACCGTTATAGCCACGCGTAACCCCTTCCGAGCACGCGTCCTTCTAGGTATTTCGACACCATAAGTTAGCGCTACTAATCGACCTCAAAGATGCCGTGGCGAATCCGTGGCTATAGAGATCTGCTGCTGAGCACCGGGGTCGCCGGTTCGGTTCCTGTCTGAGGCAGCCGTGCTTTAATGATGGTGGCGGAATGAAAACAAAAACAAAAACGACGTACGGTACGTACGTCGAGTGCACGAAGAGCCCCAGGCGGTCACGATTTCTTCTCAGCTCTTCACAATGGCGTCCCTCGTCACCTAATGCGCAGTTTCTGGACGTTAAAAACCCACAATTGAAGCTTAAATTAACTTCGATTCCCACTTTGCCGATTTATGTGGCCCTTGTGTGCCTGAAGAGGAAAACGTCATCTCCGGACGAAATATATTTTATTAGCTGAGACGCTGTTTGTTTTTAACGCGACAGCGTTAAGGAGCTCGTGTCGCAGAAAAGCCGGTGTCGTCGGCGTCGGCGGCGTTGGCCGTGACCAATAAATCCCGGCAGGCACTTCATGAATATTTCTTTTTTTTGCAGGTAGTCCCCATGAAGGACTTCAGCAACGAAGTGCGAGCTTCCATGGACGTCCACCGTTTTCTCCAGGACGCCACGGTGATTCTAGACGTCCAGGAGACGACGCTGGAAGACGTCGTCAATACTGTGTTGAAGAAGGTACGGCAGCCAACAGGTTTTACACGTTAGTTTACACAACCGCGAAGCGAGCGAAACAATCGACGTGTTCGCCTGCCGTCTCCGTGCTTACGCGGTAGCGGACGCTGTAAAGTGATAAGAAAGAACGCTATGTCAGGCGTATTCAGTTGGTGCCACGTTTGTTATCTTAATTCTGGAAGTAACGAAAGTCAGCTTAAGCGCGCAAGAAATCACATATGCAGTTTAATATCCCGCAGACGTGATCAGAAATCCGCCTCCGGAACTGCAAACAGGCTTAACACTTTCCAACAATCACTAAGGTTTGAACGTTTGCCACCTGCATGTTGTTTGCTCAGCTTACACATCCTCACCTGGTCCTCCTTATCAGTGTTTGGTACTGATACTCAATTCAATGAGAACCCGTAGCCGCTTAACATCGCCATTGTGTTTGTCCGCTGGAGCTTGCCGCGGTCTCAATACGTATTGGAACCGACGATATGGATGTCTAACCGACTGTGAATTTTCTACTACATCGACCGAAAATTACTACACTTATAATTTATTCTCCGACGAATATTTATTACGGTTGATGCCGTCGCTTCTCGCAAATACGATAACAGAACGCCTTCATTATTTGGTGCATGTCTTGAGTAGGGCGACCCGCTTCAAGACTAGGCTTCGAGAATTTTTTATTTTACTGCACGCTTCCGTCACCTACCAAATAAGTTCTGTAAACCTGTCTCTTGTTTCGGATTTCTGCCGAATACTTTCTACATTAGCACCAGCAAATTTGTCAACTTAAAGGTAAATGGCGCGAAATATTGAGGCTTTGTGGCCAATTTAGGGTTCTCATTTGACTGACCCTCTAATACGCCGTAACGGCATCTGTCACAGCCAAGGTGCCGCTTAAGAGGAAGCTTTAGCTCGGGTGCTCCTATCTAAATACATGTAAAAGGAGAATTTGTTTTTCTCGGCAACCATTGCACCAAATTTGACGGGGTTTGCTGCATTTAAAAGTAAAGTTTAAAATCTAGTGACTGTTGGTTTCGAATTTTCGATTCAGGTTGTCACATTTAAAAAAAAAATTTGGCAAAACTCGCAAATTTTCAGAAAACAAAACTATCAAGTTTACAACTCCGTAGCTCAGCAAGAAAGAATGATATCGCAATTCTGTGAATTGTACCTGATAGCACATCTAAAGCGGACAAAAATTGATATGTTACACATGAACCTTAAAAAATGGAGTAATGTGTAAATACAACTTTTGCAGAACCTTCGTGAACAACGTAACAAATTCACGTAAGATGTAAACTGACATATCAAATTTGTCCGCTTTGAATGGTCTAATGGATGCCGTTTACAGAATCGCGATATCTGTTCTTGATGCAGAGCTATTAGCTTGTAAACTTAGTGCTTCTATTTTTTTCAAACGTCTCTATTTTTGAAAATCCTTTTAACAAAATTCAAGCCCTAAATCAAAATTCCGCTTCCAACAGTCACTAGAATTTAACTTTCTCTCTCAAATGCAACAAATTTCATTAAAATCGGTCCAGGGGTTATCTCAGAAAAACATTTTTGCGTTTTTACATGTATTTGAATAAGCCGCGTCGGAGTTGGGCCCGACCTAAAGCTTCCTCTTAAGGGCGCTAAGTGTAAAAAATAATGCTTAATTTAGACTGGTGAAGTATTACTAAAAAAACACATCTTCTACGATTTGGCTGATAGGGGCGGGCTGATTATTAAATGGGAGCATTATTTTATTCTCCTAATTATTAGTCTAGAAAGATGAACAGACTATTATTACTTTATTAACTGTGCCTGTAGTTCACCACACAGCCATTTATCTCACCCGCGACCTTTAATGACGTTTCAGGTTCTGGGAAACGGCGAGCAAGCAACGACTGTTAGCGAAGCCAAACAAGCGATATTCGTATCCGAACAAGGTGAGCGTGATCGTTAGAATCACCGATCGTCGACCATTTAAATATTTTACACTCTTAAATTACAAAAAACGCAGACTTTCAAGTCGCTTAAGGTGTCCTTTTGTGATGAATCTGTGCTAAGATATTTGCTAAGAGGCAGCGAACACAAAAAAGTAATGCCCGTGTAAATAAATATCTTGTACGCTGGAGCTCAATTCTTCTGAGCTTATAGAACTGTGCCGAAACAGCCATCAACGATCCCATTTCCACGTTCCCCAGTGTAGGGTAGGCTACCGGGCTCAGCATGGTTAACCTCCCCGCCTTTCTCTTATGACTTCTCTCTCTCTCTCTATCAACGATGAATGTGATGGAAGGAGAGCGAATGAGACGGATGAAAGTGCTCCACCACAGCGTCTAAACCTGCAGACGCCCCGAAGCTCTGGTGCGACAGCGGGTGCGTCTCTAAGGGTAATAACAGACTAAAATAATTTACACCCTTGAAAGTGAATATTGGTGTAAGCGCGTTTACAAATCGCACCGTCACACCCTTTTTGGGCGTCAGGGTGTTGTAAGGGTGCAGATTATTCTGCAGTGTATATTTGGCGTTCGGCGGTGAACGTGCCCCACAAGTTGCATGTGTGAAAGGGTGTAAGGGTGTGAATTATAAACAGTTTCACACCACTTCGCTTCTAAGGGTGTACATGATTTTACACCCTAAGTTGCCGCTCGGTGACGAATGCGCCCTGCAACTTGGTTGTGTGAGAGCGCGCGGCTTTTGCATCGCCGGCAAGAGCCACAGACGCTCCAGTATGATTTCATCGCACCTTGGCAACAATGAGCCTGCAGCACCCATGCAAGCAGGTTTCTTGCCCTGAAAAAAATACTCCGGTCCTGTGTTCTTTATGCACAGAGCACCTAAACACTTCAGTGTGTTATAAAAAAAAAGTGCTTTCAAGTTAGCTCTATGTATGATACGGCTCTTTATCAGTTCTCGAATAAAAAGAATTGTTGTCATGCTTCATGCACAGGCAAATATATTTTATTTCTCTGTAATATACGGCAAGGTTGATTTGTTTATTTGTGCTTGCCCGCGAATGAAAATTGCTGAACATCTGTGGAGCTCTGTTTCACCACAGCACTGCAGTTTCGCCATTGTCCTTCTTGTCAACTAAACTCCTACGTTGAAAACGGGAATTCGGCCGGTCCTGCGGCCGAAACGTCAGTAAAAACATATGCCATAACGTTCGTTTCTTTCTTTTTCTTTTTTTTAGCCTTCGGGTCAAGCGCGAAACCCTAGTCAACCTGTTCTGACAAACAGCTTTTTGTCACAGTCCTTCTTTCTGTATCTTTGACAGAATGAAAGTAAACTTTGATTGGTTGATTGATTACATAGGGTGCTTTGTCGCCACTGCGAACGCGTGGCGTTTAGCCTAGCTCAGTAAAGTAGAGTTAAGGTTTTGTTGGAGAGGCAAGCATTTGGTGGTCCTTGAAGAATACATAGCCATGAAGCTGACAAAACGCTTAATTCCCGTGTTTTTTTTTCCCGTGTGGCACTACCCCCATATGAGAACAGCTGTGGCATTATTGATAATACAAATGACGAGTTCTATAGATATGCGCTTGGGAGAGGCGACCTTTTTTAATGTAGGAACTGCGATTTCAGGTTTATGAGTTGCTAAAGCAGTCAATACATGGCGCGTTGTGGATGAATGGCTGCCAAACATAACGTGACTATTTGCATAACACTCCAGTCGCTGGCATTGTGGCAGTTCTAGCGATAGCTCAGAAGTTACCGGTAGCAGGGGCGTACTCTCCATCTGAAATACGACCCAAGCCTGTGCCCGGTTGACAGCAACAAATGTGCTTTACAGTTGCCCTGTCAACCAGGACTATCCAGGGCGTTTGCAGCTACGGGAACGGGGACTTCGACTACGACCAGAGCTGGATGTGTGTCATGTGAGTTTATGGAGACTTGCTCAAGCTTTCAAACTTGCTACATTCGGACCAGCCGAGCGAGCGCATGATTGCGAGCAAGATGTCTAGTTTGTCCCGAGCGTATGTGCTTTTAAGCGCCAGCTTCTCTGCTGTATTCTGATCCCTCAACGCATAGACGCATGAATGGAGCAAGGACAAAACGAGGAGGGGAGCACCGTGCAAGAAAGCTTGAAGCCACACGAGTTGACCTAACACTCGATCGTCACGTCCGAGCGCGCGGTAGGTTTTAGTGCTTCCGCTCTGCAGACAGAGCCAATACACAGCCACCGAACAACTGCGCATTGATTTGACGCTACCGGAAACTCGCGATTCTCGGCCAATTCACTGGGTCTCGGCGGTTCCGTATTGGGCCGACTATTTTTGGGGGGGAAATTAAAGGCAATGGCTTCACGCGGAGAGCCTCCTCGCCCAGGCTGGCTGCGCTACTTGATGCTCACTCTTAGTTTATTTCCTTTGTTCACGGAGGCATGCATCAACGCCCTAATCGTGTAGCTTGGGAGGATGCAGTGCGAAGGAGTGCGAGAAGGGGAACGTTAGTAGAGGCGCAATTGTGAAAGAGCGTGAAGGGAAAATGTGAGGCGCGAGCTCGGCGCCAACTGTACACGCCAGCGCGCAACTCAATGTGCATCACGGAACTCTCTTCGAGCGCGCTCGGCCCAGTAAGAGCCATGAATTGTACAACTTGCATGTCATGTATAAGATTGTGAGCCTGTGGTAAAGCACTTTGAAATAACCATCGAAACGCCATCAAAAGCATTGCCATAATCGTCAACCATAAATAAGTGAAGGAGTAATAATTTCAAGGAAGCTAACGCTGTCATCGAGAGTTATTGCGAACGGCGCCTACAGGAATAAAAGATATATAGCATTTTGCCAGGGTTCTCAGCCACTCAAGAAAAAAAATCCAGCTTATGGAAGCGCCTTTGGTGACTGTCTTGTTGAGACAATCATCGCGTATTCAGCTAGGTATCAAATAAGCAAGAAGGCAGGTAGTATACGGTCTCTAAAAATCAGTGCACGCATCAGTGCCTATACATGCAAGGCACCTCCTGCTTCCGTGTTCACAAATTACCTTTTCCACCGCAGCATTTACGTAACCAATCTATACGTGGTCCCTTTGCTAAGGATGCCTGTAAGGTCTGCAATATCGAGGGCCAAAATATAATGCACGTGTTTTCTGAGCTGGGACACAATTACATTTAGCGCAGGCTAATAGACGAAAAGGATGGCCTAGACACTAGGCAGTAGGTCGCAAGTAATATATCGGGTAGCAACTAGCCTGGCAAGAGTTGATGTAGATCTGTGGTCAACATTACAAGTACGGGATGAAGCAAAGTTGTGACAGATAACACGGCTGAGACATCAGTATTTGGATGAGGACAGTGCTTTAGTACGTTGCGCATACTCGTAAGTGGCATAAATACCCTCAGGCCGGGTAATGGTGCACGTGGTTCCTTCGTGACCGCGGGCATATGGAGCTGAACGCATGGCCTAGGCAGGACCCCTGGAGACGTTCTAAGGATCCAGGCAGGAGCGCATCCTGGACGCCAATATGACGAATAAGAAGTCCTTTCCCTCGGTTTTATTCCGTTCCTATTATTCGTCGTTCATGACAGACCGATCTCGGTAATAACGTAATGGAGCGCCGCTCGAACTTCTCACGAAGTAGTTCGAGCGCTGCAAGAAATAGCAATGGTTGCATATTTTCCCCTGTCTCAGAGCGACATTGATTGGCGTTCCCGTTTCGTAGGTAGGTCGTACATGAGGGGGTACAGTTTCGCGTATAGGCCCCACGAGTTTGTCCGGAAAGCTTTAACAGGCGACCAAGAGGCCATTTTGTTTCCGGAAACACAGAAAAGGAGAGAGAGACCTATCAAAACAATATTCATGGCGCGTCTTTAGTAATTTCAATAAGAGACTATAGGAGTGCTGTGCAAGTCCGCAGGCCTGCAGAAAGTCTGTAAGGTACTAAGGTAAGACACCTATGAGCCGGCGGCATGCACGAAGTCTCTGGAGGCTTCGGTCGCAGGCGTTGGAGAGGCTCGTCCACGTTCGGTAGACTTTGCAGCTTGGCTGCCCGTATCGAATGTACGTCCACGAACGGGGACAGCGACGCTTTCCGCCGGCGATTGCAGGTGCTCGGTGCCCACGCTGCAGAGGAAGCGCGTGGCCGTGGCACGTCTCAAGCACCCGGCCAACATGGGTCGAACCTGCGGAGACGTGCGGTTCCTGATCGCGGTAGTGACGCCGAGCAAGGAGAAAGGCACCAAGAACGCGCTGGAGACCGGCCGCACCTTCGCCACGCTGTTCGCCGACTCGGGGTTTCGTCGGCGGCTCTGGGAAGCGCGCTCGCCCGCGCAGTTCGCCGACGAGCTGTCCGAGCACGCTGGCCGCCTCGCTGCTGACCAGAGGGACGCCCTGGCGCCCGGTAGCTGTTCGCCGGACGCTGCGCGAGAAAGTGTGCGTGTGCCTACAAACTTCGTTTCGCGGTTGCATCGCTGTGTCTTATCTCTCTCTTCCCAGTGTGCATCTGTATAAGCTGCTGCATACCTTGTAAACCGTGCAGTGCACAAGCGTGAACATTGCATGAGATTAACGTTGTGACCGGTGCTATGCATAAGAGACGCAGGAGGTTACGCGTTCTATGTGAGGTGAAAGCGATGACATTTGTTGGCCTCGCGTTATTTGTACTGTGTTTACCTGATAAACTTCACGAAAGCTTCGCTTCACGTAGATTGAAACGTGTGCTTAATCGGCGTAAGATTTATGGTGAGGGCATTATACCGGACACTCCCCAACCTTTCTTTTTGGTGTCGTCGACACAGAGTAAAGCGGAATGATCCTGGAGGCTGTGTAACCAAAAGTGTGCTCCGGCCTATTCTGATACCTTGGCCCAATGCACGTCCTCGCATACGTTTTTATGCACTTTGTAACGCAGGCCGATCCTCGAGGCTGAATAATCAAACGGGTCGGTAGACCGAGCGTTATACCAGTGCATGCGTGAGCTGTTTCCTCCATAGTTTTACAGCGAATCTGTCTGTGGCTATCAAATTCGCCCGTCCGTCCGTCCGTCTGTTGGCTGTGCGCCGAAAACCCCTCAGGCGCAACCCCATGCGCATGCGGTAAAAAAAAAGAGAAAGAGAGGCGCGTGATCGGCTGCTTTCCGTCACACCCGAGCGCACGCACAGCAGCTTCTCTCCGGCTACGAAATGGTGAGGCCACGCGTCATACGTAAAACTGAGGAGCAGGCAGCTTTCCATCATCAACGCCGCAAGCAGAACCTGGAACAAGCTCGTCTATGCCAGGCCGATGCTGCATACCGAGCACAATAACAGGCTCGTGCAGCCGAGCGCAAACAGAAACTACGCACCGAGGATCCGGCAGCCTACCAAGCCTTCGTTCAATGAACCGTCGGGATTGACCCAGTGATAAACACCGGGGCCGCACGTTTCCGCTTCGCTTGTTAACCATCTGCACAGAGTGCTCGGGCGGTGGTCTCTTTAAATTTGGATAGAAATCGGCTCGATGCATAAGCAATATAATCAAAGCCATTAGTGGGCTGTTCCTGATGATGTTATCCCCGCACAGTTGATCAGGAGTAGAATATAAGGGCCGGTGAGTTTCTTCGGGGCTATATGAGCATTTCCGTGTGGCCGCCACGGCGTTAATCTTTATATTCTCCTGAGAGCCGAACTCAGCTCAAGGGCACAATCCCTTGTCAAGTTGCTTGTCATATCTGTTATGATAGAAACTGCTTATCTTTGATCATACAGAGATGAAGATGTGGCATCGTGTGGTGAGTTAGTATGTTGTGGCAATTCCTCGGGTTTTCACCTCGTCTTCGCGACAGTCTAAACATGATTTACAGGTGCATTTCGTCGTCAGGGATGGCGCGACACTGTGTATCAAGCTATCGTCAAATGACGCAGTGTGACTAAATCCCTTCCAGACTATCCCGCATGAATCTCGCTTTATATCTGGAACGCTTAGCTTATGTAATCGCAGCCGAATTAATTTTGTAAATAGTAGAACCCAATGAGCGATGGGGTGTAATGTGCAACCTCATCCAACTGTGATTGCTGCAATGGTGTAAGTGAGAACCTCACGTATTGCCGCTTATGTTGTTTTCCTGTTGAAGAATCCTTCATATGGAACTTTTCCCCATTACTAGCACACACAAGAAAAGAAATAAGTTTTCAACGAAAATTTGGTGTTCTCGTTATATTTCACTAACCTGCACGAGGGGTATCAGGATGATATTACCACCCATGTGATCGAGGAGTGAAGTTCAACTGCGCATGCGCGACACTTTCTCTCCGCTGCAGTTTCGTTGAGAAATGCAGGAAAATAAACAAATTCAAGAACCTGCAAGTTGCTTGCAAAGATGACCAGATTTTTTCCCTTTGATGCTAGTTTACTGCATGCCTTTTAATCTCGAGAGAGGTTAATCCGGTATGAAAATTCATCTTCTTGGTCCAAGTGACGAGTGAATTCTGGGTAGTAGTGTTCCTGATTACTGATAGCTACCGTTAGTGATATTTACTGAGAAGCAGTGGTCACTCCTTGAAAAACTTAAATCCGATTTCTCGCGCTAAACCTTATTCGTCATCATGCTGTCGTTTACATCGTTTTTATTTACTCCATTCATAGCCTTTCAAAGCCCTCGTGCTCTCGGGCTCCTTTTCTGCAGATTTACTTGTGCGTTGCTATTTGCTACCAACCGCATTAAACTTAAAACGCCCTGATAGCAGAGTGTTGAGAGTTTAGCCCTTGACGGTTGCATTTAGCATGTTCTGCAGGAAAAGAAAGCGAATCCCTCACTGCGGGGGCTTTCCAAAACACTCGCCTCGTAAAACTGCTAGCACCGAGACTAATCTGTTACCAACAATGGTAGCCCACTTGGCTGTGGCATTGAGCTGCTGAGCTCGAGGTCACTTGGAGGTACTTGGATTTACGTTAACGTTAACGATCCCCAGGTGGTCAAAATTAATCCGGAGTCCTCCGATACCGTGTCCCCATTAAACCACTGCAATTTCGGGACACGTCTAATCTAATACAAAAAGGAAAAAAAATGTAGAAATCCTCATTCCAGCACCAACTTTTTGACACAAGGACGTGACTTTAACCTCTTTCCTCGATAACCCGCCGTGGTTGCTCAGTGGCTATGGTGTTGGGCTGCTGAGCACGAGGTCGCGGGATCGAATCCCGGCCACGGCGGCCGCATTTCGGTGGGGGCGAAATGCGAAAACACCCGTGTACTTAGATTTAGGTGCACGTTAAACAACCCCAGGTGGTCAAAATTTCCGGAGTCCTCCACTACAGCGTGCCTCATAATCAGAAAGTGGTTTTGGCACGTAAAACCCCACAATTTTTTTTTGTTTCCTCGGTACTTTATCACTTTAACTCTTCCCATATCGCGTCCATTGTGCATCGGATTGTTCGAGACGCCGCTATCGAGACTTTCGGCGCAGCTCACGGACACACTGCGCAATCGGACGGGGAGGAGGAGAACTACATTTTTGTTTTCTAAGCAAGTTGATTTTTTTTTTCACGCCAGGCGGTGACTCGAACGCGCTCCGAAGATTCGCGATCGTCAAAGTAGGGTGCAAAAATGGCCGTCTCCAGGAGCGGCGCACGCGCTTCGAAAGATCGCACATCTCGCGATTGTGCGACGTCTGCGGCTCATTTTATCGATGGAACGAGCAGCAACTTGTCTGAGGATGCGTACCTTTCGTCGAACTTAGACGCTGATTGCGAAGACGACGCAAACCAGCCCGGAACATCGGCGGCTGCAAATCGGCACGCCCAACTGTAGCGCTTGCAGTTAATTTTTTGTAGCGGAATACCTGTTCAATGAAAATTCTGACTTTTTCGTAGGTGGTGCGCATTACACGGCAATACATTTTCTGTACCTCAAAATTTTTATTACATATTTTTCTTAGTAGATACAAGCGTGTCCTAACAAACTTCGTTCAATGTTATTCCGCAAACTTGACTCTGGAAATTTGCATCTTTTTTTTATCACATAGAGCTTGTTAATAAAACTCTTACGGGTGAAAAGGGCATTCATTCTGCTCTTTGTTTACGCGTTACATGAAATATTGAGTGCAGTAGTTCGCTCAGAAAAGATTTGGCCTAACCAACAAAAAACACCTACTTACCCCATGGTAGGGAAATTGAATTGGGAAATTATATTCATGCCATAACTAAAACAAATGTCACGGTCATGTTCTTACTGTAGAGCTGTTAACCGGTGTGGGCTTAATATATCCATGTTTGCTACAGATTTCGCTGTCTTATAATCAAGTGCACGATATATAAATTAACCTAAAATGTAGGAATCGTTTAAATGGTACTACCGACTGCGGTCTGCTTCATGCTTAGGGGCACCATGTTTCATGCTTTAGTCTCATATAAAAACGAGTTCTGTCTCCTCGCTATGGCACATATTTATTTCAATATAGCATAATTATTTCGGTGAGAAAGCTGCTTGCATTTTGGGCATCTGAAATGTGGACGCAAGTTCAAGCAATGCATGTCGCTGTGGCTTCGCTCGGGATCGCATCGTCAGTGTTGCTCAAGCGGCGATGCGTTTCCTGCTGCGACTGCGACTCGTAAATAGACCACATTGCGTATGCGAGAAAGGTGCGTGATGCAAATTGAAATGTGCTGGAGAACACTGTCGCGCCATTGCCTCGGCAACAGACTTACGTACAAGAATTGTTATAAGTAGTGCTTTCACTAGGGTTGAGGATTGGGCGAGCTGACGTTGCATTCAAAAACTGATTAGCGCTCTGTTCTTTCACTTCGCCAGCTCGGCTTGTTTCTTCCTTTCTATGTTGCGCTGTACCAGTTTTAAAAGTAGTGCCTTGCCGTGGCTCTCGGTGTTTCTCCGTATAGCCTTGCCGATGTCAAGGTCGAAAAAAAAAATAAGAAGCCAGGGTTGAGAATGTGTTGCAGTAAATTTTGCGCTCTGACGTATTGTGCCTAACGCATTTCAGAAGAAGCGCAAGTGCACCATTGCCCGAGGCTTGCGTGACGATGTCCGGCGTCGGCTGCCCTACTACATCAGCGACTACGTCGACGGTAAACCATCATGAGCCTATGTCAAAGTTTGTGTATGTGTGCGCGCGTGCGTGGGATACAGATTGAAAGATACGTTGGATGGTCTTATGCATGGTCTTATGCATGGTCTTATGCATGGTCTTATGCATGGTCTTATGCATGGTCTTATGCATGGTCTTATGCATGGTCTTATGCATGGTCTTATGCATGGTCTTATGCATGGTCTTATGCATGGTCTTATGCATGGTCTTATGGACGGTCTTATGGACGGTCTTATGGACGGTCTTATGGACGGTCTTATGGACGGTCTTATGGACGGTCTTATGGACGGTCTTATGGACGGTCTTATGGACGGTCTTATGGACGGTCTTATGGACGGTCTTATGGACGGTCTTATGGACGGTCTTATGGACGGTCTTATGGACGGTCTTATGGACGGTCTTATGGACGGTCTTATGGACGGTCTTATGGACGGTCTTATGGACGGTCTTATGGACGGTCTTATGGACGGTCTTATGGACGGTCTTATGGACGGTCTTATGGACGGTCTTATGGACGGTCTTATGGACGGTCTTATGGACGGTCTTATGGACGGTCTTATGGACGGTCTTATGATCGTCTAATGGACGGTCTTATGATCGTCTAATGGATGGATGGATGATCTAATGGATATTCTTATGATCGTCTAATGAATGGATGGATGGTCTAATAGATGGATGGATGGTCTAATGGATGGATATATAACCGCAGTGTGGTTCTATTTAGTCTGATGTCGATGTCTCGGTTGGTGCACTGTCTTGCTCGTATTGGCATCCAAATGGCCGGGCCCATGGCGGCAAACGCGACCATTCGTTTGACTTGGGGTTTGCGTTGCTCGCTTGAAGCAATGGCTTCGAAAGATAAATCAGGATTACATTAAATCTTTAAGCCTCTCTGGCATATGCGAGTAGTTTTTTCATGGTTTTTAAGGGCTTCAGCGGTCATTTAACGCAAAACGAGACGACGAAGTCAAAACAAAAGAGTATCGCGTTTGTACTCGCTAGGACATCGGGTGTTTCCCAAAAGTCCAAGTTGACGTGTACCGTATTTACTCACATAATGCTCGCACTAACGCCTTGCCTCCCCCCCCTCCCCCTTTCGTTGGCCACTGAGGTTACCATTTGTTTAATTGATTAATCAGCGCACCCTCAAAAATTGCTGCAGCGACACTCATCCACTTGTTCCGATGTTAGCGTTGACAACGACACTGAATACGTCGAGCCAGAGTCACTTTACTTATTTGCTTGCTGCAATAAATAAATGAATGAATGAATGAATGAATGGATGAATGAATGCATGAATGAATGAATGAATGTAAATAAATGAATATAAATAGATACATAAATAAAAATAAATAAATAAATAAATGAATAAAAAGGGCCTTTGCTGTTACTTTTTATGTAGGATCCGTGCTACTATTACAAAGGTAAGTGCTGCTTGGAAGTAATATTTCGTTTGAGGTTGCAGTGACTGGTGTGAAAACCCTGATTTACGGTCACTTTATTTTTCAGTTTTCTACTTAGTACGGAGAACGTTTGATAGGGCACTTTTCCTCGAGCGTAATCATCGCACGCGAAACAACGTGCAGTAACTGTTCGCGAGTAAATACGATACATCAATGGCCAGTATTAGCAAGCGGTGTCACTGAGGTCGCAGTGATTCACAATATTATACTCTGAACTGACGTGATGGCTTTCAGCTGAATCCACGACGTTCGGCATTTTTTTAAAATTTTTTGCTTCAGCGATACGGCAAGCTTACATTGGTCTTGCCTCGCTGTTTTTTTTATTCCTCCGCAGGTATCGTGGGCCCGCGAACGCTGTACAAGACGATATGCACCACGTTTTTCCTGTACTTCGGCTGCCTCCTACCTACCATAGCATTCGGAGCGTTAAACGACACTAACACACACGGCAAAATTGGTAAGCAAACGTTGATACCTCTGAATAAAAGCTTCGTGCCTTCGATACAGTACTTGGGGTACTTTGTTGTACATTGCTTGCTGCGCAGAGATTGAGCAAGAAAGTACACGGGCTACTTCATTTAGTTACGCTATACAGCAATGAAAAATAAAATAGAAAATAAGAAGGATAACATAAGCAAATGAATAACTGTCTGAAGTTGATGACGATGACACCGCAACATACAGTTCGCTTGGTGTCTGTTCATGCCTCTAGCCGAATGATAAATTCATTACATAAAAAAGAGAGAAAAATATTTTGTCGTTTGCTTTATTGTTTTTTTTTGTGCCTTGTTTTCATTCATGATTGTTTTCCGTAGCTTTGTGTACGTTCTTTTCTGTAACCGTCATTTTGCTCACAGCTTCCACTATGGACGTACGAACTTTAATAATATTATGTATATATATATCTTCAAATAAATATACGAATTGATAGCAAAAGAACACAAAGCACATTCCGACAGCTGCTACCGGAAAGGGCACAATGCCTACCGCAAAAAAAAGAAAGGGGGGGGGGGGGGGGCACCAGAAAGCTCGTAGCCGCAACTTCATGGGAGAGAGGAATGTAGACGTGAATGCCAGAAATAATGGCAACCAGCTTAGAAAGCACATTACCTCGTCTAGAAATGTGGCCTTAAATAAGTACCGCTCTGAGTAATTCTTTTGGCAGCATTTTTGATTTGAAAGAATTTAGATTCTCGAACTCTACGTCCGTATAAGGAACAGATGAAGGCATTGACACCTCCATAATTAGTATCCTACGTTAAAGAAATGCAAACCATCACTTGCTCCAGCCGATTTCGTTTAACAAATGCAGACTTGAATAACTTTTCACCACTACCAGCTGTTTACCGTCGTGCACGGTTAATGTAGACAAGCCTGGTATCCACCCACGCTACGCTAAATCACCCCGAGACGTTTGTTCTTCTCAGTACTACTGCACCCGCTTCTGTCTTGCGTTCTCAGCCTGACTTTCATTTATTTCAAGCTATCGCAGGAGATAATTTCATTGAAATCTAACAAAACTTTTATTGAGCTTCTTTGTTAGAATAGCCTGGCCTGTCATTTGTATTCAAACTTTATATCAATATGTTCGTCTTACCTCTGTTTATTTGCACTTTTATTTTGCAAAAAGATCACTCTTTTGACTCGCCTCGTTCAATTAGGCTTAGGATTCTTGCTTGTCTGACTAGTTTAAAAATGAAAGAAAAAGATCACCGTCTTAAGCTCAGTTCGCCTTTTGTGCTGCTGTAGAGCACTTATCGAGATGTTTCCCTCGCAAGAAGCAATAGCGATGTCATCTTTGTCTGCGTCTATTGGTGTCGAATAATACCGAAAGTCAAGTGCGCCAGAGTGGCATGCAAGATGTATTATTTCACGTGAGGTGTACTCGACAACCGAGATGTTCGATTGTCTATAAGTATGTGTCAAACGAGGCTAGCAACGACATTTCTCAGATATAATTCAGTAACGCTGAAAACGTTTTTAGCGACACTTTCTTGCTGGCATTCGGAGGGACTCATTGTTTATAACAGTTTTCGAGATGCGTTTGGTATTGCAGACGTCAAAAAATGCATGGTCAGCCAGACAATTGGCGGACTGGGCTTCGCACTCTTCAGTGGCCAACCGCTCGTCATACTGATGACGACTGCACCTCTCAGCCTGTACATTAAAGGTGAGCAGTACCGTAATGTGTTATTCCACTAGTGCGTCGACTTTTTCGCACTTATATCAGTTAGACGTGACGTAGAGAAAGACAGAATGATGCCACGACAAAAGAAAGCAGCTGCAGTAAAGCCTGCATAGTGAACCGGCATCTAAGCGTGGAAAAATATCACCAAGGTGAAGGTAGGCACTGACAGATGACAGGAGACACTTGCTCTGCCGTCTAGTCTGAAGTGCAGGGAACGATATATAGGCAAATGCCTATTTGGTCCTGTGCACCAGGGCTTCATCCTTTTAGCGTGTGAGCGCGAATTGTAATTTAAGTGGTTTAGCTGATACTTTGGTATCTATAAATTTCTATTTCTGTCTTTCGTGCCTGTGTATGCATATTTTCACTTTTATCAGTTAAACATGCTTTCTTGCCGCGGTCTCATCGTTACTAAAGCATATTCGGTTATTTCTTTCTGCAAAATCTGGCAGCATTTGCCGACGTTGTTGCCTACGGTCCCGCACCTGACAATGCTGAACTTTTGCGGGCCCCTCACTATCTGCCTGACACTGTTCAGCAAATTAAGGGAAAAAAAAATGTCCAAAAGTCTCATTATTCTGCAGTGGACTCGCCACACCGCGATACTCTACAGGCGGGGATTTAAGGGAAAGAGGTGCACAATTTTGAAAGCTATACTGCCTGTAGCTCGAAAATGCCGTTGAACTGAATACATTATGGTGCAGGCGCCGCTGATGCAAATTGACTATTTAAATGTGAGCGCATTTCTTTGACTATTCTGTCCCGCTTGGTCTGCCTATGTTGCATCGATACCATGACCGCGTAAAAAGAGAATTAGGAAAGTCTAGCACCTGTATGAGAAGTCGTACCCGGGTCAGTAGCATGGCAGGCGAGCACCTAACCTCGGCGTCACGCCAACTGCTGAGAATTAGGGTGCCGAACTTTTCAACGATATCAACGGAACTTTTCAACGATATCAACGCAACTTTTCAATGATATCAACGCAACTTTTCAATGATATCAACGCAACTTTTCAATGATATCAACGCAACTTTTCAACGATATCAACGCAACTTTTCAACGATATCAACGCAACTTTTCAACGATATCAACGCAACTTTTCAACGATATCAACGCAACTTTTCAACGATATCAACGCAACTTTTCAACGATATCAACGCAACTTTTCAACGATATCAACGCAACTTTTCAACGATATCAACGCAACTTTTCAACGATATCAACGCAACTTTTCAACGATATCAACGCAACTTTTCAACGATATCAACGCAACTTTTCAACGATATCAACGCAACTTTTCAACGATATCGCGCGAGCCTCAACCACACGGTGGGTCAGAGGCCTACAGCAGCGAGGGGCACTCCTGAAGCAAAGAGCACAGCAGAATAGATTCAAACTGGAAATCGCGTTGCGCTTTCGCACGTAAATTCGCTCATTCAACCGCTCCCTCACTGCTACAAGGCCTCTGACACGCCGCGTGGTCGGGGCTCACTCGGTGTTAGTGAAATCCTGCAACGGTGTATGTCCCAGAGTAGAGCAGAACAACAACAACAAAAAAAACATTGTGGTGCTGTCACAATATCGTCACGCGCGCGTAGCTTGCTTAGGTCTCGAGTGACGCGCCATGTGTTTGGCTCCAAAAGCAACGAAGCCTAACGGGTGCACAATCTCGCTCCGTTTGAACAGCTGTAATAGAAGTTGAATAAAGTCTGCGTGCTATGCGGGTGCTCCCGCACTTAAGACCTAATTCGCTATACACCTCCTGCTGTTTAGGCAAGACATCAAAGACCGACGCTGACCAGGGCGAGTAGTGTACATTCGTCGTAGGCGGGTTCTGGCCAAGTAGTTTCATATCTAATTTATTCTCCCAATTGATCGTTCACCATCATGCCACGTCATCTTATCGCTGATGGAGCCACGTCGTCGGCTCCAATGCCATGCGCTTGCTGTCCCGCTCAACCTGCGAAGTTTCTTTGGCCACGTGAGCAGCGTTTTTGCCCGAACGTTACTTTGGGGGCACTGGTGGCAGATTCGTAGCAGATAGCGCTTGCTCCCATTTTGACCGCGAGATGTTGCTTTCAAGCAAAACGGGTGTATACGGGAACGGGCGAGCGCTCGAAATTTAGACTTTCGGAAGATGTCGTCGTTGTTCGAGTAACCGACTTAAGGGACACGGGGGTTGGCTCACACGAAGACGTCTCGTTAATGGGCATCGCCGCAAGTCTCCCGAACGCTTCACGCTTCCAACACCCGCCGCGGTATCTCAGGAGCTACCGCGTTGCGTTGCAGAGCTTCGAGGTCAGGTGTTCGAATCCCAGACACGGTGGCTAAATGCTAGACACACCGGGGGCTAAATGCTAGAACGCTCGTGTACTTCGATTTCTACGTGAAGGAACCCCAGGACGGTCAAAAGTAATTTGGAGTCGCCTATTACGGCGTTCTTCATAATTACGTATTCTAGTTCTGGTACCTGAAACTTCACAATTAGGTGTTTTTTGTTGGGTTCGATAAATTTCTTTTGCTATCTGTAAACATATTGCCACCTTAAAGGGACACTAAAGAGTAACACTAATGTCGTACTCGGGTGGTCGTTTAAGAGCGGTCTGACCAAGATACGAAGGTGGCGTAAAACAGCTGAAAAGCAGTATTACGAGAATATCGCGGGTGTAGAAGCGATGATACTGCTTGTTTATCATCTGTGGAGCCCATTCATGCTATCAGTAACACTTACTGTTCTTTTAGATGGCCTTTGTAGCGGTGCCACAGCACTCTGAAACGACCCCCTGAATATGTCATAAATAAGTTTCCGCTGGCACCGTATTACTCCAAAGCTCCGCGACAGCACCTCCTTTCCTTCTTTCGTTCTACGGATACACATCAGATGGCGGCTCATCTAATCTCTGAAATAGAATAAACTCTGCCTCTCGCTCCGCCTTCCCTTGCTCTTTTTATATAAATAAATATACGTAATGAAATACATACTCCTGTGCTTCCAAGTGTGACAAAGAAACTTCCAAATTATGAAGTTGTGGCGACATGCATAAAACAAAAAAAGAACGCTTGCGAAACGGATTTTTGCGAACAGTTTACCAGTCGCGACGCAGCTACCGCACCATGTATAGATAACTATATTGCATCCCCTGTGTGCAACATTATGTGCCAAAAAAACAAAAACAAAAAGAAAAGGTTTTGTTTGATTGTGCAGTTGATCGGTAGAAAAGAAACGTGAATGCTTTTTCTGTTCAAAGAAATTTGAGAGCCGCCTACAGGCGAACTGTCTAGATCCCCAGAGTGCTTGAAGCCATCCCACATGCGGAAACACAAAGAACACTTCATTCACGTCTTTCAATGTTGAGCCCTCATTTTTCAGCTTAGAAGTGTCTTCCGAGTGAGAAGAGGCAAAATTTTGATCCCCCCACTCTTGAGATAGTAATAATTATTTGTTACTGTTTATTTTTACAGCTCTTTCAAGGATGTGCAGCCGTAAACTCTGCAGCGATTCTTTTCTTACTGGAACAGTTATCTTTAGTCCACTAGGCAGGAATTTTAGATGCTGTCATTACCTGTTCAGCGACTTTCCTAGTGTATTCGTTGTGTCCTTTGTGCTTGCTGCATTTAGTGCTCCATTGTGAGCGGGAAGGTTTGCCTATTAGATAAACACAACTTGCTCGTAGTGTCGAAACAAATCTATTAACTGTGTTGGCTGCGATACGCAGAATCACATAAATGCGGCCTCTCGCGACCCAAGCAAAACCTCGCGAAACGATGGCCTATGATTGCTACCTTGGAGACCTGGCGAGAAGACGCTACATCGGTTTCATTACCATTAGAGATGTGAAAATAAGTTTTAAAGACAGAAGGTGAATACGAAGCAACACCGATCGAAAAGTGCCCGAAGCGAATCAAGTAAACTCGAATGTAGAATATTTTTTCCGAATAGTCTGCGAATATTTTACTGCTTTCCGAGCAATTTTCGAATCCTGGTATTCGAAGCAATGGATAGTTTCTCTCGTTAAACTGCATATTATAAAGCACGGTTTGCTGGAAGCACAAAGTGATGATTAGGAACGACTAAGCAGATTATTCGGAAAAAAATCTTCCTTTTCCCGAGCATACATGGTCATGCATTTTCATATAAACATCATGAAGGTAACGTTGTGGCCCGGTTAATACCTGTGTATGCTTTCGCTACCAAACTTGTGGGTCGTCCCAGGGACGGCGTAGGGAAAGAAAACGTTTTTCTTTATTAAGAACAATCGCGGTAGGTGTACGACAGTTGCATACAGTATCCTGCAGTGAAAGGTATTCTGATTTAAACCGATAAGAAGGGCGCAGGTGATTCATTCATAAATAGTACCAAACAATTCCTGCTGCTGAGTGTCATAAGCCTGGCTGCCTGAGCGACGCAGCCTCCTCTAGTTCGTTATGTCTGCTGTGGAAGGGATGAATGTTTTCGCGTTTCTGCTTCAATTTCTTGTTGGATTGTGTACAGTGAAAGACGTAAAGCATTCAAAATAGTATTCGAAAAGATAGCCGGACTTTCGTATAGTGTACATTCGATTCGAGGACCTAATTGCGGAGCGAGTGTCTAATTCGAAGACACAATCGAATGCGACAGCACTTTGTTCGTTATTAGAAAGTATTGAATATTCGCACACCACTAATGTTGCCATAATATGAACGCACTCAGTCGATACACAAATGACGTAGTGGTTTCCAAACACTATGATATGCCTGTTTTGGTCCCTTGTATTGCTCAAATGAGGTTTTAAGTGTCTCTTTCAGGTGCCTAAAACATATTTTTAGTGCCTAAAAGTCTGGCCTCTACTGATGTTTTGCCTTTGTTTCTTGTGTCACTTCCAAGACGATCACTGAGGCAGCCTTTTCGTTGCGAGCACGGCTTATATTTCGAGGTGCTATGAGCAAGTTCATAGCAGTAGCAGAAGAGGGCCACGAATCAAAATTCGTTTTAATAAAAGCTTTAGTGAAGTTGCGGCATCAAATATACATGGAGGTCTATAGCGAAACCCATGCGGGACCACCTGTTCAGCTGCAAAACATTTATGGAAGTTAACAAGTGATAGCCGCTGTAGTAGCGAAATCATGCGGTGCCTTAAAAAAAGAAAATACAAAGAATATGAAGGTTTTAGCATGTCATATTTCGTGGTAGCATGGCATTATATTGCAGCTTGATAAAAAAGAGGTACGTTGCTTGGAAAAAAAATTATTAACGTAATACCAAGAGCACTCGCTGAATGTTAGAAAAAAAGGTACAATATACCTTCATAAGCAGTCCGTAATAGGTGCATTTTTAGTTTTTTAGGTGCTTTAAATCGTAGTTTCTTGGTCGTTATAAAAAGCAGTGTGTTCCACTTTGATGTGGAACTTAATTTCAGTTTGTTTACCATATTTAGTGTGCGCTCGACAAAACATTATTGTTCGACGAGAATAAGGTTGTCCTAGGGCACATATCTTAAAGTACAGATGTTGAAACTGTAATCGTGGTAGCTCATTATTCGCCAGTCTGAAGAGGGAAAAAATGTGCCCGAGTGAAGTGGATGAGCCCTACAATAGCTCGATGGGAGGAAGTTAGTAAGCTTCGTAATTTTATAGACGGAAAACCTGGTCCCTAGGTAGCCAGTATGAGTAAGCATCAGTGCAAGAGAGTCAAAAATGTTTACAGAAAGTAACTGAATAAGACAAAGAAAGTAAACTCCTCAGTAGATCCTGCCGGTATGCCTGAATTACATGCACTGTTCTCGTGCCCCTCAGTAGGTACAACCGCAAGCACACGTATATAGACGGCCATTCGGTGGACACTAGAATGCGGGTCAAGAGTCAAGAAGTGCTTTCGCTTGACGCTGCATATTTTCAGATGCAACTATTGCTTTTTTTGCACCATGTCCCTTTCGAGGTTATTCAAGCTCTCCTGTTGACTACCCGTTTCCTGTTGCAGTCATCTACGACATTAGCCAGGACTTTGGCTTCGACTTTACCGCCATGTACGCCTGCGTCGGACTCTGGAACAGCTTCTTTCTCTTCGTTTACGTCATCTTTGACGTAAGCAAGGTCATGAAATGGTGCACAAGGTGAGCATCCACCCGAAATGAGCACGTACGCGACGGGGCCATGCGGAGTCGTACAGTTTTTTTTTAAAGGTGCTGCTGCCGAGGGGTTGCCTGTTACACGATATCAGCTCACAAAGGCTTTAGCACGAGAGTCGATAGGCCTTACGCAAGCACTTGCAACGGCACTGCGCCGTTTTACTTGTCCATAAAATTGTTATCGCGAACGATTCCAGCGGTCATTCCCCAAATGCCTCTGACCAGACGGTAAAGCTGGCTCTCACAGTATGGCCTTCGCGTATCTTAAATTGTAAGTGCTTCCCCGAGCAAAAAGAGAAAAAACATACGGGCGTCGTCTTTGTCCTGCACGCAGGTCATCGCTCAAGTCTGTCTAACGAGCTTCTTTACCGCAAAGCGTCTACGACATTCTCAGAACCTCTAAGGAAGACATAGACTTCCCCATCTTCGTATATAACTCCATATGTCCTCTCCGCTTCCTTCGGTTTCGCGTCTTTACGGCGTTTTTCTGACACAATGTGAGATAAAGGGCTGCAAAGCGTGCCAGTGGCTTCTTGCTAAAGTTTTCCAGGCAGTGGTTTCGCAAAGGTCATAACAGATTAGATGAAGCCAACAGAGGTCGATGACGTGGGAAGCACATGAAAAATAAACATGTATAGTTTTATTTGAAGTGTGTGTACACTGCACGGTAGCACATGCAGTCAAGCGTCGACTTCAACGAAACTCAAAGCGAAGTGCTTTCGGTTTGCCGACGCGTATGTATAGAAGGGTAAAAGGCGTTGAAAAACACGAAGCAACGGAGAGAGCGCAACGTCCCGAGCAATTTAACGAAGTTATTGGGAGTAAATACGGGTACCCGCTGTGGTTGCGCAGTGGCTATGGTGTTGGGCTGCTGAGCGCGAGGTCGCGGGTTCGAATCCCGGCCACGGCAGCCGCATTTCGATAGGGGCGAAATGCGAAAACACCCGTGTGCTTAGATTTAGGTGCACGTTAAAGACTCCCAGGTGGTCGAAATTTCCGGAGTCCTCCACTACGGCGTGCCTCATAATCAGAAGGTGGTTTTGGCACGTAAAACCCCATAATATTTTTTTTATGTACGGGTAAAGTAACACGTCACCGGGAAATTCTATCGTATTGAAAATGGTTTGCGGTGTGTTCATGTATTTTGTATGCTCAAATGTTCGTATACGTGTTCACATGTTCACATGTTTTACCATGCCCGCCTGAAGTAGGCAGTTTTTCCTTTTAGGAAACTGCTCGTAGCAGTGGCTCAGCATTGGAAGTTCAGCATTGGCATTAGCAGTACCGCCAGCTCCGCTGTTCCATTGGAGCTGAAACGACTGTTCTCTTCTAAGTGGAGCCCTAGTCGGCAGTTTCTTTCTCCTACAAAACTTGCCCGAGGCAAAATTTTGATGTTGTCTTACATTTGAGTAAATGAGGGGTCATTACCATGTGTTTTTAACCGTCTAAGTTCTCGATCTGAGTAGATATTTCTCATGTGCCATCGACTTCATTATATCGAGGCCAAACTGTATTTGCATTCGCATTAGAGTTTGTAATCAATGGAACGAAAAGGAATTGAAACGGGAAGAAGGGCACATTGCCACTCATAAGAAGTTGAGCCCATAGCCTCCGCCTGACGCTTGCGGTAGGGCAGAACAAAGCCTAAATTATGCATACATTGATAAGAAATTTATTTTTTCCCCAAATTCATTGCCTGTGACTGTCATATCGAAAGATCATCGAAACCGTCAGGAAGCAAGGAAGAATTAGATGCTTCCATATACCATCCGTTGAAGACCTGGGGTTCAATACCTGAGGGTCCCGGGAGCTGTACAATGTCTATTGTTCTCCAGGACCTGTAGCGGACGTTCACCATGTGTTGTCGCTGCCTGACCCGTCTGGGTACCTTAGATGGGTGGGTTTGCGATGGAGAAGAAATAAACAAGAACAGACAAAAAGCAACACTCGTCTGCTTAAATTTAGGCACAGGCTAAAGAGCGCGACGTGGTCAAAATTAATCCGGCGTCTTCTACTACGGTGGCATTCACAATACTATCGGTGTTTTGGCGCCTAAAACGCCAGACTTTAACTTAGCTTTTTGTTGTTTCCGCCGAGCGCCTATACACACACGCACGCAAAAAAAAAAGAAAATATAAGATTCGCCAAGCTATGGACTGACCAAGCATGGCTGTACGCCTTGGCCCGTGAGCAGTAAGCTCTGCAGGACAATACTTCTGTTCATACACGAGGAAGGCCTCCGTGTCTTCACGGAACCGCACAAATATGCAGTGCGGCAAGTTATACGAACAGAAGGGCAAACGCGTCCAATCACTTGCAGGTCCACCGAAGAAATCTTCTCGCTCTTCATCACGATCGCCTTCTGCGTGGACGCCGGTCGTGACGTCACCAAGGACTTCCTGCGCCACTACCTCGCGCCGGGCTGTGCCGACACCGCCTTGGCGACTGGTGGCCACCTTCCATCCATCGCGGCAGTCAACAACACCACCGCCATCGGCGTTGCAGACGCGGTGTTGGCGACCTCGCGCTGCCAGCGAGAGACGAGCCTTCTCTTCTTGATGCTCGCGCTGGGCACTTGCATGCTGGGCGTGACGCTGTACAACTTCAACAAGACCCCGTACCTGCAGACCTACCTGCGAAACCTGCTGTCCGACTACGCGCTGCCGCTGGCCGTGGTCGTGTTCAGCTTCGTCGGCTCCTTCGTGTTCAAGGACGTTGAGAGTGAGTTTCGGGCAGTGATGCCGCCCGATCGATGCTCGCAGACACTCACGGCTGTCCCAAGCCGCGTAATGTTAAACGCATTCCTCTCTACCGATTGCGCTTGATAAGAATAAGAAATGCGCCATGAGGGATGTTATTGTAATGACAACAGGGAAAAAATGGAGTTCATGGGGTATGCACGGCGTGCGACAGATAACCAGGGATCTATTGGAGTTACAAGTTGGGTGTGAGGAGAAGGGGCGGGTAGGTGCCGCACGATAGAGAAAAACACAAACATCCCTCGTTACGTGGTCCGCAGCTAGCCTTCATGTTCCTTCGTTATATACAAAGTTCCGGGCGCACGGAGTAGCAGTGGCCGAATGCATTCGTTCTGTGCTTTTCTTCTCAGTGATAATACATTATTTTTATGTAATGAGTACCGCGAGTCTTTATTATAAAAACTGCCTTTGTACAGTGCACGTGCTGACTAGAAATGTTCAAGCTTTTTAGGGTCCACTTGGGCGGAGAACCCCGCAGCCACCGCACTGCCGTTCTGACGCTGTGGGAAAAGTATGAGTACAATATTTAATTACGCCACACTCTACCATGTCTATTATCAGTGGCGATAAACGCGAAGTAGTGTTAACAAAGGCATATGGTGCTCATCTGGCAGCACCTAGCAGGCTATGATAAGAGACTTCTCCAGTGAGTGTGACGGACCTAACACAACGCGCACTTAAGGAATTTCGACCAATGCGGCAAAAAAAGAAAGGCGGATTTTCAGTCGCCTTTTAGGGGCCTCGTTTCGTATCTTCGTTTCCTTTTCTTTTCCTGTAACCCAGCCGAACAGTTCCGGATCACCGAGGGCTACAACTTCGAACGGGCGAGAGTCGAGTCCCTTCCGGTGTCCGGGGTCTTCGGCGCCATGGGCCTCGGCTTCGCCCTGTCCCTGCTGTTCTTCATGGACCAGAACATCTCCGCCGCCATGGTGAACAACCCGAGCAACAGGTTGCGCAAGGGCAGCGCCTACCACCTGGACCTGCTCGTCGTGGGCCTGCTCAACGCGGGCCTGTCCGTCTTCGGGTTGCCCTGGATGCACGGCGTGCTGCCGCACTCCCCGTTGCACGCCCGCTGCCTGGCCGACCTGGAGGAGCGCGTCGACCAGGGTCACGTGCGAGAGGTCGTGGTGCGATCCCGCGAAACGCGACTCACCGGCATACTTTCGCACCTGCTCATCGGGCTGTCGCTGCTCCTGCTCCCGTACCCGCTGTCCTACATCCCGACCGCGGTGCTGGACGGGCTCTTCCTTTACATGGCCGTCACGTCCCTTATAGGTTTGTGCTCGAACGCCCCAAAATCGCCGATGGTTTAACTTTGGGAACTGTGTAGCTGCACCTAAAGTTGTAGTCATTGTGACCACGCATTATGCATTTTTTTGTCCTCGGCTTAATATTGAGGCCCTCAATCTTTGTCTCGCGGAGCTCACGGAAAAATGAGATACGGCGAGTGTAGCGCTTTCAGCTAAAGAGTCGTTGTACCCACATTTACATGGGTGGACTTCTCTAAAATCAAAACATCCTTGTTGAAGTATATTCATTATACTTATTGCGTGGCAATTAAGAATGTCGCCCTGATGCAGGGCGACATTCTAGCGTAAACCTCAACTTATTAGTCATAGTGACTTTGCTGGAAGATGATCCAAACAATAAATATGCTCAATACACTCCGGTTATCCTAATTAAATTCGCATGCACTGAGGGTAGGAAATGTCCCACATCCATGGTGGTTAATTACGGGTACAACGTATTCGCCTTTTCTCAGACTACAAGCAAAAGCGCAGATACGAGTTCTGATAGCTGTCGCAGCAATGGCATCCGTCGTCAGAGATGCACCTGTTCAAGCCTATTCATGAAATGAGAGACCATATTAGAAAAAAAACGAGGACGAGATGGCAAAGAAGTTAAACATATAGCCAATGCGCAAACTGAACGGTGATTACCATAGTTCTGTCGTCTAAGCCGATTTCGTCTATTTCAGGCAACCAGATGTTCGAGCGTTTCATGCTACTGTTCACGGAGCAGGCAGCCTACCCGCCGAACCACTACATCCGGCGCTGCCCCCAGCGGAAGATACACCTCTTCACCTTCTGCCAGCTAGTGCAACTCGCCGTGTTGTGCTTCTTTGGATTCGCACCCTGGCCCTACGTGCAGATGGTCTTCCCCGTCATCATCCTCTTGCTCTTGCCGCTTAGGTGAGCTTTGGTCACTCGCTAGCTTAACCGTCCTGCATGATTTTATGAGCGAGGCTTTCCAGTCACGCTTTGGAGAAGTGTAGGGTATTCCGAATAGGGGCATTTTCGAATCGAATACGAAATTTGAAAAAAAAAAACAATCTCCGTGCAACAAATCGAATATGGGATCAATTCTCCTTTCTAAACAAGGGTAAATATGAGATTCGCGTGGGATTTCTGTGGTAAAAAAAGTTTTATATGTTTATTTATGTATGCGTGCGGTGTCGTTCGCAACTGGGCTCTCGGTTATCTAAAAAGCTTGCAAATAGAAAAACCGCAGCCTTCAGTTATCTAATGCCTTATGACGATTTCGGCGGGGAAACAACACGTCAGTAGGTGCACGCAATGTGTTGTGCTCACTGAAGGAGAGGAATGTAGTATTTCAGAATCGCACATTCTTTTAAAGGTATGTGCAAACGCGGTGAGATTGGACAAACAATAAGTTGCGTTGTCCAACTCGAGACGACAAGTTCACGTGTCAACTGTGAGGTTTGATGAGACATATTTATTTAATAACTGCAAATTATTCCGCACAATTTGTACGCAGCCGTAGGTACGCGCAAGAGCTGATGGCTCTGCGCAACAATCACGGCTGTCCTTGAGGAAAATTATTGGGAATAGTCCTCACTTGAGTAGTTCTGTGTCCTTCGAGATTCCGAAGTGGTGTTCGCTGTATTGAATATTAAAAAAAAGCGAATATGCAAAATGTCCAATAATGAAGTCAACTTTGGAATAGGAATCAGACAAAAAGGACTCTCTTATCCTTGTTCAAAATTTTAAATATTTGCAAACCACTTAGGCAACGCCTTCATTGTTGCTATGTACAGCTGCGAGGAAAAAAAAATTCCTGTTGAATGGGTGGTTCTGACCTGCGAGCTGCACAAGGGGAAAAAGAAAGACAGAAATGAGGGATTTTCTGCTTGAAAAACGTGTGTGCCGTTTTCATACAGGCATTTTCTTTTTTACTTCAACCTTTTGTGCAGGCAGAAAATTATCACCCTCTTTCTCGATCGAAGATATCTGGCAGCTTTGGACGGCAAGCACTTATAGGACATTGTTCGACGCATCTGCCGCTGCCAGGGTGTGTGAACGAGATGAAGCACTCTCCAACCGGAAACAACAACAGTTGTAGGTCCATTGACGCCGAATGTGTGGCTTCTCTAGCGGTTAGTCGCATCTCGAGCACGATGGAGCATCTTGACAGTGTTACAGCTCTGAAGACCGAACAGAGTGGTTCAGGCGTGAACCAGAACACCAACGCAAGGAGCTCTGAGACCGACGCTGAAGAAAAAAGACGTTCCCACTATAAATGGGAAGACGTCCAGGAAAACAATTGCACCTACATATTATGCACTCACCGCATAGTTAAAAACTTCCGAGAGCTTCCCGTACTCTGGCTCATACACCCGCAACGGCTCACTGCTGATTCTGATTTTCTATGTTTCTTTTTGTTTGAGTTCCCTGTTGTGCCATGTTTCTTTTTGTTGTTGTTCCAGTGCAGCTAAGTCGCTACTGCTGTTCTTGGAACACTCGGTACCATGCGAACACTAAACTTAGCACTGTCTGATAACGGCCTCTGTAACGACTACAGTTATACGTGTCACAGCTATGGAGTGCTGTGTTGGTGAATGTGGGGGCGTTGAGGATATTATGCACAGTTCATGTCTGTTCTAGCTGTTTAAGGACATCTCAGTGTTGGAGTCGTTACGATTTCGAGGTGGAACGATGGGGGTAACGTTGCGACGTAATATATAGCTACACAGTAGGAAACATTACATAATGCGACGAATCGGTTTATGCCCATTTTTAAGAAGCGCAACGGCTGCCTCAAAACAAAGGAAGAGACGTCACAGCATTTCGGGTGTCCTTCTACAGTAAACCATATACGTTCATTTTCGTTAGATGAGCTGTGTTTTCGCTTCTGTTTCTGCAAGAAATACGCGCGAAATAAAAACAAGTCTCAACAAACCTTATTTATAAAGAATGCTTGATCCTTTCGGCATGTTTCTGACATTATTCATGCTGAAAGTTGGAGGCGCTTATAAGATTGGTAGGTACCTTTAGATTCGATTATGATGCTGCTCTCTGGGGAAGAATTTCCCCTAGCGGCGCGTTTTTGGTCAGATTACACCGTCACCTTCTGGAGCGATCGAAAAGGGAAGCGCGGATTTCCTTAGACAAAGTCTTGAGCTTAAGTAAATGTCTTTGAGTGCACTGGTCCGCCGACTAGAACAGTGGGTAAACTAGTTCTATAGTAATTCATTGTAGAAACTCGGGAGCTATGTTGCTTGCCTAAAAAAACAATTCCGTAACTCACCGAAGTCATTATGGAAATACAAAACTATTACGAAAATACTAAACTATGTAAACGAATAATTAGCATGTACTCATGAATCCTTCTCAAGCACGCGGTATTACGAGGTGATTCCCTAACATAATTTATTACCGATAGGAATACGGTGAGGACCGCAATTTTTTAAGGGATTGTTCGTTTTGACAAATTTGTTCGTAAAAAGTGCTTCCGTACCAACTGCACCATTCACTTGTTACGGAAAGCTATGACGTCGGAGTGTCACTGCGAGCACTCCTTATGTTTATTCGCAAAACAATTGGAATAAACCAATGTCGGTCAGGTCCTCTCGTGCGTCCCCGTCAAAAATGATTGCCAGAAAAGCGCTGGGAATCAAACCCGATGCTTTTTTGCTTATAAGATATGACTAGGCGCTTCCAATGACACCGGGTGGTAATCGGTGGATCATAGTTGCTGTGCATGAACCTTTCAACACGATAAGCCGCAACTGCTGTTTTTACCGAATGCTACATCCCGGGATGCAGCCTTGTTTCGTCCAGCATCGCTTCATCCTTCCACGTGGCGCAACCTCGAGACCTCCTTAGCGATGGAGGTCGCGCCTTCCTCTCCGCACTCGTCGAAGCTCTGCTTTCGGAATGCCAGATTATTCATCGAACGAGCACGGCATACCACCCGCAGGCTAACGGGACTCGCAGAATGGTTTAACCGCACTCTCGGTGATATGCTCGCGATGTACGTGGCATCTGATCGTGGCAACTGGAACTGCGTTCTTCATTTTTGTAACGTTCGCGTACAACACCGCTACACAAGCTACTACGTGATTTTCACCTTTATTCCTCCTGTATGATTCAGAGCCTTCGCATACAATCGACACTCTCCTTCCATACCGTCCTGACTTTCCGAGTACCCACCTGTGTACGAAGCAGCCCGGCTGCTTGTGCAGAAATTGTGCAAAATTCTGCAGATATCATCGGCGATCGTCGACGATTTCGGCACAATTTTGTTTCTGTTCACATACCTGCGCGCCAGCGACGTCACAGGGTTCTTGTTTACAAAAACTCGGCTTATCAATAGGATAATACGGGCGCACTACATCCGAAGAAAGCGACTCACTGCAAACACCGGCGATGATGCGCATTTCTCGACCAGCGACACCTTATCCACCTTTTCTCTGGAGCGTGGCGCATGCTACCTTTACCAGCTCGTTCCAGAAACTGGTCGGCCCATTACTCGCGCGTACTGAACGCGGTAGACTACTAATACTTTCCATCATATTCACATAAAAAAATAAATATATCTTATTATCTAAAGGATCCTACGAGCCATTCTCTGTGCACGGGTCGTAGTAAAACGATAGAAAAAAAGCGACAGTCAGGCATACCTTGTGTGTGCGACTTGTAATTTATGAAAGCCGGATTTTGTGTGCTGTTATCTTACACGCTTAATGAGCCGTTGATTGTAATATTTCTCTTTTCACTTATGCGCTCCTGCTTGACCTGTAGTGTCCAAAAGTAAAAAACAGAAAGGCAAACAAACATGCCGAACTATATGCATACGGAACTGGAAGTTATTGCGAAACGCATACGCGCGGGCCGTTCGTCTCTATTGCAGTCATATGCAAGCACAGCGCAAGAGCGGGCCTAGAGCACTGTACTCGCAACAAAGGTTTATTTACACCGATTACAACAAAACAAGATCGGGCACTGATACTAACAGAGATATCGTAGCAGGAGAGGCAGTGGAGGACGACGAGTATTAAGTTATTCTAAAAGCAGCTCGATATTAATATTTGGCACCTGGATAGTGTATGCATAGTTATACTGAGAAATCTTTTTTACAGATTCGACAGGAACATATTAGGATTCGCATTTGTTTGTAAACTCTGTCTAAAACCTCTTGCGTGTGATGTGCGCGTTCAGCAGGCCTTTTTCCAGCGGCACTAAAAGTTGTACGTAGTTGTTTTACTGGTTGGTGTTGTCTTTTGTCTCTTTTGGGACATATGTCTAAATGCGGAAGAAAGGAATAGGCACAGCAAGACAAATTTGTACACCCGTATCTTGGAGGCAACAGCCCCATTTCGCTGAGTTTACGTTAGGTGGCGCCACAAAACTGCTCCGTAGCAAACAAAGCGTCTTCGCAAAGGTGCACAATGTCAAAGCGTTGCTAGTACATGTACGTGAACGCAAACCTAGCCAAGCAGTGATCGATGGGCCGTAGCCTGTCAATCAGCGTTAGGGTGTGCAAGAGAGCTTATTGCATAATGACTGGTTGTTTCAACGCCAGTCTTACGCGAATAGCCATTCTCTACGTGTTTTGTGAAATACTCCAGAAAACTCCCAACATAGCAGGACAACATCTATTGCCCTAGGTTTAAAAATGATAAAGGTTGTTCGCTATGGTGTAAACAAAGCTCCTCCAAATGTGAAGCTCTTGAAGGATAAAAAAACATTGGTGTAGAGCGAGAATAGATGGCTGTAAAACATGCATGAGCAAGAAAAAACACTCTGGGTTTGACCATGTCACTTTATTGGAACGCACAAATATTGTGTTTTTCATAATGCAAAAAAATTCCACCTCTGCAATGGAGTGACAGTACGTACAATTTCGAAACTCACACTTCGTGATTATCCGCTCGGTGATGCCGTGATATGCAACATTTCGTGATTTTCAAAAGGTACTATTCACACAAATAAAAATAGGTTAATTAGCGCGCTTATACAACAAGGGGATAGCTGAGAGACAGGGAAGGGGCACCGAAGCTTGAGAAGTGAACCAGACGCTCGTCTAGTCTGCTACTCTACCCTAGGGTACAGGGAACCGGGGGGAAGTGGGTTAAGGGATATAAGGCGTAGTCGGTCACGCGTTCGTTTTGTTTGTTCAACTTATACCAGGAATTTCAGTGTTTCAAGAGGAAAAAAGAAAAAAAAAAGAGCCTCGGTTGGGAAGTACTGCAGCGACGCAGGGATTATGTCAGAATGAAACTTTTTCACAACATACTCCACTCTCGCACCAGATATAGACCCTGGGAAATATTTTTCCAAGCCACATTACGTTTGACAACGGCTGAACCATGAAAATAAGATAAAAGAAATAGCCTGCAAAACTGCAGTCTCTAAAACATCATTTTTCCCAGAGCCATAAGCCAATGGAACAAGTGACCATCCGATGTCGCAACGATTCTCTCAAACGATGTATTTTCAAACTCCATACGCCCACTGAAGTAAGATAGTGGTTGTGTGTGCGTGCGTGCGTGCGTGCGTGACTGCGTGTGCGCGCGCGAGTGTGAAAATGCTCTGGGTATGTGTCTTGTTTCCCTGCGTTCGTTTTTTTTCTTGTTTCCTCCCCACCCCCTGTAATGCCTACGGGTGCTGTGGCTGTTGTGATAAAAAAAACGTACGTTGGATTTAAAGGATCCCTGAAAGGCGCCCCCTTCCATCTATAGACGAGGTTCCTGTGAACATGTCTGTCAAACATTATTGCACTGCATGCTGCAGGGGATTTAGAATCTCCTGTCAAAACAGTGAAAATTGGCTTGCCTTCTCCTTTGCAAAGTCACCATGCAGCTGTGTAACCAGAAGCCAAGCCCAACAACAGGTGTAGGCTGATTTCGTGAATGCGAGAACCTGGTCACTAACACTATGATTGCAAATTATGAATTAAACGACAAATGTACAAGGGTGTGTTCTCAGGGAGACAAAAAAGAAGCTATATAGTCCTTGTGCTTCCGGTCTACTTATGTACGCCAGTTGCGCGTAGCTGCTTTTCCTGAACGTGGCCTCCAAGATCGCACCAGCACGCTTAGATACCGCAGCTGCCACGGGGTGCCGCGACGAGCGCTCTCGTTGGCGAGACGATCATATAGCCGCTTGCGCTGATTTGTGTTTCTAAGTGATGTAGCTCCAGGTGCCCTCCACACACGCCTGAACCGAAAGTAGCGTCGAAAAAAACAAAGAAAGAAATAAAAAAAATTCCCCGACGATTACGATACTCTCTAATGGGAAATTTGAGCGCAGCTCTATAAGTGTTTTGATTTCGCGATATATTGGTTTGCGCGCTGCATGAGCGGACCTCCGCTCATACAACGCTTTCTTTTCATATAAGGCATCGGTGGCGTCATGAGTGAACAGACGACGCCCGCTACGCTAGCGCCATCTCGTAGTCATCGTCGCAGCAGAGCCCGTCTTGCGCGGCATTAGGATTTTCTTCGCACGCGTTCGCAAAACCCTCCTCATCCGCTTTCCGCCTCATGGTTCCGTTGCACCCTCCTCCTCCGATTTTCTCTTCATGCTCTCTTCGATATAACCGTCTTTCATCCTCCGCTGCTCTCCGCGTTCTCTCTTTCACACTTCGCTGCGCTCGTTCGCTCGGTTACGAGTGAACGCCGACACCGACGATCACTGCACGAATTGGCGCCTAAGAACTGCGCTCTAAAGGAAATATTTTGAGCAGTGCCACCTTTGTTCTCTTGCTGTCCCCCTGCCACGCTTTCCAGTATGCTAGCGGACCCGAAAGGAGAGAGCAAGACGCGCATCAGTGCCATAACAACCTAAACTCCACTTGAACGATTCGAAAAAAAAAGAACGTTTGTGGCAGGAGATTGGGGAGGTTACTGATTTTATTAGTGAGGCCCTTCTTTGATCGGTTTGAAAAAGTGTTTCAGGGCCCCTTCAAGAAACTGCAGCATCGTACGCGTCACTTAGTAAGTTTGCGATGCATGATACATGCCTCCTACATGACGCGTTTCGGCGATGGCAATACGGTGTGCTGCTGCATTGCTTCTATGTTAATCGCAGTAACGTTTACAGCAATCGTAAGATGGTTTCTGCCAATTTTCGCTTGTTTGCAAGGTGTATCACCTGTAAATAAATTTCAGTGGGTTGTATCACCCGTATCCCCAGTGCATCCAGCGTACCAACGTACCAGCGGTAACCAGAAAAAAAAAAAAAAAAAACACATTGCGTACGCAGCTGCGTACGTAATGAAAATGAGCAAGATAAAATGAGCACGGAAATTCGCGAAGCCTTAGAAGTAGAACAAGAAAACTACAACTGTGTGAGCATGCCTTCAATCATGCTTACCAATGCTGAAATCACTTACGCGAGGAATGCATAGGCACACAGAACGTATTGATAGAATAATAACAAAAAAATACGCAAGAACGCGATCTGATCGGATCTGCTCTAAGCATAGTTCACGCAGTAGCAATGCGTTATTGTGTGCTTTATAGACTGGTATGATTTGACAATAAACCAGTTGGTAGTTTGCGCTCCCACGTGTTACCTCGTGCTCGCTTCATGTCTAGTGTTTCGTTTAATCCCCATTGCGTCTTACAGTACTTAGTGCAATAAGGATGAATAGACACCAACTAGCCTAATTCACAGCTCTTCTTCGGGATATAAGGCTTGGGTAAAATTGCGTGACGGCCGACATGTATGCGCAGAACCGGCGAAAAAAGAGAGAGAAATAGAAGACAGAAAAGGCAGGGCTGTTAATCAGACACACGTTCGGTTTTCTACCCTGCACTGAGGGAAGGGGTATGGGGACGAAGAGAGAGAGAGAGAGAGAAAGAGAGAGAGGAGCTAGAGAGAGCAGTTTCTCGCACATTTGAAGGTTCGCACTGGCTCTGCACACGGCTGCCACGACCTGTAGACTTGAGGTATTTCAACAACGCTTTCGTAAATTTCTGTGTCATCGACGCGTGCGGCCATGGTTGAAAGGGTGAAAGAAAGCCATGCCCCCTAGCCTGCACCTGAGGATCACAGATGAAACCCCACTTACTGAGAGAAATCCAGTTAGGACAAGGTATGGTGCGTCTAACAAGTAGGTTAATCACTTGCGGTAAAATCTGCGAGAGATATTACCCCTCAATGCTGCGGATATTGATGCCAGCGGCGCAGACACCAATCGACCAGTATTTCAACCAACAAAACAAGACAGCTTACCGCGTCTAAAATGACTTTCTGTACCAACAGGCTGCTCACGTCGAACTGAGTCTCTGCGACTTCGTACACGTATTTTCTCTCATCCAAAGGAATCACCCTATTCTCTACAGTGGCAAGAAATAACCTTCTCAAAGGTTTGTGCACTGCCAGAAACTTGTGCATTTGGTATCCGCACGGCTGCATCCTCAAGTGTTCGACGAACGGTCGAACGTTGGGAAACTTTCCGAGGGCAGCGTGGGGTTTCTCGAGGCCGTCGTAACAGACTCGATTGCGCTGCAGCGCGCACTGGAGACATTCGGAAAGGTTTTCCTTAACGAGCCCGCGATTTCCGTCGCTCGCGAACGCTAACTGAAGCTTCTTTATCAGTGATCGCTTCGACGCGTAGCCCGGTCCCGCTTTTAACTCTTCGTGGCCCACCGTGCTCCCAACGACACAAGGGGCGACTTCGCGTCTGTCAAGGGCGTCCTCGAGTTTCTGCAATGTGTCTATGCGAGAGGAGGGGCGCCTAAGCGTTACGATAGACGTCAGCTCGCTGCGGAAGTAAACGGAAAGCGGGAGTATCGCGACAAGCCATAGACCCAGAATGGCACTGCGAAGAATAGCCGTGCGACCGACGACGTTGGGCCGAGCGGCCGATGTTCCCAGCACTGCAGCCAGGAGGAACATCGCCGCATCGGACACTCGGTGAAGAGTTGACCAACCTTTCCCGCCAATCGCTGCCGAGACAATCGCAACTAGCGCGAGGAGAGACAATGTGGTTGCCACGAGTTTCCAGGACTCGCCGGTGACTTCCCATAGCGTTACAACGCGGTGCGCGTCCACTCGAGAATAGAATGTGCTGTGCATGGGAAAGATGAATGGGAAATCAAATGTGAGTGTCTCACCCGGGCGTAAACATACCATATCAAGCACCATATTCCATCTGTTAGCGTATATCCCTTGCGCCATGACCGCGTGGTCGGAAATGTCCAGTAGTTTAACAGTAACGTTTTTCGCTCTCAATAACGCAAGCATCTTTCTAGCCCTCGCGCTTTCACAGGAACTGACATTGTTCCTTTTAAACATGCCTTTCCGGCACGCCACCACCAACTGCTGTCCGGAAAGGCGCTTTGCGCTCGAGCGTTGTAGAATTCGCAGCTTCCCCAACATTCGCAAAGATCCAGGGTTAAGATCCACAGAAGATTCGAGAGGCCAGAAAATGCTCTGTACGGCGGTGGAGTTCATTCCGAGAACTCCAACTACGTCACACATCGTCAGAGCCGGCCACGAGCTCGTATTTACGTAAACGTGGAGTTGTGAGTGGTGTCGAACGAACAGCCAGGGGAAGCAAGCGAACCGGTCGCCGCGCCGTAGCATCTCCATTGTTTCGAAAGGCTCTCCAGGATCTGCGGCGACAAATACCGGTTTCTTGCCGCGAGCGGCGCTTCTTAGCGAATACGGATGGAGTCCTTCGTCCGTAACATGCCACGTGGTTATCGGTCCGCCGAGCAGCCGCGCAAACGATGCGTGCACTTCGTTCCAGGGCTTCTCGAAGGACACCAGTATGACGTCAGCGATATTTGTTGAGAGCGAGGACACACTTGCTGGCTCGTCTCCTCCGGGCGGGGACTGAGAGGTTGTCGCCCCGCTGAGAATAAGTAATGCCAGCGTCACCGTCATCGATGTTGCGAGGCACCAGCTCATGCAGGTCATATCAGTAGTGTGCAAGCTGAAAAACAAAGAATCGGCTTGTGTCCCTATATTTGCCGGTGTGCACGTCACCTTAACTATCTTTCACACAGGAGAGAAGTGCAAAGGAAGATGGAAACGTGAAATGACGAGGAGCACTCGAACAAGTAATGCCACAACACGCGTCAACTTACCTGCGCGTTCACGCACTTTGCTAACCTCAGAGATCCTTGGTGTATCGCATTTGAGGCTGCAACCAGTTGCAACCAAAGTTAGGCCTCGGTCTGCGCACCTGAAAGACATTGCCAGGAAATTAAGTTATGACACCTTTCCTCAGCGTCGCAAAAATACTACCTATTCACTGCCGTTCTACGCGACTTCAGAAAACCTTGCCAGTAAATTAAGTCGCCGCATACTTTAGATTGTAACGAAAAAAAGGCTAAGCTTTCTAAAACCCAACTTGAATAAAAGTTTACCGGTCTACTAGTAGTCTGCGACATCAGTACTGCGCTTATCAGTCTAAATCTGACTGAAGCAGACCGGGCACTCGCTGAATTTAGCTGGAGCTGCTGCTCTTGTAGTCTACTATTTTTACCACTGTAATTACAGACCCGAAGTGTCGTAAGCGCTTCTGCAAACAAACGTTAACCGCCTGTTGGAGCTCAGGCAGCATGACACAAGATAAAACAAAAACTGTGTACTTCTCCGTGCTGATACGTATATTGGTTTCTGGTCGTGGCGGAAGCCCCACAGAGCAATATGAAGGACCACTCCGCTTTACAATGAGAAAGATCATTACGTACAAGGATCATTCTTTTCTGCCAGCGCTTAATTACAAGCCATACTGGTACGGTTACCTTTCCATCGTCCGGGTATGACAAGTGCTTCAATACTGTAAGAGTGCTCGCCTTTCGCACTTTTATTTTATATCCTCAGGCAATGAGTTCCGAAGGGATCGCACAGTTCTTCTGTCTTTTCTGAAAATCAACGTTTATGCGGAGATGATCCTTTATAAACAGAGCTCATAAAAAGCAGCAGATCATATTTGTCTGTAATGTCTGGAATGAATGTCGCTATTCACGCGGTCCCGGCGTGGTTGACGCGCAGGGCTTTCTTGACATTCCGCCGAAGTCGTCGCTCAATATAACCATGGAGGTTATCCAAAAGAGAGCATTCTGGTTGGCTGCCCCACAATGAGGGAGGGTTCCTATATCATAGACTGATTTAGAATCACCGGTGTCCGAACTAAACACCAGCACCAACCCGGAGGCCAGTATCTCAGTCTGAATAAAAAATAACGTTTATACCACCAGCCCCTGCTGGAACTAAATAACGCAAGAACAATGACTACCGCCACTTCGGCTTCAATGGTTCAATAGGAATGCGTTTACTGCTCAGCTCTTGCAAATATGTCTGATGAATATGGCACTTCACTGAGATCACCAAAGGAAGTATTGTCGGTTATACAAAGTTGCGCATACTGCGATCGATCCTTGCTAGAGCGGTAATCGGGTGAACGTGAACAACATTCAGTCATCCTTAGTTTCAGCTCATTGTCTATGGCGAGAGATATCTTGCTTTTATTTCACAAACCTTATTTGAAAGTAGTGAAATTTAGCGGCAGACTTATCCTACTTGCAAAGAGTAAACCACACCAGATTCTGAACACCTACAACAAAATTTCGTTTGAAGTAACGCCTAGAAGATATCCTTCCTGCCTAATGAAGACGAATAATGAAACAAAGCTTATTGTACTGGCCAGTTTACTACAGTCAACGGGTTTCTTTAAATAAATATGCAGAGCAAATTATTCAGACAGAAGAGAAACTTCTTCCTGTACTACAGGGCTTGCTCTTGATGGTGGCACCTGATCAGCAATAAAACGAGCACATACCTTGAGCGTGTCACCATCTTAGCAAAAAATGTGGTTGGTGTGACGCGATCTTGACCTTAACGAAATGATCAACTTGACATTAATATGTAGCCATAAATAATGTAATGTCACTGATAGCAATCCTGTGGGAGACACCTGTACCAATGAAGGAACAACCTACAAAACAAAAGTGAGATGGTTTGAACTTTATACGATAGCCAGATTTTACGAAAGAAAAATACCTCTAAAACAAACTAGGTCAAGCTGAACCTCGCTGCTTGCCTTCACACAGAATACTTGAACAATGCCTGCCTCTCAAAGCACACGCAGGAATTTGCTGAAACGTACTTATATTTTCAGGATTTTTGGCATTTGCAAAGTAGTTGATAGTACGTTGAAACGTTTCACAAAAGTAATGTCGTTTGAATATGGATGGCACACCTCACCGATTCAAGGAACAAAAGCGTGACAAGCGAAAAAAGTAAGCGTGACAACTCACGATAGGCTCCATCATAATTTTGTACTCGCCGTGACGCCTGAATTCTGCGTGGGGCTTCAATACGATCGCAGTGAGCAGCAATATGGGCTGTCAACTCGCAATTACGAAACACGTCTTCAAACTCGCACAAAGCGCCGATTCGTTCTGCTGGGCTGTTAAGCGTCGTACAAGTGTCGTACACTGTACAAGACGATGAGCAAACCGAAAACAAAGTGAAAGCTGGAGCCAATGTTTCGACAACTGGACAAGTCCCTTTTAAGGTGTTTCGACAAGTGGACTTTTCCATTTCAAGGCATTTCCACAAGTGGACAAGTCTCTTTGAAGGCGTTTCGACAAGTGGACAAGGCTCTTTCAAGGCGTTTCCACAAGTGTACTTGTCTCTATCAAGGCATTTCGACAAGTGGACCAATCTCTTTCAAGGCGTTTCGACAAGTGGACAAGTCTCTGTCAAGGCGTTTCGACAAGTGGACAAGTCTCTGTCAAGGCGTTTCGATAAGGGGACAAGTCTCTTTCAAGACATTTCGACAAGTGGACAAGTCTCTTTCAAGGCGTTTCGACAAGTGGACAAGTCTCTGTCAAGGCGTTTCGATAAGTGAACAAGCCTCTTTCAAGGCGTTTCGACAAGTGGACAACTCTCTTTCAAGGCGTTTCGACAACTGGACAAGTCCCTTTGAAGACGCTTCGACAAGTAGACTAGTCTCTTTCAAACCATTTCGACAAGTGGACAAGTCTCTTTCCAGGCATTTCAACAACTGGACAAGTCTCTTTCAAGGCGTTTCGACAAGTGGACAAGTGTCTTTCAAGGCATTTCGACAAGTGGACAAATCTCTTTCTAAGCGTTTCGACAAGTGGACAAGTCTCTTTCAAGGCGTTTCGACAAGTGGTCAAGGCTCTTTTAAGGCGTTTTGACAACTGGATAAGTCTCTTTCAAGGCATTTCGACAAGTGGACAAGTCTCTTTCAAGGCGTTTCGACAAGTGAACAAGTCTCTTTCAAGGCGTTTCGACAAGTTATGTCTCTTCCAAGGCGTTTCGACAAGTAGACTAGTCTCTTTCAAGACGTTTCGACAACTGGACAAGGCTCTTTGAAGGCGCTTCGACAAGTAGACTAGTCTCTTTCAAGCCATTTCGACAAGTGGACAAGTCTCTTTCCAGGCATTTCAACAACTGGACAAGTCTCTGTCAAGGCGTTAGACAACTGGACAAGCCCCTTTCAAGGCGTTTCGACAAATGGACAAGTTTCTTTCAAGGTGTTTCGACAAGTGGACAAGTCTCCTTCAAGGCGTTTCGACAAGTTATGTCTCTTTCAAGGCGTTTCGACAAGTAGACTAGTCTCTTTCAAGACGTTTCGACAACTGGACAAGTCTCTTTGAAGGCGCTTCGACAAGTAGACTAGTCTCCTCTTTCAAGTCATTTCGACAAGTGGACAAGTCTCTTTCCAGGCATTTCAACAACTGGACAAGTGTCTTTCAAGGCATTTCGACAAGTGGACAAATCTCTTTCTAAGCGTTTCGACAAGTGCACAAGTATCTTTCAAGGCGTTTCGACAAGTGGTCAAGGCTCTTTTAAGGCGTTTTGACAAGTGGACAAGGCTCCTTCAAGGTGTTTCTACAAGTGGACAAGTCTCTTTCAAGGCATTTCGACAAGTGGACAACTCTTTTTCAAGGTGTTTCGACCATTGGACAAGTCTCTTTCAAGGCGTTTCGACAAGTGGACAAGTCTCTTTCAAGGCGTTTCGACAAGTGGACAAGTCTCCTTCAAGGCGTTTCGACAAGTGGAGAAGTCTCCTTCAAGGCATTTCGACAAATGGACAAGTCTCTTTCAAGGCGTTTCGACAAGTGGACTTGCCTCCTTCAAGGCGTTTCGACATGTGGACAAGTACACCTGTCGAAACGTTGGCTCCGGCTTTTGTCTTGTTCTCGGTTTGCTTATCGTCTCGAATTTACATCTTCAGCCTTCCCCGTGTACACTGTACGAGTCGTGCAATGTTGCAGAAGGCAGACGATTGCGTGGAATTGCGCACGGCTCAGCAGATGTTATACGAGAAAAGCAGTCAGGATACGCGTCGCCACGTCCACCAGGCTGCCTAGACAGGGTCACGTTTCCCTACTCATTGCACTGATTACGAGCGTATGCATATGTGGTAAGTAGCATAAAAGAACGAATGACCAGTCACCTAGATAAATCCGCAAAAACTCGCAACGAGGCAGCGCAAGCGGGACGAGCTTGAGAGTGAATAAAGCCTCGTAACGTGTAAATGCGTTATGAAGATACCACTTTCACAGCCACCACTGTTCCTGCCATCACCATATTTGTGTAAAAAACCTGGCTGTCGCTTTAATACAATTTAAACACAGAGATAAAGCTTTCCATTTAAGGTCACTAAGTATTTCATTGAATTTGACAGACGAGTGTTATTGAGTTTGCCGCAGCGCATTACTTTCGCATCGCACACAACTATCAAACACTGCATGGAAAAGCGTTATGGCTCCCACTTCTTTAGCATAACGTGTTTGGAATACCATTTAGGAAAACTGACGACACGAAGAGCTAAGTGATGCTTTGTATGGCCCTCCTGCTGGCCCTCGCATGTGCACATGCGTGACATCTGGCCAGGATTTCCCCTTCCATGCGCGGCTGGCCAAGTCTACTTGAACAGACACACGACAGCCCAAGCTTTTTCCGCCTTAGTTTCCTTTCTCGACTGGCTTCTTGGACATGTGTGACTTGCCACGATATACTTTTACATTTCAGTTATAGTGCATTCACATGAGATGACAGCCTGGTACAAGGAACTCACTTTGTTTGTCACACTTTCGTCGAGGAGACAGAACAAAAGAAAACGCGAATCTCGTTGCTCTACTCTGCTTTATCGGCAAAACGCAGCTGTAATTCTATAACCCCTCTACGCACCTGGTAAAAGCGCTGACATCTCAGAGTAATTGAAACACCTTACAGAGTTTAGCCGCTGGGGAATTCGTACGCAGTTGCTCCCTGTGAAAGCGTGAAAACGTGGCATACTCAGGATATTCCAGTCAAAACTACATATACAAACCAGTGCAGGATCGAGGGGCTATGAATACCACAAAACTAGGTCAATAATAATCAACTGAGAAGGCCGATGCGAAGACGTACGTCTTTAGGCACACATGCTGCTTTATGTTGACTTCCGGTATCCAAGGCGACCGATTCAGATAATACAATCGATAGCAACGACGTGAACAAGACATTTCTTCTGCCACGGCTACGTTGACGGGCAAACAGACAGCAAGCTCCTACAATCAGCTAAGTTAACGAGAGACATGCTTGGAAAAGCTATCCGTACCTACTCGAGGACAAACAGTTCCACCAACCCGTTCTGCAATTCCGGCACAAAAACGGGCATTCAAGCGGTTAATCAATAGGCGTGATATAACTGTCGAGAAACTGTAAAAAATAAGTTTCAGAAAATAAAAAATAAACAATAAACGGGTATTTTTTTTAACGTGATTCGGAACAGCTTGTTGAGAAACCTATTCCGAATGGCTGTTATTCGATAACCTGACATGGACGATTCTTGTATTTTAACAATGCCAGTTGGAAGTCACGCCCGTGTCAAACTATTTTAAAATTTTAGCCAGGGGACAGACTCGTGGACAATATTATACGGACATGGCCATACCTGAGTAGTCTAATAGAAACGACAATGCTTTTCATGAGCGTTAGCGCTGCTGGAGGTTTTTCTTTTTTTATAGGTATATAGCGCAGTAGGATTCGGCTCATCTAGAAAGCTTTAAAAATGAGAGTGCTCAAGCACTCCGAATGTTGAGTGTAATAAAAACACCCATGCACACACCCGCACGCACGCGCAGAGAAAAGATAAAAGGGAAAAAAGACGAAAGATTGTGCACTCGAATCTCGGAGGCAACAGCTATAATTCATGGAGTGCTTATCTTAGATGGCGCCTAAAAGCTGCGCCGCAGGAAACTAAGTGTCTTCACAGCGTGTGCAAATTGCCAGCGTGAGTTTGTGAATGTGTACCTGAAGCGGCGATTAGTGAGCAAGTCTCCAAGTCAGCGCAACCTAGGACGAGAGAGAGCTTCTTTCAGTCTACGTCTTAAGCGAGCATCTTTCTTTTTATGTGTTTTCCCAAACATGTTGGCAACAAAGACAATCCCAACAATCTAAGTAAATGTTACGCAATAACACTGTTAGCTTCAGAGCAAAATATACTGTTCGCTAACTGTGGTAGGAATAAAATTTCTCCGAGTGCGAAGCTTTCTTCAAGAGAATCACTTGTCTAATAAGAGGAGAGGGGGGGGGGTGGAGTAAAATATGGTAAAACACTCATAAGCAAGTAAGAACACACGAAAATGACTCTTTATGTCTCTTTATGCAAGCTCACTACATTTTTTTTATTAGATTTTTGTTTTACTATTCATTTCGCATCTGGATGGCCGCACAACCCTACATGCGACAACTGCGGCTGCGAGGAGACGATTGCACATCTTCTGTGTCAATGTCGTCCCTACAGTGCACCAAAAGAAGAACTTTCAACCGAATTAGAAAGAATCGACACTCGCCCTTTTACGGAAGGGAGTATCCTCTGACACTAGTCGAGATCGTTCTCAGCACTGAAGGCTTGGGGACAAGTGGGCTGAATGACAGACTTTGAGGTGTGTCGCCAGCTACGTCGCACTTTGTGTACACCTTTTCCTTATTTTTATTTATTGCTCGTGTCTTCAATCTTCTTTGTTTTCATTTGTCCCCTTATCCTCACACAAGACAGCCTGCTGGTTTGTACATTGGGTAATATACCTAGGCCCGGCTGTATTTCCCTCACTTCGTTTTCCTGCTATTTTTCTATCGTGAGAAAAAGAGAGTTTTCCGTCCGGCAAAGAAAGAGTGGCTGTACACGTCATCTTGATGCGTCAAACTTGCAATCATCCACTCGGGGAATGACATAAGCATTGCGTGCTTTTTCAATTTCACTAACCAGACAAATAAAAATGAGCTGCAGTGCAAAGACCATCATTACATGTAACGGATAACTTGCAGGTATTCTTAAAAAATAGTGGTAAAGAAACAGTTAATTCAGTAGGTACTAACCTATCCTACCGTAACATGGGCGACAACAAATAAACGTCACCTTACCTGTACTTTTACGCATTTTACTAACAACAGGTATCTTTCGGTCATCGTATTTGAGGCTCCAACCCTAGCAACTGAAGTTGGGTTTTGGTCGGCGGTCATGGGAAACGTTGTGTGGAAAGAAAATGCCAGTATCAATTGAACTAGCTGTTAGGTATCGGCACAATGCATGTTTAGTAAGCTACCATGGTCCTAGCGTGACAAAGAACGCAAGCCACGGCTGTCCCGGGTTGTCAGAACGTAGCAGTGCTATGTGGCTGGAAGAGGTGAGTTTCACCGCAGTTGTCAATGATGAAGATAGAAACGTTTATTGAAATAGAGAAAATCACAAAATTTGGTGGGGTCCTTAGTACAGCACTCCAGTGCTGGCCGCCTGCTGCCTTCGCCCGCTCAACCAGACGACTTTTGTCGTCTGGCTGCGACCTTGGCAGCGCAGTTTCCTAGGCCTCCTGGGAAGGGGAGGGAATGGGAGAGATGCATGGATGGGATTGGCCGGAGCGTGTGACGTGGTATAGGGAGGGGCATTCCGAGCAGTGTGGTTAGCTAGTTCTGGACTTGTAGCTGGAGTTAGAACGCGACCTTTTCCCGCGTTAGGCTCCGGTGAGAAGCCGGTCATCGATGAGAAGAATGAACATGCTATTGGGCGATAGCTGTTTCTGGGTCACTCGTAGCTTTTGGTTCTTCTAACTCCGCATACATGCCTTTCATTGGGTAAGAGACGTGGAGAGGCCAGCGGGATCTGCAGAAAGTATCGCGGAGTGGAATGACAGGAGGAAAGTAATACGCACCTTTCTTTGCCTAACGCCATTCTACTTGGCCTACCCCGTCCGAGGCCGTGGGCAGGCTTCGCCGTAGTGCCGCCAGATGGCACCAGGTGTTTTTAAGGAAGCGCGAAAAAGGAGTATCCCTGCAGTACACGCCTCATACATAACTTGTTTCGACGGTAAAGATACGTTCCATCGCTATATTGATTCCATGCTAAACGCATTGCCGTCGACGCTCATCGTGGGATGGGCTCTGCAGAATTTTTCTTTTGTATTTGTCACACGTGTTTCCCCGAGCAATAAATTCATTGCTTAAATCTGGAAGGGAATCAATCGTGATCTGGAAATGATTCTGACTTGCCTGAGTTTCCGGGCTAGCGGCAGACATTTGCTAGTTTCCTACACAGCACTTTTGCGTCTGATCTGCCCTGTTACCGCTTTTGATAAACGGTACACATGTACAGATACATGCCTTGTTCTGCGCAGTTTGGCTTCTTGGCAGTATTGCTTTTTTATGCTGCAACCAAGAATTGCCCAGATCGGCATGTAGCGACGCGAGGAGTAACCTCGGACCAACGACCACACAGCAGCGCTAGCAGCCGTGTGCGCCGCAGGTATCCAGCAATGGCGGACACGCTCGGGGAGTGGACCGGAAGTGAGGCGCGTGTAAGTCACGTATAGGGTCTGTATGCGTGTGGCATCCTTTGTGGCCCCATTCTGGAAAAAGTGCTGTCTATAAATGTGGGTCATTCCCGCTGGGATATGCAGTCTAAAAATGTGAGCCCCCCCCCCCAATGATACGCGGTCCAAATTTTTTTTTCCGGTGTCTGCTGCTAAACTTCTTAGAAATAAATACAATTACAGGGCACGAGGAAACGTGAACATGTGCTTCATGTGGCTAGTAGAGTATAGGACGCGCTCACCGCACTAAAGAGAAAGCTTTTCCGTGTGCGTAGCTCTTCCCAAAGAGAAACACAGGTACGATATACGGAACAGGTTGTAGTGAAACTCGCCAAGGAAGAGACACAGAGATGACCAGATAACTTTCTTGAAGCTTACTGGTTGTTATGGTCATCATGACAAACATCATTTGGATCACACAATAAACAGAGATCGCCCACTCAATCTTGAAGTTTACAGTATGTGACTATTCCCCCTAAGAAACGTGCGCTGATGACACAAAGAAGTACTGCGTGCTAAGAATCGCCGCAATAAAATTGGGTTGTAGTACACATAGTAGCACATAATGCCTGGCAACTTAGTGACGTTCTTGAAGAGCAACAGAAGAAAAGAGAAAGTCAGGGAGGTTAAGCAGTTGGAAACACCCGGTTTGCTATCCTAAAGCGGGTAAAGGGTGAAGAGGAGGTATAAAGATAAGACAATGGAGAGAGAGAGAGAGAGAGAGAGAGAGAGACAGTGAAAGGGACCACAGACACCTGTTGACAGTTGGTCACTATCAGTGCAGGCTACCGCACCACGTGATCGCTTGTAGCGCAACAAACACCAAATCAGCTACAGCTGCTCGTGCTGGTCCGTTGTCCTTAAAGGCTTTAGCAGCGCCTTCGTCGCCCTCGATTGCGACAGCGTGTGCGGTTGGCATTCCAAAATAGTTTGCTCTGATATGGTGTATGATCAAAGTCCACCAATTGCCTTTACCAGAGTTTGTCTCTTTAAACCGTAGCAATATAGGAGAAGATTACATAACCAGTGCATTTGGTCAGTAGTAACCTAGGAAGCCGTAACTTGCAAAAGAGCAAACAAGCTGAAGAAAATAAAACAAGTAAAACTGTGCTGTGAGTAATGGCGTTGAAAACGATGGGTGTAATGTTAGTGACAGGAAAAGAGTAGTAGTAGTAGAAATAGAACGTAGGTTTCGAAACCAGAAAAAAAAATCTATACGGTTTCTTGCGCTCTAATCTCCTATTCGGGGCTGGGCAAAGGGTAAAGGGCAGTGACAGAGTGTTCGAGGATGATAGCAAAGTAGGATAATGCTAGTCGTCAACACAGCGGCATATAAGAAGAAAAAAAGCCTCGAGGCGAGCCCTGCATCACGTAAAAATTTGTAGCGCGGCTCGTACGCTTATCGCATAATATCTGGGGTGGGATGAATCACCTAAAATATTAGTTGAGACAGTTGGCAGGGATTTATATCAAAACTTGAAAGAAAGGGACAACACAAACGCTGACTGTCAACTGAACGGTCGAACAGTGGTGCAAACAAGGTAGACACAAAACTTATGTGTAGGTACACAGGAATGGCATCGCCACCCGTAGGATTTATCTGCGCAAACTCAGGAGAGGCAGCGCCAACCACCAATCAGGAACACGCGCGGGCCTATGCGTTAGATAAACGTTCGGGCATTGCAGACTATCATGCTATACAACTCCGTAACTGAGCAAGAAAAAAAGCCATATCACAGTCCTTTAAATTGCACCTAATAGAACATCGAAAGAGGCCAAAATTAGTATATTACACATTGCTCACAAAAAATGAGTAATATTTGAGTAGAGCTTTTGCAACAGCATTGTAAACAATGTAACTAAGTCCCGTAAGATGTAAATTGACATACCAAATTTGTTCGCTTTAGATGATCTAAGAGTTGCAGTTTACACACTGGGCCATATCTGTTCTTGGTGCAGAACAACAAATTTTCGCACTTTGTGCTTCTATTTTCTTTCAAACATACGAAGTTTTGAGAATTTATTACAGATGTGGGCCCCATCGAAATTAGGCTTCCAGCAGGCACTACAATTTAGCTGTATCTCCTAAACAGAACAAATTTCATTAAAATCTGTTTACGGGTTATCTCGAATAAGCGTTTCTACTTTGTTCATGTATTTGAATAGGCGGAAACGCAGCTTGCCCCGAGCTTACGCTCCTTCTTGAGCAAAAAAAAGTTTTTTTTTTCGTTGCGAAATATCCCACAAAGACATACACGCTCAACAAGGCAAAAAAAAAAAAGAAAAGAATAATGTGCATTTACTGCCTTATCTAGTTAATTGCATTGCGTGCTCATCATCTTACGAGAAATGCTTCTCCCAGTGCAAATACTTTCAGAGGAGCAACACAGATCTGTTGTGGTGATAAAATCGCACGCCCATCAGCAAACAAAGAAAGTATACACACTCAGGGACGTAAACATGTCACACTATGCCAGCTCACTTATGTTTACTTGCATCATGAGAGAGAGAAACGTTTATTATTCGAAACAGTGACCCGAGCAAGGCCCGGTGTCACCCTAAGGTGGGAAGACTGCTTAGTTCGGAACCCTCTGGCATCGACTGCCCTCTTGGCCCTGGCGACGAGTTGTCGTTGGTCATCCGGGTCCCCGAAAGCGAGCTTGGCCTCTCACGTTTTGAATAGGTGGTTTCTTCTTGTGCTCGTTCTGCGACCGTTTTCGGTCGCATTTCGCTGCCTTCCTGCCACGGGCATTCCAGGAGCAACTGTGCCAGAGTGTCGGGTACGTTGCAGAGTGGGCAGAGGTAGCCGTGGAGCGTCGGGTAGAGGCGATTCATTATCGTTCCTTGAGTGTACGTGTTACTTTGCAGGTGTCTAAGAATCATGCTTTCTTCTCTGCCGAGTTTAGGGTGCGGTGGAGACTTGACGCTCGAGACTGTAGCGTTCTAACATGGCCGAATAGTTTATGGGTACGGCCTCAGCCTCTTCTGTCGCGGGTCGCAGAGCGCGTGGGTTGTCGTTCGTTGTCGCAGGCAGCAGCGTGGGCCGCTTCGTTCCCCTCAAGTCACTCCTGTCCGGGTAGCCATGTTACGCAGGCGTCGGGAGTGGAGTGCTTCGTCTTTTTAGTATCTTGACTGCATCGGCCGAGATGAGGCCCCTCGAGAAGTTTCTATTGGTGGCCTGAGAGTCGGTGAATATAAACACTGCATCTGTGCATGCCGTGGTGGCGAGAGCGATTGCCGCTTCTTCAGCCGTTTCCGAGTTGCGTGCCTTGACGGTTGCCAATCCTAGCTCGCCGCCTCGGGAGTCTACGACGCTACGAGCGTACGCGTTTCGGTGCGGATACTTGGCTGCGTCGGTGTAGCGGGCATTCGGGTCGTGCTTTAACCTTCGTTTGATGGGGTTGGCTCTAGCCTGTCTTCTAATCTTGTGGTATAAGGGATGCATGTTGCCCGGGACACGTGCGATGCAAATGCACTCTCGAACGTCCGGTACCATTCGCTATTTCTTGTCCGTTTCTGCGACGTCCGTCTCGCTGTAGTTCAGGTGTCGGAGAACTGATCTCCCTTTGGCCGTGAGCTTGAGTCGTTTCAGTTGGCTGTTGTTGCGCGCTTCGGCGAGCTCTTGCCACGTGATGTGGACGCCCATTTTAAGGAGACGGGAAGTGGAGGCTATGGCGGGGAGGCCCAGGGCGACTTAGGTTGCCTTCCTTATCATGATGTGGATAGTTTCTATTTTAGCGTTCTTCAAAGCCGGTACGGGGTGCCTCATGCGATGCGGCTGGTGAGAAGTGCTTGTGTTATTCTTAGCGTGTTTTGCTCTTGAGCCGGCTTTTTGGGCTTGAGATCCTCTTGACGAGTTGTGTGAGTTGCAAAAGGGTGCGTTGTAGTCTGGTAGGCTGGCAGCTCCGGATCCGTCTTTGTGGATGCGAAATCCAAGTATTCGAATAGTGTCGACTTTCGGAATTGTTGTCCCGTTGAGGGTGACGTTGGGGTCGGGCTCTTCTTAGTTGGGTGGCTGGCCTCTCGTTCTTGCTTTCAGGATGCAGTGCTCAGACTTCTCGGGGACGCAGCGGAAGCCGCAGTTTTGGAGATAGCTTTCGATGGTGTAAGGCTTCTTGTAAGCTACTTTCTTGCCCTCCAGTGCTCGTAGTTCTGGTACAGAGCGTGATGTCATCAGCATACATCGCGTGGCGCAGATCTGGTATGATCTCGAGGAGCATAAGGAAAAAAGGAAAGAAAAAAAGACGAGAAAAATACGCCGACATAACCATGTAACACTCTTCAAGTTCACTAATATTTATTTACATCATGATGAACACAATTTTCCCACAGGCACTAAAGTGCGTCTATACGTGCCAAGCGACGTTCGGCTAGACAGCTGAGGTTCCCAGCACTGCAGCCACAAGGAACATAGTCGCATCCGAGAAGCGGCGAAGAGCTGACATAACTTTCTCACCGGCTGCTACCGAGATGACCGCCACGACTACAAGAAAGAAAACTGTGGTTGCCACAAGCTTCCAAGACTCGCCGGCGGCTTCTAGGAGCTTTATAGTACCGTGGCAGTCTACCCGAGAATATAATGTTTCTTGACGGAGTAAGAATAACGGGATGTCGAAAACGGGAAGCAGTTGGACGCGTACTTCCATATCAGAGAACACTGCTATACTCCAACCGTCAGGTACTCCCCGTTCTTCGTGTTTGTTGTCTAGGTCTAGTCGTTTGACTATAACATTTATTGCGGTAAATACCACAAGAGAATTTTCAACTTTCTTGCCGTCACAGGATTGATGAGTATCTCTATAAAACCTTTCTCAGACGCACACTACTGTCAGTTGTTTACCATTGAGGTGGTTTACCTTCGAACGGTTTGGTATACGTAGCTTAGCCAACATTTCGTTAGACACAGGGTTATGGTCTGTTGAAAGATCACGCGGCCAGAAATATTTTTATGACGGCTGTGTTCATTCCGAGAACACCAACCACAAAGGGCCTGCTGCGATTCCGCCACGAGCTCGTAATGAGAGTGCGAATTTCTGAGTGGTGCCGAACAAACAGCCACGTGAAACGCCACTGTGCCCCATCTCGAATTTTCCGCATAGCCTCGAAAGGCTCGCCAGGACCTGCAGCGACAAATACCGGTTTCCTTAATTGCCAGATGTCTCTCACAGAATGTAATTTGGATGGTTCTTTTGAATGCTCCACGTGATTATCGGTCCGCCGAGTAGCCGCGCGAATGATGCGTGCGCTTCGTTCCGTGGTTTCTCGTAAGACACCAGGATGACGTCGGTCATTTTCGTGGACAGCGATGGAACGCTTGCTGCCTCGTCGTGCTCTTGCGTGGACTGAAAGGCACTCGCCGCACTGTGGTGAATTAATGCCAGCCCAAGGAAAATAGATGTTTGAGATCCCACTCTGCCGAAGGGCATGTTGCTGCTGTAGATTCTGTAAGAAAAGTAAGCAGCTTATGTAATGTTGCCGGTCCAACGAACGCAGAGATTGGATGCGCGGCCATGCCCCCGCATTTACACGCTTTACTAACTCACCTGAGCTGTTCCTAGCGGTTCGCACTTGCCGCTGTGGCCACAGACAATGCAAGTTAGCTCTAAGCACCTGAAAAATATCGTAGGACGAGGAAATCAGTGTACGCTTGGGTTCGCTTCAAAGCAAGGCTTCGGGCGTTGCTTTTGCTGACATTTCACAGAAGTTGAAGTGCAACTGTTTGAGAGACCGCTTATAGTGTGCGTCCCCTGTGCGTCCCTGGACCCTGTGTTTCCTCCCGCATGCACTCATCGATGGCTCTCTCCCTCTTTTCCGCTTTAAATTCCCCCTTTCCCTTACCCACAGTTTCGAGTACCAAACCGGACGCTCGTCCAGTGGACCTTCCTGCCTATCCACTCCTTGCTATCTCCGTCTCCCTTTTCATTGAAAGTTGCCCAAAATTCAGGGTGTCACCTGCCTTGACTGGGTTTCCTTCAACTAAGCATTTCAAAGAGGCCGGATCTTCACTGTAGAGTTACTAGTTAGGGTTCCCAAAATTTCAGTTTCACAATGAAATAGGTTTCAATCTTGCAGTTGATTTCCTACCCCCTCACACAATGTCATCGTTAACTAATGCCTCTGAAGTTGCACGAGCGAAGCTGCTCCAGCAAGTTCTTTTCTCTCGATCTGTCGATGACTGAAACTGTGCTTGGCGATTAGTAAGTTAATTCTGAAGTTTTACATTCCAAAACCACGACCTGATTATGAGTCACGCCATAGTGGGGGACTGCGGAAATTTGAAGAACCGGGGGTTCTTTAACGTGCACCTAAATCTAAGTGCACATGTGTTTTCTCGTTTCGCCTCCATCGAAATAAGGCCACCGTGGCTCGGATTCGACCCTGTGAGCTCGTGATGAGCAGCCCGACACCACAGCCACTAAGCAGCCACGGCGTGTGCCTAGCGATTCTGCAATGTGTAATACCGTTGATGCTTTCGCTACTCACACCTTTACCCTGCGCTACTTGGGTAGGTATATTCCTGCCTGCAGCAGTTGTGAATGAATGAAACGGATAGGGAAAGGCCAAAAATTATTGAATTACTACAAAAGTATTGTAGGACTTTGATGCTACCAATTCGCGACTATCAGCGGGTTTCCCTAAAAAGATTAAGACACCAAAGTAATGACAGAGAAACGATCCCGCTGACCGTATTGTGCACCGTTCGATGAAGCTAAATTCAAGTGAAACGTGTTTACAGGCTGTCTCAACTATCATGCACCAAGATTTAAAGATATGCGAATGATGCGTAGCTGCATGGTACGGCGAAGGTAATTTCGTTTGCCGTCGCTTCGAGATGCTCATATAATTTATTCTTTATAGTTCTGCCTAATTACTTAATTGGCCTTAATTCATTATTAAGTTCTCAAATATTCTAAATAAAGGAAAATAGTAAGTGAGAGAATTGTAGAGGAACATGAAAGACTCGCGATACATCTTTCTGTTGCTCCATACGCGCTACATAAAAGAGTTTTTCTGAGCGTGAAAGAAGTCCGCGAATACATGCAAAATTGCCGCTCGATTGGCCCCTCGAGAAACTTTGCGTGCATTTGTGGGCTTCATTCACGCTCCGAAAAACACTTTTGTGCAGCACGTATGGAGACACAGAAAGATGTATCTCGAATTTTTCATGTTGCTTTACAATTCTCTTACTTACACTTTTCCTTTAATTATAATATTTGAGAAGTCAAATAACTATTTAAGACTAACTATTTAATTAGGCGGAATAAAAAAAAAACACAGTTTGACTATCTCCTGGCGACGGCAAACAACATTACCTTGGTCATGTCCAGGCACATGGCATTCGCATATTTTTAAACTGTGGTTTAAGTTAGCCGGGGAGCCCTGTATACTTCATGGCAAGATGTTGGTGTATGCGTTCTTACCCTCAGTGAAATTATGAGCAAAACGAGAGCAAGGTGAAAGCGGGAGCCAACGTTTTGTCAAGTGGACTTGTCTTTCAAGGCGACACATGGTTTCCTCGCCACAGTATATGTGGGTAGGGTTCTTCTAAAAGGGAGAGGGCTAAGGCGGGTGGGTGCGGCAATGCGCAAAGGTGTGTTAGCGGCGGGGATGTAGAATTAGGAATAAGGGAGTGCTGTGCACAAGGCCGGTCACACGGTCCTCTGTCAGACACGTGTCAACGGCCGTGTGTCAGCCGGCATGTCAACGGCATGCAGAGCAGCCCTCCATTACCCGTTTCACTGGTGGTCGTTATCTATGATGTCGCTGAAAGAGATACTAGAACGAGCGGCAGAAAACGGTACTCGTTAAAAAAATAAACAAAGCAAAAAAATATAAAAGAAAACACTGAAATGCACTAAATAAATAAACAAATAAACTGAAAAAAAAATGGAAAGAAAGAAAACAAAACAAACTATAACACTAAGCAACCAAAGTAAGTATTGTGATACTCTGGAGAGGAAAGCATCTGTTGCCTTGAAAAAGACAAGTCCACTTGTCGGAACGTTGGCTCCCGCTTTCACCGTGTTCTCGTTTTGCTCATCGTCTTGAAATTTAATCTCATGCCTACCCATTGTTTTCAGTGAAATTGTGTCATCCTTTAATGATAAGCTGCGCTTCCTTGACAGCTACAGTGCTGAAAACAATTGTAGCCGAATTACCTAAGAAAGGAAAGTCACAATAACAAAAGATGACAGTCTGCATCTTTTACTATCAGCTATGTCGCAAAAAAAGCTGAGCAGGTGAAGCCGCATATCGGTGGTTGCTTGAATATGCGTCACCGTAGTCTTCGCAATATGCTTGAAGGAAGAGCCGATGTAATCACCCGCTGTGGTGAGAAACCGGATGTACGGCCCTGCGCTTCTAAGCGCGAGGACGCGGGTGCGACTGCCTGCCCATGGAAGACGCACCTCGATGAGGGCGAATTACGAAAGACGCCCGTCTACGGTAGCATGTCGACGGACACTTCGAAGTTCCCAAGGCTCTCAACATTAATATTGAGTTCCGTATTACGGCGTGCCTCCAAATCATATCGTGGTTTGGCCCCGTAGAACCTCTAAATTATTCTGTTTGTTTTCCTTGAAATCGTACACAATAAATGCTAGATGCGTTTGCATATTTCCAGGAATGTCTGCATAGGCAAACTATTCCGTAGTGCGACGAAATCTTCCGTAAGCTTGAGTCGTTTGACGATGGCGCCGTACTTCACTTGGGACATTAGTTTAGCAGGCACGCTGAGCTGTTTTTTCACCGCTCGAAACAGTCAACAATAATACGCGAATAAGTTTGCCAGCGCTAGAGTGCTCAATTCTCCTTGCAGCTTTTAGGCAAGTAACTTTTTACAGAGCTATTCAGCGAGCAGTGCTACGAGCTGCCAAACAGTAATTCTCGACAGCGTCTTCAAACTCGTGCAATACGCCCATTTGCTCTACTGGTCCGTCGGGTTCATTACGGTCGCTGTGAGAGCGCATGGAAAGTGCAAGCACAGGTTGTACAATGCAATGGAAAGGAGTTGAGTGCTTAGCACGGAGCGTGACAGCCGCTGTTGTTACAAGCGCAGTAGAAAGAGTACGCATCACCACGTCGACCATGCTTTCTGGAGTCAACGAGGCTTCATTTTTTTGCTGGGGGGGGGAGGGGGGGGGTACGGGCTTAGCAGCGTGTTCAATGGGGCTGGTTGGTTCATGTTTAGAATAGAAACAAGAACAGCGACACACAGGACGAGCGAGTAAAGAAAGACTAGCAACCAAATGCTTTATTTGCAGAAGCAGCATATAAAGACATCATTGAATGAGACACACAGAACATAAAAAGAAGGATAAGAAAGATAAGCGTCAGCCAAGAAGATAATCCAGTTCTTTTGTTGAGAGTGCGAGGGACACAGAACTGACGCACGCGCCGCCACTTTTGAATATGCCAAATGCTTCAAAGATTTCCCGCGCACGCTTTTCACTATACCTGCCAATTATTTCGCGTATAATAAAGATCGGGGTGTAACCACACGTGTTACAGTGGGCAGCCAGATCACTGTACGGGTTTCTTTTTAGTGAAGCGTCATGCTCGCGCAAGCGATCATTAATGCCCATTATAGCATTAACGCATGTTTGCGAGCTGCTCTGAAGCGCTCGTGCGAGCACTCTGTTGAACAGAGCTTTTCAGCTCAAGTCAACAGACTAACATCAGCAGGCTACCCGACCAGCTTGTTGTGCAGTGTTGCTGTTGGCCTTGTAAAAGAGTTGAAGAACACCGGAAAACAAACTATGCGGTCACTGCCTTCGAGATCTAGGCTGGCCATCATTCGTGAAGTTCACGTTGCGCAATTATTCACTCAGTTATATTTGCGTTTATGAAAGTAAGAAGCATTGCGTATTTTTCAACAGCGAGTATCCCGACATATAAAAGTGGGTCGGAGCTCACGTACTGCGGAATACACGACACCAGAGACTTTGAGATGATGCTAGGCTTTTTAGGTGTAACTGTAGCTGTTGTAGCTTTCACAAGCTGTAACTGTAGCGGTGTGGCTGTACCGCATAAACATTACGAAAAAAAATATGTAAAAAGCTGCATTATCCCGGCAATATAGGATGTAGGAATGCCCAGCCTAATTCCGATCAAAGGTAGTGGTGCTGCACTCAATCTGCACTTACGAATTTGCTATGCATTGCTGTAAAATGTGGTCAGATTAGGTAAGAAAAATAGTTCTTCAGCATGCTGCTCAATGTTGGATGACAGCAGATACGTAGATACATAATATTTAAAAAAAGCAAACGCGCACGCATACTCACACACATAAAATGTGCTAGTGAAAAAGTCAAACTGTCTTTAGCATTTGGCTGTGCATTTGACTAAAATGTGATAGCGCTCAATAGCGCTTAATGTTAGTAGGCGACTGACACGTAGATGAAGGTGGAAAGCCAGAAAGTCAATACATGCATATATAAAATATATATCGTCTAAAAGTTTCGTTAAAGACTGGCGAAGCGAGCGGAATACCAGTTCTTTTGTTCACCTATAGTTGAACAAATGAGATTACTGGACACATCAAGACTAATAAAACTCCTGCGTGATAATATTTTTCGTAATTGAACTCCGACAATTAAAGAGATCAAGTATGTTATTGAGACTGGCAACAGAAATGTATCTACCGTGCAGAAATGAGCCTCATTTGCAGAAAGAGCCAGTAACTACCAGGCGAGATGTGCCCAAAATAAAGTTCTAGCATAATTATTCTGGAGCCACATCTAGGAGACATGTTGCCCCGCATTGCTCTAATACACTCACGTATGCCGCATACACCGAGCGACTAGTATTTCAAGCAGCAGAACAAGGCAACTTGCAGCGTATAATATCACCTGCAGCACGAAGAGGCCGTTAACACTAAATTCATTATCTGCATTTCCGTAATCATATTCTGCGGCATCCCGATCGATTAGCCTGTGCTCCTGAGCAGCTAGAAATAATCTTTTCAGTGGCTCATAAAGTTCGTGGAACTTCAGCATATGATATCCCTGCAGCTTCACTTTGAAGTGTTCGACAAATGCTCGAAAATTTGGACATTGGTTTAAGAAAGGCTTGACAACTACCGCATTGACCAAGCAGACACGATCACGTCTCAACGCGCATTGTAAACAATCAAAGAAGCCTTTCTTTGCAAGCTCTTCATCGCCATGTCTGACAAAAGCAAAATGAAGTTTTTTTATGAGTGACCGTTCCGACCCGTTGTCCAATTCTTCGTTCAGATCGGCGTGTTGCGTCGAGTTCTCAATAACGCAAGGGGCGACTTCGTTTCTGTCAAGGGCATCCTCGAGTTTCTCCAAAGTGTCTATACGATAGGGAGGACGTGTCAGCGTTAACATAGATGTCAGCTCACTGCGAAAATATACGGAAAGCGGGAGTATCGCCAGAATCCACAGACCGAGAAGTGCCTTGCGAGGGACAGCCATGAGACAAGCGACGTTAGGCTCGACAGCCGAGGTTCCCAGCACTGCAGCCAGAAGGAACATCGCCGCATCCGAGAAGCGGCGAAGAGCTGACCAACCTTTCTCGCCGACTGCGACCGAGACGACCGCCACGACTGCAAGAAGGAAAACTGTTGCTGCCAGGAGCCTCCAAGACTCGCCGGCAGCTTCTAAGAGCGTTATAGTACGGTGGCAATCTACTCGAGAAGCGAAAGTCTCGTAACGGAGAAACATTAACGGGACATCAAGAGCAGGAAATTCTCCGACGCGTACTACGAACTCAAAGAGCGCTATATTCCAACTGTTAGGTAATCCCCATTCTTTGGCCATGTCTTCTTGAAAAAGGTCCACTTGTTTCACTGTGACGTTTACTGCAATCAAGAGCTCAAGAATATTTTTAGCTTGCTTTTCGTCACAGGCATTATGAATGCCCAATTCAGACCTCCATTTGATGCAAGCCACTGTCAGTTGTTTACCAATCAGGCGGTTCACATTCGAAACGCTTGGTATTCGTAGCTTCGCCAACATTTCCTTAGACCCAGGGTTATGATCTGTAGAAAAATCATGAGGCCAGAAAATACTTTTTATGACGGTTGAGTTCATTACGAGAACGCCTACTACAGCGCGCGTCGTGAAATTCCTCCACGAGTTCCAAATATCAGTGAGAATTTGTGAGTCGTGCCGAACAAACAGCCAGGTCGAGAGAGGGAGCTGTGCGCCACCCTCCGACTGCCTGATTGCTTCAAGAGACTCGTCAGAATCTGCGGCGACAAGTAGCGGTTTTTTGAATTCCACGATGCTTTTCGTGACATACGAATCGAGTGCTTGGTTTGGAACGCGCCACGTGGTTATCGGACCACCGAGTAGCCGCGCAAATGATGCGTGCTCTTCGTTCCACGGTTTCTCGTAGGACACCAGCATGATGTCGGTGATTTTTGTGGACAGCGACGAAACGCTTGCTGGCTCGTCCTCTTCTGGCGTGGACTGAAAGGCACTCGCCGCACCGTGATGAACTAATGCCAGCGCAACAAAGATTGATGTAAGCACACCCCACTCCGCCGAAGCCATGTCACTGCTGTAGATTCTGAAAGGAAAATAAGCAGCTTATGTAATGTTGCCGGTTGAATGAACGCAAAGATCGGACAGGTCACCTTGGCCACGCATTCGCACGCTTTACTACTCACCTCAGTTGTTCTTAGCCTATCGCATTTTGTGCTGTGGCCAGTTGCAATGAAAGTTATCTGTGCGCACCTGCAAAACATCGTACGGAAAGTAAATAATGTCCGCTTGGTCTTCGCTTCACAGCAAGGCTCCCTGCATACTTTTTAATGTTGTTTCACCGTACTTGGAGTGCACCTGCTTGCGAGACCGCTTATAGTGTCCCTGTGTTTCCTCCCGCCTGCACTCAGTGTTCTATCTCTTCTTCTTCCTCTTTCTATTCCCCCTCTTCCTTACCCCCAGTGCAGTGTAGCAAAGTGGACGGTCGTCATGTGGACCTCCGAGCATTTCCTGTTGCTCTCTCTCTCTCTCTCTGTCTGTTTTCACAGAACGTTGCCCAGAATTCAGGGTGTCGCCTTCTTTAACTGAGGAAAACAATAAATGAAAACTCTGTGTTCGTATTGACCGCACTTGAAGAGTGGACTATATGGACTTACATGGGCTTTAATGCAACACGCATTGTGAGTACTAGGGATATTCGGCTGTCTGTTTAAAGATGACCAGGAACTCGTTGTGCACTAAAGTGTAGCTGCTGCTTATGTGGCCGACATTCTATCCGCTACACGGTATGCTGGATGCATCATCCGGCCTCCTTCATCTAAGTAGTTGAAGGAAATATGACAACGAAATGAGTTGCAATCTTAAAATTGATTTCCTGCCCACTCGCACAATCTCATCGATAACTAATCCCTCTCAAGTGGTACACAAACACTTGACGCGAACGAAGCTGCTCCAGTCGTTTTCTCTTTATCTGAATCTGGCGATGATTGGAACTCTGACTAGCGATTCTGCAGACCATTGATGCTTTTGCTACTTACGCCTGAAGAGGAAGCTTTAGCTCGAGGGTTCCTATTTAAACACCTTGGAAAGGAGAAATTGCTTTTCTCGGCAACGACTGCACCAAATTTGATGGCGTTTGTTGCATTTAAAATAAATATAAATATCTAGTGATGTTTGATAACAAATTTTTAATTTAGGCCGTTAATATTTTTTTCATATTACTTGTTGATAATCGCGCATTTTCAGAATATGAAACAATGAAGCTTGCAACTCGAACTCAGCAAGAAAAGATGATATCGCACTTCCGTCAATTGTATATAACAGTTCATCTAAAGGGAAAAAAATGATGTACGTTATATGGCTCTCAAATAGACCACTAGTGCAGGAGTAGAACTTTTGCAAACGCTTGCAACCAACGCTACAAATTCATGTAAGATGTAAACTGAGTAATCAAATTTGTCCGCTTTGGATGTCCTAACGGGTGCAGTTTACAGAACTGCGATATCGGTTCTTAGTGGGGAGGTAGGAATTTGTAAACTTCGTGCTCTCAATTTTTTTTCAATCTTACCAATATCTGAAAGTTCCCTTTAAACCATTGGGCTCAAAAATGAAACTTTCCCTTTCGGCAGTCAATGTAAATTAACATTCTCGCTCAAATACAGCAAATTTCACTAAAATTGCTCAAGTAGTTATCTCAAAAAAGCGTTTGTGTGTTTTACATGTAGTTGAATAGGCGGCATCGGAGTTGTGCCCGAGCTAAAACTTCCTCTTCACCATCCGGTGCTTGGGTAGTAATTCCTACCTGCGGCAACTGTAAGTAAATAAATAAGTAAACAGTTATTTTTGTTAGTAAAATGCAAAAATCATTTATATCTGCAATCAGCAGATTTCCCTAAAAGCTTTAGGACAGAGAACCGCTCCCAGAGAAGCGCTGAAGTGGACCGTGTATTTCTGTTCGATGACGCTAAACTCAACTAAAACATAATATGTGCTTCATGTCAATATGTGGTTGGGGTAATGCATGCTTATCCTCGATGAAATGATGTCATTCCTATGTTGTAACTTGCGAGCACTATTACAACGTCGTTGAGAGCAACAGCGCTAGAAATGCTTGTGGTCGAACGACGGAACAAACGAAAAAAAAGTGTTAATAGCGAGGAATGGCAGCTTGCGTCCTTTTCAATCAGCTATCTCACAAAAAAGCTCCGCGGGCGAAAGCCGCACCCCGACGTTTGCTTAAGTCTGCGTTATCGTAGTCTTAGCAAAATGTTTGAAGCAACGTGCCGCTGGAATCACCCGCCGTGGTCACTTAGCGGCTATGTGGTGGCGTTTCTAAGCAAGAGGTCGTGGCTTCGAAAGAAAAAAAAAAGAACACGCCAGCTTACCGTAGCTTGTGGACCGACACTTCGAAAAACTCCAGGTGGTCAAAATAATCAGGAGTCTCCCGTTACATGGCGTGCCTTGTAATCGTATCGCTGTTTTGGAGCGTAAAACCTCGGAATTGTCTTTTTTTTTAAATGTCATCTTTGGCATCAGACGGAGCAAACACCGTAAACGTGTCACCCGCCATGGTTGCTTAGGGGCTATGCGGCTGGAGTGCTAAGCACGAGGCCGCGGGATCGAATCCCGGCCACGGCGGCCGCATTTCGATGGGGAAGAAAACACCCGTGTATTTCGATCTAGGTGCACGTTAACGAATCCCAGGTGGTTCAGAGTCCCCCACTATGGCCTGCTTCATAATGAGAAAGGAATTTTAACACGTAAGAACCCGTAATTTAATTTTCTAACCGTGAACTTATGCATATTTCCAGCAATTTCTACGTAGACGAAATGGTTCGTAGTTCAATAAAGCCTTCCGTAAACTTGAGTCATTTAAACATAAGTAACGTACTTCAGCTGGAACATTCGTTTAACAGATGTCCTCCTGTCTCATTTCACCGCTCGAGGAAGCTAACAGTGATGCGCCAATAAGTTGAGCCACGCCGAGATCGCAAATGCTTCTTGGACCTTTCACGTAAGGAGATCATTTCAGCTCGATCGATTGAGGCAGTACTACGATCTGCCGAATAATAACCCACAAAAGCGTCTTCAAACTCATGCAGTGTGCCGATTCACCCGGCTGGGCGTGTAGGGTCATTATAGGTATTGCGAGAGTGTATGCGAAAAAAAGCGAAGACTGTGCAATGTGCTGGAATGGAGTCGATTGCGTAAAACGGAGCATGACTCAGCCGCTGTTATAAGAGCAGTAGACAGAGTATGCATCACTACATCGACCATGATGTCTGGAGACAACGACTCGTTTTTCCTTTTTTTTTTGGGGGGGGGGGGGGGGGCTTAGTACGAAAAGTGCGAACGCGACAAAGAAAAGGAAGACACATGCTTGGATTACGCGTTGCCAAGATAATCATGCAGCACCTAGCAACGAAGCAATCTAAGCGGTGTGGGCTTCCAAGGGAAAGCAAAGTCTCTTATCTTGTAAGCACGTTATGGCGATAATTTTTGCGATAATTATTACTGTTTCTGCGATCATCATAAAAAAATACAGAATATTCGCTGCTAGAAAATTAATTTATAGGGTTTTACGTGCCAAAACCACTTTCTGGGTATGGGGCACGCCGTAGTGGGGGACTTCGGAAATTTGGACCACCCGATGTGCTTTAACGTGCACCTAAATCTAAGTACACGGGTGTTTTCGCATTTTGCCTCCATCGAAATGCGGCCACCGTGGCCGCGATTCGATCCCACGAGCTCGTGCTTAGCAGCCCAACACCGTAGTCACTAAGCAAATTTGAGGGGTATATTGCTAGTCTCAAGGTAATTCATAGTAATGGTTTTCTTTCCAAGAGCCCTGTGCGATTTCATTGAGCTTGAATTGCTTCCGAGGATTTTTTTTTAGTTTTATCGCAATACGTCACCCTAAAATCTGTCGTTTTCACTCAGCCGGAAGGGTCAATCAGTGCTCTGAATGGCCGTGGTGCTGTCCGTGATAACTGTACATGTGGGGCAGTTTTGCCATAATGTTGCATTTTATGAGCTCTCGCTAGAAGCTAACCGAAGGGAAACCCACGAGAGACGGAAATTTGCCACCACACTTTCCGTGAGCCTCTGTCAAGAGTCAGCGCAAGTATTGTCGCCCATGTCAAGTACTGCAAAACTCTTACATTTCAATTCCTTTGAACACGCGTGAAAACACAGCTTGATATTGAAAACGCGCCAGTTCGCCGCATTTCTGTCGAACAGACGAACAAATATCAGCGTCACTGGCTGTCTCCTGAATTATAGATGGTTGCCGTCACGGTTAGTCCCGGATGTTAGATGATGACAATGAAAAGTGAAATCGGCCTAGTTAGGCTGAACACAGCCTGGGATCTATCAGCCCTCTCGGCGCTTGTTATATCAAGACGGCCACTGTAGACTAACTCGTGCACATTCCTGAGTTGCAATATGGTTGTAAGTCGAGAATTGCTGGTGCAAAGACAAGACGCGGCAGAGGGAGCAGAAACGGTACAAAATAATAAGGGAACGAACTGCACGTGTAATCTGTTCTCTTCATAAGTTGTCCCGTTTTTACGGTGTTTTTCATGTGATAACTTACTAAGCCTAGTCCCTGGGAGCTTCTTTAACTTGGGAACGCGCCGATGTGGGAATCAAAGCTACCTGTACAAACCAGGGCGAGAGGAGCTACCAACAGCCGGACACTTCGGCAACGATGATCAACTGAGCGGGACCCGCGTCAAGAGACCTGTATTTAAGCGCACCTGCATGTATGCGTGGACTTCAGGTCTCTAGGCAACGGCTTCAGGTAATACGATCGACCGTGACAGGGTGAGCAACACATCTCGTCTGATACAGCTGCGTTCTCATATCTGCACGATGCAAGCGCCCAGAGAAGTCAGACTCGCGTCGCGAGCTTCGTGAGCTCTCCTTTCAATATCGTCATAAAGCAATCCTACACCTACAAGCGCTATGTGAAGAGCTGTATTATGGCTGTTTGGAAACACGAAGGGAGTGGTTTTAAAAAGATTGAAGATAAAAAGACCGAAGCTTCATAAGGTGATCTGGCATACCTGTTTGCGAAACTCTTTCTGGGTGGCTTTCAATCGGTGATTTCAAAGGGATGATTAGAAAAGAAATAACGCGGAAACTCACTGTGTTGTCAAGCCAATTTCAATGCTAGCCATCACAGTGCTCCGAGGGCAATTTCGTACGTACACAGCCAGATACCATCGATTGCCAGGTCTCCCAGCAGCTGAGACACTGTTCAAGGTTTTCATTTATTTTTAGTGTGTATACCATGGTGCACTTTGGCTGATAATTTAAATCATAAATGGTGTTCAAACAGTCCAACGTCCCAGTATAATCAACAGAAATAGCTGAAGAAAAATAAAGTGCTCAGGGTATTGAATAAACAAAACAAAGATGGTTCTTTTCAATTTTTATTTTTGAAATTGGAAGTAGCAGAAAGATAAGGCAAGCAGTATGAATGTGAACACGGTAATCATTTATTTTCTTCAACATATTTGCTGCTATCTGAGCAGGAATTATCCTCGACAGATCGATCTGCGAATACGAAGCAATAAACACATTACGTTTTTTCTAATCGGGGTCATGACACGGCGTCGAGTAGAAATCTGAGGAGGCGACGTTTGAGGATAAATTTAGCTTGTTTTAACAGTATGTTTTAATTAAGCCTAAATACACAGTTGACTACAGTTTGCGGCTTTAATAAAATTAAGGCAGCATGTGTTAACAAGGCCTCTTACCTGGTGAGTAATATGTACCTATTGTAACGTGAGAATGACTGAGAAGGCAGTAAAAAAATTCACGCAACATGAAATCAGTGAGAAGAAAACTTGGCATAGGACAAGCCAAGATGTATGCACTGAAAGATAAGCAGGGTAATATCATCAGCAATTTCGAAGATGTAGTAAAAGCAGCCCAAGAATTCTATATCAACCTGTACAGTACCCAGAGCAGCCACGGCACTTTTGTTCGAAGTAATAAGGAACAGTATACAGAGGCTCCTTCTATAACTAGCGATGAAGATAGAAGCGCCGAGAAAGACATGAAGAGGGGAAAAGAGGCCCGAGAAGATGGAATAAAACTCGATTTAATCAAAGGTGAAGCAGTTACCATGCTTGAAAAGCTTGAGCTTCTTTATACGCAATGCATCATGACTTCCAGTGTACCAGAGAACTGGAAGAAGGTCAATATTACACTAATGCACGAGAAGGGAGAGTCAAAGAATTGAAGATATATAGGTCCGTTCGGTTCCTTTCAGTATTCTATAAAATATTCACCAAGACGATTTCGAATAGAATAAGGACAACACTTGACTTGAGTCAACCAAGAGGCTTCAGGAAGGGATATTCTACAATGGATCACGCCCATGTAATCAGTGAGGTAATCACGAAATCTGCAGAGTAAAATCAACCTCTCTATATAACTTTCATAGAACGTGAAACGGCATTTGATTCAGTGCAGATACCAGCAGTCACAGAGGCATTATGTAATCAAGGAGTCAAGGGGAAAAGAAAGAGTGACTTTAGTGATGTGAGGCGAAACGTGCAAGATGCAAGCGACTACATTTATCGGCAATGTGTATTTCTCGCGAGCACTTCGCACTTTATGGTAAGCATATTAACTCGGAAGAATGTGCGGGCAAGCAGTGCTTTCTAATAAAACAAAATCTAGTCGCAGTATTGATGCTCGAACCACTGTTCCTGCCATCACCATATTTATCTGAAAAAACCTGGCTGTCGCTTGAATATAATTTAAGGACAGAGATAAAGCTTTCCATTTAAGGTCACTGAGTATTTCATTGAATCTGACAGGCGAGTATTATTGGGTTTGCCGCAGCGCATTACTTTCGCATCGCACACAACTATCAAACACTGCATGGAAAAGCGTTATGGCGCCCACTTCTTTAACATAACGTGTTTGTAATACTATTTAGGAATATTGTTGCCACGAAGGGCTAGGGGATGCTCTGTATGGCCCTCCTGCTGGCCCTCACATGTGCATATACGTGACATCTATGGCCAGGATTTCCCCTTCCATGGGCGGCTGCCCAAGTCTACTCGAGCAGACACCCACGACAGGCCAAGCTTTTTCCGCCTTAGTTTTCTTTCTCGACTGGCTTCTTGGACCTATGTCACTTGCCACGATATACTTTTACATGTCAGTTATGGAGCAGCCACATGAGATGACACCCTGATACAAGGAAATCACTTTGTTTGTCGCACTTCCTTCGAGGAAACAGAACAAAGAAAACGCGAGTCTGGTTGCTCTACTCTGCTTTATAGGCAAAACGCAGCTGTAATCCTATAACCCCTCTACGCGCTTGGTGAGAGCGCTGCCATCTCAGAGTAATTGAAGCACCTTACACAGTTTAACCGCTGCGGAATTCGTACGCAGTTGCTCAATGTGAAAGCGTGAAAACGGGGCATATTAAGGATATTCCAGTCCAGACTACTCATACAAACCAGTGCATGCTCGAGGGGCTATGAATGCCACAAAACTTGGTCAATAATAGTGAACTGAGAAGGCCGATGCGAAGACGTACGTCTTTAGGCACACATGCTCCTTTATGTTGACTTCCGGTATCCAAGGCGACCGATTCAGATAATACAATCGATAGCAACGACGTGAACAAGACATTTCTTCTGCCACGGCTACGTTGACGGGCAAACAGACAGCAAGCTCCTACAATCAGCTAAGTTAACGAGAGACATGCTTGGAAAAGCTATCCGTACCTACTCGAGGACAAACAGTTCCACTTACCCGTTCTGCAATTCCGGCACAGAAACGGGCAGTCAAGCGGTTAATCAATAGGCGTGATATAACTGTCGAGGAACTGTAAGTAATAAGCTTCAGAAAATAAAAAATAAACAATAAACGGCCACTTTTTTAACATGATTCAGAACAGCTTGTTGCGAAACCTCTTCCGAATGGCTGTTATTCGATAACCTGACATGGACGATTCTTGTATTTTAAAGATGCCAGTTGGAAGACACGCCCGTGTCAAACTATTTTAAATTTTTAGAAAGGGGACAGACTTGTGGACAATATTATACGAATATGGCGATACCTGAGTAGTCTAATAGAAACGCCAATGCTTTCCATGAGCGTTAGCGCTGCTGGAGGTTTTTCTTTTTTATAGGTATATAGTGCAGTAGGATTCGGCTCATCTAGAAAGCTTTAAAAACACGAATGTTCAAGCACTCAGAATGTTGAATGTAATAAAAAAACGCACGCACACAACCGCACGCCGCCGCAGGCAAAAGATAAAAGGGAAAAAAGAGGAAAGATTGTGCACTCGAATCTCGGAGGCAACAGCTGTAATTCACAGAGTGCTTATCTTAGATGGCGCCTAAAAGCTGCGCCGCAGGAAACTAAGTGTCTTCAGAGCGTATGCAAATTGCCAGCGCGAGTTTGTGAATGTGTACCTGAAGCGGCGATTAGTGAGCAAGTCTCCAATCAGCGCAACCGGGTGCGAGAGAGAGCTTCTTTCAGTCTACGTCTTAAGCGAGCATCTTTTATTATGTGTTTTCCCAAACATGTTGGCAACGAAGACAACCCCAACAATCTAAGTAAATGTTACGCAATAACACTGTTAGCTGCAGAGCAAAATATACTGTTTGGTCCCTTTGGTAGGTAGAAAATTTCTCCGAGGGCGAAGCTCTTTTCAAGAGAATCACTTTTACCCGCCGTGGTTGCTCAGTGGCTATGGTGTTGGGCTGCTGAGCACGAGGTCGCGGGATTGAATCCCGGCCACGGCGGCCGCATTTCGATGGGGGCGAAATGCGAAAACACCCGTGTGCTTAGATTTGGGTGCACGTTAAAGAACCCCTGGTGGTCGAAATTTCCGGAGTCCTCCACTACGGCGTGCCTCGTAATCAGAAAGTGGTTTTGGCACGTAAAACCCCATAATTTAATTTTTTTAAGAGAATCACGTTTTTAATAAGAGGAGAGGGGGAAGTAAGATATGGTACAACACTCGTAAGCACGTAAGAACACACGAAAATGATTCTTTATGTCTCTTTATGCAAGCTCAGTACATTTTTTTTCATTAGAATTTTGTTTTAGTATTTATTTCGCATCTGGATGGCCGTGCAACCCTACATGCGACAACTGCGGCTTCGAGGAGACGATTGCACATCTTCTGTGTCAGTGTCGTCCCTACAGTGCACCAAAAGATCTTTCAACCGAACTAGAAATAATGTACACTCGCCCTTTTGCGGAAGTGAGTAACATCTGAGACCAGTCGAGTTCGTTGTCAGCCCTGAAGGCTTGAGGACAAGTGGGCTGAATGACAGACTTTGAGGTGTGTTGCCCGCTACGTCGCACTTTGTGTACACCTTGTATATTTTTCTTTATTGCTCGTGTCTTCAATCTTCTTTGTTTTCATTTGTCCCCTTATCCTCGCACAAGACAGCCTGCTGGTTTGTACGTTGGGTAATATACCTAGGCCCGGCTGTATTTCCCTCACTTCGTTTTCCTGCTATTTTTCTATCGTGAAAAAAAAAAGTTTTCAGTCCGGCAAAGAAAGAGTGGCTGTACACGTCATCTTGATGCGTCAAATTTGCAATCATCCACTCGGGGAATGACATAAGCATTGCGTGCTTTTTAAGTGTCACTAACCAGACAAATAAAAATGAGCTGCAGTGCAATGACCATCATTACATGTAACAGATAACTTGCAGGTATCCTTAAAAAATAGTAGTAAAGAAACAGTGAATTCAGTAGGTACTAACCTATCCTACCGTAACATGGACGACAACAAATAAACGTCACCTTACCTGTACTTTTACGCATTTTACTAACAACAGGTATCTTTCGGTCATCGCATTTGAGGCTCCAACCCTAGCAACTGAAGTTGGGCTTTGGTCGGTGGTCATGGGAAACGTTGTGTGGAAAGAAAATGCCAGTATGAATTGAACTAGCTGTTAGGTATCGACACAATACAGGTTTAGTAAGCTACCGTGGTCCTAGCGTGACAAAGGACGTAAGCCGCGGCTGTCCCGGAATGTCACGACGTAGCAGTGTGATGTGGCTGGAAGAGGTGAGTTTCATCGTAGTTGTGAATGATAAAGATAGAAACTTTTATTGAAATTGAGGAAATCGCAAAATTTGGGTGGGGTCCTTAGTACAGCGCTCCAGTGCTGGCCGCCTGCTGCCTTCGCCCGCTCAACTCTGGCTGCGACCTTGGCAGCGCAGTTTCCTAGGCCTCCTGGGAAGGGGAGGGAATGGGAGAGATGCATGGATGGGATTGGCCGGAGCGTGTGACGTAGTATAGGGAGGGGCATTCCGAGCAGTGTGGTTAGCTAGTTCTGGACTTGTAGCTGGAGTTAGAACGCGACCTTTTCCCGCGTTAGGCTCCGGTGAGCGTGCGATTACCGAAGCCGGTCATCGATGAGAAGAATGAACATGCTATTGGGCGATAGCTGTTTCTGGGTCACTCGTAGCTTTTGGTTCTTCTAACTCCGCATACATGCCTTTCATTGGGTAAGAGACGTGGAGAGGCCAGCGGGATCTGCAGAAAGTATCGCGGAGTGGAATGACAGGAGGAAAGTAATACGCACCTTTCTTTGCCTAACGCCATTCGACTTGGCCTACCCCGTCCGAGGCCGTGGGCAGGCTTCGCCGTAGTGCCGCCAGATGCCACCAGGTGTTTTTAAGGAAGCGCGAAAAAGGAGTATCCCTGCAGTACACGCCTCATACATAACTTGTTTCGACGGTAAAGATACGTTCCATCGCTATATTGATTCCATGCTAAACGCATTGCCGTCGACGCTCATCTTGGGATGGGTTCTGCCGAATTTTTCTTTTGTCTTTTTCCCACTTGTTTCCCCGAGCAATAAATTCATTGTTTAAATCTGCAACGGAATCAATCGTGATGTGGAAATGGTTCTGACTTGTCTCAGTTTCCGGGCTAGCGGCAGGCATTTGCTATTTTCCTACACAGCAGTGTTGCGTTTGATCTGGCCTGTTATCGCTTTTGATAAACGGTACAGATGTAGACATACGTTCCCTGTTCTGCGCAGTTCGGTTTCTCGGCAGTGTTGATTTTTTATGCTGTAACCAAGAATTGCCCAGATGGGTATGTAGCGACGCCAGGAGTAAGCTCGAATCAACGGCAACCCAGCAGCGCTAGCAGCCGTGTGCACCGCAGGTATGCAGCAATGGCGGGCACGCTCGGGGAGTGGACCGGAAGTGACGCGCGTGTAAGTCACGTGTAGGGTCTGTATGCGCGTTGCATCCTTTGCGGCCCGATTCTGGATAAAGTGCTATCTATAAATGTGGGTCATTCCCGCCGGGATATGCAGTCTGAAAATATGAGCCCATCCCAATGATAACGCAGTCCAAATTTTTTTCTCGATGTCTGCTGCTAAACATCTTAGAAATAAATGCAATTACAGGGTGCAAGAAAACGCGAACTAGAACTTCATGTGGCTAGTAGAGTATAGGACCCACTCACCACACTACAGAGAAAGCTTTTCCGTGTGCGAAACTCTTCCCAAAGAGAAACACAGGTACAATATGCGGAACAGGTTGTAGTGAAACTCGAAAAGGTAGAGGCACAGAGATGAGCAGATAACTTTCTTGAAGCTTACTGGTTGTTTTGTTCATCATGACAAACATCTTTTGGATCACACAATAAACAGAGACGGCACACTCAATCTTGAAGTTTACAGCATGTGATTATTCACCCTAGTGTACGTGCGCTGATGACACAAAGAAGTACTGCGTGCTAAGAATCACCGCAATAAAATTGGGTTGGGTTGGAGTTGGAGCAAACTCAAGGGAGGCAGCGCCAACCATCAATCAGGAACACGCGCGGGCCTATGCGTTAGAGAAATGCTCAGGCATTGCATTCCATCTCTGTTTAGCAGAATCGAGAGCTGGCTAACGTGTGCACAACCAGTACTATTATTATGCCAAACCTAGACTACGTGACACGCTTTGTCATTGTTACGTGCGAAGAAAACGGTATGGTTATCAAATTTCGGAGTGCATTTACAATCGTTGCGGTGCGACGAAAAGTTAGACGGTGTTGCATCTGTTACCAACATTTTATGCTATATTACTTTCAGGTTATGAAAACGGCGTATCTGTCCTACATAAAGATGAGAACAGTAAAAGGAACTTTAACAAAACTGCGCCCATAAGGCATTCTCCCAACTTGTCGCGGTCCTTTACAAACCACCTGTCAAGGCCACCTCTCGCATTTCACCTGATCTTTATTTCTCCGCATTGTGGTGCCCACCTTCCCTAACTTGGGCGGAGGAGAGGAGGTGGGGTGCTTTTGGGGGAAATAGGAGGGATTGTAAAGGTGAAGTTGGGTATTTGATTTTGCAGGGTAGGTATGAGGGCCTCCTGTTCTTGTTCTCTGCTCTGTAGACGGAGGTCAAGTTGTGTGAACTAAGTTTCGAGGGAGCTCATGATTCTAGCAAGAATAGACTCCATTTGAATCTCTAGGCGCGTAATAATTTTTTCTGCGAAATTGGCGAGCTTGGCGTCGATGCGCGACTGGAATTCGACTAGCTTGGCTTCCAACTTAACCTCAAATATGGCGTCGAGTGTTGCCTCTAGCGCATGGAAGTCATCAGTTTTAATGGAGGAGGAGTCCGTGAGGCGCTTCTTTTTGGACGGAGGGTTCTCTGTGGAGGTGGTGGGGGCAGGGGTTGGCTGAGGAGGTGAAGAGTGGTGAGGAATCGCAGTAGGTGGTGTGGGTGGGGGAGGTGTTGGGATTGGATGTTATGGTAGTGAGCCGACTTACCTCCTCCCTAAGGGCCCGGAGCTCCACGTCCCTTCGGCCTGGTTCCTCAACATGGCCCGCCCAAGTGAGGTGCTTGGAGGGTGGCTTTCCTGCAGCGTGGTGGTTTCAGGGTCTGCAGGACAAGCGGTGTCGGTGCCGGTCCGATGATCTCTTGACAGGGTCTCGTGACGTTTGTCTCTCCTCGAGGGGCGCTATTTTCTTTGGTTGACGGATTGGCTGGCGGTACTTGCAGGCTCGGTTCTCGGCAGGATGAGGGCCACTGCAAATGATGCACATTTCGGGAACCGGTGGGTTTTGGCTTCAGCGCAGACATCTGTGCGATGGCCGACCTTCCTACAGTTGGTGCATGTCTCCAGCTTTGATCTATAAGGGGCGCAGATGGGGAGTGCCCCCCTGTATACAATTTAGCGTGGAACGGTTGGTTGGCCGAAAGTGATGAGGATAGAACTGAAGAGGCCCATTCGTCGTGTGTCAATGACGTTCTCGTGAGGGTTCCGACGGATAAGGTCTGCAATGTAATCTTGTGGCGTCTCATTACAGAACGCGTTTGTGATGGCTCCCCTAGATGACCCGTCCGGGGAAGCGATGTAGACAGCCATACGGCACGCTTTATTCTCGTATGTAATGCTTGTGATTTTCCCTAGCTGGAGTGCAAGTGCTTAGTCTTCCGTAGAGAGTGTGCACTTGTTGTTGCTGGGGCGAGTTGTGAGATGCAGCTGATTTTGGGACGGATTGGTGATGCCGGCGGCCTGGGCGATGGCTGTGAGAAGCGGAGTCGGTATCGCCGGCGGGAGAAAGGGTCTTCCTCGGGATCGGAAAAGCACCTTGTACCCGGCAGGCGGCAGCGTTGGCATTTGTCGGAACTTGTAGGCAGCTGCGCGGAATTCTTGTAGCTGTGCCGCTGTCGGTTGAGGAGCGGACGTGTTGGCTCGCGGCGCGATGACGTTCACTGCTCACGCGGTGGCCTGTGCAGGGCGTTCTGGTGCAGAGTGGCGGCGTTTCGGCGCTGTGGTAGTTGGCGATCGGCATGGAACGCTGCCTAGGCGCAGAGCCAATGTGGAGCGCGTCCGCACTCTCCGGCCTCCTAGTGGTCGGTGAACTCGAAACTATTACTCGCAATGTGAAACTCTAAGAACCTCTAAGCGGCGTTGAATTGGACGTTAATGCTTTCGCATTCACAATACATATAAAGTGCTCAGCTGTGCTGGGATTTTTTTCATGTGCCTATCTATGCACGGTAGCAATGAGGCGATTCCTCTTCTTTAAGACACGCGACTCTTCAAAGACAGATGCAGGTACATCGCATCTGAAGGAAGCGGATGACGAAAACCGGATGAGTCTATGTCCATTGCTGGGCTAGGAAGGCTTCCACTTTATTCTTGCACGTGCCTGCCGCACGTCAGCCCCACTAGCTGGGCCTGGAAAGGGCTCCGGCCAGGACTTGTTGCTCCGTTGCAACTAAACGTAAACGCTATATTGCATCCAGGCGTGTCGGGCGTCTCCATCGTAGCGTTATGCAGAGTGAAAGGGGAACAGTGCTGATACAGGAAGAAGACGAAGTGATAATGAAGTATGCACACACGGAGGAACTGTACATTCAACCATTTATTTCACCGCTGGACGAGGTTTATACACCAATAACCACAAGAAAATAAGAAAACAAGGGAAGGTACACACTGAAAATTCTGGGCACATGCTGTGAAGGACAATGACAATACATATAAGGTTATCAGAAACCCTGCATTTCTTTTCGTTACTTGGAAACGGCATACCGTGATAACGAGAGGAAATAATTTTCGTTTGTGACAGCAAGCGGTTGTGTTAGCACTAGTTCACGAAATCTCCGGTCTGAAGCCTGTTGCGTATCATGTGCGCCTCCGAGATCAGCGCTGAGCGAGAGTTTCTCTTACGCCGCTTTGTTTCACTGGTTCCTGTTGCTCTGTCAGCAGCGTTTTGCGTGACATATGCTTAAATGCCGGAAAAAAGGAATGTCTCAAGAAGACAGAAAGTAGTGCCTTTAAATCTCCGACGCAACTACCGTCATTCGCCGAGTGCACGTTAGGTGTCTCCACCAAAGTGCGCCGAAGAAGACCCAGTGTCTTCACTGAAGCAATCAGTTTATCTAACGCAAGTGCGCCAGTGCGTACCTAGTGACAGGCGATCAGTGGGCATGAGCCAGCCGTACATCGTCGTACTTGCATACATCTGCTTCCGTTCGCTAGTTCTTTCAGTCAGTCTTAAGAGGAAGGTCTAGCTAGGGGGCTCCTATGTTTATGAGTGGGAAAGCAGACAGTATTTTTCTCGGCAACCACTGCACCGAATTTCATAAAATTTGCTGCATTTAAAAGACAAGTTATAATGTAGTGGCTGTTGCTTAAGAACTCTCGTTTTATAATGTCAGGTGTTTAACAGAGAAATGGTAAAAATCGCAAATGATCGGAAAACGAAACTATCATGTTTTGCAAATCTGTAACTGATTAGGAAGGAAAAATATCTATCACAGTCCCGTAATTTCCACGTAATAGTCCATTGAAAGCGGACGAAATCATTATATGACGCATCGCTCTAAAAAAATGAGTAATATTTGAGTAGAGCTTATGCAACACCCTTGTAAACAATGTAACTAATTCAAATAAGATGTAGATTGACATATCTAATTTGTTCGCTTTCTCTGATCCAAGAGATGCAGGTTAGACACCTGCGATAGCTGTTCACGGTGCAGAACTACGAAGTTTTAGACTTCGTGCCTCCATTTTCCTTCACACATACGAATATTTGAGAATTTATTAGAGAAAATCAGGCCCTAACTCGATATTACGCTTCCAACAGTCACTTCAATTTAAGTGTATGTGTGAAACTCAACAAATTTCATTAAAATCTGTGCCCGCGTTATGTCAAATAAGCGTTTCTGCTTTGTTCGTGTACTTGAATAGTTGGCATCGCAGCTCGCCCCGAGCTTAAGCTTCTTCTTGAGCAGAAAAAGGCTTCTCTTTCTTCTTAAGGAAATAGCCGACAAATGGACACACGTTCAACAAGGCAAAAAAAGAAAGAGATGTATTTACTGCCTTATGTTGCAAATTGTATGGCGTGCTCACCATCTTAGAGAAATGCTTCTCCCAGTGCGAATACTTTCAGAGGAGCAAAACAGATCCGTTGCGGTAATAAAATCAAACGCGCATAATAAAAAAAGAAGCACACACACACACGCGCGCAGGGCCATAAACATATCACACTACGCAAGCTCACTTATGTTTACTTGCATCATGACAAAAAAAAAAAAATTCCGGATTCATCGAAGTGCAGCTATACGTGTCGTACATGCATTCGTGAAGTTTACATTACGCCATTATTACCTGAGTGACAAGTGCGTTTATCAAAGTAAAAAGCATTGTGTGTTTTTGTAGAGCGAGTATCCAGGCAAATAATGATGGGTTACAGGTCGCATACCGCGTACTTCGACCTCCAGTTCACCGATATTCTTTGATATGGGCGAACATAATTAGTGAATTCAATCAGTACGAATTTTTCGGGACCAAACAGCGGATGATAGCAATGAAACTTGACAAAAATGTGAGGACTTTCTACTGAGTGACGGAGTGGGAAACGGTAGGTGTATTATTATGAGACAAGAACAAGGCACAGTGGATTATGCAGAAATGAGCTTAACATAAAATGAAGCAAGGACAGGAAAGGTAGGGATGTCACCTTATGCATGCGCGGTTTGCTACACTTCGCCAGGAAAAAGGGTTTAGAGATGGAAAAAAGATATGAGCCTGAACATGGAGGATGTTTCATCCGGAGCTGTACATGGAGAATTCAAATCGGTCACATAGGTCTGACGTTATGCACTGAAGCAACGTGCATGTCAAGTTTTTGAGCGTGCTGTGTGTGCGGCCATGGAATAAGCTCAGTCATATGGAATGATAACGAGTTCCGGCCTAATAAAGTGATAAGGAAAAGAAGGCGCTCGCCGTCAGAGCTGGGACAGATTGATATTCCCGGTTACATTTATTGGAAGGAGCAGAATTGGCCACGTAGCGTAACGCGTAAGGCATTCAACCGGTGGCTTCGCGGAATAATACAATATGTCCAGGAGAGAGAGAGAAACGTAGTCAAGAGAGGCGAGGCATGGCGCGTGCAAATATGGTAGTATGCAGTGGCAGGATGAACAAGGTTGATGCACGGCAGGGTTATTCACTGGCAATGAAGACCGCGGGGGAGATACCACTCGAAAATTAAAATTTCCGTTACTTTTTCTCAGAGACGCGAGTGAATGTTACGGAACCGTGCGAGTGCGTGTCGAAAAGCTCGCCCCCCCCCCCCCCCCCCCCACCTGCGCCACGCTGCTGATGCCCGCGTGTGTTCCTTTAATATTCGTCGAATTTGCCTTCGCGCATGGAAACTGTGCTGGAGCTGACGTCACAAGAACTTGTGCGTCGTGGTGCCAAGTGGCGCTGGCATCCTATTCAGCACGCACTCGCAGGTGTCCGTTACTTTTGCCCGCAGCTGTACATGCAATCAGTGACAGAGGCTTCCGTCCTTCATTGGACGTAGGTTTACGGACACAGGTTGACGTGGACGTAGATTGCCATGCTTAAACCACCAACGGGCCGGAGGTACCACTATAAGTGATCATTGATGACAATGTTTCATATTTCGCACCCCATAGATGCATATCACAATTCGGAGCTGGAATCATCGTAACGTTTTAAGGAATGTTTATTCACAGATCGCGTCTACAATAAACCGATAAATCGTGGCACTTCGGACATTTTACTGCTAACATTGCCAAGCCAAAGGTTATACATCGTTCTACTGTAGTTACGTGGCTGTGGAGCGAAAGCTTCGCCACCTGATAGTATGTTAGACAAACATTAGGCAAGGAAGAATCAACACAGTTAGAAATTGAGTGTTGATCAAGCGATGCTTTCAATGCATTACGACAAGCGAGAGGTTTTTAGATATACCTGGCATTTGTAACTGCAGCTGTTGTAGCTGTACCGCATATACGTTGAGAAAAAAAGATCTGTATTCTCTATGAAATGGAGAACGTCCGCGCGTCCGACCTAATTCCAGTCGGAGGTGGTAGTGGGGCAGTCAAGCTGTGTTTAGCGCTTTTCTTTGCATTGCAGAAAAACAGGGTCAGGTTATGTAAGAAGGGAGTCAAATCGACATACTGCTGAATGTTATGGACGACTGACATGTAAGTGGTATGGAAAAATGTAAACACACACACGCATACAGGCACGCTCGCACACTGACACAGCCTGCTGACACCCAAAGAGGTAAAAGAGATTATTAGGATTACTAACATAAATATATAATACCTTGCAAAGATCAACCTAATTTGGAGAGAGATCCAGTAACGACCAGGAGGGATGCGTCCAACATAAGCTTATAAAAGAATGACTCTGCGTTGACATCTGCTAGAAATGTTGCCCCTCATTACTCCAAGGCCTTTACCTTTGCCGCAGACACCAAGCGACTAGTATTTCAAGTCCCAAAACGAGACAGCTTGCTGCGTGTAAAATCAGTGGCAACATGAAGAGGCCACTAGCGTCAAACTTATTATCGGCATCTCCACATGTTTGCACCTTTTGCACCCTGTATTCCTGTGGAATCAGCCCATGCTCTTGAGTGGCAAGAAATAACATCTTCAGTTGCTCATCCAGTTCATGGAACTTCGTCATATAGTAACCCCGTGTCTCCGCCTCGAAGGGTCCAACAAACGCTCGAACTGGTCGACATTCATTGCCTAAGCGGCTGATAATCTTCCAATCACTCAAACAGACTCGGTCACGTCTGCGCGCGCAATGCCAACAAGTACGAAGATCTTTCTTTGCAAGTGCTCCATTGCCATGTTTCGCAAAAGCAACTCGAAGTTTGTCCATCAATGACCGTGGCGTCCCGTAGTCGAGTGTTTCGTTTAGAGCGTCGTGGAAAGCCGACTCCTTAACAACACAAGGGGCGACTTCGTTTCTGTCAAGGGCGTCCTCGAGTTTCTGCACCGTGTCTATGCAATAGGCAGGGCGCTTAAGCGATAAAACGGATGTTAGCTCAGTACGAAAATAGAAGGAAAGCGGCAGTGACGTCACAAGACACAGGCAGAGAAGAAGCGCCTTTCGAGGTAGAACCAAGAGATGAACGACGTTCGGGTGGACAGCCAAACTTCCCAACTCTGGACCCGGAACGAACTTCACCGTAGCAGAGAAGCGACGAAGAGCTGACCAACCTTTCTGACTGACTGTGACCAAGACGCCCGCCACGACTGCAAGAAGGAAAGCTATGGTTCCCACGAGCTTCCAAAACCCACCGGCGGCTTCGTAGAGCGTAATAACGCGGTGGCAATCTACTCGAGAACCAAAAGTCTTATAACGTCGTAAGAATAAAGGTGAATCGAATTCAAGAAGGGTGTTGCTGTCTACTGGAAAATCATACATCAATATGTTCCAACTGTTAGGTAATCTAAATTTTTTAAATGCGTCCGCTTGAAGAAGGTTCATTTGTTTGACTGTCACGTTTTTTGAAAATAATAATGGAAGAATATGTCTATCTTGCCCATGGTAACATGTATTTTTAGAGCCGACTTTGAGGCAAGCCACTTTCAGTTGTTTACCATTAAGGCAGTTTACATTCGAACGGTGTGGGATTCGTAGCTTCGCCAACATTTCCATAGACCCAGGGTTATGGTCTGTAGAAAGATCGTGAGGCCAGAAAATACTTTGTATGATGGTTGAGTTCAAACCAAGAATGCCAACTTCACCACATGTCATGAGAGGTGGCCACGAGCTCGTACTATGAGTGGTAATTTGTGAGTGGTGTCGAACAAACAGCCAGGTCAAGCATTTGGTCCGCAGTTTGTGCGGTATCGTCTGGATTGTTTCAGACGACTCGTCAGGATCTGCAGCGACAAGTACCGGTTTTCTGAATTGAGAGATGCTTCTCCAAACATATGATTCGAGTCTCTTGTTCGGAACGCGCCACGTGGTTATCGGTCCACCTAGTTGTCGCGCGAACGATGCGTGCGCTTCGTTCCACGGTTTCTCGAAGGACATAAGGATAACATCGGTGATTTTCGTGGACAGTGACGGGACACTAGCTGGCTCGTCTACTTCTGGCGGGGACTGTAAGGTGCTCGCCGCAGCGTGATGAACTAATGCCAGCGCAAAGAAGAATGATGTAAACAGACCCCACTCCGCCGAAGGCATGTCACTGCTGTAGATTCTGAAAGAAAAATAGGCATCTTATATAAAAGTGCCTGTTGAAGAAACGCAGAGATCGGACAGGTCAGCTTTGGCACGCATTTACACATTTTACTACTCACCTCAAGTGTCCTTAGCGTATTACATTTGTCGCTGCGACCACGGACAATGGAAGTTAGCTCTACGCACCTGAAAAACGTGGTAGGAAAAGTAAATTATTGTCCGCTGGTGTTCGCTTCACAGCGACGATGTCTGCTTATTTTCATTGTAATTCCACAAAACGTTGCCCAATATTCAAGGTTCCGCCTGCCCTAACTTAAGAAAAAGAAAAACTCAATCTTCGTACTGACAAAACTTGAAGAACGGACTACATAGACTTATATAGCTTCCTAGCAATAGGTGCCTTGAGTACTGTGGATATTTGTCAATCAGTTTGTAAATGATTCGAAACTCGTAGTGCAACAAACTGGTGCTGCTTCTTACGTGACCGACTACTCTATCCTCCTGCACGGTAAGCTCGATGCATTATCGGGCCTCCCTCCACTAAGCAGTGATTAACAGTAGTAGGGTAGGCAATATCGCCCAAAATAAAGGAAAAGTTTAGATACTTGCTACATGAGAAGTTAAGGAGATTGTGCGCAACTGAGCGCCGAAGTCGTGCAGTACAATGTGCAAAACCGTTTGGTCGTTGGGTTGGAAGACGACAATGGCATACGCGCATGCGCCACGACGGGCGAATAGGAGAGCACCAGAGGAGGAAGAAGCGGAAGGCGGGAGCTTTTAAGGTCCATCATTGAAATTGTTAACTTGCCTTTATACACCTAATTTAACCACCCGATTCACGGCCAATACTCCACCGTGGATATGTGCCACCGCCACTCAAGACAACAACAACAACAACAACAACAACAACAACAACAACAACAACAACAACAACAACAACAACAACAACAACAACAACAACAACAACAACAACAACAACAACAACAACAACAACAACAACAACAACAACAACAACAACAACAACAACAACAACAATCGCCCCAACGATCAGCCGCCTTCTAACCCTCGGCGGAATGCAGAATGCTGACACGACTACAGGTTAAGAACAGCAGCGTTACAAAAAAAAAAATACTTCATAACTAGTGCCCCAGCCACTGGAGAGACTATAAGTTCACGACAGGAGCAATTAAAATAACGGTTGCTGCAGCAAAGGACAGCTTTGATTGTAAGCTCTTCGAGTTGCTTTTGAAGGTCACCAACAGGAAAGCACCCTTACGCTTCCTGACAAATAAAGAAGTCGTTCCGGCACAAATAAACCTCGACTCTGTGGTTCCAAAGCCCTGCGAATTGACCAAATCACTGGAAAAATATTGCTAAAGGTCTTGAATGTCGCGTTAAGTAGGTTTTCCCCCATCACGCTACGCCGCCTACTCATGTTGAGGACATCTAAGAAGTTACAGTTTTAGAGCGGGAAAAATGTACTAAGCCAGTTTCATATTTGAGCGCCAGGCCCCGATCTCATTACTGCGGAAATAGTAGATACTTTATTTGCGACATCGTCTCACGCATTACTTACCATGGTAAACCATTATCTTGAAAATTCGCCGATTCCTCCGGAATAGAAAGTTGCAAATGTAATCCCATTATTAAAAAAAAGCAAGGTGCCGGTTACGTCTTAGATAATATGAGGCCAATATCAATTACATCTAACCTAGTAAAACCCATAGAAATAACCTTACACGACCGCAGAGATAACTGGTTGATAGAGAACACGATTTTGACCCTCTGACAAATTGGCCTCAGACGTGGGCGGTCAATTTGGTGTGCCCATCTCGGCCTTGAAAGCCGTCTTCAACTAGCTCGATATCAGAGAATATATGCCGCCTCAGCCAATTTGGACATCACTAAGGCGGGTGATAGTGCACAACATGTAAGCCTAGTAAACGGGAGTCAGGATACAGGTCTACAAAATTATTTATGGGGTGGCATAATGAATATTTTAAACGGCAGAGAGTTTTATCGCTCTTAAAGTAGATTGTCTTCATAAACTTATCGACAGTCAAGAGGTCTACTAGAGGGATCCGTCCTAGCGCCATTGCTGTTTAATGTTTTCTGAGTACTGTAGCCTGGCAACAGGATGTGCATGTGTATTTACGCGCCGATCACATTGCATATATTGCTGCATCAGTAGACTTACATACTTTAAAACTCTACAGCTTTGTTGAGCGACCTAGAAATGTTGCGTGATGGAATTAACCTCACTCTCTATATCAGAAAAAGCGCCGTCCTAGTTTTCATTCAAAGCTTTCCTGCGCAAATTTCGGGTTTTTATCGGCAACACTGTATCCCGCAAGTGAATTTACCTAAATATTTGGGAGTAATCGACACCGACTCGCTTAATTGGAGTCTACATATAGAGCATATCACTTCAAAGGAAGCACACGCACATAGGAACGCTGCGTAGACTCAGCAGCAATCGATCAGGAATGCATTGTGATATATTGCATGTATGTTCACCCGATAATTGATTTCGGCTGTTTTTATGTTTTCTGGAAAACCTGCATACAAGATTTCGAATGTGGTTCTATTAGAACAAGAGGTATTGCACTTGTGCCTTGGCCTTCCTAAATTTGTCGCTAATATCTTATTTCAAGAAGCCCGCCTTCCTTCTCTTATCATACAGCTTCAAATCCTAAGAGTACAAACTTTCCTAAAGATATATTCATCACCTCATAGGAGGTAATGATATTGTTGGCCAAAAGCTTTTGGCATAACCCGCGTTTCCGTACTGGAGTCCACAGCCAAACTAAATCACCAGGGCGATAGGTTACCGGTCGGTGGCGAATGTCGTAGCGTGCTTTTGATCTGTCCTGCGATGCCAAAGTGCGCAAGCGAGCAATACGACGAGCTTCTTCGGCGAGGCAGAGAGTCTCGGCGACAGTGGGATTTTGGTGACTGCAGAAGGGGAAAACAGTGTCGATTGTGTACCGGGGTGGCCGTGCGTACAGCAGGAAGAAAGGGCTATAGCCGGTGGTCTCGTGCTTGGCGGTGTTGAACGCGTACGTGATAAAAGGCAGTACGTCATCCCAGTTCTTGTGGTCGGATGAAACGTACATAGATAGCATGTTTACAATTGTTCGGTTGGTGCGCTCCGTAAGCCCATTCGTTTGTGGATGGTATGGTGTCGAGTGACGCAAGTGGGAATCACACAAATGAAGCAGCTCCTCTACGACGTCTGCTGTGAATTGTCGTCCACGGTCGCTGATGATCACGCGAGGCGGACCATGTCGCAGGATCACATAATGCAGCAGGAATGTTGAAACATGAGTGGCAGTTGCGGAGGGCACGGCCGCCGTCTCGCAGTAGCGCGTGAGGTAGTCGACGCAAACAACTATCCAACGGTTTCCCTTGGCTGATTTTGGAAATGGGCCTACGAAGTCAATGCCCACTTGTTGGAAAGGCGTGCTTGGAGGCGGGATCGGCTGCAGAAGACCTGCTGGAGCAGTAGATGGCCGTTTGTGGCGCTGACACTGCATGCAGCTGGCCACATACGTCTCAACAGATTGTCGCATTCCAGGCCAATAAAAGCGTTCCTGAATCCGGTAGAGCGTCCTCGCCGAACCTAGATGGCCAGACGTAGCGTCGTCGTGCATAGCACTCAGAATCGCTGTGCGAAGGCTCTCCGGCACCACTAGGAGAAAACGTGCGCCAGTGCTGGAAAAGTTCTTCTTATAGAGGAGTCCATCACGTACACAGAAATGGTTTGCTGTCGTCGAGGCGGTCGTAGCGGTGAAGAGCGGTGTTAATTTATCGTCTTTTCGCTGTTCGGTTTTGAAGCAGTCGACGTCTGGAAAACGCGGCGACACAGAAGCCACGAGGTGATCGAAGTCGTCGGCGTCACAGTCCGTAGTACTAAGTGGCATACGCGAGAGACAGTCCGCATCAGCGTGTCGTCGACCACTCTTATAAGAGACGGTGAAGCTGTATTCTTGCAGTCGAAGCGCCCAGCGCGCAAGGCGGCCACAAGGGTCACGAAGATTCACAAGCCAACACAATGAGTGGTGGTCGGTGACCACTGTAAAGGGGCGTCCATACAGGTAAGAACGAAACCGCTGAACCGCGAATATTACCGCGAGGCATTCTTGTTCCGTCACAGTGTAATTCTGCTCGGGCCTACTTAATGAGCGGCTTGCATATGCGATCACGTGTTCGCGGTCACCGTAGCGTTGAACTAGGACGGCACCAATACCTATGCCACTGGCATCCGTATGGAGTTCTGTCGGAGCTGAAGGACTGAAGTGTTGAAGAACCGGTCGTGACGTCAGCAGGAACTTCAACTGACGAAAAGAAGAGTCGCACTCCGGAGTCCACTCAAAGTGGGTGTCCTTTCGTAGCAGGCATGTCAGCGGATACGCAACGTCGGCGAATTTAGGAATAAATCGGCGGAAATAGGAACAAAGCCCCAGAAAACTACGGAGCTCCTTGACACAGCGCGGTGCACTGAACGCTTCAACGGCTGCTGTTTTCTGGGGATCAGGGCGGATGCCATCCTTGTCGACGAGGTGCCCAAGCACAAGGGTTTGGCGGTCTCCGAAGTGGCATTTCTTAGAGTTTAAAACTAGACCAGCGTTTCTGATGCAGTTCAGGACAATATCCAGACGCGAGTTGTGTTCGCTGAAGGTGCGGCCAAAGATGACGACGTCGTCGAGGTAGCACATGCAGATGTTCCACTTCAAGCCACGCAATACAGTGTCCATAAATCTCTCGAAAGTTGCCGGAGCGTTGCACAATCCAAATGGCATCACATTAAATTCGAAGAGCCCGTCAGGGGTTACAAAGGCAGTCTTCTCCTTGTCGTCAGGATGCATCGGAATTTGCCAATAGCCGGATCGTAAATCTACTGAGGAAAAGTAAGAGGCGGAATGAAGGCAGTCTATTGCGTCATCAATACGTGGGAGTGGGTACACGTCCTTTTTTGTTACAGCATTCAAACGACGATAGTCGACGCAAAATCTCCAAGATCCATCTTTTTTTTTAACAAGAATCACTGGAGCTGCCCACGGGCTTGCTGACTCTTGTACGACTCCCTTTTTCATCATTTCGTGCACTTGTTCGTTGATAATCTGGCGCTCTGATGGTGAAACACGATATGGCTTTTGTCTAATCGGATTTGCCGAACCCGTGTTGATGGTATGGCGCGTTCGAGACGCAGGGATTGCAGGTATATTGTCCTTCTGCGCAAAGTCGAATACCGAAACGTGCTTCGAAAGCACACCCACTAACGTTCGGCGTTCACTCGTGCTGAGCGATTTATTTACCATCGACAAAAGGGCCGTTTCCGAACTGTGGCCATCAGGTTCTTCATGCACATCTGTAAGTTCAGCCACTGATAAGGACGCGTGTTCCCTGGCGAATGCTAATTTCATGCCATCTGATAGTATAACGGGCTCCTTAGAACAGTTTACGGTCCATAAGCCAGTGCGTCCGCCTTTGATCGACACCACACAATGTGGCACCAACACATTCTTCTTCATACAGTTAAAGTGCATCGGTTCTACGGTAGCTTCGAAGCAGTCGGAATCGGCGCCGCAACAGACAACGGGAACGCAAACGGTAGATGATGCAGGTATGACCGTATCACCACAAACACATAGTGTAGTTTCGCGATCTACAGGGTTCTCCAGGAGTCCTGATGGAATCCTACCACTTAAGAATACTTTTCCTGTGCGGCAGTCGACAGTAGCACCACACTCCCGCAAGAAGTCCATGCCGAGAATAACATCATGGGTCGACCGAGGAATAATTACAAACTCTGTCGTAATAACATGGCCTCCCAAAAATACGTCAGCACTACACACACCAATAGGTCGCAACGGCTCACCACTCACTCCACAGAACTTTGAATCTTGGTCCCATTTAAACAAAACCTTTCGCCCTAACACGTGTTTAAAAGAGACACTCATGACCGAAATTGTTGCACCTGTGTCCACCAGAGCCATCACAGGGACATTATCTACAAGCACGCGCACTTTGTTTTTCAGCATCAACACAGGAGGTATTTCTGTCAGTAGCACGTCTCCAGCGACCTCACCTCCATCGGCCGCGCTAGCTAGTTTTCCGGTGACGAAGGGGACGCGGTGCGACGCAGCGGTGAGGGAGAACGGGGAGCACGACGTTGCGGTGGGGGTGTCAAACTTCTGTCAGATGCTGGGGAGCGATTCCGGGAGCTGCTCGGCCAATACTCGTCGCCAGACGATGCGTGTGCTGGCCACGGGGCACCGTGTGGCCGTTCGGAGGGCCGAGAAAACTCTGACGACTGGCCATACCACGTGGTCATACGCTGGTTGCAAAACCGCGATATATGACCCGGGACACCACAGGAATAACACACCGGGAGAGGTCGAAACCTTGGTCGTTCGTCGATGAAGCGGATATTATCATTTTCCCGCGTGTAGTGGGTTGGTTCGTGGCGTGTGTCACGGTGATACATCGGGCGTCGAGAAGGCGTGCGCTGATTGCGTTGGTCATAGCGCGGAGTCGGCGGGCGTGTTGTCATCCTCGACTGTGGGGCTGCGCTGTACTCCACGGCCGCTGCGGTAACCATCGGTTGCCAAGGGGCCGAATGTGGCGCCGTCATAGCCTCTCGTGACGTGTACACGCCATGGTGGTCAACAGTTGAATGCAACAACCCTTCGCGGCGGGAAAGTTCCTCGCGGACAATCTGTCGGATGGTCGAAGGAAGGTCGAGGCAAGGACTCGTGTCCACACTGGCAACCGTCGTAACGTTTGCCAACCGACCAAACTTTGGCGCAATCCGACGCATCTTGAGCGTTTCAAAAGTTCTGCAGTGCCGAATGACGTCGGACACAGAACTCAGGCTCTCCTTTCCAATTAGAAAATTGTAGACATCCTCAGCCACTCCTTTCAGCAAATGTCCAACTTTATCTTCTTCCGACATGCGAGCATTGACCACCTTGCACAGCTTTAACACTTCTTCGATGTATGTTGTGCATGTCTCACCTGGTAGCTGCGCCCGTTGCGACAGTGTCTGCTCCGCACGCTTCTTTTTGGCGACTGAGTCCCCAAAACACGCCTTTAACTCGTCAACAAAACGTTCCCACGTCGTAAGCGCGTCCTCGTGGTTCTCGTACCACACGAGGGCGGTATCGGTCAGGGAGAACACCACATTGGTGAGCTGAGTGGTTGCATCCCACCCGTTGGATTTGCTCACTCGTTTGTAGTGGACGAGCCACTCGTCGGCATCTTCCCCCGCTTTGCCTCCGAAGGTGGGTGGAACTCGGTAGTATGGCAGTGGACTGCTAGGCGCTGCCCTCGAAGTGGCTCCTTCTTCTGGCATGTCGAAGATGGTCACGGCTGATGGCGGGAGGCCGGCAAGTCGACGGCTTCGACGAAGCTGCGGCAGTGATGGTTCCGTTGTTGTGAGCGATACCCAGCACCTCCACCACTTTGTTGCGTGCGAAGGGGACCGTTTGTAACCCTTACGGATGAAGGGGACCGTTTACTTTAAGTCGCGAAGGTGAGCGCAAGAGCGGTCAGCTGGTTTATCCACTGAGCGTCGTTCTCTTCTTCCTTCTTCCACTCGGGACCGCAAGCACGTTCACTGCTCTTCGTTTTCTTCATGTGTAACAATATGTTTCTTTTTATTGACGTGAAAATGAAAGTGAGGTAATCAGCTTGTAATGGGGACGGCTACTCCTTTTCTTATAGCGGAAAAAAACAATATAAACAACATATGTAAAAAATTGAAAAGAAACCTAGTCATAGGGTCAGAAATCCACAGCACAGTCATACACACCCATGAACATATAAATATAAAGGTAAAATGAAAGTTTCACACAGAGTTAAATTAATGCATGTGCAGAATACAAAAAAAAATAGTATAGCGCATAATATACACGCGCTAATAATTACAAATAATTGAAGGAAGTTGTAGCAACATCGTGTGATTATTTAAATGAAACACGTGACAGGCTCACTAAAATTGAGAATTTAGTTATCAGGAACGATGCTAGTTTGGCTGTGCTCGGCCGTAAAGTTGATGATTTAGAAAACCGATCTCGACGAAACAACATAATTGTACGCGGAGTTGTGGAAGACGAGCAAGAAAGCGAGGGAGTGCTAATGAAAAAAGTAAACGAGGACATATTCGAAGGTATACTCAAACTTAAGTTAGGCTCTACTGAGAGGATTCACAGGCTCCGAAAGAGGATTCCTGATGTGAACCACCAGATCATACTAAAGTTAGTAGATTTCAGGGATAAGAAAAGAATACTAAATGATTGTTTCAAGCTCAAAGGCACCCAGATTAGTATTAGCGAAGATTATTCTAAAAGGATTGTTGAATTACGAAAGAAACTGTGGAATTCTTGCTCTGAAGAAAGGAAAGGCGGAGCAAAAGTAGCATTGATCTTCGTTAAATTGAAAGTTAATAATGTAATGTTTGGTTGGGATGAATATAAACATAAAAGGGTCAAACTTGTGCAACCACTTCGCGCAAGAAACACCTGACAACCCCGCACAAAAGAGGCAAAGTTTAAATCCTAAGTAACTTGGAATCCCTAGAGAGCATTGTGTTGGAGCATGAACCAGATGTTATGGGTATAACAGAGACATGGCTGCGTAAGGATGTAAGTGATGCAGAGGTCACACCCCCTGGGTATTCAATTGTCAGAAGAGATCGGGAAGGTCGAGGTGGTGGCGTAGCATTCCGGTGTACCATATGCTATTCTCGAGACCGAGAAGGCGATGGAAACGGTCTGGATCAAAGCCATGTTGGGTGAACGTCAAGTCCTTATTGGTTGTATTTACAGGGCTCCTAACTCACCCGTAGATGTTATTTCGCATTTAAGAAAATTTATGGAGTCTAACATGCATCAAGGCAATAATATTATACATTTAGGTGATTTTAACTTGGCCGGCATTGATTGGCCGACACTTTCACCGGGATAGACTGAGGTTTCAAGTTGTGACCAGCTTTTGGACCTAGCTTTCTGTTCAGGCCTAACCCAGGTAGTGACAGATTATACAAAAATCTGTGAGACTAAGTCATCAATACTTGATTTAATTTTTCTGTCAAGTTCTTTGTTACCATATCTACAAATATGTAAAACGGAGGACGGTCTTTCGGACCATAAAATGGTGCAAGCATTTCTAAGCTTAGGACCTGAGCCATACCCATGTACCCTTCATAAAACCTTTTTGAAGTTTTCCTCTGCTAATGATGTTGGTGTGTTAGACTTTTTAGAGCGTTCTTTCGACCATTTTGTTCATCTCTTTGAGTCAAATACTAGTACAGATCATTTATGGGACTACTACTTTGCAACGGTCATGGACTGTATTAAAAACTACATACCAAACTGCTGTAAAAGAATTAAAAGGAAAAAATGCTTGGATTACAAGGGAAGTTATACATCTAAAGAGAAGATTAAGGCGAAAACGTGGGGACTGTTCGAGGAATGCAACCCCCGATAAGAAGATCTCAATTCAACACATGAGCCATGACCTGAAATGCCTTATAAAAGAATGTAAAGACAAGTTTTATAATGTGATACTTACGAAGTTCCCTAAAGAGGCACCGCAGAAGTTCTGGCGGTATGTCAACCCATCCATAAAACCGTTATCCTCAGAATCCGGGAGTACTACTGCAATGGAAGCTGACAATTTTAATGCTTACTTTGCATCCGTTTTTACTAAAGATAATGGTCATACACCTCATGTAGCCTACACAGCTGCTAGACCGCCCATTGCAGACATTGAAATCAATGAACAAAGTGTCTTAAATTTTTTGCTGAATATTGATGTTAAGAAGAGGCCTGGTCCTGACGGCATTCCAAACGAGTTTTTACGTAGATATGCAGAATGGAACTCTAAATACCTAACTAAAATTTTTCACTCCTCTGTTGATAGTGGTTGCTTCCCGGTAGCATGGAGGAGGAGGGAGGGAAGAGAAAAGTAGAAGGCAGGGAGGTTAACCAGAATAACGTCCGGTTGGCTACATGGTAGCATGGAAACGCGCAAAAATCATACCTATGCACAAAAGTGGCAGTACTGCGGAAGTGGCAAATTATAGACCAACTTCTATTACAAGTGCGTGTTCTAAGCTCCTCGAGCACATTATTTATAAACAATTAGTTTCTTACTTGGACAAATACAACTTGTTTTTTCCTGGACAGCATGGTTTCCGAAAACAGCTCTCCACAACCACCCAACTCATTGAAATTGTACATCACCTCCCTGAAACGTTCAACTCCCGTGATCAAACAGACATAATCTTCCTCGACTTTGCGAAAGCATTCGACAAAGTGTCCCATCCGAAGTTAATCATAAACATAAATTCCGTATTTCAAAGCCCCGCAATCACTCAGTGGTTTTCATCTTACCTTTCTTCGAGAGAACAATACGTTGATTTCGCGGGGTGCACATCATGCCCTTCCCGTGTTGTGTCGATTGTTCCGCAAGGAAGTGTGCCAGGTCCTGCTTTATTTCTGATCTTTATAAATGACTAGCCCAGTAATATTAGTGTCCCTGTCAGACGTTTTGCTGATGATTGTGTGATGTATAATAAAATTCGAGATAGTAATGATCTGGCCAATTTACAGTCTAGTCTGCAAGAAATTAAAATATGGTGTGACGACTGGCAGATGGAACTAAACACAGCTAAGTCTGTTGTTATGTCCGTAACGAGAAAGAAAAAAAAAATTGCATTATCCTTACAATATAAATAGTATACCTATTAGCAGAGTCGATAAACATAAGTATCTAGGAATAACGTTCACTTCTGACCTCAGATGGAATCAACACATTGATGCTGTATGTGGTAAGGCTAGCAAAGCGCTCTGGAGCCTTAGACGGAATATAAGTGCGTCGATACCTGAGGTAAAAATTTTAGCCTATAAATCCTTAATACGTCCTTTCATGGAGTATGGTAAAACTGTATGGGATCCCTACACTAAATTTAACTAACAAAGGATTGATAGAATCCAGAGGTTAGCATCAAGATTCATATTTAACAAGTATAGATACTGCCAATCCCCCACTGAACTTTTTAAGCTTGCCGACTTACCTCCGCTAGATTTGCGTACCAGGTATTAGCGACTGAAACTAATTTACCTTATCATTAATGGTCACTTGCTTGTCGACCAACACAAGTACTTCAAAATCTCGACAAATGAAATATCCAGACATCATCATAGCCAGTACATCACACCCCCTCCAGTCAGAAATGACAGTTTCAAGTACAGCTTTGTCCCGAGATGTATTACGGAATGGAATGCGCTCCCCGACTCTGTCATGTCGGCCTCATACGTTGAGGAATTTTTACATTGTGTACACGTTATTTTTTTTTTGCCGCTAACTAATGTGTATATCATAACTTTGCCAAAGGCGTATCTGTTAATTTTTGCTTCTTAATTTTGGGGGGAATTTGTAACGTGCATAGAATCTAAACTTATTCGCGTCCCTGCTGAGACGTCTGCAGTTGCTCATTTGCTTGCTTTTTGTTGTCATACTGTATCCTTGTATGTGTTTGTATCTTCCACTCCTGTAATGGCCCTTTATGGGCTGACAGTATTATTAAATAAAAATTAAAAAAAGAAGTACGATATCTAGATCTTGTTAAGTATGCCTGTCTTTTTGTAAAAATTTTCAAATCAGGTTGGCATGCACAAGTCCTTCTTCAGTACTCTCAATATGGGATTCGTATCCATCGGTAATAAAGGGATGAGTTGAATTTCTGCATCTTTATGGACCGATTTTGCCGAGTCCGCTAATTTGTTACCTGCTATACCAGCATGTCCCACGACCCACCGCAGTATGACTTCATGTTTTGTTTCATTAGCCTGAGTCAAGCTGTTCAGTATTGCGTTTGTGATTCGTGCGTGTGTTTGGCTGTCATCAATATTTTCACGACACGATCAAGCAGATAAGGAGTCCGTGAAAATTACCCATATTGTTGGTGTCTCGTATGTCTTGATAAAATAGGTGGCTTGTGGGATTGCCACCAATTCCGCTATTGTTGGGGACGACGTGCGTGCTAGTCGACTAGCGTACTCTACCTCTAAGGATTTATTTTAGTTTTATTTCATAATAGCGCTAAAGGCCCCCGAAGGGGTATTACATAGGGGGAACGGATACATGAAAGAATGCGAGCTTTGCGCGTTACCGGAAATAACAAAAGTGTACAAAAGGTATAAGTTGGCACATTGCTGATAGTTGCAAAACTATATGAAGGGGCTTGCGTTTAAAACTTTACAAAACAAGACTTCAATTAACCGTCGGTGACTGTGTGGACAAATTTTTGAAGAATTTTACATGGCCGAAGGACCCGTGTGTGCGTATAATTCATAGATTTGCTGATATACAAAAATCCGTAGTGTCAACGGCACTTAGCATACATCTAGTCATGACTGAATTGAAGAAAAAACCTTATACTGCAGATCACGGTTGCGCATACCACGAGCCCGCTGAAGGCCGCCGGCATGTAATCAACTCCAGACCGGAAATAATAACTGGGAGCTTCATTACACTACAACAATCACTATACAGCCTACCGGAACTCAGGAGAGTGCTACCTCCTCAAACGATGAGATTTAAAGTTATGGCTGCAAACGTTCGTTATGTAAGCAGACGCAGGATACCTTTAGCATGCATGTAAATTGTAGCGAGATGTAAAATTTTGATGTTTACTCCATAAAATAAACATATTCTGGCCAGACAGCCGCACTTGTCACTAATTCTGAATCAACAGAAACTCTTTTTGATACTTCAATAGTGAGTCTCATCGGTAGCGTTATGTTATCACACTCCCGTTACCCGGTAAGGCCATGCGGCATAGCCTTAGCTACTGATGGAGAAATCGGTGCTGCTAGCACTACATAAATCTCCGCGAAATACACCTTTGCAACTTCTGCTATCATTAAAGACCGAACCTGCTTGAACTTCCGCCGCAATACACCAGGTTTAATCTTAGAGCTTGCAGTTCTAACCCTTGCCATTTAGGCCCCCCCCCCCCCCCCCCCCAGCCGCTTTGGATCAGCATGTCAAAGACAAGCTCCTCCGGCAAACTGCACAGCGTTTTCTCTCATTAAAACTTCGTGAAGTGAGTGAGAGAGTTAACGGAATACCGGCATTATATATCGATTCATTCCGGAGACTGTAAAGAATTGAATATTTATAGGCCGATCAGTTTGTTTTTAGTTTTGTGTAAAAAAATTAAGCAATGTAATTTCCAATTGATCAGATCAATACTTGACTTCAATCAATCGAGAGAGCAGGCTGGCTTTAGGAAAGGGAATCCCAGAATGGATAATATTTGTGCCGTCACTCGACCGGGTAAATAAGAAATCTGTGAAGTGCAACCAACGTCGGCTCGTGGCATCATAGATTACGAATAGGCATTTATTTAGTAGAGATACCAGCAGTCGTATAGGTACTGCGTAAACAAGTACTAAATGCCCACATAAATTTATCATGAGATATGCATAAATATTCCGACACGCACGCACGCACGCACGCACGCACGCACGCACGCACGCACGCACGCACGCACACACACACACACACACACACACACACACACACACACACACACACACACACACACACACACACACACACACACACACACACACACACACACACACACACACACACGCACGCACACGCACACGCACACGCACACACGCGCGCACACACACACACACACACGCACACACACACACACACACACACACACACACACACACACATATATTGTCATATCCTAAGCCAACAAACACTGACACCAAGGACAACATAGGGGAAATTACTTGTGGTTAATAAACGAAACAACGAAACGATAAATTAATGGAAATGAAAATGGATCAAAAGCCAACTTGCCGCATGTTGGGAAGGATCCCACAAGCTTCGAATTCTGCGTTAGATGCTCTACTACTTGAGCTACCGCGGTGCCGTTTCTCCATCCAATTTCTTGGGTATTTATGTTTCCTAATGGAACCCTGGAGTGTTACCCAGCGACACCACTCACAGACCTTGGCGGTGAATGTTCCACATCAACCGCCAAGGAGACACAATCTCTCCATGCTTACGAGAAATATTCAAGCTAGTAGACGTGGAAGCATTAGGAGTGAGGATCAACGGCGAATATATCAGCTACCCACGATTTGTAGATGACATTTTGCTGTTCAGCAACTCTAGGGATGAATGACAACAAATGATTGAGGACCTTAACCGAGAGGGCATAAGAGCAGGGTTGAATATTATTATGCGGAAGAGAAAAGTAATATGAAATGGCCGGGCAAGAGAGCAACAATTATGAAAACAAAATTCACTGAAGACTCAAACTGAGTTGTAGCGCATATGCAGAGATTACAGAATGACGACTTGCAGCCTTACCGCCATCGATGGAACAAAAGACGTGCAATCGTTACATTCTTTCAGTAGTAGCATATGAGGACAGAAACTTGGAGGTTGACTTAGAAGCATGCGTAGAAATGAAGGGCAGCGCAAGGAGCGATGGAACGAAACACGTTTCGCGTAACGTTAAGGAATCGAAAGACCGCGCTTGGAATTATACAGCAGACGGGAGTAGCCGATATCTTAGTGGACATTAAGAGAAAATAACACGGAGCTAGACAGGACTTACAGTGCGGAGGAGTTCGCCGTTGGTGTTATTCATTTACGGATTGAGTGCCATGGGAAAGGAAGTGTAGTTGACGACGGCGGAAAATTCGGTGTTTTCATGAAGTTCGGAAATTTGTAGTCTTAACTCAGGATGAGAGCGAAAGACATGGGTAACTTAATTTTGCTGGTAGTATGGTGTTCGTCCTGAAGTGAATATAAATATACGCTTATGATGATGATGAAACCTGCTTCTCTCTCTCAAGAGAGAGGAAGAAAAAGAGGTAAGAAAGACAGGGAGGTTAGCCAGTATAAGTACCGTCTGGCTACGCTGTGCCGGGGAAAAAGGTAAAGGGAATGAAAGGCTAAAGAAGGAACAAAAACATAAGGTCAGAAAAATTGACGCAATAACGCTATGCTACGCGCGTCGGTCCCGCAATTCAAAAGCTCTTAATAACTTGAGCACAGCCCTCCGGACGTTGAGTGCAGAAACCTGTCTGAACGAATGTCCTAGGGCTCTCAAGGCTTGCAACAAAAGAAGCTTAAATAAAGCTTTGTGCTAGGTGTACCACACGTTTTGTCAACTTACCTTGAGCGGGTATAAAATGTGAGCTTGACAACGGCGGCAACTGTAGCCGTAATTTACGTGACTGTTACCGTTCAAGTGTTCCTCTAGACTGTTCCATGAATAGATCTTTTCCTTATGCTGTCTGAGCTGTGTCACGCACAACGAACACACTCTACCCTTTTACGAGGTCATATACTGGGTGTTTGCATTGAAAAACAACTCCTCCGCTTGAAGGTAGTGATTCTCCTGATTTGAAACGGAAAAGCAGGAATGAAAAACACGGGTGCGAGAACGATAAGGCCAGCAGAAAGGTCTGTGTTTCTTTCGTAATTTTTTGTTTGGTTTCCTTTTGAGTGTCTGTATCTTGCGCGAAATGCTTTTCATGGCCTGAGTTGCTACTATATAGCTGATATTTATGTCGTTCTTAACATCTGAGAAGGCTGCTTACACTACGAGACGTCTCTATATGTCAACACAAAGCTCAAACCCCCGATAGAATCTCAAGAGAAGAAACCTTTTAACTGAAAGCCTTTGCCATCTTTGCATCTTGAATTATGCTGCTTTTAGAGAACGCTCAATCCTTCGGCAGTATTCACTTTTACATTGGATAGATCAATTGTAAGGGCTGACGGCGATTTCATGGAGAGGAGAGAGGAACGGGTGCAGCCATGCTGCTTATGATGGCGTTCTTTTTCCGTGCGCGCTTTCTTTTGTAGATTTGACTGGAGCACAATTGTATTAGAATAGAATCTTTCTTTCAAGAACGCCATAAATAAGCAAGTAATTTTTTGTACATGCCCCTGTGGTCATTTTCGAAGAGAAGCTCAAATGCTTTTGGAATTGAAAAATTTTCGGTGGTTTCGAAAGTTGCAGCTGTCCAAGCCAACTGCTGCAATTAAATTCCCGATTTTCTGTGTAGCAGCACCCTAATCGGCGTTTAGTGTTCCGTCGAAGCTACGCCCCTCTCACGCGCAGAGCGTAACGGTTGATGTGACGTCACTGGAAGCGTCACGTGAGCCTTCTACCAAGCTAGCTGGCTTGGGAGCAGAAGGCTGCGCAATATTTTCCGAGGTTTTTGTACTCATCCACGGCGTGAAAAATACCTGCTAAGCATGCGTATTCACGAAGGAATCGAACGTTGTTGCGGGTATGAAAACCTCGCGATGCTCATTTTTTAATGTTGTGATGATTGACCATAGGTAGTAGTCCAAAAGATAGAAAGGGGCTGACAGTTGGATTAGCACACTGTGGTATAATGTTTGTAGACAGCGATAAGGTGCCTCAGAAAGGCTGGCCAACGTTTCGATAAGAGGACCCATCCTCGTCAAAGGCGGCCTCGTCATCCTCGGCATGTTAGTTTTAAAGGGTTAGTGCAGTGACGTCACGCGGGGGTGTTGTCGCTGGCGGCTGGTTTTAAAGGGAGAGACTTCAGAGGTAACGAGCGCTGTCGTCCGACGTCTGTGACCTTCGTTCCCAAGACGAGGCGACAAGAGCGGCAGAGTGGGAGCGCGGAGGGAAAAGAAAAGAAAGGTAAGCAGAGAAAAAGAAACCAGGGTGACCCTAAGGCAAAAAAGAAGAAGAGAGAGAGAAAGAACAAGAAAGAAAATATTTAAGCCTGGGAGCCTGAGAGCCCCGATGCCGGGGCGCAACTATGGGCTGTCCAGAGGGCCCACGATGCGGCGGTCGGGCAAGGCCTGACTGTCCCAACGTGGGAGCGGCCCGCAGCGCGCTGAGTCGCGTACCTCAGGACCTTATTAAAGTTCTGCATCCATCCATCCATGGGAGCGCGTTGGGGAGGCGAGAGGTTAGGAAGCATTCAGGTGTGTCGTTGGCGGCATGTTCTTGTGGCATTAGGAGAGTGAGTCAGGCGGTCAGTGCGCGAGTAACACACAAAAAAAACCATCAGTTGAAAGAGTGACTTGAGCAGCATAGCAGCAATACGTCGAATAATTGTGAAGTAGTTAAGTTGGCGACAAGGAGTCTGCAGTGCAATGTATGGGGTGACTGAAAGGCAGCGGCATGGTCTTTCAAGGGGCATCGCCCCTGTCGAAATGGAAGACTAGGTGAGGTTAAGAATTAAGGTTAGCTGGTGGCATAATGTGTTTTTGTCTTGGTTGATGATATGGGAATTTGAGATTTAAGCTACCGCTTTTAAAATTGTAGATTGCCACGTGCCCAATTAATTCGCGTCGGGTGCAGGCAATTAAACTTCTCTATGATTCCGTATATTTCCTTTTCGAGGGGAACGTAGGCTTGTTTGTAGTACATAGAGCCTTGCTTTGTCGAATATATGACCATGTTCATTAATGTGGCTGGCTACTGCTTTAGGTAAATTGTGTTTTGTGTCCGCGCGGTGACCGTTGAGTCTTGTATGAATTTGTCTGCCAGTCTCACCTGTGTATTGTTTGCTACAAGCGGCGCATTCTAGACACTAGACTGATGTGCTTGATTTGCAGGTGAAAGCCGAAGTTACCTTGTGTGCGTAATTAGACGCTGTACATTTTACTGTAGTAGTAGATTGAATACGTTTGCATGTAGAGCACCTGGGGTGGCCACAGGTACTGGTTCCCAACTTCCTCTTTGTCCTTCCTTTTTTTTTCTCTGCTTTTCTTTCTTTTCTTTTCTCACCGCGCTCCCACTCTCCCGCTCTTGTCCCGTCGTCTTGGGAACGAAGCTCATAGACATCGGACGACAGCGCTCATTACCGCTGAAGTCTCTCCCTTTAAAACCAGCCGCCAGCGACAACACCCGCACGTGACGTCACTGCACTAACCCTTTAAAACTAACATGCCGAGGATGACGAGGCCGCCTTTGACGAAGATAGGTGTTCCTATCGAAACGTTGGCGAGCCTTTCTGGGGCACCTTATCCCTGTTTACAAACTTCATACCATAGGTAGTAGTGTATGTTAGGTTTGGACTTACACAACAGTAACTTCAATGCATGTCGTGGTCGATCAGGCGCTACCGCCTTGCGCTGCTGAGCTAGATTCATCCTGTAGTTTCCCTTCACTTTTCGTTATGATATCGCTATGTGTTCTCAAAAGGTTGGCGCTTACAATAGCCATAATAGCGACTTTGGCTATAGGCGCCGTCACTGCTGCAGGAGCTGGTAGCATGCAGTATAGAGAACTTGGCAACTAGCTATCAGGCCAAAGCTGTGTTTACATAGCGGTACTGTGATCGCTCGCGGTAACACCCGCTGAGCTTGTGCATTCAAGCTATAACGGTACACAAAGAAAATCTGGACAAGATAGATCACGTTTATATTTGCGTGGCAAGATACGACTCAAAGGGTGTAAACTTCTTTTAGAGTGTGGGAGTGTAGGCCGGTGCATCGAGGACGCGAGTCACGTGCGGAGCTGTTATGCCACGTCGGCGCAAAGCGCGGACGCTCTACAGTCTAGCATCACCGCGCAGCCAGCGTGCCTGGCAGTACGCGGCACGCATTGGCTTGGCCAGAGCGGAACCAGAATGCATGTCCTACCTCACGCCGGAGGCGCTAGACCAGAGTGCATCGCGCGATCTCTTGGCTTGTCTGCCGCATGCTGGCCTACCTATTCGGGCAGCTCGGGTGCTCCGAAAAGATTGCGCTGTGCTTTTCGCGTTCACCAAATACAAATGCCCTCGCGTACCACGCACTTGTTGGAACGTTGCTGTCTTTCACGTTCAACACGTCGAACTTTATACGCGTGGAATGTTTCGGCGATCCTGGCGTCGCCCACCTGCTGCCAGCCGTGCCGGCAACGCTGGACTCTATCCGCGCCTTGAATCGCACGAAGAAAAAACCTGTGGGATCGGCTTTTTCCATTTCGCAATAGACAAGAAGTGGTGACAAACGTGAGTTCTGGTAATGCGTCGCGACGAATGGCTGCCGTCAGGAGCCGACACAACCTGCCTTGTCCACTTCATCACTGGTAAGTGCGGTTCTCAGGTGGCCAGCATTGCACATAGCTACGCTGACAGAAAGAAATATTACTGTTCATATCGCAGTCTGAAACAAGCGGCGGTTAAGTACGCAGCTTGGGTGCACTGCAGTTCCATTTGATCCGTATTTGCGCTGTTTTAAAGCGAAAGCTTTACTGGCCGCGAACTTGCGATGTCGCCGTGGCTGTGCTCCGAGGAGGCACACGACGTCACAACGCGTGCCTCGCCTCAGATATTTCTCTCTCTCTCGCTCCCTAGTCACTACTGAGCATGCGCCACTAGTAGCACCTAAAGCTTTAGTAGCGCCGAGCCACAGGTGTTCCGCTGCTGAACAGCGCCGCGCCTTTCCGCCACCGCCGTTTGGCATGACGTCACATCGCGTTCCTCGTCGTTGCGCTCGCCTCCGCTCGCTTCGCCAGCTACGTCGCATGCCTGATAACATGTCGGATGATGGAAAAGGAGAGCTCGCGTGCGCTGCAACCACAGTTTAGGCGGCAGTATCGACGGTGACAATTCTGATAAGCAGGAGGAGGCCTGGAACCGACATCGGAACGAGATGAAGAGGAACCGCATCACCCAGGAAACAGACGAACATCGCGCCGAACGACTGGCTGAACGCCGGAACATAGCTAAACAACCAGACTAACCTGGACTTGCAATCAAGATAAACCAAGGTTAACCATCCTATGCCTTAGCTTTCGCTACGTATATCATAACATAGCCGAGCTAAGCCACTGCCAATGTTATTATTAGAGACTAATCTCGCGATAGCATGCTGGGTTTCTGGTGTTGATCAACTTTCAGCTGCAGTGTTCTGTGCGTGTCACTACGTTGCGATATGTGTAGCAGAATATAGCACGTTGGTTAACACTTCGAATCGTTTTTTTTTCCGGCCATCCATGAGGAAATATGAATGTATTGCACGCCGTAGGCGAAAAGCGTGTCGACGTACCGCGCACGGGCAGCTTTCGGCAGCGAACTCACCTATTCAGACAAATCGATCAGAGCAGATGCCATGGTAGTCATGGCACGAGGGAAATGTTGTGCCTACCGGCTCTTTGTACCCGTTTCCCACCTCGCTTTGCGCATGACCTGTGACGCCATGCTGTATACCGATACAACTAGAGGTCCGTCGACAGGTACGAAGGCCACCTTTTGTTCGCAATCTTTACTTTTGGCGTTTTGCATTCAATGAAGATGCCTTCCGGAGCATTTACAGGTGCACTGCATTTCACTTGACCTATACATTACCTTGATTGACATGCTTGCTTCAAGGAGTGGTAACATGTCCGAGGTTTGTCGAGAGGCTGTTTTTTTTCCTGATGTTCTATGTTCAGCAGACGCGCCGTTTTCGATGCAGATCTTCGTGTATTCGCATACACACACAAAAATAATGAACGACGAATACGACACTCCCTAATGCGAAATTTTAGCGCAGCTATATACGTGCTTTTATTTTTATGCTTTTATTTTTAATTACTCTCCGGCTTCCTCGCGGTCAATGAGCTCGAAAACATTACTCGCAGTGCGAAACTCGAAGGTCTTCTGAGCGGCGTCTAATCGGACGTTAATGCTTTCGCTTTCACAATACATAAGGAGTGCTCAGGTGTCCTCGGAATTTTTTTTTACGTCCATGAACCTGCAGGGTAGCAACGTGGCGATTCCTCTTTTTAAGCACGCAACTCGTCAAAGATTGATGCAGGCACATCGCATCTGAAGGAAGCGGATGACGCAAAGTTGATGAGTCAGTGTGCTATGCTGGATTAGGAAAACTTCCACTTTATTCTTGAACATGCCTGCTGCATGTCAGCCCCAGCAGCTGGACCTGGAAAGGGATCCGGCCAGGACTTGTTGCTCTGTTGCAACTATACGTGAATGTGACATTGCATACAAGTGTGTCGGGCGTCCCGATTGTATCAATACGCAGAGTCAAAGGGGAACAGCGCAGATACAGGAAATGGACAAAGTGAGGCTGGACTATGCACACTCAGCACTGTACATTCAACTATTTATTTCACCACTGGACGAGGTTTATAGACCAATAACCACAAAAGAAAAAAAACAAGGAAAGCCACATACTGATAATGCTAGGCTCACCTACTGCACATAACGCGAAGAACAATGACAATATATATATAAAGTTATCAGACACCCTGCACTCCTTTTCCTTACTTGGAAGCAGGACACCATAATAACAAGGGGAAAGAATTTTCGTTTCTGACAGCAAGCGGTTGTGTTCGCACTAGTTCACGAGATCTCCGGTCTGAAGCCTGTTGCGTGTAATAGAAGCCTCCGAGATGAACGCTTAGCGAGCGTTTCAAGTTCGCCGCTTTGTTCTACGAGTACATAATTGTTTCACAGTTTCCTGTTGCTTTGTCGGCAGCGTCTTGCGTGACATATGCTTAAAGGCCGAAAAAAAAAGCAATATCTCAAAAAGACAGAAAGCACTGCCTTTAAATCTCGAACGGAACTACCGTCATTCGCCGAGTGCACGTTAGATGGCGCCACCAAAGTGCGCCTGAGAAAACGCAATGTCTTCACCGAAGCAAGCAGTATATCTAACGCAAGTGCGCCAGAGCGTACCTAGTAAAAAGTGATCAGCGGGCATGAGCCAGCCGTACATCGTCGTAACGGGTACAAGGGAAATCTGTTTTGCTGTTCGCCAGTTCTTTCAGTCAGTCTTAAGAGGAAGGTCTAGCTCGGGGGCTCCTATGTATACACATGGGGAAAGAAAACAATGTTTTTCTCGGCAACCAGTGCACCGAATTTAATAAAGCTTGTTGCATTTAAAGGAAAAGTTATAATCTAGTGGCAGTTGTTTAAGAATTTCCGATTTATTTCGTGAGGTGTTTAATAAAGAAATGGTAAAAATTGCAAATTATCAGAAAACGAAACTATCATGTTTTGCAACTCTGCAACTGAGCAAGAAAAACAAGCCATATCACAGTTTGGTAAATTGCACCTAGTAGTAAATGGAAACCGGACAAAATTATTATGTTACACATCACTCTCAAAAAATGAGTAATATTTGAGTAGAGCTGCTGCAACACCCTCGTAAACAATGAAACTAATTGACGTAAGATGTAAATTGACATACTAAATTTGTTCGCTTTGGATGATCTAAGGGTCGCAGTTTACACACCTGCGATATTTGTTCTAGGTGCAGAACTACAAATTTTTTACACTTCGCGCCTCTATTTTCTTTCAAACATGCGAACTTCTCAGAATTTATTAGTGAAAATTGGGCCCTACGTCGAAATTACGCTTCCAACAGTCACTAAATCTTAGCTTTATCTCTCAAACGCAACAATTTTCATTAAAACCTATCCGCGGGCTATCTCAAAAAAGCGTTTCTGCTTTGTTCATGTATTTGAACAGGCAGCATAAGAACTCGCCCCGACCTTAAGCTTCTTCTTGAGCAAAAAATTTGTTTTTGTTCGTTGCGAAATATCCCACAAATGCACGCACGCTGAACAAAGCAAAAGAAAAAAAAAGGAATAGATGTATTTACTACCTTATGTTGCAAATCGTATCGCGTGCTCACCAACCTACGAGAAATGCTTCTTCGAGTGCGAATACTTTCAGAGGAGCAACACAGATGCGTTTGGTGATCAAATCACTCGCGCAAAAGCAAAAAAAAAAAAAGAAAAGGAAAGTACAGGCACACATGGTCATAAACATGTCCCACTATGCAAACTCACTTACGTTTACTTGCATCATGACACGAAAAAATTGCAGACGCAACGAAATGCGGCTATACGTGTCGTACATGCATCTGTGAACTTTTCCTTACGCGATTACTTGCTCTGTGACATGTGCGTTTATGAAAGTCAGAAGAATTGTATGTTCTTCAAGAGCAAGTATCCCGACAAATAATGATGGGTTGCAGGTCACATACTGCGTACTTCGACGTACAGTTTACCGATATTCTTCAATATGGTGGTACATAATCAGTGAATTCATTCAGTAGGAATATACGAGGCCAAAACAGCGGAGGATAACAAAGAAACTTGACAAAAGTGTAAGGGCTTTGCACTCAGTGATGGCGTGGCTAACGGTAGGTGTAATATTATAAGACAGAATCAAGACAAAGTGGAATATGTAGAAAGGAGTGTAATAGCGAAGGGAGGAAGGAGAGGAACGGTAGGGATGTCACCCTATACATGCGCGGTTTGCTACTCTTTGCCAGGGAAAAAAGGTTTAGAGATGGAAAGTAAAATATGCACGTGAAGAAGGAAGATGTTCTATCCGGAGCTGTACATGGAGAAGTCAATCGGTCACATCGATCTGACGTCATCCACTGAAGCAACGCGCGTGTCAAGTTTTTGAACGTGCCGCGTCTTTGGCCACGGTATGAGAAGCTCTGTCGTCAAGAAGGATAACGAGTTCCGGCCTATTAAAGAGATTAGGAAGAGAAGGCGCTCGCCGATAGAGTTGGGAGAGATTGATATTCCCGATTACATTTACTGGAACGAGCAGCAGAATTGGGCGCGTCGCATAATGCGTAAGGCATTCAACCGGTGGCTCGTCGGAATAATACAACGTGTGCCGATGAAAGGGAAACGTAGCCAAGAGAGGCGAGGCATGGCGCGTGTAAACATGGTAGTATGCAGTGGCAGGAGGTTGACGCACGTCGGGGTTAATCACTGGTCATCAAGACCGTGGTGGAGATACCACTCGAAAAGGAATATTTCCGCTACTTCATCTCAGAGACGCGAGTGATTGTAACGGAACCGCGCGAGTGCGTGTCGAAAATCTCGTCAGCTCCATCATGCGCCATGCTGCTGCTGCGCGCGTGCGTTCCTTTATTATTCGTCGAACTTTCCTTCGCACATGGAGACTGTGCTAGAAACGACGTCACAAGAACTGGTCCGTCGTGGTGCCAAGTGGCGCTAGGCATCCATTTCGGCACGCACTCGCAGGTGTCCGTCACTTTTGCTCGCATCTGTACATGCAATCAGTGACAGAGGCTTCGGTCCTTCATTGGACGTACGTTGATGGACACAGGTTGACATGGACGTAGATTACCATGCTTAGACCTCCAACGGGCCGCCGGGACCACTATAAGTGATCACTGATGACAATCTTTCATATCTCGCACCCCATAAATGCATACCCCAGTTCGGACCTGGGATCATCTTAACGTTTTATGGACTGTTTATTCCCAGATCCCGGCCACAACAAACCGATAAATGATGGCACTTCGGACATTTTGCTGCTAAAATTGCCAAGCCACAGGTGATACATCGTTCTTCTGTAGTTACATGGTTGTGATGCGAAAGCTGCATCACCTGATATTATGTTAGACAAATATTAGGCAAGGAAGAACTAAAATAGTTAGAAACGTAGTGTTGATCAAGGAATGCTTTCAATTTATGAATTTATTGATTTATTGAGTACATACTGCAGACCCCATTGTGGTCCTTGCAGGACGGGCAGGCATTGAATACAAGATGTATACAAGATACGTTCGTATACATTCATAAGATATATATATATATATATATATATATATATATATATATATATATATATATATATATATATATATATATATATATATATATATATATATATATATATATATATAATGTATATATATATGTATGTATATATATATATGTATATATATATATGTATATATAGGCTTTACAATGATACATTGCTCACAAAAACACTTCGTGAAAAGATCAAAACACAATACCTTATTGAATCCATCGTGCAAGCAGGGCGGTGTAAAAAACAAGGTAAGGGAATTGCCCCCCAAAGGCAAGGGACTCTGTGAGTCGAGGACCTGCCTTGCTCATTCAAGAGCAAGAGAACACATTCTATGAAAATACAAAAAAGACAATAAAAACTTACATAAAACACAGTCACATGTTTCAAGGGGCGGGCAGCGAATTACATTCAGAAATAGTTCGGGGAAAGAAGGAGAACTTATAGCTGTCTGTCCTAGCATAGGTAGGTGTCAGTGTATCCGGACGATGGTGTCGCGTATACCTTGTGGTGAGATGACGTACATATAGTGAAGGGTCCAGAGTCAATTCGTGATTAATCAGACTATGTAAAAAATCTAGCCTGCGCTTCTGTCTTCTTTGTTCAAGCGAAGGAATGTCGTTAGCCAACATAAACGCTGATGGCGAAACCGAAATTTTGAAGTTGGAATAAATAAAAAGAACATACTTTCTCTGTATTCTCTCAAGTTTGTTAACATTGACTTTAGTATAGGGATCCCATGTAACGCAAGCATATTCAAGTTTCGGCCGGATATAGGTTAGCTAATTGCGTAGCTTAACGTTTGAGGGGGCGTTTCTTAGTTTGTGTCGCAGATAGGTAAGCTTGCGAAAGGCAGAAGAGCATGTGTTGTCAATGTGAAGATTACAAGAAAAATTGTGAGTGAACGTTATGCCAAGGTACTTGTAACTCTCAACTTGCTTTAATGGAACAGATCCCATTTGATACGCGTACCCTAGGGAATTCTTTTTATGCGTTATGCGAAGAGAGACAGTTTTATCTGTTTACAGCCGTGTCGCATTCTTCGCACCAGAAAAATATATTATTCAAGCTAGAGTTAAGTTCCTTCTGATCGTCGCCAGACTTAATAGTACGAAATACAACGCAGTCATCTGCAAGCAGCCTTATTTGTGTTCCAGGTTTGACGACAGTAACAATGTCAGTAATATATAAAAGAAAGAGCAATTTACCCAGGACACTGCCCTGGGGAACACTTGACTGGTAGATATCCCTAGTTGTGATCGTCAACTGAAACATACTGTTGTCAATTATCCAGATAGTCTGTAATCGAGATAATTATGATGTCCGGAAGGTTAATGTCCCTTGATTTTAGAATTAGTTTTTTGTAAATTACCCTATTGAAGGCTTTACTGAAGCCCAAAAACACTGCATCAATTTGGCCGTTGGCATCCTAAACTTTGGTAATTGAATCAATTATTGTTACTATTTGTGTGGTAGTGGAACAGCCTTTCCTGAAGCCATGTTGAACACTTGTTAGTATGGAGTGTTCATTTAAGAATTCATTAATGCTAGTTGCGATCATGTGCGCGAAAGATTTGCAGCAAGATGACGTTAATGATATGGGCCGGTAATTCCCGCGCAATAATCGATCGCCTTTTTTAAAATCCCGAACAGCTAGAGCCATCTTCCAATCTTCAGGCACTTTCGCGCATAACAAAGATGCTCTGAAAAATGCAACTAAGAACTTGGCAACAGTTTCGGCGTATCGCCTAGGAAACACATTCGGGAAGTTGTCAGGGCCAGGAGTAGTTTGGTTTTTGTTTTGAGTAACATAGGCCAGAAAGCCATGGTAAGATATAAAGTTCGCCTGATGCTCTTCAAACATTGCAGAACTCAAAGATGGGCCTGATCATGCATGGGAGAATACGCAATGAAAATAAATGTTAAAATGTTGTGCGATGGCATTCAAGTCGTTAAGAATGTTCCCATTAACTGCAATTTTCCTAACAGTCTTCTTGCTATCGCCAAGGTATCGCCAAAACTTATCCGCTGCGTTTATTTAAAGAAATTTCGGCAATCGATCTTGTGGTAAAATAAATATTTTTGAACCACGCATGGCGCAGGACAGCTTTTTTTGGAGTTCCATGATAACGACCGTGCGTGGATGCTTCTTTTTTATTCGTTTGAGTTTGCGCTTTAGTTGTACTATTCCCCGCGTCATCCAAGGCGTACTTTTATTGACTTTCTTAGCTTTAGTGGATATGAATGTATCTATGCAATGCCAGCCCATTGTAGTAAACGCGGTCCAATGTGTGTAAACACATCACTACCACTATCTGCAAAGCGCGTAAGAGAAGTTTCCATGTAGTCAACTATGCTGGCGTCATCAATGCATTACGAAAATGCATTACGACAAACGAGAGGCTTTCAGATATTGCTGCGATTCGTAACTGTAGCTGTTGTAGCTGTAGCGCATAAACACTGAGAAAAAAAGATCTGCATTCTCTACGAAATGAAGAATGTCCACGCGTCCGACCAAATTCGAGTCAAAGGTGGTAGTGTTGCAATCAAGCTGTGTTAAGCACTGTTCTGTGCGTTGCCGTAAAACAGCGTCAGGTTAGGTAAGAAGGGAGTTCAATCGACATACTCCTCAATGTTATAGACGACTGACACGTAGGTGTAGGTGGTATGGAAAAATGTACACACACACACACACATATACGCACACAAACAGACAAACACATACTCACATACACACACACGCTCGCACAGGCGCGCACACACGCACACTGACGCAGCCTGCTGACAGTTAAAGAGATAATATAGATTATTAGGACTACGAAAAGAAATGTATAATACTTTGCAAATATCAGCCTCATTTGAGAGAGAGTCAGTAATGACCAGGAGTGATGCATCCAACATAAATTGTAAAATAATGATTCTGCGGAGACAGTCGCGAGACATGTTGCCCTTCATTGCTCCAATGACTTCAACACTGCCGAAGACACCAAGCGACTAGTATTTCAAGCCCCAGAATGAGACAGCTTGCTGCGTGTAAAATCACCAGCAGCATGAAGAGGCCACTAGCATCAAACTGATTATCGGCTTCTCCACACGTTTGCCATTTGTGCACTCTGTGATCCTCTGGAATCAGCCTATGCTCTTGAGTGGCAAGAAATAACATTTTCAGTGGCTCATACAGGCCATGGAATTTCGGCATATAGTACCCATACGTGTCCGTCCTCAAGGGTCCAACAAACGCTCCAACTCTTGGACATTCATTGCCTAAGTGGCTGATAACCTTCCAATCACTCAAACAAACTCGGTCACGTCTACTAGCGCAATGCCAACAATTATGAAAATCTTTCTTTGCGAGTGCTTGATTGCCATGTTTCGCAAAAGCAACTCGAAGTTTGTCCATCAATGACCGTGGCCTCCCATATTCCAGTCTTTTGTTTATAGCGTCGTGAAACGACGACTCCACAACAACACAAGGGGCGACTTCATTTCTGTCAAGAGCGTTCTCGAGTTTCTGCACCGTGTCTATGCAATTGCCAGGGCGCCTATGTGTTAACATAGATGTCAGCTCCACACGAAAATACAAGGAAAGCGGAAGTGTCACCACAAGACACAGGCAAAGAAGAAGCGCCTTGCGAGGTAGAGCCATGTGACGAACGACGTTCGTCAGGACAGCCGAAGTTCCCAGTCCTGCACCCGGAACGAACATCGCCGTACCAGAAAAGCGGCGAAGAGCTGACAAACATTTCGCACTGACTGCGACCAAGACGACCACCACGACTACCAGAAGGAACGCTATGGTTGCCACGAGCTTCCAAGACTGGCTGGCGGCTTCGAAGAGCCTAATAACGCGATGGCAATCTACTCGAGATCCAAAAGTCTCATAACGGCGTACGAATAAAGGGGAATCGAAAAGAAGAAGGGTGTTGCTGTCTACTGAATAATCATTCATCATTATATTCCAATTGTAAGGCAATCTAAATTTTTTAAATGCGTCCCCTTGAAGAAGGTTCGTTTGTTTGACTGTGACGTTTATTGAAATCAATAACGCAAGAATATGTTTCTCTTCCCCATAGTCACAGGTACTTTTAGACCCGACTTTGAGGCAAACAACTTCCAGTTGTTTACCATTCAGGCGGTTTAAATTCGAACGGTGCGGGATTCGTAGCTTCGCCAACATTTCCATAGACCCAGGGTTATTATCTGTAGAAAGATCGTGAGGCCAGAAAATGCTTTGTATGACGGTCGAGTTCATACCAAGAATGCCAACTTCACCGCATGTCGTGAGAGGTGGCCACGAGCTCGTAATATTATCGGAAATTTGTGAGTGGTGTCGAACAAACAGCCAGGTCAAGCATTTGGTCCGTTGTTTGTGCGGTATCGTCTGGATTGTCTCAGATGTCTCGCCAGGATCTGCAGCGACAAGTACCGGTTTTCTGAATTGAGAGATGCTTCTCCAAACATACGATTCGAGCCTTTCGTTCGGCACGCGCCACGTGGTTATCGGTCCACCTAGTAGCCGCACGAACGATGCGTGCGCTTCGTTCCACGGTTTCTTGAACGACACCAGCATGACGTCGGTGATTTTTGTGGACAGCGACGGAACACTTGCTGGCTCGTCTACTTCTGGCGTGGACTGAAAGGCGCTCGACCCACCGTGATGAACTGATGCCAGCGCAACTAAGACTGAAGTAAACAGACCCCACTCCGCCGAAGGCATGTCACCACTGTGGATTCTGAAAGAAAAATAGGCATCTTATGTTAAGGTGCCCGTTGAATGAACGCAGAGATCGGACACGTCGCCTCAGGCACGCATTTACAAATTTTAGTACTCACCTCAGGTGTCCTTAGCGTATCGCATTTGTCGCCGCGACCACGGACATTGGAAGTTCGCTCTACGCACCTGAAAAACGTCGTGGGGAAAGGAAATTAATGTCCGCTTGTGTTCCCTTCACAACAACGCTACCTGCTTAGTTTTTCAATGTAATTGAACAGAATGTTGCCCAGAATTCAAGGCGCCGCCTGCCATAACTGGAGAAAAAAAAAAGAAAAGAAAACTCAATGTTTGTACCGACAAATCTTGAAGAAATGACTATATAGACTTCAACAGCTTTCTAGCAATAGCTGCTTTGAGTACTTAGGATATTCGTCTATCTGTTTGTAAATGACTCGAAACTCGTAGTGCACTAAGCTGGAGCTGCTTCTTACGTGACCGATCCCTCTATGCTGCTGCACAGTAAGCTCGATGCATGGTCGGGCCTGCCTCAACTAAGGAGTGATTAACCGTCGCAGCAGAGGCAATATCGCCCAAGATAAAGAATAACTGTAGACATTCGCTACATGATAGGGTAAGGACATTGTCCGCAACTCAGCGCCGAGGTCGTCCATCACAATGTACAAAGCCATTTGGTCGTCGACGATGGCAGACGACGATGGCAACTGCGCATGCGCCAGGACGCAGGAGCAAGAGAGCACGAGGGTTGGCAGAAGGAGAGGGAGAAGCGGAAGGTGTGAGCTTTTAATCTCCGTTGTGGAGTTTTTAATTCACCTATTTTTTTATATACACCTAATTTACCAAAATATGATGCATGTCCAATCCTTCAATGTGGGTATGTGCCGCAGCCACTCAGGACAACCACAACAACAAAAACCAGAACAATAACAAAAACAAAAACAACGATCAGCCGCCTTCTATTCTAACCATCGGTGGAGTGCAGAGCGCTCACGCGACTACAGGATAAGAAAAGCAGCGTTGCCAAAAAAAAAAAAAAAAAAGCTACGTCACAACCAGCGCCCCAGCAATTAGAGAGGCTATAAGTTCACGGCTGCAGCAATTAAAAGAACAGTTGCTACTGCGAAAGATAGCTTTAATGGTAAGCTCTTCGAGTTGCTTTCAAAGGCCACTAACAGGAAAGCACCCTTACAATTTCTGACAAATGAAGAGGTCGTTCCGGCACAAATAAACCTCGACTCGGTGGTTCCAACACCCTGCGAAGTGGCCAAATCCCTGGAAGATATTGCTAATGGTCTTGAATGTCGCTTTAAGTCGATTTTGCCCCATCCCGCTACGCCGCCTACTCACGATGAGGAGATCGAAGAAGCTACAGTTTAAGAGTGGGGAAAATGCGCTAAGCCAGTTTAGTAACTGAGCACCAGGCCCCAATCTTGTTACTACGGTAATAGTAAATACATTATTTGGGACATCATCTTACGCATTACTTACCATGTTAAACCACTCTCTTAAAAATTCGCAGGTTCCTCCGGAATAGGAACTTGCAAAAGAAACCTAATTAAAAAAATGCAAGGTGCTGGTTACGTCTTAGATAACTTTAGGCCTATATCTCTTCTAACCTAGTAATGCTCATCGAAATAACCTTACACGACCGCATAGATAACTGGCTGATAGAGAACATGATTTCGAGCCCACGTCAAATTGGCGTCAGACGTGGGTGGATCGATTTGGTGTGCCCATGTCCACCTAGGAAGTCGTATTCAACTAGCTCGATATCAGAAACAATATACCGCCTCATCCACTTTGGATATCACTAAGGCATGTGACAGCGCAGAACATGAAAGGCTAATAAATGCGCGACGGGATAGAATTCTGAGAAGTTATTTATTCCGTGGGCAAAAGAATATTTTAAACGACAGGGAGTTTTATTGCTGTCAACGCTCATTGTCTTAATCAGCTTATCAACAGCCTGCCACAGCGATCAGTCCTAGCGCCATTGCTGTTCAATGTTTTACTTAGTACTGTACCTTGGCAAAAGTATGTGCACATGTACTTATATGCCGATGGCATTGCGTATTTTGCTGCATCCGTAGACTTATATACTCTGTATCAAACTCTACAGCCGTATATGCGCCACCTTGAAATGTTGTTTGATGGAATTAACCTCTCTCTTAATATCAAAAAAAGCGCCGTCCTAGTTTTCACTCAAAGCTTTTCCGTGCAAATGTCGGTTCTTTCTCGACAAGGCAGTATATATCCCACAGATGAATTTACTTAAATATTTGGGAGTAATGTACACCGAAATGCCTAATTCGACTCCGCGTATATAGCATATCACTTCAAAGGGACCACGCGCAGTAGGAATGCTGCGTAGACTCAGCAGGAATCGATCAGCATTGCGTCGGCATACCCTCATTGTGATGTATTGCATGCACCTTCGCCCGAGTCCAGCTGCTTTTTTGTTTGCTGGCTAAGCTGCGTACAAAATTCGGCCGGTGGTTCTATTCGAACGACAGGCATTACGCTTATGTGTTGGTCTTCCTTAATTTGTCGCTAATGATATCTTATTTCAAGAAGCCCGTTGTTCCCTTCTCTGATCACGGGGTTTCATATCTTAAAAGTACAAACTTTCCTAAAAATATATGCATCACCTCATAGGAGGTCACAATATCGTTTTTTATTGAAATGAAAATGGAAGAGACGTTTTCAGCTTATAATTGTGATGGCTGATCATTTTCACATAGCGGAAACAACAGTACAAGGAACATATGTAAAAAATTGAAAAGAATTCATAGGTTCAGAAATTTACAACAGAGAGTCCTATACACCCATGAACATGTGAATATAAAGGTCAAATGAAAGTTGCAGCAGAATGAGTTTGTAAACAAAGCAAGAAGCACACACAAGCGGCCGTAATGTAGACTGTCATGAGCACATAAACAGATGAGGAATCACACAGAGGTAAGATAATGCATCTACAGAAACAAAAAATATTACAATAAGTATTATACAAATGCTAATAACTAGAAATAATTGAAGCAAGTTATAGTAACATCGTGTGATTATTCAGTGCAATATCTAGAGCTTATTGAGGATGGCTGTCTCTTCATAAAAATTCTAAAACCAGGTTGACATGCACAAGTGCTTCTTCAGTAGTATCAATATGGGTTTCGTCTCCATTGATGATAAAGGGATGAGTCGAATTTCTGCATGCTTTTGGACCGAGTTTGCCTACGATCCGCTAATTTGTTGCCTGCTATACCAGTATGTCCCGCGACCCACTGTAATATCACTTCATGTCTTCTTTCATTAGCCTGAGTTTAACTGTTTAGTATTGAAACTCTCATATCATCAACCAATACACAAAACACATTAGGCCACCAGCCAACTTTAATTCTTAACCTCACCTACTCTTCCATTTCGAAAAAATTTTTTCCTGCCTACTATTCAATTTAATGTACTCTTTCAGGTTTTAACGTCTATACCAACTGTACGATCCCCTTCTTCCATGTACACTTGCCCCCTTCTGCGCGCGTCACCCTCCTGTTTGTTATACCGGTTTCGGCCCCCCTCCCCCTCTCCCTTCCCTCCCCCCTTTTTTTTAATCCCTTTTTTTTTCTTGAAATCCCCTCGACAACACATTCCGAAGTCAATATGCCTTTTTCGGCGCCTCAACCCAGAGTATCGACACCTCTGGATGCCGCCGTAACGACACCTACGTTAAGCGCGAGGGGCAGTGCCCCTTGAAAGACCATGCCGCTGCCTTTAAGTCACCCCATACATTGCACCGCAGACTCCTCGTCGCCACCTTAACTATTTCAAAATTACTCGACGTATTACTACTATGCTACTCAAGTCACTTTCAACTCATGTTTTTTTTTTGTGTGTGTGTGTGTGTCTGGGTTTTCTCCTTTCTCCTTTTTTTTCTTTTGTGTTACTCGCGCGCTGACCGCTTGACCGGCCGTTTTAATGCCTCAAAAACATGCCGCCAACGACTCCCCCTGAATACCTCCTAACCTTTCGCATCCCCAACACGCTCCCAAGCCCCCGTATTTCTTAGATTTCACTTTTCTCCTTCTTTTTCTTTCACTCCCCCCCTTTTTTGTCTGTCTTGGTGCCGCCCTGGCTTTCCCCACCCCCCCTTTTTTTTTCTTTTTTTTCCTTTTTTTCTGCTTCTATTCCTTTTCTTTTCGCCCCGCGTGCCCACTCTTACGCTCTTGTCCCCTCGTCTTGAGAATGAAGCTCACAGACGTCGGACGACAGCGCTTGTTTCCTCTTGTAATCTCTCTCTTTAAAACCAGCCGCCAGCGACAACGCCCGCACGTGACGTCACTGCACTAACCCTTTAAAACTAACACGCCGAGGATGACGAGGCCGCCTTTGACGAAGATAGGTCCTCCTATCGAAACGTTGGCCAGCCTGTCTGAGGCACTTCAGCCCTGTTTACAAACTTTATACCACAGTGTGCTATTCCATCTGTCAGCCCCTTTCTTGTTTTTAGTATTGCGTATGTTATTTATGCGTGTGGTTTGCCGTCAATATCTTCAAGGCACGCTAAAGCGGATAAGGAGTCCGTGAAAATTAGCCACTTTGTAGGTGTCTCGTATGCCTTTACAAAATAAGTGAATTGCGGAATTACCACTAATTCTGTTATTGTTTTTGACGACGTGCGTCCTAGTCGAGCAGCGTACTCTACCTGCAAGGACTCATTCTATTTTTATTTCATAACAATCCTAAAGGCCCCCGAATGGGTAATAAATAGGGGGAACGGATACACGAAAAAATGGGAGCTTTGCGCGTTGCCGCAAGAACAAAAGTGCACAAAAGTGATACAACAATTTTACAAAAAACACAAAAGTTATACAGAAGTACGTGGTGTTGCAAATTACACAAGTAAGACAATATACAAAATACTATAGTCAATTGTAAATCAGAGAGAAAATACAAAACTGAGTGAGAAAACAAATTTGGGCATTAAATAGGTGCAATGTAAAAGTAAAACGAGACTGCTCGAAACTGCGTCCGTCGTCACCTCAACAAATTAATAAGACATGAATACACTTATACAATGTACACAAAAAACGGCAAAACAAATGATGAAAACAATATACATATACACTGAACAACGTATGAATAAACACTAAAATAGTGCATGATGAATATTTACACATAAGTGTTGCGTAAAAGTTCCTACAAGATTGCGAAATCGGTTTGAGTAGCAACATGTGATGTCAAGTTATTCCATGCAAGAATTGTTCGGAGAACGAAGCCTGTAAACAGAGGAGGACTAAACGGACATAACACATGTCTCTTTAACAGACATTAAGCAAATAGTTACCGGTTAAGGTTAAAAATAAATTATCACAGCTAATATTCTTCTTCCTTGAGTGAAATAAAGTATGGTTTGTTTACTCGGCGTTAAGTGTGAGCCGATTGTTTACGAACCACTGCGAAATTTTACTAATTTCCTCGTTAATTTTGCCCTCGAGATCCTCTAATGTATCTCCTGTAAAAATAGCGTAGTATCATCAGCGTATATAACAGCTTCAGAATAGTTCAGAAACAATGGAATGTCATTGATGTGTATAGAAAAAAGGAGGGTCCCGAGTACAGAACCCTGTGGCACGCCAAGTGTGATTTTTTCAGGAACAGAGATATAGTCTCTGGTAACAACGCATTGCTCTCGACCAGAAAAGTAACTCTTAATTAAATCATAAATCTTTTCCCTTAAACCATAGGTCTCTATTTTCTGTAGTAATATCGAATGGTAAACCGTGTCAAACAGCTATCGATATGTCTAAGTAAACAACTACGGCCAGTTTGTCGCTATGTAATGCGGTGTTTATCAGCAGTGTAAGGACCAGAACTGCCGAGGAAGTGGATCTTTGGGGTCGGTAACCGTGCTGACTTGGACAGATGACATTGTACTTATTTAAAAATCTCTGTATTCGCTTGTAGATAACCTTTCCGAATACTGTATTATTTAACCTAATACCGAAATTGGCCAATAGTTTGATAGAACGGACTGCTCACCACCTTTAAAGACAGGCGTAATCTTAGTGTCCTTGAGCTCATGAGGATACGCTCCACTTCTCAGGGAATTTATAAAAAGATGCAACAAATGGGTACCTAGAATATCAATATTGCTTTTTATAAATGTCACAGGTATTGCGTCTAGACCTGAGCTTTGCCTATTGAACAACTGCTGACTGCCGCTGTCACTTCCTCTATTGATAAGCCAGGCAAAGCCAAAGTATTGTCAACACGCACAGGCATTCTTAAAGAGGCTACATCAGTATTAATCCAGGAAGCCTGCTATCATTGAAGAATGAACCTGCTTGAACTTCCGCCGCAATACACCAGGTTCGATATTAGAGCTTCCATTTTTTACCCTTCCCATTTACGCCCCTTTGGATTAGCAAGTCAGAGGCAAGCTCCTCCAGCAATCTTCTCAGCGTTATGTCATTAAAACTTCTTGAAGTGTGTCAGAGAGTTAAAGGAATACCAGCTATATATTTCGATTCATTTCGGGGACTGTAAAGAATTGAATATTTATAGGCCCATCAGTTTGCTTTCAGTGCTGTGCAAAATATTTAGCGAAGTAATTTCCAATTGATGAGCGGGATACTTGGCTTCACTCAATCAAGAGAACAAGCTGGCTTCAGGAAATGCAATTCTAAAATGGATTATATTCTTGCCATGACTCGATCAGGCAATAAAAAAATTTGCGAAGTGCAACCAACCTCTCTATGTGGCTTTCATAGATTACGACCAGGAATTGATTTAGCACACACACACACACACACACACACACACACACACACACACACACACACACATATATATATATATATATATATATATATATATATATATATATATATATATATATATATATATATATATATATATTTATATATATATATGTGAATCTACGGCGAATATCTCAGCAACTCGCGATTTGTAGATTGCATTGTGCTGTTGAGCAACTATGGCGATGAAGGACGACAAATGATTGAGGACCTTAACAGAGAGAGCATAAGAGCAGTGTTGTAGATTATGATATGGAAGAGAAAAGTAACCTTAAACGGCCGGGCAAGATATCAAGAATTCATCATTATCAGTCAGCCTCTATAATCTGTGCAAGTGCACGCTTACGTCGGTCCCTTACCTGCAGGGCCGCAATTATGAAAAGAAAATTCACAGAAGACACAAATTGAGTTGTAGCGCATATGGCAAACATTACCAAATTATGACTTGCAGCCTTACCGCCATCGATGAAACAAAACACGTGCAATCGTTGCATTCATTTAGTAGTAACACATGGGGACAGAAACTTGCAGGTTGACTTAGAAGCGTGCGTAGAAGCTAAGGACACTGTAAGGAGCGACGGAATGCAACACGTTTTGCATAGCGTTAAGGAATAGAAAGGCCGCGTTTGGGCTTTGAAAGCAGATGGGGGTAGCCGATGTCCTAGTCGACATTAAGACAAAATAAAACGAGGTTAGACAAGTCATACAGGCGGAGAAGGTCGCCGTTGCTATAATAATTTTATCGATTCGGTGCCAAGGGAAAGGAAATGCAGCTGAGGACGGCGGAGAATTCAATGTTTTGATTAGGTTGGGAAATTTGCACTCATACCTCGGCATCAGCTAGCGAAAGGCATGGGTAACTAAATATCGCTGGTAGTAGGGTCTTCTTCTTGAAGTGGGATATAAATATATGCTGCTGATGAAACCTGCTTCTCTCTCTCAAGAGAAAGAGAGAGAAAGAGGAAGGATAGACAGGGAAGTTAGCCAGTGTAAGTACCGTCAGGCTACGCTATGCTGGGGAACGTGGTAAAGGGAATGAAAGGTGAAAGAACAAACAAAAACACAAAGTCAGAATAATTCACGCAGTAGCGCCTTGCTACACGCCATAACTTTCAACGTCGGTCGCGCAATTCACAAGCCCTTAGTAACTTGAGCGTAGCTCTTGGGGCCTTGAGTGGGGAATTGCGTCTGAAACAGTGTCCTAGATGTCTCATGGCTTGCATAAAAGGAACCGTAAATAAAGCTTTGTGCTAGCTGTACCACACGTTTTGTAAACTCACCTTGAGCTGGCATCAAATGTGAGCTTCACAACTGCGGCAACTGTAGCCGTAATTTACGTGACTGCTACGCTTCAAGCGTCCCTCAAGACTGTTCCACGAATAGATCTTTTTATTCTGCTCTCTGACCTGTGTCACGCACAACGAACTGACTCAACATGTCTCCAAGATCATATACGGGGTGTTTGCATTGAAAAACAACTCCTCCGCTTCAAAGTAGTGATTCTCCAGATTTGACACGGGAAAGCAGGAATGGGAAACACGGGCGTGAAAACGATAAGGCCAGCTGAAAGGCCGGTGTTTGTGCCGTCCTTTTTTTGCTTGGTCGCTTTGGAGTGTCCGTATCTTGCACGAAAGGATTTTCATGTCCGGAGTTGCTACGATGTTGCTGAAATTTATGTCGTTCTGAACTTTTGACGAGCCTGCTTGCATTACGATAAGTCGCTATCTGTCAACAGAAAGCTCAAGCCCCCGATAGAATTTCAAGAGAAGAAGCCTTTTAACAGAAAACCTCTCTCGTTTTATGATCTTGATGCTATGTGGTTTTTGAGAATGCTCAATCCTTCGGCAGTATTCACTTTCCCAGGGGATAAATCAATGCGAAGGGCTGACTGCAACTTCATGCTGAGGCGAAAGGAAGGAGTGCAGCCATGCTCCTTATGATGGCATTTTCTGCGTGCGCGCGTTCTTGTATGGATATGACTGTAGCAAAGCAGTAGGAGAATTGAATCATTCGAAAACGCCATAAATAGGCCAGTAATGTTTGTACATCCCCTATGGTCAATATTAAAGAGAAACCCAAATGCTTTCGGAATTGGAAAATTTTCTGTTGCTTGGAAAGTTGCAGCAGTGCAATGAAACTGCTCCAATTATTTTCCCGATTGTCGTTGTAGCAGCGCCCTAGACGCCATATAAATTTCCCTAGAAGCTACGCCTCCCTCACGCGCCGAGTGTAGCGGTGGATGTGACGCCGCTGCAAGTGTCACGTGAGCATTCCACCAAGCTAGCCGGCTTGGGAGCAGAAGACGGCGCAAAATTTTCTGAGATTTGTGTACTTATCCAATGTGAAAAAAAAAATGTACCCACTAAGCATGCGTATTCACTGAGGAATTGAACATTGTTGGTCGTAACGAAAGCTCGCGATTCTCATTTTTTTCAATGTCGTGACGTTTGACCATAGGTGGTTGTGTATGTTGGGTTTGCACGCGCACTACAGTAATTTCAATGACCGTCGTGGTCGCTCAGGTACTACCACCTTGCACTGCTGAGCTGGATTCATATTGTAGTTTCCCTTCACTTTTAATTATGATATCGCTATGTGTTAGCAAAAAGGTTGGCGCTTACAATTACCATAACAGGGAATTTGGCTATAGCCGCCATCCCTGCTGTAGGAGCTGGTAGCATGCAGTATAGTGAACTTGGCAACTAGCTGTCAGGCCATAGCTGTGTTTGCATACCGGTACTCTCATCGGTCGAGGTAACACCCACCAACCTCGTGCATTCAAGCTATACCAGCACAACTACTCTAGAAGAAATCTCTCGGCCACGACATCCCATGCTATGAAACGCAAGTCGATGGTGAGATTTGGGAAGGAACACACTATAGTATTTTATCAGCTCCGCAGCGCCTAGGAATTTGCAGCGCTGCTGCATGGCTTCGATCCATGAAAAGTAGTGGGCGGCGCTATGAATACTGGGGCGACTTATCAGATAATTCATAGTTTTGTCACCAATAAACATAGCTTCATGTATTTAGAGCGTTCTTTCTATTTTTTCAAGGTTTCGAACATGTTCGTTGCGCATGCTTGTCATGCCACGGCGTAGTTCTTGCGCGATTGGATGCGTAGGCGTGGTTCTACACACACTCTTAAGCACAATTACACTTTAAAAAAAGTTTGCACCCTTTGAAGTGTATATCTGCCACACAACAATAATCGTCATCTCTTTTGACGCCTTTCCTTTCTTTAATGCTGCGAGCCCGGTACTTTTCAGTAACGAACGGCATGCGCGTTATCAGCACGACATAGCATTCCGGACAGGAAAGTAGCGGGCGCGGCGTTTTCAAGCAAGGAAACGCATCAAGGCAGATGACGATTATTGTTGTGTGGCAGAGATACACTCCAATGGGTGCATACTTTTTTTAGAGTGTACACCCTTTTGCCACACAACGATAAACGTCATCTGTCTTATCCGCATTTCCTTTCTTTAACGCGGCGAGCCCGGTACTTCCCAGCTGCGAACGGCGTGCGCGTTATCAGCATGACATAGCATTCCCGACAGGAAAGTAGCGGGCACGGCGTTTTCAAGAGAGTAAACGGAAGCAAGGCAGATGACAATTATCGTTGTGTGGCAGATATACACCTCAAAGGGTGTACATTTGCTTAAGAGTGCCCTCAAAAAATGTTTACACCCTTTGGGTTGTATTTCGTTCCCAAGCAATAATCGTCATATGTCTTGCCCGCATTTCCTTTCTTTAATGCTGCGAGCCCGGTTAGGGTGGCTAGAAGGGGAGGTGTGAATACCGGCGGCGCAAACGTGACCCCACAGCGCACCGATGCCGCGGGGCGGCGCTGTTGACCAAGGCGGGGTAAGCACGCAGCCGAAATGAGCGCCTCGCCAGCCTCGCGTCGGCTGCATCTCTACCGCCGAAGTGAAAATGAGCCCGTTTCGGGTATCCCGCGCTTTCTGCGAGCGTCAAAGAATTAATCTTTATCATGAAAACAATGTTATGTCAGCCCAAATCATTACTCCTGTGAGATTTTACGGGCCCAGTTCGCACGGTATCGAGATTCAAACGCGTTTTGTCTGTGCGCATTTCGTGAGCTGGCTTTGGTTGTTGGGAGCTAGTGGGGGCTTCGAAATAATTTCGACCACTTCGGGTTCTTTAACGCGCACTGACATCATACGGCACACGGGCGCCTTGCATATCGCCTCCCTGAAAATGCGACCGCCGTCCTCGAGATCAGCAGTCAATCACCCTATGCGCGCCGTAAGACCTGTAAACTGCAGACATTACCTGATAAAGTCTGGACGTATTTACAAACCACTTTTTGTCTGCGCTTGCAGTCCTGTAGCATGTCATTTTGACGCTCATATAAGGAATTTACTATGATTGCAGACAGTGAAGCAACAGATCTGGTCATGAAATCGTTTATTTACAAGTGAGCAAAAATATTTACAATAATAATAAAAATAATAATAATAATAATAATAATAATAATGCCTTTTTTTTCCATCCCAAGGATGTGGGAGGGGGAGAGAAAAAGCTAGATATCCAGCTTGACGGGCTCTCGCCTCCCGAATGCAATACATGATGTTTAGAAAAAAAAGGCAAACACTACAAGCATATAAGTACAGACATAAGGAATATCACAAATGACAATTTTTACAAAAAACGTACAATTGCAAAAAAAAAAGCGATGTGCATAATATGATGTCGTACATTTCAAATAGAAAGTGCCGCCCTTTCACTTATAAGTGAAACAAAATGACGCAAATCTTTTGACCGGGTGCGTTGGAGATTTAAATCGTAATGTTGGCAAATGTTTAAGAGATGTGGAAGAGTGTTTCTGAGCATATGTTGTCCGTAACCTCTTCTGAATAAATGTATGTGCCAAATATCGGTGTTTCTGGTTGCGTACGCGAAATTTCTTTTCTGCAGTGATGCCAGTTGGGCAATGAACGAGACGTTATTTTTGACCTCTATAATGTATTTAGTGATTAGGCGGTATGCGTACAGATCATGAATCGGCATTATGTTGTCTTTCATAAAGAGCGGTTTAGATGGGTGGTCATATGCTACATTGTATATTATTCTGAGCATTCTTTTCTGCTGAACGTGCAATTTTCGTAGATTCGCGAAGGATGTTTCCCCCAGACCAAATGACAATAATTTAGATGCGAACAGAACAAGGAATTGTGAAGGAGCAATTTCACTTTTATAGGGAGGATGTCCTTATGAGTGCACATGTAAATCGATCCGATGACACGTGACAGTTTAGATGCTACGTAATTTCTGTGGTCATCCCACGTCATTTTCTCATTGAAAAGTACACCTAGTACTTTAAAGGAATTTACTACATCTATTTTAAAATTATTAAGAGTGATATCATCGTTAATTTGAACATCCTTGTTCTTTGGACGGTAAATAATGGCCTTTGTTTTGGAAGTGTTAATTTTTAGAGCGTTATATTTTGTCCACTTCTCAAGCTGCCTAGGTGCTGTATTTGCTTTCATACCACGTTCGAGGTAGACGAGGCTGAAAAGAATAAGCTGGTGTCATCAGCATATATGACCATTTTTATTTCTCTGTCTACGTGTTATGTCATTCACGTATATATTAAAAAGAAACGGGCCCATAATGCTATAACACTGAAACACACAAGGTTTCAGTGTTTTCCGTTTCTTCTCACTGCTCTGCTGATTGAAACTTTTAAGCAAAAAGTGAATCCTTGTGAGGCAATAAAAACGTATAACTGAGGCTGTTAGGGTAGCAGAATGGTCTAGGCAACCAATCTTTGACATTTAACCAATTGACTGCAAAATCTCGGCCACAGCTTTGGCATGCTAGCGTGTTACACTCAATTAAAAATAATGGGGTTCTACGTGCCAATACCACTTTCTGATTATGAGGCACGCCGTAGTGGAGAGCTCCGGAAATTTTGACCACCTGGGGTTGTTTAACGTGCAGCTAAGTACACGGGTATTTTCATATTTCGCTTCCATCGAAATGCGGCCGCCGTGGCCGGGATTCGATCCGACGACCTCGTGCTCAGCAGCCCAACACCATAGCCACTGAGCAACCACGGCGAGTGTTACACTGAATAAACGAGTTAGTTTGTTTTCAAGGGCATTGTCCAGCTTATAGAACGATTCTGAGGGATATAAAAGGCCCTCAAGGTCCCACTCTTTGGATGCCTCTGGTGGAAGCTCTCTGGGGATATTGCCTTTATGGTGCTTCGTAGTCTTCACAATATGTGGGCAAAACACGCCTTCTCGCCACATAACCTGCAATGTAATAAACTAGCTGTGCGCCGCTGCGGTGCTCAACATAACTTTGGTGGTCCACAGCATCTCGCCCTCGAATGACGGGAGGAACACTCCAAAACAGGCGACGAGACCAACTGACAGCGGAGGGCGCAGGCCAGCGCGGGAGTACCACGCCGTAATACCACGCCGCGAGCAGCAGCGCCACGTTCCCCCTGGTGGCATCGGTGCGCAAGGGGGTCACGCGCGCCCGAAGGAAAGCGCCGCCGGTATTCACACCTCCCCTTCTAGCCACCCTAGCCCGGTACTGGGCACGAACGGCTTGCGCGTTATCAGCAATTGGCACATCATTTTCGGCAGGAAAGTATCGAGCACCATGTTTCCAAGAGAGGAAATGCAAGCAAGGCAGATGACGATTACCGTTCCGGGAGAAGATAAGCCCCAGAGGGTGTAAACTTTTTTTTTGGAGTCTGGCGTAACGCGGATGTGCGTCACGTGCGGAGCAGTTATCCTACGTCGGCGCAAAGCGCGGACGCTCACAGTCTAGCGTCACCGCGCAGCCAGCGTACCTGCCACTACGCGGCACGCTTTTGCCTGGCCAGAGTGGGACCAGACAGCACGTCCGACTTCACTCCTTAGGCGCTAGACTAGAGCGGATCGTGCGTTATCTTGGCTGGCCTGCAGCATGCTGGCCTACAATTCGGGCACCTCGGGTGCCCCGAAGAGATTGCGCTGAGCTTTGCGCGTTTGCCAAATACAAATGCGATTGCGCACCGCGTACTTCTCGCAGCGTTGCTGTCTTCCACGTTCAACGTGTCGAACTCTACACGGGTGGCAAAGTTTCGGCGATCCTAGCTCCGCCCACCGGTTGCCAAGCACGCCGGCAACGCTGGACTGTACCCGCGCCTTGAACCGCACGAAAAAAATATAAAGGCCTGTGGAATGGGCTTTCTCCGTTTTCCAATAGACGAGATGTGGTGACAAACGTGGGTGCTGCCAGTGCGTCGCGACAAATGGCAGCCGTCAGGCGCCGACAGAATCTGCCGAGTTCACTTCATCACTGGTAAGTGCAGTTCTCTGGTGGCCGGTATGCACGTATCTAGGCTAACGGAGATAAATATTGCTGTTGATATCGCTGTTTGAAACAAACGCCGCTTAAGTACGCAGCTTGGGTGCACTGCAGTTCCATTTGATCCTGGTTTGTGCTGTTTTTTATTAGATACGGATCATGTGAAAGCATGCTGTGTTTCTGGCGTTGATGAACTTTCACGCTCGGCGATCTGTGCGTGTGACTACGTTGCGATATATATAGCATATTATAGCACGTTCGGTGAGCACCTCGAATTGTTATTTTTTACGGCCATCCCTGAGGAAACATAAGGGTGTTGGTTGCCGCATAGGCGAAAAGCGTGTCGACGTACACCGACGAACAGCTTTCGGCAGTGAACTCACCCATACGGGCAAATCGATCACAGTAGATGCCATGGTAGTCATGGCACGCGGGAAATGTTGTCTACCGGCTCTTTGCACGCGTCTCGCACTTCCCTTTGCGCATGGCCTGTGACGCCATGCTGTTTACCGAAGCAAGAGGTACTGACAGGCACAAAACCACTGTTTGCTCGCGATCTTTACTTTTGGCGTTGCGCGTTGAAGAGAGATGTCTTCCTGAGCGTTTACTGCATTTTACGTGACTCATATATTACCTTGATTGACGTGCTCGCTTCAAGCAGAGGTAACATCTCCCGCGTATATTGAAAAACAGATTTTTTTAAACTGGTGCACTAAGTGCAGCTGAAGTGAAGCAGAGTTTCGGGTGGATGAAAATAGAAATTACTGGCGATTACAATAATCCCTAATGCCAAATTTGAGCGTAGCTGTATACGTGCTTTTATTTCGCAATATCTTGACTCGGGCGGAAAATCTGTCTCGTGCGGTACTTTGCAAACGGAGCGAAGTGTGGCCCGACTGCCTCGCTAATTGGAAGGTCACCAGAGGCAGCGCGTGGGTGACGCGCGCGCACGATTCGCAGCAGCCGCCGCCGACAGACGCCAGGACGACGCGTGCTACTCTGGCGCCATGCTTTCCTTCTCACCCTTTCGCCATACCCTCCTCCTCCGCTTTCCTCCTCGCGCCTCTTCAGTTTAGCCACTTTCACTTTTTCATCTCTAGCTGCGCTCGTACGCTCGGTTACTACGCAGCCGCCGAATGCTGATAACTGCCTGAGCGCTGTGTTCTGGGTGCTTAGTTTGGGGTGAAGCGAGCCGCAGCACGAAGGTGAATTCGCTCACTGCGTCGTGCCCTATGTTGAAAGTGAAGGTCTTACGGGACGGACGGACATATTTCCTTGTTGGGTATTCGCAGAAATGGTTACGCATTAAAGAAAGTAATTGAAACAAGAAGACATCATGATTCCAGCCAGGTATAGTTTATGTAAGTCAACGCGTTGACCGCCTTTGAGCACTTCGTGTCATTTTATCGCGACAAGATCATTTCTCGGCAAGTTACCGTCACTTGCGGTCAAGCGGTGCGGCGGAACATTGGATGCGTCAGTAGGTTACGGCAGAGAGTTACTTTACGTCATGGCAATGTCGAGAGTGCGCAGTAAGATGAACAGGAATGCTGACTGACCTGACCAGGCGTTCCAACTTGCGTCGCCTGGAACCAACTGCTTTGTGGCGCAGATCACAAATGGCGCGCAAACATGTTACTATGGGCTGGACGAGTTTTGAAGTGAGGGAAGCTCGCAGTAAAATTGATTATGAAAAGTGACTGAGGAATATGGCAAAAAGTAAATGGGCTGGGAGAGTGTTGAGGTATCTGTACAGGAAAAAACATTAATTCACAGTGGAGAAAAAGAAGCAGAAAGCTTACCAACAAGTATGCGGCCTGTGGAGTGGGCAACACAGCAACAAAGAACGTCAAGCGGAAAGTCAGAGAGGTTGGAAGGATCTCATGGGTGGCGGCAATGGAAAAGAAACCTGCCATGAGTAAGTACTTAAGAGGAAAAAACAAAATCGGGAAAGAAACAATTTATGATAACTCAACGCGAAGCTCATTACTGTTCAAAACGAGATCGGGATGCCTTATACACGCACCTATAAAGCGAAATATAAGAAGGAAGAAGGCGCATGTGCTTGCTGCGGTAAAGCTAGGGAAACGATGAATGAATGAATGTTCGACGTTTAATGGCGCAAGGGCCAAGTATGGCCAAAGAGCGCCATGTCCGTCGTAATGAGTTCGCAGTGTAATTATGAGTTCTATGAAGTTGGTGTGACGTGGCTGTAAATGGGCCTTAAGAATAGTCGCTCTAACATGCGTAAAATCTGCATAATAAGATTATGGCGATGACGTATAACGGGTACTATGAACATTAGGATGCATTTAAAAAGAATGATACGATGTGCAAAAATATATCAGGTTATAAGATATGCTAGAGCACTACTACCTCCTTAGAGCCCTTGAAACACAAGGGCCTGGATACATGTGCTATGCAAAACAATTATCCCAGCGGCATCCTCTGAAGCGAGGATGCTCTACGAAGTTAATGGGCTTATAACCTGTAGAACGATATCATTTAAGAAGTTGAGGACTGCCTACTGCCTTGGTGTTAAAAAGGTGGTTCCTTACCAAAAACATAGCCGGGTGTAGAGCGATGGAATAACGATATGAAAGCGGAAAATGTTTCTCTCCGTTTCGGCTTCCCGACACTGCAGGAGCACGTGGAGGACGGTCAGCCTCTCACCAAATCTGCCACAGGCTGGAGGTTCACTTCCAGTAAGTAGAAAATGATGAGTCCCAAATGTGTGTCCTATTCTGAGATGACCGAATAGGACATCTGTTCGCCGTGATTTTGTTGCTAAGGCCAAGAACCTAACTGTGGCTTTATCACATGGAGTTTGTTATTTATTTCTGCGTCCCCCATGCGTTGCCAGTGGTCTCGCAGTTTCTTTCGTATGTAAGGTTTCAGATCTGTGAGAGGCACCGAAGCAGTAGTATTAACAGCAGGGTATGCAATTGACGTGGTCATTTGGTCTGCCAGAACGTTACCTTCGTTTCCCCTGTGGCCAGGTACCCAGCATATAATGATAGGCTTGTTAGATAGATAAGCTTTGCACAGGTCGGAATAGTCCTCAGTAAGTACGGAATTTTTAAGTTTGCAGAGTGACATTAAGACCTTCAGCACCATTAGGGAGTACTGTATATATAACGGATTTGTTTAATTTTGATTTCTTTATATGCTTTATAGCCGACAACACAGCCTAAGCCTCTGCCGTAAAGATACTTGTTTCTGGATGTAGTACATCGGATTCCGAGAAAGATGGACCGACGGCTGCATAGGACACTCCGGCATGTGACTTGATAGCGTCTGTGTAGAACTCTGTGCACGAGTGCTTGTACTGAACTTCTAGGAAATGCATTCAGGTTTCGACCTCTGGAGCATGCTTTGAAACTTTTAGAAAGGATACGTCACATTCTATCACCTGCCAGTCCCAAGGAGGTAATAGCTTGGTTAGGCGCATTAAGCGATGCTCGAGGAGTGGGACATGGATTTCATCACTAAGCTCCTTCACACGCAGCGAGAAAGGCTGTCTTATAGACGGACGATTGCGGAAAAGTGTAGCACACGTCATATCGGTAACGGTATTAAAACATGGGTGTTCAGTAATGGAGTGCACTTTAAGGAAATATGTAAAGCTGATGTATGATCTCTGCAAGTGGAGCGGCCACTCATTCGATTGGGCATATAAGCTTTCGATCGGGCTTGTTCTGAAAGCGCCAGTGGCTAAGCTGATACCTAGATGGTGGGCAGGATCCAGCATCCTTAGCGTGCTCGGAGCGGCAGGGTTATGCACTACGGCACCATAATCCAATTGGGATCGAATTAGGCTCTTGCAGAGATTGATTAGACACTTCCTGTCACTACCCCATCTAGTATGGTATAGAAGTTTCATTATGTTAATTGTTTTTAGACATTTTTCTTTCAGATATTTAATGTGTGCAATGAAAGTCAGTCTATAGTCAAGTATAATACCTAGGAATTTGTGCTCTTTGTTGATAGGTATTTGTTGTCCACAAGGTTCTAAGCAAGGATCCGGGACCAGGCCTCTCTTTCTTGTAAAAAGAACACAATAACTTTTCTTAGGATTGATTTTAAATCCATTTTTCTCTGCCCACATTGGCACTTTGTTCAAGCCATGCTGTACCTGTCTCTCGCACACTGCGAGGTTACAGGATTTGAAAGCTATTTGTATGTCGTCCACGTAGACAGAATAACAGATGGCCGGTGGTAATGAAGCACGAAGCGTGTTCATCTTCACGATAAAGAGCGCGCAGCTGAGCACGCTTCCCTGGGGTACACCATGCAGTTTCTTATGTATAAGAACGTGACAGTAGATTGCCGACTTTTACCCGGAAGGTACGATTGGATAAATAGCTTTCTATTAGGTTAAGCATATTACCATGGTTGCCCATTTCTGACAAGCCTCTCAAGATTCCGTAATGCCACGTTGTGTCGTACGTCTTCTCCATATCGAGGAATATGGATAAGAAGGACTGTTTGTGTACAAGTGCGTCACGGATATTTCCTTCAATACGTACAAGAAGATCAGTTGTGGAGCGCCCTTCTCTGAAGCCACATTGACAGGAATCAAGCATTTTGCTCAGTTCAAGGAAATGAATGAGTCGCCGATGAATCATTTTTTCATACACGATGCAAAGGCAACTTGTAAGTGATAATGGGCGGTAACTTGCCACTAAGGAAGGGTCTTTGCCTTGTTTCAAAACAGGGACCAAAATGGCTTCTTTCCATGCAGTTGGAAAGTATCCTACAGCCCAAATGGTGTTGAAAATTGCGAGAAGTGTAACTTGGGAGTCATTCTGTAAGTTTTTGATCATTTCATACATGATTCTGTCAGATCCCGGTGCAGAGCTCTTGCATGCGCTCAGGGCAGCTCTCCACTCGGCAATACTAAAATGACAGTTGTACAGTTCATTCTGTCGACATTTTCTTATGAGTGGCTTACATTCTTCTATTTGTTCATATTTGAGAAAAGATTGCGAATAATGGGTTGAACGTGACACGCTCTCAATGTGCTCCCCAAGTGGGGCTGCCTGGTCTTGCAGTGTATCGCCCTGTGTATTTACCAAAGGGAGTGAATATGTTTGTCACCCTCTTATCCCATTTACCCTGTTCCAAACTTTGTCCTCTTTTGTAAACGAGTTGCTACTCGATAAAAACTTCTGCCAACTTTCTCTTCTTGCCTGTAGGCGGGTTCTCCTGCCTTGGGACTTTACTTTTTTTTAATGTAGATAAGGGTATCTGCAGTGGGAGAAGCGCGTAGCAACCCCCACGATTTGTTACGTTTCTTATGAGTGAGACTACATTCGTCGTTCCACTACGGGACACGCCGTGTGCATGCCAAGCCACTTACTTCAGATAAGCTTTTAGATGCGGCATCTATAATGAAGGCTGTAAAATACTGCACAGCAGCATCAATTGCTAAAGAAGACATGGCATCCCATGACATACTGGTCAGAGTTCGGAATTTCTCCCAGTCGGCTGTATCAGTCTTCCACTTAAGAGCCTGTGATGGATATTCGTTTTATTTATATGTTCTTAGCAGTATGGGGAAGTGGTCGCTCCCGTAAGAATTGTTCGTAACTTCCATTCGAGTTCACGCAGTATAGACGGGGAAACTACGCTGAGATCAATTGAAGAAGAGGTTCTGTTTGCAAGACGGTAATGTGTGGGTACCTTCTTATTCAGAAGGCACGCACCAGAAGAAAAAGGAACTGTTCAACAAGACGACCTCGCGCACCTATACGAGAGTCGCCCCCCAGGCAGCTGTGCGCATTGAAATCGCCAAGAACATAAGGTTCTGGCAATTCATCTATAAAGGACTGAAATTCATGTTTGTTTAATTTGTAATGTGAGGGTATTTAAAGCGAGCAAATGGCGATGAGTTTGTTTAAGAGAACAGCTCGAACCGCCATTGCTTCAAGAGGCGTTTGTAGGTGTAAAAGTTGACAGGCAATGCTTTTATGGATAACGATGGCAAAACCGCCCGATGATACGACAGCACCATCGCGATCTTTGCGAAACGTTATATACTGTCATAGAAAGTTTGTATGTTTTGATTTTAGGTGTGTTTGCTGTAAACACAGCACTTTTGGATGGTGTTCGTGGATGAGTTCTTGCACATTATCAAGGTTTCTAAGAAGACCTCTGACTTTCCACTGAATAATTTGTGTATCCATATTGGAAATAAATAGGTGCTGTGTGTACAGAAACGGAAGTAGTAATTACAGAGATTACAGAGATTAGATTACAGAGCTCTTTCGACGCCCTGTAACGGGGGTTTTGCCCTTTCTGGAACGTTCGAGGGAGCCTCGCTGCTCCTTAGGCCCTTGGTGTTCCGTTAGGACAGGTGTAGTGTCCATTGCCTCTTGTGAGGCGCCGGACACGCACTCTTGCGAGCGAGAAGTTTTCCGAGGGAGTCCTGCCTCGGAAGGCAAGACCCCTGCGCCCACCAGCCCGGAGGTCGATGGGGCTGCCTGAGGGATTTGGCTGCGCCGGCTGTTGCCAGCGCCGGAAGGGGCCAGGGAGGTTGGGGCAGCCTTGGCTGTGCCCACCTTCGGGGTCGATGGTCCCTTCTGCTGGGTTGGCGAAGCAGCGCTAGCTGCAACCACCGCGGGGGCAGATGGCGTAACTTCCGACTCACTGCTTGTGGGTCGGACAGCCGCCGGAGGTCGTTGTAATGCTGCCCCCTGACGCGCCACTTCGGCAAAGCTGTTCTTTGGCATGTATGCTATCCGCCTGCGTGCCTCTTTGAACGATATGTTTTTCTTAACTTTGATTGAGACTATTTTTCTTTTTTCCTTGATGGACAGGACCGCGACTACGCGGCGTGTTCCCCATCACATACCCTTCCCTTGGCGTAGTTCTTCACTGCCGTTCTAGAGTCACACAACACTGTAGTGCATCCGGGGTCGGAGACGGCCAAGACGATGGCCACCTCCTCCGACCGGTGCGCTTCTCGAGTCCGGATGCTCGCCGAGGTCTATTAAACGGAGAATTTCCAAATTTAGTTATGCTATTTTGTAGGTACGCCCCGAATAGCATCGAATCATGTTCAGTTGATATATTGCATTACATGGACGTTTTATTTAGTCATTTAGTCTCTGCTTATTTGTTTATCTTGTTTACTTATACTGCATTTTATTGTAGTGCTATAGTAGGAGTGGGGAAGAGTAGCGAATTAAAGTAGTAAATGAGGTAAACACAAGAAAGTCAGTGCAGAGATAAAACAAATTAGTCACCGTAAAGCAATCGTCTTTTTGTACTCATCTACGGAGATCAAGAAAGCTTGCGTTCACTTGACTCCTTCTCCCTTCCCTTAGAGCTCCACGAAGTAGAAACGAATTACTTCGAAAGGGACGCTTGAATATTCAGGGTTCGTCATAACGTTTGCCGATTGCTTGGGTTTGAGTTTGTTCACCTGGCTGAGGTGGCATGTGCGGATGTAACGGCTGATGTCGATTTTCATGCACGGTCATGCGAATGTCATGAGCAAATTCTTGTAAGTGCGCCAAAGGCCATCATGTCCGCCCGATCCAGGTGTGTCGTGGTTAAGATGAAGAATCCTTGGAACGATTGTTGGTATGGTATGGTTAGAAGAACTTTATTTAAGTCCTGAGGTATCCGACTGGAACTGATGCGGGCCGCTCCCACGTCGGGACAGAGAGGCCGAGCCCCTCTGCCATCACACGGGCCCTCTGGACAGCCCTGAGTTGGTCCGCCAGCACTTCACTGGGCAGCATCCGCTCCCACCACTGTTCACCTCGAGAACCATCACCGGCCAACACCAAGCCGCGCCTAAGCATATGTTCTAAATCGAGCAGACCCCCACACTTACTACAATAGACTGAAACGCCGCAGTCTGGCTTAATTTTATTCGTGATGACCGGGTTAGGGTACGTTCGTGTCTGCAGAAGCCTTAATGTAACCGCCTGTGGCCTATTTAATTTAGAATGTGGCGGGGGGGAATGCCCTGCGCCCTAAGTAATAGTGCTTGGTGATCTCGGTGTAGGTTAACAGTTGGTCCCTGTACTCAGGTGCGGGAGATCCAGCCCCTTCAGGGAGTACATGGCACACTAATCCTCGTGCCCCCCTCTGCGCCACCTTGTTGAGGTTATGCGGGGCTCCCTCCACTGTCCCCATGTGCGCTGGAAACCAAGTAACTGATGCGAAGTGATCTCTACCCTGCAGCAGTCTGTTAGCCGGTTCCGCAACAAGCCTAACTTCTTAGGTTTGAAGATGAACAACTCCGACTTTTTAGAGGAGCACTTGAGCCCCATGAGACCGAAATACTCCTCCGTAAGTGTTACCACATTCTGCAGCCTAGCCTCAAGCTCACCATCACTACCACCGACAATCCATGTAGTGACGTCATCCGCGTAGATAGAATAGACAATACCCTGGACAGTGTCCAGTGTATTAGCCAACTTCTACATCGCCAGATTGAATAACATAGGTGAGAGTACGGATCCCTGCGGAGTACCACAGGAACCCAACTTACCATAGTTGATGGTACGTGATACTTTCCGTTGATAAACTGGAGAGTTTCCGTACCTTCCCATTCTTTAATATGATTGATTGCCTCTGGATTCTACCTAAAGGTTCTGCCGACTACAAAGTCCCACATATTGGAAAGGAACGAACTGTAGCGAGCAATGAACTGAACTTGCTGAAAGAAAATTGAGTCATTCCCTATATTTTGCAGCTTCTATGCAGTCAGTTCGAGAAGAGTTACAGACTTCGACGTAGTATACTAGTTTAAGATAAATAGAATCTCGCGGTCCGAGCCCAACGGGCAATGCAACGCAGCATTGCCAATGCAAAGTTGTTGCTAAAACCACTAGCAACTGCACAACGAAACAGCACCATTAGCGTTACGAGGAACGAGGCTTATGCGGACACACCACAGAAGTGTCGTGCCCACAGAGTGGCGAGGACCCCATCATTTCGTTGCAAAATGACCACGTGGCACACACTGAATGTGGTGACTGCTATCAAAAACGACTAATGAAAAAAAAACTTAACGTGTTTCTGTTGTTGCATACCAGCTTTTTTGCTCGCGATCTTATTACCCGAAGTGGCACGTAGTGGATCTCTGCGACGCCATGCACAATATTCCCCGAGATTGTCAACTAAGCTTCGGAGTGCCCCACTTGTTTCTTTGTGCTCTGTTGCTCTGTTTTGACGCCTGCATTACTACATTAGGGCGTCCAGTGCCTTAAAGCACCTACACCACCTGGCGTCCGTCATGCTGATAGAACGATTATGGAAGAAAGCACTATATAACAACGGTTAAATGCCACTTTTGAGTTATGCTACCCTAAAAAAATCGCACGGTATATTCATAAAACGTTGTCTCTATAGATACTTACGCTCGGGCCACGCGCGGCACTTACGGTGACGTAGGAGCCTGGCTGCATACGTGTTTTGTACGTCACGGGTTTTGGCCGTGGCAATCCAGCGTCGAGCTGCATTGCATCAATGCTAATCGCAATAACCGCCGAATTCTTTGGAAGTTGGGTTTCATAAAATTGGTTTATTTTGTTCTAGTCATCGGTGGTGTCCCATGCACTATGGGAATCGACGTAAGCGAAGCTGCTCTGTGCTGTTTGCTTTGATTGGCGATAATTAGCGGTCTTGCTGGAGGCGAATGTGCAATTCGTTCTGAGTTTAGCCAAAATACGAGAGTGGTGAGTTGATGTTAAACGTTACCTGCGTGCACCACTGCTGCTTTGCCTGCACAATCAACATAACACACAGGGAGAAGTGCACGCTTGTGGCGTTGTTGTGCGTGAGAAGGTTGAGCATGTTCATTGCGTCACGTGGCACATCGCATCGTGGTAGAAGTGTTAAGCTTCATTTGAACTATGGAGGTCTACGTAATTCATTTGTTTGTAAAATTGTATGTGTACGTTGTATAGGTACATTCGCGGTATGCTTCACGTTTCGTTGCTCAGCGATCGAAGCCGCTCCTGTTCCGCGCGACGCTTCTTTCAGGGCCGGGTGTTCTCGACGCTGAGTGCACAATTTGGAGCCATTTTGCTGGCGCGTGTGTACGTGCTCATTGCACATACATGACCAGCACGCTCATGAGACGCCAGCTCCAAGCGCGCTCTTCAGGCTGTGGAAGATTGTAATGCTTACGCTGTCACAGCCGAGCACCTGCATTTTTCTCGCATGGGAAAGCAAGCGCACCACGTGCCAATCGCACAAACCACGCATCCCAGCACGACTTCACCTTGCTGTGGACCTACTTGCGGAGGAGCTACCAGCGACCCCAGCAGCCATCTTCTGCGACTCCAAGGCGACGCTGCTCTGCCTGCACAACCCTGACAGGGCTAGCCTTGGGGTTGCGCTGCTCTCTTCAAGATTGACAGCCCTTCAGGACGCCGGATGCTCACTATCTCTGCATTGGCTACCGGCACACGTGGGGATCTCGGCCAGTGAAGAGGCGGACACTCTTGCAAAAAGGGCCCACCGCTCAAGCGTCCCCCTCAGCCTTGCTGTAACGGCCACAGACTTCTCGAGACACAGGCGGCGCCGGCACCTCGACGGCCTCTTCCACAGCACGACCTCCTACGAAGGGATGCCTCGTTGCTGCTCCGACTGCGAATTGGCTGCTCCTGGACGGCAACCCGTTGGCACCACCTTGGGAAAGCCACCTCGCCAGCCTGTGCCTCTTGTGCTGAACCAAAGACTCTGGAGCACCTCCTGCTGGCCTGCCCTGCTCACCTGCCGCACTGCGGCCGACTTCTGCTAGAGTTCCACCGCCTGGGGCTCCCATGTTCACGACAGGAAGATACCCTCTTCCCCTGTCGTAATCAGCTACCGGATTTACTAAGTGTCGTCGAGTACCTCGACTCGTCGGGGCTCTCGGCGAGACTATAGGAAATTTCTACAAAGACAGATGGCCTAACGGCCATCCCACCACCTCGGGCTTCCTGATCCGCCCCTACTTCACTTCTACTGGGCCACCTCCTATACGGTCTACCTCCAGCCTACTCCTGCGGTCGAACCCACTGGGCCCTCCCTGCCTGCCTGCTCTGATGTTGCTGGGACGACGCTCTACCTTTCTCCCTCCTACCCTCTCTTTCTTTTAAGCCCAACTCCCCTGCCCTGCTGGCGCTGAGCCATGCTCCCGCGTGGGTTGCAGAAGATAGTGCTAGCCTTTCCTCCTCTCCCACAAGAACCACTTCTCTCTCCCGGCCCGTGGCTGCGTCGGCTGGGATGGATGGGTGGATGCTATGAGTGCCCCCTTCAGAGCGAGGCGGTGGGTGGCGCCACCAAGCTCTTTTTATTTTCTTGCCTCATGTCCTACACGCGTTAAAAAAATAAAAGGAAAAAGAACCCACGGTGAATTCCCATAACCAAACTTTCTGAAGCCCTAATGTGAACTTCATTTTTGGGCGCCTCCGTTGTTTATCATTTCCCTACTTTTCTTCCACCAATCTTCCAATCGCGTCATACTAACCTCTATTGCGCACGTGTTTCTAAGAAACGCAGCGGCACAAGCGGCAAAACCGTTGCAGCAATAACGCCCGGAAACTCGGGAGAAGAGGCAAAAAAAGCTCCGCTCTAAAAAGCCTATGATGGGTAAACTGCCTTGCAAATTTATTGTAGCTTAACAGACTTTACACCACTCTCTCCCTGCTTCGACTGGACACGCGCTAAAAAGAAAAAAAAAGATGAAACCGTTCAACAGTAAGTTGAGTTCGATTCCACTTTTGACTGTTGCTGTATTCATCAAAAGTGCTCAAGTCCGGGACTAAGAAATTTATTAGTTTAGTTACGTGGCTATCTGTAGGCTGTGTATAGCTGTCACGACAGTTCCAGCCGTAGCACTCCAGCGTATTCATGCGACCAGTTTTTTTTGCTTACATACATGCATGCATACACACATACATACATACATACATACATACATGCATACATACATACATACATACATACATACATACATACATACATACATACATACATACATACATACATACATACATACATACATACATACATACATACGCACATTTTCCTACTTCGACCTTATTAGTTCTAGCACATTAAAAAAGAAACACACAGATCCAGAGCAATCTAAGAATTTAAACGTTGAGAAGGTTCTTTGACTAAGCGAGGTAGCAGCAATAGCCGAAGACACTGGCACAGCTTCACGGCCTTGCGCAGCATTGCGCGTACGAAAGCGATGGACGAAGCTTGTCGAGTGAGGAACATTGACGATAGGCGCGCCCGCATCACAGGTACGGCACCTATCTGGGTAAATATCAGGCTTCACACCCATTCTGGCGGATTTGTCAGGTATGGTAACGCATTCAGGTCTACAATACCCGGTGCCGAAATTGCCTGTGCAGGCACGTGCCCAGTCACCCATGCCGCCTACTAGGCCAGGGAACCGCCAGAAGCGAGTTGTCAGCTCGGGCACGTACCAAGTGCTTCCCCTGTTTTATACATGCCCACGTTCATATACAGCGTGGAAATGGTGACGAAGGTGACAGGGCGCGGGGAAGAGGCAAGTAAATTTGGCATTCTCGTCATGCGGAGCACATTCATACAAAGCACAAAAGGAATTGATAGCTCAGAGAAATCCATTACTGTAAACAATCATATACGATTGGTTCGCTCAACAATCCACAACTGAAGTATCCCTTCAGGGTGTCAAAAAATGTTAGTATTGACTTCGATTAAGGTTCTCGGCGTTTAATCGCAATTTCGAGGCATCATATTCAGCGTGTCAAAAACAGCAACTCGGGCTTAGTTGGGTTAAAATAAATGTCCCATTAAGCATGTTCTTTTAAGGGCTCTCGTATTTGGAACTATGTTCAATAGCGATTTCTCGCACGTGAACTTCGACTCCTCAAGCACCGTCCACACTGGTAGAGCTCGTTTTTGTCGCGCAACGTTGCGTGCGATGAAACGTTCATTGCTTCACTCTTACTCTTTCCAGATGAACCGCGAGGTTTGTTCCGAATTGATGGCTAGTGTAAGGGTATTCGGTGTATACGTGTACCCCATAAAAATAATCCGGATTTCGCAAGCTGTAGAAATCGTCAAGCTCGCCGTTCATATAAAGGGACATTGCACTTGCGCGTAAATAAGGACACGGACAGGAACGTGAAAAAAGACACACCGAGCGCTGGTGTTCGGTGTGTCTCTTTCGTGTTCCTGTCCGTGTCCTTTTTTATACGCTATTGCAATGTCCATTCATACGAATAACCACCAACTAAGCCAGCTCGCTGCCGTAAGCGCCTTTCATGAGCCAGTAATGTCTGCTTGCTGCGCTGTGATGTTATACAAAGGACAAAAACGAGACGAACACGCATGTGCGCACATTTGTGTTCGTCTCTTTATTTGTCCCACGTATAACAGTACAGCGCAGCAAGCAGAACGATTCCATACAAAGTCTCTGAGTGAGATGCCAGAGTTGAGATGCCATACCAAAGCAGATGAGTTGATGTGCATTGCTGGAGTAGCAAAGCCCACAAAACCCACAAAAATGTTTGTGAAGCTCTAAGCCGCAGTCGGCCCTGGTGGGTACGCCCTACTAATAATACCTAACTAAAAGTGGGGCGGGACATTGCTACACAGAGCTACAGACGCGCGGTAAAACAGGAAAGCGCCTATTTTGACGGCGCTTTGTTTATTCAGGCATTGCGACTCGGCGACGGCGCGACCAACTTGCTAGAACCCAGTCGCGGAGAGCCCAAGACGTTGCGGCGGTGGCTGAGCGACGGAATTCGCTGCGTCGCTCACCGAAAATCCCGCCATGTGAAACAGCTTAAAGACGTCTACTGCGGCCGCTATTCGCGTGGCCAGCACCGTAGTAGACGCCGCGCTTGTCTCCATTCTGTACGGAGCGGCGGGCCAAGAGGACAACGAGGCACCCTAGCAGCCGCCGGAGAAGAACGTCCTTCCTCCCTCGCCTGGCTTCCCTGCCTCGCACGCGACAGGCAAGGGCTTGCTTGCTTCCGTCCACGGTTCCTCGTTCGAGAACGCGATATCGAACCGCGTTTGCCCTCTTTCATCTAAAGAGGGATAAATAAAGCTTTTCATCATCATAATCGCCGGCTCACTCTGACACGCTTGCACTCTAACTCATCGCCCTCGGCCTTTACACATAACATCGCGGCGACGGCGACACCGACGGAAGCATTGCACCAGGAGTGTCCATACAGTTGCTATCGCAATAAATATTTCACGGGGCATCTCCTGTGGGAGCTATCTCAATGATGCGTAAGCATTTGTCACTAATCATGTCGTGTTTCGTCGTAGTATGGCGTTCCGTCGTAGAAACATCATCATCATCATCATCATCATCATCATCATCATCATCATATTGATCATCATCATCATCATCAGCCTGGTTAAGCCAACTGCAGGGCAAAGGCCTCTCCCATACTTCTCCAACTACCCCGTTCATGTACAAATTGTGGCCATGTCGTCCCTGCAAACTTCTCAATCTCCTCAGCCCACCTAACTTTTGGCCGCCTCCTGCTACGCTTGGGTGAGGGATTCCAAGGGATTCCAAGGGATTGGATTACAAGGAATCTAATCCGTAACCCTTGATGACCGTCGGTTATCTTCCCTCCTCATTACATGTCCTGCCCACGTACGCCCATTTATTTTTCTTGATTTAAACTAAGATGTCATTAAATCGCGTTTGTTCCCTCACCCAATCTGCTCTTTTCTTACCCCTTAACGTTACACCCATCATTCCTCTTTCCATAGCTCGTTGCGTCGTCCTCAATTTCAGCAGAACCCTTTTCGTAAGCCTCCAGGTTTCTGCTCCGTAGGTGAGTACTCGTAAGACACAGCTGTTATACACTTTTCTATTGAGGGATATTGGCAACCTGCTTTTTCCTGATCTGAGAATTCCTGCCAAACGCACCCCAGCCCATTCTTATATTCTTCTGATTATTTCAGTTTCATGATCCGTCTCATGTCGTAGAAACATAACTACGTAATGAAATCCGATTCGAGCCGTTTCGCGGCCGAGCAAGTATAGGGTCTGAGCACCCGCCAGGTGGCGTAGCGATGTCCACTTCCACTTCACCTCAAAGGTAGAGAGTTTATCATACATCCACCTGATTGCGTCCTGTCGTACCACTTCCACAGAGACGTCGATGCGGCGCCGGTTATGTGCCACTGGTTACGGCCTCCCCACCGCGCGTTTCAAGCCGTCGCCCCGCTTTTGTAGTAAGGTGGCTTCCTTTGTCCTTTGTTTTGTTTATATTGATTTTTCTGTTTGTTTCGTTATCAACATTGTTAGGAAGACGTTTGTCAAAAGGGGTGGGCGTATTTTGAACATGTAGCATAGGATAAGAACCGTGGCACCCGTTTACCACGCAGCCACCCGGTTGTTTGTTGCACCTGTCTTTTCCAGAAGAGCACGTGCAATACTTCCAGCGCGTAATATTCCAAAACGCAATCGCAACACCTTCTGCACAAAGCACAGAATTTGTGGCTCACTTGTATCAATCCACAAACGTTTCATGTGGCGCGGCTCGAGCATTGTGACGCGCATTAGTGATTGTTTTGGGAAGGCTGTTTACCTCTGTGTATATGCACAATGCACGCGCCTGGGTCAGTTCTCGGAGTCCAGTTTTACTTGACTTGTTGCTTGTCATGGTTAAAACATTCCTTTTTTGGTTTGTGTTTCCTATGTGTGTACCCGTGGTTGTGTCTTTATGAAGTGTGTGATCCATGCTTTCTTTCTGTGCAATTCCCAATGTACACAAGAAAAATCAAACTTTTTTTTTTTTGCATGCAGCCTGTGGTTCTTGTTTGCAATAGAGAAAAGCTGCTCAAAAATGGCAGAAAAATTTGTAATAAGACAGCTGTAATCGTATTGCTCTTTAAATGTGCATGAGCTAAACTAGCTTTGCTCAGGTTTTTGGAGAAGCTTGTCGGTTTCGCCACATTAAAAGTTGCGATCCGCGAGTTTATTACGTCTGTATGCAGGGCATACTTCAAAATGAAATTTAGAGCTCTTGTGCTGCACTATAGACGACGTAGTTGAACATTTTACAACCAAAGATGAACCAGTATCGAAAGCACTGCTATCAAAACCGACACCAGAAAAGAGTTAAATTACGCCTCCAAAATCTCGATAGACAAATTTAGTAGTCTGACCAGCCGCTCGGGGCGCGGGCGGCATTGCAGTAGTTCGGCTGCAGGGCCATACGGCAGTGTCCGCTCTTTACCCGTATTTTTCCCTATGGCGCGCTGCTTTGTTTTGTATACTTGCGAGGACCACCTCCAAAGAATCGTGAAACGGCGAAGTGCGGTTGTCATACGAAAATGTCAACTGAGACCAGCGTCAGATGACGTATTAGAGGCGAGTAGCAGCAATGTTCACTCATGTTGACTGACGGGATGTTCGAATGATGACGCTGCTTCGTGGGATATCGGCACTTACCGATGCGTGCGGTAGTACGGGAAGCAATTGACGAGTGTCACGTTTGGTAGACCTCGTACGTAGGCGTGCTCGATGACGCTGCCTCCTTTCGATGCGAACCATGTTCAGCCGTGATCAAGGGTACTCCGGCGGAGGCTGAGTATGGCACGACCTCGCGGGCCCCTATTCTGAAAGCCGTTTGCGATGGGGACAAAGTTAGCTGACTGCTGATAGCTTCGTGGGGGCTTTGTTCTCACGGCTTCGTTCGCATTGAACCGAGAGGCAGACCGAAGTTCAATTCTCACGCAGCTGCTGGATACTAACTTGAAAGCGATCGTCTTATGTGACAAATGGACGGGTTTCCCAATTAGGCGGCATAGAAATGCTTACAGATTTAAAAAGGCTTTTACTGTGTTCTTCGTGAAACATCCCAGAAATATAAGCACTTTCAACAAAACAAAAAATGATGTAATTATCCTTAGATTGTAAGCAAATTAAATTTTGTGATCTCCATAATGGGAAATATGCTTTTCCACGTACAGAACACTTTCAGCGAAGAAACACATGTGCATTGTGGCGACAGAGAATAGTCCCACATGCATAAGCAAAGAAAAGAAGAAAGGAAAGACAGAAAGTTAGAAAAATACAGGGACATAACCATGTCACACTCTTTAAGCTCGCTCATCTTTTTATTGACATCATGATAAACACAATTTTCCTACAGGCAATAAAGTATGTCTATACGTGTCTTACATGCATTCGTGATGTTCACTTTACCGAAATATTCCTCAGTGATATTTGCGTTTATGAAACTAAGAAGCCTTGTGTCTTGTTGAAAGCGAGTGTTCCGACAAGCATTAATGGCCAAGAGCTCACGTACTGCGTACTATGATGCGCAGTTTCTCGATATTCCTAAAAATTAGGGTACATAATCAGTGAATACATCCAGTACTGACTTACAAAGATCAAACAGTGAAGAATAACGGAGAGACTTGACAAATGTGCAAGGTCTTCGGACTGATCGAAACTGTGGAAAATTGTTGGTCTGATATTACGAGATAGGAAGAGGGTACAAGAGATTAGCTAAGAATGAACGTAATGGAGAGAGAGAGAGATAAAGGATACGAAAGGTAGGGATGTCAACTTATGGATGCGGGGTTTGCTACTCTTTGGCGGGGCGAAAAGGCTAACAGATGAAAAAAATATATGAATGTGGACACTCAGGATGTTGGATCCGGAGCTGTTCGCCGGAAATTCGACCAGTCACTTAGGTCTGTCGACGTCACGCACTGAAGCAATGAACGTGCCAATTTTTGAACTTGTCACGTGTGTGACCATAGTTCGAGAAGTTACCATTGAAAATTATCTGGAGCCGCGGCGATTTAAAGAGGTAAGGAACAAAACGAGCTCGTGATTACAGCTGGTACAGACTGATATTCCCGGTGACAGTCAGAAGAAGGAGCAGAATTAGGCAGATCGTGTAATGCAAAAAGTAGATACCTGGTGGTCTATCGGAATAATTTAATGCGTGCAAAAGGAAGTTAAACGTACTCAGGAGAGACGCAGGATTTATGGTGCAAATATGTAGTTGAATATGAAGAAGGCTGAAGCACGAAAGGGTCAGCACTCGTAATAAAGAGCGCGGTAGCGTAGCTACCAGACAAAAAATAAAATGACCTATACGGGCAGTCATGAGCAAGAGTAACGGAGCCGTGCGAGCGCGTGCCGGAAATCTTGCCAGCGCCACCTGGTGCTACGCCTCTCCAGCGCGTGTGACGTCAATTCCGGTGTAGGGTGCCTGTGCGTTCCTACATTATTCGTCGAAATGGCATCGGCACATGTGTACTACACTGGAATTTACGTCTGAAAGAGCTTTACAAGCGATTTACGTTCAATCGACACAGCGCTCAATGCTGGGTGACGGCTGACAATTAAATACAAGCGACAAGAAAAAAAAAACTAAGCACGCACGCATGCATGCACGCCCGCCGACGCACGTTGATGCAGGCGGTAAGGCAAAAAAAAGTAAGCACACATATACATAAACATATATATATCGCCTAAAGGTTGGGTTAAAGACTGACGAAGCGGGCCTAATAGCAGTTCTTTGTTTCCCCTACGGACGAACAAATGACATTGCTAGACATTTCAAGAGTAATAAAACTTCTATATATTGTCGTTTCCCGTAACTGAAGTCTGGCACAGCCTGGTGGCAGTTAAAGATATGAAATATATTATTCAGACTATGAACAGAGGTGTCTATATCTTGCACAATTGAACCTCATTTGCAGAGTGAGGCAGTCATGCACATGCCGGTTGCGTCCAGCATAGACGTGTAACATAATTATTCTGCGCAGCATCCACGACACCTGGTGGCCTTCAGTGATCCAAAGCCCTCACGTGCGACGCAGAAACCAAGCGACTAGTATTTCAAGCACCAGAACGAGACAGCTTGCTGCTTGTAAAACCACCTGCAGCACGAAGAGGCCACTGACATCGAACTGATTGTCTGCGTGTCCGTAGTCATGCTGTTCGTCATCCCGATCAAGTAGGCCCCTCTCTTGAGCGGCAAGAAAGAATATTTTCAGTGGCTCATACAGTTCGTGGTACTTCAGCATTAAGAATCCCCGTTGCTCCATCCTGAAGGGTTCAAGAAATGCTCGAGCACTTGGACATTTCTTGGGGAAAGTGCTGGGATGGTTCAAACTGCTCAAACAGACCCGGTCACGTCTCAACGCACACTGCAAACAAGCAGAAATGTTTTCCTTTGCAAGTGCTACACTGCCTTCCTTTGCAAAAGCAACTTGAAGTTTGTTCATCAGTGGAAATGGGTTCGGATAGTACACTCTCCCTTCACTTAGTAGATCTATGTGTTTCCCCGTGCCCCGAAGAACGCAAGGGGCGACTTCGTTTCTGTCAAGGGCATCTTCGAGTTTCTGCAACGTGTCGATGCGACCGGGAGGGCGTGTCAGCGTTAAGATAGATGTCAGCTCACTACGAAAATACGCGGAAAGCGGGAGCATCGCCAGAAGCCACAGACCGAGAAGTGCCTTGCGAGGGACAGCTGCGGGACAAGCGACGTTTGGCTGGACAGCCGAGGTTCCCAGCACTGCCGCCAGAAGGAACATCACCGCATCCGAGAAGCGGCGAAGAGCAGACCAACCTTTATCACCAGCTACTACCGAGATGAGCGCCACGACTGCAAGAAGGAAAAGTGCGGGCACCACGAGCTTCCAAGACTCACCGGCGGCTTCTAAGAGCGTAATTGCACGGTGGCAATCCAATCGAGAATAGAAAGTATCATGACTGAGTAAGAATAACGGGATATCGTAAAGAGCAACGAAGTCGGCGCGTAATTCCTGATGTAAGAGCACTGCTATGCTCCAACTGTTAGATACTGCCCTTCCTTCGAAGTTGTAGTTTAGGCCAAGTCGTTTGACTGTAACATTTATTGCAGACAATAGCATAAAAATTTTTTTAACTTTCTTGTCGTCACAGGAATTTTGAACACCAATATAAGATACCTCATTGAAGCAAGAAACTGTCAGTTGTTTTCCATTGAGGAGGTTTACGTTCGAACCGGTTGGTATTCGTAGCTTAGCCAACATTTTCTCAGACAAAGGGTTGTGGTCTGTAGAAAGATCACGCGGCCAGAAAATACTTTTTATGACGGTTGAGTTCATTCCGAGAACACCAACTGCAAAGGGCATGCTGCGATTCCACAACGAGCTCGTAATTACAGGGTTAATTTCTGAGTGGTGCCGAACAAACAGCCACGTGTAACGCCACTTTGCAAAATTCCGAATTTTCCACATAGTCTCGAAAGGTTCGCCAGGATCTGCAGCGACAAATACCGGTTTCCTGGATCGCATGACGTGTCTCGGATAATGTGGTATGAATGATTTCTTTCGAACGCGCCACGTCATTATCGGTCCGCCGAGGAGCCGCGCGAATGATGTGTGCGCTTCGTTCCACGGTTTCTCACAGGACACCAGGATGACGTCGGTCATTTTCGTGGACAGCGACGGAACGCTTGCTGGCTCGTCGTCTTCTGGCGTGGACTGAAAGGCACTCACCCCACTGTGATGGGTTAATGTCAGTCCAAAAAAAATAGATGTAATGAGACCCCACTCTGGCGAAGGCATGTCACTGCTGTAGATCCTGTAAGAAAATTAAGCAGCTTATGTAATGTTGCCGGTCGAACGAACGCAGAGATTGGATGCGTGACAATACCCACGGAATTACACACTTTACTACTACTTACCTTAGATGTTCTTAGCGGATCGCACTTAACGCTGTGACCACGGACAATGTAAGTTAGCTCTAAGTACCTGAAAAATATCGTAAGGGGAGGAAATTAGTGTCCGCATGTGTCGGATTCAAAGCAAGGCTTCGTGCGTTGTTTTATCTGTCATTTCACAGTACTTGAAGTGCAGTGGTTTGAGGGACCGCTTACAGTGTGACCCTGTGCGTCCTCCTGCATGCACTCTTTGCTCATTCTCTTCCTCTTTTCCTCTTTCTATTCCCCTTTTCTCTTACCCCCTGTTTGGGGTAGGAAACCGAACGCTCGTCTGGTGGACCTTCCTGCCTTTCCTCTTCTTACTCTCTCTCTCTCTTTCCACAGAACTTTGCCGAGCATTCAAGATGTCGCCTGCGTCAATTGGGCCTCCTTCGACTAAGCATATGAAGGAGGACGGACCTTCGTTGTAGGATTACTAGTTCGAGTTCCTTTACACTGAGTTTCGCAAGGCAAATGGCTTTCAGTCGTGCAACTAATTTCCTGCCCGCTCACACAATCTCATCAATAACTAATCCCTCTCAAGTCATGCACTCACACTCCACAGGAACGAAGCTGTTCCAGCAATTTGTTTTATCTCGATCTGTGGACGACTGGAGCTCTGTGCCTAGCGATAATTAATTAAATTAGGGGTTTCAACGTGTCGAAACCACGCTACGAATACGAGACACGCCGTAGTGGGCGACTTCGAAAATTTGGACCACCTGGGGATCTTTAACGTGAGCCTAAATCTCAGTACACGGGTGTTTTCGCATTTTGCCTCCATCGAAATGCGGTCGCCGTTGCCGGGATTCGACCCCGGGACCTCGGGCTGAGCACCCCAACATTACAGCCACTAAGCAACCATGGCGGGTTGCCATGCGGTTCTGCAAACTGTGATACCGTTGAGGCTTTGCTACCTACGCCGAAACCCTCCACTGCTTGTGTAACAATTCCTAGCTGCAGCACTTATGAATAATTAATTAATTTATGAATTAATGAAACTGATATTGAATAACTAAGAATAATTGAATTGTGCTACAAAATTATTGAAGAATTCTGATCCTACCAATAGGCTACTATCAGCGGGTTTCCCTAAAAAGATTAAGATACAGAAGTGGTGAAAGAGAAACCCTCTGTCTGACTGTATAGTTCACTGTTCAATGAAGCTAAACTCAAATGAAACTTGTTTTCCAGGCTGTCTCAACTACCATGCACCAAGATTTACACAGATGCAAGTGCCACGTATCTGGACAGAACCAAGGTAATTTTATTTGCCGGCTCTTGCAGATGCTCGTACTTTTTTTTTTGCATTCTACATAAAAATGTATTTAGCCCCAATTTACTAATCAACTTCTCAAATATTCTAATTAGATGAAAAGTGTAAGCTAGACAATTGTTCAGCAACATGAAAAACTCGCGATGCATCTTTCTGTGCCTCCATACGTGCTACATAAAAGTGTTCCCCACAGTATATATAGGTAGGGTTCTTCTTAAGGGGAGAGAGGGTAAGGTGGGTGGTTGCGGCAACGAGCCAAGGTGCATTAGCGGCAAGGGTGTGGAATCGAGAATAAAGGAGTGCTGCGCACAAGGCCGGTGACACGGTCGTCTGTCAGACACATGTCAACGGCCGTGTGTCAGCCGGCGTGTCAACGGCGTGAACAGCACCTCTCTATTACCTGTTTCGCTGGTGGTCGCGGGCCATTTTGTGACTGAAAGAGATAATAGAAAAAGTGACAGAAACTGGTGCTCGTGAAAAAAAAAAATAGAAGAGAAAATACTGAAATGCACTAAAGATAGAAATAAATAAATAAATAAACAAAACGAAGGAAAACGGAAAGAAAGAAAAAAATACAGCGAGAAACACTAAGTGACCAAACTAAGTGTTGTAATACTGTGGCGAAGAAAGCATATGTCGCGTTGAAAAATACAAACCCACTTGTCGAAACCTTGGCTCCCGCTTTCGCCAAGTTCTCGTTTCGCTCATCGTCTTGAATTTACATTTCCCGCGTTCCCCCTTTTTTTTCGTTGAAATTATGTCATTCCTTAGTGATTATCTGCGCTTCCTTGACAGCCACAGTGCTGAAAACACTTGTAGCCGAATTACCTAAGGAAGCAAAGTCTCAAGAGCAAGAGATGGCAGTCTGCATCCTTTACTATCAGCTGTCTCCCAAAACAGCCGAACAGGTCAAGCCGCACCTCGATGCGTCATCTTAGACTTCGCAATGTACTTGAAGGAACACCCGATGCAATCACCCGCCGTTGTGAGTCACCGGCTATACAACCTATACAACCTACGATTTGCAGATGACATTGTCCTGTTGAGAAAGGCTGGTGATAAATGACAACAAATGATTGAAGACCTAAACAGAGAGAGTATAAGATTATACCCTCTCTGTTTAGGGTTGAAGATTATTATGCGGAAGAGAAAAGTAATCTTGAATGGCCGGGCAAGAGAGCTAGAATTCATCGTTACCAGTCAGCCTCTATAGTCTGTGCAAGTGTACGCTTACGCAGGTCACTTACACACAGGGTCCGCGACAATGAAAAGAAAATTCACAGAATGCCCAAATTGAGTTGGAGCGCACAAAGCAGGAATTACCAAATTGTGACCTGCGGCCTTACCGCCATCGATGAAAAAAAACGCGTGCAGTCATGACATTCTTCTATTAGTAACATAGGGGGACATAAACTTGGAGGTTAAATTAGAAGCTTGCGTAGAAGAGCAGCGTAAAGAGTAATGGAACGAATAGCGTTTCGTGTAACGTTAAGGAATAGAAAGATACCGCTTGTAATTAGACAGCAGACGGGGGTAGCCGATATCCTAGTAACCATTAAGAGAAAATAACACGGAGCTAGACAGGTCATACGGTGCGGAGGAGGTCGCAGTTGGTGTAATAAATTTACAGACTGAGTGCCAAGGGAAAGGAAGTGCAGTTGAGGACTACAGAGAATTCGGTGTTTTTATAATGTTAGGAAACTTGTCATAACTAGGAATCAGTTAGCGCAAGATATGGTTAACTGAATATCGCTGGTAGTATGGTCTTCGTCTTGAAGTATATATAAATATACGCTGACGATGACGGAACCTGCTTTCCTATATCTATCAAGGCTTCCAACAAAAGATGCGAAAATAAAGCTTTATACCACATTTACCGCCCATTTTGTCAACATACCTTGTACTGGCATAGTGTATGAGCTTGACAACGCTGACAACTGTAGTCGTGATTTACTCCGCCGCTATTTTTGAAGTGTTCCTCAGGAGTGTTCCACGAAGAGATGTCTTTCTGCCATCTCGGCTATGTCACGCACAAAGAACTGGGTAAGCCGTTTTCTATGTCACAGCTTTCTGTTTGCAGTGAAAAACAACTACTGTTCTTGAAGGTCCTGACGACTGCGAGAAAAGTAAGGCCAGCAAAAAAGCCTGTGTTTGTGTTGTCGTTTTTATTGTTTGTCCCTTTTTGTGTCCGTTTCTTGCACGCCAGGCTTTGCATGCCCTAAGTTGCTACAATGTTGCTCTGCATTATATCTTTCTAAACTTCTGGCGACGCCCTTTGCATTAGGCGATGGCGCTATATGTCAACAGAAAGCTCCAGCCCCCGACAGAATCTCAAGAGAAGAAACCTCTTAACAGAAAACCTTTGTCATGTTGTGATAATGAAGATATACAGTTTTTAGAGAAAGCTAAATTCTTCGGTAGTGTTTGCTTTCCTAATGGCTAAATCAATTGGAATGGCTGACCTCGAATTCATAGTGAGGCGAGAGGAATGGGCGGCGGCCTGCTCCTTCTGATGGCGTTCTTGCGTGCACGCGTTTTTTATTTCTTCACCAGTTTCTCTGCGCCAAATATGAAGGACAAGGGAATCGTTCATACTTTTTTGTTATTGTATATGCTGCCGTGGCATGTTTTAAAATGAAACTGAAGTGCTTTAAGAATTGGAAAATTTGCTGTGCTTTCGAAAGTTGCAACAATACACTGAAACTCCTGAAATTGTTTACCCCGTTGTCCGTGTAGCAGCGCTGTGGTCGGCGTTTAAGTTTCCGTCGAAGCTCCGCCCCTCTCACGCATCGATTGTAGCAGTAGAGGACCGGATGAAAGGAAAACAACTGCATGTGACGTCAACGTAGGTGTCACGTGAGTTTTTCGCCAAGCTAGCCTGCTTGCGAGCAGTCGACTTCGCAATCTCTTCTTCCGGGTTTTGGTGGCCATCTTCTACGAAAAATGAATTCCTGCAACTCCTGCAATCGAGAGTAGATGTGCTCACGAAATGGCAACCGGCAGAGCAGATTGCCCAGAGATAATACTAGCCACAATCTTAAAATGGGGTGTGTGGCTTGTTGGCAATGGCACGCCCTACCACACCACGCCGTGCACTGGTCCATATGGACGCTGCACAGCTGCAAGACGACTTGTTGAATGCGGTACGACAGGCAGGGAATGGCGCCAGGGAGACAGAGCGCACTGCCCAGCCAGAAGAATTAAAGGACCTGATGGAGGCGCCACAGAGCGTTGTGGATGGAGGCTCCGCGGAACCCGCGCCACGAAAGTCACGGACCGCTAGCGTTCAAAAGAGCCCAGGCAACGTTGTCGCAGCGCCAAAAGCTGACAATGAAGTGTAAGGTGCCCTGTATTCTGCCTTTTGAACGCCGCTATTGGAAATGCCAAATAAGCCTTCAACGCACTAGACGTTACAGTTTGAGTGATATTATGAAGAAGCATTTGGAAGGACTCGGAAGCAATATTTGCTTTGTAAATTGTTTGGGCAATAACAAGCGTATGTAATGCAGTCCTGTAAAAAGGGTTGGGGGCCAGAGACCGCATTTCCTTAAGTTTTGATTGGTTGTCCGGATGATATCCTTTTGCTCTCGCAACTAGGACCGCAACTTCCTTGAGAGTGAACGGCACACCCAGTGGCACGGAAACATTTGATCACCACTTTACGTAATGAGACGCCGATCGATGGACAAGAGCCAGCCATACGTCATCGCAACCGCACGCAAGCGAAAGATGAATTTCTTATTGCCAGTTCTTCTCGTCCCGGTTTTAAGCAAGAAGATTTTTTTCCGTGTCCTTCATAAAACATACGAAAAATATACACGCTCTCAACAATGCAAAGTTTTTTTATTTACTTGTTGCCACGGTCGCAACAATTCAAAGAACGCTTCTCCATACTTTCAGAGGAGAAACACAGGTGCATTGCGGCGATAGAGAACATTCACCTATGCATAAGCAAAAAAGAAAAAAAAAACAGAACATAACCATGTCACCGTATTGAAGCTCACTAATCTTGATTTACGTCATCAGAAAAAAGAAATATCACACCCATTAATGTGCGGCTAAGCGTGTTGCTCGTGCATATGTGAAGTTTCCAATACACAACTATTAACTCGGTGTCATTCACACGGCATTGCGCATTTTTTGAAGTAATATCCCAAGATGCAAAAATGGTGTGAAACTCACCTACTGCGGAATACACGACGCTCAGTTTACCGATATTCGTGCAGATGATAATAAAAGAAACAGTGAATACATTCAGTACCAAATTAGCAGAAGAAAACATAGCAGATTAACAAAGCAGCTTGACAACAGTGTAAAGGCAGTGCTGAATAAGGGCGTGGGAAATGATAGGTGTGATATTAGGAGAGAGGAAGAAGGTACAATGGATTGTGTAGGAATGAGGGTAGCAGAGAAAAGAGGAAGGAAAGGAAAGGTAGGGATGTCAACTTATGCGTGCGAAGTTTGCAACTCTGCCATTGATAACTGGTTTACAGATGGAAAGAAACATATGAACGTCAACACGGAGGACGTTTGATCCGGAGCTGTAAATGGAGAATTCAATCGGTGACATGGGGCTGTCGACGTCATGCACTGAAGCAACGTGCGTGTCAAATTTTTGAACGTGCCACGTGTGCGGCCATGGTATCAGAAGCTCTGTCATTAAGAATGATAACGAATTCCGGCCTATTAAAGAGACAGGGAAAAGAAGGCGTTTGCCGTCATAGCTGGGACAGAGTGGTATTCCCGGTTACATTTAGTGGAAGGAGCAGAATTTGGCACGTCGGATAATATGTAAGGCATACAACCGATGGCTTATCGGAATTATACAATGTGAGCCGAAGACAGGGAAACGTAGTCAAGGGAGGCGAGGCATGGCACGTTTAAATATGGTAGTATGCAGCTGCAGGATGTAGAAGGTTGACAGAGGACACGGTTAATCACCGGTAATCAAGACCGTAATGCAGATACCACTCGAAAAGGAAAATTTCCGTTACTTTTTCTCACAGACGCGAGTGAATGTAAGGAACCGTGCGAGTGGGTGTTGAAAGTCTCGCCAGCCCCACCCGGCGCCATGCTGCTGATGCGCGCCTGCGTTCCTTTATTATTCATCGAACTGGGCTTTGCACATGGAAACTGTGCTGGAATTGACGTCACAAGAACTTGTGCGTCATGGCGCCAAGTGGCGCTGGCATCCTTTCCGGCACGCACTCGCAGGTGTCCCTTACTTTTTTTCGCATCTGTACATACAATCAGTGACAGAGGCTTCCGTCCTTCATTGGAGATATGTTAATGGACAGAGGTTGACATGGACGTAGATTACCATGCTTAAACCTCCAACGGGCCTGCGGGACCACTATATGTGATCATTGATGACAATGTTTCACATTTCGCACCCCACAAGTGCATATCACAATTCGGACCTGAAATCATCTTAACGTTTTAAGGACTGTTTATTCGGAGATTGCGGGTACAACAAACCGATAAATAATGGAATATCGGACATCTTACTTCTAACGTGGCTTTGCAGCAAAAGTTACGAAGTTACGTGGTTTTGCAGCAAAAGCTTCACTACCTGATATTATGTTAGACAATTATTAGGCAAGGAAGAACAAACATTGTTAGAAATTTAGTGTGGATCAAGCAACGTTTTCAATGCATTACGACAAGCGAGAGGCTTTCAGATAGTGCAGACATTTGTAACTGCAGCTGTTGTAGCTGTACTGCATAAAGATTGAGAGAAAGCGATCTGCATTCTCTATGAAATGAAGAATGTCCGCGTATCCGACCTTTTCTGTGAATTGCAGTAAAACAAGGTCAGGTTAGGTAATAAGGGAGTCCAATTGACATACTGCTCAATATTGTGGACGACTGACACGTAGGTGGTATGGAAAAATGTAATCACACACATACACACACACACACACGCACGCACACACACGCACACACACACACGCACGCACGCACGCACGCGCGTGCGCACGCACGCACGCACACACACACGCACACACACACGCACACACACACGCACACACGCACGCACGGACAAGTACACGCGCTGAAACACACAAACCGGAGGGATGCCTCCAACATAAACTTGTCACAGAATAATTCTGCATTGACACCTGCTAGAATTGTAGCCCCTCATTGTTCCAATGCCTTCACGTCTGCCGCAGACACCAAGCCACTAGTATTTCAAGCCCCAGAACGAGACAGCTTGCTGCGTGTAAAATCACAGGCAGCATGAAGAGGCCACTAGTATCAAACTTATTATCGGCGTCTCCACATGTTTGCACTTCTTGCACCCTGTAATCCTGTGGAATCAGCCTACGCTCTTGAGTGTCAAGAAGTAACATCTTCAGTTGTTCGTCTAGTTCATGGAACTTCATCATATAGTAACCCCGTGTCTCCGTCCCGAAGGGTCCAGCAAACGCTCGAAATGGTCGACATTGATTTCTAAAGTGGCTGATAATCTTCCAATTACTCAAAAAGACACCGTCAAGCCTACACGCGCAATGCGAACATGTACGAAGATCTTTCTTTGCAAATCCTTGATTGCCGTGTTCCGTAAAAGCAACTCGAAGTTTGTCCATCAAAGACCGCGGCTTCCCGTAGTCCAGCGTTTTGTTGAGAGCGTCGTAGAACGACGACTTCACAACAACACAAGGGGCGACTTCCTTTCTGTCAGGAGCGTCCTCGAGTTTCTGCGCCGTGTCTATGCAAAAGGCAGGGCGCTTATGCGGTAACATAGATGTCAGCTCAATACGAAAATACAAGGAAAGCGGAAGTGACACCACAAGGCACAGGCCGAAAAGAAGCAACTTGCGACGTAGAGCCATGAGACGAACGACGTTCGGCTGGACAGCCGAAGTTCCCAGCCCTGCATCCGGAACCAACATCGCCTTACCAGAGAAGCGGTGGCGAGCTGACCAACCTTCCTGACTGACTGCAACCCAGGTGCCCACCACGACTGCAAGAAGGAACGCTATGGTTTACACGAGCTACCAAGACTCACCGGCGGCTTCGAAGATCGTAATAACGCGGTGGCAATCTACTCGAGAACGAAAAGTGTCATAAGGGCGTTAAAATAAAGGGGAATCTAAAACAAGAAGGGTCTCGCTGTGGGCGGAAAAACCAAACATCGCTATATTTCATCGTTAGCTAACCTTAATTTTTGAGATAGGTGCTCTGCAAAAAGGTTCATTCGTTTGACTGTGATGTTTTTTTGAAATTAATAACGAAAGAATATGTCTATCTTGCCCATGGTCACATGTATTTTCAGAGTCGGCTTTGAGGCAAGCCACTCAGTTGTTTACCATTGATGCGGTTTACAATCGAACGGTGTGGGATTCGTAGCTTCACCAACATTTCTGTAGACTGAGGGTTATGGTCTCTAGAAAGATCGTGAGGCCAGAATATACATTGTATGAAGGTTGAGTTCATACTAAGAATGCCAACTTCAGCACACGTTGTGAGAGGTGGCCACGAGCTCGTAATATGAGTGGGAATTTCTAAGTTGTGTCGAACAAACAGCCATGTCAAGTATTTGGTCCGCAGTTTGTTGCGGTATGGTCTGGATTGTTTGAAAAGTTTCGTCAGGACCTGCAACGACAAGAAGCAGTTTTCTGAATTGAGCGATCCTTCTCCAAACATACGATTCGAGTCTATTGTACGGAACGCGCCACGTGATTATTGGTCCGCCGAGTAGCCGCGAGAACGATGCGTGCGCTTCGTTCCACGGTTTCTTGAACGACACCAGGATGACGTCGGTGATTTTTGTGGACAGCGACGGAACACTTGCTGGCTTGTCTACTTCTGGCGTGGACTGAAATGTGCTCGCCGCGCCGTGGTGAACTAATGCCAGCGCAACGAAGACTGATATAAACATACCCCTCTCCACCGAAGGCATGTCACTGCTGTAGATTCTGAAAGAAAAATAGGAATCTTATGTAAATTTGCCTGTTGAAATAACGTAGAGATCGGACAGGTTACCTTAGGCACGCATTTACACGTTTAGTACTCGCCTCAGGTGTCCTTAGCGCATCGCATTTTTCGTTGCGACCACGGACACTGGAAGTTAGCTCTACGATCCTGAGAAACGTCGTGGAGAAAGGAAATTAATGTCCGCTTGTGTTCACTTCACAGCAATGCTGCATGCTTAATTTTCCAATTTAATTTCCCAGAACGTTGCCCAGAATTAAAGGTGCCGCCTGCCTTAACTGGAGAAAAATAAAGAATAGAAAACTCAATGTTCGTACTGACAAAACATGAAGAACGGACTATATGGAATTGTATAGCTTTCTACTAATAGGTGCTGTGAGTACTGTGGATATTCGTCTATCACTATGTAAATGATTCGAAACTCATACTGCACGAAGCTGGTGCTGCTTCTTGCGTGACCGACATCTCTATCCTCCTGCACGGTAAGGTCGATGCATCATCGGGCCTCCTTCAACTAAGCAGTGATTAACCGTAGCAGCGCAGGCAATATGGCCTAAGATAAAGTAAAACTGTTGATATTTGCTGCATGATAGTGTAACGACATTGTGCGCAACTCAGCGCCGAATTCGTGCAGTACAACGTGCGAAGCCATTTGATCGTTGGGGTGGAAGGCGACGATGGCAGCTGGGCATGGGGAGGGGGGTCGCCACGACGGGAGAATAAGACAGCACCAAGGTTGGCATAAGAAGATGAAGCCGAAGGCGTGCGCTTTTATTGATTTAATTATTTGTTTTATTGATACTGCAATCCCTGGAAGGTATTTTCGCAGGATGGGGCGTACAGGTACAAGCGCTGATCAAATATTTACAAAATATAAAAGAAACAAAGGCCGCAAATGGTTGGTAAACAAACAAAATGGATCAGCATTGGAGACAGAAAAGATCAATTATGGCAGTGAAACACAGGAGCAGACAAAGCGGTACAGTAAGGTTTAAGACATATCTTAATTATTCAACAACACATAAAATATTGTGTGAATACACCAATACGAAATGTAAAAGCTCCAACTTTGAAATTGTTGACTCACTTGTTTTTTATACACCTAATTTAACTAAATTATTCATGCCCCCCCCCCCCCCCCCCCCTGTGCGTATGTGCCACTGCCATTCAGGACAACAGCAACGACAATCAGCCGCCTTCTAACCCTCGATGGAATGCAGAGTGCTCAAGCAACTACAGGATAAGAAAACAGCTTTGCAAAAAAACTGCTTCATAACCAGTGTACCAGCAATTGCAGATACTATAAGTTTGCGGCGGCAACAATTACAAGAAGAGTTGCTGCTGCGAAAGATAGCTTTGATTGTAAGCTCTTCGAGTGGCTTTCAAAGACCAACAACAGGCAAGCATCCTTGTGATTCCTGACAAAGAAAAAGGTCGTTCCGGCACATATAAACCTCCACTCTGTGGTTCCAACACCCTGCGAATGGGCCAAATCACTGGAAGATATTGCTAAAGGTATTGAATGTCGCTTTAAATCAATTTTGCCCTATCGCGTTAGGCCCCCAACTGATGCTGAAAGCATCGAATAGAGACTTGCAAAAGGAATCCCATTATCAAAAAGAAAGGAAGGTTCCCGTTACGTCTTAGATAACATTAGGGCAATATATCTTACATTTAACCTAGTGAAACTCACCGAAATAACCTTACACGACCGCATCGATAACAGGCTCGTAGAAAACACGATTTGCGCTCCTGCCAAATTGGCCTCAGACGTGGGTGATAGATTTGGTGTGCCCATGTCGACCTAAATAGTCGTATTCAACTAGCTCGATGACAGAAAGAATATGAAGCCTCAGCCACTTCAGATATCACTAATGCGTGTGACAGTGCAGAACATGTAAGCCTAGTAAACGCACTTGAGAATACAGGTCTTCCAAATAATTTATTGCGTCGCATAATGAATATGTTAAACGGCAGGGAGTTGTATCGCTTTGAACTTGGATTGTCTTCATAAACTTATCAACTGTCAAGAGGTCTGCCTCAGGGATCAGTCCTTGCGCCATTGTTGTTTAATGTTTTACTGAGTACTGTACCTTGGCAATAGGATGTGCCTGTGTACTTATACGCCGATGTACTTACATACTCTATATCAAACTCTACAGACTTATATGAAACGCTAAGAAATGTGGCTTGATGGATATAACCTCTCTCTTAATATCAGGAAAAGTGCCCTCCTAGTTTTCCCTCAAAGCTTTCCTGGGTAAACTTCGGTTCTTTATCAACAAGACAGCATCCCACAGATGAATTTACCTAAATATTTGGGAGTAATGTACACCGAAAAGCTGCCCCGCAGGGGCGTCTGCGTCAGCAGGCGTTTGGTGTGTTGTGACACCACATACCCGAGCACACGAGGGTCGGACCCCCCCGCGTGTAGCCGTGCGCGGCTTAGCCGTGTCTGGGGAAAGGGGGATCCTGGAGGTTGAGCCGATGCTGGGTGTTTGGACCTTTAAGGCCCCCCGGCGGAGGCAACACACCTCTTCGGCCTCTGCTTCACATAGACGGCACCCCCGGACTGACCCACCCGGGGCAGTCGCCTTTTCCTGTCCTCCTCTCCAATCTTCGTCTTTCTCTCCCACTTTCGCATCTTTCCTGTCTTCTCATCACTTCTCCTCCCTTCCTACTTTCCCGGCGGCAAGGGTTAACCTTGTGTAGCTAGCCAGTCTTGGTTATGCTGTATTTGGTTATAGCAGCGATGTACGGCTGGCGTTGGCAGGGTTTCTCTAGCAGGAACTTCTGTCCCGTCCCCCTGTTAGGCTCCATGGTGGGTGGTCGGCATCGCGGCCGAAAACCCAACTGTACCTATGGAAAACGCGTTTCCTAAACTCCCTGATCGCCTTCAGAAACGAGGGCGCACCGAAGAAGTCTTTCAGTTTTTCGGACGGTAAGTCCACAATTTTCCTCGTTTTCACGTGATCCACTCAGAAAAACCAGCTAAACAAGTGCGAACAATCTCACCGTTCCTTGTATCGAAGACTCTTACCGAAGTGTTTGGTCCAGGATATAAGGCTTCGAGGATGGCTAGCGGTGACCTCCTTTTGGAGCTCCGCGATCAGAAGCAATTTCAGAAACTGCCTAAACTAGTATCATTTGGAGAGACCCAAGTAGTAGTAACCACGCACCGCACGATTAATACCTCCCGCGGCGTTGTCTCGGATGATGAATTGCTGGAGCTCACTGAGGCTGAGCTCTTGGAGGGCTTCAGTGAACAGAATGTTATAAATGTCAAAAGAATTAAAACGAGACGAGATGGCAAAGAAATTCAAACCAAACACTTGATAATCACCTTCGGTTCGAGTGTCCTGCCCGAGTCAATCGAGGCCGGGTACATCAAACTCCGTGTCAGGCCGTACGTGCCCAATCCTCTTAGATGCTTTAAGTGCCAAAGGTTTGGCCACAGTTCACAGAACTGTCGAGGCCGGCTGACATGTGCCAAGTGCAGCGACAATGAACATTCTTCCGAAACGTGCCAGAACACTTCACATTGCATCAACTGTGATGGCGTGCATGCCGCATACTCGCGGTCCTGCCCGTCTTGGAAAAGAGAAAACGAAATTGGGACAATCAAAGTCAAAGAAAACATATCTTTCAAGGAGGCACGTAGGCGGGTGTCATACCTGCCTAAGAGTAGCTTTGCCGATGTGACGCGTCAGGCGGCAGCGACACAACGGCATCCGGCGCCTGTCCGACCCACAAGCAATGAGTCGGCAGTTACGCCACCTGCCCCCGCGGCGGTTGCAGCTAGCGCTGCTCCGTCACCCCAGCAGACGGGGCCACCTACCTCCGGGCAGGTGCTCCCAAAGGCCTCGTCCAACGTGCCGAGGCCTTCACGTCAAGTAAAGCGCTCGGAAGAGCGCGTGTCCAGCGCCTCGCTAGAGGCGATGGACACAACCACCAGCAAGACAGCGCCACCAGCGCCTAAGGAGCAGCGAGGATCTCTCGATCGCTCTAAAAGAGATAAAACTCCCGTCAACGCGCCTGCAAAGCGCCGGTGAACTAACCTTTCCTTTCATTTCCAGAACACACAGTATCCAACTCTATCAAAATGGATACACAAATTATGCAATGGAATGTGATAGGTCTCATCCACAATCTTGACGACGTAACAGAACTCCTACACAAACTTAATCCAAAGGTACTGTGTGTTCAGGAAACACACTTAAAAGCTACACAGACAAATTTTCTCCGGTCACACGTTATTTTTCGTAAAGATCGTGACGAGGTCAACACCTCATCCGGCGGTGTAGCGATAATTGTCCATAAAACAGTTGCTTGCCAACACTTGCCACTTCGGACGTCCCTCCCGGCAGTTGCGGTTCGCGCAATTCTTTTTAATAAGTTAGTAGCCGTCTGCTCTATCTACATACCTCCAAACTATCACATGAGTAAAATTGAATTCCACGAACTTATTAATCAACTTCCAGAGCCATTTCTCATTGGCGGGGACTTTAATGCGCACAGCAGTCTCTGGGGAGATTCCAGGACTGATTCGAGGGGTCGACTGATCGAATCCTTTCTTGTTACGTCCGGTGTGTGCCTCTTTAATAGGAAAAAACCCACCTACTACAAAGTTGCGCATAATTCATACTCCTCCATAGATCTAGCACTTGGATCTTCCATGCTTTTCTCTAACTTAGAATGCAATGTTATAGAAAATCCATTTGGGAGTGACCACTTTCCGATAACTTTAACCTTACTAACACGACACGACACTAGTCCACAGGTACGTCACCGGAAACTTGACTCCGCTGATTGGAAGCGTTTTAAGGAATCTACTTACTTATCACAAGATTTGATACGCGATTTTAGCATGGATAACGCTGTAGCATATTTTACCGCTTTTATTATTGATGCAGCTGAAAAGTTCATTCCACAAACAAATGGTCACTCATCTAAGAAACGAGTTCCTTGGTGGAATGAAGACTGCAGGGATGCACGAAAAAGACAAAATAAGGCGTGGGGCAGATTGCGCCAATATCCTACGGCGGAAAATTATATCGCATTTGAACACATCAAGTCACACGGACGGTGCACAAGACGGCAGGCTAGAAGAGCAAGCTGGGAGAGTTTTCTCTCAGGCATCAATTCCTATACCCAGGAGGCTAAAGTATGGGACGGGCTGAGAAGGCTAAAAGGGCAGCAGATCAACCCATTACCTTTGATTGATGAGCGAGGGAATACCTTGGAAAAGCAGGCCGATGCCCTTGGATTACATTTTGCACGTGTATCAAGTTCCATAAGCTATTCACAAACATTCGTTCAATATAAGCAAATAGCAGAACTTCAGTCAATAAACCGTATATGCAGACCAATTCTACCGTACAACTGTCCATTTAATATTGCCGAGCTTAGAGCTGCGTTGAGCTCGTGCATGAGCTCTGCACCTGGAGTCAACAAAATCATGTATGACATGATTAAAAACCTACACACTGATACACACATGACACTTCTGGCACTTTTTAACTCTGTTTGGGCTGCTGGATATCTCCCATCCTCATGGAAAGAAGCTTTAGTAGTCCCGGTCTTGAAACAAGGCAAGGACCCATCCGACGTTTCGAGTTACCGTCCAATAGCACTGACAAGTTGCTTATGCAAACTGTTTGAGAAAGTGATAAATTGTCGTCTTTTACATTTCCTTGAATCGAATAAAATGCTGGACCCTTATCAGTGCGGCTTCAGAGAGGGTAGGTCGACTACTGACCAGCTCGTGCGCATTGAGGCAGCCATTCGCGACGCCTTTATCCATAAGCAGTTCTTTCTTTCTGTTTTCCTAGACATGGAAAAGGCATATGACACGACTTGGAGATATGGGATATTGCGAGACCTCTCAGAAATGGGTATTCGAGGGAATATGCTTAATGTAATTTAAAGTTACCTATCAAACCGTACATTTCGAGTTAGGGTGGGCAATGCTCTATCCAAGCCATTTACACAAGAAACCGGGGTGCCGCAAGGAGGGGTGTTAAGCTGTACCCTTCTTATAATCAAAATGAATTCCTTACGCTTATATATACCGCAGATCATGTTTTATTCGGTGTACGTAGATGACGTGCAATTGGGTTTCAAGTCATGCAACCTTTCTATATGTGAGCGACATGTCCAGCTTTGCTTGAACAAAGTGTGTAAATGGGCAGAGGAAAATGGCTTTAAACTGAATCCTGTTAAAAGCTCATGTGTACTTTTCACGCGAAAAAGAGGCTTATTTGCAGAGCCCAGCCTAGAACTACATAGACAGCACATACCAGTTGTCACACAACACAAATTTTTAGGAATCATATTAGATTCAAAACTGACCTTCATTCCACAGTTAAAGCACCTAAAAGAGAAATGTCTAAAAACAATGAACCTACTTAAACTTTTATCACATAAAACAGGGGGCAGCGACAGGAAATGTCTGATGAACGTTTACAAAAGTCTTACACGCACGCGCTTAGACTATGGGGCCATAGTATATCAGTCTGCCAGTCCAAGCGCCTTGAAGATGCTTGACCCTGTTCACCACTTAGGTATCCGCTTGGCGACCGGTGCCTTCAGGACAAGTCCTGTAGAGAGCCTCTACGTTGAAGCTAATGAGTGGTCGCTTCATCTTCAAAGGTCATACTCTAGTTTCATGTACTTTCTAAAAGTGAACGCAAACCGCGACCATCCCTCTCATGTAAGCATAAACGACGTGGCATCTGCACAGCTCTTTAATAATCGACCTGCAGCAAGAGAACCATTCTCTCTGCGCATTAGAAAGCTTGCTGAGGAAATGCAAGTTCCAGTTCTTCAGCAAAACGTAATGGTCCTAGCTAAGCCATTGCCGCCATGGCAGTGGAAACCCATAGAATGCGATACATCATTCGTAGAGGTGACGAAACACGCCCCACAGGCACATATTCGAATGCATTTCTTGGAACTTCAATCGAGGTACTAGTGCATAGAGTTTTACACTGACGCTTCTAAGTCACATGCCGGAGTGTTTTATGCTGCAATCGGACCATCCTTCTCTGAGTCCGATGGACTGCGTCCGGAAACAAGCATATTCACCGCGGGAGCTTATGCAATTCTATCTACTGTTAAAGAAATTAAGAAAAGAAAGTTGCAAAAAGCCATCATATACACCGACTCTCTAAGCGTCGTAAAAGCCCTAATGTTCCTCCACAATCATCGAAACCCTGTACTTACTGAGCTTTATTCCGTTATTTGCACATCGTACATGTCTCAGCAGCAAGTCAGTATGCTGGGTACCTGGACACAGGGGCATTGAGGGTAATATGCTGGCTGACCAAATTGCCACATCAATAGCTTCACAAGATATACATTCTACCACTGCACTACCTGCCTTAGACCTAAAGCCTTTCATCCGAAAGGAACTCAGAAGCCACTGGCAGCGCTTATGGGATGCTGAAACAAATAATAAGCTTCACTTGATTAAACCAAAACTGGGTTATTAGCCCCCCGCAACAAAAACACGACGAACAGAAGTCCTATTCTGTCGTCTCAGAATAGGACACACGTATGCCACACACAGTTTCCTGCTAACTGGAAATGAGCCACCATCCTGCGGTAGATGCGGTGAAAGGCTCACCGTCCTCCACGCCCTCCTGGAGTGTCGGGAAGCCGAAACAGAGAGAAAAAACACTTTCCGCTAGCATACCGGCAGCATATCCCCTTTCATCCTGTAATGTTTCTTGGTACAGAACCGTTGTTTGACACCAGAGCAGTCCTAAGCTTCTTAAACGATGTTGTCTTACATGTTGTTAGCCCTACGAATTTGTAGCACATCCTCTCTCCAGAGGATGCCGCTGCGATAATTTATTTTTGTAGAGCACATGCCTTCAGGCCCTTCCGTTTCAAGGGCTCTCTAAGGCAGTAGTGCGTCTTGCAAACGTTTGCCTACATGTATTTTAAAGTATGATCAATCTATCACAATGTATCGCTTGTGTTCTTAGTAGTACTCACTAGTCATTGCCATAATTTATTACAGATAGCGTTTATGCACTTTACAGAGATCGCTTTTAGGCCCCTTTACAGCTACGTCACAATAACTCACGGAACTCATCTACCCACTGCAAACTCATCAAGACTGACCTGGCGCTCTTTGGCCATAATTGGCCCTTGCGCCATAAAACAACAAATTCATCATCATACACCGAAAAGCTTAATTAAAAGCACGGGCAGTAGGAATGCTACGTAGTCTCAGCAGCAGTCGATCAGCATTGCGTCAGCATACCCTCATTGTGATATATTGCATGTATGTTCGCCCGATAATAGATTTCGGCTGTTTTTTTTATTTTCTGGCGAAGCTCCATACAAAATTGGGGCTGTGGTTGTATTATAACCATAGGCTTATGTCTTGGTCTTCTTTAATTTGTCGCTAATGATATTTTGCTTCGAGAAGACCGCCTGCCTTCTCTGATCAGGCGGTTTCACATCCTACGAGTACAAGCTTTCCTAAATATACATGCACCACCTAATAGGCGGTCAGAATATGTTTATTTATTGAAATGAAAATGAAAGAGACGTAGTCATCTTATAATAATGACGGCTACTCCTTTTCGCATAGCGCGAAAAACAATATAAAAAAACATATGTAAGGAATTGAAAACGAACCACGTCATGGGGTCCGAAATTCACAGCACACAGTACTATACACTCATGAACATATCAATATAAAGGTCAAATGCCTCTTGCACCACAATGAGTTTGTAAATAACGTCACAAACAATCAGAAGCGGCCGTAATGTAGACTACGATGAGCATATAAACAGATCAGGAATTTCACACAGTTAAATTAATGCCTGCACAGAATACAAGAAATAGCATAACACGTAATATACAAGCGCTAATAATAACAAATAACTGAAGCAAGTTATAGTAACGTTGTGTAGTTATTCAGTGCGAGAACAAGATCTTGTTAAGGATGCTGTCTCCTTGTAAAAATTTTCCTACCAGGTTGACATGCACAAGTCCTTCTTCAATATTCTCAATATGGATTTCGTCTCCATTTGTGATAAAGGTATGAATCGAATTTCTGCATCCTTATGTGCCGATTTTGCCAATGAGTTCGCTAATTTGTCGCCTGCTATACCACCATGTCCCGCGATTTACTTTAATATGACTTCATGTTTTGCTTCATTAGCCTGAGTTAAATTGTTCAGTATTTAGTATGTTATTCGTGCGTGTTGTTGGCTGTCATCAACATCTTCAAGACACGCTAAAACCGGTAAGGAATATGTGAAAATTACCCGCTTTGTTGGTGTCTCATATTTCTTGATGAAATAAATGGCTCGGAGAATTCCCGCTCGTTCGGCTATGTTGTATGTATGCAATTACATATTTTTTCGCCGCAGTTATATAGGTTGAGGTGCCGGAGCAGGCCTTCGCGTGACACGTTGTCGAAAGCCCCTTTCGCGTCAAGTGCGAGAAGGGCTATTTTGCTGTGCGTGTCCAGTTTGTCGATGGCTTTTTCCTTGACCTGCAGTCGCTCGTCTTGCATGGACGGGTGGGCTCTAAATCCGAACATGGTGTTTGAGACGTGTCTGTTTTTAAGATGTTCGATCGTGCGGTTGTGCACCATGTGCTCGTAGAGTTTTCCAGCGTACAAGGTGAGGGATATAGATCGAAGGTACTGCACGCTGATGAGCTTGTTTGGTTTAGGTATCATGGTTACCTCGCCATGTTTCCATTCCGGTGGCACTTAACTCGCTGATGTATTTTAAGAGCGCGTCTACAGAGGGTCCGTCATGGTTCCGGAGTGTCTTGTTATTAATTTTGTCGTACCCCGGCGCCGTGTTGCGGGTGAGCTTGCTCAAGGCCCTCTCGATTTCTGCTTCTGTGAAGGGCCGACTCAGTTCTATATTTGGGTTGCCTCGATACTCGTCAAGGTGCGAATTTACAGTGATGTTCCGTTCTGTACTGAGGAATTTGTCATTCATTTCTTTGATAATATCGTCCTCTTTCCCCGCGCGGTTGTGTATGAGTCTCTGTACCTTCATTTTTGCGGCGTGCTTGTTCTCCTTCTTTGATAGGAGAGCCTTGAGTACCGCTAAAGTGCGCTTGCTGCTTAAGGTCCCTTGAAGCTTGTTACCTGTTTCGTGCCAGCTTTTTTTCTTTCAAGTTATTCAGAGTACCCTTGCGCTTCCTTGATCAGCTTCGAGATTCAAATTTTCAGTTTCCTGTTGCACTTGTTACGCTGACAGCGTTTCGTGAGACCCCTCCGCGCCTCCCACAGGTGGAGTAAGTGGGGGTCGACCACGGAGGGGATTTGCGACAGTAGGATGGTCCTCGTATGCTCGCGGCTCTTTCCATCACTTCTCTAATCCATATTTCTATGTCGTCTATCGTCGCAGTTAAGAAATTTGTAGTCATAACTCGGAATCAGCTAGCGAAAGACATGGATGACTTAATATTGATAAGTGCACTTGCCTATCTTTATCGGCGACCACGTTTCGCCGCCTAACAAATGTTATAGCGCAGCGCGGGACAGGCCTGCATGTATCGGAAGTTTCTGGAATGTTGTCGATGCTTCTATCCACTGTCTGTTGTCGCCGAACCTCTTGTTACCTGATTTCATCTCGTGACGCGAATGGTGTAGAACACTGTGTAAGACACGCAGGTCCCAGCGATTAGTCTGGAACATTCGACGACTGCTGTATAAAGGCCGACGCGCTTGACCCGCTGATCAGATCTTCGACGATCGCCGACTGTGTTCGCCGCTTTCGTTGTGCTCTAAGTGTAGCTGGTCTTTGTGGGCACAGGTTCACCCAATAAAAGCTAGTTTTGTTTTTAACAGTATTGCTACTGTGTTCTTTAACGTCACTACCACGTGACACTATCGCTGGTAGTATGGTCTTCGTCTTGAAGCGGATATAAATATGCGCCATTGAATATGAAACCTGCTTCTTTCTCTCAAGAGATAGAGACAAAACGGAAGGAAAGACAGGGAGGTGAGCCAGTGTAAGTACCGTCTGCCTGCGCTGTGCTGGGGAAAGGGATAAAGGGAATAAAAGGTGAAAGACTGAACAAAAAATTCACGCTTTAACGCTATGCTACGTCCAATAACATTCAACGTCGGTCCCGCAATTCACAAGCCCTTAATAACTTGAGCACAGCCCTTCGGACATTGAGTGCGGAAACCTGTCTGAACCAGTGTCGTAGAGATCTCAAGGCTTGAAACAAAAGAAGCGTAAACAAAGCTTTGCGCTAGCTGTACCGCACGTTTTGTCAACTTACCTTGAGCTGGCATAACGGCGGCAACTGTAGCCGTAATTTGCTAGACCGTTACCGTTCAAGTGTTCCTCAAGACTGTTCCATAAAGAGATCTTTTTCTTCTGCTGTCTGAGCTGTGTCACGCACAACGAACAGGCTCAACACGTCTCCGAGGTCATATACTCGTTATTTGCATTGAAAAACAACTCCTCCGCTTGAAGGCAGTGATTCTCCTGATTTGACACGGAAAAGCAGGAATGAGAAACACGGTCGCGAAAAGGATAAGGCCAGCAGAAAGGTCTGTGTTTTTTTCGTAATTTTTTGTTTGGTTTCATTTTGAGTGTCTGTATCTTGCTCGTAATGCTTTTCATGCCCTGAGTTGCTACTATGTAGCTAATATTTATGTCGTTCTTAACATCTGAGAAGGCTGCTTGCACTACGAGACGTCTCTATATGTCAACACAAAGCTCAAGCCCCCGATATAATCTCCAGAGAAGGACCCTTTTAAAAGAAAGCTTTTGTCATCTTGTGATCTTGAAGTTACGCAGCTTTTGAGAACGCTCAATCCTTCGGCAGTATTCATTATCCCAGTGGATAAATCAATTGCAAGGGCTGACTGCAACTTCATGCGGAGGCGAGAGGAACGGGTGCAGCTATGCTCCTTATGATGGCGTTTGTTGATTTAGTGCGCGTGTTCTTTTATAGACTTGACTGGACCACCATTGTAGGAGAATAGAATCGTTCAAGGACGCCATAAATGCGCAAGTAATTTTTGTACATACCCATGTGGTCAATATTGAAGAGAAACTCAAATGCTTTTGGAATTGGAAACTTTTCTGTGGTTTGTAAAGCTGCAGCAGTCGAATCAAACTGCTGCAATTATTTTGATTATTTTCTTTGTAGCAGCGCCCTAATCGCCGTTTAAATTTCTGTGGAAGCTACGCCCCTGTCACGCGCATAGCGTAGCGGTAGATATGACGTCACTGTGAGCGTCACGTGAGCCTTGCACCAAGCTAGCCGGCTTGGGAGCAGAAGGCGGCGCCAGATTTTCCCAGTTTCTTGTACTCATCCACTGTGAAAAAAAAAAATTTCCTACTAAGTATGCGTATTGAATGAGGAACCTACGATCGTTGCTGGTATCGTAAGCTGGCGATGCTCTTTTTTTTTTTAATGTCGTGGTGATTGACCATAAGTGGTTGAGTATGTTGGATTTTCACTCACACAACAGTAACTTTAATGCCCGTCGTGGTCAATCTGGGGCTGTCGCCTTGCGCTTCTGAGCTGGATTCATCGTGTAGTTTCCCTTGATTTTTAATTATGGTATCCCTGTGTGTTAGCAAAAAGTTTGGCGCCTACAACTGCCATAACCGCGACCTCGGCTATAGCCGCCGTCCCTGCTGTAGGAGCTGGTAGAGTGCAGTATAGCGAACTTGGCTACTAGCTGTCAGGCTGAAGCTGTGTGTCCAAACCGGTACTCTGATCGGTCACGGTAACACCCGCCAAGCTTGTCCATTCAAGCTATAACAGTACAAATACACTAGAAGAACTCTCTTTGCAACGACGCGCCATGCTGTGAAACGCAAGTCGATGGTGAGATTTTGAAAGGAACACACTGTAGTATTTCATCAGCTCCGCAGCGTTTAGGAATTTACAGCGCTGCTCACAGCCTTCAATCCAAGAAGTGTAGTGGGCGGCGCTAAGAATACTACGAAGACAAGTGATAGTTTTGTCATCAATAAACGTAGATTCATGTATTTAGAGTGATCTTTCTGTTTTTTTAACCTTTCGAACATGTCCGTTGAGCATGCTTGTCATGTCGCGGCGCAGGTCTTGCGCGGTAGGCGCGGATCTCCACATTCTGAAAAATGTTTACGTCCTTTGCGTTTGTATCTTGTGCCCAAGTAATAATTGTGATCTGTCTTGACCGCATTTCCTTTCGTTAACGATGCGATGCCGGCGCTTCCTAGGCACGAACGGCTTGCGTGTTATCAGCAAGTGACACAGCATTCGCGACAGGAAAGTAGCGAGTGCCGAGTTTTCCAGAGTGGAAACGCAAGCAAGGCAGATGGCCATTATCGTTTGGGGACAAGATAAGCCCTAAAGGCTGTAAACTTTTTTTTAGAGTGCACTCTTAAGCAAATGTACACCCTTTGGGGTGTATGTTTGGCACACCACGACATTCGTCATCTACCTTGCTTGCGTTTCCTTTCTTCAAAACGCCGCGCCCACTATTTTTTTGTCGGCAATGCTATGCCATGCTGATAACGTGCAAGCCGTTCGTTACTGGGAAGTACCACGCTCGCACCGTTAACGAAAGGAAATGGGAGCAAGACAGATGTCGTTTATTGTTGTGCGGCAAGATGCGGCCCGAAAAGTGTAATTTTTCTTAAGAGTGTAGCCCGGGTTATCGCGTACGCGCGTCACGTTCCGAGCAGTTACGCTACGTCGGCGCAATGCGCGGACGGTCTACAGTTCAGCGCCACCGCGCAGCCAGCGTCACGCCGGATGCGCTAGACCAGAGTGCATCGCGCGTTATCTTGGCTGGCCTGCAGCATGTTGGCCTTCAATTCGGGCAGCTTGGGGGCCCCGAAGAGATTGCGCTGAGGTTTGCACGTTTCCCAAATACAAATGCCCTCGCGCACCGCGCAATTGTTGCAACATTGCTGTCTTCCACATTCAACACGTCGAACTGTATACGGGTGGCAAAGTTTCGGTGATCCTGGCGCCGCCCGCCGCTGCCAAGCACGCCAACAACCCTGGACTCTACCCGCGTCTTGAATCGCACGAAAAAAAAGAAAGCAGCCTGTGGGATAGACTTTCTCCGTTTCCCAATAGACGAGAAGAGGTGACAAACGTGGGTGCTGCCAATGCGTCGCGACAAATGGCCGGCGTCAGGCGCCGACAGAATCTGCCGAGTTCACATCATCACTGGTAAGTGCGGTTCTCTAGTGGCCGCCATTGCACGTATCTACGCTTACAGAGATAAATATTACTGTTGATATCGCAGTTTTAAACAAACGCCGCTCAAGTACGCAGGTTGGGTGCACTGCAGTTTGATTTGATCCATGTTGGCGCTGTTTTTTATTAGCGACGAATCCCGGGATTGCGTGCTGCGATTCTGACATTGATGAACTTTCACGTGCGGCGTTTTGTGCGTGTCACTACGTGGCGATATATGTAGCAGGATATAGCACGTTCGGTCAACACCTCGAATCGTTATTTTTTATGGCCATCCACGAGGAAACATAAGGGTATTGTTTGCGACATAGGCGAAAAGCGTGCTGACGTGCCGCCTACGAACAGCTTTCGCCAGTGAACTCGCCTATACGGACAAATCGATCACAGCAGAAGCCGTGGTAGTCACGGCACGAGGGAAATGTTGTGCCTACCGCCTCTTTGCACGCGTCTCGAACTTCCCTCTGTTCATGGCCTGTGACGCCACGCTGTTTACCGAAGAGAGAGGTCCATTGACAGGCGCAAAAGCCACCTTTCGTTCGCGATCTTTACTTTTGGCGTTGCGTGTTGAGGCGAGATGTCTTCCAGAGCATTTACTGCATTTCACGTGACTTATTCATTACCTTGATTGACGTGCTCGCTTCAAGCAGGGGTTACATCTTCCAGCCATATTGAGAAGCTTTTTTTTTTCCTGGTGCACTGAGTTCAGCTCACGCGCAGTTTTCTAAACAGAGTTTCGGATAGGTGAAAAAGAAATTACTGACGATTACAATAACCCTTAACTCCAAATTTGAGCTCTGCATTATACGTGCTTTCATTTCGCGAAACATTGGTTCGTGCGAAAAATCTGCCTCGTGAGGTACTTTGCAAACGGAGCGAAGTGTGACGCGACTGCCTCGCTAATCTTAATATTGCATTAGCCAGCGCATGGGTGACGCGTGGGCATGATTCCCAACAGACGCCGCCAATAGACCTCCCGGACGAAGCGTACAACTGTGGCGCCATCTCGTAGCCATCGTCGCTGCACTATGCTTTTCTTCTCACCCTTTCGCCATACGCTCCTCCTCCGCTTTCTGCCTTGTGTTTCCGCACACTCCTCCGCTTTCCTTCTCGCGCCTCTGCTGTGCAGCCGCTTTCCTTTTTTTTTTCATTTTTCGCTGGGCTCTTTGGCTCGGTTACTACGCCGCCTCTGAGTGCTGATAGCTGCGTGAGCGTTGTGTTCTCGGCGCTTACTTTGCGGAAGCACGAAGGTGAATTCGCTCACTACTTCGTGCTCTATGGACGGATGGTTTTTCGTTGAAAAAAGATGACCTGATGCTTCCAGCCAGGTTTAGTTTATGTAAGTCAACGCGATGACCACATGTGCGCACTTCGTGTCATTCTACCTCAACAATATCATTTCTCGGCAAGTTGCCGTCGCTTGCGGTCAAGCGGCGCGGCAAACCGTTGGGTGTCTCAGTAGGTCACGGGAGCGAGCTGTTTTACGTCATGGTAGCGTCAGAAGTACGGAGTAAGATAAATAGGAGAGCTGACTTACCTGACGAGGCCTTCCAACTTTTGTCGCGTGGACCCAGCTGCTTTCTGGGGCCAATCGTAGATGGCGGGGAAACATGTTACTGTTTTAATCCCTCAATCAACGGAAGTAGCACCATCCTTTGAACTGGCACCTCGAAAACACGCCGCCGTTCTTTCTTCCTCGCGACGCCAGCTGCGGGCCTCCTCCTTTCTGTTGCACATGTGAAATGCGTGCGAATGTAACAGCGACGCTGTATATTGCTAGCCGATTCGTCCATCTGTCGCCTGTACGCCGGAGACTCTTCCGGCGTAACGTCATGTGCATGCGTGAAAAAATAAATATAGAAAGAGATGCACGCGATTGGCGGCGCCAGTATTTACGTCGTTGTTCTGCCTCGCAGCCCAACGCGCGCGAGCAGAAGTTTCTCTCCGGCTCCGTAATGGTTGGGCCACGCGTCATACGTACTCCTCAGGAGCAGGCAGCTCTCGATCAGCAATGCCGCGAGCAGAAGCGGGAACGAGCTCGTCTACGCCGGGCCGATGCTGCAGCCCGTGCACAAGAACAGGCTCGTGCAGGCGACAGCGAGCAGCAACTGCGTATTGAGGATTCGGCAGCCTACCAGGCAGTCGTTTAATAAACCGTCGGGATCAACCCAGTGATAAACACCGGTGTCGCACGCTTCAGCTTCGCTGGTTAACCATCTGTCCGGAATGCTTCGGCAGTGATGTTATCCTTTTTCTTAATTTCCGTAGCGGCTGCATGCATACGCTCTGTTGTGCACGATATGCGATGCCAGTCTTTGACTTCGGGAGCTCCTTTTGTACATTAACATCTTCTAATCTTTCTAGTCATCTCAATAAAAACCGATTCTGATTTTGATTCTGATTCTGTCGTGAACGCGCTACACAAAACGGTGCGCTTCCTGGACGCTTGTCCTCTCCGTTATGAGCAGCCGTGCTTACGCTAGCGGGAAACGGTTTAGCCAAGAGGAGCATTTTTTTTTTTGCACTCGCGCACAAGGATGCGAGTAGCAAATGTAATAGAGGTGTGCCGTAGTGACTGCATATACTTTAAAGAACGACCATACTTATGTCTTATGATTTAGATAGGGAGCTCCAGAGTGCAGGTTGATACTACGATATTTTTCCACCGCATGTTCGTCTAACCGATGTCACGAAACTTATGCATTTCTATACGGTGTGATGTCGAATTTTGTTTGTCTCTGAGCAAAACTACGCGCTCCAGTTTGGCAGAGCATAATTCCAGAGAGGGCGAGAGAGAGAAAGAGAGAGAACAACTTTATTGAAAATGCCTGCAGAGTCGGTTACGTTCCCTCCACGCAGGGAGGACAAGCTTTTAACGTGACGCGGCCACTAAGTCAGTGTCGTGCGTTATGCTCCTCGAGGTCTTGGTCCTTCGCTACTTCCGCGGGTCCGAGAGGGCCGCCGCCCCCTTCCTGGGGGTGCTGCCCCCATTCTCCTCGGTTTCGCGCAGTCGCTGCCTCTCTAGAGCTGCCGAGAACTGCTGGACGGCCTTGAGTTGTGTCTCTTGATCATAGCTCCTTGTTGCAGCCTCTAGCTGCGGCGGGATCTTCGTCTTCTCGCTGGCTTCTCACGCATTTACGCTACAGTCTCAAAAGATGTGAGATGCATTGGCTCTCTCCTTCGCGCACAGTCTACACACGTCACTCGCGTACACGCTCGGACACACGTGCTTAGCTAGCACAGGGATGGGCAGGGACCCCGTCTGTAACTGTCTGTATAACACTGCCTCCTTCCGGGTAAGCCTGTCTATTCAGTCTGTACCACTTCACTATTTCGTTGAAGGTGGTCATCTTGTCCTTGGCACTGCACCGCGACCAACACTCCGAGTTGGAGCTGCGCGGTTGGTTAGTCCTCGCGCTGCCGAGTTGGCCGTCTCGTTGCAGCTTACTTTCCCGCGTTCCGACACGTCACTGCCCATGTGGGCCGGAAACGACTTGATCACCACAGAACTTTTGCGTCCGATGTCATCGGCCTTGCGCAGTATGCGCGCGGCCTCACTACATACCCTACCCTTGGCGTAGTTCTTCACTGCCGTTCTAGAGTCACACAATACTGTAGTGCATCCGGGGTCGGAGACGGCCAAGGCGATGGCCACCTCCTCCACCTGGTGCGCTTCTCGAGTCCGGATGCTCGCCGCGGTCCATTAAACGGAAAATTTCCAACTTTAGTTATACTATTTTGTAGTTACGCCACGAATAGCATCGACGCATCTTCAGTTCATATATTGCGTTACATAGACGTTTTATTTATTCATTTAGTCTCTGTTTGCTCATTTGTTTATTTTGTTTACATACACTGCAGCTTTATTGTAGTGGTATAGCAGGAGCGGGGAAAAGTAACGATATAAAGCAGTAAATGAGGTAAACACAAGAAAGTCAGTGCAGAGATAAAATAAATTAGTCACCCTAAAGCAATCGTCCTTGTGTACTGATCTACGGAGATCAAGAAAGCTTGCGTTTGCTTGACTTCTTCCCCCTTCCCTTAGAGCCCCGCGAAATCCAAACGAATTACTTCGAACGGGATGCTTGAATATTCAGGGTTTGTCATAACGTCTCTTGATTGCTTGGGTTTAAATTTGTTCACCTAGAAGAGGTGGCATGTGCGGATATAATGACTGATGCCGTTTTTCATGCCCGGTCATGTGAATGCCATGAGCAAATTTTCGTAAGTGCGCCAAAGGCCATGATGACCGCGCGATCCAGGAGTGTCGCCGTGAAGATGAGGAATCTTTGGAACCATAGTTGGTATGGTCTGAAAAACTTTTTTTAGGTCCTGAGGGATCAGTCTGGGACTGATGCGGGCCGCTCCCACGTCAGGACAGAGAGACCGAGCCCCTCTGCCGTCCACCGGGCCCTCTGGACAGCCCTGAGTTGGCGTGCCAGAGCTTCACTGTGTAGCATCCGCTGCCACCACTGTTCACCTTGAGAACCATCACCGGCCAATGCCAAGCAGCCCCTAAGCATGTGTTCTAAATCGAGAAAACCCCCACTCTTACTACAATAGACTGAAACCCCGCAGTCCGGATTAATTTTATTCATGATGACCGGGTTATGGTACGTTCGTGTCTGCAGAAGCCTTAATGTAACCGCCTGCGGCCTATTTAATTTAGAATGTGGCGTAGGGAACGCCCTGCGCCCTAATAGTGCTTGGTGACCTCGTTGTAGGTTAACAGTCGGTCCCTGCACTCAGGAGGGGGACATCCAGCCCCTTTAGGGAGTACAAGGCACACTAATCCTCGTGCTTCCCTGTGCGCCACATCATTGAGGTTACGCGGGGCTCCCTCGACTGTCTCTATATGCGCCGGGAACCATGTAACTGTATGCGAAGTGATATCCCTACCCTGCAGCAGTCTGTTAGCCGGTTACGCAACAAGTCCTCTCGAGAAGGGTTTAATCGCAGATCGCGAATCACTAAACACCAAAACTCATACTTGAATCAATTAGGGCTAGAGCAATAGCCACCTGTTCGGCGACCCCCTGATCAGTGGTATAAATAGATTCGGCATTTCTAACACTTCCTTTGTCATCTACCACCACCATCGAATAAGCATTTTTCCCATTAATTCATGCGGCGTCAACAATCAGAGACTTCTCCTCCTGTCCCTTTGCATCTGGCAACCAAGCCTTAGCTCTCGCGACCCGCCTCCCTACATTGTGCACGGGGTGCACATTCCGCGGAAACGAACGAACCATGACATTTTCCCTAATGTTCATGTTCAACTCGCGTAAGGGCGCCCATTTCTGCGGCACAGCCACTGATTCTTCAATTGACTCTAAAATATACCTACCCGCTGGCGTACCTAGCAGCCGCTCCCTCTGTTCCGTACGCTGAGCCTCGGCAACTTCATCTAAAGTATTATGCAAACCCAGTCGTAACAACACATCGTTGGACGTAGTCACCCGCACACCAAGCGCAGCCTTGACGGCTTTTCTGATTACTGCTTCCAATTTATTTTTCTCCACGCTATTCCAATTTAGCATAGCTGCCACGTACGAGAAATGATACATAATAAATGCGTGAACTAAGCACATCGCACCTTCTTCTCCTAAACCCCTAAGTCTAGTAGAGATCCTTCTTATAAGTCTTATGGCCTCCTCCATCTTCTTGGTAATACGCGGAAAGACGAAGAAGTGGCTCTTGTGTGGAACCCCATTTTCTACTGCTCTCATTTTGCGAGTATTTTTGCGTGTTTTCGGGAGGCGCCGCTTCCGAGACCTTCGGCGATGGAAGCGGAGTCAGCTAGACGTCCGGAGGAGACCGACGTCACAGCGTCGAGAGCTCCGAGGAAGCGCAATCACCTGATGAGCGACACAGGCAGCGAGGACACCTTGCTGTACTACTCTGCTTCAGAAGAAGATCTGTCGGATGACGGTGACTACTTGACAGTTGTGAGGCAGAAAGGAAAGAGGAGAATCGTCACTGCATCCTCGTCTTCAACAAGGACGACGGCGGCAGCAAAGGCCCATGACACGGCTCATACCATCCTCTTCTTGCCCAAGACGCCGACCGACAACCTGAATCGGTTAAACAGGCAAGCCATATCTGTAACACTAGAGGCTCTGGTTCCAAATGAGATCACGGATATGAGAATTAACACCCGTAAGAACATTCTCGCGGTTGATGTCAAGAACAGAGCAGCATTGGAAATCTTGAGTACAGTGAAAATGCTGGGCAAGATAAATGTTCGCACCATAATACCACAGGATAGCAATACTATATCAGGTGTGATTTATGATGTCGATGAGTCAATCGACGACAACGATCTGCCTATTTTGGTCAAACCCGCCACTGCAGGTGTAACTATTATTGAAATCCGTCGCCTAGGAGATTCACGCTGCGTGAGGATAACTTTCAAGGGAGGTAGCTTGCCGTCCCACGTGAAAGTTGGATTTTTTCGCCATCCAGTGCGACCGTTCGTTCCAAGACCACTTCAGTGCCGCAATTGTTTGAAGATCGGGCATGTCAGCGGCATATGCACAAATTCGACCGTGTGCGCAAGATGTTCTGAGCAGCACAGCGCTGATGCCTGCCGTGCGACTCATTTCAAGTGTGCCAATTGCTCCGGTCCCCATGAAGCATCGTCGAGAGACTGCCCGAGACACAAGACAGAGCGGAAAGTCCTAAAACAAATGGTGAGGGACAACTCAACTCTCAGAGAGGCGGCGGCCAAAGTGCGACGGCGTATTTTCCGCCGTCACCGTAGACGATCGTCATTTACTAGAAATACTGATACCGTCGCAAGACAGACGATACTTCCTGAGGCTGGTGCTCCCAAGGCGCTCACCCACACTAACAACACGGTGTCTGATGACGCAGTGAATACCTCTACTGCAAACGACTGGCCTGCACTTCCGACATTAAGTCCTCCAGCCCAACAAAGGTCGACGGTGGACTACCGATGAACCAATGAGGGCACAGATCACGTGCGAGGTCAAGACAAGCAAGTTATCGCCATAATAAGATCTCTAATGAAAGTCATTCGCGTATTGATAACTGACATGCAGACGCCATCTGCTCGAGGTGCACTACAAGTGCTGGACGGCCTGGATCCGGTTCTTGCGAGCCTCGAGTAGCAAGCGCAATGGCTCTACCGCGTCAGCCGTTCTTCAGACAAGTCAAAGAAGCATCTCTTATGCAATGGAATGCCCGTGGCCTGAAATCCCGCAGTGATTTTCGCCATTACGTTTTCACCAATCGATTCCCCATTGTTGTCGTCTGTGAACCGAAGCTACAGAAACCCGTCCGGATCTCAGGCTATGAACCTCATGTGTCATCGACTTGTACTGACATTAGCAAAGTGATCATCTACATACGGTGTGAACTGACTTACGTTGTTCATCCAGTGCCGCCACATGACACTAATCAGTACGTGTGTTTGACCGTGAAAAAACAAAAACTCTCGTTTACTTTAGTGGGCGCTTACCTTTCTCCATCAAGTAGTTTCGATAGGCAGAGACTGAGTGACATTATAGATGCGACACCTGGTCCATGGATTGTTGTTGGGGACTTCAACGCGCATCATTCACTTTGGGGAAGCAACAAGATAAATTCCAAAGGAAGAAACCTCGTGTCCTTTGCTTGCGATCATGAACTTTCTTGCCTAAATGATGGTAGTCCCACGTTTCTGCGCGGCCGGACGTACAGTAGTTGTTTAGACTTAGCCTTTGTTTCGCGATGCCTCACTCGCTGCGTCCATTGGTTCGCAGATATAGAAACCCACGGAAGCGACCACATTCCTACCTACCTGAAGATAAAAGGCCTCACCAAATCCGTTCCATCAAATTTTAAACAAACAATAGATTGGCCCGTGTTTAAATCACTTATGGAAGACGCATGCCACGAAGGCATTTCGTCCACACTAGAATTTGAGATCGCCAAGGCTATGCAGGATGCTATGCGCTCATTTCGGCCATTAGAGAAATACACAGATTTTGATTCGGAAATACAGAGCCTCCGTGCAATCCGCCGGCGAGCGGAGCGACGGCGGATTGAAGGACTAAATCATTCTACGACCTTAGAGAGGCCAGACGCATTCAAAAGAAAATTCAGCGTCGCCTTGCTGTACTGCAAAATCAACGCTGGAAATCGTTTTGTGAGTCTCTCGACCCGCGTAAACCTCTGTCGATTGTCTGGAGAACAATCCGTGGACTTCGAACAGCTCCTCAACAGCGTCGTCCATTTAAGTCTCTAGCCCTACAGCAAGGACGCCGAGAAGTCGAGGTAGCCGAAGATTACTGCGCAAGGATCGCGGGTCCGGCGCTCACGTATTCACCTTGCGCACCTACTCCCATTGTGCCCCCTTGCTCCCGAGATCCTCGTATGGACGCTGTTTTCTCCATCGAAGAACTGGAGGCCGCTCTTGCTGGGTGCAGGCGATCTTCGTCACCAGGATACGATGGCATCACGTACTCTGAGCTTGCAAACCTTGGTCAAGAGGCCAGAGATGCCCTTCTTGGCCTATACAACGCATCATGGCGTGACGGCCTGGTCCCTACAACGTGGAAATCCAGTCGGCTTGTTCCACTCCTCAAGGCTGGCAAATCTCCGTTGGAATTGTCATCTTACCGTCCAATAGCACTGGCCAGCTGTGTCGGCAAGGTAATGGAGCGAATGATCCTTACACGGTTAGAATGGTACTTGGAATTTTACAACGTCTATCCAGAGGTAATGGCTGGTTTTCGACGTGGCCGCTCGTCAATAGATAGCGTTATCGACCTGGTAACATACGTACAACACCAGAAACATCTGAAACGAATCACTGCGGCCCTATTCCTTGATGTTAAAGGTGCCTACGACAATGTAGATCATCATGCAATTCTGGACGCCTTAGAAGCTGTAGGGATTGGTGGACGCACCTTTCGCTGGATATGCAACTATTTGAATGGAAGATCTTTCTTTATTTTGACTGAAGACGGACCAACGCCACCTAGGTATACCAGTCGTGGTGTACCGCAAGGCGGAGTTCTCAGCCCTACCCTTTTCAACCTGGTGCTCGTTGGTCTCGCTGATTCGTTGCCGCAAACCGTTCAGCTCTCCGTATATGCAGACGACATTTGCATATGGGCTTCAGGCGTGACACGTGTACAAGTCCGCGCACGACTTCAGAAAGCCGCAACGGCTGTGGCAACATACCTAAGAAGACAAGGCCTGGAGCTTTCTGCTGAGAAATGTGCAGTCGTTGCTTTTACTCGCAAATCGATGGCCCCGTATTCTTTGCGGATAAATGACCAAATTATACGATATAGACGAACGCACCGATTTCTTGGCGTCATCATTGATAGAGACTTGTCTTGGAGCCCTCACATCTCGTACATGACGAAGCGTTTGGCCGCCATTGTGGACCTTCTTGCATTTCTCGGCGGGAAGTCCTGGGGCGCAACAGTACCGTTAATGTTGCAACTATATCAAGCACTGTTTTTGGGCTTCCTGCGGTACAGCTTACCTGTACTAGGAAATACTTGCACTACGAATATTCGCAAACTCCAGAGCGTGCAAGCCCAAGCACTCAGGACTTGTCTCGGTCTTCCTAAAACTACGTCATCGATTGCGACAGTAGCCATAGCCAGAGACGCTCCTTTGACAGTCTACATAGATACAGATGTCCTGAGAGCGCACATCCGACACCTGACTCGGATTCCCTCACACCATCTTGCTTGCTTGCCAGAAAAAAGGCCACTTTCAACTTTTGCCAAAACTATTCTAAGACATCAGTCGTACTTGCCATCTGAATTCACGCCCGCTACACGATTGTCAGATCCATTGTGGTGTCTGCACCGGCCGCAAGTGCAACTGACAATTCCAGGAATCAGAAAGAAAGCTGGAGCGCCATTGCAAGCTTTAAAACAAGCAACTTTGGAGAACATTCACCACGTGCACAGATTCCGGCAACATGTATACACAGATGGTTCAGTAAAACTCAACAGCTCTGCTGCTGCAGTCATCATCCCGGCACAATCTGAGGAAATCAAATTAAGAACTTCACGTGTGACCACATCAACGGGTGCAGAACTCACGGCGCTCCGTGCTGCACTTGATTTCATTAAGCAGCAGCCACCGCAACAATGGACAGTCTTTAGCGACTCCAAGGCAGCCCTTCAGTGCATACGAAGCCCAATGCGCCATGGACCCAATAAACAACTGGCCTCAGAAATTCGACACATATATCATCAAAGCTATGACAAGGGACATAACATAATCTTTCAGTGGCTTCCAGGACATTGTAACATCAGCGGGAATGACCACGCCGACGAAGCCGCCCGATCTGCACATCAAAGTGGTCAACGAGTATTCATTCCGCTTTCGCGAACAGACGCTGCGGCTGAGCTGCGATTGATGTCCCGTGAGTGTACTTTGCCCCTGTGGGACTCAAATGGTTTCACCATGTGTCGGTTGCGTTCGTTGTCTCCGGACATACGGATGCACCTCCCACCTGGATTACCACAACGTGAACAAACCATGCTCTACCGTCTGTGGCTAGGCGTTGCCTTTACAAACTCATATGCTTTCCTCATAGGAATGGCCAAGAGCCCCACGTGCGACACATGTAACATCGACGAGACGCTCGCACACATTATATGTGTCTGCCCGCGATACAGTGCTGAGAGACAAGTGATGTGCAGAGTACTGGACCAGCTGGACAATCGCCCACTTTCAGAACTAAAAGCTTTAGGCCAATGCTCCCAAAGAACATCCGCGTTGAAGGCCTTACTCGCGCTATTAAGGTTCTTGCGGTCTACGGGGCTTCACGACAGACTCTAAGAATGCCGCCCCCTACCGCTCTGTAGTGTACGCGCTTTGTTCGTGCTTGTCTCCCTTTCTTTCTATCTCCCCCTTCCACTCTGCTTCTCTTTTTATCCCCCTTAACCCGGGGGTAGGGTAGCCAACCGGAACTACCTCTGGTTAACCTCCCTGCCTTTCTCTGCATTATTCTCTCTCTCTCTCTCTCTTGGTAATACGCTGAATGCTTCTAATGTTCGATTTATTCGCTTCAAGTACAAAAGCCAGGACCCTGATTGCTTCAACTTTGGGTATCAACGACCCTTCCCTAGTATGGATTCTAATGCAAGGCTCAACTTCCGGTACGCAACCCTTCGGCCTATGGCCTAGCTTCTTAGATTTGAAGATCAACAACTCCGGCTTTTTAGCGGAGCACTTGAGCCCTATGAGACCCAAATACTCCTCCGTAAGTGTTATCACCCTCTGCAGCCTAGTAGCCTCCAGCTCTTTATCACTACCACGGACACTGCATATAGTAACGTCATTCACGTAGATAGAGTAGCCAATATCCTGGACAGTGTTCAGTGTATTAGCCTACTACGACATCCCCAGATTGAATAACATAGGCGAGAGTACGGATCCCTGCGGAGTACCACAGCAACCAATTTACCATAGCTGGTGGTACGTGATACTTTCCATTGATAAACTGGAGAGTTTCCGTGCCCTCCCACACCTTAATATGATTGATTGCCTCTGGATTCTATCTAAAGGTTCTCGCGACTACAAAGGCCCACATATTGGAAAGGAAGGAGTTGTAGTGAGCCACGAACTGAACTTGCAGAAAGAAAATTGAGTCATGCGTTTTTTTTTACAGCTTCTATGCAGTCAGTTCGAAAAGAGTTACAGACTTCGACGTAGAATACCAGTTTAAAAAAATGGAATCTCGTTCCCCGAGCCCAACGGGCAACGCAATGCAGCATTGCCAGTGCGAAGTTGTTGCTAAAAGCTCGAGCAACTTCACAGCAAAACAGCACTATTAGCGTTACGAGGAAGCAGGCTTAAGCGGACTCACCAGAGAAGTGTCGTGCCCACAAAGCGACGAGGACCACATCATTTCGTCGCAATATGACCACGTGGCACACATTGAATGTGGTGACTGCTATCAAAAACGACTAATGAAAAAAACTTAACGCGGTTCTGCATTCGCATAACAGCCTTTCTGCTCGCAATCTTATTGCCCGAAGTGGCACGTAGTGGATCTCTGCGACGCCAAGCACAAAATTTTCCGTGACTGTCAACTAAGCTTCGGAGTGCCCCCTTGTTTCTTTGTGTTCTGTTTTTGCGCCTACATTACTACATTAAAGCTCCCAGTGCCTTAAAGCACCTACACCACCTGGCGTCCGTCATGCTGATAGAACGTATATCCAAGTAAGCACTATAACAACGGTTAAATGCCACTTTTGAAATATGTTAGCCTAAAAAAAAAACTCCCACGGTGCATTCATAAAACCTTGTCTCAATAGATACGCTTGTCCCACGCGCGGCACTTGCGGTGACCTGGGAGCCTGGCTGCACACGTGTCTCGTACATCACGTGTTTTGGCCGTGGCAATCCAGCGTCGAGCTGCATTGCTTCAATGCTAATCGCAATAAACCAAATAAACTGGACAATAAACCAGTTTCACAAAACTGGTTTATTTTGGTCCAGTCATCGGTGGTGTCCCATGTACCATAGGAATCGACGTAAGCGAAGCTGTTGTGTGCTGTTTGCTTTGATTGGCGATAATTAGCGGTCTTGCTGGAGGCGAATGTGTATTTTGTTCATAGTTTAGCCCAATTCTAGAGTGGTGAGTTGACGGTTAACGTTACCTGCGTGCACCACTGCTGCTTTGTCTGCGCAGTCCACGTAACACACAGGGAGACGTGTTTGCTTGTGGCGTTGTTGTGCCTCAGAAGGTTGAGCATTTTCATTGACTCACGTGGCACATCGCATCGTGGCAGAAGTGTTATTAAGCTTGATTTGAAAAATGGAGGTCTACGTAATTCATTTATTTACGCGGTACGCTCCACGTACGCGGTATGCTCCACGTTTCGTTGCTCAGCGATCGAAGCTGCTCCTGTTCCGCGCGACGCCTCTTTGAGGCCCAGGTGTTCTCGACGCTGAGTGCACAATTTGTAGCCAATTCGCTGGCGCGTGTGTACATGCTCATTGTACATAGATGACCAGCACGCTCTTGAGACGCCAGCTCCAAGTGCTCTCTTGAGGCTGTGGACGTTTGTAACGTTTACGCTGTCACAGCCCAGCACCTGCATTTTTTTTGTCACATAGGAAAGCAAGCGCATCACGTGCTAATCGCACAAACCACGCATCCCGACCCGTGGCGGCGTGGGCCGGGATGGATGGATGGATGCTGAGTGTCCCCCTTCAGAAAAAGGGTGGTGGGTGGCGCCACCAAGCTCTTGGTATTTTATTGCCCGATGTCCTACGCACGTTAAAGAAATAAAAGGAAAAAGAACCCACAATGAATTCCCATAAGCAAACTTTCTGAACCCCTAATGTGAACTCCGTTTTTGTGTGCGCCTCCGTTGTTTGTGGTTTCCCTTCTTTTCTTCCACCAATCTTCCAATCGCGTCTTACTAACCTCTATTGTGCACATGTTTCTAAGAAACGCAGCGGCACACGTGGCAAGACCATCGCAGCAATACTGCCCGGAAACTCGGGAGAAGAGGCAAAGAAATCTCCGCTCTAAAAAGCCTATGATGGGTAAACTGCCTTGCAAATTTATTGTAGCTTAACAGACTTTACACCACTATCTCCCTGCTTCAACTGGACAGGCGCTAAAAAGAAAGAAAAAGAAGAAACCGTTCAACATTAAGTTGAGTTCCATCCCACTTTGACTGCTGTTGTATTCATCAGAAGTGCTCAAGTCCGGGACTAAGAAATTTATTAGTTAAGTTACGTGGCTATCTATAGGCTGTGTATAGCTGTCACGACAGTTCCAGCCGTAGCACTCGAGCGCATGCGTGCAACCAGTTTTTCTTGCTTACACGAACAATTACTCCGTGAAACACCTTTTCCGCCACCTCATGCGTCAAGATAGCATTGTTGTGAGCAAAAAAAAATATCTCGACCTTACTCCGTACAGTCTATATGTATGGAGTAATATATACGGGAACCGAACGACGTCTTGTTCAGGAAACTTGACCATTGTATCACTACTATATTCTAAAAAGCAGTGCTTGTTTTCGTTGACGAGCCAGGATTGAATGTTTGACTTGTGGTTCAAAGAAGCCGGCACCTCTTCTAGTTGAGTGCTACGATACGACGTACTCTCCAGGAAAACGCGAGGCTTGACGCTTGGTAGGAGCTGCTCAGTAAACCGTCGCTCAAATCGGTTCCCCATCCATGCATGCATGGTAGCGGGGATGTACGTTTTCCTTCTTTGGGGACACGAAAAACGAGGCACGTTCCGTGTGCCAACCTGTCACCGCTGCGAGCATGGGCGACGATCAGTGGAGCCCCCCCTTTGTGTTTGGTTGGCGAATCACCGCGCAGATACACCTTGGACAAACGCCTCTTACCGTGCCTCCAATCCGGTATCCGCATCCCATCTTGAACAACGTGCCGTGTTACGTAAGAGGAATACGTCGTTCGCAGCATTTCTGGATGCCTGAAATACACGCTGGTGGACCTCCACATGGTGCCCTTCACTTGTTAGTCATTTAGACATACATTACTTATATCGGACGTGAGCAAACACTCACGCGCCTGGACTAAGAATCGTCACATCTGCGATGTCGTTTAATATAAACCTGCGTATTATTCAGCTCAAGTAACACTGCTCGTGTGCTACAATCGCAAAAGTAGGTTTACGTGAGTCATGCATGTAAACATAAGCGGTCAACGAGCGAGAATGACTGTCTATATTAAAGAAGTCAGAGACTCTACTAAGCGAAGAAGGCATTAGGCAGCAGTTTTTCTTGCCTGTCGAGGTGCCCGAAAAGTGCGTCCGAAGGGGAGAGCCTGGAAGCACCATGTATCATAACATAAAAGCTCTGAGGTCCGACTGTCAGAAGAGGTGCGCAAATCGGGAAGCCTGCTGTGTTCGACTGATTCACTTTCACTGCAAGACTATGATTTTTGGGAAGGTGGCGATCCACGTAGGCATGTACACACGTGCTTTTCATCCCTTTGGAGACTGTACATCCCCCCAGCTTAATTGCCCAAACCTGCCTCGCCTGATGTTGCTTCTTTCGTCGAAATGGCAACCGGTTACATGCAATTGGTTACCGAAAGAAAGGTGACTGAATTGCAGTGCACGTCACCTAGTAAATAAACTAACCGTTAGATTACAAAATTAAAAATTTCTATATTACGCATGGAAAAAGTCGAATAAATTTAAGATGACTATCGACGAACGTTAATAGCTTTGTGGCATACTTCTAATCGGTGAATCGATTAATCTTTCATCGATATTACCAACCCTATGAGGTATACAGCCTCGCTGTAGCATTTAGTTTCGACTGTTCGGGCGGAATCCGGCCTCTATCAAGAGTACAATTGCAAACACCATAGGCTCAATCTATACATTTTCTTTTTAAGTGTAAAGCTCATTAAAAGAAAACAAAAGAAATAAAAAGGTACAGCGTCGTGAAAATCTACGCGCGTATATTCTTTCAACTAAAAAAATAGAACGAAGAAAAAGAAAGCGTAGGCAGCCAACGAATGCAAACACGTGTAGATTCAGCAGCATCCACGAGGAGGGGGCGTAAGGGATACCGGGAGTTTCAGCGAACACTTTCAAAATTTTTTTTCCGTTGCCTCTGGCAGATGGCACAATTCTAGTACATAAGCTGTTCTACTCGAAGGGGTGGACACTACTTGCACACAAATTGAATTGCATAATCAATCAATTAGCAAAAATTTACTAATTATGTTTTTAATTAATTTGGCACGTATTGCAGTGTATGAATTATAGCCGGAGAGTTCTCAAGGCGAATCCACTTAGAACGAATTCTCAGGATGACACTAGTTTCGATGTATTATTTCCCGAGCTTAGCGGATAAATGTAACAGCGTTCCAGTTACTTTTGTTATTCAATGCATAAAACGATGTTTTGTTAAGCAATATGTGGAATAACTGTGCATTTTTACTGCAAATTTAATGACGCATATCTCCTAAATGGTGTCATCCAAGCAATGCTATTCAAGTGATTATGTCTTGCAATCGGCCCACTAGAATTTGGAAGTTGCTATATGTATTGTAGCGTAATTATTTAAAGACTTAATCGGTAATCTTTTTTTCGTCATCCGATTATGCATTCATATTTCTCGTGCAAATAATGTCCGCTACTTCGAGTAGACCAGCTCATAGACTAGGACTGTGCTATCTGCCTCAGGCAATTTCCAAAAACATTTGAAAATGCTGGCTGAAACAACCTCTATAAGATTGAAAGACGCAGCCAACGCAATGCAAGGGAGATGGGTCACTTGTGTCATACATACATACATACATACATACATACATACATACATACATACATACATACATACATACATACATACTGACACGTGTACTTATCTTTATCGGGCAACCACGTTTCGCCGCTTAACAACTGCAACCGCACAGCGAGGGACGCGCCTGCATGTATCCGACGTTTCTGGAAAGTTATCGACGCTTCTATCCGCGTGTCTGTTGTCGCCGAACCTTGTGTTATCAGATTTCATCGCGTGACACGAATGGTGTAGAACTTTGTGGAAGACACGCGGGTCCCATCAGTTAATCTGGAACATTCGACGACTGATCTATAAAAGCCGACGCGCTTGACCCGCTAATCAGATTTTCGACGATCGCCGACTGTGTTCGCCGCTTTCGTTGTGCTATAAGTGTAGCCTGTTTTGTGGGCACAGGTTCGCCCAATAAAAGCTAGTTTTGTATTCCACCGTACTGCTTCTTTCTTCACCGTCACTACCACGTGACATCTGGTGGAGGTGCTTTTGGTCCATGTACCGGACGCCCCCGACAAGCCGTGATCCAAGCCCGGACCGTAAAGAGAGCACCAACGTAGTCACGGACCATCGAGTAAGCCGTCGTCTACAACAGCTGCCCCCGGAACACGGACTTCTACCTGAGAAGACCAAGAAGATCGTGGCCAAGACAACCCCAATGGCTGCCCCAGCGACCCCCGTTGTCCTGCAACAACCTCGGGACCCACCGACCTTCCATGGAGCAGCAACTGAAGACCCGGAATCCTGGCTGGAGACGTACGAGCGAATCGCGACTTTCAACAACTGGGACTCCGACGACAAATTGCGGCATGTATACTTCGCCCTAGAAGACGCCGCGAGAACGTGGTTCGATAACAGGGAGTCGACATTGACAACATGGGACCTGTTCCGTACCGGCTTCCTGCGCACCTTTACAAGCGTCGTGCGCAAGGAAAGGGCCGAAGCTATGCTGGACGCCCGAGTGCAGCTACCTAACGAGAACGTCGCCATATTCACGGAAGAAATGAACCGCCTGTTCCGCCACGCCGACCCGGATATGGCCGAGGAAAAGAAAGTACGCTTACTTATGCGTGGTGTGAAGGAAGAACTTTTCGGCGCAATGGTACGAAGCCCACCGACGACCGTAGCAGAGTTCCTTCGCGAGGCCACCGGCATTGAGAAGACACTCGAAATGCGGAACCGGCAATTCAACCGCCGCACAAGCTCTACCCACTACGCAGGAATTCAATCACTGGCCACGGACGATCTGCGCGAGACCATCAGGGCGATTGTGCGCGAAGAACTGCGCAAGGTCTTGCCTTCGTCGCAGCCTCAAGTGGCCTCTATCGCCGACATCGTGAAGGAAGAGGTGCACCGATCCCTTGGAGTTCCTGAGGTGCAACCAGAACCACCGCAGCCGGAAGCAATGACCTACGCCGCCGCCGTCGCCCGCCGTCAAGGCCCCCCTGCGCGACCGCGCCAAGGTCCTGCAACACCGCAATTCCGTCGTCCACCGCCGCCGCCGCCAGCGCGTCCACCCGTCGCCCAGCGCACCTATGCGAGGAAGACGGACATTTGGCGAGCCCCCGACCACCGCCCGCTCTGCTATCACTGCGGAGAAGCCGGCCATGTGTACCGCCGATGCCCATACCGCGACATGGGACTGAGAGGGTTCGCCGTCAACGCGCCGCGTCCACAGCTTGGGGAGCGCCCACGTGACATTGCCGATTACCTAGCCGCCACTCAGTGGAACTCTCGACGACTGTCCCGTTCGCCGTCACCAGGCCGCTACCTGTCGCCACAGCGCCGCCCATACACTGGCCCAGCCCGGGGCCGCTCTGCGAGCCCATACCCGGAAAACTAAAAGCAGCAACCGATGGAGGTGCGGTTGCTGTTCGTCGAACTGACGAAGATCCTCCGCCGCCGACGAAGACGACGAAGAAACCATCTCGACGACCTAAAGACGACACGCCGCCGTCCCGAAGAAGTCGGGAAGCCAAGACTACACCGACGAAAGACGACTTGACGACGCGACGTTCCCGCTTCAGTTCAACACGACGCAGCCGTGATCCGACGCCAAGACCCAACTGCAACGCCAGACAAAGAACCACCGACCTCGACGTGCTTCTCGACGGCCACGCAGTCACTGCCTTAGTCGACACAGGGGCCGATTACTCCGTAATGAGTGGACACATCGCCGCCCAGTTGAAGAAAGTTAAGACCGCATGGGAAGGCCCTCAGATTCGCACCGCTGGAGGACACCTCATCACGCCGACTGGGATCTGCACGGCAAGAATAACCATTCATGACCGGACTTACCCTGCCACCTTCGTTATCCTCCAACAGTGTTCACGAGACGTCATTCTCGGTATGGACTTCCTGGACCAACACGGCGCAATCATCAACCTGAAGTCGAAGTCAGTAACGCTGTCGGAAGATAAAGGAATGCCGCCGGAGAACCCTCGTAGTCACCACGCCTTGAGTGTGCTCGAAGATCAAGTGAGCGTCCCGCCTCGCTGCAGCATCGTTATTTCGGTCAGCACCGAAACACCCGCTGACGTAGAAGGCGTCATCGAAGGCGACCAACGTCTACTGCTAGACCATGAAATTTGCGTCGCAAGAGGGATCGCTCGACTGCATGGAGGGAAAACTGAAGTGTTACTGACAAACTTCAGCCAGGAGTTCAAGCACATCAACAAGGGCACGACGATCGCGTACATCGAGGAAATTCTGGAAACAAGTAATGCGTTTGTCCTCTCGGATTCCGCCGCATCTACCCCGACGACCATGGTTCCCGAACCAGACTACGACATTAATCCAAATCTCCCTATGATTAAGCAACAGCAGCTCAAAAGTCTGCTCCGACTATACAAAAGCTGCTTTTCGATGTCATCGAGGCTTCGACAAACACCAGTCGCCAAGCATCGCATAATCACCGAGGAATGCGCTCGCCCACTCCGTCAGAGCCCTTACCGAGTTTCGGCGCGAGAACGTGAAGCTATAAGAGAACAAGTCGACGAAATGCTGCGCGACGACATCATCCAGCCGTCGAAAAGCCCGTGGGCATCCCCTGTTGTTCTGGTAAAGAAAAAGGACGGAACCCTACGTTTCTGCGTCGATTATCGTCGCCTGAACAAGATCACGAAGAAGGACGTATACCCCCTCCCACTGATAGACGACGCATTGGATCGGCTCTGCAACGCTAAATACTTCTCGTCCATGGACCTAAAGTCTGGCTATTGGCAAATAGAAGTCGACGAAAGAGATCGCGAAAAGACCGCCTTCGTCACCCCAGACGGCCTCTACGAGTTCAAGGTTATGCCATTCGGACTGTGCTCGGCTCCTGCAACGTTCCAGCGCGTGATGGACACAGTTTTAGCAGGATTGAAGTGGCAGACCTGTCTCGTTTACTTGGATGACGTCGTCGTCTTCGCCGGAAATTTCGACGATCACCTGAGGCGGCTTGCGACAGTACTAGAGGCCATCAAGTCATCAGGGCTCACTCTGAAGCCAGAAAAATGCCGCTTCGCTTACGACGAGCTTTTGTTCCTAGGCCACGTCATCAGTAAATCCGGAGTACGCCCCGACCCCCAGAAAACAGCTGCCATCGCAAAGTTCCCGCAGCCCACCGACAAGAAGGCAGTGCGTAGATTCCTTGGCATGTGTGCCTACTACAGGCGCTTTGTCAAGGACTTTTCACGCATCGCCGAGCCGTTGACACGTCTAACTAAATGTGATGTTGAGTTCAAGTGGGAAACGCCGCAGGCCGAGGCATTTCAAGAACTCAAACGACGCATGCAGTCGCCGCCCGTACTTGCGCACTTCGACGAGCACGCCGATACCGAAATCCACACTGACGCCAGTAGCCTAGGCCTCGGCGCCGTCCTGGTCCAGAGAAAAGATGGACATGAACACGTGATAGCTTACGCTAGCCGGTCGTTGTCAAAAGCGGAAGGCAATTATTCTACAACCGAAAAGGAATGCCTCGCCATCGTTTGGGCTACAGCGAAATTTCGCCCTTACCTATATGGCAGGCCATTCAAAGTCGTCAGCGACCATCACGCCTTGTGTTGGCTAGCGAATTTAAAGGATCCCTCAGGACGGCTGGCCCGGTGGAGCCTCAGACTACAAGAATACGACATCACTGTAACATACAAGTCCGGACGAAAACACTCAGACGCCGATTGCCTATCACGCGCCCCCATTGACCCGCCGCCGCAAGATGACGAGGATGACGACGCCTTCCTTGGAATAATAAGCGCGGAAGACTTCGCTGAACAACAACGAGCGGACCCGGAACTTAAAGGCCTCGTCGATTATTTGGAAGGGCACACCGACGTTGTCCCCAGGGCATTTAAGCGCGGATTATCTTCCTTCACGCTTCAAGACAGTCTACTCGTGAAGAAGAACTTCTCGCCAGTCCGCGCCAATTACCTTCTTGTTGTCCCGTCAGGACTTCGTCCAGAAGTATTGCATGCCCTACATGACGATCCGACCGCTGGACACCTCGGATTTTCCCGGACACTATCGAGGATACAAGAAAAGTATTATTGGCCGCGCCTGACCGCCGACGTCACCCGTTATGTCAGAACATGCCGAGACTGTCAGCGACGCAAGACACCGCCGACAAGGCCAGCCGGATTACTACAGCCAATCGAGCCTCCTTGCCGACCATTCCAGCAGATCGGGATGGACTTGCTGGGACCCTTTGCGACGTCAATAACCGGAAATAAGTGGATCGTCGTGGCGACGGACTACCTCACCCGCTTCGCTGAAACAAAAGCACTGCCGAAAGGTAGCGCAGCCGAAGTGGCGAAATTCTTTGTCGAGAACATCCTGCTGCGACATGGCGCCCCAGAAGTCCTCATCACCGACCGAGGAACGGCCTTTACAGCGGAGCTCACCCAAGCCATTCTGAAATACAGTCAGACAAGGCACAGGAGGACAACGGCTTACCACCCGCAGACGAATGGTCTTACGGAGCGGCTGAATAAGACCCTCGCCGACATGCTAGCGATGTACGTCGACGTCGAACACAAGACCTGGGATGCCGTCCTGCCGTACGTAACATTCGCTTATAACACGGCGGTGCAAGAAACAACACAGATCACGCCGTTCAAGTTGGTTTACGGCAGGGACCCGACGACGACGCTCGACGCCATGCTGCCGCACGTAACGGACGAAGAGAATCTTGACGTCGCTGCCTATCTCCAGCGCGCCGAAGAAGCCCGACAGCTCGCCCGCCTGCGAATCAAGAACCAGCAGAGGACCGACAGCCGACACTACAATCTCCGACGACGCTTCGTCGAGTACCAGCCCGGCGACCGTGTTTGGGTATGGACCCCGATACGCCGACGGGGACTGAGTGAGAAACTGCTGCGACGCTATTTCGGACCCTACAAGGTCATCCGACGTATTGGCGCTCTAGACTATGAGGTCGTGCCAGACGGCATTTCGCACTCACAGCGGCGCCGCGCACGATCTGAAGTGGTGCACGTGGTGCGCCTTAAACCGTTTTACGGACGCTAATGAACTTCCTTAGTTTGTTGTTTTCTTTGCTACGAGTGCTTTTCTTTGTTACTTTCGTTTGTTAGCAGCATCGGGTCGATGCTTTTTAAGAGGGGGGTAATGACACGTGTACTTATCTTTATCGGGCAACCACGTTTCGCCGCTTAACAACTGTAACCGCACAGCGAGGGACGCGCCTGCATGTATCCGACGTTTCTGGAAAGTTATCGACGCTTCTATCCGCGTGTCTGTTGTCGCCGAACCTTGTGTTATCAGATTTCATCGCGTGACACGAATGGTGTAGAACTTTGTGGAAGACACGCGGGTCCCATCAGTTAATCTGGAACATTCGACGACTGATCTATAAAAGCCGACGCGCTTGACCCGCTAATCAGATTTTCGACGATCGCCGACTGTGTTCGCCGCTTTCGTTGTGCTATAAGTGTAGCCTGTTTTGTGGGCACAGGTTCGCCCAATAAAAGCTAGTTTTGTATTCCACCGTACTGCTTCTTTCTTCACCGTCACTACCACGTGACAATACATACATACATACATACATACATACATACATACATACATACATACATACATACATACATACATACATACATACATACATACATAAACACGCACATTTTCTGACTTTGACCTTACTAGTTCTAGTACATTAAAAAAGAAACACGCAGATCCAACGCAATCTAAGAATTTAAACGTTAAGAAGGTTCTTTGACTAAGCGAGGTAGCAGCAATAGCCGAAGACACTCGCACAGCTTCACTGCCTTGCGCAGCATTGCGCGGACGAAAGCGATGAACGAAGCTTGTCGAGTGAGGAACATTGACGATAGGCGCGTCCTCATCACAGGTACGGCACCTACCTGAATAAATATCAGGCTTCACACCAATTCTGGCGGAATTGTCAGGTATGGTAAAGCATTCAGTTCTACATTACCCAGTGTCGAAATTGCCTGTGCACGCACGTGCCCAGTCACCCATGCCACCTACTAGGCCAGAGAGTCACCAGAAGCGAGTTGTCGGCTCGGGCACGTACCAAGCGGTTCCCCTGTTTTATACATGCCCTCGTTTATATACTGCGAGGAAATAGTGACGAAGGCCAAAGCGCGCGAGGTAAAGAGGCATATAAACTTGGCATTCTAGTGATGCAGACAACATTCATACAAAGGAGACAAGGAATCGATAACTGAGTGAAATTCATTGCGGTAAATAATCATTTATAGTTGGTTCGCTCAACTATCCACAACTGAAACGTCCCTCCATGCTGGCAAAATACGTTAGCATGGGCTTGGTTTAAAGTTCACGGCGTTTAATCCCAGTTTTCAGGTATCATATTCAGCGTGTCAAAAACAGCGACTCGGGTTTAGTAGGGTTAAAATGAATGCCCCATTAACAACGGCTATCATATTTGGAACTATGTTTCATAGCGATTTCTCGCACGCGAACTTCGACTCCTCAAGCGCCGTTCACACTGGTAGAGCTCGTTTTCGTCGCGCAACGTCGCGTGCGATGAAACGGGCATTGCTGCACTCCGACTCTTTCCAGATGCTTTGTGCATGCACGAAGGCCCGCGAGGTTTGTTCCGAATTGATGGTTAGTGTAAGGGTATTCGATGGTATACATCTACCCCCCCCCCCCCCCCCCCCCCAAATAATCCGGATTTTACGCACTGTAGTAATCGTCAAGGTCGCCTTTCATGGGTCAGCAATTTCGGCTTGCAGCGCTACACTGTTATTCGAAGGACAGAAATGAGACGAACACATACGTGCGCACATGTGTGTTCGTCTCTTTTTTGTTCTTTGTATAATAGTACAGCGCAGCAAGCAGAACGATCCCATACAAAGTTTTTGAGTCTGATGCCAGAGTTGAGATGCCATGCCAAAGCACATGAGTCGATGTGCATTGCTGGAGTAGCAAAACTTGCACTTTATTCTCGAACGTGGCTGCCGCCCGTCAGCGTCGCCATCCGGATGCGGAAAGTGCGCCGGTCAGGACTTCTTGCGCCGTTGCAACTAAACGTGAACGAGATATCGCATACAGGTGTGTCGGGCGTCTCAATCGTAGCGATATGCAGAGTCAAAGTGGAACAGAGAAGACATTGGGATAAGAAGAACTTAGTATGAAATATGCGCACATAGCACTGTACATGCGACTATTTATTTTGCCGCTAAAGCTGGTTTATATGCCATCAACACAGCAAAATATGAAAAGCCCCGCACTGATACAAATAGGCACAGATGGTGAAGGACAATGGCACTATAAGGTCAAAAGAAACCCTGCATTAATTTTGTTTACATGGGAACACTACACCATGATAACAAGGGAAGTAGTATTTGCGTGTGAAAGCAAGCTATTGTATTCGCACTAGCTCATGAAATGTCTGGTCCGAAGCCTCTTGCCTTTCATATGGGCCTCCGAGATGAGCGCTCAGCAAACGTTTCAATTTCGCCACTAAATTGCGCGTAGTTATTTCGCTGGTGCCTTTTGCTTTGTCTACAACCTCATGCACGACATATGTCTAAACGGAGAAAACAACAAGAAAGGCTCAAAGAGACAAAAAGTTGCACACTTTAAACTCGGGCGCAGCTACAGTCATTCGCCGTGTACATGTTAGATGGCGCCACCGAATTGCGCCCGACAAAACGCAGCGTCTTCATCAAAGCATGCAGTATATAAGGCAAGCTCGCCAATGTGTAAATAGTGAAACGGCGCTCAAAGAGCAATAGTCAGCCGTACATCGTCGCAACCGCATGTAAGCGGAAGCTGTATTTCTTGGCGCTAGTTCTTTCAGCCGCTGTTTTAAGGAAAAATGGCTGAACGCGTATGACTTACACATTGGCAACATTGAGCGCATATTGCGCTTTTAAGTTTGGACCATCGTGACCGTCCAAAAAGGCTACGAACCCTCCAGATTCAGTGATAGTCGAACCCATGGCACTTGGTATTAATTTAGGCAAAGTCAATTAAGGCACTCGAACCCAAGACCTTTGGTGGGAGTCGAATCCCCTACATTTGGTGTTAAGGTGAAATTAAGGTACGCTCAATTAGGATCTAGATAATTAAGACACGAACCCACAATCTTTGGTGATAATTAGGGCAACGCTAGTTAAGGTAAAGGTAATTAAGATAGAGTTAATTAAGGCACTCGCACCCACGACCTATGGTGGGAGTTGAAGCCACGACCTTGCGTTCTGTGCACCTTGTGGCGAACGCCGCTGGTCACATGACGTCGTGGCGCTTCTGCTGACGTGGCCGCTCGAGTCACGTGACTCCACCAGTGGCTCCACCAGACGTCGCCGCGCTTCTGCTGACGTGGCCGCAATGCTTTCGCATTCATCCAGGTAGGAATAACCAAAAAAACCATTTTCGCCAGACAAGCGAAACTAGTGGATAGCTGCACGAAATAAGGATAAGATAGCAAACTAGTGGATAGCTGCACAAAATAAGGATAGCAGTTTTAGCGGCCGCATAAACATGTAAAGATTCGCTTACTAACTAAATTATCAGTGATAGAATGTGTAAGCGTGACTGAACGAGGACGTAGGATGAAACACACAGAGACACCGCTGTCTTTTCGTGTCTGCTTCTTTCTACGTCCTTGTTCAGTCGCACTTGCACATTGCTTCGAGAATTCAAATCAATTAGATCGCCAACATGTTTTAACCAAATTAACAAGCATGGTGTCATGCGCTCAGTTAAACATGAACACATCTCGCGCGATGAGCGCGGGAACTCCCTGTCCAAATGCTGGAGCGACGAATCGGCAGTAGCAGTGGCGATTAAATTGACCTTCTTGCATGTCTCGCTTAGAAAGGACGACACATACGTAGCTACCGGCACTACGCGCATTCTGCCATCATTGAAGATCGGTTTGAAGATGAGGCCCGCGCGGGCGCTCACTTTGGCCGCATCGCAGATCGCTTTCAAGACACACGAGCACTGGCAACGCGCTCCTAAGGAGTCCGCCACAGGCATCTACTACGGCGTCCGCCATTTAAGTGGCCAACGCCATAGTAGACGCCGCCGTCGTCTCCACTCTGCACGGAGCGGCGGGCGAGGTGGACATCGGGGCACGCTAGCAGCCGCCGAAGAATACGCCCCTCCTCCCTCGCTTGGCCTCCGTGCCGGGGGCCTGACAGGAGAGGGCGCGCTTCCGGCTTGCGTTCCTCGCTCGCACACGCGATATTGAACCGCATCAGCCGCTCACCCCTGACACGCTGTCAGTCGCACATACAGCACACGGCGCGCGCGACGGTTTTGTCGCCCTCGGCCTTTATACGGAACTTCACGGCGACGGCAACCCCGATGGCAGAAATGCGCCTGGAGTGTCCATATAATTGGTATCGCAATAAAAATTACACGCGTATTCTCCTGTGGGAGTTATCTCAATGATGCCTGAGCATTTGTAGCCGACCATGTGGTGTTTCGCCGTTGTATGCCCTAAGAGAAACACACCTACGCAAAGAACTGCCACTCCAGCCGTTTCGCGGCCAAGCAAGTAAGGGCCTGAGCACCCGCCAGGTGGCGTAGCGATGTTCGCTTCCACTTCACCTCAAAGGTAGACAGCTTGTCATACATCCACCAGGTTGCGTCCAGTCGTTCCCTTTCCATAGAGACGTTTATGCTGCACCGATCATGTGCCGCTTGTTACGCCCTCCCCACTTCGCTTTTCAACGTGCCGTCTCGCTTTTGTTATAAGGTGGTTTTGTTTTGTTGAAAATATTTTTTTCTGTTTGTCGCGTTACCAACATTGTTAGGCGTACGTTTCTTAAAGCGAGTGGGCGTATTTTGCACGTTTAGCACCGAATAGGAAGCACGCGACACGTTTACCATGCAGTCACCCATTTGTTTTTTGCGCCTCTCTCTTCCTGAAGAGCATGCGCACTGCTTCCAGCGCATAATTTTGCAAAGGTCCCTCGCAACACCTTCTGTTCAAAGCACAGAATTTGTAGCTCGCCCGTAATTTGGCCCAGCTTGAGCATTGTGACGCGCATTAGGGATTGTTTTAGGAAGTGTTTTTACCTCTGTGTATATGCACGATGCATGCTCCTGGGCCAGTTCGCAGAGTCCAGTTATAGTTGACTCTTTGCTTGTCATGGTTAAAACATTCATATTATGGTTTTTGTCTTTCCTATGTGTGTGCCTGTGTGTGTGTCTTTATCAAGTGCACGATCCATGTTTCCTTTCTGTGCAATTCCCAATGTAAACAAGAAAAAGCTAACTTTAATTTTTTTTCGTATGGAACCACTGAATCTTGTGTGCAACAGAGAAAAGCGGCTCAAGATGGCAAAAGAAGCAATAAAACAACTCTGATCGTATTATTCTCTCAGTCTGCATGAGCTAAGTTATCTTTGCTCAGATTCCTGGAGAAGCTTTTTGGTTTCTCCACTTCAATGTTGTGGTCCGCGAGTTTATTACGTCTGTATGCTTGGCGTACCTAAAAATGAGATATTAAAGCTCTTGCGCCCAACTATAGAAGACGTAGTCGAACATTTTACAGCCAAAGATGAACCTGAATCGAAAGCACTGTTATCGAAACCGACACCAAAACAGAGCTGAACCACGCTTCCTAAATCTCGGGAGACAAATTTAGCGGTCTGACCAGCCGCTCGGGGCGCTGGAGGCAGTCCGGGAGTGTCCACTGCGGGCGCGTGCTGCTTTGTTTTGTATAGTTGCAAGGAACGCCTCCAAAGAATCCTGAAATGGGGAAGCGTGGTTGTCATACGAGAATGTCAACTGAGACCAGCATGAGATGACGTATTAGAGCAGTGTAGCAGCAATGTCCCCTCATGTTATCTGACGGGGCGTTCGAATGATGCCGCTGCTTGGTGGAATATCCGCTCTGACCGATGCGTGCGGTGTAGTACCTGACGCAATTGAAGAGTGTCACGTTCGGTAGACCTCATGCGTAGACGTGGTCGACGACACTGCCTCCTCTCGATGCGAACCATGTTCAGCCGGGATCAACCGTACTCTGGCCGCTGCTGAGTATGGCACGACGTCGTGGGCCCCGGTCTTGAAAGCCACTTGCGATGTGGACAAAGTTAGCTGACTGCTGATAGCTTTGTGTGCGCTGCGTTCTCGCCGATTCGTTCGCATTGAAGCGCGAGGCAGCACGAAGGTCAGTTCTCTCGCTGCTGCTGGATACTAACTTGAAAGCGATCGTCTTATGTGACGGACTGACTGGCTTCCCAATTAGGCGGCGTAGAAATGCTTACGCATTTAAAAAGGCTTTTTATGGGTCCTTCGTGAAACATCCCAAAAATATACGCATTGTCCACAACACAAAAAAAAAAATTGAGGTAATTATGCTGAGGTTGTAAACAAATTCTATTTTGTGATCTCCATACTAAGAAAATTGCTTCTCCATTGGCTGCAATCCTAACGAGCAAGCTCACTCTGCCGTGCGAGATCTCACATGCCACGCATCAGATCAGGAACTGCTCCAGGATGACTGCGGCTCCTACAAAGACCCACTTACTACTTTTCACGAGATCACCTCACACTATAGGGACGGCAGGAGGTTTTTTCCTCCGCCCCCCCATCAGAAGCTCAACCGAGCTCAGGCAGTCACATTAAGAATGATTCAAACTAAATCTTATCCCACACCTTTTGTGCTTAACAAAATTGACCGGGATTTTCCCGCGGAATGTAAAAGTTGTGGACACACTCCGTGTCTATTTGATCATATGTTCTGGCTGTGCCCCAACCGAAGGGCTTCGGATTTCAACAGTGAGGAGGACTGGAGTCGGCGCATATCCAGCGAAGTCCTCCAAGATCAACTCCTGGCCGTCCGGAGAGCTCACGACATCGGGAAAGCCTTTGGCTTACCGGTGCCTACGTGGGCGGAGCCACCGACTTAGCCTTGGTGCTTGTGCCCTTGGACCCTAGTTTCTCTGGACTAAAATAAAGTTCTTGCCATGCCGTGCCAAGTGTGAAACACTTTCAGGGAAGAAACAAAGGGACATTGTGTCGACAGAGAATAGTCACACATGCATAAGCAAAAAAAACAGAAAGAAAATATGAGACAAATACAGGGACATAACCAGGTCACACTGTTCAAGTTCACTAACCTTTATTGACATCATGATCAACACAGTTTTCCTACAGGCAATAAAGTATGTCTATACGTGTCTTACATGCATTCGTGATGCTCACGTTACGGACTTATTCGCTTAGTGATATTTGCGTTTATGAAACTAAGAAGCATTGTGTCTTTTTGATGAGCGAGTGACCCGTCAAGCGTTAATGGCCAAGAGCTCACGTACTGCGTACTACGCGCAGTTTTTCGATATTCCTGAAAGCTAATGTACTTAACCACTGAATACATCCAGTACTGACTTACGAGAATCGAACAGTGAAGAATAGCGGAGAGACTTGAGAAATATGGAAGGTCTTCGGACTGATAGAAAGCGTGGAAAATTGTAGGTCTAATATTACGAGATAGGAAAAGGGCACAAGGGATTAGCTAAGAATGAGCGTAACAGAGATAGAGAGAAAGGAAAGGAAAGGAAAGGTAGGGATGTCAAGTTATGCATGCGGGGTTTGCTACTCTTTGGCGGGGAAAAAAGGCTAAGATATGAAAAGAAATATATGAATGTGGACACTCAGGATGTTGGATCCGGAGCTCTTCATAGGAAATTCCATCAGTCACTAAGGTCTGTCGACGTCACCTACTGAAGCAATGAACGTGCCAATTTTTGAACTTGTCACGTGTGTGGCCATAGTCCGAGAAGCTGCCATTGAAAATTAGCTTCAGTCGCGGCCACTTAAAGAGGTAAGGAACAAAAGGAGCTCGTAGTCGCAGCTAGTACAGACTCATATTCCCTGTGACTTTCAGAAGAACGAGCAGAATTGGGTAGATCGTGTAATGTAAGAAGTAGATAACTGGTGTACTATCGGAATAATGGAATGTGTTGTAAAGAAAGGTAAACATAGCCAGGAGACGCGGCGGATTTATTGTGCAAATATGCAGTTGCATGATGAAGAAGGCTGACGCACGACAAGGTCATGACTCGTAATAAAGAGCGCGGCGGCGTAGCTACAACACAATAAAGAAAACTACGCATACGTACAGTCATGAGCAAGAGTAACGGAACCCTGCAAGTGCGTGCCGGAAATCCTGCCAGCGCCGCCTGGTGCACACCGCTCCAGCACGTGTGACGTCAATTCCGGTGCAGTGCGCCTGTGCGTTGCTAAATTATTCGTGAAAATGGCATTTGCACATGTGTACTACGCTGGAATTTGCGTCCTAATGGGCTTTACGAGTGATTTACGGTCAATCGGCACAATGCTCAATGTTGGGTGATGGCTCACGAGTAAATACAGGTGAAAAGAAAAAAAAAAAAAGCTAAGAATGCACGCATGCCTGCAAGCCCACATACGCACGTAGATACAGGTGGTAAGGGAAAAAAATGTAAGTACACACATAGATATATATCGCCAGAAGGTTGGGTTAAAGACAGCCGAAGCGGGCGTAATAGCAGTTCTTTACTTCCCTTATGGACGAACAAATGACATCGCTAGGCATTTCAAGTGTGGTAAAACGTTCCATATATTGTTATTTCCCGCAACTAAAGTCTGGCACAGCCTGGTGGTAGTAAAGGAAATGAAATATATTACTCAGACTATCAGCAAAGATTTCTATTTCTTGCACAATGAACCCCATTTGCAAAGAGAAGCAGTAATGCACAGACGGGTTGCGTCCAGCATAGACGTCTAACATAATTACTCTGCGGTAGCATCCGCGATACATGTTGCCCTTCATTGCTCCAGTGCCCTCACGTGTGGCGCATAAACCAAGCGACTAGTATTTCAAGCAACAGAACGAGGCAGCTGGCTGCGTATAAAATCACCAGCAGCATGAAGAGGCCACTAACATCAAACTGGTTATCTGCGTTTCCGTACTCATGTTGTTCTTCATCCCGATCAATTAGGCCTCTCTCTTGGGCGGCACGAAATAATGTTTTCAGTGGCTCATACAGTTCGTGGAACTTGATCATAAAGAATCCCCGAGGCTCCATCCTGAAGGGTTCGAGAAATGCTCCAACATTTGGACACTTGTTCGGGAAAGAGCTGCGATAATTCGTCTCGCCCAAACATACTCTGTCATGTCTTAACGCGCACTCCAAACAGGCAGACTCGGTTTTCTTCCGAAGTTCACTAGAGCCATGTTTCGCAAAAGCAAATCGAAGTTTGTTTATCAGTGGCCATTGGTTCAGAATAAACGTTTGCTTGTGTCCTAGATCTATGGCTTTTTTCGATCTCCAAACAACGCAAGGGGCGACTTCGTTTCTGTCAAGGGCATCTTCGAGTTTCTGCAACGTGTCCATGCGATCGGGAGGGCGTGTCAGCGTTAATATAGATGTCAGCTCACTGCGAAAATACACGGAAAGCGGGAGAATCGCCAGAAGCCACAGGCCGAGAAGTGCCTTGCGAGGGACAGCTGCGAGACAAGCGACGTTCGGCTGGGCAGCCGAGGTTCCCAGCACTGCAGCTAGAAGGAACATCGCCGCATCCGAGAGGCGGCGAAGAGCTGACCAACCTTTCTCACCGACTGCTACCGAGATGGCTGCCACGACTGCAAGAAGGAAAAGTGTGGTGGCCACGAGCTTCCAAGACTCCCCGGTCGCTTCTAAGAGCGTAATAGAGCGGTGGCAATCAACTCGAGAATAGAAAGTATCATGACCGAGTAGCAATAGCGGAATATCGAATAAAAAAAGCTCTTCGGCACGAAAGTCTTTCAAGGACAGTATTATACTCCAACTGTCGGGTGCTCCCCATTGTCGCACTGTTTTTTCTATGTCCAGTTGTTTGACTGTAACATTTATTGCCGTCAATAGCATAAGAGCGTTTTTCACTTTCTTGTCGTCACAGGAATTATGAATACTCTCATGAACCCTCGTTTTTTCGCACAACACTATCAGCTGTTTACCATTGAGGGAGTTTACATTCGAACGGTTTGGTATTCGTAGCTTGGCCAACATTTCCTTAGCCACAGGGTTATGGTCTGTAGAAAAATCGTGAGGCCAGAAAATACTTTTTATGAAGGTTGAGTTCATTCCCAGAACGCCAACCACAAAGGGCCTCCTGCGTTTCCGCCGTGAGCCTGTATTTAGAGTGCGAATTTCTGAGTGGTGCCGAACGAATAGCCAGGTCAATAGCCACTGGAAGTCATCAGGCATTTTCCACATGGTTTCAAAGGACTCACCAGGATCTGTAGCGACAAGTACTGGTTTCTTGTATTGGCGGATGCTTCTCAAAACAACGAAAGATGGCATTTTATTTTGTAAGCGCCCCGTCATTATCGGTCCGCCAAGTAGCCGCGCGAATGATGCGTGCCCTTCGTTCCACGGTTTCTCGTAGGACACCAGGATGACGTCGGTCATTTTCGTGGACAGCGACGGAACACTTGCTGGCTCGTCATCTTCCGACGTGGACTGCAAGGTGCTCGCCGCACTGTGATGAACTAATGCTAGCGCAATGAAAATAGATGTGATGATACCCCACTGTGGCGAGGGCATGTCACTGCTGTAGATTCTGTAAGAAAAACAAGCAGCCTATGTAACGTTGCCCATTGAACGAACGGTGAGATTGGATGCGCGACCATGCCCACCCATTTTCGCACGTTACTACTCACCTCAGTTGTGCTTAGCGAATCGCACTCTGCTCTGTGACCACGGACGATTCAAGTTAGCTGTAAGCGCCTGAAAAACATCGTAGGGTGAGGAAATTAGTGTCCGCCTGTGTTCGCCTCAAAGGAAGGCTTAATGCGTTGTTTTTGTTGTCATTTCACAGTACGTCAAGTGCAGTGGTTTGAGATACTGCTTAAAGTGTGAACCAATGCGTCCTCCCGCATGCACTCATTGCTCACTCGCTTCCTCTTTTCCATTTTCTATTCCCCCTTTTCCTTTACCCCCTGTTTGGAGTAGCAATGCGGACGCTCGTCTGGTGGACCTTCCCGCCTTTTCTATGCTTACTATCTCTCTCTATTTCCACAGAAAGTTGCCTCGCTCGCTTGCTCTTTTCCTCTTTCTATTTCCCCTTTTCCTTTACCCACAGTTTGTAGTAGCAATCCGAACGCTCGCCTGATGGACCATCCCACCTTTTCTATCCTTACTATCTTTCTCTCTTTCCACTGAAAGTTGCCTCACTCGCTTCCCCGTTTCCTCTTTCTATTCCCCCTTTTCCTGTACCCCCTGTTTGGAGTAGCAATCCGGACGCTCGTCTGGTGGACCTTCCTGCCTGTCCTCTCCTTACTATCTCTCTCTTTCCACAGAAAGTTGCCTCACTCGCTTCCCTTTTTCCTCTTTCCATTCCCCCTTTTCCTTTACCCACAGTTTGGAGTAGCAATCCGGAAGCTCGTCTGGTGGACCTTCCCGCCTTTTCTATCCTTACTATCTCTCTTTCCACAGAAGGTTGCCCAGCCTTCAGGGTGTCGTCTGCGTCAATTGGGCCACCTTCAACTAAGTAAGCACTTGGAGCAGGCCGTATCTCGGCTGTAAAATTACTGGTTAGGGTTTCTTGACTTTCACTTTCGCAAGGAAATGGGTTTCAATTGTGCAACTGATTTCCTACCCGCTCACAGAATCTCATGGAGAACTAATGACTCTCAAGTCCTGCACTCACACTCCACGCGAACGAAGCTGTTCCAGCAATTTGTTTTATCTCGATCTGTCAATGACTGGAGCTCTGCGCCCCGCGATTATTGATTAAATTACGGGGTTTTACGTATAGAAGCCACGGTCAGATTATGAGGCACGCCGTAGTGGGCGACTCCGATGATTTGGACCACTTGGGGTGCTTTAACGTGTACCTATATTAAAGTGCACCGGTGTTTTCTCATTTCGCCCCCATGGAATGCGGCCGCCGCGGCTGCGATTCGACCCCTTGACTTCGTGATGAGCCGCCCAACACCACAGCCACTAAAGAGCCACGGTAGGTGCCTAGCGATTCCGCAAAGTGTAATACCGTTGATGGTTTTGCTACTCAGACCTTAACCCTCCGCTGCTTGGGTAGCTATTCCTGCCTGCAGCAGTTGTGAATTAATCAATAAATAATTAATTAGCCTGATAGTACAGGGCAAAATAATTGAATTACTCCAAATGTATTGAAGGACTCTGATACTACCAATTCGCAACTATCAGCGGGTTTCCATAAAAAGATTAAGACACAGAAGTGGTTGTAGAGAAAAGCTGCCGCTGACCGTATAGTTCACTGTTCGACGAAGCTAAACTCAACTGAAACGGGTTTACAGGCTGTCTCTACTATCGTGCACCAAGATTTAAAGATACGCGAATGCCATGTAGCTGGACAATATTAAGGTAGTTTTGTTTGCCATCGCTTCGAGGTACTCGTAATATTTATTGCGTTCCCTCTAATTGCATAATTCACCTCAATTAATAAACTTCTTAAATATTCCAATTAAAGGAAAGGTGTAAGTGAGGGAATTTTATACCAACATGAAAAACTTTCGATACGTCTTTCTTTTGCTCCATAAGTGCTGCATAAAAGTGTTTTTCCGAGCATGAAGTCCGCGAATACACGCAAAACTGTCGCGCGACTGGCCGCTCGCGGCCCTTTGTGTGTATTTGTGGGCTTCATTCACGTTCCGAAAAACACTTTCGTGTAGCATGAATGGAGCGAGAGAAAGAGATTTTCATGTGGCTCTACAATTCTCTTACTTACACTTTTCATTTAAATATAATATTTGAGAAGGCTATTAAATAATTAGGATTAATTATCTAATTATGCGGAATAAAAGAAATAGTTTGACTATCTCCTAGCGACGGCAAACAACATTATCTTGGTTATGTCCAGGTACATGGCATTCGCATACTTTTAAACTGTGGCTAAAATTAGCCGAGGCGCCCTGTACACTTCATAGCAAGACGTTGCTTTATGCGTTCATACCCCCAGTGAAATTATGAGCAAAATGAAAAGAAGTCGAAAGCGGGAGCCAACGTTTTGACAAGTGGACTTATCTTTCTCAAGGCGACATATGCTTTCCTCGCCACAGTATATGTAGGTAGGGTTCTTCTTAAAGGGAGAGGGGTAAAGAGGGTGGGTGCGGCAACGAGCGAAGGTGTGTCAGCGGTGAGGGTGTAGAATTGAGAATAAAGGAGTGCTGCGGCACAAAGCCGGTGACACGGCCGCTTGTCCGACACATGTCAACGGGCGTATCTCAGCCGGTGTGTCAACGACGTGCACAGCACCCCTCTATTACTTGTTTCGCTGGTGTTCGTGGCCCATTGCGTCTCCGAAAGAGATAATAGAAGAAGCGGCAGAAACCGGTGCTCGTAAAGAAAAACAAGAAATATAAAAGAGAACACTGAAATGCACTAAACAAACAAATAAATAAAAGGAAGAAAAACGCAAAGAAAGAAAACAAAACAAAGAAAACACTAAGCAGCCAAACTAAGTGCTGTAATACTCCGGCGAAGAAAGCACGTGTCGCCTTGAAAAAGACAAGGACACTTGTCGAAACGTTGGCTCCCGCATTGACCGTGTTCATGCATTGCTCATCGTCTTGAATTTCCATCTCCTGCGTTCCCCCTGTTTTCAGTGAAATTATGCCATTCCTTAATGATAAGCGGCGCTTCCTTGACAGCTACAGTGCTGAAAACACTTGTAGCCGAATAACATAAGAAAGCAAAGTCTCAAGAACAAGAGATGACATCTTAAAACTTTTTGTGCGCAAACAAATAGGGACGAAGAATAGGAGCAACGCAAGGACGAGCGCTTTCTAACAAGTAGTTTTATTTTTGAAGGACCACCTGCTTAGCCCCCTGCACTCGCCCTTGTGTTGCTCCTATTCTTCGTCCCTGTTTGTTTGCGCAGAAAAAGTTTTAAGATGAATCCGTTCCTACAAGGCCGACTCGCAGTTGTGCTTCAAGAGATGACAGTCTGCATCGTTTACCATCAGCTATCTCACAAAAAAGCTGAGCAGGTGAAGCCACACCTGGATGGTTGCTTCAATATGCGTCATCGTAGTCTTAGCAATATGCTTGAAGCAACAGCCGATGCAATCACCAGCCTTGGTGAGACACCGGCTATGCGGCGCTGCGATTCTAAGCGCGAGAACGAGGTTCCGATGGCCTGCCCGTGGCAGAACGCACCTCGATGGGGGATAACTACAAAAGACGCCCGTCCGCAGTAGCATGTCGACGGACCCTTCGAAGGTCTCAAGGTTGTGAAAATTAATACGGAGTCACGCACTATGGCGTGCTTCCTAATCATATCGTTGTTTGGCCACGTAAAACCTCAAAATTATTCTTTTTTGTTTGTAGCCTTTCAAATCGGACACAATAAATGATGCAAGCATTTGCAGATTTTCAGGAATTTCCGCATAGGCAAACTATAGTTCGTAGTGCGACGAAACCTTCCGTGAGCTTGAGTCGTTTGAACGTAGGTCACGTGCTTCACTTGCAACATCACTTGAGCAGACACGCTCAGAGCTGTTATTTCACCACTCGAAAGAGGCAACAATAATACGCGAATAAGTTTACCAGCGCTGAGAGTGCTAAATGCTCCTTGCAGCTTTCACGTAAGTAGCCTATTTCAGAGCTGTTCAGCGAGCAGTACTAACAGCTGTCAAATAATAATCTTCGATAGCATCTTGAAACTCGTGCAATACGCCCATTCGCTCTGGTGGTCAGGCAGGTTCGTTACAGTCGCTGTGAGAGTGCATGGAAAGAACAAGCACAGGCTGTACAATGCAATGGAAAGGAGTTGAGTGCTTAACACGGGAGTGTGACAGCCACTGTTTTTACAAGAGCAGTAGACAAAGTAATATGTATCACCAAGTCGACCATGCTTTATGGAGCCAACGAGATTGTTTTTTTTTAGTGGGGGGGAGGGTAAGTAGATATTACAGAATCTGCGAGCGCGACTAACGAAAGCAAGACAAATGCGCGCTTGACGCGTTGCCAAGATTATCATGTCACATCTAGCAAATAGGCAATGCCACTGGTGTGGGCTTCCAAGTAAATACAACGTCTCTTAAAATGTAAGCACCTCATGGTGATTAAGTTTCGCGAGGATTATCCCTGTGCCTGCCACCATAATGAAGAAAAAATTTGAATATTTGTAGCTAGTAAAAAATTTACAATAACGGTTTACCCTCCGGAGCCCTGAGTATTTCATTGAGGTTGACTTGCTTCCGAGGAATTTTTTTTTCCTCATACATTAGTCTCGCATCTCTGATATTCAAGTAGCCGGAATGGCCAAATGGTTCTGCGGATGGTAGATTAACTAGCCGCCATAACGGAAAAGTGCGGTAGTCTGGGCATAATTTTACATTTTATATACTTGCCCCAGAACCTAACCAAAGGGCAACCCACGCGAGACAAAAATTTGCCCCCACAGTTTCATTGAGCCTCTGTTAAGATGCAGCTCAAGTACTGTCGTCTATATCAATTGCTGCTAAACTCTTACATTATGGTTACGTTGCATACACGTGAGAATACAGTTTGGTATAAGGAACGCGCTAGATCATCATATTTCTGCCAAGCAGACGCGCAAACTACAGCTTCACTTGTTCTCTTCTGGTTTACAGACAGTTGCCGTCACGGTTAGTCACGGATGTGAGATGACGAGAATGAAAAGTGAAATCGGCGTAGTTATAAGTTGAACCCAGCCGGGATCTGCCACCCCTCTCGGAAATTGTTATATGAGGACGGTCACTGCAGTCTGACTCCAGCACTTTGCTGAGTTACGGTATGATTGTGAGTCGGGCTTGTTGCTGCGAAGACAAAACACAGTAAAGGGAGCAGCGACAGGACAAAATTGTAAGGGAACGGACTGCACGCGGTCATCCGTTGTCTCCATAAGTTGTTTTCAGGCTGTTTGCGGTGTGATAGCCTGTTAAGTATGGTCGTTGGGAACTTTTTTTTTGCAGCCACTCACCGTGGAATCGTCACAACGTGCCAACGTCCCAATGTGGGAATCAAAGCTACCTGTAGGAATCAGGGCAAGAGGAGCTACCAGCAGCCGGACGCTTCGGCAACAATGATGAACTGAGCGGGTCCCACATCAAGAGGTCCCTATTTGACTGCACCTGCTGTATGCTTGGACTTCAGGTCTCTAGGCAACGGCTTCAGGTAATACGACCTTCATTGATAGGCTTGGCTGCTTTCTTATGCCAATAGAATGCAGGCACATAGAGACGCGAGGTTATCAACAATGGGGCTTGAAAAAGTCTCCGCGTTCGCTCGCGGAAAGAGAGCTTGCGATTTTTTTTTTCAATTTCCGCATAAGTCGGACCTACAATTCTTAGGTAAACAATTGTAATATGGCTGTCTGGAAACTACGAGTAAATGGTTTTAAAAGAAAATTGAACATAAAAACTGACGCTCTTCATAGGTGATTTGGTCATACCTATTTGCGAAAGCCTCTCTGTGGCGCTATCAATCGATGTTATGAGACGGGCGAAGAGTAAATACATAACGGTAGAACTAACGTCCATGTCAAACCAATTTCAAGTTTTAGCCATCAGAGCCCTTTGTGAATAATTTCGTACGTAAACAGCCAGGTACATGCGTAGTTCTACGGATGATTGCAATGTGTTCCACCATCATGACCACTGTTCAAGGTTTTCATTTCTTTGTAGTGTGTATACCACGGTATATTTTGGCTCATAATTGAAATCCTTTGTATAATGGGTGTTCCAAAATTCCAACTACCCTTTACAATCATCGAAAACGCTTGAATAAGATGTGAAGTGCTCATTATATTAAATACAGGAAAATATTTTTTCTGAACTAGAAAGATTAAGAAGAGGAGATTGGCAGAACAAATGTGAAAATGATATCGACTTATTTTCTTATATACTTGCTGCTCTGCGAGCAAGAATTATTTTCGACAGCTGAGCTTGCAAATGCGAAGCAATAAACATATTTCGTTTTTTTCATCGTCATGACACGGCGTCGGCTAGAAATTCCAAGAGACGACGTTTGACGATAAATTTAGTTGATTTAAAAGTGCCTTTTAATTAAGCAGAAAGTCACTGATAACTACATTTTGTGGCCGCGTTAACGCAGCGTGAGTTAACAAAACAATGCACGTGGTAAATAATTCGGACTTTGCTATTTCAATGAAACAACGTATTGAATCTAACCACTGAAATGGCCCGTGGCATCCCGTCGAGAGGTTGCTGCACTTTATTTAAAGAAAATGCATATTCCACTTGCTTGTTTATGGCTTCCTTCCCTTCCACCCGAAAAAAACTAGAACAAAATGAAGTTTTGCTCGAAACAGGCAGCACGCGTGGTAAACTACCTAAGGGGTCATGGCATCATATCATAGAAATTACCTTAATTTTGAAACTGCAACTACTACTATTCTAGAATTGTTGTTGCACCGCAATTGACCTCTCTGTGAAAGTGCATGCGCGCGAAAATCCAGGTAGCATTGAAATATATATTTTTTCTATTGACTCGTGAAGTCCTTGAGTACTGTGGCAATGAGGACGGGCACCTGCATGAACCAGCCGTCGTGATGGTGTAGTCCCCCTGATGATGAGGGCCCTTGTGAAGTGAAGATTGGTACCGAAAAATCTGTAAAGGCAAGAGCCAGTGACTTGGACGATTTGAGGCGAAACGAACAAGATTCAAGCCACTACATTTTGTCTCCATATTGTTTTTCTGGCGAGTACTTCGCACATGATGGTGCTCATCTTAACTCTTAAGAAAGTGCAGACATCCGGTGCTTTCTAATTAGACAAAAACAAGTGTCAGCATTGATGCTCCAGCTTGGGTGTGTCCAACAAGAATGGTCTGTGTGTGACGAATGGCCCGGGCTTCAATAATTTTATAATTTGTTAGCATTAGGAGCGTCGAAGTGGAACAAAAGAGAAGTCGCAGTTCTGCCCGAAAGGCGAAGTATCGGTTGCCATAGCAAATTAGCGGACAGCTATACGAAGTAAGGACAGTAGTTTTATCGGCCGTGTAAACTTGGAATCATTCGCTTGCTAACCGAATCAACGAGCATGCTGTCAGCGCGAACAAGCAAACATGAACGCATCACATTCACTCAGTCTCAAAAGGCCAGTGTAAGCAAGCGTGGCAGCAACAGCGAGCCAAATGACCTTCGTGCTGTCTATCGTTCGAACGCGAGAGTGGCGAGAAGCCACCCCCTTTCCTCCCCCTGCTGGCTCCCCGCTGTCCTGCCCATCACGTGCGAGACTGAGTCGCTATAGTCAGCTCCCCTTGCGCGCGGTCGCGAAATACGCAGTTGCTGCTAGAGCACAACGCCGCCCCCCTCGCTACCTTTTCCTCCCTCTGCGGCCTTTCGCGCGAAGAAAGGCGGCGCGTTTGCTCCCCGCTTTCCTCCGTCGAGCGCGCCAGGTAGAGCCACAATGACCGGCTTCGCTCTCATGCTGTCACTCGCACACACAGCATACGACGCGCGGCGACGGTATTTTCCGCCCTTGATATTTACACGTAACATCACGGCGACGCCGACGGCAAAACGTGTCTGGAGTGTCCATATAATTGATATCGCAATAAAAACAGTGGTTAATGGTTTCTACGTTTAGACCGGAGTCGAGCCTGTCTGTTCCGGACCAATGTCAGTTGCGCTTTGCTCCTGAGAGAGGCACAACGTGTGTCGAGTTAGCTCCTGAACAACACTTTGCAACGCGGCGAAACCGGTTGAAATCAAGGATTCGGACGTCAAGGAGGTTCGACGTAATGCTAACGCGGGTATCTCGTAATTACCGCTAAGTCATCATTTAATTTTATTTCTAGAGGGATATATCGTCTATGCTTCATAATAAATGCATCATTGAGACCAACAATAATCAAAAAAGACTAACTCGATGATGTTTAGAATTTTAGATAACGCCTCGCAATAGACATTCTCGCAGCATAAAATATCATATTCGAACTTAGGCTTTTTGAACTACATTGTCTCGCATGGCAACAAACAGTGCGTCTAACGATACTAAGATGCCAGTGGCGCTTTCAGTTTACGTGTCCTTCCAACTACGCTTACTGATCATCATCACACGATCCACTCGATGCGATCCGAATGGCTGGAGACGTACTATATTTTTTTGTGAAATACATATTGTGTAAAAATGGCAGGCAACCGTAATATTTGACTTAGGTGTCTCTTAGTGGCACTGGCACCTCGGCGTTGGTGCTCGTTAGGTTAACTTTAGGTGAACGCAACGGACGAACCGTACTCGGAGGCAACTTTCTACCATTAATTAGCCGGTTAAATTTAATGCCGCCTTGTCGTGCATGGCGTCATAATTGAAGTCATTACAACTGCTTTCAACTTCCTCGCAGCCAGGAATTTCGCCGAAGTCGTGCTCACATGGCGGGTCCTTGAAATCTAAGATTCTGTGCTTTGGTGCGCGGTTATGTCTAATTATTTCTAATTAATTTGTTCTAATTTTTCCAGGCGCTTCAGTAAGTCAACCTCTAACTAAAGTTATGCTCTGATAGCATATCCTTAATTAAACGCATGACTTTTGTGTTGTACTATTTTTTTCTGTTCTTTTTCTGATTGGTTTTGTATTTCTTCCCCGGTCATCTGAGGAGGTGAACCGCAAGTGCTGCGCAAGAAACAATTGTCACTCGATGCTCGTGCCACTAAATAAAAAGTTATCCCCTAATGCCCCACTTTCAGACAACGGATCCAATACCTGAACCATTTATTGGACTAATCAGTTTTGCCTTACGACGACGTCGACAATAAAGTGGGCAGCCGGTGTGGTGCAGTTTTTGCTCCCAATTTAGGTAGCGCCGCGGTAAAGGGCGACTGTGGTCAACGAATGTCTCAACACCGAATGATATTCTTGAATGCGCGTAAATATTTCTGGCCTCTTGTGACACAGCACGGGGATTGTACGATTCGAACAGGCCGTTAAGACCAATAACTCAAATCAAAGCCAAGTTTATTCAAAACCAAATGTACATAAGTACAGGAAGTGGAGGCGCCAAAGGAAAAAAAAAAGCTAAACGTGTCAGCTTGACTGAGCCTTGACTGACCACTCTTCAAGGCAGGAAAGAGTGATCCGCCAGAGCGCTTCTTAAGAAGAATATGTCAAAGGCAATAGCTACGATCGATGCACAAAGTATAGGAGGGAACGTGGCCACCAAATTAAGCAACAAAGGAATAAATGAAAACGCAGATTTTCTCCATGATGCTCCAGCAAGCATCCACGAAGTTGTGGTGCATTCTGGACCTGCGTTCGCGATCAGCGTTTTGTCGAGTAGCATTAGAAGAGTGAAAGAAACATTCGCTCACTGTTGTTTATTCGCAGGTATTGCTCCTGCAATTGTTCTGTGTACCGCGTTGCGTGAATTGTTGTTCTTCATTGTAGCGACGCACGTTATTGTAGTGCGGGATGGTTACACCGCAATGTTTATTAATATGCGAGAAGTAGCTTCAGTTCTTACATGGTCAATATGCTTGCGGTTCGCCCACGTGAAAAAAAAAAAAATACGGATACGGTGTTTATTTGCAGGGACATCTCTCAGCTTTTACAGCTGTATTTCGCAGCGCGTGTACCGCTTTCTTGTTTGCACGGGTCATTGTTTCCCGGACTTGGTGACAATAATTAGTGGGAAATGAGAATAAAGCATTATGGAATAGTAGCTTGACATGCAGGGGACCCGTGTGTCAAAGTCACGAAAAGCTCCCAACTGCAGATAAGAGTTTTTTCCAGCTATATGCTGACCGCGATGGACAAGGGAGAATGTACGGGAAAATATAACACCCTAGGATTTGAATTCGTTCACTACCTGAATTGGCATGAAATCATGAAGCGTTAACGCATTAGCCTAAAATGTTTTGTTCTTTGAATGAAGAAACATCGCCTTGGTTTCAGAGGCTACTTTTTCCTTTTCCCGTTAATCTTTTTTCCTTGCACCAATTCTGAACTTCAATTAAAGCTTTGCTTTCTAATGTTACCAGGTGAGGTTGGTCTGGGCCTAGAAAGAAAGTAATATTGTGTCGTCATCGTAAATGTTGAATGGGGGGTGTAATGTAGTGCGCACGATGCTGTTCCCATATATGTTAAAAAGAACTTGCCCTACAATGTTGCCCTGGGGTTCCCGTGATACGAAGGATGTAGTTCCCGAACGAGCACTGATTATTCGACATACAGTTTGCGCTCTCCTTTAAGTAGTATCTCAGTAAAGATAGCGTTCGCGCTCGGAAGTTTTTATTATGACATTTCCCGTGACAGACATTCGATGGCTCTTGTGAAGCCGATGAACACACTCCCAACAATGTTTTAATTATCCATTGGTTGTACAGCGCATTCTTTTTTATGTGATTGTGCTAGTCTTGTGGAACGTGAGCTGATCAATCTGTAATGCACATTAGTATAAATGCTGTGTGTAACTGTAAATGCCAAAACCCTGGATAGGATTACTTTTTTTTTTCAAACTCTTGCCGAAACAGGGGTATCGAAATACAGCAATAATTACCTAGCTTATATTTATTGCCTTTTTTTTAGCATGGGAATAACTTTTGGCAATCTGCTTTTTCCAGGATAAGATTAAAGATAAAGGTGAGATCACGCGTGATAGTCTAAGGAACAAGTAAGTCTTGCCTTATCTGTGCATAGTCTGTGTGGCGTACATGACCTTCCTTCAAGTTCAAGAGACGTCCATCACCTCTTTGATGTTAATTAGGGAAAAAAAAGTCAGGGCTATCAATACGGTTCTTCGTGTATTCAATAAATATACGTGACCGGTAATCGATCCGTATTAAACAGTTGCGGACGAGCTTTTCCGCTCTTGTGCCACTGAGCACAAGCTGTCCACCGCCTGCCAACCGCGACTCAGACGTCACGCTGGCCTACGTGACATTCGCGTATGACTCGTCCCGACATGACAACGCAGGATATTCACCCTTTTATATTTTATATGGTCGCAACCCCACATTGCCCTTTGACACCATCCTACCTTCTGAGCCCCGCGTTGCCACTGAGTACGCTTGTGAAGTCATCAATCGCGCTCGCAGGGCGAGTCAAGTCGCCCGATCTCACTGATTAGCCTCGCAGCATCCGCAAAAAGAGCGTTGCGACCGCTGCCATCGCGATGTTCAGTTCGCCCCAGGTGCTTGGGTGCTGCTTTGGTCACCATGTCGTTTGGTCGGCCTCTCCCAGGAGCTTCTCTCTCGCTACACAGGGCCTTATGAAGTCCTACGTCAAGTTAACGACGTCAATTATGAGATCGCGTCGTTACAGTTTGATCCAACCTCTAGTCCACCACCTGTTGACGTCGGGCACGTTTCCCGGCTGAAGCCATACTTCGCTCGCAGTTCGACTACCATACGCCGAGACGGCGATTAACCACCAGGGGGTCCTGGTACTGTAGGATGAAAGAAGAGAGAGAGGAAGTTCGCGAAACGGCCTGCTCCAGCGGGTTGTTGGTGGTCAGCCATATTATCTACTCTGACTCATCCTGTATATATATTGTAAATACAGTCTTTATGTACTCCTAACATCCTCGTAACGATATTGTCAAAATATTCGTTAAAGGCATTCGCGAGTGAAATATCAATGCTGATTTCGTTATTCTCGATTATTCTGCAAGGAATCGCAGATGACCTTCCTCAATTTAGCATTTTGTACATAATATTCTGTGCACGATTGTATGTGCAAGAAGGAAAGCCGTCAGTGTACTATGCTAGCTTCGCCTTTCTTAGTGCTTAGTAATGTTCACGTCTATCTATACATTTAGAAGTAATGGATTGTGCTAATATCACTGGTTGCAATGAAATTTCTGAATAAGTAGTTTTTATCTGCTATCTTTTGAAGCTGTGCATTCTGGATCTAGGGTTTTCTCTTCTTTTTCTGCTTCTAGTTTTTTACGGACTAGAAACATTCGAAATATAAATTTTTGGAAACGTTCAAATAGCAGTTGGAGGCATTATAAGGATCATTGTTCACGAAAACCTAGTGCCATTGATCATTATGAAAAGATTGCGCTAAGGCTTGCGGAGTTTTTTGTGCACTAAGCTTTTATCAATCATTCTTGTAGTCGGGCATTGATATTTCTAAGAACGTAAATGTGACTGTGCAGTCGCTTATTGCCATCAACCACATGCCCGAAAAAGAGATGTCGTTCCCCGAGCTAGTGATCAAAGTTCGGAAAGTTATTAACGTTATCATTACTAAAGCGATTATTATCAAAATTAATTAATAATGTAGCTTTACTTGGGATTCGACTGCGACCACCATTTGGCACTGTAGTGTCCGCGGCGCTCACGCGACAAATGGTGTTCTATTTACCTCGTTAAGTCCGAGCACCATTAGAATTGAATAAGAAAAGTTGGAAGGTCATTCAACCTCCACTTGAAGTCGATGAAACACAAAGACGTCCTGAACGACTTGGGTTGGAGATATGGGGAAGGGGAGGGGGGGGGGGGGGCACCCACAGCTCACTGCGGTTAACCGCGTCCCTTCTCGCGTGAGGAAAGTAGGAGGAGCGTTTGGACCTCAATTTTTGTTTTACTGCACTAACTTCGGAATTAGCCGAAATTTTAATGTGTGATGACGTGTTATTTATTTTAAATGCTTCCTGAGATCTAACGTGTCCGAAGGTAAGATCCGATATTGAGGCACGCCGTTATGGCGGAAACGCGTCCATGACCCGTTTGTTCCAATCTCGCCGTGGGACAACCGTTATTGACTGGCATATTTAGAAATATTCCACTTTTGCCATAAGGGCGAGATGATGTATGTGAAAGCCATGTTAGAATCTTACACGAACTAAGGCTTATATTACAGCCTCAGTGGCAGCATGAACTGCAGAAAAGATATGCCGACTAAATAAACACTCCTGGTGTGTCGTGCGCAGACGCACAGCGACGGAAGAATCCGATGACCACGAGAAGCATCGGTTAGAAATCACAGGGTCGTGTCGGCTTTGCCACCTTCTGTCGACCTTGCGTTCCGGTGCTGTGGTATAGCTCACAGTGGGAACGATGTGTGCGTCTTCTGCGTGCTCTCGATACTGCAGGGTTTTGTCGAAGGTGTCGTTAAGCCTCGGCCGCCCTTGCTCCAGCAGCCTCAAGTCGGGGCGCCCCCAACCGGCGTTTAGCTGAAGCGTGCGCCGCACACGCAGCACCACATTGTTTCTGCATCCGGGCGTAACGGAACGGTCTTCGTTCATATGCGGGCCCGCCTTGCTTCCGTGCGATTTGCGTTTCACACGAACTTCTCCGCTGACGCTCTGACGTATAACACGCCGAGGCATATTTTGCGTAGTGTGAGGGACGTGGTGCTTCTCTGCAGGAAACACAGCGCCGACAGGTTCCGCAACGTGTCGGCAAGCGATGACGCAAGATGGCAGGGTCTGTCACAGCTTTGTTGCAATTCATGCCGGCAGGCGAAGCTGTCTAACCTTTGCGATTGTAACGCCAAACATGCCTAGACATATTCCGCCACCTGGCGTTCAAATACTGACGCAAAGGGAAGCGGGCAACGAATGTGAGTGACGTTCTTCAGAAAACGTAGTAAACCTTAGTGATTACGCATATTTATGCGTAATTATCGACAGTGGCGAAAGGTCGCGGATAGTGTTCATATTATTCACATTGGAATAGTACGCGCCAAACGCCTCAGTGCGCTGGCATGCAGGCGGATAATGCTTAAGGATGTATTCCGCTTGATACCCCATGCGTCCGTGGGCTAATCGTTAGAGCATTGGGCTCCTTTATAATTGCGAAGGGGTCCTTTGTTCGACACCTGCGACCGGACAAGTTTGTGTTTTTCTTAAGATGCATTATTTATGTACAGTCGGGACATGACGACTACCTAGGGTCCCAAGTGCACATACCCAGTATAGTTCATATAGGCCAGCATTTCAGGCGGGACTTCCTCCGGGATCGCGATGAGAGGCTAGAAACAGGCACTATACCGAAATGTGGTGATAACCCGCCAAGACAGGGTTTGTCTTTAAAAATAAAGCGTGTTCTTTTCTTTTTTGGATTTTCTAGTGCGAATCGAAATGTCTGGCGGAAGATGGACTCCAGCGCATTTGTGAGCTCCGAAACCAACACGCCATTGTTGTCCTCGGCTCGTCGTCATTTCAGCAACGCCATACCATTGTCGGCATGCTATTTCAATACCTTAATCATCGTCGTCCCATTGTCGTTGTCATTATGGGTCAACAGCAGTCGTATTCTATCTCGTTTGCGTTCGATTTCCTTAAAACTCTGAGCTCGCAATTTTCCTGTCAAAAATACTATGCTCAGCTCTACCAGAAAAAAAGCCACGAAACCAAGATGACGATCAGTATTGTAAGACAAAGATATGCCGCAAAGCTTGTAACGTTTATTTAGAGCGTGTAGGATGAATGCAGATGGCTAGAATTTTCTCTCGCAGTCTTTTATATTGACCTTTTAACAGTTTCTGTTGTGACCGCATGACCGCTGAAGAAATGAGCTTGGCGACAACCGGCCATATATCAGTGGAACGCTGGTGTAAATGACCGCGATGCTGGCCGCAAGCATTGCTCAAGTTTCGCTCAATAAAGCCTCTGGAGATTGGAAAACTAGTACAGGGTGCCTTTATAGTTGAAATAGCAGTCAGACTTGTTCGGGTCGCTAAAGTTAAACGGCGTGGTCTCTTTTCAGGACACGGAATCGATTAAAAATATCCGCGTTTGAATTTTGAAAGTATCGTGCGGGTTGTGACGCCGGATGCAAAAGGGTACATTTAAATCTCACCACGATATAAGACGTGTCCATTTCGGTTTTACAATCATACGTCCACATTCATTCGATCCATAAACTGCCAGTGCAACACCTTTTTTTTTTAGCACTCACCGATGAACGCACACACAACACGGACGCCGATTTGAGGCCATAATGTGCACTCTAAAAACTAGGGAGGGTACCGCAGGAGTGAAGCGGCCGATTTACTCTCCAAAGCGCTAATTTACTCTCGCAAAATGTCGAGTGGAGTGAAATGCATTGTTCACTCCGTCAGCAAGGAGAGAGAAATATGCTTTTCACTCTACCTTTCTGAGAGAGAGTAGAATGCCCGTTATATTCTTGCGGCAATAGAGAGCAAAACGTAGCGTAAGCTTCTGCTTCAATCGTAGGAGGCTGGTCCCGAACATGGCGATGTATCACTCACGCACGCTGAGCAAAGAACACACCGTTTCGCTTCTAGGAGAACAGGCAGCCCCAGTTCAAAGGAACGCGGAGGGAGCGCTCTACTTTTTCACTCGGAGTTGCTCCACCACGCGCGCGCTCAACATCGCGGAACAGCACAGCACCGGAGAAAGGTAATCCGTCAAGCCAGCAGCAACGACGGCGATCCAAGGGAGGTCACGTGTCAATCATCTCTCGTCACAGCATTCGTTGGATATAACAAGAAATCATCTACGGTAAGCGAATTCAAATGTAGGTGCATATTCAGTGTATGTGACTTGCTATCACCAGGAAGTCGTCGCGGCGCTTAGCCGACGCGATTGACAACGGACTTGGCAAGCGCGCTGTCTCTCGATGTCAATCGAAAAAGTCAGTCGTCGCGATAACTATGTGTGATTTTATCACCTGCCGCTATCCATAAGAGCTTTGAAAATCGCAAGCGCTGCCAGAACCATGGTATGTTCAATGAGACGCGAGGCGAGAGGACACTTAAAATGGTTTGCTCACCAGCCCATGATTCCGAGCCTATACGGAGCGTGCTTAGCGTGCGTTTTGTGTGTTTGAATTTATTCACTTTGGCAGTCTACTTTGTACGGAACGCTGTTGAAGTAAGGAGCCAAATAACAGAAGGCGTCATTTTGCATGGCGGCATGCCTTCGTTATAAATAAGCCACGCGCTTGACGGTGTCTTGCCTATGGCTATTCTCCGACTACTGAAGTTACGTGCAGCGCCAGTGCTAGTTAGAAACATTGCAGCAGGCATTCAGCTGCATGCTGTAAGAGGTCAGTTGGGTGCGTTATCTTGAACTTACTGAAAACGCACGAGGAATTCATGTTTTATGCTGAATAAAGTATAAACCTCGTATAAGAAATCTTGCGTGTGACTGCTACAAGCGATGCGATGGATCTGGCTGTCGCGTTTGCTCGACGCCTAAAAGTCGCACTCCGTGCGAGCGACGATATTGAACGACATTTCCCCGGGATTGCTGATGTGCGTCAAAACTAGCATGACACGTGCATTAGTAATTTAAGTTGACGTATTTTACTGTAAAAAGTAGCATAAAGTATTTCTGAAGGTCTTGCAGTAGGTTCTTATCCTTGCTTGTATAAAAATTCAATCGTTTGTTTGTCCCGCGCGATTATCGGTAGTATTTGAGCATTGTACATCCAGTTCCGGCTTCGCGCTAAAGGCTAGTCACTCATAGCACTTCGGGTGACGAGCGACGAATCCTAGATTGCCAGAAACGAGTGATTTGTTCAAGCAACGGCCCATTTTGTTGCTCGAAGCCGTCGCTCATCGCCGTCGCGCACTAAATCGCTCTCATGGGGTTTATCCCTAAGACTGAACTATTTTTTCTCATGTATTGAAATGGTGTGATTATATGTCTGATTTTATATCTCCTGCTGCGGTTTTCGAGCACGGTGCGAACCTGAAAGGGTGCTTATGTCTACGAACTCGGTGACTTGTCAAGCAGCGAGTTATGCATCGGCATTGAATATGACGGCTGGTGTGTGGAATTGCAATTGCAAGGCGGCTGTGCATACGCTTAGTGTTTTGGACTGTGACTGTGCATTTCCTATGAGTTGGCGTTTCGGAGATATGTCATATGAACAGCTAAATCACCCTTCCTCTGGGGGTTACAAGCGTAATGTGTGCGTTTTGCAACTGCATGGAAGATCAAAATGTGTTTATCGCTTTAATATCTTTAGTGGAGAAACAAAGTATAAAAATAAAGCTTTGCTTTAATTCCGCTTTACCAGTCGTCTGTCGTACACAAAGCAAAGAGTCTGTCTAATGAACTAATAGCTGCTGTCTAACTGCAACTATTACATGCCTTCAAGGATGTAAAATGCTAGATTTCAAACTGTAGCAGTAGTCGAGTCTGTCAAAAATGAACTCCATTGCGCACCTCATAAATGAATATAGGTTCATGCCTTTTAGTAAGCTTAGATGCAGGCCGTAGTGAACTTTCTTGTTAGTATTGAAATGTGGGTAACCTTGCCATAACAAGCCTTGTAGCCCTTTCTTAAAGGCACATGCTGTCATATCCATTGACCTGGAGGACCATATTTTCATCCCTCCTGAGCATCATGTTTGCAGATATGATCCTAAAATTATGGCTTGAGCAGTGGCACAACCAGCGATGGTGCGGGGGGCACATTGGGCACGTGCTTAGGATGTGTCACAAGTGGTATTTGCGACACACCAGACTAATGACAGGCTTATGACATCTCACAATGCCCAATATTCTATTAGTAGGAGTATTGGCGCTGACCGAGGATGAAGTGTCGGTTATTTCTTTTTTGTTTAAATCTAAATATTTAAGTTAGCTAAACAGTTTCTTGCAGTCATTAGATGTTTAGCATGCATTTCAGTAGGAAGACTAGGAGCGAAGACTTTCTTTTAGTGTCATGACCTCACTTCTTGACTGTCTGGATGTTGTTTTTTTACCACGTCCACGTGTTGACTTTTGCACCCGATATTTTTCAGGCACCCGCTTTATATAACGCAAGAAGGCAGCTGCAAGGACACAAGGATATCAAAGAGCCAGCCCAGCGCGACTCCACATAGTGCAGAGGAGTGCACGCCAAGGAATCAAAATACATTGCCGTGCAATTTGGACGAGAAAACTAGAATGTGGGTATATTGGGTGTACTATTTGACTAAATGTCAACAAAACTTCCAAAATGCAGTATGTCACACCAAGATGAAAATTGTCACGTGCTCTAGGCAGTCATCTTAACATGGTATTTTTATTTATTGTCTCTCCTGAAGAAGTCAAAATCAAGTATGCTCTCCAGAGACAAACACATATTAGGAATTGTCATTTAAAAAGTTAGAAATGTGTTTAAAAATGCTGATTAGTTTTGTTAAGAGTGTGTGCTTTTTGTCTTGGCTCTCCACAGATATATTCATGTAATAAAAGATAGTATTACAATGAAATCGAATATTTGCTTAGCGACATGATACGTACTTGCAATGATCACGGTGCCTGCGTTAACTATAAATTGCAACAGCTCATGCTTGGTTAGGTGCTTACATACATTTAACAGCTTACATTTAACAGCACGCGAATACAAGGGTGCCAATACAAACTCCTGTCATTCCGTATTTTAATGCTTACATGAAGCAGACAGATTTTCATGTCTTCCCATTTATCTATTTATTACACCTAATTTTAGAAGTATGGCTTCATTATAGTTTCCTGAAAGGGGAAGCATTGGGGAAGAGAATCCCATGTTAAAGAAGTCATTATCGTTCACGTGCATGCTCATGAAACCAGTTCATTAGAAGCGCTCGCGCATCGCGAAGCGAAAGCAAGGAGCAATTAAGGCCTTTAACTGTGTACACCCTGTTGCACACCTTATGTCTTAGAAGCCAGAGCCACTTGCAATTGAAAATTATTTAAAAGATTTAAAGTTGTGGTTTCTCCTGTGAAGTAGTCATATGATAGCTTCTGGCAGGAGTTTTATATTTTTATTAGGGTGACTCAACCTACTTGCTAACCAAGTATGCTAGTGGAGGTAGAGATGCGTTCAATGCAAAGAACTGAGAGCATCTGAGTAGAACACTTGTTCATCACTTGGTGACTGTGAACATATGGTGTGAAGCAAAAGCCCCTTAGTCTTGTGGCTTCTGCAGACATAACTTTTAAAAGGCACAATCAAAAACCATTTTTGCACCTGGTAAATTTCTGCACGTAAGTGCACAGTGAGGCGATGTATTCATCTTCCCAGAAACATGTGTCCTTGTTTTGAGACGAAGACTCTATGAAGTGCTTTAATCTTTCCTTAAACACCTTTCCTTAAACACCATCTTAAACACTTCAGTAGGAACAAAAGATTTGGTTTCAGGTAGTTGGTTCATTGTGCAAGTATATGCACAGTCGCATGCAATATCCACGTGCATGGAAGGGATATATGAAACAGGATGGTGCCTTCCTCAATTTACGATCTGCTTCATTGTCTTTGTTGTGCATTTCCCTGCCGATACTTATGCTTATGTCGCTTTTGATGCATCATATTCATCACATTTGATTTTTGGTACACATCTGAAGCCATGATATACTTTATTTAGATTGCATTTTCAACAACTCACAATAATTGATCCTGCAATTATGCAAGCTGCTCCTCAGACGTATAGCATTTTTACCGTAATAGGAATGAAAAGCTACCATATATGACAAGAAATTTGATGCGCAACATTTTGATTCCAATGCTCATTGCAGCTTTATAGTCATTTGCTACACAATAGATAATATTGTAAATTGAATTTGATTTATTTGTGAGAAAGCGTAACGGATTATTCCCAACATCACCAGGCAACTACTTTCGTGAGGACGCCAACCGAATAGGAAATATGATACGTGTCTGTACCGCTTTGAGACCGGGCAGGATATTGCTGCAGAACCACAACAAGACACACTTAGAAAGAATAGGGTGCAGTCCATACATGAATAACTTTATGTGAAATATAAGGGAAGCTAGCTAGAGCTGCAGCCTCACATGAGAATATACAACACATTTCTAAATGCACTGTACTCTCAGTCAGCAACGTCCATGCGCTGTACAGGATGTTATCAAATGAGCTGTCGTCTTAGAATATGGCATGCAAAAAAAGTTTCCTGCACAATTTATCTACGCTACCAAACCCATGCTTAGCAGATCATCTGGTAACGTCTGCCATATAAGTGCATGTGTTTTGTGCCAGAAATGCGTTTGCTGCCCAGTAATGTGGTGCATATTTCTCTTCGACCTTAGTGTCAATAATTTGTTAGTTTGCACATGTTCTATCCTTTACTTTCCATTGTATACTTTATTTTTAAGAAGGTGGAGCCAATTAGAAATAAAGAATATTTCTACACTGTAATACCGATGAAACTTGAGAGAATTTACTTGTGTTTTATTACAAAATGTGTCCTACAGTTCGTGGGCATCATTGTAAACTGATTTTATGTGTTTGTCAGAATGTTTCTCAAATTATTATTCAGTTTGTCTTCTGACTGATCAATAAAGATTTTGACCTTTTAAGAGAGAAAATGTTTCATTTGAGTAACTCGGTGACTACACATTACATACCATTCACGAAGCATAAGTGCAGGAGCTGCTTATGAAGAAATCAAGTATTCCTCACATGCAAGTATTGCGAATTCCTTCTAACGTGACCACGGATCTACATCGTGCTTTCATACTACTGGGAAAAGTACTAGCACTTTGTTTGGAGGAGTAGAAGTACTCGTTTTGGAGGAGTAGAAGCGCTCAGTCTGGGGGAGTACTATTAGATCTGTGCGGAGAATATTAGTACTCTGCGGAAGAGTACCAGCGCTCCCTTGCGGAGGAGTAACAAAACACTGTGAGGAGGAATTATCCTACGCTCTCTCAAAGAGGGTAGTGAAGTATGGGACAAGCAGATACTCCCTCGATTCCTCGAAGAGAGTGCCCGGAACTTTGTTTTTAGAGTGTGTCGCTTAACCCGTGTGCCGTCAAGACATGTGCTTAAGATTTTAAGGAATCCCTTAATAATTTTTTGTGTGAATGTAGATGTGCATCTCTTGAGATCTAGGTGAGTTATAGTGGCTCTAAATGTCACCTTCGTGGTATACCCGCAAGAGCCATCGGTCATAACATGCCGAATACGCCGGTTCTTCTCCAATCAATTACCGTAAGACATCCAATGATACTAAATGGAGGGGTCAACAAATATAACGTCCCTATAGCAACGCTTGCCGTTACCATAGCCACTTATGCAATACATAAGCTAGCCGCCAGCAGTGTGGAAAATCGAATCTAAATCAGGCTGCAGATTTCGTTATCTCGTAGTACGCTTCCTGCAAAAGTGTTCGGTTCACGACAAATATAGCGAGCGAAAAACGGTCACTTGGGTTACGTGGCATTCGAGCGGCTCGCGAAGATGCACGCGAAAACATCGTTCTTCGAGGACTAGAAGATTATTATTGCTTTAGTGTACAAGTTCTTTGTGTTGCCATGCCTACACTGTTTTGCTTGCATGCTGTGAGCCCGCGTAGTAATATGAGCGAAGAAACGTAAACGTTCTACTCCCGTGACATTCTTAGTGCAATCAAATAACGTAACGTCTGCTCCTGACCGTCTGTCAACAGAATCTGTCCAGAAGGCCGTTCCAATCAGCAGAAACGTTTCTTGGATTGGACAGATGAGTTCCACCGCAATGTTACGACCTGCTCGTCCAGTCACCAAGCAGCAGCCATGAGGTTCTATTCAGAAGCCACTATTTCAGAAAGGAAAGCTCGGAGTTCCAAACAAGGGCACTCAAATAAGACATCAAAAGCTCGTCTTCTCTATTTCGAAAGGCGTCGAAGAATTAGATTAGTTTGAGATTAGATAGATTAGCCACAATACATATGGTACAGGATAAAAGCTTCCATCAAATGGAAACTGAAATAAAACTTCCTGCAAACGGCACCACACGTCTCATCAGCTTAGCCTTAGCTGGTGTTAAATGTAAGTTTGACAGGAGCGAAAACCGCGATTTACCTTTGTGGGGACACACAAGAGGAGTTTGATTTTCGTCTCCAGCGACTGACAGCCACGAGTTGTCCTGGTATGTCACCGGATTACGCTGCTAAAAGAAACATGGTATTATGTCACGCAGGGAAGGGTAGAGCAAACCAGACGCTTCTAAGGAGATTAGGCAGGCTCGTTGGACCCCTGCCGCGTACTAATCAGCTTACGATCACCCAAGGTGTAAAAAAAAAACGGTGTTCCTGGAAGCTAGCATAGCAGCTTGGGCTTGTTGGTTTTCCATCCTGATAACAACGCAAAACGTAAAAGGGACACGAGGCGAGAAGACGACGCCACAAGCGCTTGTGGTTTCGTCTTCTCGCTTCGTGTCTTGTCTACCTTTTGCGCTGTTAATACCAGTCCTGGAGGCTGTCGTCGCAATAAAAACAAAACGCCAAAGCAATGCTCGTCACCTTTATGGTGGATGGTAGCTATTTTGGTGACTGCATTCTGCGCCCTGCATGTGTCTGGTGCAGCAAAATTTTATGAAAACCTTTCCGCAAGACGAGCAGAACAAGCACTACCGCCAACGGTGGATAGCAAATCCCCAGAGAGAAAGAGCGAGAAGAATAAATGAAAGTCAGGAAGGTTAACTAGGAATGACTCCGGCAGGCTACCCTATATTGGGGGTAGGGAAAAGGGAAGGGAATGATTCAGAGAGGAACAGAACGTCTGATCGGGATATCGCCGACGTAGTCATACTTTTCTGCTCTATTAACAGGCGGCCACTTAATCTATTTGCCTAGAATCACCGGCCAATGTTTGTGGGTGGTGGCACTGGCTAACACTCCCAGGGTTAGTTCTCGTAGTAAAACATAAATACGCAAGACAGCGGATGGGGAAACAGTGCTGCGGTAGCTCAATCGGTAGAGCATCGCACGCATATTGCGAATACGTGGGATCGTTCCCCACCTACAGCTATTTGTTTTTTCATCCTCTGTCATGTCCATTTATTTATAATTTCTTTAATTCATTTAGTAAGTACAAGTAATTTCCCATATGTTGTCCTTGGTGTAATTGTTGTGGGCTTCTTATGATATGATTAATAAATATCGGGCCCCTCGGTTAACCCTCTTTCTCGTTTATTACATAACGACTGTCTTAAATACGGTAACATCAATGCGTTCAGGTAGTATGCGTGGGTTTATTGACCAGTTGCCTTCACCCAAAAAGATCACGTTCTCGTGACGCCTGCGTCACTCAAACCTCCGTCCAGGGTATAAAAACATTAGAAGAAACTTAAGCTTCGCCTTTAAGAGGAAGGTTTAGCTCGGGCCAAACTCCGACGCGGCCTATTCAAATACATGTTAAACATAACCCTGGACCGATCTTAATGAAATTTGTTGCATTTGAGAGAAAACGTTGAATTCTAGTGACTGTTGAAAGCGGAATTTCGATTTAGGGCCTCAGTGTTGTTAAGAAAGATTTTCAAAAATTCAGAAGTTTGAAAAATATAGAAGCCCAAAGTTTACAAATTCATAGCTCTGCATCAAAAACAGATATCGCGGTTGTGGGAACGGCATCTATTACATCATTCAAAGCGGACAAATTCGATGTCAAGTTACATCTTACGTGAATTGGTTACGTTGTGTATAAGGGTTCTGCAAGAGCTGTATTTCCATATCACCGAATATTTTTAGATTCATGTGTAACATATCAAATTTGTCCCCTGTAGATGTGCTATCAGATACAATTCACAGAATTGCGATATCATTTTTTTTGCGGAGTTACGAAGTTGTACACTTGATAGTTTCGTTCTCTGAAAATTTATGATTTTTGCCAATTTAAAAAAATGACAAAATAAATTGAAAATTCTAAGCAAGCTGCCACTATATATTAAGTTTTCCTTTTAAATGCAACAAACCACGTCAGATTCGGTGCAGTGGTTGCCGAGAACAACGAATTCTCCTTGTACATCTATTTAGATAGGAGCACCCGAGCTAAAGCTTCCTCTTAAGAGTGGAACGCGATAGCATTCAAAGATTCCTAACTGCTTCTGAGGCTTCCCAGCAACTGCCGCGTATGTAAGCGTAATGTTTAGCGGGAAGCGCTCGCGACGAGCGAATGCTATTCATGAAGGCGGGCTTTTCGGTAGAAACGCGGCCTCTTGCGTGAGCCGCGATGCGGTGGAGGCGAGCGCCATCTGGAAGTGTTTCAAGGAAGCGGGCGCGCTGCTATGTGGCCTCTGAGGTATTGACGCGCTAGCGCGCGCAAATCGCAGACGCCGTAGGCGCTCTATGAATTGTAGAAACACTGGCAAAGTGGCTTGTTTGAGTTTTCACGTAACAGAAATATGTATTCTCGTATAGCTAAATTACAATCGCGTTCCCAACTCTTCGCAAGAGGCGACAGACACAACAACCAGTCAGACGGCGCCGCCAGCGCCTAAGGAGCGGCGAGACTCTCCCGATAGCTCCGAAAAAGAAAAACACGGCATCACGGCGCCCGGAAAGGGCTCGGTAAGCTAACTACTCTTTCTTAAACCCACAGCACAAGAACGACATTGAAAATGGACGCACAAGTAATACACCAGAATGTAAGAGGTCTCCTCCACCATCTCGTTGACATAAAAAAAAAAAAAAACGAAACATAAGTGTAGTCCAGTGGCGCTGTATGTTCAAGAAACACACCTCAAACATGCGCAAACACATTTCCTCCGACTATAGGCTATTTTTCGTAAAGACCGCGATGAAAGTATTGTGTCATCCGTTGGTGCGGCTATCATAGTCGACAGGGGGGCTGCCTGCTGTGCGACGGGTGTTGTTTGACAGGCTAGTTACTATCAGCTCTGCATACATCCCTCCTAATTACCATGTTACTAAAACTGAATTTCACAACTGCATAAATGGACTTCCGGCGCCATGCATATTTCTCGGAGATTTAAACGCCCATAAGACTTTGTTGTGGAGACTCGTTGCGATGCGAGAGGTCGCCTTGTTGAAAACTTTTTTTTTCCTGAGGAGCATGTATACTTAATAAAAAGGTGCCAACGTACCACAGCGTGGCACACAACACATCTCCTCCGTAGATTTAAGCAGTGTCGAGTACACTAATGCCGTACCTGGATTGGTCCGTCCTCACAAACCCCTTTCGGAGCGAGGACTTCCCAGCTATATTAAGCTTAACAAAACAAAATGGACACCTGCCACATGCTCTCCGATGGAAGGTTGAATCAGCTAACTGGGGGAACGTTTCCGAGAGCTAACATATATAATCTCGGATGATATTGCCTCTTTCAATATAGGCAATGCCGCGGTGTATATAACTGGCTTTATATTTAAGCCTGCCATAAAATGCATCCGTGAAACTAACGGACTGTCGAATAAGCGTCGTATCCCATGGTGGAATGAAAAATGTAAGGAAGCACGGAAAAACGAAACCAAAGCTTCGGGACGACTTCACGACTTTCCCACCGCTTAGAACTTGATTAGTCTTAAACAAATGAAGGCTCAGGGATGACCACGTCGACGTGCTAAAACGGAGAGTTGGGAGAAGTACATCTCTCGCATAAATTCTTACACGGATGAGATGAAAGTCTGGAATAGGGTATATAAATTAGTAGGCCGGCAGGCACATCCTCTACCTTCAATAAGTAGCCAAGGTGATAGCCTGGAAGATTAGGCGCATTGTCTAGGCGAACACTTTCAGTATGTTTCGAGTGCATCACACTATACAGAAACTTTCCTGAGGTTCAAAGAAAGTGAAGACAGGCCGCCCCTGAACCACAAGGGTTCATCGAGTCAGGCTTACAATCGCCCATTTAGCTTAGCTGAACTTAAGCTATCTCTCCCTTGTGCCAACAACTCGGCGCCAGGTGGCGATCGCATTGTGTATGAAATGATTGGATACCTACATCCTGAAGCACTGAAAACGCTCCTATCTCTTTTCACTGCCATGTGGGCGGCTGGGTATATTCCGTCCTCGTCGAAAGAAGCCACAGTCAAGCCGATACCCAAACAAATCAAAGTCCCGTCCTTAGCCAGCAGCTACAGGCCAATAGCACTAACACGCTGTCTGTGTACGGTATGAAAACTGATAAACCGGCGCTTAATCTTTTTCCTAGAAAATCGCAAAATACCAGACCCTTTCCAGGGGGGGGTTTCGAGAAGGTAGGTCGACGCGATACCCCCTTGTTCGCATCGAGGCAAACATCAGAGATGCGTTTATACATGAGCACTTTTTACTTTCAGTATTTGTACATTTAGAGAAAGCACATGATATGACATGCCACTTCGGGATATTGCGAGATCTTTGCGCGAAGGAGGTCCATGGAAATATGTTAAACACAGTCGAAAGCAATTTGCCCAACCGCACGTTTCGTGTAAGAGTGGGCAATGCTTGGTCTAGAACATTCCCCCAGGAGACTGGCGTGCCGGAAGTGGTAGTGCTTAGTTTCACAATCTTTATTGTAAAAATGATCCCTCTCTATGCAGTAATTCCACGCACAATGTTTTGTTCTGCGTATGTCGATGATTTGCAGATTGATTTGAAATCATATAACATGGCGATCTGCGAACGACAGGAGCAGCTTGCAATAAAAGAATTATCTAAACGAGCGGATATAAATGGGTTTAAAATAAATGCCCAGAAAAGTACGTGTATACTCATTCCAAACAGGCGAGGCATGACACCAGTGCAAAAACTCGCCATCATTCGAGAGGAACTTTCTGTGAGCAGTGAATACAATTTCCTGGGAATCATTCTAGACTTTAAGCTTACCCTCATCCCCCAGCTTAATTATCTCAAGGCAGAATGTCCGAAGACGATGAATATTTTAAAAATTCTGTCCTGCACTAATGGGGTAGTGATCGAAAGGGCCTCCTGAACTTGTGCAGGAGCCTTGTTGGCTCTCGGCTTGACTATGGTGCTATAATTTATCATTCTGCAACGCCAGCTGCCCTCAAAATCCTACACCCTGTGCACCGCCTAGGTATCCGCCTAGCGACCGGTGCTTTCAGTACAAGCCCTGTAGAAAGTCTCTATGTAGAACCAAACGAGTGGTCACTCCGTCTACAGAGGTCATATTCCAGCTCCACATATTGTGTGAAACTAAACTCGAATCCTCAACATCCTTGTTACACAACTGTAAACGATGTGTCCTGTGCCATACTGTTTAATAATCGGCCCACAGTAAGGGAACACTTCTCGCTGCGTGTAAGAAATGTCAGTGAAGAAATGTGTCCCACTTCTAGAACACTAGCTAATGTTTCCAGCAAAGCTGTCAGCGCCGTGGCAGAGGCAGCTCGTGGAATGTGAGATGTCGTTTGTTGAGGTCAGTGCGCATGCTCCTGAGATGCACATTCGAATGCACTTGCTTGAACTTCGGTCGAAGTACTGCTGCCGGGAGTTTTACGCCGATGTATCAAAATCACAAGCCCGTGTGTATTATGCGGCAGTTGGTCCGTCCATTTCGGAGTCTGGCACTCTGCTTGCGCAAACAAGTATCTTACGGCTGAAGCCTATGCAATATTATGGGCTGTGACACATATACAACAATTAAAACTAGGAATGTAAATTGTGTTTAGCTACTTTCTGAGCGTTGTCAAGGCTTCAGTATCGCTAAAAAAGCAAAAAGCCTGTAATCATTGAGCTTTATACACTTTTGGGCGCAGTTTATGCATGCACTCAACGTCTAATAATATGCTCGGTGCCCGACCACAGAGGCATCTAGGGTAATGTGCTCGCTGACAACATCGCCACATCCACAGCGACAAAATATTTCAACTCTTACATAGCTCTCTCCGCCATAGATTTGAAACATTTCATTCGGAAAGAAATTAAGACTATTGGCAACGCTTGTCAGATGTCCAAACCTGGAATAAACTTCCTTCAATTAAGCCACAGGTAAGCAAAACCCCATAAATAATAAATTCAAGAGAAACCGATGTCCTGTTCTGTCGACTAAGAATAAGGCACACACACGGTACACACAACTTCTTGCTGACTGGTGATGAACCTCCTACACGTGGTAGATGGGGTGAAAGACTGACGGTCGGCCATGTCCTTCTGGAGTCTCGGGAAACAGAATGCGACAAGAAAAAGCACTTTCCTTTGGCATATCGACAGCATATCCCATTACATCCAGCACCGTTTTTTGGCACGAACCCGTTATTCGACACCAAATCTGTGTTAAATTTATTAAATGGCATTCTTACATTGCACATTATCAGACAAAATGTTACGTACTACGGCCTTTTACCACAAGCTGCAGCTGCGTTCGCTACATCTAGTATAGCACGCGACTCGAGATCCTTGCATTATATGCCCTGTAGAGGCATCAGTGCTTCGCTGCCCTACGTGCTTTATTACATCATCCCTGTGTATCAAAAACTTTAGTAGTCATAGTTCACATCTCTGGTCATTGTCATTGTTTTAATACTTACATATTTTACGCAATACACAGCGACTGATTTTAGGCCTATTTACAGCAATGGCACATCCACCATTCAAAGAACATTTCTCCATTTTATAAACAATTGATTGAAAATCTATCACCATGAGTATGGCACTCCTTGGGCATATCCGACACTTGCGCCATCAAACCTCAGACATCATGCTTAAGCACTGTTCACACTGGTAGAGATCGCTTTAATCGCGCGACGTCGCGTGTGACCAAATGTTCATTGCTGCACTCTGACTCTCTCCAGATGCTTTGTGCATGCACGAAGGCCCACATGGCTTGTTCAGAATGGTTGGTTAGTGCAAGAGCACTGTGCGTGTACTCAAAAAATAGTGCAGATTTCACGCTGGAAATCGGGAACCTCGGCATTCATGAACTAGCGGGGCAAAAATCGCGTGTCCTAATTGGTTCGCGGCAAGCGATGCTTTTTTTCTCCTGCGAGAAAAATCTGTCTCGGATCGATCTGGGTGACGATCGCACCTTCCGGCATCCGACAAGACTGACAGTTAGGTTCGCACAAAAGTACTTCATACAGGGGTGCTTAGAATTACCCACGTCGTACAGACATGTGCCTGCAATTACCTATCGCTATCCTGCCAGGCAGGAACGGGCGATTCTCTCGGTACCGAGCCCTTTCATGTCGTAAAAAAGAAACTGCCTATGTCGCAGCATAATGCGGCACGAATTGAAGTGCCTCGAGAAAAATTAAGTTCTTTTTAATGCGAAAGCATCAAATGACCAATTTAGCGAAAAAAAGCTGGCGTCTGTAGCAGCGACACGGCGCCTAAATACCACTTGGCTGCGACGCCACCGTCGCTCTCTTTTTCTCTCTCTCTCTCTCTGAAGTCGAGTCGCGTTCCGTATTTCTATCTCTCTGTCCACCCTTACTGTACGCGCTTAGCTGCTGCGCGCACCTGCCACACTTGGTGGTCATTGCTGCTCCCTCGGGATATCGTCGCGCGGGACCTCGGTGGCATGCGGCGTTGGCACCGCAGGCTGCCGCTGCTTGCTCTTGCTGGCTCGGGCATGCAGCATGTAGTCTGCCGCGCCAACGCTGGAGGCTTTCACCCGCACCAATAATAACCCGCGTCAATTTAACCGGAAAACTCGAAAACATTAGTCGCAGCACGAAGCTCGAAGGACAGCTAAACGGTGCCCAATTGGACATTAATGCTTTAGCATTCACAACTCATAAGAATCGCTTAGGTGTCGTCGAATTTTTTTTTTTTTTTTTGATGCCCATGGATCTGCACGTCAGCAACGTGCTGGTTTCTGTTTTCAAACACGCAACTCGTCAAAGACTAGTGCAGGCACATTGTATCAGAAGGAAGCGGATGACGCAAAGCAGATTAGTTGATCTGCATTGCTGGACTAGGAAAACTTCCACGGTATTCTCGAACATGCCTGACGTTAGCGCCACCAGCTGGATCTGAAAAGCGTTCCGGCCAGGACTTGACGCTCGGTTGCAACTAAACGTGAGCGCGTTATCACATACATGTGTGTCGTGCGTCTCGACCGTAGCGATATGCAGAGACAAAGGGGAACAGCGCAGACGCAGGAAGTAGAGGAAGTGAGGCAGAAGTATGCACACACAGAACTGTGCATTCACCACTTATTTTGCCGCTAGACCTGTTTTATATACTGATGATCACAAGAAAACAAGAAAAACCACGCCATTGATATACTGCTACACACGGTCGTTGAATGATAGTGGTACTATATATAAGGTCAACTAAAACTCCCAATTCATGTTTCGTTAAAGGGAAACAGCATACCGTGATGAATAAGGAAAAAAATTTTCGCCTGTGATAGCAAGCTGTTGTGTTCGCACTTGTTCACGAAATCTCTGGTCTGAAGCCTGCGTATCATATGGGCCTCCGAGATGAGCGCTCAGCAAGCGTTTCAATTACGCCACTAATATGTGCATGGTTCTTTCGCTGGTACCTGTTGCTTTGTGCACAGCCTCTTGCGTGACAATCATTAAACGCCAAAAAAGACAAACAAGAAAAGCTCGAAAAGACGGAAATATAGACACTCATGTGTCGGACGCAACTACTGCCATTCAGTGAGTGCACATCAGATGGCGCCACCAAGCTTTGCCGGAGAAAACGCAGCGTCTTCATAAAAGCATGTCGTATCTAAGGCAACCTCGCCAACATGTTCCTAGTGAAAGGGCAATCGATGGGCAAAAGTTAGCCGTACATCGTCGCAACTGCATGCAAGCAAACTCTGAACTTCTCATTGCTAGTCCTTTCAGTCACAGTCTTAAGCAAAAACGGCTTTTCTCGTGTGTTATTTGTGAAACATCTCACAAGTGTACTTCCTCTAAACAATGAAAAACATGATGTAATTATTGTTTTAGGTTGCAAACAAATTGTGTTGTGTGCTCACTATAATCAGAAAAATGCTTATCCGTGTGCGAAGCATTTCAGCGGAGAAACACAACACCATTGCACCCGCCGTGGTTGCTTAGTGGCTATGGTGTTGGGCTGCTAAGCGCGAAGTCGCGGGGTCGAATCCCGGCAACGGCAGCCGGATTCATATGGGAGTGAGATACAAAAACACGCGTGTACTTAGGTTTAGCTGCACGTCAAACAATCCCAGGTGGTCCAAATTTCTGGAGTCTCCACATGGCGTGCCTCAGGATCAGAAAGTGGTTTTGGCACGAAAAACCTCATAATTTTTGAACAAGTCTATTGTGGCAATAGAAAACAGTCACACACGCATAAGCAACAAGGACACCAATAAAAAACACAGCGACATAACCATATCACACCATTCGAGCTCACTAATCTTTATTGATATCATGACAAACGAAATTTTCTCACAAGCAATAAAGTGCGTCCATGCGTCTCATACATGCATTCGTGAAGTTCACGTTGCGCAATTATTCACTCAGTTATATTTGCGTTTATGAATGTAAGAAGCATTGCGTATTTTTCAACAGCGAGTATCCCGAGTGGGTCGGAGCTCACGTACTACGGTATACACGACGTTCACTTTACAGATATTCTTAAAGATGGTGGTACATAACTAGTGAATGCATTCAGTACCAAATTACGAGGAGGAAAAAATGAAGAAAAAGAAACAAGCATGACATACGTGTAAAGCAGTACTGATTATTGGCGTTCAAATTGGTGTGTGCAATATTATGAGACAGAAAAAACGCACAGTGGATTATGTAAGATTGAGCGTTACACAGAAGAGAGGAAGGAAAGGAAAGCTAGGAATGTCAACTTATGCATGCGTAGTTTGCTACTCTTCGCGAGGGAAAAAGAGTGAAGAGGTGGAAAGAAGAATATGAACGTGAAGACCGAGGATGCTTGATCCGAAACTGTACATGGAGAATTCGATCGGTCACCTAGGTCTGTCGACGTCATGTACTGAAGCAACACGTGTCAGTTTTTGAACTTGTCGCATGTGTGGCCATGGTATGAGAAGCTTTTTCATCAAAAGTGATATTGAGTTACGGTCTATTAAGGAGATAAGGAAAAGAAGGCGCTCGTCATCACAATTGGGACACACTCTCTAAATTGGCTCAATTGACAGACTAAATTGACGCCACAGGGGCTCAGGTGTGTGCGCATTCATATATTATTCGTCTAAATGACATTCGCGCTTTCATATTGTCCTGGCAATGACGTGACGAAGCTTGAGCGGCGTGGCGCTGGCATGCTTTTCGACACGCACTAGCAGGTGTCCGTAACCTTTGCTCGCGACTGTACATCCAATCAGTGACAGAGGCCTGCTTCCGTCCTTGGATGTAGGTTGATGGACACAGGTTGACGTGGACATATGCTACCGTACTTAGAGGGAGAGAGAGAGAGAATGAAGAGGAAAGGCAGGGAGGTTAACCAGATATGAGTCTCCGGTTTGCTACCCTACACTGGGGATGGGGGATAGGGGTTAGAAAGATGACAGAGAAGAAAATGCTAAAAAAAAGAAAAAAAACACGCACACGCGGAGACACACACACAAAAGGCGTTCCAGTTAAAGTCGTTCACACAGGCCGGTTGATCGTAAAAAGCGCAATAGAGCTTGCACGGCCTTCTTCTGTGACGGTAGGTCCTTTCGATGTTGTAGAATTCTTGTTTCGGATAGCGGTTGGTCGTCTAGTTGGTCAAGTTCGTGGCGAAGGCATCCCCTCTGTGTACTGTACTGCGGGCAGGCACACAAAATATGGCCAATTGATTCTTCATGGCCGCAGTGGTCACAGGTTGGGCTGTCGGTCATCCCTATGCGGAATGCATAGGCTTTAGTAAAGGCAACGCCCAACCAAAGTCGATATAAAAGCGTGGCGTCTCTACGGCGAAGCTGTGATGGCGCTCGAAGACTTAGTGTTGGATCAAGTGAGTACAGTCGCGTGTTTCTGAAATGTGGCTCATTCCATTGCGACGCGGTACACTGCCGTGCAAGTAGGCGGAGCTTCCGTGCTGCGTCAGTTCTAGAATGAGGAATTGGGACGTGGCGCTCCTCAGTATGGGCTGAGCGGGCAGCGTGATCTGCCCGTTCATTGCCGATAATCCCGCAGTGACTTGGAAGCCACTGAAAGGTTATCTCATGGCCTGCTTCACTTATATGTTGCAACGTCTCTGTAATATGGAATATTAGTTATTCGTGTGGTCCGCGTCGTAAAGGTGACAGTAGAGACTGCAGTGCCGCCTTCGAATCGCAGAATATTGTCCATTTATGTGGTGGTTCATCATCAATGTGATGAAGGGCAGCAAAGAGCGCTGCGAGCTCTGCTGCCGTCGATGTTGTCGCGTGGGTCGTCTTAAATTTTATTATTGTAGCTTTCGCTGGTATGACGATTGCCGCCGCGGAGCTACTTGGAAGGACAGATCCGTCAGTGTAAATATGCGTAGAATCACGGTGGTTCTCGTACAAATGTAGTAGCGTGAGCTGTCTAAGAGCTGGTGATGATAGATCAGCTTTTTTCGAGATACCAGGTATTGTGAGGTTGATTTTTGGCTGAGCGAGGCACCATACCGTACCGTACTTAAACGTCCAGCGCGCCTACGGGGTCACTATCAGGGAACCTTCATGGCGATGTTTCATATCTCGCACTCCATAATTACAAATCCCAATTCGGGCCAGGAGTCATATAACATGTTAAAGATCTATTTACTGACTGATCGCCGCTACAACGGCCAGATTATTCATGACGATTCGGATATTTTGCTGCGACAATTGCAAAGCTGAAGGTGATAACTAGTGCTACTCCAGTTGCGTGGTTTTGCAGGGAAAGCTTCAGAATCTGGCACTATTTTACGCATATAGTATACTAGAAAGAACTGGAATACTTATCAATTCTGCATTCACCAAGGAATGTTTTCATTGCGTAACGACACCAAAGACTTTGAGATGATGCTACGTTTTCTACCTGTAACTGTAGCCGTTGTAGCTTTTACAAGCTGTATCTGCAGCGCTGTAGCTGTACCGCATAAACATTAAGAAAAAAATGTAAAAATCTGCATTTTCCCTGCAATAAAGGATGTAGGAAGGTCCAGCCTAATTCCCATCAAAGGTAGGGGTGCTTAAGTCAATCTGTGCTTACGAATTTTCTATGCATTGCAGTAAAATGGGCTCAGGTTATGTAAGGAAAATCGTTCTTCAGCATACTGCTCAATGTTGGATGACAGCTCACAGGTAGATACATAATATTAAAAAAAAAAAGAAAACGCGCACGCATACTCACACACATAAAATGTGGTAGTGCAAAAGTCAAACTGTGTTTGACTTTTGGCACAGGTTTGAAGGCACAGGTTTGATGGCGCCACCATACTGCACCAGAGAACACGCAGCGTCTTCATCAAAGCATGCAATATATCAGGCAAGCTCGCCAACGTGTACACAGTGAAACGGCGCCCGATGTGCAAGAGCCAGTCGGACGTCATCGCAACCGTACGCAAGCCGAAGCTGTATTTCTTGACGCTAGTTCTTTCGGTCGCCGTTTCAAGCAACACGGATGACCGCGTATGACTTACCCACTTGAAACATTGCACGCAAGTTTGTACCGTCGTGACCATCCCAAAAAAAGCTACGATCCCTTTACCTTCAGTGGGAGTCGAACCCATGGCCCTTTGTATGAATTAAGGCGAAGGTAATTAAGGCACTCGGACCCACAACCTTACGTGGGAGTCGAATCCGCGACCTTTGAAGTTAAGGCGCATATATTTAAAGTACGCTTAATTAGGATAAAGATAATTAAGGCGCCCGAACCTACTGCCTTTGGTGTCAATTAATGCAACGCTCATTAAGGTATAGTTAATTAACATATAGCTAAGGCACTCGACCCAACGACCCTTCGTGGGAGTTGAAGCCATGACCTTGTGTTGTGCGCACCTCGTGACGAACACCGTTGGTCACATGACGTGGCCGCTCGAGTCACGTGACTCTGCTACTGGTGCCACCGGACGTCACCGCGCTTCTGTTGACGTGCCCGCAAGGATTTCGCATTCATCCACGTAGGAATAAAAAACCCACCCAAAATAAAATAAAATAAATAAATTCGCCCGAAAAGCGAAGCGCCGATGGTGATAGCAACTTGGTGGATAGCTGCACGAAGTAAGAATAATAGTGTAAACTTGTGTAAACTTGTAAACTTGTAAACTATGTAAACTTGTGTAAACTGTAAACTTGTAAATTCGCTTACTAACTAAACAGTGATAGAATGAGTAAACGTTACGGAACGAGAACGTAGGAAGGAATGTATACCCACAGAGGCACCGCTGTCTTTTTGTGTATGCTTCTTTCTACGTTTTTGTTCATTCGCGCTTACACATTGTGTCATGAATTCAAATCAACTAGCCCGCCAGTCTGATTTAACAAAATTAACAAGGACGATCTCACGCACGCACAGGTAAACATGAACACATCTCGCTCGATGAGCGCGGAAACCAGCTGTCAAAATGGTGGAGAGGAATCGGCAGCAGCAGCACCAACAATCGAGTTGCCCTTCGTGCATCTTTCGTTTCAACGCAAACGAAACGTGCAAATTATAGCACATGCATAGCTACCGGCACCACGCGCACTCTGCAAACATTGCAGAGTGCATTGCAGATGAGGCCCTCGCGGGCGCACACTTTCGCCACGTCGCGAATCGCTTTCAAGACACAAAAGTGGAGGCAACGCCTCCCTACGGCGTAAGCCAAGGGAGTCTACTACGGCGTCCGGCATTTGAGCGCCCAACGCCATAGTAGACGCCGCCGTTATCTCCACTCTGCAGGGAGCGGCGGGAGAGGAGGATATCGAGGTGCCCTAGCAGCCGCCGGAAGAGCACGCACCTCCTTCCTCCCCTGACTTCCATACTGCGCACGTGACAGGAGAGGGCACGCTTCCGGCCTGCGTACCTCGCTCGCGCACGCGATGTTGAACCGCGTTTGCCGGCTCACACTCACACGCTTTCACTCGCACATACAGCATACAGAGCGCAGTAACGATTTTATCGTTCTCGGTCTTTCTACGGAACCTCACGGCGATGGCGACGGCGACGGTAGAAATGCGCCTTGGGTGTCGATATATTTGCTATTGCAACACAAATTACATGCAGTAAATGCTGTGGGAGTTATCTTAATGATGCGTAAGCATTTGTAGCTAATCATGTGATGTTTCGCCGTAGTATGGTCATAGATACATACCTACGTGAAGAACTGCCAGTCGAGCCGTTTCGCGGCCGAGCGAATAATGGCCTCAGCACCCGCCAGGGGGCGTAGCGATGTCCGCTTCCATTTTACCTCAAAGGTAGACAGCTTATCTTACATCCACCGAGTTGTGTCCAGCCGTACTGTTGTTATAGAGACGTTGATGCTGCGCTGGTCATGTGCCGCTGGTAGCGCTCTTCCCGCCGCACTTTTCAACGCGCCGCCTCGCTTTTGTGATAAGGTGTTTTCTTTTGTCCTTCGTGTTGTTGAAAATAATTGTTCTGCTGTTGTTGGGGGGGGGGAGGCGTTATCCATATTGTTAGGAAGGCGTTTCTTAAAGGGGGTGGGAGTATTTCGCGCGTGTAGCACAGCATTGGAACCGCGCAATACGTTTACTGTGCAGCCAGCCATCTCTTTGTTGCAGCTGTCTTTTCCGGAAATGCACGTGTGTTACTTCCAGCGCGCAATATTCCAAAAGGCACTCGCAACACCTTTTATTCAAAGCATAGAATTTGTTGCTCACCTGTAGCATCACACAAACATTTCATATGGACTGGCTCGAGCAGTGTGACTCGCATTAGGGATTGTTTTGGGAAAGGTGTTTACCTCAGTGTATATGCACTATGCATGCGCCGGGCCGGTTCGCAGAGTCCACTTTTACTTGACTCGTTGCTTGTCATGGTTAAAACATTCCTTTTGTGATTTCTGTCTTTCCTATGTGTGTGCCCATGGCTGCATCTTTATGAAGTGTGCGATCCATGGTTTCTTTCGGTGCGATTCCCCAATGAAATCAAAGAAAAGGAAACTTTCTTTTTTTTTTGTCGAACCACTGCTTCTTGTGTACAAAAGAAAAAAGTGGCTAAAAGATGCCAAAGAATAGCAATAAAACAGCTCTGATCTTCTTATTCTTCCAATCTGCATGGGCTAAATTATCTTTGCCTGCGTTCTTGGAGAACCTTGTCGATTTCTGCACTTTAAAAGTTGCGATCCGCAAGTTTATTACATCTATGTCCGGCATACTAAAAAAAATGAAATATTAAAGCTCTTGCGCTCCGCTATAGACGGCGTAGTCGAACATTTTACAACCAAAGATGAACCAGTATCGAACGCACTGCTATCGAAACGGACACCGAAACAGAGCTAAATTACGCCTCCAAAATCTCGACAGACAAATTTCGTAGGCCTGACCAGCCGCTCGGGGTGCTGGAGGCAGTGCAGAAGGGCCCTACGGGAGTGTCCGCTCTTTGTCCGTATTTTTTCCTATGGCGTGCTGCTTTGATTTGTATAGTTGCAAGGAACACCTCGAAAGAATCGTGAAACGGGGAAGCGCGCTTGTCATACGGAAATGTTAACTCACACCAGCATGAGAAGGCGTATTGGAGGCGAGTAGCAGCAATGTTCACTCATGTTATCAGACGGGGCGTTTGAATCACGCCTCTGCTTCGTGTAATATCGGCACTGACCGATGCGTGCGATAGTACGTGACGCAATTGAAGAGTGTCACGTTTGGTAGACCTCGTACGTAGGCGTACTCGATAATGCTGCCTCCTCTCGATGCGAACCATGTTCAGCCGTGATCATCCGTACTCTGGCGGCGGCTGCATATGGCACGACCTCGCGGGCCCCTATCTTGAAAGCCATTAGCGATGTAGACAAAGTAAGCTGACTGCTGATAGCTTCGTGTGCGCTGTGCTCTCGCCGCTTGGTTCGCATGGAAGCGAGACCCAGTCTGAAGGTCAATTCTCTCGCCGCTGCGGGATCCTAACTTGAAAGCGATCGTCTTATGTGACGGTCTGACGGGCTTCCCAATTAGGCCGCATAGAATTGCTTACGGATTTAAAAGGATTTTTCTATGTCCTTCGTGAAATATCCCAGAAATATACTCGTTTTGAACAAATCAACCCAAGAAAAAGGATGTAATTAATGTCTTAGATTGTAAAAGAATTGAACTTTGCGCTAATCTTAATAAGAAAAATAATTTCCAAGTGGGAAACATATTTAGGGGCGAATCAAAGGTCCGTTGTACCGAAAGAGAATAGTCACAGATGCATAAGCAAAAAAAAAGAGAAAGAAAGAAAAGAAAACTAGAAAAATACACGGACATAACCACGTCACAATATTCAAGTTCGCTAATCTTTATTGACATCATCATAAAGAAAATTTTCCTACAGGCAATAAAGTGCGTCTATACGTGTCATACATGCATTCGTGAAGTTCACGTTGTGCAATTATTCACTCAGTGATATTTGCGTTTATGAAACTGCATTGCGCCTTCTTGAAGAGTGAGTTTCCCGACAAGTATTGATGGCCTAGAGTTCACGTACTGTGTACTATGCCGCGCAGTATTTCCAATATTTCTTAAAATTACTGTACATAACCAGCAAATACATTCAGTACTGACTTACAAGGATGAACAGTCAAGAACAACGAAGAGACTTGAGAAAGGTGCAAGGTCTTCTTACTGATCGAAGGCGGGGAAAATTGTAGGCCTAATATTAGGAGATAGCAAGAGGCACAGGGGATTAGCTAGGAATGAGCGTAACAGAGAGAGAGAGAGAGAGAGAGAAAGGAAAGGTACGGATGTGAACTTATGCAAGCGCGGTTTGCTACTCTTTGGCGGGGAGAAAACGTTAAGAGAGGAAAAGAAATATACGAATGTGGACACTCAGGGTGTTGGATCCGGGGTTGTACATAAGAAATTCAGTTACTCCTCAGTTATGTCTTTCGACGTCATGCACTGAAGCAATGCATGCGCCAATTTTTTTACTTGCCACGTATGTGGCCATGGTCTGAGAGGCTGTCATGGAATATTATCTTGAATCCCGGCCATATAAAGAGGTAAGGAACAAAAGGCGCTCGTAGTCGCAGCTGCTACAGACTGGTATTCCGTGTGAAATTGAGAAGCAGGAGCAGAATTCGGCAGATGATGTAATGCAAGAAGTAGATAACTGGTGCTCTATCGCAATAATTCAATGTCTGCTAAAGAAAGATAAACGAGGTAAGGAGGGGCGTCGGATTTAGTATGCAAATACGTAATTGCATGATGAAGAATACTGATGCACGACGGGCACATCACTCGTAATAAAGAGCGCGGCGGCGTAGCTACCACAGGAGAAAGAAAAAGACGTATCCGTAGAGTCATGAGCAAGAGTAACGGACCCCTGCGAGCACGTGCCGGAAATCTCGCCTGCGTCGCCTGGTGCCACGGCGCTCTAGCGCATGTGACGTCAGTTCCACTGCAGTGCGCCTGTGCGTTGGCATTGCAAATCATAGTCGTTGAAATGGCATCTGCATACGCACTACGCTGTAATTCACGTCTTAGAAGCTTTACAAGTGATTTACGTTGAATTCGCATAACGCTCCAGGCTGGGTGACGGCTGGTGCACGCCGCAGATGTACGTAATGCAGGTAAGAAAAAAAAAGGAATAATATATATATATATATATATATATATATATATATATATATATATATATATATATATATATATATATATATATATATATATATATGGTAACTAACCTTGCCGGACATTTCAGTAGTAAGAAAAGTTTCATATATTATTATTTTCCGTAACTGATGTCTGGCAGAGCGTAGTGGCAGTTAAGCGATGAAATCTATCATTCAGACTATGAACCGAAATTTGTATACCTTGCGCAAATGAACCGCATTTGCAGAGAGAGTCAGTAGCCACCTTGCAGGCATTCAGCACAAACTTCTAACGTAATTATTCTGCGGCAACACCTGTGAAACACGGTATCATTCATTGCTCCAACGCCCTCACGTTCGGCGCAGAAACCAAGCGACTAGTATTTCAAGCACCAGGACTAGACAGCTTGTTGCATGTAAAACCACCTGCAGCATGAAGAGGCCACTGACATTAAACTGATTATCTGCGTTTCCGTAGTGATGTTGTTCGTCATCCTGATCAATCAGACCACGCTCTTGAGCGGCAAGAAATAATATTTTCAGTGGTTCATACAGTTCGTGGAACTTCTTCATAAAGAATCCCCGCTGCTCCACCCTGAAGGGTTCGAGAAATGCACGAACAGTTGGACATTTGTTAGGGACAGGGCTAGGATTGTTCGAACTGCTCAAACAGACTCGGTCACGTCTCAACGCACACTGCAAACAAGCAGAAGTGCTGTTCTTTTCAAGTGCTGGAGCGCCATGCTTTTCAAAAGCAACTTGAAGTTTATCCATCAGTGGCCATGGGTGCAGATATTGCGCTCCTCTGCTTAGTAGATCTCCGTGTTTTCTTGAGCCGCTAAGAACGCAAGGGGCGACTTCGTTTTTGTCAAGGGCATCCTCGAGTTTCTGCAAAGTGTCTATGCGATAGGGAGGGCGTGTCAGCGTTAACATAGATGTCAGTTCACTACGAAAATACACGGAAAGCGGGAGTATCGCCAGAAGCCACAGACCGAGAAGTGCTTTGCGAGGAGCAGCTGTGAAACAAGCGACGTTTGGCTGGACAGTCGAGGTTCCCAGCACTGCAGCCAGTAGGAACATCGCCGCATCCAAGAAGCGGCGAACAGCTGACCAACCTTTCTCACGGACTACTACCGAGACGACCGCCACGACTGCAAGAAGGAAAACTGTGGTTGCCACGAGCTTCCAAGACTCACCGGTGGCTTCTAAGAGCGTAATTGCACGGTGGCAATCCACTCGAGAATAGAAAGTATCATGACTGAGTAAGAATAACGGGAAATCGTAAATAATAAACCAGTCGAAGCTTAATTCCACATGAAAAGACACTACTATACCCCAAGTGTTAGATACTGCCCAAAATCTGTCGTTATCGTTTATGTCAAGTCGTTTGACTGTAACATTTATTGCATTCAATACCTTAAACGTGTTTTGAACTTTCTTGTCGTCACAGGAATTATGAATACCCCTATAAGACTTCTTTTTGTAGCAAGCTACTGTGAGTTCTTTTCCATTGAGGATGTTTACATTCGAACGGCTTGGTATTCGTAGCTTAATCAACATTTTTTTAGACACAGGGTTATGGTCTGTAGAAAGATCACGCGGCCAGAAAATACTTTTTATGACGGTTGAGTTCATTCCGAGAACGCCAACTGCAAAGGGCATGCTGCGATTCCGCCACGAGCTCGTAATGAGAGTGTGAATTTCTGAGTGGGGCCGAACAAACACCCACGTGAAACGCCACTCTGCCCAATCCCGAATTTTCCACATATTCTCGAAAGGGTCGCCAGGATCTGCAGCGACAAGTACCGGTTTCCTGAATTCCCAGTCGCGTATCACAGTATGTCGTTTGAATGGTTTCTTTAGAATGCGCCGCGTCAGTATCGGTCCGCCGAGGAGCCGCGCGAATGATGCGTGCGCTTCGTTCCACGGTTTCTCGTAGGACACCAGGATGACGTCGGTCATTTTCGTGGACAGCGACGCAACGCTTGCTGGATCGTCGTCTTCTGGCGTGGACTGAAAGGCACTCGCCCGACTGTGATGAATTATAGCCAGTCCAAGGAAAGTAGATGTGATGAGACTCCACTCTGGCGAAGGCATGTGACTGCTGTAGGTTCTGTAAGAAACGCAAGCAGCTTATGTAATGTTGCCCGTTGAACGAACGCAGTGATTGGATGCGCAATCATACACCCGTAATAACACACTTTACTACTCACCTCAGGTGTTCTTAGCGGATCGCACTTGCCGCTGTGGCCACAGACAATGCAAGTTAGCTCTAAGCACCTGAAAAATATCGTAGGATGAGGAAATTACTGTCCGCTTCAAAGCAAGGCTTTGGGCGTTGTTCTTTCTGTCATTTCTCAGTACTTATTTATTTATTTATTTACTTCACAGGCTCCCGAAGGAGTATTGCGTGAGGGGAGGATACAGGGAATTAGCAAAAAAAAAGGAGTAAAAAGAAATTATACATTGTTAGCGAGTAAACATGAAAGAAACAAACATCTAACAATTTTTAACAACAGGATCAATGAAACAAACGACTGTGTGAAGTAACAAATAGGAGTACCAAGAAATTATACAAATGGTAGCAGGTGAAGGTGAAAGAACAAGTCTGTAATAGTGTTAAAGCAATTCGAAACAAACATTCAAACAAAACAAAGAGAAAAACCTATACAACTTCTCTACAAGTATTTACTTAGGTGCGCAGTATGGCTTAGTTGTGACGAATTATGGAAATAATATGCATAAGCGTGCTTTGAAGGATACTGGGTCAAGAATGTCAACTATGTCGTTTGGTAGGTTATTCCAATGTTGAATGGCACGTGGTAACGCGGAAGAATTGAAAGCATTTGTTCGGCCAAAGATACGCTGGAAACTGAGATGATTATGCAAACGCCGAGATGTACGAGATGGACGAGTGAGCGGCAGAGTGGACGGGCGCGTGCTATGGATTGTCTTGTGAAATAGACAAAGTAGTCCTATGGTTCTTCGTGATTCAAAAGATGAGAGAGATAAAGATGACTTAACGCTAGTCACGCTAGAGTCGCGGTGATAATCTCTGACAATGAAGTGCAACTGTTTGAAGGACCGCTTGTAGTGTGCATCCCCTGTGCATCCCTGGACCCTGCGTTTCCTCCAGCATGCACTCATTGATCACTCTCTCCCTCTTTTCTCCTTTCAATTCCCCCTTTCCCTTACCCACAGCTTGGAGTAGCAAACCGGACGCTCGTCTGGTGGACCCTCTTGCCTATCCACTTATTGCTATCTCCGTCTCTCTTTTCAGAGAAAATTGCCCAGAATTCAGGGTATCGCCTGCCTTGACTGGGTTTCCTTCGACTAAGCATTTCAAAGAGGCCGGATCTTCGCTGTAAAGTAAGTAGTTAGGGTTTCCTAAATTTCAGTTTCACAAGAATAGGTTTCAATCTTGCAGTTGATTTCCTACCCAGTCACACAATCACATCGTTAACTAATACCTCTCAAGTTGTGCACTCACACTTCACACGAACGAAGCTGTTCCAGCAATTTCTGTTATCTTGATCTGTCGATGACTGGAAGTGTGCCTAGCAATTAGTAAATAAATTATGGGGTTTTATGTTCCAAAACCACGATCTTATTATGAGGCATGCCGTAGTGCAAATGGACGATTCCGGAAATTTGGATCACCTGGGGTTCTTTAACTTGCACCTACGTCAAAGTCCACGGGTGTTTTCGCACTTCGCCCCCGTCAAAATGGGGCCGTCGTGGCCGCGGGATTCGACCCCGCGACTTCGTGATAAGCAGCCTGAAAGAACAGCCACTAAGGAACCACGGTGTGTGCCTAGCGATTCTGGAATGTCTAATACCATTGATGCCTTTGCTATTCACGCCTTAATCCTCCGCTGCTTGGGTAGCAATTCCTACCTGCTGCATTCATAAATGAACTAATGAATGAATGAATGAATGAATGAATGAATGAATGAATGAATGAATGAATGAATGAATGAATGAATGAATGAATGAATGGATCTTATAGTGAAGGGCAAGAAATTATTGAATTACTAAAAAGTATTGAAGGACTCTGATACTACCAATTTGCTACTATCAGCGGGTTTCCCTAAAAAGACTAAGACACAGAAGCGGTAAAGGAGAAACGCTCCCTGCTGACCGTATAGTTCACCGTTCGATGAAGCTAAACTCAACTGAAACATGTTTACAGGCTGTCTCTACTATCATGCACCAAGATTTAAAAATATGGGAATTGCACGTAGCTAGACAGAACCAAGGTAAATTTGTGTGCCGTCACTTCGAGGTACTCATATTATACTTCTCCGTTCCGCCTAATTACACAATTTGCCTTAATGAATTAATAAACTTATCAAGTATTCTAATAAAGGAAAAGTGTAAGTGGGAGAATTGTAGAACAACATGAAAAATTCGCGATACATCTTTCTGTTGCTCCACACGCGCTATATAAAGATTTTTTCCGAGCGTGCAATAAGCCCGCAAATACACGCAAAATTACCGCGCGACTGGCCGCTCGAGGCACTTTGCGTGCATTCGCGGGCTTCATTGACTCTACAAAAAACTCTTTTGTGCAGCACGTATGGAGCCACAAAAAGATGTGTCACGAGTTTTTTCTGTTGTTCTACAATTCTATTACTCACACTCTTCATGTGATTATAATACTTGAGAAGTCGAATATATAAATAATACTAATTATGTAATTAGGCGGAATAAAAAAAGTTTGGCTATTTCCTAGCGACGCCAAACAACATTACCTTGGTCATGTTCGGGTAGATGGCATTCGCATATTTTTAAACTCTTACTGAAGTTAGCCTGGACGCACTGTATACTTCACGGAAAGGTGTTGGTGTACGCTTTCTTACCCTCAGTGACATTTTGAGCAAAACGAGAACAAGGTGAAAGCGGGAACCAGCGTTTTGACAAGTGTACTTGCCTTTTTCAGGACGACATATGCTTTCCTCGCCACAGTATATGTAGGTATGGTTCATCTAAACGGGAGAGCGGTAAGGCGGGTGGGTACAGCTACGAGCGAAGGAGTGTTAACGCGAGGGTGTAGAATTTGGAATGAACGAATGCTGTGCACAAGGCCGGTGACACATTAATCTGTCGTTCATGCGTCAACGCTTGTGAACGTGTCAGCCAGCGTGTCAACGGCGTGCACAGCAGCCCTGCATTACCTGTTATGCTGGTGGTCGTGGGCTATCGTAGCTCTGAAAGTGATAATAGAAGTAGCGGCGGAAACCGGTGCTCGTGAAATAAATAAATATATATATATATATATATATATATATATATATATATATATGTAGAAGAAAAGCTGGATTGGGAAGAATTGCGTATAAAAGTTAGTGGAGGATACCTTAGTAACTTGCGATTCGCTGATGATATTGCCTTGCTTAGTAACTCAGGGGACCTTATGCAATGCACGCTCACTGGCCTGGAGAGGCAAAGCAGAAGGGTGGTTCTGCAAAATTAATCTGCGGAACACTAAAGTAATGTTTAACAGTCTCGGAAGATAACAGCAGTTTAGGATATATAGCGAGGCACTGGAAGTGGTAAGGGAATACATCCACTTAGGAAATGTAGTGACCGCGGATCCGGATCATGAGACGGAAATAATCAGAAAAGTAGGAATGGGCTGTGGTGCGTTTCGCCGGCATTCTCAGATCATGGGCAGCAGGTTGCCATTATCCCTCAAGAGAAAAGTGTATAACAGCTGTGTCTTACCAGTACTCACGTACGGGGCAGAAACCTGGAGGCTTACGAAAAGGGTTCTACTTATATTAAGGACGACGCAACGAGCTATGGAAAGAAGAATGATAGCTGTAACGTTAAGGGATAAGAAAAGATCAGATTGGGTGAGGAAACAAACGCGAGTTAATGACATCTTAGTTGAAATCAAGAAAAAGAAATGGGCATGGGCAGGTCATGTAATGAGGAGGGAAGGTAACCGATGGTCTTAATTGGTCACGGACTGGATTCCAAGGGAAGGGAAGCGTAGCAGGGGGCGGCTGAGAATTAGGTGGGCGGATGAGATTAAGAAGTTTGCAGTGACAACTTAGCCACAATTAGTACATGACTGGGGTAGTTGGAGAAGTATGGGAGAGGCCTTTGCCCTGCAGTGGCCGTAGCAAGGCTCTTGATGATGTTGATGACGATTCATCGTGTTCTGGTTTTTCTCATCGTCTTGAATATCCATCTCCTGCCATTCCCCTGTTTTCGGTGAAATTATGTCATTCCTTAGTGACAAGCTGTGCTTCCTTGACAGCTACAGTGCTGAAAACACTTGTAGCCGAATTACCTAAGAAAGTAGAGTCTCAAGAACAAGAGATGACAGTGTGCATCTTTTACTATCAGCTATCTCACAAAAAAGCTGAGTACGGGAAGCCGCCCCTGGATGGTTGCTTGAACGTGCGTCATCGTAGTCTCCGCAATATGCTTGAGGCAACAGCCGATGCGATCGCGCGCCGTGGTGAGACACCGGCTATGCGGCGCTGCGCTTCTAAGCGCGAGGGCGCGGGTTCGATTGCCTCGCCGTGGAAGCCGCACCTCGATGGGAGCGAATTACAAAAGAGGCCATTCTACAGTAGCATATCGACGGACACTTCGAAGAGCTCCAGGTTGGAAAATTAAGATGAAGTCGCACACTACGGCGTTGCCTCCTAATTATATCCTGGTGTGGTCACGTAAAACCTCGAAACTATTCTTTTTGTAGTGTTTGAAATTGGACACAAGAATGCTGCAAGCTTTTGTAGACTTCCCGGAATTTCTGCATACGCAAACTAGTTCGTAGTGCGACGAAACCTTCCATAAGCTTGAGTCGTTTCAACGTAGGCAACGTGCTTTACTTGCAACATCACTTGAGCAGACACGCTCAACTGTTATGTTACCGCTCGAAACAGGTGACAATTATATGCGAATAAGTTTGCCAGCGCCCAGCGTGTTGAATGCTCCTTGCAGCGTAAATAACCTTTCGCAGAGCTATCCAACGAGTGGTAGTACGAGCTGCCAAATAATAAAGCTCGATAGCGTCTTCAAACTCGTGCAATACGCCCATTCGCTCTACTCGTCGGGGGTTCGTTACGGTCGCTGTGAGAGTGCATGAAAAGTGCCAGTACAGGCTGTACAATTCAACGGAAAGGAGTTGTGTGCTTAAAACAGAGCACGACAGCGACTGTTTTTACAAGACCAGTCGACAGAGTATTCTGCATGACCACGTCGACCATGCTTTCCGGAGTCAACGAGTTTCTTTTTTCTTTTTTGAGCGGCGCGAGGGGAAGGAATACTATAGAATCTCCAAGCGCGACTACGAAAAGCAAGTCAAATGCACGGTTGACACGTTGCCAGGATAATCAAGCCATATCTAGCAACGAGGCAATGCCAGTGGTGTGGGCTTCCATGTAAACACAACGTCTCTTACCATGTAAGCACCTTAGGGTTAAGCTTCGCGGCAATTATTACTATTACTGCGACCGTGATGAAGGAAAAAATCTGAATATTTGCTGCTAGTGAAAAAATTCACAGTAACGGCTGTCTCTCCAGGAACCCTCAGTATTTCATTGAGCGTGACTTGCTTCCGAGGATTTTCTAGATTTTTTTCGCAATACGTTATTCTCACATCTCTGATTTTCATTTAGTCGGAAGGGCCAAGTGGTGCTGTGGATGGTCGATTTACTAGCCGCCGTAACGGAAAAGTGCGATAGTTGCGCCATAATTCTGAATTTAGACACCTGGGCCAGAACGTAACCAAAGGGAAACCCACGAGAGACAAAAATTTGTCAGCACAGTTTCGTTGAGCCTTTGTTAAGAGCCAGCTCAAATAATGTCGTCTATGTCCATAGCTGCGAAACTCTCACATTATATTCACTTTGCATAGACGTGACAATACAACTTGGTTTAAGGAACGCGCTAGATCGTCCCATTTCTGCCAAGCAGATCCCCAAATGACAGCGTCACTTGTTCTTTCCTGGTTTACAGAAAGTTGCCGTCACGGCTAGTCCCGCATGTGAAATAACGAGAATGAAAAGTGAAATCAACGTAGTTAGGCTGAAGGCAGCCGGGATCTGACACTCCTTTCGGCGCTTGTTATATAAAACGGCCACTGCAGACTTACTCGGTTTCTTTCCTGAACTACGATATGGTTGTGGGTCGAGCTTGTTGGTGCGAAGACAAAACACGGCAAAGGGAGCAAAAACGGGACAAAATTATCAGGGAACGGGCTGCACGCGTTATACGTTCTCTTCATAAGTTGTCCCGTTTAAGGCTGTTTGCCGTATCATAAGTTGCTAAGTATGGTCGCTGTGAAATTCTTTTTGCAGCCACTCACCGTGGAATCGTCACAACGTGCCAACGTCCCAATATGAAAATCAAAGCTGCCTGTAGGAACCAGGGCGAGAGGAACTACCAAGATCCGGAGGCTTCGGCAACGATGACGAACTGATCGGAACCCGCATCAAGAGACCCGTATTTAACCACACCTGCTGTATGCGTGGTCTTCAGGTCTCTAGGCAACGGCTTCAGGTAATACGACCTTGATTGACTGGATATGCCACACATTTCCTCTGTTGCTGCTACTTTTTTGGATCAACAGAATGCACGGACAAAGAGACACGAGGTTATCGACAAAGGGGTCTGAAAAAACTCTCCGCGTTCGCTCGCGGAAGGAAAGCTTCGCAATATTTTTCTTTTTTTAATTTCTGCATAAGGCGGACCTACAATTCTTAAACAATTGTAATATGGCTGTCGGGAAGCAGCGACCAAAGGGTTTTAAAAGAAAACTGAAGATAAAAACTGACGCATCATTAGGCGATTTGGCCATACCTATTTGCGAAAGCCTCTCTGGGGCGCTATCAATCCATGATATGAGACGGGCGGTAGAACTCACGTCCATGTCAAACCAATTTCAAGTTTTAGCGATCAGAGGGCTTTGTCAACAATTTCGTCCGTAAACAGCCAGGTACACGCGTAGTTCTACGGACCATTGCAGTGTCTTTCACCATTATAACCACTGTTCAAGGTTTTCATTTCTTTGTAGTGTGTATACCAGGGTATATTTTGGCTCATGATTGAAATCCAATGTATAATGGGTGCTCAAAAAGTCCAAATTCCCGTTATAATCATCAAAAATACTTCAAGATGTGAATTGCTCATTACAACAAATACAGGAAAATATTTTTTTTTTCGTATCAGAAAGAGTGAAAAAAGGAGACTGGCAGAACAAATGTGAAATTTATGTCGATTTATTTGCTTATATACTTGCTGCTATGCGAGCAAGAATTATCTTCGACTGATCAGTTTGCGAATGCGAAGCAATAAACATATTCCGTTTTTTTTAATCGTCATGACACTGTGTCGGCTGGAAATTCCAGGAGGCGACGTTTGACGATAAATTAGTTGGCTTAAGAGTGCCTTTTAAGTCGAAAGTCACTGATAACTACATTTTGCGCAAGCGTTATCGCAGCGTGAGTTAACAAGGGAATTTACATGTTAAATAATTCGGACTTTGTGATTTGTATGAAAGAACGTATAAAGACACGTATTGAATCTTACCACTGCAATAGCAAATGGCGCCCCGTTGAGAGGTTGCCGCACTTTATTTAAAGAAAATGCATATTCTACTTGCTTGCTCATGGCTTTCTTCCCTTCCTCCCGAAAGGCTGGGACAAGATGAATGTTTGCTCGAAATAGGCAGCACGTACGCTAAACTACCCAAGGAGTCATGGCATCATATTGGAGAAGTGAACTGAATTTTGAAAGTTCAACTAATGTTCTAGCATTGTTGTTGCACTGCATTTGACTGCTCTGTGAAAAATTATATGGGTGGAAATCGAGGTAGCATTGAAATATATGTATTTTTCCCAATCACTCCTGTAGGCCTTGAGTAGTGTGCCAATGCGGACGGGAACCTGCATGAATCAGCCGTCATGATAATGTCGTCCCACCGATCACGGGGGCCCTTGTGAAGTGAAGATTGGCTCCAAAATGCCTGTGAAGGGAACAGCGAGTGACTAGAATGATGTGAGGTGAAACGAACAAATTCAAGCCCCTACATTTTGTCTTCATTGTGTTTTTCTGGCTAGCACTTCGGTCATGAAGGTACTCATCTTAATTCTCATAAAAGTGCAGGCATCCGGTGCTTTCTAATTAGACAATAACAAGTGTTAGCGTTGATACTCGAGCCTGAGTGTGACCAACAAGAATGGTCCGTGTATGACGAATAGTCCGAATTTTGTAATTTGTTAGCAACAGGAGCGTCGAAGTTGGAAAGAAACAAGTCGCAGTTCCGACCGAAAGGCGAATTATCGATTGCTATAGCAAATTAGCAGACAGCTATGCGAAGTAAGGACAGTAGCTTCATTGGCCGTATAAACTTAGAAAAATTCGCTTACTAACTGAATTAACGAGCATGCTGCGAGCGCGCACAAGGAAACATGAATGCATCACACACGATGAGCTCACACCGCTAGTGTGAGGAAGCGTGGCAACAACAGCGAGCCAAATGACCTTCGTGCTGTCGATCGCTTCAACGCAACAGCGGCGAGAAGCCGCCTCTCTCCTTCCCGTGCTGCATTCCCGCTTTCCTACCTATCACACGCGATATTGAGTCGCCATCGTCAGTTCTCCTTGCACCCGGTCACGAAATACCCAGTTGCTGCCAGAGCACAACGCCGCCCCTCTCCCTACCTTTCCCTCCCCATACGGCCTTTCGCGCGAAGGAAGACGGTGCGTTTGCTCTCTGCTTTCCTCCTTTGCGCGCGTCAGATGAAGCCACGATCACCGGCTTCCCTCGCGTGCTTTTACCCGCACGCACAGCATACGACGCGCAGCGACGGTGTTTTCGCATAGAAGTTTATAAGGAACATCATGCCGACGCCGACGGCAAACTCTGACCACCGTCAGAGTGATACGCCAGAGCGCTTTTCAAGAAGAATATGGCAAACACAATCGCTGCGATCGATGCATAAAGGATAGGAGAGAACGTGGTCGCCAAATTAAGTAACAAAGGAATAAACCGAAACCCGCATTTTCTCCATGATGCCCCAGAAAGCATCCACGAAGTTGTGGTGTCTTCTGGTCCTGGGTTCGCGGTAAGCGTTGTCGAGTAGCATTGGAAGAATGTAAGAAACATTTGCTTACTGTTATTTCTTCGTGGGTATTGCAGCTGCAATATTTCCGTGTACTCCGTTGCGTAAATTGCTGTTCTTTTCGTAGTGACGCACGTTCGTGTAGCGTGGGATGGATACACCGCAATTTCTCTTCATATGCGAGAAATAGCTTTAGTTCCTACATGGTCAATATGCTTGCGGTTCGACTACGTGGAAAAAAAAGGACTCGGTGTTTATTTGCAGGGTCATCTCTTAGCTTTTAGAGCTCTCTTTTGCTGGCGTGTATTGCTTTCTTGTTTGTATGGGTCGTTGTTTCCCGGACAAGGTGACAATAACTATTGGGAGATGAGAATAAAGCATTATAGCATAGTAGCTTTACATGCAGCGGACCCGTGTGTCAAAGTTACGACAAAGCCCTCAACTGCAGATAAGAGTTTTCCACCTGTATGCTGATCGCGATGGTCCCAGGACAAAGCACTCGAAAATGTAACGCCCTAGAATTTGAATTCGTTGACTACCTCAATTGGTTTGAAATCATGAAGTACTAACGCAATACGGTAAAATGCTTTGTTCTTAGCACGAAGAAACATCGCCTTGGTTTTAGAAGCGCTAAGTGTTAACCTATTTCCTTGGACCATTTCTGATCTTCCATTAGAATTTCCTTTCTGAAGTTACTAGGTGAGCTTGGTCTTGGCCCCGAAACAAAATGTTGTGTGGCCATCGTAAATTATCAATTTAATGTCGAATGTAGCGCGCACAATGTCGTTTACGTATGTTAAAAAGAACTGGTCCCATAATGTTCCCCTGAGAGACCCCTGATACGGTAGATCTAGTTGCCGAACGAGCACTGATTATTTCGACATATAGTTTACGATCGCGTTTAAGTAGTATCTCTGTAAAGATATCCTATGGTCTCGGAAGATTTTATTATGACATTTCGCGTGACAGACATTCGAAGGCTCTTGTGACCAGATGAAGAAACTCCAAACAATATTATAATTTTCGATTGGCTGTAAAGCGAAATCTTTTTTATATAGTTCTGCTAGTCTTGTGGAACGTGAGCTGATCAATCCACAATACGCGTTAGTTAAAGGCTGTGTGTAACTGCAAATGCCAAAACCCTGGATTGGATTACTTTTTTTGCAAACTTTTGCCAAGAAGAGGGGTATGGAAATAGAGCGATGATTACCTAGCTTATATTAATTTCCTTTTTTTATCATGAAAATAAGTGTTGACAATCTGCTTTTTCAAGGACAAGAAAGGAGAGATCAGGCGCGATAGTCCATGGAATATGTATTGCTTGCCTTATCTGTGCATAATCTGTGTGGCGTGCGTAGCTTTCCTTCAAGTTGCAAAAAACATCTATCCCTTCTTTGATGTTAATAAGGGAAAGAAAGTTACTGCAATCAACGCGGTTCTTCGTGTATTCAATAAATATACGTGAGCGGTAATCAATCCCTATTAAACATTTTATCAAAATATTCGTTAATGGCATTCGCAAGTGAAATATCAATGATGACGTCGTTATTCTCGATTATTCTGCAAGGAATCCCTAATGACCTTCCTCGATTTAGCCTCTTGTATATAATACTCCGTGTACGATTCCATGTACATGAAGGGAGCCGATTAGTGTACTATGCTAGCTTCGCTTTTCTTAGTTCTTTGTGAAGTTTACTTCTATACATTTCGAAGTTATGGATTGTGCTAATATGGCTGGTTGCAATGAAATTTCTGAATAAGTGATTTCTGTCTGCTCTTTTTTGAGACTGTGTATTCTGGATCCTGGGTTCTCTCTTGTTTTCTGCTTCTGGTTTTGTGCGGACTGGAAACATTTGCGAAATTTACCCGCCATGGTTGCTCAGTGGCTATGGTGTTGGGCTGCTGAGCATGAGGTCGCGGGATCGAATCCCGGCCACGGCGGCCGTATTTCGATGGGGGTGAAATGCGAAAACAACCGTGTACTTAGGTTTAGGTGCACGTTAAAGAACCCCAGGTGGTGAAAATTTCCGGAGTACTCCACTACGACGTGCCTCATAATCAGAAAGTGGTTTTGGCACATGAAACCCCATAATTTAAACATTTGCAATGTAAATTTTCGGAAACGTTCAAATAGCAGTTGCAGGCATTCTAGGGATAGATAGATAGATAGATAGATAGATAGATAGATAGATAGATAGATAGATAGATAGATAGATAGATAGATAGATAGATAGATAGATAAACTTATTAAGATAATAAGAAGAAAAACCGCCAATGGTCGGGGCCCCTAGTCCGGGGCTCCGCTGGCTCGTGCCATCTTCTCAGCTCTCTTTATCTGCTTGAGCTGGTCGTGCCACAGCAGTGCCTCCCATTGCTCCCTCGTGGTGTTCGTGTCTGGTTGTTCTATGTTGCGTAGTGTGCACTCCCACGTAATGTGGTATAGGGTTGGTGTGGCCCCACACCACGGGCATTTGTTCCTGTAGGCTGTGGGGGGTATGCGATGTAATATGTGTAGGTTCGTGTAAGTGCCTGTCTGTAGCCTACGCCAGGCAGCGGCATCCTCTGTCTTTAGATTTCGATGGGGTGGTGGATATCGAAAGCGACGCCCTCTGTGGTAGTTCACGATGGCTGAATACTCGAGGTCGACAGGGTCCAGGTCTTCTGCAGCCGGTGTCACGAGTGCTCGGTTATGTACGAATGCTCGAGCTGCTCTGTCGGCCTGCAGGTTGCCCGTGATGCCAGTGTGGCCCGGTATCCAGATGATGGTTTGGGTGGTGAAGTCCTCAGGGTCCTCCTTCAGTATTCGGGCTAGGACTTGTGCAGCAGGTCTTCCGATTCCCTGTAGGAAGTTGCGGGAGGCCTCCGGGCAATCCGTGAGGATCGTCAGTGGTTCGTTTGCGTGTAGACCCTCGCGGATGGCTAACGCGACGTCCAGCTCTTCGGCTTCCGTAATCCTGTAGGGGCGGGTCGATGCAGCGGAGGTAACGTGGCCTCAGTTGTCACATGCCACAGTCACTGCGCCCTTGTTGTTCGTCCCATACATGGCGGCGTCCGTAAAACGAGCCGTGGTATTGAACCTGAACGCTTTCTCGATGTACCTTGCTCCTCCCTTGCTCTCCTCCTGCCGGAGTGTCGGTTAGGGTCCATGTTGCGTGGTATTGGGGCAACGTAAAACCTGTCCTGGACGTGACGAGGAATCAAGCAAGTTTCTTCAGTTCGTGTTGTTATAGTTGGGAACCCCAAGGTTTGTAGGACCTGCTGGTCCATGCGAGTCCGCGCAAGTTTCTGTTGTTGCGAGACTTAAAGGGCTTCTGTCAGTTCACTGAGGGTGTTGCGCAACCCTAGCGCCAATAATTTTTCAGTCGATGTCCTCATCGGCAGGCGGAGAGCGGTCCTGACAGCCATCCTCAAAAGTGTGTCGGCCTGCTTCGTCTCGGACTGTGTGAGGTGGTAGTAGGGCAGGCTGTGTGTGATTCGGCTCACCACCAGGCTTCTGACCTGTCGGAGGGTGTCCGTTTCCTTCATGCCTCTGTTCCGGAATGTTACGCGGGAGATCATGCGTAATATCGCCTTGACACTGGTTTTGAGGAGTGTAAGGGTGTGTGTGGCCTACTGGTTAGACTGCAGTCACATGTCCTGCACCCTCAACAATGGCTTCTCTGGTATGAGGCCCCCGTTGAGGCTTAGCTCGAGTCTTCTTGGTGGGTCTGTGGGGACTGTGTGGTTACCCCGGCCTCGCCAGACTCATAGGAGCTCAGATTTCTCGGGGGAGCATTGTAGTCCCCGTTGGCTGACGTATTCTTGGATGAGATTTGCTGCAGTTTGTAGCCGTTCTTTTTCAACGAGGGACCCTCTTGTGGTCCACGGTGTTATGCCGTCTGCGTAGATTGCGTGCCGAAGACCTCATACGTCCTGCAGTTTGCTTGCGACGTCGATCGTGGCGAAGTTGAACAGCGTGGGAGGGATGACAGCACCTTGTGGTGTGCCCTTGTTGGGAGGGTGGTACACAGCAGTCTGGATCTTCAGCTCCACCATGCGGTGGCTCAGGAAGCTCTGAACATACTTGTACGTTCGCTCGCCGCAGTTGGAGCTGGCCAGCCCTTCTAGGATTCCTTGGTGGCTGACGTTGTCGAAATTCCCTTTGATGCCGATAGCTAGGAGGACGTGTTCGCCGCTGCGGGAAACGTTGCTGAGGATTTCTTCTTTGATTTGGAGTAGCACATCTTGTGTGGACAGGCCTGCGCGGAAACCGAACATGGTGTCCGGCAGATGTTTATCTTCTAAGTGTCTCTGTAGTCTCGCGTTTATAATTTTTTCTTTAACCTTGCCGAGGCAGGACGTGACTGAGATGGGTCTGAGGTTTTCAATTGCCAATTTCTTGCCCGGATTGAGGATCATGATTATTCGTGCGTGTTTCCACATCGCCGGCACCGTACCTTGTTTCCAGTGGTGGTTGAGAAAGTCCGTGAGTGCGGAGATGGACTTGTCGCGCAGGTTTCTGATCATGGAGTTCGTGATCTGGTCCGTTCCCGCCGCTGTGTTACGGGTTGTGGCTGTGATGACCGCTCTCATCTCGTTTTCTGTTATAGGTTCGTCCATTAGTGGGTTCGGTTGTCCTGTGTAGGCTGTTCTACATGGTTGTGTGGGAGCGGGATCTCCATAGCACTCGGTCTTGATGGCATCGATGAGGTCTTGTTGGCTGTCTGGGTACGTGTGTAGTAACCACTCCAGAGCCATGTGTCCTTCTTTGGTTTGGGTGGTGGTCCAGGATGGCTTTCAGGATGTGCCACGTCTTGGCCGTGTCCAGTGTGCCACTGAAGGAGTCGCAGAATCTATACCAGTTCGCGGAGGCGAGTTGCATGGCATATTCTTCTGCTTATTCTTCTGGATATTCTTATTCTCTGTTATTTGTGTTATGCGCGTCTTCAGTTTCCTGTAGTATTACTGTTTTTTTCAGTGGCGGGTAAGGCCCCGTTTGGCACCCCACTGGTGTATTAAGCGGGAATCCACCTCTGGGATTTCTTCCGTTCTGACGATTTCCTTTCTGTGGCGTTGTTTATGGTGACGGAGGTTGTCGCACCAGTCTTCCATGCTCGTAATTGTGTCGGCATCCTGTTCTTGGGCTTCCCTGATTTATCGCCAGTCAGTGAGTTTAGATGTGCCGATCTGCCTGCGTAGGCGTCCAGTCTGTAATTTTATGTTTAGTATGTAGTGATCGCTGCCAAGGCTTTCGAGTGTGTTGAGCCATTCGGCTCAAATGGTTTGAGTGATGAAGGCGAGGTCGGGAGTGGTGTCGCGTGTTACGCTGTTCCCTTCCCTCGTCGGTATGTTCGGGTCTGTGATGAGTGTGAGGTGACACTGTTCATTTAGTCTTTGTAGCTGGAGACCCTTCCAATCCTGCCTCTGGTACCCCCAGATCGTGTTCTTAGTGTTGTAGTCACCTATGATTACAAGTGGACTGTCTTTAGCGAGGCGGAGAGTGTCCCCAAACAGTTTTCCTATGTTTGCTCGCCTTTGACTGGGGGGCAGTATATGTTGAGGACGAAGGCGCTCTGTTTCTGGTTGCCTTTGTATACTATTTCGAGAAGTACATGTAGTACGTCCACGTCGTCTATAGGCTTGTGTTGTATGGTTGTGATGTGTCTGTCTACTAGTGTGGCTACCTTCCCCTTGTCGTCTTGTGTGGTATTCTTCATAGTCCTGTAGCGTTGGTGGGGTACCAGGCTCTTGTAGGGCTATGACCCCCGGTGGCTTTTAGGAATGAGCGATCAATTGTGTGAGCAGCCCATTCTTCCTCCGGTATCCACGGCAGTTACATTGCCAAATTTCTAAGTTTTCTTTGACTTGCCTGTATGGTCTAGGCACTGTTGGAAGTTGCCGTAGGTGATGTTACGATTTGGTTCGGTGCTGCTACAGGTGTGGCCTTTTAAAGGTTCTGTCGTAAGGTCTTTCGAAGTTTTATGGAGGGAAGCTAGTTCTTAAGCTTGCCGTCTACAGTGGCTTCCATGTGTTTTATTGCTGCATCTGTGCGTCGTATGGCAGTCTGTGGTATTTGTTCCAACTGGGCGCGTGTAGCCTCCATAAAGGCTTGCATCAGGGTGCGGATGGCATCGACATGGGTTTCTAGGTCAATGATGTCCTTGTGTGGAGCCACCTCTTCTGGTGTTTGTGCGAGCTGTATCACTTGTTGTTTGAGTTGTCTGTTTTCTTGTGTGTGCGTTGGTATTTGTGCGCGCATGGTCGCGAGTTCCTGTTCAAATTTCATAGATGGTGGCATCTGTGGTTTTTTATACGAGGGGGGGGGGGCTACTGGTGACCAGCTTACCTCGTGTTCTTTGTTGGTAGTTCTCTTGAGTGAGGCTTCCTTGGTCTTTCTTTGGTCTTGCTCGGGCCCCTTGTCTTTTAGTGCCGCGGTGGTTGGTGCTGCCTGATGTCCTTGCTTGGTCGTTGACCGAGGTCGCCGTCTGGGCGACCAAAAGTGAGACCGTGTGCGAGAGCAGGAGCGGGACCTGGACCTCACGTTGGAACAGTACCGGGATCCGTAGATGCTAGAAGACTCCGAGTAGTCGATGTCGGAGTCGTCCCTCTCGGAGCTGAACCATCGCGGGAGAAGGTCCGCCGTCTTGATCAACTCAGTGACCGGGCGGGGCTGTCGTTGGGTTTTGGGTGTGGAGGTGGAGGTGGAGGCAGGCTTCCATCTGGGAGGAATGCGCTTGAGCTTGCTGTTGCACTCTGTTGCGGCCGTGAGAAGGGCCCCTCCGCACAGGGCTCATTTATGAACACAAGTGTGTCCGGCGTCTGGGTTAATGTGGTTGCAAACGTTGCACGCACGAACCGTTGGGTTGGGGCAGGCGTCTGGTCGGTGTCCGGTGTTTACAGATGGAACAGTACTGCCTTGTTGGCTGGTAGTCTCGGCAAGGCATCTCCCCTCCGTAGATGTACACAAATCTACGCACCGGGGGTCCCTCGAAGTGGAGTATGGCTGTCTGGCATTGTCCGAGCATACGGGCCCGCATGATGCGGACTCCATGTGTGCGGACCCGATGATTTGCCATAGACTCTTCTTCGCACGTGCCTGCGTCGATACCGTGTACGACCCCTTTAAGCAGGCCCTCAGGGGTTGATAGATACACCTTCACAGGGTGTGATCGTCCGTGAAAGGTGAGGCTCATAATTTTCATGAGGGTGGCCGCCGTGGCCTCGTGAGGGGTGCTTACAATGATGATATTCGAGCCGTGTCGCAGGCGGATGATGAAGTCGTCCCCCTTGCAGGTCGGCGTACCTCCGGCGGCTTGGACGATCGCCTTGACCATTTGGTGGGTCTGTAGTTTTCGAACGATGACGCCCGGGATCGGGCGGATAATGATTTTCATGCCAGTGTGCGGGCGTGGAGGGGCGCGTCGGCGAGGCCTGCTCCTTGCACCCGCGTCTTCAGAAATGGGTGTTCCGGCGCCGCGCTTTCGCAGGTAGCTTGCGACGTGGCTTTCAGAGCGGCGGTTGGCGCCTGGGTTAGAGCTAACCCTAACGGTGTGGTTTTTGATGCCGTGGTTTACCCGACTGGGTCTTGCTCACAAGTGGATTGTTTCTTTTTTTTTTTGCCGGCAGTGTTTCCTATGAAGGAGACGACCGTTTGCCACTGGGATTCTTGATTGTGGTGCTGCTCCGAGAGGACGGGGGACGGCCCGGGCAAGGCCTCGTCAGGCAAGAGTCTCGGGTGACTCTCGCATACAACTTCCACGGTTTCGGTGTCGGTGGGTTGGTGGGCAATGGTGCCTGGGTTTCCCTCGATCGCAGCGTTCCGGGCTGGATCGCCTCCACAGCTCACCGTAGACATGGTGGCTGCTTGCAGGTCTTTGAGCTCCCGTGCGCCAGCGTTCGGCGTTAGGGCTAACCCTACCGGCGGCGTGGCCGAACGAATAGGGTTCTCGTTGGTCTCAAAACTGCGGCTCACCGAAGTTCGGTTCCGTTGAATTCCGTTGAAGATATTCCGCTGATCCCAGTGGTACCAGAAGATTTTGGGCGCTTGGAAAATTTAAAATCATGGGGCCGATGCGAAGCACGCCTGCACGCCTCGAGCTTCTTCTTCCTTCACATTCTAGTGATCAGTAGTCACGTAAACCTGGTGCCAGTAATGATTATGATAAGATCGCGCTAGGGCTTGCGGAGTTGTTTTGTGCGCTAAGGTTTTATTACCAAATCTCGTAGTCGGGCATGATATTTCTAAGAACGTAAATGTGACTGTGCAGTCGCTTATTTCCATCAACGATATGCCCGAAAAAAAGAGGTTACTTTCAGAACTTGCGATCAACCTTTGAAAAAATATTAACGTTAATATCATAAAGCGATTATTATAAAAATTAATTAATAATGTTACCTAACTTGGGAATCAACCGCGATGGCGGTTTGCCTCTCTAGTGTCCGCGGCGCTCACGCGACAAAAAATATTCTATTTAGCTCCCTAGGTCCGAACACCATTACGATTAAATAAGAAAAGTTGGAAGGTGATTCAACATCCATATGAAGTCGATGAAAGACAAAGTCGTCCTGAACGAGTTGGGGTTGAGAGTGGGCGGCACCCAGTGAACACTGCGCTTAACTGCGTCACTTCACTTCACTTCACTTTATTTCCTTAAAGACCCCGCAAGGGGGTGCTACATAAGGGGTGGGTTCTACATAGATGTTACTAATGCCACAGGTTTTTAACAAGACAGGTATATGGATGCACTTTGAATAAAACGTGATGGACAGGTGATTGAAACAATGTCGTGGGGAAGGCCATTCCATTCTGAAGCTGCGCGGCAAGAAAATGACGCAGAAAAAGTGGTGGTGCCAGAACGGCGTCGGGCGACTTGAAGTGGATTGCCCGTGTGGGGGAAAGTGCACGCGGTGGCAGTGATGTATAGTGGATGGCTGAAAGAACTGCGATAAAACTTGTGGTAAAGTGATAGTGTGGCGATCCTGCGGCGACACGAAAGAGTGGGCAGACGAGATTCATTTGTAAGGGATGAAACGCTGATATCGTATGGATAAGAAGAATGAATGAAGCGAGAAGCGCTATTTTGCACTGCTTCGATAGCGTTAATCAAATAAACTTGATGAGGGCTCCAGATTGGTGATGCGTAGTCAAGTTTGGGCCGAATTAACGATTGGTAAGCCAAAAGTCTTACGTGGTAAGGTGAGTGGCGCAGATGACGTTTTAGAAATCCTAACGATTGGTTAGCCGATGAAATGATATTCGTGACATGGGTGCGCCAGGAAAGATCAGGGGTGAGTGTTACACCAAGGTATTTATAGGATTCACTTGTTTCAACTGGTATGTTAGCGATTTCATAGGGAAATTGGAGCGGGTTTTTCCGGCGGTGGAAGGAAACTAATTTACATTTGTTGGGATTGTGGGTCATTAGCCAGCGGGTACACCAGTCGAACACTTTATTAAAATCATTCTGCAGGGCTATTTGGTCAGATATGTTAGTTATATTGCGGTAGATAACACAGTCGTCAGCGAACATGCGGTGTTACGTGATAAATTGTTAGGCAAGTCGTTGATATATACTAGAAATAAAAATGGGCCGAGGACAGATCCCTACGGCACGCCGGACGTTACAGGAAGCAAGTTAGACTTGACAATGTTAAGGGAAACAAACTGAAAGCGTTTAGTAAGAAATTGGGTGATCTAGTTTAGAGCGTCGGGTGGCAGATTTAGTTGAGAGAGCTTCAGTAGTAGACGCTTGTGTGGTACTTTATCAAAAGCCTTGGTGAAGTCAAGAAAAATAGCATCTGTTTGTAGGTTAGTGTCAAGATTAGCATGCAGGTCGTAAAGAAAAAGGGCTAGTTGGGATTCGCATGAGAGGCTTTTTTGAAATCCATGTTGAGGGGGATTAAAAAAGCTGTTAGAATCAAGGAACTGCATGATCTGCGAGTATATGATATGTTCCATGAGCTTGTAGCACACACTGGTTAGAGATATGGGGCGGTAATTTAACGGACAGTCTCTGTTGCGTGCTTTGTGAACTGGAATGACCTTCCCACACTACCAGTCGTAAGGAAGAATTCCTGAGAGGGACTGGGAAAACAGCAACAGTAAAAATTCGGCAGGTATGTCCTTAGTGTTCGTTAAGAGCTTGGAATTTATTTCGTCCGTACCAGTAGAAGATGACAACTTCATTTTTTTTTTCAATTAAGGACAGGATACCAGAGAAACTAATGCTTATGGGTGGCATTTTAGGTAAACTAACAGAAAACAGTTCTGTTTCAGTAGGGTTAGGTTCATTCGTAAATACAGACGAAAAGGCTATATTAAATATATTGGCACCTTTTGAATGACTTTCTTCTTGACCAGATTGATTAGTAAGGATAACAGGAGGGGTGTCATGTGGGTTTAGAATTTGCCAGAAACGTTTGGGTGAATCAGCAAGGATTTTTGGTAGCTCAGTGTGAAAGAATGAGTATTTAGCGTTGCGCACTTCTGTTAAATATGCTTTTTCTGCAATGTTGTATCTGTCCCATGCGCAAACACTGTTTCTAGTCTTGGCGACACGAAAAAGACGTTTCTTCTTGTTTTCAAGCGATTTTAATGACATAGTAAATCAGGGCTTCTGGCGGGTGGGACGGCAAGTTATCTTAGGGATGAATTCACCAGCTAACAGGTTCATTTTGTTTTTGAAGAGTGACCAGTTTTTGTTAATAGGTCGTTCCCAAAAACCGTCTTGAAACGACGGAAAAAAGGTATCAAATTCTCTAATGATGGCCCCATAGTTCCCCTTGTCATATAGTCGAATTGTTTTACTGCAAGCTTGACGTATTTCGGGAGCGAAGGCAAAATTAGCGTGAATTACTTTGTGGTCACTTATTTCATTTAAAAATGTTATAGAAGACACGCTGCCTGGATCTGTTGTTAAGATTATGTCAAGAATATTAGCGGTATCGGAAGTATCGGTATCGCGTGGAGGGAGTAGTAGGAGTGTTGGGCCTCAATTTTTTTTTTTACAGCACTATCTTTGGAGTTAGCTGAAATTTTAATGTATGATGACGTGTTATTTATTTTACATATTTTCTGGGATTTAACCTGTCCGAAAGCAAAGTCCGATTATGAGGCGTGCCATTATGGCGGAAAAGCGTCCGTGGCGTAATGGTTTAAGTACCTAGATACTGCGCCAGACGTCCTCTGTTCGAATGTCGCCATGGGACGATCTTATTGATCGGTTTACTTAAAGGCATTACACTTTTGCCATATGGGCGAAATGATGTATGTGACAGCCAAGTTATAATCTTACACGAAGTAAGGCTTATATTATAGCCTCAGTGGCACTATGAACTGCAGAAAACATATGCCGACTAAGTATACACGCCTGGTCTGTCGTGCATAGACGAAGAGCGACAGAAAGAACTCGATGACCGCGAGCAGTACCGGCTTGAACTTACAGGGTCGTCTCGGCGTTCCCAGCTTCCGTCGACCTTGCGTTGCCGTGCTGTGGTATAGCTGGCAGTGGGGACGATGTGTGCATCTGCTTCGACCTCTCGAACTGCAGGGCTTTGTCGAAGGCGTCGTTCAGCCTCGACCGCCCTTGCTCCAGCAGCATCAAGTAAGGGTGCCTCCCTCCTGCGTTTAGCTGAAGCGTGAGCCGTACGCGCAGCAGCACATTGTTTCTGCATCCGGGCATAACGGAACGGTCTTCGTCCATATGCGGGCAGGCCTTGCTTCCGTGCGATTCGCGTTTCACAGGAGGTTTTCCTCTGACTTTCTGCCGAATAGCACCTCGAGGTATATTTTTGCGCAGTGTGAGGGACGCGGAGCTTCGCTGTGGGATTCCCACTATCGACCGGTAGCACCGTGGCTACACAACGTGTCGGGAAGCGATGACACAAGATGGAAGGCTCTGCCACAGCTTTCTTTCAATGCATTCCGGCCGGCGAAGTTGTCTAACCTGAGGTCTTAGAACACAGCTGCTTCTGTGTGCCAGCCTTTGCGATTGGAACCCGAACGTGCCTAGACATATTCTGTCACCTGGCGTTCAAATTCTGACGCAGAGGGAAAGCGTGCAATCAACGTCAGTGACGTTCTTCAGAAAACTTAGTAAACCTTAACGATTCCGTATTTTTATGCGTTAATTATCTCGCGGAGCGTTCATACTATTCGCATTGAAATAATAAGCGCCAAACACCTCAGCGCGCTTGGTTGGACGCCGGAAATCGTTAAGGTTGTTGAATTCTGCTTGCTACGCCATGCTTCCGTGGGCTAATGGCTAGATCATCGGACTCCTTTGTGACGGGGTCCTCTGTTGGACTGCTGTGGTCGGACAAATTTGTGGTTTCTTTAAGATATATTATTTATATACACTCGGAACATCACGGCTACCTGTGGTCCCAATGATGCGTACCCAGTGTAGTTCGTATCAGCCACCATATTCAGGCACGGCTTCCTCTGGAATCGGTCCACGATGTGAGGCTAGAAACAGACACTATACGCAAATGTGGTGATAACCAGCCAAGGCAGAGTTTGTCTTTAAAAATAAAGTGTGTTCTTTTCTCTTCTCGGTTTTCTAGTGCGAATGAAAATGTCTCGCTGGAGATGCCCGTCAGCCCAGGCGTGAGCCCCAAAGCCAACACGCCGTTGGTGTCGTGCGGTCCTCGTCATTTCAGCAACGCCATACCATTGTCGGCATGCTACTGTAATCACTTAATCATCGTCGTCCCATTATCGTCATCGTTGTGGCTCCACAGAAATCGTCGTATACCATCTTGTTTGCGTCTGGTTTGCTTAAAACTCTGAGCTCGCAATTTTTCTGTCAAGAATGCTATGCTGCGCGGATAACACGCACGCGATTCGTGAACTGAATTTACCGGGCGCGCAGCGCTATCAAACAAAAGCCACGAAACCAAGATGAAGATCATTATTGTAAGAGAAAGTTATTCCTCAAAGCTTGTAAAGCGGATTTAGAGTGTGTAGGATGGATCCACATGCCTAGAACGTTCTATCGCTGTCTTTTAGATTGACCACTCAACAGTTTGTCTTGTTTCCTACATGACCGCTGAAGAAATGAGCTTGGCGACAACCAGCCATATATCAGTGGAATGCTAGTGTAAATGACCGCGAGGCTGGCCGAAAGCATTGCCCAACTTTCGCTCAATAAAGTCTCTGGGCATTGGAAAACTTAGGAAGGGTACCTTTATAGTTCAAATAGCTGTCAGAGCTGTTCGGCTCACTAAAGTGAAACGGTGTGGGCTCTTTTTAAGATAGGGAATCGATTAAAAATGTCTGTGTTTGAATTTTGAAAGTCCCGTGTGGGTGGTGACGCAGGATGCAATAGGGTACATGTCAATCTCACCAAGATATAAGACATGTCGAGGTGGGTTTTACTTTCATACGCCCACATTCGTTCGACCCGTAAACTTCCAATGCGAGTCTTTTTTTTTTCGCAGTCACCGATGAACGCACACACACCACTGAGGCAGCTTTGACGCCATAATGTGTCGCTTAACCCGTGTGCTGTCAAGATACGTACTTATGGTTTTAACATATCCCTTAATTATTTTTTTGTGAATATATATGTAGGCTTCTTGAGATCCAGGCGAGTTAGAATTGCTTTAAATGTCACCTCCTTTGTGGTATTACCGTAAGACATCCAATGATACCAAATGGACAGGCCGACAAGTATACCGTCCCTATAGCAACGCTTGCTGTTACCATAGCCACTTATGCAGTACATAAACTAGCGCTCAGCAATGCGGGAAATTGAACTTAAATCAGACTGCAGATTTCGTTATCACGTAGTAGGCTTCCTGCAAAAGCGTTCGGTTCACGGCAAATATAGGGAGCAAAAAACGGTCACTTCAGTTACGTGGCATTCGAGCGGCTCGCGAAGATGCACGCGAAAACATTGTTTGCCGAGTACTAGAAGATGATTATTGCTTTAGTGTACAAGTTATTCTTATTACCATGGCTACGCTGTTTTGTTTGCATGCTGAGTGCCCACGTGGTAATATAGGCGAAGAAAAGCAAACGTCCCACTTGCATGACATTTTTAGTGCAATCAAATAACGTAACGCCTGTTCCTTGCGGTCAAGGGAATCTCTCCAGACGGCCGCTTCAATCAGCAAAAACTTTTCTTGGATTGCACAGATGAGTTCCGCCGCAATGTTACGACCTACTCCTCCAGTCACCTAGCAACAGCCATAAGGTTCTATTGAGAAGCCACTATTGTAGAAAGAAAATGCTTGGAGTTCCAACCAAGCACACTTAAACATGAGATCAGAAACTCTTCTCTATTTCAAAAAGCATCGAATATTTAGAATAATTTTATTTGAGCCCCAATACATATGGTGCGGGACTGTAGCTTCCAGTAAATGGAAAGCGAAATAAAACTTCCTGCAAACGACACTACGCTTCTCACCATCTTAGCCTTAGCTGATGTTAAATGCAAGATTGAGAGGGGCGAAAACCGCGATTAACGTTTGCGCGGGCACACAAGAGGAGTTTGATTTTCACCTCCAGCGACTGCAGCAACGAGTTGCCCTAGTATGTCACCGGATTGCGCAGCTAAAACAAACATGCAGGCAAGAAGGCTAACTAGAACTGAGTCCGGTTGGCTACCCTGTACTGGGGGAAGGGATAAAGGGAGGGAAAGATTAAGAGAAGAACAGAACGTCTGCTAGGGATGTCGCCGACGTAGTAACAGTTATCTGCTCTATTCCCAGGCGGTCACTCATTCTAGTTGCCTAAAATCCGCTGCCAAGGTTTGTGTGTGGTGGCGCTGGCTAACACTCCCAGGGTTAGTTCTAGTAGTAAAACCTAAATACCCTAGAAAGCGGATGCGGAAACGGCGCCGCGGTAGCTCGAATGTTAGAGCATCGCACGCGTAATGCGAATACGTGAGATCGTTCCCCACCTGCGGCAAGTTTTTCATTCACTTTCATTTCTTATAATTTATCATTTATCTAATTTAGTTAGCAAGTACAAGTAATTACCACTATGTTGTCCTAGGTGTCATTTTTCGTTGGCTTCTGATGATATGATTAATAAAATTTGGGCCCCTCGTGTAACCCCCTTTCTTCTCGTTTATTTGATAACGACGGGCTTGAATACGTCAGCATTGATGCCTTAAGGTAGCAATTGTGGGTTTATTTACGAGTTTCCTTCACTCAGAAGCGATCACGTACGCGTGACGCCTGCCGCTCAAAGGATGTTCCACATCCGCTGCCAAGGTTTTTGGGTGGTGGCGCTGGCTAACACTCCCAGGGTTAGTAGTAGTAAAACATGAGTCCCCAAGAAAGCAGATGGAAAAACGGCGCCGCGGTAGCTCAATTGGTAGAGCATAGTACGCGTAATGCGAAGACGTGGAATAGTTCCCCATCTGCGGCAAGTTGTTCTTTTTTTTTTCATCGACATTCAGTACCATTATTTTTAATTTTTTTCATTCAATAAGTAGGTACAAGTAATTCCCCCTATGTTGTCATTCCTGTTATTGTTGGCTTCTTATGATATGATATATATATCGAAAGGGGGATTTACTGAAGCTCTTCCGAGGCATAGCAATTGTCTCTGTATTAACACTGACAGCTCTTTGCATCAGCAGCTCCAACTCGGGTCTCGCGCAGAAGCGATGACTGTGCCACAACGCTGCATGGATATTCCCCACTCAGTGTATATATATATATATATATATATATTACACAGGCAAACATACATACACCTGCACACATACTTTTCCCCTCTAAACATACCTAATGCTAACGCAATAAATAGACACGCAGATGCAACGCAATCTGCTAATTTAAATTCTGTGGATGATTAGACAGGTGACCATTTTGAGAGACAAAGTTTCTGGAACCAGGACCCCATGCGTCGCAGGCTTACAAAGCAGCGTGGGCATTTCTACGGTTCGTGAAATCGACTGGCCTTAGCGACCGATTGTTGGTGGGAAGTGGTGGACGAACTTCTTCGCTCCCTCTTCTTTTATTACTTTCCATCGCTGAACCCCGTTACCTCGTGTAGGGCAGCAAACCAGACGCGTGTCTGGTCGACCTTCCTACGCTTCCTTCCTTCTTTTCCTTCTCCTACTAAACATTACGAAACTTCCTTGGCTTAGCGAAGTAGCAACAGCCGGCGAAGATACTTGCACAGCATCATTGCCTGTAGACCTGTTGTCTCCGTGACGAGGAGGAAAGGCATGGATGAAGCTTGTAGGGAGAGGAGAAAGAGAGGAACAACTTTATTTATCCCATCTTAAAGGGAAGGGGGCTGCGAGAAGAAGGCGAGTGATGTTATCCTACTCGCGGTTGACCTCCTCTACCACCTCAGCCCACCTCAGGATGGCTTCCTGAAGTTCGGGGTTGTAGCGGCTCGCGGCAGCCTCCGACAGCTCCCTACTACTTAAACACTACAAAGGTTAGGGGGAGGGGAGTGGTTCTTGCATTGCCACATGATGTGGTTAAGGTCCGCTCTGCTAGCAGGACAAAACTTGCAGGTTGAGGTAGGCCATATTTCTGCCGGGTTAATTTTGCGCCGTAAGGCAGGAGATAATAAGTGCGAGTCTGTAGTTTACGCCATAGCACCTCGTGTATGCGCGACGACCGAATTAAAGGTGGAAGGGTTAGGCGACCGAGGCGATAATGCCCGCAAATGTGGGAGTATGCAAGTAATGTGTATTTGGAGGTCAATGCTGGGGGGAAATTATTGGCATCTGAAGCGTCCCCTAGTCTAGCCTGCGCTCGGTTCGTGAAAGCTCGAGCAGTTAGTTACGAAATGTGCGCACGAAGCTACGCAACAGGCCCGGAGAGGATCGCATGCAAAAACTTGTGTACGTGCACCCGAACCCCAGTGTCCGGAAGACTGTCGCCGCACAGCGAAGCGTTGACGCGTCAAGCGGAAACGAATGGGACAAAGATTGACACAAATGCCGGTCTTATCGCTTTCAGGTCCAATCAATGCCTTGACCTGAAATCATTGCAAGATTTCGAACCCAGGAGCTCTGCTGCAATAATGTAACAATTACGTTATTTCCAGTGTTAGAGAAATAAATGTGTCGGGTTTTTCCTAACTCTGCGCAATCGTCTTTGTTTGAATATTTTATATTTCTCTGAAAAGATATGAAAGAAACCAGTATTTTTCACGCCCATCAATATTTTATGAAATTTTACATCTCCAGCTGCAATTGGAGCGAAGGTGACAGCCGTAGTTGCATTTTCGGCCGCTTGGCTGGGCCAAACGGCGCAATTTCGGGGGACAGGACGCGTCGGGCGACGGCATTCCAAGTGCGTTCGTGACGCACCTTTAAAGCCGATCTCAAGACAAGTAGTCCCGGCAAGCACCGCCGCAGCGGAGGACGCCTTTTTCGGTACACGTGACAGGCCGCAAGTCTTTTTTGTTACTTTTTTTTTATACAGCGGTCGTGGTATTGGCTTGGTCTAAAGTTCCCAGCGCTTAATCAGAATTTTGAAGTATCAGATTCAGCGTATCGAAAAACAGCAAGATCTCCATGTACAATGATTTCTTAGAAGGTTGTCGCCCTTAAAACTGCATCCAGTAGCAATTTCTCGCAAATGCACTTAGGCTTCTTAAAGAGCGTTCACACTAGTAGAGTTCATTTTGGTCGCGCTACGTCGTGTGCGATGATATGTTCATTGCCATACTCCAACCCTTTCCAGATAGTTACATGAGCACGGATGCCGCAACGTCGCTTCTCACACGTTCGTTCTAAATTGATGGTTAGTGCAAGTGTATTCCATCTAGGTGTGTATCAAAGTGGACACAGTTTTAACCGCGGGGTGAAGCATCTGTTGCAATAGCAAATTATTAGAAAGCTACACGGGGTAAGGATGATAGTTTTATCGGCAGTATAGACTCGTAAACATTCCCTTACTAACTAAATTACCAACCGTGGTGTGACGCGCGCACAGGCAAACCTGGACACAGCTTACTCGATGACCGCGAACACTCGCTGTCAAAACACTGGCGTCAGGAATCGCGGCAGCAGCAGCGAGCGAATCAACCTTCGTACGGCCTCTCGCTGCAGCGCGAACAAAGCGTCGAGAACACAGCGCACACGAAGTTACCAGCTCTCGGCGCACCTCGCCCACCATAGTTCGCTTTCAAGTTGGGGCCTCCGCGGCAGCGCTCAGCCGCCCGATACGCAGCCGCCGCCGGAGTAGAAGTCACCCCCTCCTCCCTCCCGGTGCCAAGCGGGTCATGGAAGACGGTGCGCTTCCTCACTGGTTTCCTCCTTTGCCCGCGTTTGATCGAGCCATATTCCTCCACTCACCCTCGCTCGCTTTCACTTGCACACACTTCGTATGATGGATGACCACGATGCTGTCGCACTTGGACTTTATACGGACCATCACGGTGAAGCTGATGTGGACTTCACCGTGATATAATTCATTTCGCAATAAAAATTGTGCCGATTCCACGCACTATGCGAATCGGGAAGCTTGGCTTTCATGAGCCAGCCAGGCAAGAACCCCGCGTTCTAGTTAGCTTGCTACAAGCGATGCTTTTTTTTACGGTGATAAAAATGTGTCTCAGTGAGACGGGCGTAATGAAAGCGTTTTGCAGTCGCCGACAAGATCGGCAACCGGTAAGTATACGTTGTGCGACCGGAAAGAGCCCTACCAGTGGGAACGCACCCACAGCAATGGCTGCAGCACCACCGAAAGGTGTCGACCTTATGTCAGATCTACTCGTAATTCCGGAGCATAGGCGATATTTGGACATCATCATCATCATCATCATCAGCCTGGTTACGCCCACTGCAGGGCAAAGGCCTCTCCCATACTTCTCCAACAACCCCGGTCATGTACTAATTGCGGCCATGCCGTCCCTGCAAACTTCTTAATCTCATCCGCCCACCTAACTTTCTGCCGCCCCCTGATACGCTTCCCTTCCCTTGGGATCCAGTCCGTAACCCTAAATGACCATCGGTTATCTTCCCTCCTCATTACATGTCCTGCCCATGCCCATTTCTTTTTCTTGATTTCAACTAAGATGTCATTAACTCGCGTTTGTTCCCTCACCCAATCTGCTCTTTTCTTATCCCTTAACGTTACACCTATCATTCTTCTTTCCATAGCTCGTTGCGTCGTCCTCAATTTGAGTAGAACCCTTTTCGTAAGCCTCCAGGTTTCTGCCCCGTAGGTGAGTACTGGTAAGACACAGCTATTATACACTTTTCTCTTGAGGGATAATGGCAACCTGCTGTTCATGATCTGAGAATGCCTGCCAAACGCACCCCAGCCCATTCTTATTCTTCTGATTATTTCCGTCTCATGATCCGGATCCGCCGTCACTACCTGCCCTAAGTAGATGTATTCCCTTACGACTTCCAGTGCCTCGCTGCCTATTGTAAATTGCTGTTCTCTTCCGAGACTGTTAAACATTACTTTAGTTTTCTGCAGATTAATTTTTAGACCCACTCTTCTGCTTTGCCTCTCCAGGTCAGTGAGCATGCATTGCAATTGGTCCCCTGAGTTACTAAGCAAGGCAATATCATCAGCGAATCGCAAGTTACTAAGGTATTCTCCATTAATTTTTATCCCCAATTCTTCCCAATCCAGGTCTCTGAATACCTCCTGTAAACACGCTGTGAATAGCATTGGAGAGATCGTATCTCCCTGCCTGACGCCTTTCTTTATTGGGATTTTGTTGCTTTCTTTATGGAGGACTACGGTGGCTGTGGAGCCGCTATAGATATTTTTCAGTATTTTTACATACGGCTCGTCTACACCCTGATTCCTTAATGCCTCCATGACTGCTGAGGTTTCGACAGAATCAAACGCTTTCTCATAATCAATGAAAGCTATATATAAGGGTTGGTTATATTCCGCACATTTCTCTATCACCTGATTGATAGTGTGAATATGATCTATTGTTGAGTAGCCTTTACGGAATCCTGCCTGGTCCTTTGCTTGACAGAAGTCTAAGGTGTTCCTGATTCAATTTGCGATTACCTTAGTAAATATTTTGTAGGCAACGGACAGTAAGCTGATCGGTCTATAATTTTTCAAGTCTTTGGCGTCCCCTTTCTTATGGATTAGGATTATGTTAGCGTTCTTCCAAGATTCCGGTACGCTCGACGTCATGAGGCATTGCGTATACAGGGTGGCCAGTTTCTCTAGAACAATCTGCCCACCATCCTTCAACAAATCTGCTGTTACCTGATCCTCCCCAGCTGCCTTCCCCCTTTGCATTTCTCCCAAGGCTTTCTTTACTTCTTCCGGCGTTACCTTTGGGACTTCGAATTCCTCTAGACTATTTTCTCTTCCATTATCGTCGTGGGTGCCACTGGTACTGTATAAATCTCTATAGAACTCCTCAGCCACTTGAACTATCTCATCCATATTAGTAATGATATTGCCGGCTTTGTCTTTTAACGCATACATCTGATTCTTGCCAATTCCTAGTTTCTTCTTCACTGTTTTTAGGCTTCCGCCGTTCCTGAGAGCATGTTCAATTCTATCCATATTATACTTCCTTATGTCAGCTGTCTTACGCTTGTTGATTAACTTCGAAAGTTCTGCCAGTTCTATTCTAGCTGTAGGGTTAGAGGCTTTCATACATTGGCGTTTCTTGATCAGATCTTTCGTCGCCTGCGATAGTTTACTGGTATCCTGCCTAATCGAGTTACCACCGACTTCCATTGCACACTTCTTAATGATGCCCACAAGATTGTCGTTCATTGCTTCAACACTAAGGTCCTCTTCCTGAGTTAAAGCCGAATACCTGTTCTCTAGCTTGATCTGGAATTCCTCTATTTTACCTCTTACCTCTAACTCATTGATCGGCTTCTTATGTACCAGTTTCTTCCGTTCCCTCCTCAGGTCTAGGCTAATTCGAGTTCTTACCATCCTGTGGTCACTGCAGCGCACCTTGCCGAGCACGTCCACATCTTGTATGATGCCAGGGTTAGCGCAGAGTATGAAGTCTATTTCATTTCTAGTCTCGCCGTTCGGGCTCCTCCACGTCCACTTTCGGCTATCCCGCTTGCGGAAGAAAGTATTCATTATCCTCATATTATTCTGTTCCGCAAACTCGACTAATAACTCCCCCCTGCTATTCCTAGTGCCTATGGCATATTCCCCCACTGCCTTGTCTCCAGCTTGCTTCTTGCCTACCTTGGCATTAAAGTCGCCCATTAGTATAGTGTATTTGGTTTTCACTCTACCCATCGCCGATTCCACGTCTTCATAGAAGCATTCGACTTCCTGGTCATCATGACTTGATGTAGGGGCGTAGACCTGTACAATCTTCATTTTGTACCTCTTATTAAGTTTAACAACAAGACCTGCCACCCTCTCGTTAATGCTATAGAATTCCTGTATGTTACCAGCTATATTTTGGACACAACAGAGAAAGTGCTCGAGCTCCCGACCATCGTCGTTGGAACGATTCCTACACAATGTTGTTGCATAATAAGTAGGTTTGGGACATTGACTAAGCAAGCCTGATAAAGATTACAATGCGTTCAGAGCTCCCGCAAAGGCCACGAATCAAATATGATGGCAGCGGCTTGATTACCTGTCGCTACAGCTGCACCATAGTGAGTAAAAGATTAAAAAAAACGTTTACATTTATGCATGAGTTAAGTGCACCTAAAAGTACCACAGGCGCTTAAAATTACAGACGTCATACATATATCTACTTACCATTGCCTACCGTACTCCTGTCGGGTAGGATCGCCGTATTTTACTGGTATCAAGCATTTACCGTTGTAAAAGAGCACTGTCTATGCCGCTGAACAGCGTTGCACAAACTGAAGTTACTCGGGAGAAAACAAGTTTATTATTTTTCTTTTCTTTATGACCACGCATCTAAAAGGTTACAGCGTGGTGTTTTGCGCTTTAGAGAGAGAGAGCAAATGATAAAGGAAAGGTAGGGAGGTTAACCAGGACTGAGCCCGGTTGGCTACCCTACACTGGGGATCACAGACGCTGACTCAATCCAGTAGCCTTCAAATATCGCAACAGAGCTTTTGTGGCCTTTTGTAGCTGTGATATGTGAGGCCATGGTCCCAAGATCTTCTTCAAGGTGAACGGTGTTCTATCTAGCTGATTGAGAGCTGTGCAGAGGTCATGTCTTTCGTTTTGAAAAGATGGGCAGTAGCACAGTAGATGTTCTATACTTTCCTCGGCACCACAGGCATTACAGTTTGCGCTTTAAATTACTCAACTTGTGTATACGCCGATGCAGGCACTTCGCATCTGAAGGAGGCGCATGGCGCAAAGCAGAGGAGTCGATGTGCATTACAGAAATAGGAAAACTTCTTACACTTTGTTCTCGAACATGTAGCACGTTAGCGTCTTCAGCCGGATTCGGAAGGTGCTCCGACCCCGACTTGTTGCTCCGTTGCAACTAAACGTGTGCGCGATATTACGTACATTTGTGTCGTGCGTCTCGATCGTAGCGATATGCAGAGTTAAAGGAGAACAGCGCCGATATAGGAAGAAGAACAAGTGAGGATGAAGTATGCACAGAGAGCACTGTACGTGCAACGATATATTTTGCCGCTAAACCTCGTTTATAAAGCAATTACCACAAAAAACAACAACAAAGGCCACGCACTGATATTGCTGCGCACCGACGGTGAATGACAATCACAATATAAGGTCAAAGAAACCCGGCATTTATTTTCGTTACATCGAAACACCTTACCATAATAACTATACAAAATATTTCTGAGTTGTGATAGCAAGATGTTGTCGTCACAATAGTTCGTGAAATGTCTGGTGTGAAGCCTCTTGTGGGTGATATGGGCCTCCGAGATGAGCGCTCACCAAGCGTTTTAATTACGCCACTAAATTGTACGTAGTTCATTCACTCGTGCCTGACCATTTGTGAACAGCCTCGTGCGTCACATATGTCTAAAGGCACAAAAAAAAAAACATAACAAAGGCTCGAAAAGACAGAAAGTTGCATACTTGAAACTCGGACGCAGCTACCGTCATTTGCCGAGTGCATACTAGATGGCACCATCAAACTGCACCTGAGAAAAAGCAGCGTCGTCCCCAAAGCATGCAGTATGTCTAACGCAAGAGCGCCAAGGCGTACCTAGTGAAACGGCCATCGATGGGGAAAAGCCATCCGTACATCATCGAGACTTCATCCAAGAGAAAGATGAATTCCTTATTTCTAGCTTTTTCTCTCGCAGTTTTAAGCAAGGAGGCTTTATTTGTGTAAGTGCCTTTTGTGAAACATCCCGGAAATATACACACTCTCAACAGTGCAAAAGAAAATGGTATTTATTTATGGATTGGGGGTTAAGAAATTTGGCTGTGTGCTTACCATGATAAAAAATGCTTTGTCGAGTGCCAAGCACTTTCAGGAGAGCAAGCCAGGCCCATTGTGGAGATAGAGAACAATCACGCATGTGTAAGGAAAAAAAAAAGACGAGAAAAAGACAGGGACATAACCATGTGACACGGTTCAAGCTCACTAATCTTTATTGACATCATGACAAACGAAGTTTTCTCACACGCAATAAAGTGCGGCTATACGTGTCGTTAATGCATTTGTGAAGTTTTCATTACGCGTCCATTGACTAGGAGATATGTGCCTTTATGAAACTAAGAAGCCCGGCGTATTTTTCAAGAGGCGGTATTCCTGCATTTAATAATGGTTTGGAGCTCACGTACTGCGTACTATGAAGCGCAGTTTTTCGATTTTCCTAAATGTGATGGTACTTAACCAGTGAATACATTCAGTACTGACTTACAAGGATGAAACAGTGAAGAATAACGAAGAGAGAAACAGAGAGAGGAATATAAGGAAAGCAGGGATGTTAACCAGGGAAGAGTCTTGTTGCCCACCCTACGCTGGGGTAAGGGAGAAGGGGAAGAGAGAGAAACTGGACGAATGTGCAAGGATTTCGTACTGACCGAAGGCGCGTAAATTGTAAGTGTAATATCACGAGACAGGAAGAAAGCAGAGTGGATTAGGGAAAAATGAGCGTAACCAAGAAATAGGAAACAGCGGAGCGGTAGGGATGTCAACAGATGAATGTGCGGTTTGCTACTATATGCCGGGGAAAATGAGTAAACAGATGAAAATAAATATATGAAAGTGGACACTGAGGAGAATTCACATAGAGTATCTGATCGGTCACTCACGTCTGTCGACATCACGCACTGATGCATCGCACGGGCCAATTGTCGAACTTGCCACGTGTGTGGCCATGATCGGGGTAGCTCTGCCATCAAAAATGATCTTCAGTCCCGGTCATTTTAAGAGGTAAGGAACAAAAGGCGCTCGTCGTCACAGCTAGAACAAAATGATATTTCCAGTGACATTCAGGTGACTTTCAGAGGAAGGAGCAGAGTCGGGCTGATCCTGTAATGGGAGAAATAGATAACTGGTGGTCTCTCGGAATAATACAGTGTGTGCTAAAGAAAGGCAAACGTAGCCAGGAGAGGCGGGGGATGTAATGCGAAAATATGCCATGGCAGGCTGAAGAAGGTACGCGCACGACAAAGCTCTATTTGCGACACGCATGGTGTCTGCATGGCCGCCATTACCCGCCATGTTGACTCTCTGATTGGCTGTTGAGGGATCACGTGCCTTGAAATTTGTGCCAGCAAACGGAAGTATTGGAAAATGCAAGTTTCCGTTTTCATCAAGTGACGAAACATGACGCGGGGCTAAAAATATTTTCAACTAATACATTGTTTGTCCTTGGCGGCTATATTTCAACGGTAGCGCTTCAAAAAGAAAGTGAGTGGTAGCGTACAGAAACCAGTGTAATGCGTCTTCAATTTCGCGAATATGTGGTGGCGATGCAAAGTGGGCGCCATGTCAGCTTACTGATTGGATGAAGGAATATGCCGTGGGGAGCGTCAAAGCGAGTGCTGTTTTGTAGACGTCAATCTGACGTTGCGTGACGTTGCGCTGGACCACCATTGCGGAGATTTCCGCCCTAATTTGTGGTGCGACGAGCCGCGCGAAATATGCTAACGAGCAGCCATATGCAATGGCGACCGAGAGGAATGCGTATAACCAGATTTTCCCCATCCAAAGTTTGGCGCCATAAAAATCTTTTGTTCTAACGCATGCTCATAGTATTTGCATCGCTTTTGGATGGTGTTGGAATTTGGGGTTTGGGCCAACATATTTTAAAAGAACCCGTTTATCTGAAATAATATTGGTTCAACCTAGAAAACTCTGCAACGTTGCCCACGTTTCACTGCTGCGTTTGTATTGTAATCAAGAGTAATACCTTTTCGGACAATCGCAAACTATGACAAGAGCGTCTTATTAATTTATGAAAAGGAATGTACGTAAGGCGGCGACTTGAAGTTTCCTCAGGCGAGGCGAGTAACCAGCGAACTGAAGAAAAGAGGGCAGCGCCGGCGCTTGCGTCGCGCAAGCCTATACCTCTGGCGCGCGCAACGCTATCGGTATTATTCGGCCATTTCTCAGTCAGCCGAGTCGGGCTGAATCACTTGCGTTTCACAAGCTACCGATAAGGTGGCCAAGAACGCATGCTTATCACCAATGGTAGGTCGCTTACGATGTCTCAAGGTAGAAAACAAGCGCGTTGGCGCGGACGTACGATGACTCACTCTGTTTCCCGGGTACATGCTTCCTCGCTGATGAAGCAGACGACGGCTTGTACGCAGCAGGCGACGGAAGTGAGAAGCGTTTTCGACGAAGGAGTCGTAGGCTTTGAGCTAGCTGCTTTATTTTTTACTCAGGAGGAAAACTGTTTTGCTTTACGCAGAACGTTAGGTTCGGCGCCTGCATTTCACTTTCTTACGCAAAGCGTCAACTTTGCGTCACGTTACGAGAGCAAACCATCAGCACCATTTTGTATGCGTCGCGCTTGCGTTGCGCCTCGAAGACAATGGCAGAAGGTCCAGAATAGAGCCCAATTGCTAGTAAGCACAGCGGAGGTTGGCACTCCCAGAGATGCCGGACGTTTGTGCGCATGCGCGAGTAAGAGCGGGCGCAAGAGGGAAAATGTGGGGGCTTTTGATCCTTGAATATATGACTCAGCCTAGACACTAGGGAGGAGTTTCTTTGCGCCTGTTGCATGCATTTCTCTCTAGGCGTGCCGGCATAGCGGAGTGGGGTCGAGTTTGCGCTCGAACGCTGGCTGCCGGCGCGCTGAAACAGTTCAAGCAGCGGGCACTGACGCCCCATTTGGCGACCGCTGTGTCGGACATATTGTCTAGCATCTGCGGCGCCCGTGCTAAGTCAGTCGTGCCGGATCATACCATGCTCGCTGCTTACGGCGATCTACTTTGCAAATTACATCACAGATGTTTCCGTGGGAGCCGTAGGGACCATAGTAGAGGCCCGGTCGCATGTAATGAAGATCTCGGAGGCAGAGCGCCTTAGCAACCGCGGTGGAACGCGAGTGGCTGAAAGGCCGCCGGTGACGCTTGAGAATACTATGAATCACTATGAGAATACGTCGCGCTTCCCTAACGCCTTTTAAGCTAACCTAACGTTCACCTAGCCTAATGCGGCCGAGACGCAAAGACAGTAATCTCCACGGCGTAACCGCTGTGAGAATAGGCCGGGCCACCCTAACGCCTTTTACGCTAACCTAACCTTACCTAAGCTAACCCAACGTAACCTAAACCTAAGCTAACGTTACCTAATGTGGGTGAGACGCGAATCCAATAATCCTCACGGCGTGACACCAGGCAGTGGCGTTCAGCCACGGTTGCTAAGGCGCTGTGCGTTTATTTCACTCAAAGGGGACCACTGAAAGATGCTCCTGAAAAGTCGCGGTCATCAGAATACGAAAAGCCTGCCAAGAGCGAAGCTCCTTCACCAGGAGATTGGGCCCCGCCTCTGCTACGAACCCTATTGCTTTCCCAGGAAAATCAGCGATATTGTTTTTTAAGGTACAGTGTCGTAAGGCACGACAAAGCTATAATCTGGCATAACTGACTCAGCACCAGCGCCGCAGGCTCGAGAAAGTCTGTCCGACGTGCTTTCAGGTACAGCGATCACCAAATGGGGCGCCCGTGCCCACTGCTTCATCACCCTGCTTCACCGCGCCGGCAGCCAGTGTCGGAGTATAAAGAAACTCGACCTCACTCCGTAACGCCGGCACGCCTAGGGGACAAACGTACATAGGCAAATTCAGATATTCACGGAGCAAAAGCCCCCAGATTTTCTCTCTCGCTCCCGGTTTTACTCGCGCCTGCGCACAAACGGCGGGTGCCTCGGGAAATGCCACGGCCCGCTGCACTTACTAGCAATTGTAAAAACGTGACTGGACGCATAGGGAACTGACGACCGCGGCTCAACCTCGCGCGTGATGTTGAGGAAAGCGGAGAGGCAAAGTGGAAGGCAGGAGGGGCGTCCTCTATTTCGCAAACAAGTGCGTACTTTGACCGGCCGCGATAGACAGCACGAAGGTCACTTCGTTCTTTGCTACTGCTGAGCTTGCTCACACCAGCGTTCTGACGGCGAGCGTCAGCGCTCATCGTGTCTGATGTGTTCATGTTTGCTTGTGCCTGGGGACACCGTGCTTGTTAATTCAGTTTGTAAGCGAATGTTTCAAAGTTTATACGGCCTATCATACGACTATTGCTACTTCGTGTGTGTATCCGCTTATTTGCTATCGCAATCGATGCTTCGTCTTTCGGAAGAAACTGCGCCTTTTTTATTCTTGTAAATGGCATTCGCACATGCGCACTGTGCTGGAATTTACGTCTCAAGACCATTACAAGTGATTTACGTTTAATCGTCATCACGCTCAATGTTGAGTGACGGCTGACAGGAAAATACAGGTGAAAAAACACACACACACACGCAATACACGTACGGAAATACAGACAGACGGACAGACAGACAGACATACAGACAGACAGACGAGAGGAAGATGAGAGTTAGATCGACATACCGCTCACTGTTAGCGGACGGCTGACAAGTAGATGCAGGTAAAGGAAAAGACTACATATCTAGGCGATATATATATAATCCAAAAGTTGCGTTAAAGACAGGCGAATCGAGAAAAAGACCAGTTCTATTCTTACCTTATAGGCGAAGAATTGACATTGCAGGACACGTGAAGAGTAATTATAAAAGTTCCATATATTATTATTTCCCGTAACTGAAATCTGGTGCAGCCTGGTGACAGTTAAAGAAATAAAATATACTATTCAGACTACCTTGCACATATACCTCACACAAATAAGCCTCATTTGCAGAGAAAGACAGTAACGACCAGCCGGGATGCGTCCAACTTAAATTTCTAAAAGAATTATTCTGCGGCAACTCCTGCAAGACATGTTGCCCCTCATTGCTCGAGCATCCTCACGTCCGTCGCAAGCCCCAAGCTACTAGTATTTCAAGCACCAAAACGAGACAGCTTGCTGCGTGTAAAATCACCAGCAGCATGAAGACGCCACTAACATCAAACTGATTATCTGGGTCACCGTAGTGAAGTTCTTCGTCGTCGTGACCAATGAGGCCCCGCTCTTGAGCGGCAACAAATAATCTCTTCAGTGGTTCGTACAGTTCATGGAACTTGATCATTTGGTATCCCGACAGCTCCACCTTGAAGTGTTCCACGAACGCCCGAACGTTTGGACATTTGTTGAGGAAAGGGCTAGGTTCATTCAAATTGCTCAAACAGACTCGATCACGTCTGAACGCACACTGCAAACAAGCAGAAGTGTCTTTCTTTACAAGCGCTTGACCACTATGTTTCGCGAAAGCAAATTTAAGTTTGTTCATGAGCGACCGCTCGGTAACATAGTCCACTTTGTCTTCTAGATCTATGTGCTGTGTCGATTTCGCAGCAACGCAAGGGGCGACTTCATTTCTGTCAAGGGCATCCTCGAGTTTCTGCAACGTGTCTATGCGATCGGCAGGGCGCATAAGCGTTAGTATAGATGTCAGCTCGCTACGAAAATAGACGGAAAGCGGGAGTATCGTTAGAAGCCACAAACCGAGAAGTGCCTTGCGATGGAAAGCCAGGAGAGGAACGAAGTTCGGCTGGACAGTCGAGATTCCAAGCACTGCCGCTAGAAGGAACATCGCCGTATCCGAGAAGCGGCGAAGAGCTGACCGACCTTTCTCGCCGGCCGCGACCGAGACGACCACCACTAGCGAAAGAAGAAATACTGTGGTGGCCACGAGCTTCCAAGACTCCCCGGTGGCTTCTAAGAGCGTAATAACATGGTGGCAGTCTACTCGAGAATAGACAGTATCATAATCAAGAACGTATATGGGCATGTCAAAAAGCGGGAGTGCGAAGTTGCGTAAACTCCCCTGAAATAGCATTATATGCCAAGTGTTAGAACAGACCCATTCTGTGGATATGTCGTCAGGGAAAATGTCCAGTCGTTTGACTGTGACGTTTAGTGCAATCATTAACTCAAGAATATATTTAGGTATCCCCTCGTCACACAAATCAAGAGTGCCCGACTCAAACCTCGCTTTGTAGCAAGCCACTGTCAGTTCCTGACCAATAAGGCGGTTTACTCCCGCAGGGTGTGGTATTCGTAGCTTCGCCAGCATTTCCTTAGACCCAGGGTTATAATCTGTAGAAAAATCGTGAGGCCAGAAAATACTTTGTATGACGGTTGAGTTCATTCCGAGAACGCCAACAACATTGAACGTTCCGTTAGACGGCCACGAGCTCGTCATATGAGTGCGTACTTGTGAGTGATGTCTAACGAACAGCCAGGCCAAGGAAGTGCACCGTAGTTCGTGCGGTAGCGCCTGAATTGCTTCAAAAGACTCGCCAGGATCTGCAGCGACAAGTACTGGTTTCCTAAATTGCGCGATGCTTCTCACAATATGCCAATCGAGCATTTTGTTTGGGGCGCGCCACGTGGTTATCGGTCCGCCGAGTAGCCGCGCAAAAGATGCGTGCGCTTCGTTCCACGGTTTCTCGTAGGACACCAGGATGACGTCGGTGATTTTTGTGGAAAGCGACGGAATACTTGCTGGCTCGTCTTCTTCTGGCGTTGACTGAAAGGCGTTAGTCGCACCGTGCTGAACTAATGCTAGCGCAACAAAGATTGGTGTAAGGGGACTCCCTTTCGCCGAAGGCATGTCACTGCTGTAGATTCTGAAAAAAAAAATAGGCATCTTATGTAAACTTGTCTGTTGAGAGAACGCACAGATGGGACGTGTCACTTCAGGCACGCATTTGCATACTTTACTACTCACCTCTATTATTATTGCATCACATTTGGCGCTGTGGCCACGTGCGATGGAAGTTCGCTCTACGCACCTGAATAACATCGTAGGGAAAGAAAATTAATATCCGCTTGTGTTCGCTTCACAGCAACGCTTTCTATATACTTTTTTTATGCCATTTCACAGAACCTTGCCCCGAATTCAGGGTGCCGACTGCCTTAACTGGAGAAAATGAAACTCAGTGTTCGCACTGACAAAACTTGAAGAACGGACTATATAGACTTCTATGGCTTTGTAGCAATACGTGCTGTGAGTACTGTGGATATTCGTCTCTCGCTTTGTATATGTCTGGAGTCTTATAGTGCACTAAGCTGGAGCTGCTGCTTAAGTTCGACATTCTAACATCTGCATGGTACGCTCTGTGCATCACCCGGCCTCCTTCAATTAAGCACTAATTAACTGTAGCAGCTTACGCTACAGAACTGATAGTTGGGCGATTGGTACGAAAGCGCTCGTGGGTCCCCATTCACTGTGTCCTTGTCGATTGTGAGCGCTAAATATTTCAGTATGAGTACAGCTTACGCAATATTGCACTAAATCTAGTAAAACTGTATCCATTTTTTTATCGATAAGGTAACAACGTATTTTTGCAGCTTAGCGCTGAAGCCCTGCACTGCAATGTGCAAAACCGCTTTGTCGTACAACAACAAAGGAAGTAACAAGTAAAACTAGACATCCCACGCGCGATATAAATTGGTTTGGGCAACACATTCATCCGTGTGTGCGAAGGACGCTGCTTTTCTTCAACAACATTTGCGAGTATTGAGCACATGAACAATTTAAACGACCTTGACCAGAATAAATAACTTCCTCAACAAAACCTTGTCGTGGTCGATCATCCGGATCTCCCGCATGACGAGGATGGTGTGACGGCCATAGCATGGCAAAACTGGAGCGGCGATGATGAAGCTACATCAGAGGTACGTCGACTATACCAGCACGACTATACGACGACACCGAGGACATAGTGACCTGGACTGAACGTCGACGACGGCATGGCGCCAACTGTATGACGAAGACGCCATAATGACGATGAAACGACGAAGATAATTCGATGACGATGGCGTGAAGACAATGGAAATGTGAGTCTGAAGCGCTGATGAGGGTATGGTGACGAAGGCGTGATGACGATGACGGCATGACAATGGTGAAATGGTGATGAATGCAGGCATTACCACGTTGGCTTTACGATAAAAGCAGGGCGAAAATAGGGCGACAAAGGCGAAAGGATGGTAATAAATCGAAGACAATGGTCATTTGGACAGCGATGTGACATGGAATGAATGATGAAGGTTAACTCCGACGCACTAAAGATGACGACACGACAAAGAAGGAATGACGACATCAGAGCGAGGAAGGTGGTATGGCAGCAACAGCATGACGACATTGGTATTGCAATCGCTGTAGTATTCTAAGGACATCCTAGCTATAGATGGGTGATTTATATGTACTTTTAATGATGTGGGACCTCAGAAGTTCTGTCTATGGCGCTGCGCTTCTAACCGCGAGGACGCAAGTTCGACTGTCGGTCTGTGGCTGCTGCCTCTCCATATAGGCGAAATGCAAAAAAAAAACAAAAGAACGTTCGCCTGGGAGTAGCTTGCCGAGCCACACTTCGAAGAGCCCATGTGGTCAAAATTAATCCGGAGTCCCGCGCTACGGCGTGCCTCGTATGCATATTGCTACGGAAGGATGAAAGAAGAGAGAGGAAGGAGATTGCGAGACGCTGGCTGCTGCGTGTTGTTGGTGGTCAGCCATCGTAACTACTCTGACTCACCTTGTATAATGTCACGTGGTAGTGACGTATAGAGAACACAGTAGCAATACTGTGAAAGACGAAACTAACTTTTATTGGGTGAACCTGTACCAAGAAAAACAGGCTACACTTAAAGAACGGCGACAGCGGCGAACACAGTCGGTGATCTTCAAAATCTGATCAGCGGGTCCACAGCGTCGGCTTTTATACATCAGTCGTCGGATGTGCCAGAGTAATCGCTAGGACCCGCGTGTGTTCCACAAAGTTCCGCATTATTCGCGTCGCGCACACATGCAGCCAGATTACACAATGCTTGGTCACGGAGAGCAGATGGAACCATCGATAACATTCCAGAAACTTCCGATACATGCAGGCGCGGGCTGCGCTGTGCGATAACATTTGTTAGGTGGTAAAACGTGGTCGCCCCATTAAGATAAACAAGTAGACGTTTCAATATATATTGTAAATATATATTGGAAGCACAGGAAGGAAGATTTCTTGATCAGTTTAACCTTGCATGACGAAATTGCGCGTTCTGTGACCCATGATGGTGTAGCCTTGTATCGGAGTGACGTTTTGTGAAGTGTTGCGAAGACTTGTCCTGATGCTTTCTTTTAGGTATATATTTTGTGCAACTCGCTAATAAACCAGTTGGACTTCAGCGCTCTCTTCCTCTATCTGGCCGGCTCGGCTTGTTTCTTCCTTTGTATGTTGCGCTGTACCGGTTCTAGAATGCAAGACCGACTCGCCCAATCCCCAACCCTGGTGAAATACAGTCTTACGGTACTCCTAACATCCTTGTAACATATTGGTGGAAGTGCTGGGTACCACGGCTGGAAACGGAGCTCCGCAGTGGACGTCGGATCATTCTCCGCACCATGAATGACGGTGAGCACGCAGGATCAACGTCGTTGCCGGCTCCAACGTCACCGTCGCCAGCTACCTCATTGTCACCTTCGGTTGTGGTTGTGCAACTCAAGGATCCTGGAACTTCCTGCGGGACTGATGACGCCGACATTGAAGAGTGGGTGGCTATGTACGAACGCGTGAGTGGAATCAACAGATGGGACCCTACGCTTATGAAAGCTAACCTGTTGTTCTACCTAAGAGTCACGGCAATGGTGTGGTGCGATAACCACGAAGACGAGCTAACCAGCTGGGACCAATGCAAAGAGAAGTTGACAGAGTTGTTTGGCAAACAAGCCGGCCGTAAAATTGCTGCAAAGCAGGAACTGGCCTCCCGTGCCCAATCCCCCAAAGAGTCCTACGTCTCGTACATCCAGGACGTGCTGGCACTTTGTCGTAAAGCCGATCACGACATGACAGAAGCTGAGAAGGTCGGGCACATGCTTAAAGGGAAGCTGAAAGGTTTTCCAGACAAAATGAGTGAACATCTCTACATAATGGTTTTCAACCCTCCGAATTCGAATATCGTATCGAAATTGAGCGAAAGAAAGCGCAAATATATTTTATTTCGACGAAAAGTGCAGCAGCGGACACGCCCAGCTCGCACGTCTCGTTTCCGCCTGTGATTGGTCGGGCGCCTCGTGACGTCAACGCTAGTAACCGACCGCTGCCGCTACACATGAAGCGCGGTGCCAGGTAGTTTGGTGCTGTTTTTCTGAGGCGGTAATGGAAAATTTAGAGAAACAGCGTTTTTTTGAGGAGTTCGGCGTTACTCCCTACATGTACGAGCCGATTGCGAAGAGCCGGCCTCTCGAAGAAGCAAACGATGCTGGTGCGAGCAGTGCTTTCGACGCGAACGAAAGCAAAGTGTTGGGATCTCGTGTTGGAAATGCTCTTTGGTGAGTATGTTTTTTGCAAAGCAATCTAGTGATCTCGCCGATCTTTCGCCGATCTAGTGAGCTCGTTTCCGATCAAACAACTGTAGTGTTGTGTTCCTGCATGCCTCCTCGTGGAACATAAGCAGAGGTGCGATCGTCGGCATTTGTGCGCTGTCCAAAGCTGTCGGCAATTTACAAAGACGGTTTAAACGCGTGAAAAGCTTCCCGGTTCATGCAGTACGTGTAGTGACCTTCATCTGTTGACTACCACGTTGACTACCACTCACGTTGATTACCACTCACGTTGACTACCACGCACGTTTACTACCACTCTACATACACGCAGACGCACCAACAAAGGAATGCAGGGTCGATCGAAGCAGATTACAATGGCACGCACGCAGAAACAAGCGCGGTCAGGCACGGTCGCGGACGCTGCGAAGGAACGAAACACTAGAGTTGACGTCACAAAACCGCGGTTTCCGGTCTCCGCTCGCATCGTCAGCGTCAGCAGCAGCGCGTGGCATTCGACGGGGGGCAGAGCTACAGCGCAATTTCAACCGACAATTACGTCGCTCCTAATTGAAAAAAAAACCTAAATATTACCTACATGGTTTATAAGGTTCCCGCATCCGTATATGAGGGTCTTATTGAATTCGACAGACTCTTCAGCTTCCCTTTAGGGCATTGCTGACGACGCCTTTAATCTGGTCATGTGTAAAAGCTGCTCTACAGTTGATGCTATCATTAAAGAGTGCCGACAATTCGAGCAGGCCAGAAGCCGACGCGTCCAGCGACCATTCGCCACACTTCCCAATACTTCCGCAACGTCTACGCGTGAAGATCAACCCGCACAGCAGCATGCGTCGCCATAAAAGGACCTGGTGTGAATCGTTTGACGTGAACTGGATGCGATGGCACCCGCAGCTTTCTTTCGCATAGCCCTGATGCTATCACTTTTCCAGTTCCCCTTGTACAAGCCATCGTTCGCTAGGAACTTGAAAACATCGATTTACAATCTGTCTGCGCTGTCGCCAATCTCAGAGCTAAAGAACGCCCTTCCAATATTTCCGCTCCACCCCGACGCTTCTCTCCACGTTATCGCAACCGGACTGAGTGGAGAACTGCGGACGACCAGCCAATATGTTTCACCTGTCGCCGCATTGGTCATGTCGCCCGATACTGACGCAACTAGTGGCCCTCAACACCTCGCACGCCGACCAACCTGAGCTGTTCTAATGGAAATGCGGGCAACGTTTCGCCCACTGCCAAAAATAACACGTCTGCTAGGAACACGTGCTACAGTTGCTCCCCATCGCCGCGCTGACACCAGTCTCAGTCACCGCAAGCACGTTGCCCATCTTGCCGTTCGACGCAGCCACGTCGCCTTTCGACCCTGTGGCTTTTCGCCGCACCCTTTTGGAAAACTAAAAAATGCAGCCCTCGGAGGTGGTGCTGCATTGCCTACTACTGCAGCAAGTTCTCTGTCTGTGCCCACAAGGATAATTGTAATTGAGGTTAGCTGTCCAAACACTCGTCGAGACTGGAGCCCACGTTTCTGTGATGAGTGCTAGGTTACGCAGACGTTCGAAGAAGGCCCTCACCCCAGCAGCTGCCCGAGTGCTTCGTGTGGCCGACGGCGGCGTGCTGGTTGTTCTTGTAATGTGTACTGCGCGTTAAAGTATAGCCAGCCACCGTACTTCTGTTCTCTTTGCTGTGATCGACAACTGCCCTCACGACCTTATCCTTGGATTGGACTTTTTATCCACTCATTCTGCTCTCATCGACTGCGCTACCGGCGTTCTTCAGTTAGAACTTTCTCAACTCACCGATGCTCCGAGCACCGCTTCATCGCACTTGTGCTCGCTTCACGATGTGCGTCTGTCACCCGAGGCAGTTACTTGCGTCACTTTGACCGCCCAGCCACAGGTTCCTGACGGTGAATATGTGCTTCGCCCCATCATCGACGCGCTTTTGAACTGGAACGTTGCTGTTCCGCATGCGTTGGTCACTGTTACTAATAACGACGTAGTTCTACCGCTTCTGAATTTCCACCTGTGCCCTCAAGTGATTCCGGCCGGCACGTTTTTAGTAAGCGTTTCTAATAGCTCCGAATTTGACATTGAAAGTCTGAATGCTGAGAGTGATTTATTAGCGCCAATTGCAGCTCACAGCTCTGGTACGTTGCTTAACGGATGACTTCGCGAAAATGATTGCACCGTACCTCACCTCTGCACAGGCCACGGACATACGTCTCGTGCTTGAATCATACAGTGAAATCTTTGATTTCGGTGACAGGCCTTAGGCCAGACATATGCTGTTCACCACCGTATAAACACTGGCGACACGAATCCTATTCGTCGGCGTCATAATCGTGTATGGCATGCTGAACGTCGAGTCACCCAATCCGAAGTGGACCAAATGCCCCGCAAAGGGGTCATCGAGCCATCAGCCAGCCTGTCGTCCTTGTGAAAAAGAAAGATGGTACCTGGCGTTTTTGTGTGGGTTACCGCCACTTAAACAAGATCACGCGAAAAGACATCTACCCACTACCACGCACCGATGACACCTTGGACTGCTTGGCCGGGGGGTAAATACGCGTAAATCAATATCTGATCCGGCTAATGGCAGATTTCAGTTGATAGAATGGACCGCGAGAAGACGTCCTTCATCACGCCGCATGGCTTATATCAGTTCACAGTCATGTCCTCTGGCCTGTGCAATGCTCCGGCAACATTTGAGCATATGATGGACTCTCTTCTGCGAGGCTACAAGTGGACCACCTGTCTTTGTTACCTTGACGACGTTATTGTTTTTTCTCCCACGTTCGGCAGCCACATTCCCCGACTCGCTGCCATTCTTGCTGTCTTCCAAAAAGCCGGCCTCCAACCGAACTCCAGGAAGTGTCAATTCGGGTGCCCTCAGATTACCATGTTGGGACACCTCGTTGACGCATCCGGTGTCCAACAGAAACTTTGCGCAGTATGCAGTTTCCCTGGGTTGTTACTTTCGCCGTTTCGTCAAAAACATCACCGACGTTGCTCAGCCTTTGACAGAACTTCTGAAGAACACGCTATTCTCATGGGGCCCAAAGCAGGCTCACGCGTTCGCTGCTCTTATCGGGTTTCTGACCACAACTCCCATACTTTCCCACTCTGATCCACCTGCACCGACCGAAGTCCACACTGATGCAAGCGGCCATGGCATGGGCGCTGTTCTCGCCCAACAACAGAATTGTACCGTGTGTGTGGTAGCTTACGCCAGCCGTCTGCTGTCACCTGCCGAGTGAAATTACTCCATCACCGAGCGGCAGTGCTTGGCTTTAGTTTGGGCTGTCGCCATGTTCCGGCAATATTTGTACGGCCGCACGTTTTCGGTCGTTACAGACCACCACTCACTCTGCTGGCTTTCATCCCTCCGGGACCGGACAAGACGGCGTGGTCGCTGGGTTTTGCGGTTCGACGAATTTTAATTTATTGTCAGTGACAAGACTGGATGCCTACACAAGGACGCTGACTGCCTCTCGCGTCACCCCGTGGATCCCACTGATCCTGCGGTGCATGATCAGGTGACGTACGTGATGGCTTTTACTGACATGACCGACATGCGCGCCGAACAACAACGCGACGAATTCTTACAGTCCATCATCGCCGGAGTGCAATCTGGCAGCACTGACGGCACGTGCCGCATGTTCGTGCTACATGACGGCATTCTCTACCGCGGCAATATCAACCCTGACGGCCCTGAGTTGCTCCTTATCCTTCCTCGTCATCTGCAATCCGTCGTTCTCGAACAGCTTCACGATGAACCGGCGGTGGGGCACCTTGGAGTTTTGCGTACATACGACCGCGTAGGACGCCGGCTCTTCTGGCCGGGTCTCTACCGCTCTGTGCGTCGTTATGTCGCAATTTGCGAATTATGGCAGCGCCGGAAGAAACCTCCCTGCCACCTGTCGGACAACTACATCGAATTGAAGTTCCTTTGAACCGTTCTTTCGCTTACACTCTAAGAACAGTTTACACTCGTTGGAACGCCCCTTCTGCCACACAACAATAATCGTCATCTGCCTTGATGCGTTTCCTTTCTTTAACGCTGCGAGCCCGGTACTTTCCAGTAACGAACGGCATGCGCGTTATCAGCATGATAAGCAATTCAGCAATTTCAGCATTTGTTCATATATTCAGCAATTTCTGCAATTTCTGCCAAGATAATCATACAGCATCTAGCATTGAGGTAATGCGAGCTGTGTGGGCTTCAGAGTAAATATAAAGTCTCGTGACATGTAAGCAGGTTCTGGCGATTAAGTTTCACGTCAGTTATCTCTATTTCTGCCATCATTATGAAAGAAAAAAAGGAAGCTCAATGTTTGTTGCTAGTTTCTAAGAGAAATAGGTTTCCCTCCATGAACGCTGAGTCTTTCATTGAGCTTCGCTTGCTTCCTAGGATTTTTTAAATCTTTTTCAATGCGTTACTCTCACATCTCTAATTTTCACGCAGCCGTCGAACGCTGCCAGGAAACCTTTTTGGCTGCGACTTCTACAAACTCAGCGCGCCTAAAGTAATATTGGACGTAGCGTGAGAAACCACTGATGCTAATGGCCAAGCGGCGCTGCGAATGGCTGATCTGGTAGCCCTCATAACTGAAAAGGTGCGACATTATGGCCATAATTTTGCATTTTATGAGCTGTTGCCAGAAACTATACCCGAAGGGACACCCACGGCAGACAGAACTTGGCCACCGCAGTTTCCATGAGCCTTTGTTGAAAGTCAACGCTAGTACTGTCGTCCGTGTCAATTACTGCGAGGCTCTTACATTTCAGCTACCTTGCATACACGAGAGGATAGAGCGTGATATTAGAAACTCGCTAGCTAGGCACAGTTCTGCCGAGCAGACGCACAAATAACAGCGTCATTGGCTCCCTCCTGGTTCATAGATTGTTGCCGTCATGGTTTGTTCCAGATGTGAGATGATCGGAATTAAAAGTGAAATGGGCGTGGTTATAAGATGAACGTAGCTGGTATCTGTGTCCTCTCTGGGCGCTCGTTAAAAATTTGAGGTCGCTGCAGACTAACTAGAGTATGTTACTGAACTGCAATAGGTTATGAGCCCAGCCTGTTGGAACAAAGACAAAACATGGCAAAGCGAGCAAAAACGGGACAAAATGCTAAGGGAACAAACTTCACGCGTCAGCCGTTTCCTTCATAAGTTGTCCCGTTTTTACGCTCATTGGTGAATAATACCTTACTAAGCGCAGTCGCTGGGAACTTCTTTCGCAGCCGCTCACAGTGGAATCGTCACAACTTGGCAATGTCCCAATATGTAAATCAAAGCTACCTATGCAAAGCAGGGCTAGAGGAGCTACTAAGAGCCGGACGCTTCGGTAACAATTATGAACTGAGCGATACGCGCATCAAGACATCTGTATTTAAGCGCACCTACTGTATGCATAGACTTGAGGTCTCTAGGCAACCGCTTCAGGTAATAGGATCAACAGTGACAGAATGGGCAACACATCCACTCTGTTCCGGCTGCATTCTTGGATCAACAGAATAGAAGCACATAGATACGCAGGTTATCGACAAAGGGGCCTGAAAAAAAAAAATATCCGCGTCGCTCGCAGACAAAAAGCTTCGTGAGCTTTTCTTTTTTTTTTTCATTTCGCCATAAACAATTGTTAGGTGAATAGCTGTGATATGGCTGTCGGGTAACCACGAGGAAATGGCTTTAAAAGAAAACTGAAGATAAAAACTGACCATTCATGAGGTGAGTGATTTGGTCAAACCTATTCACGAAAGCCTCTCTGGGGGGCTACCAATCAATAATGTCAGACGGCCGATTAATAAAGACATAACGGTAGAACTCACGCCCTTGTCAAACCAATTTCAAGTATTAGCCATCAGAGCGCGCTGTGGACAATTTCGTGCGTAAACAGCCAGGTACACGCGTATATCTACGGAGGACGGCAATATAACCCACCAGCAGAAGTACTGCTCAAGGTTTTCATTTTTTGCCGTGTATATACCGCGGTATATTTTATCTCATAATTTGAATCTTTGGTATAATCGGTGCTCAAACAGTCCAACCTTCCATTGCAATCATCAAAAATACTTGGAAAGTAATTGAAGTGCTCAGGACGTTAAATGCAACAAAAGATGTTTCTGTTTCTTGTTATTGGAGTGAGAAAAGCTAAGAACTAACCCACAAGACTCATGTGAAAACGATGCTGATTTGGTTTCCTCAATATAGTTGACGCTGCCCAAGCAAGAATTGTCTTTGACAGATGACCTGGAGGATACGAAGCCACAAGCATATTGCGTTTTGTAATCGTCATCATGGCACAGCGTCGGGTAGAAATTTCAGGAGACGACGTTTGAGAATAAATTTAGTTGGTTATACTAGTGTGTTGTAATTAAGTGGAAATAAACTAACTAGTTTATCGCGATCAGAAAGTTTACGTAGCATCAGTTAACAAGGCCACTTACTTGGCAAGTAATTGTGACTTCGTTATTTCAATGAAACAAAGCATAAGGGCGTATATTGAATCTGACCCCTGCACTGACACATGGCGCCCCGTGGAAAAGTTGCTGCACTTCATTTAAAAAAAAATGTGCATCCCCACTTGCTTGTTCAGGTATGCTTTCCTTTCCACCGGGAATGCTAGACAGAGAGAGAAAGAGAGAAACTTATATTGTTCGAGACAGGAAGGCCAAAACAATATGAATTTTTGCTTCTAACAAACAACACGCATGTTAAACTACCCAATGGGCCATGACGTCATATTTTTGAAGTTAATTGAATTTGAGAATGCAGATATTATTGTAACATTGTTGTTGCACAGAAAATGACCGCTCTGTGAATCATGAATGCGCGACAACCTAGGCACAATTGAAATATATTTTTTTCCCATTCCGTCGTGAAGCCCTTGAGTAGTGTGGCAATCGGCAGAGGCACCTGGACGAGGGTGTCGTCACGCCGATGACGATGGGCTTTGTGAAGTAAAGATTGGCGCCGGAAAGTCTGCAAAGGCAAGAGTTAGTAACTTGAACGATGTGACGCGAAACGAGGGAGTCGATATTCAAGCCACTACATTTATCTGCATTGTGTGTTCCTGGCGAGCACTTCGCACATGATGGTAAGCCTGTTAGCTTGTAAGAGAAGCGCAGGCATGCAGTGCTTTCTGATGAAACAATACGATGAAGCATCGATCGCGATAGCAAATTAGTGGACAGCTATACGAAGTAAGGATAGTACTTTTATCGACCGCATAAACTTTTAAACATACGTATTCTAACTAAATTAACAAGCATGATGTAACGCGCGCCCAAGCCAACATGAACACATTTCTCTCGATGACAGCGGGAATTCGCTGTTAAAACGCTTAAGTGCAGAAACGCGGCAGCAGCAGCGAGCGGATTGACCTTTGTGCTGGCTCTCGCTTCAGCGCGAATTGAGCGGCAAAAACACAGCGCAGCGCGAACTCTGTATCCGTCGCAGATGGCTTTCAATATGCAGATGCGCGACCAGGCGCGCTCCGCCGTGCGGGCCGACCGGGGTAGAACACGCACTCGCCCCCCTACCCTCCTCCCGAAGCCTCCCGCGCGACGGAAGACGGCGCGCTGCATCCCCGCTTTCCTCACTGGCGTGCGCTAGATTGGGGCGCGATCGCCAGCTGACACTCACATGCTTTCACTCGGACTTACAGCTTACCGCGCGCGGCAAGGATTTTATCGCCCTTGGACTTTATACGGAGCCTCACGACGTCATCGACGCCGACGGCAGAAATGTGCCTGGAGTGTCCACATAATTTCTATCTAAAAAAAAAAACAAGTGTCAGTGTTGGTGCTAGAGCCCGGGAGTCGCCAACAAGAATGGCCATTGCGTAACAAAAAGTCAGAGCCTAAATAATTTTAATGGATTAGCATTAAGAGTGTGAAAGTGGAAAAAGTGTGTGTTTGTAAAGTGTGTGAAGCCGGTCATTTGGTAGAGGTAGAAAGGCGATGGGAGAACTCCAAAGAGAGCGCGCGCGAGTGTGTATGTATGTATGTATGTATGTATGTATGTATGTATGTATGTATGTATGTATGTATGTATGTATGTATGTATGTATGTATGTATGTATGTATGTATGTATGTATGTACGTACGTACGTACGTACGTATGTATGTATGTATGTATGGATGTTGTCACGCGCTAGTGATATGACTCGACGGTAGAAGTACCCATGGTTGCCGCACGGTTACAATTGGAAAGTTGATGTGTGTGTGTGTTTTTTTAAGTAGACGGTTTATTGTGTCGACGTTTCGACCGGAGACCACCGTGTCTGCTCCGGACCATCGTCCATGGCGCTTTGCTCCTCATATAGGCAGAATGGGCGTCGAGTGCGCTCCTGAGCACCACTTGGCAACGTGGTGAACGTGGTTTAAATCATGGATACGGGACCTCAAAGTAGTACGACATAATGCTAAAGCATTTCTGTCGAATTTACTGCTAAATTTCCACTTATTTTTTTTTTTTCTGGAGGTATAGATCGTCTATGTTGCCGTTTTAAACGCACGCTTGAAACCAGCAAGAACACAAAAATACTAATTCTATAATGTTTTTGCTTTTACGAATGTGTCTTATAATATACATTTTAGGGGCTATAAATATCAAATTCGAACTGACGTTTTTAGCTACATTATCTCGCATGGCACCAAATAGTGCTTCTTAATATACTAACGGGACAGTGTCCCTCTCAATTTACTTGTCCTTCCAACTACACTTGCTGATGAACATCACAGGACCCACTCGACAACACCCCAATGGCTGGAGAGGTATTATATGTTACGGCGACGCTGTAAGCTTCTCTGCGGTTGGTATTGTGTCTATGATATGCATATTTTCGCCCTTAACGCTATTGCGTTAAGAGCCCCGTGTAGCGGGAAGTGTGGTGTTGGTGTCGGCGGCGTCGTCCGTGAGAGAAAAATCATCCTGAACCACGCGTCCCAAACCACGCAGGTCCTGCACGTGGCGCAACGGCGCTACTGAACTGCGTTCACTTCTTGAAGTAAATTGCGTCAGAATATCCGTAAAGCACGATTTGCACACAACCTACAGGCATGACACTGTCGAACTGTAACTTGAATATATGACAAAACATAATTCTTTTACGCGGAGACTCCAACACAAACCCCTCTTCCAGCTGCCGTTTGATGTTTGGCATGGCTGTGCACAGCCTCCGGGAACGGCCCACGCAAGAGGCCGCGCTTCTACCGGAAAGCTCGCCTTATTGCATAGCGTCTGCTCGCCGCGAGCGTTTACAGGCAAACATTACGGTTACATAAGCTGAAGTTGCCGGGAAGCTTGAGAAGCAGTCGGGGACCTTTAAGTGCTATCGCGTTCCAATCCTAAAGGTGAAGCTTAAGCATCCTACAATATTTTTTTGCCGCCCGCGTCTGTTAGTAAAAATGTGAGCTGATCCCGGTGGTTGTGCTGGATAGGAGGAGTGGCTCGTACCCCCGTAAGGCAGAGGCTTCAAGCGCTCAAGCAAAGTGAATGAAAAGTGCATACACCCTTTGGAATCACCCATACGATATACAGAACAGCATTTGTGTCAATAAAGAACAAGCACAAAACAAGCATCCGAACCACATAATTGGTAAGGCACAATTGATAATAATGAAGCAAGTAGAGCTCCCCGCATCAGTTTGCCGGTAAAGAATACTGTTAGGCAAGCTGCCGCGGCGACGGCACCTTGCAACGTGGGGAGTGACGTCTCTAGCCTTTATTATACAGGGTGTTTCAACGTACACGTTCAAAAATTCATTAAGGTTGCTATCGCAGATGGCACAATTCTTGTTCATGAGGTGGTCTGCTCGAAGCGGCGGACACTACTTGCACAAAAGCATTCAAACGCATTATCGACAAATTAACAAATATTCACTAAATAATTGTTTACCTAATTACCTTATAGCCTCTATTTCGATTTACAAATTCTAGCCGTAGAGTTCGCAAGGCGGATCCCCTTGGAACGAAGTCTTGGGATTTCACCAGTTTCGATATATTAATTCCAGAACTTTGCATAGAAATGCATGTCGGTTCTTTAAGACCTAGGCGAGTTTGACTCACTTTAAATGTCAGCTCCTTTATGCTATTACCGTAAGACATTTTTATGCCCCATCCGAGGATATTAAATGGAGGGACCAACAAATGCAACGTCCCCAGAGCAATGCTTGCTGCTACCGTGGACACTTCACCAATACATAAACTAGGCATGAGCAGTTTGGTAATTTGAACTTAAATCAGACTGCGGGTTTCGGTAGTGCGCAGTACTTTCCATGTGAAGGTTTTAGGTTCACGACAAATATAGCGAGCTGAAAACAATCACTCGGGTTACGTGCATTCAGGTGGCTCGCAATAGTACACGTGAATACGTCGTTCTGCGAGGAATAGAAGATTATTATTGCTTTAGTGTGCAGACTGCACAGACTCTTCGCATTATCACGCGTACGTTGTTTTGCTTTCATGTTGTCTACCCGCGTGGTAATATAAGCTTAGAAAGGTAAACGTTCAATTCGCGTGGCAATCTTAGAGCAATCAAATGACGTAACGTCTGCTCCTCACCGTCCGTCAACATAATCTGTCCAGACGGCCGTTCCAATCAGCAGAAACGTTTCTTGGATTGGACAGATGAGTTCCACCGCAATGTAACGACCTGCTCCTCCAGTCACGTAGCAACAGCCGTGAGGTTCGATTCAGAAGCCACTAATAAAGAACGGAAAGCTCGGAGTTCCAACCAAGCACACTTGAATATGAGATCAAATACTCATCTTCGGTATTCCCAGAAGTTTCGAAGCATTATGTTACTTCAATTTCAGCCCCAATATGTAGGGGGCAGAATTATAGCTTCCAGCGAAAAGAAACTGAAATAAACGTTCCTGCAAACGATACTACATGTTCCATCTGCTTAACTTGAGCTGATATGAAATGTGAGTTTGACAGGGGTGAAAACTGCGATTTACGTTTGTGCGGGCACACAATTTTGGTCAAAGATGCGCTTGGCTTTCGCCTCCAGCATCTCGAAGCCACGCATTGCCCTGGTAGGCCGCCGGATGGCGCGGCTCAGCTGTGGTATCATGTTACGCGGGGACCCGGAGAGCAAAGCGGACGCTTCTCTGGAGAAGAGGCAGGCTCGTGGGGCCTCTGCCACGTACTCATGCCCATCCTTAATAATAAATCGGCAGTTTACCATCAGCCCCCGTGTGAAAAAGACCATGCGCCTCCAAACTGTAGTCGCAAAAAAAGAAAGAAAAAATAAACGTCTGATAGGTGCTCGCCATCGCTTGGGGGGGGGGGGGGGGGGCAGTGTGTGCTTTGGTGAAAGTTCAGTGCTTTATGCATGTGTCTGCCGCAGCGAAAATACGAACACAACTCAGTATATAGTCTAATAGAATGCCGAGATATTCACCCAGCCAGCCCCACATGTAGCGTTCACCTTGTAGAATCACCGGGATTCAAAACGGATGGAAGCGTTAACCAGTTAGCAGTCGAGGTAGTCAAGAAACGTTTAAGATATCGGTGAAAAAAACGCAGGTGGGAGAATGATAGGAGTGGATTTATTGCAGCTTATAAGTAACTATATGACGTAGATACAATGGTTTTAAGTAGAGAGAGAACAGGAAGGAGATGTAGGCAGAATGCTGGACATATATAGACTACATGATTAGCGCAAGCAGGCTAGATGAATATCTGTCACAACCCCGTCCCCAAATGGCTGCCTATATATAACCAGCATAATCATCATCATTCACCGCCACCGCTGGATTCCTGTGTTTTTCTGATGTTTCTATTAGAAACACATGTTTGAGCACCAGTAGGATGTATACACAAGGTTTTGTGCTCCGGTTACATTGGACGCTTCCGCCATCATGACTAGGGTGCAGTCCCGCGGCGTCTGTAACTGGAAGCAATAATAAGTAACTGGAAATGGAACGCCAGTGCATTTCTCCGCATTGTTCGGGAATTAATATCTCGAAATTGGTGTAATCCTGGGAATTCGTACAAAGTGGATCCTTGAGAACTCCACGGCAAGAATTTGTCAATTGCGATATGGGCCATCAGGCAACCAGCTAAAAACTTAATCAGTGAATTTTTTGTTAATTAGCCGTTTATGCATTTCAAGTTTTTTTTTTTTTTTTTTTGCAAGTAATGTCCGCCTCTTCGAGTAGACCAGCTCATGAACTATAATTGTGCGATCTGTCACAGGCTACCTATACAAGTTTTTGAAAGTATTCGCTGAAATACCCGGTATACATACGTACATATATATATATATATATATATATATATATATATATATATATACGAGGTGTGACACAAAAGAAACGAGACTAAGTGTGTAGCTTGGAAAAAGAGTGGAGTTGGCAACAACTGTTTCGCTGACGTAATACCACACACCTCCTCTATTAATGCGTCCAGTTTCGATGGAACCGATCACGCCAGTTGGGAGTGCTGCGTCATCGAGTGAACATGTGCAACTGCATTCTGCCGGAAAAATGTCTGATGTAAAAACCGAACAGAGAATCAACATCAAGTTTCTTGTGAAACTTAAGAAATCAGCCACGGAAACATTTCAAATCATGCCCGCGCCTTATGAAGATGTAACTTTGTCTCGTGCACGTGTGTTTGAATGGCATAAGCGGTTTTCAGGGGGAAGGGACAATGTGGAAGATGATGAACGCTCTGGGCGCCCAAGGTCAGCGATTACAGACCAAAACATTGCCAAAGTTCGCGATGTAATCAGTGGTGACCGAAGATTAAGTGTTCGTGCAGTGGTGGAGTTGGTTCACTTGGATAGGGAAGCTGTTCGACGCATTTTAACGGACGAATTACGCATGAGGAAGATTTGTGCGAAGCCTGTTCCAAAAGTTCTGTCCGTTGACCAATAACAGTGCCGTAAAGACGTGTGTGTGGACATGTTAGAACGCATTGCAAACGAGCCAAATTTGTTGGAATCTGTTGTAACATGTGATGAGACATGTAGTTTTAGCTTTGACTCAGAAAGTAAGCGCAGTAAATGCAGTGGAAGTCTCCAGGATCCCCAAGACCCAAAAAAGCATGCATGTCAAAATCAAATTTCAAGGAAATGTCAATTTTCTTCTTCGACATTAATGGAATTGTAATAATTTAGTGGGTTCCCAGTAGTCAGACTGTTAATCAACACTGCTACATTGAAGTACTAAAGAGATTTCGTGGAAAAAATTAGGAAAAAAGGATTACATTACTGTGATGGGGCATCCTCCTTATTCACCTGATTTGGCTCCATTCGACTTTGTTTTACTTCCTAAAGTTAAATCTTGCTTAAAGTGAACCCAGTTTACCTCAGTTGAAGAGGTTCAGGCAAAAACGGAGAATCTCCTGAAGGGCCTTCCAAAAACCTCGTTCCAGAACTGTTACGAGCAGTGGCAGCCCCGAATGCAGAAGTGTGTGAATGCTGAAGGGGACTACTTTGAAGGTGATAATGTCACAGAGAACTGATTCAGTAAGTACAATAAGTTATTGGACCAGTTTCGTTATTCTTGTGTCACACCTCGTATATATATATGTTCTGAACATCACGGTGTAAGTGGTCCCCGGGAACATTCCCCGTTGCACATATTGGCGAATATTTTTCGCCTCCACAATCTCCGGAGCCGGCCCAAGAAATAGGCTAGAACCATACCCGATACGAAGAAGAGGTGGCACCTAGTTTAAAAAGGCTTCGTCTTTAAGAAAGGACTTTGAAAACACAGACCGCCGATAGCATAACTGCTGTAAACATCTCAGCCAAATTCTGGAACACCTTATTTTTAAACAGACGCCAGCTCCCCACCCGTTTCGAAGCTGGCGACGACTGCCATGCGTCATCGCATGGACTTTTTTCATCGGGCGAGGAGGAGGAGGAAAGGGTGAGTGGCGAGCCTTCCCTCATCTCTGGCTTGTGCGGAACGGTGAGGCGCTGCTTGAATGTGTTGCCATCGGATGCCGCAGAACGGTTTCAAGATGTTTTAGCTCGGTTTCCGTCAAATTTCGTCGTCGAAGAACCACGGTGAAGCCTTCCGGCGCCGCAGTAACTTGAGCATGCAGTAATTTCCCTTGGCTGCGTAGACACGGGACGGTCGTCTTCAGCCGCAGCGGGTGTATGTGTTGTGAACTATTTTTGGTTTTTGCCTGTTTTCACTCGACGAAGAGTACCGGCGCCTGTGAATCGCCAGCATGAATTTGTCAATATTCTCAGTATCTAGACGCTCGGCGTTATAACTAATGCATAAAAGTGCTTGTGTACCGTCAAACCAGTGCAATTTTGGAAAAACTAAGCACCAATTGTTATAAAACATTTGCGTGAGCCACCGCCATCGTTCTCACGTATTTTAAGTCCAGTAGACCTAAAATCACTATGCTATGTCTATGGCAGCCTCTTGTATGAGGTTGATGGCATTGCTCAGCACAGCGATCCCTGATGTCCCGTTGCAGTCACCGAGGGTCCCGTTGCAGTCATTGAATTCGGGACCCTCGTCTGCATACTATCTGTTACTTATTCATTGTTATTGAATGGCAATTAAACTGAAACTAAAAAAAAGGCTTTGTGCTTCGGCATTGCCTTTCTGCCCCGTAAAGCACCAATAGCTAATCGGGATCGCATCAAAAAATTCCACGGCTGTTAGTGAGGACACAATTTCCGTAAAACGAATGAAGGTGTCGTAGAGAATGGGACGAAAAATAGCGAAAAGAATGTATCCCCTTCTTTCGCGAAAAAAGAAGATAATAAATTCGACAGAACCCATCTCACAATGACTGACGATGGTTATGCGTTAGCAAAGACCACTTAAAACGTAACCGCTTTTAGTGTATGACTGGATAGGAAGAGGTCTTATTTAACTGCCGTTTACACTCCCATAGAACTTAATGTACATGCACACCGCTTATCGTGGTGCTGTGCCAGATGAAATGCTAGTTATAATGCTGTTACCGGAAAGTCCCGCACACAAGCCAGGCAGCGAGCGTGCATCTAACGAGGTGCACCAGCCAATGAGAGAGCAATAAGAGCGGTGCTGAGGAGACGTAGTGTCAGACGTACCGAAGTGATTTGAGTCGACAGGGACGGAGTTTCTACTAGCGTTGAGGCGGGCGGAGCACCCAGCTCGCTATGAGCGCGTGTGTTTGAGCCCAGAATGTGCCTTGAAGACAAGTTGTGCATTTCTGAAAATTCCCTCGACTAATGTGACCTGCCTGTAGTTCGAAGCTGCGGTTTAGAAGCAATGCGTAGTAAACGAATGTACGCGACGATCGTGACAGCCTGGGTGTGCTGGTCTGCTGTGGTAGAAGTTGTGCTATTTAGTTTGACAAGCGTTCAAATTTGTTGTCTGTAGATGCGTTGCGTGACTATATCGTTTGTAGGACGAGGTTTCCTCTAATGAATAAAATAGTTTCGGTTAGTAATAACAGCACTACCGTACAGTGTCAATCACACTGTACGGTAGTTCTGCGTGACCGGGGACGGACTGCGCGAGCGTCTGTATCCATGTTAGCTGCTATGTATCTTATAGCACATGGTCCAAGCATGCAGCATGACCATGCGAGATCTTATCGTGGCATTAGGCAATGTTGTTGCTTTTTTTTCGCAAAGGAATAGGATAAATATGGATTCGTCTTACGGCCGTGTTGGTGCTGTTCTCGACGACGCACCGACCAGCTTTACAGAAAATGTGTCCCCACAGATAGCCGTCTGATTCCTTTTCTGCGATCCCCTTCCGATGTTACTTCTTCACAGGGAAAGAACGCGATGCAGAAGCACAGTGCTTATATGTATCATACTGGTTCACCAACCGCAGTGATCGCTGTGTTAAAATTGAATTGTGAGGCTTTAGGTGCCAAAATCACTTTCTCATTATGAGGCACGCCGTAGTAGAGGAATCCGGAAATTTCGATCACGTGGGGTTCCTTAACGTGCACCTAAATCTAAGTACACGGGTGCTTTCGCATTTCACACCCATCGGAATGTGCCCGCTGTGGCCGGGATTCGGTCCCGCGACCGCGTGCTCAGCAGCCCAACACCACAGCCACTGAGCAACCACGGCGGGTGTGATCGCTGTGTTGAGCAACGCCATCGGCATCGTACCAAAGACTAACGTGTAAATTTGTTCGCAAAGAAGGTTTCGCTTTGAAACTTCATTTAGCGCCGCCCTAGAGCACGAAGAAGGCGCGGATGCGAGCTATGTCTAGCACACAGGTCTTGAGCGGGTGTTAGCCACTCATGGCAGCTGTTCGCTCAATGCTGCTTTCCAGGACCTGTAGCATTCACTGCTTCCGCGTTGCCAGAGCGGCTGAGAGGTAGAATCCTGGACTGCCAAATAGTTGGTGGTAAGTTTGAATGCTCGCGGCATAGCGAGAATTTTTCTTTCTTTTATGTTCTCGCAAGTGAATTTGGGCTTTACAACGACGGCACCGCCGTCCATACAAACGATCAAGGAAGTGAGCCCACGACACCTAATGATGTCCTAGTCCTGGTGGAATAGTCCTAGTGTGTCATGGGAACACCGAAGCTTGAGCTGCTACGTGACAAGAAGATGCGCACGTCAGCGTCTCATTGCATCTGTTCCTCAAGATGAAGAGCCCACACCCGGAGGCGGGAGTGTTGACTTTCCTGCTTACGGGGGGGGGGGGGGGGGGGGGCAGTTGCCTGCAACGAATTTCTTTTCCCGGAAAGGAAGAAGTCCGCAGAGAGTCGCGAATGTATCGAATTCGTTTCCGACACCTCCCAAGCAACAATAAAAAAGAGTACCCACAGCCCATCCCTTCTAGAAGGGGAAACAAGGAGTCGGGATGGGGGGGGGGGGGGTTGTCGCTTTGTATTAGAGTTCACACTTTTTTTTTCCTTGCGCCTACTGCTCCACCCCAAAAACCCGCTTTCCCGCGCAGTCTTCCCCATTCCCTAAGAGGAAAGTCAGCATACACGCTAGAGTACCGACTTTGCTTCTTCGGGCTAAGCAAGGACGGGAGCCGAGCGGTCGCGCAAAGCGCGCGCCTCTTCCCTAAAATGGTGCGAAGAGTCGCCACACTGGAGCTAGAGTATCGACGTTCCTTCTCGCGCACGAGGATCTCGATGGAAGAAAAAAGGAGAAAAAGAGAAGAAAGGAGGCTCATCTACGTCATGGGGCCACGCCGAGCCGCCGAGCCAGCGACGCGAGGCGACAGCGACCAGGGCGCCCTCTGTCGGCGTTCCCTAAACTCCCGCGACCTCCTGTGCAGTGAGCCGTCGCGCGCGACAAGCTGCTGCTGCCGCGGTTGCCGCCGCAGCGCGCCGCAGTGCCTTCGCCGTCCCGTAGGAGGATGTAGAGCACGAGCTCGGGGGAGGCTGGCGCGTCTGTTGCAGAGGTTGCGGCACGCGGTTTCGACGAGGTTTGCGCGCGCGACGCTTTCCCGATAGCGGCGATTTGTTACCGGAAGCTCTGTGAATGCTGTACGCGTAGGCGGAGGAAACTATTGGGGCGAGATGAAACTTTGTGAACACTTTTAACGAGCTCGGGAAGCCTTGTGTGCTCGACCCCCAAAAGCTACTTATATGGAGTTTACGAATAAATTAGTTGCCGTTTGAGCGCGAAACGAGGGTAAAAGATGACACAAAGAAAGAAACTGCAATAGCATATATTAAGGCTGCATTGTGTCTTTTGAAAAGAACGGGGAACACCTAATATAATGGACTATTGCTACTTGTAGTCAACAAATGTACTTGAAAGTTTGTATCAACTTTTTTTAATAATCATGTCCGATAAATTAAACGCCGATGTACATCCACGAGGTATTGTACTCGGCAAGCAGAATTCTACTGATCAAAAAATTGCATACGCACAGGTCTTATTTCGTGAAACGTAAAGGAGAGCGGGCCAATAATGTGTCATTTAAGACGAACAAAGAAAACGATGTGCGGGGTCTATAGTAGAAAGCTTAGCGAAATGAAAGTGATGGACAACAGTTTTGCGCTTCGACTCTTCACCTCATTTCTTTAGACCAAGTTCCGGCCTGTGCCCTAAATATAGCGATGCGGGTAGTGAAATTGGGTGAACGAAACAGAGCAGAGAAAACGGTGATGTCACTGCGGAAGGAGCGCCCCAAAGCGCCGGGTCCCGCATCATTCGTCGCCCGCATGGCGTGCGTATCTTTTAGTTGAAGATTTTTTTTTATCGTGCCGTGGAACATTGTTGCTTCGTCTCCCGGCGTGCGTCACTAGACCTCTGTAGGCAATCTCGGGAGGTCGCCACCGTGATCAATAATCGGCCACAACAGGCGGAGAAGGCGCTAGGGAATGGAGGCAAAGAAAGAAAACGCTGAGCTCGAAGACGCTCAGTTTTCGTCTGCGTCTAGAAAGCCATCTCCATTGAGCTTCAAGTCGCGCGAGAAACGGCGCCCAGGGCTCGCGGAAAGTGTGCGGAAATTTCACTCGTGGCGCCATCTCATGGCGGTTAGAGGCAACAAAACAAATGTCACTGCAGGTGACGGTTTGTAGGCTTCATTTCAACTCGGGTCAGAAAATAAAGGCTACGGAGGTCATTCAAACATTTACAAACTGACGCAACTTAGCGACTTACATTGTTTCCTTTGTTTTTCCAACATCGTTGACGACGTGGTGGAGAGATCGGGCGGCAAACAGAACCCACGTCTATTTCATTGAAACTTGTTTCCTCCGAATCCCGCTAGGGGGCGCACAGCGCGCTTTTCGGTTTTCGGTGCGCCGAGCTCGACGCCGGCTGCGGGTTTCACGTCGTTCAACATGTCCGGAGCGTTCGGAGCTCCCACTGCGAGCGCCGCTCTCGAGGCGACGTAGACCTCTGGCTGTGGCATCACCGGGTGTGCGCGCGTGCTCCTCCAGGATCTCCGACGCGGGAGGCTCACTCCGGGTGGGCGAGTGAAAGGGCCCAGTGAGCGAGGAGGAGCAGGAAGAGAGGGAGGGAGAGGACTTGTGCGGCGTGTTGCGGCCCGTACGGTCGCGGCGGCGGCGGTTGGCTGCTGCTGGCTGCGCCGTGGTGCTGCCGTGTGTCCCGTGCCGGTTTTCTTGCGCGCTTGCGGTCGCCGTGGTGCCGCCTCCGTCGAACGGCCATGCATCACCGGCGGCGGCGCGGCTCTGACCCCGGACGGCAGAGAATGGCGTCCGCCGCAGTCGTCGTCGTCGCCTCGCCGCTGCCCCGAGAGCTGAAGCCGCTGCGGCCGCAGCGGCGGCCGCAGCGCCGGTCCGGCGCCCGGTAGCGCCCGACCCCCGGCGGGAGCCGCGAGAGAGCGGGGGCCCTGGCGCCTTCGACGTCATGGCGCGACCCACCGCGCTGCTGCTCCCTTTGGTCCTGCTGGCTCCGCTGCTGGTGCGTTGCTCGGAGCCGCAGGCGCCGGCGCTGCTGGCCGCGCTGCCCGCGCGCTCGGCTCCGGCGCTGGCCCGGGCGCTGCGGCGCGCGCTGGCGCGCTCGGGCCAGGGCCCCGGCGACTCGCCGGGCCCCTGGCTCGCGGTCACGCTGGCCGCGGACGCCGACACGCGCGCGGCGCTCGCCGCCCTGTGCGCCGCCCTCGAGAACCACCGGCCCCTGCTCGTGGTCTCGATGGCCCCGCCGCCGTCGGCGTTCACAGCGGCGTTGGCCGCGGGATACGCCAAGCTGCCCGTGCTCGCCTACACCGGAGGATACCTGGACCGGGCGGCCCAGGTGAGTGGCAGGCGTGCACTTGTCCTTCTTTTGGTTCCCGCGACTGGAATGGTTTGTAGCTTGTTCTGTGCTCCTGGCTCACTGCTGTCCTTCCAACGTGCGCAGTTACCCGAGAAATATGCCGTGAGCCGGGTCCTCGCTTAGCGCCTTCGGCTTTTTTTATTTTCCCAGCCTTCGGAACATGATGGCATCGTACTTTCGCCACTATTTTGTACATAATTGAAAAACTTCTGCAGACAACGTGCCGCGCTATACGTATGCTGCTGAATACCTGCTTTCCGTAGACGGAAATGGAGTCTGACGTGGAGTAATATTCGTGGCGCGTAGAATGTCATGCGGTCTTCTGTACACGCCGGAGTTCCCGGAATCCCGGCAATTCAGTACCACTACTATCCTTTTAACGACCTTGCTATTCATTTTTGTTTGGGATGTGATTAATGAATGTGACGCAGTGGTATAGGGAAGTTGCTTCGCAGGTTATGTATAGTGAAGGCAGTAACACAATTTTACGCCTTATAACGTATCGCACTTGTGCAACAAACGCTGGCTATGACCGTGTAGAATTCAGAATTTCCTACGAAGCTTCTCACATAATGCTGTTTCAATAGCGCTGCCGACTTCCGCATTGCAGTTAGCCCCTCCTCCATACCTTTTTAATATATGAGTGAACATATTTGCACAGCGCATATTTCCTATAGGTTTCTTTTCGCGAAGTATGAAGTAAAATACTACGACATCTGCAGATGCTCAAACAATTTTCATCCCTACTTTCTGAGCATGGCGCTCGCGAGCAATGGTGCGAGTGATTTCCTTTTCTCATGGCTCCTGTTTGTAATGGCATGCTCACGCAACCATTGGAATTCAAGTTCAAGTTTATTCTCAAGTTTTTCGTTTTGCGTGATTTCCGTCCGGAGAAGCATGCATCGTAGATGAGGCCACCATTAAAAGGCCACCACGTTAGTGATGGTCGCCGAGAGTGAGCTCCTATTCCACCAGTTTTCAAGTGACTTCTCAATAGAACTCGTAAGTTTGTTCCTAAGAACAATTTACGCTTCCCTACGTGCAATTCTTTCTCAGTCATTGCATGCTTCTTTTATGGGTTGAGTTCGCGCGCATGGTCAGGAACCGGGGATCGGTTGCCATAGAAGAAAGATTAACGACGACAACTTTTATCGTGGTGAACCACGTCAGGTGTTTGAGTGAAACGTTGCACAATTTTACGAGCCCTGTCGTGGGCTTCGGCCAAATGTTGCATAAACGCGGGCACATTGACAAATAACGAGCCGTATAACGATAGCCATAAATTGCTGTAGTCGTCTTGACGACCTGGGTCATAAACTGTCCTAAACGAAGCGCACGTTAATGCTAACGCGTTTGTTCCAGCGTCTATGGTAACCGGCCAGATCATCCTGATTAGGTTTTCCGCCGAAGCCTCCTGCCTTGTCGGAGTTCATGGTACGTTTATAGCTCTCAGCGATGAAGGAGGGAGCGTATGCAGATTTGACATACGTGTGAAATAACCTTCGTTTTGTTATTTTTCTGCTAGGAAGCGTAGGTAATCCACTCGTTGCGGTTGCCTGAATCTACATACACTGTGAAAAGAATGAAACAGAATGAACACTTTAACGTGTCACTACCACTGCATGGGCATGAGAGGCATTATAGTGGGAGGCTCTGGAGCAATTTCGGACAGTGTAGCACCGTTTCTGCGTTCGCGAGGGGCCCTCCTGCTTTCCCCAGATTCCCGAAGGCAGGAACGTCGCTTGTGTATGCTGGTCTAAGAAGTGAGAGAGAAGGAGAGAGTCGGATGAGGGAACGTTAACTTGTCTCCTCACACCATTGTTTCGCAATGTTTACACCTGATTATACCTCACGTAATAAACTTTCTTAAACTAAGTTATTGAGATGTGACCCTCCTTGCACAAAGTGCTTTCTTGTCTTTTTTGTTATGCTTTGTTTTTTTTTATAGTAGCATAATGAAGAGTTGACAATTGACGCACTATTTACAGTTAACGGCCGGAAACGGTCATAACTGATACACGGCGCGGGTGCTAGTGCTGTCGTTGTTAAATGCTGTTCCGCGCGTGTTCACAGCAGGGTATCACGTATGACGAGGTTCCCAACCTTCTGGCCCTGTCGTCGCCCTGAGGCACGACTAGTGGTTAGTGTTCTAGTGAGTAAGGGCCAGTGAACAATGTACTAGTTGGCAATGAAGAACGCTATAGTCGGTAGGGGGATGTTAGTTAGTGTTCACTAGACATTACAGCAGCAGCCGGCTCCCACAAAGTGTAGAAAAGACTCAAGAAAAGCTTCGCTTTAAACATATATAAAATGGCGGCATGTTGTTATACCACACACCTTTCTTTGTTTTGTTGAATTTTCGTACTTTACATTTGATCGTGCGGCAAGTCTCGTGCCGTTTTGTGTATTACTATTGCTTCCCTCCACGTTGACTTCTTTTTCTGCGAAACCTTTCTCGGGATGTTCGCAGAAAAGAAGAAATAAACCCTGTCCGATGAAACAGTCAGGCACACCATCGTGGCGTGGCACAGAATGTGGAGATTACTGTTTCGTGCTAGTCGCCATATCTCGGTTTGTGTCCTGTTTCCGTAGGGGGAGAAGCCAGCCATGCTCCAGTGTGATTATGGTTTCGATCGGCACTGGGGAATCTTAGCGGCACGGCGAGGTGACTCCAAATGTGGCCCGCCGAACCAGTGTGCGTTAAGCGCAACCAATCAGTGGTTTGGCAAATCTGTCCCTATGGCGTGCGGAGCTACGAACGCAGCAAATGCGCAAAACGTTTTCTTGATATCTATAAGCCATCCTCTGGCCACTCTTCGCCAGCTGTTCATTTTTTATTCTTGTTGTTTATTTCGCGCACTACAGAAACTTACTCAGTGGTATCTCCTGGAACCCGGAAAAAATAATGATGACTCACTATATTAAATCATCATCATCATCATCACCACCACCCTATTTCAAGCCCACTGCAAGACAAACCTCTGCCAGCGAACTTCAATAAAAGCTTGTTTGATGAAAATTTTTATGCAGTGTTGGCGCGCAGCTAACGTGACCGTGACTTCCATAAAACGTAATTACTTTGCATTTAGTAATTTTTGTTTATTTATTTATTTACAGAATACCTACATCGCCATAATGTCATTACGGCCTTTGTTGCGTAATCAACATCAGTCGATAGTGGAAACTTCTTTGTACGGTCTTATTCGCCAGTGTTATTCTTGCGCCATTCACAGCTATGATCTCTAATTGACCTTGCCGATTTCACTCCAGGAATTGAAATTTGCCAATATCAACACACGACATATTTCCCGGTCGCCCTTGGCGATGATTTTCTTCTGTGATCATCAATCATTCTGCTATCTCTTGCCAGTACACCGGTTACTTGCTAGTTCTATAGATCACATGACTCACCATGCCAGTATACTCTTTTACAACCTCAGCTAGACTATCAGCCACGCTCATCTGCTCTCTAATTCAAGGTTCAAGCCCTTATCTTCCTGTTTCTTTACGTTACAACAATTACTTTCCATAGTGCCGCTAGTTGTGCGGATGTGCATAATGAAGACTGCAGAACTGAAAATGAAGTGACACCTGTCTGTATCAGTAGCAGTTTACTGTTTAGATCACGCGAATGAACATACTGGAAATAAAAAAGTGATCCGCATGTGACATAAGTAACTGCAAGATGTTTCCTTGAGGGTTGCAGTATTTGCTTCAGTGCTTTGTCAGATGATCGATACTGTGAGCGACGGACGACCGTAGCTGGCTGAGTAATCGTTCTTCGATAGGGTCCGGAAACTCTTAATTAGTAAACTGGCGTCTTCCCGACCAGTTTGCCTCAGTGCACCAAAGACTATGGTTGTGGTAGTATCGCAGGTCAGTGACTAGTTGAAAGGCTTGGTCGAACACTTCCCGTCGGAAACGTTCCAGCAATGTCGTGGAACAGGGTGCAGAACACGTTCACTCAGGGTATCTGTCACATCGCTAACCGGCGGAACACACGTTTTTTGCTGACAAGACCAGCACTACTTAGCTGACAAGACAATCAGGCTGACAAGTCTATCACAAGAATATTTTGCCTACTCTGCGATTAATTCTCTTTTCAGTAAGGTTTCAACTTGGGCTTCGTGGTATTCCTTTATAAACGTACAGCATTGAGCGAAAAAACATGGACAAAAGAAGAAACACACGCACGTAGTGCACGTGTGTGTAACCGTGTTTCTTTTTTTGTCCGTGTTTTTTACAAGCAAGTCCACACGTTCGTAATTTTCTCTGCTTGCGGGCACCGCCAAAGCCACCTTCAAGACATCATTACCTCCTGCAAGCCCTGCTTAGCCCAAGCAAACTCACTCCTTTTGCCAAAAGTGTGCAGTACGGTGGCTTTGCCTCAAGATGTCTCTATCTTAGGCGGTGCACCCTTTACAGGGCATAGTGCTATGTGGGTAAATCCCGATTATATTGACGCTTATATCCCGATTATATATGGCGATTATATACCCTTAATTTTACCTACTCCGCGACTAATTCTCGCTTCTTCTGGACAACGCAGAAGCTGCCTTCCAGACGCCGTTGCCTTTGGAAGGCCTACTTAGTTCAAGCAAACTCACTCCTTTTCCCAAAAGTTTGCCGTACGGTGGCTTTGCCACAACAAGGCTCTATCTACGGCAGTGCACGCTTTACAGGGGCACATAGCAATCTGGAAACTTTTGATTATATTGGCACTTAGTACGCATGTGCCCTTAATTTTACCAACTGTGCGACCAACCCTCGCTTTTTGCGGGCACCGTTGATGCCACCTTCCAGAAACTGTTGCCTCATACGAGCACTGCTTACACCAAGCGAATGCGCTTCAGTTTCCTGAAAACGTGTTGTACGAGAGCTTTGCTTCAACGTCTCTGTATGTGCAGCTGTGCACCCTTCACAGGGGTATAGAGCAATCTGGGTAATTTTCAATTAAATTGTCGCTTAGCAAATTCGTATTGTTAATTCCACCTACTAGACTAATTCTCGTTTGTTCCTTCATTGAGACATATATTTTGATAACCCTTGCGATTTACTACGACGCTCTGATGGCACAAAAGGTCCGCTTTTTTTTAAAGTGTTACAACGTACCCAGATCAGACAACATAAATTATTCTTTGGCTAAGCTTGGCCTAAATGAGCAGCATGCACCAGTAAAGCAATATTGGCAAATCCTCAGGAAGGGTAATTACAGAGTTGTCTTGTTAGATCCATTTAAACAGCACCTAAGCAGACAATGCGTTAAGTTGGTGGTCGTCGCTATAACGTAAGTCCTACCACGCCAGCTCCGACAAGTTTCAGTGCGTCCCGGGCTGCTGCAGGCGACACTTTAATACGGATGTAATGCTGAGGAGCCGTGCACTCTATGTCATGCGTCCCTTCGTGTGAGTGGTAATGGCGGCGTTCATTAATAATATAGCGATTTCTTGCTTAATTGGGGTAAATCGGAAAAGGCCAAGCTCGACTCCCTAATCAGAACCGGCCTCAAGCGCGTGCTCGGCCTTCCGCAGTCCACAAGCACTGAGAAGCTGCTGGAGCTAGGACTCCATAACACCATCGATGAGCTAATAGAAGCTCACACAGCGGCCCAGATAATGAGACTTTCATCCACTAAGCCAGGGATTAAGATTTTAGAAGAAGCAGGAATCCAACCCAGAAATGAACCGGCGACCAAAGTTAGCTTGACCCGGGAAACCAGAGCTCGCATCATGGTTGACCCCGTCCCGCGAAACATCCACCCAGTGCATAACCAGGGAAGAAGATTCGCGAGAGCCAAGTCCATCCTTAAAAAGATCAATCAGCAGAAGCTAGATGCCCTCTTTGTCGATGCTGCCAGATATGACAGTGGGGATAAGTTCGCTGTCTCGGTGGTAGACGCGGCAGGCAACCTGGTCAATGCAGCCTCTGTTTATACTAAGTTTGCCCATGTGGCGGAGGAAGCGGCGATCGCTCTGGCTTTTCACGGCTCAAAAGTTCCCGCTATCGTCTTCTCGGACTCGCGCACAGCGGTTAGATCCTTCTCGTCCGCCCTCATATCTGAACAGGCGTACAGTATTGTGATCAAAGCACTTCAAAGGACTAGGGAGAGTACCGAAGGAGGATACCAAATCTCGTGGTTCCCAGCCCATCTAGATAGCTCAATTAACCCGCTTGGATGTAATCCTAACGAGCAGGCCCACCGGAGAGCGCGCGATTTCACGCACCGCGCTGTCGCGGGTAGCCAGGCTTGGAACGAGGTCAACATCCACAAAGATCCATTAAGTACATTCCACGAAATTGTTTCCCATTATCGACTAGGCAGGAGGACATTTCCACCCCCTCACCCCAAATTGAACAAACCCCAGGCTACCACACTAAGACTCCTGCAAACCCGTACATATCCCACTCCTCGGTCTCTTCACAGGATAGATCCTGAGCACTCACAGTCATGCCCCAAATGTGGTCATGACTCATGCTCCTTTGACCACATGCTCTGGCTGTGCCCAGCCCTTAACGCCTCTCCACCCATCACGAAAGAACAATGGCAGGACTCTCTCAAGAGCAGCAATCTCAACATTCAACTCCAGGCTGTCCAGAGGGCCCACGACATTGCCGCGGGACTTGATCTCCCGGTTCCATCGTGGGCGGAGCCACCGACTTGATCTTCGGGAGCCTTCGGTTTGGCTCCCCGAGGTCTCAGTCCCTCAGGACTCAAATAAAGTTCTTGTCATGTCATGTCTTGCAGTTTTGGTATCAGAAACAGTTATTTTTGTGAGCTTTTTGTGCTGCTTTCGCCCATTTATGAAGCACTAAATTTTGCACGGAAGTTACTCCATGCCTACGCTATTTAGAAATCAGCTTATTACGCGGTCCGAAACTTCCCGTCCGTTACGAGGGGCGCCGTATTGGAGAGTCCGGGATTAGGTTGACCACCTGGTGTTGAACGTACGACCAAAGCACAGTGCGCGAGCGTTAGTGCGTTCTTCTCCCGTCAGAAAGCGGGCAGGAGCAGGCTGGGCTCGAACCGGCGACATCGCGCTCAGAAGCAGAATGCCGTCATCGGCGAGCCACTGTCGCTTGTTGCACCGAATTGCGAATTGTGTAGGCGTTCCTGGCTGTTATCCTTGTCGTGAAGTTGAGCATGCGCACACTGTCGGGAACTGTAACGCGTCAGTGCAAGGTTATACCCAAGATCCTCGCCCGTCCAAGCCCCATCGTCCCCGTTACACGCTCCCCAGGCACAGCCACCTCCGCATCCGCTCTCGCACGCCCGTGGTACGCATTGTGACACACGTGGCGATAATCTCAAAGAGCTGGTTGGCGTTGGCAAGATAGAAGTACACGTGCGATCGTGGCCTAATGGTTCGAGCATCACGCTGCTTCACTGGGAGGTTCGAGCTTCGGTCCCACCATTGCGCACATAATTACAATATTTCCTATGTATGAGCTATTCGGCAAGGCAGAAACAGCAGCTGCAGTAAGCAACATCCGGTAGGCTTCGCAAAGAAAGTTCGGCTTTAAAGAAGAAACACCACTTTAGCTTACAGCGTCTTGTGCATGGCTGTTGCCTTCGTGGTCTTCAGCTGCAATGGCTTGTGTGATCGTGGCTCCAAGGTGGATTGCTCTGATAACGGCATGTGATAAAGATATGTGAGCTAATGCAGTTGCATGCGATCGTACCTTTCTACTGTAGCGGGGACAGTCAGGCAGCCTAAGGCTCTTCTCGCGACCGTAGTCGGCACACGTGCGTGGTCTACTATTCGAATGGCGAAAAGCAAGAGACCACGTAAGCGCCACTGCTAGCCATAGCCGACAAAGCAGGCTTACCTCGCGTCGAACGGGCCCAGTTAGGATGCAAAGGTGGTGCAGCCAGTTACTTTAAGAAGCTGAGATGCTCTGCATGTCGAACATGGCGTCTCGTGCAAGCACTCGAAGTGTTCTAGTTGAATGCGGTCTTGATGACTGTATTGATTCCACTTTGCTGGTTTGAAAAGATGGCAGACGCGGAGCGCTTTAGTCGCCAAAGTATGGATAAGTTCTCACAATAGTACAGCAACACCGCTGTCAGACTACCGGTAACAGGAAGACATTCTGCCGCCTATTCTACTGAAGGGCTGTTTTAAAAGGCCTTCTACGTAAACGATGCTAGAAACCAGCTTTTATTTTTCGGTAAAGGTAATCCGTTGGGAGAGTCTCTGCTTTAAACCGCGGAGGGAATGGATTATACGAACAATTCTCGCGCAGACACACGACATCTGTATGACCTAATGTTTGTTTTACATGACGATGGCATTGCGAGCACACGTGAATGGCATCGATCTTGAGACATAGGTCGCCTGAGCAGCTTTTTGGTCGCCCCTTGCAATCGGTTGCGCGACCTCCTGAAGTCGTCGGTGTGAATGAGTGAATGGTTCATTGGTGTGAGCGGTTGAATTCCGATAATCCACATTTTTTTTAATATGAAAGGAGGTCATCCAGTGCGCGGCAAAAATATAGATACCTAGGGGCATGGTATTTTTCTTTAATTTTTATTATTTGCAACCCTGTGAAGCTAATGGACAAGAAACCAGCAAGAGGAAATGCAGAAACGATACGAAGAAGGAAAAATTAAAACCGAGGAAAAGACAATTTGGCCGCAGGTGGAAGCCGTAACCACATTTCCCGCATTACACGTGGTGCTTTAGCAATTACGCTACAACGGCGGCCATCTTCCCGCGTGCACTCTCTTGGGCATCTGTGTATGCGTACAAGATTAACCCTGGGAGTGTTAGCCAGCGCTTCCTCACGGCCATGGCAATTGCGGTGTAATGTCAAAATGAGAAAGAACGCGAAGAGGAATCCTAATGAGTTAGCGAAGGAGAGCCTCGGCGCCACCTCTAACTGCTCTTTCCCGCTTGGCTACGCACGGGGCCGGCGTAGCAACAGGGATCTCGTTAAAAAAAAAGACATTGCAACAGCCCCTGGAAACAACTAGTTGAGGAACAGTGGCCGCCTTTTAAGGAGACACAAAAGATAAAGGTATCTTGAGCTGTGCTGGAAACGTGCCTTCCTAGAACTTCTAAAGAAAGAGACTGTTACTGTTGGAAGAAACCTGGTAAGCCAAAAAAGACGCAAAAACGAAAGGTCGCTGACGTTGCCACAGTGAGGTCATAAATTTTGATGACGCCTGCTCGGGCATACCTACCTGTCTATTGGTAAAGATAGAGGACATTATGTTCTCAAATAACCAATAACGGAGCGAAGGAAGTATTGAGAAGTTCTCCTGAGCGGCACCCAGCAGCCCAAATACTTCAAAGAATCCTTTCAAAGAATCATTTGAATTTCATGACGTCACGCTAACGTACCGACAATGAGCTTTCGGCGGGAAATTAACATGCAACATAAAAATTAATGAAACTTTGATTTTCATTTACTGTTCCAGCCGGCAACTTGTTACCGCGAAATTAAAGAAAAAGGTTATTTCTGAAAGAATTTTTTTATTAGTCTGAACTGTTGGCACCACATAAAGCCACCATACCAAGAAGGAAATCGTCAAGAAAAGCCATTGCAACGTCCAATCGAAGCATCCCATTGCGCAAGCCAAGCGCCTGACACATGCTTCGTAAAGGTGGCACCTAGGCTCTTATCCGGGGCCCCCGTACAAGTGTTCCTTTTCTTTCATTTGTTGCCTCACACTCGGTCTTGCCCGACGGTACCTCCGGACCGTTCTGAGTTGTGGAAACGACAACATAATATAAGAAGTGTACAGCATAGCGATCTCCCGTTACTACGTGGCAACAATCGGGAATCTCAGAAGAAAAAAAAAAGGCCTACAGCCAAAAATTGGCGTCACATTCGGCGTCCTCCGTAAGGCGGGGCAAAAGCTGACAAGGACGCTGCAGTATCAGCGTCTTCCGTCTCCGCTCGCACCGACGCTAATGGAATCAATGGATCGACTTCGCGTCCCCCCCCCCCCCCCTCGCCCTCCGGGTTAGCCAACGTGTGCGCAGCCATCGCATTTCTCGCGCGGCTGCTTTCTTGATCACGTGATTCAATTTTGCTTCGCGCTCGTCTCCGCTTGAGCTCGACTTTCTCCCCCGCGCGAATGCGCCTGGCTTCGCATCAATTTTCAACCGGGATTGGGCTACACACCGTTGCTGCTAATTTTTTGCCAGGGTGCATGTTTTTCAGTTGAGAAAAGTTTCATGGCCATTCGATACGCGTCATTAAATCAGTATGCAATGCCGTAGCTAACAATTTTTAATGACACTGATTATGTGTATTTGTATAACACTTCAAATGTACGTGTGTTTTATTTATTTTGCGTCATTGGACTGGCTTGTTTGATTTACATGTGTCCTATCGCAGAAACGACACAAAGTGTCACTTTGCTGCTGTTTTATTATCCGTTGACTGTTCAAGCACGTTCATGAAAAGTGTTCTCATTGCCGCGAAATCTTCATAACATCGAGCGTTATAAACCATCGATCACAGAACAATTTATCGTTTGTAAAGTAGTAGGCGATACAGTATTTGCCAACGATTTGCCGTTTATTCCAAATCATCCTAAACAACGTTCTCGCAGTGACAAACATTTTCTGACTCCTCTACTATTACAGCTCGACGCAGCGCGGGTAGAAAGTTCATCGTGAATGGCAATGTCGTTGGGGACAATTGCCTTGTTAGCTTTGCCAATAACGACAAAAAGTTAAACTAGGCTTGCTGCATCTAGGCCTTCGCGTTCCACCAACCTCGTCCTCGTCCTGTGGTCGGCGCTTAACAAGCCCCTCATCCTCACGTTCATTTCCCCTTCTCCCCCCATCGAAGAAAAAGGAAACTTCGCCCACCATCGCCAATACCATAAAGAGAAAGTGAGGTTATATAACTCAAAAACATCCAAGTAAACACAGCGTGTGCTTTATTTTCCGGAAATTAATACAACCGAATGCACGTACGCATGAAATACGCTCTCCTAATGAAAATTTATTATTTAAATTTTACAGTGTTAGAGCCAAAGCCACAATCCGATTTGAGGCACGCCGTTGCAAGAGAGTCCGGAATAAATTTTACCCCCCGGGGTTCTGTAGGGAGCACCAACATTTAACTACACGTGTGTTATCTTAAAGCGCTGCTTTTAGGTGTCCGTTCCTGCGGGGAGCGTCGGCGTATCCGAGTGAATGAGCGCAGCGAAAGATGAAAGCGAACGTCGCGCGCAGTGGGGGGGGGGATGTAAGACGCGAGGAGGAAAGTGGAGAGGAGGGTTCAGCGCAACCAGGAGGTGGAAAGCGGGGGGGGGAAGGGTATGGCGAACAGCGTGAGGCGGAAAGTGCAGTGCCGGCGCGACCAGGCATGCGGCCAGCGGGAAAACAAAGCGCTGGCGTGGGTATTCGGACCCAATTCGGGCACAGCAGTGGCAGTGGACGGCACGCAGCATCGCTTCTCACGTACTTGCTTTGCCACTGTTGCAGAAATACAACGTGCGGCCGTCAATCCAGCTGTTACGTCATCGTGGCGATAATTTGGACCACCGCCCCGATTTCAGCTGCTACCACGTGACGGACCTGAGGACGACGGACATAAAAAGGACAGGCGGATCCTGGATTCTTCGCTTTTCGGGCACAGCAGTGGCAGTGGACGGCACGCAGCATCGCTTCTCACGTACTTGCTTTGCCACTGTTGCAGAAATACAACGTGCGGCCGTCAATCCAGCTGTTACGTCATCGTGGCGATAATTTGGACCACCGCCCCGATTTCAGCTGCTACCACGTGACGGACCTGAGGACGACGGACATAAAAAGGACAGGCGGATCCTGGATTCTTCGCTTTTCGGGCACAGCAGTGGCAGTGGACGGCACGCAGCATCGCTTCTCACGTACTTGCTTTGCCACTGTTGCAGATATACAACGTGCGGCCGTCAATCCAGCTGTTATGTCATCGTGGCGATAATTTGGACCACCGCCCCGATTTCAGCTGCTACCACGTGACGGACCTGAGGACGACGGACATAAAAAGGACAGGCGGATCCTGGATTCTTCGCTTTTCGGGCACAGCAGTAGCAGTGGACGGCACGCAGCATCGCTTCTCACGTACTTGCTTTGCCACTGTTGCAGGTTGGTGTTATTTTGCTTCGAACTCGCTCTTAACCTCCTGACGTTCCCTGCTGCTGCTGTGCCTATAGTTAATCATTGTCCATTGTTATTATGACTGAATGTTTGGCGTGTAATGGAAATATTCGGCCCGATGAAATACCCCTTGTGTGTACAGTTTGTAAATATTCATACCATGTTGGTAAATGTTCTGGGATTACTGGGTCTGCTTTTCGCAGTAAAGGCGATTCCTTGAAAAATTCTTGGAAGTGCGCAACATGCCAAACAAATGAAAAAAGGGGCGGTGCCTCATCCAATATGTCTGAAAGCCAAAGACTTGAATGTAAGCTGAACCAACTCAATGCAAATGTATTATCACTTCTTCCACTTGTGGCCAAAGTGGACGCCTTGTCCGAGGCTGTCAAAGGCATCAGTGGCATTGAGGCATCTATCCAAATGCTTTCTGACAAGTATGACGAAATACTTAAGAAGACTGACAGTCAGGGTACTGAAATTGCGGCCTTGAGGAAGCGTGTTGAACATTTGGAGTCTGAAACTTCTCCAAATGCCCTCGAAGTGAAAACTCAGTTAAATGAATTGGAGCAGTACAGTCGCCGACAAAACATCGAGATTCACGGTATGCAAAAAGAAGAAAATGAAAACCTTCTTGATAAGATGAACTCTCTGGCACGTACGCTCGAGCTTCCCGAGCTATCAGACTCTGACCTTGATTCCCTTCATCGGCTGCATCCACGTGCTGGTAAAAAACCTGTAGTGATAGCTCGCTTCCGATCTGTCATGCTGAAGGAACGGTGGATGCAAAGTCGCTCACGTCTTCGGGAGAAAGCACCAGACTTGCGAATTTTTGATAATCTAACTGCAATGAACAAAAGGCTTTTGTGGCTAGCGCAAACGAAGGGAAAAGAAATGAAGTACTGCTTCGTGTGGCAAAAGAATGGTCATGTTTTTGCACGAAAGAATAGCGGTGACAGTGTCATTCGAATTTGCCAAGAAAGTGACCTCGCGAACATGGTTTAATGTTAACGCTTCCGGCTTTGCTTGATAAACTTTATTTTTTCCCATGGCGGTTTCATGTTCTAAGTCTTATCTCGATCTCGTTTCTTTTCGCGATTTTGCTTCTGAGGAGAGTAATCATTCGAAGTTCTTTTCCTTTTATCATTTAAACGCGCAGAGTTTACGGAACAAAGAGGACCAATTAAACACATTCTTAATGTCCTTAGGCTTTGAGTTCGATATTTTGGCCTTTACGGAAACTTGGTACAAAACCACTGAAGATGCAATCGAAATCAATGGTTACAAACCTGAATGCTTGAGCAGGTGTAGTAAAAAAGGGGGTGGGGTTGCTTTATACATAAAAAACGCTATTCATTATGAAGTAATGGCTGAACACTGTGCTATGTTGTCCAACTACGAACTTCTTTTTGTCAGATGTAGAACTTTCATAATTGGGGTTGTTTATAGGCCTCCCGCTGGGTCTCTGGTTGAATTTTTCCGTCGGTTTGAAACATTGCTTGACTCTCTATCGTCACTGAAAATGCCTGTTGTAATTTTGGGTGACTTTAACATTGATTTGTTGCAACCTGCTAACACATCAGTGAATGATTTTGTCGACCTGTTATCAATGTATGGCTTTTCAAACAATATTGCTCTGCCTACTCGCATCTCTGCATCCAGTGAAACCTTGATTGATTTGTGTCTGACTAATCATGATGAAAGCGGGAGTGCTTGTAAGTGCAATCAGTGATCATTTACCTTTGTTCTGCTTCATACCTAAGCGCACCTTTCCACAGGTTACCATAGAAAACTCGACAAAAACTACGCGGATGATAACTAATCGCGCGATAGATAACTTCCGTCAAAATATTGCATCTGTAAACTGGAATGCAATTTTAGATAAAAATAAATCTGATTCAAACCTTTTATACAACAGTTTTCTCGAAAAAATTATTGAAATTTACGAACATTCTTTTCCTTTGGTAACTGTTAGAAAGTTTAAGAAAGCGAGGAAACCCTGGGTTACCTACGACTTAGTCAAGAGAATGAAAGCACGAGATAAGCTCTTCGGCAACTTCCTGAAATATAAGGACGCAGAAATTTTTAAGCAATATAAGAAGGTCAGGAACAGGCTTAATGCCGACATAAAAAAGTCACGTGTTGATTACTACGCTAACAAATTTACGAACATTCTTTATGATCCTAAGAAAACTTGGCGAACTCTAAAGGACCTATTACGGCACACAAAAAATAGCATTCCCCAGGAACTTACGTACGGCGATAGAGTGCTAAGTGGTAAATCCCTCGCGGAGGTATTCAATCAGCAGTTCTTGTGCTTTTGCTCCTTTGACTCAGAAGTTAGCAACAACTTTAAGGACTATATTAACACCAGTTTGCAAAATACTATGTATCTTCGTCCTGTTACACCTACAGAAATAGCACACATTATTAGCAATTTAAAGAACAGCTCTTCTTGTGGTTATGACGGTATTAAAATAGCACCAATTAAAGCAGTCGCGGATTTATTATGCAGTGTTCTTTGTGACATAACAAATATTGTGTTTTCTACAGGTACATTTCCGGATAACATGAAAATTGCTAGGATCGTCGTCTTGCATAAAGGTGGCGCAACTGATTGCATCAGTAATTACCGGCCGATATCAATACTTCCAGTTTTTTCAAAAATTATTGAAAAAGCCTTAAATTCTAGAATAACTGGACACATGCAAAAGCATAACCTTATATCCCCGAATCAGTATGGCTTTCAAAGGGGTAAATCCACTGAATCTGCGTTACTTGAAATACGTGATAAAATTGTTACCAATATAGAAAACCAACAATACACGATAGGCTTATTTTTAGACTTTAATAAAGCATTTGATTCAATTAAACATGACATACTTTTTTCTAAATTACCCTTTTATGGAATTAGAGGCATTGCTTTAGACTTACTGCGTAGCTATCTATCGCACCGCTCCCAATTTGTGGAACTCAACAGCATAAAATCAGATTTAGCAGACATTAGGTACGGCGTCCCGCAGGGTTCTATTATAGGTCCTACGATTTTCCTTCTTTATATCAATGATATCGTGGCAATACCAGGAACACCCGATATTGTATTATATGCCGACGATACAAACGTTTTTTTCTCCTCTGATAACATCTCTGCTCTAATTCCTCTTATTAACAACTGGTTAAATTCCCTTTCAGTGTGGCTATCGGCTAATCAGTTGAGCCTAAATGTTAAAAAAACAAAGTATTGTTTTTACTCCTATTAACAAACCAGTTAAGTTCGCATCTTCTTTAATTTTTCAATCGCAACCACTTGAAAGGGTTTCCCAGTACAAGTTCTTGGGTGTACTCTTCCATGAAAATCTACGGTGGACGCATCACGTAAGTTATATTAAACGTAGCATAGCACAATTAATTGGTATGCTCAATAAGCATCGCACGCTGTTACCTTTAAAACTTAAACGTCAGTTATACTTTTCTACTATCCATTCTAGACTCCACTATTGTCTACTTATCTGGGGTGTCACTTCTAAGGCTAACTTGGAAACTCTATTCCGAATGCAGAAGAAGTGTGTTCGTATTATTAATAACCTATCGATGTACGAACATACCTCTGAGTACTTTCACCAGGACAGTATTTTGAGTGTCGCTAGTTTGTATAAACAAAAGTTATCCGAAAAAGCTTTTTTAGAATTCATAAGTAATCGCGAGAACTTTTTTTCTATATATACTAATACCACAACTAACTACACCTTAAGAGCTAGGAATTTTATTAAGGTAAAAACTAGAACAAACTACGGCAATCAGCTTTTACAGTGGCAGATTCCTAATTTACTTAATGATGAGCATGCTTTATTTGATATCATGCAAGATTCCTCAACCATGTCAATATTCAGAAAGAAATCAAAACTGTATTTTTCCAACAAATGACACCTGTTTTTTTGTAATTTATTTCCTGTTTTTTCGACTGATATGCAATTTCATGCGTTGCAAGACTTTTTGTTCCCATGTGGCCTTTTGGCCTTCCTGTATCTTTCTGTACGCACTTTATTTCTTCATTTTCATTATTTATACTGATTGTGTTGCAATGATTTCTTGTATGTATAATTGTAACATTCGTATATATAAGTATGTATATGTGTGTATTATGTGTATATATGTATATATTTTTTTTTGCACTGTTGTCTGCTGTGCTCGTGGCGCCAGGGGCCTAGTCAGGCGTGTATAGTCTCGCCTTTTGCTCCGGCGCCATGACAATCTTGTATTGTCAAAATTCTAATAAACTTCAAACTTCAATGCGCACGTGCCACTCCGACTCCGGCGCTAAGTATTGCTCCACGCGAGCCACGTGTTCCCATGTTCACGGTTTATTTCTAAACAATGAGCAACGCAACCGGTGGAAATGCTTCGTCCTGCCGCTGCTGTTAAACGAGCTGCCCGAGCGGATGCTCAGGGCCGCCACGCAGAGCACCTTCTCTTTCATAATGAAATCTTTTTTGCCATAATATATCGCTAATCCAAAACACCTAATCTGCTGCGCACGAAATTCGCATTCATGATTATCGTAATCGTTGTTGAATTTTCTTTATTTTTATTACCACCCCCCCCCCCCCCCCCCCGCCCCAGACACAGAATGGCAATGAGCCTGCCACGGCGATCCCACTGTTGACCTCGAGCATTGTAAAGCCATAGTCAGGACTCTACTGCGGTGGGTTGCGCTTTAGTTTTGTAATGGCGTACACAATTTGTGAAATATAGGAATGCCCCGTACTTCATGAGCTTTCTTTTCTTTGTTTATGATGTTCCTCTAAAACCATGGCATCCTTTCCAAATCAAACGCCACATATTTTCAAACAAATTGTAGAAGCAGTAGCGCAGTCGAGCTCGCCATCGTACACTGTGCGGAATAATCGCATGCAGCCTCGATATCTTTCTAGAGCGCACCATACCGGAACCCGCGCCGTTAGACTAGATCCACTAGTTAACAGCTTCGCACTAACGTCACCGCAGAACTGCCCTTTCAAAGCACTGTTGCACTTTTTCACCCAACCAAAGCAAACACGTTATACTATGGCTCGCAAAAAAATGTTTGCATAGTACACCGTTTCCCGTCTTCGCGAGCTCCGGGAATCGTTTCTCGTTTTTTTTCTTGCGTACACTCCGTTTGCGATACGCGCGGACTTGAAATATTGACCCGTTTTCGACGTCAATAGAGCGCCGAAGCCGTAACCCAAGGAGAAGAGCTGAAGCTATGCCGAGTTCACAGAGTTTCATACTATGCGTTCGCGTTCGATTTCGGTGCGCTAAAGGAATTGGTTTTTCCGAGCACTTTTTTTTTCTTGTCTAGTAGCAGAACAGTTCAAAGGAACCGGTTCGGGGGGCATCACGCTGCTTTCGTTTCGGGCGCCCGGTATAGTGTTACATGAATATGAAGAATGACGCTGTCGAACGCGCTGAGCGGTAAAGAAGGCAAAAAAAGAATTAAAGGAAAGACGAAATAATAGCGAGAGCAATGTCCTCGAATCGAATAAAATTGGAAAAGAAAAGGAATTTAATAGTATTCAAGGTCAGCGCTGGCTGAAAATTTCCACGTATAGAAATGACGCGCTGCGTTACGAGCGTTCGCTTCCTCCTGGAAATGACTCTAAGGTTGGCTTCGTCAAGACAGTTCTATGACACACATTATTTTACGGGGCTCATCTAGTCTGTTTTATTGTTAGTGAAACATATTAATGTCTTCTTAAAATCTATAAATCTGTTAAGGTTGCATTTCATGGCACTGCCTGCTCACACAAGGTATACGACAAGATATCTTTCTGGAGCCTGGTCTTGTTGCAGCTACAGCTGGTGACGGGTCGTTTGAGTGCTTATTCTCATCGTGCTAAAAATAACCACAGAAGACTGAAAAACAAACACCACCAGCCTCACCCTGACTACTCCGAACCGACTACTGCGAACGACTACTTCGAATAATTACGAAATACCAAGTGACAAAAAGCAAAACTCAAGTCACGCATCTCAAAGCTACAACCAAAAATAAAGGTCAAACATTTTCCGTAGCGCACAAAAAGCTATTCAATCTAAGCCCCAAAAAGTGGTCAAATAATCAGCCAAGCAGTGACGGGACCTCACCTCTTCACGCAGAGCAATGGGAATAGTAAAGGCTTTTTCTGAAGACAACTTCGTACTGTACATTAGTATGCCAAAAGAACGATATATGGGGCGTTGGTGAGTGCATGCTATTGTAATAGTGCGAAATGGGACTGCTCATACAAAACTCCAGTATTGCCAGAATTTTACGAGCTCTGCTGACATACCCTATGCTGATTTGAAAAGTAGCATGAAAGTACCCAAACATTAGAGGATCCGTAAATTTTTACTCTAACAGGGCCGACAAAGGACCATTTCGCCGCACATAAGCCAGTCCTGGCAGCCCTAAATCTTCATAGTCATATGCAACCGCACCGTGTTCGTTCAACACCTTTCCTTCTTTCTACATCTTTAATTCTTCTTTTTTTCTCTCTCGTGTAGAATAGCAAACCTGACGGTGGCTCGGTTCCTCTGTCCACCCGGCTTCTCCCTTCGATTTTTCTCGTTCCCTGTTGACTGCTGGGGACGGTGTTTCAGTAGAGCGCCTGCGAGTGCAGTGGACGATTGTCTAAACGCCGCAGTGCGTTTGACATCGTCTTTGTATATCGAATCGAGGACAGTGGCCACTAAGTGGGCAGTGCTTCCTTCGCAGCCGCAGGCATCGATTACAGGCCTATCAACCATTCCACGAATGGCCGCGAAGTCAGGGAAGGCGCTATTGTAACGTGTTTGTGCGACCACCTTCGACTGGAGGTGGTGCTGTCGGCGAGCGTTCAAACAATCATGGCCTCTTCCTCATTTCTCTCGTCTTCCTGTTCCCTCTCTCATAATGGCCAGCCTTGGAACTTAAAGAGAAAGAGAGAGAAAGATAAAGGAATGACAGGGAGGTTAACCAGAGATTATCTCCGGTTGGCTACCATGCACGGGGGGAGGTGCAAAGGGATGCGATAAGCGAGAGAGAGAAAAGGTTAAAAAATGAGAAAGATATCATGAGAAAATAACCTGTGAACTTAGAGTTCACAGACTTGCCCTTAGCCCCTCCGTGCTTTGAATGGGCTTAGTTTAGCCCATGCGTTTCTAGTTAAAAAAACGGCCAAGTGGGCGCTCGAGCTCATCGACGCCACTAATACTTTTCTAGCAATGTCATGGACGAGCCTGGTTTCACCTCAGTGCTTTGTAGTGCTCTTGGTACACCTCAACACGCAATGCGTGGGATATTGCAAGCAGAAGTGAATTTATTCTTTTTCGAAAGAGTAAAAGAAGTCGTGAACTGAGGTTCGTGACAATTTATTTTTTTATTTTTTTATTTATTTATTTATTTATTTATTTATTTATTTATTTATTGTACCCTCAGGGCCGAAGCATTCCAGAGGGGAGTGGCAAAAAAACATTGCTGGGAATAGATACACTTATACATGGAGTTATATAACGTACCAATACAAATACAATGCTCTAATTAACAAACCAAATCAGTACAAATCACCAAATTTCAAAACAATGTAAAATGACTAGATGATACAGGTAAGCACAAGCAAGCAAGAAACAGCGAAAAACAACATGCGGTAAAGAACTAATTAGTTACTGTTAGTTAAAGCATTCTTGTAACTTTGATGATCTGTAATTTCTGCAATAGTGGTAGGAAGATGGTTCCACTCCTCACAAGTCCTGGGGAAAAATGAATACTGAAGAGTAGAAGTCCTACAAAAAGGAACGGCTGCTTTATGTCGGTGGCCAATGAGTGATGATACATACTTGGGAGGAAAGATGAAATCATCATGTAGTGAACGATGGTGAAATATGCGGAGAAAAAGACACAAGTGGTGAACCTTATGGCGAGGTGCTAGTGATCGTAGTTCAAGGCTCGATTTTATATTAGTCACACTTGCAGGTCGAGCATAATTACATATAATAAAACGTGCAGAGTTATTTTGAACCAATTCGAGTGAGTAGATTAGATTGTCATGGAAAGGATCCCAAACAGAAGCGGCGTATTCAACCTTCGAACGAACTAGTGTTTTATAAAGTAAAAGTTTAAGAGCCTGAGGAGCGCGTGAACAACTCTGGCGAAGATATGCAAGTGTTTTGTTGGTGCTCGCGATTATGGATCCAATGTGATCATTCCAGGTTAGTTTTGAGGATATAGTGACGCCAAAATACTACTTCCAAAGGAAAGTTATCTAGATAATATGAAACATTTGCATTAGTATATCTAGTTACACGCATGACTTCGCATTTTTTAGTGTTTAAGTATTTAAACATTTTAAACATTATTTCTAGTGTTTAGTATTAAGTTTTAGTATCGTTAGCACTAGTTATTTCTCGAAATATTACACAGTCATCTGCAAACAAGTTGATATGTGAAGCGACGCAGGAAGGTAAGTCGTTAATGTAGATTAGAAAGAGGAGAGCCCCTAGCACCGATCCTTGTGGCACCCCTGAGGAAACAGGACTCGAATGAGAGTCAGTGTTGTTAACAGAGACAAACTGGGAAAGATTTAGTAAAAAACATTCAAGCCATGCAAGCAGTTTGGAATCCAAATTTAGTAACTGCAAATTATATAAAAGGAGATTATGGCATACTTTATCGAAAGATTTTGAAAAATCTAAAAATATACAGTCAGCTAAAGAAGAACGATCGCGGATAGCATGGAGACTGTGAGCGAAACCTGCGAGTTGAGTATTACACGAGAATGTCTTGCGGAAATAAGGTTGTGAAAGTGAAAAAGATGATTTCGATTCAAGAAAAGAAACACTATTTGAAAATAGAATATGCTCGAAAATTTTACATGGAATGCTAGTTAGAGAAATGGGGCGATAATTCAGAGGCGAGTGTTTATTACCCGACCTGTGAAGCGGAACCACCCTCGCGATCTTCCAGTCAGTGGGGAGGAAACTGTTCTCTAGAGACTGTTCAAAAATTTTTGTTAATATAATTGATGAGTAACAGACTGTATTTATAAGAAACCTAGGATTAATGGAACCGTACCCAGGTGAGGAGGATGCATTTAAATTTTTTATAGCTTTGACCACGCCATTGTAGTCAATTATAATGGGAGACATTGCTATAAATCCCAAGGGTTTAACATGAGGAAGCATTGTTTGAGTAGTTGTAGAGAATTTGCGGACAAAGGCTTTATTTAACACACGGGCACACTGCGCATCAGGTATAGTATTCCCTGCAGAATCAACAACACTGATTGCGCTATCCCTTTTAGGATGAAACACGCGCCAGAACTTTTTTGGGATCGGATGTGAGCATTGAAGGTAACGTGTCATTTAGAGAAATATCTTTAGCATTTTTTATGGCTGCAATGTACACGGCGCAAGCTTGTGCGTAGGCTGCCCAGCAGCCGTCATCTGGGGACTGTATTGCTGAGCGGTATGTGCGTCTTTTCTTATTCGACAAACGTTTTATGTGGCGGTTCTAACATGGTGCATCAGCATTTCCAATTATCGTACGAGTAGTTACGCATTTATTTGTTAATTCTTGAACCTTCAATAAAAATAAATCCCAGTTTGATTGTACCGTTCGCTCTTCAAAACCATCGAGAAAACCATCAAGAAAAGTGCAAAGTTCCTGGTTGATTAGTTCGAAATTCGCATTTTTATAATCTTTTACAACTTTCTTTCTGTTTATGAATTTTGGACGTGAAAGGTTAATGCGAAATGATAGAATGGAGTGGTCACTTATACCGGGCAGGTGAGTGACGTTAGAAACGTATTCAGGGTGTGTTGCTAGTACGAGATCAAGAATGTTTGCTGTTGATTCAGCGATTCTAGTTGGTTTTGGCAATTGTTTGGAAATTGTTTGGCAATTGTTTTCGTAATTCGCGGGCAAGGAAAGGGTTAAATGTTGTAAACATTCTATGGACACAACACCAGAAAGGTACACGGAGAATAGCAAGCTTTTTTTTCATAATAGGTTCAGCTTAGCGCACGCATTTCTTTTGACACCTGCGTACTTTATTAGTGATGATTTACACCAATAGAGGCCTCACACAAGCAGCCCCACGCTTGTAATGGCACAAACTGACAAGAAGCAACACACGGTTTCATATATCGCAGTGACATTCCCGTTGCTGATTTGAAATGTTTCAGAAACTTGTCCGGATAAACTCGCTCGAAATCCGGCACACTTCCCGTGTCCTTTCACAATGAAAAGGCACCCGAGGGTACCGTCGGAGGTCGATGAATGAAACGTTTTAGCGAGTAGAAGTAATTTTTTTTTCGCTCAACTTCATCACCCATTTGTAGAATCGTAAAATGAGCCTCTATTCGTAAACTTTACGAACAATCCGGTAGAATTGGCAAGTGCGCCTTCTGCCAGTGTAAGATAGCCAACCAGATGCTTTTTCGTGTTAGCACCAATCTCTTTTCGGTTTGTGCTTCCTGTTCTCCCTGTTTTCCCTGTTTTCTCTTTTCTCGCTTCATATGAGAGCGAAGGTAAGGGAAGGTCTTTCAACGTCAGTTGATCAGATATAATGCAGGCTGGGAGCCCCCATCTTGTCTTTAGTGTGCGCAGAAGCAATTTTCGAAGAATGGACACAAGCAGTCGAATGGGGGTATCAGGTTGAAAGTTTAGAGATAGGCAGTTAAGCATGGCGAACTCAGATAAAATATATATATATATATATATATATATATATATATATATATATATATATATATATATATATATATATATATATGATAGAATGGAAAAAAGGAGACATACATATATATATATATATATATATATATATATATATATATATATATATATATATATATATATATATATATATGTATGTCTCCTTTTTTTTTCTTTTCAAGCATTACCGGTAAGCTGCCGATCATGACTTAGTAATGCCTGCCGTATGCACTCCAGCCGACTTTAATTCTGTAAGTTTCCGTCTCAGGAGAAGGAAGTATGTAAACGTACTAGGGCCGAGTCATGCGTACAATAGTGGCATTGAATACAATAATCGTATTCTACAGATACAAATGCTAGGGCAAGAAACGTAGCTTGAGAAGAAGTAAAGGAACGCGGGACGAGCGATAGAAGGAAAAATGTTATGCGTAACACAATAGAGACTGGAAGACAGTGATGTGGATTTTTTTTTACAATGCTGCAAATACTAAAGAGTCCAAGCAGAAGATACTCCGCGATGAATTCAAAATTCAAATACGAGATACAAAATGTATTACGCGACAATACAAAGAAAACACCTGTAGATTAAGAGAAATAGAGAGTAGCCCATATTCCGTTGACCTAAAAAGAACAAATAGAGTTTTGTGGGTCGTGTGATGTGTTGCCCAGATAACCGATGCTCTACTACCTTTACAGAATGTGTGCCAAGGGAAGGGAATCACAGTCGAGGATGGCAGATAACTAGGTGGCATGATGAAATTAGGAAATTTGCAAGCATAAGATGGGATAAGGTGGCACAAGGCAGGTACAATTGGTTATTTGGGGACAGAGAATTGGTGGCGTTCATCCTGCAGTGGGCACAAATCAGCTGATAATGATAGTAACGTAAGCTAGTAAAAATATTAGGCTAAGATTTATTTAATACAAATACAGGAACCTTTGTGAGAGCAGGTAGGGGCGCGTTCACGTTATTTACGTGTCACGTTGAACGCTAGCAGCAGAGGATGTCACGTATACGTATACGTTAGTAAACGTATACGTATAGAAAGACACTTACATGCAGGAGAGAACGCGTATCGGCGCGGTACTATGCAGATAGTGGGTACCCGAGTAGAACCAATGTACATAATGTCATCGCAATATCCACGACACGTCAACTTCCTCATCTGTACATATCACCCTTGCCACGAGTGGCTTGGGTTTTTCTCGTCTCGCAACGGTGCCTTCGAGAATTGATTGATGCAATATTTGATGCGAAAGCATCAAATGACCCATTGAACGAAAAAGCCGGCGTCTGTAGTCTGCACCAGCGAAACAGGACCTAAATTCCCATTGACGGCGACGCCACGTAATGAGCGCGCCTCGACGGAGCCGAGCGGCCGAAGGCGAACGCCTACTGCTGCAACAGCACACAAAGTGTTGCGTGAAGGGAGAGGGCATCGCCGGAACGCCACGTCACACTCACTCTCGCACGCCTGCTGGCGGTGGTGGCCGCGGCTGCTTCCTTCGTCTCTCGTCGCGAATGACGTCGATGGCATGCGGCGTAGGCGCCGCAGGCTGCCGCTGCTTACTGGCCCGGGCAGTACGTACCGCTATGGTACATTACTCGAAGCGCAAAACTCGAAGGACCGCTCAGCGGCGTTCACTTGGACATTAACGCTTTGACATTCGTAGCTCATAAGAAATGCTTGAACGTGCTTAGGTGTCCTCGGATATATATTCAATGAGTTGGCTACATGGTCTCATATATGATAAATGGAAAAGGGAAGAAAGTCTGTCGGGAGTGCAAGGTGCGATGCGAGCAGCAGGACATATAGCTGGTGTAATAGCCCGAATTTTTTTTCCAAAAGCCAGGCATGACTCTGGGGCTGCCCGATGTTCCCCTCGCGGATCGCGGACTCTTCTTGGTGGAGATACTTTATCCGCACCGCTTCGTGTGGCATACAGTCCTACATCAGGTGTTTAGTACTCTGTCGTGCGGGTTTTTTTCAAGTTTCCCGTTTTTCGAATACCTCTCACCGTCCCTTCCTGAAGCTTCACTCGGGTTGCCGCAAGAACCCTCCCCTTCGCTGCCCTCTCCGGTCACTACCAACTCGGCGCCGCTGACGCCTCCGACTCTGCGCGGCCTTCCGTCTGGAGCATCGTAGCCGGCAGCGTGTATAACCCCAAAATGTTCCCTGATTTATACGCGGGGTTGACGTCGAGGACTGCCCCGAGCACCTTCACTCGCACCTTCAGTCGATGGGACGATTCTCGAAAACAGCTGAACGTCTCTTTCTACCACTGCGAAGTATATGTCTAAAGCTTCGTTCTTGAACGACAAGGCTGACCTCCGTAACCGGGCTGTACAAACCATGTGACGCAACACTTCCGTTTGGAAAATTCGTTTACAACAGTCCTGCACAACGTACTACTGGCATTGCTGCGCTCTCTCTTGTTTACGGCCACTCAGAAAATATCCTCCTTGATTCACCGGTCTTAAAGTCTACGTCTCACGTAGCACCGCCGCTTCGCCTGCGTTAACATCGACTGCTCCCAATTTCGTAGTCATCCGATGCGGCCAGGTGGGTCGCTTCTTGCAGACAGGGAAATTATTGTGACCACAATGTTCGCGTTCTCTATTCTCATCTGGACATAGTGCCGATGGAGATTTTCGAGAATAAAGCGATTCCTCACAGTAGCAGTGACTCCCGATTTTCTAGGAGAGTTGTTAAGCCCATAAATCCATAAATAACTGAAAATGTAAACAAGGAGCATTGAAATGCGCCTCAAAATCATCGCACGTCTTTAGCAGTTCGCTCACTGATGGCGCTGTGTATCACGCATGCTTTCTGAGAATTTCCATACGTATAGTCACTCTTTTTTTGTGTCACAAAGCAAACTAGCAAGAACGTGTTTATCATAAGGCTAATAATATTGCCGAGCACGAGTACGCTCTGTAAGGATCCTAATTATATGCATGGTCTCGTGTCGCAAGCGGCAAAGAAAAAAGAAAAGCTGTGGTGCGATATCATGCAAGCGACAGTAAGTTCTTGGCTCTTCCTTAATGAGCTCCACCAAAGATATGCCATGGAGTAGGAGAAGCTCGACGGTCCTTAATAATCCTCGGTCAGAACCTCCTAATCATATATAGAAACGTGCAGAAACAGCACCGACGAATTGCGTACGAAAACAAATAAAAAGCATATAGAATCCCGAAGCTAAATTCGCACGACCTAGTCATCCATCCGAGCAGATCGGAGGCCCGTTTCGTTTTGTTCGTTATCCCAGCTCTCGACCCGCGGTACTCTGAGCCTTACAAGCTCCCTTCTTGTAATGCGCACATCGTTTGCTGCAAGAACGTGCGCAAGTGGAATTGTGGCGCGCGCGCGCGCGCGAGCATGCATATTAAATGACGTACCACTTGAGACTTAAACTACGAAGGGACGGTTTCTCCGAGCCGTTCGCGCTCTATCGATTTACCACGCTCCGTCGTGGCACTCGGGTCGGTCTTGCTTCTGTAATCCCGTTGCCTGCAGCACCATCGCCGCTTCATTGCCCGTCCCTGTGCGACCGCGTCGAATGGCTCGGCGCATCTGGTTCTCTGGTCATTACGCGTTTGGGTACAGAGGACTCGTTAAGGCCGATGCTTGAGGATCCGCGGGCATCATCGGGCGTTCGCTGCTAACGACCGCGCTTGCTGTCAGCAACACGGTCGGCCGGGATGAGGCCGTTTTTAGCCAAAAGAAGTCAGGGTAGCGTAGCCGGATGAGAAAAAAAATAAAAGGAACAAGAAAGGAGGCGTAGCGACACCCGTCTCATCACACATAACGAAGGCGAGGCCTGGGTCACGTAGCCGGAATCTGATCCTTACCAGGTGTTCCGCGGAAGACCTCAATTGGTTAATACAGAGAGCAGAGCAGAGCGGAGATTCAGCTAAATTGTTTAAATTACAACAGTTCTGGGGTTTTTTACGTGCCCGAACCACGATTTCATTGTGAGGCATGCCGTAGAGGAGGCGATTCCGCATCAATATTTAATACCTGTTTTATTTCCTATTTTTTTAATTGCCCACCCAATGTACGGTACGTGAGCGTATTTCCACTCAGCCCCCCGTCTGAACGCGGCTGGCGCGGCAGGGACCGTACCCACGACTTTGTGCTCAACAACGCAATGTCATAGCCATTGAGCTACTGCTACGGGGCAATAGAATTACTTAATACGCTGCCTCCCGCTCCGCGCCCACACACTGAAAAAGGAAAGTAAAGCTTACATGTCTCTTAATTTGGTGGTGAAGTATTAAAAAAAAAGGCAGAATAGAAATTGAACAAGAACAAAGCACTCATAATACAGAAGAATAATTCAATACTATATATGTTCAAAACAAAAATATCAGGCATTAGAATGTCTTCGTTGTCATGATCACTCCTGATGGTAAATACAAATCGCAACGAAATATTAAATTGTGTATGCAAGAGTTTTCAACTCTATAAACGAGTGATATAGCTGAAGTCTGCTTTTCGGGAAATAAAAACCAACAGAGCGATTTAAAACGCGACATTCAATATACCCATGAATTACTTTTGCAACAGCAAAAGGTACCGAGCTATACGTCGTGTCCGATTCAATGTTCCCGTGTTGTACATGTTAAGAACATGAATCCAGGTGCAATAGCGGGAATGACCCATGTACCTATCGATGAGCGCATTAACGAGTATGAGTGAATTGACGAATTTTCAGTTTTTCTCCTCACGCAAGCCACGGATTTTCGAACGCGACAGCATTTCTCCCCGCACGCTCACTCTTTTCTCTGGATCTGTCCGGTTACCTGGAGTTGAAACTGCGCGAACGTTTGGATAAGAACAAGAAAAGTTTTGCCAAGTGGGTTCGAACTGAGAAAATCGCGGCTGTTACAACACGTTCGGCGCGCTGCTAACTCAATGAACACGCATTGCGCGGCCTGAGAAGGGCTCTTATCTTCCTTTTCTAGTCTAGCCTTTCATTGACGGGTGTTGCCTAGAGGCAACACACCAAAAGAAAAAATGATTTTTTTTTCTTGCCGAGTTTTAGCATTGAGCGCAATGTTTCTGGCTAAATGTCTTCGGCCAACGCTGAATGAAAGGCAGCAAGCGTCCTTGGTTAGTTTAGAGCAGAAACACTGGACGAGGATGAAGAAGCTCGGCACGCGATTCGCTCTCTTGTGAAAGCAAGGTCAGAGGAGACAGGCTGATCCAACGTATCCGGCTGCGGTGATGTCGCGCATGTGAGGTTAAGCAAATGAAATGTACATCTCTGGTTCACATATGATGACATCCGCCTATGCAAATTGAAAGCGAATCCTTAGGTGGCTTTGGGCGAAGCCCACTTCCAGTTTCCTACCTGCGGTTTTTCGCCTGTTGCTGGAAAAAATTCCGCAACATCCTTTCTTTTTCTTTTTGTTGATTAGGCCTATTATTGATGTGTTTACAAATAAAGAAGAGATAAATGACACATCCACCGAATCGTAGCAATTCCTCCAAAGGAAACCCATACGGGTTGCTCAAAAGAGAAGCCTCGCAGTTGAAGAAAATTCGTCATGGTCGAGGACTGGACATTTGGACATTTCTTTGTGGCTATTTATGTGCCTCGTCATTAATGGCCTAGTTTATAAATTATCTTTAACGGGTCACTTAAAACTTAAATTCACAAATATCAAATTTCTTCTTTCGTATTCTGAATTACCTGATGTCACTTAGACGTGGTGGAGGTGACCACGTGTTAGCAAGACACGAAGATGGAGTGATAATAGAAAGAAAGATAAAATCCAAAGAAATACAGCAAGGTTAACCAGATGATATTTTTGGTTGTCTACGACGTACGGAATGACAAGGAAAGAGATGTGAACTATTTATGAAAGAAAGGAAAAAGAAAACAAGCGAAAGAGAGAATGAATAATGTAGAGCTGTCTGTGTGGGCTTCGTCACACAGTCTTGGAAAGATGTATATTACACATTAGCAGACACCGTCTCCTACTCACAGGCAGTGAATCATCTTCGGAGCATTAGACTCACCTCAAACATCCTTTTTTTTTTTTCGAATTGTGCTACGCACTGGATGCGAACGCGCCATTCTATAGCCGCAGCCGCCGTTTGGATCCAATCCAATTCATCAGATGTGCCACGCGAAGCCGGTGTCGTAGCGATCTCGCGATCGCTCGAAAGTTTGAACAGAACCTCTCGTCGAGTTCTGCTCATAGCAGGCGACGCGTGCTCGGATTCAGAAATGATTGACAGCAGTGCGTCGTCATTTTGACGTCACCAAAAAAACGTGGCTCCGCCCCGAGTCTAATGACGTGGCGCGCCACCTAGGCCAATCACGTGAGGCGAAGCTGAACGCGCTCTCCGGACAATGATCTCCGATAGCGCCCCACATGTCAGCGAATCATGACGGAGGTCATATTATTAGCAAAGGCAGCCGGCCAATAGCAAGCAGCTCGTAGCTTTGCGAATTGGACCCGTCCTGCATCGCACCTGTTTCTCAACGTACTCGCGCAACGTGTGCAGCGACGTGTATTGGAGCGACTATGACGTCACGCTACTAAGATCTATGTCGTGGGTTTGATCGCGACTGGGTCGGCCCCTATGTTGGCGAAGGTGAAGTGAAAGGAAGCTCTCCTGTACTTAGATTTAGATGCAGCTTAAAGAATATCCGGGGGTCGAAATTACTCGGGAGTCTACCACTACTACGCGCCTCATAATCATGTAGTGGTTGAGCGACTGAAACCGCAGAATTCAATCTAAATTTATTACGTTGGTCCTGCAGCTAGCGTATTTCAAAACTGCGAACGAACGGCCGTTGGGGCCGTGCGCATGTTGAGTGTCCCTTCTTCGTTCGACGTCCTGTCTTTATGCGCGCAAAAGTCTGATAAGAGCCATGTACAACCAACTCGCCCAAAACGCGACGCTTTTGAACGTTCGGGAAAAGCCCACGTGGAACGCCTGTGCCACTTCGCGGCGAAAACTACGAACTGCTTTTTCCTTACCGTGCGATATCCACAGGTTGTCCAGGAAGCGGCTCTCGATCCTGGCTGGCATCAAATTTGGAAGCCATCAAGAATTAACTTCCCTCAAGGGCGAGGATGCTGTCATACATAGGTGCCACAGGCTAGACTCAAGGAAAGTTTACGTATTTCTTTTCGTTAATTTGAAGCTTTCTTTGCATCTTCTTCCAATTTCCGGACAATTTCCGGACAATTTCCGGTCTTGCCGGACAAAAAACTTGCGCCAGCTGGCGTGTGCAGTGCGGTACGCGCTCAATCTTAGAGAAAGCGTTCATTTGAACAAAGCAGTTATAGAGAAATGAAAAAGGAGCTGTACACAGAAGCAACAGATTGGGGGGAAAAAAAGAGTGAGAGGAACAAAACTGAACCCGGCTGCAAGTATCGCAACACTCGGAAAAAGCTCCGCTTAACACCGATTCCCACATAAGCATGGGATCGCAGAATCTTCTTTCTCTCTTTTTTTAACGTGTTTAGTGTAATTTCCCGCCGGTACGCTGTAGCGTGTACTTTAAAATAAATTGTCTTTACAGCTGGCACCTACATGCTTCGTCACTACTGATCTGTGTTTTACATAACCGTTTCTCGCCACAAAGCTTTCCCGCCACAGGAATGACGCTAATGACAATTTGTCTAGGGATGACAAGCCTGTCTATGAGCATGGCAGGGAGGGATACTTATGCTGTAACATGTACACTCTAACAGCGCTGTTGAACTAAAAGGTGTTGGTAATATATCGGGAATCAGAACCGTTGAGAACTTCCTATTTCACTTTTGCCGCTTTTCTTTCATGTTTAGTTTATCCCATCGCACGCCGTATAATGTAATCGTTGCATAGCCCTTTGTATATACTAGAATATCGTACCCCCGGTGATGAAATAAAGTCATAATGCATAGTTCGGTGCACCTGCTCCGTGCCGGGCTGGTGCTAACATTATCAAATGTTTCCGTGTTAGCTAAGTAATGCGCGACGACTACACTCCCACCCCCAAACCCCACTCCAACAAAAGATGCACTCGCTTACCAGATTCGAAACATCTTACATAAATTCCATACCCATTCGGCGAACTGCGTCACGGTGGAGTCGTGAGGTTACAGGATGCGAAGGGCAGCCTTGTCATATTTGCAATTTCACATAAGCGAATCAGTTTGATAAAAAAGTTTGCCATATCAATATTCGTCTGCTCTAATTATAATACCAGGGGCATCCTTCTGCGCTTCCCCGATGTCTCCGTAGCGCCCTGTAATGGACTGCATTACTTCGCATCGCTCCAACCTTCCGTTACCAATTTCCCTAAGAATTCCGCATACGTCTCTTCGCATCCTTTCCTCTCACTCTTACCTCATCTCAGTCTCTTCTCTCACTTTCCTGTCCACCCTGCGAGAAAGCCCGCCAGATTCACAGTATCTGTCAGACTTTCTCTACCTCATAATTTCTCTCCCTCAGACTTTCTCTCGCCCATTCCTCTCTCACCTTTTACCTTGTTGGAGCTGCGAGAACGCCCTCCCAATTCACGCCTGCGTGCCCCCGCGAGAACGCCGATCATCGAGCTCCTCCGAGGAGGCCGTCCGGTTCTCGCGAATTCCCATCGTCCGCGTTTACCGTTAACACTTCCCGCGAGACCTTATCGCCCTCAAAAAAAAAAAAAAAAGAGAAACGAGGAATGACTGAACGAAGGCGTAAACAAAAAAAGAGAAAGAAGACGAAGACAGACTGGCAACCTCATACGGCGAGCACGAAGAAAAAAAGAGGAAGAGAAATGATCCGGTTTCCATGGCTATAGCGCCAGGCAACGTGGTTGCAACAGGGCTCTCCATATTTCCTGTCGACAAAAGAGGCTCCGTGAGCGTTACCCACCGAGTGCGGGAAGAAGGAGTGGGTGGATCCGCGGGAGTAGGAGGGAGGAAGGAGCGGAGTGTACATGTGTGTCCAACGCGGCCGAAGCAAACCGCGGCTAGAGAGAGAGGAGCCCACGGCGCGCCGCCTTGTTCATGCCGCAGAATTGATTGGATATGCCTGTTTGCACATGGCGTGTGTGTGTTCGTGTGCACGCGTGGACGACTGGCGCGGCCCCTTGGCTGCCGTGCCGCGAGCCGGGGTGTGGAGTGTGGGCCACGGGCCTATTGTCGCCGACCGGCAGCCGCGGGTGACCGGAATGTTTGCGGTCCGCGAAGGGATCGCCCGTAGCAGACGATTCTTGTCAGCGGGCAGAAGGCGCCGGGGAATCGGTTGCCGACGTATGCGCCGTCGCATCTGTGCATGCACGACGCCGTTTTCGGAGGAAACGTTTATGGGCTGACGGTGTCCTTCGCAGCCATTAAAAACGTTTTTCATTTTTTTTTCTTTTTTTTTCTTTTTTATGTATATACGAAGTGTCTCCTTTGTAGCATCGTCGTCATTGTTTTGTTGACGGAACCGTACATGTTTTCTTTTTGTTTCTTTTCCGAGGATCTAGTACCATGTTGTCCGACATTTCTCTGTAGTTTAGGTTTTTCGTTATTGTTTCTTTTCCATGCTGGAAATCAACCGTTTTCATGGACAGCAAAGTGTTTGCAACGCTCCTGCAACGATTATTCTTGTTTTTTTTTTTTCTTCCTACAAAATATAATTGCGTGCTGGCCAATAAAATGCAAGAATTGGGAAATTCCCATGCTTGTACATGTAAATTAAAAATGAGTTCGGAAACACTTGAATGATAACAGTCGGCTGTGGTGCTTAAAGCAGTGACGTCATACTTGATTGCCAAGTGCTCGCACTTAAAAAAAACAGTAATGTGGGTCGCTATAAATTCCTTACCGCTTCCCTCTTTTTATCTATATTTCAGAGCAGGGAGAGAGCTAGCAAAGAGAGGAAAGGCAGGCAGGTGAACGAGACCAGCTTCCGGTTTGCTACCCTACGGTGGGGGAAGGGAAAGGGAGAACAGAGCGAGGAAAGCGGGATAGAGAGAACACTGTGTGTGTGCACAGCAAAGCACGTGGAAATCAGTCAAGTCCAAGCAAGTTCATTGCCGATACAATAGGCTATACCGTCATTCTGCTGTCTGAAGCTAGCCTGGGTGCTTCCCCATAGCTGGTGATGCACGTTGAAGTCACCCGCGAAGACCAAGGAGCCACTGGTCGAGAGCAGTGCGTTGCAGTACGTGGCAGCATATTGTTAAAGTAAAACCCAGCCTTTTTTACTTCAGTGCGAATAGAATGCTGTGGTTGAGCCACGATGCCTACTCAAGACTTGCAAGTACTGAATTGAGAGCATCCCCAGCACTTGCATTGCACTTCTCGCTGACGGAGTGTGCAGGTTATTCAAGAGCCTTCGAAAAGTATTCATGACAGACCGGAGCACCGGCGCACTCGGCAGCTGTGCGCAGCTGTATCACTTGACGTGGCTCCGGCTCCGGCTGGGGCATCGTTTTCAGTAGGAGCATCCACCGTTCCTAGTAGATGTCTTCACAGTCAGAACACGCTCGCTTTATATCACTGAGGAGGTACTGGTAGGTGGCTCTCAGCATATTGTGGAAGGCATGGGCACGCGAACACTGAGGCGACAGAGAAGCGGACGCAGTGTATTACCAGCCCCGCCGCGTAAAGTTGATTAGCAGTTTGCGCGGGGCGAGCAAGCGTTGATTTGGCTACGCTCCTCGTGCTTTTTTCTTTTTTTTTACGATATTCTTACGTAGCACGTGTTCTCGTTGCCATCAGGCTACACGAGGTAGCGCTAAAAATTCTCGCCGTGTCTTTCGGCGCCATGCCACCAAAGCGCAAGCTCTTCCTGTCAGAAATTGTGACCGACAGAAAAGGGAAAAAAATTTCAAATGAAAGAAGTAAGGTCGATCCCAGACATCGCGATAGTGAGAGATCACCTTTATTGTTCAAAAAGCTTATCGTTTGCCTCACCACACGTTGTGAGAATCAATTATACGCGATGCACTTTACAAGCAGCTAACTATCCAGCAGCGTTTGGGGTTCTGCAAACGGTTACCCGATGTTGAGGCGTTTGTGTGTGTGTGTATGCGCGCGTGTGTGTGCGCTTGTGTGCATGTGCGTGCGCGAAGACAGCACCAAGACGACGACTTTAGTACGACGTAAACGGCATGACAAGCAATTTTTCGCACTCCCGTGCCGATGCCCGGCCTGGTCGTGGTGTACGCGATGACTCTGTGGCCGCAAGAAGCACGCTCGAGCAAGCTACGGGAAACACATAAAGTGTGACGACGCTCTAGGGATGCTGGCTGTAGACGAAAGGTAACGCGCATTGGAGAAGCTGCGCGTGCGGGGCAGCCATCACTGCTCGCCACATCAGCAAACTATGTCAAGAGCGCCGCCCGTCCACGTCGGCTGATAGCCTTTCAAAAACATTGCGTAAGTGATCACATTGGTCCTGTGGGTCTTTGGTTCTCTGTACAAACATAGCTTGGCCACACTTAAGCACTTACACGTCATTAGCAGTGAAGCGCACTGATAATACGCAGGCTATGTTTTTTTTTTCTTCCTTTGATTCACTCAATTCGACTGTGTTAACTTCTTCGTTTTTTGTGTGTGCTTTTTTTTTGTTGTTATTGTTGTTGACACTGGCACCTGGATAAATAGGACGCAAGATGGCCGGCCGCAGAGGCATCCAAGTCACCGGCATTGCCGTGGCTTCCTTGGGAGCATTTATAAATGAAATGAGTGCCCACAGGACGTTTACATTTTTCGTCATACTTGTTTTTATTTCTTTTTAACGTTAAATGACACTCCAAGCCCTTTAAAGCCTAGTGAAGATACTACAAATGCCATCTAAGTGCCGTAAATAGATTAGTATATTACATGTTTCCACTAACCAGGGGCCGAGTTCCTTGATATTTTTTTTTTCTTCGTAAGTGCCACTGCTGGTAATAATATGTTCTGCGTGACGTTTGGCACGGCATTTGCTCTTACGAGCAGATTTAGTGCAAGAAGTTATTTGTCGCTGTAACCGTCTCGGGGGGCGAATTCGCAAAGCCGTTCGTTCGTAAAGGCTCCTTTCCACTGGCCAACTATCTTCGCTGATGGCATGCCCAGATTCGCGGTTGGTTAGCAGTGGCTCTAACAAAGGCTTCTACCGTGAGAACTTTCTGTTGTCTGTGAATACCATCCGAATTGTGGTATTGGAACGAACTCAGGAGGTTTATCTTCTATGACGTCACGAAACCAGAGGTGTGCTCAGTTCACACGCTCCAACGCAGCCAGGAGAAACACGAACAGCACTCTTGTCTATTCACAGTAAAGCTGGTAAAGGGAGTTCCGCAAGTGTTTTTGGTGAGGCGTCGAAGGCTGGAGTGCGACGGCATGGTCGACGTCGAGTGCGAATGCAACAGAACGTGTGTCGCGGTTCATGATTTTTCTTCGAAACGTAGTAATAAATGATTATATTACGAACGTTACCTTGCGTTATATCTCTGTCGAATGGACACCAACTTATATGCGTGGCTTTCTTATGCCAGTACTCTAACTTTTTTTTTTATCTCAAGTTGCCATTAAAGTTTTGCATCCATCCATCCATCTCACGTTGCGCCACGTCGGCTCCGCTTTGTAGCTGGCGGAACGATAATTATTATACGATAAATATTAGCGCAATAATAGTTAATAACGATCGATCACGACGTGACAACAGGAGAAGTGTTGAGCAATTTTTACTATATGCTACGGTGATTCGCGAGCTATTATTGAAAATAACGCGGAATTGGTGCCTACCCGAATAGGCGTCATGAAAGGACATCCTCTGATGCAGCTACTCAGACCATACTTTCCAGGCCGCATGTCTGTCTGACTCAGTGCTTCGATTATTCGAAGTCATGCTTTCTTGCTTTTTCTTTGTACATGGCCAGTTGAAAGGCGTGGTGTCTTTATATATACATATTATTTCTGACGTATTGACGGGACGACAAAGTTCTGTTTCTTTTTTTTTCGTGTTATCAGAAAGGTGGCCCTGTCGCAACGTCAAAAGGCCGCGCTGCTGGCAGAAAGTGATGTTTCACTGTGCCAAAATTGAAAATTGACCTCGTTTTGGTGACAGGACGTCGGGTCCAACTACAGAAACTTCGGTCGCGTCCGACAGCTGTGGATTCTATAACGCGATGCTGTTGTTTTAAAACTGGGTTGTCACCCTTTGCGAAATAAGACCGGAGCTGGAGTTAGCACTCACGTCGGTAAAGTGAGAGACTAAAAAAAACAAATCCATAAGACTGAGTGAAGATCAGCGGTTGAAAGATTACAGTTTAGTTACAGTTTGCTCTACGCTCGCGTCGCGCTATTATAGGAATGATAGGCCAGTCGTTAGTGCAGACAAGAAGATAGTACGCATGCTTTTTCTAACAAACACATTAAGGCAAGGTGGTGGCCAACGTACACCCTTTGAAATTAATGTACGGGCCACTCCTCGCCTCTGCCTTAAGTAGTTCGACTGTGCGCTGCTGTTGCCGTGGCATTCCTGACAGTCAATTTTTATTGAAGTTGATCCCGAGAGTTATTTGAGGATAGAAGAAGTAGTAACTCAGAGAGGCTAACCAGAAGGGAAAATCTCGTTTTCTACCCTACAATGGGGAATGGGAGAGCGGGAGGTAGATGGATAAGAAAGCAGAGAGAGAGAGAGAATGAGCAAGACAAATCGTCACACTCGGTCACAATCACCGCAGACTATCACAACACAGTAGCACTTCTAGCACTAGGAACACCAGTCCAGGCTATGCAGCCGCTTGTGCAGGTCTCCTGTCGTTAAAACACGTAGCAGCACCTTCATCACCATCAGCTGCGATTGCTTACGAGGTCTAAATTCTAAACCAGTTTGCTCTGATAAATTGTGGTTTTACACGCCAGAGCCACGATATGATTATGAGGTTCGCCGCAGCGGATGGCTCGAGACCAGTTTTTGCCACTTGGGGTTCTTTAACGCGCACCCAACGTGCGGTACAGGGGCGTTTTTAGATTACGCTCCCACCAAAATGCGGTCACCGCGACTGAGATTCGACTTGCATCCTGGGGAGCGGTATCAACACCAAAGTCAATGCGCCACCACGGCGGTAGAGTGTGCCCTGCTATTTGACCCAAGCGAGCTAGCGCAATCGCGAGCGATCACGTCTGCACTATAGGGATTCAAAAGTATCAGTAAACTGACCATCCGTATGGTTGATAAATTTCGAAACCATCGATATTGTAAAGAAGGGTCATCGATGATATTTCTACGGTGTACGGCGACAACCCTGTCGTGGTTGCCGTATGCATAGCACGCGGCTGGCTTGAGACATGGATGGAAACGTCGTCAAGATTATGCTGCAGTATTAGGGTGCGGTAGGTCACGCAATCTTACATCGCGGGTAGTGCACTATCAATAGTACTATCTATACTCCGCCCGACAGTACCATCGATACCGATAGTGCTATTGATCAGACGTTATCGATGGTACTGTGGATAGTTTTTGTAAATTGGTAGTTCCATATTGACTCAACTGTCCAGAGTGTAGCCAGTACTAGCAATAGTTTTATATCCCTATTTTGTTCACTGTATCAAGGATGCTCGCACAGAACATGTTGGCGTGTCGCTTCTCTACTAAAGAACTCCTTTTAACGCGTTGTAGTCAGCCTGGCGGTGGCATAGACCGTTCGCCGAGCTTTTGACAAACAGCGTACATTTCAAGCCATCTTGATTATGCTGTATCTCCACACAGTACTGCCCTGGATAGAGAATCATAAATTATTTGAAATTTCGTTCCATTTACATCGTGTTACTGATCTTTCCCGTCATCCGACAAAGCCTGAACCCATAAAATCGGAAGAAAAACCAAAGCTTTGTTAGCTTCATGGGTTCTTCGCCTTCGGACACAGTTCGTAAGTCGGCAAACATCCCGTTTACAGAGCGAGAGATGCGGATATACATCCAATAATAAGAAAGAAAGGGAACCATCGTGTAGGAGGCTTCAAGAATATTGAAAAGAAAAGAACATTTAGAGGAAATAAAGAAGTCCAGATGACAATCATCAGCTCCATGCTATGTGTTAAGCAGGATTATGTGTAACCATGCGCTATATGTTGAACTCGAAAAGAGGGCGGTGATCATCTACTCGTTACTATGTGTGAAGTGGAAGCACGGGAACGTATGTGTTGGACTTGCATTTTACTATTATGATATATGCAAAGTGGCATACGCTAACACAAGTCATCATGGTAACACAAAGATCCAGGGCGCAATATACGTATCAACAAAGGTCCACACAGTTAAATAAGGAAAAATGAGACATCCACCCAATAGCAGAAATTGCTACAAAGGAAACCCATATAGATTCCTCGAGAGAAAAGCTTCGCAGTTGAAGCGGAATTTTTCCGCCTTTCCGGGGCAGCCGCTCTACCATCTGAGCTAACAAAGCGGCTAGCAAATGGCAACGCGAAGTCGAATTTGTGAACAACTAGAAGCAAAGGCAAGACTTAGCCCTGCCATCTGCTAGCCGCTTGGTTAGCTCAGATGCTAAAGTGGTTGCCCCGGAAAGGCGGTGGTCGGTCCCGGGCTCCAATTCCCGATCAGGGCGAATTTTTCTTCAACTGCGACGCTTTTCTTTCGAAGAACCCGTATGGGTTTCCTTTGTAGTAATTGCTACAATTGGGTGGATGTCTCATTTTTCCTTATTTAATTACTCCTCTCCATCTTGCAGGTTCCCACAGAACTAGTGTGTCAAAGATCAACACAGATTTACGTATCAAAAACAAGTGTCGTTTTGAGTTAGAAAAATACTGCAGAACACTTACGATGACTGGCGATGGTATGCGCTTAGCATTCGAGCAAGGTAGCAGCACACCGCACCTCTTAAGTTCATTTTGTTTAACATTGGTACTTGTAATTCTGAGACTTCCGTGGCTTTGGTTATACGTAAGTGACATCACCCGATATCTTCCCATGTTGCTATGAGACTGGCTTGCCATAGTAACGCTTGAGCATGGCGGCACGACGCCGACTACATGACGCCGACGCATTAACGACTATAGAATGACAAAAAATGACGTTGATGAAACGAGAAAGGCGGTATGATGTCAACAGCTTGGTGAAAATGAGATGATCATGCTTAAATGATGACGTTGGTACAACGACGACAGCGTGAATACGTCGACATGAGGACAATTGGATGACGGCCAGTGTACAATGACGATCACGTGACGATGACGACAGCATGACGAGAAGCGGATGACAAAGCCAAAATGATGACAATGGCATGACAAGGACAGCATGGCGTCGACGGTATGACAACGGTATGACAACGGACGCAGAATAGCAGGTGTCTGAAGGCGACGACATGACGATAGTGGCACGTTACCGAAGTGATGACAATGGCAAAATGACAGCCTAACGATGGTGGCATGACTACTACCGTATGACGATGACTGTGTGAGGGCGATGGCTTGGCGAGAGCTGGATGACGAAGCTAGAATGACGACGCTAGAACGAACGCGACGGTGTCGCGACTGCGGTAGGACAACAAATGCGTGACGATGACACAACGATGATGATGGCATGACAACGTTGCAGGGACAATCGGATAGCGACGAGAGTATGACGACAGTGACGTGACGACTACTGTGTTACGAAGCCTGCATGACGATGGTCACTTGACGACGATGCGGTGATCACGACGTCATGCCGAGATGTGATTGAGGAAGCTGTAATGATGATGGTGTAATGACCACGACGGCATCACCACCACGACCACATACCTAGTGGCCCAATCTATTATACAACTTGACCCACTGGGTCGGCGAAGAAAGCCAGACGGCCACGACAGGTGAAAAAACTTAAATGACAGCGATGCAATGACAGTGATGGCATCGCAACCACGAGGCCTAGTGCCCAAGCTGATAGACAACTTTGACCACTCGGTCGGCGTAAGAGGCTAGACAGATGTACAGGATAAACAGATAGGCTACAAACGCCTGAAGTAGGCGGAGGATGCTAATTTCATTAAGAGGAAGGGCAACTGGTAAACTAAATGTTGTCTAGCATAGCATGCCTTATTCTGAATACTCTATATAGTATGCCTTCGATGGGAAAACGTGACATATTTGCCAGTCGACAAAAACGCCGATTGTGAGACATACAGGCAGTAGACACGACACAGACGCAGCACTCAAGCAGCAGCCTCAAACAAAAAACGCCACAAAACGACAAGCAAGAAACATTGTTTTTTTTTCAGTAAGTAGTAAGCACACCTCTACAATAACATGAGGAATCGGCTCACCGCTAAAGGAATATCCATAGATAGAATTTATTGATAGGAAAGATAGAGTGCTCGGCCTGAGCTAGTGTGCTCTAGTTTGCTACTCCGCACTGGGGAGGAGGGAAGGGGAGTGAAAGCACTGCGATGGCTGATGATGGCAGGAGAAGTGAATACACAGCGAATGAGCCAGAAAAAAGACCAGTGCCCAAACATCCTGGCTGAGCCGCAGTCGGAAACAACGCAACGCACTGAAAAAAAAAAATAAACGCAAAGAACACTAGGAGAGCACTTACGCAGGCTGGGTTTAGTTAAACCCCCTTGACGACAGCTCGACTTACGCTGATTTCATTCCGCCATACAAATCGTTCCGCTCGTTGAGGAGAAAAAAAAGAAAAACGTCGCTCGCCGTAAAGTTGAACTAAAGGAAATCCACAGTTCCGCCGAAGCGCTAGGCAAAAAAAAAATGAAAACTAGAGGCGAAGAGAAGCCGAACAAGCGAGACGTCGCTGACGTCCCCGCGCTTAAAAGCGACCACTACGCGCCGTTCCCCTTCTCTGCAACGCCATCCAAGCGCGCACGCGGCAACTCGTGTAGCTTTCCATAAACAATCCTGTTGCCGACGCGCTCGCTGAAAGCTAATTTTCGTTTTCTTTTTGTTTTGTCGCTTTTATTGCGCTTTGGTTTGCAAAGCGCGCGCGACGCGCTGTGCTGCAGCGCGCTAGCGCATCGCGAGGAGGAAAGTCCCCAATCCGGCGACCGCGTGTCATTTCCCCTCCCCGCCTCCCCCTTCACCCCATGCGAACCATCCCGCCCTCGCCTGCCGCGTGCTCCAAGTTCGTTTTCAGCTCCCCGAAAGAAGGGGTGGGTGTGGGGACGGGAGGGGGGACTTGGTAGGGGTGCATGAAATCATTGCTCCCACAACGTCGTCCTCTCTTTGCCCGCTTTCCCCAGCATCCGAGACCCCATCCACTCCCTTTCGCTCTCCCCCAAACAGCTCACGTCATTCTCTGGGCACGCGCGCGCGTTCTGTGTCGGCGGGGTCGATATATCGACGCGTCTGAGGTCGCACACTCCCCCTCCCCCCCTCACCCGCCACCGAACGTTGCCTCCCCCTTTCCCGCGCTCTCACGCTGCCTCCCTAACTCCGGGCCCAAAAGCCAACTCGGGTCGTCTCGTGCGGGGGTTCCAACTTGATAACTGTGGGAGTCAAAAAAGCAAGAAACCCCATTCACCGTTTCCCCATTTTCTTCAGTACTCGAGGCACAGCCTAGCCTGCTCCGTCCCGCCATCATTTCTCTTCCCTCGACTCCCTAACTCAATCGTGGGCGGCATCCCTTTGCCCAACTCCACCCCCCCCCTTGCGCTTTCCCCTCCGCTACCACGCGCCTGCCGATTCTCCTTTCTTCCCGTTCGCCCACCCGAAAACGCGGAGCAACGCGTCTCCGAACCGCCAGCCAGCCGTCCGTTCGAATCCCGCAAAACAGTCCCTAGGGTTCTCCCCCTCCCTCGCACGCACGACTATGCGTTTCCCGCACCGCCGCCATCGTGAAAGACGTCTGACCAGCTCTCTCGGCCCTCGGTTCGCCTTCTGCCCACACCCTTTTCTTCTTGACATCCTTCTTCTTTCCCTATTTCTGCGGCGTCGGTCCCGACAGCACCGCAAGAGGCCATATAACCCTTCCCCGTATCACCAAAAATCGCTTTGCCCGCGACATCGTTGGGATCATCTGCAGTTTTGCCGCGTCCTGTGTACGCAATTATGGATTGCGGAAGAGCCGTCGTCCCGGTCCCCCCTATGGGAGACTCGTAAAGAAGGAAAAACAAAGAAAAAGGAAATTAGGGAAAGAGATAAAAGAATACGACACACTGCTCGGGCTCGGCTGCCCCCGAAGATATCAGACTGTCGTCTCGCGGGGGAGGGGTGGGGTGCGCAGACGGACTAGTTGTCGGGGACTGGAGCGTCGAAGACGACGTCCAGCTAATACACCCGTGCTTCCCGCTCTCCTTCGATTCCGCCATCTCTTTCGCGCCAATGTGTGCGTGCGTGGTGTTCGGGAAATGGTCGAAGATGCTGCCGGCTGCGCCCGGAATTAGCTTGACTCGCAGTGACGGGGGGCCCCCCACCCGCCATACGGGGGTATCGGTAATTAATACATTGGACCAGAGACCCGCGCGAACCACGTATGCGTCCTGGCTGCTTACATTAGTACGTTTGCTTCCGCGTCGCGAGAGTTGATGTGGCCGTGCCCGTCGGTTTGGATTAAGGCTAGTATAACCCACTGGAAGACCTTAGTAAGCCGTTTGATTAACGGGGACATCGCGAGTTAGAGAGAGGTAAAACGCAGTTTGACGACGCCGCAAGAGGATGCGCGGATGGCCGCGCGAGCAGCAATAAACACGGAGTCGGGTCGTTTGCGAGGCTGGCCGGTTGCATCGCTGAAGCGTCGGCGCCGGTGCGTTTGACGTCGGCGGTATACTATTTTATCTGCATTATTTCTTTTTGTCTTTCGATTTGCTCATAGTCATAGCAAGACCAAATCTCAACTCTTTTTTTTCTTCTTAGTTTTGTTTTCTTTGAAAGTGTTTCCTCGCTATGAATTATAAGACTGATAAGGTGAATGTTAGATGTTTACTTACTACATAGAATTTGTTCTTGAGAGGTGTATAGATCTTGTGCTGGGCGCATCAAAAAAAAAAAAGGCATAAGAACTGCAGGCACAGGTATCACAAGGGTAATAGGGACGCGAAGACCGAAAGCGAAAGCGGAAGAGAAATCGAAGGAAGTCAAGGCGAGAGAAATTATTTAAATCGGTTATGAATAAGATCACTGGAGGGGCATCGTAAAATTAACGCGATTACGTTTTTGTTTTTGTTCTTTTTTTTACGAGATTAGATGCAGAGATGAAAAAAGTAACTAAGAAACCTCGCGCCCTAACTTACACATTGACTTCAAAACTATAGCAAAAATCATGTGCGGGGTTTTTCACTCCTGCGGTTTTGCTGTCGGAGGCCTCTAATCACTCCGGCTCCCGGCAGTTGCCAGCCTTCTTCGAAAATTCTGGTAATGTCGATTATAGACGTGAAGTTATGGACATCCGCATGTAGTCACACCGATAGTACCTGCTTCCCTCCCTCTCCTTTCTTTTCTTTCCTTAAACCCGTTCCCCTGTGTAGGGTAGCAAACCAGACGTGCGTCTGGTTGACCTCCCTACCTTTCCCTCTTTCCTTTTCGTCCTCCTTTCCCTCCTCGTTTTGGTAGTGATTCCAAATTCTGATAACTGGGGAAATCTATCTGTGTTGATACAGGCACACCTGACGCTCCACGTCAAGATGCACCAGACAATTTATGCAGCGTCTGCAGTGACGTAAAAAGTGGCAATGTTCGATTACACTGAATATGAACGTCAGTGCGCAGTCTAAATTACGAGTGCCATTAATACCACAACGCAGCAGGCGTAGCAACACAAAACTCAGCAGTTGCATAAAAAAAAAAAAAAGATGTCCGTTTCCAAAGCCAGAATTGGGCACCATGCAGCAGATCCCTGATTCGTCGGCTCGGAGAGCGCATCACAGCATACAGTACCGATCGAAGCCGTGTATACTAAAAGGCTGAATCGAACCGTTGAACTTATCAATCTGTGGAGCAGGAGTCAGAGAAGGAAGATGCTGCGAGTAGCTGCGGGTGTATCCAGCGTTGCTGGCGCATGCCGGGAATCGCTCCGCTCGGCTGTTTCCTTTTAGCGTGTGGCGATAAACATAACATATTTATTGTGCCAGGACAGATCAATGCCATTAAAAGACGCAGATTCAGAATGCTGCCACTCCGCCAAGTTCATCCCGCGTCCCAATGAGAATGTATACAAAATCAAGCGATTGGTGACGTCGGCGATTACGCGCTAATCGTCGCCGCTCCCTGAATCGATGCAGAAGAGGAGGCGGCTGCTCTCTTCCGAAAATAGTTTTCCTGCGCGAAGTTTAGGTCCTTCTCGGTGGCGCACGGAGCCATGTTGTTTCATTCCGTCAAGGTGAGTCTTGCGCTGTTGCACAAACTCTGTTGCAAAAAGTTAATGTTTTCTGTCACCGTGAGGATGGCAGCGCGAACACGTTGGCGAGGCTGATAATCACGTATTGTGTCTTCGCGCCAGCATTGTGCGAACAGGGCGTAGTAAGGAAGCTTCCGGTGTAGGAAGAAATGGGGTGGTGTAAAACGGCAGCTTCCGGTGTAGTAAGAAACGGGCTGAGATAGTAAGAAAGCTTCCGGTGTAGTAAAAAACGGGGTGGTGTAGTAAGGAAGCTTCCAGTGTAGTAAGAAAAGCGGTGGTGTAGTAAGGAAGCTTCCGGCGTAGTAAGAAACGGGGTGGTGTAGTAAGGAAGCTTCCGGTGCAGTAGGAAATTGGGTGGTGTAGTAAGGAAGCTTCCCAGTGGCTTAGTCCCTTGTTCATGCAAGGCTGGTATAGTGAGGCCGACAAGGAGCGAAAGTGGTTCATGATAGTTGGCTATCAAACAGTAGTGCTCGGAACTGTCCCTACATTTTTCTGAAAGCGTTGTTCTGCAATTTTGTTGCAGCTTTGTGACGTGCGCAGCCTTAAACGTGCTGATGTTCTTGCGAAATTTTTTGGAACACACACACACACACACACACACACACACACACACACACACACACACACACACGCACACGCACACGCACACGCACACGCACACACACACACACACACACATACACACACACACACACACACACACACACACACGCACACAGACGCACGCACACACGCGCACACACACGCGCACACACGCGCACACACACGCACACGTAATGCCACCCCGAGCATCAGTGCTGGAACGCACTGCTTAGTTATTTGGTACAGTCACCGCATCACTTAGGAGAATCCCGCACAACCATTATCGAATATAAGTTGCATGCGAAGTGGCACATCTGCTTAATAATCCAAATGTATAACATTGAACATATAACATCAGAGGCAGCAGGGTAGATCGTTCCCCACTAATGGTGAATTCGAATGGCAGATTCGAAGCACGCCTGGTAGAAGTTTTTCTGCTCCTTGCGGAGTAAGCTCTATTTCGTTGGGAGATCGAGAGTGCCTCTTGTATCTTTCATTGGCGGATTGGGAGCAGCTCCGTCGCTAGATTCACTCCCGAGGAGCAGCGCTCTCTACTCCGCAAAAATTGGCGGAGTCGACCGGAAGTCGCTTCACGTCAGCCCACCCACAGCCAAAGTACCGCTATGGCGCGCGCGCCCGTGTCCGCGAATCTCGGTCTCTCCCAAGAAATGAGCGCTTCTTGGCATCGTCAACTTTCACTTTTACTGCTTGCCGAAAGTAATGATTCATCTAGCTCAAGTTCCGGATCGACCAGCGGGAACTCAATCGACGAAGAAGCTTCGGGAGCTGGTTTATTCAAGCGAGCTTTCGATCTGCCGGCCTGTGTGAACGACCTTAACTGAAACGCATTTGGTGTGTGTGCCTCCATGTGTGCGCGTCTTTTTTTTTCCTTTTTTTAGCGTTTTCATCTCGGTCATCTTTCTAACCGCTATCCCCCATCCCCAGTGTAGGGTAGCAAATCGGAGAGTCATATCTGGTTAACATCCCTGCCTTTCCTCTTCATTCTCTCTCTCTCTCTCGACATCACGTTTCGGCCGCCGGCCAAGAGAACTCGCGCGTTTCGTCGACGAAGTCGTTCGCCAGTATTCGAATGAAGAGGTAGCAACGGCTCCTTTTCGAAAGTTTGTATTCTTTAACAGGCTTTGCTCTTGTTGATGATATGGGGTTCCGAAAGCCCTTCAAGCTGTCTCGATGTGTTACCGCCGAACTGATCGCGGGCTTCGCTGGGTGTCCAATGTTTCCGACACACAATCACGGCGGACGAGACAGAAGCAGACTTGCGTGCGGTGTGACTTGCAATAGAGCTCAGGAGGCTAAAAGAGAAGCAGGCAAGTTCGAAACACAACACGCGTGCGAGTTCAAGCCGTAAACGACGGAAACCGCGAGAGATGCTGGGCGTCTAAAAAAAAACTCGCCCATTGCCTTTCGTACTTCTCTGCTAGCGGGAAGCTCGAATAGCAAGCAATGCGCGAAAAAAAAAAAGGAGACCGTGCTCAAAGCGAATGTGCGGGCCACAAAAAGAAAAAAAAGAGAGTTAAACAAAGGCAAAGAAAACGCGGTATGCGTGTCCTAGCTGTCCGTTTCGGAGACGCAACAAATAAATAACGAAATGAATCTGACAGAGTCTGTTTTGTTTTTCTTCGCGTCGTTGTCAGTCCCGTGTTCTTTACCCGCCGCAAGACGTGACTTCGAAGACTGTGAGGTTCGCAAAGTATGATGGCCATCGACATCACTCTCTTGGGATCTTGTAATTGGGACTTGTTTAGCACACACTGTCAGTTATCGCGTTGTCGGCACAAGAACAAGGGTGCCTTTTTTTCCTTTTCTTTTTCGGAAGCTGTGCGAATATGTCCTCTACAACACCGAGACCTCCGGACATAATTGCGCCGGCTGGCTACATTCGAGAAGACGTTGACAGTCCTCAAGGTCCCTTCAACGCAGTAGCCGATCCCCCATTGGTGTTTCTCTCTTTTGTTTTTATTAGCGGTATTCCTACTGCGAGTGTACACTGATCTTTTTGTGCCAGTTTAGTGTTATTGTAATTAATATTAATCCAGGACTCTCAGCAATACAGTCATTTATACGGCTCAGGTAGCCGACAGGACGTATATTAACGAATGTTTATTTAATTATTTATTTCATATTTCATATACCTTACAAGCGCCGAGGCGTATCACGTAAGGAAGTAATACAAAAATTGTGATTGTAAGAACTTACGAATTATAAAGCTACAAATTATACAACAAATATACAAAACTGTGCAAAGAATGAGGAGGGGAAGAAAAGCAAAATATCAGTAATAAGCCACTCTCAACTAGTAACAAACAACCTCAACAATTACACTCAAATGTTACAGCTGAATAGTGTGGTAATATGTTTTACGAAAAGAAAAGCTAGAACTGTTACCAGTTGCAAGTATAGCTAGTGTCACATGTTATGCTGCAAAAATAAAAAAATTATATTCGATACATACAAGGAAACAGGCCTCAGTAAGTAACATTGCATGCTAGCAATTATAAAACATTGTATAAATGTTTTATTGTTGCTAGCATGCAATTTTGTACTCGGATAAAGTACTTGTACTTCGTAGCATGGCGCTCTTTGGCCACACCTGGCCCTTGCGCCATTAAACGTCAAATATTCATTCATTCATTATTTGTGCTTCGAAACGGGAGTGATGATGTGCTCATTTAGCTGGTATAAAGACGGAGAGTCACTGAGCTTTCGCCTGGAAGGAATTACCTTGTAGTTTGGAACATTAAGTTGCATGAGCCAAGTCTTACACCAGGAACTCCCACCTTGTAGGTCATCCTGGAGGACGAGGCGATCATCAGAACATATAATAGGACGGTAGAAAATGCACTCATCGAAAAAAACAACGCGTGCAAGGTGATATATTATTCGGCAAGTGATTAATTAGGAATGGTAAGAGTAATGGCCCAAGAACAATGCCTTGAGCTACGCCAAAAGGAACAAATAAAACGGGAAGATGAAATGTCATTAGCTATTGCAAACTGCAGTTGGCCGAAAATAAAATAGTGAATCCACGATAAGGTAACAGATCTAAAGATAAGAGCTGATGGTCTCCAAATCAAACGGCAGCCTACAACGCGATGAAACGCTTTTGAGATATCTAAAAAAGATGCATTTTGTTTGTAATTCCTCGTCCGAATGAAAATGCAAGTCACTTGTAAGCTCTAGCAGTTACTTTTCACATGAGTAACCCCTCCGAAGTCCATGTTGATTAGTGAAGGAAAAGTTATTAGATTCCATTTGGTTGTATACGTTGGAGGCGATTACGTGCTTAAGTATTTTGCAGCACAAACATGTTAGCAATATAGGGCAATAAATTTGTGGCTGAGTCGTTATTACCTGATTTAAAAATTGCTGTTACTCGAGCAGTTTTCTCGTTCCTGGGGGGCGTACCTGTTATTAATAATTTCCTAAAATTGTGAGATAGAATTTTGCTGCACACGGAAACGTGTTAATGAACTGCACTCATCTTACCTTTGCCTCAATTCTCCAATTTGATCAACCACCACTTATCTGTCCTACGCCAACTCTTCTTCTTTCTTTTAATCACAACTAAAAATGAGTTGCAATGTAAGCACGAACATTGAGTGCGACGATTCCTCTGGTTCTATTCCTTTGATGTAGCAACACACCAAAAGAAAAAAAAAGTCAATGTGATGTTCTGTGCGACAAGACTAAATACGTACATCAGTTATTTCATTCGTACTGGACGACACAGACAAGGTGCTTTGAGTGCTCATTTCTGTCGGGAGTTCTTACGTAACATGTGACGTTGTCGACAAACCATGAGTAAACTCATTAGGCGTAGTGATTCGCGCGTAATCCGCCATGGAGGCTAAGTGGCTTTGGTATGAGGCGGCGGGGTTCGACTCCCAGTCGCCAAGGCCGGGAATGTAAAAAAAAAATTAAGAATGGTAAATGAAATGCAGAAAAAAAGCTTTTCACCCACTATTAACTAAGAAGGTAAATAGTAAAACCTTGTGCAATTAATAACAGTATTGACAACTCGTTCCACAAAAGCTTATCGCTGCTGTGATGTTGTCTCGAATCCGTTTTCTTTTTTTATAATTTGGAAATGTCATCACAGTATTGTGATGTATATTGACGGAATACAGGTGCGAAGGAAAGTCAAATTAGCTGTTTTTTACATGTTTGTTTTGTTCATATTGTTTTCCTGGAGGTGGGTTCTGTGGGGCTGAACAATTTTGGTGTTGCTAGTGGCATTTCTATAGTGTAGGACAGCGAAGTCACCGGCCTATAACAGCCGGTCACTTCGAGAACGCCTCTCACGCAATACTTACGAGAGGCCCGGCCTGCTGCAGTATTTTGCGCCCTTGCTAACAAAGAAACAAGCAAGCACATAAACAAAAGCAGCTAACACACACACACACGCACACACATCTCCTAAGCTCTTAACTCTTGATGGCTCGCAATTTTTGTCGCCTTCGCATGGATTCCTTCTAAATTGCCGACTTCATCGAAACAATTCACGGAAAACACCGGACCCAAATTAGCAAACAACCATACAAACAAACAAACAAACAAACAAACACACAAACAAACAAACAAACAAACAAAACAAACAAGCGCTTCCTCTTCCGAAGCTCTTCTTTGGCTTCAGGTAGCGCACGCCTGCGGCAGCCAAGTGCAAAACGGTGGCGAACATCTTCCACCAGCGCAATACGGCGAAGACAAGCGTACGGTGTTTTCGAGCCGTAACACGATTTTCCGAGTGTCTTCATCGCTCTCATATTAAATCCCACTACCGCCCTCGAGCCAGCCGTCTTAAATCTGTGTAACGGGGAAACAAGCAAACAAACAAACAAAAACGCAAATGGTTGGAAACTGCTTCTGTTCCTTCCGCACGGAGTAGCGAGCGGCAGCGGCGGCCGAATCCCGACTCACAACACCCTGCACTACGCTGCCAGTTTCAGCTCTAAAGCAAACAATGGGAAATCTCTCTTCATCTTTGAAGAAACGAGGAGAGCAAAAAAAAAGAAAAAAAAGACTGCGTTAGTGCAAAGGCCAAGCATTACAGCCGGATGAGCACTCGTGTCAATAAAACAAATTTAAAAGAAAGAGACAGCGAAGGACAGTGATTAAAGGGTGCAGCAATGAAACTCAAAGAAAAAAAAGGAAAAAGACGGTTTGAACCAGAACTGCGTCAGAGCAGCCAATGAAAGAGGAAACGACAACAAAGGGTGCGGAACAGGATGAAAGGGCTTGGGGGGAGAGGGGAGCGTGACAGGCTGTGCGCGGCGCGCGACAAAGACCGGAAATGACACCAGAAACTACGGCAGCAAAGACAGCTGAGGCAGATGTAGCGAGACGGCGGTTTCTTTTCTTCTGCAACTCATACTTCTAGAGAACAGAGACATCTGAACGAGAGCAAACGGATGCATGTCGTAAAGAAAAGGAAAGAAATAACGAACAAACCAATGAACGAACGAAAGAAAGAAAGAAAGAAAGAAAGAAAGAAAGAAAGGTCAAAAGGAAGACATCGGGAAGGTTTGGGGAGAGCTTAGTTTAATAGCAATAACAATAAATTAGGAATACACAAGCTGGCTAAGGCGTGTAAAGAAAAGCGGAACAAAGGAAAGCCGTAAAGCTGGGAGAGTGAAAGGACGAGCGCTTGTGAAACGTTCGCTACAAATCAACGCTCACGTCAAAGACGGTGATTGTTAGCGCCACTCTTCTCCGCATTACGCAACAGGAATGCGGGGAAGGCTCCCGCTTTCAATAAAAAAAAAGGCACTGTGAGAAAGTGAACCGGGAAAGTGAACGCCCCGGGAACGACGAGAGGGTTATAGGGAGAAGAAAGTGATCTTCCTTTTTATTTTAATGGAATAGAAAAGCGCATCACACTTTCTCCTTGATTTATTTTATTTTTCTGTTCCGCTCGAATGTTTCGCGCCTTCATTGCGTTTCTTCTCTCGCACGCGTGCAGCTCAGTGAAGCACGCTCTACAGGCTCAGACTAAAAAAAGAAAAGAAAAAGAAAACGAGAACGGGACGACGCGAGAAGCAGAACCGAGCTTTTCGGCAGGAACGGAATGGGGCTCCCGTGACAAGCGAGACTTTTTTTTTTCGGCAGACTGCGATGGAGAAGCCAGAGCTGGCCTTTCGCCTTCCTCCTCGTTCTCTCGCACTCGGCGCTCTCGCCACGCACCGATCTCGCGCGTTACCTCCTTCACGCCTCCGCTGCCAGTTCGTTAACGTCACAGTTAGCGCGCCGCCAAACTCTTCCCTCGAGAAGGAATCATCCCTTCGCAAGCGCATCTGGCCAGGAACTGCGCCCGCGGCTGGACGCCTTAACCAGCTCGATCGATCGCTTTACGTCGTACATCCTTTCACCCATCCGCAAGCGCAGTAGCGCTCACAAGAAGGGGGAGGAGGGGGGGGGGGGGGCGCGGCCCGCTCTAGGCCGCCGCACAGAGCTCCGTCACTCTCAGCAACTCGCTTCGGTGCACTTTTCGTTCATTTCGCCCGAGTTCGCGGGCCCGCAATTCCGGTTTTGAGGAGCAGCGTGAGTTTCACATTCGCGGAGAGATGGCCGGGCTGCGCAGCTAATTGCCTCCCCCCCCCCCTCGTTATTTTCTCCTCCGCACCCCCCCCCCCCCCACACACACACACACAAGCTTTTTCTCGGCGTCCGGCGAGAGCGCGTTGTTGCACGCGCAGTGGCCCGGCTGCTCGCGAACGGACCGACGCCGCGTTCGGCGGCTTGTAACCCGAGAAGCGATGCTGCGCCGGATCGGCGTTCTTTGAGGGGGTACGTTTTCTCGTACCACGTGATATAGGCGACCCACTTTTGTGGAGGGTAAAGAGAGCGCGAGTAATTCGAATTTCGGTATCGTGCCGCACGCGATGCGGGAGCGTCTCATTTCTCGGGAGGTCTGCGCCGTGCGTCCGTAGCCCGAGTTAAATTGCGCGAGCGAGAAGTGGCGGCGGTGCCGAAGTGCCGTTGATGCTCAGCCAGGCTAGAAGGCCTTGTTACGCCGACTCCTATGCATCACAATTTATTAAACGTGTTGCGACTCGCGCCTGGAGACTGGCCATTTGCTTGCGTTCGCGAACGTGTGTGCGAGAGAAAACTGTTAATGAGAATGAATGAATGAATGAATGAATGAATGAATGAATGAATGAATGAATGAATGAATGAATGAATGAATATGTCATCGACACACGGCCCTTTTACGTGTTCATTATTAACTTTTCTTTTTCGGAGCATGTCTCGAACTTAAAACAGAGCTGCAGTAATGTCTTGTAGTTGTGCAGAATGTGTACTGTGAAAATTTTATAAAGCTTTCTTTTGGCCATTCACCTTAGTTTGCGCTTCGTCAGTTTCTGGCCATTTGTTGCCAACACGGGACACTGGGTATCACTTAGAACTACTTGGCGCCGAACGAAAGTATCAGCGAATGGTCTTTTCTGGCGGTTGTAGCGCTATATATAGCACGTATACCGTACGGCTGGACAAGTATGCCCATCTTTCTCGTGCGTAGCACGAAAAATAACTTCGTGCATAAAACCTTAACATATGATATCGTATCGTAGGTATCGCTACAGCACACCGATCTACTAACGGAACGGTGAATTTATTTAGCGGATTCCTTGGTATGTTCTTTGTTCGCTTTAGCCACTAAGTGCGCGCCAGCTGGTCTGCGTTTGTTTTCGGCCAATCCTCCAGAATGAGAGTGTCCCTGTATTTTTCCTGGATAAACCTCATAAATGAGGAGGAAGACGAAAAGGAAGGAAGAAAAGGTAGGGAGGTCAACCGGATGCCCGTCCAAATTGCTACCCTACCCAGTGTAAGGGGTTTAAGGGAAGAAAAGAAAGGAGAGGGAAAGAAGAAGGTGCTATCGGTGTGAATACGTGCGGATGTCCATAACTTCACGCCTATAATCGGTCACTGAGGCCAGTTGCTTTCATGAAATGTAGCAGTCCCCGCGTTGCTTTGTAAGCCCGCGACACGTGGGGCCACGGTCCGAGAATCTTAGTCTCGGAAAATGGTGTGTTATCTAATCTGTTTAACACCCTCTGAACAACGTTGCGTTCGTTGTCATACAAGTTACAAAATCACAACACGTGCTCGATCGTCTCTTCAGAGTGGCACGAGTCACAGGTCGGTGTGTCGAACATTCCAATAAGGAATGAGTAGGCTTTCGTAAAAGCCACCCCTAACCAGAGGCAGCACAGCAAAGTTGCATCACGGCGGGAGCAGTTCGATGGAATCTGCAGCTTCATTGTAGGAGCTAGCCATTGGAGACGGCAGTTGGAGAAAATCGGGGTGTTCCACAAAGTTTCACTCTTGCTTTGAGCAAGTAAACGAAGACCCCTCGCAGTGTCTGTCCTTGATAAGGGTATAGGAAGTGTCAGGGTTTCTTTATGGGCTGACCGGGTGGCATCATCAGCAAGGTTGTTTCCGACGATGCCACAGCGCCTCGGAAACCATTGGAAGATGTTGTCATGTCCGTTTATGAGGGCTTGATGGAGAACCTCTCTGGTCTCAAACACCAGTTTTTCATGGGTCTTGCGTCGTAAAGCTGACTGCAGACTCTGAAGGGCTGCCATGGAATCGCAAAAAACGGCCCAGTTTCGTGGTTTGGCTTATGCGATGTAATTAACAGCGGCACGTAGAGCGGCAAGTTCTGTTGCCGCAGAGGTCGTTATATGGGACACTTTGAAAGTAATTGAAACTTGTAAGGCTGGGATGGTAACAGCGCCTGTAGAGCTGGTGGCTGAGACAGATGCATTGGTGTAAATGTACGTTCTTTTTTTTTATATACTTCGTTCAGCAGTGACAGTGTGAACTGACGTAGAGCTTACTGTTGAATGGCGGGTCTTGTTCGTTATTCCCGGAATTGTGCGGCGTACTTGTGGTTGTCGTGGGAGCCACAGGGGTAACAGTGGTCTTGCTGCTGGTGTAAAGCCCGTAAGAAGGTAGCCTTGATGTGTCGCAACAATTTTGGAGAATGTGGCTTGAGGTCCTTGTTCTGGCAAAGCACCAGTATAATGACTTGGTACGGGACACAGATGTCGAATGTGTGCTCTAAGGCTTTCAATCGTTGTATATGTTGCAACCAATTAATATCTAGCAATCATGATTGTCGCGTGAGTCGAAGCGCATCGTGCTAGTCCAAGACATGTCCCCAGAGCCTTGTTTTGCACACTTTCGAGGGTACGAATGTTTGTTATACATGTGTTCGCCAAAACCGGTAAGCTGTACCACCATCAACCTTACCAAACCAAACAATGTCGAACTAGTTCTTGTATATTGCATGGCGCCACATAGGCATCACCAATAAACAGAGCTTCGCTTGACATTGAGACATTGATCACAACATGTACGTTGGGTGGATTCAAGAGGTACCAGAAGAATATCAGACGGTAGGAAGAATCAAAAACAGTATGGAGATGTAACATATATATATATATATATATATATATATATATATATATATATATATATATATATATATATATATATATATATATATATACTTGCATGCTGCGGGTTACAAATTTGCCGAACGTTGCCGTTAATCGCAGCGCCATTAACTCTGCTGGTGGTCCGGGTAGGACGCCCTTGATTAAGGAGCGTTGGTCAGGGCACAATCTCTGCAGAAGGTGCTTGCAATAATGATGAGTCTTGCGTCATAACTGCCTAAACGACCTGTGTTGAATCTAACGACTACTAGCTCCTGCTACGTTAGTTTCTAAGTTCTGTTTACATGGCGTGTAAATGCCCTTTAAGTACTGTAGTGGATTAAAAGGATGTCGGGCGCACGTAGGAAAATTTTGTTCAGGTTTATGTTGAATTTGATACTGTGCGTAACATGTGATATGTCTGATTGTGTGTTTTTTTTTTTATCAGAGATGCAATAAATTTCAGCCGTTGTTGGTAGTTTGTGCAAAATATAAGGTCTAGCGACATAGACAGATGCAGTCGAGCACTTTTAATTGCTGGTTCCTCGTTTTTTTTTTCCCGTTCTCGCGTCTTTGAAAATGTCCTTCATACTTGTGGCTGGGCTAGTTTGTTCACACTTATAACGGCATGTTACCCCGCGAAACAAAGTGAATTGAGAGAGGGACAAAAAAGGGCGTCCTTGTCTTTCTCCCCTTTGTTTCGCGTCGAAGAGAGTGAGAGAAGGGAGGAAGAAAAGGCAGGGAAGTTAACCAGACGCTCCAGTCTTTTTCCCTACACGTAGGGAGGGGAAAAGGAAACTAGGAGTGAAGGAAACTCCCCGTAATGAGTATATGCTCTTGCTGAGTGTGAAATGGGTAAACAAGGCTGCAAGAAAGAAATGAAAAATGAACTAAGCTGAAGCTGAACTGAAGATGGACGGGTTCCTCGGCAGAGCGTTCCCCATTATGTCTCTGTGGTGTGCCTGATGCGGCCCCGTTAGAATATTCACTTAGTTCGGGTGCACCAGTCGAAAGCATACGGGGTCCCAAGTGGGTCGATTCCAACTTTCTTCGCCACGCCGACGTGAAGAGTGCCGTCACCTTACAACCACTGAAGCTAATACGCGAAGCGAGTTTCCTACACTCCGTGCTGCATTCTTAAAGGGGCAATGAAGGGAAAAGCATTTTGAACTTGAGTCTTAAATTAGGTTTCTGCAATGCGAGAAAAGAGCCAAACTTGTCGTCACCGGAGGCTCGGTTAGCCACGAAAGACGCAATAACGAAAGACGGCTGGCCACGCCGCCGTGACGTCGCAGGCTTTTACGGCGTCCACTCTTGCGTAAGCACATTTTTATCCGCAAGGACGCCAATTCTGAACTTTTCGAGTTCGCAGACCTTTTACTTAATTGCACGAGAATTGCGTGCCTTAATTGCGAAAATGTATATTGAAATCCGTGACGTTACGCTTACGTATCGGTGCTAGGAATTCTGGCGTTTAATTCATTTCCTATTCTAATATTTGATCTATTGGCGCGAAGTTAACGTAAGTATAACTTTTAAGTAATATTTTGTCAGTCTGAATTGATTCAGCGCTTCTATTAGGCGTCCCTTTTTCCGGAACAGGTGTCTGACTAAAGAAGGTAATAACGTGAAGCCAAGCGTAAGAACAACTATTGGGTCAATAGAAGCCGCGAGCATCTGGGGAAGTGAATGACGCCGTTAACGACCTGAGGCAAGGAGGGACTAATAAAAGTGTTCCGGTAGGCAAAGAAAGGCCCGTAAGAACGGTGCGGACACTTTGGTCGTACATAATACGGCAAGCAATATCCTTGGGCAATAAATCTCCTCCCGGAAGGGTTCACTGCCCAGCGGTTCATCTCAGCTAAGTGAGCGGTCGGCGCCATTGTGCGTCAACGATGAACGGGCCACTTTATATAAAACGGTTTTGGGAGGGAAGGGGGGCCCTCTCGGTGTTATCCGGAACAGCCTAGGGCACGTATACATAGCAGCATGCTGCTGCATTATTCACCGATGCCTGGGAGCGGGGGGGGGTGGCGGGAAGAGGGGGAGTAAAGCGAACAAACAAACAAACAGACAACGAAAGAAGGAACCAAGAAGGAACGTCAGGATAAAGCCTTACAGACGACGTTGTAAGCTTTATCAGCTCTGTTTGCTTCCGCTGCTCAGGCCTGCAATTTCGTTTGAGGGATGCAAGTCACCAACCTCGGAGCGGGGTGGGTGAGACGCGGTCACGTGACATCGCGTCATTTGTAAAGCGCTCCGCCATCAGTGGCAGCTGGGGCACAACGTTGAGTCAACAAGGTAATTTCTTCGGGTCTTGGCCTGTTACTCTATGGTGCCGTAAGTGAGAGTCGAGAAGTGACTCCCCAAACAAAAATCGAAGCGAAGTTCACAAAAGAATGACAGGCCGTACAATAACGTTTACAAAATGTTGAATTGGCATGCGGGGAATGTGGCGCAACGCACGCATGCGCGTGCGTAATACATGGAAATAAACGCAAGAATCGCACCCAGGACCACCATCTTACCGGGGCGACGGCTCTATACCGACGAGGCTAACGACATCAGCAGCGACAAACGGGAGGACGCGTTAGCCGTAAACTTGAAAGTGTATAACACATACTTAAATTATACAGTTTATTAAGCAACCATAATAATAACATGCTAAGTTTTTCACACTGTAGGAGATGGACATATTTAAAAATTAACGCTACGTTGAGTGAACGTGACCCTTTTTTGTAAATTTGTTCATTTCATGAGAGGAAAAGAAAGCAGAACGTCGATCAAAAGGTGTCGTTTAAAAGCTTTACACTTTGTGGGCAGCGATTTCTGTATGCATCACAGTGGGTTAAAATGAATGTTGAACGTAGAGAAAGAACGAAAGGCAGAACTAATCCGGAAATTCAGTGCATCCTGATGTCGCCGATAAATCGTTTCGTCAACGAGATTCTTGAATGACCACGAGTTGTCTCAGTGCGGCATTGTTCAGCTGGTGGGATATGTTAAGTATTGGGCAGCAGGTAAATAGAGTTGGGATATATTGTGGCCAATATTACCACCTGTGATTGCGTAATTAGAAGATCGGAACTTTATCTGAATGCGTAGAAGATGCCTGCGTGCAATAATAAAAAGAAACTTCATCGGTAGTTTTCTTCCCCGTATCGTATTTAGCGACTCAATTCCAACTTCAAGTTCCGGGTGCATGAACTGCTTATTAAAAAAAATGAAAATGTCAATCTTGATCCTCTCCTAGCCTCCCCCCTAATCTGTCAAAACAAACAAAACCAAGACATGATTTCGGCTTCCCTTTTCCGCCAGCCGCTTCCATGAAATGGACTTAAATCCTACCACTGTGAAGCATTCCATAGGTCCCAGGTTGCAAAACCTGGACGCAGCGATTAGGAGACAGCAATGGGCATAAATTAGGCTCTCGGTGATTATGGCGATGACGATGACGGCGACTCGATAATGTACAGGTTTTACGATATTTAAAGGCACCACACACATACACCAGCAAAGTCAGATCGAATTTTCCTGTTTTGACAGAACTTGAAATGTCGTGCTTTGTGGGCGTGCAAGGCATTCTTTTAATTCATTCATAAGGGTGCATGCGCGTACTCGCGTTTGGTTTTCACCTGTGCAAATGTACAAAATTATTTCGTTAAAATACATGCTATGAAAACACCCTAGGCTTTGTTTATTGTTCTTATGCCGAAACATTTGGGCAGACACTCCGTGTAGCTACTGTTCTAGTAGCTTCTCGTTCCTGTCCAAGCATTTTCTCTTTCCTTTCTGAAGAGTAAGAAGTGCGCAATATAGGAATTTGAATGAGCTGATATACGGAAGAAAATGGTGGTCGCTTTTTTCTACATATGTGCCGTCAGCGCAAACTGAAACGCAAACAGGAAAAATAAAGAACTAAACCTGATCAGAACACCAATTACCTTTAATTACATGACAGTGTTGCTTGCAATCCCTCCGTAGACGGCTCTGCAAGCACGGCGTAGCTACAGACGTGCGTTTTCGACCCTGAATTGAATCGCAGTTAGAAATGCAGCCGAGAATGTGAGCCCGCAAGAGAGGGCAGCATTGTTGTCTTGCTCTTATTCGTGGTTTGAATTTACCCTGACGGCACCTGCATAATGCATCGACAGCGCTTCCGCGGGTGCAAGCAGCCGTGTCTACAAAAGCTGCGCACAATATTTTCAAAATTCCAATTTCGTTTTGCGCTTAAGGCGTCTCAATATGCTGGAGCGACGCGAAGCGCTGCCAGCGGCACCGCAGGGGTCGCACTTCGTTGGAGCACGAAATGAGAGCGAACGAAAGCCGTCTGCTTTGGTCGGGGCCCAATGAAATGATCACACGGATTTATCGCGACGTTTACGGTCGTCATCGTTGTTAAGAGGAAGGTTTAGCTCGAGCGCTCCTGTCGCAATACTTGTGAAAGGAGAATTAGTTTTTCTCGGCAACCAATGCACCAAACTTGACGAGGTTTGTTTCATTTGAAGAAAAAACTTATCTGGTTACAGTTGGTTTCAAGCTTTTTGTTTGAGTCGTCCATTTTAATTAAATATTGACAAATTTATCGAATTTTCAAAAAACAAAACTATTAAGTTTACAACTCTGCAAATAAGCAATGAAAACTGATATCACCATTATGTGCATTGCATCTAATAGTACATTTAGAGCGGACAAAATTCATATATTACACATGAATCTCAATAAAAATTTTGTAGTATGAAAATACAGCTTTTGCGGAACCCTTGTACACAATGTAACAGATTCACGTAAGATATAAATTGAAAAATTGAATTTGTCCGCTTTGAATGATCTAATTGATACCGTTTACATAACCGCGATAGCTTTTCTTGATGCAAAGCTATTAATTTACAAACTTCGCGCTTCTATTCCTTTCGAACTTTCAAATTAAATTTTTTTTTTAAATTCATACCCTAAATCGAAATTCCGCTTCCAACAGTGACTATAATTTAACGTTCTCTCCCAAATGCAACAAATTTCATTAAAATCGGTCTAGGAGTTCTTTCCGAAAAGTGTTTCTGCGTTTTACATGTATTTGAAGAGGCCAAAAGCCAAAAGAAAGAAACACTGCTAGAAAGGACGTTCCTCATGTTCCACCATTTGGCCTGGTCGTAAAGAGTGAATGAATTCCTGGAGCTGCATCATGGCATCATGCAATCGGCATCATGAAGTCCAAGAGGCTGTCCAGTGCGTTCTACTCGGCACTGCGTATGCATTCACTGTGTAGTACGCTCATATCTTCTCAGCGGGAACGATAATGTGTGTGCGCTATGCGTGATGCCGGTGCCAGAAGAGGAAGCCAGAATGGTGCCACATCTCCACTGCAGAGCCATTTAAGCGTAGCTTGAAGGTGGGTCCACTTGGATCCTTCGCTTTCGCAACCGAACGCAGTACGTGTCTCCAGGAGCCTCCGAACTCTCCATGCGGGGGCCCGCATGTATCGTCAATAGCGGGTCAACCCGACGGCGATGGCACCACTGCGCTTCGAGTGTTCGTATTATTGCTATAGCAATAAAATCTGGCTTTTATTTTTTCATTCTGAGCCAGAAAAGAACTCTGTCAGTAGTCCGCAGCTCGTTACGCCTGTAGTCCTGCGGGCTAGGACATAAATCATTTTAAATATTTTTCAAGCCCCATCTTAAACCATGTCTACAGTCGGCGGCAGCGTATGAATGAATCAATGAAGGAACTTCATTTCCTTTTTAAGAGAGGGGAGAGGCCGGGGGGGGGGGGGTGGAGAGGCAGGTCTAAGTACTCCAGTTCCAGCAGACGTCCGCCACCACATCATGTGGTATAGACGTCCGTCTACCAGTCGTGGTAGGCCTCCGCTACCTCCTCAGCCCACCTCAAGACTCGGTACCGTAGGATGGGACGGCGGTAGCGTAAGAATAAATTAGCGACTGCACCGCTGTCCAAGTCGGAGACCGTCCGTATAAATCCGCCGGCCAACAAATTGCGCTCGCTCATTTCCTCGGCGTCGCGCTGAAGATGAGCTTCACTGAGTGTCGGCGTCTTTCGGTAAACTACGAGGTTTCGGAGCGTAGAGGCGCGGATGCCAGACGCAGTTGCGGATCTGTGGGTCGAGTTGCGACGGCGAATTCTTCGGGCTAACGCCGAATGCAGGCTCCCGCGGAATCGGCCTGCGTTACCCGCCGTGCACCTGCGCTGGCGATTCGCTCGCAGCGGCAAGTGCATTTCCGCGTTTCTCCAATGCATGCAAACGTGCCGAGAATGCCTCAAGGACTCTCGCGCGCTATCAGAAACGCCTCTCGGATGCAAATTACGCTCTCGCTTCGCGTCGTCCCGTGCCTACTCGATGGCCGCGGACTTTCTGGCACTTTTCTACTTTCAGACTTCGTTTCGGCGTTCGTCTCGGAGGGAGTGCTTGAGTATGTCTGATTTAAATTCTTGGTGTCGCAGCCGCAATTCGAACAGCGTGGTGTGGAGAAGCGTATAGAGAATGTTCGTGCCGCTGTTCCCTCAAGCTTCTGATAGTGAAGGGGCACAAACCAAGAAATTTGACTAGGCCTGCTGGAATGCGCGTGCGCACGCACGCACGTGCAGACACCAACACATTTGTCGACGCGCTCGCACATACGCACACACATGCTAGCTCGCACACTTATATTGACTTCTGGCGCGGGAATCTTGTTTCAAATTTAGCACGACTGCATGGTGCTCACACTGTCTAGTCCCATAATAAATGCTAAAGATCTTCCGAGAATTGTCTACTGATGCGTAATCATTCCTTGTCTCGGCTGGTACTTCGCTTTTGCTTACTTGCTTTTCCTAGCTTATGCATATCTACCCATCGGTTTTCCGGTGCCAAAGAAAATAAATCCGTGTATTGAACGATGTGGAGATGAGTTGGCAGGAAGCTGCGTGGCCCCTTCAAAGCGATCGTATCAACTGAGCCGGAACGCCGTCACGTCCCGGTTTCACCACAGCTGTTATTTCCCTTCTTTATTTTATTTTCTCTTTTTCTTCCTTTTTTGTTACGACCTTGAAGTGGCGTCGGCGCCCCCCCCCCCCCCCCCCGTTTGCTTTGAATGCCGCCAACGTTTCTTTTTATTATTGTAGTATTATCACGTGGTACCCATCACTTAATATATTTAGGCCCGTATTCACAAACGGAACTTACCCTTAACTTATGACTTAAGTAGCCGGTCGATGCTTAACGCGTTTCATACACCAATCTTGTACTCAAAGTAAACTTTAATCGAGACTTGAGGGCCTCAAAGTAAAGTACGGTCATTGGCGACCTTAAGTGCGACTTTCGCTACTCTCGCCTAGCAAGCAAGATGGCCACCTGCTACGACAGCCTCGACGACTTTGCCGATTTCGCCGGACGTGTGCGCAATATTACGGAGGATGAGGCATACCGATACGTGTCGCCATTACGGCCATGGCTTCAGGATCGACAGAATCGCACGGAAGTACACAACGACGCGGAATTCTTGTGGTGGTACCACTTTTCCAAGCAAGCGGTTGCTACGGCTGTTGGAAATGCTGCCACTGGTCCCCAAATACAACGAACGCGGTCACGCCGTGCCGCCGCTGCTCCAGCTTCTAATTACGCTGCGATTCTACGGCGCCGGAACATTTCAGGTTGTCCCCGGGAACCTCCTTAATGTTTCGGAAGCAACTGCATGTGTCTCGAATCATTGCATGAATATCAAGCATGATTGCCGAGACTTTGTTCCCGCAGTTGCCAAATGCTAATGATTTGGCATCCGTAATGGAGGAGTTCTACACCATCGCATGGTTTCCTGGTGTGAGCGGGTGCATTGACTGCACTCATGTACCCATCAGAAGTCCCGGAGGAGATGACGCGGAGGTTTTTCGCTGTCGAAAGGCTGCGATGGCGCGAAACGGACTCACGGAGCACGGCGCGTTCTTCTTCGGAAAAGTTTGTTGTCCTTTTTTCCATCGTCCGCGCGTGTTGAGAACACGCAACGCACACACACTCTCTGCGCAAGGACACCGCAAGTTTTCAGCAGCAAAACCAAAACAAGTCGGGACAGCGACACACAGAACCGCAGTGGCTGCGAGAACCAACGTCAGCTTGTGGCCAGACGAGTTTGAGTAAAGCGCTAAAACCAAACCGTTCTTTGTATTTTACTCAGAAGGATGCGTGAGCAAGCACTGCAATAGCTATATCCACATTACTCTGCTGCAAAAATTATTTTTTTGGGGATTGAACCTATCGTACACGTAAAATATTTACGTATCCTCGACACCAGACGACATACTTGACTCGAAAAGTGCTACTTTCGAAAGTGATGCTTAAGTGTCGTTCTTGAAGTGCTCGCCTAAAACTTTCCTAACACTTGTACTTTTCCCGCACTTATTGACGCCCTACTTAAGTTCTGTTTCTGAATACGGGCCTTATACTCAGCAGCCCACATCAGGCTTCTCTGCATACTGCCCCGTAATGCAAAAAAGTACGCTTTCAAGGCGATCTTACCAGAACGGTTCTCTTTCTGATCAATTTTCTTTTATTTTTTATTGTTCATTATCGCTTTTAAAGCTACCAATCATCTACATTTGCACTATTATAACGATTAAATGTTTTAACTTTGCAAATTACGCGTTTTTGTACAGATTCAAGGCATTACACCTTTCGCGTGACCGAATTTGACGGGATCATCATCATCATCATCATAAGCCTGTTTTATATCGACTGCAGGACGAAGGCCTCGCCCTGCGATCTCCAATTACCCCTGTCCTGCGCCAACCGATTCCAACTAGCGCCCGCGAATTTCCTAATTTCATCGCTCGACCTACTCCTCTGCCGTCCTCGGCTGGACTTCCCTTCTCTTGGCACCCATTCTGTAACCCTAATGGTCCAACGGTTATCTAACCGGCGCATTACATGACCTGCCCAGCTCCATTTTTATCTTGATGTCAATTAGAATACTCGCCGGAGAATGCTCACACATTAAAGGTCGCTTGCTCAGCGAAAATCTCAGTTTCGTACTTCGGTCATCAATAAAGAATCATTTCGATGCGTTCTGCATTTCCATAAAACTGGTTAGGCGAGCCTCGACAACATAAAAGCTTACGACGTAATGTAACGGAAGCAAAAAAGGAAGTACTAAAATTTCGTCATGTTTGCCTTCCTTTCTTCCCTGCCTGGCCTGGTGCGAAATGTGGCGTCTTTTTTACTACAGAACAAAGGCAGAAAAAGAAAGCAGAGGACGTTTGGCCGATCCCGCGTGCGATACGACGTACCGATCTATCGCGCCAAAAACCCTCCGCATCCAACAAGTTTCCAATAGCTTCCAACAGGTTCCATCAGGCGAACCAACCATTCCTTCGCGATGCTACGCACGTAGCATCGCATGGTAGCGTGCCTTTCACTCTACTGCGTCTCCTAACAGTAGAGACTGTTTCTTTTCCTCCGGCTCCGGTGGTTCATCTAGAAAAAGCCAGGGGCCCGGACGTCGTCGTCGCATCGGAAGTCCAGCTGCATTTGACCGTTAAAGAGGGAAGAGTCTTTCCGTTTAGATTGTGGAGGACGCGCCCCATCTTTCATCGTATATTGTGCGGCATTCATCTGGCGAAAATTGTGAGTGTTGCAGAGACCGCAAGTAGACACAAAACGAACGACAGTTGGGTGAGTAGGTTGGGTAACGTGTTCTTGGTTTCTACCGCGAAGGGACACAGACGAAGACTAGAAGCAGACAGGACGAGCGCTAACTCTCAACTGAATCTTTCTTGAAACGATCAACTTATATAAGTTATTGCGAAACAAGTAGCAAAGAAACATCACGTGGTCGAAAAAATATTTGATTAACAAGTTTAACATGATTAACATGTTTAATGATTAACAAATCCAGCTACCCCTTTCTGAAAAAAGTGTCTTGATGTATCATGGCACAAAATATACTTTTTTATCTTGTCGCTAAAGGGATACGAGCGCCTCAGCTCACACTCTGCTTCTCTATTTTTGAGGCCATGCGTGGCCATACTAAACCTGAGGGCCATACTGGGAGATCAGGGTCATACTTGGCCCTGATCTCCCTTTACCTTATTCACTAAGCGCGTTCATTCATCGTTTAAATATTGCATCCCAAAGTGATGCGCATTTCCGCCAAACTGGCTAGAGCAGACTTGCCAAGCTTGGAATTTGCAATATCCGGAAGCAGAAAGCAACAGAGAAATGCCATAATTTGGTGAGAAACGCTGAAGAAATATTTGTACATGACGTTGACTGTTCAACTAAACATTCGCGGACTTAGTTCTGTGGGGACGTTGTAAACAGGCACTCTGCCCTATATCAGTCGCAAGAATCATGTGTGACATAAACAAACAGACACACTTATGAAGTTTGTTTGCGAAATGTTTGCGCAACGGTTGGCAAATATATCGGTTGCCATTAGGCAGTCGTCCTATAAGTTGGTGTCACTGCCGCCTGGGTGCTGTACCGTGTAATCAATCTCTAACAATAATCACCAGGTGGAAAAACCGGTCAGCGACTGCATTTGGTGTCTCTCGCAATAAGCGTAGCCGGCAATTTAAAGAAAAATAGAATAATCACAGAGCTGTTCGTGTCAATGCGACAATCGTAAACAGACTCCTAAAGATGGGGCATTTTACGATAAAATTCCAAAAGTTGCCATGCATGCTAAATCTACCATCGTGAGCAATATGAATGGGAACACGCGAGCACGTGGCAAGTAGCCTCGAAACCCAGTTAGAGCGATACGGGGTCGGCGCTGTCGAAAATAGAGGGGAAAGGGGGACGCTCTTCCGCTAACTGTCGGCACTCCCACCGCGCCTGCGTTTGTCGAAAATGGTAGAGTGCGGCATTTCACTGGCCGCCGATAGCCGATAAGATGGTTAGGTGCACAGTAACTTACAGCGAGTCTTTGTTTTTTCTTAAGCCATGCTTGTTTTTTTGTGAGCACAGCTCTTAGGTGCCCGTTCCTGCGTTTAGCGTAAGGAATTTCCAGATATACCTCCATACGACCTCACGTTATGGAGCGCATGGTTTCACGGCTTCCAGGCAGACGGACAGATTTCCCAGGGAAGTAGCTCTCAAATGTTTACGCTTCAAAACAGGGCTGCTATTGGCCACGCTTTGGTGCAACGAAGTTATCAGTAACAGCAATATCAAACAGCTTTATCAATGTGCGCTGGCGCTGCGAAGTTCCGCACTTAGCATAAAGAGACGCATGATGGGAGTGCCAACAGTTATTAGAACAGCATCCTCCTTTCCATATTGTTTCCGACGGTGGCCCGCCATGTATCGCCATAGCAGGATTCGAGGCTATCTGACATGCGCTCGTGTGTTCCCACTCATTGCTCACGGTGGTACGTATATACGCGTTAGGTCGAACCAGAAAGACGTTGCTTATTTTGTGCACCTCGTGTTTTATGTCAAGTTATACGATTCCACACTTAAAATATTCGGCGCCAGAGCGACATGGTACCGTGTGCAAATCCCGGTTCCGATCCACAGAGAGTGGTTCTTGCTTCTTCTCCCTTAAGATTACGCTTATACGCCCTGCTGGATGCTGGCCAAGACGCAGAAGGTTTTAGAATTGTTTTTGGGGAGCAATATCTGAACCAAATCGAAACGTTGAGTATTAATGTACACAGCGAGTTAGGAATACTCTGTGTTAAGAATTATTGCATGTGATCGCTGTGTCATTGTTCGACGTAGTGTTTTGATAATGCGGCGCTGCAAAGATGAGGACGAGTTTCTTTTTTTCCCCAACTCCGCTGAAATGTGGCGTGTATCCTCCTACTCTGTAACGAAAAAAAAAGGCAATGAGATTGTGGACCAATGAACGCGCAAATGATTTTTAATTGAGATAAGTAGCAGCCAGAATTCCAACCGAACAATATATATATATATATATATATCAGTGGGATCGCTGCTTCGGCTAGTTGACGGAGATGTAGCTCTCGCCTGCACTGTAAGAGAGAGGCGTGGCAGAAAGAAAACAAAATACAAAACGCAACGCTTTATTCGCCACTCATTATTATTAAACGTCGGAAAAAGATTTCCAGCTGAAGCACGCTCGACGATAATTACCACAAAACGCAACAACGAAAAATTGTTACGCAATACAAATTATGGAACAGAAATTCAAATTTCCAACCGTGCAGTACGACTAACGGCACTGTGACATACACATTTTTTTTGTTTTGTATAAACATTACCTCGTGTTGGAGGGGAAACAAAATGCCGTTAACAGCCAACCACACCAGTGCGACGATAAGGCTCACTTCCTGTCGCCAGGCAGCTATCTCGTCCCACTTCGACTGCACCGCTCGCGAGGGGGGGGGGGGGGGGGGGGGAGGGGGGGAGTCCGAGTTATCGTTTGGCGGCTTACGTCACACGTACCGCATGACCCCATCTGAGCGCTGTATCGTCGACGCTAGGCTAACGATGTGGCAATGCATGAACCTGAACGACAGACTGCTTACTCATTAATCGTTTGTCCAGGACCCCCTTGTGCCCCACTTGCTGTCTTGTAGAGAGAGCTTGCACCACGTGATTGAGATTTGCTTACGCTCTACAACCTCAGGTGCGGCGTTAAGAAGCGTTTTAAATCAGACATTCTAACACGCTCCTTCAGCAGCGTGACATTCCAGAACGCTGACGGGTGTCCTGCCCTCGCTGTGAGCGCCAGTAATTCGCTTGTAGCTTTCCCCGCTGAATACACAAGCGTGTGCGCACAGTTGCGCGTATGCGTGCACGTGCATGTATGTTAGTGCGTGCGTTTTTCTCAGCGTCTTTCATTCCTTGCTGCCTTTGACACGTGGATTATAGCATAACAAGCCTGTCGCTAAGCTAACCTCGCCAGTTATCATCAAACTTTCTCCATACCCATTTTTCTTCAAAGAGCGATGCAGTGCTACGTTCTAATTTGCATGGCCTGGTTAAGTTCACGCGAGAAAGCGCGAACGTTTAGCTTTCATTTAGGCGTCTGTTTGTTGCAAGTTCAGCGGGTCTGCACAGAAGCGGAGCGGGGACTGGTTCGCAATATCGACTAACGCCATTTTGGGGCTGCTTTAAGCGCCAGCCACATCGCAGATCCCCCTCCTCACCTCTCTCCTTCCACCCAACAGAAAGGGAGACAAACGAAAGAAAACTACAACGAGTAGAGAACAACTGCGCATAAAAAAAAAGTGCCGAACATCGCGGACGGAACTGACTCAAATTTCGCGAAGTTTCATCACCGCGTAGTTGAGAAGCACCGCTTTTGGGAAACTGAAATGCTGCCGCACTCGCGACGCTGTTACGGGCGTACACCTTAGCATCAAACGACCGTGCATCCGCAGTTTCGTACAAGTTCGCTTGTGTTATACGAACCGCCCGCGCGCCGGCCGTCGTGGCAAGTGGCTACATGCATTACGAGCTCGTAACGCGAACCAAGAGAGCTGGAGAGCCGCGGCGCATTCTTCCGCAATGCAGATATATATAAAGCCGACCTCAGTCGTTCCGAAACCCTCGCTTCTGTGAAAGGAAAATTGCCTCTTGCGTTTGCAGACGCATCCGTTTTTGAGCGCATAAAGCGCTCCATATAGCCGAGCCAATCCAAGAAGAAAGCTCAACGCAGGCGTAGCAGCAAAAGGAAATACGGAAGAAAGAAAAAAGAAGAAGAAATCCTCTCAACCGCTTTGTGCTCTGGGAAATTCGCTCGCATCTTTCCAAGCTTTATGCGCAGGTAACCCGCAGCGTCAAAAATAACCATATAAATAAACAAAAGAAAGGTGCTGGAAATGCTGATTGATTCAAGATATGTTGCGTTGCGGGGTTTTGCAAGGGGTCCCTGTAATTTCTTGGTGAAGATTTGTAAGCCTGAGCATATAGAGACGATGAAGAGGAGAACGACGGGATAAAATTTAAGAGGCGGCGAAGTTCGGCCGACCTGGAGGCACTGCGAAGGCTGAGCAGGGTTCGCAGTTTAAGCCACGACATTTTCCCTGACCAAGCTATTTTCCCTTAGGGAACGAGCTTCCCTCGAAGTCGGGGAGGGGGGAGGTTGCTGATCGGAGGGGGGGGGGGGTTCGATAATTTGAGCAGGCGCTATTTGCTTCGGCGCTGGTTACGTGACCCCAAGCGCCAGCGACTTCGCCTTTGAAATACTCGCAGCACAGGCAAAAGTGACATGTAATGTAGCGACGAGAGAGTTTCTTTCATTAGTTTTTTTTTTTTTTTTTAAGCAGCTGCTCATTTCTGCAACCTAAACCTTTTCTGGCGTAATTTACGCGATAAGCGCGTCACTCAGTACGGCTCTTATGCGCGCCATTATACCTGTCATCGAGAGCAATATGTCGTTTTAATGCGAAGGCATTATTTGGCTCATTGTGCGACTCCCGCCGTCATCAGAAAGCCCTGGCATAAAATTCAGGGCAAATTACGTCATCTTCATCATAAAGAAAAAGAAATGAAATGGCCACAGTGATGATTCGATTCTCTGCGCCGCCATCACTGCTACCGCTCCGTAGTCGTTGCAACAGGTGTTAGTGATGACTATCTCCGGGACTGTGCACGTGGTTGGGCTCTGATTGGTGGGTGATTCAGTAGATGGCGTTAGGTTGGGAGTGGCGTCTCTGTGGGCGCTATACGTATATGTACAGGCGCCGACAAAAGTGGTATACTACGCGCAGTCCACGCAGTGGGAGCCGGAGCAGCGGCACATTGCATCGCGACGCCATCTACAGGTGGCATCTGGGATCGAGACAGCCAATGGGTGCCCTGTATTATCGGCAGACATGATCCCAGATGCTGGCTGTAGATGGCGCTGCGATGCAGTTTGCCGTTTCTCCGGCTCCCGCTGCGTGGACTTCGTGGAGTATACCACTATTGTCGGCGCCCGTACATGTGTTTACGTGCATGTGTATTCATTGTTCGCAGCCGCTGGCTCTGCCTCCCGCGTTGTCGTGGCGCTTGGGTGGTGAACGTTGTTTCGCTGCAGCAGCTCGCTTCACACATGTTTGCTGCGTTTCCAGGTTCTCCTGCTTCGTCAGTGACATAACTGAGGCGACACACTAAGCCACAAGTAATGTCTTCACATTGTACACATCGTAAGAATAGCTTGGGTGCCCACATAATGTTTTGAATTGCGTTAGCATTAGGAATGTCAAAGTGGTAGTGGCTATTCGTTTTGGGCTGGTAAGCACGAGGTCGCGGGATCGAATCCCGGCCAGGGCGGTCGCACTTCGATGGGGGCGAAATGCGAAAACACCCGTGCACTTAGATTTAGGCGCACGTTAGATAACCCCAGGTGGTCCAAATTTCCGAGTCCTCCACTACGGCGTGCCTCGTAATCAGAAAGTGGTTTTGGCACGCAAAGCCCCATAATATAATAGTCAAAGTGGTAAGAAGTGCATGTGTGTGAAATGTGGGAAGCCCGTCGCGTCGTAGAAGCGTATTTATATCGTGGCCAGTCACGCAGCAATATTGCCTCGTGACTGGCCGCTTGAGAGGCATTTTTGCGTGCATTGGCGAGCTTCTTTCACTCTAGCACTTTTATGCAGCACGAATAGAGCAACAGAAAGCTGTATCGGGAGTTTTTCATGTTGCTCTGCAAATTTCTCGTTGACATTTTTCAACTAGTTATAATATACGAGAAGTAGATTAATTAATTAAGGCTAATTATGTAATCAGGCGGAATGCAAAAAGATAATCTGAGTATCTCCCAACGACGGCAAACAACATTACCTTGGTTCTGTACAGCTACGTGGCATTTTGCGTAATTTTACATCTTGGTTTCTAATAGTCGGGACACCATGTATATTGCAGCTTTCCCTCGGTGGCGACCACGTGGCAGTTTTGCGCTTTTAATATTCAAAGTTCTGGCAAGGACGCCAGCAGTGACACGTGTTGTTTTGCGCGCTCAGTCGGGGAACTGAGCAAAGACGCGAAGGAAAAAAAAACGCCACGCGACGGAGCTAAAATAGCCATCTTACACGCTTTCACACGGGAATAATTAAATGTCATTTGTATTTAAATGGCATTGAAATGTATGGCAATTAGTTGCTGCTACAAGAGAATATTTGTGGTCGTGATACGAAAACAACACAACGCATTGGAAAGTGTTTCACAATGTAATTCGTACACTACAGCGAATAGTACCATGAAGCAAATAGAATAGCAACAAAGTACAGCAAGAACAACACAACATGCGATTGAAAAATATTGAATATTAAGGCAGTCGTTTATTTTTATTACAAATGTGCCATTGATTTTACCTAATCATCGACATACAGCCTCTGGACGTGTTTATCCATGATACATGTTCCTGCATGTCAGCCGAGAAAATTTGTCTAGTGTTGGTTTGTTTATTGACAACTTATTAAACTCGTACCTAGCTCGAGTCTTGTCTGGACCAAGTATCAACAAGTATTGTTCATTTGCTTATCCAAACGTTATTCGACAATTTATCAGATTACCGAAATTTTCTCAAATTATTTTAAGAAGAAAATGCTTGCTTATTCAGAACCTTTCACTCATAGCCGGTCGCAATTCTCTCCTCTCTTATTCATTGACGGATTGTTACCGCCATTACGCTAATACTATAATGTTTGGTGATGTAGAACTTCGAGGAGGCTCATGTAATTTGATCTAAGGAATGCCTGTACCCACAAATTTGCCAGTGGGACAAGGCTATTACTTTGACCTTATACGATGGACCCCACTTCGGTCGTTTTCTACCCGTTCAACTGTAGGCCCAAGCCAGTTTGTCTAACAATCAGCTTTAGAGCGATTCTTCAACGTTTGATTTTGTAAATGTGTCTTGAAAATATACAATTTGGGCAAATTTCTGTTCCTTTCACAACTCTATGTGGTAATTAAAATAAAGCGAAGTGAAAGCTGAGTTGCTGAGCTTAATAAAAGTACTGAAATGTTCAATGCATTTCATTCCGTAGGTTTTGCCCCACTTGGTTTTCTCCTCGACGGGAAAAATTCTCTGAACTTGAAGTATTTCCGCAGAACTCCGCGCGAACATCCAACTCGATTCGGGACAGTGTTTCGACAGAAATATGCCTGACTTGTGCCTAGACGTGCCTCGATACGGCCGATTACCTCGCGAAATTTCCGGCTCCTTACGTGTGGAGCGTACGTTATTGATTTACAAAACAGACCACTTTATTTCTATCGTCAACGGAGGAGGAGGAGGAAAGGGAGAAAAAGCTGTGTAGGCGGCTTGGCGGACCCTGTCGTCCCTCCTCTATACAGCAGGTGGCGCCCAACAACGATTCGTAACGAAATGGAAAAGAACAGAAAGATAAAACGTCAAGCGTGAGCGGGAAGTTTAGATATATATTCACGTGAAATATATATATATATATATATATATAGATAACGTCAGCAGGTAAAACAACGAACAACTCCGAAACATATTAGAGCCCGCCTCAAAAAATTAAAAATAGGAAGAAATAGCAGGAGCTTTTGGCCAATGAGCTACGACCATAAAGTTCTATGGAGCTATACATTTGCTTTAGATAGGTATCTCATCTACTTACACTTGGAAGTCTGAAACTGCATAAGTCTGATCACGTATTTCCAATTTCACAAAATTCATTACTAATTCACAGAGAAAGGAAGTTGCGTGCATAAAAGTGTGGACGCTTTTACAACCTTACTGTCTAAAACAGCATTTTTGTTTCTCTAGTTTCAGAGGTTCTACAGTTATCATCTAAATAGTCTTGAAAATATGACAATTTCTTTTGACCCTTACTCCCAAATAACACAATATTTTGCGACGGCATTCTTCCTTTGTTCTTTTCTAACATACAGTTCTCGTTCCCGTCCCCCCTTCCTTAAGTGTGGGGGCCGGTGTTTTACTCCTTCCTGTGGCAGTTTCTAACTTGCTTTTGCCCATTTTTAAAGCGAAGCGTTCTTCGCCTCTTCCTTCGGCTTAACCACTGCTGCTGTCGCCTGGGTCTTCGCTGTCTTGCGCGCCGCTTCCGTAGTTGGTTCAGAACATTCGGAGGAGGGAGGAGCGTGGTAGAGAGGAAAGGCGACGCGATAAACTCGTTCGGACCTTTCCATCGCGCCGCCACAATGCCCTCTGGAGCACTTTGGGCATCGTCACAATACCTTCTCGACTGCTGCAATTATCCGTCAGCCCCCGAAAGTGGCGTTTCTGAATTTGCAGCGCTTATCTTTGTGCTAACGTGCAACAGTCCTGAGGGGATGTAGAAAGAATGGTAGGGGGAGGTAAGAAGAGGACACAGGGAGTGGGTAGAACCGACGCAGTCACGAAACAAGTGAATAACAGCCTTGCGACTCTTCGCTCGATGCTCTTATGTCTGGGGAGAGTGCGGGAGAGGGGAAATGCGACGCAAGAAGGCAAGAAAACGCAATGGAAATCAGGTCTTTGGAATTCCACAAGGTAAAGGAATGCTCGTGAATGGAAAAAGTTACACCGTATGTAACTTACGCGTTAAGTTACGTGCTACTTATGTAACACGAAGCTACAAAGCAAACCCACAAGGGTTCCGTAGTTGAAAAAAATTGTTCCTGAAAAATCCGTGTGGGTTTCCTTTGTAGCGTCGCGCTACATACGGATGGATGTCAATTTTTGTTTCCTTTCAGTAATACGCTAGTACTAGACAAGACAGCGGTTGCGGACAAACTGTATAAATGTAAGTTCATCGTATCATACGGTACGTTTATCCTATTTCTGAAAAAAATAAACACCGTGCAAATTCGCCAAGCCGACAAATGATGCAGGGCATGCAGACGCAAAGCCGCATTAAGGCACCATGGCGTTTAGGCGACACTACGGAAGCGGCCGCACGTCAAATCAACACGTCTGTGCCCGCTGTGGTAGTTTTGCGGCAATGGCGTTGCTCGAGGTTGCGGGGTCGATCCCTACCGGGGCAGTCGCATTCTGACGTGGGCGAAATACAAAAAAAGAAATGCTCGTTTATACTTAGACATAGGCGTACGTTAAAAAAAATCAAGAGGGTCGAGATTAATCCCGGGTCTGCCAATACGGCGTGCCTCATAATCAGATTGTGGTTTTGGCACGTACAGCTCCGTAATTCAATTAAAGTTTAACATTTGTGCCGTGATGCAATGTGCTGTGTGAGGCAATGACGATTCTAACCTTCTTGGAGATTATGAACAATGGCACACAACAGCGACTGAAGCAAACATGTTTCGCTGTGTATTCTGTGCATTACACAGGCAAACACAAGTTGTGCACGCAGCGTTACACTTACAGCAACTCACCGTTCTCGTATTGTGCTAAAAGCTGAAGAAATCAAACAATTGCCGTCAACATCACCGCTAATTATCGTCCACCAAAGCAAATAGCATAGAAAACATCGCTTACATCGATTACCACAGTGGGCGTCGGATCAGTTCCCCATATTTTCTTCCTATCGGCGAATATACGCGTATGTATAACTCAGTATAGAAGTATTCTGCTGTCTTTACTATATCATCGAAACTGGTGATGGCATTACCCTGCTTATCTTTCACTGCATACGTCTTGCTTTGTCTTTTGCCAAGTTCTCACTGATTTCGCGTGGCGCCCATTTCTTACCGCCCATCAATTTAGTTGCTAATTAAGTCCGTTACTTATTGCTACGCAGGGTGGTTTTTAATGCTTACTAGGCGCCCGCCATTGTATAGAGCAATGCAATCAGCGCCAGGTATGATTCCCGGTTATCTTCAGCAGAATTATTCCACCTCATTAATGGCGCCGAAAATGCGCGCGTGTTTCACCGCACTGCTCCGATCGAGCGTTTCCTAATAACTCAGTGCGTGCGCAGACACGACCATTTACGTCTCGTAAATGGGAAATATGTGGGCGACGTCTCGTTGTCTTATTTTTTTTTCTTGCGTGTGTGTCTCGAGTGGCCCGGGGAAACTTCCCGTTTCATGTCGTTGCCGTCAAGTTGCTGAGAAAGAAGCTTGCTCTCTCGAGATATCAATGCATGGAACGTGTGTGTGTGTTTTTTTGTTCACGTTTTAAGTTAAAAGGCATCACCGTGCCTCTTTTATCAAGCACACATATTTTTCGGTTTTCGAGTAAAGCACGGAAAAATTGATAGCACTGCGATTAACTGCAATCAAAAAGGTGTTGCAATTCGGCGAAATTCCATATTGTCTTAACTGCTGCGGTCTTGCTGCTAACCCTCTTGCCGTGATGAATGTGTAAAGACGGGTCTGATGATAACTTGCTGAGGCAATGAAATATAAAACGAGGTTCTTAACAAGCATTAATGCACCAAGTGATCCGGCAAAGTTTGATAGCCCATTAGTTTCCTTGGAGCAGATATTGAATCAGCGTAACATCAACGAGATGTGATTTCGCATTTGCCGAAACGCGGAAAACATTTAAAAAGTATTTGGAGGACGCTTAAGCTTCGCCTTTAAGAGTGGAATGCGATAGCATTCAAAGACCTTGGACCACTTCTCGTGCTTCCCGGCGACTGCAGCTTATGTAACTGTGATGTTTTCCTGGAAATGCTGGTGGCGAACGCTGTGCATGACGGCGAACTTTGTGGTTCTTGCTCTCGCTTTTTTTGTTTTCTTTTTTTTTTTTGTATGGTGTTGCGAGGCACCAAGTGGGCCGCGCCGCTCCTAATAAAACACCTCAAACGGCAGCTGGCAAATTCTATCGCATTAAAAGGAGTCTGTGTTTGAGTTTCCTCGTAACATAATTATGTTTTCTCGTATAATCAAATGGTAATCCGACGATATTATGTCTGTAGGTTGCGTGTAAGTCGTATCAAAGCTATCGCGTTATTAAGTGAGATTCAGCGCTGAGTAGTGTATTTGAAGGCGTATTTTAATAAGGCATAGAATACGTGTGTTTTCTGTTGCCTATAGCTTCAAAGAGTGCGACACCAATGTTACAGGCTGAATTAAATATAGCATAAGCTTTGTATGCTTACGAGGGACGCTTTCACGAAGTATGACTTAGGGCAGACGACGAAAAGGTAATTAATTTGATTTTTCGTATCTAGAAACGAAGCTTGGCTTCCCTCTTCGGACTCGTCGCGATAGCCACAATTAAAATGTGAGTGTTGAGGACAAGATAGCGTGATGGTAAAGACGCTGATGGCGACGCATTTTCGCAGCGACTGCACGTGCGTTTGCCGGAACACGACCGCGAGCCGCAGCTGTGCGTGTTCAGCCTATGCTCTATCTCAGTAGCTTCTTGCAGCACTGTGGGAACTGCGTCACTCCTTAGCCAATAGGAAGGCCGAATGCTCACAAGAAAATGTGTTCATCCACGCCTCGTTGTCTGCTCAGCGTCTGCTGACCATCCCGTCTGTACAGACTTCACGATTGGTGGATTCAAACAACAGACATTTTGACGTTGTAAACATAAGCCGCGTTTACATGAATGCGGCAGCGAGGCTTTGCTTATTCTACACGCTTTATCAGCAGTTCTTTAAAGTCAGCTTAGCCTGAAGTAAGGGTGAGCGCCCTTTAAATAATCACCCGCGATGCATCGCCTTCTCAGCGTCTATTAGGCGCTTGATAGCCACCATGGTCATGTACCATGCATATCGGAGAGGAGTAGTGATTTCAAGATGCAGTGAACGATTAGACCTTTATAGCGTTCCGCATCAACAACGCATCAACAGTGCTATTTCGGTGACGCAACCTGCCTCCCATCCCTCCTGCCTCGAACTGGAAATCAAACGTCAAAAGTAAGCAGCTGACCTGAATAATAAAGACAAACCATATCTAATGCTTTGCCCTCACCGTGAGGTGAGGTTGAGCGATGACGGGTTTTACCATTTCTTTCTCGCTGTCAGGGCGGATATGAATTAAACAGACGCGAATTCAAATCGACGCTGGTGGTCTGGGCTGTATGGGCGTTACTATGTTGTTAAGTGATTACAGTTAGGGTGGCTATAAAATTTGCCGGCTGTTATTCGTTGTATACGACGTGCATTCCACAAGGGTCTAACATGCCACGTATGGCTGCGATGTATCATGTGCCAAGAAAAAATAAAGCCATATAATCCCACCAATAATCAGACAGTTACGCCTGGAACTATATTCCCCTGCGCAAGGTTACTGCTTGTGTACACCTCGTACCTTTGCCAGTGCTGTGAGCTACTTGCGAGATGGAGTGGAGCTCCTGCATCTGAAAAACTTGGGCGCACGTGTGGATTCGAGCAGACGACGGATTTCATTGTCGTCAATGCTTTGGTGGTTCACGTGGACGCCGCGCTGTCGGGTTGCTCCCAACTTACGTCACTCAATGATTATCCGCCCCAGGTGGCGGGAATCTTGAAATCTGGAACTGCGTTATCGAAATGGTCTGTACATATATTACCGGGAACACGATCGTGCATATGCAGGCTGTTATTATGGTCCACTAAATGCTGAGGACTGCCCCAAAAAAATGAAAGCGTCATCTGGAATGAGGACGCCGGCCACCTAGGCTGAAAGATGTCACCTGCTCTTTTGATAAAGTTTATTACTACTACTACTACTGCTGCTACTGCTACTACTACTACTACTACTACTACTACTACTACTACTACTACTACTACTACTACTACTACTACTACTGCTACTACTACAATAACAACCCGATAATTTTTTTGTCTGCACTCTTTTAAGATAACGCGAATAACACCTTGGAAAATTCTTTCAGGAGTGCCGTTACTTGTGCGCGCTTTCTCTCCGGAAGAAAATTCTCAGGATGACGCCAGTTTCCATAAATTCGTCCCATAGTTTGCCATTAAACACATTGGTGTTCCCGTTATTTTTTACTCATCAGTGCATAAAGCTGCGTTTTTCTAGAAAAAACATGGCCAGTTTCACCCAAAGTGCTCAGCACTGTATGCAGCTGCAATGTATGGCGCTGCACTTGGACTTATCGGACGGTGTTCTAAGAATACGCGGGCCCGACTAACGCGGACGCGACATACGTGGGTGCAACAAAATTTATTTGCAACCTTAAAAGTTTTCGCATGGCATGTAGTACCTGTAATGACATCGCACGGCCGCCACTAGGCTGCCCGTAAAGAGCCGCGCCAGTAAAAACTACATCAATTCAAGTTTTGTGCACTGATATTGTTCAGCACGTTTAATATTTGACACATCGTGGAACTTCGCGCAACACAAAAAGGACAAAGAAAGATACACTAGGACGAGCGCTTTCTAACGAGTGGTTTCGATTTCATAGTCTGGAAAAATTTTAAATCAAAGGCATGCGTTGTGAGTGTTACGTTTCGTGGCATTCACATCGTGCGTAGACGCATGTTTTTGCTTGCCTCAGTATTACCTATGTGTCTACCTAAACACCTGTGCTTTGAAAAAACTACCGTGTCCTTTTTTTTTTTTTTTGCCATGCAATAAGGAGAAGAAGTAAAGTGACTGTGCCCTAACAGTTAGGGAGCCGAGCTGCCGTGCTGGGGTACAAAGGTTCGATCCAACCATAGGGCACGTAACATACTTTTTTTTTTAAGTATAAGCATTTCGACGAGACAACAGCACCCATTAGCCACGGTCGGTAAAATAAAATCCGGGACAGCTCGCAAAGGAAGCTTCGCTTAAAGAGAACTTATCCCATATGGAGCACTATGTTTCCTCATTCCTTAGTGCATGTGAAAGTGCGGTATAGAACATGTTCTCTCTCTCTCTTTCACTCCTCATTCCCCTCCCCACGTGTAGGCTAGCAAGCTGGACTCAGTCTGGTTAACTTCCGGGCCTTTCCTTCTTCCCCTCCCTCCTCTCTCTCTCTCTCTCATTCCTGTTAAACTCAACGTTTCCTCTTACTCCACTCCGCGCGGGCAGCATTGCGGACAGTGATGCGCTGTTTATTGCTCCTTTCATACTTTTTTTATTCTTTCCGTGGTGCCGTCCTGGTATCCCTTGAAGGTGGCCATCTGACGAAGGGGCAGTGCAGCCATTATCTGCTGCCGTATCTCCGTTTGCTGTAGGAGTTTGGAGGAATTTGCATAGGAGAGCGAGCTTTTCCGTGAAAGTAACTTATGGACATTATGGACAGCCGCTTAATTGTTGGCGCCTACGGTCTCTCGCACTGGTCTACGACGTCACAGAAGGGACATCCTAAAGGGGCCTCCGAAGCCCGGAGGAGGGCGCACGGTCTTTTATGCGAGATTGTGGACCCCCTGATGCATGCGGCGGAGAGATATTTGGCTCGCTTGTTCACCGTATACCGTTGCCTACAGATCGCGAGCGTTTACTTATCTAGATGAAAATATTCTGCAGTCTTGGGTTTCATTCGTGGTCTCCGCAGTGAAATTGCGAGTGTGTATGGAATTTCGTCGACGAATGGTGTACCGTATACTTTGGGTGCACATTGAAATGACACTCGGGGATCAAAATTAATACCGAGCTTTCCGGCGACAGTCTTCTTCCTCAGCCACCGCGTAGTTTAATATTTAAATTTATATGAATTATTCAGTTGCCCGCTTCGACGTCCCGGATATGACGCACTAGGTTATGAGGGGATGTCGTGGTAAGTGACTCTGTATTACTTTGACCACCTGGGGTCCTGCTACATGGGCCTAAAATAATGAGCAGAAGAAAAGCGACTGTGCCCTAATAGTTAGGGAGTTGAGCTGCTGTGCTGGGGTACCAAGATTCGATCCCATCATAGGGCACGTAAAATTTTTTGGAAGTATAACCTTTTCGACGAGACAACAGCACCTAGCAGCCATGGTCGGGGAAATCCGGGATAGCTCGCAGGGGAAGCTTCGCTTCCCTAGTTTCTTTTTTCCATTTCGCCTCAATAAAGAAGCACGGCTGGGGTGCTGGACTCGCGATCCCGTGCCCAGCAGCAGAACACCATTAGCCAGGGAGCTTACAGCAATGGGTCTATAATTTAATCTTAATTAACCTCACCGGTAACGATGCTTTTTAGATTAACGTAGCCACGTGACGGGCGCGGAACGCGAGTGTGGGAAGCGAACAATGGGAGCGGCATTGTCCAAGTGGGGAGCAGCAGCGCGAACGGGCAGTTCAGAACAAGGGGAGACGTCGAGGATGCGCGGGATGCCGGAAGGACGCGCAGCGTCTCCAAGGCGATTGTTCGGCAGGAAGTAAGAAGGAAGGACGCCACTCAAGAAGGCGGCGGGCGGCACGGTGAAAGAAGCGGAAGTGTCGCAAGCGTTAGAGTGTGCGGGGTGTTGTGCGTTCACGCAAGGACAGTCACGTGGCACGCAGGAAGAAGAGTATCGAATGCAGGAGAGGAGGGGAAACTTTGGGTCGGTACAACTGCACCTCGACACTGAGCAGCGCGAAACAACGAGTGTTTAAGAAGTCTATTATGAAAAAAATATATGTGTTAAAAACTGGCCTAGCTGAGAACCGAGGTTAGTTGAGATGATTGCCGTTTGAAATACGACATTGCTTAAGGCACCATCTTTCATCCTCAGCCGGAGCTCATGATTGACCGTTTTCCGCTGTGCAAAGGAGCGCGAAGCTTAGAAGGGTGCGAATTCAGCAAGACGTCGCAATGGGATTGTGTTCTCCAGGCGCATGAATGAACCCCCGTCATTCTTTTTTTCGTACCTCCGAGGGGTGACAGGGTGTAATTGTGGTTGAGATTGTACACCGCCGGCAACGTTTGGAGCGCTGCTGACGGTGTTTTGGCCGAGGCGAGACTTGCAACGAGGTTCATTTCCAAACAGGTTCATTTAGGCTGAGTAAGCTTGCAGGCCTGCTTCACATCATGGCCGCATACGCTTCTGCATCGTTCTTCATTTCAATGAGGTCGGCGTCGCAAATGCTTAAGCCGAGCAATCCAGCCCATTGAAAGACAGCTAAGAAGCGCTTTCCGGAAACCGATCGCATAACGGGTCATACGCCAGAGCAGCAGGTTGCTCGAGTGTGCCGACAACGCCGGGATTATGCGGCCTTTCACGAAGGTGTCAACCCCTCCACGGACTGCGGACGCCGGCCTAAGGTCGCACATTTGGAGCCGACCACTTTCACATGACAAGAAGAAATAGTAGCGAGAGAAGCTGAGCACGCTGCACTGTTCGAAGAAAAAAGTGGTTGAAGGCGGTGGCACCACCAGCAGCAAAAGACGCCATATGGCCCGGTGCACAGTATGCTGTGGTGCGGTGTGGTGAGTTGAGGTGCGCCGTTGGGAACATGCACAGATTGTAGCTAGTATGATCTGCAACCAATCTGCTTTGCCGGTAGCCATTCACGCTTGCATCTACTTTCGATTAACCGAGAGCCAGTATTTCTTTTTTTCTTTTTTCGACATATTATCATGCACCTGTAGAATGGATATTTTTCGCGTTTCATGCTGGAGCTATATTGTCAGTACCTAGGGGGCCCTGTGCGAGAACTCCAGAATGTCGTCCTGTTTCCAGAAGGCCAGACGTTCCCTCGCGAGAGGCTCCACGCCTACGGTTGACGTTAATAAGGGGGATGGGTACTACAGACGAGGAAATCAGGAAGGTTTCTAAAGGATATGTATACGCAAGGGCACAAGGTCTCACAAGGCGTACGCGCTAGGCTTTTACCACGTATTCATTTCACCACTTAAAATCATTGAACTGGTTTAAAAATTCTATGAAAATGTATTTGCTTTCCTTTTCTGATTTTGACTGTGCCAGTTAATTCCTTGTGCGCTTTATCAAGAATTATTTTTTTGGAAAGTTAGTTTCATGTTGTGCTTGTAGATAATTGTCAATTTTTTTTTTCTTACACATGTTATACTCCGTTGGTCCTAAACGGTTCCTATACTTAAAAATTTACTTAGAAAGACACAGGTGTTTAACACAGATATGTTTATAATGTGGGCTATGTATGTGTGAGCGATGCTATTGATACGTTCGTATGCTATATTTTATGCTATGCTACCTCATCGTTGAGCAATGTAAGGGTGACAAGACCCCAGTCAGGCAGGCAATGTCCTGCTTTTCGCCTTGCCATCCGAGACCTTCACTGTCTCTTAACCAATTCTAAATAAAATAAATAAATAAATAACCCGCCGTAGCTGTGTAATGGCGTTGCGCCGCTAAGCCCGGGGGCGCACGCGTAGTCAAATCGTGGCCGTGGAGGACGCATTTCGATGGGAGGTGAACTGAGAAACCGCCAAGTGTGCCGTACGTGCATCGGGGCTGCACGGTAAGGAGCCCCAAGTGGTCGGAATTTATCCCGAGTCCCCCGCCACGACGTGCCTCGTAATTGTATCTTGGACTTGGCGCGTAAAAAAAAACCGAAAATTTAATTTACCGCGTATTTACCTAACGCTGCATCTCATCGATGGTGTCCCGATAAAACGTCAAATCACCTCGAATCGTTGCATTTTTTTTTGCGACTTCCGCTAGTGCATCTTCCGAGTTCCGGTTAAAAAATAACCGCGTACCGATTAAATCACAGTGTCTCCACTCACTGCAATGTCTCCCGACGTAACGTCAATGTCCTGACAGAGTGAGCGGATTTGAACAATTGTCCTTCTTTAATCAACCTCGCGCCAAACAGCGGCACTGCCTCATCCCCTATATATATATTTTTTTTTGAAATCTCCAATATTGTTCGTCCAATCCATTCTGTCCACGTCGTCAAAACCCACAGCCCTCTTTCTCACCGCTTCATTTATTCCGCGTGCAAAGTAGCAGGATAGGGAAGCCAACGTCAGGCCGACATTTCTGCCATTTCTCGAACGAACTTCCCTTTCTCTCTCTCTCTTTATTCTTACAGTGATTGCTTTTATATGGGCATATATGGGCACCTGAAGATATTATGCGAAAAAAAAATTAGAAAGAAAGAAAATGTCATTGTGCCACGACGACTTGAACTTACGACGGCCGACACAGTGTCATTCTGCACATCTACTTCTCAGTCACTCTGCCCATGCTTCAGTATTGAATGATAGCGATCCTGGACAGCGTGATTCTGGCAGCGGCTGCCGTGATTGGCTAACGCCGGCTCAATATCTGTGCACTGGATATAGTTGGTGCGCGGGCCTTCTAGTTCTAGCACGTCACTACAGTGAGCTAGAACACTACGCACGTCGCCTCCCCAGTTGCGGAGGCGAAGGCAATCCTATTCTGTGTGTTTTCTTCTTCTACACGTAATGATAATGTTTGAGCACGTCGGCTGCCCCCATCAATCGTCTTATACTATAGAGCTCGGCCACTTTTCTTGTTTACTGGATGGCCCTGACATCGTCGTCTTCGTTCAAGCATAGCGCGGGGCATAAGAATAAGTTAGCCCAAATATGAGTTCAACAAAGCCTAACAAATCTAAGAGAACGAAGGTAAAGGATTGTGTAAGCAGAGACCGCTGGCTAAGTCGTGATAGGTGAAAGGAACAAAAAAAGCCGAGTTTTTCCACTTCACCACGAGGAGGCGCGATTTGAACAAGCGAATGTGTATTTTTATGATGTTTATGGTTATGATGTACATGGTGAGGATAGAGAGGGTGCTAGAGGGAAGTAATGTCGGGTTTAATCTCTCATAGAAACAGGCGGGTACAGTAGTAGAGCAGCAGCTTCCAGGTTTATTTTATGCGGACAGCATTGTGTTGCTAGCAAACAAGCAAAGTGATTTGCAACGTCAGGCTAATATCTGTGGACAGGACGGCAACAATTTAGGTTTGAAATTTAGTGTTATAAAATCAGGTGTTATGGTATTCAACGAAAACAGTGAACAGACAGTGGAGATAGAGGGCCAGGAAATACCTCGGGTAAAAGAATATAAATACCTTGGTATATGGATAAACGAAGGCAATAGATATCTTGTCGTCTGTCCTCCAACTTTAACGTACACATTTGATACATTTTACGCATAATTGCACATGCAATAACTAGTCCTCATAGTTTACACAAAAACAAAACATGTTTTTGTGTAATAATAAAGCTAAAACAGCTTTTTACGTGATTTTTTAGTAGAAAATAAATCATTGTGACAGACGCAACGGTGCTTCAAGGTGTCCTGGCTCTCCGAGAACGATGCCAGTCTGAAGTCACAATATACCGGCATTCCCATGCCTACCACAGCGCAGCAGCGAAAGATTTCCCTCTAGGTGAATATAGTGAGAAACTCCATGGCTTCTCGAAAGGAGATTGCTCGCTCGCACCTGCGAACGATCACTCCAACACCGTGCAAAGCCAACCTGCGGCTTCGTGCGCGTTACATTCTGCCAGCTATACGTTTTTCCGTGTCGGTAAAAAAAAAAAAAGAAGAAGCTTCTTTTCTTTTTGCTTCAAATCATCTTCAGAGCCCATATTGCCTTACACTCTCAGAAAAGTTCGCACCCTTTGAGTCTTATCTTGCCACACAACAATAAACGTCGTCTGTCTTGTCCGCATTTCCTTTCCTTAACGCTGCGAGCCCGGTACTTCCCAGTAACGAACGGCATGCGCGTTATCAGCATCACCTAGCATTGCCGACTAGCAAGTAGCGGTCGCGGCGTTTTCAAGAAAGGATACGCAAGCGAGGCAGATGCCGATTGTGGTTGCGTGTCAAATATGCCCCCCAATGGGTGCAAGCTTTTCTAAGAGTGTAGGCTATATCGAAGTAAAATAGAGCAGCAGGTAACGACGCTACCACAACCCGTCCACCTGACTGTCGTGGCCAAATCGATCTTCCTTCACGCATTCGTCGCCCGAGAGACGTTCGGGCTTTCGACTTGCGCTTTCCGTTCCATCTGCTCCACAGCCCGAGAAATCAAAGCGCAGTCACTCCCAGCGCCAGCTCTACATAGTGTGTAACGAGAGAAGAGTATACGGACCAACGCACGCCGACACACAAAGCCATATGCACACGGAGAGAAAGGAAACACTAGAGCCCACACAAACTTGCACAAGTCTGCGCGAGCAATATCTTAAACCAGTGTCATACGGGCGCCACAAATACCCGCGAATGCTCGTCGCACAAACGCAAGAAAAAACGCAACAAAAAGAAACATACAGGCCCACAAACGCAGGCTCCCCCGTATACGGTTTCCTCCGATAGAAGCTGCATCTGTCTGTCGCGCATACGAACACTTGATCCCAATGCCGTTCCCGGCCACCCTCCCCTACATTCCCTCGACTCCTGTTTGTTCTGCGCACGGCGGCTTCCACGAGAGTCCACTACGGAGTGCCGAATGTGGAACCCCGCCGACCTAAGCGGGTCAGCGTGTTTACACGGCATCTCGCTTATAGCGATGCTTCTCCTTTTGCTTTTCGTTTCGTTTTTTGTCTTTTGCTCTAGTCGGCTTCGTACGTCCTCCCAGTCTCAGGAACGTTGAAAGGAAAAGAAAAGAAAAAAACTTAACACTGCCAGCACACACTCACGAACTGTTCGGTAGACGTGACCCGGCAGATGCTATAGGACCCAGGCGAGAAAAAAAAAAAAACTACGCCCAGTAAGTGCAGCGCACGAGGCAAACCTCTTAAGGTTAGAATCTGTCTTCGTGCACCTTTCTTTTTTTTTTTTTGCGTCTTACCACGGCAACGAAATCTGTCTTTCTGTTCCTACTAGTTTCACCGCGGCCTGTCTTTATTTCTTATTTCTCTTTTTAGGTGCTGTGGATGTCAGTTTTGCTGTTTTTTATGTACATATATAAATCTCCTGCCCTTATTTGGCGAGAATAAAGTTAGCGACACGTGGGTGGCGCGTCAAAACAAATTTGTGCCCAAACGCCGGAGAAACCGGTAAAATAAGCAGACAGGCGACACTGTGAAAGCCAAGCTTTGTAATCAGGCAGGCGTCGCCTGGGGCTCTAACTCTTCATTTCCTTTTATGCGGTTTTTGACGAGGTGGCTTGTTTGGAAGGCGGCATGCGACTCTTCGTGAATATATAACCATGTTGTGCTACACCACGATCTATATTCCACCCGTATGGGTCTTTGTTAAGTTGAGTTGTTCGCTGTGTCGAAGCCTCCTTAATTTTTTTTCGCTATTTTCTTAAGTATGCGAAGCACAACACATATTTGTTTTCTTTATTTTTAGAAACCGCCATATATAGGCTCCTGCTGTTTTTGAAGAAAGGATACGCGGCTAGGCTGACATTTGCTGGAAGGAAACATCCAAGGATAATTTCACTAGTAGCAAAAAGTATTCTAATTTATGTTTAAAAAACAGCGCTAGGAAGCTACTCAGGGCGCCAGAATGGAGGATGAGAACACACACGGCGCTGACTTACAACTGCGTTTATTGGAAAAAATACACTTGCTTTTTCAAGCCTTAGATCAAGCGTGCGCACATGCTCGATGTGAATAAAAGCACTTGTCATTACCAACACGTTGTTGACAACCCAACAACAAGTTGTCATTGCGAAATTGAAGCTGTAAGTGAAGTAATGCCTGTTTACTGTGAAGTAATGAATAGTGAAGTAATGCCTGTTTCGAAGAAATCCTGTAACTATCACCACTGTCGTGGAGCGCGACCTCAAAATATGCTACGAAACACGGTGGCGTTTCACTTAACGGTTTTCCTAAAAAGCGTGCCTCTAACAGTTTGGTACGACCTTAACTGGAATGTCAATTCATTTTTTAGCCGATGTTGCGGATAGTCATTAAGATTCCAAGAGAATGGAAGCGTAGCAGAGGGCGGCAGAAAGTTAGGTGGGCGGATGAGATTAAGAAGTTTGCAGGGACAACATGGCCACAATTAGCGCATGACCAGGGTAGTTGGAGAAGTATGGGAGAGGCCTTTGCCCTGCAGTGGGCGTAGCCAGGCTGCTGCTGCTGCTGCTGCTGATGATGATGATGATGATGATATCTCTAAAGTGGTGTAACTTAGGATTTCTGCTAAGCAGGCATGAGTTCACCAATCCCCGTGGTGCGCGTACTTAGAACATGCACTCTAAAGTTAGCAAACAAGAAATTTTATTAGCATAATTAGCTAATTACCTAAAATATCGCAGGAATATTTCTTGTTGCTAATGTTCACGTATAGCCACGTAGCCTATATGGAACAAAACGGAAGGGGCCCAGATATGACCATTTCTTGATTAAACAAGTGTTCCGCATAAAAAACAAAGGCAGCTGGTATATTGCCGTAGTATTCAATGAATTCTATACAGTTCACATGAATGGGAGCTGCTCGCGTAAGGCCGTAACGTGTAACAAGTTTTTGTTGTATGTTCTCACTCACTCCATGATAAATGTTTATGCAATTCTTCCATAGACATCGTTTTAACGTGTAAAGCGCTCTTTTCCCTGCGCCTACTTACATGAATCACAGCCAGGGTCAGGCTAGTGGTTCAGATTGGTTAATGTATCTTATGACATAGTTCTTGTAAATGCAATCAATCAGTCAATTACATTCATTGCTCGGTCAGGCACAAAAGGCCGAAACGAAAAAGCAATTTATTTATTTATTTATTTCTTTATTTTTGCTCAATGCGTCAATTGACGCTTTTGCATCAAGAAGTGTATTCAACGAACTCAGGTAAATATCATTATTAACTTGATTGCGGCTATAAATACGGGTGTCAAGGTTCAGGGAGGCGATGGGAAAGTGCGGGGAAGGGTCGCACATAAAAAGGGAAGCATTTTTTTTTTGTTATTGTTGTGGTTATTGTTCTTCTTCTTCTTCTTCTTGGCTATTCGCGGTCTTTCCCCGGCGTTAGGCCACTTCTCTGCGATTTTCACGACCCTACGCAATCCGCGCAATCTCTCTGTGCCAAAGGAGCAACTGCCAATCTTTTCGTAATGCATTTGTTTGTTCAACCGCGCCGCCACGCAATTGGTCGCCGCCTAGTCCTCACCGCTGTCGCTGCAGTGTAGCCACTTCTTTGTTCGGCAGCAAATTATTCGGCACAGTCTTCCTCCAGCGTTACATATGTCCGTGATTTTCAAGGTTTTGACCAACAAACTTTCAAAGAAACTACAGGCAAGGCGTGGTTCTCCAGTCGTTATTTTTTTCGACTTTTCCTGCATTTTTTTCTTATTTCCTGTTGCAAAGTTGAGAGTGTGGCTCTCAGACGAATGCGACCCTCCCTTACTCGAGCGTATGCGGCAATAAAATGCAGTCTCCCGAGAGTGTCCTTGACGTCTTTGTTCGCACCGAAGCTCGAGTCCCCGGCATCTGCAGTTAATGGCTCGTCTAGGAGAGGCTCCGTCCATTTTACCTACGCCCTATAATCTGACCTATTTGGGACGGTTCTTTTTGTTAGGTTTTAGAAAAAACGGTCATCTGCGTAAACTGCCCGCCTGAAGAATGTGTGGTTCAGTCTATATGGGTAAAATACTCGAGACACACGCGCATACTTGTATAGTTAAAATACCCCACGTTCATACTTCCATGTAGATACTCCACATATACAGGGTATTTCCCTTAATTTGAGCCAAACATTAAAAATATACAAATGCCACGTAGTTGGATCGAACGAAGGTAACGTTGTTTGCCGTCGCTGAAGATACTCAGACAATTTTCATGCATTCTACCTAATTACATAATTAGCCCTAATTGTCTTTACACTTCGCAATTAACGCAATTACATGAAAAGTGTCAATCAGAAAATTGTAGGGCGACATGAAAAGCTTCTCATACAGGTTTCCGTTGCTGGATACTTGCTACCTAAGTGGGTTTTCCGAGCGCAAAGTGCCTCGAGCAGCCAGTCGACCGGCAATTTTACGTGTATTCGCGTGCTTCTTTCACGCTCACAGGAACACTTTTATGTAGCACGTAATTGAGGAACAAAAAGGTGGATCAGGAGTTTTTCAAGTTCTACAATTTTCGGATTGACACTTTTCATCTAATTACATCAATTGAGAAATTGTTTATTCAATTCTACGAGCAATTCTATGTGACGGCATCACGTGACATGTGACAGCATTTATTCCCATTTTTTTTTTCAAGATGTTCCAGTGAACATTCTTAATCGACTTCTAATCCGAGACGGCCTTTCGTACACGCGTTTTCGTAGAGAATACAAGTCAGGTTAAGTTTTCCTCTCAGACTTCTCAGGTAATTATTTGCTCCTCAAAGTTAGTATTATTTCTTTTCACCGGCTCAGCGTTTTTATTATTTTCACTGGCCAGTCAGTTAGACTCATGGTACGTAAGCCAGCCGCGTGCGAATAGTCTCCCTTGGTAAATTTTCTGCCCTTTCAAGCTTCGTTAAAAAATTTGCATAAGACGCTGTAAGCATAAATTTTATAGGGAAATCTAGAGACGGCAAGTTTAACAAAGTAAAAGCAGTTTACAAAATAATAAACTATTCTAGTGCCCATTTAGCTCGAAATATTCTGGTCGCTGAAAGCGAGAATATGTGAAATTAGCGCAGAATAGAAATTGATATCGTTGAAATTATTTTCTAGACCACTTAGCTGATTTTCATTTGCCGGTAATGTTCCCATCGATGAGTGTGCATTTTTACCTGCTTTACGAAAGTTTACTGTTTGTTTCGTGTTTATTGTTGTCATCTATGTTAGCTTTTTTCCGATTAGGGTATTACAGTCTAGCTCGGTTATAACGAAGTCGGCGGGAATCGGAAATCAGTTCGCTATATCCGCTATTTCGTAATATGTGGACTATGAGAAAAAAATGCAAACATGGGCATACCGATTTATTGCCGCTGAAAGAAGTGGTCCAGCGTCCCCTCAACACGTTTCGCGAGTGCGGACTTCGGGATTGCGGCTTCCATACCATCCAACTGCGAATTAAAGATCTGGCCGAACTCCGGACTCTCGAGGTACATCTGTAGCGTGTCAACAGCTGCGATGGCCGCTGCGGAGGTGACCGGCTTAGGGGCACAACTAGCATCGTCGCATTTGCTGTCGGAGGCGCTCTCCGCCAAGGTCTCTTCCATGACACCAGCTAGATCAAGCTAGATCAAGTCGAATAACTCTGTCTTAATAAACAGCATACAACGATCCGCGAAAACGATGAAAATGAGCCGCGCTTCCAACATGCATAATGCTGCCTGCCCTGCCTTGCGCACCGCGGCACCGACATAAAACAAAGCGCGCGCTGCCACACCTCCTGCAGACTGCAGTCCAGCCGTGGCGCCGACTGCCCGGGAGAAATAGAGAAGCGCGATTGGCCAAGACGGCCGCTCTCCGCGACGTCATCAAAAAAAGGAAAAAAAAAATCGTCTCTTTTCTTTTTTACATTTTTCCCCTGCGCGGCGTGCTCTACCGCTCTACGCCGTGACGCCGTTCAAGGACGGCGCAACACGAGACCGGCGTGCCATGCGATGCAGTGAAGCAACCTTTCGCTCGGCGGGAGAGCAGACGACGCCACGAAAGGACGCCGTCAGCCGAATTTCGCTCTTGTTTTCGCGGAAAAAAAATCGCCTCAAGGACGCCAAAATGTGTTGATTGACAGATTATTTTTCAGTTGGTATTAAATCTCTTCGTTATATCCGCTGACGCGCTCTTATTTACTTCGTTAAAACCGGACCCAAAATGTATTGAAAATGCAAAAATGGGAATGGCAAATTGAAATCCCTTCGTTATAACCGCTATTTCGCTATAAGTGGCTTCGTTATAACCGGGCTAGACTGTATTATGTTGTGGTTAAGCCCTTGTGCAATGCTGCGTTATGGGCAATGTAGGTGCAAGGAATTATCATGCAGGCGTTTAGTTACGGCTAAAGATTTGGATATTGGGAAAAATACTAATCCATACTAAAGTAGATGTCCCATTAAAGGTTAATTAGAGCAGCCACTTCTTTTTTTATATCCATTATTTTTATTCTCATGGGTTGCCACGAGGCAAAAGATCAGTTGCAACACAAGTTTATTACGCTACAACGCGACACATAAATTCGCCATTCTGCTTAAGTTTACAGTCTGCACTAAGAGAAGCCTTTCTTTATTACATCAGAAATATAGGAAGTTTCGCCACAGAACGCATTCGCTTTCTGTATATCTCAGGTAAGAAAGAAAAAAGCGACCTCAGTCGTCACGAATGAAGCCAGGCTAATTTCGAACTTGTGTATCCTATTGTATCGAGACCGGAGTTGTTTTTAGTAAGGGCTCCTCCTTTCATTCCAAGCAACCATCAACCCCTACATTGCCTACATGTGCGAGATCACTGAATGTTCGGCGTGTTACGAAAGAAAAGAATTGTAATTCACCCAACCGTGATGAATTTTTTTCTTCAACTGCGAAGGCTCTCTTTCTCAGAAACCCGAGCGGTCTCCTGTTCTAGCTGCATGCTTATTGCTTTTGCGCTCTACAGGGCATAAAACGACAGAAATCCGAGGAAGTAGGCAGGGGTTTGCCGACCTGAAAGGCAAACGCACAAAAAACGCTTACGTGAAAAAAGAGCGAGAAGTGCGCTTTGTTCCTCTCGTTGTTTGGCCGCTAAGCTTTTAAGACGAAGCTGTTAGAGGAAGTTTCGCAACTGTTTTCTTGCAGGGGCGTGCGACAGCGTGGTCGATATCAAAACGTGCATCGGAGCGCCGAGCTCGTTCTGAAACGCCAGTGGTCGGTGAATACGAAATGGAAGTTACCTTGCGTATATCTCATTCGAATAGAACAACGTTGCACGCATAGCGCGGGAAGGACAAATGACAAAGGCGAGACAGGACAAGCCCTAAGCGCGAGTTTAGCGCTTGTCATATCTCGCCCTTGTCGTTCGTCCTTGCCGCGCTATGCTTCCAGTGTAACTATGTATTAGCAACCAGCCCAAGCCTGCATTCTTCTGAAGAATAGAACAACGACTTGTGGCCGCGGTTCGTTAACCAGTAAAGTGTTAATTTTTGTTTGTCACTTCGCACGTTTGCCGGATTCTTGTCGAAGGTCAGGTCAGAGTTTGTCGGCTGCAATCGCGAAAGCCGCTGGCGCGCTGCTGCAACGCTGCTATATAAGAACACTGTCGGAAACAATGACGATCATGTTGTTAGTTAGCATAATGCAAGGTGCAATAAATTGTCTCTTCGAAACGTCTAGGAACAAGAACGCGGCCTCCGCTGCTCGTGCGTTCGAGGCACGCCGTGTGTTAGCAAATGCACCCCCTAGGATCGCAGACAATTTTCTGTTGCAATAGAGGGAAAGCTACGGGGGCGGAGCTTGTCAACAGGTGTCACCACGCAGCGCAGCCCGACAGATGACAGCGCCCTTGCTTTCTTGGAGCAGATGTTAAACCGAGTGTAGCTTCAGCGTGCCACGTTTTGGCATTTGCCCAGACACGGAAGGGAAATAAACCTAACAATAAGTCAAATTTGCCGCTCAGTGGTGGGCTTTTTCTTCTTATTATTTTGCTGTTGTAAATAATGTATTTACGTTTCCTCTTCCCCTATTGCCTAATATAACGCCTTTGAAAATGTGGGACTTTTTTTTTTCCGGAAGCACTTTTACGTGCGCGTGGTTGGGCTCCACCACTTTCCCTTCTTTGCCACAGAAAGTAAGTGTATGAGTACCTCGGAATGGTGTGAGAGCTCGCTTACGCAGTTTCGCTGTCTTTGTTGTCACAGTTGTCATACTGGCAAGCATCAGTGAAGACATTTATTTATCTATTAATTTTTGTTGTACCGTAACCATACTATATAGACTGGACGTGCTGATGGGGCTACTTCGCAATGCATCACGTGATAGAGCGAACGGGACACGCAAGGACCTCGTACAAGATGAAGAAGACGCGTCTGCTGTCGTCTGCCCTGTCGTCCTATGTGTCTCGTCCTCGCTACACACATCACGTGTTACTCTACGCTTAACGGCGTTTTTTTTGCTTTCTCCTTTCCACAAAAGCCTCCTCCGTGTTGACAGACTTCCCGCAGAGCTGATCTGTCACATTCACCGTCAAGTTGGAATGGGCGCCGCATTCGCGAATACCGTGTCGTCGCAATTCGCTGCCCGCGGCGTGACTTAGACGACGCCGACGGCAGGCAGGTTTATTGTAAGCGTCGGCTCGCTTGACAAGCTGTTGTTGACAGACGGCTCGCAACCACCGTTGTCGCGGGTTTCCTCATTTTTTATTTTCTTTCAGGCCTGCAGGCACGCGCATGCAACGAATAGAGTTTCGGAAGCTTCTCAGAAGAAGGAGTCTTTGACGGCGGCCAAGGCAAAGAAAAAAATGCGTGGCTTTTGGCAACCGCCGCTCGACACGAGAACGGCGACACTTCATGGGTAGAGCGTCCCACAGTAGCGTGCACTCGAGGATGCGTTGCGGCACAACGCATCCCTTTAGCACTCTCATTCTTTCTCTCTATCTCCCCCTTCCACTCTCCTTCTCTTTATATCCCCCTTAACCCTTCCCCCCATGCAGGGTAGCGGACCAGAACTACCTCTGGTTAACCTCCCTGCCTTCATCTGCATTCCCCTCTCTCTCTCTCTCTCTCTCCGTTTTCATGTGGCCCGTATGAAATTACTTCTTGCAACGCGAGTTCCTTCTATGTGATTTGTAGAGGCCTGAAAATATAGAGATAGAGTGCAGGTAAGCTAACCAGAGTAGAGCTGCCGCTTCAATGTTCGCGTCCTGTGTTTCGTCTTGTTGTATAAAAAATTAGGGAAACTGCCTTTTCTTTCCAACCGACTTTAGTAGCTTAGCCAGAGGCGTTTGCGCATCAATTAGGATTCATTGTTCTGTAATCTGCGCATGGTTAATCGGAAGCTTACTGCTTACCACCTTACAGGGAGAAAAACGGCCGTGTTACGCTTGCCGTTCTTCGCATCTTGGCTCCGCGGCCTTGTTCAGTTGTTTTGTTTCCGCAGCCGATTCGCAGCTTTGTGTGCAGAAGTGCCGCAACTGAATGCTGCATGGGTAGGCGTTAAGTGGATCGATCGGTTGATGCCAACTCTATGAACTGAGAGGTCACCAGTTAACGTACTGTTTTGCTAAGTGAGCTTCCCCGTTTAAAGTATTTCGTTTATTACGTTTCTTCTTTCGACCTATATACTATCCGGTAGCGATATCGTTAAAATGTATTGTTACACTGAAGCCGCGATATACGCAGCTCCACTTCGCAGGGTCAAACGGAGAACAATTAGCCTAAAGGTAAACCTGACATGTCTGTTACCAGCTACGGCACAGCGAAAGTAGCGGCGGCAGTAGCGTGTGATGCCGAGGACCCTACCATTTCTTCGCCTTAGAAAATGCCGCAATAAGCTTCCTGGGACCAGTCCTTATACAAACGACTCCCGCGCACTGCGTCAAACGATTTTGTGTGCTACCGCGCCAGTACGCTGCCCGATGTGAGAGGGTTAAAACAGGCAATCATTACTTAACAGTAAGCCTATATACGGCTGAAGGTGTTTTGAGAATCAGCCTGAGCACACTGCGCAGGCACATGATTTATTCCACACACACACACAGAGAGAGAGAGAGAGAAGAGAGATATGCTCGAAACTCTGAACCAGTCAATTTAAAGACCGAGCGCAAATTAGCTTCCACTTAGAATGCTTCATTCCGAGACGGAACACCCAGCCACACGACTAACGAAAGACAAGACGACACAGCGCCTGTGCCTGTTTTGCATTTCCTTGGTCCTGTAGGCCGCACAGTGGTTTTCGGAGAATGTCGCTCAAGCAACAACCTGCCCGACTTCGAATTCTTGTAGAGCGCTACGTTGCGATTTCCTGCGTAGCACTCGAAAGGCATAAATTCGCATTTCCGTGTCTCGGTTCTGAAAGATCAGTGCTCGCGCACCCCCCCCCCCCCCCCCCCCCTGATAATCACAGCACACCATAGTGGCGCAGGGCGTTTGGCGTTCTGCTGAGAAAGAGGTAGCGGGTTCGACTATCTGGCGACCGGGTCCTATTACCCAAACAGGAATGCGGGAATGGGAAAAGCTCTTGTGCACTTAGTTTTAGGTGCACTATAAAAGAATTTAAAAAAAAAAAAACGCCGTGAGATTGAATTCGGAGCCGTCCACTACAAGACGTCCCTGATAACGCTCTAAGAATTTTTCGAATGTGAAACACCACAAGCTAATTTAATTCTGGTTGGCCGCAGCAGTACACGTGTCAGCAAAAAACAAAAAAAAAAGCAGAATGCTGTCAAAGTCTACTTTGTTTGGCGGGGCAAACTACTCGCGTAATGGTTAACGCCACTTTCGAGAGTTCTGTCGAACTATCCAATGAGCATGTTTACTCTGATTGGGCACAAGCGGAGTAAACGTATTCTATACCGGGGAGACAACCAGCTCACGATAATCGGGTTAAGCGCGACGGGGCAGTTACCCCCGCGTAATGGAGTTGCCAGCATTCTATTGCTTTTAGACTGTACACGATGCCAACGTTCTCCCGTGCAGAAATTTGCATAATAAACTGTGCACATACTAAAAGTACTCAATGCATTCGCGGTCTTGGGTTAAGTTAGCTGAAAGCGCGGCTCAGTGTCAACCACGTTTAGGTGTTACTGTTTCAGATTGTCATTCCCTAGGTGAACGAGTGGCAACCGTTTGATATGTGTACTCGCACTCGGAACACGGCGAATATATTTAGGCAAGACACCAAAGCAGCGAGAGAGAGGCACAGGAAGAATCTCAATACCTGCTCCCGTTGTTTACCGCGAAATCGTGTCAAACTCATAGTAAGCATCACTTCGTTTTTTTTCACTTCGAATATCTCGCGATGCTGCATTCCTCGATGAGCCTGCGCTGTCATACGCGTAACAGCAAACACTTCGTTACCCAGAGGCGCCTTTCCAGTGCCACGTGGTGACGTCACGATGTACTCGTCGTCGTGTCGTAAGCCTGTCATCGTCATGCCGTAGTTGGCCTGGTTCTTTTCGCGTTCCGTTCTTTTTTTTTTGCGCCTTCGACAGCACGGATGCCGCAGCCTTCGCCAATGCCGTTGTCACGCTGTAGACATAGCGGTCGTGCCGCGGTCGTCGACGCACCGTCGTCGTCGTTTATCATCGCGTCATGCAGCCCAGAGTCAGAGCAGCTCACGTCTCGACAGTCCTTTGCTACCTATAGTAAACGCGCTTGCCGCTGTGAGACGAGCAGGCCTCACCCAATGTCTTTTAGAAGCGAGTCTTTTTATATTTTACGCTTTCGCCTGTTTTTTCGTAGTGGTCGCCGGTTGGAGGACCGTCACCGCTGAGACGGAAGCGCCGATGCAAAGTGCGACGGCGCTCGTGCAACTCTCGCGCAACGATCTAATTGAGTCCGGGGGTTTTACGTGCCAAAACCGCGATTGGATTATAAGGCACGCTGTATATAGTAGGGGGACACCAAATTAATTTTGACCACCAAGGTGGTCTTGAAGTGCACCCAGTGCACGTGACACGGTCACATTTTTTTTTTTTTTTTGGATTTGCGCCCCCCATGGAAATGCGGCCGCCGACATTTGATCACGCGACCGCGTGCTTATAGGAGCGCAACACCGCAGCCGCTAAGCCATCGCGCTGGGTGACGCGTGCAAGGGATGTTCTCGAGCAACGAGCACTCTCACGCATTGAGCACTCTCACGCAACGAGGGCTTTCGCGCAGCCGAGCTGAGGAACGTGGTCGTCGCCGACCGCGATAGATGTTTCGTTCTCCGAGACGCACATGCTTGAAGGTTTGAATGCTGTAGCGGAGGGCTCGAAAAGGACAGCCGTCCTCTTCCCTCAGCGATCTCTGTCCCTATGGCGGTGGCAAAGTAGCATCTTGTTTTATGTATAGCCATATATATACCGCCATTGATATGCTGCATAACGGCTCCGTTGTCGGTGCAGTCACTAAACGAAACGACCAGCGCTACGCCTAAATATCCTCACTGCAACAAATAGAGCCCTTGAAGCGCAACATTTTTTTCTTTCAATAAAAGGAGCAACTTTCGGGAAGCGTTTCGCCATTCGCATTTCAATAAAAATTGTTGTTGAGGGTTGTAGCGCAGCTATTTCGCTCATTCTTGTAAATTTTCGTCCACAATCTGCCGAACAAAAGCGCCTACATCCTTTGGCCCAAATCGCTCCGTCGACACGTGCCGGTACGCGAATCGAGCGCAACGACCCACATATCTCGCGAGTCCGCATACTCGCCCGTACCGCGGCAAGGGTGTATAAACAGTCGATCATCCGACACCTTATCCTGGCACATGTATGCAGACAAAGATGCCCTCCCCCCTCGGCTGCCCCCCCCCCTCCCCGCGGCTGCGGTTGACGTCAGAGGAACGTCGCTAACAAAAGCGCTGTCACGGGTCTGTCCGACGTGTCAGACAGCGTTACGGGTGCGCCCCGTGAGGAACGATGCGATTCTCGACACCGTTTGTCTCCATAGACGCGCAGCATCGGCGAACAGGGTAGGGTACGTGGCGGCGAGGACACGGCATAGCAACAGCGTCAGCGCGCGTACGAACGATCTCTTCAGAAGGACGGCGCCGGCAGAATAATGATTCAGTGGCTGCGATACAAGTGCCCAGGCAACCACCGGATGGGGAGGTCAACAACAGCAGCGACGACTACCCAGGATACGCTAGGGAGTCGGCGGAGTCGTGAAGGCATATATAAGGACGACGCAAGAAAGCTGAGAAAGGAAAAGCAGGCGCGGAATGTGAGGCCAGAATTGCTATCGGATGAAGTATGGTGCCTCAAGGGCGCCTCAGGCGCCGCATAACTGTTTTCGTTTTTGTTTTCCTTTTCGTGGATGGCTTCTTCTCTGTCTTTGACACTTTCTTTTTTCTCTCAGCTACAATCGCCATCTCTGTGCGACGTTAGCTAGGCGCATCCCGTTCTCTAGCCGACGTGTGTGCACGATGCCTCTCCCAGTGCGTGTAGCCTTGCAACGCAGGGAAACTTCGTCCCCATTCGAGTGTTTGCGAGACCCAGTGAGCACGCGTGGACCCGTGCCTTTCCTGCTAGTGAGGGAGTCAAAGAAGGATTGCAAATGAGAGAAAGAAGGAAGGCTTGGCCTGGACTGCGGCAGCTAAGGGCTCAGTCTCTGGACTGCAGCTATTTAGCGGAGAGACGCTAGCGGCAATAGCAGCAAAAGCGAGTTGATGAAGATCATGATAAACGCGGATTGCGCTGTATGCGTACGCTCCTTTCCCTGCACTTGCTAACTATATAGATACACGCTTTAGCGCTATGTACACATTTTCTCTTGTCGCAGACAGGGTCGGGCCACCGGAACCGGTGTTATAGTCGAGTGCCAATGTTGCTCTCGTACACACATGTTAATTTCGTTTAACTTTATCCACTCTTGGTGCCCTCGCTTATTTTGTAAAGGGACACTGGAGAGGCGGGGGAGAGGAAACGCGAACTATAGGGGCAGGGGAAGTTAATATTGCGCAGGCGAAGTCGTTTCCCAGAAGTAGTCCAGGAGAGAGTCCAGAATTTCTTTTCTGCGCTACGGCTCCCCTCTGCCTGTTCCACTGCCGGAAACTAGCGCGTAAGTGAGCTCCGTGGCTCCGTGTAGCTGTCTCACAATCTTGCGTCACTGCTGCGGTCAAGACTGTGCACTCCAACGCGAGGTGAAAGACGTCTGTTCGCGTTCCGGTAATACTGCACCTCAAACGAACGACCTGCAGGCGAGTCGAGGCCACCAGAAGGTTGTCTTCTGCAAGTGTCCCATCAAATCGATGTGTACACTTCGTCTGCTGCTTAAGTTCCGATTGGCTGGGCTCGGGTACGCGTCATAAGGAGAGAGGTGCCCCCAGCCAGTCAGCACTTGAGCGTTCTGTACTCAACGCCTTTTTTTTTTTTTTTCAGTACGTGGGTGCTCCGCTAACAAACTCAACTTCGTGCACTTGGTGCAGTCGGCTTCCATAAGCGGGAGCTCCTGAATGCGATTATCGGACCTATTAGCGAGGCCGTAGCCGCTATAGATCAACCAGTCTCTCATAATATAGCGGTGTCTTTGTGCAATCAAAGTTAGCTCCCCTTTCAGCCCGCCAGCGTGAAACCGACTTGCAGGATTTCCGTGTCCCGGTGATTGCGCGGAGCGCACCTCGTCCCCGCCCACGCCGTTAACAGAGGTGCTTAGCGCGAAATGATTATTGCGCTACACGACGCGGGCAGTGAAATATGAGGAATACAGTTATTTAAACCGACTAGCCACGGAGTTAAAAAAGCGTCTATCTGACATGCTGCCTGCGAATAGTCAGAACGCAGTAGTTTACTGCTGTTCACATCTCGGACTGCGAGAAATGCGATATATATTTGGTTTTCTTGTATCTTGTTCTCAGGTTGCAAGTTGCTTCTACGCGTGTCGTATCGAACTTCTAAATAACGGAAATGTTTCACTTCGAATATGAACGTAATTCATAGGTTACTTTAAAGGTGACTAGACGCCGACGGCATACTGAACTTGTTGCCCACATTTCGAATACACTATAAATAAATAAATTGTTAAAATACGCAAAGAAATAAAAACAAAACAGGGTAGACAGCTTTCCCGCTTTTCTGCGGTCCTCAAGCCAGCGTTCCTACGTTTCAAATCTTTTCTTTTTTAGTTTTTTTTAGAACGTCCGCGCAGTCGTCGTGTAGAAGTGTTTCTCTTCTTTTTTACACTTGCACTGTGCTTGTATCATTCGTCTTTCAATGACGCACGTGTTACAACAATGATAAGGCTCATTACGCGCGCTGTCTGCTTAGGCGTCACCATTAGTGTCCATGTCTGTCGGGCGTCGGTAAACCCTCGTAACACATGGCTCGAGACCTGCAGTCAACAGCGATTCCTTTGCGAGCAGTGTATCAAGCGTCCGTCTGCTCTTATCACCTCAATTTCTAGAACATGGACGGACGCCATCTTTCGTAAGCAGAGCACGTTTGCGTACGCGTCATTAACGATTAATCACCCAGGGTCATTTTTTTAGCATGTAGGATTAAATGAACACTAATGACGAACACCGAGGGAAGCTTTTTTTTAGTAAATTATGCTTCTGTAAACTCAAAAAAGAAAGAAAAACGAATACCTCTCTCGCCATAAGGGGAAGAAGCTTTACGAGCCAGAAAACACGCCGAAATGGCCTAAACGTGTGGCCATTTACTACTACTATATTTTACTTTTACTTTTACTATATTAGTAGTAGTTTCAGAATCAGCTGAGCCCCAACGTCGTCACTGATTTTGACGTCGTATGCGTGTGCACTGTGAATTGTTTATCGACGGACAAGCTTTAAAACGCATTCTAACGCAGCCAAAGCTTCAACGTAGCAACGTACTTAGTTTGGCCAACGTACTGGTTTGAGTACTGAGAAATGACCAAAGTATGGAACCACGAAATGCCTTTGAAATTTGGGATGTAATGCGGACGCGGCGGACTTTGCGAACGGGAAGCTTGGCCTCCATTTCTTACTGTACTTTATACTGCGGCAAATCAATGAGAATGAAGTTTCCAGAAAGCACGCTTTACCGGTACAAATTGATTTAGCGCTGCTCAAAAGGAGTCCGTTAGGTGTTGCCTGGCCCATGTACATGCGTCCTTTATTAAATCCACGTGATTCGGGATGCATGAGCAAGGTAATTAGTAGGCGTCAATAAAGACACCAGGGCCAGAAGGGCGAACTTCTGGCCCCCGTCGCACCGGCTGCTTAATTAGTCACCCCAGAGTCATTAGACTGAATGGTTAAGAGGGAGCTCGAGCCCGCGGGGCCAACTTTGATTTCCCTATTCAGGTGCACGTAAAACGGGGAAATGCTTCTATGTGGAAGCTGCGTAACGGACTTGGATGACGTTTGTCGCATTCCAGAAAGATAATTAAATTATATCAACTGCAGGAAGCATGCTTCTTCATTTAGGACCTGGTATTTTCTTTTCTTTTACACATTTATTTTGTTTTCATTTTGTTACAAGGGTCGTCAAAATGCGGCGAGCATAAAATGAAAATAGTAGCACGAAGCCTTTGAAATGTGGAACTTTGCGAAGTCTTAGAAATGTGAACCAAGTGAAAGGTAGGGAGGTTAACCAGGACTGAGTGCTGTTGGCTATCCTGCACAGGGGAAAGGAAAAAGGGTACGGAAAGATTAAAAGAAGAAGAGAAATTCCATTGGGGATGTTCGGCCACTCAGTCCGGATCACAGACGCTGACTCAATCCGGTAGCTTTCAAATATCGCAGCAGCGCTTTTGTGGCCTTTTGTAGCTGCGATATGCGAGGCCATGGTCCCAAGATCTTGTTCAAGGTGATCGGCTTTCTATCTGACTGATTGAGAGCTGTGCAGAGGTCATGTTTTTGATTTTCAAAAGACGGGCAGGAGCACAGTAGATGTTCTGTAGTTTCCTCGACACCGCAGGCATTTGACTGGCCGCTATCAACCATTCCAATCAAAAACGTATATGCATTGGTGAATGCGACGCCCAAGCGCAAGCGGCACAGCATTGTTTCCGCATTATGCGAAAGCCCTGGTAGCAGCCGCAGTTGCATAGATGGGTCGAGGGAATGCAATCGATGTTGGGTGAATTCAGGTGTGTGCCACTTCTCCAAAGTCATACGGTGCGCTAGCTTGCTTAGGTGTTCGGCTGCGTCACTCCGCGATAAAGGTACAGAAACAAGGTTTGCTCCATCGTGTGCTTTCTTAGCAGCTTCGTAAGCGAGGTCGTTGCCGCAGATACCGCAATGGCCAGACAGCCACTGAAACATGACGTCGTGTCCTTTCGCGGTCATATGATGGTGCATTTCTCGTATCTCCGACACGAGTTGTTCATAGGACCTGCGACGAAGAGATGACAGAAGAGATTGCAAGGCCGCCTTCGAATTGCAGAATATTGTACAGCATTCGTGAAATTATTACAATATTTAGGAGGTATTTGCGAAAGACCTACTCACAAATTAGTCTCACATTTCCGGAGTGGAGCATAATGCACCAAATTTATTTGCCTTAGATGTATCGTTAGGTACATTTTACAGAATTGGGATACATTTTTCTTCATTGCTGAGTTACAGAGCTGTAAACTTCATAAGCGAGTTGTTTATTTTTATTTTTCATTTTCACAAGAACACAAATGCACAAGAACAATTGCACAATAACACATGTACCTTCATTTTCTTTTAATTGAGAATAAATTAACTGGAGGAGTTGTCGTTTGCTGGCGATAGCTACTGTACCCATTTTTTCTTGGTCAATAAAATCGGATAACAAAATATGTCATGGTACAACTACTGAATTAGGTTATGCCCGCATAAAGTGAAAGAACATGACTCTCTCGAAAGGTTCTCGTTGAAACCACTTCGCCGGATGTCCGGGATATACAACAGGCTCAAATGCACTAATGAGACACGATCACAACAGCATGCGGTAGGTTCAATCTTCGTTCCGAACAGCAGCGTCTCCCAAGAAGTGTTGAAGTTCTTTCACTGCTTGGCAGCTAGGCGTGTCACCGTCTCTTTTTACTAGAGCTGAAATATGGCCTAGTTATTATTCGTGATTGTCAAAGATCAGCGCGTAAAATCAGAAAAGAAGAATAACGTTGTGCATATCGCTTCTACGTTCGGGCCTTGTTTTTTTTTTTTTTTTACGCACTGCTGTTTGACCGTCTATCTTTCTCTTTCACACTCTCTTTTTTTTTTAACCGTGTTTATTGTGTGCTACGTATCCGAAGTTAAATTTTACCAACTTTCCCAAAGCACTACACTTGTGAACATAGTATAACCCTGCGGCATCATAGATTTTGACTGCATTTACTGAAGCCTGTATAATTATTTATTGGTGATTAAGAACTATATCATATCCTGGCAGATTCATAGATTGAAATGTTGATAAAATTCCCTGCGTCAAAACGACGCAAACACGATAATATACTTTAAAATTCGTGACATCACACCGAAGTACCAGCGTCTTAAATTACGGCGCGACACTGAGCAAAATGGAAGCTTCCAATTCACTTGATCCGCAATCAACGTAAACATTTCCGCTATATTAAAGGATATGTGGTTTTCTAACAACGTTCTACCCAGCTATTAAAACTGATTTACGATTCGCTCTCCAGCACGGCTTTAAAGCTACGCGTCTTCGCCTGGCTCCGTCATGTTCTACGGCTAATATCTATTTCCCCGCGAAAGGTCCCCGTGAGAGAGTCCTCCCAGCACAGCACCGCTACACCACACCCCTCCCCCTCCCACATAAGCGCACTCGTACTCAATTTTCCTCATGACCACCACACTCAATCGTTCCCCTGCGTCTCATTCCCATCCCCAGTCTCCTTTCTCTTCTTAAAGCGAAGTTTTCGTTGCCTCTTCCTCCCAGTTTTTGCGCACTGTCTTGCCGAACAGGAAACTTGGTATGTGCAATTGAGCATTAAACTTCCGCAATCAGCGTTACAGATGCATGAAATTAAACTTGATATTCCTTATTGTGTAAAAATATTACCGTTATTACAATTGTGCCTCTATAAACATTATGCAAATATCAAGAAGAGGTTCGCTTAACACCGGCCACCACAAAACATAAAACCCGCCATCTTTCTTCTTCTTTTTTTCAGAGATCGGCGCTGTCTTCTGAACTCGATAAGATGTAGACGTCGTACTGTTTTAGGCTTCTGGCCATCAACAGATTACTGTCCAGCAGGCTACTAAATGACACTGCAAAAAACTTTATCTGGAGGACGGAGAAACCTGTTTGTAAATAAATGCTGCCTCGCTCACTTCCGCAATTGGAAAATGGTAGAGCTGGGAAAATGTACCATCCTTAAAACGAGAAGTCTGGCAAGGCACGTTATAACTGTAGGCATTTATAATGAGTTTTTCTGTAATTTAGAATACATGATAACAATACAGGCACGCGCGCATGTCATTACACGGCTTGGACAGTTAATGAGTGCGAAGGAATGTGGTTAAAGCCGATTATACGATTGCAGATAAGCAAGCCGCATAGCACATTTGAGGAATTAAATCGGTATAGAGTGGGGCCCGCTGAGCAGGTGCACTTCATTTTTTTCAGAAAGTAGGAATAATTCACATTCGCCTATGAGATACGTCTGCCTACTCTTAATTTTGTGGCCAAGCTGTGCACTACTACTAATAGAAGATGGTAAAGAAACAAATCAAAAATAATTTCGTTCACCGTATTCACATATTTCATGCTTGCCTCACGTGGCGTCTTGAAACGGACATTCATAACATCTTCATTTATGCAGAGAGGGCGTCCCGATTAGAAAATGCCCCCTTTTTCAATAATAACGGAGGACGTAACAGTGAAGAGCAGGACGAGGTAAAATTTAGTGCGTTAGCGTGTATTGCGTCCACGTATTTTGTAACGAAACAAACTGCCCGTTTCATTACCGTCGTTATTACCGTATTATGCCCGTCAAATTACGGATTTTTCTTTTTTTTTACATTGTACCACTTAGCTTAGTAAAAAAAAAAAAATTACGGCAGGCTTAAGTGAGATGCTCGGACTGCATGCGTGATGTATCTTCCTTCTTTTAATATGTTTTCATATTTATGTCATCCTCCCGCCGAGTATAGGGTAGCAAATACCATACGGCTCCGCTTAGCTTCCTCAGTAAAGCATTACACGGAATGTAAAATAAAGTCTATCTTTCTCTCTACATTTGCTTTTGCTGTTCCTTTTATTTCCTATGCCCACTCCTGCGACCACAGCGTAAACACGAAGCGCGCATATTTCATTTCATGTAACGTTCCTTAACGGCCCCTAGGGCACTGCGTAATGGGGGCACACGATCATGTGATGCACCAGCATTTCAATACAGAACATAAAACAAAAAAATGGCAAAAATTCATTACGAGAGCGCTGACATTGCGGCGATTTCGCTGCCAAGCGGTGCGATGGTTGCCACGTTACGATCGCTTCTCGCACGGGTGGCTTCATTTTATTTTATTTTTGTAGCTTCAAACGTTCTTTTTTTCGTAAGGCAAGTTTCGGCCGCATGCGGGCTTTCCTTTCTTTTCTTTTTTTTTTTTTGTCGGAGCGTTCTTTCAGGTTTCTTTTGGCCATCTATAATCCTTATTCGCGTAACGCTTGAAAGCAGGCTTGAGCGAACGAGTCAAAGTATACGATCACACACTATCTACTCGTCGGTTTCCTTTCCGCCACTTCCGCACTTTTCCTACTTTTTTTTTATTATTATTACTCTGGTTCTTCCGTCTTGTTTCTTTTTTGTGGCCGAGACACGATACAAACGAAGGTTTTTTTGAAGCGCAAGCAAGACGAGAAAACAAGCAACGCAAATAAAAACAGGGCCAGCGCGATTTCTGAGTTCCTTATATACCCTCGTCCTGTTTGCGCTGAAAGCCTTCGTTCATCGGGAAGCGACCTGTCTACTTCACGACTTAATATATACCCGCGGACCTGCAAGGCCATTCCCTCCCAACAGTTTAGCGGAGCATGCCGGTTCCTGGCCAGCCGTCTTGCTTTCCTTTTTCATTCATTCGTTCTTTCTTTCTTTTTCGGAGCAAACAGAAACCAGGCCCTCGGGGAGGGGCAGAATGATGAGTTACACAGTGAGAAAAGAAACTCGCAACTTCTCGAAGAAGGAAGCCGCAGTTCCGTAGCCGTTAGCGCGGAAGTTGCCGCTCGTAGAGGTGTGACCGGAAGAGAGGCGCTCTCACGCGACTTTGCTTTCACGAATTCCCACATCGTCACCGTCGCTTCGCCAACTTCCTCTCCATTGAAGGTGGTGAAGAGCGTGGCCGTGAGGGTGTCGATTGGGTCGGTGGTTTGGAGCGGAGGGCGTTAGCCAGCTCCGCAAGCTGAGTAATAAATCTGCAGGTAGGACGGACTCGGGCCTTCATTTTTTAATCGAGATATTAAAACCGCTCGACCGTTTGATGTCGCGGGAGATAAATTTGTCCACGTCGTTAATGTCAAGTCCGGCTATTGAAAAACACGGCGTAATGGAATTGATATAACTCAATATAAACTTGAAATATGTGAATTGAGAAAGAAAAGTAAATGGTGAAGGAAGCAACCACTGGGCGCCGGCTTATTTCAGACGTCTTTATTTCTCTCGTTCTTCACTTTGCCATAAATTTTGTTTATTTATTTCTTATTCGTGTTTTCCTGTCTTCCTTCATTGTAAATGTGCGATAATCGCGATCTTCTTTCTTCTAATACAAACGCAATTACCGTTTCTCTATGCAAGTTAGAATAACATTAGGCAAAGAAATGATAATCAACAAACATGCATGAATCGAAGGTTTAGGTGGTATCGTTGCTGAGTTTCCTACTTGATTCTTCTTGAACATTACACGGTGAAAAGTACTGTCTGCATTTCAGAGTGTTTCACTCATTAGCCTTAGTTGCACCCGCCGTGGTTGCTCAGTGGCTATGGTGTTGCGCTGCTGAGCACGAGGTCGCGGGATCGAATCCCGGCCACGGCGGCCGCCTTTCGATGGGGGAGAAATGCGAAAACACCCGTGTACTTAGATTTAGGTGCATATTAAATAACTCCATGTGGCCGAAATTTCCGGAGTCCTCCACTACGGCGTACCTCATAATCAGAAAGTGGTTTTGGCACGTAAAACCCAATAATTTAATTTTTTGGCCTTAGTTGTTTCCTACGTACCACCACTCAATTACAGAACTGCCCGCGTCCGCTCTAAAGTAACAGAAAATGCGGTAATATTGTTTTATCGGGATAATGAATGTGCATTTAATAGCATAACGCTAGTAGTTTCCGACGGACACTTCATCTCCTTTAGTATGCTGGTTGAATCACGAGGAAAGGTTGTGGCGCCTGAATGAATACACCTGGTTGACAACAATGAGTGGGGATGCAAGCAGCTGCGTCAAAATTGGCATACCGAAGCATGCGCGTTTTCCCATATATCTATAGTAATTTAATTTGGGTTTTTGATCCACGAAGTCCGCAAAACGTGAATGTGACAGAGAGAGCGAGAGAGAGAGAGAGAGAGAGAATAAGAAATAACAGAGAAAGAAAGGCATGAACGTTGAACAGACGGTTCACTCTGCTTCCCCGCTCTGAGGCAAGGGGAAACGCAACCTTAGGAGCAGCGAATGTCTTTCAAAGACAGCGAGAGGAAGAGAGAGACATTGTTGAAAGGATGCCGGGGACGCTCGCCCGGCCTGCCTGGCGTGCCATACTCGACAGGACAGGGACGAGATTTCGGATGACACATTCGTACATTGTAGACAGGAACACCGTATGCAAAGACACACAGTAACAACTAACTGAAGTGCATGGTCGAGGCCAGTGTGTCTGAGAAAGGCTAAGAGCCCCTCCGTCTCGCGCAATGTACTGCCAGTGCTGCTCCAAAGAGACGACAAACGCAACTCGATCACAAAACACTTGCAGGCATCCCTGATCTACGTGACAAACTATATGTCGTAGACACCTATAGATCATAGGAAATGAACCAGCGAGCTACCTGCGTTTAGCGCAGAGGACCCCCGTTATAAGCACTCTCCTGATATATATTGCCCTAGCGCGGTACCCAGCGTATGTCTCTCTCCGTACTTTAGCGTGGACAAATACCGAGTGGACACGTGATTTCTCTCGTCACAGCCACGAGCGTCAAACACAGTGCTGTCGACCATTTCAATCGGAGAATGCTGTGACCTAGTAATCGAGACGCCAAGCCACAGACTGCATGCTCGCCACGGTAATCCATGCGTGAAAGAGAGTTGGGATTAAGACGAAAGCCCGTGAACGTGCAGGCGAGTGTTAGTGAAAGTGGTCGAGTTCCTGGAAATGAAAGGGGGCAGTTAACCTTTCTGTTAATTAAAGGGCACTCTCAATCATTCTGAGTCCTAGGAACATCATTTGTATGCACCTGTGGTTGTCAGGCATGCGTTCACACCAAAACATGAATGCTACTACAGCACAGACGGGCTTAGCTAGTGCAGCCTACTGCCGCATGATTTCGCGAAGGTATCTAGCCCGTAGGAAACAACAAGGGTGAGGAGAACGTAAGAATTTGTTTCGTTCGATTCAATTTCTTTCTTCTCATCCACCGCTCATGACAAATCCATACTGATAACAACGAGGTAGGTACACAACAAAATTGTTAAATTGCCCGTGCCCCGAAGAGGAAAACCTAAATATTGCACTGGCGCTCAGGAACATATCCGTTGCCTAAAGGGAACTCCGGTGGGGCATACGCACATTGCGTTTTGTTTTGGGTGGACCTATTCTATAACTATGTCACATTCTGCACAAAATCCGTGAAATATAATTTACATGCTTCAAGATCACCTGTTTCACATTGTTTGTACACAATAACATAACTTCAATGTCACTGAAGCTGACGCCCTGCGAGATGCGTTTTCCGGGAAACGAACTCTTGAATTTCTCAGCACGTTAGAGATGCAAGCCTCATGGCATGCCAGATTGCCTCAGACAATCAGGGCAACGGCTGAGACGCCGACCACTTGACAGAAGACTGTAATCGTAAAATGGCAACATTCAGTGGTATGTCTGGACGCGTGGCAACCGTACCGAGAGTACGGCGACGCGACAGTGCTTGAATGTTCGTTCATGTGTTTATTAGTCCAGTTTTGTGATTGTTGACAACTGCCCGACGATAACTATCATTAAGAGAAAAAGAGTAGCCGGCGCCAAACATAAGCACCAATCTCTCCTTAAATTCATACAATAAAAAACGTGAAGCAGGGACCCTGCTGATTACGTGGGTGTGTAAACACCATTTGCCTTTCGCCCTCGGTAGTTGATAACTTTGTAGCACGATTTCTATCCTGCACCTCTATATAGAAAATGACAACTTTTAAATTGTGTATTACTCATATTACTGCGACATAATTTTTGATTCGCTCGATTTACCGCAAAGCTTATGTAGCAGAAAAGAAAGGGAAACAATTCACCCACGATTACGATACTCCCTAATGCGATATTTCAGCGCAGGTGCATACGTGTTTTTACTTCGCGATATATGGGCTAGCACCGACAATGTGTCTCGTGCTGCACGTATCAAACATAGCGATGTGTGGCACGACTGCCTCGCTGACCGGGATATCGCGAGAAGCGGCGCGAGAAGCGATGTATTCACAGCAGCCGCGGCAGACATACCTCCGCTCATGCAGCACTTTGTTTCCATACAGACGACGCGCGCTACTCTGGCGCCATCTGGTAGCCGTCGTTGCCGCAAAGCGCGGCACTACGCTTTTCCTCTCACGCTTTCGCCATACTCTCTTCCTCCGCTTTCCTCTTCACGCTCTCTTCGGAAAGACACCGACGCTCGCCGCAGGAACGGGCGCCTAAGAGCTGCGCTGTAAAAAAGAGGGGGGGGGGGGGGGTTGCATCAAACAGGAAGAAAGTATCAGCCGTGTCTAGACGTTAAAGAACAGAAGGTCGACGTGCATGGTTGTTCAAATTATTCGATGGTTATATCTTGCTTATATCTCTCTATTCTTCCTCTTTCTGTCTCTCTATCTTGTTTATTTTTTTTAATAATATCGTATTTCATTCGTATCATATTCCACGTGCAGTTATGTCGACCTCGTCTTGTTTATATCTTTAATTTTTTTTTTACATCAGTTGGCCGTGTCGGCCAAACAGGAGGGGCAAGGTAACACATAAAAAATACGCGTGCAAAGGGCAGAATTGCAAAATATAAAACTGAGGAAAGGAAAGAAAATAGCACAAAACAGCAATGTTACTTAGGAAATAATAATATGAGTTTGAATTGATTCAGGGGAGTTCAGATGATGGAAAGGGATGAGGTTCCATTCTTCTATAGTTCGAGGGAAGAAAGAAAATTTAAAGAGGTCTGTCCTGGCAATATAAGGGGAGAGAACGAGGGGGTGGGGATGACGGGTTTTCCTGGATGCAGAAAGAGTTATGTATGGACTTGGATCTAAAGGAAATTTACGGTTTATGAAGGAGTAAAGGAACTTCAGGCGTATTATTTTTCGCCTCGTTTGAAGGGTGTGAAAACCATTTTCCGCAATAATTCAGTTATAGACGCTTTTCGGCCGTATTTGAAAAAAAAATGAAACGTATGGCTATTCTCTGTATCTTTTCAAGGGCGTTAATGGTGATTTTGGTAAACGGGTCCCAAATAACGCAGGAATATTCCAATTTGCGTCGAATAAAAGTGGTATAGGCTAATGATTTTACTTCATGGGATGCATGTTTAAGCTTTTGGCGTACATAGCTTTCTAAAAGCAGAAAAGGTGGTAGTAGCAATGTGGATATACCACAATGCGTTGGCGGGCTAGTTGGTGCGAATCCATGAATACTTTGTTTAGCGGAAAACGACAAACACCTATCCTGTCGTCTTTCTTGTGTTTGTCGTTTTGCGGAAAACAAGGTATTCATGGATATACCAATTTAAGTTGTTAGTAATTATAATTCCAAGATACTTGTACCAGCTTACTTCGGCCTAGGGGTCTTGGCCAATAGAATAAGAAAACATCAGTTGTAGTTTCTTGCTTGTTGTACGTAGAAACACAGATTTATCAGAGTTAAGAAGTTTGATTCCCAACTTGCTGATCCACTCGAGAATGGTCTTTAAGGCTAAATGAAGAGTTAGTTTATCGTTAGCTGTATTAGCATTGTTAAAAATGATACAGTCATCTGCGAACAGACGAATATTGACAGGGGCTTCTATAGCATCAACTATGTCGTTACAGTAAATAAGAAATAGTAGCGGGTTAAGAGCGCTGTCTTGACGCACGCCAGAGGGTACTCCTCAGGCGTGCGTCGGCACTTGCTTGACCTTGCCTCTTTTTTTTTTTTTTTTTTTACCAAGAGACCAGGTTGGCCGATCCCGGAGATACTGCTCGTTATGGTACAAATTGATTAAATTTCGACGGTACTGATGCTAATTATGCCTGCAACGTTAATTTTACCTACTCTGTGACTAATTATCGCTTCTTGTGGGTACTGGCGAAGCCGTCTTCCAGGCACTGTTGCTTCGCGTGAGTCCTGCTTAGTCCAAGTGAACTTGTTCAATGTCCTCAACGCATATCGTACGCCAGCTTTGCCTCATGATGTGTATATTAACGGCGGTGCATCCTTTACAGGGGCATAGTGCAATAAGGTTAATTTTCGACGATATTAGAGCTGCTTGCGTCCGTAATCTTAACTGTACCTGCACTACGACTAATTCTGGCTTTTTAAGTCGAAAGCCTTAGGTACCTGTTTGAAAGTCACGTTGTGAGGTACAGAAATTATCCCGTGATCCAAGGAAGGCCAGAAGCGAACCAAAGCCTGTCCAGCCATGTATGAGATGGTTAACGATTATCAATATTAATGATTGATCAGTGATTTAAGTCGGATTAAGGTGGAATATAATGGATTAGAGTGTAACAAGGTGGATTAGGGTAAATTATGGGGGATTAAGGTGGATCAATGTTAATTAGCGGGAATTACGGTTGATTAAGGAGTATTATTGGGGATTACGGTGGACGAAGGTGAGTGAGTGAGTGAGTGAGTGAGTGAGTGAGTGAGTGAGTGAGTGAGTGAGTGAGTGAGTGAGTGAGTGAGTGAGTGAGTGAGTGGCCAGAAGCGAACCAAAGCCTGTCCAGCCATGTATGAGATGGTTAACGATTATCAATATTAATGATTGATCAGTGATTTAAGTCGGATTAAGGTGGAATATAATGGATTAGAGTGTAACAAGGTGGATTAGGGTAAATTATGGGGGATTAAGGTGGATCAATGTTAATTAGCGGGAATTACGGTTGATTAAGGAGTATTATTGAGGATTACGGTGGACGAAGGTGAGTGAGTGAGTGAGTGAGTGAGTGAGTGAGTGAGTGAGTGAGTGAGTGAGTGAGTGAGTGAGTGAGTGAGTGAATGAGTGAGTGAGTGAGTGAGTGAGTGAGTGAGTGAGTGAGTGAGTGAGTGAGTGAGTGAGTGAGTGAGTGAGTGAGTGAGTGAGTGAGTGAGTGAGTGAGTGAGTGAGTGAGTGAGACAACTTTATTTGGTCCACTATAGACGTAAGCAAACTCAACGTCACCTGGCTAGGCCTACTCAGGGACCATCAGGTGAAACCTGACGGCCCTCTCGCGAGTGCCCTGGACTGCCAGGATTTGAGGTGGACGAAGGTGAAAAATAGTAGGCTTTGCAGGACTCGCCTAAGAGACGCCTTCGCGTCTCTTAGACAATAGCTAAGGACACCTGGGAAATGTTCTGTCTTCTTGAGATATGCATTCCCATACGCCTTGCGACCCACTGCAACTCTGAAGACACGAAAGGAACGTTTTCATTCTTTTTTTCCTTCTGGAAATGGTTACAAGCTACCCAGATCCGAGATACGCCAAACCCGCGCGAAGTGAACTAAGATGACCTCGCCTTCAAAATAATGTAGCCCTCTCTGATACATGTATTTAATCAATCAATTGGCGCATTTTTGTTGTCCGCTCTTCAACAGGTATAGTAATCCAGGACACTAGGCTCGAGCTTGGCGTCCCTAAGCATCATGTGTCTTATGTTCCCAATACGAGGACACAGCTAGAGGAGGTAAAACACGGCGCGCTGTCTTTACATGCCAGAACAACGATCTGGTTAGGACACCTATGGTTCCTTGCCTTGAACTTAAGTCTAAGTAAACGAGCGTTTTTGCATTTGAGCCCTATCGTGATGCGGCTACTGCTGTCGGGATAGAGCCCGCCACTACTGCCGTTTGGGATCGAACTCGTGCTGCAATGGCAATATGCACGATGTGCACCGTGCGACAGCAGATAAAGGACGGAAGGGCGTGACTGAGACAACTGCGATATACAAAAGCAAAATGCAATATTCAGCTGTTGGTCGCACACGCTAACCACGATGTTATAACACTGCGGGATTTGTGCTTGGTTTCGTGCGCCATGCCCACCCTGGAGGCGGCACCACCTGCGCGCGCATATCGGAGGCACGCGGTTGACAATATTGCAGCGGAACTGATAACACTGTGTGTGGCAAAATAACATAGTTGTTTCTTGGTTTTTTGAAAGGATGACAGTATCTGCGGCGAGAGCCCGTTGCTGTCGCAGTGATTGACTACAGAGCTGCAAAAATTGTTGAAATTTTTTTTTTTCTTCCTCTCATCGCTCGGTTCGTGGTCCATAGCTCCTTCCTAATTTTACGATCCTTCGAGTTTCCGTCCCATATAGGTTAGTACTATAATAGAATACGTTTGGGGTTTGCCAAAATCGAGAAACAGAAATATATTATCTTCCACAACTATGGGTGACCGGGTTTTTTTTTTTTTGTCACGTTACTGCTCGTGTCACAGGGTTATGAATCGACCGAAATGTCTTAACGACGGCTTTCATTCATCGCTGCTTCGTGCGCTGTGTGATGCACTGTTAAACGGAATACTCTAACGTGCGGCCCTCACTTTGCTAGCACTACAGCTGCAAGTTCCCCGTAAAGCTATATCAATGCGGTGGACAGGTGTGAATAAAGGTGCCAGCGCCATCAACTACCAGCCATCGGCTGCAAATACGCACCATTGTACACTGGCCAGAGGAAGAAAATTCGCACGTGGTCTACACTCACATGTTCCTATAACGGCTGACCACACTGTACTTTGCGAAATGAATAAGCATTGATTGATTGATTGATTGATTGATTGATTGATTGATTGATTGATTGATTGATTGATTGATTGATTGATTGATTCCGCACAGGAGGCGAGCGAACTCTACCTCAGCCTGGACCCGGGCCTGTCCGAACTCACCGAGGCCCTGTACGCGCTCCTGTCGCACAACCGGTGGTACCACTTCGTGCTGGTCACCGACGAGTCTCCCGAGGCATCCACCGTGGCGCGCAGGCTGGCCACCCTGTGCCAGGGCGCCCCCTGGCGGCCGCTGCTGCACGTCACACTCCCCGCGGCGGCTTCCGGTTCCGGCGGTGACGGGGGCGGCGGCGACGGCGACGACGACCAGCGGCGGCCGGCGCCCATGCTCAGCCAGCTGGCGCGTGTGAGCTCCAGTCCCGCCCGCGTCCTGCTGCTGTTCGCCGAACCCCACCTGGCCCGTGACGTGCTGGACGCGGCGCGCACGTTGAACCTGCTTGCCGGCGAGCACCTGTGGCTGTTTGTCGAGAGGGCCGATCCACACCCCAGAGGAGAGAGCCCGTGCCGTGAGTGCTTTGGCGCGTTCATTTTGTGACTCCTACTATCTCTCTCGCTCCCTCACTCTTTCTCTATCCATCATGGCGCTGTTGTGTAGTAGACTGGCGGTGGCCTGACGCGACCGTCAGATGAGAGGTAACAAAAGAGGGCACATTAACGCACAGTCATGCAGCAGGTGCAAGCAATCATTAAAAACGCATAAAGCTTTAAAGAGAAAAGGCCACAGGTTCTGACGCCACACTTCAGGACATCAATGAGTTAAGAATTAAAATTCTGAGGTTTTTACTTGCCAAACAGTACAATGTGATTATTATGATGCGCGCCGCAGTGGAGGACGATGGATGAATCTTGGCCGCCTGAGGATCCTTATCGTAAGCAGAAGTGCACGAACTCTTTTGCACATGGAAATGCAGCCGTCGCGACCGGCAGTAAATCTGCGAAACCTAGGGCCCAACAGCTCAATGCTATACTCGTACGGCTACCATGCCGGGTCCTGCAATGGCTTAGCATTAGCGCCTTTCTATCGTTCGGTAGGCCGACCATAATCGAATAAAACGGAGTTTATATTTTCGATGAGTGTACGCCGAGCTGTCTTAAATTTCTCCTCTTATTTATTTACATTAACTTTTTTGGTCGCCTCAACGCTACTCCGTGCTCAAGTCAGCAGCTGCTGCAACCGCGCGCCGGAATTGCGTAATCATATAACCACCAACTAACTTTCTAAACTCAGAGCTCCTCCAGCACTACACCTGAGTGACTGTAATTCAATAGCATCATGACGTCCTGTGATTCGCTGATGACCCGCAGAGAATAAACCTTCACGCGGAGCAGCGTGGTAGAGAGTACTGCGCAATCTAAAGCGCCCGCCTCTCCCACTCGCAACCACCACGGCTCATCATGTCACGTGCCTCCGTACGTCACATCGCTCCGCTGCTCTTCCGTCCCTGCCACGTCGCTCTTACACCGCCAGTTGTTTCTCGGAGTACATAACTCCCTACATTGTTCCTGCGTTGTGGTGCTCAGTTAATAATAAATCCCTATCAAGCAGCCTGCTTCAGTACGATACTTCAGGGGCAAGCAAGCCAGGAAGAGATGTAGATAAGCGGCAGTGTATTCCAGAAAGCTCTGCGACTAATGCGACTTGATGAAGAGCCAACTGTCGATAGATCAGGCATTGGAGTCCGAGAACAGACGCACGCACACGGGTGCAATTGGTACACGAAGGTTCGTCTGTTAAAGACTGCACGAAACAATCTGAGGCTCATCAGCATGCTGCAACGCACGACCGCCATATGTGCCATAGTCGAGAAGCCGTTTGGGGGTTACATATAAGAGAGTTTTAGCCTGTCGATATAAATATTGCATTTTACTGACTTTCACAAAACTGCAAACATAGGGGCGGCAGATGATGATGCTGATAATGGTGATGATGATGGTGTTGATGATTTATTGTTATCCCCTTTGAAACGGGGCGGAGACACATAGTTACCTAGCCTGCTTGATTTAATGAGGTTTTGCTGCATTTATCGCCAGCTAGGTTTTTGCCCATCTGATCTCGATGTCATGATGACGATTTAATGGCATTCCCTTTGAAACAGGGCGGTGGCAAATAGTCACCTATCTTGCTTGAGCCAATCGGGTATGCTATACAGGATTTTTATTCTAGCATATTTGTATGCATCTCCTTATTGTTTATTTTCCTCTTCCTTAAAACTATCTACTTTCTACTGCTACATGCGCCTGTAACGGAACCTGTCGTATCAATTTCCTCCCTGCCTTTTTTTTCCCACTATTCTAAACGTCTCTTGCTTATCACGACTGTTCACCGGTCCATGCTTCCGTCCACTCTAAATAAAAGCGCTGCTGGAGGGTGTACGGTAACTACGGGTCTCACTTGGTTAATGCCTTCGCATTCCATTAGCATGAGCTGAATGGTCTCCGGATTTTAGCTGCAGCATACACATGCCTCATCAGCAGCAGCGTTCGTAGCGACACCTTGTGGCGGTTTTCCTCGGCCACAACGTGCCATAGTAGTTCTCTATTCGATGGCGCCATTGAGAGAAATGTCTTTGTGCGTGAGTGCGTGAGCACGTGTTTGTTGTGTATTACATATGTGACTGAGCCTGGTTTTCGTGAAAGGAAAATATTCACTACACATTCATTAAGATGCTGCTTCCTGGCCCTTCACGGCAGCAGAAATGTTTAGACTGTTATTGTAGAGCAGTGGTTTCATCCGTTCTGGTTCCACTCAACATCGCAAGGAGGCGCTACCTGTGCTGCTGATGACGTCTATGTATCCAGTATTGCGTTTTTTTTAACTACCTACGAAAACGAGGCAGGTCGGCGACTCGCTTTTGCCTATAATAGAACACGCGAGAAAAGTCTACGGAACCACTGCATGCTTTCACAAAGTGAATGGAATTCAGGCTTAGTAGAGTGAGACCTGTTTGTTAAAGTAGATGCATCAGAGATTGAGGGAAGCATAGCGATCGCCGTACTTCGTACACCAACGCCTGCCACCTGGTATGTATACGTTATACTGCAGAAAAATATCCAGCTTTCTTTCTTTCTTCTACAAAGCATTGCCTTTTCACAGAGAGAGAAAAGGGAATAAGGAAAGGCGGGGAGGTTAACCAGACTGAGTCCAGTTTCCTACCCTTCACGTGGGGAGGGGAATGGGGAGTGAAACAGAGAGAGAAAACATGAGTCTATACCGCATTTTCACATGCAGAGAGAGAGAGAGAGAGAAGGGAAGACAGAAAGGCAGGGAGGTTAACTAGACTGAGTCCAGTTTGCTACCCTACACGTGGGGAGGGGAATGGGGAGTGAAAGAGGGAGAGAGAGAGAGAACTTAGACATAGGATGTCTACAGTCTGTCACTCAAGTCTGTTTCCCTCAGGTAGCGAAAAAGCGCTCGAACTGCTTTCTGGGCCATTGAACTATGAGGCCAGGCCCCCAAGATCTTCGCTTCCGTAAATGGCCTGTCATCCAGTCTATTTAAGGCACACTGGAGAGTCTCGCGTTGAGACTCAGATTCATTTAACACCTAGGTCCTGAGGCCATATAATTATGTATTCCTTCGCTTTTAATAAAGACGGTCCATCACTATTCTTTTTTTTTTCTTTAGCCTTTCCTCACTTCAGCATATGCGCAACTGTTCGTCTTCCTTTACTTGCAGTCTTCCCCATGACATTCCTACAACAATATGCTATAGTATTCCTCTCATATCATTAACAATTTCTAAAAACTCCTTTCGGTCAAGAAAAACAAGTCGCAGCGCTTGACCCAAACGGATTCTCCGCATCGGGGAATACAGGCTCGTTCATCTGTGTCATTCTCAGCCTTATCGTAGTTGCTTCACTGGCGCCTATTTGTTAAACGTGTCCCCTTTCTTTGACCTGTGCGCGTCTTGTTGAGCACCCTTAACAATTTGCACACGTGTAATTAGCAGCTCATGACTCCCAGACGTGGCGTTCACGTTATGCCAGCTCCCGCTTCGGCTGCACCACTGAATTAGGGTGCTCGATCATTCTGCTGACACCATCTCGCCGATCTTGCTGTACTGCTTCCCTCCGACTTCCCGGAACGTCGCGGGTAAAACGCCGGGCCCGTAATGGACGGCGACAAGCCAGCGCCCTCTGCAGCCAAGTGCGGAATTTACTTGCCTTCGCTTTTCTTGTCGGATGTCGCACCTGACGACCCGTGATGGATTGTGTCCGGCTATAACGGCTAGGTGGCTGTGGGGTATGCGGTGGCGCCGTAGTAGATCCTGTGAGATTCGTGATGAGTTTTATCAATGCGAAATCGTATGGTGCGCAGAGTAAAGCAATGCAACTACACTTAATCAAAAAGAAAGAAAAGAAAGCAAATTACGGGGTTTAACGTCAAAAACTACACACCAGCTCTGGGTAACAACGCGTTAATTTCGACCATGTGGGCTTATTCAACGTGCAGCTATGTGCACGAGCATTCTCCTTTTCTCTTTCTTGTTGTTTTTCTCCTTTTTTTCTCCTTTTCTTTTGCGGCAGCTATGACCTGGAGTCGGACCCGCGACCTCCTGCTTTGCACTAGAGCCCCGTAGCCACAACTGCGGATAATTAACCCCCTTGATGACAAGTACAATTTCCGCTGGTAAACATGTTTTGCTAACCTAGGAACCAACTAAAGGCCGTCTATCAGGTCAGACAGTAGACCTGCCCTGCCGGGCAAGAGCTCGACTACAACGAGACGAAAGCCTGCCATGTGTCGCTTAACATAACGCCTGCGGTTGCGGTAATATGCGAGACGCTTGCGTCTTATAGTATTGCCGCTGCCGTGACTCGGCTGGTATAGAACACCTCACCGCGCCATGCGGATGTTGCGAGTCCAGCTCCCATCGGCAAGTTATCGCGATAAACGGGCCTCGTTTGTGGTTGATCGTAGTTGCTTCTTGCGTTATGCACGAAAAGACAGCTCTATGTCTTTTCGTACAGAGCTCGAGAAGAATGCGGGTTTTCAATTTTACTGCCGTTGCCCTTGTTCCTGTTTTGTACATTTCCATTAGGAAGAGTGCATTTAGCGTATGCGTTTCTTGGCTGCATTGTCTGTTGGCTTCATATCGTTACGGCACCGTAGCACGTTCGGTGCGCAGTAACAATATCTTTCGCACTGAACGGGAGGACCAACACGACGAGCGATTGATTACTAGGTTTTTAAATGCGAACCATTTCTTGGCGGACATTTGCCACTTTGACAGTATCCATATATCTCTTTATCTAGCCGCCTACGTTTTGGTGCTTTCATGGTCGTTTCGTTAACTTGGTATGTAGCAAAATTCGCATAGCATGACAAGAGTGTACGACCCGCACAAATGATCGTTCATGATATGAGTATGATTATCATGACTTGGGTGTCGTGTAGGTCATGAAACAGCCGCCTCCGTCTTGGTACTCTCACGGTCGTTTCGTTAACTTGGGTATAGGCTCCCAGCATCCCAGCACACTCCTTCGCATGGCATCAATTTCCACAGGGTGTGAGATCTGCCGGATTTTTAATAACCACCGATTCACACCGGCTCATTCAGATGGCTTAACGTTGCCAAATCAAACGTTGCCAAATTAAATTAAGCTAGGGAAGATTTCGTATAATGGAGGGTTGACTTAATTGTGACCACCTACAATTCTTGAACGTTAAATTTTATCTGAAAGATAACATGTGACAGTATGTACTGTGTTTTCTGAAATTTTCTTTATTTGCTCATTCGGATTGCCGGGGTACTTGCTGCAGTATACATTTATCTAACCGTGTTCGAGAGCATTTGTATTCAGCCCTAACCAACGCGGTTGGAAACCGGTTGACTCACAATTTCGTGTTCAAGCAGAGCCGTAGCCACATATGACTCAGCCGCCGTGGCTGGTCAGCATGAAGAATCAAAACGCTGGGATGACAAGCATGAGAAAAGACGGAATTTACTGAAAGCTGATAATTTAGCTTCGCTACAACGTGATAAAAAAATTAGCAGAAAGCATCAACGATGGTTGTCAAAGTAAGCGAACAGCCCGGACGAACTAATGACCGACCGACCGACCGACCGACCGACCGACCGACCGACCGACCGACCGACCGACCGACCGACCGACCGACCGAACTAACGAATGCATGAGCGAACGAACGAACGAGCGAGCGAACGAACGAACGAACGAACGAACGAACGAGCGAGCGAGCGAGCGAGCGAACGAACGAACGAACGAACGAACGAACGAACGAACGAACGAACGAACGAACGAACGAACGAACGAGCGAGCGAGCGAGCGAGCGAACGAGCGAACGAACGAACGAACGAACGAACGAACGAACGAACGAACGAACGAACGAACGAACGAACGAACGAACGAACGAACGAGCGAGCGAGCGAGCGAACGAACGAACGAACGAACGAACGAACGAACGAACGAACGAGCGAGCGAGCGAGCGAGCGAACGAACGAACGAACGAACGAACGAACGAACGAACGAACGAACGAACGAACGAACGAACGAACGAACGAACGAACGAACGAACGAACGAACGAGCGAGCGAGCGAGCGAGCGAACGAACGAACGAACGAACGAAAGAACGAACGAACGAACGAACGAACGAACGAACGAACGAGTGAAACATCAGAAGTACGAGTGAGCGAGTGAGTGAACCAACGTTTTCCTGGCTGAGTCGGACCACCAATCAGCCACGTAAACGTCTAAAAGACCCAAGAAGAGCTTTTGGCGAAAAAAAATAAATACGACTATCTCAAGCGGTTCGACAGAGGCGACCGCGTTGGAGCTCGCAGGAAAGGTTCCGCGGGAAAATAATGAGGCGGAGCGATCGCTGCTGGGAAAGCGTCAGGGTATAGAGGTACAAGGGTGGTGATTTCGAAACTGAAAAGGGCATCAAAGCAACAAAAGGAGCAGCCGTGACATCAATGCAGCCGGCGGATGTGGTCGCGCGTGCTTTTGGGCGCAACAGGAAGGAAGAGACAAGGGGGCAAGTGGCTGTCGCCGGGGGCATCTTTTGTGACCGCGACGTTTAGAATCACAGCCGCCCGCGGCAAAAGTTGGGCGTTCCCACGCGGGTAGGAAGGACATCGATTGTAAGCCGACGAGGACGGGCTGCACGTTAGATGTTCCAAGATTCATTCATTCATTCATTCATTCATTCATTCATTCATTCATTCATTCATTCATTCATTCATTCATTTAGTTAGTTAGTTAGTTAGTTAGTTAGTTAGTTAGTTAGTTAGTTAGTTAGTTAGTTAGTTAGTTAGTTAGTTAGTTAGTTAGTTAGTTAGTTAGTTAAAGTCGGCATTGAACGACTGTCTGACGGTGTTCCTTTTATTATTTTTTGACAATACTGTTGGCTACAAGGTTGTTGCAGGTTTTAACAAAAATTCAAACTTGATGTTACAACAATAAAGGTACAACAATAAGGCTAAAGCTACATAATATTAGCTTTTATTTGTTACGCAAGTTTCCTAAGAGATCTGTGGCACCAGATTATACGTTTACTATAATGACTGAATTTTCGAAACGAATACGAATCCAATGGCGAACACGAATCGATCCGTATTCAAAAGTTCGAATACTCGCGGGGCCCTATTATTTCAGTAATCGTATATGTCGAATTGCGAGGAAATTTTTGAAGCCCACCACTGCTATAAAGAATATTTTTTCGTTCCGAACCACGCATTTCTGATTGTTTCAGATTTCGGCTGGAATACCCCGCGACTTTAGGCATCATATTTGTTACTGTTCCACCACAGTCTCCAACAGTTCTTCGCGTGGTTTGGGCATGTAATAAAGAAGGAACTTACTAAAATCTGCGAACGAACGGGCACGGCAACTTTCTGCGATGGCAGGGAGCACGTGACCGACTCTGATTGGATCGCCTTTGAGCAACGAGAACGAATCGTCGTTTTTACGCTTACTATTTGGTGTTATTTGGGTGCTGAATCACTCTGTTCACTCGGAAGCAATCAAGGATTTCATTAGTTCTATGTCTTGTCTCGAATTTTTCCTCGCCGCCCCTTCATTTATCTTGAAGTGCGCACCTTTTCTTTTCTTTCTTTTTTTTCTTTTGCGAGCGGGCAGCGATTTACCCTAAGGCCGGCAATTAGCAAAACGAGATGCTGATTTAATAAACGTATAATGTGACTCGGCCGCTACGGGCACAGCCTTGCATTTGGTGGGGCGACCTCGCTGCTCTCGTTTTCATTTCTTATTGCTCCTGTTCCATCGCGCCAGGGCTACCGACGCTGACTTATTAATTTTTTTTGCGTATTTTTCCCTCTACCTATATCGAGAGATCCAAACAGGGCCTCGTTTTACGATAGTCCCATCGCATGGAACCTCGTCTCGCTCGTTAATGCTTTTCGCGTTCGGTTATCGTACGGCAGGGTCACTTGTCGTGTCGTGCCATTCGAACATAGTGCTTCTCTATCTTTGCATCTTTCAGCAGCAGCACTACCGGTCACGGTGCTCAAAGGAATAAAATCGTCTCGCGGTGAAACAGGAGTTAGTCGCATTCTGCTACATCCTTTTGTTGCCTCTTTGCTCGTACTTTATCGCATTCTGATCTGTTGTGTCGTATCCTTCTTTATACAGAATACTTACACTTTCAAGAACCTTTGAAGCCCGACGCACAGCGCGTATCAAGTTCGTCAAAAGATACGGCGGGTGGTTGGGCAAAAATTACATTTTTGTCTTAAGTGAGTCGTGAACCGTGTATTTTCTTACGTTCAATCTTTCTTTGTGCTTCTTTTTTTTTCTTCATTTTTTTCACGTTTCATTTCTTTTTTGCTTTTTGGTCCTCGCTACACCTCGTAACAAGACTCGGCCTTCCTCTGTACGTCAATGCGCGCGTAATTTCCTCCATGCGGAAGAGCCTGCAATCGCAAGATGTCTCACCTGTCGCTTCACGCTAGCGCAGAGCAGCCGACCAGAAGAGTCACGCACAGTGGCTGACCTCTCTGTCGTTTCCTAAATAAACTTCTTTAACTGTCTTTCTCTCTCTCCCTCTTTCTCTCTATCCTTCTTTCTCTCTCTCCTTCTTTCTCTCCCTTCCTCTCTTTATATCTGTAGTAGGATTCTACCACAAACAAATGTAGTTACGACAACAGCGTTCTTGTAGAGAGGACATGGATTTAAAGTTTAAAAACAGAAATTTGAGAATTATATGTAAATGATTGAAATGAAAGAAACAACGGTGAATTAAATGTGTATGCATAGTTTTTGTTGCTGTGTGTACTTCTGTTAACCCAAGTGAAGCTCAGTAATGGACCTCACTATTCTTCGTTGCGTTACGTTACGTTACAGTTAAGAATTAGAAAAGAAATTTGGGTCAGTTGGCATGCATCTTTCTGTTAACCACACAACTCCATTCCCGCACTTCGGTGTGTCGCGTTGCATTGTTGCCATTGTATTCATTACAAAGGTGAGCATATAACAACGAAAGAGAGAGGGCTTCCAACAATTCAAGTTATTCGGCGAAATCTATGACTAGGAGTACGTAATTGTCAAGACGAGAATGGTGCGTTATTGCTGCTTCTATCGGTACAGTTCCCAAATATTCCAGCGAGAAGACACCTGTCAAATGCGTTGACAACCTGACAGTGAGCGAACTAAAAGCCGCGATTCCATGAAAGAAATATTTGATGGCAGAACAGTGGCAGCAAAGAAAAGCTGCATGAAGAAGAACCTAGATTCATTGTTCATATTGTAGTTGCCGTACTATTATTATTATTATTATTATTATTATTATTATTATTATTATTATTATTATTATTATTATTATTATTATTATTATTAATCTCTACGCTTCGTGCCTACGCAGCTGTGCTTCAAGAGGTGGGAATAAAAGGTCGTCTTCACCTGGAGCAACGTCACGTGGTGTCACTACTGGAACGTTCTGTGCGCCATTCCGATACTTCCATATGCTAGGGATGTGCGAACAGCAGTTTTCGAGGCCGGATTGAATAAGAATCCAGTAGGGCCACAATCGAATCAAATATGATACATTATTTGAACATATAGTTTGCGGATATTGTACAGCGTTCTCACCCTTCAACATCAAACAATTTGGACATTCTCGTATTCAGAACTACAGAAAGTTTCCGTCACTTGCCCTGCACATATCATGAAGCATGCTTTATTCAAAGAGCATGCGGCAGCATTACGAATGACTAAGCAGGTTTTTCGCAAGCTCAGTGCTCTTAGGAGAATTCGCGGTCATGCATTCTGAGTGTATAGGGGTAACTTTATTGGTGAGATCAAATTATAGCTGAGTATATCGTCTCGGCCAGGCTTGCGTTTCGTTTGCAGCAACGGTACTGATTTGTCTGGTTCGATTTGTCGCGGCATCTGGTGCCACTTTTGTATAAAGTACACTGCAATATAAAACGCATTCTGATTTAGTTCAACGAGAGGACACGGCGCAGGGGCTACGTCGATAAATAGTAGCAAACAATACCCGCTGCCAATTGCCATGCAACGTTTCGCTGCGTGTGATCGCGTTTAGTCTTGAGAATTGTGGCTGACGTAGCGACGACGCAACGGGCTCTCGTACGCTGCGTCCGACGTAGATGTGACGAAAAAACGTAGCGTTTCGGCTTCAATTTCACGTTCGATTGACGTTTTCGTCTTCGGCATAAACTATTTAGAAAGCACTTGAAGAATATTCGTAGTTTCAAGTAGTGACCATTGGATTCGAGGGCTGAATAGAATATAAAGACATTCGATTCACTCGATTCACTCCAAGTTTAGAATATTAGCACACTCCTGCCATAGGCTCTCCGCATAAGTATTACGGAAAGTATACGGATTGGATGTGATTTTCAAAAGGATCGTACTTTCTCTTTTGTAGCTTGGGTTGCGACGTAGCGCAACGTCATAATTGAGCCAAATATAAGCATGCAGGCCCGGTTCATAGAGATACTGCAACACTGACTTATAATGTGTATCTTCCATAATACGTTTTTCATACTCTTGAACTTGATCACTTATAATATGCCTAATTAATTGGAGTGCGCACGGAACGCTTCGTTAGGATAGCAACACTGTTAGGGGCCGCTGGCGCACCGTAAAGACGACTTGGCAAAGTATCAGAACGTGCCCTTGTCGGGCACTCTAGCTAATTTGGGTCCACTTGATGATGACTGATTCACTCAGTGACGGAGGAGCCCGATCTATCAATGCCCGCTTACGGCTCGCGCTGCTTCATTTGGGCAAAGAAAAGCTGATCGCCAACAAATGTGGGCACGTCGAGACCGATTAAGATACAAATTCGTAACTTTTACTAATTGCGCTAGTGAGGATTATACAGGGACTAAAGAACTGTCTCAGTTAAAGGTGCCAGTAAGCATACGTCATTCCACGACAAGGGAAGCCCCGCACGCAGCGCTCAAATCACAGTGTACAACTTGCGGGAGCGAAGCATGCAGTTTCTTATAAAAAAATTCTTACGGGGAATCGAGACGCTGTAATGTAGGCGTGGCCTGCAAGCAAGACACTCCAGCGGGCATGGAAACGTTAAGTACCGTACATATCGTGCATCAGTATCGTACTCGCTTAAGCTTCGTTTTTGTAGCGTCTAATGTCCTCGCGTGAAAAAAAAAAAGAACGAAAATATAATTTTATCCATAAAGCAATTCATGCCACGATTCGATGGGAATATGCACGGGCCCGGATACTAATGGCTTGGTTCCGTTCAGATAATTATGACTGCTTGAAAATTCAGAAAGACAGAAGCGTAACTAACGGAGTCCTCAAGAACGTGTGAAGCCGAAAGCTCGATGATTAGACAAAAGCATGTACTTGCCCACCATTTTCATGCAAGCTGAATGATTGGAACACGACAGTTCCTTCCATAGGTAGTATTTTCTTTAAGAAACTCTTTGAAGCGGAGAAACATTTTGCGGAAGCAAAACGAACAATTTTCGCCCCTCGCGGCTTCATCAATCTGTCTAGCCCTCTCTGTCGAGGGCGTCACCGGACGTCCTCTGACGGACGTGGGCCTTGCGAAAGCTTGCGGCAGCGAGGTGATATATTTTTTAAGAAGTGACCAAGATGGGCCCACGTTATAGATTCGATTCCGCCGCGTGTTTGTGTGTGTGTGTGCGTGTGTGTGTGCGTATGTCTTCTGGAAGCCAGCGTGGTATATCGGGCAGTCAGGGAGACCCGGCCGGCCGAACCTAGGGACGGGGAGGCTGAGGCTGCCGCTTCTCCTACCCGTCGCTAGGGCATCGATCGTGGATGGACGCAGGGTCAAGAATGGAGTGTCCTCACCCTGCCACCCCTACGTCGAGCGCCTCGTGGTCCTTCTTGTTCCCTCTCAACCCAAGTATACCCCGCAAAGTATCATATAACCTTTCCTTCGGGACCAAACTGATCGACTGTCCTCTTCAGTTTAGGCGACACTGGCGGAGAGAGATAGAGGAAAAGGAAAAAAAAATGGCGGTCGTAAAGGGTCCCGTCACGACGACGTAGCCATTTTTAAGCGCGACGGCCGTTGAACCAAGAATAAAGAAAGGCGCGAAACTGTGTACCGCCTCCAACGAGGAATGGCAAAAGTCGGTCAACAAAATATAATAGGGATGGCGTCCACCGAGGCCGGAGGGAAGGTGGAGGAGGGACGAGAGGGTCGGCACAAAATAGGAGGACGGCCGCTCTTCGATGTATCGGCTCTTTGCCGCGTCTGTCTCTGTGACCAGAGCGGCGCTGAGGAATTGGAGGGGAAGAAGGCTGCGAGGCGTTTCTTTATCGAAACTCGTAGTCCTCCTTTCTGTTTTCGTAGTTTCCTCTTCTTGTCCTCGGCCTTCTTTGTCTTTCCCTTCTATGCCGTCGTGTTTGCCTCGCCTGGACGGCTGTCGTGCTTTCGTCCCGATAAAGAAGAAAGGGGAGGGGGAGGGTGATAGCAGAGGGCGGGTGGGAAGCAAAGGAACGCAAACCTTTCGGGTCTTCTCAAAAGGTGGCGCAGAAAGGTGAGGGCGAGTGTTTGTCCCCCGTTAGCGAGATCGTCTTTGGACTCGGTGCTGGAGAGGAGGAGGTGAGAAATTGGAAGAGGACGTGAGGGAAGGGTGGACCGAAAGGGGCCGCCGTTCGACGTAACGATTAACTCTGGCGGCCCCCGCGCCCGACGACGACGGCCTTTGTTGACACTTTTCTTTCTGTTATTTTGTTTCGCTTTCTTGGGGAGCTGCTTTTTTTTTTTAATGCGGTAGTGTTTGCTTTCTATTAGCGTTCCTCTTTTCGTCGATTCGTTCGCTTTTGTTTTTTCGCTCGGGCGACGTGCTTGAGACACACCGCTACCCCCCCTTACCCCCACCCCCCGCCCCTCTCTGGCTTCCCTTCTCGCGCATTATTTCCTCGTCGTCGTTTTTTGTCCTGTCACGGGACAAAGAGACCGGGGACCCCATCACGAACACCTGGTGACAGTGGACCCATTGTCTCGTCCAAGCAGGCCCGGGTTGGTAGGTAGAATCCGCTTCGCGTCGAGAGAGAGAGAGAGAGAGAGAGAGAGGAAGCCGATAGTTTGGTGCTATAGCGCGTGCCGCGGCCTCAGTACATGTCCGCGCGCTTACGGGCGAGCTTTTCGGTACTTAGCCTTGGGCCTTAACTCCAGCGTTGTTTCGCATTCTTCGCTAAGTTGGGTGCGCAATGAGTCGAGAACAGGGACTGAATTCGCAATGCTCTTCTTTCGCAAGTGCTCTCTCGTATTGGCCGGTTGTCTTCACTAATAGTATGTCCAGCATCAGGAGTGGATGAAATTCTTGGGAAAAACTCTAGCGTAAGAACTTTTTTTGTGAATTCGAGCCCAGGAGTTTAGCGTACGCAATGCCGGAATGGAAGTGCTGCCGTGGCTGCTTCACGTGCGGCTATTGAATTTGCATACCGGCTTAACTGGCGCACACTCCTGAGAGAGAGAAAGAGAAGGGAAAGAAGCAGAAGGCTTAACTCGAACTATTTTTTTTTAGTATACCGCGAGCCTATAATCTCCTGACAAATTCGATTTGTGAATATACCTGTTTTACCATCGTGGTGAGATTGCGGACGCGGTTGTTACGTTGATATGCGGAAGCTATATTGTTAACAGCAAGTGTCGGAGTGACATCAATAGAAGCAGCGAGAGTACACATTTCTAAATGGACCTGTGTTCAGAACTTTTATACAAAGCGTACTGAAGCACGTACAATACTCTCTATTTCTCTCACACACACGCACACACATACACACACAGCGCATTTGGCCGCGAAAACGACGCCTGCTGCGCTACTAAGTGATGCCCATCACGCCAACGTTGTGAGACGCCTGGTAGCTGCTCCGGGGCGTTGTTCCAACTGCCCAGCAGGAGTTAACGGGCGCGCTGCGTCGCGCCAAACATGGCAACACATGGCAACTCCTGCTGGGCAAAGAAACAACGCCCCAGCGGCTGCCAGGCATCTCACCTTGCGAGGAGACCAAGCGCAACGCTAAATCTTGCTATCGCGGTCAATGCTGCACCCTTCGCTCGAAAGTGCCCAAGTATTATTCGCCACTTTAGCCGGGTAAGTGCAGCGACCGAACCGTGCTTTTAGCAAACGTCCCACCTTAGCCCGTATTTTGAGTCAACCCGGGTTCCTCAACACGGGAGTAATAAAAATTATGCCGATCCCACATTGGAATCTATGAGAAGTGAGGGTTCCGTGGGGCCAGTTAATGAAACGCTATAAATTTGTTCGTTTCGTTCTGGCGTCCTTAGCGTAACAGAAGCTGGGGCGGGCATGGGCTATCGCGCATCCGTGCTACGTAATGTGAGAAATAGAGAGAACGTTAGATTAGGGGGCGCAAGAACTTGGGGCCCCCTAATCTAGAACTCTCTATTATGCTGGCGTGTATTGCTTCGTGAATGTTTCCAACCTCGCGAACGATTCCAACCACCTGTCTTGCATATACTTTATTTTGCAATCGCGCATATGTGTAAGGTATTGCACAGTGTCACGGGGACAGTATGTACAAAACACGTCTAAATCAATTAGTCGATCACAAAAGCGCGCCGTAAGAACTATAGATGGGTTCCACGGATGTCATATTAGGCGCCATGTCGGTGAACCAGCACGGTGAGCAGCTGCGTCCACATGAAGCACAGAAGTTCCCATAGTAAACTATAAGTTTTTTTGTCCCACTTGTAGTGGTGCGCATGCGCGGCAACCCCCCCCCCCCCCCCCTTTTATGTGGGCACATAATCGTACTCCTTTTCAATAAGTCCTTCAGTTACGAATAAGCGCCTTGTCCGGCTGTTTCTGTCATGTCCTGTCTACCGCTGCACTTGAAAAAAAAAATTCGATATGCAAATGTCGTGTAATCCACTCCTCCTTATGTAACACCTCCTAGGGGGAGGGGGGAGGGGTCTGTAATAAAATAAACAAATTTTATGACGTGATGTCTCCTCGTTTTCATTGGGCTGATGTGTCGTTCGTTGTAATCAAGATGGCATTACGTGTTCCACTACAGGTGGCCTTCGGGATGTTCACGCTACAATTGTGCTGTGTAAGACCCGTTGCTTATATGACACATTCGAGTGGTCCTTTCCAAGCGCTCCTGCGAAGCGTAAAGGTTGCTTACCGATGTCACTGAGCTTTATCATGGCAATAAGCACGCCCCTATAGCGTTAACAAATCCGAAGTAAAGCTGTAAATACATTTGTGGTCCGTAATAACGCTTCTTTGTCGCCTTACACGACCATGACACCGTTTTGAAAGTGCTCTTAAAAAAACCAGTCGAATGTGCCGCCAGAGTATGCGTCAGTGACCTTATGATAGCCCCTGAGTGTCTCTCCCAGTGGCAGTAGTAAATAAAGTACAGACAAAACTAAACGTAAAATAGTTCATCACAGGGCCCAGGCAGTCACTCTCAGACTTCTGCAAACAAGCACTTACCCGAGCCCCGCGGCGCTGCACACAATGTACCCCGAACGGTTCCCAAGCCCGGACTGCCCTCCGTGTGGTGATTATGCGGACTTCGAACATGTCCTGCGGGGCTGCGCCTCTGCCGGTCCCCCTTTCACTCAAGAGGAACTGATGAAGCTAATTAGGGCCCAGGATCAGACCTCTCAAATCCTGGCAGTCCAGAGGGCTCGTGAGAGGGCCGTCAGGTTTCACCTGATGGTCCCCGAGTGGGCCTAGCCAGGTGACGTGGAGTTTGCTTACGTCTATAGTGGACCAACTAAAGTTGTTTCACTCACTCACTCACTCACTCACTCACTCACTCACTCACTCACTCACTCACTCACTCACTCACTCACTCACTCACTCACATGCGTTCTGTGCCATATGCTTCACAGTAATATAGCTTCCTTTAGGGCATGGGAAGGGCGTAATTTTTTTTTCCACGCGTTTATTTTCTTCGGCTATACAACTTATCTCACCTATGAGGGCGAATTAGAAAGTCAGTGCCCCAATTTTTTTAGCCAGATTACGGATGTAAATGCGAAGTCAACATATGCATTCCCAGTGGTGGACCTTTCTTGGACCGGCCCGGCCTTATCTGCAGGTAGCTCCACGGCACGGCTCTGCTGTCAGTTAAAGATGGCGGTTGTGCTTCACACTTCTACGACATACGAGTAACGAATTATCATTCGTTTTCTCTCTAGCAAGGAACGAACGCTCATCGAAATCCACAGTGAAATACAGCTCACGTATGGGGAAAGCTGTCTCACTTGGAGAATTGTGAGGTTGTGGTGCTACGAGTTCGCAAAAGACCGTGAATACTTGCATGACTATGAGCGTTCGGGGACGCCGGGAGCCTAGCGAGTTCTACCACAGGGGCATCTCAAATGTAGGGCTACTATGCTACTAATGACTAAACCGGTGTGGGGACTATGTGGGGAAATAAAATACGTAGAATAGTACGTATATTTGTAATTACGTTTATGTACCTTACTTTGGCTAATAGGGAGAAAGATCTTTTGATTCGCCCTCATATTTTTCTTTTTCTCCTCTCTGAAAGTGTTTGTTTTTTTCTTCAAGCTTTGTTCCGCTTGTAAGTCGTTTATTTACTTATTTGCTTCTGTGCTTACTGTGAAATGAAGTTGGTCATCAGAAATAAGGCTCTCGCATTATCCTGTTTTCCGCCTTGTTAAGCCGTAAGTCGCTGGCATGTGAAGCCGAATACTTACCGTATCTCGTTGGCTCATCCTTTTCCAGTAATCATGATTATTTATTTTAAGTTAACTGTTAGTTAGAACTTAACTTTCGCATTGAACTTCAGCCGGAATCAGATGATAACGAGAACGTCACTAAGGTAAAGAGTGGGCCGGACCAAAACATGCTTCGCGACACGTATAACTTGAGTGTAGCATAAGAAGTCCTCCAATTATTATTTTTTTGTTTGTCTTTACAGGCTTTGGTTAGAGCTCTTTTGACTAGAGTATTCTGAATTTCCCAAAGTGCTTGTTTTGTTTTTTAACTTTGTTTTCCTATTTATTCCTTTATTTATTTTGTTCTGTGCGTAAGATGAAGTCATATGTTCATCTTCTATAACGCTGTCACATTACGTTGTGACACACTCTAACGTGGATTTGTCAAGTGTAAAGTCGAAAGACATTCAAACCAACTCGTTCACCTTTTTCCTGTTACTTTTCTACTTCGGATACCCATGTAGAAACTATACATTTTAAACTTTTAAAGGACCCACCGCGATGGCTTAGTGACTATAGTGTTGCGCTGCAAAGCACGAGGTCGCGGGATCGAATCCCGGGCGCGGCGGCCGCATCCCGATCGGTGCGGGCGAACTGCAAAAATGCCTGTGTCCTGTGCATTAGGGGCATGAACCCCAGATAGCCAAATTAATCCGGAGTAGCCCACCACGGCGTGCCTCACAATCAGACAGTGCGTTTTGCATGCAAAACCCCAGAATGGTAATTTCATTAATTCTTCAGCTACTAAATGAACTACGTTCGTAGTAATGGCTGCTCATTAAGGCTAAAAGAAAATATGAAATACACGCGTGTTATGTGTTTTAACGCACGGATGTAGGCCTAATGCACCCAATCAAACATAGATTTCCCTCAGTGATTTAGAATTGTTTGACTTACATTGAGCCAAGATAGCAAACTGCGAGAGTCGATAAGTATACCGCTTGAACCATATTGATGTTCAGTTGACAAAAAGAGCCGTGTTTGTGCCTTGTGCTGTTTTGTCATGTATTTTCCACGCTGTACCCTTTATCGTCAGTTATGCTGACTTTGTTACCGTCTAAGTGTTTTACACAGGAGTGTTCTGTACGGTACATTTTATATTGAATCAGTTTCCCAACTTGTAACGTTAGCTTCACAGTCAACTCTACCGCAGAACCACAGTTGAATAGCGCTCGCGTTTCTTACGGTTTTGTCTCGCCCCTACAGGCGAAGACAGCGAGGGCCCCGTGGACGTTCCTGAGCGGTGTCCCCTGGGAGCGCTGAGCCTGCGCCTTCGCCGGGGCCCCGTGGAGCGCACCGAGGCCCCCCGCTGGCTGGTGGGGCTCCTCAGGGACGCCCTGGCACGGTGGGGGCCCGTCGAGTGGCCGCTGGCACTCCGCAACGCCTCCTCTGCGCCGGCGCCCACCTGCTGGGAGGAGGCAGGAGCTCGTCGACACGCCTTCTCCACCCGACTGCACGGGTACACGCTCGTCCAAACATTCATTGCAGTGGCGATCATATGGGCATCCCAGGTCATCACCAAGGCGTGAGAGTAAGCGGCCTGCACGCCGTACGCTACGGGATGTCAGGATTGGGGGCTCAATCCCATCGCTCGAGATCCGTTGTCAATTTATCAGTCCGGCATGAATTCGAAGGTAGCTGGCCCATGCCGTCGTCCAACTTATCCACGCTGAGGACGTTGATGAAGGGAAGAACTGCTTCTCAACGAGAACGAGGAAAATGGGTTTATTTACAGTATTTAAATCAGTCTAACATGACTGCTTGAGAAAAGTAGTGTCAGTCCAACATGACTGCTCAAGAGAAAGTGTGTCAGTCCAACCTGACTGCACGAGAGAAGTGTGTCGAGCATCCGCACAACAGCCGTTTTTAAACACTCGGTCCGCCGGCGCTACCTGGCGGCAAAGGTTCGTTTCGTCATCGCAAAACTAGCCGCCTCCCGCGAAACAAGGTGACGCGAGCGTTCGTTTACTCATTGTAAATTCGCCGCCGTCCCGAAGAACAGTTTACGCACACAAAGGCACACACATTCCGAGGTCTGGAGCCGACGTCAGAGGGGAGTCGTTCCGGGTACCTCGGAGACATTCTGGGTAGCTCGTTGTCCCGCTGCGGCTTGCTCACGCGTAGCAAATCAGGTCGGCGCTGGGGACCTCGGGCACAATAGTTCGTCCGTCGAACCCGTTTCGTCACAACGGCGATGGGGATGGTGGATGGAGGCGGTTTTCAGCACAAAGCCCGCTTCTTCGAACGCAGCCTAGCTGCAGCGACGGAGTGGGGGATGCGCGTCTTGTCCCCCAGTCGTAATTGGGTGGCAATTTTTCCTTGCAGCTCGCCATTCTTAACAGGGAGCAAAGGGAAGGATTGCGAGTGGAGCCGAGTAGGATGGCGGCTTGATGCGCACCGTCTTCCCGCGCACGTAGTGCTGGAAACCACGTGATCAAGCGTGCACGGGGCTAGGTGGGCGCGCGTCTCGTCTAGCCCAACCGTGGCTGCTCACGCGCGGCCTACGCGACTATCTTGGAGGTAGCCTGCGGTGGGTACAAAGCCGAAGGCGAGCCGAGATGACTGGTCACTACATACGTGTCACTTCCCGCGCGCCTAGTACTGAATGTCGCGTAACATAAGTTCTAGGGACGCGTTGAAGCGAGAGGCAGAACGAAACGTTCGCTCCGCCGCTTTTCGTCACGCTAGCGTTGCCCAAACAAGTGCTCGTGCTCGTCGAGTGAGATCCGTTTCTGTTTGTATGTGCACATGTAACACCCTACTTGTTAATTTAATTAGTAAGCGAATGTTTCCTGCAATTCATACGACCGATAAAACTGACAAGCTTACTTCGTGCAGTTTTCCAATGTTTTGCTCTCGCTATGAACGCTTCGCCTTCTGGAAGAAACTGCGGCATTGTTCGGTCAACACAGCGAGCATTTAAGGATGCACTAAAGAGAAATATCAAGTTCAGCTGCATCACACTCTCCGATAACTTTCAGTGGCAACGAAGGAAAAGCTACAGGGGTTGAACTTTTGCACATGCGTCCTTGCGCCATGTAGTCTGGTTGATTTTGACAACGCTTTCTGCTTCAGTTTCTCGAAGGAGCTACTGCACATCGTTGTGTGACAGTTGCGAAGGTTTCGCGTTTGCCAAAGCGTGGAAGCGGAACGCGAAAGAAAATACTGAACAATTAGCGTTAAGTTTGGTGTCTTAATACAAGTTCTGTAGCATAAGTTCTCTTACCCAGCTGAAATGAACGCGAATGAGAATGCGGGACTATCTTCAGAATTCCTGTCAAGCATGTCCTTCGCCTTCGTATCTTTCTCTATATAGCTACACAAAACTGCCTGCGAGTGCATTAAATGAAGGGCAGTCGTGGCAGAATAAGCAACAAAAGCATTATAGAGATGTATCTCTTGCAATGAATGGAGGCTTCGTAAGCGAGAAGAATAACTTATGCGAACAAGGAATATGGCTGGCGATGCCACCTTAAAAGCTCTCGCACAAGCATTCCATGACGTCACGGAAATTGGCCCCGTCGGGGTGGGTCGGCTTAATTGTTTACCTATAAAGAAGGATTACGCTGCTTTCTAAACGAACAAGAGATTCAACTTAAGAACCTTTTTCAAAGTCTTTCGTGCTCGCCCAAGTGCGAGAAAAATTTTCAGAAATCATTCAACTCACACAGGTGTACCGGCGCTCCGGTTTCAGCGCGCTGTTGAAAGTTGAGAAGTCCGGGCTTCATTTCCCGCGCTAGTATAACTAAACTTTCTTTTTTTTTTTCGCCGAGTCAATGGAAGTGCACTTTTCAATGCATACTTTTCCAATACAAATTGATTTTGTGCGTTTTGAAACTCAGAATGAGGTCGCGCGTTCGATTCAGCCTAAGGCTTAGCTTGAGGTCTCGGGTCGGGGGCGGTCGCAATCCTATGGCCGTGGCCTCGAGTGTCCGAGTGTCCTAGTGAGCCCGCGGCAAAGTAGAATTCTGGTGAGTCTGAGTCTCAGTGAGGCCTAAGCAACAAACATATTTTGTGATCGAGTCTGAGTGAGTCCTCATTTATTTGGACGACCTATGCGAGATGAGCGCATGATAATGCAGTACACGTAGCTCATAATTACCTGGGAAGGAATAATCAGGACTGAACGTGACAGAAGTGCACAGGAAGATCGAGACTTGAACAATGTTGATCAAAGAAAAAATGTCACTCTGAGGCCAGCGTTTCAACAAGGGGCTTGCTTTTGTACCCTACATTGGCAAGGCTCTCATCGAAAGTTTGTCTACAGATTCATTGCTTGTTCCACCGCTGTCGATCACATAGTGATGACTGGTCTCATTTGTTTTAGGTAATATTGCTTTCGCCTTGAAAAAACATAGGTGCACGTATCAAAGTGTTGCCTCCGGCTTTCACCTTGTTCTTGTTTTGCTCATCGTCTCAGTTTTCTTGGAAGACAAGTAACTAATGCTGTCGGCTATGCCGTGCCGCTGCTAAGCTCGAGGTCGAGGGTTTGGTCCCGGCATCAGTGGCCTCATTTCGACGGTGATGAAATGAAAAAGCGCTCGTGCGTACTTTAAGGTGCACGAGTGCATTTAGGTGCGCGTTAAAGAACACAAGGTGGACGAACTTATTCCGGAGTTCCTCCACAACACCGTGGGTCACTATCCTAAGCTGGTTCAGGCCACCTAAAACACCACAACTTAATTTCAAGCTACTGCACTCCAGGGATGGGCGCGGAGACAATTGTTTTGTTAATGCGTTGTTATTGGTTGTTAAATTTACGTACCTTTCGAAGAACCATTTCATTGAACCACGTTGAATACTCCGATCACGTGTTAGGGAGCTTCAACTCAATGTTGGTTTTAATGTGCGCTCACACCTCCCGTCATCCGAACGAGCGTGGCTCGCCTTAAGTGGTCTTATATTTTTTGCAAACATTTTCGAAGACCACTCATCCAACGCAGGACTAAGAGAATTGCGGTATCGTGAGCGTCGATGACGTGGTCACAACAACACGACCTAAATCTCTCACAAGTACTGTGCTCTTGGTGGCTTTGTAGATGCCTAGATACGCGTTACTGTCTCCTGTCTATGCCACCGCTTGTAGCTTCTTTGTCAAAAAAAAAAAAAGAACGCCAAGAACCCGTTGTTCACTGACAAGGTTGACAACTGCCCTCTCTAGGTGTGACAACGTCGTTGATGTGGTAGTGCGGCCAGTTCCTAAACAGTGAATTCATTCTTGGCCGAAGCGTAACATAACTTATTCCGTGCACACTTTTAACAGTCCCGGTAACCACATGACGCACACAAAAGAAACACATATAGAACGCGCTCAACGCTTGCAGGCAAGGCTTTCGCGAGGGGCAAACGAAACGTTTGTGTAAAGAAATTTTTAGGACGGTTTCTACGTTCTTCTCTTTCCTTCTGCTCCATTGGCTGAACCTATGTGCTACGCGACAACTGTATGCGTACGGAAATAAGTTTAACGTACACAAAAATAAATTTAATTAATTTAATTTGGACTTTCTGCTTTTACCTCCCTAAAGAAACACTGGGGCTATGAGATACGTCACAGTAGAGTGCTTCGTATAAATTTTGACCTGCTGAAGTTCTTTAAGGCGCGTTCAAATCTAATTGCATACAAGCGTTATTGTATAGCGTTTCCAGCAAAATTCACCCTCCGCAGCAGGGAGTCGAACCCACGACCTCGTGCTCAGTAGCAGGACGTCGTAGACACTGGGCAACAAGGGCTGTCAGTAGAGAATTGCGGCCCGAACGAATTACGTAAACTTTCCTTCAAATTCCCGTTATCTTGTAAATGTGGGTCGAACGCTTGTTGGGTGCTCACTCGTTCTTTGTTTATCTTTTTTAACGCGTCGTAGCAGAGGAGTAGCTCGCGCCTAGAGACGACAACCTCTCCTCACATCACTTAATGAATGCAGACTAACATTATTTACAAAAACTCTAACATGAACATATTTATTTATTTATTTATTTATTTAGTTATTTATTTATTGATTTATTTATTTATTTATTTATTTATTTATTCACGCATTCGTTCATTCATTCAATGATTCACTCGTTTGTTTGTTTGTTTGCTTGCTTGCTTGCTTGCTTGCTTGCTTGCTTGCTTGCTTGCTTGCTTGCTTGATTGCTTGCTTGCTTGCTTGTTTGCTTGTTTTCAAGAATCCTGGAGGCTTGAGAAGGGCCCTTGCGAGAGGGACATTGTTCCTTCGTTTTTCATGTGCCACGAGCACGGCGTTCTCTTTTCACACGAAGGAACACGTCCCTCGCACGACCCGTCACCTGTTCTCCGCCCGACCCCGTCTCGCAGCTACCTCCGCGCGGCCGCGGCCGAGGCGGTGCAGAGCCAGCGGTTCCCGCCGCCGGTGTTCGACGTGCTCAACCTGGTGCCGGCGGGCAGCGTGGCGCGCTGGCGCGCTGTGGGCAACGTGACGCGTGGCTCGGCGCAGCTCGACTCGGTGCTCTGGCCCTCGGGCCCCGGCCAGCAGCCAACGCTGACGGGGCCCCGCGCCTGGGGCCGCCAGCGGTTCCGCGTGGTCACCGCGTACGCGGCGCCTTTCGTCATGGCCGCCACGCGCATCGGGAACGGCAGCTGCCTCAGTGGTGTCCCCTGTCTACAGGTAGGTCAACCGTCTGAACGATCACCAGAGACAGGGTCTACGTTTTTCCAGACTGCTACGGGTTGCATGATCTCGGTTTTTTTTTCCAGTCGGAAGTTTGACTACTTGGGCCCCTATGGTTCGGTGTCGCCTTTTTCGACTGCTAAGACTTTTCTCGCGAGAATGGCCAACGGCTCCACGTCGCATCACATCCCCCTACAGATATGACGCAACGTTCATGCCGCCGCCCACCTTGTGTATGGCCCCGCTGTAGCACCGAGGGGTCAAGCAATGTGTGAAGTTCTTGCAAGACTAAACAATCATGGGGGTGCACAGATTTAGGCCCAAATCTGCCAAAGTAACTCCGCGCAGACGGCTATCTACTTGCGCTCCTAGAGTTCCCTGCTACCGCTATATGGCATGCGAGTGCCACTTTATATGCGCAGAGTGTTTTTTTACGTTATTCGTACGATTTGTCTTTACTCCTCGCATGTGATGGAGAAGTCTCCTGGGCGAAGGAGTAGTGCCAGCATTACCTTCTCGGTTTCGCCCTTCGTCCGTACCACTGCGTCTCTTAAGAGATTTCAGAATTTATCGGCAATGACACGATTACTCGAAATATAATTCTGTCTAGACACAGCATTCTGCAGCGTGTATAGTTGTACTGTTTATACACGTACCAAGGAATGAATCGAAGCCCGCAAACAGCCAGTTTGGTGTTTCCTTATTTGAACAGCTTTAAGCTCATTTTGTCAAAGGCTTCCCTGTCAACCTAGTCGCGTGGCGTAACATCACTGCACTAACCACATAACGCTAGCACGCCAAGATGACGAGAAACCACGTCCAACGAAACACCCGCCAGTCGGTGTGAGACACTTCACCGCGTGCACTGAAAAGGTGGGTGTCGCGCACGACGTGGTTCGCAAAGGGCAGGCTGCACGAAGTTGACCACGGGGTTCATTCCTGGCACGTGCTACTCGCTGTCGCAGGTGTCCACTGCCGACCCGGAAAAGCTGGCGGCGCTGTTCGCCCACTACCACCTCACTCGCGGCGCGACCCGGCACCCGCTCTACAACGTCACCTGCTGCGCGGGGATCGCCATGGACCTGCTGACTTCCCTCGCCCGGGACCTGGCCTTCGACTTCGACCTGTACCTGGTCGCCGACGGCAGCTTCGGCACCGACCGCGGCGGCAAGTGGGGAGGCATCACCGCCGACCTCATCTCCGGTAATCACCGAGGCCATTGGCCAGAGCAACATACCTGATGGGTGATGGCGTGCCTAAACTATAACTGAGCCCCCTGAGGGAGGGGGGGGGGGGGCTTATTGTCGTACGTACGCCAAAACAGGACGTAGCATGAATGGTTTCCCGTCTAACTATGGCAACTTGCAATACTTGCACGCAATAGGTAGTAACTCTGAAGTACAGTGGGTCATGTGCAGATGTCATGACTTTAGTTAACCTGACGAGCGTTGAAGAGCTTCCTTCGACCGTTCCAGCCACTTTGCATTTGCGACACTTTGCCCGATTAAACTGGCTTGCCCCCCGAGACAGTGCAATAAAACGTGGTGGCTTGGTGGGCCGATCCTGATTTCACTGAAGTTAGCGGTGTCCCCGCGATAGCTTTATTGCGTTTGTAACGCTAGAAGGGTTTGCAGAAGTTGCGACGTCACAGACCCCACACGCCTCTAGAATTTAACCAATACGGCTAACCAGTAACTGTCTGTAGCAGGCCTGTCTATCTCAAAAGGTCAACGCGGAACGATTACTTTAATTGGGCAGTCATGCTCACGCGGCGGCTGCCCAGTTTACCGGAGATCACGGAAGATTTGAGAGGCCTTCAAGATTAACCAGAAGAGATGATTATGTGTAAGCAAGAGACGTCGCTTTTTTTTTTCTTCGAAAAGGTACCACCTAGTTCAACAGCCGACATACTTTTCTTGTGTCAAAAAGCCCGTTGGTAGTCAGCTCTGCATCATGTATTATTTAGATGTTCTCCTGTGTTTGTGCTATTTGTTCGCCACAATTTTTACCTGCCCACAAAAATTTTCAGAATGCGGCATGCATTGAAAAGGCGAAATAATTCATACCTTCAGCGTGCGGACTCCACTGCAGGGCTATATTATGGGCTTGAATGCGAGGCCTGAAAAGTAAGCCCTCTGAGCTCGAACTTGGATGGATCTTTTGCCAGCGAAGTAAATTTTTTTCTCAGGTCATGAATTCCGAAAGCATTTTGCTAGGAAGTCGCTTCTGCGGTTCCCCCTTCTTTCTTTTATTACACATTCAGTTTTCCCACGCGCTGACAAGAGCCGACGTTTTTTTTTTCTTTTTTTTTACCGTAGGTACAGTTTATCAGGGACTATTATGTTGTGTTAATATCACCGCCTGTTGTGCAAAGATAATAACACGAAAACAAAACAATATATATTTTCATTGAGAAACAATATATGGATTTTTCTGGCAAAAGTTGCGCCTCACCGCGAGTGGCTGTTAGCCATTTGGTGGCAAATTCTGTAATATGCCGCCCCGAAATAACGGGCCAGCCTTGACGGGATGGCGCTGCGAACTGGTAAATTAAGACAGACAATGAACGCCCAGCACAAATTTTTTACCGACATACATAGAGAATAAAACTAAAATCGTATGAACAAGCAATGTGCAGAAAAAAAAAATGAATGAATGAGAAAGCGGCCCAGTCAATCACCACCTTAATGTATCCGCCATACATTTTTCTCATTTATTTTACTTCTTCTATTTTTAGTAGTTCTATTAGAGGCTCTTCGTTCATTGCACGTTGTAAAGATTTCTGTGTTCACGGGGGATCTCCGCGGCAGCACGTTAAGAATATATAGTGCCGGATTCTATTTACTGCGGTTAAAATCATATGAATATCCCAGGCGAATTTCTGCCGTCGTCGTTGACGTCATGTCCCGTATAAAGTCCACGCGCGATAGCACCGCCGTCGTGCTGCAGGTGCGAGCGAAATCATGCGAGGGTGAGCGGAGAGAGATGGTAAAAAAATGATGGGATTTTACGTGCCAAAACCACTTTCTGATTATGAGGCACGCCGTAGTGGAGGGCTCCGGAAATTTTGACCACCTGGGGTTCTTTAACGTGCACCTAAATCTAAGTACGGAGATGGATGGTCGGTCTGGCACTCGATCTGGCGCTCCCACACGCTCGATCTGCCGCGCGTGTGGGAGGAAAGCGGGGAAGCGCGCCGTCTTCCATCGCGCGTAAGCCAGCAAGGGGTTGTGTGTGTGGGGGTGCGGGAGTGTCTGCTCCGATTGCGAGTGAGCGCGTTAGCACTGGCCCAACTTGAGAGCGATCTGCGGTGGGTAAGGGCTGTTCCTGAAATTTTTCATCGATGTCGATTGCTTGATCGGTTACTGTTTCCACATTCACGCTGCGTGTCCTTCATTTACATGACAGATGTATTGCAGAAAGTAATGCGCTTTCTCGGCTTTTTTCAATCGATGATCAAGTAGAGCAAATTTCGGTGACGTTCAAGAAATGCCTGTGTGCGAAAAGACGCAAGAATCTGTGGTTGTTACACTGTGGATATCCTGAAAAAATTTCCAATGGGACGGTGTGGACGTATGAGGTATATACTATACAAATCAAGTCGTTACACCGGAAGGCTCTACAGGATGCGTAATAGAAGACGCACACAGAGAAGGATATTGAGATTGTTTATTGTTCAGCCCTTATGTGCTGACGGAACTACAAATGAAAGCTGTCTCGAGCAGGATTAACCAGTCTCACAGAATAACACCCAAGCCCTCCCCCCCCCCCCCGGGTGTCCCTCCCCTATTTCTTTTTGTTTGCTTCAGCGTAAACATCACCATCCAACGCGCATGGTCTCAGGATATTTCAAACACGAAATAACACACGAAACACGAAGGAAATGGGTACAGTACAAAGTATAACAGTGTAGAGACACACAAGGGAGAGAGGGTTCGCATGCAGGAATGGCGCTCACTCTCTGCTTTCTCCGCAGGGGCTGCCCACCTGGCGGCGACCGCGTACTCTGTGACGTCATCGCGGTCTCGCTGGGTGGACTTCTCGGTGCCCTACTTCCACTCGGGCGTCTCGTGCCTCGCGTATGCCGTCAAGCGCGACGTACCCCTCTCGGCCTTCCTCATTCCCTTCAGCGTGCCCCTCTGGCTCGCCATCTTCCTCAGCCTCAAGGTGAGTCGTAGCTTGAGTGTCCTCGCACTCAGGCTCGGTATCTTTTCGGTGCCCGAGTGATGGTCACACGCGTGATCGAGCATGTAAGCGGTGATACTTGGTTACGATACACCACAATTTAACGCCCCAAATTTGAACGGCACAGAGAGCGAGCGATAAATGGGACAAACGTAGAATTTGGATCCCTAGGATTGACACAAAATTACGGGGAAAGAATAGCAGCCATTTGATTGGAAAGTATGGTGGTCAAGCTTACTCGCTGGTGAGGGAAGGGGGCATTGTTTTTATTATCTAGATCCGTCTTGACAAAAATGTTCCTCATAAAATCGGGTTCCCTAATAGTCACGCGTGCAACCTAGCCAGTAGTGTCGGAAAGAGTTCCGATTCAGATTTGATACTTCCGTTGTGGCGACGTGAACCACCAGTATGCACAACAATAGACATTCTACGAATAGGACTCGAGGAAGTTGCGTGAGCTGGCGGAATTTTGTAGATGTTCGTCACTCACCATTGCACCTTCGAGATAGCGCGTGCTGGTCGAGCTGCAAACGGCACCAGAGAACAAAAGCATCGTTTGCATCCATAACAAACCAGCTAGCTCAGCAATACGTTTTCGCTGATTGAGGTTTCTTTCAAACAACTATACAAAAATGTTGTTTCACCTAAACGGCGAAGCACTGACTGGGATAGCAAGATACAACGCTGCGCTTGGGCGCCTTCTAGGACTGTGTTCTAACTGTACGCGCGTCCGACTAACGCGGGTGCCAAGATTTCTGGCACCCTTAAAAGCTTACGGGAGGGCTGAATAACTTTTTTTCGAAGTCGAAAAATGCATTTAACGTTAAAACAGGTTATCTCAGAAATTCTTTGCCGCGAGAAGTACTTCAATGCGTTCAGGAGAAGCGAAGTTACTTGCAGTCAAAGATCGTCCGAGTACCCTTCGCGGTGCTACCAGTCCTCCTACAGTGCTTTGCACTTCGAAGGGTACGGCGTAGCGGGGTGGTGCCTACAACGCTTCGCGCACTGAGTATCACCATGGAGCGCAGTTCAAATTTGGTTTTGGATGTTCACCCATAGACGCGGGTACTTTCAATCTTGGCGCCTACGACGCGCCAATCTCGGAGGCTATCTCTCAGCTAAGGGTTGAGTTCACGGTGTCTACGTCCCTTCGCTGTGCTCCAGTGTACCGGATAGCCACGCGTGGCCATTCTCGCAGCGAGTGACACGCGTAGCCTATTTCCTTTCGCGCTTAAATCTGTCTACGATAGTCACACAATTTCCGAAGGTCAAACAAACTCCATCTTCGCGTTCGCTCGTGTGAGTATACGTCAGCAGCGGGCACATCGGCTGAGCCGGTTGCCGGTTGCCGCGGTCGGGACTCGCCTCGACAGGTTCCTAGCGTAACGAGCTTCGACCAATAGACCACGGATAGTAGCCGCATCCAAATTACGCATTTTGAGCAATAGCTCAATGCGAAGCAAGGTTTGCCACAGGAGTACAGCCAGGAGCGGCCAGAAGAGCCGTTACTTTCGTCACGAGCCAGAATGAGAAGCTGTAGTCAGGAATGTCGAACTTTTGCGTGCCCCTTATATCAACGAGTCAAATGAAAAATCTGAATAAAAATAAATAAAATAAACAGAAGACAAAGAATAAAAAGAAGTAAAAGAAAAGAGAGAAACTATTCAAACTCACTGCTCCTCCACACGGAGCACCGGATACGCGTCAGCTTCCGCGGCTCGTAGTGCGTACGCGTGTGCAAGAAAAAGGGGGTTACGCGCCACGCTATACGGACACTAGGTGCGCGTTTCATTGCGCGTACCCAACTGCTGCAATATCAGTCACAGGGGAACCGTAATTCAGGTCGTAATAGCGCTGAAGTGACACGGACAAGAAAGACGACAGGACGTGCGCTATACGTCCTGTCTTCTTTCTTGTTCGCGTCAATTCAGCGCTACGACAGCTCATTTACGTGAACGAGCCAACCAAGCCCAAAAGCCTGTACTCAGCGGAACCGTTCGTGCATGGGTTTCAGGAAACGTTATCCTGAACTTTTCTATTTCTTTTATCTTTCTTTACAGCGGAGCTGTTATACGCTAGCTTCTGTCAGGTTGTATGCCTAGGCAAAAAAGGATGGCGACCACCCCAGAGCTAAAAGAGCTAAAGCGTTCAGCGAAAACGCATCGCCGAGTATGTCCCAGCTGCTTTTATTCGCGAGAAGGGTCGAAACGTATTGTGATAAAAAATTATGGTAAAAAAAAAGTAAAACCGAAATAGACACTGTTTAGTGTGGGTTCCGGCTTGACGTCGCGGGCTCTATAGGCAAACCACGTAATTTTATCTCAGTTCGCTTCCACCCGTGCAATGGGTAGGCCTCGCGCGGTAAGTGAGGAATGCGGAAGAACAGCTCGCCTACGAAGGACACCGTCGTGAACAGAAGCGGGAATGTGCGCGGCGACGGCGGGCGGCACGTGATACGGACGAAGGTCGTGCCGCAAACGCCAAGCGTACGCACCTTTGGTTCGATCACCCCTACCGACTCCACTCCTAGCGTAATTGCGGGTGATTTCGACATAGAGGCGTCGCCGCCAGACGGAAAGTGGTTCTCAGTGTTTCTCTTGGAAAGGCCCAGCATTCAATGTTACGCAAACAGGAGTGTGCCCACGACGCCTCGTCGATCGTTTATAGACCTCACATTGGCCAAGAACCTGTCCAGTGTCGCCGCAGAGCCACTGGCCATATATCGTAGTGATAACAAAGTGATAGTCACCTTGGTGACCATACAATGCGAACAAAACATGGGTAAAAAGAAAAATATAATTGACTTTGCAAGTTAATAAAACCACATGAAAAATAGCTAAAGGTGGAAATTCATTATCTGCCTTTTATTTTCAATCAACATACTTATTATCAGCATATTTATCACCATATATACAACTCCGCTGGTCAGCCACCTACACATAGTGGAATGGCTTTGAATTTCCTTTCTATTTAATTTAGCAATATCAGAAGTACAACAATTTTAAATTGAGAGACACAGAGGTTCCAAGAACACATCCTCCAAACAAAAAAAAGAGAAAGAACCGGAACTTCTTTCCGCACCCGTGCCGGAAGTTTACACGCCGACCACGTGAGTCCGGAGCACTGCTTGCCACATCCGTCGCGGACACTCATGTCTGGCAGGCAAAGATATCCGAGCCGCCCTCACGTCTCGCCTCGCCAGGCGCGTAGGTCAAGCGAGTACGATGAACCCCGTTTAGTGGAGCCTTTTGTGATATTCCCTGCGACCCTATTTCTTCACTAATGAGTCTGCGCAAATTCATTTTTGTTCAAGCTACCACATCATTTTTCAGTCATTCAGGGAAGGAACTCATAAAGCAACAAGTTATACACGGTTGTTCTTTTTCAGGATTTCCGCCAGAAAAGAAGACATCGAGAAAGACTGAGGACAGAAAATTTTCACGTCTTGAAGCAAATACGAGCGGGAGTACATTGCTTTCTGGGCGTTATCGTCTTATTCGAACGGACATCAAATATTTAATGAACATTAATTGTACCTGACGCACTGCAGCATCAATAAATACAGCACCTTTCTAACTTCGCAGGTGACCTGCGCAGCGAGACACGTGTCATTTACGCTAACGCACATCGATAAGATAGGCTCGCCAAGATGACCCACTGTTCAGGCATGTGAGGTTTGAGATACACTGTTGCACATCCCGAGTGACTGCCCGAATTACGGCACAGAACGCCAGAAAATTAAGGCTGTACATTGTCTCGCTTATACTACGGGAATCGTATTCACAAAACGTTCTCACGCCAAAAGCGTTCGTGTCGGCCAATAGGGAAGTGGACATAATATTATCGAAGGCGATCAGCCAATCAAAAGAACGGCACTTACGAACGAAAAGGTTCATGAATTCGGCCCCAATTCTCTTTCGAAGCAGGAGATTCTGGGCGTGCGGGAACGGCTCTCGGTCAAGACCGACCAAGACTGCGGTCAAGACCGACCGTTTTTGACATATTTTCACAGAGAGCTGCCTCACGTCGAGGCCCTACGTCGGACAGGCACGTGTGGTTTGTGACTTGTCGTGCGCTGTACGCAGCAAGCCAAATCGGTAGCTGGCTCGCGCGAGCACCGGCTTTGTCTAGGCCAGCGCCTAATAATAGGAAAAGCCCAAAAAATAGAAGACTCCTATCTACACGATCTTTGCGAGCAGGATCTTAACCTTGATCATTTCGCAAGCTCGTTCCATCGCAGGCGAGCTGGAAAGCAGAAAAATGTTGCGCTTGCGGGAGCTAGCTTAAGACCTGGCTGGATGTATACATGAATACACGTCGCACGTGCCCATAGTTATTTTTGCTCTGATAAAGTTATGTGCATTCCGACACTTCCTCTCCTTCAATTGTAACAGAATGGCAGGCAAGAGATAGCGATCCTCCGGCTGACCTCTCCGCTTTCTTTTTTGTCAGGTGACAGCGCTCGCTGCTGCGCTGTACGAATGGTTCTCGCCGTTCGGCCTGAATCCGTGGGGCCGCCAGCGGACCAAGAACTTCAGCCTGGCGTCGGCGCTGTGGGTGATGTGGTCCCTCCTTTTTTCGCACCTCGTCGCCTTCAAGGCGCCCAAGTCGTGGCCCAACAAGGTGCTCATCAACCTGTGGGGCTGCTTCTCCGTCATATTCCTCGCATCGTACACGGCCAACATCGCGGCCCACTTCGCCGGCCTCTTCTTCCAGATGCAAGTGCACGACTTTCACGACACCAGCGTGAGTGGCCGTGCCCAGTTCTGTGCTTGATCGTCACCCCATATTGCGGCTCGTTCCGCCCCCTCCCCCCGACTCCTCTCCTCTATCTCATCTATTCTATTCACCATTTCCCGTCCCCGAGTGTAGGGTAGGCAACCAGACGTATTTCTGGTTAACATCTCTGCCTTCTCTGTTTGTAACTTCCTCCTTCTCCTCCTCCTCCTCCTCCTCGCTCGTACGGCAGCGCTTGCAACCGTGTGTTTCTCTGTTGAAAAAAAAACGGTCTACTTCTGCATTGTTTTTGATAGACGGCGCAGATAAAATTCAACGGGCTAAGCCTGAAAAAGGTCTTAGCCGCTCGACCACGAGCAAGCAGTAGTTGTAGTGTTCGCAAAAGCACTTGTACAAACACGTGGGTATAAACGATACGCATGTGTACGTTTTAAAGTACAGTTCCCACCTAAAGATAGAAAGAAATTTTTATACAAGACACTTGGCAGCATCGAATGCAAGCGTAAAGCACGGCTACTAGCGCTCAGCTGCAAGTACATGATGAACAAAGCATCAAACAATGCCTCCACGACTAAGCAAGATAAGCAGGATCATAATAGCGAGGCATATATGGCGCTAGTCATGGTTGGTCTCTAAATGTTTACTCTTCTTGCCTGACCAATAACGTTTACTAAGGGTGTTGCTCTTATATCCTGTGCAAATAGCCCATATATAGCGGTGCCATAGCTTCAACGCCACCGTGAAGATGCGGTGTATTATCTTCAAGCAAGGTATGGTGGAGAAGAACGGACGCCGTCCTTACACCTATGTGTCGTCGCGTTGCTTTTGCCCAGATTTTCATTACCACTGTATTATCGCTGTCAAAAAGTCGCGCGGCACATGATGCGCGTACAGTATCTGAAGTTTCTTGGACATTGCTTCTAACTCTGCGCATAAGGCGGCACCGTCCGACCTTCACGCGCTCGTCGCAAACACTGCTGCACGCTCCAGAGTGTGTGGAAGCAGGTGCAGTTACCGGGAAATGTATCCCGAGACATGTATAGCCCTTCCGGTCATTCTACACATATTTGCGTACGGGTCTTGTATTTGCCACATATTTCCAGCGGTGCCGAGGCAAACAAATATACAAAAAGAACACGCAAGGACTGAGCTCCCGGTAAATAGACTTGTATGCGGGCTTAATATGGGTCAGCACGGTATGCGAGTGTTTTTTGGATAAGGGAACGCCCATTTTCTTCTTAGCGGCGTAACGTCATTGTCATTAAGCCATGCACCCCGGTGGATAGCTTTTTGTACTTCGTTTATACATTAATTTAGGAGAATGGTAAAGTATTCTTGTTGGTACTGGTTCATAGCTAACAAAATTACAATAAACCAGGGATGGAGAAAGATACAAGTACGACAGGAATACAAAGGCGCCTTCGTGCCCGAGCCCGTTCTGACGAAAGGTCTATTGCTAGGAATGTTTGTACGAGCAGATTCCAGCCAATCCTAATACCGGAAATAATATTATCGAAGGTCACCGGTCATGGGCAAAGAGCACTTACGAACGGAAAGCTATCTGAATACAGCCTCCACGGGGTCACTTTCACAACTTCGTAAGCATAAAAAGGGCCGTCCCTGTATTTCTTTCGCCGATAATGAAATTTTCTGGTTCGCTCATATGTGTAGTGATGCAGATCCCTCCCCTTATGTAATACCCCTCCACTCAGGAATATTTTAGGAAATCAAAGCGAAGAAATGAAGTGAATACGGGGGCGGGTTACGATTTACTGACCTTCAGTTACTGCCTCTCGCTTTCAAAGCCACACGTTATGAAAGCTGGCGCAGCAAAAAAAAAAAAAAAAAAGAAGAAGAGAAACGCCGAAGCAATGCTCAAATGCTGACGTCTCTATCACTCTCTCTCTCGGTGCTCGCAGCTGCTGAGCCAACGCACGGGCACGGCCCGTGGCACGGCCGCCGAGGGCTACGTGTTCGCCGAGAACAAGCGCCTGTGGGAGCACATCCAGCGCTTCGGCGTGCCCACGCTCGAGGACGGCCTCGAGTCCCTCCGGTCGGGCGCGCTCGACGTGCTCATCGGCGACACGGCCGTGCTCAACTACTACCGGGCCAACGAGCCCAGCTGCCGGTTGCGGCTGCTGGGCGACTCCATCTTCGACGACGCGTACGCCGTGGGCATGGCGCGCGGATTTCCCCTCGCCAAAGGGATCTCCGAGCTGGTGCTGCGTTACAACGCGCTCGGCTACCTCGACCAACTGCACAGCAAGTGGTACGGCCGCGCGCCCTGTCTGCAGGTGGGTGACCCTAGTGCGCGAGGCGCTTTCCTTTTTTTTCTTATTCTGCTCATTGAACATAGCAAATAGCGGTCGTGCCCCCCTCTACAAAACATATGCGTCTTTTGGACGCGCACTTTTGCGGCGCTTGAATAAGAGGGTACCCTCCGGACGAACGCGTAATCAGCAATGTAAATCTTCATCCAAGGCTTCTGGGTTACGTCAAGAGCCGTCGTCGAGCCCTGTGTCAACGAAAATTAACTGAAAATTCAACTGAAAATTCAACTGAAAATTAATGCTCTTGCATTCATGACTCATAAAAAGTACTTGGGCGTCCTCGGCTTCTTATTCACAACTGAACAAATAATTCAGATTTGGCTGAAAGCGCGTTTGGAATATGAGGCATGCCCATCTTTCTGCAGCCTCGTTGATTTCATGTTTGTAAATGAACATCGTTGATGGGTTTTCTGCCAACAACATATAATAGCATACAAAGCTAAAAGATGGCTAAGCAAGGCTTTCGAGAAACGTATACGAAAGCAGATATTGCTTTTGCACAAACTCAGCATGTCTGTCCCGCCCGCAGTCACTCGTACAGGACCACGCGTGACCACTTTGTACTGCAGACTGGTGGCCAGAAAAACTAAATTTATATAAGCAGAAAATGTTTTTGAAACTTTCATGTTCACTGCCTTCAGGATTCACTGTAAACGAACGACGCGGTCATTCTTGTGTTGTATAATGACGTGAGTCTTGACATACATATGGAGTCAATATGAACTTGATGTGTCCGCAAATTCATATAACAGAAGTATGCGATAGTTATGCGGTTATGACAGCGTATATGTGGAAGCAATTGTGCAAGTGAAGTTCTATCTTTCGGTATGCTGAAGACTACGTATGCTTCTAGATTAACTGTTTTATTATTGACTTAGGGGACGTTGCTTATTTTACCACTTTTGATCACCCTTACTGCTGATTTTCTGGCCAGCGCGCAAAACGACGGACCACGCAGAGTGGGAGCCAGACTGATGCTAGATTGACTTAGTTGGCCATGATAGTCGATGAAGACCATGTTGACTGACCCGCCGTGGTTGCTCAGGGGTTATGGTGTTGGGCTGCTGAGCACGAGCTCGTGGGAGCGAACATCGACCATGGCTGCCCCATTTCGATGGGGGCGAAATGCGAAGGCACCCGTGTGCTTAGATTTAAGGGCACGTTAAAGAAGCCCAGGTGCTTGAAATTTCCGGAGTCCTCCACTACGGCGTGCCTCATAATCAAAAAGTGGTTTTGGCACGTAAAACCCTATAATTAAAAGAAATTAGACCATGTTGACTGCTTCTTTCGACTAACAACACTGAGAGGAACAAGCGCATCTGTTGTCGGAATTGGAGCTCAACTTGCTCTTCACTCAAGAGCATAGTAAAAGCAAAGACAGAGGAAGAAGTATTGGCTTTCGGCCCATCGTTCGGGGTTGCTGCAGGTGTTGGGGACAGAACGAGAGATGACGGGTATCGGGGTTGAGGTTACGATGTTGACAGGATTGCCTCTTAGTCGGATTTCGTCCGTTTGTTGCGCTATTATTAGCCCAAGGGCCATGCTAAACTTCGTTTACGCGGCCACGTTGGTAGTGCTTGGGGACTCAAGGACTCCTAAAGTTTGTGGGGTCTTTACGTACGTTGTTAAAAGGACATTAAAGGATAATACTAAGTGGAGCTAGATCAATAGAGTACTCGTCTGGACGTTAGTCATCCCTTTCCGGGTACTAAATTGCCCTTTAGTTGAGTAGCAAATTGTCTCAGAAGGTCAGGCTGTTGCTCGTCAAAATATTAGGCAGCCTACATGCAACGCTTGCATGTAGGCTCCCTAGCCAATACGAACCACTCGTGCCAAACGGATGAGTTGACGTATAATAACCACGCGGCCTCCCTCTATGTCACTATTTGTGAAACAGCCACGCTGACGTCACATGAGAGCTACCACAGTCCGCGACGGCTGGCACCACTTCGGTTTCACATTCTTAATTTTCTTGCTTAAAGAAAGTTCTGTACTAAGCAACGAATGACGAATTCGTTATTTCAGAAGCCTAATCATTCCATCTAGTTCAAATTAATAGTTTGCTTTAGTGTACCTTTAACAACGTAGATAAAGACCCCACGAACTTGAAGAACGACTGACTAACCCAACACTGCCAACGTGGCCGCCTTAACGGGGTTCAGCAGTTTTTGCTGAGGCCACCGCAACGAAAACTGCCGGACCATTCTTTTAAATAAAGTTTCTCCTTTTTCTTCTTTAGTGTGTCTCTGAGGATAACCAGAGGTGCGTGTCGACTACCAAGGGGCTGTAGTCCATAGTGTATGAGCTTCGAACGTGGTGTCCGATGCCACGCGACGGGCTGACAACCTGCGATGCGATGACAAAAACGCAGGATGGCCTGCTGCAGCGGCTGGACAAGCCGCTTCCGCTTGGCGTGCGCGCAGTGGCCGGCCTATTCCTGATGCTGCTGGTCGGTCTGCTGGCCGGCTCGCTCGTTCTTATCATCGAGCATCTCGTCTTCCGCTACGCTCTGCCGGGCCTCAGGGCCCGTTCGCGAAACTGCTTCTGGAAGAGCCCAAACCTCATGTTTTTCAGCCAGGTGGGTCGGTGGGGTCTCGGCTGTTTCGGTGGTGCGAATGTGCAATTGATCACTATTCTATATACTTAAGCGGCCCTCATGTTCGAGAACTCGGATGCTGTCATTTACCTTCGGGAACCCGCCGTGGTTGCTCAGTGGCTGTGGTGTTGGGTTGCTGAGCACGAGATCGCGGGATCGAATCCCGGCCCCGGCGGCCGCATTTCGATGGAGGCGAAATGCGAAAACACCCGTGTACTTAGATTTAGATTCACGTTAAAGAACCCCAGGTGGTCGAAATTTCCGGAGTCCCCTACTACGGCGTGCCTCATCATCAGAAAGTGGTTTTGGCACGTAAAACCCCATAATTTAATTTTTAACCTTCGGGAGAACAACTCAAATGTTTGACTGCTTCAGTATGCTGTGGAATATGCCCACGCCCTTCGGTGTTGTACAATCGGCTACAAGAGATCACTTAACCGCGCACTACACGTTATGTGCTTATCTCTGAAAGAGTCTATACTTGGGCAAGTTGGTAATCAATAGTAACTTCTTATAGCGCTCAAGAAAGAGCACAAGACTAGAGCATAGACTACGCCGGGACACGATTCTCTCAGTATGGACCGGCTTCCGAGAGAATCGTTTCCCGGCGTAATCTATAAGATACCCTGCACTGATTGCGACTACGCGCACATCGGTGAATCGGGCAACTTCAAACAGAGACTGAGGCAGCATCAGAAAGATGTCGAAAAGAAACGTACAGTTTCCGATGCCCTTGCCGAGCACACAGATGCAATGGGCCACAAGCTTGACTGGGATCGCTGGAGAGTTATTGGCCAAGAAAGAAAGCTGAAATCGTGGCGGCATCCGGAATAGCTGGAGATACAAAAAACACGTCACACGCTCAATCGAAATGAGGGAACCCCCCTCCCCCCGTCATACACGCGCTGCTTACGTCACGTTCTGAAGTATACATAAGCTTCTGTGTATTTACCTTCATCCCATTGTGAACAAGGCTTCCGTAGGGAAGCCGAAACCTTTTTTAGATTTATTTCTTTTTTAGTACTTCTTTTTGTCAGTGTCCGTCCGTTTTATTGCTTCTTCGTAATATCCACTTTGTTTAAGGAGTGGGCATCCATTTAATGAATCACTTATGAGTCGCAGAATGTGCTACAGCTACAAACTTTAAATTAAAGGCTTTGTGCTGCGGCTTCGTGGACATTTTTCTTTTCCTTTTTCGCAAATACTGTGTTTCGTTTATTTTTGGCTGACTGAACCGTGAGCTCACAGAAGTAAACGTGGAGTAAGTGCAAAATTGAATCCTTTTACCTGAGTCCCTGCGTTGTGTGCATGTTGTTTCTCTTCGTTTCTTTTTTTTTTTAAATGGGCGTTGCGCATTTATCGAGGGGAACGCTCTGAGCACACATCGCTCAACAGTGCAGCAGCTGGCTGTCGTGACTTCAGAAATTGTGGTGAAATTCCCACCTCAGAAAAAATTTGTAGGCGTATAGTTTCTGCCTTTCCCCAATTCGAACTCTTAGATTGGGCACAAAGACAACCACCTAAATTAACGATGTTGTAGTGACTCTTAGTGTTATTGCTCCTATTTAAGCATCTCTAAATTCAAAATACTCGTAAGATCATGTTGTTTTTCTTTAAATTCCTTTATTGATGTTTTAATGACAATTCTTCATGGTAGAGGCAGTGGAAAGGTGGAGATAATAGAACTAAGATACACTTGGCTACACCATGAGGAAGGTGTACGATTATGTACCTAAAGAAAATTTGGTAATAAAATAAAAATGTAGCTTCGAGGATTCGTGCAGAATGGGAAATGAGAAGTGCTCGAGCACTCTGAAGACAGGAAGGTCTCTTTATGCGTAGGCAGTCTAGAAATTGAAATCGGTATACAATTGCGGTACTATTCCGAAAAAAAAAATTAGCGACTTGGAATGCCTACATAGAGGATGCAGTGTGCACGGGCACAGAGAACCTAGTTTTATGTGCGTGACAGTTTTCCCATGTATAAACCATGAATGCCTCTTTACAAATTTTTGTTCTAGAAACTGTACCGCTTCATCAACACGGTGGAGCTGGTATCCCCACATCACTCGGCCAAGGAGATTGTGAGCAACCTCCGGGAAGGTCAAATCGCCAGTCTGTTCCAGAAGAGCGTTAAGCGAGTACGTGTCTGCACGTGAATACTGTTTGTCTCTCTTTCAACCTGCATAGAGTTTTTTTGTAACGTTACTTAGACGGAGCCCTGGTGCCAGTCTCTATGTGAATTTCTCAAAGAACGATGTGACAGCGTGCAAACGTTGCAAAGTGGATCGTTCGAATTGGGACCGTGGCTTGGCTTGAAACATGGGGAATTGGCTGCGCAAAACACAATTTTCGGGAAGTTAACCCTCCGTAAAACTTCTCGTTTATCACGGAATACACCTTGTGACATTGTCAACTCACGCAGCATACAGCAAGAAATGTAAAATAAAACACAAACGTGGCTGCCTCAGCAGGTTTCGCACGTTTGCCGAAGCTTTACTGGAACCTCGGTTCTGCTTACCCAACGTTGCTGCTTGCGCCTCCATGACCCAGCGTCAAGTCTTATGTTTCGATAAAAATTATTTCTTACATAAAACAGAGAGAGAAGAAAATGTCACTTGAGGCGGCGTTTTAATAAGGATTAAGTCAGAGAGGAAGATTAAGCACCAATCACGAAGGGCGTATTTAAGGTGTCATATCTCTCTGAGTAAGGGGCCAATCGAAAGCCACTGCACAATCCGAAGCCACTCCAACTTCTCGTCTTTCTTGTGCGTAAAACAGTGCCTATTTTCCTCTTGCAATGGTAAAAAACTCTGAGGACTCGGAGTATACAGGCGATATGTTGTTAGCATTGTGGTTTATTTGTGTAGAGAACAAACACATAAGAACAGATACGTGAACACATAAGCACAGGTAGGAATGTTGGCTCGTAAAACGAAACTTGTCATTCCAGAAAATCAAGGAGGAGGCTCGCCGTAGGAAGAGCAAGTCCCAGTTCTTTGAGATGATCCAAGAAGTGCGTCGGGCGTAAGTATCCTTAGTTCTAAGGTTGTCTTTAATATTTTCACCCACAGTTACAAAAACACCAAGAAACACAAGAGGAAATCAAACGGAACGCTTACATTTGATTACCTCGTGTGAGGTCACTACCAAGAGCTAAAATTTATTACAGGAGCTGAAAGACGTAGTGCATAAAAGTACACGGAACAAGGAAATTCTGTTTTCAATTAACACGATCTCCATGTCGGATTTATTGCTCGCGCAATTGGGCAATTCTTGTTTATTATTAGTGTGCAGAAATGTTATCGGGGGAAATTATATGAACATTAAATTGTGCGAAAAAGAAATGAGAAAACGACAACTGTGAGGACAAGAGAAGCCTGAAACTTACAAGCGTTCGCTTATTTTTTATTTTTTTAAATCTGCGAGGTTACTTATGGTACATGTATTAGACCAGTGCAATGAAACATTTATATCAACGTGCTTGTAGTCATCAAAATGCACGGGCGCTTTATCCGCAAATCGATCAGACGGGTCAGTAAAGCTGTGTTCAGGCTCCCGTTAACTGATGAGGTATGTTCCTGGAATTCCAGCTCAATTTTAAACTAACCTGTACTGTTTTCACTCTGTGACGCGCACGACGAAACCATGCAACTGACAAATTCAAAAAGCCTCTTTATTCAGGACACATCACGTAAATGAGACAAAGAAAGAGGGTTGGCAACTGCCAAACTGTAAATAAGCCAAAGCAGGACTTAGCATACTACCAAAAGCACTTTTTCTGTTAGCTCATCCCGTCACAATCTGACTGCCTGTGTTTGCTTGAAAACCTGCGTCCACGGCCACCGTGGCGCTAGGGGCCGGTTGTTCCCCAAGTGACAGCCAAGTAGTATGCTTGAAACGGCGGAACACATGTGAACACATGTGAACACATGTGCCCGCCATGTGTGCCAGGGAAACAGACACTGGAGAGATTTTCAACCAGCATCGGCAGGCCCAGTACTGTTGGAAGGCGCTGTTCTCTACCCGTGGTCTGATACTACGACCGCGAGGCAGATAACGAACACGTGGCTTGAGTTTCGGCATGCCATCAGGCTGGACGAGCGGCTTTAGGACCGTTGTCCATCATGCACAGGTGTTCACTCCTTCCCTTGTCCTCCTCATCATTCGTCACTGTGGTTGTACTCCCCTAACTATGAACCAGTGTAGCGTAGCAGGCTGGAGCACGCCAGTATAGGCCAATCTCTGCATTTACTCTAAATAAAATCTTTCTCTCCCTCTCTCTCTCGCACGCTGACACCATGCGTGGTATCCGACCTATGATTCCACTAAAAGCTGTGGCCTGAAAACAGCATTGCACCTGCATTCTGTGCCTCTTGGTTCCAAAACGTAGTTCCCGAAAGACGCTGATATTGAAGGAAGTGCAAGTCCGCGTTGTGAGTTCAAGAAAATTAGAAAATGTAACTGACTGGAGCATCTGACGGTTGCCTTCTTTTTTTTCTTCTTTGAGAATATATTGAATTTTGAAAGCTTGTCTGTGGCAGATAGCATATCTCTAGTCATTGAGCTCGATTACTCAGAGGCGGGAGAGCTCAAAATACCTGATGGGCTAATTAACCTCGAGGACTTACATTCCGAGCTGGTGGGCTAGCCGAAGGCTTCACAGGGCGGGACCACTTAGTGTGTCACAGAGAGATCACACAACACTACAGACTAGGGCGGGTTAAATATCCTCCGGCTGATATATCCTTAAACAAGAGCCAGGCCTCCACTTGGAGTTGCCTGCAAAACGACTCGTTTCCAAGCCCGGTCTCGTGCAGCCTCTACTACCCGGGTCAGTACTCCAGCCAGTGTAAGCTACGTAAAGCCAGGGCTAATCTTAATCACATTCTATGGGAATGCCCACAGGCTCCCTCTGAGGGAAGAATAGTCTTTAGAACAATGGGAGACCTTATTACTCAGCTCCGATCCGGAGATTCAACTGAAGACCGTCCGACTGGCCGAAACGGCCGCTAGGCTCCAAGGACTCCTGGCCGTCGTCTAGGTGGGAAGGCTTAAAGCCTTCCCTACATCTGTTTGACAAATAAAGTTTTACAATCCTAAGTTTAGGCATTAGCTAACTACTTTATGACACTTATTGCAAATTACGAATTCTTCAAATTTAGTTCGAGGAGTGAATCCGCTTGGAATGGTTTCACAGGATGACAGCAGCTTATCAATATTCATTTCTAAAGCGTGCGAAAAAGTGCATCGGCGTTCCAGCAGTTTTCGTGTGCTGGAACAGGATAGGATAGGATAGGATGTGGCGGACAGGATAGCTCGAGGGTATACTTATTACCGAGCATCCAACGTAGGCGACCTCGAGGAGACCGAACCTGTACCCCAAGACTATTCGGCAATAATCAATTACTACAAGGGCTGCAGAAAGCGGTATCCACCACCGCACAACTCCCTTAGCAGAGAGGACTCTGTCGCGTGGAGGCAGCTACAAACGGGCTCGTACCCTAACCTACACGTACTCAGCAAAATTTATCCCACACTATACAATGACAAATGCCCCTGGTGCCACGAAACACCCACGCTGTACCACATAACGTGGGCATGCCAGAAGATAGACGTGGTACCCGTTATACCAAACCCGAGTGCGGAGCAATGGGAGGGAGTGCTCTCCAGCGATCGCCAGGTCGACCAAGAAGGTCTGATTCGGCGAGCACAACTGGCAGCAGCATCCAGCGGAGCCCTGGACTAAGGGCAACCGACCGTTGTGCTAAAAGATGGACGATTCCATCTGAAGACCGCAGAAGACCAGCGAATCTAGAGCTGATAAAGTTTTTCACTCACACTCACACTCGTGTGCTTCATAGCACAAAACTGGGTGGTGTGTTTAAAAAATATGCAGATTTAACGCACATTTGGGCAACTATGTGTAGCGAACCTTTAGTGAAGCGGGTAATATCGTAAATCTCTTACAACTACGGCGATGCATACAGTTGTGTTTACTTTCACCCCAACCAACGTGAATTCTCAAGCAATGTTCACGCTTATCCTGCAGAAAGGCCACAACTTTGATCTCATGGAACTGTTATGTTTATGCACAGACACCTCTCACAAGCTATGCCAAAATTATAACACTAAGTCAGTCAGGTGCACTTAGTGAGACATCCACACAGCGATTCCATGAGGACAAAGTCGATGGCATCGCTTTGGATCCTTGTTGAGGAAATGGCTGTTGTGTACACCAAGAAGTATGATACGTATCTTGCTATATTAAGGGATTTGTACTTTCTGTGTCACAGTGCCACATACCGGTTCTGAAATATTGGCGAAGAATATGGACACACACGCAAAGTGGCACATACCGTACCTGGTAAAATAAAGAAAATAAAGTAAATTAAGGAAGCCACTGAATATAATGCGCTATTCAATTAACAGGTCGGTATACCTTAGAGAACACTATGAGCCGACATTATCTGTGCAGACTTGATGAGGAATTCTTTGTTTTTTGTGTTGTTACACAAAACAGAGATGGGCTTACTGGCACGACTGTGTCGGTCAGCATAAAACATTATACATGTATACGGCCGTTCGGTACTAGTGTTTGTCTCACATATAACCCTCCCATATGTACCTACAGATATATTCGCCGAGATACCGACCGACTCAGCCGTAGAGAACCGCTGCACACAACCCAGGAGTTTTGTGCAGAACAAAGAAAGCTATGCTCTAAAAGCGGAACAAAATTCCGTTTTTCCCTCTAGTTTGCCAGCGCCTGACAGCGCTTGACAGCTCCATCCTTGGAATTCGTTACAAGTTAATATGTCTTGCGAACTACGCGTCTACAATTCGTAAATTTGAATATGTGGTGTAATGTAATTACTTTAAAACAACAATTAGTGAAATTTCGTTGATTAGTCAATTATGCATTTTTACTAATCTTGTAAATAATATACGCGTCTTCAAGCAATACAGTTCAAACATTACATTCGTGCTCTCTGCTACATGCAATTGTCTAAAATTCTGTATGAGAGAGAGAGAATGAACGTTTATTTGAAGCAGTGACTTGTTAGTCTAGGTGGTAGGGTCCCTTATTCCAGGAACCCTCTGGCTTTGAGCACCCTCCGGGCCCGGGCGACGAGTTCGCGCTAGTCCACCAGGTCCGGCCACGTTTCTGCAAGGAGGTTTCGGTCTGCGTCTGCTGCTACTAGTTGTGCCGCTGTGATGCTTGCTCGGGTGTTCTTGCATTGTAGTAGGAGGTGCGCCAGGGTGTCTGGCTCGTTGCAGTGTGGACAGGTGTAGCTGTACAGCGTCGGGTGGAAATTATGCAGTAAGCTTCCATGGGTAAAGGTATTGCTGAGGAGTCGCCTGTAGTCGGTGCCTTCGTTTCTCGTATGTTTTGGATGTGGTGGAGGGTATATGCTGCGTTCAAGCCGATAGTGCTGCAGGAGTGCTTGGTAAGTTAGCGGTTTTTCCGTTTCCTCCACTGATTTGGGTGGGTGGGACATGTCTAGAATCTCGTGCGGGGAGGCCCGGTCGACGCTTTCGCGGGCCCCCGGTGTGTGCCGCTTCATTCCCCTTGAGTCCCTCGTGTCCCGGAACCCACATGATGCAGGTGTAGGGGGGAGGAGTGTCGCCACGTTTCAGTATGTTGATCGCTTTAATGGACATCCTGCCCTTCATGTAGTTGCGTGCCGCTGTTTGAGAGTCGGTGAAGACCATTATGGCAACCTCGCTTGTATGGGTGGCGACTGCTATAGAGGCCTCCTCAGCTGTGTCTGCGCGTTTGGCGAGAATTGTCGCCAACGCCAGTGTCGTCCTCCTGTAGTCTGTGACGCTGATGACGAAGGCGTTTCGGCCCGGATACGCGGCTGCGTCCACGTAGCGTGCCGGCGGGTTGTTACGGTGCTTGTGTCTGATGGCGTTTACCCTGGCGAGCCGTCTGCCTCGATGGTGTTCTGGATGCATGTTCCGAGGGATCTGATAAATTTCTAGACATTCTCGGAGCGTCGACTTGATCTTTTCCTTACGTTCACCATCGAGTTCCAGGCTGGTTACGTATCCTGTTCGTCGGAGAACTGCTCGGCCTGTGGTTGTGAGTTTGAGTCTTCTTGAGTCGCTCTCTCTGTGCTGCTCTATCAAATTTCTGAGTTGGACAGCAGTGCATTCGCCACGGCGTGCTTCTGTCATAGACTTTGCATATGGATGTGTGCCTGCGCACAGCTTAATTTTATGCAACTAAACCAAAGTAAATGTTCGAACTAGTTGGTAATTTATGCTCTTAGAATACAACACCATCAAACGCAGAACGTACCCTAGAAGAGACGTGCACAGCGCTGTTTCGCGTTTTCTGTATTCGTGCGCTGTAAATAGGTGAACTTAGACTCGTAACTCAAGCTAGATAAGGATGTACCATGACGGACGATGTCTTCGCGGTTAGGGAGCGGCGACGGTAGCGCAAAGACCCCGACCATCCAGTATCAGCGTCGAATACGAACAGTTATCTGCCGGCATCAGAGATAAAATCTAGCATGCAACACCCTGTGTGGGAGCGAGGAGGCTTAAGGACGTCCCAAGACAACCACAATGCCAAAGACGGTGAAGTCCTTCGAGGAATAGGTCCTACCGCGCGCTAACTTTAAAGAGACACTTAACTATTTATTGAGGTTCGCACATGAGGCTTCTGTATGGTGGGATACTTAGCTTATCTCCCTTCTCTCTTCGCATTTTTCCCAAGCTGTCCTTGAGTCATCATTCAAATATAATATTTTAAACTGATCTCATCAGATCTGCAAGTAGTAGCAAGCGTGCGCTGGCTGAAAATAGCTGCTGCACGCAGTGCTTTTTAGTCTCATTTTATTTAAACAATGTGTGAACATGAGCACAAGTACGGGAATATCTGTCTACCTTGTGACAGTCTTTCGTGATTATATTTTACTTGATTTGTTGCTGCTTACCATGGACTCACCGACGCCTTACTCTATCACCGCTCAATATATTTCCTTAGCGATAACATTTACGTGAGTTGGGATAGCTACATACATTTATATTTCCTAGGAAATTATTGCTTAGTGCTTAGGATCAGTTCGCATCTTGTCTGTTCAAATGCCGCGGAAAACACCAAGTTACGAGAACACGCAAGATCTTTGTCTTTCCAGTAGGATTGAGAGGTCCTAGTGCGTGAGGCGATCAATCTGCCGCCTGAAACTATTCTTCATTTACTAAATTCAGCTTTCGTATGCAATTCGTCATAATCATTGCATGAACGTTGCAACAACACAGAGTATCACTAGAAGAATGGTGGGAGGTATTCTTGCATGCTGGACGCATATTATTGCACAATGCTTGGTGCATGTGAAGAAACTAAGTGGTCTGTCACAGTATGTCTTAACGGCAACGCCAAGGCCATCTTTTTACATCATCTATCGACATTTTAGTGACTAACCAACCACTTCCAGTAGTCCAGTGCACATTTGCTGTGTGAGTTTGGAAACCTGTTTTTATTAAGGCAAATTACGCGAGTCCGGTAGGCTGTCGTCGTTGTTCAATCTTCCGCATTCGTGGCGGCGTCGCCTTTCTTGCTTCGTTAAACGTTTTGCAAAAACACAGCTTTCGTACACTTCCTTGCCACTGGCTTTACACAACAAAAAGTAAAAAAAAAACATAGACGTTTCGCCACTTATGCTGACGGCATCGTTAGTGCGCTACATCCTACTAATACAGCGAATACATCCTACTAATCTACGAAGCAGCCGTAGGCTGATTCGTAGTTAGGCTGAGACGTAGTCGAGCAGACCTAGTTTAGTAGGATGCAAAATGTTTCAAAAGCCAGTTCCCCTGGCATTTCGAACATTTCGTCACGTAACAGATTTCTTCAAGAATGAACGCAATTACCGTAACAACGTCGGCTGTAGTAACATCGAGCAAATGTTTCCCTCCACCACGCGAAGGTATAGGAATTGAAATGTATTCGTGACTCAGAACCGTGGTTCACAGCGGAAAAAAAAAGCGCGTCACGTAGCTTCTGCGCACCAGTTAGTGTTTCCTATACACTTTGGCGAGCTAGGTGCTCTCCCTCATCTCTCGGACTGCATGTTGCCGGGGATTCACTTTGTGCAAATGCCACGCAGTGTTCAACAGCAACAGTCCGAACGAGCCGGTGATGAGGCCGACTCGCCAACGAGCCACCAAGACGACGGCCCCCTCAGCGCCACATCCAGTAGCGGGCCCCTTTTGGTCCGGGAGCTTGGAGGTGAGCTCGAGAGATTCGTCTGGTGAAGCTCAAATTCGGGAGTCGTAGTTTATCGGTTGCTGAATATAGTGGCACTCAGCGTAGTGGCAAAGAGACAGAAGGACGCCGAATAAAATATGCTTTTTAAACAAAAATCATTTACACGTGTGAGCATTTTACCGATTTCAGTAAGGAAATAACAGAGCATTTAACGCAACTATTATAGCAAGATATGGGACAAGCAGGGTACTTGCAAAAAAAGACTAAGCTTTAAGAGATATAGGTCGCGTTGTATACAGTAAACTCTCAGTTGTGCGAAAGTCGGTGCAACGAATATTACGGAATAGCGAACTTTCAGAAAATCCCCGGTGGTTTTCCAATACACTCTATGCAAAAATCTTTCAGTTAAGCGAATTTCTAAATAGCTAATGTTTCAGTTGAGCGAACTCGATCGGTGGACCCTCGCAAAACTTCGAAGCCACACTCCGTTTAAAGACTATGTGCAATGTGGCAATGAGGGCGTAACCGGCACTGAACTATTACATTTGAAAATGGTGTCCAGCCTTCGTCCCGAAAAAGAAGATTGTGACGAGGAAGATTCAATGGCAGAAGCGGATTCAAACCTTTCAACTCTAGCCGAGGCTGAAGGATGTTGCGAAAGTTGCGAGACTTCGTGTCTGAGCAACAAGCCGTGCCAGAGGAAGTGCACGAATGCATAGAATCTCTGGACAGCTTTGTTACTTCTTGCGCTTGAAGAGCATCGGTACAAATAAAAATTAGATGTTTTATTGTTTCAAAGTGAGACAGGCAGCAACGTAATTGTTACGCACTTCGTATATATCGGTGTGCATAATTTCATAAATTACATGTCACACTTTTGACTCGATGTCTGCTGTGCCTTAGCTGTTCCTTATGCTAGTGAGTGTTCAGTTTAGTGAATTTTTAGTTAAGTGAACTAATTTCTTGGGTCCCTTGAAGTTCACTCAAGTGAGAGTTTACTCTATTAAGAATACTGAAAACATGCTAATATTAGTATTTTGTGTATCCTTACGCATGTGAGCACTTTAGGCTACATTATATATATATATATATAGACTGGCCTACGAGCCGATACGTTTGACAGGGAAAAAGGACGTGTTTTCACGTACGTCGTGTATACTCTTTTGTGCTATATATATATTTATGTGCGTGTGTGTGTGTATCAGCAATTATGACCTAGCATACCTAACACAATTATTACAAGAAAAGTGTGACCAAGGAAGGGGTACTAGCAAAGTAAGCAATCTTCGGCAAACAGAGCAAGTATTGCGTCGTCAAGGACACCACGGAATGCATTCAGATCGTCATGCCGGCGACGTGTTATTACACCAAGAGGTAATGAAAGCAACCAGGAGTAACTAAGTAACCGAATGAGTGAAGGCAAGGCGCAAAACATCAGGACTGAAGAAGGACACAAACGACAGGACCGGCGCCTCCGGTCCTTTGTGTCCTTCTTCAGTCCTGGTCTTTTGCGCCTTGCTTTTACTCATTGAAGCATGAACCAACTGGCCCATGCAAGATATTTGCTTGAGTAATTGAGAGTAACCATGAGTAACCATGAGTAACCAGGCGCTACTGTGCTGACGCATACCCTTTACACAGGCTCCCCATCGACGAGCAGCAGCAGTCCCGCCTCCCGTCCGTGCTCGCCGTGCCTGCAGGGCGCGGGCGCGCTCCTCAGCGTCAGCCTCGAGACGCTCGTCGCCCCGCGCGTGCCGGTGCGTCGGCGGCGAGCCAGGTCCCTGGGCGACCTCTCCCAACTCCGGCCCCCCTGGGAGCCCCGGCGAGTCACCCTGGCCCCGTCCGGGGCGCTGGACGACGTCTGCCTGCAGGGCCTGTCGCGCGAGCAACTGGTCCGGCGCTGGCGCGACTCGGAGCGTCGCCTGCTCAACCTGCTTCGCGAGGCGGTACGCGAAAAGCAGGCGCTGGAGCGAAAGCTGGCCTTCCTGCACAACGCGCTGCGCAGGAAGCCGCCCTGATGATGGGACGAAGGGCCGCCCTGCTAGCGGCGGCTCTTCTTCGGCATTTTAGTCCCTGTGCTACTACGTACTGTTGACGGCCGCCGCCGATTGAGTGGCTCGTAGGGGGCGCTTTCGGGATACTGCAATCGGACCACGTGACGGCCGGGAGGCCCACGACAGCAGCGCCGCCTACGCTTTATGCGCTCGTTACAACTGCTTTGACGTTGGCGCGCTTTCGCTAGAAGATCGCTATGCAGAAGATTTTGTCATTTGTTTTCACAGAGAGTGTGAGAAGGGGGCTGATTTTTGACGCGCTTGAGCGTTTGATGCCGTCGGCTTCTGGCGCCCGCGGTGCGAATGTTCGGCCCCTGCGTCGCTTCAAGTGACCGTCCCCTGATTCGCTCACTTACGTGCCGAATCACACGGCGCTGTCCGCGGGGCAGTCGCGAGAGCTGCTTGCCTATTCTTGCAGTCATGTGGCACATTCCTCGGCGCGATTGCTGTAGTCCATTGTGATGCATTGCACGCAACTAAGGGCGCATCGCAGCACGGTTCCTCACGCGGAACGGTGCCCTTTTTTAGGTTTAGCGCCACCTGTGTGTGTGTGTGTGGCCGAAATCCTTAGCAACGTGGGTTTCTTCGCAGCATTTTTCGATTGCGGTGCTTCAAAAGCCCCTTTCTGCCAAAGACTCACGGCTGCGCGGGGTGCCGACGACCATCTCTTTCTCACTCACAATGCAGCACTTGATGAGCGTACAACCGCGGGCTCTTTATCTCTGTATGTGTCGCATCGCTACATCTCTACTCGCTGTGCCATTACCGTGTGGTATCGCTGCTACTACTACTGCTTTATTCTCGGCTCCTCCGCCATTCTCGCCTGCACGTGGTAGGGACACGTTGTCGTCCCGTAGTACTTGTCTGGTAATACTTTGGTCTCGCTCCGTATGCTAAGTACTACCACCCTCTCCTTCTCAATAAGGGGGTGGAGGAGACCAATGGTGCTATAAACGCCGCGCTTGCCTCGGCGCTCATCTTTGCTTTTTTCGGTGTCGGTGTCTGAAGGTCTTCCCTGCTGGACGGGCAAGCTATAGCGGAATGCTGTATTTACTCTCCTTTTGTGCACGTAATATCGAGTGTTCTCTCTTTATGTCTATGTGGGACGGATGCTGATGATCTGTGCCACGGTTAGCGATAACACGCATTCGCAGTAACTCATTACCATACAGGCTGTATTACTTACTCAAATGGTCAGCCTAATTTTCCAATAGTTCTTGTTACTGGCCACTTCTATTCAGGATGAACCAGCCATTAACCATGACAGCGTCCTGAACAGCTCCTCGTTTATGGGCTCATAACTCGAGAGAAAGTCCAAGCCTAGCAAAATTGAAATTGGGTTATGCGTATATATTTTCACACGTTTCTTTTTCTTTTTGCTGAAACGGCAAGTTGTTTGCTTGTTTTGGTTAACCCTTAGAGGCTTCTACTTACAAAGGTAATACCATAACCCAAGCCTACCTTATCCCGAATAATCTTCTCATAACCAGCATGCATATGTCACAAATAATCCCCTGTGCCGCCTACGTAAAGGCGCGTCAAAGGTGCTATAAAATTTGAAATTTTAACTTGCAGCCTTCAGAAAGAAAATTATCGCCACTGTAGCTACTGCAGATAAGGAGGCGTCAACCCAAGAAAAAATGCAAAGCTTTGTAAGCTATTTGCTTTCTTGGTCCTCAAAATGTGGAGTCGAACCCTAAGTATAAGGCCGCCGTCACAGCTGCTTAGTCGAAGGAATCGGCATGGTCCGGTCTGCGTCAGCTCCTTTTGTAAAAGGCGTTGCACCACTTCGACAAACAGGTCGCGTACACACATCTAATGCTCAAAAATGAAACTCTCTCGGGACAGAACTTTGGAATCGCTGATCATCGATTATTCCAGTAGATGGCGCCAACGAAAACCAGAGCGCACTTCAGGCTTAGTTTCTGATCTGAGCGGCAATTGCATAGCCATCCACCTTTTCGCTTTGACTGCGCCAACAAAAAAAAATGAAAATGTTTGTTCGAAACCGTCATTTTTAAACAGAAGTACGCGTCCAGCAGGGACGGCTTTTGCACGTCGCGCCAAATCGTGCCCCCGACCTACCCAGTCTCACCCCGGGACCAAACTGTGGCACTTACATCCTTGAACACTTGACGCTTTGAAGCCTCGCGTCTGACGCTTGGATCAGAAAGACAAAGGGGGGCGCATGAAGTGTTGAGCGAACCGGTAGTCGTTCCGCTTGCACGTGGCTCAACTTGTTGCGAGAAACTAGGAGATATCTGTGAAATGAGCATTCGCTTGGAATAGCGGGATTAAACGTGGTCGGCTGAGCGCTTATCAGCTTAGTGACGAAGGCGCGTCACACTTGCAGATTTCAAATCGCTATCTTTCGCTCAAGCTGTTCGGCGTTTCTTTTACATCTTCTAGGCCTCAGAATGAGTGAGTTAGTGCTGCAATAGTCCACTTGTTCTAAAGCCTATGCAGGTGCCACGAGGTTTTCAGTGGATATTTAGGAGGTATTCAAGAATGGTGCCAAGGCAACAGCGTAAAACTAAAACCTGCACCATTATCTTGTACCTGGCATTGGACTTGCTAGCACAACGAATGAAACGTACACCCAGAGATATGGACCGTTCGTGCACTTCGGTTTCAGTTGCGTTTGTTGGCCTCTCTCCTGGTGTAATTGACCACGTCCTCTTATGCACATAAGCAGTTCACCAAAAAAAAAAAGCTCGTTCAGGGAGCCACATGCATTCTAGGAGAATCGGATATCAGAGCGTTTGATGTTGCTGGCTGAACAACTCCGGTCAACTCTGACTTCATGTGCCCGAAATCTCGTCAGAGAGAAGCTGCCTCCTTCAAATGGGCGAGAGTTGGGACAGTTCTATGTTCAATGTACCGACTCGGCGTCTGTTGCACGGCGCGTGTTCAGCCGCTGTTCATTGTTATCGTAGTCGTCCCCTCAGGGCAGTCACGTAGGGCTCAATGCAATTGTTAGAGAAGTGCCGGATTTCATTCCCGTGTGCGCCCTGCCGAAACTGTGCGTTCAATACATTAGAGCACCACGTGTTATTGCACGTCGACTCGTGTCTTGTGCGAGCGGCGTGTGTAGGCAGGTCCACGGCGTCGATGTCGAATGTTCGTTTTAGGAGAGCTACTTTTGAGAGGAGGACGCGGCGATGTTCCCGTTGTCGCCTATATCTTCGTGGGATGAAGGTGAAGAAAAAAAAAACTTTGGTATATGCCTCGTCCTGAGGAGACCATGTATTTGTTTGTAGATACTGAGCCATTACGTAGAGCAGAAGCGAAAGAAACACATCAATGTCTAGTCCAGCTAGCTTTCCGCGTTCAGTCCTACGCTCGAGCTATCGAGAACCCCAGAGAATCACAGATGTTCTGCACAAGTGCTCCTCGATGACCACTAATAACGCCCCAGGTTTGTACGATATTGTGTTAGACCTGCTCCGCTAGAGTCCACTTCTTTATTTTTTTCCTAACGCTCAGAAAAAGATGGGTGCTTTGAAGATTTCGTGTGTCGTTTGCCCCTAGACAGTGTTTTAAATTAGTCTTCTGGTTCTTTCCTACGTGTGGACCATTTTGTACAGCTAGCTTCTGCCTGCGGCCGTACGTCATGCCCCCTTTTTGTTAACGCACTTCGTAACGCTAAACATTTTCTTGTAGAAGTCCAGACAGTTGGGACCTATCCTTTAACACACTTGCCATTTCTCAGGAGGACACAGATGAGGTGCTTTTCACGCTTACGCAGTATCAGCGCGAAAGCGTCAAAGTACACGTCAATCTTGCCAAACGTGACGCTATTTCAAGGGCGACATTTCTGCGAAGCTTTTCCCTGCTGCTTTTCCAGAGACAGATATATCTTCGTCCCACTCCCCCAAGAAATGTGGAAAAATCAAGAAAAGGTTCCTCTCAATATGTTACCCACGATATATAGCCGTATCTCGATTATTCTCCAGGATTACGTTGGGTGTCTGAAGTATGCCCTTAGAATGTCAGAAAGCCAGGGATACTGAGCGTGCTCATCTCTTATCAAAGTTTATACAGAAAGCAATGAATTTAGTTGCGTGCAACTGTCTCGCTATCTGCAGCTGGTGTAGAATGCAAAGTGGCCATTACCTTGCTCATAACGTCGAAAGCGGTTGCAGATACGGAAGTGGTTGTCTGGGATAATATGCAGCACATCGGCAAGCTGACGGGGTTGTTCTTTATGTTGACACCCATCATACACGAGTGTGATAACGAGAGCGTATGCACTTTCTATGTTGACAAAAAGAAAGAAAAGCTATCGGACATCTATTGTGCATGTACCAAAAGAGAATCGTGTGACGTAGGTGAGCAAAGAAATATTTCTGATCGAGGTTTGGGCCAAAAATACGAGCCGTTCATTGTCGGGTTAGGACAAATCAAATATGAAAAACTGCTCCCCGACAAGTGAACTGCCTCTTCGTGCATTAACACTCTTTGCCGATATTTAGCAATGCTGCAAGAAGGTTTCTCGTGCGAAGTGTGGATCGGACAAACTTTCGGCAGAAGTCGTATTTCTGCGCCTATTCGTCAAAAGATAACTAGCTTTACTGACTTGCCATGCTCTGAAATCAATTTTCCAGTGTAAAGTACTCTGGGTCACCCAGTGCTAGGCCGGTAATGGTTATGCCGCTTGATTAAGCACTTCTTGTTCGTGCAACCTGTGGTTAGAAACCTCAAAATAAGTTTCATTTCTGTTCTCTCTGAACACCAAGTTCGCATCTCAGCCGTAGTCATCTGAAAACGTCTTCTAAAGAGCATGCAAAAAGTCTAAAATAACCACTTCATGCGCCGAAACAACGAAGTCTGAAATTGAGTGTGCTTGTTTTTCCTCAAACCACTGGCGATGATGTTGGCGCTAACGCTGTTGGCGCGAGTGAAAATCTTTTAACATCGCATGCGGGCCCTTAAAAAATTTTTGCTCAGCTATATATGACAGTCAACACTTGGAATTTTGATGAGATTTCATGGTACCATGCCAAGAAGAGAAGATTATGAACAGTTGAGTGACGTTGACATCGCTAAGTTCTACGGACAGAGCACGAGAAGCTTTCTGCCGCCTGAAGTCGCGATAGTGAGATGGATTTATACGGTCGCAGTCAATGGGAGCAGCGGCAGATGCTGTAGTATTTTGGGACTTTTCGTACACCTATAGCGGGAAAACTCGCATACATATATATCTATAAATATATATATACATATAAACTATACACACTCTACATATAGACGCGTATACACAAGAAAACGTTAAAGAATGTATCTTCCTAGCGACACTTGGGGAGAAAAGCAATACGGTTGTGCTGGTGCCAGGGCTGTCGGCATTCGGTTTTGACTGGTCAGGTAATCCAAATCGTCATGACACAAGAAAAGAAAATATATCTCTTACGGGGATTATGAAGTAGTGGTCAGTAACATAGGGTGAACCAATCTCAAAAAGCAAGTCTTTGGCGCAAATTTCTTCTATGATATATATCAGGACCTTCGCGACATAAGGTTTGGATCGGTGCGATAAGCCTTTGATAGGATTCGTTTATGTACTTTTTTTGACAGGACGTTGGCGAAAAAAAAATGGCAAGAACGTCACATTTACGCAGCTTTAATTGCATCTTTTGATTTTGACGCATGTGCGGCTAAAAATGTGTTCCCATTTTACGTTTCTGGACATCGCTATAGAAACTTACACTACAGCAGCGCAGCACAATGATGATGTGTTCCCGAACATTTTAATTCAATCATTCATTCTTGGAACGTTCCCTAGCTACTAGTCTTGCATACTCAGGACTTAGTTAAAAGGACCTTGAAGGAATATATTTTTAAAATAAGGTAGCAGTATTGAGCGCGAGAATTGTAAAACCAATTGATCTAATAGACAGCTGGAGCTTGTATTTAATCAGTAAATTGCATGGTTCATGGATAAGGAGTCGCTTGTACCTACAGACTGCTTTTTTGTTTGTGTCAATATATGTTGTGCTGTTCCCTCACTCTTCTCGAGTTAGGCTTGGCATAAGAAATTCGCTAAACAAGCATTTCCAACAATGAAATCGCAATTTGAACTTAGGCGACATAATAAAGCCAAACAGAAATTTCATGAATTTTGAATAGAAATAGATCTTTAAGCGTTCTCGCACTCAACTCTATGGCGCGACGATAAATGAGGTGATGACGATGTTGCCCAGGCTGACTTTTTTTGCTGAACGCAAGGCGTAACTGGCATTCACTTTATTTTACTGACAAAGTCACTCGTGCATAGACCCCCCCCCCCCCCTAACTTAGTCGGTCGATTCTATCCTATTGCAGTGCTACTACGGTGCATCCAGCTGCTCCTAAGTACTCACAGGGATGTTGTTGACTTAGGGAATTTCAAATAGCCGACATTTTCTTCGAGCTCTTCAAATATCCTACAGTGTTTCGAGGGTAATTGAATGCCTGCTATTAGGGCGTCATAAAACAACACACGTCTATTTCCGTTGTCCTGTTCTAGCTGGTGGATTTCGCTACAATCGGGAATTGAGAACCAGTCAGCCGGTAGTGATCGGCATGCCCTGAGTATGAGGCAGAGATAATATACATATATATATATGTTGAGAAGTGGATGAATGGGCTAGTACCACAGATGAATGCCAGCAACAACTGCTCTACGAAGTATTCTATGCACTTTCTAAGACTGTCCTCTGCCAGCCTCCACACAATATGCCTGCTCGTGAACGAATTCATTTTGCGATGCAACGCCGGTGCTTGCTTTAACGGCCTAAACGCCGAGTACGATGGCGTACGGCCGTGGCTATGCAGGGACACTTGCGACGTATGCGATTCCCGCCTATGAGAGGTGGCTAGCTATAGCTTGCTTCGTTTCCTTTTTTTTTTAATGAGAAGAGCAGCCAACCTAGTGCTCGCTTGTCACTGCTCGCGGTTTTCATTAGATTTTAGTTAATACGAAAGCTGTACGATATGGCCGAGCACGCGTTGTGTTATATGTCATTTCAAAGCTGCACGCCCACTTATTTTTTCCGGGAAAGAAATCTCATTGCAGAGCTGAAAAGAAAACATTGTTTAACGGTAGGCGTACTAGCAGCATTATTTACCAATAGAAGGTGCATGGAGAGTTCTGAGGATTGCATTTGGGTTAGTGAAGTGCTATAAATTAGAATATTGAGCTTAAATCGCAAGTTCTGAAAGTTGTATTGATTCAACATGAAATTCTAGGTGTATCTAAACTCTAGTCCTCATCTACAAAAAGGTAGAAAAATTTTCAACTGTGTAACTTTCAATTCTATGGCATTTGTGAGCATATGCTGTGGGGCATTAAATAAAACATAGATGAAAACCAACTCCTTCTTGTGAGGATATCTCGCACCACAGAACTGACCACGACCAGTATGGTTTTACTGTGAAGCAAAGGTAAATTGTTCGTTCGAATTGATCATTTGTAAGCACAGTAACTAGGTCGCCTCACAGATGCTCTGTGTCTTTTTTCCTTGTATGTTGGCCACTGGAACACTGAACTTGGTCTGTGCAGAATGATTCTGTACATGAGAAAAGTCTCTTGAAATTTATATAACTACCGCCACTTCTTCCCTGTTTAGTTCACAAACCACTCCTACACTTCGCCTAAGTTCTCAAACATATTGTCAACGAAGCGCTTAATGAAAGAAGTGCCTGTGATTTTTATGAAAATTAATACGCCGGCAAGTGTCGTTGCTGAAAACAGAAAATGATTTCACCTTGCTTTGTCTTAAGAAGAGCAGTGAAGTTATGGCGTTTATGAAAATTATTTCAGGTGTCTCAGCGGTGCCAGTTTCGCAACTCAAACAGATGTATTCTTGATCAGTACTTTGCATGCAACGTTCTAAACACGAAAACTAATACCAATCTGTTTCAAACCTCCTCGAGAAACAGGCAATCGCTATATAACACAAAACTGCAACACGAGCATTCGTGTTCGTGACTCCATTGCATGCGTTCCTGCAGACAGCGATGATAGAAAGGCATGTATACGTGCACTGAAGACAGGCAGCGTATGAATTCCTGAAGGCTCCCGTTGTCTTGGAAACATGCTCAGTGTACAGGAGCCGGGCCACCTGAAAGTCATTTTTTTTGCAGGCGTTAGGTGTTCGCTGGCAACATGAAACTACGTCTCCAAAACAGACAGTAAGACTTTCGTGTGATATCAGTATTGAGGCTCAGTATTGAGAATCAGTACTGAGCCTCGATGTTACTTGCGTCAATACAGTTATAAAATCTCAATGCTCTGACGACTTTGATGCTACTACTAGCCACTTCATAGAACTAATGCCGCACATGTTTACCTCATTACTCACCTAAAGCGTTAGGTCCTTGCACATAGTGGGTCTCGTAGATGAGCCACATGCTTTTTATATGTGCAACCTGAGGCTACCCTGCAATACGCCAAATGCGTTTCGACAATTCCCCTGTTTATCCAGTAGCAGCTCAAGCGGTGTTGTTCTGTGAATTGTTTGTCGCACCTTAGCGTCTGTGTAAAGTTGCCATTAGTATTTCCTGCCTGAGCTGCATCTTATAGCCGTGTTTTGTGATGGGAATGGGCCGCAGTGGTGAGCCGCGCACTTTGAAATATTTTTTCCTTACTCCTATTATTGCTTGCTGCTGTGAGGTACAACTGAGGTCAAAGGGGAGCAAAGCCTGATGATATGTTTTCCCTTCGAAACATTTACAATTTTACGCTTAGGCATATGTCTGGTATCATCAAGTTCCGAACGTCAAACTGCTGCTGGTGCATAGTATTTGCAATATTTGTATTTGTGCACGGAGAAGAGTAGAACCAGTAAAATTACGTTCCCTAACCTCAAAACACGGTCATAATTGTTTTCTGGAAAAAGATACTATCAGAAAATTTATACATTATACCTATTTTGCCAGTAGACCCGAATTCTAAAGACAAAGCGCCAGTAAGTTTTGTGTCTGAAGAGAGTGCGCTTGCCAAGCAAAACTAAAACAAAATGCATCTGAAGCACACTTCGAAACTGCTGACTGTTTATTTTTTGTTATGAACGTGTAACCGTTAAAGCGATCCCCAAAAATTCCCAGTAACCATTCACATAATATGTACGTCATAACACTTTCAATGGGAAAGGTTGTGTCCGAGAATAATCGTCTCATTCGCTATCAACTCGTGCCATATGGGTTAGCCCATGAGCCCAATCGCATCTCAATATGTTAATGGCTGTTCTCAAAGATTTTATCACTGCTCTGTATTTATTTCGCATCTTGATAATGCAACAACTAACTTGGCAAATAAGAAATCCCGCAACGTTAACATCAAGCTTTGCCCTCAACGGAATAGAAAATGATGTCTACACTTCCCAAAAACGAAAGCGTATGTCACTTGGCAAACACCGCATTTAGTGCTTGACAATACTGCCACATTTAATCTCGAAAGCGGTGTGTGCGTTGAAACGCTAAAGCGTTCCCTGACGTCATAATCGCGGCCATCTTTCTGCATCACGACCGAAAAAATGGGCGGAGGGAAAGAGAGAGCAGTTATTTAGAAGATGGCTTTTAGAAATCTTCACCGTAGTGCTTTCGAAGACGTTTTTCATAGAGGCTCTGGACACAACAGGCCGCTTTGTAGTCATTGCAAGGTGCATCGTACAACTGGCTCTGGCCTGGTCGCGGCGTTCCCGCCACCAGGATTTGCAAATGCCATCGACGCTTGATACTCTGGACTGGCTGCTGCTCCTTGGCCCTGACGCTGAAAGCGATGCCTTTCCACACTTCGTAGTAGACGCACAATGCGCACATCCTATTCGAGGCTGTCAGTGTTGTGTTTGTTTAGACCCTTCAGCGATAAGGTTCCCCAAGACTCACGGTCGGGCTTTACGTACATTCGTTGAATCGTCGAACACATTGCAGAAATAGCTGGAACTGTCCCGTCTCATGTGAGCAGCTATTTTCCATGGATGCACAACAGCAGGCATGCTTTGGCTAAACAAGGATGATTTTTCATCGTCCCTGAATATATGCAGCATTAGGTGAGAGTAGCAGGTGATAAATGTTCCCGCCTGAACGCAACTCCAATGCACACAGTCAAGGTGTATTCGCTTGTCCCACTACTTGCTAACCAATAGTGCAGTTATGAGGAACGCCTACAGTCAGTGAATTGTATGAATATCATTACATTGTCTCTTTATTAGCAAGTGCTTAAACTCATGCACGAAACCTTACCAGACGGGCAGCTAGCAACGCTTGCTTATTCCGTTGAAGTTAAGGGCTAAGTGTTCTCACGCTTCGGGAAAATGCATTTGCCGTAAAACGACCAGGCCAGATAACGGTATGCGGTGTACCGGTTTCTAGTGCTGCTTGACCGTTGTTTTCACGCTGGCAGCTTCTTCTCTTTTAGAGAAAACCAGCGGAGTAATGCTGCGACGAAAGAAATAGAAAACCTATCAAAAGAACACACACACGAACACTGAAGTTTTTACCGGTCTCAAGGCATAGGGTTTTGTCGGCCCTGCACAGACTACAGTGCTGACCCCAGTGCTGGCCAATGTTGGGCCAACGTTGGTAGATGTTTTTTTTCTTTCGCTGGTCAGTGTTCAGCTCACTTTTACCGAGCGCTACTAGCAGTAACGACAATTCTAGTGGCACGGAAACCAAGCAGTAGACTGTGGCACGAATGAGGGCTCGTAGTAATCTCACGAAAAAATACTGGAGTGTATTGTTTGCGGCCACTAGATTGCTCCCTGTTTTTGGCATTCTAATTTTCTCTCTTGCAGCGCACTTCCCTTGTCTTGCGAAAGCATAAAGTTACACGTCCACTTTGACCATTAGTTTCGTTTTAAACACGAGAATATGTGATGAAAGTTTGTGCAGATGATACGTACATACGTTTGCAAATTCCAATATCGCTTTTAGTCAGCGAAGGAACATTTTATGCGCTAATGTGCGCCAAGCCTTTAGTAATTCAGTGATGAACTTGTCGCTATTTCTACGTCTAGGGCTGAGACTTAAAGTGTGGGCGTGAAAACTGCGCAGTGGTCGATCAGAGCCTTGCCAAACAAGCTGTCAGTAGCAGTCGGCCGCCAAGTCTGCTGAACCTCCAAACGTGCGTTTGGACAAAAGTGCAGTAGTTATCGATCTCAACTCATTTATGTCTTGTCTATAATGTTACGCTGTACGCTACAGTAATATGCTTTAATGAGCATGAGAACGGTGTTTTTTGGTGTCTCCTGAAACGTCGTCATGCAAGTTTCAAATGTTGTGTGACCGGCTTGGCGGCAACTGCCTGCTGGAAGCTTGTGATCCTGTTTGCAGGCTGCTCCAACGAAACCCAAGCTGTTAATTTCTCTTTTGTCACTGTTGTCATGCACTTTGCGATCTAGCACCAAGAGCTGCTTTCGGCAAAGTTGGGAGTAGAACACGAAGTAGCTCCTGTCGTATAATGGAGATGCTGGGACTTTGCTGGTGAAAAGGTTTTGAGTTTTCGACGTGTGTATTTGCACTTCTGGTACCTGTGAGACGTCATTTGAAGGTCCGCAGATACCAGACCAATGTAAAGTGATTATCAGTTTAATTATCTTCGTATACATGTTGATCATTGCTAGATTAGGAAGACTTTAGTACCTAAGTGATCCGAAAATATGTATATGAATTGCAATAAGGCTCCAAATATTTTGATGCGCTGAGTTGATCTAAAAAACAAAAAAAAAAGTTTAAGTCATATTAAATACATGAGGGTCTGAACTACTTAACTGTCGATCTTACGATGTCTGTTGTGCACTTATAACCGCGGATCTAAACCAACAGTTAGTTTACGTCGATTGCGGCAGTTCGTAAAGCATTCCGAATTCTCTTTGCGATTAGGATGAAGCAGCCAGTTATTGATTCGACATCCAACATGTACGCAGAATAACGTACATGATTCTTTGTCCTTGATTTGTCAGTTCCTGAGTTTAGTATGTTTACCGTAGCTTTTAGCGTTATCCCAAATCACGCTTAAATTTTTCTATTTTGGTTGTTTCACCACTGAACTTAGAGATGCATTTTCTCCTTGATCACATTTTTGTGCTCTCAAAAGACGTCTGCAATATGTCAACATGAAGAGATCTCGCCTGTTTCTTGTTGTATTTTGCGCGGTTTATAGTGTAGGGCTTGCAATTTCAGGAGCGAAGGTCCAGTGTTGGTCCAGCATTGACCGGGCGTTGGTTGAAGTGCAATTTGTCAGCCAACAGAGGGGGATGATGGTCTTTTTTCTATTTGATGACGAAACAATGACCGCATGTACATAGTTTCGACGCTGGTCGAGCCTAGGCTGCCACTTGTTCGAAGTTGTTGATGCTGAAATAAAATTTAAGGAGAAACCTCAGAGCAGTGCTTTGTTCCGTCATTCCCGCAGCTATGCGGACTGCACGACAGAGCCCCATGAAGGAAGCGCGTCACGCAACCTCCTGGCAATTGCAGACCTCTCGGCTGCTTGTTCATGCTCAGAAGTGAGGCAAGGCACGAAGCGGGGCCATTCGGTACACATCCATAGTGTCCTGGTGCTGTGTTTTTTCACAGGAAACAAAACGAATCGAGAGGGACGACACAAACGATTGTACGAAGGCGCAAACTATCAAGTGATTCGATTCAAGCGAAGCAAAAATGTGTACAATGTGATAAGTGCGTGACGTGAGTAGGTACGTCACAAAGACAAAGAAAAAAGGGGAAATGTGAACAGTAAGAAAAGCATAAATCCCATGCCAGTTAGAGAAATGCGACGTCTGTTGGCACACGATGCAGACAACGGAAATGAGCGAGATAGAGAGATAGAGATCCTCTGCACTTACCTGCTTGCTGGCAACATCTCCTGTAGCGTGATCCTGAGCCGCCGCCCACGCGCTCCTTGTTTACGAGTCTTTCTTTCGTGCATTTCCGTTGCAAGTTGTGCAACGTAGCTCAGGAACTAATATTCCGCAGTTTTCGCGTAATGCGTGTAAGCCCTCCACTTCCATGGCTTCTTCCTGCACACCTGATATTTGGCACGATGGTTCACTTGGCCGAGTTCCGGAAGGCTTGTCGAAATTTGTGATGAGAAGTGGATGAGTCCAGGCATTGAACGTACCAGAAAGGACACTACGAATAGAGACGGATCACTCACTGTATGGGGACGGGCCTTGAACATTCGAAAACATTAGGAGTATATATAAACACTGATCGTGCGTAATCCTTAGCTCGTCGGAAGTGGGGCCGTTACTGTTCACAACAGGTAAAGTTTTTCCAGTAGCGGTGAGTCAGTGTATGATGACGATGGTCGTTGATCCCTTGGACGACGATCCGTTGCCTCGAGGTAGGAGCTGCAGGCTGCTGCAGTTTTTTTATTCGCGCACACAGCCTGCTTGCTTGCTTTCTTGCTCATTACACCATAGTCCTTACTAGCTAAACTAACTACAGTAATTTGGCCAAGAGGCCGGCGATAGAAGTGAGAAAGAAGGAAAGTCTATAAAAAGAACGTGGGGCAGAGTAAGGGGGAAGTTCGATGATCTACGCTTAGAAACAAGTACTTTCGAGAAACAGACTCCTTATAAAGGAAACGTATATTTGTCGGCGTTCAAAACTTTGTCGGCGTTAAAATGCTTTCGAACACGATTGGAAGATTTGCTGCTCACACGTTCTCCATCGCTCCAGGCGCACAGTTTTCGTTTGTTAACACTCGATTAACTGTTCAAAAAACAGTGCGTGAATTGCTCCTACCACATTGGCAAGTTTTTTTTTTTTTTTTAACACATGCAGTGAAATAAGATCATGCTCAACACCTTCACACTCTACAAAAGACCGAGCTGTATTTACAACAATCACAGACGTCACTATGTCACGCCGAACTTTAAACTAAAGCCGACAAAAGTATTCAGGCAAGCCCTTTCAGCACAGCCTGGTAGTGTCATAACCATAAGGTAGGAGTGCAAGAAACGCATGTGTTCGTGCTTTGAGTGGATGTGAAAGAAACCGAAGTGACAAAAATACGTCAGGAGCTTTCTACTACATCTGACATCGTCTGGGTTCCTTTGCGACGCCGAACCCCAACATGTTTCGCATCTCTATATATGCATAATTCTATCATGTTCTACAGCAAGAGTCAAATTATGATGAAGAAATTGTGTTCACTGACCAAGTCAAGGTGAAAATAACACAGAGACACAGAAACGTCTCTGTGTTATTTTCACCTTGACTTGGTCCGTGAACACAATTTCTTCATCATCATGTTACCTGACCAGACGAACTTTCGTCGAACTCTTGACTACTATACTACTATAGAGGAGCAAATTACAATCAAAGAGCTCACAGTGAAGCACCTGCACGCATACATCTGCATGTCTTCCACCTGTCGCGAACCCTTACCTATGCCATCACAAAATGCCATCACAAAAAATACTTCGGCGAAGAATTGCTACTGGCGCCTTCTGTCAACACAGTGTGGCCTCAATATAGATAGTAGGGCCGTATTGTTCGTTATTACAATTTCTTCACAAGAGATAACGGGCTGAAATATTGCAAACGGAATTTCTTTTTTTGGCAATAACATGAAATAAGTGACAACTTTCAAAGGTCGAAAGACATTTTCGATTAGTGTTGCTGTGGCTTTTCCGTCTGCGATTGCTAGCGGCCAGGTTTACCGGCTTTCACGCGGCTGCACCTAATGACGAGTAACAATCGTAAGCGTTCTGCTAAGGTTCAAATATAGTCGCGTGTTGCCAGCACGCATGACAGAGCTGCCGGTGCGAAATCGGATACGTTACGCCGGCGACGCCAGCATCGCCGAAAATTTGCCGCCTGTGAAGTTCGGCAACTCGAACTTGACCCGCAGCAGCAACGCGTTGATCAGATGTTCCGGCAGCGCTTGATTACAAGTGCGCGGCTAGCGATTGCTTTTCTTTTCATTTGGCAAAGGCGCAAAATCATCGCAATCGCTTCATTGCACCCGAACTTTAGACCGGTCAGACAAGCTAGCGCGCGATGCCCTTTGGTTCATAGCGGCTCTGGCTCCAGATTAGGACGTGTTCTATACCCGCGCTAGACACGCCCAAGGCGCGCCGAATGCCGCCAGCCACGCTGGCTGCGCGGTGACGCTAGACTGTAGAACGTCCGCTTTGCGCCGGCGTTTTGCCGGACTATATCAGTACCTTTAACACGCCCGTGCGGGTGAAACTGTAGCGACGTTACGTCCATGATAACGATAAGCTCTACAGTCCTGAGCGCCGACGACAACATGAAGACCACTGACATTGGACGCCGTCGTAAGTAGCGCGCGCCCATCGGCGCATTTTACCCAGAGTGCGCCGCGCGTACGCGCACCCGGCAGCACTCTCGTAGCTGACATGCGCTTGTCTGTCTGCGAGCTCCCTCCGTTCTGTTCCCGTCTTCTAGCGCTGCATTTCTGTGATCACCAACCACCTATCAGGCGCACCAGCCTGTTCTTGCTGGAATACGCTACCTCGGATGCCCCTCTGTGCGCATGCGCCGCAATCAATGCTCCACAGTGCGTGCCGCCGGAGCGCTTGTTGTGCAAATGGTGGAATTTCCCTTGTGCTTGGCGCAGCCGGTATGCTACGTAGTCGGCTCTGGCCCGCTTTGATAGAGCCTCCGTGAACAGATACTCAACGGCGCCAGCGAACGTCTGCCTCATGTGCCTCGAACACATACACGGTAAGTGCTTTTTTCACGCTTTTATCATTCTTCGGGAACTGACCGCGATTTCGTGCAGCCGTCTGACCGTTTCTGTGGGCCGGTCGCGAAGACAGTACAGCGATAAACAGCAACGCTGTGGACAGTGGTAATGCAGCCATAAAAACGCGCGATAGTACCTGTGCCTCACAACTGGTCTTTAAGGAAGGGGCGCTTGCAGTACCGGTTGGCTCCCACGTACATTTAAGCCACAGTTGTAAAGGGGGCGCCACCTATAAAACACAGAACATATTGTCGCAAATAACCAACTCCCAAATCAGGCAAAACGCTGTTTCGTGCAGCAAAGTGGTTAATTATTTCCTCACATTTGTTCCTGTAGAACGCACTCTGTAGAACGCACTTAGTTGCGCGGTATGCTTGAACACTTCATGATGCCTTATATTGTCTATTTATTTATTTATTTAGTACATACTGCAGACCTTTCGGTCCAAGCAGAGGGGCATGCAGTGAAAGAGGTGCATTCCTGTTGTTCCTGCGAACGCCTCTCGTATTCGCCACTACTGTACCTGTCGTGTTCGCCAAGACGTCGTTATAGTATATACCACATATCGTTAACAGAACTGGAGCGTGCACTGTGACTCGCACTTTTTCGAGAGGGTTGGTTGCGCACTGTGCCGGCGTCGCCGAGCGGTACGTAGGCGCTGGGTTGAGGATATGTTGGTTACGAACGCACGGGGAACACATGCGTCATGGTCGTTGCGACCACGTTCAGACATACTTAGCCGCTCGAGCACTGTAGTCAAGAGGCAAGACCACTCTAGGTTCACAGTATCCATGCATCGCTATTGGGGAACGCGCAACAAACACTTCGGTGTATAACAGCATGAAAAATGCCACTCGATGGGGGCACAACACCAGCCTGTCTTTTACCTGTTGCACACTCTAAAACAAAATAAAGTTGACGCGCAGATTCGACAAATTGTTGGAAGCTAACTGTCGCGAAGCATCTTTGGGACGAGGTCGAGGATACAGCTTGTCGTGGGAACAACATGTGGGATGCGAGGTATATGCACAGAGAGCTACGACACACACATAAAATGCATTTGAGGCTTAGTACACCTTGCGTCACGGAGGCACATTCATTCTGGTGGATTGGCAATGCGGGATTGGTAGTACGTACCACTGTGTATATCCACTGGCACATACCCAGTTGTAGTTGCCGAAGCTGTCTTTCGGCGCACCTAACCTGGGGCACCATTCCCATTGGCCCAAAATGGTCTGCTAGACCAGACAGCAGCCATCGCATACCTATCGGCCCAAGTTGTCAATATATATCCGGAAATACATCCGGCGAGGCAGCAAAGACAAAGGCCGCGACCCGGCGAAGAGGCAAAGAAAGCATCTCTTTTGCATATTCCGCCCCAAGCAGTCTAACTTCAAAGATTTCTCAAAAATACCTTCTGTTCGAAGGCTCCTGCTAGCGGGTAGATTCTCAACGGCGACAGAAATGCTGCGCGCCTATTGAGGCAAGCAATAATAGAGAGCTATAGCTCAGCGAGCCCGCAGGACAGCGTAGATGCCAGTGCGCATGCCCGGTACAACATGTGCTGTGGTGTCGACGGTGGCCCGCTGGGCCCGTTTCCCCGCTGGCTCGCCGAGCCACTGTCTAATAACAGGGGTTGTGTTATTACGTCGGTGCTAGCTGTGGAGGGCCCAGAGGTAAACGGCTTGGACCCACTGTGCGTAGCTGAATGCATTTAAAATACCCTTGGTGCACAGAATTCTCGAACAATGAGTAATGCTGCGCTAGCTCCGTAAATGCTTGTTTCACAAATGGGTTATCCACTTTGCCAGATAACAACTCTCACGAACGAGAAAAATCATCAATGATGATAATTAAATAATATTTGCTAATTAACCTCTGAAATTTGGCGACTGCGGTCTATGTTTATATAAGACACAAGACAATCCTGCATAACTCAATTTCGGGGAAATAAGCAAGGACAATCGACTATCGATGCAGCAGCAGCAGCTGTAGCTGCTGCTGCTGATTATGATGATGATGACGGCGACGACAACGATGATGATGATGATAACGAGGATTATGGTGGAAGTTTTTTTGACGTGATGGAACTTTCACGAGCGTCGTCGCCACTTAAAAGCGCGTAAAATTGGGCATGTTGTATTGCATAACTTTTACGGTTTTAGCGCACGAAAAGGAACGACAGACGAGAGGCATGCGTGCGTTGCTGTATGTTCCATATATATATGTGTACCGCTTCGTACAATAAGAAAGAATTGTTAGAAGTAAGCGCTGTGTCCGCGTCGTACTTCTGTCTCTCGTCCCTTTTCGTGCGCTAAAACTGTAAAAGTCGCCACTTAGCTTAAGAAACAAACCTGTGACTCATTGTACAGCGTGGTGCGCATACTTCAGGTCATTGTAAAATCAAAGCCGACATCAGGCGTTGCTCTGGAACGCACACAGTGAACCATTTACGTGGGCTTGCGCGTCTTCGCGGCTTGTTCACTTGCTTGCGTTAGTGACTTCCATGTGACAATGAGGACGCAAAACGTTTCACCTTTTCTTTTAATTAAGATGATCGAGCTGTACCTAGTGCACCTAGGGCCAAGGCGGAGACAAACTTAGGCCTACCACAACAAATTAGAAGATGCACACGAGACACGTCGCAATGGATCTTTCCTGTTTTAAAGGGAAACCGTGGCTGATGCTGCCCATGTCTTGCCGAATAACCTAATAACTCACAAACAAAACCATTTGGCGGTTTCGCCCGAAGGCCGAAGCATTGACAGGGATATCAAGGACAAGCGCTGCGCTGGAACTCTTCCGAGGGTGATCACTATGCGTGGCAGTGGCGTAACCAGGACGTTTCTTTTCCTTTTTTGGGGGGTGGGTTTGAGAGAGGGGAGGCAAGAGTGTCACGGATATAACAGGGGAAGGATGAAGGCTGGGCAGGAGGGAACTTGGTACCAAGAAATGCTCTGAGAATTGCGGAGGGGGGGGGGGGGGGGGGGCGCACGCACGTGACTCGGGTTGGGCGTGGGCGAGGCATGTACACTAATTCTACGGGTGAGACTGGGCAAAAGGCATTCATTTTGGTACATATATTTTCTAAGCGGCGGGTGAGGGGGTGGGGCGTGGTCACGTGCTTGTAGTGCTTCGCCCACTGCCACCTGTGCTATGCCCCTGATACGCAGGTAACCTGCCATGGCTCAACATAGCACGCCAGGCAACGGCGGCTAGGAAGAAGCGACAGCACCCTGGCAGCTACCATATAGCTGTATATATGCCCGGTGTCTCCCAACGCTGGCGCGGTGAGGTGTATGATGCACGAGATATGACCGACGGGAAATCGTTCGGCGTTAGTTAGTTCCCAGTGAAATATTATTAAGCGTTAGCATGACGATTAACACCTTCCCTCACCCCCGCCCCGCGTTCTGCTAAGGCCAGCGCATAGGCGCAACAGCTCAGCAGGAACGATGGCGCGCTTATCGTGTCAGCTGGCATGCGGTACGATAGCTACTGGTAAAAGCGCACAATGCTCGTTCCCGCAGCGTAAGCCAGAGCCAACGTTGGTCACAACGGGCTGCCCTGGTTCCACCACCAAGGCTATTGAGCGCAGCGTTAACTTGAACATGAGGGCCGACGAGCGGCGCGAACGCGTGCCCTTGAGCGTTATAACGGTGAACAAGAAGACGTCCACGTTGCTGAGCCGATCCACTGGGGGTGGTACACAGCGGCAGCAGTTCACCAACAACGACAGGTAAACGGACGAAACTTCACATTCATGGCCCAACACAGGCAGAGGAAGTGGCCATTTCCCTGGTTGCTTTTAACCCTTCTTCCAAACATGTCATTACGGACTCGCGAGGGGTGTGCAGTAACTAAGCGGCCGGATGGATCACACCGCTGGTAGAAAGAATATTGTGCTCGAGCATGAAGAAGTCAGATCTTCCGACAAAACCATTTGTCTGGACTCCTGGTCTCACCAAGGTCTAGGGCGTAATGAGGCGGCGAATGCGACTTCCCGGGCGCTCGTTTCCCGAGTACCTCCCACAGGCTTCAATGACCAGGATGAGGGTCAACTCATCACCACATTTGGAGAAATTCTAGATTACTATAGAAATATTCAAGGCCGTACCCTAAGCCCGCAAAGGGGCTCGGAAGGACGAATGAACGCGTGCTCCTGAGACTTTTCGCTAACACGATGTTATGCGCGGCTAATGTTAAACACTTTGACCCTGCGGTCACGGGCATGTGCCACCACTGTGGCGTGGTAGCAGATTCGTACCGCATGGTATGGGCCTGCCAGCAAAATTCAGCCTTCACCCCCAACCCCAATCCTGCATGAGACGTCTGGGAAGCGGCCCTGCTACGCTGCTCAGACCTTCAGGCTGAAAGGGCCTTAGACCAAAGAGCGAGGGTGGCGGCTTCGACCAATGGAATCCCGGACAAGGGACACCACCTAGAATGTGGGTTCCCGCTAAGGAGTCCACACCAGTCTTTATTGCACAATAAAAGCTTTTCACCACCACCGCGTTAACTTCGCTTCGTCGGTTTCTTCAGCAAAACGCGTTCTCCATGTCTTAAGGCCCCTGAAAAATAATCAAGGTAACCAAAAATTTGTAGGATGCCTAAGCTTCGCCTTAAAGAGTGGAAAGCAATAGCATTGAAAGATCCCTGACTGCTTTTCATGCTTCTCGGCAACTGCAGCTTATGTGTTCGTAACGTTTACCGGTAAACGCTGGCGACGAACGCCATGCACGAAGGAAAAGTTTCCTTGGACTTCATACGTAACACCTCTACGACGGCAATGGCGAAGGCATCAATGCGCCAGGACTGTCCATATAATTGCTATCGCAATAAAGAAATCGCAGTTCCTCCCGAAAGGTCTAGCGCCGATTCCGATAGGAAATTAATAGATAGCTGTACGAAGTAAGGATAGTGTCACGATCCACCCGTGTTTGTGAAAGAGGCAAGGCTCGAGGCACCTTCCGTTAGACAGACGATCCGCAGCGTGGTGACGATGAACGATGACTGACCGCCGAGCAGCTGTGCTCGTCAGTGTTTATTGTTGCGGTGACCAATGTTGTCTACCGAGCCTGACAGGCCACCGAGCCAAGCGACTGAAGGGCGACTACACCTGAGGAGAGAACAAACCCTGAGAAAGAAAGAGCACATTTTTTTCTTATTTTATGCCACACGCAGTTCTATTCATTGGACGGCAATAAAATTCCTTATCAATTTTCTATACGCGTCGTGAGGAAAGAAAGGGCAACTCTATTTTACTCCATCATTAACTACGAATACATCTTTTTCAGCGCACACTCTAAAAGCAGAGCCATTGACGGCGCTGTCACTTGAAAAGAAATGCGATTCTTGAAGAGTGAAGAGAGGCTCGCTCGTACAGTTCACCTGTTATAGTATGCCCCCCACCTACCCTCGCACGTTGTGCTCTTCCGATCGTCAGATATGTCTGAATTCTGGTGGCGCATTTAGTTTCATTTTTTCTTAATATCTTCAATCAAAAGTAGTGAGTTACAAGCGTTTGATAACTGTTTAGTTTCGCTGTTTTTGTGCGGCTGCACTGGTCGACGGGCTTGGTGTCTGGCGATGCGAATAACACTCTACATCCAAAGCTTCCGTCGGCCGGCAAATAAGTAACGATGTTCGCGCAGGGGTGCGATTTCGACACCCGTAAGGCTGACCTCTTGCTGCGTCGCTTTCCGAGCAAGCTCGACACGTCTATGAAGTCGACATTTGGGGCACTCTAAGATACAGCTTTCATGGCCAGCCACCAAAACAAATTTAGCGTCTTTGAGAACAAAAGTGACGTCACTTCTGTTTTTAACAGAAATAGCGTTACATTAGCATTTCTACCGCACGAAGTGTTCCTCTGTCACACAGACGGTGCTAAGTCTCACAAACCGCCGATGAACGACCATGCATTTAACGTATGGACGTCTATGCAAGCTACCAGTTATATTTATCTTGGCAAGTTCGCGCTAGCAAAATGTGACCGCGCCAGTGCTGACACATTCCGCCACTTACGGTGTACCGCGCGCGTTTTTCTCACTAGTGGGGACGTACATTTATGCTCTCAATAACTGCGATCATTCTCATTATGACGACCAGCTGTAGAAAGCATCGCTACTGCGCCGTTAAAGCATTGCGATTTCACAAGAATCGGTAAAATCACATACGTATGGGAAATGCGACCAAACTATTGAAATAACGTCAGCATAATAAGCTACGCCAAACCGGAACAGGAGTTACTGCAGAAAGACGTGTGAGCGAGAACCCTTTTAAACGGAGAATTCAAGCCCTAGTACACAACAGAGGCGAGAAAAGCCATTTCCGTGGTCAGTGAACGATCGCACCAGCAGACACCTGTCAAACAACTTTGTGTTAACTTCTGTCGTCGTCTGATGAGATTGCAAGCAAATGTGTGTCTCACAACTCTGCAGAATGAAATTAGGAATCATCGATCTATCGTCGTTTACAGGGCGCTACGAGTCGTTGTCATGGTTGCAGTGCTTTTCAATTAAATATTTTTAACACTCTCTGGGTATCTTGATTAGGACAGACGTACCTTGCGGTTAAGGCTAACATCCGTACAAAAAAAATATGCATGTTTGTTCATCGCAGCACTTCGTGGCTGTGTTTACGCACCATGGCGTGCAGAAGAACATCCAGAAAATTTTGATTAAGGCGTACGGTAACGACGGCAGCAATATTTCGAAGCCTGCAACACGGGATAGGAAAGTAATTATGAGCCAGCGCTGCGGTGCTCATTTCAGGTGCAGACAGTGAATCAAAGGGCTCGAAAGGAGCTCAATTAAAATGCAGTTCTCTAATTGGGATCGCATGCGCTGTACAGTATCAGCCCTAGACGCCGCGTTTCAGCAACGATAAAGTGAATACGGCTTGTTGCTGGTGTTCACCGAGTTTCGCTACCAGGATTCAGTAAGAACGAACACGAGACGGCATCGATACAGCGCACGCGGTAGGCGTGATAGCCTTAACGTCCATAAGCGGCATAAAGCTATACTGTCTTGCACAAGTCTCCACTGGCGTTGCGGCGAGCACTAGCCCGGCGGCTGGGGCATCGCGAACAGGGATGTCTCCGTCACTGATGCTTATAACTGTTTTCGTCAGCCTTGGAGCTACCACCGAAGCGACGCTGAATAGGACCGAGCAATTTAGCCTGTCATCGCTATCAACCAGAGATGCAGATGTCATGATTGTATCTCTCGAAAAGCACGGGAACAAAGCAAAAGCCCTGTTTACCCGACTGCTCGGTGGAACAGTGACCACGTGGCGTGTCCCAGACGACGGGCTCGAAAAGCAGGTTTCCAGAAACTTCAGACAAGGCAAGAGATCCGTGCTGGTTGGCGCAGATCCCACTACGCCTCTCGGAGATATACCAAAGCTTGTGAACGCCACGGGGCTCCATCATCACTGCGTGTCCTGGCTTTTCGTTCGACCTCGTTCCGAGATCCTCTCTCACCCACTCAGCCCTTGGCCGCCTCTTTTAACCTGCCAAGTGGTCGGTCTAATTGCGCCGAACGACACCGTCATACATCAAGCATTGGGGCCTAACACATCGTCTGCAGTTCAAATTCCTCAGTGGAGAGGTGTGCTCCCGGATACGGAAGCTCATCGAGCAGGAGTAAAACGGCTCTCCGGGCAGAATCTGGCAGTGGCATGCGCCCAGGGCAATTTTTACGGGCAGAACCAAGGTTCCTGCCACCACCCGGTAGCGTGGAAAATTTTTCGGCTGCTCAATGAGAGAAATGTTTCCATTGACATTTACGATGTGTCGCCGCCCGAAGGAATTCTGCAAGGAACGTTCACTCACAGCTTTGACATGGCGTACGTCCTTGCGTTCATGAAAGAGAACGAAGTCCTTGGCTTTGATTTCCCCTTCATCGTTTTAGACCACGAGACATTCTTCTCCCGAAAGAGCGCCCATCGTGCCGTCACGCTCCCGGAAGTTGGCCGGGAATCCTGGAGACTCGTGGCCGCCACGGTGACACTCCTCGGCCTGGTCACAGCTACCCAGACACTCGTTACGGAAGGAGTACGCCCCAGAGCTCGCAGTGCCGTCGGCACGGTGACGCTTCTACTGGCTGCCGTGCTAGGGACTTCGGCTGCCGAACCTGCTGCCAGCAATCGGCGTGGCAGAATCGTTCGCAGGGCGTTGTTCGGGCTGTGGTTCATGGCTATACTGCCTCTGTCGGCCTACTTCCGCAGCGAGCTGACCTCGATCGTGACCCTCAGACGTCCTGCTGACCGCATCGACACGCTGGAGAAGCTGGAAGACGCCCTTGACAGAGATGAGGTGGCGCCCTGCGCGTACGTGAATACGGCCGCTCACCAGCAGCTCATTAGTGACGTGGGCGGCGAGGTGCAGGGATCACTGATACGCAAGCTTCGAGCCGCCTTCCTGCGACACGATCGCGAGCAACTAAGCACGAGAACCTATCAAGACTGCCTCGCCTGTGCTTACAGACAGGACCGAGTATGTTACACCATGTTTGAGCAACCCTGCCAAATGCGCGAGCAATTTCCGGGCGCTCGAGAGTTCAGACAGCACTTCAAGATGCTTCTGAGTGGGTTGAGAGTTCGCAAGTCTCTGCCCGCATACGGACCTCTGAGGAGATTCTTTCTTGCCACTCAAGAAGGCCGCCTGCTTTCGGTAAATGATGCTGAATGTAGTTACGCTGCTGCAGCTGAGACCTTTCAGTTCGACCTGAACGGTTTGTTCTTGCAGCACGCCATGTTGCAGGTGGCAAGCTGTATCGTTTTGGTGGTAGAAATAATGCTGATGGGATGGTCGCGCTTTACTGAGCGTTTTATGGGTGCGTATAGACAAAGTGTTTAATGCTCGGATTATTCTTTCAAAAAAAAGATGCATTTACGTTAGAGAAATAAGCTGGATAAGTTGGGCACGGGCCTCTGTTCTTTGCTATAAGTAGACTTCTTATACCGGCAGTTAATAACTGAGCTTTCTTTGTCCTCGGGGATTTACCGCCTTCAATTGGACTTTGACTTGCCAGAATCTGTGTGCTGTGTTAGTGCTAGCTTTCTCATTCCTTCATAAAGGGGTATGATGTATATTACACCATGGTGAATGGCAACACACAGCTGCTAAACACATAAAGCGTTTATTACTCGGATTATTCTTCTAAGAAAACAAATGAATTCATGTTAGAGAAATCAGCTGGATAAGTTGGGCACGGGCCTCTGTTCTTTGCTATAAGTAGAAGTCGTTTACTGGCAGGTAATTACTGTGCTTTCTTTGTCCTCGGTAATTTAACGACATCAAGCTGACTTTGACTTGCAAGAATCTAAATGCTGTGTTAGTGCTAGCTTTATCAGTCTCTTAGAGAGGGGTATGATTTATAATACACCATGGTGAATTGCAACACACAACCGCTTCTTACGATCGCCGAGCACTGTTTTTATGCTAGCAGGGCGAGCCTCTTTTTTCTCACGCCAGTGTGTATCTTTTAGTGACCGTGTCTGTATAGGTACCTCAACTAATTCATTTTTGAAGCTGGTTTCCTTTCACTGATTTCTGCAAGTCACGAGGATACTACTTATTTCCTGGCGCTAGCGCAAGAAATAGTGGTAAAGAAAAGCTTGCACTAGTTGCGCATCGCACCTTATATCCTTCCTCCTACACGCATATCTCACCGCACCAGCCTTCAGCTACATGTTACCCGTCCACGCTCACGCACTGTCACGTTTTCAAATTCTTTTTTTCCCCGCACAGCTGCAGGCTGGAACGGCCTTCCTAACGACGTTGCTGTCATTATGTGCCCATTGAAGTTCATCGAAAATGTAAAAAACTTCCTGTTATTCTGACTATATTTATTCTTGCCACCCCTTATGTAACGCTCCATTTATTGGAGCCTTTAAGGTAATAAAATGAAATGAAATGAAAATGACATGCCAAGAATTTTATCTTCTGCAACAGCTTTAGAGAGAATGAGACACCTATGCAGATGAACGAGAAAAGTCTGCACTTTCCTATACCACATGAGGAGACGAATGGACAAACATGAATCGCGTCCACAAAAAAAAGTGTTTCCTGTCGCCAGCAGGTGAATGCACCAAGTGGTCTTTGCACGGTGCCATTGTGTGTACGTTTAACATTTTAGTCCTACAGTAGCATCTTCAAATCTTGGGCAATGCCAAAGTTGCGGTAAAGTTTGCACAATTTTCCAAAGACATATGTCAGTTAGAAAATCTCGTTTACCTACTTTTTTCCCGAAACGAAGCGTTACAAGGAAAACTCTTCTTATAATTTCAACATCTGTCTGCGGGATAATTATTTTACCGCTCGTAGTTACGAAGAATTTTGTATCACAAGTGACCCTACGGCCGCTAACGGCAGAGTAACTGGAACGGCTAGCTCAGCGAGCAAGCAGTGGGTCACATGCCTTGTGGGGGAGTAGGCACTAGTGAAGGCTATGACGTGGAACGTGTTTTCTGCAGTAAGCATACGGAAAGCGCAATCCTTCCTCACTTTTGAATAGTTCACACATTTCTACCGCTGCAATTTATTCGTAGACACTCCCATTTCCCTCAAAATGTGAGCCTTTCAGGAGAATCAATCAAATTAATGCCCCAGTGCCGTGCGCCTCTTGCCCTTGTGACTCCGTGTTGTGGGCACGATTGTGTTCTTTATTGAAGTCGAAGTGTCACACCCTTCAGTCCACTGTGTTCGAAAATGAGAGGTTTCCTCAGTTGCTTGTTCATTCAGCTCACTGACTATGCTTCGTTCTTCTGCTTGAGATTCAGCAGCTTTGCAAACTTCTGTGTGTGGCTACGAGAGCCGCTGGTTGCCCAAAGAGATTACGGGAAAAAGCCACGGAACAACAGAAGAAAAAAAAACCAGCGCACGGGAAACGGACAGCTAGCGTCTGCGAATGAATAGGCAGAGGAAATAAAGATTTGTGCGATAACGTTTCACCCTTCATGCGGGCGTTAAACCCATACTCTTTGTGCGAAACCATGGTGTGCCCCCACGATGTAATGATGGATGGAAAACTTTAATGAAGGTCCTGAGGTACGCGACTCAGCGCACTGCGGGCCGCTCCCACGTTGGGACGGTCAGGACATGCTCGACCACCGCATCGTGGGCCCTCTGGACAGCCCATAGCTGCGCCCCGGCGTCGGGGCTCTTGATAGCGAAGAGGAGTAACGAGGAACAACCAGAGCATATGGTATAGGCTAGCGAAGTCATTGCAGTGCCTGCGAGAACTAGTGGCATAAATTTCGGGATAAAGCTTGTGGAATAAAGCTGGGCTGGGCTACGAGCCTTGTTGCGATCATCTGAGGGCAAATGCCTGCGCTCTAACTTTTGTGAGGAAGAGAAAAGTCTCTCCTGCCGAGATAAAAGTGCTGCGCAATTTCGTTGTATGTGGTCGGTTGATCTCTGTTCTCCACCACTGCGGGCCGGCGTTGGAGTTCTCCATGGTCGCGGAAAGCGAGACCTCGCGCCTTGGAGTGGGCCAGCTCGTTGAGGTTTGTGGGGCCTCCCATGATGGATCCCATGTGAGCGGGGAACCACGTGAGAGTGTGGGTGGCGAAGCTTTTGCCGTCGAGGATGCGACAGGCTTCCTTACACACGGCGCCAACGCTGAAGGCGCGGATGGCTGCCCTGGAGTCGCTAAATATATTGGCATGTCCGTCGTCCAGGAGGGCCAAGGCAATGGCCACTTGCTCGGCCGCACGCGACGACGTGCTTCGTAACGAAGCGGCGTTAACGGTCGAACCCCTGTGGTTGATTGACACTACCGTGAAATTGTTGCCGTTGCCATACTGGGCCGGTTCAACGAAGCAGCTGCCGCCAGGGAGTTCTGTTGCGCGGCGTAGGAGCGCCACCGCTCTGGCCTTCATTCTTTCTACGTTGCGCTGGGGATGCATATTGCGCGGGGCGGGCGATATGATGATATCTTTCTGCTCTTTCAGAAGGCCCTGGTAGGCGTCTTCGACAGTGGCCGGGGGGACGCCCATCTCAGTTAGGAGTCGTCTGCCCGCCCTGGTGCCGGAGAGCCTGAGAATCTGTGCCCTTTCTTGCGCTTCTGCAATCTCTTCCAGGATATTATGAATACCCAACTGCAGGAGTCAGTCGGTGCGCGTGTAGTTTGGTAGTCCGAGCGCGCTCTTGATCCCCCTCCTTATCATGGCATTTAGCTTGTCTCGCTCGGCCCTCTGCCAGACGTGCATGGCCGCTACGTACGTAAAATGGCACAAGAAAGCGTGGACTAGCCTTAACAGATTCTCTTCGCTCAGGCCTCTCCTTCTGTTAGCTACCCGCCTGGTTAGACCGATGACGCTATCCGTCTTTTTTGCTAGTTTGTGAATGGTGATGCTATTTGCGCCCGCCCCTTCGAGTGTCATTCCCAAGACTCGAATTGACGCGACTTTGGGCATGGGATCTCCGCAATTGGTGTAGAGATTAATGTCAATTTCAGTGGGGGGTTTCCAGTTCTGTGGCTTGCGGCCCTTTCTACTTGGGCTGTAGAGAAGGAGCTCCGATTTCTTTAGGGAGCACCGGAGTCCCGTGTCTGTTAGAAAGCGCTCTGTAGTGTCGACAGCTTCCTGGAGAGTGGCTTCGACTTGTCCGTCCCTGCCACCCGTGCACCAGACAGTGATGTCGTCCGCGTAGATTGTGTGACCGATGCCCTGGACCTTGCCTAGATACCTTGAGAGGTCTACCATAGCGATGCTGAAGAGGAGTGGTGAGATGACTGACCCCTGGGGGTGCCTCTTCTGCTCAGCTCCATTTTCTTCGATTCCAAATCTCCAGCCTTGAGGATCGCGCATCGTTTGCTCAAGAAAGACCTGACGAAGGCATGGAAGGACGAGCTCAGGTCGAGTTTAGAGATGGTGTCGAGAACGAACTCGTGACGGATGTTATCCAAGGCCTTCTCCAGGTTCAAACCAAGGATGGCTCTCGTGTCCCGAGTGCAGCGTTCCAGGATTTGGATCTTCATAAGCTTCATGGCGTCCTGAGTGGGCACGCCTGGCCTGAAACCTATCATGTTGTGAGGGAAAAGGTCGTTGGTCTCGAGATACTCGTCAATTCTGTTATGGATGGCATGCTCGGCCACCTTCCCTACACATGACGTCAGTGAGATTGGGTGGAGGTTGTCCAGGCTCGGCGGTTTACCGGGCTTTGGGATTAGTATGACCTTCGCCAACTTCCATTCTTCCGGTACAATTCCCTCCTCCCAAATCCGAGTTATCTCATCTGTAAGAAACTCGATCGATGCGTCCTCTAGGTTTCTGAGAGCCTTGTTGTTTATGTGATCCGGGCCGGGTGCTGACCTACCATTGAGGTCGTGTAGGGCGTGGCGGATTTCACTGACGTTCACAGGCTCCTACAGTGTAGAGTTCGGCTTCCCTTTGTATACTGGGTATGCCGCCTCATCGGCCACAGTTTTGAGCGGCAGGTACTTCTTAGCCAACATCTCCAGCATGTCCTTTTCCGAAAACGACTACAGTTATATGAAAAGTAAAAAAAGATCGGTGGGCTGCTAAAGTTTGACGAGAGATGACAAGATTCGCGCATTCTATATAACATTTTGTTGTCTGTTCTTGCTTTCCTTCGCTTGGATATGCATTGTAGTTGAGTAAACTTCATTGCAAAAGGTAATATGTGTGAATGAAAATCTTCTGCGGAGATTTTACTTTATTATGGCGTTGTTTGTGTAGCCATATCTACGTTTTAGACGAAGCCTCTCGCAACACCCTCCAACTCAAGCCTCGCAGACCCGTATACCATCATTCCTGTGACAGCACAGCACCCCTTAGGAAACTCCCATAGCCAATGCCACGAGATTTCCCTCTAGGTGTTATAGTCAGAAACCCTATGTCTGAGGGAGCAAGCGATTGAAGGGTGACTACGTGAGGAGAGAACAAACGTCCAGAAAGAAAAATCGCCTTTTACAGCGAAAGCTGTTTATGACTAACCTTCCGTAGTTTATTCAGCGTCCGGCAAAGAAACGAACATGACGATTTCCAAAAAAGCCCATACACAATGGCTTTCGTCGTTTGCTTTGTGTGTGATCAGGAGGAGGAGGAGGAGGAGGAAAAAACTTTATTCTGGTCCTGTACAAGGTGTTGCCACCTGCCTGGCTAGTCCCATGTCGGGACCGGGAGGTCAAGCCTCCTAGCCCTATCACGGGCGTACTGGACAGCCAGGACTTGAGGGATATGATCTGAAGATCTGATCATTCCTAAAAACCGATTCCGGGAAATGCCAGGGCCGAGCGACCCACACTCCCAGAGCAGATGTTCAAGCGTGCATATCTCTTTTTCGCATGCTTTGCATAAAATATTCATGTCTGTAATGTCATACCATTCCTTTATTTGTGCAGGTGAATAATAAGACTGTGTTTGTAATTGCCTAACTGTAACTGCTTGTGCTCTGTTTAGCCTATAGTGAGGGGGTGGAAACTCCCTCCTTTCCATGTAGTAATGTTTTGTAATTTCATTGTATGTAATGAGTGTATCTCTCTGTAGGTTCTCCAATCCAGCAGAATCAAAACCATATGTAAAAGCGGCCCGGTCTGTAAGGTCGCGGGCGACGCTGTTGGCCAATTCATTTGGATTGACAGGAATGTCCTCAAGTGAACCAAGGTGTGCTGGGAACCAATAAATGTAACGCGTAACATTTGCTTGCATTTGGTTAATTATTCTAGCAGCCTGTGGGGCAATCTTTCCCCTATTGAAAGCTCCAATAGCTGTTTTCGAGTCACTGTATATTTCTGTAAATCTATCGTCTGTTAGTGCCAATGCAATGGCAACTTGTTCAGCGACTTCAGGTTTGCTAGTGTAGACCGTGGCGCAGTTGGTGCATTTGCCCTGATGATCCACTACCGCCGCCGCGAACTTAGTTCGATCCTTGTCCGCAGCCGAATCCACAAAGCAGGCTCCTCTGCCCCTTTTATCTATTTTCTTGATTAACGCCCTGGCTCGTGCAATTTTCCTGTTGATGTTATGTTTTGGGTGCATATTCCTGGGTAGCGGTGCGACAATTATGTTGTCTGCGAAATCTTGATGAACTTTAGTGTAATTTGCTGGATCCGTAATGGGGTTGATCATGATCTTGTCGAGGATTGATCTTCCCGTGCTGGTTGTAGATAACCTCGCTATTTTTGATGTTTCTTGGGCCTCCGCGATCTCCATGGTCGTGCTGTGTATTCCTAACTTGAGCAATTTTTCAGTGCTGGTTCGAATTGGGAGCCCCAATGCGCTTTTAACAACCTTCTTGATCGCTGCGTCAAGCTTCTTGAGTTGAACCTGCGTCCAGTTGTACATGGCAGCGGCGTATGAGATATGGCAGAGTACGAAAGAGTTGATTAACCTGATGAGGTTATCTTCTTTCATGCCCTTGTGTCTTCCTGCCAGGCATCTGATCATCCTGTACGCGTTATCCGTTTTAAGGGTGATTTTCTTGACTTCCGTATGGCTTCCATCATTGGCATCAATGAAAAAGCCTAGTACCCTGATCACGTTGACTCTGGGTATATTGACACCATTTTCTGTATGTAGGTATACATTGGTTTCCGATAGAGGTTTCCAGCCCTTAGGCCTGCCCCCTTTTTCCCGTCTATAAAGTAGCAACTCCGATTTATGTGGGAAGCACCTGAGTCCAGTAGGTCTCAGGTATTCCTCCACCGTCTTGATTAGAACGCTCGCTGTGAGAAATAGCGTGACGTCGAGGCTATCGCAGTATACAAGGAGGAGAGCTATCTACGCTAAAAACCGCTGCATTATCGATGGGAGGGACACGTATAGGTCGTACACCCGAAGAACAACATGCGTACGAGGAGCGCCGGAGGAAGCAGTAACGAGCATCTGAACGGCGGCGGCGCGAAACGACCTTCGACGAAGGACGTTCCCACGATGCTCAATGGACAAATGACAACCATTCCACTCTGTGAAGATGTAATGGTAGAGAAAGCCCTTCTCTCTTCGTTTGACGGCGTTAACTGTCGTTCGCTTCCACTGCCCATTTCATCTTCACAAAGCGGAATAGTTGTCATTTATTTATGTTAAGCGAGACGCAGTTCGATTCTTTCAACGACAATAGAATTCCTAATCGATCTTATATACTGGCAGCGAGAAAAGGCAACTCTATGTTATTATCTTATTAACCACGAATGCATCTTTTTCAGCGCCCACTATGAAGGAGGTCGTTGAGGCCGCTATCACTTGCAATGAAATGCGGTTCTTGAAGACTAAAGAGAAGCTCGCTCGTGAAGTTCACCAGTAACAGTATCGCCCCTTACACGTCGTGTTGTTTCTCTTGTCAATGATCTGTCTAAATTCTGGTGGCGCATCTAGTTGTATTTCTTTAATGTCTTCAATCAAAAGTAGTGAGTTACGAGCGCGAGATAATGGTTTAACTGTTTTTCGTGCTGCTGCACTGGACGACGCGCTTCGGGTCTGACGATGCGACTAGCACTCTACATCGAAAGCTTCCGTCGGCCTGCAAAACAGAAACGATGTTCGTGCAGGCGTGCGATTTGGACACCCGTAAGGCTGACCCTTTGCTGCATCGTTTTCCGAGCAAGCTCGAAACGCCCATCGTGTCAAATTGCGGCGCACTCGAAGATAGAGCTTTCATTGACAGCCACCAAAACAAATTTAGCGTCTTTGAGAACAAAAGTGAGGTCACTTCTGTTTTTAACGGATATGGCGTTACATTAGTTTTTCTTCCACCGGAAGTGCTCCTCAGTAACACCGACGGCGCTAAGTCCTATGAAACCCCGATGAACTAGCATGCTTTGAACGTATAGATGTCTATGCAAGCAATCAGGTATACCTACCTTGGCAAATTGGCGCCTGCAAAATGAGACCGTGCCAGTGCTGGCACGTTCTGTTGCGGTATGCTGCACACGTTTTCCCGCTAGCGGGGACGTACGTTTACTCTCTCAATAACTACCATCATTGAGATTGCAATTTCACAAGGATCGCTAAAATCACCTACGTATGGGAAAGTGGGCAAATTAGTGAAATAACGTCAGCGTACTAAGCTACGCAAAGCGGGAACAGGAGTTACTGCAGACATACGTGAGCTACAACTCCTTTAAACGCAGAATTGAAGCCCTTGTACACAACACAGGCTAGAAAAGTCATTTCCGTGGTCAATGAACGAACGCGCCAGCAGACTCACCTCAAACAACTTTGTGTCAAGTTCTGTCATCGTATGATGAGATTGCAAGAAAATGTGTGTCTCACAACTCTGCAGAATGAAATTAGGAATCATCGATCTCTCGGCGTTTACTGCGCGTCGCGAGTCGTTGTCATGGTTACGGTGTTTTTCAATTAAGTATATTTAGCAATTTCTGAGTATTTTGATTGCGACCAACGTATCATCCGGATTTAAGCTTAACTTTCCTACAAGAAAAAATGCACGTGTGTTCATCACGGCATTTCATGGCTGTGTTTACACACCATGGCGTGCAGAACAACGTCCTGACGATATTGATTAAGGTGTTCGCAAACGACAGCAGCACTATATCCACGCCTGCAACAGGAGATAGGACAGTAATCAGGAGCCAGTGCTGGAGTGCTCATTTCAGGTTCAGAAAGTGAATCGGAGTGCTCAAAAGGAGCTCAATTAAATGTAGTTCTCTAATCAGGGTCGTACACGGCGTGCATCTTCTCTCCTGGGCGCCCTGTTTCGGCCACGAAGAAGTCAAGGTGGCGTGTTGTTGATGGTCACTGAGTCTCAATACCATATTTCGGTAAGAAAGAAAAAGAGATGGCGGCGATTCGGCGCATGCTGTAGGAGTTATATCCTTGACGTCCATTAGCGACCTAAAGCTATAGTGTCTAGCACAAGTCTGCACCGGAGCAGTGGCGATCACACGCCCGGTGGCTGGGGCTTCACGAGCAGGAATGTCACTGTCACTGATGCTTATACCTGTTTTCGCCAGCATAGGAGCTACCACCGAAGCGCCGCCAAATAGGACCGAGCAATTTAGCCTGCGATCGCTATCAACCAGAAATGCAGACGTCATGCTTGTATCTCTCGAAAAGCACGGGAACGAAGTAAACGCCCTGTTTGCCCGACTGCTCGGTGGAACAGTGACCACCTGGCGCGTCCCAGAGGACCGGCTCATTAAGCAGGTTTCCAGAAACTACATACAAGGCAAGAGATCCGTGCTTGTTGGCGCAGATCCCACCACGCCTCTCGGAGATATACCAAAGCTTGTGGACGCCATGGGGCTCCATCATCACTGCGTGTCCTGGCTTTTCGTTCGACCCCGTTCCGAGACCATCTCTCACCCGCTCAGCCCTTGGCCGGCTCTCTTAGCCTGCCAAGCGGTCGGTCTAATTGCCCCGAACGACACCGTCATACATCAAGCATTGCGGCCTAACACATTGTCTGCTGTTCCAAATCTTCAGTGGAGTGGTGCGCTCCTGGATAAGGGAGCTCATCGAGCAGGTGTAAAACGGCTCGCCGGGCAGAAACTGGCAGTGGCGTGCGCCAAGGGCAATTTTTACGGGCACAACCAAGATTCCTGCTACCACCCGTCAGCATGGACGATTTTTCGGCTGCTCAAAGAGCGAAACGTTTCCATTGACTTTCACAAGGTGTCGTCGCCCGAAGGAATGGTGCGCGGTACTTTCACTCAGAGGTTTGACATGGCGTATGTCCTTGCGTTCATGAAAGAGAACGAAGTCCTTGGCTTTGATTTCCCCTTCGTCGTTTTAGACCACGAGACATTCTTCTCGCGTAAAAGCGCCCATCGTACTGTCACGCTCCCGGAAGTTGGTCGTGAATCCTGGAGACTCGTGGCCGCCACGGTGACGCTCCTAGGTCTGGTCGCTGCGACCCAGACACTCGTTAAGGAAGGAGTACGCCCGAGATGTCGCTGTGCCGTCGGCACGGTGACGCTTCTACTGGCTGCCGTGCTAGGGACTTCAGCTGCCGAACCAGCTACCATCAATCGGCGTGGCAGGTTCGTTCGCAAGGCGTTATTCGGGCTGTGGTTCATGGCTATACTGCCTCTCTCGGCCTACTTCCGCAGCGAGCTGACCTCGATCGTGACGCTTAGACGTCCATCTGACCGCATCGACACGCTGGAGAAGCTGGAAGACGCCCTCGACAGAGGCGCGGTGGCGCCGTGCGCGTGCGTGAACACGGCTGCTTACGTGCAGCTCACTGACGACGTGGGTGGCGAGGCGCAGGGATCACTGATTCTCAAGCTTCGAGCCGCCTTCCTGCGACACGATCGCGAGCAACTGACCACGAGAAGCGATCAAGACTGCCTCGCCTGTGCTTACAGACAGGACCGAGTATGTTACACCACGCTTGAGCAACCCTGCGACGTGCGCGAGCAATTTCCAGGTGTTCGAGAGTTCAGACAGCACTTCAAGGTGCTTCTGAGTGGGTTGAGAGTTCGCAAGTCTTTGTCGGCATACAAACCTCTGAGGAGATTCTTTCTTGCCACTCAAGAAGGCCGGCTGTTTTCGGTAAATGAGGCTGAATGTAATTACGCTGCTGCAACTGAGACCTTTCAGTTCAACCTGAACGGTTTGTTTATGCAGCACGCCATGTTACAGGCGGCAAGCGGTATCGTTTTGGTGGTTGAACTAATGGTTATGGGATGGTCGCGCTTTACCGAACGCCTAATGGGTGCGTATAGATGGTGTTTATTACTCGGATTATTCTTCTAAGAATAAAATGCATTCACGTTAAAGAAATAAGCTGGATAAGTTGGGCACGGGCCTCTGTTCTTCGCTATATGTAGAAGTCGCTTACTGGCGGGTAATCACTGAGCTTTCACTGTTCTCGGCCATTTTCCGCTATGAGTCGGACATTGACTTGCAAGAATCTGAAGGCTGTGTTAGTGCTAGCTTTCTCAGTCCTTTATAGAGCGGTATGACTTATAGTGCACTCTTGTGAATGTCAACACACAACCGCTTCTTACGATCGCCGAGCACTGTTTTCATGCTAGCAGGGTCAGCCTCTTTTTTCGCACGCCAGTGTGTATCATTTAGTCACCGTGTCTCTATAGGTAGCTCAACTGATATATTTCTGAAGCTGGTTTCTTTTCCCTCATTTCTGCGAGTCATGAGTTTACAACTTATTTCGTGGTGCTAACGCAAGAAATGGTGCTAAAGAAACGCTTTCCCTCTATACAAGATATGCCAAGAGTTTTATCTTCTGCAGCAACATTAGAAGAGAATGAGACACCCAGAAAGATTAACGAGGAAAGTGTGCGCTTTCTTACACAGTACGATTAGACAAATGGAGAAACGTGAATCGTGTACACAAATTAAAAGTGTGTTTTCTCTCACCATTAGGTGAACGCAGCAAGTGGTCCTTGCGCGGCGCCATTGTGTGTACGCTGAACATTTTAATCCTACATTAGCATCATCATATCTTAGGCAATGCGAAAGTTGCGGTAACATTTACACATATTTTCCAAAGACATCTGTCAGTTAGGAAATGTTTACCTGCTTCTTGTTTTACCGAAACGAGGCGTTACAAGGAAAACCTTTCTTATAATTTGAACATCTGTCTGCGGGATATTTATTTTAGTGCTTGTAGTTACGAGAAATTTTGCATCACAAGTTACCCTATGGCCGCTAAGGGCAGAGTGACTGGAACAGCTGGCTCTACGAGCACACAGTGGGTCACATGCCTTATGGGGGACTAGACGCTAGTGAAGCCTATGACGTGGAACGTGCCTTCTTCAGTAAGCTTACGGAAAGCACAATGCTACCTAACTTTTGAATACTTTACACATCATTACCGCTGTGTAAAATTCGTAGACACTCCCTTTTTCTTCAAAATGTGAGCCTTTCACAAGAATCGTGGGTAACATCGACCTGACCGTTTCCAGCCTTTTGAGATATTCTCATGAATGGTACTGCACCGTGAGCCTGTTCCTTGCGGCCAGACGAATGATAATTTATATTCACAATGCTTTTCCGAAAACAAGCCGTTTAAAGTTGAAACGTCAATGTAGCAACGAACGTGCGCTGTCGAAAGCCTGCTTCGTCAAGGAAACGATACACGATTGCATGATAGTGCAGATTTAGCGCGTCATTGCAATCAAGACATTGTGCTGCCACCGACGGGAAAAGGTAACGAAGGGAAACCGCTTGGCAGCTTCTGACGGGGCCGTACCAGCCAAGGGCGGAAATACTGATGTCACAGGCGCTTTTTTTTGTCGGTTTCGCTTTCATAAAGAGATAATGCTACAAATGCCGTGTCATTCGTTCTTGTCTCGTGGATTTAAATAGTGGTTTTAATGGTCTCCGCATCCCTCTTGTTTCCAAGAGTAGGTGTAAGCAGGAAAATGTTCGCTAACACCCGCAAACACATAAACACCCTCGCACGCGCACACACGCACTCTCTTTCCCTCGAATGAACACACACTCTCTTCCTCACAGGCGCCCACACACACTCTCTCCATCGGACGCACAGAAGATATCCATGCGCACACAAACCCGCACGCTTTTGTCCCCAGGCATCCAAGCTGAAATTCAAACACTCACGGTCGCACGCGTGCGCATTCACACGCCGCCATGCAAGCGCCGTAAGCACGCATGCGCACACACACATGCACTAACGCGCGCGCACACGTTCATGCACGCCTAGATGCAGGCATGCACACACGCCGCGAACGCTCATCCACGCATATGCATGTGCGGAGGCACTAACACGCGCTCACTCTCTCTCTCCCTCGCACCCACACACACACACACACACACACACATGCTCTCTCTCCCTCGCACACCCACTCTCTCTGCCTCCCACCCACACAAGCACACTCTCCCTCACAGGCACGTACTCTCTCTCTCTCTATTCGTCGTACACATTCGCACACGCACACACATAATGCGCACGTGCAGATATCCATGCGCATACAAACACGCACATATTTGTTCTCACTCATGCATGCTGAAACTCGAAAACACACGTTCACACGCGCCCACGCATGCACCGCAAACGCGTGCACAGGCGCACGCACGCACACGCAGGCACGCACGCATGCCGCGAACACTTACACACGCACTCGCTCGCATGCAAATGCAATTACCGAGGCACACGCCCGTACACACATACACAAAGAGCACACGCGCACACAACCGTAGCCAGGCACGCTCAACACATGCACACGCATAACCCCTCTATACCATCTCGGCTGCCTCTCAAAAACCTGCCGCGTGCTAATAGACTTCATCACACTCGCTCTACCATAACAGTCTCAATGCCAACTGCAATAAATCGCTTCATGGTTTAAATTTGACGCTTCTTCAAATCAATGTGCCCTCGGCCGGGAGGGTGCAAAGCGATTGCCTCTTGTCGTGAGGCTTCACTGCCCCTGTCTTACCTGCTTTAACTGCTTTAACGTACCGCCAATGTTCTGACTAAGTGCCAAAATGCACATGTTGTTGGAAGGCACTACCTTCTTGTTGTAGTCAGTTGAAACTTTTTGACCCTCGGCCGATATTCTGAAATATAACTTTGAAAAGTTTACCATTGAGTAACACTTTTGCATTCCTGTGAAGTTTCGAAGGAGAATGTCCAGAATTCCTGGACATATGAAAATTGAAGTTTCATGTCCGAATACTGCTTGTGGATCCTCAAACTACCCCTAGAAAAATACATTTCACTGCTTACTTTCTTGCACGTGTCTCCAAAAGCCTTCTTAGTGTTCCTTTTTATCCGTCGTCCTTCCTTGCTCTTGGCAGAGTCATAGAATTCTGCCCTATCAACATGCTCTTTGTCCATCCTGTCGAGGGCAATATTACAAAACACACCTGGAACAATTCCAAGGGCCTCCAGAACAGTTTTCGTGCAGAATTACCGTCATTGTACTAGGCTACAGCATTGTTAATTGCTGTGTTCAATGTCTAAGTACTGATAAATGTTGGTTTAGGGCAGCGGCCCCAGATGGGAGTAGGTTGAGCGACTCATTAGTGTTCTGTGTTCATCCATGAAGACATTTGCTCAGAACACCGATTGCCATTGAAAATTCTTTCTGCTCGATTTCCTGGACCATCGCGCCATCTTCTGGGCAAGTTATACGCTTGAAACTCGAAACAGAGTCGACCACGACAGTAAGGTGGGAAAAATAACAAAGACGAAACACGCTACAAGACCACCACTAGCCGTATATCTGCTCTTAAAGGAATACTTTCAACAATATTTGATTTTGACGTTATAGTTCTCTACACCCGCAAGGTGTAGAGAAGTCTTAAGATAGAGATATCCACATAATGGTATCAATTGCTACAAAGGAAACCCACACGGTTTCCTCGAAAGAAAAGTCTCGCAGTTGAAGAAACATTCGTCCCGGACTCGAACCCAGGACCGCCGCGTTTCTCCGGCAGCCGCACTACCATCTGAGCTAACCAGGCAGCTAGCAGTTGGCGACGCGAAGTTGAATTAGTCAACAACCCGAAGCAAAGGCAAGAGTTCCCCTAATAGTTCTTATCTACAAAGGAATATTACGTCACACTCATGCTTCGAGTTGTTGACAAGCTCGACTTCGGTCTGCCATCTTCTAACCCCCCGGTTGGCTCATATGGTAGAGCGGCTGCCCCGGAAAGTCAGTGGTCGCAACTTCGAATCCCGGACTAGGACGAATTTTTCTTCAACTGCGAGACTTTTCTTTCGAGGAACGCGTATGGCTTTCTTTTGTGGCAGATGCTACGATTGGTCGGATGTCTTTTTGTTTTTCAATTAATATATGATCTTTTAGTACAAATCATTTCCTTGCCACACACGCACACATGCAAAAAAAACCACGTCATAACAAACAAACCCGCGAAGGACAACAATAAACAAACCGGCCTCCGAACTCCGCCCGCCATTTTTCAACGGTGGGGCACATGGCACAGTTCGGCACGTCATTTGAACCGCTTTGAGCGGGCGCTCGAGGTCCTGCCTCCGTAAATTTGTTCCTGATAGGGCAGTCGTTTTTCCTGTTCCAATATTGCAAATTGGATTTTTTGACGGGTTTGCCCTACCGTACGTCTGTCGAAGTCTGATGAGAATGTAAGCAAATATGTGTATCACCACTCTGCAGAATGAAAATAGGAATCATCGATCTCTCGCCTTTCACTGGACGTCACGAGTCGTTGTCATGGTTGCAGTGTTTTTCAATTGTGTATTTTTTTTGCAATTTCTGGGTATTTTGATCACAACCAACGTATCTTCCGGTTTAAGCATAATATCCGTACAAAAAGTATACATGTGTGTTGATCACAGCACTTCATGGCTGTGTTTACAGGCCATGGCGTGCAGAACAACGTCCAGATGATTTTGCTTCAGGTGTGCGCTAAAGACAACAGCACTATTTTGAAGCCTGCCACAGGGGATAGGACAGAAAGCATTGACCAGTGCTGCGGTGCTCATATCATGAGCACACAGTGAACCAAAGTGCTCGAAAGGAGCTCAAATATAACGCAGTTCTCTAATCGGTGTCGTATACACTGTGCAGTATCTCTCCTAAAGTCAAGATGGTGTGTTGCTGGGTTTCACCGACTCTCACTATCAGGTTTCAATAAGAACGAACAAGAGACGGCAGCGATTCGGCGCACGCGGTAAGAGTGATATGCTTGAAGTCTATTAGCGGCCTAAAGCTATATTGTCTAGCACAAGTCTGCACCGACGTAGTGCCGAGCCCCAGCCCGGCGGCAGGGCAATCACGAGCAGGAATGTGCCTGTCACTGATGCTTATAACTGTTTTCGGCAGCATTGCAGCTTCCGCCGATGCGACACTAAATAAGACCGAGCAATTTAGCCTGTTATCGCTATCAACCCAAAATGCAGATGTCATGCTTGTATCTCTCGCAAATCACGGGAACGAAGCAAACGCCCAGTTTTCCCGACTACTCGGTGGAACAGTGACCACGTGGCGTGTCCCAGACGACGGGCTCGAAAAGCAGGTTTCCAGAAACTTCAGACAAGGCAAGAGATCCGTGCTAGTTGGCGCAGATCCCACAACGCCTCTCGGCGATATACCAAAGCTTGTGAACGCCACGGGGCTCCATCATCACTGCGTGTCCTGGCTTTTCGTTCGACCTCGTTCCGAGATCCTCTCGCACCCGCTCAGCCCTTGGCCACCTGTCTTAGCCTGCCAAGCGGTCGGTCTAATTGCCTCGAACGACACCGTCATACATCAAGCATTGTGGCCGAATACATCGTCTGCTATTCCAAATCCTCAGTGGAGAGATTTGCTCCTGGGTACGGGAGCTCATCGAGCAGGAGTAAAACGGCTCGCCGGGCAGAAACTGGCAGTGGCGTGCGCCAAGGGCAATTTTTATGGGCACAACCAAGATTCCTGCTACCACCCATCAGCATGGACTATTTTTCGGCTGCTCAACGAGAGAAACGTTTCCGTTGAATTTCACAAGGTGTCGTCACCCGCAGCAATGACGCGAGGAACGTTCACTCACATCTTTGACATGCCGTACGGGTTTATTTTCATGAAAGGCCGCCACGTCTTTGGGTTTGATTTCCCTTTGATACATTTACACCACGAGACATTCTTCTCACGAAAGAGCGCCCATCGTACCGTCACGCTCTCGGAAGTTAGCCGGGAATCCTGGAGAATCGTGGTCACCACGGTGACGCTCCTCGGCCTGGTCGCTGCGACCCAGACACTTGTTACGGAAGGAGTACGCCCCAGTGGTCACTGTGCCGTCGGCACGGTGACGCTGCTACTGGCCGCTGTGCTAGCGACTTCGGCTGCCGAACCTGCTGCCAGCACTCGACGTGGCAGATTCGTTCGCAGGGCTTTGTTCGGGCTGTGGTTCGTGGCTATACTGCCCCTTTCAGCCTACTTCCGCAGCGAGCTGACCTCGATCGTGACCCTCAGACGTCCTGCTGACCGCATCGACACGCTGGAGAAGCTGGAAGACGCCCTTGACAGAGGTGAGGTGGCGCCCTGCGCGTACGTGCATACGGCCGCTCACCAGCAGCTCACTAGTGACGTGGGTGGCGAGGCGCAGGGATCACTGATACGAAAGCTTCGAGCCGCGTTCTTGCGTCACGATCGCGACGGACTAAGCACGAGAAGCTACCAAGACTGCCTCGCCTGTGCTCGCAGAGAGGACCGAGTATGTTACACCACGCTTGAGCAACCCTGCGCCTTACGCCAGAAATTTCCGGCCGTTCGAGAGTTCAAACAGCACTTCAAAATGTTTCTCACCGGGTTACGAGTTCGCAAGGCTCTGCCAGCATACGTACCTCTAAGGAGATTCTTTCATGCCACTCAAGAGGGCCGCCTGTTTTCGGTAAATGATGCTGAATGTAGTTACTCTGCTACGACTGTGACCTTTCAGTTCGACCTGAGCGGTTTGTTTATGCAGTACGCCATGTTACAGGCGGGAAGCGGCATAGTTATGGTGGTTGAAATATTGGTGATGGGATGGCCGCGCTTTACCCAACGTCTGATGGGTGCCTATAGATAAAGTGTTTATTACTCGGATTATTCTTCTAAGAAAACAAATGAATTCATGTTAGAGAAATCAGCTGGATAAGTTGGGCACGGGCCTCTGTTCTTTGCTATAAGTAGAAGTCGTTTACTGGCAGGTAATTACTGTGCTTTCTTTGTCCTCGGTAATTTAACGACATCAAGCTGACTTTGCGTTGCCATTATCTGAATGCTGTTAGTCCTAGCTTTCTCAGTCTTTTAAAGAGAGGTATGATTTATAATACATAATACACCATGGTGAATGGCAACACACAACCGCTTCTTACGATCGCCAAGCACGGTTTTCATGCTAGCAGGGCATACCACGACATACCGACACACTACACGAAACAAAGAGAAGCATACCCACAACCCCACAAACAACTCGACAGGTCTCAAAAAACAGATTGGAGAAGATTGCAAACCAGAACGTTCCGAAACCCAGTACACTTAAACAGAATAAATTCAACACAATATCCAGATGCGAGCTGCAAGCTCTGCAAACACGAACACGCAGACATGGCACACATCTTATGGAAGGGCACACAGATCAGATCAGTATATGTAGGGGAAACGATAGAACCAGACCTTCTCGAGGAGCGATGGCTAAGCGCTCTGATTAGCTCAGAACTACACGACCAATTATGGGCTATCCAGCGGGCCCAGGCTGCGGTGGAAAGGCTATTCCTCACCGCACATAATGGCCGGGTGGCCTGAGCCCGGGCTAGCAACCTCGTAGGTTATTTTTCCATTACAGTTTTTTCCGTCCGTGTATAGGTACCTCAACTAATTCATTCCTGAAGCTGGTTTCTTTTCACTGATTTCTGCGAGTCATAAGGATACTAATTCTTTCTTGGCGCTAACGCAAGAAATAGTGCTAAAGAACATCTTGCACTCTTTACACGAGATGTCAAGAATCTTATCTTCTGCAGCAACTTCAGGAGAGAGGGAGACACTCAGAAAGATTAACGAGAAAAATCTGCGCTTTCCTACACCGTACGAGTAGACAAATGGAGAAACGTGAATCGCGCGCATAAATTAAAAGTATTTCCTGTCGCCGGCAGGTGAACGCAGCAAGTGGTCTCTGCACGCTGCCATTGTGTGTACGTTGAACATTTTAATCCTACAGTAGCATCTTCACATCTTAGGAAATGCCAAGTTTGCGGTAACATTTACACAATTCTCCAAAGACATCTATCAGTTAGGAAATGCTGTTTATCTACTTTTTTTTTACCGAAACGAAGCGCTACAAGCAAACCTCTTATAATTTCAACATCTGCCTGCGGAATACTTATTTTACTGCTCGTAGTTAAGAGGAATTTAGCATCACAAGTTACCCTACGGCCGCTAACGGCAGAGTGACTGTAACAGGTGGCTCCGCGAGCACACAGTGCGTCGCATGGTTTGTGGGAGAGTGGGCACTGGTGAAGGCTATGACGTGGAACGTGTGTTCTTCAGTAAGCATACACAAAGCGCATTCCTACCTCACTTTTGAATATTTGACGCATTTCTGCCACTGCATAATATTCGTAGGCACTCCCGTTTTCCTCAAGATGTCAGGCTTTCACAGGATTCATATAGTTATAGGCCACAGTGCTGTGCACCTCTTGCTGTTGTGACTCCGTATTGTGCGAACGATTTTGTTCTCTTTCCAAGTGCAACTGTCACACACTTCCGTGCACTGTATTCGAAAATAAAAGGTTTCGTCTGTTGCTCCTTCATTCAGCTCACTGACTATGCTTCGTTCTGCTGCTTCAGATTCAGCCACCCTTTAAAGGATAACTTAGACGGGCGATTGAAGCTTCTGTGTGTGGCTACGAGAGCAGCTGGTTGCCCGAAGAGGTTACGGCAAAATGCCATGGAACAGCTGAAGAAAAAGAAAGCAGCGAAGGGGAAACGGCCGCTAGCGTCTACGTAGGTATAGGCAAAACAAAGATTTTTTTTTCGATAACGTTTCACCCTTCATGCGTGCGTTAAGCCCAAGCTCTTTCTGAGAAACAGCGGTGTGCTCCCCTTGGTGACATTTAGTTTAACGTGCGGAAACGCAATCGTGAGAGAACCTTAGCTAGTGCTCCACCTGGAGCCTTGTGTCAAACGTTTACAAGCCCAGACCATCCGTGTCCACAGACGCTGCCATACCTACGCCCGCGCCTCTCATAAGGCCTACGGACGCCAGAATCGCCAAAGTATCGCAGAAATTTGTTCGGCCGATCCACTTATAGCTTGCGATTCAGGAGAGTAGAGAGGAAAACAAAAGATGAATTCCCTATTTACTGGCGATGAACGAAGGCGAGAATACAGCCATCGGATCAATTCGCAGTATAAGCGAAGCAATCGTTGACGCCATGCTCGACCATGCTATTTCTCGGCGTGTACACAGACGTTATTCGCGTTTCAGTTTTCTTAGAACTGTACAATGTCGTACCGTACCTAAGCCACAGAAACCCAACGGCGCACTGAGCAAGCGGGGTGAGGACAACGCTGTTGTGTAACGTGCTTAAGATGTTTACGTTTATTATTTATGAAAGTATTGCAAAGCACTCTAATGGCTTTGAAATAGACTGAAAGGCACTGGCAACAACACCAGGTAACAGATGCATCAAGACAGCACTTTCAAGACTACAAATTTGATAAATGAAAAAAACAGTGGTGCAGTTTGGTGACATTTTGGCAGAAGCAGCGGCGGCAGCTTTATCGACCGACTATGAACAGTATTTCAACTGCACTTCTCAGGTCAGTTGGAAATTTCTTCGCATCATTTTTTGCTTTACTTAGTTACCTTTGCTGCTGCTGTCGCCGCCACTGTTTTTTTTTTCCTTCTCGTTGTGCGTTCCTAGAAAGCGCGTTTGTGAACTTGTGTTCAGCCCTACGTTGTCATGGCTCCGGAAGTCTGTCCTGCCTGCAGTAAGGATTCTCCAGATGAGAGTTTTGCATGTGTGGGTTGTACTTATGTATATAACTTCGGAAAGTGTGCGGGAGGTGCGCAATCGACGTTCAGGTCAAAAAGCGAAACATGGCGTAAAGCGTGGCGCTGTCCAACATGTCGGACCGCAAACACAAAGAGCCACCAGAGTTGCAGGTCGAACACTGAACAGGACACTGATTATACCTGCTTCATACTGAGCATAAATGACAAGCTAGCACAGCTGATGACTAAAAAACACGGTGGAGAGCATTGAACAGTCAGTGCAGACAATGTCTGATCAGTGCGACGCAATTATTCAGCACATTACCCGCCAAGATAAGGACGTAGCCGAGCTAAGGAAACGAGTGGACGTCATAGAGAGTAGGGGACGTTCACTTGACTCTGAGCATATAACGAAGGATATCAATGACCTGGAGTGGCAAAGCAGGAAATTAAACCTTTAATTCCATGGCATTCCGGAAGTAAGGACCTTCCCGTGCTAACTATGAACGGTATGGCCTCTGTGCATCGGCTGACAGCGCCTAAACATGGGGTCCCAGCGATTATTGTCTGGTTGGCAAGACACTCACAGAAAGATCTGTTCTTGAGCAAGAAAGGAGAACTGAATCAGCTGAAGACAAACTGTTTTATGAACGAGAATTTGACAAAGAAGAACAAGGAGTTGCTTAACGACGCAAGAAACTGGGCGAAGAACAACAACTTTAAGTATGTGTGGCACAGAAATTGGAGAAATTTTCTGAGTCAACGAGACGGAAGAAACGCAGGTCATATTGCTTGGACAGCAGATTTGTATAACATAGTCTCGTTTCCTTCCTTGTTCCTTGCTTGTCAGTTTTTCACAAGTTACAACGCAAAGTGTACTTTCGTCGTTGCACATGGCGGTAAATGCAACTTGTTGTGTAATGCCACGTGATTTTTTGATGTTTCTAGATCGCAGACACTGCAATCTTTCAGCGTGTTTCATTTAAATGCTCCGTCAACGGTATCTAACACAGCTGATCTCGATGTTGATGATGATCAAAAACATTTATTTGCTCTATTTTGCAGGGATTTTTTCGGCTTCAGATGGAGCCTTCCATCTTCTCTTCAGGGTCGGTTCCCCTAGTCCAAGGCACCGCTGAGTGTAGCTGCCCTGCGTGCACGCCTTACTAGTCCTTGTTAGACTTTCAGGATGTCGCTGGATAGCATCCTCTCCCACTGTTCCGCACTCGGGTTTTTTATTATGGCTAGCCCATCTGTTTTCTGGCAAGCCCATGTCGTATGGGATAGGGTTGGTTTGTCTCCACACCATGGGCACTTGCTCTCGTACTGCGTGGGGTAGATTTTGCTTAGCATGTTTAGGCACGGGAATGTTCCCGTTTGTAGCTGTCACCCATGCTACGGCGTCTTCTCTATTTAGTTGTTTGTGAGGGGGTGGGTATTTTCGTCTGATCCCTCTGTAGTAGTTTAGCATCTCTGAATAGCTTTGGGGTACCGGCTCGGTTTCCTCAGGGGGGTCGGGATTGTTGGATGCTCGGTTTGTTGCGTGCCCTCGAGCTATCCTATCCGCCTCCTGATTTCCCGTAATGTCGGTATGTCCCAGCACCCAAACTATCGTGTGTTTGGCCTGGTTGTTGACGGTTTTGCCACTTGAGCGGAGGATGCGGAGCGCGCTGTGGCTGATTCTGCCGTTTAGGTAGTTGCGGCATGCTGCTTGTGAGACTGTGAGTACGGTTAAGGACCTGTTGGATCGGTAGCCCTCCGCTGCCGCTAGAGCCACGGCTGCCTCTTCGGCCTCAACTACCGTACAATTGATGCACTGGTGATTTCTTTTAGGTCCGAGTTGATCACCGTTGCGACTTTGCTTTTCTTGTGGTTTCTGTCCTGAGTGTAGGTAGCGGCGTCTACGTACACTGTGTCGTGTCTAGTTGCCAGTGTTCTTTCTACATACTCTGCTCTTGCTTGTCTTCGTGCCATGTGTAGGTTCGGGTCCATCTTGCTGGGTATCGGTGCTACTTTGATGGTGTTTCTGTATTCGTCCGGTATCGTCTCCGTGCTTTGTGTCTCCTTTATGGTAGCTTCACCGCCGCATCTGCTCAGGAGTCTTCTGCCCGTTGCCGATAGATTTAGTCTCTGCATTCGCGCGATTATCTGCGCTTGTTGGAGCTCCTCGAGACTGTTGTGTAGCCCCAGGGCCAGGAGTTTGTCGGTCGATGTTGACTGCGGTAGGTGGAGCGCCGTCTTGAGGGCTTTCCTCAGGATTGCTATCCACCTGTTGCCTTTCGTGCTTCGTACAGTGGTAGTACGGGAGGCTGTACGTCACTCTACTGACCACCAGGCTTCGGACCAGTTTGAGTGTGTCTGCTTCCTTCATGCCGTGTCTTTTCCGCGAGACCCGCGTTATCATGCGGGCCACTTGGTTGGCTGCAGTTTTAGGTAGTGTTAGGGTGTGGGTACATCGTTGGTTCGATTGTATCCACATTCCTAATATCCTGATGAGCGTCTTCTCCGGGATTGGCTGTCCCTCGAGGGGATGTTGAACTTCATGTTTACTTCCTCTGGGACGGTGCGATTCTTCTTGCCTCGCCATACTCTTAGGAGCTCGGACTTTTCCGTTGAGCAGGCTAGACCTCTTGCCTTGACATATTCCTCTACGCATGTCGCAGCTTCTTGTAATCTTTCTTCCTTTTCCCTGAGTGAGCCTTTGGTGACCCATACAGTGATATCGTCGGCGTACATGGCGTGGCGTACGCCGTCGATTTGGTCTAGTTGTTGGGCCAGTCCAATCATGGCAACATTGAACAGCCGATCTCGAGCTGCTTTTTACGCAACTGGGTTTCGATGTGGTAATGTTCACTGAAACCTGGTATGCTGGACATAGCAGTACGCTGAAGCTTATAAATCTCTGGCGATAGGTTTTGGCACGACTTTCTTTCCTAGCTTCGCGACCTATTTAGATGGACCTAGCAGACAGCTCGAACATAGAGGGCGCTTATTCTGGACCGTATCATTGCTTATATCTCCCCGAAGTGGGAAGGGAAGTGGGATCGAGGAAAAAAGGAAATGTACTGCGCATACGCAGTACTCTGGTACGGCGCAAATACAACACTGCCCTCTCCTCAAAAATATAAACGCTGCACTGGCGTGTGCTGCCTTGTTGACCAACACAGAACTTGCTGCGAAGTTTGGACCGGACTCGCGGTAGTTGTGAGACGAGGAGTGCGAGATTGCATAGGTTTGCCTGCAATTTAGGCTCTATCAGGAGAATTATCTGGGGCCGCCGCGTCTGAGGAAGTCGTTCCATTTGTGGCCGTCCTGGGACCGAGCGTCTGGTTGGACCCTGGACCAGAAGCAGTCGTATCGGTGACCGGAAACCTTGGTGATGAATCCGAGTGGCGCCACACCTGATCGACGTGCCGTTGGACTATGAATGTGGGAGTTTCCACGGAGTCCCTGTCGCCAATGTTACACGACCACGGGATCCACTTCTCTCCCTTCCATAATTGTGGACGTACACGCTGCTGTCTGGCGGTAGCGTCGAGTCCTCGCTCTCCTCAGCTGGACCTGCAGCATTCACAGAGAAGCAGCTGTCTATAGACGCGACCTTATTTGATACCCGAGGAGTATTTCTGAATGTGATTGCCCAGTCTTCAGAGATGTTCGTCTATAATTGAGCAGTAATTGTCCTAATTTCTCGTCGAGATCACATTCCTTTATTTTCCGAATGCCCTCCTTTATTTTTCGCAGCACCCTTTCGGCAGCTCCGTTCGATTGTGGATTAAACGGTGCCGTGCACAGGTGCGCAATGTTTTTTTTTTTTGTTTTTTTTACTGCAGATATGAAAAATGCCTTACTCCTTAACTGTGTGCCGTGGTCTGATACTATTTTAAGTGGCACATCAAAGCGGGCCAATATTCTCCTCAGAGCCCTTATTGTGCTTTCCAAGTTTGCATATTTCGTAGGAATTGCTTTAATCCATTTGGAGTACGCGTCCAATACAACTAGCACCATCTTCCCGGTTACGAGTGCTGCGAAATCAATATGGATCCGAGGTCACCTTTCTTGCGTCTTCGGACACTTCACAGAAGGTGCAGCCGGTGGCATAAGCACATTTGCTATGCAATTTTCACAGTTCGCCGTGCGTACTGCTCTGTCGCGGTAAAGTCCTGGTGACGAAAATAGGGAGCGTGCCACGGTTTTTATCGCCGATGATCCTTGGCGGGTTTCGTGAAGAAGTTGCAGGAAACGCCCTTCGGCATCACTTTGTATGAAGACGCGATTTCCCCAGTATACGAGGTCTTGGGCCAATAACAAATCTAGCCTACGTTCATAATATGGTGCTAAATCAGGCTGTATATTTGTCTTGCTCTGTGGCCAATCACGTCACACGTAATGTTGCACCTAAGGCAATGCCGAATCGACAGCTGTTAGGTCCTTCAGTTCACGCGTTGAGACGCCCCCTTCACCTAGGCTTTCGAAGGCGAGGACATATTTAGGGGGCTCACCTTCACCTCCGTTTGCGGAGGTCTGCTGTCTTAGCCTGCTGAGAGCATCTCAGTTGAGCACTTGTTTCCCGGGAACATACTGAAGCTTGTATTTGTAGCCCCCGAAGTACAGTACCAAGCGTTGCATTCGCGGTCGGTATCTGGCGGTCAGGTCTCTGCAAGTCCACCTGTGGTTCACGACCTAAAAGATTGTTCCGGAATTTCATTACACGGAAAATGAATGCCAACCCTTCACGTTCTAAGTGTGAGTAGTTCCGCTCCGTTAAGGTCAGTGTCCTTTAGCGAAAACCATTAGGTCTATGTACGTTGTTGATAGAGTGAAACAGAAGTGTCCCGACCCCGAGTGACAACGCATCGCACCCTAGCCTAAGTTCTTTTCCGGGTTCAAGCGCAAAAGAATTCGAGCATTTTTCAGACTTTCTTTTGGCTCATCGAACGCAGCCTCTGGCGGTGCCTTTCATTGTCACCGCGCGTTTTTTTTTTTTCAAATATCTGAGACAGCTGTGCTAGGTGCTTTGACATGTCTGACAAAAATTTCGCGTAGAAAGTCAACATTCCGATAATTGACCGCAGTTCGCTCACATTCCGCGGATAACGCTCGCGCATAATAGCTTCCACGTTTTTTTTTTTTCTATTGGATGTAGGTCCTCGTCGTCAATCAGATATGCGAGGTAAATGGCTGCCGGTTGTCGAAATTCTCACTTGTGATGCCGTAACTTAACACCATGCTCCCGAAAACGCACTGAGAAGCCATCCAATCGCTCTCCCTTATCGCTTTTTTTTTTCGTGGACGTGATTACATCATCAAGGTAGGTTTGAACGCCGCGTAGACCACTGATCATCGTCTGCATTTTTCTCTGAAAAATCGACGGTGCAGACGACCTTTGCGCAGCCTTTGTGCATATTGATTACGCAAAGCTTGCGACCCACTATGTTTAGAGGCACCTGACTGTAAGCGTCTCGCATGTCGAGGGTGCTTAAACACTCACAGCCGAATAAAACTGAACATATCCTAGATTGCGGGAATAGGATACTGTTCGACTGCGCAAATAGGGTTCAATGTAAGTTTAACTTTGCCACAAGTACGTACCGAGCCATTTTGCTATAGCACCGACACTATTGGCGTTGCCCAGGCCGAATGGCTGACTGGCGAAAAGACACTAAGGGGAACAAGTCGGTCCAACTCTAAAGCTGCTTTATCGCGTAGAGCTTAAGGAAGTGATCGCGCTCTACAAAACTTCGCTATTGCTCCATCTTTGAGGTGCAGGCTTACTGGATGGCCCTTAATTAAGCAGAGTTCCGGGGTGAAGATTTTCGGGTTGAGTCCGCGAAAATGGCCTTAACTTTGCAGGTGTCCCTTTTGCTCGTTTTTGACGCTCCGCAGGCCGGAGTCGCATGTAGCGCCGGAGGGCCAGCGTTGTCCAGCAGCTTCAGCAGGTCGCTTCTCAGTCCAGCACTGCGAGGGGACAGTTCACGAGCACGTCTTTGAAGCCCACACGTAATGTCAGATCGCCCAACACCGGTAACCGCCCTGCGTAGCAAGACAACTTCACGTGCGACGGCGTCAGGGCAGGCCAATGGTGCCGATGCTTCAAGTGCCGTTCCTGAGAAATGGCACATACTGGCGACCCGGTATTGAGTTCCCTCGCTACTTGAACGCCGCCCTATATAAATTAGCGGTGTATTGGTCACTCGAGAATATTTTTACGCTCCCACACCTATTTTCAAACGGGGACTTCGTCACTGCTATCATCCATTGGGGCTTTCCGTTATAGCCAGTTCATTTGTGTGCATCGCTCTGGCAATTAAGCATCCCCGGTTAGGGCGGCCTTCACATTTCTTAGAAATGTGTCCCCGCCGTCCACGACAATAGTAACGAGCAATTGCCCATGCGCAACGTACATCATGTTTTGGTCTGAGACATTCCCCATTCCAGATGTTCTTGGGCCTATGTTTTCTCCTTGAGCGCGTTCTTCGAGCAGCCTGCAATTTCAATAGAGCCTTTAGCTCGGAGGACATTTTCAAAGCGTTATTCTCGGCAGTTTCAGCGGGCGCTTCGGCCTCAGCAAGCGTGAGGTCGGCCTTTGCCAGTAGTTGCTTCTTTAGGGCCCTTGACCGAAAAGCGCACACAATACGATCCCTTAGCATCCGATCCAGGGCGTTGCCAAAATTGCAGTTATCGGCTATGCGGCATATTTCCCCACGAAACTGCGTGACTGATTCCCCTTCCATCTGGCAGAGATTAAAAAAACTTGAAGCTCTCCGTTATTTCATGTTGCTTCGGATCATAGTACTCGTTCTGCACCTCGACAACTTGCTCGAAGCGTTTGGGGCTCGCTGTGCGACCTTCCTAGCTAATACTTGCAAGGTTTGCCTGCTCAATGCTGCCACGAGCAGTGCTCTTTTTTTTTGACCGAATCGATGATTCCGTTAGCTTCAAAGTAGGCATCTGCATTAATGAGATATGACCTCCACTTATCTGCGTCTTCGTTGAATGCGGAGTGCATATGATCAGCCATGCTAGAAACCGGCAAGGCTGCCTTCGCGGCCGTAGACTCCTGGTGTTCTTTCACCAAATGGGTGGTATCCTATCCTAGTCGGCACGTGGCTGTGCTTTGGCGCTGAGGGAATGCGCTGAGGAAACGGGCAACGTGGGCGTTGGGGAGGAGGTGGGAAATGTAAGCTGCAGCGCTATAGGTCAAGCGCGGTGTCGGCGCTGGGGAGGGGGCGGGAAATGTCAATGGCGGCGTCCATAGAAGGTTCTGGAAACGGCAGCAGCACGCTCGCAGCGCGCTCGCCACCCTTTTTTACGTCGCCACGTGGGCTCAGAGCTTCATTCCTAGTCGCTACGTGTGACGAAACACCAGGCCCAAGTCACGCGGGGTGAAGTCCGAGGAAGTACGCCATGGCGTAAGAGGCTAGAGCAGCTCGAAATTCCACTCGTCGTAACCGCCGTCGGCAGGGATCGGCTATGGTTAATGATGCGGCAGCATCCCAGCGAGGGCAACTCGTGATCAGCAAACCGTTCATCAGAAAGTTCAACAGCACATCAGCGCAGCGTTCATCACAATGTTCAACAGCAGATCAGCATAAAATTCAACAGAAAGTTCAACAGTAGATCAGCAGAAAGCACAACACAAAGTTAAGCAGCAAATCAACAAAATCTCCAACTAGGCTTTCGCCTTCACGTCCTTAGAAATTTCTAAGCACCCCTGTATTTTATTTAAAATTTCTGTGGACCCAATTTTCTGATGGCCAGAATAATTGCCAAAAATTGTGCAAGAAATGCTGCGGCGTAATTAGAAACAAGGAGAACAAAAGACCCGTTGAGCTGATTTGAAAAGGTGCCAACTTGGGCCTTCTCTAAATTTTGTGTTGCATGCGTAGAAATCACCAATTGAGACGGAAATAAACTAAGATGATCTAAGGAGACATTCGAATATGCGCTCTGGAAGAAGTTGCAAGAAAAATATCAAAAATCAGTTACACTTTTACACCTTTTTTTGGAAAAATCAGGCACGGTAGCCGAGCATGCAGTTTTGATAACAGCGTCTGAACACAAACAACTTGTGGTTGTCGATAGCGTAGCCAACGTGTTCTGAAAAATGAATCGGTTGCATTGGTCAAAACTGATTGCAAACGGGAGCAAGATGCAACGTAAAGCTTCGGGAAAAGCCCGGACAGTAAGTACCTTAAATCTGTAATCAAGTGGAAGAATCCCGGCCTCCAGATGAAGCACGTCTTAGCCACAAAATTTGGCAGCGCAAGACAAAGACTCAGCACTTGCCTTTCTATACATGTTAAAGGCCTCAGCTTGTATACTCCACATCCTGAAAAAGACAACACAGTCGAATGCGAGAAGAGAGCAGACGTAAAGTTTATGAATCATCAGCAACATAGCTCTATACATACCCGCGTTGTTTGTTGCTCAAACGCATTAGCATTTCTTTCTATTTGCAGTTTGCAACAACGATGTAATGCTCATTATCTTCTTCGCTCTCCTCAGCGGCTCGAGGAAGTCATACTGGCGACCAAAACGCCAAGTCGTGCTGGCAGAGTAGGCTAAGCGCGTTGCGGCCACATGGCCTCCACGATAGCTCCTCTGTCAGAAAAAGCGCCTTTTACAGCGAAAGCTGTATATGACTAACCTTCCGTAGTTTTTTCGGCGTCCGGCAATAGAAACGGACATGGCGATTTCCAAAAAAACCATACACAATGGCTTTCGTCGTTTGCTTTGTGTGTGACCACGTACGGGTGCAGTGCGGCAGCGCAAATGTCAAAATGCGGAACAGATTAGAACGCTCGCCATGAAAAATAGCGTGACGTCAAGGTTGTTGCAGCATATAAGCAGGAGAGGTAACGACACTAAAAACCACTGAGTTACCGAGAGGAAGGACGCGTACAGTTCGTACACCCGAAGAACAACATGCGTACGAGGAGCGCCGGAGGGAACAACAATGATAATGTAAACGACACCGGCGCGAAACGACCATCGACGAAGAACGTTCCCGCGATGCCCAACGAACAGTGGACAACCATACCACTCTTTGAAGATGGCATGGCAGCGAAAGCACTTTTCTTTTCGTTTGAGAGCTTTGACATTCATCAGCTTTAGCTGCTATTTCATATTCACAGAGTGGAATGGTTGCCATTTTTTATTTTAAGCGAGGCTCAGTTCGATTCATTCGACGACAATTAAATTCATAATCCATTTTATGTACTGGCGGCAAGGAAAGAAAAGGCAACGCTATGTTACCGTATTATTAACAACGAATACGTCTTTTTCAACGCCCACTATGAAAGAGGTCGTTGACGCAGCTATCCCTTGCAATGAAATGCGGTTATTGAAAAGTGAAGAGAGGCTCGCTCGTGCAGTTCACTTGTAACAGTATCCCCCCTTACACGTTGTGTTGTTTCTCTTGTCAATGATATGTCTGAATTCTGGTGGCGCATCTAGTTGCATCTTTTTTTTAATGTTCTTCAATCAAAAGTAGTGAGTTACGAGCGCCAGATAATTGTTTAGCTGTTTTTCGTGCGGCTGCGCTGGACAACGCGCTTCGCGTCTGACGATGCGACTAATATCCAAAGCTTCCGTCGGCCTGCAAAACAGAAAGAATGTTCGTGCAGGCGTACGATTTCGACACCCGTAAGGCTGACCCTTTGCTGCATCGTTTTGCGAGCAAGCTCGAAACGCCCATCGTGTCGAATTACGGCGCACTCGAAGATACAGCTTTCATGGACTACCACCAAAACAAATTTAGCGTCTTTGAGAACAAAAGTGACGTCAATTCTGTTTTTAACGGATATGGCGTTACATTAGTTTTTCTTCCACCGGAAGTTTTCCTCGGTAACGCACAGGGCGCTCAAGTCCTATGGAACCCCGATGAACTACCATGCTTTGAACGTGTCGACGTCTATGCAAGGAACGAGGTATATTCACCTTGGTAAATTGGCGCCCGCAAAATAAGACCGTGCCAGTGCTAACATGTTCTGCTACTTGCGGTAAGCCGCACGCGTTTTTCCCTCTAGTGCGGACGTACATTTATGCTCTCAAAACTACGATCATTCTCGTTACGACGACAGCTGTCGATAGCATCGCTACTGCGCCGTTACAAGATTGCAATTTCACAAGGATCGCTAAAATCACCTACGTATTTCAAATGCGGGCAACCTGCCGTGGTTGCTCAGTGGCTATGGTGTTATGCTGCTGAGCACGAGGATGCGGGATCGAATCCTGGCCACGGCGGCCGCATTTCGATGGGGGCGAAATGCGAAAACACCCGTGCACTTAGGTTTAGGTGCACATTAAGGAACCCTAGGTGGTCGTAATTTCCGGAGCCCTCCACTACGGCGCGCCTCATAATCAGATAGTGGTTCTGGCGCGTAAAATCCCATAATTTTTTTAATGCGGGCAAATTAGTGAAATAACGTGAGCGTACTAAGCTACGCCAAGCGGGAACAGGAGTCACTGCAGACACACGTGAGCCACAACTCCTTTAAACGGAGAATGGAAGCCCTTGTACACAACACAGGCGAGAAAAGTCATTTCCGTGGTCAGTGAACGAACGCACCAGCAGACTTACCTCAAACAACTTTGTGTAAAGTTCTGTCGTCGTGTGATGAGAGTGCAAGCAAAGGTGTGTCTCACAACTCTGCAGAATGAAATCAGGAATCATCGATTTCTCGCCTGTCATTGGGCGTCATGAGTCGTTGTCATGGTTGCGGTGTTTTTCAATTAAGTATTTTTAGCAATTTCTGTGTATTTTGATTACGACCATCGTATCTTCCGGGTTTAAGCGTAACTTCCGTACAACAAAACATGCACGTGTGTTCATCACGGCACTTCATGGCTGTGTTTACACGCCATGGCGTGCAGAACAACGTCCTGACGATTTTGATTAAGGTGTTCGCCAACGACAGCAGCGCCATTTTCAAGCCTGCCACAGGGGATAGGACAGTAATGAGGAGCCAGTGCTGGGGTGCTCATTTCAGGTGCAGAAAGTGAATCGGAGTGCTCGAAAGGAGCTCAAATAAAACGCAGTTGTCTAATCGTGATCGCATAAGCTGTGCAGTATCTCTCCTGGGCGCCCTGTTTCGGCAGCGAAGAAGTCAAGGCGGCGTGTTGTTGGTGGTCACTGATTCTTAAGTCCAGATTTCAGTAAGAACGAACAAGAGACGGCATCGATTCGGCGCATTCTGTAGGAGTGATATCCTTGATGTCCATTAGCGACCTAAAGCTATAGTGCCCAGAACAAGTCTGCACCGGAGCAGTGGCGATCAACAGCCCGGCGGCTGGGGCTTCACGAACAGGAATGTCTCTGTCACTTATGCTTATACCTGTTTTCGCCAGCATTGGAGCTACCACCGAAGCGACGCCAAATAGTACCCAGCAATTTAGCCTGTTATCGCTATCAACCAGAAATGCAGACGTCATGGTTGTATCTCTCGAAAAGCACGGGAACGAAGCAAACGCCCTGTTTGCCCGACTGCTCGGCGGAACAGTGACCACGTGGCATGTCCCAGAGACCCGGCTCATTAAGCAAGTTTCCAGAAACTTTATACAAGGCAAGAGGTCCGTGCTGGTTTGTGCAGATCCCACCACGCCTCCCGGAGATATACCAAAGCTCGTGGACGCCACGGGGCTCCATAATCACTGCGTGTCCTGGCTTTTCGTTCGACCTCGTTCCGAGATCATCTCTCACCCGCTCAGCCCTTGGCCGCCTCTCTTAGCCTGCCAAGCGCTCGGTCTAATTGCCCCAAACGACACCCTCATACATCAAGCATTCTGGCCTAACACATCGTCTGCTGTTCCAATACCTCAGTGGAGAGGTGTGCTCCCGGATACGGAAGCTCATCGAGCAGGAGTAAAACAGCTCGCCGGGCAGAAACTAGCAGTAGCGTGCGCCAAGGGCAATTTTTACGGGCACAACCAAAATTCCTGCTACCACCCGGTGGCATGGACAATTTTTCGGCTCCTCAAAGAGCGAAACCTTTCCATTGACTTTCACAAGGTGTCGTCACCCGAAGGAATGGTGCGCGGTACTTTCACTAAGAGGTTTGACATGGCGTACGTCCTTGCGTTCATGAAAGAGAACGAAGTCCTTGGCTTTGATTTCCCCTTCGTCGTTTTAGACCACGAGACATTCTTTTCGCGTAAAAGCGCCCATCGTACTGTCACGCTCTGGGAAGTTGGTCGTGAATCCTGGAGACTCGTGGCCGCCACGGTGACGCTCCTAGGTCTGGTCGCTGCGACCCAGACACTCGTTAAGGAAGGAGTACGCCCGAGATCTCGCTGTGCCGTCGGCACGGTGACGCTTCTACTGGCTGCCGTGCTGGGGACTTCGGCTGCCGAACCAGCTACCATCACTCGGCGTGGCAGGTTCGTTCGCAGGGCGTTATTCGGGCTGTGGTTCCTGGCTATACTGCCTCTCTCGGCCTACTTCCGCAGCGAGCTGACCTCGATCGTGACGCTTAGACGCCCCGCTGACCGCATCGACACGCTGGAGAAGCTGGAAGACGCCCTTGACAGAGGTGCCGTGAAGCCGTGCGCGTGCGTGAACACGGCCGCATACGTGCAGCTCACCGACGACGTGGACGGCGAGGCGCAGGGATCACTGATACGTAAGCTTCGAGCCGCCTTCCTGCGACACGATCGCGAGCAACTAAGCACGAGAAGCGATCAAGACTGTCTCGCCTGTGCTTACAGAGAGGACCGAGTATGTTACACCACGTTTGAACAACCATGCGCCATACGCAAGCGATTTCCGGGCGTTCGAGAGTTCAGACAGCACTTCAAGATGCTTCTGAGCGGGTTGAGAGTTCGTAAGTCTCTGCCGTCGTACAGACCTCTGAAGAGATTCTTTCTTGCCACTCAAGAAGGCCGGCTGTTTTCGGTAAATGAGGCTGAATGTAATTACGCTGCTGAAACTGAGACATTTCAGTTCGACCTGAACGGTTTGTTTATACAGCACGCCATGTTACAGGCGGCAAGTGGTATCGTCTTGGTGGTTGAACTAATGGTTATGGGATGGTCGCGCTTTACCGAACGTCTTAAGGTTAGGTATAGATGGTGTTTTTTACACGGATGATTCTTCTAAGAAAAACATGCATTCACGTTAGAGAAATAAGCTGCATAAGTTGGGCACGGGCCTCTGTTCTTCGCAATAAGTAGAAGTCCGTTACTGGCGCGTAATTACTGTGCTTTCAAAGTCGTCGGCAATTTCTCACCATCAGTCGGACTTCGACTTGCCAGAATCGGAATGCAGTGTTAGTGCTAGCTTTCTCAGTTCTTTATAGAGGGATATGATTTATAATGCACTCTTGTAAATGTCGACACACAACCGCTTCTTAAGATCGCCGAGCACTGTTTTCATGCTTGCAGGGTCAGCCTATTTTTTCTCACGCCAGAGTGTATATTTTAGTCACCGTGTCTGTATAGGTACTTCAACTACTTCATTTCTGAAGCTCGTTTCATTTCACCCATTTCCGCGAATCTTGAGTATACGACATATTTCCTGGCACTAACACAAGAAATGGTGCTAAAGAAACGCTTTCACTCTATAAAAGAGATGCCAAGAATTTTATCTTCTGCAGCAACATTAGAAGAGAATGAGACACCCAGAAAGATTAACGAGAAAAGTGTGCGCTTTCCTACACCGTACGAGGAGACGAATGGACAATCGTGAACCTCTTACAGTCATACACATCCTAATAACATGTCCACACATCGACACACTGAGAGGGAGGTTTTCACACAGCCTCTATAATTTGCACATTCCATTACACCCTGCCCTATTACTAGCAGATGACTCCCTAGTGCCATTTACTAACCTGTTCGATTTTTTAGAGAAATCTGGTTATTTACACCAACTATAATGTAATGCAGGTTTACCTAGTCTAAAGTTGCATTTCGTTTTGTCTTGTGTCTGGCGCAGCATGGCCATGGTTGCCTTTGTGCCATTAAACCCAAACTAACCAACCAACCAACCAACCAACCAACGCACGAGTAGACAAATGGAGAAACGTGAATCGCGTGCACAAATTGAAGGTGTTTCCTCTCACCAGCAGGTGAACGCAGCAAGTGGTCTTTGCACGGTGCCGTTATGTGTACGCTGAACATTTTAATCCTACACAAGCATCCTCATATCTTAAGTAATGCGAAAGTTGCGGTAACGTTTGCACGTATTCTCCAAAGACATCTGTCAGTTAGGAAATGCTTAGCTACTTCTTCTTTTACCGAAACGAAGCGTTCCAAGGAAAAGTCTTCTTATAATTTATACATCTCACTGCGGCATATTTATTTTAATGCTCGTAGTTACGAGGAATTTTGCATCACAAGTTACGCTATGGCCGCTAACGGCAGAGTGACTGGAACAGCTGGCTCCGCGAGTACACAGTGGGTCACATGCCTTATGGGGGAGTAGACACTAGTGAAGGCTATGAAGTGGAACGTGTTATTTTCAGTAAGCATTCGGAAAGCGCAATCCTTCATGACTTTTGTATGCTTGTCAAATTTCTACCGCTGCATGAAATTCGTACACTCCCGTTTTCCTCAAAGCGCCAGCCTTTCAGCGGAATCAATAACTTATATGCCATTGTGGCGGGCGCCTCTTGGTGTTGTGACTCCGTGTTGTGTGCACGATTGTGTTCTTTTTCGAAGTCGAAGTGTAACACACTTCCGTTCACTGTCTTTGTAAATAAAAGTTTTTGTTGGTTTCTGGTCCATTCAGCTCACTGACTATGCTTCGTTCTGTTGCTTGATGCTTGAGATTCAGCAGCCTTTTAAAGGTAAACTTAGACGGGCGATTGAAGCTTATGTGTTTGCTGCCAGAGCAGCTGGCAGCCCAAAGAGATTGCGGGAAGAAGCCACGGAACAACGGAAGAAAAAGAAAGCAGCACGCGGGAAACCGACCGAAGATATAGGCGAAACAAACAAAGTTTTTTTTTTTTTTTATACCGTTTCACCCTTCAAGCTTGCGTCAAGCTCAAGCTCTTTGTGAGAAACCGTGGTGTGCTCCCCACGATGACATGTAGTTTACGTGCTCAAACGCAATCATCAGAGAACCTTAACCTGAGGGCCACCTGGTGCCTTGCGTCAAATGTTTACAAACCAAATCCATCCGTGTCCACAGACGCTACCATTCCTACGCCAGCGCCTCTCCTAAGGCCTACGGACGCCAGAATCACCAATGGATCGCCGCAATTTTTTCGGTTGATCCCCTTATGTCTTGCGATTCAGGGGAGCAAAGAGTAAAACAAAAGCTGAATTCACTATTTACTTGCGGTTAACGAAGGTGAGAATACAGCCGTCGCATCAATTCGCACTATATGCGAAGCAATCGTTGACGCCATGCTCGACAATGCTATTTCTCAGCGTGTGCACCTTGACGTTATTCGGGTTACAGTTTTTTTAGAACTGTACAATGTCTTACCGTACGTAAGCCACAGAAACCCAACAGCGTGCTGAGCAAGCGGAGTGAGAACGCTATTTTGTTACGCACGTAAGTTGTATACGTATATTTTTTACAAAAGTATTTCAAATCACTCTAATGGCTTTAGAAGAGACCCAAAACCACTAGCAACAGCAGCACGGAACAGACGATCAAGGCAACACTTTCAAGACTGCATGTTCGATAAATAAAAGGATGCGATGCAGTTTGGTGGACAATATGTGTAGCGCACATGACCTGTGCACTCTCGTCTGTCGTTTGAAAAAAAACGACCGATGCTGAAGACCTGACCTTATAGTTCATCCCCAAAGCTTTCTCCTGGAGACTTTCGCTATTCAGTTTCACTACTTGATTGTCGAAAATGGCGTGGACAATATTGTTACTGTGAGAAGAGAGGTTTAAAATATATTTGCAGGGTATTCACAACGCGTCCACTGTCATACAGGACGCACAAGATGGAAACCAGTCAGCGCGACATCAGTGAACGTCGCCGTCTTCTGTACTGTCCTGAGCTTCGTTTCTGGCAGCGCTTGGTGACAATATTTCAACTTGTCGCCAGCAGGCTAACTCACCATCCAAAACCGACTGCATGCACAGTTAAGCTGCAAGTGTTGGTTGGTGGGAGCGCCAGCCCCACCAGGGCAGCTTCACACGATCTACCACGTTAGCTCATTGACTAAGTATAGTGTCGCGCAGCAGAGCACAAAGTCGCTGGTGGCAGCTGAATGCACAAGCGTTCGTGCACCGCGCATTGGATGAAAGATTTTTTTTTTTCAGTGAAATTGGGCTTTTGATGGAAAACTGTTATCGTGATTTAAGTGTTTGGCAGCGGGATGCTTTTTTATCAAGGGCTTGTAATTACACAAATTTCGGCGTCACAAGTTTCCCGATGTTGAGGACTTGAATTAACACTGCATTTCTGAGGCCAAGCTGTTAATGCCCGATGGTGGTCGTCCACCCTATTCCAGGTAGCTATGGCCCTGTGGCCCTGTTTACCAGCCGTACCTGGGCCGCAAGGCTTGAGCTTGTCAGCTGAGCGTCCCACTGGTCTTCTGTTGGTGCTTGGATAGGAGGTGCTTATGGGTTCCTTCTGCAACCTCAGACTATGTGGTAAAGGTTCTCTGGCCTATTTTTTTCCTCACAGCAAGAAAAATAAGGGACATCCTGTGGTCGAAATTAATCCAGAGTCCTCATTAAGTTATTCCGGCGCGCCTCATATGCAGGTCATTGCATTGTCAAGCAAAAACTCCAGAGTTTAATTACATTTAGGAGCTTCACAGCAGTTGAGAGGAGATCCCATTGAAATATTTCCTCAACTTTTAACTGAGACGTAGATTTCACGCATTGTGATAATCGATGTTACGCGAAGAATTCTAAAGGTTCAGCACCGTTTGAAGCGCCACAAGGCGTTACCAAGGGTGCGAGCACGTTTGCGTGAGGAGAGCAGTTGTGTGTTTGATGCGAGTGCGGGCGTGAGGACACCAGCGAGGCGACGGCCGTTCGACGTGAGTTAACGAAAAGCCGATTGTTCGGTTCAGCGTGGGTGGAACCACGGGTGTCAGATGGAAAATACACGGATTGTAACATCGTCTTCAAGCAGCTTTTATAACCTCGTTTGTACCTACATCTATGCGTGTTGTTAATGAAAAAACTGTGATGGCGTTTGTGCTCCTGTGAAGAAATGTGTGAACATTTTGTGTGCCAGCAGCAACACATGTTGTTGTTGTAGCCTGTGGCACGTGTGGCTCCTACCCACGATGGGTAGGAGCAACACATCTTGCCATAGGTAAGTGCTGCACCTCAACTTCTACGTGCTAGTTCCTACTCTTTTCACTCAATTGTAACATACATCCTACCTCGGCGCTTCGATCGAGCCCACGTAGGTTGTGAGTCCTATGGAAGAGTCGTGGTTAGGGTGAAAGAAATTATGCCGTCTGGCAGGGAGCACATTCTCCACATATGGGTGGTTTTAGCTCGCATTTTGTTTTATTTCATCAACGTTTAAGTTTTTCTGCCCACGATTCGAGAAAGAAACGTCCAAAGGTACATTTACGCTGCGTTTTTTATGTATTAGCGCAGTAGTTACTTTTTCGAGCCTACTGAATAAAGCAACGTCCACAAATATTGCCACAAAAAGCCAGACATGTCCAATCGGTCGGCCTAACCCGAGCTAAAACATCATCTTAAGGCTACACTGTGAATAAGGTTTACACCCTTTAAGATATATATCGCTCCCAAACGCTTACCCTTATCCCCTCCCTGCTTGCCCACCCACGGAGACGAACAGTTAAACATAAAGTAATTTTTACGTTACACAAAATGATGTTTAATATATACAGTGTACACAATGGTTATGTACAATGATGATTTGACTTTACATACTTTTGTAGCGATGCTATGAGAGGTGTATACACAATGATGATTGTGCATACGAGAGCACACAGAAATCCTGCGCACCCACATATATGTAAATTCATTGAATACGTTTGATAGCCTGGCTACAAGTACCAGGCTAGTCAAAAATTAAGCCATACGTGTTCATTGGCCACTGACAGGAAACGGCATTACCGCTGTTGAAAGGAATTGCTCTTACCCAAGGAAGAACAACTTCTCTGACAGAAACGAAACTAGCTCATAGTAGAGCCTCTCCAGAAGTGGAAACAGAGTGCGGCGACGATGTCCCGTGGCAACTGCCTCGCACCGGTTACGCCACAGACAAAAAGCGCCCGCAGCAATCAAAAGTCACGCAATGTGGCAACGTGAGCAGCAGCCAGATTTAATAAAGCGGTTAACTCCAATGCTACGGAAACGAGCATGGACGGTCCTCCAAAATACTCTAGCAACAATGCATTGCAGCAGCACATGCTTGTTGGATTCTTGAAGGGGGCATCTAAGGCACCGCGAAGACGGGACTATGCCGACCGTTCCACTCTGTCACGCGTTGGCAGCACTTGCCACCCTAGACGGTACATGAAGTCGCGTAGGTGGCCAGGCAGAAATGACGCCGGTATTGCATCCCACGACCCATTATCGGAACGTGCGTGGCGCGCTGGAAGAACTAGAGAAGAACTAGAGAAGAACATTCTTGCAGTGTGACGTGGCAACTCCCCCGGAGCATCACCACCACCGTCGCCCTCATCTTTGACCCCGGGCAAGAAATACGCATTCCAGTGATCTCCAAGCACACTGTATTGCGTTGCTTAAAGAGCTGACAGTTCTACGCTCTCAAGTGACAGGGAACGTCTGCGAAGGAACAAAGCAAGGACATCCGCTACGTCCGTGTCGCTTCACCATGTGTAGTGGAAAATGCCTGTAGTGTTTCACACTCACCACAGACATACCGGCCGTAGACCCGCACCTTCTTCACCTCTGGGAAGCACGTCGAGGCCTTGTTAGGAGATGGAAGCGCCAAAAACATAATCGTAAATTGAAACTACGTATAGCGAAACTCATGGCAACCGCGGAATGTTATGCTGGAGAGCTCACCCGTCACAACTGGCGACAACTATGCAACAAGTTGCAGGGTAATCTTAGCACGGCCAAAACATGGTCGCTGCTACGCCATCTTCTTGACCCCACACAAAGCAAGGCAATTAGCCAGCAAACAATTCAACGTATCCTCCACAACCATCCGGGTTCTGATGACGAAATCCTGGAGGAGTTGCGGGCGCGGTACATAGGCGATTTCGAACCCGCACAAGGACAACCTCCAACCTACAGCGGGAGCGACAATTACGACCTCGACAAGCCGATCACTATCACTGAGGTGCAACAAGCACTCCATGCACTCACACGAAACACCACCCCAGGCAAGGACAAAATAAATAACAAGCTCCTGCGCAATCTGGATGATGGCACCGTTCAATTTCTTACTGACCTCTTTAATCATCACTGGGAAGCGGGTACGCTACCAGCAGACTGGAAGCACGCGGACATCATACTCATTCCGAAGCCTGGCAAACTCTCCAGCTTAGAAAATATGAGACCAATCTCACTGACTTCACGCCAAGGCAACCTTCTGGAACATGACATTCCGAACCGGCTTCAACCTTACCTAGAATCCAGCGACCTCTTTCCCGAAACAATGTTCGGATTCCGGCCCCACCTTTCTACCCACGACATCCTTCTTCAGCTGAAGGAGCAAGTCCTTGAACACACCTCACCGCACAACACCGGAGCGATTTTAGCACTCGATCTCAAAGGCGCTTTCGACAATGTGGCTCACCATACCATCCTTACAAACCTAAGCCTCACGAACTGTAATCGTAATACTTACAATTATATACGCGCCTTTCTAAGCAACCGCACGGCCACAATAGGCATTGGCTCGCTCAGAACCCCGACATTACCTACTCGCAACAAAGGAACCCCACAAGGTGCTGTTCTATCACCCTCCCTTTTCAATATTGCTATGATGAAATTACCTGACAAACTCAACGCAATACCAGGAATCAGGCATGCAATATACGCTGATGACATCACTATCTGGACCACCACTGGTTCCGAAGGAGAGAAACAAGACGCCCTTCAACAAGCGACCGACGTCGTCCAGCAGTATGCAAAAACAAGTGGTCTCCGGTGCTCCCCCGAGAAGTCAGAACTATTAGTCGTTCGACAGAAATCGCGAAGAAAACTCAATGAACTACCCCACATCACACTCACCCTCGACGACAAATAAATATCCACAGTAAACCGCGTCCGCATTCTCGGACTCCACATACAACAGGACGGCGGAGGCGCATACACCATCCAACGTCTCAAGCAGACCACCTTCCGAATCATGCGAATGGTCAGCCGTATCACCACCAAACAATACGGACTGAAAGAAGACGACATAATACAGCTCGTCCAGGCCCTGATAATCAGCCGTATTGCCTACGCTGCCCCGTACTTGCCCCTCACTCCCAAGGAGCTAGATCAATTAGACGTACTTCTTCGGAAAGCCTACAAGCAAGCGCTCGGCCTACCACCAGGAACAGCGACACTCAAGCTTGAAGCCCTAGGAGTCCATAATACTATAAGAGAAATTATAGACGCCCACCTCACAAGCCAACGAGAACGACTAGCCCTCACACCAACAGGAAGAACAGTCCTAGCGCGCCTAGGCTACCCCACACACGGCAGAGGCCACGAACAAACAATCCATCTGGCCCCCAACTTCCAGGAACACATCAAGGTAGCCCCCTATCCCCAGAAGCATGCACCCGGAACATCATGCCGATCGTCGCCAAGCTCGCGCAAAAACTCTACAGACAAAATATGGCAGTCTCCCCACTACACTGTTCACAGATGCCGCGCAGTACCCCCAAGACCAGCGATGACGGCCAGCGTTGTCGACTATAACCTACAAGAGGTGGTCTCGATGACGGTCCGCACTGCCAGCGCCCTCGTAGCGGAGGAGACAGCCATCGCCTTGGCCATCACCTCTAGTCCGACCAACGAGTACGTCACAATTATTACTGACTCCCAGGCAGCTTGCCGTAGCTAAGCGAGAGGCAGAATATCTTCAATCGCCCACCGACTCCTCAAACAAGCCTCCCAATTCCCGGACGTTGAAATAGTGTGGACTCCAGGACACGAGTCCCTCCATGGAAATCAGCGTGCGCACGCTGTAGCCCGAGCTCATGCCTCCCGGGTGCCACAAGAGAGGGATACGGCCGCATCCATAGAGCCCGTACCTTTACAATGCAACGCCATACTACAACACCACAGATTGAACAGACGACGATACCCGCCTCCACACAAGACCCTCTCACGTGAAGACGCCGTAACATGGCGACAACTACAAACCAACACATACCCCCATTTAAGCAGACTACACGCAATACACCCTACACTGTATTCATACAAATGTCCCCTTTGTAATGATTACGCCTCCCTATATCACACCACATGGCGTGCCCCAACGTGAAGGCGGCTCCGCAAATACCCAACCCCACACCCGAACAGTGGGAGGCCATGCTGACAAGTTCGGACCCTCGTTCCAGCAGAAACTGGTGCGGCGGGCCCGGGAGACAGCAAGAGCCGCAGGAGCCCTGGACTAAGGGCGCCTCCCGCACACGCAGAAAGACACCTGCTTGTCCTTCCTTTTTAATAAATGTTTCTCCTCCTTTCGGAATTCGCAGACCAAGCACGTGTAAGTTTAGATCACAGCGAAAGGCACCACTAGACTCAAAACAAAGCATCACGAAAATACTCGCGTAACGCACAAACTTGACAGTCTGGTAGCCTTCACCATAGGAGACAAAGTCACCACGAAAAAAAGAGTAATAAAGAAAGGGCATCTGGTGTGCTGTCTTCGTTTGACGAAATACCTTCGCACAGCTCGTGTGTTGAGCTAATAGTGTCGGGACACCATTTCCACAGACCAGAGAGCCCGTAGTGGCACCTGTGACACACTCGAGCTGATTGTCAAAAGTGTGCACCTCAGCAGTACTTCTGCGCAGATCCTGAGGCGCATTAAGTTTGACATCTATACCCCGTAAAGCTCGAACGCGGTGACAGTCTGAAACTTGGCACAAGCATAGCGGAGGCTCACGTCGACCGAGAGTGCAGTAGCTTTAGCAAATCACTTCGACACGTCCGGAGCTAGCGACAGCAACAGAAATGAGCAACACTATCTACACAAGGAATTAACACGTCTTCTTACAATTTCGATAACGGAGGTTGTCGTACAAGTCATTGAGCACCAAGACCCAATTCTTCGGAAACGCAGGCTCAAGCACCAATTAACACGGCCACAAGACTTCCAAAGACGTCACGGAACCGTGAAGGAAGACGAAACAGAAAAACTCGGGAAAAACGTCCGAGCAGAATCTGCCGCTGTCCTACAAGCGCGGCCGTCGTCCCGTCAGTCCAGCTGGTTGCAGAAGACCGCCGCTCGCATCGGACTCTCCTTGGCGCAGGCGTAGGCCTCGCTGAAGCCGCTGAGCACGCGGAGAAGCTCGTTGGCCTCGGTCAATTCGTCCGAGCCGCAGTGGCGGTACACGGTGGCAAAGAAGAACAACTGTCCCGGGCTCAGGTCCTCCAGACCGGCCAGGGGCAGCTTCTGCTTCTCGGTGCCGGACGCCTCTCGCATTTCCTCCAGGAACACCCTGTGCGCCATGTGGATGCCGGCCATTGGAACCGCGAGCTCCTTCCCGGCGTTCTGGGCAGCGCACTCCAGGAAGGCGGCAATCGCCGGTGGAGTGGCCGTCTTCTGGGCCTCGGCGAAGAAGATCTCGGCTGTGAGTGAACCCAATGACGTGCCCAGGGAACCGTACCTGCACCCCATAAGACAGTTTGAGGGTCGCAAACATCTCACGTGACCCTGCTCATCAAAAGGAGCACGTGACGGAGCATTATAAAATGCAGTGGCGGTTTAGCAGTATATTATATATATATATATATATATATATATATATATGCTCTCCTATCCCCATCTCTATTTCTACCAGGTGACTCGCTTCCCCCACATCAGACACATCTATTTTTCCACTTCGACCCGCCACAGTGTTATCGCATTACTAAGCGGAATCAGAAACTATCCTTGCAGCAGTTGTATGCCAGAAGGAGTTCTGAACATAGAAAGCGGAAGCGGTGCTGTAAAAAGTCGCTGTGAAGCGTTCCGCATCTTGTTGAGCAGTCCCAAATTTCAGAAAAAGATGTCGCATCCCTGAATCGACGCAGGTACTTGTGCCCCACTCAGCCAGGCGTCATTCTGAGCAAGATTTATTCGTCGCAACCGCTTATGTGCCACAAACATTATTATGAATGTGAGGCTGGGAACTACACAATAGCCTGCTTTCCAATCACTAGAGTTCACTGTCGTGAAGAGCTTGTCGAAAAAAAAACGAAAGACTCGAATCTCTGTTGGGAACGCCATCAGGTGGGGCCTAAGAACAAACTGCAACGAAATTTCTTATTGTCTAAATTCGTTCTCAATGAAGACTATAGTATGTTGGAACAAGGTCGGCAAAGCCGCAGGGCTGATACTTGTCCAGTTTTCCAGAAACATTTGAATAGAACATAAGCAGACGAAGCGCGCATTCGGTGGTTAGCGGACATGACGTAATTCCCACCACGTCGCCTCCCAGATTTTTTCGTGCACCGCGGGCGCCACGCATTCTCGGAGGTCCTCAGCGTCATTTCCGTCGAGCGGCAATCTCGGCGTTTCGCGTTTTCTCTTTTTTTTTCAGTTTTGGTGATATTAAAGAGCTGTTCGTGACGCATTCACTCGTACTTCAAAGATGTAAAATTTTGAACGGAGGTTGCGCCCCACCTCCTCTACATGAGCTATGCCTTTCTACGCGGTCAAACATTTTCATCGCAGTTGGACATTACGGAAAGGTGGATTTAAGCCCGATCTGTAACCAATATACTTATCATTTTGGAAGCATCGAAAGTGTGGTATTGTCGGCAAGAGACCGAGAGAAATTGACAGCAGATGGCATGGGGTTGCTCGATCCTCCTCCATCTGATGACAGGTTGCAAGAGCAGCGCGCATCAGTTGAGGCGCAGGTAGTGGGGGTACACGTGGCATACCATTGGTTTGCCGGTGCCCATGTACTTTCGCCTTCTCCACCGTGGTTTAACTACGCAAGGTCAATCATCAGGCTATCGCGGAAATTTTTGACGCCGTAGTTATAAGCAGCGTTCATGACAAATTTCTGGAGGCTCCTTGAGTAGCACTTTCACACACAAAAAAAAAGCTGCAGTCCAGCGCCCATCGCGTCTGTTTTGTTTCTTTGTGTGCGTGTCTGCTTCAGTTTTGCGCGGTGTATAATAATGAAATCTTCCACCACACCAAAATTCCTCCTTACCACCCTGACACCCTTCCTTCCCCATTCGCCGCCAACCCGACTTTTTCCGCGAAAGAGTTGGCAATCCTACTGCGCAGTGGTCCTATATACTCCCGTTTTGTCTAAAGCGTTCGTTGAACTACGACTATGAAAAACTGTTCATAGAAGTCAGTTGCCGGCTGTTCAAACTGTTCCATGCAAGCCGGTTACCCACTCAGAAACCGGCTTTCGTACTTTGCCAAAAGCACGACACTTGCACCATGCTTCTATATCAAGGTACCTAACAGTCAGTGATTGGTAACCTTCTAAGTACCGCTTATTGAAACTAACATTAAGGCAAAGTTGGAGCAGCAGATAGAATATGGTGATATCACGAAGATGGCAACATGACATGAACAACAGCATTTCAAAACCGCCAAAAGAAACATTAGGTTCGATCATTCGATGGGAGCATGGCTTCTATTATAAAAAACAAAGAGCTTCGCCGAAATTTATTGTCTTTCATAAGATTCGGGCGCCCGATATGCGTCTATCTCCACGGTAACGTGAAGCAGCTACTTTCAGACACGCAACTAAATGCTTCGGTTTTCAGTGCCAAAACAAGGATTGGCAATCATGGGGCACGCCGTAGTGAAAGACGGCGGAATACTTTTGACCACCTCGTATCGTTTAAAGTTTACCCAATGAACGGTACACGGGTGTTTATGCGTTAAACCACCATCGTAATATATATTAGTACTGGAATACTGGGACCGGATTTTAGTACGGTGGGAAAGAAGCGCAGGTACCTACTCTGAGAGAAATTTGGCGTACTAAAGAAATAGCTGTAATAAATGGACATTGTCAACATATTTCATAAAGAAGAAAATACGAAATGTGATATTCTGAAACTAAACGACAGCAGTAACCCTGAAACATAAGACTGCCCAAGAAAAATTAAGCTGCATAAAAATACGCTACAGGAACAACGTCACATTAGCGAACTAGACATAAAAGTTGATAAAAAAAGGTTGTAATAATTTCTTATTTCAATGACTTTCAATTTCTTACTGATTTGGGGGAAAGCAATATTTTCACTGCAATATTTATGCGTTTGATACGATGGTAATGTTGCATCACGTCGTTGCTTTGAGTGATAACCTCAGGAAGACGAAATAACAGAAGACATCGGTCCTAAAATGCCCTGTTAGGGCCTGGTACAATTATTTTAGGTATGAACAACAGTTTTTTTCAGATAAAGTGCGCGAATTCGGCCTAGATACCGGGCACTTAGCGATGGGTGGTCGTAGCGAATGTGTATGCGGCGAACAAACCTGTTTCGAACCCTTTACAGCCTCTTAATATTTCTTTGTTATGAACGAATGCCTGAGAATGTTAATGGTTCGCGAGTTAGGTTAGGTTAGGCAAGGACAGATCCCAGACTACGGTTATCGTTCAAGTTAGGTACGTGAGCCGCCTATGGCAAGGCACACAGACCTAACTGCCAGCGGTGTGTCCGGCTCGTAGTAGGGAAAGTTGAGCACCAGCGGCAGCATCGCGTAGGCCACCGAGCGGTCCTTGTGCTCGCGGAAGTAGTAGGCGCTCCTGCTGTAGAGCTCCGAGGACACGTGGTGCGCGTACAGGGCCACGGCGACGTCCGGCTTGTCTTGCAAGAGTACCTTGACCTGGCGCAGGTTTTCGGGGAAGCTCGCGCCCAGGGTCGGCAGTTGGAGGAACTCGGCGTTCAGCGACGGTGACTGCGAGCTGTCCAGCAGGCTGTAGAGCACCGACAGGTTTTGCCAGTCGTAGACGCTTTCGGTGAGCTTCTCGAAGAAGATACGCCGGACCATCTGAGCGATGTGGGTCACGTCGTCGCGCGTGGGCTGCGGCGAGAGATATGCACACCCAGGCGGTGCGCACTTGAATTACAGTTCAAGCAGAAAATGTTTTACAGCAGCGGGCATTCAGTGACGCAGTGCCGTGCTTTTGTTAAAGACCACACCTAAGGTATTATCCGCACTAGTGGCGGGGGGCGGGGGGGGGGGGGGGATGGAGAACACAAAAGTAGCTGGACAGAACCAAAGCAATCTTGTTTTCCGTCGCTTGGAGAGAGAGCGTGAACTTTAATGAGAACCAGCAGTTTAGTGGCTGGGCGTAGGCCTCCCACTATGGGACGTCGAAGTCTTGCCTCTTCGCCGCTTCGTAGGCCTGCTGGGTAGCCCAGAGTTGCTCGTAGAGATAGGAGCTGCGCATGGCGGCATGCCATCTCGACGAGAGGGTCATGCGATCAAGGTCTCAGTATTGATGCTGGCACTCCCATAGCATGTGGGAGAGTGTTGCTGATTGAGTTTTACAGATCTTGCTCGTGTGGCATGGGTAGATGTCGGGGTATATAATGTGATAGCGTGTGAGGAAGGGGTATGTATTCGTCTGTAACAGGCGAACGGTAGTTTCCTGTGCTCTGTTTAACTTGCGGTGAGGGGTGGGGAAGGTTCTTTCGAGGTAAAATGATTTCACAAGGTCGTTGTAGCTTGTAAGGCGGTCGCATCGTGCGGGTGCACCTGCACCGTCTCCGCCACGGTTGACAATTCCTAGTGCTATGGGGTGTGTAACCTCGTTGAGGTTGGTGAGGTGCGGGTGGACATCGCCGGCGTGTGGTGGGATCCAAACGAGGGTGATTTGATATTCAAACGAATGTGGGGGCATGTTGAAAGATATGGAATGATTGTTAAGGAATACGACCCTCGATGTAGTTGTTGTTTGCTGTGCTAGAATCGCTCACTATGGTGTGACCGGCTGGGTCAAGAGTGGCCAGAGCGATGACCACTTCCTCGGCCGTCTCGGCATTTGGGTAACGATGACGGCAGCATGTCGGAGCAAGCCGCCTGCTGTGGTAACCACCGCAAAGCTTGGAGATACTCTTTTTTTGTATTCCGCCTAATTACATAACGTCTTAATTATTCAACTTCTAAAATAATATGTCTAGACGAAAAGTGTCACTGAGAACATTGTAGATCAACATGAAACACTCCCGCTACAGCTTTCTGTTGTTCAATACGTGCTGGCTAAAAGGTTTCTTTTTTTTTCCAAGCGTGAAAGAAACCCGCGAATACAGTGCCTATATAGAGCGGCCAGTCGTGCGCAAATTAACTTAATTGTCGCAAGCTCCCACTTGCGACAAGTTATCTTTACGCCCCTTTTATTTGTCGTGTTACACCCCAGTGTGCCTAAAAAAATAATTTCCACAGCGTTCTCACTGGTTTCATTGTACGCTTAGTCGTGTCAGTGTGATTGACCACAACCAGGTTAGTCGTAGCTTCTTATTGTCATCCGAACCACGTAACGCTTACGAAGAGAAAAAAAAAAAAACACGTCCATGTGGAAGAAGCACCTTGGTGAAGTGCGTGGCCACGTAGTCCTTGATTGACGCCAGGCCCATGAGATCCGAGAAGAGGTCGAAGCAGTGCACCACGTAGCTCTTCAGGGGCCGCTCTTCGGTACGGTAGTAGCCGAGGGCCAGCGCGCGGTTGCCGTACTGCGACGCCTCCTGGGCGGCGCGCCATCCGAGCAGGAGCACCGCGTTCGACTCGTTGGACGCGACGTGCTTGAGGAGGCGCTCGAACCACCCTCGGTCGGTGGCCAAGAAGGCGACCCTCGTGCTGGCCGAAAGGGCTCGCTCGGAAAACACCTCCGCGAGCGAGAGGCGCCAGCGCTCTGCCCAGCCGTCGCCGGAGTCCGACATCACGGCTTCCGCCACGCCCGAGCCAGCGCCGGCCGAGCCGACGATGGCCTCGATGTGCTCCTCTTCCAACAGCATCGTCCCCTCGAAGTCGTCGACGACGGCGGCACCCTCCGTTTCATTTTGGAAGACCTTCACCAGGTCGCTGAAGAAGGCGGCGTGGTCCGCCCTCCGGTCCAGCCTCCGCCTTCGGTCGCGTGCGTATTTCTCCACGTCCGTCGAAGGTGAGAAGGTGACGTGGAGATCGCCGATGCCGACGTTCTCGATCGTGTACTCGAGCGGCGCAGGCCAGGCCAGTTTGCCCTGTTGAAACGATCGATGTTATATCGTTAGCGTACATTCAGCACGTTCGCGTAAAGTAAGTTGCTCGATTTTCGATCCTCCAAAGATGGCGATTTGTGTTGCAGGTTCTAAGCGTAAGCTCTGGTGACTCCGTCTTTTATTAGCCAGCTTCACTCATCATCAGTCACCTAACATAATATAGGAGCGAACGCGTAGATACTCATGATATGCCCCACATATTGCCGCGACGCCATCTGCGCCCAATCACGTTGACGAAAAAGACGACGACCTCGTGTGTGCACGAGGCGCTAGAGAAGCAGAAGCCTGGACTGAGCGCTTGCTCTAACTCTCTCGAATAAATACCGCTCTCCTTTCTTGTCTCCAGTGAGCCGTGACCCTGGTGGAGGTGCTGGGTATCGCATCATCACCTAATGATAGGGACGACTCCTGCGAGTAGCCCTGCATCCAGCCCTTCAAGACATCATCCACGCGTCGAGACACCTGTGCACCGCGCAAGCCGCCGCCTGCAAGGTCTGTGCCCGGAATTCGGCCTCTTGCAAGGAACTTTGTCAGCGACCTCACCGACTCAGGAAATGGCGCTTGCAAGTCCACCACAGGTGACTGTTCAAAACAATCTAGTCCCCACTAGCTTCCACGGTGACACGGATGAAGACGCCGAAGACTGGCTCGATCAGTACGAACGCGTAGCTAAGGTCAATCAGTGGCGTCCGGACCAGAAGCTTTCCAATGTGTACTTCGCTCTTGAAGGTAGCGCAAGGACGTGGTTCCAAAATCGCGAGGCACATTTGACAACGTGGGACGAATTTTGCCGTCGGCTACTTGACACCTTCGGAAGCACTGATCGCCGAGATAATGCACGCCTTCTCGAGTTGCGCATTCAGAAGCCAAACGAAAGTGTTTCCATGTTTGCCGAGGACATGTCTCGTTTGTTTCGCCGCGCGGATCCCAACATGCCTCATTCCAAGAAGCTGAGCCATCTCATGCGCGGCGTCAAAGAACAGCTATTCGCTGGTCTCGTGCGTAACCCGCCTACAACTGTAGAAGAGTTCATTAAGGAAGCCACAGCAATCGAGCGGGCGCTGCAGCAGCGTTGCTGGCAATACGAACGCCTGACTAACGATGCGCCTGCAGGAGCCGCAGTATTGACAGCGACAGACGAGACCTCGCTACGTGAACTAATAAGAGACATTGTGCGCGAGGAGATTGCGAAGCAAAGTGCGACACCGAAGGAGTTCACTGCTGCTTCGGTCGCTGAAGTTGGCCGCCAAGAAATCCGGCAAGCATTTGCATCACCTGAGCCACTCCCTCAACCGTGTCCCGAGCCACGCTTCGAGCCGCGCGCATACAGCTACGCGGACGCTGTTCGACGCCCTCTTTCTATCGGGCCAGTACAGCAGTACCACCAGCGGCCACCTATTGCTGCCTGGATACAGAGGGAGCATATCAGGCGACCCCAGCTTCGCAGGACCGATGTATGGCGCACTGCTGATCGCCGACCATCGTGTTTTCAATGTGGCGAACCAGGGCACATTTATCGTTTTTGCCCTCATCGCCAGGGTGGCATCCAGGAAATGTCACCTGCCACTCCACGACAGTTTCCTGAGAGACATCGACGCTTCGACGACAGTGTCACTCGGGAACAAGGCAGCTCAGCTAATCTCCGGTCGCGCTCGCCGTCTCCGTTGCGTTATTCTTCGCCGAACCATCGCAGTTTCGCCGACGTGGTAAGAGGCCGCTCTCCAAGCCCACGGTGGGGAAACTGAAATCGGCGACCTCCGGGGGGAAGGTTGCAAGTCGTCGAACCACCGAAAGTCCCCCAACATCACAGAGAAACGAGCAGAGCAGCCCGGAGAATCGGAACGCCGACGAATTTGTGAGTTCCGACCTACTTTTAACGATTGATGGGCACGACGTGACAGCTTTAGTTGATACTGGCGCAGACTTTTCGATAATGAGTGAGCAGTTGGCAGACCGGCTTAAGAAAGTCAAAATGCAATGGACGGGCCCTTATATTCGAAATGCCGGAGGCCAGATAATGACACCTACAGGAAAATGTACTGCACGACTCGAGATAGAAAATACAGCTTTAGACGCCACTTTTATGATCTTAAAAGAGTGCTGCAGATCACTCATCCTTGGAATGGACTTCTTGAGGGAGTACGGTGCCATCGTTAACATACGGGATGGCGAGATAACCTTGTCAACTAGCACAGAGACGAGCCACGACGAAGAGCGCCAACGTACATCGTTACGTGTCGCCGACGACGACGTCTGCATACCACCACTATCATGCAGTCTTGTCTCCGTCAGTTGCGGAGAACAGTTTGACAAGGACGGCGTAGCCGAACAACTAACTGCACTTCTGTTCCATCAAGGTGTTGCCATCGCTCGCGGTATCTTCAGCCTAATCGGTGGTCGCACAGAGATACTTCTGACAAATTTTACCAATGAACGCCGGTACATCAGTAAAGGCACCGCTGTGGCATACTTTGATGAAACTGACCACGTTCAACACTGCTTTGCTGTAAAAGAAGAATCGACCACCGATACGATGCCACATGCACCCGTCGTCGACGTTGACCCAGGTTTAGCGCCGCAAGAGAAACGAAGTCTCAGGGAACTGCTTGACGATTTTAAGGACTGCTTCTCTACAACGTCCCGAGTGCGTCAAACACCACTGACGAAACACCGCATCGTTACGGAGGAAACAGCAATACCCATCCGACAGCATCCGTATCGCGTGGCTGAGAAAGAGCGTGAAGCAATACAGCAGCAAGTCAAGAAAATGCTAGAAGATGATGTCATCCAGCCGTCAAAAAGCCTTTGGGCATCGCCCGTGGTACTCGCTAAGAAGGAGGATGGTAGCCTGCGGTTTTGTATCGATTATCGCAAGCTCAATAGGGTTACAAAAAAAGATGTGTATCCCTTACCACGCATCGACGATTCCCTCGACAGGCTACGGCATGCACGGCACTTCTCTTAAAAAGTGGATACTGGCAAATAGAGGTCGATGAGCGGGATCGCGAAAAGACTGCATTTGTAACGCCTGATGGGCTCTATGAATTCAAAGTTCTCCCTTTTGGTTTGTGTTCCGCCCCAGCCATGTTCCAAAGACTAATGGATACTGTACTCTCAGACCTTAAGTGGAAGACTTGCTTAGTCTGCCTAGATGATGTCATTGTTTATTCTGCCACATTTGATGAACATCTCAGACGGCTACGGTTGGTTCTTCAAGCCATACGGTCCGCTGGGCTTACCTTAAGACTTGAAAAGTGTCACTTTGGATATGAAAACTACAGTTTTTGGGCCACGTAGTAAGTCACACAGGTGTCAGACCTGATCCTGAGAAAATCGCAGCCGTCGCAAAGTTTTCAAGGCCTACAGACAAAAAGGCAGGCAGACGCTTCCTGGGCCTATGCGCATATTACCGGCGATTTATTGCGGGTTTTGCACGCATCGCCTCACCGCTTACCTGCTTAACCAGAGATGATGTCACGTTTGTGTGGGGCGAGGAGCAGGAGGCGGCATTTAACGAGTTGCGGCACCGTCTACAAACTCCGCCTGTTCTTTCCCACTTTGACGTGGATGCGCCGACAATGATCCACACCGATGCCAGCAACGTAGGTTTAGGCGCCGTCCTTGTTCAACGGCAAGACGGCGCTGAGCGAGTCATCGCTTACGCGAGTACAACGTTGTCACGTGCCGAGTCGAACTACTCCACCACAGAGAAGGAATGCTTGGCTGTAGTATGGGCAGTTACCAAGTTCCGTCCGTACATATACGGCCGCCCATTTCAAGTTATAAGTGACCACCATTCTCTCTGTTGGTTGACCTACATGAAAGATCCATCTGCACGTTTGGTACGCTGGAGCCTACGGCTTCAAGAGTACGACATGACGGTGGTCTATAAATCGGGAAGGCAGCACTTAGACGCTGACTGCCTTTCCAGATCGCCGATCGAGTCGTCAGCCGGAGATGATGACGAATCCACTGGCTTTTTGGGAGTTGTTGATGCGGCCACCATCTCTCAACAACAGCAAGAGGACCAGGAGCTCTCGTCACTAATTGATTTCTTAGAAGGCCACACCACAAACAAGCCCAGATTGTTTTCAAGGCACCTGTCATCATTCTGCCTACGCAACAGTGTTCTCTTTAGGAGGAACTTCTCTTCAACAGGGAAGAAATATCTACTAGTCGTCCCTAAAACTCTCCGCAATGAAATTTTGCAGGCCTGTCACGACGAAGCTACCTCAGGTCACTTAGGCTACACAAGAACATTAGCACGGATCAAAGAGAAGTATTACTGGCCACGGCTCGCAGCACAGGTGAAGCACTACGTTCGAACGTGCCTTGACTGTCAGGGACGAAAAGTGCCACCTACGAAACCTGCCGGACTATTACATCCCGTTCCAGTGCCTGCAACACCGTTTGGACAAATTGGGATGGTCCTTTTGGGCCCATTCCCAATATCTGCTGCCGGGAATAAGTGGATCATAGTCGCGACAGATTACCTTACGCGATATGCTGAAACCAAGGCACTTCCTAGCAGCACAGCAGCCGAGGCCGCACAGTTCTTCATCGAAAACGTCGTCCTGAGGCACGGTGCTCCAGCGGTCATCGTAACCGACAGGGGAACCGCGTTCACGGCTGAACTTTTGCGAACTGTACTCACCCTCAGTGGCACGGCACACAGAAGGACGACAGCCTATCACCCGCAAAGCAATGGACTTACGGAGCGCCTCAACAAGACTCTCGCAGACATGCTGTGCATGTATGTCGATGTGGAACACAAGAACTGGGACCAAATATTACCCTACGTAACGTTTACTTATAATACGGCTCGGCAAGAAACAACAAGAATGACGCCATTCAGTCTCCTCCATGGTCGAGAAGTGACTACAATGCTGGATGCTATGCTTCCTCATGACTTCAGCGATTCCGAGACTGACGCCGCAGATTTTACAGAGCGCGCTGAAGAAGCAAGACAGCTCGCGCGCGTTCGCATAGCTAGCCAGCAAGACCGTGATGCCCGACGTTACAATGAACACCATCGATGCGTCGTCTACCAGCCCGGGCAAAGAGTGTGGGTTTGGGCTCCTGTACGCCGCCGAGGCCTCGCGGAGAAACTTCTGCGACGATACTTCGGACCGTACAAGGTTCTACGATGCCTTAGCGACGTCAACTATGAAGTCGTTCCTGACAGCCCATCCTGCTCGAGGCGCCGTCAGGACCTGCCTGAGACTGTGCACGTGGTGCGCATGAAACCGTATTTTTCTGAATGACATGGACACGCTCTGGTTTGCTGGACACCAGATGCTACCCGCCGAGCATCGGGACGATGCTCTTTCTGGAGGAGGGCAAATGCCGCGACGCCATCTGCGCCCAATCACGTTGACGAAAAAGACGACGACCTCGTGTGTGCACGAGGCGCTAGAGAAGAAGAAGCCTGGACTGAGCGTTTGCCCTAACTCTCTCGAATAAATACCGCTCTCCTTTCTTGTCTCCAGTGAGCCGTGACAATATAAAGTTCCATAGCCTAATTAGCATAACTGTTGTAACGTGTACAAACCACCTAACTATATTCCCCACACACTTCTATCTTTACTCGAACATCCATTCCCCTTAGGGAGATTACGCAGATGTGTGCAAAAACGTTAGAATTAAAAGCTGTATAGCATACCCGAGCAATTCAAGCAGGCTGTTTGTGACCGCCCCGTTTCAAAGGGTATGCCAATAAATCAACATCCTCACCACCGCATCAGTCGCAACCCTTTCAACTGTGTGAGAATAATAAATGGACGCCAAGCCTCCGTGAGCTGATTAAGCTTTATGTGCTCTACCTCTGCTTTTTCTTGCAAGGTACTTGTGAACATCCTGTCCCCAACTCTTCCCACGCTTTGCTTCAACGAGTGTTTGTACAAGCCAAAGGTTTAGTAGCACATACATGATCCTAGAAGCTTGAGTCTGCAAGGCGTTATTTGTACAGCCGTGTCGGGCAAAGCAGCACTCCTGCATGCTCCTCTCTTGTCTTACCTACGCGTCGCCGGATAAAAGCGCAGGTTACCTGCAAGTACAGAATGCTGTACACGGCATCCGGGCGAGCGTTCCTCGCCGGCCAGTCGAGGCGCGCTTCCTTCATCATGTCGAGCAGGGTCTTGGTGTTGTCGACATCCGCCGCGACCACGTCTTCGCAGTTCTTGTAGAAGACCCACGCCTTCTGGAGGGTGTTCTGCGAATCGTACGACAGGAGGGACGTGTTGTGCGCGGGGAGCACCAGATCGTTGCGGAACGCCTCGTAAGCCTCCTGCCGGACGGAGACGTTCTCGCCGGCGAGCCCTCCGCAAACGAACTCGGCGACGTCTGTGCAGGGAGGTACGTCGCGTCGGATGCTCTTCGCGTAGGCGTTGGTGAAGGCCTGGCAACCCGGCGTGTCGCAGGACGTCGACGATCTCTTGGCGATTCGCGGCCAAAGAGCCAGCGTCACCAGGCTGGCGGTCGCGAAGATGATTGCCAAGGCGACCACAGCGATGGTCATGGTGCGCAGGCGGGATTTGCGACGGGAGGATGGACTGAAAACTCCGCCGGAGAGCATGCCGGGATGGGCCGGCGCCCCGACATCCTGGAATGGAGGCGCGTTATGTGCATCTAACGTGGCTCGAGAAATGCCGCGGCGGGTGTTCAGTCGCAAACTTTCAGCAGCGACTAATAAGTGCGCTCTTTAACTTGGGGGTCTCTTTCCTATTAGCTAAGCATCGAACACCTAAATTTTCTCATTAGACAATGGCTAAACCTATCCGAATGAATTGTTGCTGCATATTACAGCTTCTTACAGTTTGCTATAATTACCGAAAATTGGTAAGATTAAAAACGATATGAAGCGCTCAGTTTACAAGTCGATGACTCTTCACGCGAACGCCCGCTCTCTCGCACACGTGTGCACGCACTAAAGGGAAAATTGGAGGACGCTTAAGCTTCGCCTTCAAGAGTGGAACGCGATAGCGTTATCGCACCCTGTTCGCACCGCCTACTCAAATGCGCTACGCCAGCCAAATGTCGCGATCGGCACAGATAGCCGGGCCCCGATGCGCCATGAAGGCAGACGCGATCATGGGGCGAGTGGTGCGCTACGTGTCGGGGCAGCGCCACATTGCGAGGAGGGGGTTTTCTGTGTTTGCCGCAAGATGGCTCTGCGTGTGCGCAGAGCGCAGAAGAAATGTAGCGGAAACGTACTTCGCTACTCGTGAAACTGCGACTTCTGTAAGTTATATGGTCATAATTAGCGATATACACCGCAGTATAACTTTCTACGGCACGTTTATAAGGCAACACCGCTTCCACTAGAGGCGATTTTGTCCTGTTTTGAAAGAACAAACTCGTGGCTCAGTGGTGTACTCGTGGCTCAGTCCGGGCACCGCAGTGAACGGACGTGTTATCATGTGCTCCGACGGAGCGGCGTTGGCGGCCGCGAACGGCCGCGGTAACAGGAATGCTGTTTTTGAAGACGAGGATTATCAGGTGATTTTGCCGCACTTGCCTACCGGTCGAATCGTCCTTAATACTATTTTTTTACACGCGGACGTCCGTGGAAGACCGTACAAGGTTGAGGATTTCCGCGACGCTCTGGTTCGTCTGGAACTGCTCCCCGAAGTAGTTGCTTTGGGGGCGTATCAGATGAATCACGTGTGGGCGGTCATGATGAAGACGACTGAAGCCACAAAGAAACTGCTTGCTATCCGAAGCATCATTGTCAAAGAACGGCGCTGTAGTGTCGTTGACCCCACCAATCAAGGCGTGCGCTTGAAGTTACACTGGATGCTGCCAAACGTGTCAGATGAAGACATCAGACAAGCTCTTGCCCCATACGGAATGGTTACGGACGCGGCGAAAGAACAGTGGCGTGTTCAAGGGATTTTGGACAAGGGCTCAACGACGCGGTCGGTGACCCTGCAGCTTAAGGCAGTTACTACAGTCGACGATATTCCGCACCAACTACGCATAGCAGGGGAGCTCGTCCTTGCCGTCATTCCGGGCCGCGCCCCTCTTTGCCTGCGGTGCCATACAACCGGTCATATTCGCCGTGACTGTCGAGTTCCACGCTGCGAGGTCTGCCACCGCTTCGGCCATGAACGATCTCAGTGCGTCAAGACATACGCCGTCGTCGCAGGACCAACGAGAAGAGAAGAAGAGGTATCTGAACACCTCATGGATGAGGCTGAAGTTGAAGATATTTCTCCGGTTAAGAGCGACAAGGTTGGCAACGCGGTCACACAGAAGCAGTCTCTCCTCCCCAAAAACTTGTGCCCAGACAAGAAAACCAGCGACGACACTGATACTCGGGAAAAGACTGAAAACGGGGCGCCTGAAAATCAGAGTTTCGCTACAGAACAGAGTGAAGTCCCCTCGAAGTCGTCGCCTGCCACTACGTGTGCGGAGGCGTCTGCTACGACTGATGTCGACATGTCAGCAGCCACTAGCATGCCTGCGAAGCGGGCACACGAGGAAACGATCGGCGTAACCGGGACCTCTGGAGCAACGACATGCAGCGAACCACCTACAAAGGCGGCTCAGCTGCGACGTACGCCTTTCAAGCCGAGGCCCAACGTCCAAGTCGAGCGGAGACCCGAGACGGGGCCGCCTCCGTAGCGGCTTCGTTTCGGGTAGTGCAACCTAGATATGGCCACTACGCGTGATACCGCCAGCTTGACTGGCGGAACCATGTACTACAGAATGGAGGACACCACTTTATGCATAGTGCATGGGTTGCCCAAGGTAAGCGCTATGCGACCCGATTGTTCTTGCTCATAATGGAGGCCGCAATTAACACCGCGATTCGTATTGCCACGCTAAATGTCCGAGGACTAAGCACGAGGCGGCGGCAATATCAATTGAGTCGTATCTTTCTGGAAAACGATCTCGACATAATCGCAGTTCAGGAAACCAAGATAGCGAGTCAAGAGCAAACGGATCGCATGGTGCAACAATTCGTTCCCCGTTACAATGTATGCGTCTGTCATGCGGCCGGCACATCAGGGGGCTGCGCTATTTTTTTGCGCAATAGCCTAAATATAAGTGTAGAAGCAGTCACAGTGTGTGAAACGGGACGCCTGGTTGTTGTCGATTTTACCTTGAATGAAGTTTTATGGCGAGTTATCTGTATTTACGCCCCTAATAGAGAGAGCGAGAGACAGTCTTTTTTTGAACGAGTTGAGGATTATTTAAAGACCGATAAGCTTTTGGTTTTACTTGGCGATTTCAACTGTGTTTGTTTTCCGGAGGATCGCGTGAAAAGACTGCCGCTGAATGATCGTAGTGCACTGCTATTGAACAATCTTGTCAGTGAATACAACCTGGAAGACGTCGGCTATGTGTTGTACGATCACAGTGTTCCGCGTTTTACTCATTTTCAAGGACTTAGCCATGCTCGGCTAGATAGAGCTTATGTGTCACTGGAACTGGTGCCGTTATGTAAAACGTACGAGAACGAGCAAGTCTCTTGTAGTGACCACAGTTTGGTTGCCTTCACAATAGGAACAAAAGAACGAAAAACAAACTTCTCGTGGGATTTGTGGAAATTTAACGATAAGCTACTCAACGATGACTGTTTCGTAAATGACATTAAAGAAAAACTTGGACGATTGATTGTAGCTGAAGAGAAATATGTAGTCACCATGTGGGAAGATTTTAAAAATGAATTGAAGATGACTGCTATAGAAAGGGCAACTAAACTGAAACAAGAAGAAAAACGGAAAGAAAAAGCCCTGAGGAGTAAACTCGACTTTCTACTTAATGTAGAAAGCACAGAACCTGGCCAAGTCATGAAGGAAATCAAGAAAGTTAAAAGCCAGTTAGAAATCATCGACACAGACAAGTACCGTGGTGCCATGATAAGATCCCGTGCAGAAAGATTGTGGCAAGGGGAAACACCGAATAAACGTGCGCTAAGTGACGAGAAAGCTTACGCTCGCCGCAGTGATATAAAACAGATAAGCTACAATGACGAAGTAACGAGGGACCGTAGGACCATTGAACGCGCCTTTGTTGAACACTATGGAGACTTGTTTGGCGAAAGAAAAACTGATCTGGGTGGCTTCATAAGCCACTTCCTACACTTTATGCCACGATTGGAAGAAAACGTTAAACAAGGCCTCGAAGCGTCTATAACTGTGCGTGAAGTTGAAGCTGCTATAGAAGAACTAGGCTCAGGAAAGGCACCTGGGCCGGATGGATTAAGCGCAGCCTTCTACAAAACTTTTAAAGCAGAAATAGCACTAATTATGAAGAAATTTTTAGTGCAGTTCTACAAGAACAACCGAATACCCGCGTCATTCCGAACAGCTCAGATGGTCCTGATACCAAAATCTGACGATCCTGTAAAGCGCTTGTCTGTTGCATCGTACCGCCCCATTAGCCTTGCGCACACTGACTGTAAAATTTTTATGAAAATACTGGCGAAAAGGTTACAGGGCGTAATAAAACTTTTAGTTGGAACCCACCAAACGTGTGGGATTAAAGGGCGCACAATAACTACCAATGTACACGTCGCCAGGAGCATTCTAGAATGCGTCGATGCTTTCGAGGGTAAAGTTGCAATGTTGCAGCTAGACCTGGAGAAGGCATTTGACCGTGTGGCTCATGCTATTCTCTTCGAGATTTTAGAATACACGAACATAGGATCAGTGATTATAGATGGCTTAAAAATGGTATACACAGACTGCAGCACACGGCTGATTATTAACAAGAGTCTCACGAGAAGTGTCAATGTCTGCTCATCTCTGAAACAGGAGTGCCCAATTTCGTCTTTGCTTTTCGCAATATACCTGGAGCCTTTTTGCTTAGCCATTAAAGAGAACCAAAGAATAAGAGGTTTCAAATTACAGCAAAGTGAGGTGAAAGTGCTTTCCTACGCAGACGATCTAGCAGTGTTTTGCGATGACTATGACAGTGTCAGCGAAGTGGTAACTCTGGCGAAAACTTATTGTGAAAAAACAGGTAGTGCCATAAACTGGGATAAGTGCATCGGGTTTTGGCATGGCGCGTGGCAAAGCAAACCACGCAGTTTCGCAAACATACAGTGGGGGACCATGCCTGTGAAATATCTTGGCGTGCCGCTTGAGCATTACAAAGACAGTAAGCACTTCTGGGAACAGGAAACACAGACGGCGAAGGAAAAAGCGCTGGCATGGCAAGGGCGCAATCTCTCAATGTTCGCGCGCTCCACTGTCTGCAACATTTTTCTGGTTGCAAAAATATGGTACATACTACAAGCGCTATTCATGTCGCGAGTGAATGTACAGAAACTGCATCGAGTGTTCGCTGTGTTCATTTGGAACTCAACTTGGGAACGCTGCAGCCGCTCTAATCTGTTCAGATCAGTTCGCAGCGGTGGTCTTGGACTGTCACACCTATTTGTACGCCAGATTGTATCGCGGTTTATGTTCTTGCGGAACCACAGTGATCCATTTTTGCGCACCATGACACAAGTGCGATTAGGTAATCTGTTACCTGACTTCCTTGTTTCGTGTTCAAATGTTAAATCCCCTCCAGTGAAAGGTTTCCTTCAGGAAGTAGTGTTATCTTTCCGTATGCTTAGTGTTCGATTCTCTCTAGAATATTTAAGTTCCGTCAAAAGAAAGAAATTGTACCATGATATGATAGACTCATTAATGCCAGTTCCAATGTATAGGTTAGCATACTATGGAGGTTCAGGCGATGATGTTCTCAAAAGGGTCAAAAGAATGCCTGTGAAACCATCGGTAAAATCATTCTTCTTCAAACTCCACACAAATACCTTGCCAGTAAGGACTTGGCTGGCCGACAAGGGAATATATGTGCCGTGGACCACCGATTGTATAATGTGTAAAAAACCAGAGACTGTCGATCACGTCTTCATTGATTGTTGGGATCCCTTTTTTCATTGGGACATCTTACAACGAACATTAAAGAAAGCATTACCAATAACCCCACGTGGTATCAGGTACTTAGACACAGGCAATAACGATATTCCATATGACCTTATTATGCTGCTGAGCCTCCATAGTATATGGTCCACAAGAATGTCGGTATGTCATGCTGATGTGAATGCCCATTCTGTGCGAGAAAACTTTATTGAAAGAGTCGTCTACATGCGTGAAGTGTACAAAGCCCAGAAAGAACCGCCCGATTGGTTGCCGCTGTTCGATGAGTTGGCTAAATTCAAGCGATTTTAATTTCAGAGAGCCAGCGTAAGCTAAGCTGATTCTCTTTTTAACAATGTATTCGCATGGCATTTCTGTAACGAGGAAATAAAGAAAAAAAAACTCGTGGCTCAGTGGTAGCGTCTCCGTCTCACACTCCGGAGACCCAGGTTCGATTCCCACCAGCCCATCTTGCAAGATGTTTTTTTATTTATGAAGTGCCTTCTGGGATTTATCGCTCACGGCCAACGCCGCTGACGCCGACGACACCGGCTTTTCTGCGACACGAGCTCCTTAACGCTGTCGCGTTAAAACTGGAGCTATCGCAGTTTTATTAGCTGCATCCATTAGAGCACCTAAGCCGGAAAACTTTGACGTGCTGTTTACGAGAAATTTTGACAGCGCTTACGAGGGTTTTTTAAAGGTCCTATACACACCAATCAGGAGTATCCTTTAGAGCGGTGTTATGACACCAGTTGTGTCTACTACAGATATCTAACCCGGTGCGCTTGACATAATTGTATTATCAATTTTTTTTTACTATCGCATTACTATGTCGGAAACATGAGCCAGGCCACGAGCGCCCTCCCGGACCGTTGTATGTTGAAAGCCTTCGGCGACGGAGACAGAGACAGACAGAGGCAGACAGAGGCCTCGCTGTGTTTTCGCGGCTTAGTTCGCGTTGAATCGACACTCAGCACGAAGGTCAATTCGCTCGCTGCTGCTGCCGCGGTTCCACAATGCAGCGTTTTGACAGCGAGTTTCCGCGGTCATCGAGTGAGATGCGTTCATGTGTGCTTTTGCGCGCGTGACACCATGCTTGTTAATTTAGTTGGTGTGCGTTGTTTACAAGTTTGTACGACCGATAAAACTACAATCCTTGCTTCGTACAGTTCATCATCATCATCATCAGCCTGATTACGCCCACTGCAGGGCAAAGGCCTCTCCCATACTTCTCCAACTACCCCGGTCATGTACTAATTGTGGCCATGTTGACCCTCCAAACTTCCTAATCTCATCTGCCCACCTAACTTTCTGTCGCCCCCTGCTACGCTTCCCTTCCCTCGGAATCCAGTCCGTAACCCTTAATGACCATCGGTTATCTTCCCTCCTCATTACATGTCCTGCCCATGCCCATTTCTTTTTCTTGATTTCAACTAAGATGTCATTAACGCGCGTTTGTTCCCTCACCCAATCTGCTCTTTTCTTATCCCTTAACGTTACACCTATCATTTTTCTTTCCATAGCTCGTTGCGTCGTCCTCAATTTAAGTAGAACCCTTTTCGTAAGCCTCCAGGTTTCTGCCCCGTACGTGAGTACTGGTAAGACACAGCTGTTATACACTTTTCTCTTGAGGGATAATGGCAACCTGCTGTTCATGATCTGCGAATGCCTGCCAAACGCACCCCAGCCCATTCTTATTCTTCTGATTATTTCACTCTCATGATCTGGATCAGCAGTCACTACCTGTCCTAAGTAGATGTATTCCCTTACCACTTCCAGTGCCTCGCTACCTATCGTAAACTGCTGTTCCCTTCCGAGACTGTTAAACATTACTTTAGTTTTCTGCAGATTCATTTTTAGTCCCACCCTTCTGCTCTGCCTCTCCAGATCAGTGAGCATGCATTGCAGTTGGTCCCCTGAGTTACTAAGCAAGGCAATATCATCAGCGAAGCGCAAGTTACTAAGGTATTCTCCATTTACTCTTATCCCCAATTCTTCCCAATCCAGGTCTCTGAATACCTCCTGTAAACACGCTGTGAATAGCATTGGAGAGATCGTATCTCCCTGCCTGACGCCTTTCTTTATTGGGATTTTGTTGCTTTCTATATGGAGGACTACGGTGGCTGTGGAGCCGCTATAGATAGCTTTCAGTACTTTTACATGCGGCTCGTCTGCCCCCTGATTCCGTAATGCCTCCATGACTGCTGAGGTTTCGACTGAATCAAACGCTTTCTCGTAATCAATGAAAGCTATATATAATGGTTGGTTATATTCCGCACATTTCTCAATCACCTGATTGATAGTGTGAATATGATCTATTGTTGAGTAGCCTTTACGGAATCCTGCCTGGTCCTTTGGTTGACGGAAGTCTAAGGTGTTCCGGATTCTATTTGCAATTACCTTAGTAAATACTTTGTAGGCAACGGACAGTAAGCTGATCGGTCTATAATTTTTCAAGTCTTTGGCGTCGCCTTTCTTATGGATTAGGATTATGTTAGCGTTCTTCCAAGATTCCGGTACGCTCGAGGTCTTGAGGCATTGCGTATAGAGGCTGGCCAGTTTTTCTAGAACAATCTGCCCACCATCCTTCAGCAAATCTGCTGTTACCTGATCCTCCCCAGCTGCCTTCCCCCTTTGCATAGCTCCCAAGGCTTTCTTTACTTCTTCCGGCGTTACTTCTGGGATATCGAATTCCTCTAGATTATTCTCTCTTCCATTATCATCGTGGGTGCCGCTCGTACTGTATAAATCTCTATAGAACTCCTCAGCCACTTGAACTATCTCATCCATATTAGTAATGATATTGCCGGCTTTGTCTCTTAGCGCATACATCTGATTCTTGCCAATTCCTAGTTTCTTCTTCACTGCTTTTAGGCTTCCTCCGTTCCTGAGAGCTTGTTCAATTCTATCCATGTTATACTTCCTTATGTCAGCTGTCTTACGCTTGTTGATTAACTTCGAAAGTTCTGCCAGTTCTATTCTAGCTGTAGGGTTAGAGGCTTTCATACATTGGCGTTTCTTGATCAGATCTTTCGTCTCCTGCGATAGCTTACTGGTATCCTGTCTAACGGAGTTACCACCGACTTCTATTGCACACTCCTTAATGATGCCCACAAGATTGTCGTTCATTGCTTCAACACTAAGATCCTCTTCGTGGCTTAAAGCCGAATACCTGTTCTGTAGCTTGATCTGGAATTCCTCTATTTTCCCTCTTAGCGCTAACTCATTGATCGGCTTCTTATGTACCAGTTTCCTCCGTTCCCTCCTCAGGTCTAGGCTAATTCGAGTTCTTACCATCCTGTGGTCACTGCAGCGCACCTTACCGAGCACGTCCACATCTTGTATGATGCCAGGGTTAGCGCAGAGTATGAAATCTATTTCATTTCTAGTCTCGCCGTTCGGGCTCCTCCATGTCCACTTTCGGTTATTCCGCTTGCGGAAGAAGGTATTCATTATCCTCATATTATTCTGTTCTGCAAACTCTACTAATACCTCCCCCCTGCTATTCCTAGTGCCTATGCCATATTCCCCCACTGCCTTGTCTCCAGCATGCTTCTTGCCTACCTTGGCATTGAAATCGCCCATCAGTATAGTGTATTTTGTTTTCACTCTACCCATCGCCGATTCCACGTCTTCGTAGAAGCTTTCGACTTCCTGGTCACCATGACTGGATGTAGGGGCGTAGACCTGTACAACCTTCATTTTGTACCTGTTATTAAGTTTCACAACAAGACATGCCACCCTCTCATTAATGCTATAGAGTTCCTGTATGTTACCAGCTATATTCTTATTAATCAGGAATCCGACCCCTAGTTCTCGTCTCTCCGCTAAGCCCCGGTAGCACAGGACGTGCCCGCTCCTTAACACTGTATATGCTTCTTTTGGCCTCCTAACTTCACTGAGCCCTATTATATCCCATTTACTGCCCTCTAATTCTTCCAATAGCACTGCTAGACTTGCCTCACTAGATAATGTTCTTGCGTTAAACGTTGCCAGGTTCATATTCCAATGGCGGCCTGTCCGGAGCCAGGGATTCTTAGCACCCTCTGCAGCGTCGCAGGTCTGACCGCCGCCGTGGTCAGTTGCTTCGCAGCTTGTCCTGACCAGCTTGTCCTGACCAACTGACCAGTTGCGTCGCAGCTGGTCAGTTGCTTCGCAGTTGCTTCGCAGCTGGTCAGTTGCTTCGTACAGTTAGCTGTCCACTAATTTGCTATCGCAATCGATGCTTCGCCTTTCAGGCAAAACGGCGACTTTGTTTCTTTTGTTGTTGTTGTTGTTGTTGCAAGCGCGTTCTTATCGAAAGAGAAATGTAATAATATGTAAGTTGACGATTATATGGTAGCCGATACTCCACGGCAGGAGCTATAGCGATGTTTATGTTTGGTTGGTCACCACAATGTTAGTTGTGCGTCATCTCAACTTGAGCTAAAGTTTGACCGCAAGACGGCACTCAAATCGTTGCTACTACCACGTCACGTACCCGGTAATCCTGTGTTCCGCAAAATAGTAATAACGTTCAAGGTCAAGCTGAAACTTTCTTTTGTGGTTTGGCCGCTTATAGATAAGGCAAAACCAACACAGTTCTGTGCAGCCAGTTCGTCAGCGCATGAAACGTGAACGGAGCGGAGTGTAAAAAAAAAGGCCACTCACTTTCCCGGATGCGGCGGCGACCATACGGTTCGCCGACGCCTTGGTTTGGGCCACGATGGCCGCGAGGTCCGGTGGAGGCGCAGACGGGGCTCCCTTGGACGCCGCTACGCTTTTGCGGCGACCTCTACGGTGACGGGACGGCTCCGTTCGCTTGCTCTTCTCTTCCGAGCGGCTTCGCATGGAGTGCGTTTGAAACGCCTGCGACGTGACGTAAACGGCTTGTTGGTGCTGCCGGTGTTTCACATCGTTCAGCGTTTTCTCTTTGCCGAAAAACAAACAAAGACAGACGGAAAGTACGCTGAACGCTTTTTTTTAATGACTCGGTTTTAACTTAGAATTTCAACCTAGAATTGTCACTGACAGCAAATTCACTAGATAACTAAGACGGCGATCGACGAGAAGCTGGTAAGCGACATGCGCTCCGACGCTAACAGATGCTACAGTTGCTAGCAGTTGCTACATCTTTTTATGCGTTAGCATTATGAGTGTCAAATTGGGAAAATGTGTTTGCCTGTGAAGAATGCGAAGCTGGTCCCGTGGTAGCGATATAGATGGCATTGGAAAGCTTACAGGAGAGTGGTAAATATATATATATATATATATATATTGTAAGAAGCCAACAAACAAAGAAACTAAGAACAACAAAGGAGAAATTACTTGTATTTACTAATTGAAAGAAAAGATAATAAAACGTTGATGAAAAATGTACTTGCCGCGTGTGGGGAATGATCCCACGTCTTCGAATTACGCGTGCGATGCTCTACCAATTAAGCTACCAAGCGCCGTCTTCCCATCGACTTTCTGGGGTCTTGATGTGCTACTACTAGAACTAACCCTGGGAGTGTTAGCCAGCGCCACTACTCACAAATCTTGGCGGCAGATGTGGGACATCCTTTCTGATGCTCTCGTGACCTCTGCGACAGAAGGGACGTGTGTGTGTGTGTGTGCGTGTGTGTGTGTGTGCGTGTGTGTGTGTGTGTGTGTGTGTGTGTGTGTGTGTGTGTGTGTGTGTGTGTGTGTGTGTGTGTGTGTGTGTGTGTGTGTGTGTGTGTGCGTGCGTGTGTGTGCGCGCGCGCGTGCGCGTGTGTGTGTGTGTGTGTGTGTGCGTGTGTGTGTGTGCGTGTGTGCGTGTGCGTGTGCGTGTGCGTGTGCGTGTGCGTGTGCGTGTGTGTGTGTGTGTGTGTGTGTGTGTGTGTGTGTGTGTGTGTGTGCTTTGTTAGGGTAGGCGTCTGGCACCACGTGCAGAGAAGAATTTCAACCGACCATCTCACCCAGCCCCGTCGAAATTAAGCGTGACTTCCTAATTCGCCATGACCGTTTCGAGTGTCTGCCTGTAGGCCGAAAGCCCCGCAGCGTACAGGCCTCTTTTGTGTGTGTATGTGTGTGTGGGTGTGCGAGTTTAGAGAGGCCCTTTCCTCGAATTGGACCTAGAGGAGAACTTCCACGAACCCGCAACGCCCAGAAGAGACGGACAGGCGTGTACATTTCCAGGAGGCGTGACGACCTCCTCTCTGCAGCAAGCTCGGTATAACCAGAGGAGACGGGGCCCTCCTTCTGTGCTGATCACGTGACGGCGACGGAAGCAAGATCCCGCCCACGATTGTAGAGAGCCTATTTAGGGGCTCCGAAATGTACTTTTACTCACTTCAAGCTCTTCTCATTTTCTTTCATGGACCTTTGAATAAACCGTGCAAGTTTCGCACTAGAAATCCTCTCGCCCTTGCTTGGTCGCCATGGTCTACCGGATGCCTGCAGCCCGCGGAGAACGCCACGCTACCCAATAAGTAAGGTCGGTCGAGCTTCCATAGGCAGGCGCCGCTACTTCTCGGCAGCAGTACGATAGGCTACCATGGAGTACGCAACAGCTTTTGTGTGTGTGTGTGTGTGTGTGTGCGTGTGCGTGTGCGTGTGCGTGTGCGTGTGCGTGTGTGTATGTGTGTGCGTGTGTGTGTGTGCGCGTGTGTGTGTGCGCGTGTGTGTGTGTGTTTGTGTGTGCGTGTGTGTGTGTGTGTTCATGTGTGTCCTGCGTGACTTGTACCGTAGATGAAAAATATCAAAGTGCCACGTAGCTGGACAGAACTAAAGTAATGTTTTCTGTCGTTTGCAGCAAGTCAGACTACTTTTTTGAATTTCGTCAATTCTATAAGTGATTTTTACTACTTAAATAACTTTTCAAATAGCATAATTACAGCACGATTGCTGATCGGAAACTTGTAGGCAATCATGAAAAATTTGCGATATGTCTTGATGTTGAGCTATAGGTGTTACATAAACGTATTTTGTTTTTGTTTTCAAGCCTGAAAGAAACCAGGAAAAGCACGCGGAAAGTGACGCGTGGCACTTTTTCATGTTTTGCGGGTTTTCTTTGCCGCTTGAATAAAAAAGCCTTTATGCAGCATTTATTGAGCAACAGAAACACGGATGCAAAGAAGCAGTGCAAGGGCACGTGCGCTGTTCTGCAGCGACCTTCGTTTTTCTTTTTTTTTTTTGTCTTTTTGTCATTGAAGAATTTAGTTCACTAAACTCGAAAAGAAAATCCATCTGAGCAAGCACTGCTATACATCGCAGATAAAATAGTAGAAAGTATTTAAAAACAAATTTACACGCTCGGTGTTTTCCTCAATTTGAGGAAAGGTTTTCCTTCAGTCAGAAGCGATATTTTACTCAAGTTGCCTTCGTGTGGTATACCAGGTATGCCGCCTTCATCACTGCCTACGACACGGAAACAATTTGTGTGTTATCACCGCACGAATTCATCTTGTAAAACTGTGCCTTGTGGGATTCCTCAATGTTCCATTATACGCCCATCTTTATTTATATGGCACATAAACGACATAGCTAACATTCGAAGTACTGCTTCTGTTGTATCATGCTCAACACACTTCCCTATTCTTTTTTTTTTCTTGGTTCAAATCTTTGTACTGTAGTTACACATGCAAACAAATGGTTTGATAAACTGTCCTGCCGGTTATATGCAAATGAACTGTACATAAACAGTCGCAAAACAGAACGTGCCATATTCGGTCAAAACAAAAGATAAGTCGATACCTAAAAGTTTAGAACTTAAATTTAGAACTGAAATTTTGCTAAGCGCGTAGCTTCCATGACATTTCGAGCTATTTCTTCTCACGTGAACTTAAACTTGTCGAGCCAAGTTGAACTCATTCGCAAGGACATTAGTAGGACAACAGGAATAATTAACATGGCACAAACTTATGATTCGAGCAGTTTTAAAAGGCAGTTACAATCTTCCGTGCATTATTGTTTTCCCCTTTGGGGGTAACGTATGTTAAAAAGTATACCTTACGCTCTTATTAACATTACTGAGAGGTCTATACGGTCTATTTGTAACTTGGACTTTCTTGACCACACGAATCCTTGCTTTAAAAAACTAAGTACACTCCCCATTTAACAATCGTTTAACTACATGTCTCGCCCTTGCGGCTCTCCGGCTACGATATTTTAATCACGAGCGATTCGATGTTGCTGACTGCGTAAAATGAGGCAGACAAAATTCGAGAGAAGACAATATTGTGACCACGCGACCTTGCGCAACCCTAAGGAGCGCAAACTTTAGTCTCTCAAATTAGCTCTTTATTAAACAGTAATTTCTGTCCTACTGAAGAAACTGAACGCAATATCGTCAGCTTGCGCCTTTAAAAGGTCAGCAAGCACAATCTTACCGGGCAACCTGCAACTTGCGCTAAACACACAAGCGTCATGTTAACAACTTAAATTATTTATCTCTTTATTTTGTGAGCAGGACATGCGCGCTGCTCTGAAATGCTGACGTTATTTGTATACCCGCTGTACTTTCCGTTCCGCAGATGCTTCAGCCTTGCTATTGCCTGCGTTTGTAATCGTAATTTTTCTACAAAATATTGCATTTTTGTATTCTGTACAATCTTTTGTAAAAGTATCGACTTTTGCCCCTTTCGCCGGGCACAGTGTGAAATGTATGTGAATGATGTAGCCCAGTCAGGAACATCGATACCTTTAGCCGCGCGTCTCCTGAGAATGCTCAAATGTCTCAATTAAAAAAAAATAAAGAAAAACAGCGTTCCCTGCGTTGTGTGTGTGTGAAGGCGGACGAGTTACAAAAACTCTTGAAGCGACCAATTTACTGTGTAGCTCATGAACATTTATAAATTGCTGACGTATCACATAGTAAGGCAAGGAAGTTTACAGAAGCCTATATAGTGATATATAACGAAGCGTTACTGAAGATTATGTGGAACACGACACATGCTAGCTAAAGCATTCACTCGGACACCGTCACGATTCCGTTATCACCTGGAGCAATCACTCTGCGCGACTGTTGGTAATAACAGAAGAAGAAACAAAATGGATAACGAACAAGGATCGTTCGGTAATTCAGTCCTATAGCTTGCAGGTGCATTTCGCGAGGCCTTCTCTTTTTCGCATGTGCGCCTGCAGTTCACACGCCTCGTACTAGCCTTTCGTGCTTCGCTGCATTCGGCTTCTCCCCGTCTCGTCCTTCAAAGTGAGTGCTTACCTTGGACTTGCTGCGTAGTTTCTGCAGGTCCATATCGGGAGGTTTTCTCCGAGGCTTCTGCAGTCAGGAAGAAGCGCCCAACCGATACGAGCACTACGCGCGGTTCCACGATCTTCTTCACTGGGCTCGAGCTCGCGTTCTCGGACCTCGTGGCCAGTCTCTTTCTTTATTGTCATCTTCCTCTCTTTTTATTACTTCATAGGTAGAAGCATGAGAGGGTAGCCTCGTGCCTTTCTTTCTCATCTTCCTTTTTTTATATATGTAGAAGCATGGGAAGGTGGGCTACGTTAAAGCCGGCTGTCCCAAAATCTCAGAATCTCAGAACCTAAGGAAAGGCACGCTAATAACGGCGCGTTGTTGTTGTTGTTGTTGTTGGTGTTGTTGATGTTGTCGTTGTTGTTGTTGTTGTTGTTGTTGTTGTTGTTGTTGTTGTTGTTGTTGTTGTTGTTGTTGTTGTTGTTGTTGTTGTTGTTGTTGTTGTTGTTGTTGTTGTTGTTGTTGTTGTTGTTGTTGTTTTGCCTCCTAAATATGAAACGCGCCCGCAAAAACCGATTGAAGAAATGCGCTCTGAATTGCTTCTCGACTGGCATGGGGTTAAGTATTATCACCTTTAAAAAGAAAGCAACGTAAATATGTCCATGGCATCCGGGACCTAGGAAGCCACCCAACTCAGGGCGACATGCAGCAGATCGCCGGCATTTTATTCTTTTTTTGATAAAGGTTATTTCTGCATCATTATCAATGTAAACAGTAAAAGCATCTCCAAATTTCATCGGTTGTGGCGGTTTCTGTGTTCCTTTTCTTCTATCGCAAACTCAAATTTTAAGCTACAAAATGAAGAACGATCCTGTAGGTTTCTTAGTCCATTCGCCACGCCTTATTTTACGGAAGACGACGTAATGTGCGTGCGTGCGTGCGTGCGCGTGTGCGCGTGTGCACGTGTGCGTGTGCGTGTGTGTGAGCGCGCGCGCGCGCCGGCTGAGCCATTTTTGACGTGCTTAAAGGGATTTTTTTGCTTTTCGATAGACAGCAAGCGCGCGTGCCCACGTTCGCTTATTATACAAGAAAGTGCCGAATTTCAACAACTTTCACAAAAGTATCAGAAAGTCAAATGCCACGCCAACGTTTGCAACCTTCCAGAATGTGCGAAGCGCTCGAAGCTGACACGAAAGATTAACTTTTGTTGTTGTTCTTGCATCGAGCTAAGCTACCGCCAAGTGTATTATGACGTAGTCGAACCCCGCTACTACTGAACATATCTCTCGGAAGATTTATGCATTTGAGGTGGCCGAAAAACTGTCTGTACAGGTTTGCTTCGGACTTTAAGCTAAGCTATAAAAATCGGAACGTGAGCGCAACGACGCGTATGGGCTTAGTACACAAATGATTGCACTAAACGTGCCAAAACAATGCCTGTGCTCTAAGCACAAAGTGAGAGAGAGATAAAACTTTATTATGTCCTTGATGGGGTCCGAAGTGGCGAGGGTCAAGAGACGAGCCCCCTGTCCCCCCCCCCCCCACCCCATCCTCAGACGGCGGCCAGTACTTGCTTTCTGGCGGCGACTTCGACCATCCAGACGGCCCAGAGCAGCTCCTCTGGGTCCAAGCTGAGCAGGTAAGTCGCCCACTACTCGGCCATATTTATGACGCGTGTAGTGTTAGTGCGGTAGGTGTCGGTGGGTGTGGCTTAGGGGCATTGCCAGATACTGTGATCGAGGTCAGCGCGGGCCTCGTACGCTTTCCAGAGTGGGGAGTATGCATCGGGTAAATACGGTTGTATAGCACGGGGTTCGGGAAAGTTCGAGTCTGAAGTAGTCACCAAGTGGTGGATGGAGATTTATTCAGTGTGTTGTGTGCTGGGGTTAGCGTAACCGCTCTCTGCGGTAGTGGAAGAAGATTTCTCTGAACGTGACCATTCGGTCCCGCGCGTGACCGCGATGCAGAACAGAGGGCTGGTCAGGATCGGAACACTCAGAAGAAGGATGATGCGCCCGGTGTGCGAGAGGTCGGGCGACATCGTGGGCGGCTTCGTTTCCAGCCAGATCCGAGTGACCAGGGGCCAAGATGATCTGGTCGCGCCGTTTCCCTGAGGGAGGAGTGCCAGAGAGTATCTTCTGCGCTTCGGGTGCTATCAATCTTCTTGTGTAGTTGCGAATGGCAGTGTTTGAGTCGCTGATGATGCAGCGTGCATTGGTAGCCGCGTAGGCCAAAGCGATGGCCGTTTCTTCTCCTTCTTCGGGTTGCGTGGTCGCAACCCGAAGAAGGAGACGTAATTCTTCTTCGGGTTACGTCGAACTTCCCAGTTTAGCTTGTACAGAAGGAGCTTCGCTTTCTGTGCGAAGCAATCCAGGCCGTGCGGGCTCTACGTATTTAACAACCTGACTGGAAACCACGAAAAATCTTCCAAGCAAACGCACCTCACTTCGTAAGAAAGAGGGCCCCGCCGGAGTGGCGGGAGATTCTTATTTTTGCAGCTCGACAAGTTCTCTCCAAATCATCAGGCTAAACGCATGCTGCTACATTAGGCGGTGCTCCGTCTGCTCGTTCTGGTTTTCTCCCTTCATACGTGTCGCTCGAAGTTCTGTTGCCCATGTTTCCATATACTAAGCAGGTTAGAATAAATGGGCCCCCTTCTCCTACTGTCCGAGTTGAGGACCTGGGCTGCAGCCCCCTTAGCCCCACCCTTAATCCAGAGCTGGTCCAAGTCACGGTGATCATTGGAAACGTACATCGACAGCATCTCTGTGAGTGTTCGGTTGAGACGTTCCGTAAGGACCGTTCGTTTGTGCGTGGTAGGCGGTGGATAGCTTGTGCTCAGTGGCACAAGAGCGGAGGACGTCGTCCACAACTCGAGACAAGAATGAGTGGCCGTGGTCTGTAAGTAACTGTTGATGTGCACCGTGCTGAAGAATGACATCGTGAAGGGAAAAATCGGCGACGTCTGTTGCGTAACTAGTCGGCAACGCCTTTGTTATCGCGTAGCATGTCGCGTAATCAGTTACGACGGCGATCCACTTATTTCCCGCCTTTGTTATCGCGTAGCATGTCGCGTAATCAGTTACGACGGCGATCCACTTATTTCCTCTTGTCGTCGTCGGAAAAGGGCCAAGCAGGTCAAGGCCTACGCGAAAGAATGGTTCAGAGGGAACTTCAATTGGGTGGTGTCGGCCGACAGGTGGCAGGGGAGGTTTCTTCTTCCACTGACACAATTCGAAAGTTGCAACATAACGACGCACAGAACGGTAGAGACCCGGCCAGAAGAACCGGCATTTTACGCGGTCGTATGTACGCAAAACTCCAAGGTGTCCCGCCGTCGGCGCAATGTGAAGTTTTTCGAGAACAACGGATCGCAGATGACGAAGGACTAGGAGCAACTCAGGGCCTTCAGGGTTGATATTGCGGTGGTAGAGGATGCTGTCGCTCAGCACGAACATGCGGCACGTGCCGTCGCTGCTACCAGATTGCACGTCGGCAATGATGGACTGTAAGGATACGTCGCGTTGTTGTTCAGCGCGCATGTCGGTCATGTCAATCAAAGCCATCCCGCAGGCCACCGGATCAGGCGCAATAGGATCAGGGGGATCCATGGGGTGACGCGAGGGGCAGTCAGCGTCCTTGTGCCGACGTCCAGACTTATAGTTGACAACAAATAAAAATTCCTGGAGCAGCAAAGCCCAGCGACCAAGCCGTCCTGTGGGGTGCCGGAGGGAGGAAAGCCAGCAGAGGGCGTGGTGGTCTGTAACGATCGAAAACGTGTGGCCGTACAAATATGGCCCGAACTTGGCGACAGCACAAACTAAAGCCAAGCACTCCCGCTCGGTGATGGAGTATTTTTCTCTCAGCAGGTGACAGCAGGTGGCTGGCGTAAGCTATCACGCACTCGATACCATTCTGCTGTTGGGTGTGAACAGCGCCGATGCCGTGGCCGCTTGCGTCAGTGTGGGCTACGGTCGGTGCTGATGGATCAAAGTAGGCAAGTATGGGAGGCGGGGTCAGAAACACGATAAGAGCGGCGTGAGCCTGCTCTGGGCCCAATAAGAATGGCGTGGTCTTCTTCAGAAAATCTGTCAAAGGCCGAGCAACGTCGGCGAAGTTTTGACGAAACGGCGAAACTAAGAACACAGGCCGACAAAGCAACGCACGTCAGAAGCATAATGTGGCACAGGGAAACTGCGTGCGGCACAAACTTTTCCCGGATACGTCAACGAGGCGTCTCAACACTGTAATCTGACGGCTCCCGAAATGACACTTCGTCGAGTTCAGTTGAAGGCTGGCTTTTCGGAAGACCGCAAAAATTGCAGCGAGTCGGGTAAGGTGGCTGCCGAACGTGGGAGAAAAAACAATAACGTCGTCAAGGTAACAAAGACATGTGGTCCATTTGTAGCCTCGCAGAAGAGAGTCCATCATACGTTCAAATGTAGCAGGAGCATTGCATAGGCCAAAGGACATGACTTCGAACTGATATAAGCTATCCGGCGTGATCAATACCGTCATCTCGCGGTCCATTTCATCAACTGAAATCTGCCAGTAACCGGATCGAAAATCGATAGCGAGAAGTATTTAGCTCCGTGCAAGCAGTAAAAGGCGTCATCAATGCGTGGTAGTGGGTAGACGTCGTTTCGTGTGATCTTGTTTAAGTGGCCACGTCAGGTACCACTTATCTTTTTCATTTTCACAAGGACGACAGACGAAGCCCAAGGGCTGGCTGATGGCTCGATGACCCCTTTGCGAAGCATTTTGTCCACTTCTGATTGGATGACTCGACGTTCAGCATGCGATACCCGATAGAGACGCCGATGAGTAGGATTCATGTCTCCAGTGTTTATGCGGTGGTGAACAAGAGATGTTTGGCCTCCGGTCGCCGAAATCAAAGATGTCACTCTACGATTCAAGCAGCTGACGTATGTCCGTGGCCTGTGCAGACGTTAGGTCGGGTGCAATCATTTTCGCGAAGTCATCCGTTAAGGAACCAGAGCTCTGAGCTGCAATTAGCGCTAATAAGCCACTCTCGGCATTCAGACTCTCAACGTCAAATCCGGAACCGCTTGAAACGCTGGCCAAGAACATGCCGGCTGGAGTCATTTGAGGGCGCAGGCTGAAATTCAGAAGCAGTAAAAATACGTCGTTATTAGTAACCTTGACCCACGTATGCGGAACAGCAACGTTCCGATTCAAATCACGTCGATGATGGGGTGAAGCACGTATTCACCGTCAAGAACCTGTGGCAGGGGGGTCAAAGTGACGTAAGTAACTGCCTCGGGTGACAGACACACATCGTGAAGCGAGCACAAGTGCGGTGGGGCGGTGTTCTGAGCATCGGCGAGTTCAGGTAGTTCCAATTGAAGAACGCAGGTCGCGCAGTCGATGAGGGTAGAATGAGTGGATAGAAAGTCTAATCCAAGGATTACGTCATGAGGGCAGTTGTCCATCACAGCAAAGAGAACAGAAGTAGGGCGACCGGCTATAATTAAAGGTGCAGTACACATTCCAAGAACCAGCATGCCGCCGTCGGCCACACGAAGCACTGGGGCAGCTGCTGGTAAGGACCTTCTTTAAACGTCTACGTATACGCTAGCACTCATCAAAGATACTGGTCTCCAGTGTGGATGAGTGCTTGGACAGGTAGGCCGTCTATTTTAACGTCTATTACACTTCTCCTTGTGGGCACAGACAGAGGATTTGCTGCGGTAGTAGCAAATCCTCTGCAGCACCACCTCCGAGTGCTGCATTGCTTAGTTTTACGAAAGGGTGCGGCCAACCGCCATAGGGGACGGAAGGCGACGAGGCTGCGGCGAACGGGAAGATGGGCGACGTGTTTGCGGTGAACAAGACTGGTGTCCGCGCGGCGATGGTGAGCGCCTGTACCATGTGTTGCTAGCAGAGTTGGCGCTGTTAGACTCGGCGGTGGGCGAAACATTGAGGGCATTTCCATCAAAACGGCTCAGGTTGGTCAGCGTGCGAGATGTTGAGAGCCACGAGCTGCCACCGTATCTGGCGACATGACCAATGCGGCGACAGGTGCAACGTATCGGCCGGTCGCCCACAGTTCTCCACTAGTCGGGTTGCGATAACGCGGAGGGAAGCGTCGGGGTGGAACGAAAATAGTAGACGGGCATTCGTTAGCTCTGGGATTGGCGACAGCACACGCAGAATGTAAAGCAATGTTTTCAAGTTCGTGGCGAACGATGGCTTGTACGAGAGGAACTGAAAATGTGGTAGCATCAGGGCTAAGCGAACAGAAAGCTGCGGGCGCCATCGCATCCAGTTCACGTATAACGATTCGCACCACGTCCTCTGATGGCGGCGCATGTTGCTGCGCGGGTTGATCTTCACACGTCGACGTTGCGGCAGTATTGGGAATCTGGCGAATGGTTGCAAGCCGCGTCGGCTTTTGGCCTGCTAGAATTGTCGGCACTCTTTAATTATTACGTTAACTGTAGAGCAGCTTTTGTACATGAGCAGATTAAACGCGTTGTCAGCAATGTCCTTCAGCACGTGCCCGGCCTTCTCAGCTTCTGTCATGTCGTGATCGGCCTTACGACAAAGTGCCAGCACGTCCTGGATGTACGAGTCGTAGGACTCGTAGTTCCTGCTTTGCGGCAAATTTACGGCCGGCTGATTTGCCAAACAACTCTGTCAATTTCTATTTGCATTGGTCCCGGCTGGTTACCTCCTCTTCGTGGTTTTCGTGCCGCACCTTTGCCGTGCCTCTTAAGTAGAACAACACGTTAACTAGCATAAGCGTAGGGTCCCATCTGTTGATTCCACTCACGCGTTCGTACATGGCCACCCACTCTCCAACGTCGGCGCCATCCGTCCCACATAAAGTTCCAGGATTCGTGGGTTGCACAACGACTGCCGAAGGTGACAGCGACGTAGAATGCGACGTTGACGTAGGAGGCGGCAACGATGTTTATCCCGAATGCTCACCATCATTCATGGTGCGGACGGTGATGCGCCGTCCACTGCGGAGCTCCGTTTCCAGCCGTGGCAGCCCGCACTTATCACCAATATGTTACGGGGACGTTGGGAATATAGAAGATCATATTTACAATATATATACAAAATGGGTCTAAGTATTTAAGATGGCTGACCACGAACAACCCGCAGAAGTATGGTATGGTATGGTATGGTATTCCTTATGCGATGGCGCACACCCACTGTGGGGGATTGGCCAAGATTTGGGTGAAATTATGCTATTTTTATTAAAATACTAAAATTGGTAAGGCTAACTGGAGAAAATGAACAAAAATAAAATGTTTAAGAATTCAACACAATCTCTTTGTAGCACTTACAATATCCTCCACGGTTGAGCAAATATCTCTGTGGCACTTTCCAAGAGAGGAGGCTCCTAGAGAAAGGATATTTATAATAGAAAAGCTCAAACCAAGCTGTGTAAATCTTGATTCTAGATTTTTTCTTAAAGAAGTGAAACGGCGGCAGAATATGAAAAAATGATCTATTGTTTCATCTTCTCCACAGACTGGGCACAGAGGGGAGGGCACCAGACCAGCCCTGTGACGATAGAAGTTTAATTTTGGTATTCGACAACGTAATCGGGTAAAGATGACTTCAGTTTTTCTGGTGTGAAAGGAATTTTTGGACCAAGGGAATAGGAGGTGTCGATATTCTGAAAAATTAGCTACAGCTGGGTTCAAAAAGTCTTGAGTAATTGTATATCTCCTGAATTTTGTAGTCGTCAGGTAAGCTATTGTAGGAAGTAATGGTAATACAGGGCCACTGAGGGCCTCTCTCGCGAGACTGTCAGCCATTTCGTTCATGACTAATCCTTTATGTCCATGCACCCAAAGCAATCTAATTAAATTTATGTGGGCAGGCACTAGAAAATGAAATGTACGTAAAAGGTTAGTGACACCATTTGCTGTGAGCGAGGAACATAAGGATAAAGAATCTGTTATTATTACTACTGCCGATATTGACAAATTTAGTTTGCGTAAGGCTAGGACTACAGCTAGAAATTCAGCCAAAAATACGGAATAGAAGTCCGGAATCCTGATTGCAAATGACCAGTCTAGAGCGGGAGAGAAAATGCCAATTCCAGATTTTTCTTCACACTGTGAGGCGTCTGTCGCAATGACCGTACTTATAGATAAACTCAATAAATGGTCCTGTAATAAGCCGTTTAATATATTATAAGGGAGATGTTTTGCATTATTTGGGTAGATGTCATCATATATAATTTGTAGGTTCTCTCGCACATCACAAATAGGCGGTACCTCCCAGAGACGTACATTTAAGGGATTTATCAATGTTTGTACGAAAACCACCTGTGGTGTATGAAAACGATGCCAGTGTACTCCGAAGAAAAGTGCAGGCTGGGAAATGAATATGTATTTCAATCTTGTAATAGGGGATTCATACAATTTTAAGACTGTTTGCACCGTCAGTAACCGAAATCTACACAATATAGAGGGCAACCTGACTTCTTGGTGTAATATGTTATTGGCAACATATTTCGGTAGCCCGCAACACAGTCGTAGGGCTTCCCGCTCAAGTAGAACAAGGGGACGTAATTTATAAGCTGGAGCACCAGAAAATAAAACACATCCAAATTCTAAAATGGGCCGTACATACATTTTGTATATCATTAAAAGTGGATCTCTCCGCTTTCCGGACCGACTGTTGCACAGCTTACGTAGCATACCAACTGCTCGCACTCCTTTTTTAACTATATGGTCAATATGGCCGAGCCAGCTGAGGGAACCGTCATATACTACACCTAAGTATTTCACCGACTCCACTTGAGGTATAGCCTCGAGGCGATAGGATATCGATATATTAACGGGATTGTTAAGAGGGAAAACGAATATCGAGCATTTTCTAACGTTAAGTGAAAGGCGAATTTTGTTTAACCAGGTTTCTATGGCGTTGAGGTAGTTTTGTAGTCGAGAATATAGAGAGTGAATATCACTGTCTGATACAAAGAAAGCATAGTCATCCGCGTATACGTATGCTTGTACATCTTGATGTAAAGGAATGGAACACATCAGAATATTAAATAGTAATGGTGAAGTGACAGCTCCTTGAGGAACACCTCGTGATTGATTATATATACTCGAGGAAACGCCTCTCAGACTGCAGTAAAATGTTCTTCCATTTAAAAATTCACCAATCCAGTTTGAAAAGTAATTTGGAATCTCTAGATTTCGCAATATCTCTAATAAAATTAAGTGTTCTACACTGTCGTAGGCTTTGGAAATGTCTAACGTCACAAGAGCACCTATTTGCCTCTGTGGCCGTGCTAATTTTATTCTGCTTTGTAGGTCGACGTGATCATGCCAAATTGAACATGATGGTCGGAATCCAATTTGGCAGGGGCTAAGCAAGTTCTTGTTCTGTATAAATTTAATCATGCGGGCATATAGAATTCTTTCAATTAATTTAACCAAATTAGAGGTTAGAGCAATTGGCCTAATGTTATCTATTGTATATCCTTCCCCATGATTTTTAAGAATAGGGATGATTTTAGCAATTTTCCACGCAGACGGAATCCATGAGAAGCGAATTGAGTAATTTACAATAGCTAAAAGGTCATCAGGAGCTTCCTTAAATAAAATTCTGATCATAGTAGATGTTACCCCATCCACACCGGGAGCTGAATCTGGAAGTCGCTCCACGATCTCAGCCAATTCTAACATGGAGATTTCTGTAAAATCATCTGATGCCCTTCCTAAGCGAGAACAACTTGGCAAGACCGAAGAAAATCTAATTTCTAATCCCTTCGCGATTTCTTCTAGTGATTGTTTCATTTCATCGCTACTTAAGATTATAGAGTCGATATTAATTTGACGCGGAAGAACTTTTCTACCGCGGAGAAAACGGAAGAATGCACGCTTATTTTTATTGTTTGAGAAGAAATCAAAATGCTTACAGTCGAATTCATCTTTGGCTTTAGAAACTGTATGTTTAAAGACAGCTCGAAAAAATTTATAGTCACTCCAATTTTGGGGACTCTGGTTATGCAATAATTTTTTCCAAGCAGCTTTTCTCTTTCTGTAGTCTCGAGTGCATTCTTCATTCCACCAAGGACTGTAAGAATTTTTTTTGTTCAATGTAATCTCAAATTGAGCCTTTTTTTGAGAACTTTCCAAAGCGGAACAGATAATCGTGGTTTTTTGTTCTGTAGGTGCATCAGACAGAGATGAAAGAACATTTCGTAAGCATTTTTTAAAAATGTTGTAATTTATGAAAGTTCGAACCTGGTCACTTATAAATGTTACCGGACGTGCAACGTCAAATACTATTGGAAGGTGATCACTGCTTGTCGAACAATCAATAGTCGACCAAGAAGTTACGGAGAGACTCGGGCCAGAGAATGTAAGATCTAGTGAAGAGTAAGATCGCGATCTTCTTCCCCACTCCGTTCAACCATCTGTAACCATATGCTTGATATGTTTGTATCATTCTCAAAGCATTATCGCGTCTCTATCTGCCGCGTCCACACTGATTTACGCTTTTTCAACAGCACTGATCATAATTGGACAAGCGCTTTAGTCTAAAAAGATGTTAATAGTGCTGCAAGTGCTACTGTGCTGTGCGGTGACGCCGTGCGGTGGCAGTGACCGACTGTGATTGTAGGTGTATGCTCCTTTCTTTGCTTAACTCTACTTTGCTATCATTTTACTTCCCCCTCACCTCTCTCCCCAGCGTAGGGTAGCAAACCGGATCTTCCCATCTGGTTAACCTCCCTGCCTTTACCCTTTATTCTTTCTCTCTCTCTCTCCAGCAGCACTGACCCTCAAAAATTCAACTGAGGTGTGCTAGAGGCGTCTTGCGTGAACTCTACGATGAGATACCTATTCTAGAGCGCAGCGAACTTCCATGCAGGCTTTTTCGCACGCATCCATGCACATGTATGTTCTTCGCAAGCGACAAAAGTGTGGGGGTTTCGACTGCGGTCGACTCCACGGACAGACGAGCACGTGCATCACGTAATAACATGTATAGTCCTAGCTTTGAGCATCGAGATGTTGGGCGTCTTGTTTCACCGGCATCAGCTAACTGCACAGAAGTCAGCGGGCAACATTGCACTTGCACGCACGCCTGCACCTGGATGGCATCCACCATGGTGGCTCAGCGACTCTGGAATAATTCCGCCGAACACGAGGTCGCGGGTTTGACCCCCAAGTCACGGCAGCCGCATTCCTGTGAGGGTGAAAGGTAAAAAAAACAGTCGTGTGCTTGCATTTACGCGCACGTTTAAAAACTCTGAGCGATGAAAATTATTCCGACTTCCCTCGTAACCTACGGCTCTGTGTCGGAACAGTAAATTCCGCATTTTATTATTTTTTCTTAAATTTTAACCCAGCCTATTAATGTGCAAATCACACTTTGTTCTCAAGTGCGAAATAAAGTTATCTCAAATGTTATCTCCGTGCTTTTGCGCGCTTCGGATTGGAACGCTCGACACACAATCAACGACCTTGCAAACGTGATCACCCTTCATGGAGAAAAGAATTACGCAGAACCCACCTCACAATGAATGTCGATATTATGCGGTTTGCATTGAACCAATGTAGCGACATACCGTATAAAACCGTTTCATGGTGATCACATGAGCGCAGCCATGTTTGATCACGTGTTAACGCACCCGTTGCTTTCCTCAGCTGCCTCATGCAAAGGCTGTAGTCGCAAAATAGCTGTACTCGCAATAATGAATAAAAAAGACAAAAAAAGCGTGGCTGTCGCGGCAAGCGTGCGTGCAAATTCGCGTGGAATCGCGGCTTGTATACGCGTGCGTGGAGTGCCTTTACCGCATAACTTTGAAGCCCAAGATGGCGTACCTTAGAGCTACTCTGGCTCCTTAAAGGGAGCCCTGCACAGTATTTCCAACCGAAACGAGAAAGTACCGCCCTAAAACGTGCGGACTGGGTACAAAAGGTGTTGCGGCACAGCAGATGACAAAGTACGCGCTCTTTCCGTGAGCCGCCAAGGGCTATCGGAGCTCGTTCCTTTAGCAATACCAAGGTGACGCGCTGTCTCAAAAGGCGGAATGATAATTCTGCCCCTTATTGCTGATTTCGTAAGGTTTACCAGTGAACCTGTTTAGAATGGCTGCTTTACTGGCGAGTGGGCGCGTAATCACGTGGTATTTTTGATGCTTCGTGGGCTTTCTCTCTCAGCTAAAGAAATCAAGCGCATCCATTGTATCTTGATGAAGTCCCACTTCGATGTTTCTGATGATACTCCATAACTTCTTAGCCGGCATCTTGTCTACTTGAAGGGTAGTTATAGAGTTAGTGAATGTGTTTATCTAAGTGGATGTAACCAACAAAAAATCACTGGTGCCCTCTGAATCCGACTGGGAACAACTTGTTTTTGTTCGTTTGAAACGATCCACCTATCTTTAATAATCACTTGAAGTTAGCTGAGCATTCTGCACAACCTTGCACTCTCTACAGGCTTCTCAACAGTCCTTTCGGGTTGCAGTACGTTGAAATAAAAAGAAAATAGTTAATATTCGATAGACATGTCGTGACGCTCTACACCTGCAACTGCATTCTATTCATTCAACTCATTTTTTTTACCGGCCCGTCAGCCTGTGTCATTGCCAATACCACCACTCCTTCTCCATGGGCGAGCGCCCCCCTCACACGGGTGCCTCACCGCTGCTAAACTCACGGGTTCTCTGGAGTCCTTCGCAACCATCACTCTCAATTTCGAGTGACGCAACACACTTTGCCTGCACCGGTAGCAACCTGCAGTACGAAGTGCCTCTTGCACTTGCCACACAGAAAGCCAGCTGCTTGGAGCGCAGAAAATTGATATATTCCTTGTGCATATGTACGCCTCAAACATCAATTTGCCCCAAAACGACATAATCTGCGCGCTACTACGTCCTTTTATTACTTGCAGGGAAAATATCACGAAGACGCTTGTAAAGGAGTGGACGAGTGCTGAGCTTAAGTGCCGGCCGTATCATACGCCCAACTTCTGTGCCAAACTTCTCTGTGTACCTGATCACGTACACACGAACCAGATTGCTTTAGAAGTTTGAAACAACATGCTTTTGTCGCCGTCAGGCTGCAAGTCTGTCGCTTGTGGTCCTGCTTTTCGGTGCTCGACGAACTTGACACGCCATGTTGTGATAATGCAATTTCACGTAGACTTGAATAGAATATGCGTGAAACGACTTGGCGTAGACTTCAAGCTACCGCAGCTCGATACTGCGCTTTGGTTATTGCGGCTTTCGACCTAGCATAAAAGTCGACTGCTATTGACTCGACGTCTCCGCCTTGGCAATCAACTATACTGCATTATAGAATTCCACGCGAAAGCTTGCCGAAGACAAGATTCGCATGTGACGTGCTTCATGCACATGCCGTTCCCATACGAATCTGTGCGAGACTAGGGGACGGAGGTCGAAGGAACCACTATTCTTGTAGCAACGTCACTAAGCACCCTAGGGATGCTTCCTCTGACGTCGACTACAACGGGACACCTCGGATCGGTTGATTCTTCCTCGGCCTTCGTAAAAACCAGGCACCAGAGCAAAGTCTATAGAATGCCACATCTGAAGTCAATGCTCTTGGATTGTGGAAACTAATTGATCCCACTGACCCAGTTCCACGCAGTGCAGAGAGGAACATCGCGTGCCTCTTCCTGGATCCAAAGTCGACAACACTACCTTGGTGACATGGCGCTGAGCGCAGTGACGATGACCGAAATAGTCCTCGTAACACTTCAATTCTGGACGGAAGTAACCTCTAAATCAACCCTGGAGAAACACCAAACTGCGGAGCTCTCATCCCTGTCGACGAAAAAAGCCGACATTGTGCTGGTCTCCTTCAAGCAGCCATGGAAAGCAACACACACTATGTTCTCGCAACTGTTCGACGGGACGGTAACGACGTGGAACGTTCCGAACAGAGGGCTGCTCTCCTACCTCCAGAAGAACAAATTTCAAGGCAAACGAACTATAGTGGTCGTTGCCGATCCCAGCGCTCGCCTCGAACATGTGTCAGCGCTTTTTGACTCGGTCGGGGTTAGAAATATCTGCGTCACGTGGCTGTTCGTAGGATTCCACTACGAAACCCAGGCATATGTGGGAAATTCATTGCCAACTCTCCTCCCATGTCAGGTTGTCGGTCTCCTGACAGTGAACGGCACACACGTGACACGCATTGCATGGCCTCTCACATTATCCGTAAGCCATAATCCCTCTGAAGGAGAAGTACGTTTAAAGTTGAAGATAGAGAGCCCCATTTCAAAACATATTTCTGGGCAGCGATTGACAGTGGCCTGTCTTAAGGGCTTCTTTTATGGCATCGATGGACATTCGTGCAACCATCCCTCTCTCCAACGCTTTCTTCAGTTCCTGCACGAAGCGAACGTGTCGGTCAACATTAAATTAGCTTACAACATTAGACGTTACATAACTTTAAAGGAAGGGATTGTTGCTAACAATTGGGACATTCTGTTCTTGGCGACCAGACTGCACGAGAGTGATGCTGTGGATGTGGACTTTCCGGCAATAATTGTCTCGCACCCAACGTTCTATTCACGACTCAATGACCACCACGTCGTCACGCTCTCCGAAGTGGTCTACAGTTCCTGGCGATTTCTCGCATCTGTCGTTGCACTTCTCTTGTTAGTTGCAGTTGTGCTAGCCAAAACGGAGAACATTGAGCGTCTATCGTTTCAGAGCATCGCCGACACGGTTATGCTACTACTGGCAGCGGTCCTGGCAACCGCTGTCTCACAGCCAAGCACCGCTTCGCGACATGCGATAGCTGGAATAGCGCTGTACTGTGTGTGGTTTATGGCGATTCTACCGCTTTCCTCGTATTTCCGCAGTGAGCTCACATCGAAAGTAACGCTTAAACAACCCGGAAACCGGATCGATACGCTCCGAAAGCTTGAAGATGCCCTCGATGGTCACAAAGTCGCCCCTTGCTGTGTCTTCCGCACGGCCATGCACGGTGACCTGCTGCTTAGCACTTCGACGGAAGTCGCACTTCTATCCAAGTTACAAACGGCGTTCAAACGCCACGGTCACTTGGTCAAGCGCGATTTTATCGACTGCCTTCGTTGTGCTCTCAGTCCTGAGCGTGTCTGTTACCACGTGTTTGAAGAACCTTGCGATATGCGACGTCAAGTTCCAGAAGTACGACTGTTCAAAGAACATTACAAGGTCCTCCTAAGTGGTTTCCCGATGCATAAATCACTGGCACTGTACCGGCCCTTGCGAAGATTTTTTCACGCCATTCAAGAGGGCCGCCTGATAAATGAAGACTACCCCGAATGCAATTATGGAGAGATATCTGACGGTGTTGAATTAGAACTCGTCGGATTCTTTTTGCAGTACGCAGTTCTGCAGGTCTTCAACTGTCTCGTTCTCGTGATTGAAATTTTAGTGGTGCGACGTTCGCATTGCTTATCAGTATTTTCCGCCCACCCATCGCGAGCGTTACGCAGTTTGCCTCGCAAAGCGTCTGTGGAGTAAAAAAAGTTCGAGACAAGAGGAAAAAGCGTACTTCAAAGCAAGATACGCCATCTATATTCTAAACGTTACCTTGACTTTCCTGGAAGATGAGGTGTGTTGGCATCACTGCACAAAATTTCAACCAAAAATTTGCTGGACTTTTACTTGAAACCCTCCACTGACCACAAACTGGAGCTAGATTTGGAAACACTGTCTCCGCGTTAGTGTGGATATGCGTTCCGCGGCGCGCATTGAAACATACACACTCGCACTTTGCTGTTGGTCATTTGCGCCAATAGTCTACGCCAAGACTGCGCCCTGACTGCACTCTTTAAAAACATTACGTTCTTCGGGACTTATCTTGCCCCACAATAATAATCGTCATCTGTCTTGCCTAGCGTTTCCTTTAACGCTGCGGGCCCGGTACTTCCCAGTCACAAACGGCTTCCGCGTTATGGGTGTGACACAGCACTCTCGACAGGAAAGTGGCGAGTGCCGAGTTTTCAAGAAAGGAGACGCAAGCAAGACAGATGACTATTATCGTTGTGGCACAAATGCACGCCACAAAAGGTGCAGCCGTTTGAAGAGTGCGCAGTGAACTTATGTGATATGGCCCTCTTACGACACGTTTCGGCAAGAAGCGCGCCAAACGTTCCCACTATACGTAAAAGAAGTGCATGCCACAGGTACTGTTCCGGATACTTACATTCTAGTTTTTGTGCGTGCACGGCTTTCATTTTGTCCACTCTATTTGCGCTGCTACTGTGCAACTCAGCTTTATTCTATTCTTTCACTGGTTACAAAAAAATGTCGGTGCTCTTCTACAATGACTTAAAAGCAGCTACTTCGGCGCACTCTACTTCCGCGCTTGTACGCACACACAGCCACTTTTTTAAGTTCTCTTTGAACTATAAAGTAGGCATTCGTTTTATTTAAACAAGGTAGGCCACTATCAACAGCGCACCGGCAGGATTGCCATATGTCCTCGCACGCGTTTATTTTTCTCGCAGAAACAGGAACACTATAGCCTATAAGCGCGAAACTCTCGTTGGAGGATTACGTGCGTGAAAGTGATATGAATAAATTGCATTTATTTTAGGGGCCAAGCGTATTGAGTTGTTTTTCACGACGACGAAGTGTGTCTATCCTAGAACGCTTGTACCTTTGTCTCGCTTTGTTTCTTTCCAAACTCTGGGACCCTCCGCGCCATTGTTGCGGCAATGAATGAAGGAGCCCTCGAAGACCTTCCTGGAGCCAAGCCGTCATGTGGGGTTGCCTCCAGGAAACGTGGATGCTTGTCATGAGCCGAACCACAAAAAGAAGACTGCTACGGAGGTCATCGTCGCAACTGGCTACACCTTGAAGACAACCCCACAGAACTGGCTGTGCACTATGCTTTTCATGCCTGTAGACCCGGTGTCCAATCTGCGACTCCTAAACAGGCAAGTCCTTTCTGCGTTTCTTGAGGGAATCGTGCCAAACGCGATAGAAGACGTGAGAAAAAACGCACGGAAGAATGTCCTTGCAGTAGATGTTCTACACCGTAGTGCACTGCAAAGCCTGCGGCACGTAACGGAGATCGACAAAGTGCAAGTGCGATCCGTGATACCTACAGGCTGCAATGGCACTGTCGGCGTCATTCGTGATGTCGATATTTCTACAGCAACCGACGACTTACCAATATTAATAAAGCCAACTACAGAAGGCACCCTTTAGGCAGCACACGCTCGCAGCGTGCTCGCCGGCCTTTTTTATACGTCGCCGCGTGGGCTCACAGCTTCATTCCACATCACTACGTGTGACGACGCACCAGGCCCTCTAGTCACGTGCGTTCAAGTCCGAGAAAGTACGCCGCGACGTAAGAGGCTAGAGCAGCTCGAGTTGCCGTTCGTCGTAACCGCCGTCGGTAGGGAGCGGCTATGGTTGAAGCTACGGCAGCCGCCCAACCTGAGTGCGACACCAGATCAGGAGAGGGTTCATCAGAAAGTTCAACAGCACATCAGCAGTGCGTTCATCCCAAAGTTTGACAGCAGATCAGCAGAAAGTTCAACAGTAGATCAGCAGAAAATACAACCCAAGTTCAGCAGCAAACCAACAGAACATCTGGATAGGCTTTCGCCTTCAAGTCCTTAGAAAGTTCTTTAACATCCCTGTAATTTTAATATACATTTCTGTGGACCCAATCATCTGATGGCCAAAATGTTTGTCAGAAATTGTGCAAGAAATGTTGGGGTATAATTAAAGAGACGGGGTGCAAGAAAATACCGTTAAGCTGATTTGAAGAGGTGCCAACTCCGGCTTTTAAATTTTGTGTTGCATCCGTAGAAGTAACCAAGTGAGACGGAAATAAACCAAGATAATCTTGAAGGAGACCTCAAGTATGCGCGCTAGAAGAAGTTGAAAGAAAAATATCATTAAAAATCAGTTTCGCCTGTAACGAATACCTATTTGGAGAAATCAGGCATGGTAGCCGAGCACATAGTTTCGACAACATCGTCTGAACAAAAGAACTTCAGGTTTTCGATAGCACAGCCAACGTGCTCTCAAAAAAATGAATTGATTGAATTCAGAAAAAAACGGGAGAGGGATGCACCGTGAACTTTTGGAAAAAGTGAGTAGGATGCACAGATTAAATCTGTACTTAAGCGGAAGAATTCCCGCCTCCAGTTAAAGCACGTCTTAGCCACAAAACTTGGCAGACCAAGACAAAGACGCAGTGCTTGCTTTTCTATAAGCATTAAATGTCTTAGCTTGTATACTCCACATCCTGAAAAAAGACAACACAGCCGAACGCGAGAACAGGGCAGACATAAATTTTAAAAATCAGCAGCAGCGCAGCTCTACAGATACCTGCGTTTTTTGTTACTGTAACTGCACAAAAACGATCTCACTGAACGTTCTTCTTTAATAGCATTTGTTTCTATTTGCACTTCGTAAAAAATGATGCAAAGCTCGTTGTCTATTTCATTTTCCTCAGTCATGCTGGCAGAGTAGGCTTACCGCGTTGCGGCCGCATGGCCTCCACGCTAGCTCGATCTTCTAGCTGCCAAGGTCTCAATAATTGATACGCCTAATTTGAAGTTCGCTTCTCTCTCTCTCTCTCTCTCTCTCTCTCTCTCTCGCTTTCTCTGTCTTGCGATTCGTGGATTTTCATGTCCTCGTATTCCGAGGCCCCGGTGGACGATAGGCGTTCTTAGCTGGTGGCGTAATTGAACAGCGCGTTCCCCACCTGCAGCGGCTCGGCGGCCGGAGCCCTTGCTGTACAGACCACGCCGCTAGCGCGGTGGGTTTGGCCTAGTGGCCCCGCTTCGAAACCTGATGTGACCGTAAAGATGCACAATACAGCAGTTAAACACCCTCATGTTCACGTGTCGACCTGCTATGGATGACTTCAGACACATGACGTTTAAGATTAAACTGGTGGCCGAGGTGATTGCGCCGAAAGAAAAATTGGCTTCTGTGCGGAGCAAGATGTGGAGCCCATCCCACCCATCACCGCATTCGTCGTCTTCATTTCTCGCTTCGGGCGATAGACTGTTCAGAACCAATTGTCACAGACATCAGCAAGGGTGGTTGTGGGCATAGAGTTTCTCACTATATCCCCTAGAGGGAAATCTGGCGCTGCTGCACAGTTGTATACATGGGCAGTACTGACGTTGGAATGTCGGTATATTATGACTTCGGATTTGCACTGTTCTCGGTGAGCCAGGACACCTCGAAGACAGGCACCATTCGGTCTGGTACAATAATTCGTTTTGTAATAAAACAGCACGTCAAAATCTGTTTTAGCTTTATTATTACAAAGAGCATAATATTTTTTTTTATTATGAGAACTTGTTACGGCATGTACTATCATATGACACGTAAAAACGATCTGCGGGCCGATAAAGTTTGACCACAGACGACAAGATTCACGCATGCTTTGGAACAGTTTGTCGTCTGTTCTTACTTTTCTTCACTTGGATATGCATTGTAGCTGAGTAAACTTAATTAGAAGACGTAATATGAGCGAATGAAAACCTTTTGTGGAGATTTTACTTTAAGGGGGCGTTATTTGTGTAGCCATATCTACGTTTTAGACGAAGCCTCTCAGAACACCAGCGAACACAAGCCTCGCAGACACACATACCGTCATTCCCAAGACGGCACAGCGCCCCTTAGGAAACTCCCACAGACGGTGGCGCCGCATTTCCTTTGAGGTGTTATAGTGATAAACTCTATGGTTGTGGGAGCAAGCGATTCAAGGGCGACTACGTGAGGAGAGAACAAACACTCTGAACGAAATTGCGCTTTTTACAGCGAAAGCTGTATATGACTAACCTTCCGTAGTTTTTTTCGGCGTACGGCTACAGAAACGGACATAGCGAATTCCAAAAAACCCATGCACAATCGGTTTCATCGTTTGCTTTGTGTGTGATCACGTACGGGTGTAGTGCGGTGGTGCAAATGTAAAAATGCGGAACGGATTAGAACGCTCGCCGTCAAAAATAGCGTGACGTCAAGGTTATCGCAGTATATAAGCACGAGAGGTAACGACGCTAAAAACCGCTGCGTTATCGATGGGAGGGACATGTATAGTTCGTACACCCGAAGAACAACATGTGTGCGAGGAGCGCCGGAGGAAACAGCAACGAGAATGTAAACGGCACCGGCGCGAAACGACCATCGACGAAGAACGTTCCCGCAATGCCGAACGAACAAATGACGACCATTCAAATCTGTGGCGATGGAATGGCAGCGAAAGCACTTCCCTTTTCGTTTGAGAGCTTTTGATTGCCGTCAGCTTTCGCTGCCATTTCATCTTCACTGAGGGGAACGGTTGTCATTTTTTTATTTTAAGCGAGATGCAGTTCGATTCAATCGACGACAATAAACTTCCTAATCAATTTTATGTACAAGCGCCGACGAAAGAAAAGGCAACTCTATCTTACTATACTAACTTTCGTCTTAAATTTTATCTTTCCGTAAACAAAATACCATAGACACAAAAGACCGGTCACCGAGGGGAATGAGGAGTGCAGCAAGACGCGAAAGAAACAAAACAAAACACGGCGCATACCTCTCGATACCCAAGCGCGGAAAATTTTATCTAATCAAAAACGTAAGTCGTAGAGTAGCCGACACATTTATAGGCTAAAGAGCAAGCTGGGGAACGTTTCTGAAGCGAAGGTTTATTGCAATATATATTTTTGTTAATTCGGGCAGGTCATCGTAATTTCAACTTTGGGTGTGGTGCGTTTTACCTTGATAACAAATAATTTTTTCAGCTAGGTTTGTATAAACTGTGTTTAACACGCTTAGCAATCATCAACATTGTGGCAAACATGTAGAAACTCTGTTATCATTTATTTTTCGAGTAAGATATTGCATAAATAAAGGTGTTTGCTAGTCAGTGTCACGCAGTGGGAAATGTCTTGCGTAAATATAGTTAACAGTTTACTTATAGGTAATTATAGGTTAACAGTTTCTTATAAGTAATGGAATTTGTGGGCAACAGAACAAAGCGAGTGGCAATCGTCGGGCGATAAGAAATACCTGCTTCATTTCAACTGAGCCAGAGAATGCCACAGCAGTCAGCAGAAGCGTAGCACCTGGAAACAAAAAAATGATGAGGTTTTACGTGCTAAAACCACTTTCCGATTACGAGGCACGCCATAGTGGAGGTAGTGAGCTATATGAGCGGCAGACAATCGTTTCTTTTATTTGTTTTCGTGCGGCTGCGCGGGCCGACGGGCATGGCGTCTGACCATGTGACCAGCACACTACATCCAAAGCTTTCGTCGGCCTGCAAAAAAACATAACACGATGTTCGTGCAGGCGTACGAGTTTGACACACGTAAGGCTGACCTTTTGCTGCATCGCCTTCTCGGCAGACTAAAAACGCCCGTCGAGTCGAATAGCACTGGACGACACAGCTTTCATGGCCAGACGCCAAAACAAATTTAGCGTCTTTGAGAACAAAAGTGACGTCACTTTTGCTGTTAACGGATATTGCGTTACTTTATTCTTTCTTCCGCCGGAAGTGTTCCTCCGTCAAACAGACGGCGGTAAGTCTTATGAACCGCCGATGAACCGCCATGCTTTCGGCGTATGGGCGTCTATGCAAGCAACCAGGTGTATTTACCTTGGCAAATTGGCACCCGCAAAACTAGACCGTGCTAATGCTAGCGCTTTCGACTAGTTGCGGTGTGCCGCAAGCGTTTTTCCTGCTATTGCGGACGTACATTTATGCAATTGTCATTACGACGACACCTATCGATGGCATCGCTACTGCGCCGTTAGAAGATTGCGATTTCACAAGAGTCGTTAAAATCACGTACGTATGGGACATGCGGCTAAAATAGTGAAATGACGTCAGCCTAACAAGCTGCGCCAAACCGGAACAGGAGTTACTGCAGAAAAACGTGTGAGCGAGGACTCTTTTAAACGGAGAATCCAAGCCCTAGTACTCAACACAGGCGAGAAAAATCATTTCTGTGGTCAGTGAACGATTGCACCAGCAGACTTCTGTCAAACAGCGTTCTGTTAAGTTCTGTCGTCTTCTGATGAGAGCGCAAGCAAAGGTGTGTCCCACAAATCTGCAGAATGAAATTAGGAATCATCGATCTCTCGCCGTTTACTGGGCATCACGAGCCGTCATGGTTGCATTGTTTTTCAATTAGGCATATTTAGCCATTTCTGGTTATCTTGATTTCAACCAACGTATCTTCCGACTTAAGTCTAGCATCCGCACACAAAAAAAGCGTATTTGGTCGTCACAGCACTTCGTGGCTGTGTTTGCACACCATGGCGTGCAGAAGAACGTCCAAACGATGTTGATTAAGGTGTACGCTAACGACGGCAGCACTTTTTTGAAGCCTGCAATAGGCGATAGGATAGTAATGATGAGCCAGTGTTGCGGTGATCATTTCAGGTGCAGCAAGTGAATGAAAGTGCTCGGAAGGAGCCCAATTAAAACGCAGTAGTTTAATCGGGGTCGTATTAGCTGTGCAGTGTCTCTCCTGGACGCCGCGTCTCGGCAACGATAAAGTGAAGACGGCTTGTTGCTGGTGTTCACTGAGTCTCACCACCAGGTTTCAGTAAGAACGAACAAGAGACAACAGGGATTCGGCGGTCGCGGTGGGAGTGATATCCTTGACGTCCATTAGCGGCCTAAAGCTATAGTGTCTGGTACAAGTCTGCACCGGAGCAGTAGCGATCAACAGCCCGGCGACTGGGGCATCTCGTGCAGGAATGTCTCTGTCACTGATGCTTATACCTGTTTTCGCCAGCATTGGAGCTACCACCGAAGCGACGCCAAATAGGGTCGAGCGATTTAGCCTGTTATCCCTGTCAACCAGAAATGCAGACGTCATGCTTGTATCACTCGAAAAGCACGGGAACGAAGCAAACGCCTTGTTTGCCCGACTGCTCGGCGGAACAGTCACCACGTGGCACGTCCCAGAAGACCGGCTCTTTAAGCAGGTTGCCAGAAACTTCATACAAGGCAAGACATCCATGCTGGTTAGCGCAGATCCCACCACGCCTCCTGGAGATATACCAAAGCTTGTGGACGCCACGGGGCTCGGCCATCACTGCATTTCCTGGCTTTTCGTTCGACCTCGTTCCGAGATCATCTCGCACCCGCTCAGCCCTTGGGCGCCTGTCTTGGCCTGCCAAGCGGTCGGTCTAATTGCCCCGAATGACACCGTCATACATCAAGCATTGTGGCCTAATACATCGTCTGCAGTTCCAAATCCTCAGTGGAGAGGTTTGCTCCTGGGTACGGGAGCTCATCGAGCAGGAGTAAAACGGTTCGCCGGGCAGAAACTGGCAGTGGCGTGCGCCAAGGGCAATTTTTACGGGCACAACAAAGATTCCTGCTACCACCCGTCAGCGTGGGCTATTTTTCGGCTGCTCAAGGAGAGAAACGTTTCCGTCGAATTTCACAAGGTGTCGTCACCCGCTGAAATGGGGCGCGGTACGTTCACTCACAGGTTTGACATGCCGTACGGGTTTATTTTCATGGAAGCGAGAGACGTCTTTGCCTTTGATTTCCCTTTCATCCTTTTAGACCATGAGACATTCTTCTCACGAAAGAGCCCCCATCGTACCGTCACGCTCTCGGAAGTTAGCCGGGAATCCTGGAGACTCGTGGTTGCCACGGCAACACTCCTCGGCCTGGTCGCTGCGACCCAGACACTTGTTACGGAAGGAGTACGCCCCAGTGCTCGCTGTGCCGTCGGCACAGTGACGCTTCTACTGGCTGCCGTGCTAGGAACTTCGGCTCCCGAACCTGCTGGCAGCACTCGGCGTGGCAGATTCATTCGCAGGGCGTTGTTCGGGCTGTGGTTCGTGGTTATACTGCCTCTTTCGGCCTACTTCCGCAGCGAGCTGACCTCGATTGTGACCCTCAGACGCCCCGCTGACCGCATCGACACGCTGGAGAAGCTGGAAGACGCCCTCGACAGAGGCGAGGTGGCGCCCTGCGCATACGTGCATACGGCCGCTCACGAGCAGCTCACTGAGGGCAAGGATCACAAGGGGCAGGGATCACTGATACGCAAGCTTCGAGCCACCTTCCTGCGACACGATGGCGAGGAAGTAACCACAAGAAGCTACCAAGACTGCCTCGCCTGTGCTCACAGAGATGACCGAGTATGTTACACCACGCTTGAGCAACCCTGCGCCTTACGCGAGAAATTTCCGGCCGTTCGAGAGTTCAAACAGCACTTCAAAATTATTCTCACCGGGTTACGAGTTCGCAAGTCTCTGCCAGCATACAGACCTCTGAGGAGATTCTTTCTTGCCACTGAAGAAGGCCGGCTGTATTCGAGAAATGAGGTTAAATGTAGTTACACTGCTACGACTGAGACCTTTCAGTTCGACCTGAGCGCTTTGTTTATGCAGTACGCCATGTTACAGGCGGCAAGCGGTATCGTTCTTCTGGTTGAAATAATGGTGATGCGATGGTCGCGCTTTACCGAACGTCTCATGAGTGCATATAGATAAAGAGTTTATTACTCAGATTATTCTTCTAAGAAAAAAAAATGAATACACGTTAGAGAAATAAGCTGGGTGAGTCGGGCGCGAGCCTCTGTTCTTCGCTATGAGCAGAAGTGGTTTGCTGGCAGGTAATAACTGTGATTTCACTGTCCTCGGCAATTTACCGCCATCAAGCTGACTTTGACTTGCCAGAATCTGAATGCTGTGTTAGTGCTAGCTTTCTCAGTCCTTTATAGAGAAGTATGATTTATAATACACCATGGTGAATGGCTGCACACAACCGCTTCTTACGATCGCCAAGCACTGTTTTCATGCCAGCAAGGCCAGCCTCCTTTTTCTCACGCTAGTGTGTATCTTTTAGTTCTGTGTCTGTATAGGCACCTCAACTAATTCATTTCTGAAGCTGGTTTCGTTTCACTGATTTGTGCGAGTCATAAGGATACTGCTTCTTTCTTGGCGCTAACGCAAGAAATAGTGCTAAAGAAAATCATGCACTCTTTACACGAGATGTCAAGAATTTTATCCTCTGCAGCAACTTTATGAGAGAGGGAGACACTCGGTAAGATTAACAAGAAAAGTCTGCGCTTTCCTACACCGTACGGGTAGACAAATGGAGAAACGTGAGTCGCGCGCACAAATAAAAGTATTTCCTGTCGCCAGCAGGTGAACGCTGCAAGTGGTCTTTGCACGCTGCCACTGTGTGTAGATTGAACATTTTAATCCTACAGTAGCACCTTCATATCTTGGGGAATTCCAATGTTGCGGTAATATTTACGCAATTTGCCAAGGACATCAGTTAGAAAATGCTGTTTATCTACTTTTTGTTACCGAAACAAAGCGGTACAAGGAAAACTTCTTATAATTTCAGATGTGTCTATGGGATAATCATTTTGGTGCTCATGGTTACGAAGAATTTGGCATCACAAGTTACCCTACGGCCGCTAACGGCAGAGTGACTGGAACAGCTGGCTCCGCGAGCACTGAGTGGGTCGAATGCTTTGTGGGGAAGTAGGCACTGGTGAAGGCTATGACGTGGAACGTGTGTTCTTCAGTAAGCATACACAAAGCGCAATCCTACCTAACTTTTGAATATTTGACGCATTTCTGCCGCTGCATAAAATTCGTAGACACTCCCGTTTTCCTCAATATCTCAGCCTTTCACAGGACTCATTTAGTTATAGGCCACAGTACCCTGCACCTCTTGCTGTTGTGACTCCGTGTTGTACGCACGATTGTGTTCTTTTTACAAGTCGTAGTGTCACACACCTCCGTTGACTGTATCCGAAAATAAAAGGTTTCGTCGGTTGCCCCTTCATTCAGCTCACTGACTGTGCTTCGTTCTGCTGCTTGAGACTCCGCAGCCTTTTAAAGGATAACTTAGACGGGCGATTGAAGCTTCTGTGTGTGGCTACGAGAGCAGCTGGTTGCCCGAAGAGGTTACGGGAGAAAGCCACGGAACAACAGAAGAAAAAGAAAGCAGCGCACGGTAAACGGACAGCTAGTGGCTGCGAAGGTATAGGCAAAGGAAATAAAGCTTTTTTTCGGTAACGTTTCACCCTTCAAGCGTGCGTTAAGCCCAAGTTCTTTTTGAGAAACCGTGGTGTGCTCCCAATGACATTTACTTTAACCTGCGGACACGCAATCGTAAGAGAACCTTAACCAGCGCGCCACCTGGAGCCTTGTGCCAAACGTTTACAAACAAAAACCATCCGTGTCCACAGACGCTGCCGTTCATACGCCCGCGCCTCTCATAAGGCCTACGGTCGCCAGAATCGCCAAAGTATCGCAGAAATTTGTTCGGCCGATCTGCATATAGCTTGCGATTCAGGAGAGTAGAGAGGAAAACAACAGATGAATTCACTATTTACTGGCGATGAACGAAGGCGAGAATACAGCCATCGGATCAATTCGCAGTATAAGCGAAGCAATCGTTGACGCCATGCTCGATCATGCTATTTCTCAGCGTGTACACAGACGTTATTCGCGTTTCTGTTTTCTTAGCACTGTACAATGTCGTACCGTAAGTAAGCCACAGTAATCCAACGCCGCACTGAGTATGCGGGGTGAGGACAACGCTGTTGTGTAACGTGCGTAACACGTTTACGTTTATTTTTTACGAAAGTATTTGAAAGCACTCTAATGGCTTTAAAATAGACCGAAAGGCACTGGCAACAACACCACGTAACAAATGCATCAAGACAGCACTTTCAAGACTACAAATTTGATAAATAAAAATAAAGTGGCGCAGTTTGGTGACATTTTGGCAGCAGCAGCGGCAGCAGCTTTATCGACCGACCCTCAACAGTATTTCAACTGCACTTCTCACGCCAGTTGGAAATTTCTTCGCATCATTTTTTGCTTTACTTAGTTACCCTTGCTGCTGCTGTCGCCGCCACAGTTTCTTTTTTTCCTTCTCGTTGTGCGTTCCTAGAAAACGCGCTTGTGAACTTGAGTCCAGCTCTACGTTGTCATGGCTCCGGAAGTCTGTCCTGCCTGCAGTAAGGATTCTCCAGATGAAAAGGGTTTTACGTGTGGGGGTTGTACTTATGTATATAACTTCAGAAAGTGTGCGGGAGGTGCACAACCGACGCACAGGTCAAAAAGCGAGACATGGCGTAAAGCGTGGCGCTGTCCAACATGTCGGACCGCAAGCACAAAGAGCCACTAGGGTTGCAGGTCGAACACTGAACAGGACACTGATTATACCTGCTTGATACTGAGCATAAATGACAAGCTAGCACACCTGATGACATTAAAAAGCACGGTGGAGAGCATTGAACAGTCAGTGCAGACAATGTCTGACCAGTGGGACGCAATTATTCAGCACATTACCCGCCAAGACAAGGACGTAGCCGAGCTAAGGAAACGAGTGGACGTCATAGAGAGTAGGGGACGTTCACTTGACTCTGAGCAGATAACGAAAGATATCAATGACCTGGAGTGGCAAAGCAGAAAGTTAAACCTTGAATTCCATGGCATTCCGGAAAGTAAGGATGAGGACCTGCTATCGAAACTTAATGCAGCAGGGTGAACCTTCCCGTGCTAACTATGAACGATATGGCCTCTGTGCATCAGCTGACAGCGCTTAAACATAGGGTCCCAGCGATTATTGTCTGGTTTACAAGACACTCACAGAAAGATCTGTTCGTGAGCAAGAAGGGAGAACTGAATCAGCTGAAGACAAACTGTTTTATGAACGAGAATTTGACAAAGAAGAACAAGGAGTTGCTTAAAGGCGCAAAGAACTGGGCGAAGAACAGCAAATTTAAGTATGTGTGGCACAGGAATTGGAGAATTTTTCTGAGACAACGAGACGGAACAAACGCAGTTCATATTGCTTCGACAGCCGATTTGTATAATATAGTCTAGTTTCTTTCCTTGTTCCTTGTTTGTCAGTTTTTCACAAGTTACAACGCAAAGTGTACTTTCGTCGTTTCACCTGGCGGTAAATGCAACTTGTTGTGTAATGCCATGTGATTTTTTGATGTTTCTAGATCGCAGACACTAGATCGCAGACACTGCAATCTTTCAGTGTGTTTCATTTAAATGCACCGTCTGCGGTATCTAACACAGTCGATCTCGATGATGATGATGATGATGATGATGATGATGATGAAAAACGTTTATTTGCTCTATTTTGCAGTGATTTTTGCGTCTTCAGATGGAGCCTTCCATCTTCTCTTTAGGGTCGGTTCCCCTAGTCCAGGGCTCCGTTGAGTGTAGCTGCCCAGCGTGCACGCCTTACTAGTGCTTGTTGGACTTCCAGGATGTCGCTGGATAGCATCCTCTCCCACTGTTCCGCACTCGGGTTTTTTGTTTTCTGTTTTCCCATCTGCTTTCCCATCTGTTTTCTGACAAGCCCATGTGTTATGGGATAGGGTTGGTTTGTCTCCACGCCATGGACACTTGCTCTCGTACTGCGTGGGGTAGATATTGCTTAGCATGTTTAGGCAAGGGAATGTTCCCGTTTGTAGCTGTCGCCCATGCTACGGCGTCTTCTCTATTTAGTTGTTTGTGAGGGGGCGGGTATTTTCGTCTGATCCCTCTGTAGTAGTTTAGCATCTCTGAATAGCTTTGGGCTACCGGCTCGGTTTCCTCAGCGGGGTCGGGATTGTTGGATGCTCGGTTTGTTGCGTGCCCTCACGCTATCCTATCCGCCTCCTGATTTCCCGTAATGTCGGTATGTCCCGGCACCCAAACTATCGTGTGTTTGGCCTGGTTGTTGACGGTTTTGCCACTTGAGCGGAGGATGCGGAGCGCGCTGTGGCTGATTCTGCCGTTTAGGTAGCTGCGGCATGCTGCTTGTGAGTCTGAGTATGGTTAAGGACCTGTTGGATCGGTAGCCCTCCGCTGCCGCTAGAGCCACGGCTGCCTCTTCGGCCTCAACTACCGTACAGTTCCGAATTGATGCGCTGGTGATTTCTTTTAGGTCCGAGTTGATCACAGTTGCAACTTTGCTTTTCTTGTGGTTTCTCTCCTCAGTGTAGGTAGCGGCGTCTACGTACACTGTGTCGTGTCTAGTTGCCAGTGTTCTTTGTACATATTCTGCTCTTGCTTGTCTTCCTGCCATGTGTAGGTTCGGGTCCATATTGCTGGGTATCGGTGCTACTTTGATGGTGTTTCTGTATTCGTCCGGTATCGTCTCCGTGCTTTGTGTCTCCTTTATGGTAGCTTCACCGCCGTATATGCTCAGGAGTCTTCTGCGCATTGCCGATGGATTTAGTCTTTGCATTTGCGCGATTATCTGCGCTTCTTGGAGCTCCTCGAGACTGTTGTGTAGCCCCAGGGCCAGGAGTTTGTCGGTCGATGTTGACTGCGGTAAGTGGAGCGCCGTCTTGAGGGCTTTCCTCAGGATTGCGTCCGCCTGTCGCCTTTCGTGCTTCGTACAGTGGTAGTACTGGAGGCTGTACGTCACTCTACTGACCACCAGGCTTCTGACCAGTCTGAGTGTGTCTGCTTTCTTCATGCCGTTTCTTTTCCGCGAGACCCTCGTTATCATGCGGGCCACTTGGTTGGCTGCAGTTTTAAGTAGTGTTAGGGTCTGGGTGCATCGTTGGTTCGATTGTATCCACATTCCTAATATCCTGATGAGCGTCTTCTCCGGGATTGGCTGTCCCTCGAGGTGGATGTTCAACTTCATGTTTACTTCCTCTGGGACGGTGATTCTTCTTGCCTCGCCATAGTCTTAGGAGCTCGCACTTCTCCGTTCAGCAGGCTAGACCTCTTGCCTTGACATATTCCTCTACGCATGTCGCAGCTTCTTGTAATCTTTCTTCCTTTTCCCTGAGTGAGCCTTTGGTGACCCATACAGTGATATCGTCGGCGTACATGGCGTGGCGTACGCCGTCGATTTGGTCTAGTTGTTGGGCCAGTCCAATCATGGCAACATTGAACAGCCGATCTCGAGCTGCTGTTTACGCAACTGGGTTTCGATGTGGTAATGTTCACTAATACCTGGTATGCTGGACATAGCAGTACGCTGAAGCTTATACATCTCTGGCGATAGGTTTTGGCACGACTTTCGTTCCTAGCTTCGCGACCTATTTAGATGGACCTAGCAGACAGCTCGAACATAGAGGGCGCTTATTCTGGACCGTATCATTGCTTATATCTCCCCGAAGTGGGAAGGGAAGTGGGATCGAGGAAAAAAGGAAATGTACTGCGCATACGCAGTACTCTGGTATGACGCAAATACAACACTGCCCTCTCCTCAAAAATATAAACGCTGCACTGGCGTGTGCTGCCTTGTTGACCAACACAGAACTTGCTGCGAAGTTTGGAACGGACTCGCGGTAGTTGTGAGACGAGGAGTGCGAGATTGCATAGGTTTGCCTGCAATTTGGGCTCTATCAGGAGAATTATCTGGGGCCGCCGCGTCTGAGGAAGTCGTTCCATTTGTGGCCGTCCAGGGACCGAGCGTCTGGTTGGACCCTGGACCAGAAGCAGTCGTATCGGTGACCGGAAACCTTGGTGATGAATCCGAGTGGCGCCACACCTGATCGACGCGCCGTTGGACTATGAATGTGGGAGTTTCCACGGAGTCCCTGTCGCCAATGTTACACGACCACGGGATCCACTTCTCTCCCTTCCATAATTGTGGACGTACACGCTGCTGTCTGGCGGTAGCGTCGAGTCCTCGCTCTCCTCAGCTGGACCTGCAGCATTCACAGAGAAGCAGCTGTCTATAGACGCGACCTTATTTGATACCCGAGGAGTATTTCTGAATGTGATTGCCCAGTCTTCAGAGATGTTCGTCTATAATTGAGCAGTAATTGTCCTAATTTCTCGTCGAGATCACATTCCTTTATTTTCCGAATGCCCTCCTTTATTTTTCGCAGCACCCTTTCGGCAGCTCCGTTCGATTGTGGATGAAACGGTGCCGTGCACAGGTGCGCAATGTTTTTTTTTTGTTTTTTTTTTACTGCAGATATGAAAAATGCCTTACTCCTTAACTGTGTGCCGTGGTCTGATACTATTTTAAGTGGCACATCAAAGCGGGCCACTATTCTCCTCAGACCCCTTATTGTGCTTTCCAAGTTTGCATATTTCGTAGGAATTGCTTTAATCCATTTGGAGTACGCGTCCAATACAACTAGCACCATCTTCCCGGTTACGAGTGCTGCGAAATCAATATGGATCCGAGGTCACCTTTGTTGCGTCTTCGGACACTTGACAGGAGGTGCAGCCGGTGGCATAAGCACATTTGCTATGCAATTTTCACAGTTCGCCGTGCGTACTGCTCTGTCGCGGTGAAGTCCTGGTGACGAAAATAGGGGGCGTGCCACGGTTTTTATCGCCGATGATCCTTGGCGGGTTTCGTGAAGAAGTTGCAGGAAACGCCCTTCGGCATCACTGTGTATGAAGACGCGATTTCCCCAGTATACGAGGTCTTGGGCCAATAACAAATCTAGCCTACGTTCATATATGGTGCTAAATCAGGCTGTATATTTGTCTTGCTCTGTGGCCAATCACGTAACACGTAATGTTGCACCTAAGGCAATGCCGAATCGACAGCTGTAAGGTCCTTCAGTTCACGCGTTGAGACGCCCCCTTCACCTAGGCTTTCGAGGGCGAGGAAATATTTAGGGGGCTCACCTTCACCTCCGTTTGCGGAGGTCTGCTGTGGTAGCCTGCTGAGAGCATCTGAGTTGAGCCCCTGTTTCCCGGGAACGTATTGGAGCTTGTATTTGTAGCCTCCGAAGTACAGTGCCAAGCGTTGAATTCGCGCCGCCGCTGCGGTCGGTGTCTGGCGGTCAGGTCTCTGCAAGTCCAGCAGTGGTTCACGACCTAAAAGATTGTTCCGGAATTTCGTTACACGGAAAATGAATGCCAACCCTTCACGTTCTAAGTGTGAGTAGTTCTGCTCCGTTAAGGTCAGTGTCCTTTAGCGAAAACCAATAGGTCTATGTACGTTGTTGATAGAGTGAAAGAGAAGTGTCCCGACCCCGAGTGACGACGCATCGCACTCTAGCCTAAGTTTTTTTCCGGATTGAAATGCAAAAGAATTCGTGCATTTTTCAGACTTTCCTTTGCTCACCGAATGCAGCCTCTGGCGGTGCTTTTCTTTGTCAGCGCGCGTTCTTTTTCAAATATATGAGACAGCTTAGCTAGGTGCGTTGACATGTCTGACAAAATTTTCGCTTAGAAAGTCAACATTCCAATGAACGACCGCAGTTCGGTCACTTTCCGCGGATAAGGCGAGCGCATAATAGCTTCCATGTTTTTTTCTATTGGATGTAGGTCCTCGTCGTCAATGAGATATCCGATGTAAATGGCTGCCGGTTATCGAAATTCTCATTTCTGATGCCGTAACTTAACACCATGCTCCGGAAAATGCTCTAATAAGCCATCCAATCGCTCTCCGTTATCCCTTTTTCTTTTTTTCGTGGACGTGATTACATCATCAAGGTAGGTTGGAACGCCGCGTAGACCACTGATCATCGTCGCCATTTCTCTCTGAAAAATCCAAAACGCAAACGACCTTTGCGCAACCTTTGTGCATATTGATTACGCAAAGCTTGCGAGCGACTACGTTTAGAAGCACCTGACTGTAAGCGTCTCGCATGTCGAGGGTGCTTAAACACTCACAGCCGCTTAAAACTGAACATATCCTCGATTGAGGGAATAGGATACTGCTCGACTGAGCAAATAGGGTTCAATGTAAGTTTACATTTGCCACAAATATGTACCGAGCATTTTTCTCTAGCAACGGCACTATGGGCGTTGCCCAGTCCGAATGGCAGACTGGCGAAAAGACACGAAGGGAAGGAAGTCGGTCCAACTCCAAAGCTGCTTTATCGCGAAGAGCATAAGGATGTCATCGCGCTCTACAAAACTTCGCTATTGCTCCATCTTTGAGGTGCAGGCTTACTGGAGGGCCCTTAATTAAGCCGAGTTCCGTGGTGAATACTTTCTGGTTTAGTCCACGAAAATGGCCTTAACTTTGCAGGTGTCCCTTTTGCTCGTTTTTGACGCTCCGCAGGCCGGAGTCGCATATAGCACCGGAGGGCCAGCGTTGTCCAGCTCTTTCAGCAGATCCCTTCTCCGTCGAGCACTGCGAGGGGACAGTTCTCGAGCACGTCTTTGAAGCCCGCACGTAATGTCAGATCGCCCAACACCGGTAACCGCCCTGCGTAGCAAGACATCTTCACGTGCGACGGCGTCAGGGCAGGCCAATGGTGCCGATGCTTCACGTGCAGTTCCCGAGAAATGGCACATACTGGCGACCCGGTGTTGAGTTCACTCGCTACTTGAACGCCGCCCAATATAAGTTAGCGGTGTATTGGTCGCTCGAGAATATTTTTACGCTCCTACACCTATTTTCAAAGGTGTACTTCGTCACTGCTATCATTGATTAGGGGTTTCCGTTATAGCCAGTTCATTTGTGTGCATCGCTCTTGCAGTTAAGCTTCCCCGGATAAGGCGGCCTTGACATTTCTTAGCAATGTGTCCCCACCGTCCACGCCAATAGTAACAAGCAATTGCCCATCCGCAACTTACATCATGTTTTGATCTGACATACATTCCACATTCCAGATATTCTTGGGCCTTTGTTTTCTCCTTGAGGGTGTTCTTAGAGCAGCCTGCAATTTCAATAGAGCCTTTAGCTCGGAGGACATTTTCAAAGCGTCCTTCTCGGCAGTTTCAGCGGGCGCTTCGGCCTCAACCAGCGTGAGGTCGGCCTTTGCCAGTAGTTGCTTCTTTAGGGTCGTTGACCGACAATCGCACACAATACGATCCCTTAGCATCCGATCCAGGGCGTTGCCAAAATTGCACTTACCGGCTATGCGGCACATTTCCCCACGAAACTGCGTGACTGATTCCCCTTCCATCTGGCAGAGATTAAAAAACTTGAAGCTCTCCGTTATTTCATGTTGCTTCGGATCATAGTACTCGTTCTGCACCTCGACAACTTGCTCGAAGCGTTTGGGGCTCGCTGTGCGACCTTCCTAGCTAATACTTGCAAGGTTTGCCTGCTGAATGCTGCCACGAGCAGTGCTCTCATTTTTGACCGAATCGATGATTCCGTTAGCTTCAAAGTAGGCATCTGCATTAATGAGATATGACTTCCACTTATCTGCGTCTTCGTTGAATGCAGAGTGCATATGATCAACCATGCTAGAAACCGGCAAGGCTGCCTTCGCGGCCGTAGATTCCTGATGTGCTCTCACCGAATGGATGGTATCCCATCCTAGTCGCCACTGTAGCACAGCCACGGCACGTGGCTCTGCTATGGCGCTGAGGGAATGCCCTGAGGAAACGGGCAACGTGGGCGTTGGGGAGGAGGTGGGAAATGTAAGCTGCAGCGCTATAGGTCAAGCGCGGTGTCGGCGCTGGGGAGGGGGCGGGAAATGTCAATGGCGGCGTCCATAGAAGGTTCTGGAAACGGCGGCAGCACGCTCGCAGCACGCTCGCCACCCTTCTATACGTCACCACGTGGGCTCAGAGCTTCATTCCTAGTCGCTACGTGTGACGAAACACCAGGCCCAAGTCGCGCGGGGTGAAGTCCGAGGAAGTACGCCATGGCGTAAGAGGCTAGAGCAGCTCGAAATTCCACTCGTCGTAACCGCCGTCGGCAGGGATCGGCTATGGTTAATGATGCGGCAGCATCCCAGCGAGGGCAACTCGTGATCAGCAAACCGTTCATCAGAAAGTTCAACAGCACATCAGCGCAGCGTTCATCACAATGTTCAACAGCAGATCAGCATAAAATTCAACAGAAAGTTCAACAGTAGATCAGCAGAAAGCACAACACAAAGTTAAGCAGCAAATCAACAAAATCTCCAACTAGGCTTTCACCTTCACGTCCTTAGAAATTTCTAAGCACCCCTGTATATTATTTAACATTTCTGTGGACCCAATTTTCTGATGGCCAGAATATTTCCCAAAAATTGTGCAAGAAATACTGCGGCATAATTAGAAACAAGGAGAACAAAAGACCCGTTAAGCTTATTTGAAAAGGTGCCAACTTGGGCCTTCTCTAAATTTTGTGTTGCATGAGTAGAAATCACCATGTGAGACGAAATAAACTAAGATGATCTAAGGAGACATTCGAATATGCGCGCTGGAAGAAGTTGCAAGAAAAATATCAAAAATCAGTTACACTTTTACACCTTTTTTTGGAAAAATCAGGCACGGTAGCCGAGCATGCAGTTTTGATAACATATTCTGAACACAAACAACTTGTGGTTGTCGATAGCGTAGCCAACGTATTCTGAAAAATAAATCGGTTGAATTGATCAAAACTGATTGCAAACGGGAGCAAGATGCAACGTAAAGCTTCGGGAAAAGCCAGGACAGTAAATACCTTAAATCTGTACTCAAGTGGAAGAATCCCAGCCTCCAGATGAAGCACGTCTTAGCCACAAAATTTGGCAGCGCAAGACAAAGACTCAGCACTTGCCTTTCTATACATGTTAAAGGCCTCAGCTTGTATACTCCACATCCTGAAAAAGACAACACAGTCGAATGCGAGAAGAGAGCAGACGTAAAGTTTATGAATCATCAGCAACATAGCTCTATACATACCCGCGTTGTTTGTTGCTCAAACGCATTAGCATTTCTTTCTATTTGCAGTTTGTAACAACGATGTAAGGCTCATTATCTTCTTCGCTCTCCTCAGCGGCTGGAGGAAGTCATACTGGCGACCAAAACGCCAAGTCGTGCTGGCAGAGTAGGCTAATCGTATTGCGGCCACATGGCCTCCACGATAGCTCCTCTCTCAGAAAAAGCGCCTTTTACAGCGAAAGCTGTATATGACTAAGCTTCCGTAGTTTTTTCGGTGTCCGGCAATAGAAACGGACATGGCGATTTCCAAAAAACCCATACACAATGGCTTTCGTCGTTTCCTTTGTGTGTGATCACGTACGGGTGCAGTGCGGCGGCGCAAATGTCAAAATGCGGAACAGATTAGAACGCTCGCCATGAAAAATAGCGTGACGTCAAGGTTGTTGCAGCATATAAGCAGGAGAGGTAACGACACTAAAAACCACTGAGTTACCGAGGGGAAGGACGCGTACAGTTCGTACACCCGAAGAACAACATGCGTACGAGGAGCGCCGGAGGGAACAACAATGATAATGTAAACGACACCGGCGCGAAACGACCATCGACGAAGAACGTTCCCGCGATGCCCAACGAACAGTGGACAAGCATTCCACTCTTTGAAGATGGCATGGCAGCGAAAGCACTCTTCTTTTCGTTTGAGAGCTTTGACATTCATCAGCTTTAGCTGCTATTTCATATTCACAGAGTGGAATGGTTGCCATTTTTTATTTTATGCGAGGCTCAGTTCGATTCATTCAACGACAATTAAATTCATAATCCATGTTATGTACTGGCGGCAAGGAAAGAAAAGGCAACGCTATGTTACCGTATTATTAACAACGAATACATCTTTTTCAACGCCCACTATGAAAGAGGTCGTTGACGCAACTATCACTTGCAATGAAATGCGGTTCTTGAAAAGTGAAGAGAGGCTCGCTCGTGCAGTTCACTTGTAACAGTATCGCCCCTTACACGTTGTGTTGTTTCTCTTGTCAATGATATGTCTGAATTCTGGTGGCGCATCTAGTTGCATCTTTTTTTTAATGTCTTCAATCAAAAGTAGTGAGTTACGAGCGCCAGATAATTGTTTAGCTGTTTTTCGTGCGCCTGCGCTGGACAACGCGCTTCGCGTCTCACGATGCGACTAACATCCAAAGCTTCCGTCGGCCTGCAAAACAGAAACAATGTTCGTGCAGGCGTGCGATTTCGACACCCGTAAGGCTGACCCTTTGCTGCATCGTTTTGCGAGCAAGCTCGAAACGCCCATCGTGTCGAATTACGGCGCACTCGAAGATACAGCTTTCATGGACTACCACGAAAACAAATTTAGCGTCTTTGAGAACAAAAGTGACGTCAAATCTGTTTTTAACGGATATGGCGTTACATTAGTTTTTCTTCCACCGGAAGTTTTCCTCGGTAACGCAGAGGGCGCTCAAGTCCTATGGAACCCCGATGAACTACCATGCTTTGAACGTATCGACGTCTATGCAAGGAACGAGGTATATTTACCTTGGTAAATTGGCGCCCGCAAAATGAGACCGTGCCAGTGCTAACACGTTCTGCTACTTGCGGTAAGCCGCGCGCGTTTTTCCTTCTAGTGCGGACGTACATTTATGCTCTCAATACTACGATCATTCTGGTTACGAAGACAGCTGTCGATAGCATCCCTACTGCGCCGTTACAAGATTGCAATTTCACAAGGATCGCTAAAATCACCTACGTATGGGAAATGCGGGCAACCCGCCGTGGTTGCTCAGTGGCTATCGTGTTAGGCTGCTGAGCACGAGGACGCGGGATCGAATCCTGGCCACAGCGGCCGCATTTCGATGGGGGCGAAATGCGAAAACACCCGTGCACTTAGGTTTGGGTGCACATTAAAGAACCCCAGGTGGTCGAAATTTCCGGAGCCCTCCACTACGGCGTGCCTCATAACCAGAAAGTGGTTTTGGCGCGTAAAACCCCGTAATTTTTTTAATGCGGGCAAATTAGTGAAGTAACGTGAGCGTAGTAAGCTACGCCAAGCGGGAACAGGAGTTGCGGCAGACATACGTGAGCGACAACTCCTTTAAACGGAGAATCGAAGCCCTTGTACACAACACAGGCGAGAAATGTCATTTCCGTGTTCAGTGAACGAACGCACCAGCAGACTTATCTCAAACAACTTTGTGTCAAGTGCTGTCATCGCCTGATGAGAGTGCAAGCAAAAGTGCGTCTCACAACTCTGACGAATTGAATTAGGAATCATCGATCTCTCGGCGTTTACTGGGTGTCGCGAGTCGTTGTCATGGTTGCGGTGTTTTTCAATTAAGTATTTTTAGCAATTTCTGGGTATTTTGATTGCGACCAACGTATTTTCCGGGTTTACGATTAACTTCCGTACAAGAAAAATGCACGTGTGTTCATCACGGCACTTCATGGCTGTGTTTACACACCATGGCGCGCAGAACAACGTCCTGACGATTTCGATTAAGGTGTTCGTAAACGACGGCAGCACTATTTTCAAGCGTACAACAGGGGATAGGACAGTAATGAGGAGCCAGTGCTGGGGTGCTCATTTCAGCAGAAGAAAGTGAATCGGAGTCCTCAAAAGGAGCTCAATTAAACGTAGTTCTCTCATCAAGGTCGTACACGGTGTACATCTCCTCTCCTGGGCGCCCTGTTTCGGCAACGAAGTCAAGGCGGCGTGTTGCTGGTGGTCACTGAGTCTCAATACCAGATTTTGGTAAGAACGAACAAGAGACGCCAGCGATTCGGCGCATGCTGTAGGAGTGATATCCTTGACGTCCATTAGCGACCTAAAGCTATAGTATCTAGCACAAGTCTGCACCGGAGCAGTGGCGATCACCAGCCCGGTGGCTGGGGCTTCACGAGCAGGAATGTCTCTGTCACTGATGCTTATACCTGTTTTCGCCAGCATTGGAGCTACCACCGAAGCGACGCCAAATAGGACCGAGAAATTCAGCCTGTTATCGCTATCAGCCAGAAATGCAGACGTCAAGCTTGTATCTCTCGAAAAGCCCGGGAACGAAGCAAACGCCTTGTTTGCCCGACTGCTCGGCGGAACAGTGACCACCTGGCACGTCCCAGAGGACCGGCTCATTAAGCAGGTTTCCAGGAACTTCATACAGGGCAAGAGATCCGTGCTGGTTGGCGCAGATCCCACCACCCCTCTCGGAGATATACCAAAGCTTGTGGACGCCACGGGGCTCCATCATCACTGCGTGTCCTGGCTTTTCGTTCGACCTCGTTCCGAGATCATCTCTCACCCGCTGAGCCCTTGGCCCCCTCTCTTAACCTGCCAAGCGGTTGGTCTAATTGCCCCGAATGACACCCTCATACATCAAGCATTGTGGCCTAACACATCGTCTGCTATTCCAAATCCTCAGTGGAGAGGTGTGCTCCTGGATAAGGGAGCTGATCGAGCAGGTGTAAAACGGCTCGCCGGGCTGAAACTGGCAGTAGCGTGCGCCAAGGGCAATTTTTACGGGCACAACCAAGATTCCTGCTACCACCCGTCAGCATGGACTATTTTTCGGCTGCTCAAAGAGAGAAACGTTTCCATTAACTTTCACAAGGTGTGGTCGCCCGAAGGAATGGTGCACGGAACGTTCACTCACAGGTTTGACATGGCGTACGTCCTTGCGTTCATGAAAGAGAACGAAGTCCTTGGCTTTGATTTCCCCTTCGTCGTTTTAGACCACGAGACATTCTTCTCGCGTAAAAGCGCCCATCGTACTGTCACTCTCTGGGAAGTTGGTCGTGAATCCTGGAGACTCGTGGCCGCCACGGTGACACTCCTCGGCCTGGTCGCTGCGACCCAGACACTCGTTAAGGAAGGAGTACGCCCCAGAGCTCGCAGTGCCGTCGGCACGGTGACTCTTCTACTGGCTGCCGTTCTAGGGACTTCGGCTGCCGAACCTGCTGCCAGCACTCGGCGTGGCAGATTCGTTCGCAGGGCGTTGTTCGGGCTGTGGTTCGTGGCCATACTGCCTCTCTCGGCCTACTTCCGCAGCGAGCTGACCTCGATCGTGACCCTCAGACGTCCCGCTGACCGCATCGACACGCTGGAGAAGCTCGAAGACGCCCTTGACAGAGGTGCCGTGAAGCCGTGCGCGTGCGTGAACACGGCCGCTTACGTGCAGCTCACTGACGACGTGGGCGGCGAGGCGCACGGATCACTGATACGCAAGCTTCGAGCCGCTTTCGTGCTTCACGATCGCGAGGAACTAAGCACGAGAAGCGATCAAGACTGTCTCGCCTGTGCTTACAGAGAGGACCGAGTATGTTACACCACGTTTGAACAACCATGCGCCATACGCAAGCGATTTCCGGGCGTTCGAGAGTTCAGACAGCACTTCAAGATGCTTCTGAGCGGGTTGAGAGTTCGTAAGTCTCTGCCGTCGTACAGACCTCTGAAGAGATTCTTTCTTGCCACTCAAGAAGGCCGGCTGTTTTCGGTAAATGAGGCTGAATATAATTACGCTGCTGCAACTGAGACATTTCAGTTCGACCTGAACGGTTTGTTTATACAGCACGCCACGTTACAGGCGGCAAGTGGTATCGTCTTGGTGGTTGAACTAATGGTTATGGGATGGTCGCGCTTTACCGAACGTCTTAAGGTTAGGTATAGATGGTGTTTTTTACACGGATGATTCTTCTAAGAAAAACATGCATTCACATTAGAGAAATAAGCAGCATAAGTTGGGCACGGGCCTCTGTTCTTCGCAATAAGTAGAAGTCCGTTACTGGCGCGTAATTACTGTGCTTTCAAAGTCGTCGGCAATTTCTCACCATCAGTCGGACTTCGACTTGCCAGAATCGGAATGCAGTGTTAGTGCTAGCTTTCTCAGTGCTTTATAGAGGGATATGATTTATAATGCACTCTTGTAAATGTCGACACACAACCGCTTCTTAAGATCGCCGAGCACTGTTTTCATGCTTGCAGGGTCAGCCTATTTTTTCTCACGCCAGAGTGTATATTTTAGTCACCGTGTCTGTATAGGTACTTCAACTACTTCATTTCTGAAGCTGGTTTCAGTTCACTCATTTCTGCGAGTCTTGAGTATACGACATATTTCCTGGCACTAATGCAAGAAATCGTGCTAAAGAAACGATTTCACTCTATAAAAGAGATGCCAAGAATTTTATCTTCTGCAGCAACATTAGAAGAGAATGAGACACCCAGAAAGATTAGCGAGAAAATTGTGCGCTTTCCTACACCGTATGAGGAAACGAATGGACAAACGTGAACCTCTTACAGTCATACACATCCTAATAACATGTCCACACATCGACACACTGAGAGGGAGGCTTTTACACAGCCTCTATAATTCGCACATTCCATTACACCCTGCCCTATTACTAGCAGATGACTCCCTAGTGCCATTTACTAACCTGTTCGATTTTTTAGAGAAATCTGGTTATTTACACCAACTATAATGTAATGCAGATTTACCTAGTCTAAAGTTGCATTTCATTTTGTCTTGTGTCTGGCGCAGCATGGCCATGGTTGCCTTTGTGCCATTAAACCCAAACTAACCAACCAACCAACCAACGCACGAGTAGACAAATGGAGAAACGTGAACCGCGTGCACAAATTGAAGGTGTTTCCTCTCACCAGCAGGTGAACGCAGCAAGTGGTCTTTGCACGGTGCCGTTATGTGTACGCTGAACATTTTAATCCTACACAAGCATCCTCATATCTTAAGTAATGCGAAAGTTGCGGTAACGTTTACACGTATTCTCCAAAGACGTCTGTCAGTTAGGAAATGCTTAGCTACTTCTTCTTTTACCGAAACGAAGCGTTCCAAGGAAAAGTCTTCTTATAATTTCAACATCTATCTGCGGCATATTTATTTTAATGCTCGTAGTTACGAGAAATTTTGCATCACAAGTTACCCTATGGCCGCTAACGGCAGAGTGACTGGAACAGCTGGCTCCGCGAGTACACAGTGGGTCACATGCCTTATGGGGGAGTAGACACTAGTGAAGGCTATGAAGTGGAACGTGTTATTTTCAGTAAGCATACGGAAAGCGCAATCCTTCATGACTTTTGTATGCTTCTCAAATTTCTACCGCTGCATGAAATTCGTAGACACTCCCGTTTTCCTCAAAGCGTCAGCCTCTCAACGGAATCAGTAAGTTATATGCCATTGTGGCGGGCGCCTCTTGGTGTTGTGCCTCCGTGTTGTGTGCACGATTGTGTTCTTTTTCGAAGTCGAAGTGTAACACACTTCCGTTCACTGTCTTTGTAAATAAAAGTTTTCGTTGGTTTCTGGTCCATTCAGCTCACTGACTATGCTTCGTTCTGTTGCTTGATGCTTGAGATTCAGCAGCCTTTTAAAGGTAACCTTAGACGGGCGATTGAAGCTTATGTGTGTGCTGCCAGAGCAGCTGGCAGCCCAAAGAGATTGCGGGAAGAAGCCACGGAACAACGGAAGAAAAAGAAAGCAGCACGCGGGAAACCGACCGAAGATATAGGCGAAGCAAACAAAGTTTTTTTTTATACCGTTTCACCCTTCAAGCTTGCGTCAAGCTCAAGCTCTTTGTGAGAAACCGTGGTGTGCTCCCCACGATGACATGTAGTTTACGTGCTCAAACGCAATCATCAGAGAACCTTAACCTGAGGGCCACCTGGTGCCTTGCGTCAAATGTTTACAAACCAAATCCATCCGTGTCCACAGACGCTACCATTCCTACGCCGGCGCCTCTCGTAAGGCCTACGGACGCCAGAATCACCAATGGATCACCGCAATTTTTTCGGTTGATCCCCTTATGTCTTGCGATTCAGGGGAGCAAAGAGTAAAACAAAAGCTGAATTCACTATTTACTTGCGGTTAACGAAGGTGAGAATACAGCCGTCGCATCAATTCGCACTATATGCGAAGCAATCGTTGACGCCATGCTCGACAATGCTATTTCTCAGCGTGTGCACCTAGACGTTATTCGGGTTACAGTTTTTTTAGAACTGTACAATGTCTTACCGTACGTAAGCCACAGAAACCCAACAGCGTGCTGAGCAAGCGGAGTGAGAACGCTATTTTGTAACGCACGTAAGTTGTATACGTATATTTTTTACAAAAGTATTTCAAATCACTCTAATGGCTTTAGAAGAGACCCAAAACCACTAGCAACAGCAGCACGGAACAGACGATCAAGGCAACACTTTCAAGACTGCATGTTCGATAAATAAAAGGTTGCGATGCAGTTTGGTGGACAATATGTGTAGCGCACACGACCTGTGCACTCTCGTCTGTCGTTTGAAAAAAAAACGACCGATGCTGAAGACCTGACCTTATAGTTCATCCCCAAAGCTTTCTCCTGGAGACTTTCGCTATTCAGTTTCACTACTTGATTGTCGAAAATGGCGTGGACAATATTGTTACTGTGAGAAGAGAGGTTTAAAATATATTTGCAGGGTATTCACAACGTGTCCACTGCCATACAGGGCGCACAAGGTGGAAACCAGTCCGCGCGACATCAGTGAACGTCGCCGTCTTCTGTACTGTCCTGAGCTTCGTTTCTGGCAGCGCTTGGTGACAATATTTCAACTTGTCGCCAGCAGGCTAACTCACCATCCAAAACCGACTGCATGCACAGTTAAGCTGCAAGTGTTGGTTGGTGGGAGCGCCAGCCCCACCAGGGCAGCTTCACACGATCTACCACGTTAGCTCATTGACTAAGTATAGTGTCGCGCAGCAGAGCACAAAGTCGCTGGTGGCAGCTGAATGCACAAGCGTTCGTGCACCGCGCATTGGATGAAAGATTTCTTTTTTCAGTGAAATTGGGCTTTTGATGGAAAACTGTTATCGTGATTTAAGTGTTTGGCAGCGGGATGCTTCTTTTTTCAAGGGCCTGTAATTGCACAACTTTCTGCGTCACGAGTTTCCTGATGTTGAGGACTTGAATTAATACTGCATTTCTGAGACCAAGCTGTTAATGCCCGATGGTGGTCGTCCACCCTATTCCAGGTAGCTGTGGCCCTGTGGCCCTGTTTACCAGCCGTAGCTGGTCCGCAAGGCTTCAGCTTGTCAGCTGGGCGTCCCACCGGTCCTCTGTTGGTGCTTGGATAGGAGGTGCCTATGTGTTCTTTCTGCAACCTCAGACCATGTGGTAAAGGTTCTTTGGCCTATTGTTTCCTCACAGCAAGAAAAATAGGCAACCTCCTGTGGTCAAAATTAATCCAGAGTCCTCATTAAATTAATCCTTCGTGCCTCATATGCGGGTCATTGCATTGTCAAGCAAAAGCGCCAGAGTTTAATTACATTTAGGAGCTTCACAGCAGTTTAGAGGAGATCCCATTGAAATATTTACTCAACTTTTAACTGAGACGCAGATTTCACGCATTGTGATAATCGATGTTACGCGAAGAATTCTGAAGGTTCAGCGCCATTTGAAGCGCCACAAGGCGTTACCAAGGGTGCGAGCACGTTTGCGTGAGGAGAGCAGTTGTGTGTTTGATGCGAGTGCGGGCGTGAGGACACCAGCGAGGCGACGGCCGTTCGACGTGAGTTAACGAAAAGCCGATTGTTCGGTTCAGCGTGGGTGGAACCACGGGTGTCAGATGGAAAATACACGGATTGTAACATCGTCTTCAAGCAGCTTTTATAACCTCGTTTGTACCTAAATCTATGCGTGTTGTTAATGAAAAAACTGTGATGGCGTTTGTGCTCCTGTGAAGAAATGTGTGAACATTTTGTGTGCCAGCAGCAACACATGTTGTTGTTGTAGCCTGTGGCACGTGTGGCTCCTACCCACGATGGGTAGGAGCAACACATCTTGCCATAGGTAAGTGCTGCACCTCAACTTCTACGTGCTAGTTCCTACTCTTTTCACTCAATTGTAACATACATCCTACCTCGGCGCTTCGATCGAGCCCACGTAGGTTGCGAGTCCTATGGAAGAGTCGTGGTTAGGGTGAAAGAAATTATGCCGTCTGGCAGGGAGCACATTCTCCACATATGGGTGGTTTTAGCTCGCATTTTGTTTTATTTCATCAACGTTTAAGTTTTTCTGCCCACGCTTCGAGAAAGAAACGTCCAAAGGTACATTTACGCTGCGCTTTTTATGTATTAGCGCAGTAGTTACTTTTTCGAGCCTACTGAGTAAAGCAACGTCCACAAATATTGCCACAAAAAGCCAGACATGTCCACTCGGTCGGCGTAACCCGAGCTAAAACATCATCTTAAGGCTACACTGTGAATAAGGTTTACACCCTTTAAGGTATATATCGCTCCCAAACGCTTACCCTTATCCCCTCCCTGCTTGCCCACCCACGGAGACGAACAGTTAAACATAAAGTAATTTTTACGTTACACAAAATGATGTTTAATATATACAGTGTACACAATGGTTATGTACAATGATGATTTGACTTTACATACTTTTGTAGCGATGCTATGAGAGGTGTATACACAATGATGATTGTGCATACGAGAGCACACAGAAATCCTGCGCACCCACATATATGTAAATTCATTGAATACGTTTGATAGCCGGGCTACAAGTACCAGGCTAGTCAAAAATTAAGCCATACGTGTTCATCGGCCACTGACAGGAAACGGCATTACCGCTGTTGAAAGGAATTGCTCTTACCCAAGGAAGAACAACTTCTCTGACAGAAACGAAACTAGCTCATAGTAGAGCCTCTCCAGAAGTGGAAACAGAGCGCGGCGACGATGTCCCGCGGCAACTGCCTCGCACCGGTTACGCCACAGACAAAAAGCGCGCGCAGCAATTAAAAGTCGCGCAAAGTGGCAACGTGAGCAGCGGCCAGATTTAATAAAGCGGTTAACTCCAAGGCTACGGAAACGAGCATGGATGGTCCTCCAAAATACTCTAGCAACAATGCATTGCAGCAGCACATGCTTGTTGGATTCTTGAAGGGGGCATCTAAGGCACCGCGAAGACGGGACTATGTCGACCGTTCCAGTCTGTCACGCGTTGGCAGCACTTGCCACCCTAGACGGTACATGAAGTCGCGTAGGTGGCCAGGCAGAAATAACGCCGGTTTTGCATCCCACGGCCCATTATCGGAGCGTGCGTGGCGCGCTCGAAGAACTAGAGAAGAACTAGAGAAGAACATTCTTGCAGTGTGACGTGGCAACTCCCCCGGAGCACCACCACCACCGTCACCCTATTCTGTGGCCCCGGGCAAGAAATACGCATTCCAGTGATCTCCAAGCACACTGTATTGCGTTGCTTAAAGAGCTGACAGTTCTACTCTCTCAAGTGACAGGGATCGTATGCGAAGAAACAAAGCAAGGACATCCGCTACGTCCGTGTCGTTTCACCATGTGTAGTGGAAAATGCCTGTAGTGTTTCGAAATTCGCAGACCAAGCACGTGTAAGTTTAGATCACAGTGAAAGGCACCACTTGACTCTCAAAACAGAAGCATCACGAAAATACACGCGTAACGCGCAAACTTGACAGTCTGGTAGCCTTCACCATAGGAGACCAAGTCACCACGAAAAAGATAGTAATAAATAAAGGGCATCTGGTGTGCTGTCTTCGTTTGAAGAAATACTTTCGCACACCTCGTGTGTCGAGCTAATAGTGTCGGGACACCATTTCCAGAGACCCGAGAGCCCGTAGTGGCACCTGTGACACACTCGAGCTGATTGTCAAAAGTGTGCACTTCAGCAGTATTTCTGCGCAGATCCTGAGGCGCATTAAGTTTTACATGTATACCCCGTAAAGCTCGAAAGCGGTGACAGTCTGAAACTTGGCACAAGCATAGCGGAGGCTCACGTCGACCGAGAGTGCAGTAGCTTTAGCAAATCACTTCGACACGTCCGGAGCTAGCGACAGCAACAGAAATGAGTAACACTATCTACACAAAGAATTAACACGTCTTCTTACAAGTTCGGTAACGGAGGTTGTCGTACAAGTTATTTAGCACTAAGACCCAATTCTTCGGAAACGCAGGCTAAAGCACAAATTAACACGGCCACAAGACTTCCAAAGACGTCACGGAACCGTGAAGCAAGACGAAACAGAAAAACTCGGGAAAAACTTTCGAGCAGAATCTGCCGTTGTCCTACAAGCGCGGCCGTCGTCCCGTCAGTCCAGCTGGCTGCAGAACACTGCCGCTCGCATCGGACTCTCCTTGGCGCAGGCGTAGGCCTCGCTGAAGCCGCTGAGCACGCGGAGGATCTCGTTGGCCTCGGTCAATTCGTCGGAGCCGCAGTGGCGGTAAACGGTGGCAAAGAACAACAACTGTCCCGGGCTCAGGCCCTCCAGACCGGGCAGGGGCAGCTGCTGCTTCTCGGTGCCGGACGCCTCTCGCATTTCCTCCAGAAACACCCTGTGTGCCATGTGGATGCCGGCCATTGGAACCGCGAGCTCCTTCCCGGCGTTGTGGGCAGCGCACTCCAGGAAGGCGGCAATCGCCGGTGGAGTGGCCGTCTTCTGGGCCTCGGCGAAGAAGATCTCGGCTGTGAGTGAACCCAATGACGTGCCCAGGGAACCGTACCTGCACCCCATAAGACCGTTTGAGGGTCGCAAACATCTCACGTGACCCTGCTTATCAAAAGGAGCATGTGAGGGAGCACTATCAAAATGCAGTGGCGGTATAGCAGTATATATATATATATGCTCTCCTATCCCCATCTCTATTTCTACCAGGTGACTCGCTTCCCCCACATCAGACATATATATTTTTCCACTTCGACTCGCCACAGTTTTAACGCATTAATAAACGGAATCAGAAACTATCCTTGCAGCAATTGTATGCCAGGAGTTCTGAACATAGAAAGCGGAAGCGGTGCTGTAAAAAGTCGCTGTGAAGCGTTCCGTATCTTGTTAAGCAGTCCCAAATTTCGGAAAAAGATGTCGCATCCTTGAATCGACGCAGGTACTTGTGCCCCACTCAGCCAGGCGCGATTCTGACAAGATTTATTCGTCGCAACTGCTTATGTGCCCCAAACATAATTATGAACGTGAGGCTCGGAACTGCAAAACAATAGCCTGCTTTCCAATCACTAGAGTTCACTGTCGTGAAGAGCTTGTCGAAAAAAAATCGAAATACTCGAATCTCTCTTGGGAACGCCATCAGGTGGGGCCTAAGAACAAACTGCAACGAAATTTCTTATTGTCTAAATTCGTTCTGAATGAAGACTATAGTATGTTGGAACAAGGTCGGCAAAGCCGCAGGGCTGATACTTGTCCAGTTTTCGAGAAACATTTGAATAGAACATAAGCAGACGAAGCGCGCATTCGGTGGTTAGCGGACATGGTGTAATTCCCACCACGTCGCCTCCCAGATTTTTTCGTGCACCGCGGGCGCCACGCATTCTCGGAGGTCCTCAGCGTCATTTCCGTCGAGCGGCAATCTCGGCGTTTCGCGTTTTCTCTTTTTTTTTCAGTTTTGGTGATATTAAAGAGCTGTTCGTGACGCATTCACTCCTACTTCAAAGATGTAAAATTTTGAACGGAGGTTGCGCCCCACCTCCTCTACATGAGCTATGCCTTTCTACGCGGCCGAACATTTTCATCGCAGTTGGACTTTACGGAAAGGTGGATTTAAGCCCGATCTGTAACCAATATACTTATCATTTTGGAGGCATCGAAAATGTGGTATTGTCGCCAAGAGACCGAGAGAAATTGACAGCAGATGGCATGGGGTTGCTCGATCCTCCTCCATCTGATGACCGGTTGCAAGAGCAGCGCGCATCAGTTGAGGCCACCGTGGTTGAGGCGCAGGTAGTGGGGGTACACGTGGCATACCATCGGGTTGCCGGTGCCTATGTACTTTCGCCTTCTCCGCCAAGCTTTAACTACGCAAGGGCAGTCATCAGGCTATCGTGGAAATTTTTGATGCCCTAGTTATAAGCAGCGTTCATGACAAATTTGTGGACGCTCCATGAGTAGCACTTTCACACACACAAAAAAAGCTGCAGTCCAGCGCCCATCGCGTCTGTTTTGTTTCTTTGTGTGCGTGTCTGCTTCAGTTTTGCGCGGTGTATAATAATGAAAGCTTCCGCCACACCAACATTCCTCCTTACCACCCTGACGCCTTTCCTTCCCCATTCGCCGCCAACCCGACTTTTTTCGCGAAAGAGCTGGAAATCTCACTCCGCAGTGATCCTATATACTCCCGTTTTGTCTAAAGCGTTAGTTGAACTACGACTATGCAAAACTGTTCATACAAGTCAGTTGCCGGCTGTTCAAACTGTTCCATGCAAGTCGGTTGCCCTCTCAGAAACCGGCTTTCGTACTTTGAGAAAAGCACGACACTTGCACCATGCTTCTATATCAAGGACCTAACAGTCAGTGAATGGTAGCCTTCTAAGTACCGCTTATTGAGGCTAACATTAAGGCAAAGTTGGAGCAGCAGATAGAATATGGTGGTATCATGAAGATGGCAACATGACACGGACAACCGCATTTCAAAACCGCCAAAAGAAACATTAGGTTCGATCATTCGATGGGAGCATGGCTTCTATTATAGAAAACAGAGAGCTTCGCCAAAATTTATTGTCTTTCATAAGATTCGGACGCCCGATACGCGCCTATCTCCACGGTAACGTGAAGCAGCTACTTTAAGACGCGTAATTTACTTGTTAAAACTAAATGCTTCGGTTTTCAGTGCCAAAACAAGGATTGGCAATCATGGGGCACGCCGTAGTGAAAGACGGCGGAATACTTTTGACCGCCTCGTATCGTTTAAAGTTTACCCAATGAACGGTACACGGGTGTTGATGCGTTTAACCACCATCGTAATATATATTAGTACTGGAATACTGGGACCGGATTTTAGTACGGTGGGAAAGAAGCGCAGGTACCTACACTTAAGATAAATTTGGCGTACAAAAGAAATAACTGTAATAAATGGACATTCTTAACATATTTCATAGAGAAGAAGATACGAAATGTGATATTCTGAAACTAAACGACAGTAGAAACTCTGAAACATCAGACTTCCCAAGAAAAATTGAGCTGCATGAAAATACACTACAGGAACAACGTCATATCCGCGAACTAGACATAAAAGTTGATAAAAAAGGTTGTAATACTTTCTTATTTCAATGAATTCCAATTTCTTACTGCTTTGGGGGAAAGCAGTATTTTCACTGCAATTTTTACGCGTTTAATACGATGGTAATGTTCCATCACGTCGTTGCTTTGAGTGATAACCTCAGGAAGACAAAATAACAGAAGACATCGGTCCTAAAATGCCCTCTTAGGGCCTGGTACAATTATTTTAGGTATGAATAACAGTTTTTCGGCCTATATATCGGGCAGTTAGCGATGGGTTGACATAGCGAATGTGTATACGGCGAACTAACCTGTTACGAACCCTTTACAGCGTCTTAATATTTCTTTGTTATGAACGAATGCCTGAGAATGTTAATGGTTCGCGAGTTAGGTTAGGTTAGGCTAGGACAGATCCCAGACTACGGTTATTATTCAAGTTAGGTACGGGAGCCGCCTATGGCTAGGCACACAGACCTGACTGCCAGCGGTGTGTCCGGCTCGTAGTAGGGAAAGCTGAGCACCAGCGGCAGCATCGCGTAGGCCACCGAGCGGTCCTTGTGCTCGCGGAAGTAGTAGACCCTCCTGCTGTAGAGCTCCGAGGACAGGTGGTGCGCGTACAGGGCCACGGCGACGTCCGGCTTGTCCTGCAGGAGTACCTTGACCTGGCGCAGGTTTTCGGGGAAGCTCGCGCCCAGGGTCGGCAGTTGGAGGAACTCGGCGTTCAGCGACGGCGACTGCGAGCTGTCCAGCAGGCTGTAGAGCACCGACAGGTTTTGCCAGTCGTAGACGCTTTCGGTGAGCTTCTCGAAGAAGATGCGCCGGACCATCTGAGCGATGTGGGTCACGTCGTCGCGCGTGGCCTGCGGCGAGAGATATGCGCACCCAGGCGGTGTGCTCTTGAACTACAGTTCAAGGAGAAAATGTTTTACCGCAGCGGGCATTCAGTGACGCAGTGCCGTGCTTTTATTAAAGACCACATCTAAGGTATTAGCCGCACTAGTGGGGGGGAGGGGGGGGAGAACACAAAAGTAGCTGGACAGAACCAAAGTAATGTTGTTTTCCGTCGCTTGGAGAGAGAGAGCGTGAACTTTAATGAGAACTAGCCGTTTAGTGGCTGGGCGTAGGCCTCCCACTATGGGACGTCGAAGTCTTGCCTCTTCGCCGCTTCATAGGCCTGCTGGGTAGCCCAGAGTTGGTCAGGGAGATAGGCGCTGCGCATGGCGGCGTGCCATCTCGACGAGAGGGTCATGCAATCAAGGTCTCAGTATTGATGTTGGCACTCCCATAGCATGTGGGGGAGTGTTGCTGATTGAGTTTTACAGATCTTGCTCGTGTGGCATGGGTAGATGTCGGGATATATAATGTGATAGCGTGTGAGGAAGGGGTATGTATTGGTCTGTAACAGGCGAACGGTAGTTTCCTGTGCTCTCTTTAACTTGCGGTGAGGGGTGGGGAAGGTTCTTTCGAGGCAACACGATTTCACAAGGTCGTTGTAGCTTGTAAGGCGGTCGTTTCGTGCGGGTGCACCTGCACCGTCTCCGCCACGGTTGACTATTCCTCGTGCTATGGGGTGTGTAAGCTCGTTGGGGTTGGTGAGGTGCGGGTGGACATCGCCGGCGTGTGGTGGGATCCAGACGAGGGTGATTTGATATTCAGACGAATGTGGGGGCATGTTGTAAGATATGGAATGATTGTTAACGAATACAACCCTCGATGTAGTTGATTGCTGTGCTAGAATCGCTCAGTATGGTGTGGCCGGCTGGGTCAAGAGTGGCCAGAGCGATGACCACTTCCTCGGCCGTCTCGGCATTTGGGTAACGATGACGGCAGCATGTCGGAGCAAGCCGCCTGCTGTGGTAACCACCGCAAAGCTTGGAGATAATCTTTTTTTTTTGTATTCCGCCTAATTACATAAAGTCTTATTCAACTTCTATAATAACATGTCTACGCGAAAAGTGTCAATGAGAACATTGTAGAGCAACATGAAAAACTCCCGCTACAATTTTCTGTTGTTCAATACGTACTACCTAAAAGGTTTCTTTTTTTTCCAAGCGTGAAAGAAACCCGCGAATAAAGTGCCTATATAAAGCGGCCACTCGTGCGCCAATTAACTTAATTGTCGCAAGCTCCCACTTGCGACAAGTTATCTTTACGCCCCTTTTATTTTTCGTGTTACACCCCAGTGTGCCTACAAAAAATATTTTCCTCAGCGTTCTCACTGGTTTCATTGTACGCTTAGTCGTATCAATGTGATTGACAACAACTAGGTTAGTCGTAGCTTCTTATTGTCATCCGAACCACGTAACGCTCACGAAGAGGAAAAAAAAAGAGAGACACGTCCATGTGGAAGAAGCACCTTGGTGAAGTGCGTGGCCACGTAGTCCTTGATTGACGCCAGGCCCATGAGATCCGAGAAGAGGTCGAAGCAGTGCACCACGTAGCTCTTCAGGGGCCGCTCCTCGGTGCGGTAGTAGCCGAGCGCCATCGCGCGGTTGCCGTACTGGGACGCCTCCTGGGCTGCGCGCCATCCGAGCAGGAGCACCGCGCTCGACTCGTTGGACGCGACGTGCTTGAGGAGGCGCTCGAACCACCCTCGGTCGGTGGCCAAGAAGGCGACCCTCGTGCTGCCCGAAAGGGCTCGCTCCGAAAACACCTCCGCGAGCGAGAGGCGCCAGCGCTCTGCCGAGCCGTCGCCGGAGTCCGACATCACGGCTTCCGCCACGACCGAGCCAGCGCCGGCCGAGCCGACGATGGCCTCGATGTGCTCCTCTTCCAACAGCATCGTCCCCTCGAAGTCGTCGACGGCGACACCCTCCGTTCCGTTTTCGAAGACCTTCACCAGGTCATTGAAGAAGGCGGCGTGGTCCGCCCTCCGGTCCAGCCTCCGCCTTCGGTCGCGTGCGTATTTCTCCACGTCCGTCGAAGGTGAGAAGGTGACGTGGAGATCGCCGATGCCGACGTTCTCGATCGCGTACTCGAGCGGCGCAGGCCAGGCCAGTTTGCCCTGTTGAAACGATCGATGTTATATCGTTAGCGTACATTCAGCACGTTCGCGTAAAGTTGCTCGATTTTCGCTCCTCCAAAGATGGCGATTTGTGTTGCAGGTTCTAAGCGTAAGCTCTGGTGACTCCGTCTTTTATTAGCCAGCTTCACTCATCATCAGTCACCTAACATAATATAGTAGCGAACGCGTAGATACTCATAATATACCCCATATATAACGTTCCATAGCTTAATTAGCAGAAGTTTTGTAACGTGTACAAACACCTAACTATATTACCCACACACTTCTAACTTTACTCAAATATTCCCCTTACGGAGATTACGCAGATATGTGCAAAAACGTTAGAATTAAAAGCTGTATAGCATACCCGAGTAATTCAAGCAGGCTGTTTGTGACCGCCCCGTTTCAAAGGGTATGCCAATAAATCAACATCCTCATCACCGCATCAGTCGCCACCCTTTCAACTGCGTGAGAATAATAAATGGACGCCAAGCCTCCGTGAGCTGATTAAGCTTTATGTGCTCAACCTCTGCTTTTTCTTGTAAGGTACTTGTGAACATCCTCTCCCCAACTCTTCCCACGCTTTGCTTCAACGAGTGTTTGTACAAGCCAAAGGTTTAGGAGCACATACATGATCCTACAAGCTTGAGTCGGCAAGCCGTTATTTGTACAGCCGTGTCGAGCAAATCAGCACTCCTGCCTGCTCCTCTCTTGTCTTACCTGCGCGTCACCGGATAAAAGTGCAGGTTACCTGCAAGTACAGAATGCTGTACACGGCATCCGGGCGAGCGTTCCTCGCCGGCCAGTCCAGCCGCGCTTCCTTCATCATGTCGAGCAGGGTCTTGGTGTTGTCGACATCCGCCGCGACCACGTCTTCACAGTTCTTGTAGAAGACCCACGCCTTCTGGAGGGTGTTCTGCGAATCGTACGACAGGAGGGACGTGTTGTGCGCGGGGAGCACCAGGTCGTTGCGGAACGCCTCGTAAGCCTCCTGCCGGACGGAGACGTTCTCGCCGGCGAGACCTCCGCAAACGAACTCGGCGAAGTCTGTGCAGGGAGGCACGTCGCGTCGGATGCTCTTCGTGTAGGCGTTGGTGAAGGCCTGGCAACCCGGCGTGTCGCAGGACGTCGACGATCTCTTGGCGATTCGCGGCCAAAGAGCCAGCGTCACCAGGCTGGCGGTCGCGAAGATGATCGCCAAGGCGACCACGGCGACGCTCATGGTGCGCAGGCGGGATTTGCGACGGGAGGATGGACTGAAAACTCCGCCGGAGAGCACGCCGGGATGGGCCGCCGACCCGACATCCTGGAACGGAGGCGCGTTATGTGCATCTAACGTTGCTCGAGAAATGCCGTGGCGGGTGTTCAGTCGCAAACTTTCAGTAGCGACTAATAAGTGCGCTCTTTAACTTGGGGGTCTCTTTCCTACTAGCTAAACATCGAACGCCTAAATTTTCTCATTAGACAATGGCTAAACCCATGCGAATGAATTGTTGCTGCATATTACAGCTTCTTAGTGTTTGCTATAATTACCGAAAATTGGTAAGATTAAAAGCGATATGAAGCGCTCAGTTTACAAGTCGATGAGTCTTCACGCGAACGCCCGCTCTCTCGCACACGCGTGCACGCACTAAAGGAAAACTGGAGCTATCGCAGTTTTATTAGCTGCATCCATTAGAGCACCTAAGCCGGAAAACTTTGACGTGCTGTTTACGAGAAATTTTGACAGCGCATACGAGAGTTTTTGAAAGGTCCTATACACACCAATCAGGAGTATCCTTTAGAGCGGTGTTATGACACCAGTTCTGCCCACAATAGATATGTCACCCGGTGCGCTTGACATAATTGTATTATAATTTTTTTTGTTTTTACTGTCGCGTTACTATGTCGGAAAGATGAGCCCGGCCCCGAGCGCCCTCCCGGACCGTTGTATGTTGAAAGCCTTCGGCGACGGAGACAGAGACAGACAGAGACGGACTTCAGCCTCGCTGTGTTTTCGCGGCTCAGTTCGCGTTGAATCGACACGCAGCACGAAGGTCAATTCGCTCGCTGCTGCTGCCGCGGTTCCACAATGCAGCGTTTTGACAGCGAGTTTCCGCGGTCATCGAGTGAGATGCGTTCATGTGTACTTGTGCGCGCGTGACACCATGCTTGTTAATTTAGTTAGTGTGCGTATGTTTACAAGTTTGTACGACCGATAAAACTACAATCCTTGCTTCGTACAGTTAGCTGTCCACTAATTTGCTATCACAATCGATGCTTCGCATTTCAGGCAAAACGGCGACTTTGTTTCTTTTGTTGTTGTTGTTGTTGTTGTTGTTGTTGTTGTTGCAGGGGCGTTCCTATCGAAAGAGAAATGTAGTAATATGCAAGTTGACGATTATATGGTAGCCGATACTCCACGGCAGCAGCTATACGGATGTTTATGTTTGGTTGGTCACCACAACGTTAGTTGTGCGTCTTCTCTACTAGAGCTGGAGTTTGACTGCAAGACGGCACTCAAGTCGTTGCTACTACCACGTCACGTGTACCCGGTAATCCTGTGTTCTGCAATATGGTAATAACGTTCAAGGTCAAGCTCAAATTTTCTTTTGTGGTTTGGCCGCTTATAGAGAAGGCAAAACCAACCCAGTTCTGTGCAGCCAGTTCGTCAACGCATGAAACGTGAACGGAGCGGAGTGTAAAAAAAAAAAGGCCACTCACTTTCCCGGATGCGGCGGCGACCATACGGTTCGCCGACGCCTTGGTTTGGGCCACGATGGCCGCGAGGTCCGGTGGAGGCGCAGACGGGGCTCCCTTGGACGCCGCTACGCTTTTGCGGCGACCTCTACGGTGACGGGACGGCTCCGTTCGCTTGCTCTTCTCTTCCGAGCGGCTTCGCATGGAGTGCGTTTGAAACGCCTGCGACGTGACGTAAACGGCTTGTTGGTGCTGCCGGTGTTTCACATCGTTCAGCGTTTTCCCTTTGCCGAAAAACAAACAAAGACAGACGGAAAGTACGCTGAACGTTTTTTTTTAATGACTCGGTTTTAACTTAGAATTTCAACCTAGAATTGTCACTGACAGCAAATTAACTAGATAACTAAGACGGCGATCGACGAGAAGCTGGTAAGCGACATGCGCTCCGACGCTAACAGATGCTACAGTTGCTAGCAGTTGCTACATCTTTTTATGCGTTAGCATTATGAGTGTCAAATTGGGAAAATGTGTTTGCCTGTGAAGAATGCGAAGCTGGTCCCGTGGTAGCGATATAGATGGCATTGGAAAGCTTAGAGGAGAGTGGTAAATATATATATATATATTGTAAGAAGCCAACAAACAAAGAAACTAAGAACAACAAAGGAGAAATTACTTGTATTTACTAATTGAAAGGAACGGTAATAAAACGTTGATGAAAAATGTACTTGCCGCGTGTGGGGAATGATCCCACGTCTTCGAATTACGCGTGCGATGCTCTACCAATTAAGCTACCAAGCGCCGTCTTCCCATCGACTTTCTGGGGTCTTGATGTGCTACTACTAGAACTAACCCTGGGAGTGTTAGCCAGCGCCACTACTCACAAATCTTGGCGGCAGATGTGGAACATCCTTTCTGATGCTCTCGTGACCTCTGCGACAGAAGGGACGTGTGTGTGTGTGTGTGTGTGTGTGTGTGTGTGTGTGTGTGTGTGTGTGTGTGTGTGTGTGTGTGTGTGTGTGTGTGTGCGTGTGTGCGTGTGTGTGCGTGCGTGCGCGTGCGTGCGTGTGTGTATGTCTGCGCGCGCGTGCGTGCGTGCGTGTGTGTGTGTGCGCGCGTGCGTGTGCGTGTGTGTGCGCGTGCGTGTGTGCGTGCGTGTGCGTGTGTGCGCGTGCGTGCGTGTGTGTGTGTGTGTGTGTGTGTGTGCTTTGTTAGGGTAGGCGTCTGGCACCACGTGCAGAGAAGAATTTCAACCGACCATCTCACCCAGCCCCGTCGAAATGAAGCGTGACTTCCTAATTCGCCATGACCGTTTCGAGTGTCTGCCTGTAGGCCGAAAGCCCCGCAGCGTACAGGCCACTTTTGTGTGTGTATGTGTGTGTGGGTGTGCGAGTTTAGAGAGGCCCTTTCCTCGAATTGGACCTAGAGGAGAACTTCCACGAACCCGCAACGCCCAGAAGAGACGGACAGGCGTGTACATTTCCAGGAGGCGTGACGACCTCCTCTCTGCAGCAAGCTCGGTATAACCAGAGGAGACGGGGCCCTCCTTCTGCGCTGATCACGTGACGGCGACGGAAGCAAGATCCCGCCCACGATTGTAGAGAGCCTATTTAGGGGCTCCGAAATGTACTTTTACTCACTTCAAGCTCTTCTCATTTTCTTTCATGGACCTTGGAATAAACCGTGCAAGTTTCGCACTAGAAATCCTCTCGCCCTTGCTTGGTCGCCATGGTCTACCGGATGCCTGCAGCCCGCGGAGAACGCCACGCTACCCAATAAGTAAGGTCGGTCGAGCTTCCATAGGCAGGCACCTCTACTTTTCGGCAGCAGTACGATAGGCTACCATGGAGTACGCAACAGCTTTTGTGTGTGTGTGCGTGTGTGTGTGTGTGTGTGTGTGTGTGTGTGTGTGTGTGTGTGTGTGTGTGTGTGTGTGTGTGTGTGTGTGTGTACGTGTGTGTGTGTGTGTGTGTGTGTGTGTGTGTGTACGTGTGTGTGTGTGTGTGTGTGTGTGTGCGCGTGTGTGTGTGTGTGTGTGTGTGTGTGTGTGTGTGTGTGTGTGTGTGTGTGTGTGTTCATGTGTGTGTGTGTGTGTGTGTTCATGTGTGTGTTCATGTGTGTCCTGCGTGACTTGTACCGTAGATGAAAAATATCAAAGTGCCACGTAGCTGGACAGAACTAAAGTAATGTTTTCTGTCGTTTGCAGCAAGTCAGACTACTTTTTTGAATTTCGTCAATTCTATAAGTGATTATTACTACTTAAATAACTTTTCAAATAGCATAATTACAGCGCGATTGCTGATCGGAAACTTGTAGGCAATCATGAAAAATTTGCGATATGTCTTGATGTTGAGCTATAGGTGTTACATAAACGTATTTTGTTTTTGTTTTCAAGCCTGAAATAAACCAGGAAAAGCACGCGGAAAGTGCCGCGTGGCACTTTTTCATGTTTTGCGGGTTTTCTTTACCGCTTGAATAAAAAAGCCTTTATGCAGCATTTATTGAGCAACAGAAACACGGATGCAAAGAAGCAGTGCAAGGGCACGTGCGCTGTTCTGCAGCGACCTTCGTTTTTCTTTTTTTTTTTTTGTCTTTTTGTCATTGAAGAATTTAGTTCACTAAACTCGAAAAGGAAATCCATCTGAGCAAGCACTGCTATACATCGCAGATAAAATAGTAGAAAGTATTTAAAAACAAATTTACACGCTCGGTGTTTTCCTCAATTTGAGGAAAGGTTTTCCTTCAGTCAGAAGCGATATTTTACTCAACAAGTTGCCTTCGTGTGGTATACCAGGTATGCCGCCTTCATCACTGCCTACGACACGGAAACAATTTGTGTGTTATCACGGCGCGAATTCATCTTGTAAAACTGTGCCTTGTGGGATTCCTCAATGTTCCATTATACGCCCATCTTTATTTATATGGCACATAAACGACATAGCTAACATTCGAAGTACTGCTTCTGTTGTATCATGCTCAACACACTTCCCTATTCTTTTTTTTTCTTGGTTCAAATCTTTCTACTGTAGTTACACATGCAAACAAATGGTTTGATAAACTGTCCTGCCGGTTATATGCAAATGAACTGTACATAAACAGTCGCAAAACAGAACGTGCCATATTCGGTCAAAACAAAAGATAAGTCGATACCTAACAGTTTAGAACTGAAATTTAGAACTGAAATTTTGCTAAGAGCGTAGCTTCCATGACATTTCGAGCTATTTCTTCTCACGTGAACTTAAACTTGTCTAGCCAAGTTGAACTCATTCGCAAGGACATTAGTAGGACAACAGGAATAATTAACATGGCACAAACTTATGATTCGAGCAGTTTTAAAAGGCAGTTACAATCTTGCGTGCATTATTGTTTTCCCCTTTGGGGGTAACGTATGTTAAAAAGTATACCTTACGCTCTTATTAACATTACTGAGAGGTCTATACGGTCTATTTGTAACTTGGACTTTCTTGACCACACGAATCCTTGCTTTAAAAAACTAAGTACACTGCCCATTTACCAATCGTTTAACTATATGTCTCGCCCTTGCGGCTCTCCGGCTACGATATTTTAATCACGAGCGATTCGATGCTACTGACTGCGTAAAATGAGGCAGACAAAATTCGAGAGAAGACAAGATTGTGACCACGCGACCTTGCGCAACCCTAAGGAGCGCAAACTTTAGTCTCTCAAATTAGCTCTTTATTAAACAGTAATTTCTGTCCTACTGAAGAAACTGAACGCAATATCGTCAGCTTGCGCCTTTAAAAGGTCAGCAAGCACAATCTTACCGGGCAACCTGCAACTTGCGCTAAACACACAAGCGTCATGTTAACAACTTAAATTATTTATCTCTTTATTTTGTGAGCAGGACATGCGCGCTGCTCTGAAATGCTGACGTTATTTGTATACCCGCTGTACTTTCCATTCCGCAGATGCTTCAGCGTTGCTATTGCCTGCGTTTGTAATCGTAATTTTTCTACAAAATATTGCATTTTTGTATTCTGTACAATCTTTTGTAAAAGTATCGACTTTTGCCCCTTTCGCCGGGCACAGTGTGAAATGTATGTGAATGATGTAGCCCAGTCAGGAACATTGATACCTTTAGCCGCGCGTCTCGTGAGAATGCTCAAATGTCTCAATTAAAAAAAAATAAAGAAAAACAGCGTTCCCTGCGTTGTGTCTGTGTGAAGGCGGACGAGTTACAAAAACTCTTGAAGCGACCAATTTACTGTTTAGCTCATGAACATTTATAAATTCCTGACGTATCACATAGTAAGGCAAGGAAGTTTACAGAAGCCTATATAGTGATATATAACGAAGCGTTACTGAAGATTATGTGGAACACGACACATGCTAGCTAAACACCTTCACGGCTCCGTTATCACCTGAAGCAGTCACTCTGCGCGACTGTTGGCAATAACAGAAGAAGAAACGAAATGGATAACGAACAAGGATCGTTCGGTAATTCAGTGCTATAGCTTGCAGGTCCATTTCGCGGGGCCTTCTCTTTTTCGCATGTGCGCCTGCAGTTCACACGCCTAGTACTAGCCTTTCGTGCTCCGCTGCATTCGGCTTCTCCCCGTCTCGTCCTTCAAAGTGAGTGCTTACCTTCGACTTGCTGCGTAGTTTCTGCAGGTCCATATCGGGAGGTTTTCTCCGAGGCTACTGCAGTCAGGAAGAAGCGCCCAACCGATACGAGCACTACGCGCGGTTCCACGAGCTTCTTCACTGGGCTCGAGCTCGCGTTCTCGGGCCTCGTGGCCAGTCTCTTTCTTTATTCTCATCTTCCTCTCTTTTTATTACTTCATATGTAGAAGCATGAGAGAGTAGCCTCGTGCCTTTCTTTCTCATCTTCCTTTTTTTATATATGTAGAAGCATGGGAAGGTGGGCTGCGTTAAAGCCGGCTATCCCAAAATCTCAGAATCTCAGAACCTAAGGAAAGGCACGCGAATAACGGCGCGTTGCTGTTGTTGTTGTTGTTGTTGTTTTTGCTGTTGTTGTTGTTGTTTTGTTGTTGTTGTTTTGTTGTTGTTGTTGTTTTGTTGTTGTTTTGTTGTTGTTTTGTTGTTGTTGTTTTGTTGTTGTTGTTTTGCCTCCTAAATATGAAACGTGCCCGCAAAAACTGATTGAAGAAATGCGCTCTGAATTGCTTCTCGACTGGCATGGGGATAAGTATTATCAACTCTAAAAAGAAAGCAACGTAAATATGTCCATGGCATCCGGGTCCTAGGAAGCCACCCACCTCAGGGCGACATGCTGCAGATCGCCGGCATTTTTTCTTTTTTCGATAACGGTTATTTCTTCATCATTATCAATGTAAACAGTAAAACCATCTCCGAATTTCATCGGTTGTTGCGGTTTCTGTGTTCCTTTTCTTCTATCGCAAACTCAAATTTTAGGCTGCAAAATGAAGAACGATCCTGTATGTTTCTTAGTCCATTCGCCACGCCTTATTTTACGGAAGACGACGTAATGTGCGTGCGTGCGTGCGTGCGTGCGTGTGCGTGTGCGTGTGCGTGTGTGTGTGTGTGTGCGTGTGTGTGTGTGTGTGTGTGTGTGTGTGTGTGTGTGTGTGTGTGTGTGTGTGTGTGTGTGTGTGTGTGTGCCGGCTGAGCCATTTCTGACGTGCTTAAAGGGATTTGTTTGCTTTTCGATAGACAGCAAGCGCGCCTGCCCATGTTCGCTTAGTATACAAGAAAGTGCCGAATTGCACCAACTTTCACAAAAGTATCAGAAAGTCAAATGCCACGCCAACGTTTGCAACCTTCCAAAATGTGCGACGCGCTGGAAGCTGACACGAAAGATGAACTTTTTTGTTGTTGTTGTTGCAACGAGCTAAGCTACCGCCAAGTATATTATGACGTAGTCGAACCCACCTACTACTGAACATATCTCTCGGAAGATTTATGCATTTGAGGTGGCCGAAAAACTGTCTGTACAGGTTTGCTTCGGACTTTAAGCTAAGCTATAAAATTCGGAACGTGAGCGCAACGAAGCGTATGGGCTTAGTACATAAATTAGTGCACTAAACGTGCCAAAACAACGCCTGCGCTCGAAGCACAAAGTGAGAGAGAGATAGAACTTTATGTTGTTGATGGGGTCCGAAGTGGCGAGGGTCAAGAGACTAACCCCCTGTCCCCCCCACCCCATCCTCAGACGGCGGCCAGTACTTGCTTTCTGGCGGCGACTTCGGCCATCCGGACGGCCCAGAGCTGCTTCTCTGGGTCCAAGCTGAGCAGGTAAGTCGCCACTGCTCGGCCATATTTGTGATGCGTGTAGTGTTAGTGCGGTAGGTGTCGGTGGGTGTGGCTTAGGGGCATTGCCAGATAATGTGATCGAGGTCAGCGCGGGCCTCGTACGCTTTCCAGAGTGGGGAGTATGCATCGGGGTAAATACGGTTGTATAGCAAGGGGTTCGGGAAAGTTCGAGTCTGAAGTAGTCACCAAGTGGTGGATGGAGATTTATTCAGTGTGTTGTGTGCTGGGGGTAGCGTAACCGCTCTCTGCGGTAGTGGAGGAAGATTTCTCTGAACGTGACCATTCCGTCCCCTGCGTGACCGTGATGCAGAACAGAGGGCTGGTCAGGATCGGAACACTCAGGAGAAGGATGATGCGCCCGGTGTGCGAGAGGTCAAGCGGCATCGTGGGCGGCTTCGTTTCCAGCCAGATCCGAGTGACCAGGGGCCAAGATGTTGAACTTCCCAGTTTAGCTTGTACCGAAGGAGCTCCGCTTTCTGTGCGAAGCACTCCAGGCCGTGCGGGCTCTACGTATAGAAGATCATTTTTACAATATATATACAAAATGGGTCTGAGTATTTGAGATGGCTGACCACGAACAACCCGCCGAAGCCAGCGTCTCGCGATCTTCTTTCTCACTCCGTTCAACCATCCGTAACCATATGCTTGATATGTTTGTATCATTCTCAAAGCATTATCCTTATCCTTATCCGTCGTAATCCTTATCTGTCTACTTACACAATTGCAAACGTCCCAGTAGAATCAGTTTTAACCTATAAGTACTTAGGCGTAACTCTGTCCCACGACCTTTCCTGGAATGCGCATGCGACTAACGTAATCTCGTCAGCAAACAAGTCCCTTGGGTTCATGAGGCGTCATCTTCGTCATGCTCTACAGCACGTCAAACTACTCGCATACAAATCATTTGTCAGACCACAACTGTAATATGCCGCCGCCATCTGGAACCCTCATCAAACATATATCATCAATGCACTCGAGTCAGTTCAGAATCGTGCGACTAGATTCACCCATTCTTCATATTCATATAACGTCAGCATTTCACACTTAAAGGCACAATCTAGCTTGGCATCTCTTGCTTTTCGTCGTCGCATCGCCACGCTCTCTCTTTATCACAAATTTTTTTACAGCTCACTAAGCCGCCAGCCTTACGTCACGCATGTCACAGCGTACCAGCCATTAACTCGAAGTTTCTCGTCCTCGAACACGAACTGTCACTTTTCAATCGTCATTTTTTCCTCGAGCTGCCAAGGACTGGAACGACCTACCCATTAATGTCGTTGCCATCACATGTCATTCACAATTTCTAGAAACTGTTGAAACCTGTATTTCAATGTAACACCTGCCTTTTCTTGTGTTCACATGTTAACCAGCCCTTATGTAATACCCCGAATGGGGTCTTTAAGGTAATAAAATGAAATGAAATGAAATTATCGCGTCTCTATCTGCCGTGTCCACACTGATTTACGCTTCTTCAACAGCACTGATCAGAATTGGACAAGCGGCTTTAGTCTGAAAAGATGTTAATAGTGCTGCAAGTGCTACTGTGCTGTGCGGTGACGCCATGCGGTGACAGTGACCGACTGTGATTGTATGTGTATGCTCCTTTCTTTGTTTAACTCTACTTTGCTATTATATTGCTTCCCCCTCCGCTCTCTCCCCAGCGTAGGGTAGCAAACCAGATCTTCCCATCTGGTTAACCTCCCTGCCTTTACCCTTTATTCTGTCTCTCTCTCTCTGCAGCAGCACTGACCCTCAAAAATTCGTTACGTTCATCACGTAATAACATGTATAGTCCTGGCTTTGGGCATCGAGATGGGCGTCGTGTTTCACCGGCATCAGCTACCTGCACAAAAGTCAGCGGGCAACATTGCATTTGAACGCACGCTTGCACCTGCACGGCATCCACCATGGTGGCTCAGCGACTCTGGAGTAATTCCGCCGAGCAGGAAGTCGCGGGTTTGACCCCCAAGTCACGGCAGCCGCATTCCTGTGAGGGTGAAAGGTAAAAAAAACAGTCGTGTGCTTACATTTCCGCGCACGTTTAAAAACTCTGAGCGATGAAAATTATTCCGGCTTCCCTCGTAACCTATGGCTCTGTGTCGGAACAATAAATTCCACAATTTATTATTTTTTCTTACATTTTAACCCAGCATATTAATGTGCAAATCACACTTTGTTCTCAAGTGCGAAATAAAGTTATCTCAAATGTTATCTCCGTGCTGTTGCGCGCTTCGGATTGGGACGCTCGACACACAATCAACGACCTTGCAAACGTGATCACCCTTCATGGAGAAAATAATTACGCGGAACCCACCTCACGATGAATGTCGATATTATGCGGTTTGCATTGAACCAATGTAGCGACATACCGTATAAAACTGTTTCATGGAGATCACATGGGCGCAGCCATGTTTGATCACGTGTTGACGCACCCGTTGCTTTCCTCAGCTGCCTCTTGCAAAGGCTGTAGTCGCAAAATAGCTGTACTCGCAATAATGAATAAAAAAAGACAAAAAAAGCGTGGCTGTCGCGGCAAGCGTGCGTGCAAATTCGCGTGGAATCGCGGCTTGTATACGCGTGCGTGGAGTGGCTTTACCGCATAACTTTGAAGCCCAAGATGGCGTACCTTGGAGCAACTCTGGCTCCTTAAAGGGAGCCCTGCACAGTATTTCCAACCGAAACGAGAAAGTACCGCCCTAAAACGTGCGGACTGGGTACAAAAGGTGTTGCGGCACAGCCGATGACAAAGTACGCGCTCTTTCCGTGAGCCGCCAAGGGCTATCGGAGCTCGTGCCTTTAGCAATACCAAGGTGACGCGCTGTCTCAAAAGGCGGAATGATAATTCTGCCCCTTATTGCTGATTTCGTAAGGTTTACCAGTGATCCTGGTTAGAATGGCTGCTTTACTGGCGAGTGGGCGCGTAATCACGTGGTATTTTTGATGCTTCGTGGGCTTTCTCTCTCAGCTAAAGAAATCAAGCGCATCCATTGTATCTTGATGAAGTCCCACTTCGATGTTTCTGATGATACTCCATAACTTCTTAGCCGGCATCTTGTCTACTTGAAGGGTAGTTATAGAGTTAGTGAATGTGTTTATCTAAGTGGATGTAACCAAAAAAAAAATCACTGGTGCCCTCTGAATCCGACTGGGAACAACTTGTTTTTGTTCGTTTGAAACGATCCACCTATCTTTAATAATCACTTGAAGTTAGCTAGGACATTCTGCACAACCTTGCACTCTCTACAGGCTTCTCAACAGTCCTTTCGGGTTGCAGTACGTTGAAATAAAAAAAAATAGTTAATATTCGATAGACATGTCGTGACGCTCTACACCTGCAACTGCATTCTATTCATTCAACTCATTTTTTTACCGGCCTGTCAGCCTGTGTCATTGCCAATACCACCACTCCTTCTCCATGGGCGAGCGCCCCCCTCACACGGGTTCCTCACCGCTGCTAAACTCACGGGTTCTCTGGAGTCCTTCGCAATCATCACTCTCAATTTCGAGTGACGCAACACACTTTGCCTGCACCGGTAGCAACCTGCAGTACGAAGTGCCTCTTGCACTTGCCACACAGAAAGCCAGCTGCTTGGAGCGCAGATAATTGATATATTCCTTGTGCATATGTACGCCTCAAACATCAATTTGCCCCAAAACGACATAATCTGCGCGCAACTACGTCCTTTTATTACTTGCAGGGAAAATATCACAAAGACGCTTGTAAAGGAGTGGACGAGTGCTGAGCTTAAGTGCCGGCCGTATTATACGCCCAACTTCTGTGCCAAACTTCTCTGTGTATCTGATCACGTACACACGAACCAGATTGCTTTAGAAGTTTGAAACAACATGCTTTTGTCGCCGTCAGGCTGCAAGTCTGTCGCTTGTGGTCCTCCTTTTCGGTGCTCGACGAACTTGACACGCCATGTTGTGATAATGCAATTTCACGTAGACTTGAATAGAATATGCGTGAAACGACTTGGCGTAGACTTCAAGCTACCGCAGCTCGATACTGCGCTTTGGTTATTGCGGCTTTCGACCTAGCATAAAAGTCGACTGCTATTGACTCGACGTCTCCGCCTTGGCAATCAACTATACTGCATTATAGAATTCCACGCGAAAGCTTGCCGAAGACAAGATTCGCATGTGACGTGCTTCACGCACATGCCGTTCCCATACGAATCTGTGCGAGACTAGGGGACGGAGGTCGAAGGAACCACTATTCTTGTAGCAACGTCACTAAGCACCCTAGGGATGCTTCCTCTGACGTCGACTACAACGGGACACCTCGGATCGGTTGATTCTTCCTCGGCCTTCGCAAAAACCAGGCACCAGAGCAAAGTCTATAGAATGCCACATCTGAAGTCAATGCTCTTGGATTGTGGAAACTAATTGATCCCACTGACCCAGTTCCACGCAGTGCAGAGAGGAACATCGCGTGCCTCTTCCTGGATCCAAAGTCGACAACACTACCTTGGTGACATGGCGCTGAGCGCAGTGACTATGACCGAAATAGTCCTCGTAACACTTCAATTCTGGACGGAAGTAACCTCTAAATCAACCCTGGAGAAACACGAAACTGCGGAGCTCTCATCCCTGTCGACGAAAAAAGCCGACATTGTCCTGGTCTCCTTCAAGCAGCCATGGAAAGCAACACACACTATGTTCTCGCAACTGTTCGACGGGACGGTAACGACGTGGAACGTTCCGAACAGAGGGCTGCTCTCCTACCTCCAGAAGAACAAATTTCAAGGCAAACGAACTATAGTGGTCGTTGCCGATCCCAGCGCTCGCCTCGAACATGTGTCAGCGCTTTTTCACTCGGACGGGGTTAAAAACATCTGTGTTACGTGGCTATTCGTAAGACTGCACTACGAAGACCAGGCTTATGTGAGAAATCTATTGCCCACTCCCTTACAATGTCAGGTGGTCGGTTTCCTGACACTGAATGGCACACACGTGACACACATTGTATGGCCTCTCACATCATCCGTAAGCCATAATCCCTCTGAAGGAGAAGTACGTTTAAAGTTGAAGATAGAGAGCCCCATTTCAAAACATATTTCTGGGCAGCGATTGACAGTGGTCTGTCTTAAGGGCTTCTTTTATGGCATCGATTGACATTCGTGCAACCATCCCTCTCTCCAACGCTTTCTTCAGTTCCTGCACGAAGCGAACGTGTCGGTCAACATTAAATTAGCTTACAACATTAGACGTTACATAACTTTAAAGGAAGGGATTGTTGCTAACAATTGGGACATTCTGTTCTTGGCGACCAGACTGCACGAGAGTGATGCTGTGGATGTGGACTTTCCGACAATAATTGTCTCGCACGCAACGTTCTATTCACGACTCAATGACCACCGCGTCGTCACGCTCTCCGAAGTGGTCTACAGTTCCTGGCGGTTTCTCGCATCTGTCGTTGCACTTCTCTTGTTAGTTGCAGTTGTGCTAGCCAAAACGGAGAACATTGAGCGTCTATCGTTTCAGAGCATCGCCGACACGGTTATGCTACTACTGGCAGCGGTCCTGGCAACCGCTGTCTCACAGCCAAGCACTGCTTCGCGACGTGCGATAGCTGGAATAGCGCTGTACTATGTGTGGTTTATGGCGATTCTACCGCTTTCCTCGTATTTCCGCAGTGAGCTCACATCGAAAGTAACGCTTAAACAACCCGGAAACCGGATCGATACGCTCCGAAAGCTTGAAGATGCCCTCGACGGTCACAAAGTCGCCCCTTGCTGTGTCTTCCGCACGGCCATGCACGGTGACCTGCTACTTAGCACTTCGACGGAAGTCGCACTTCTATCCAAGTTACAAACGGCGTTCAAACGCCACGGTGACTTGGTCAAGTGCGATTTTATCGACTGCCTTCGTTGTGCTCTCAGTCCTGAGCGTGTCTGTTACCACATGTTTGAAGAACCTTGCGATATGCGACGTCAAGTTAGAGGAGTACGACTGTTCAAAGAACATTACAAGTTCTGGCACTGTACCGGCACTGTACCAAATCACTGGCACTGTACCGGCCCTTGCGAAGATTTTTTCACGCCATTCAAGAGGGCCGCCTGATAAACGAAGACTACCCCGAATGCAATGATGGAGAGATATCTGGCGGTGTTGAATTAGAACTCGTCGGATTCTTTTTGCAGTACGCTCTTCTGCAGGTCTTCAACTGTCTCGTTCTCGTGATTGAAATTTTAGTGGTGCGACGTTCGCATTGCTTATCAGTATTTTCCGCCCACCCATCGCGAGCGTTACGCAGTTTGCCTCGCAAAGCGTCTGTGGAGTAAAAAAAGTTCGAGACAAGACGAAAAAGCGTACTTCAAAGCAGGATACGCCATCTATATTCTAAACGTTACCTTGACTTTCCTGGAAGATGAGGTGTGTTGGCATCACTGCACAAGATTTCAACCAAAAATTTGCTGGACTTTTACTTGAAATCCTCCACTGACCACAAACTGGAGCTAGATTTGGAAACACTGTCTCCGCGTTAGTGTGGATATGCGTTCCGCGGCGCGCATTGAAACATACACACTCGCACTTTGCTGCTGGTCATTTGCGCCAATTGTCTACGCCAAGACTACGCCCTGAGTGCACTCTTTAAAAATATTACGTTCTTTGGGACTTATCTTGCCCCACAATAATAATCGTCATCTGTCTTGCCTAGCGTTTCCTTTAACGCTGCAGGCCCGGTACTTCCCAGTCACGAACGGCTTGCGCGTTATCGGTGTGACACAGCATTCTCGACAAGAAAGTAGCGAGTGCCGAGTTTTCAAGAAAGGAGACGCAAGCAAGACAGATGACTATTATCGTTGTGGCACAATTGCACGCCACAAAAGGTGCAGCTGTTTTAAGAGTGCGCAGTGAACTTATGTGATATGGCCCTCTTACGACACGTTTCGGCAAGAAACGCGCCAAACGTTCCCACTATACGTAAAAGAAGTGCATGCCACAGGTACTGTTCCGGATACTTACATCCTACTTTTTGTGCGTGTACGGCTTGCATTTTGTCCACTCTATATGCGCTGCTGCTGTGCAACTCAGCTTTATTCTACTCTTTCACTGGTTACAAAAAAATGTCGGTGCTCTTCTACAATGACTTAAAAGCAGCTACTTCGGCGCACTCTACTTCCGCGCTTGTACGCACACACAGCCGCCTTTTTAAGTTCTCTTTGAACTATAACGTAGGTATTCGTTTTATTTAAACAAGGTAGGTCACTATCAACAGCGCACCGGCAGGATTGCCATATGTCCTCGCACGCGTTTATTTTTCTCGCAGAAACAGGAACACTATAGCCTATAAGCGCGAAACTCTCGTTGGAGGCTTACGTGCGTGAAAGTGATATGGATAAATTGCATTTATTTTAGGGGCCAAGCGTATTGAGTTGTTTTTCACGACGACGAAGTGTTTCTATCCTAGAACGCTTGTACCTTTGTCTCGCTTTGTTTCTTTCCAAACTCTGGGACCCTCCGCTCCATTGTTGCGGCAATGAATGAAGAAGCCCTCGAAGACCTTCCTGGAGCCAAGCCATCATGTGGGGTTGCCTCCAGGAAACGTAGACGCTTGTCATGAGCCGAACCACAAAAAGAAGACTGCTACGGAGGTCATCGTCGCAACTGGCTCCACCTTGAAGACAACCCCGCAGAACTGGCTGTGCACTATGCTTTTCATGCCTGTAGACCCGGTGTCCAATCTGCGACTCCTAAACAGGCAAGTCCTTTCTGCGTTTCTTGAGGGAATCGCGCCAAACGCGATAGAAGACATGAGAATAAACGCACGGAAGAATGTCCTTGCAGTAGATATTCTACACCGTAGTGCACTGCAAAGCCTGCCGCACGTAACGGAGATCGACAAAGTGCAAGTGCGATCCGTGATACTTACAGGCTGCAATGGCACTGTCGGCGTCATTCGTGATGTCGATATTTCTACAGCAACCAACGACTTACCAATATTAATAAAGCCAACTACAGAAGGCACCCTTTAGGCAGCACGCGCTCGCAGCGTGCTCGCCGGCCTTTTTTATACGTCGCCGCGTGGGCTCAGAGCTTCATTCCACATCACTACGTGTGACGACGCACCAGGCCCTCTAGTCACGTGCGTTCAAGTCCGAGAAAGTACGCCACGACGTAAGAGGCTAGAGCAGCTCGAGTTGCCGTTTGTCGTAACCGCCGTCGGTAGGGAGCGGCTATGGTTGAAGCTACGGCAGCCGCCCAACCTGAGTGCGACACCAGATCAGGAGAGGGTTCATCAGAAAGTTCAACAGCACATCAGCAGTGCGTTCATCCCAAAGTTTGACAGCAGATCAGCAGAAAGTTCAACAGTAGATCAGCAGAAAATACAACCCAAGTTCAGCAGCAAACCAACAGAACATCTGGATAGGCTTTCGCCTTCAAGTCCTTGGCAAGTTCTAGGCATCCCTGTAATTTTAATATACATTTCTTTGGACCCAATCATCTGATGGCCAGAATAATTGTCAGAAATTGTGCAAGAAATGTTGGGGTATAATTAAAGAGACGGGGTGCAAGAAAATACCGTTAAACTGATTTGAAGAGGTGCCAACTCCGGCTTTTAAATTTTGTGTTGCATCCGTAGAAGTAAGCAAGTGAGACGGAAATAAACCAAGATAATCTTGAAGGAGACCTCAAGTATGCGCGCTAGAAGAAGTTGAAAGAAAAATATCATTAAAAATCAGTTTCGCCTGTAACGAATACCTATTTGGAGAAATCAGGCATGGTAGCCGAGCACATAGTTTCGACAACATCGTCTGAACAAAAGAACTTGAGGCTTTCGATAGCACAGCCAACGTGCTCTCAAAAAAATGAATTGATTGAATTCATAAAAAAAACGGGAGAGGGATGCACCGTGAACTTTTGGAAAAAGTGAGTAGGATGCATAGATTAAATCTGTACTTAAGCGGAAGAATTACCGCCTCCAGTTAAAGCACGTCTTACCCACAAAACTTGGCAGACCAAGACAATAACGCAGTGCTTGCTTTTCTATAAGTATTAAATGTCTCAGCTTGTATACTCCACATCCTGAAAAAGACAACACAACCGAATGCGAGAACAGGGCAGACATAAATTTTAAAAATCAGCAGCAGCGCAGCTCTACAGATACCTGCGTTTTTTGTTACTGTAACTGCACAAAAACGATCTCACTGAACGTTCTTCTTTAATAGCATTTGTTTCTATTTGCACTTCGTAAAAAATGATGCAAAGCACGTTGTCTATTTCATTCTCCTCAGTCATGCTGGCAGAGTAGGCTTACCGCGTTGCGGCCACATGGCCTCCACGCTAGCTCGATCTTCTAGCTGCCAAGGTCTCAATAATTGATACGCCTGATTTGAAGTTCACTTCTCTCTCTCTCTCTCTCTCTCTCTCTCTCTCTCTCTCTCGCTTTCTCTGTCTTGCGATTCGTGGATTTTCATGTCCTCGTATTCCGAGGCCCCGGTGGACGATAGGCGGTCTTAGCTGGTGGCGTAATTGAACAGCGCGTTCCCCACCTGCAGCGGCTCGGCGGCCGGAGCCCTTGCTGTACAGACCACGCCGCTAGCGCGGTGGGTTCGGCCTAGTGGCCCCGCTTCGAAACCTGATGTGACCGTAAAGATGCACAATAGAGCAGTTAAACACCCTCATGTTCACGTGTCGACCTGCTATGGATGACTTCAGACACATGACGTTTAAGATTAAACTGGTGGCCGAGGTGATTGCGCCGAAAAAAAAATTGGCTTCTCTGCGGAGCAAGATGTGGAGCCCATCCCACCCATCACCGCATTCGTCGTCTTCATTTCTCGCTTCGGGCGATAGACTGTTCAGAACCAATTGTCACAGACATCAGCAAGGGTGGTTGTGGGCATAGAGTTTCTCACTATATCCCCTAGAGGGAAATCTGGCGCTGCTGCACAGTTGTATACATGGGCAGTACTGACGTTGGAATGTCGGTATATTATGACTTCGGATTTGCACTTTTCTCGGTGAGCCAGGACACCTCGAAGACAGGCACCATTCGGTCTGGTACAATAATTCGTTTTGTACTAAAACAGCACGTCAAAATCTGTTTTAGCTTTATTATTACAAAGAGCATAATATTTTTTTTTATTATGAGAACTTGTTACGGCATGTACTATCATATGACACGTAAAAACGATCTGCGGGCCGATAAAGTTTGACCACAGACGACAAGATTCACGCATGCTTTGGAACAGTTTGTCGTCTGTTCTTACTTTTCTTCACTTGGATATGCATTGTAGCTGAGTAAACTTAATTGGAAGACGTAATATGAGCGAATGAAAACCTTTTGTGGAGATTTTACTTTAAGGGGGCGTTATTTGTGTAGCCATATCTACGTTTTAGACGAAGCCTCTCAGAACACCAGCGAACACAAGCCTCGCAGACACACATACCGTCATTCCCAAGACGGCACAGCGCCCCTTAGGAAACTCCCACAGACGGTGGCGCCGCATTTCCTTTGAGGTGTTATAGTGATAAACTCTATGGTTGTGGGAGCAAGCGATTCAAGGGCGACTACGTGAGGAGAGAACAAACACTCTGAACGAAATTGCGCTTTTTACAGCGAAAGCTGTATATGACTAACCTTCCGTAGTTTTTTTCGGCGTACGGCTACAGAAACGGACATAGCGAATTCCAAAAAACCCATGCACAATCGGTTTCATCGTTTGCTTTGTGTGTGATCACGTACGGGTGTAGTGCGGTGGTGCAAATGTAAAAATGCGGAACGGATTAGAACGCTCGCCGTCAAAAATAGCGTGACGTCAAGGTTATCGCAGTATATAAGCACGAGAGGTAACGACGCTAAAAACCGCTGCGTTATCGATGGGAGGGACATGTATAGTTCGTACACCCGAAGAACAACATGTGTGCGAGGAGCGCCGGAGGAAACAGCAACGAGAATGTAAACGGCACCGGCGCGAAACGACCATCGACGAAGAACGTTCCCGCAATGCCGAACGAACAAATGACGACCATTCAAATCTGTGGCGATGGAATGGCAGCGAAAGCACTTCCCTTTTCGTTTGAGAGCTTTTGATTGCCGTCAGCTTTCGCTGCCATTTCATCTTCACTGAGGGGAATGGTTGTCATTTTTTTATTTTAAGCGAGATGCAGTTCGATTCAATCGACGACAATAAACTTCCTAATCAATTTTATGTACAAGCGCCGACGAAAGAAAAGGCAACTCTATCTTACTATACTAACTTTCGTCTTAAATTTTATCTTTCCGTAAACAAAATACCATAGACACAAAAGACCGGTCACCGAGGGGAATGAGGAGTGCAGCAAGACGCGAAAGAAACAAAACAAAACACGGCGCATACCTCTCGATACCCAAGCGCGGAAAATTTTATCTAATCAAAAACGTAAGTCGTAGAGTAGCCGACACATTTATAGGCTAAAGAGCAAGCTGGGGAACGTTTCTGAAGCGAAGGTTTATTGCAATATATATTTTTGTTAATTCGGGCAGGTCATCGTAATTTCAACTTTGGGTGTGGTGCGTTTTACCTTGATAACAAATAATTTTTTCAGCTAGGTTTGTATAAACTGTGTTTAACACGCTTAGCAATCATCAACATTGTGGCAAACATGTAGAAACTCTGTTATCATTTATTTTTCGAGTAAGATATTGCATAAATAAAGGTGTTTGCTAGTCAGTGTCACGCAGTGGGAAATGTCTTGCGTAAATATAGTTAACAGTTTACTTATAGGTAATTATAGGTTAACAGTTTCTTATAAGTAATGGAATTTGTGGGCAACAGAACAAAGCGAGTGGCAATCGTCGGGCGATAAGAAATACCTGCTTCATTTCAACTGAGCCAGAGAATGCCACAGCAGTCAGCAGAAGCGTAGCACCTGGAAACAAAAAAATGATGAGGTTTTACGTGCTAAAACCACTTTCCGATTACGAGGCGCGCCATAGTGGAGGTCTCCGGAAAATTAGACTACCTGGGCTTCCTTAACGTGCACCTAAATCTAAGTAAACGGGTGTTTTCGCATTTCCCACCATCCTAATGCGGCCGCTATGGCCGTCAGCTTTCGCTGCCATTTCATCTCCACTGAGGGGAATGGTTGTCATTTTTTTTTATTTTAACCGAGATGCAGTTCGATTCAATCGACGACAATAAAATTCCTAATCAATTTTATGTACAAGCGCCGACGAAAGAAAAGGACACTCTATCTTACTATACTATTAATAATGAATACATCTTTTTCAGCGCCCACTATGAAAGTGGTCGTGGACGTCACTGCCATTTGCAATCAAATGCGGCTCTTGAAGAGTGAAGGGAGGCTCGCTCGTACAGTTCATTCAGCTTTTATAATATGCCCCTTCCCCCCCCCCCCCCCCCCTCACATGCTGCGTTGTTTCGGTTGAAAAAGATGTGTCTGAATTCTGGTGGCGCACGTAGTTCCATCTTTTTTCTTAATGTCTTCAGTCACAAGTAGTGAGCTATATGAGCGGCAGACAATCGCTTCTTTTATTTGTTTTCGTGCGGCTGCGCGGGCCGACGGGCATGGCGTCTGACCATGTGACCAGCACACTACATCCAAAGCTTTCGTCGGCCTGCAAAAAAACATAACACGATGTTCGTGCAGGCGTACGAGTTTGACACACGTAAGGCTGACCTTTTGCTGCATCGCCTTCTCGGCAGACTAAAAACGCCCGTCGAGTCGAATAGCACTGGACGACACAGCTTTCATGGCCAGACGCCAAAACAAATTTAGCGTCTTTGAGAACAAAAGTGACGTCACTTTTGCTGTTAACGCATATGGCGTTACTTTATTCTTTCTTCCACCGGAAGTGTTCCTCCGTCAAACAGACGGCGGTAAGTCTTATGAACCGCCGATGAACCGCCATGCTTTCGGCGTATGGGCGTCTATGCAAGCAACCAGGTGTATTTACCTTGGCAAATTGGCTCCGGCAAAATTAGACCGTGCCGATGCTAGCACGTTATACTAGTTGCGGTGTGCCGCAAGCGTTTTTCCTGCTATTGCGAACGTACATTTATGCAATTGTCATTACGACGACACCTATCGATGGCATCGCTACTGCGCCGTTAGAAGACTGCGATTTCACAAGAGTCGTTAAAATCACGTACGTATGGGACATGCGGCTAAAATAGTGAAATGACGTCAGCCTAACAAGCTGCGCCAAACCGGAACAGGAGTTACTGCAGAAAAACGTGTGAGCGAGGACTCTTTTAAACGGAGAATCCAAGCCCTAGTACTCAACACAGGCGAGAAAAATCATTTCTGTGGTCAGTGAACGATTGCACCAGCAGACTTCTGTCAAACAGCGTTCTGTTAAGTTCTGTCGTCTTCTGATGAGAGCGCAAGCAAAGGTGTGTCCCACAAATCTGCAGAATGAAATTAGGAATCATCGATCTCTCGCCGTTTACTGGGCATCACGAGCCGTCACGGTTGCATTGTTTTTCAATTAGGCATATTTAGCCATTTCTGGTTGTCTTGATTTCAACCAACGTATCTTCCGACTTAAGTCTAGCATCCGCACACAAAAAAAGCGCATTTGGTCGTCACAGCACTTCGTGGCTGTGTTTGCACACCATGGCGTGCAGAAGAACGTCCAGACGATGTTGATTAAGGTGTACGCTAACGACGCCAGCACTTTTTTGAAGCCTGCAATAGGCGATAGGATAGTAATGATGAGCCAGTTTTGCGGTGATCATTTCAGGTGCAGCAAGTGAATGAAAGTGCTCGGAAGGAGCCCAATTAAAACGCGGTAGTTTAATCGGGGTCGTATTAGCTGTGCAGTGTCTCTCCTGGACGCCGCGTCTCGGCAACGATAAAGTGAAGACTGCTTGTTGCTGGTGTTCACTGAGTCTCACCACCAGGTTTCAGTAAGAACGAACAAGAGACAACAGGGATTCCGCGGTCGCGGTGGGAGTGATATCCTTGACGTCCATTAGCGGCCTAAAGCTATAGTGTCTGGCACAAGTCTGCACCGGAGCAGTAGCGATCAACAGCCCGGCGACTGGGGCATCTCGTGCAGGAATGTCTCTGTCACTGATGCTTATACCTGTTTTCGCCAGCATTGGAGCTACCACCGAAGCGACGCCAAATAGGGTCGAGCGATTTAGCCTGTTATCGCTAGCAACCAGAAATGCAGACGTCATGCTTGTATCACTCGAAAAGCACGGGAACGAAGCAAACGCCTTGTTTGCCCGACTGCTCGGCGGAACAGTCACCACGTGGCACGTCCCAGAGGACCGGCTCATTAAGCAGGTTGCCAGAAACTTCATACAAGGCAAGACATCCATGCTGGTTAGCGCAGATCCCACCACGCCTCCTGGAGATATACCAAAGCTTGTGGACGCCACGGGGCTCGGCCATCACTGCATTTCCTGGCTTTTCGTTCGACCTCGTTCCGAGATCATCTCGCACCCGCTCAGCCCTTGGGCGCCTGTCTTGGCCTGCCAAGCGGTCGGTCTAATCACCCCGAATGACACCGTCATACATCAAGCTTTGTGGCCTAATACATCGTCTGCAGTTCCAAATCCTCAGTGGAGAGGTTTGCTCCTGGGTACGGGAGCTCATCGAGCAGGAGTAAAACGGTTCGCCGGGCAGAAACTGGCAGTGGCGTGCGCCAAGGGCAATTTTTACGGGCACAACAAAGATTCCTGCTACCACCCGTCAGCGTGGGCTATTTTTCGGCTGCTCAAGGAGAGAAACCTTTCCGTCGAATTTCACAAGGTGTCGTCACCCGCTGAAATGGGGCGCGGTACGTTCACTCACAGTTTTGACATGCCGTACGGGTTTATTTTCATGGAAGCCAGAGACATCTTTGCCTTTGATTTCCCTTTCATCCTTTTAGACCATGAGACATTCTTCTCACGAAAGAGCCCCCATCGTACCGTCACGCTCTCGGAAGTTAGCCGGGAATCCTGGAGACTCGTGGTTGCCACGGCAACACTCCTAGGCCTGGTCGCTGCGACCCAGACACTTGTTACGGAAGGAGTACGCCCCAGTGCTCGCTGTGCCGTCGGCACGGTGACGCTTCTACTGGCTGCCGTGCTAGGGACTTCGGCTCCCGAACCTGCTGGCAGCACTCGGCGTGGCAGATTCGTTCGCAGGGCGTTGTTCGGGCTGTGGTTCGTGGTTATACTGCCTCTTTCGGCCTACTTCCGCAGCGAGCTGACCTCGATTGTGACCCTCAGACGCCCCGCTGACCGCATCGACACGCTGGAGAAGCTGGAAGACGCCCTCGACAGAGGCGAGGTGGCGCCCTGCGCATACGTGCATACGGCCGCTCACGTGCAGCTCACTGAGGGCAAGGATCACAAGGGGCAGGGATCACTGATACGCAAGCTTCGAGCCACCTTCCTGCGACACGATGGCGAGGAAGTAACCACGAGAAGCTACCAAGACTGCCTCGCCTGTGCTCACAGAGATGACCGAGTATGTTACACCACGCTTGAGCAACCCTGCGCCTTACGCAAGAAATTTCCGGCCGTTCGAGAGTTCAAACAGCACTTCAAAATTATTCTCACTGGGTTACGAGTTCGCAAGTCTCTGCCAGCATACAGACCTCTGAGGAGATTCTTTCTTGCCACTGAAGAAGGCCGGCTGTATCCGAGAAATGAGGTTAAATGTAGTTACACTGCTACGACTGAGACCTTTCAGTTCGACCTGAGCGGTTTGTTCATGCAGTACGCCATGTTACAGGCGGCAAGCGGTATCGTTCTTCTGGCTGAAATAATGGTGATGCGATGGTCGCACTTTACCGAACGTCTCATGAGTGCATATAGATAAAGAGTTTATTACTCAGATTATTTTGCTAAGAAAACAAAATGAATACACGTTAGCGAAATAAGCTGGATGAGTCGGGCGCGAGCCTCGGTTCATTGCTATGAGCAGAAGTGGTTTGCTGGCAGGTAATAACTGTGATTTCACTGTCCTCGGCAATTTACCGCCATCAAGCTGACTTTGACTTGCCAGAATCTGAATGCTGTGTTAGTGCTAGCTTTCTCAGTCCTTTATAGAGAGGTATGATTTATAATACACCATGGTGAATGGCTACACACAACCGCTTCTTACGATCGAAAGCACTGTTTCCATGCCAGCAAGGCCAGCCTCTTTTTTTCTCACGCTAGTGTGTATCTTTCAGTTCTGTGTCTGTATAGGCACCTGAACTAATTCATTTCTCAAGCTGGTTTCATTTCACTGATTTGTGCGAATCATAAGGATACTGCTTCTTTCTTGCCTCTAACGCAAGAAATAGTGCTAAAGAAAATCATGCACTCTTTACACGAGATGTCAAGAATTTTATCCTCTGCAGCAACTTTATGAGAGAGGGAGACACTCGGTAAGATTAACAAGAAAAGTCTGCGCTTTCCTACACCGTACGGGTAGGCAAATGGAGAAACGTGAGTCGCGCGCACAAATAAAAGTATTTCCTGTCGCCAGCAGGTGAACGCTGCAAGTGGTCTTTGCACGCTGCCACTGTGTGTAAATTGAACATTTTAATCCTACAGTAGCACCTTCATATCTTGGGGAATTCCAATGTTGCGGTAATATTTACGCAATTTGCCAAGGACATCAGTTAGAAAATGCTGTTTATCTACTTTTTGTTACTGAAACAAAGCGGTACAAGGAAAACTCTTCTTATAATTTCAGATGTGTCTATGGGATAATCATTTTGGTGCTCATGGTTACGAAGAATTTGGCATCGCAAGTTACCCTACGGCCGCTAACGGCAGAGTGACTGGAACAGCTGGCTCCGCGAGCACTGAGTGGGTCGAATGCTTTGTGGGGAAGTAGGCACTGGTGAAGGCTATGACGTGGAACGTGTGTTCTTCCGTAAGCATACACAAAGCGCAATCCTACCTAACTTTTGAATATTTGACGCATTTCTGCCGCTGCATAAAATTCGTAGACACTCCCGTTTTCCTCAAAATGTCAGCCTTTCACAGGACTCATTTAGTTATAGGCCACAGTACCCTGCACCTCTTGCTGTTGTGACTCCGTGTTGTACGCACGATTTTGTTCTTTTTACAAGTCGTAGTGTCACACACCTCCGTTGACTGTATCCGAAAATAAAAGGTTTCGTCGGTTGCTCCTTCATTCAGCTCACTGACTGTGCTTCGTTCTGCTGCTTGAGATTCCGCAGCCTTTTAAAGGATAACTTAGATGGGCGATTGAAGCTTCTGTGTGTGGCTACGAGAGCAGCTGGTTGCCCGAAGAGGTTACGGGAGAAAGCCACGGAACAACAGAAGAAAAAGAAAGCAGCGGACGGGAAACGGACAGCTAGTGGCTGCGAAGGTATAGGCAAAGGAAATAAAGCTTTTTTTCGGTAACGTTTCACCCTTCAAGCGTGCGTTAAGCCCAAGTTCTTTTTGAGAAACCGTGGTGTGCTCCCCATGACATTTACTTTAACCTGCGGACACGCAATCGTAAGAGAACCTTAACCAGCGCGCCACCTGGAGCCTTGTGCCAAACGTTTACAAACAAAAACCATCCGTGTCCACAGACGCTGCCGTTCATACGCCCGCGCCTCTCATAAGGCCTACGGTCGCCAGAATCGCCAAAGTATCGCAGAAATTTGTTCGGCCGATCTGCTTATAGCTTGCGATTAGTAGATAAGTAGTAGAGAAGAAAACAAAAGATGAATTCACTATTTACTGGCGATGAACGAAGGCGAGAATACAGCCATCGGATCAATTCGCAGTATAAGCGAAGCAATCGTTGACGCCATGCTCGACCATGCTATTTCTCGGCGTGTACACAGACGTTATTCGCGTTTCTGTTTTCTTAGCACTGTACAATGTCGTACCGTAAGTGAGCCACAGTAACCCAACGCCGCACTGAGTATGCGGGGTGAGGACAACGCTGTTGTGTAACGTGCGTAAGACGTTTACGTTTATTATTTACGAAAGTATTTGAAAGCACTCTAATGGCTTTGAAATAGACCGAAAGGCACTGGCAACAACACCAGGTAACAGATGCATCAAGACAGCACTTTCAGGACTACAAATTTGATCAATAAAAATATAGTGGCGCAGTTTGGTGACATTTTGGCAGCAGCAGCGGCAGCAGCTTTATCGACCGACTCTCAACAGAATTTCAACTGCACTTCTCACGCCAGCTGGAAATTTCTTCGCATCATTTTTTGCTTTACTTAGTTACCTTTGCTACTGCTGTCGCCGCCACAGTTTCTTTTTTTCCTTCTCGTTGTGCGTTCCTAGAAAACGCGCTTGTGAACTTGAGTCCAGCTCTACGTTGTCATGGCTCCGGAAGTCTGTCCTGCCTGCAGTAAGGATTCTCCAGATGAAAAGGGTTTTACGTGTGGGGGTTGTACTTATGTATATAACTTCAGAAAGTGTGCGGGAGGTGCACAACCGACGCACAGGTCAAAAAGCGAAACATGGCGTAAAGCGTGGCGCTGTCCAACATTTCGGACCGCAAGCACAAAGAGCCACTAGGGTTGCAGGTCGAACACTGAACAGGACACTGATTATACCTGCTTGATACTGAGCATAAATGACAAGCTAGCACACCTGATGACATTAAAAAGCACGGTGGAGAGCATTGAACAGTCAGTGCAGACAATGTCTGATCAGTGCGACGCAATTATTCAGCACATTACCCGCCAAGATAAGGACCTAGCCGAGCTAAGCAAACGAGTGGACGTCATAGAGAGTAGGGGACGTTCACTTGACTCTGAGCACATAAAGAAGGATATCAATGACCTGGAGTGGCAAAGCAGGAAATTAAACCTTTAATTCCATGGCATTCCGGAAAGTAAGGATGAGGACCTGCTATCGAAGCTTAACGCAGCAGGGTGAACCTTCCCGTGCTAACTATGAACGATATGGCCTCTGTGCATAAGCTGACAGCGCTTAAACATAGGGTTCCAGCGATTATTGTCTGGTTTGCAAGACACTCACAGAAAGATCTGTTCTTGAGCAAGAAGGGAGAACTGAATCAGCTGACGACAAACTGTTTTATGAACGAGAATTTGACAAAGAAGAACAAGGAGCTGCTTAAAGGCGCAAAGAACTGGGCGAAGAACAACAACTTTAAGTATGTGTGGCACAGAAATTGGAGAATTTTTCTGAGACAACGAGACGGAACAAACGCAGTTCATATTGCTTCGACAGCAGATTTGTATAACAAAGTCTAGTTTCTTTCCTTGTTCCTTGTTTGTCAGTTTTTCACCAGTTACAACGCAAAGTGTACTTTCGTCGTTTCACGTGGCGGTAAATGCAACTTGTTGTGTAATGCCATGTGATTTTTTTATGTTTCTAGATCGCAGACACTGCAATCTCTCAGTGTGTTTCATTTAAATGCTCCGTCTGCGGTATCTAACACAGCCGATCTCGATGATGATGATGATGATGAAAAACGGTTATTTGCTCTATTTTGCAGTCATTTTTGCGTCTTCAGATGGAGCCTTCCATCTTCTCTTCAGGGTCGGTTCCCCTAGTCCAGGGCTCCGCTGAATGTAGCTGCCCAGCGTGCACGCCTCACTAGTGCTTGTTGGACTTCCAGGATGTCGCTGGATAGCATCCTCTCCCACTGTTCCGCACTCGGGTTTTTTGTTTTCTGTTTTCCCATCTGTTTTCCCATCTGTTTTCTGACAAGCCCATGTGGTATGGGATAGGGTTGGTTTGTCTCCACACCATGGGCACTTGCTCTCGTACTGCGTGGGGTAGATTTTGCTTAGCATGTTTAGGCACGGGAATGTTCCCGTTTGTAGCTGTCGCCTATGCTACGGCGTCTTCTCTATTTAGTTGTTTGTGAGGGGGCGGGTATTTTCGTCTGATCCCTCTGTAGTAGTTTAGCATCACTGAATAGCTTTGGGGTACCGGCTCGGTTTCCTCAGCGGGGTCGGGATTGTTGGATGCTCGGTTTGTTGCGTGCCCTCGAGCTATCCTATCCGCCTCCTGATTTACCGTAATGTCGGTATGTCCCGGCACCCAAACTATCGTGTGTTTGGCCTGGTTGTTGACGGTTTTGCCACTTGAGCGGAGGATGCGGAGCGCGCTGCGGCTGATTCTGCCGTTTAGGTAGTTGCGGCATGCTGCTTGTGAGTCTGTGAGTATGGTTAAGGACCTGTTGGATTGGTAGCCCTCCGCTGCCGCTAGAGCCACGGCTGCCTCATCTGCCTCAACTACCGTACAGTTCCGAATTGATTCGCTGGTGATTTCTTTTAGGTCCGAGTTGATCACCGTTGCGACTTTGCTTTTCTTGTGGTTTCTGTCCTCAGTGAAGGTAGCGGCGTCTACGTACACTGTGTCGTGTCTAGTTGCCAGTGTTCTTTGTACATACTCTGCTCTTGCTTGTCTTCCTGCCATGTGTAGGTTCGGGTCCATATTGCTGGGTATCGGTGCTACTTTGATGGTGTTTCTGTATTCGTCCGGTATCGTCTCCGTGCTTTGTGTCTCCTTTATGGTAGCTTCACCGCCGTATCTGCTCAGGAGTCTTCTGCCCGTTGCCGATAGATTTAGTCTTTGCATTCGCGCGATTATCTGCGCTTATTGGAGCTCCTCGAGACTGTTGTGTAGCCCCAGGGCCAGGAGTTTGTCGGTCGATGTTGACTGCGGTAGGTGGAGCGCCGTCTTGAGGGCTTTCCTCAGGATTGCGTCCGCCTGTTGCATTTCGTGCATCGTACAGTGGTAGTACGGGAGGCTGTACGTCACTCCACTGACCACCAGGCTTCTGACCAGTTTGAGTGTGTCTGCTTCCTTCATGCGGTGTCTTTTCCGCGAGACCCGCGTTATCATGCGGGCCACTTGGTTGGCTGCAGTTTTAAGTAGCGTTAGGGTGTGGGTACATCGTTGGTTCGATTGTATCCACATTCCTAATATCCTGATGAGCGTCTTGTCCGGGATGGGCTGTCCCTCGAGGTGGATGCTCAACTTTATGTTTACTTCCTCTGGGACGGTGATTCTCCTTGCCTCGCCATACTCTTAGGAGCTCGGACTTCGTTGAGCAGGCTAGACCTCTTGCCTTGACATCTTCCTCTACGCATGTCGCAGCTTCTTGTAACCTTTCTTCCTTTTCCCTGAGTGAGCCTTTGGTGACCCATACAGTGATGGGCCAGTCCAATCATGGCAACATTGAACAGCCGATCTCGAGCTGCTTTTTACGCAACTGGGTTTCGATGTGGTAATGCTCACTGAAACCTGGTATGGTGGACATAGCAGTATGCTGAAGCTTATATATCTCTGGCGATAGGTTTTGGCACGTCTTTCGTTCCAAGCTTCGCGACCTATTTAGATGGACCTAGCAGACAGCTCGAACATAGAGGGCGCTTATTTTGGACCGTATCATTGCTTATGTCTCCCCGAAGTGGGAAGGGAAGTGGGATCTAGGAAAAAAGGAAATGTACTACGCATGCGCAGTACTCTGGTATGACGTAAATACAACACTGCCCTCTCCTCAAAAATGTAACCGCTGCAGTAGCGTGTGCTGCCATGTTGACCGACACAGAACTTGCTGCGAAGTTTGGACCGGACTCGCGGTAGTTGTGAGAGGAGGAGTGCGAGATTGAATGGGTTTGCCTGCAATTTGGGCTCTATCAGGAGAATTATCTGGGGCCGCCGCGTCTGATAGAGTCGTTCCATTTGTGCCCGTGCTGGGACCGGGCGTCTGGTTGAACCCTGGACCAGAAGCAGTCGTATCGGTGACCGGAAACCTTGGTGATGAATCCGAGCGGCGCCGCACCTGATCGACGCGCCGCTTGACTATGAATGTTGAAGTCTCCACGGAGCCCCTGTCCCCAATGTGACACGACCACGGGATCCACTTCTCTCCCTTCCGTAATTGTGGACGTGCACGCTGCTGTCTGTCGGTAGCGTCCAGTCCTCGCTCTCCTCAGCTGGACCTGCAACATTCACAGAGAAGCAGCTGTCTATAGACGCGACCTTATTTGATACCCGAGGAGCATTTCTGAAGGTGATTGGCCAGTCTTCAGAGGTGTTCGTCTATAATTGAGCAGTAATTGTGCTAATTTCTCGTCGAGATCACATTCCTTTATTTTCCGAATGCCCTCCCTTATTTTTCGCTGCGCCCTGTTTTTTGCGCAATTTTTTTTACTGCAAATATGGAAAAATCCTTACTCGTTAACTGTGTGCCGCGGTCTGATGCTATTCTAAGTGGCACACCAAAGCGGGCAAATATGCTCCTCAGACCCCTTATTGTGATTTTCAGGTTTGCATGTTTCATAGGAATTGCTTTAATCCATTTGGAGTACGCGTCCAATGCAACTAGCACCATCTTCCCGGTTACGAGTCCTGCGAAATCAATATAGATCCGAGGTCATCTTTCTTGCGTCTTCGGCCACTTGACAGGAGGTGCAGCCGGTGGCATAAGCACATTTGCTATGCAATTTTCACAGTTCGCCGTGCGCTGCTCTGTCGCGGTGAAGTCCTGGTCACCAAAATAGGGTGTGCCACGGCTTTCATCGCCAATGATCCTTGGCGGTTTTCGTGAAGAAGTTGCAGGAAACGCCCCTCGGCATCACTTTGTATGAAGACGCGATTTCCCCAGTATACGAGGTCTTGGGCCAATAACAATTCTCGCCCACGTTCATAATATGGTGCTAAATCAGGCTCTATATTTGTCTTGCTCTGTGGCCAACCACGCAACACGTAATGTTGCACCTAACGCAGTGCCGACTCGGCAGCTGTTAGGTCCTTCAGTTCACGCGTTGAGACGCCCCCTTCAATTAAGCTTTCGAGTGCGAGGACATATTCCGGGGGCTCACCCCACCTCCGTTTGCAGAGGTCTGCTGTGGTAGCCTGCTGAGAGCATCTTAGTTGAGCACTTGTTTCCCGGGAACGTATTGCAGCTTGTATTTGTAGCCTCCGAGGTACAGTGCCAAGCAATGAATTCGCTCCACCGCTGCGGTCGGTGTCTGGCGGTCAGGTCTCTCTAAGTCCACCAGTGGTTCACGACCTAAAAGATTGTTCCGGAATTTCGTTACACGGAAAATGAATGCCAACCCTTCACGTTCTAAGTGGGAGTAGTTCCGCTCAGTTAAGGTCAGTGTCCTTTAGCGAAAGCCATTAGGTCTATGTACGTTGTTGATAGAGTGAAACAGAACTGCCCCGACGCCGACTGGCGACGCATCGCACTTTAGCCTGAATTCTTTTTTCAGGGTCGAAATGCAAGAGAATTCAAGCATTTTTCAGACTTTCCTTTGGCTCATCGAATGCAGCCTCTGGCGATGCTTTTCATTGCCACCGCGCGTTCTTTTTCAAATAGATGAGACAGCTGTGCAAGGTGCGTTGACATGTCTGGCATAAGTGTCGCGTAGAAAGTCAACATTGCGATAAATGACCGCAGTTCGGTCACATTCCGCGGATAAGGCGAGCGCATAATAGCTTCCATTTTTTTTCTATTAGATGTAGGTCCTCGTTGTCAGTGATATATCCGAGGCGAATGGCTGCCGGTTGTCGAAATTTCCATTTGTGATGCCATAACTTAACACCATGCTCCCGAAAACTCTCTAAGAAGCCATCCAATTGAACTTCGTTATCGCTTTTTTTTTCATCGACGCGATTACATCATCAAGGTAGGTTTGAACACCCTGTAAACCACTAATCATCGTCTCCATTTTTCTCTGCAAAATCGATGGCGCAGACGACGTTTGCGCATCCTCTGTGCATATTGATTACGCAAAGCTTGCGAGCGGCTTCGTTTAGAGGCACCTGACTGTAAGCGTCGCGCAAGTCGAGGGTGCTGAGGCACACACAGCCGCTTCAAACTGAACATATCCTCGATTGCGAGAGTAGGATAATATTCGACTGCGCAAATAGAGTTCAATGTAACTTTAAATTTGCCACAAATAAGTACTCAGCCATTTTTCTCTAGCACCGGCACTGTGGGCGTTGCCCAGTCCGAATGGCTGACTGGCGAAAAGACACTAAAGGAAACAAGTCGGTCCAACTCTAAAGCTACTTTTTCGCGTAGAGCATAAGGAAGTGATCCCGCCCTACAAAACTTCGGTATCGCCCCATCTTTTAGGTGCACGCTTACTGGAGGGCCCTTCATTGAGCCGAGTTCCGTAGTGAAGATTTTCTGGCTTAGTCCGCGAAAATGACCTTAACTTTGCAGGTGTCCCTATCGCTCGTTTTTGAGGCTCCGCAGGCCGGAGTCGCATGCAGCACCGGAGGGCCAGCGTTGTCCAGCTCTTTCAGCAGGTCCCTTCTCAGTCGAGCACTGCGAGGGGACAGTTCACGAGCACGTCTTTCAAGCCCACACGTAATGTCACATCGCCCAACACCGGTAACCGCCCTGCGTAGCAAGACAACTTCACGTGCGACGGCGTCAGGGCACGCCAATCGGGCCGATGCTTCAAGTGCAGTTCCCGAGAAATGGCACATACTGGCGACCCGGTGTTGAGTTCCCTCGCTACTTGAACGCCGCCCAATATAAATTAGCGGTGTATTGGTCACTCGAGAATATTTTTACGCTCCCACACCTATTTTCAAAGGTGTACTTCGCCACTGCTATCATCCATAGGGGGTTTCCGTTATAGCCAGTTCATTTGGGTGCATCGCCCTGGCAATTAGGCTTTCCCGGTTAGGGCGGCCTTGACAGTTCTTAGCAATGTGTCCCCACCGTCCACGCCAATAGTAACAAGCAATTGCCCATCCGCAACTTACATCATGCTTTGATCTGACATACATTCCACATTCCAGATATTCTTGGGCCTTTGTTTTCTCCTTGAGGGCGTTCTTAGAGCAGCCTGCAATTTCAATAGAGCCTTTAGCTCGGAGGACATTTTCAAAGCGTCCTTCTCGGCAGTTTCAGCGGGCGCTTCGGCCTCAACCAGCGTAAGGTCGGCCTTTGCCAGTAGTTGCTTCTTTAGGGTCGTTGACCGACAATCGCACACAATACGATCCCTTAGCATCCGACCCAGGGCATTGCCAAAATTGCACTTACCGGCTATGCGGCACATTTCCCCACGAAACTGCGTGACTGATTCCCCTTCCATCTGGCAGAGATTAAAAAACTTGAACCTCTCCGTTATTTCATGTTGCTTCGGATCATAGTACTCGTTCTGCACCTCGACAACTTGCTCGAAGCGTTTGGGGCTCGCTGTGCGACCTTCCTAGCTAATACTTGCAAGGTTTGCCTGCTCAATGCTGCCACGAGCAGTGCTCTCATTTTTGACCGAATCGATGATTCCGTTAGCTTCAAAGTAGGCATCTGCATTAATGAGATATGACTTCCATTTATCTGCGTCTCCGTTGAATGCAGAGTGCATATGATCAACCATGCTAGAAACCGGCAAGGCTGCCTTCGCGGCCGTAGATTCCTGATGTGCTCTCACCGAATGGATGGTATCCCATCCTAGTCGCCACTGTAGCACAGCCACGGCACGTGCCTCTGCTATGGCGCTGAGGGAATGCCCTGAGGAAACGGGCAACGTGGGCGTTGGGGAGGAGGTGAGAAATGTAAGCTGCAGCGCTATAGGTCAAGTGCGGTGTCGGCGCTGGGGAGGGGGCGGGAAATGTCAATGGCGGCGTCCATAGAAGGTTCTGGAAACGGCGGCAGCACGCTCGCAGCGCGCTCGCCACCCTTCTATACGTCACCACGTGGGCTCAGAGCTTCATTCCTAGTCGCTACGTGTGACGAAACACCAGGCCCAAGTCGCGCGGGGTGAAGTCCGAGGAAGTACGCCATGGCGTAAGAGGCTAGAGCAGCTCGAAATTCCACTCGTCGTAACCGCCGTCGGCAGGGATCGGCTATGGTTAATGATGCGGCAGCATCCCAGCGAGGGCAACTCGTGATCAGCAAACCGTTCATCAGAAAGTTCAACAGCACATCAGCGCAGCGTTCATCACAATGTTCAACAGCAGATCAGCATAAAATTCAACAGAAAGTTCAACAGTAGATCAGCAGAAAGCACAACACAAAGTTAAGCAGCAAATCTACAAAATCTCCAACTAGGCTTTCACCTTCACGTCCTTAGAAATTTCTAAGCACCCCTGTATATTAATTAACATTTCTGTGGACCCAATTTTCTGATGGCCAGAATATTTGCCAAAAATTGTGCAAGAAATACTGCGGCATAATTAGAAACAAGGAGAACAAAAGACCCGTTAAGCTAAATTGAAAAGGTGCCAACTTGGGCCTTCTCTAAATTTTGTGTTGCATGAGTAGAAATCACCAAGTGAGACGGAAATAAACTAGGATGATCTAAGGAGACATTCGAATATGCGCGCTGGAAGAAGTTGCAAGAAAAATATCAAAAATCAGTTACACTTTTACACCATTTTTGGAAAAATCAGGCACGGTAGCCGAGCATGCAGTTTTGATAACAGCGTCTGAACACAAACAACTTGTGGTTGTCGATAGCGTAGCCAACGTGTTCTGAAAAACGAATCGGTTGCATTGGTCAAAACTGATTGCAAACGGGAGCAAGATGCAACGTAAAGCTTCGGGAAAAGCCAGGACAGTAAGTACCTTAAATCTGTAATCAAGTGGAAGAATTCCAGCCTCTAGATGAAGCACGTCTTAGCCACAAAATTTGGCAGCGCAAGACAAAGACTCAGCACTTGCCTTTCTATACATGTTAAAGGCCTCAGCTTGTATACTCCACATCCTGAAAAAGACAACACAGTCGAATGCGAGAAGAGAGCAGACGTAAAGTTTATGAATCATCAGCAACATAGCTCTATACATACCCGCGTTGTTTGTTGCTCAAACGCATTAGCATTTCTTTCTATTTGCAGTTTGTAACAACGATGTAAGGCTCATTATCTTCTTCGCTCTCCTCAGCGGCTGGAGGAAGTCATACTGGCGACCAAAACGCCAAGTCGTGCTGGCAGAGTAGGCTAAGCGCGTTGCGGCCACATGGCCTCCACGATAGCTCCTCTGTCAGAAAAAGCGCCTTTTACAGCGAAAGCTGTATGTGACTAACCTTCCGTAGTTTTTTCGGCGTCCGGCAATAGAAACGGACATGGCGATTTCCAAAAAAACCATACACAATGGCTTTCGTCGTTTCCTTTGTGTGTGACCACGTACGGGTGCAGTGCGGCGGCGCAAATGTCAAAATGCGGAACAGATTAGAACGCTCGCCATGAAAAATAGCGTGACGTCAAGGTTGTTGCAGCATATAAGCAGGAGAGGTAACGACACTAAAGACCGCTGAGTTACCGAGGGGAAGGACGCGTACAGTTCGTACACCCGAAGAACAACATGCGTACGAGGAGCGCCGGAGGGAACAACAATGATAATGTAAACGACACCGGCGCGAAACGACCATCGACGAAGAACGTTCCCGCGATGCCCAACGAACAGTGGACAACCATTCCACTCTTTGAAGATGGCATGGCAGCGAAAGCACTTTTCTTTTCGTTTGAGAGCTTTGACATTCACCAGCTTTAGCTGCTATTTCATATTCACAGAGTGGAATGGTTGCCATTTTTTATTTTAAGCGAGGCTCAGTTCGATTCATTCGACGACAAATAAATTCATAATCCATTTTATGTACTGGCGGCAAGGAAAGAAAAGGCAACGCTATGTTACCGTATTATTAACAACGAATACATCTTTTTCAACGCCCACTATGAAAGAGGTCGTTGACGCAACTATCACTTGCAATGAAATGCGGTTCTTGAAAAGTGAAGAGAGGCTCGCTCGTGCAGTTCACTTGTAACAGTATCTCCCCTTACACGTTGTGTTGTTTCTCTTGTCAATGATATGTCTGAATTCTGGTGGCGCATCTAGTTGCATCTTTTTTTTAATGTCTTCAATCAAAAGTAGTGAGTTACGAGCGCCAGATAATTGTTTAGCTGTTTTTCGTGCGCCTGTGCTGGACAACGCGCTTCGCGTCTGACGATGCGACTAACATCCAAAGCTTCCGTCGGCCTGCAAAACAGAAACAATGTTCGTGCAGGCGTGCGATTTCGACACCCGTAAGGCTGACCCTTTGCTAGGCTGACCCTTTGCTGCATCGTTTTGCGAGCAAGCTCGAAACGCCCATCGTGTCGAATTACGGCGCACTCGAAGATACAGCTTTCATGGACTACCACGAAAACAAATTTAGCGTCTTTGAGAACAAAAGTGACGTCAATTCTGTTTTTAACGGATATGGCGTTACATTAGTTTTTCTTCCACCGGAAGTTTTCCTCGGTAACGCAGAGGGCGCTCAAGTCCTATGGAACCCCGATGAACTACCATGCTTTGAACGTATCGACGTCTATGCAAGGAACGAGGTATATTTACCTTGGTAAATTGGCGCCCGCAAAATGAGACCGTGCCAGTGCTAACACGTTCTGCTACTTGCGGTAAGCCGCGCGCGTTTTTCCCTCTAGTGCGGACGTACATTTATGCTCTCAATACTACGATCATTCTGGTTACGAAGACAGCTGTCGATAGCATCCCTACTGCGCCGTTACAAGATTGCAATTTCACAAGGATCGCTAAAATCACCTACGTATGGGAAATGCGGGCAACCCGCCGTGGTTGCTCAGTGGCTATCGTGTTAGGCTGCTGAGCACGAGGACGCGGGATCGAATCCTGGCCACAGCGGCCGCATTTCGATGGGGGCGAAATACGAAAACACCCGTGCACTTAGGTTTGGGTGCACATTAAAGAACCCCAGGTGTTCGAAATTTCCGGAGCCCTCCACTACGGCGTGCCTCATAACCAGAAAGTGGTTTTGGCGCGTAAAACCCCGTAATTTTTTTAATGCGGGCAAACTAGTGAAGTAACGTGAGCGTAGTAAGCTACGCCAAGCGGGAACAGGAGTTACGGCAGACATACGTGAGCGACAACTCCTTTAAACGGAGAATCGAAGCCCTTGTACACAACACAGGCGAGAAATGTCATTTCCGTGTTCAGTGAACGAACACACCAGCAGACTTATCTCAAACAACTTTGTGTCAAGTGCTGTCATCGCCTGATGAGAGTGCAAGCAAAAGTGTGTCTCACAACTCTGACGAATTGAATTAGGAATCATCGATCTCTCGGCGTTTACTGGGTGTCGCGAGTCGTTGTCATGGTTGCGGTGTTTTTCAATTAAGTATTTTTAGCAATTTCTGGGTATTTTGATTGCGACCAACGTATTTTCCGGGTTTACGATTAACTTCCGTACAAGAAAAATGCACGTGTGTTCATCACGGCACTTCATGGCTGTGTTTACACACCATGGCGCGCAGAACAACGTCCTGACGATTTCGATTAAGGTGTTCGTAAACGACGGCAGCACTATTTTCAAGCGTACAACAGGGGATAGGACAGTAATGAGGAGCCAGTGCTGGGGTGCTCATTTCAGCAGAAGAAAGTGAATCGGAGTCCTCAAAAGGAGCTCAATTAAACGTAGTTCTCTCATCAAGGTCGTACACGGTGTACATCTCCTCTCCTGGGCGCCCTGTTTCGGCAACGAAGTCAAGGCGGCGTGTTGCTGGTGGTCACTGAGTCTCAATACCAGATTTTGGTAAGAACGAACAAGAGACGCCAGCGATTCGGCGCATGCTGTAGGAGTGATATCCTTGACGTCCATTAGCGACCTAAAGCTATAGTATCTAGCACAAGTCTGCACCGGAGCAGTGGCGATCACCAGCCCGGTGGCTGGGGCTTCACGAGCAGGAATGTCTCTGTCACTGATGCTTATACCTGTTTTCGCCAGCATTGGAGCTACTACCGAAGCGACGCCAAATAGGACCGAGAAATTCAGCCTGTTATCGCTATCAGCCAGAAATGCAGACGTCATGCTTGTATCTCTCGAAAAGCCCGGGAACGAAGCAAACGCCCTGTTTGCCCGACTGCTCGGCGGAACAGTGACCACGTGGCACGTCCCAGAGACCCGGCTCATTAAGCAGGTTTCCAGGAACTTCATACAGGGCAAGAGATCCGTGCTGGTTGGCGCAGATCCCACCACCCCTCTCGGAGATATACCAAAGCTTGTGGACGCCACGGGGCTCCATCTTCACTGCGTGTCCTGGCTTTTCGTTCGACCTCGTTCCGAGATCATCTCTCACCCGCTCAGCCCTTGGCCCCCTCTATTAACCTGCCAAGCGGTTGGTCTAATTGCCCCAAACGACACCGTCATACATCAAGCATTGTGGCCTAACACATCGTCTGCTGTTCCAATTCCTCAGTGGAGAGGTGTGCTCCCGGATACCGAAGCTCATCGAGCAGGAGTAAAACAGCTCGCCGGGCAGAAACTGGCAGTAGCGTGCGCCAAGGGCAATTTTTACGGGCACAACCAAAATTCCTGCTACCACCCGGTGGCATGGACAATTTTTCGGCTGCTCAAAGAGCGAAACCTTTCCATTGACTTTCACAAGGTGTCGTCGCCCGAAGGAATGGTGCGCGGTACTTTCACTAAGAGGTTTGACATGGCGTACGTCCTTGCGTTCATGAAAGAGAACGAAGTCCTTGGCTTTGATTTCCCCTTCGTCGTTTTAGACCACGAGACATTCTTTTCGCGTAAAAGCGCCCATCGTACTGTCACGCTCTGGGAAGTTGGTCGTGAATCCTGGAGACTCGTGGCCGCCACGGTGACGCTCCTAGGTCTGGTCGCTGCGACCCAGACACTCGTTAAGGAAGGAGTACGCCCGAGATCTCGCTGTGCCGTCGGCACGGTGACGCTTCTACTGGCTGCCGTGCTGGGGACTTCGGCTGCCGAACCAGCTACCATCACTGGGCGTGGCAGGTTCGTTCGCAGGGCGTTATTCGAGCTGTGGTTCCTGGCTATACTGCCTCTCTCGGCCTACTTCCGCAGCGAGCTGACCTCGATCGTGACGCTTAGACGCCCCGCTGACCGCATCGACACGCTGGAGAAGCTGGAAGACGCCCTTGACAGAGGTGCCGTGAAGCCGTGCGCGTGCGTGAACACGGCCGCATACGTGCAGCTCACCGACGACGTGGACGGCGAGGCGCAGGGATCACTGATACGTAAGCTTCGAGCCGCCTTCCTGCGACACGATCGCGAGCAACTAAGCACGAGAAGCGATCAAGACGGTCTCGCCTGTGCTTACAGAGAGGACCGAGTATGTTACACCACGTTTGAACAACCATGCGCCATACGCAAGCGATTTCCGGGCGTTCGAGAGTTCAGACAGCACTTCAAGATGCTTCTGAGCGGGTTGAGAGTTCGTAAGTCTCTGCCGTCGTACAGACCTCTGAAGAGATTCTTTCTTGCCACTCAAGAAGGCCGGCTGTTTTCGGTAAATGAGGCTGAATGTAATTACGCTGCTGCAACTGAGACATTTCAGTTCGACCTGAACGGTTTGTTTATACAGCACGCCATGTTACAGGCGGCAAGTGGTATCGTCTTGGTGGTTGAACTAGTGGTTATGGGATGGTCGCGCTTTACCGAACGTCTTAAGGTTAGGTATAGAAGGTGTTTTTTACACGGATGATTCTTCTAAGAAAAACATGCATTCACGTTAGAGAAATAAGCTGCATAAGTTGGGCACGGGCCTCTGTTCTTCGCAATAAGTAGAAGTCCGTTACTGGCGCGTAATTACTGTGCTTTCAAAGTCGTCGGCAATTTCTCACCATCACTCGGACTTCGACTTGCCAGAATCGGAATGCAGTGTTAGTGCTAGCTTTCTGAGTGCTTTATAGAGGGATATGATTTATAATGCACTCTTGTAAATGTCGACACACAACCGCTTCTTAAGATCGCCGAGCACTGTTTTCATGCTTGCAGGGTCAGCCTATTTTTTCTCACGCCAGAGTGTATATTTTAGTCACCGTGTCTGTATAGGTACTTCAACTACTTCATTTCTGAAGCTCGTTTCATTTCACCCATTTCCGCGAATCTTGAGTATACGACATATTTCCTGGCACTAACACAAGAAATGGTGCTAAAGAAACGCTTTCACTCTATAAAAGAGATGCCAAGAATTTTATCTTCTGCAGCAACATTAGAAGAGAATGAGACACCCAGAAAGATTAACGAGAAAAGTGTGCGCTTTCCTACACCGTACGAGGAGACGAATGGACAATCGTGAACCTCTTACAGTCATACACATCCTAATAACATGTCCACACATCGACACACTGAGAGGGAGGTTTTCACACAGCCTCTATAATTTGCACATTCCATTACACCCTGCCCTATTACTAGCAGATGACTCCCTAGTGCCATTTACTAACCTGTTCGATTTTTTAGAGAAATCTGGTTATTTACACCAACTATAATGTAATGCAGGTTTACCTAGTCTAAAGTTACATTTCGTTTTGTCTTGTGTCTGGCGCAGCATGGCCATGGTTGCCTTTGTGCCATTAAACCCAAACTAACCAACCAACCAACCAACCAACGCACGAGTAGACAAATGGAGAAACGTGAATCGCGTGCACAAATTGAAGGTGTTTCCTCTCACCAGCAGGTGAACGCAGCAAGTGGTCTTTGCACGGTGCCGTTATGTGTACGCTGAACATTTTAATCCTACACAAGCATCCTCATATCTTAAGTAATGCGAAAGTTGCGGTAACGTTTGCACGTATTCTCCAAAGACATCTGTCAGTTAGGAAATGCTTAGCTACTTCTTCTTTTACCGAAACGAAGCGTTCCAAGGAAAAGTCTTCTTATAATTTATACATCTCACTGCGGCATATTTATTTTAATGCTCGTAGTTACGAGGAATTTTGCATCACAAGTTACGCTATGGCCGCTAACGGCAGAGTGACTGGAACAGCTGGCTCCGCGAGTACACAGTGGGTCACATGCCTTATGGGGGAGTAGACACTAGTGAAGGCTATGAAGTGGAACGTGTTATTTTCAGTAAGCATTCGGAAAGCGCAATCCTTCATGACTTTTGTATGCTTGTCAAATTTCTACCGCTGCATGAAATTCGTACACTCCCGTTTTCCTCAAAGCGTCAGCCTTTCAGCGGAATCAATAAGTTATATGCCATTGTGGCGGGCGCCTCTTGGTGTTGTGACTCCGTGTTGTGTGCACGATTGTGTTCTTTTTCGAAGTCGAAGTGTAACACACTTCCGTTCACTGTCTTTGTAAATAAAAGTTTTTGTTGGTTTCTGGTCCATTCAGCTCACTGACTATGCTTCGTTCTGTTGCTTGATGCTTGAGATTCAGCAGCCTTTTAAAGGTAACCTTAGACGGGCGATTGAAGCTTATGTGTGTGCTGCCAGAGCAGCTGGCAGCCCAAAGAGATTGCGGGAATAAGCCACGGAACAACGGAAGAAAAAGAAAGCAGCACGCGGGAAACCGACCGAAGATATAGGCGAAACAAACAAAGTTTTTTTTTTTTTATACCGTTTCACCCTTCAAGCTTGCGTCAAGCTCAAGCTCTTTGTCAGAAACCGTGGTGTGCTCCCCACGATGACATGTAGTTTACGTGCTCAAACGCAATCATCAGAGAACCTTAACCTGAGGGCCACCTGGTGCCTTGCGTCAAATGTTTACAAACCAAATCCATCCGTGTCCACAGACGCTACCATTCCTACGCCGGCGCCTCTCGTAAGGCCTACGGACGCCAGAATCACCAATGGATCGCCGCAATTTGTTCGGTTGATCCCCTTATGTCTTGCGATTCAGGGGAGCAAAGAGTAAAACAAAAGCTGAATTCACTACTTACTTGCGGTTAACGAAGGTGAGAATACAGCCGTCGCATCAATTCGCACTATATGCGAAGCAATCGTTGACGCCATGCTCGACAATGCTATTTCTCAGCGTGTGCACCTAGACGTTATTCGGGTTACAGTTTCTTTAGAACTGTACAATGTCTTACCGTACGTAAGCCACAGAAACCCAACAGCGTGCTGAGCAAGCGGAGTGAGAACGCTATTTTGTTACGCACGTAAGTTGTATACGTATATTTTTTACAAAAGTATTTCAAATCACTCTAATGGCTTTAGAAGAGACCCAAAACCACTAGCAACAGCAGCACGGAACAGACGATCAAGGCAACACTTTCAAGACTGCATGTTCGATAAATAAAAGGTTGCGATGCAGTTTGGTGGACAATATGTGTAGCGCACATGACCTGTGCACTCTCGTCTGTCGTTTGAAAAAAAACGACCGATGCTGAAGACCTGACCTTATAGTTCATCCCCAAAGCTTTCTCCTGGAGACTTTCGCTATTCAGTTTCACTACTTGATTGTCGAAAATGGCGTGGACAATATTGTTACTGTGAGAAGAGAGGTTTAAAATATATTTGCAGGGTATTCACAACGTGTCCACCGTCATACAGGGCGCACAAGATGGAAACCAGTCAGCGCGACATCCGTGAACGTCGCCGTCTTCTGTACTGTCCTGAGCTTCGTTTCTGGCAGCGCTTGGTGACAATATTTCAACTTGTCGCCACCAGGCTAACTCACCATCCAAAACCGACTGCATGCACAGTTAAGCTGCAAGTGTTGGTTGGTGGGAGCGCCAGCCCCACCAGGGAAGCTTCACACGATCTACCACGTTAGCTCATTGACTAAGTATAGTGTCGCGCAGCAGAGCACAAAGTCGCTGGTGGCAGCTGAATGCACAAGCGTTCGTGCACCGCGCATTGGATGAAAGATTTTTTTTTTCAGTGAAATTGGGCTTTTGATGGAAAACTGTTATCGTGATTTAAGTGTTTGGCAGCGGGATGCTTTTTTATCAAGGGCTTGTAATTACACAAATTTCGGTGTCACAAGTTTCCCGATGTTGAGGACTTGAATTAACACTGCATTTCTGAGGCCAAGCTGTTAATGCCCGATGGTGGTCGTCCACCCTATTCCAGGTAGCTATGGCCCTGTGGCCCTGTTTACCAGCCGTAGCTGGTCCGCAAGGCTTCAGCTTGTCAGCTGGGCGTCCCACTGGTCTTCTGTTGGTGCTTGCATAGGAGTTGTCTATTGGTTCTTGCTGCAATCCCAGACCATGTGGTAAAGGTTCTTTGGCCTATTGTTTCCTGACAGCAAGAAAAATAAGGAAAATCCTGTGGTCGAAATTAATCCAGAGTCCTCATTAAATTAATCCTGCGTGCCTCATATGCAGGCCATTGCTTTGTCAAGCAAAAACTCCAGAGTTTAATTACATTTAGGAGCTTCACAGCAGTTTAGAGGAGATTCCATTGAAATATTTCCTCAACTTTCAACTGAGACGCAGATTTCACGCATTATGGGAATCGATGTTACGCGAAATATTCTGAAGGTTCAGCACCGTTTGAAGCGCCACAAGGCGTTACCAAGGGTGCGAGCACGTTTGTGTGAGGAGTGCAGTTGTGTGTTTGATGCGAGTGCGGGAGTGAGGACACCAGCGAGACGACGGCCGTTCGACGTGAGTTAACGAAAAGCCGATTGTTCGGTTCTGCGTGGGTGGAACCTTGGGCGTCAGATGGAAAATACACGTGTTGTAACATCGTCTTCAAGTAGCTTTTATAACCTCGTTTGCATCTACATCTATGCGTGTTGTTTATGAAAAACCTTTGATGGCGTTTGTGCTCCTGTGAAGAGATGTGTGAACATTTTGTGTGCCAGCAGCAACACATCTTGCCATAGGTGAGTGCTGTACCTCAACTTCTGCGTGCTAGTTCCCACTCTTTTCTCTCAATTGTAGCATACATCCTACCTCGGCGCTTCGATCGAGCCCACGTAGGTTGTGGGTCGTATGGAAGAGTCGTGGTTAGGGTGAAAGAAATTATGGCGTCTGGCAGGGAGCACATTCTCCCCATATGGGTGGTTTTAGCTCGAACTTTGTTTTATTTCATCAAGATTTTAGTTTTTCTGCCCACGTTTCGAGAAAGAAACGTCCAAAGGTACATTTACGCTGCATTTTTTATGGAATCGCGCAGTAGCTACTTTTTCGAGCCTACTGAATAAAGCAACGTCCACAAATATTGCCACAAAAAGCCGAACATGTCCAATCGCTCGGCCTAACTCAAAAACGTACGCAGCATCGGCTGCGAGGCAAAATAAACAACCAATATACAGGAATGCCTCAAATCTAAGAGAATTCGCTCACTGAGGTACAACAGACAAATTAAAAATCAATATAAGAGTGTAGCCGCCATGACTGTAAAAAGCAACAAATATTTTCAAAACATGTGACTCAACTTCAACGCTTATGAGACAGTGGGTGGGATAAACCAAGTTGACACACTGGAGTTCGTTTCTTGTAGAGGAACTTCTTGAAGGTGAAGAATGTCACTCTCTATATGTTTACCTGCCTAGAGAAAAACTACATTATTCTCTGATCATCATAATCAGCTTAATATTAACTGCTGGTTGAAGGCGTCACCAAGCAATCTCCAATATTCTCCTGTCTTGCGTCAGCTGACTCCTCCAATATGTTCCCCCCACACGATCATCTGCTGTCTTCGAGAGCACTTTCTTTATCATGACAACCAGTTTGTTTTTGAATAAATCCCAGTTATCTACTCTATGCATTACTCGGCCTGGCGCACTCCATCTTGTCATATATTGTCGACTTGAATATGGTACCGGGAACTGACGTCTGTACATAACTGAAATATGGTCTTACATCCAAACAGAGCTTGCAAGAATCTCGACCTCAGGTTGGCTATTGGCCTCACAAAAGCAGAACGCGCAATCGAAATGCAATTCGCAGACCGTGGAGAGTACAAAATTGTGGTACCAAAAAGTAGTTTTATCAGCCGCACAAACTTGTAAACATTCGCGCACTAACTAAATTAGCAAGCATGGTGTCATGTGCGCACAAGCAAACATGAACACATCTCACACGATGACCGCGTACACTCGCTGTCAAAACGATGGAGTGAGAAAGTGCAGCAGCAGTAGCGAGCGAACAGACAGTCGCGCTGCCTCTTGCTTCAATGCGAACTAAGCAGCGAGGACATAGCGTGCACGAAGCTGCGAGCATTTGGCGGACTCTGCCTCCATCGCAGGTTGCTTTCAAGATAGAGCCCGCGCGGCCACGCCATAGGCAGCCGCTGCCGGAGTAGAACGCCCTCTCCCTCCCCTGCCCCCGTTGCTTTGCGCGCGACGCAAAACAGCGCGCTTCCTCTCCACTTTCCTCCCTTGCGCGCGAGTTTGAGCCTCCATCGTCTGCTCACCCTCGGACGATTGCGCTCGCGCATTCAGCGCACGGCGTCGATGTTATCACCCTTGAACTTTACATGATCACGGCGACGGCGATGGCATAAATGGTCTTGGAGAGTCCATATAATTGCTATCGCAATAATAAAGGCTCACACAAACCCGGTTATTTTGGATACAATGGCACGGATCATAAGGCTGTCAAACTGCTCCCGAACAGTGTCCCAGCTGTAAATCAATTACCAGCATACCAGCGATCAATCAGTATAACATAACAAAATGCATAGCGCTTCTTTACGCTCCGTTTTTATTGAATATCACCTCTGTACTCAAGGGGACTGACAACCGATTTTCGAGGAACTAGTTTTTTATGGCGCTACGAAAAGCTCACCCTCAGTAGTGCTTACATCTGCAGCGGTTACTTCTATAAGCGCGTCGATAGTTAGTAAGCACCATTTTTCTATCGGAGAAGCCTCTAAAAAGGTAAGAGTCCCTCCTCCAGCAACGCTACGAAGTTAGAGCGATGTCGGTAGCCCGCCTCGCAAATTGTAAAAGCCACCCATCGTTCTGCTTTCATAGGATGAGCGTAACTGTCGTTACCCACCTACATTTTGAATTTTTTCAACCACTTTTGAAAGTAAAAAGCTCGTGAAATAGGTTCGCGTTGTTGCACAGACATTTCTTATATTTATAGTGCGTTCATGCCCAAGTACACGCCTACGACACGGCTGGCTGGCCGCCGTTGTCATCGTTCTGTCGATAGACAAGCCAAGCCAACTCATCGAAAACGAAGGCGACGACAGCGCCACTTTTCTGCTAACTACATACAAAGGCTTATCTACACATTGTAAGTAAGGAAAAACTGCTAATTATAAAAGGTATACTGCATTTCAATACTAATAAAACGACCGGTAATCGCGTACACTAGTAAAAGGTCACGTGGTGGACGTCTTATGCACATTCATGTTTTTGCCGCGTGGGACGCCAAAGGTCATTTCTCGCGACTTTCCATCATTCCATCAGCGGGGTTATATTGATTCGTGTTCTGAGCGGTTGTCGGTCACTTTAAGAGGGCGAACCGTCGAACTGCTTCAAATGTATCCGCATGAAGTAAATCGATGTTCCACACTGACAAACATGTGAACGAAATTGCATTTACTGAAAGTAATGTATTCTAGACACTCTGGCAATTATTTCTTCTCATTTATAACGTAGCAGAGAAAACTAAAATCGTGAGAATCCTGTTTAAGCTAATTGTACGCTCGTGGGATACAAAGGGTTAAAACCTGTTCTGCCTGAGCCCATCATGGAGGCACCTTTCTACGAACCGTAAGCTGCTACCCCGTCAGGACTGCCGAAGGCTGGCTGATCCCGAAAGTGTTAGCTGTCTAGAGCGAAGAATGCGATAAACTGCCGCGTGACGCAGGCGCCAAACGTCACAAAGTGTTCCTTGGCTTAGGCACGAGTAAAGTTTGTGGGCATCATGGCCTAACACGTAAAGTAAGTCAGAAAAGATGAAAAGAAATGGGATCGTGGCCTAATGGTTAGGTACCTGGCTATTCTGCCGGAAACGAAAGCTTCGATTCCACCGCAGGCCACGTATTTCTTTTTATTGAGAACATGCGAATGGAGGCAATAAAAAAACTACCTATCTCAGTGCGACTGAAATGAGGCAAGCATTATACGAAACTTCGTTTTTTCCCTTTATTTCTGTTTAAGTTTCTCGCAAGAAACGCTGCAATTTCCTGCGACTGTCGCTGTGGCGAAACGCTGCGAATGTGAAGACGACTTGGGGAGATGAGTCGTGCGGTTCCTACGAAATGTGGGATTAGGTGGACGCGGAACTCATTGACGGCTTCCATCACACTTTTCAGAACCGAGGTATTGTTGGCCTCACGCCGCAGTTATCGTTCAGAGTAAAGGTGTGCGCACTCAGATGTACGAATCGTAACACGTGACGTTTAGCCAGTCCACACAGACCCCTTATTGAGACGTGACCAATTGCGCCTCTCAATCGAGACGTTGGTAAAAACCTCTGAGGTGCCGTTGAACTAATCGAACACCATCAATGACATATAAGCTAGGATCACTATGCGAGTTCGTCTCCTAAATTCTCAATGATAAAGAAACGACGATTCCTCGTGCTTTTCCTCTCCGGCCGTCAGCTGTGTGACAACTCCCCCCCCCCCCGGTGCGTCTACTCGGTCAGACAGTGACGTCAGCTAGAGACGATGAGAAAAACACGCTAGGTGGGCGTGCTGCAACTGCACCTGCACGCGACGAAAAAACAATAACAATTGGAAAATTACACGGTAAGTACTCCTTTAAAAGAAACATTTGCTTAATGGAAACATGTTTGCTTACCTATCTTTCCTAGGCATCTTTTGCTGCCATGAGCAGGGCGTCAGCAAAACCCGTATACCAGACAGTTTGTTGTTCTTTCTTATTCCTTTGAACACTATGAGTCAGCGGTTTCAATTAGAGAAAGTGCTCATTTCTCCTGCAATGCGCTGTTGTTGAAGTCCTAAATTATGACGTTGTAGATGTAATTGGCATAATAGACGAGGTCACCGTAATCGCAACTGCTTTATCAACGAGACGGTAATATTAGACACTGCCACTTAGATTGGCCTGAAAATTTACCGCATTCTTTTCTTTTAATGTTCTCTAACGTTATTCCGGTCATTACATATATAGTTAAACTCTGCACGTGTGTGTAGCACGGAGGAAGGCGGCGAGAAGTGACGTTTGATTCGCGCAGTAATAAACCACGCCTAGCCATTTCAGAGACCGCCAGACTCATGTGTCATTCCAAGCAAGAAAATTTATCTGCTGGGATACTTTCAAGTGGTTGTCAAGACGATAGTCGTAAAGGTTTCTCAGTCCTGTAGAGCTTGTTTGCCACATTGGCCGGCATCGATGAAAAACGTTCGATCACTGGCTGTTGTTTTTAGCGTGGGCGGTTGCTTTCATTACGGATATTCGACCAGCGACTTCAGTCGGCGGTAAGAAGTTAAATTAGGGAGTTTTATATGCCAAAACCACTTTCTGATCATTTCGACCACTTGGGGTTCTTTAACGTGCACCTAATTCCAAGTACACGGGTGTTCTCGCATTTCGCCCCCATCGAAATGAGGCCACCATGACCACGATTAGATCCCGCAACCTCGCGCTCAGCAGCCCAGCACCATACACACTGAGCAACCACGGTGAGTTTCAGTCGGCGTTCTGCACTGTATGCGGATACAGGGTATTTTTCTCCCGTTTGTTTACCACGCGTGAACTATAGCATTAGCTCGGGACTATTTAAACACATGTAAAACGCAGAAATGCTTTTAAGAGACACGCACCCTACCGATTTGAACGAGATTTGTTGCATCAGAGAGAGAAAGCTAAATTCTAGTGACTTCGTCAAAGCATATTTTAGTTGTAGCTCGAACTTTTTTTTATGAAAGTTCCAAGATAGGTGTACCAAGTTTAGAAATCTGTAACTCTACACCATAAGCAGATATCGCAGTTCTGTAAAGTGCCACCGTTAGAACATCTAAAGCCCACAAAGCTTTCATATGTGAATTTACAGTTTGCACGAATTTGTTACAATGTTTACAAAGCGATCCCATTCCGATACTGATGTTATATTTGAGACCATATTATTATAAATCAATTTGGTGCGCTTCAGATGTATTACTAAGTGTAGTTTACGGCATCGTGATGTCATGTTTCAATTCTGAGTTATTCAGTTGTAAACGTGATAGACCAGATTTTTTTTAATTCTCAAGGACATTAAATAAAAACTCAAGCCTAAATCAGAAATATACACGCTACGGCCTATACGCAACGGACACATTTTATGCGTTCTTTTAAACAAAGTAAATTGTCCCACGTTCGGTGCTGCAGTTGCCGCGAAAAAAGCTATTTCTCCTTTCCCGTTCAATTAGAAAGGAGTAAAGGAGCACCCGAGCTAAAACTTCATCTTAAGGCTACACTGTGAATAAGGTTTACACCCTTTAAGGTATATATCGCTCCCAAACGCTTACCCTTATCCCCTCCCTGCTTGCTCACCCACGGAGACGCACAGTTACACATAAAGTAATTTTTACGTTACACAATATGATGTTTAATATATACAGTGTACACAATGGTTATGTACAATGATGATTTGACTTTACATACTTTTGTAGCTATGCTATGAGAGGTGTACACACAATGATTGTGCATACGACAGCACACAGAAATCGCGCGCACCCACATACATGTATATTCATTGAATACGTTTGATAGCCTGGCTACAAGTACCAGGCTAGTCGAAAATTAATCCATACGTGTTCATCGGCCACTGACAGGAAACGGCATGACCACTGTCGAAGGAACTCCTCTTCCCCAAGGAAGAACCACAGACAAAAAGCGCCCGCAGCAATTAAAAGTCGCGCAAAGTGGCAACGTGAGCAGCGGCCAGATTTAATAAAGCGGTTAACTCCAAGGCTACGGAAACGAGCATGGACGGTCCTCCAAAATACTCTAGCAACAATGCATTGCAGCAGCACATGCTTGTTGGATTCTTGAAGGGGGCATCTAAGGCACCGCGAAGACGGGACTATGCCGACCGTTCCAGTCTGTCACGCGTTGGCAGCACTTGCCACCCTAGACGGTACATGAAGTCGCGTAGGTGGCCAGGCAGAAATAACGCCGGTTTTGCATCCCACGACCCATTATCGGAGCGTGCGTGGCGCGCTCGAAGAACTAGAGAAGAACATTCTTGCAGAGTGACGTGGCAACTCCCCCGGAGCATCACCACCACCGTCACCCTAATCTGTGGCCCCGGGCAAGAAATACGCATTCCAGTGATCTCCAAGCACACTGTATTGCGTTGCTTAAAGAGCTGACAGTTCTACTCTCTCAAGTGACAGGGATCGTATGCGAAGAAACAAAGCAAGGACATCCGCTACGTCCGTGTCGCTTCACCATGTGTAGTGGAAAATGCCTGTAGTGTTTCGAAATTCGCAGACCAAGTACGTGTAAGTTTAGATCACAGATAAAGGCGCCACCAGACTCTCAAAACAGAAGCATCACGAAAATACGTGCGAAACGCCCAAACTTGACCGTCTGGTAGCCTTCACCATAGGAGACCAAGTCACCACGAAAAAAAGAGTAATAAAGAAAGTGTGTCGAGCTAATAGTGTCGGGACACCATTTCCACAGACCCGAGAGCCCGTAGTGGCACCTGTGACACACTCGAGCTGATTGTCAAAAGTGTGCACCTCAGCAGTGTTTCTGCGCAGATCCTGACGCGCATTAAGTTTTACATGTATACCCCGTAAAGCTCGAACGCGGTGACAGTCACAAGCATAGCGGAGGCTCACGTCGACCGAGAGTGCAGTAGCTTTAGCAAATCACTTCGACACGTCCGTAGCTAGCGACAGTAACAGAAATGAGCAACACTATCCACACAAAGAATTAACACGTCTTCTTACAAGTTCGATAACGGAGGTTGTCATACAAGTTATTGAGCACCAAGACCCAATTCTTCGGAAACGCAGGCTAAAGCACAAATTAACACGGCCACAAGACTTCCAAAGACGTCACGGAACCGTGAAGGAAGACGAAACAGAAAAACTCGGGAAAAACTTTCGAGCAGAATCTGCCGTTGTCCTACAAGCGCGGCCGTCGTCCCGTCAGTCCAGCTGGCTGCAGAACACTGCCGCTCGCATCGGACTCTCCTTGGCGCAGGCGTAGGCCTCGCTGAAGCCGCTGAGCACGCGGAGAAGCTCGTTGGCCTCGGTCAATTCGTCCGAGCCGCAGTGGCGGTACACGGTGGCAAAGAACAACAACTGTCCCGGGCTCAGGTCCTCCAGACCGGCCAGGGGCAGCTGCTGCTTCTCGGTGCCGGACGCCTCTCGCATTTCCTCCAGAAACACCCTGTGCGCCATGTGGATGCCGGCCATTGGAACCGCGAGCTCCTTCCCGGCGTTCTGGGCAGCGCACTCCAGGAAGGCGGCAATCGCCGGTGGAGTGGCCGACTTCTGGGCCTCGGCGAAGAAGATCTCGGCTGTGAGTGAACCCAATGACGTGCCCAGGGAACCGTACCTGCAGCCCATAAGACCCTTTGAGGGTTGCAAACATCTCACGTGACCCTGCTTATCAAAAGGAGCATGTCACGAAGCATTATAAAAATGCAGTGGCTGTTTAGCAGCATATATATATATATATATATATATATATATATATATATATATATATGCTCTCCGATCCCCACTTCGACCCGCCACAGTGTTAACGCATTGATAAACGGAATCAGAAACTATCCTTGCTGCAATTGTATGCCAGAAGGAGTTCTGAACATAGAAAGCGGGAGCGGTGCTGTAAAAAGTCGCTATGAAGCGTTCCGTATCTTGTTGAGCAGTCCCAAATTTCAGAAAAAGATGTCGGATCCCTGAATTGAAGCAGGTATTTGTGCCCCACTCTGCCAGGCGTGATTCTGAGCAAGATTTATTCGTCGCAACCGCCTATGTGCCACAAACATAATTATGAACGTGAGGCTGGGAACTACAAAACAATAGCCTGCTTTCCAATCACTAGAGTTCACTATCGTGAAGAGCTTGTCGAAAAAAAACGAAAGACTCGAATCTCTCTTGGGCACGCCATCAGGTGGGGCCTAAGAACAAACTGCAACGAAATTTCTTATTGTCTAAATTCGTTCTGAATGAAGACTATAGTATGTTGGAACAAGGTCGGCAAAGCCGCAGGGCTGATACTTGTCCAGTTTTCCAGAAACATTTGAATAGAACATAACCAGACGCAGCGCGCATTCGGTGGTTAGCAGACATGACGTAATTCCCAACACGTCGCCTCCCAGATTTTTCCGTGCACCGCAGGCGTTACGCATTCTCGGAGGTCCCGCCTAGGAGCCGGACTGGTCCTCAGCGTCACTTCCGTCGAGCGGAAATCTCGGCGTTTCTCGTTTTCTTTCTTTTTTTTTCAGTTTTGGTGATATTAAAGAGCTTTTCGTGACGCATTCACTCGTACTTCAAAAATGTAAAATTTTGAACGGAGGTTGCGCCCCACCTCCTTTACCTGAGCTATGCCTTTCTACGCGGTCAAACATTTTCATCACAGTTGGACATTACGGAAAGGTGGATTTAAGCCCGATCTGTAACCAATATACTTATAATTTTGGAAGCATCGAAAATGTGGTATTGTCGGCAAGAGACCGAGAGAAATCGACAACAGATGGCACGGGGTTGCTCGATCCTCATCCATCTGATGACAGGTTGCAAGAGCAGCGCGCATCAGTTGAGGCGCAGGTAGTGGGGGTACACGTGGCATATCATTGGGTTGCCGGTGCCTATGTACTTTCGCCTTCTCCGCCAAGCTTTAACTACGCAAGGGCAATCATCAGGCTATCTTGGAAATTTTTGATGCCGTAGTTATAGGCAGCGTTCATGACAAATTTGTGCGCGCTCCGTGAGTAGCACTTTCACACGCAAAAAAAAAAAAGCTGCAGCCCAGCACCCATCGCGTCTGTTTTGTTTCTTTGTGTGCGTGTCTGCTTCAGTTTCGTGCGGTGTATAATCTGCCACCACACCAAAATTCCTCCTTACCACCCTGACACCTTTCCTTCCGCATTCGCCGCCAACCCGACTTTTTCCGCGAAAGAGTTGGCAATCCTACTCCGCAGTGGTCCTATATACTCCCGTTTTGTCTAGCGCGTTCGTTGAACTACGACTATGAAAAACTGTTCATAGAAGTCAGTTGCCGGCTGTTCAAGCTGTTCCATGCAAGCCGGTTACCCTCTCAGAAACCGGCTTTCGTACTTTGCCAAAAGCACGACACTTGCACCATGCTTCGATATCAAGGTACCTAACAGTCAGTGAATGGTAACCTTCTTAGTACCGCTTATTGAAACTAACATTAAGGCAAAGTTGGAGCAGCAGATAGAATATGGTGATATCACGAAGATGGCAACATGACATGAACAACAGCATTTCAAAACCGCCAAAAGAAACATTAGGTTCGATCATTCGATGGGAGCATGGCTTCTATTATAGAAAACAAAGAGCTTCGCCGAAATTTATTGTCTTTCATAAGATTCGGGCGCCCGATATGCGTCTATCTCCACGGTAACGTGAAGCAGCTACTTTCAGACACGCAATTTACTTGTTAAAACTAAATGCTTCGGTTTTCAGTGCCAAAACAAGGATTGGCAATCATGGGGCACGCCGTAGTGAAAGACGGCGGAATACTTTTGACCACCTCGTATCGTTTAAAGTTTACCCAATGAACGGTACACGGGTGTTTATGCGTTTAACCACCATCGTAATATATATTAGTACTGGAATACTGGGACCGGATTTTAGTACGGTGGGAAAGAAGCGCAGGTACCTACTCTGAGAGAAATTTGGCGTACTAAAGATAGCTGTAATAAATGGACATTGTCAACATATTTCATAAAGAAGAAAATACGAAATGTGATATTCTGAAACTAAACGACAGCAGTAAACCTGAAACATAAGACTGCCCAAGAAAAATTAAGCTGCATGAAAATGCACTACAGGAACAACGTCATATCAGCGAACTAGACATAAAAGTTGATGAAAAAGGATGTAATACTTTCCTATTTCAATGAATTCTAATCTCTTACTGCTTTGTGGGAAAACAGTATTTTCACTGCAATTTTTACACGTTTGATACGATGGTAATGTTCCATCACGTAGTTGCTTTGAGTGATAACCTCAGGAAGACGAAATAACAGAAGACATCGGTCCTAATATGCCCTGTTAGGGCCTGGTACAATTATTTCAGATATGAACAACAGTTTTTCTCAGATAAAGTGCGCAAATTCGGCCTAGATATCGGGCAGTTAGCGATGGGTGGTCGTAGCGAATGTGTATGCGGCGAACAAACCTGTTTCGAACCCTTTACAGCCTCTTAATATTTCTTTGTTCTGAACGAATGCCTGAGAATGTTAATGGTTCGCGAGTTAGGTTAGGTTAGGCAAAGACAGATCCCAGACTACGGTTATCGTTCAAGTTAGGTACGGGAGCCGCCTATGGCAAGGCACGCAGACCTGACTGCCAGCGGTGTGTCCGGCTCGTAGTAGGGAAAGTTGAGCACCAGCGGCAGCATCGCGTAGGCCACCGAGCGGTCCTTGTGCTCGCGGAAGTAGTAGACCCTCCTGCTGTAGAGCTCCGAGGACAGGTGGTGCGCGTGCAGGGCCACGGCGACGTCCGGCTTGTCCTGCAGGAGTACCTTGACCTGACGCAGGTTTTCGGGGAAGCTCGCGCCCAGGGTCGGCAGTTGGAGGAACTCGGCGTTCAGCGACGGCGACTGCGAGCTGTCCAGCAGGCTGTAGAGCACCGACAGGTTTTGCCAGTCGTAGACGCTTTCGGTGAGCTTCTCGAAGAAGATGCGCCGGACCATCTGAGCGATGTGGGTCACGTCGTCGCGCGTGGCCTGCGGCGAGAGAGATGCGCACCCAGGCGGTGTGCACTTGAACTACAGTTCAAGGAGAAAATGTTTTACCGCAGCGGGCATTCAGTGACGCAGTGCCGTGCTTTTATTAAAGACCACATCTGAGGTATTAGCCGCACTAGTGGGGGTGGGGGGGGGGGGAGAACACAAAGGTAGCTGGACAGAACCAAAGCAATGTTGTTTTCCGTCGCTTGGAGAGAGAGGGCGTGAACTTTAATGAGAACCAGCAGTTTAGTGGCAGGGCGTAGGCCTCCCACTATGGGACGTCGAAGTCTTGCCTCTTCGCCGCTTCGTAGGCCTGCTGGGTAGCACAGAGTTGGTCAGGGAGATAGGCGCTGCGCATGGCGGCGTGCCATCTCGACGAGAGGGTCATGCGATCAAGGTCTCAGTATTGATGTTGGCACTCCCATAGCATGTGGGGGAGTGTTGCTGATTGAGTTTTACAGATCTTGCTCGTGTGGCATGGGTAGATGTCGGGATATATAATGTGATAGCGTGTGAGGAAGGGGTATGCATTGGTCTGTAACAGGCGAACGGTAGTTTCATACGTGCTGCCTAAAAGGTTTCTTTTTTTTCCAAGCGTGCAAGAAACCCGCGAATAAAGTGCCTATATAGAGCGGCCAGTCGTGCGCAAATTAACTTAATTGTCGCAAGATCCCACTTGCGACAAGTTATCTTTACGCCCCTTTTATTTTTCGTGTTACACCCCTGTGTGCCTACAAAAAATAATTTCCACAGCGTTCTCACTGGTTTCTTTGTACGCTTAGTCGTATCAGTGTGATTGACCACAACCAGGTTAGTCGTAGCTTCTTATTGTCATCCGAACCACCTAACGCTCACGAAGAGAAAAAAACAAGAAAAACACGTCCGTGTGGAAGAAGCACCTTGGTGAAGTGCGTGGCCACGTAGTCCTTGATTGACGCCAGGCCCATGAGATCCGAGAAGAGGTCGAAGCAGTGCACCACGTAGCTCTTCAGGGGCCGCTCCTCGGTGCGGTAGTAGCCCAGGGCCAGCGCGCGGTTGCCGTACTGGGACGCCTCCTGGGCGGCGCGCCATCCGAGCAGGAGCACCGCGTTCGACTCGTTGGACGCGACGTGCTTGAGGAGGCGCTCGAACCACCCTCGGTCGGTGGCCAAGAAGGCGACCCTCGTGCTGCCCGAAAGGGCTCGCTCCGAAAACACCTCCGCGAGAGAGAGGCGCCAGCGCTCTGCCGAGCCGTCGCCGGAGTCCGACATCACGGCTTCCGCCACGCCCGAGCCAGCGCCGGCCGAGCCGACGATGGCCTCGATGTGCTCCTCTTCCAACAGCATCGTCCCCTCGAAGTCGTCGACGACGGCGACACCCTCCGTTCCGTTTTCGAAGACCTTCACCAGGTCATTGAAGAAGGCGGCGTGGTCCGCCCTCCGGTCCAGCCTCCGCCTTCGGTCGCGTGCGTATTTCTCCACGTCCGTCGAAGGTGAGAAGGTGACGTGGAGATCGCCGATGCCGACGTTCTCGATCGTGTACTCGAGCGGCGCAGGCCAGGCCAGTTTGCCCTGTTGAAACGATCGATGTTATATCGTTAGCGTACATTCAGCACGTTCGCGTAAAGTGAGTTGCTCGATTTTCGCTCCTCCAAAGATGGCGATTTGTTTTGCAGGTTCTAAGCGTAAGCTCTGGTGACTCCGTCTTTTATTAGCCAGCTTCACTCATCATCAGTCACCTAACATAATATAGTAGCGAACGCGTAGATACTCATGATATACCCAATACATAAAGTTCCATAGCCTAATTAGCAGAAGTTTTGTAACGTGTACAAACCACCTAACTATATTCCCCACACACTTCTAACTTTACTCAAACATTCCCTTTACGGAGATTACGCAGATATGTGCAAGAACGTTAGGATTAAAAGCTGTATAGCATACCCGAGTAATTCAAGAAGGCTGTTTGTGACCGCCCCGTTTCAAAGGGTATGCCAATAAATCATCATCCTCACCACTGCATCAGTCGCCACCCTTTCAACTATGTGAGAATAAGAAATGGACGCCAAGCCTCCGTGAGCTGATTAAGCTTTATGTGCCGTACCTCTGCTTTTTCCTGTAAGGTACTTATGAACATCCTGTCCCCAACTCTTCCCACGCTTTGCTTCAACGAGTGTTTGTACAAGCCAAAGGTTTAGTAGCACATACATGATCCTACAAGCTTGAGTCGGCAAGCCGTTATTTGTACAGCCGTGTCGAGCAAATCAGCACTCCTACCTGCTCCTCTCTTGTCTTACCTGCGCGTCACCGGATAAAAGTGCAGGTTACCTGCAAGTACAGAATGCTGTACACGGCATCCGGGCGAGCGTTCCTCGCCGGCCAGTCCAGCCGCGCTTCCTTCATCATGTCGAGCAGGGTCTTGGTGTTGTCGACTTCCGCCGCGACCACGTCTTCGCAGTTCTTGTAGAAGACCCACGCCTTCTGGAGGGTGTTCTGCGAATCGTACGACAGGAGGGACGTGTTGTGCGCGGGGAGCACCAGGTCGTTGCGGAACGCCTCGTAAGCCTCCTGCCGGACGGAGACGTTCTCGCCGGCGAGACCTCCGCAAACGAACTCGGCGAAGTCTGTGCAGGGAGGCACGTCGCGTCGGATGCTCTTCGTGTAGGCGTTGGTGAAGGCCTGGCAACCCGGCGTGTCGCAGGACGTCGACGATCTCTTGGCGATTCGCGGCCAAAGAGCCAGCGTCACCAGGCTGGCGGTCGCGAAGATGATCGCCAAGGCGACCACGGCGACGCTCATGGTGCGCAGGCGGGATTTGCGACGGGAGGATGGACTGAAAACTCCGCCGGAGAGCACGCCGGGATGGGCCGGCGACCCGACATCCTGGAATGGAGGCGCGTTATGTGCATCTAACGTTGCTCGAGAAATGCCGTGGCGGGTGTTCAGTCGCAAACTTTCAGTAGCGACTAATAAGTGCGCTCTTTAACTTGCGGGTCTCTTTCCTACTAGCTAAACATCGAACGCCTAAATTTTCTCATTAGACAATGGCTAAACCTATGCGAATGAATTGTTGCTGCATATTACAGCTTCTTAGTGTTTGCTATAATTACCGAAAATTGGTAAGATTAAAAGCGATATGAAGCGCTCAGTTTACAAGTCGATGAGTCTTCACGCGAACGCCCGCTCTCTCGCACACGCGTGCACGCACTAAAGGAAAACTGGAGCTATCGCAGTTTTATTAGCTGCATCCATTAGAGCACCTAAGCCGGAAAACTTTGACGTGCTGTTTACGAGAAATTTTGACAGCGCTTACGAGAGTTTTTGAAAAGTCCTATACACACCAATCAGGAGTACCCTTTAGAGCGGTGTTATGACACCAGTTCTGCCCACTATAGATATGTCACCCGGTGCGCTTGACATAATTGTATTATCATTTTTTTTTTTTTTACTGTCGCGTTACTATGTCGGAAAGATGAGCCCGGCCCCGAGCGCCCTCCCGGACCGTTGTATGTTGAAAGCCTTCGGCGACGGAGACAGAGACAGACAGAGACGGACTTCAGCCTCGCTGTGTTTTCGCGGCTCAGTTCGCGTTGAATCGACACGCAGCACGAAGGTCAATTCGCTCGCTGCTGCTGCCGCGGTTCCACAATGCAGCGTTTTGACAGCGAGTTTCCGCGGTCATCGAGTGAGATGCGTTCATGTGTGCTTGTGCGCGCGTGACACCATGCTTGTTAATTTAGTTAGTGTGCGTATGTTTACAAGTTTGTACGACCGATAAAACTACAATCCTTGCTTCGTACAGTTAGCTGTCCACTAATTTGCTATCACAATCGATGCTTCGCATTTCAGGCAAAACGGCGACTTTGTTTCTTTTGTTGTTGTTGTTGTTGTTGTTGCAAGGGCGTTCTTATCGAAAGAGAAATGTAATAATATGCAAGTTGACGATTATATGGTAGCCGATACTCCACGGCAGCAGCTATACGGATGTTTATGTTTGGTTGGTCACCACAACGTTAGTTGTGCGTCTTCTCTACGAGCTGGAGTTTGACCGCAAGACGGCACTCAAATCGTTGCTACTACCACGTCACGTGTACCCGGTAATCCTGTGTTCTGCAATATGGTAATAACGTTCAAGGTCAAGCTCAAGTTTTCTTTTGTGGTTTGGCCGCTTATAGAGAAGGCAAAACCAACCCAGTTCTGTGCAGCCAGTTCGTCAACGCATGAAACGTGAACGGAGCAGAGTGGAAAAAAAAAAAGGCCACTCACTTTCCCGGATGCGGCGGCGACCATACGGTTGGCCGACGCCTTGGTTTGGGCCACGATGGCCGCGAGGTCCGGTGGAGGCGCAGACGGGGCTCCCTTGGACGCCGCTACGCTTTTGCGGCGACCTCTACGGTGACGGGACGGCTCCGTTCGCTTGCTCTTCTCTTCCGAGCGGCTTCGCATGGAGTGCGTTTGAAACGCCTGCGACGTGACGTAAACGGCTTTTTGGTGCTGCCGGTGTTTCACATCGTTCAGCGTTTTCTCTTTGCCGAAAAACAAACAAAGACAGACAGAAAGTACCCTGAACGCTTTTTTTTAATGACTCGGTTTCAACCTAGAATTTTAACCTAGAATTGTCACTGACAGCAAATTCACCAGATAACTAAGACGGCGATCGACGCAAAGCTGGTAACCGACATGTGCTCCGACGCTAACAGATGCTACAGTTGCTAACAGTTGCTACATTTTTTTATGCGTTAGCATTAAGAGTGCCAAATTGGGAAAACGTGTTTGCGTGTGAAGAATGGGAAGCTGGTCCCGTGGTAGCGATATAGATGGCATTGGAAAGCTTAGAGGAGTGGGGTATATATATACATATATATATATATATATATATATATATATAAATATATATATATATATATATATATATATATATATATATTTATTGTAAGAAGCCAGCAAACAAAGAAACTAAGGAAAACAAAGGTACTTGCAGCGTGTGGGGAATGATCCCACGTCTTCGAATTACGCGTGCGATGCTCTACCAATTAAGCTACCGCGGCGCCGACTTCCCATCGACTTTCTGGGGTCTTGATGTGCTACTACTAGAACTAACACTGGGAGTGTTAGCCAGCGCCACTACTCACATACCTTGGCGGCAGATGTGGAAAATCCTTTCTGATGCTCTCGTGACCTCCGCGGCAGAAGGGACGTGGGTGTGTGTGCGTGCGTGCGTGCGTGTGTGTGTGTGCTTTGTTAGGGTTGGCGTCTGGCACCACGTGCAGAGAAGAATTTCAACCGACCATCTCACCCAGCCCCGTCGAAATGAAGCGTGACTTCCTAATTCGCCATGACCGTTTCGAGTGTCTGCCTGTCGGCCGGAATCCCCGCAGCGTACAGGCCTCTTTTGTGTGTGTATGTGTGTGTGGGTGTGCGAGTTTAGAGGCCCTTTCCTCGAATTGGACCTAGAGGAGAACTTCCACGAACCCGCAACGCCCAGAAGAGACGGACAGGCGTCTATAATTCCAGGAGGCGTGACGACCTCCTCTCTGCAGCAAGCTCGGTATAACCAGAGGAGGCGGGGCCCTCCTTCTGTGCTGGTCACGTGACGGCGACGGAAGCAAGATCCCGCCTACAATTGTAGAGAGCCTATTTAGGGGCTCCGAAATGTACTTTTACACACTTCATGCTCTTCTCATTTTCTTTCATGTACCTTTGAATAAACCGTGCAAGTTTCGCACTAGAAATCGTCTCGCCCTTGCTTGGTCGCCATGGTCTACCGGATGCCTGCAGCCCGCCGACAACGCCGCGCTACCCAATAAGTAACGTCTGTCGAGCTTCCATAGGTAGGCACCGCTACTTTTCGGCAGCAGTACGATAGGCTATACCATGGAGTACGCAACAGCTTTTGTGTGTGTGTGTGTGTGTGTGTGTGTGTGTGTGTGTGTGTGTGTGTGTGTGTGTGTGTGTGTGCGTGTGCGTGTGCGTGTGTGTGTGTGTGTGTTCATGTGTGTCCTGCGTGACTTGTACCGTAGATACAAATATGAAAGGGCCACGTAGCTGGACAGAACTAAAGTAATGTTTTCTGTCGTTTGCAGCAAGTCAGACTACTTTCTTGAATTTCGGCAATTCTATAAGTGATTATTACTACTTAAATAACTTCTCAAATCGCATAGTTAGAGCACGATTGCTGATGAGAAACTTGTAGGCAATCATGAAAAATTTGCGATATATCTTGATGTTGAGCTATAGGTGTTACATAAACGTATTTTGTTTTTGTTTTCAAGCCTGAAACACACCAGGAAAAGCACGCGGAAAGTGCCGCGTGGCACTTTTTCATGTTTTGCGGGCTTTCTTTACCGCTTGAATAAAAAAGCCTTTATGCAGCATTTATTGAGCAACACAAACACGGATGCAAAGAAGCAGTGCAAGGGCACGTGCGCTGTCCTGCAGCGACCTTCGTTTTTCTTTTTTTTTTTTTGTCTTTTTGTCATTGAAGAATTTAGTTCACTAAACTCGAAAAGGAAATCCATCTGAGCAAGCACTGCTATACATCGCAGATAAAATAGTAGAAAGTATTTAAAAACAAATTTACACGCTCGGTGTTTTTCTCAATTTGAGGAAAGGTTTTCCTTCGGTCAGAAGCTATGCTTTACTCAACAAGTTGCCTTGGTGTGGTATACCAGGTCTGCCGTCTTCATCACTGCCTACGACACGGAAACAATTTGTGTGTTATCACGGCGCGAATTCATCTTGTAAAACTGTGCCTTGTGGGATTCCTCAATGTTCCATTATACGCCCATCTTTATTTATATGGCACATAAACGACATAGCTAACTTTCGAAGTACTCCTTCTGTTGTATCATGCTCAATACACTTCCCTATTCTTTTTTTTTCTTGGTTCAAATCTTTGTGCTGTAGTTACACATGCAAACAAATGGTTTCATAAACTGTCCTGCCGGTTATATGCAAATGAACTGTACATAAACAGTCGCAAAACAGAACGTGCCATATTCGGTCAAAACAAAAGATAAGTCGATACCTAACAGTTTAGAACTGAAATTTAGAACTGAAATTTTGCTAAGCGCGTAGCTTCCATGACATTTCGAGCTATTTCTTCTCACGTGAACTTAAACTTGTCTAGCCAAGTTCAACTCATTTGCAAGGACATTAGTAGGACAACAGGAATAATTAACATGGCACAAACTTATGATTCGAGCAGTTTTAAAAGGCAGTTACAATCTTGCGTGCATTATTGTTTTCCCCTTTGGGGGTAACGTATGTTAAAAAGTATACCTTACGCTCTTATTAACATTACTGAGAGGTCTATACGGTCTATTTGTAACTTGGACTTTCTTGACCACACGAATCCTTGCTTTAAAAAACTAAGTACACTGCCCATTTAACAATCGTTTAACTACATGTCTCGCCCTTGCGGCTCTCCGGCTACGATATTTTAATCACGAGCGATTCGATGTTACTGACTGCGTAAAATGAGGCAGACAAAATTCGAGAGAAGACAAGATTGTGACCACGCGACCTTGCGCAACCCTAAGGAGCGCAAACTTTAGTCTCTCAAATTAGCTCTTTATTAAACAGTAATTTCTGTCCTACTGAAGAAACTGAACGCAATATCGTCAGCTTGGGCCTTTAAAAGGTCAGCAAGCACAATCTTACCGGGCAACCTGCAACTTGCGCTAAACACACAAGCGTCATGTTAAAACTTAAATTATTTATCTCTTTATTTTGTGAGCAGGACATGCGCGCTGCTCTGAAATGCTGACGTTATTTGTATACCCGCTGTACTTTCCATTCCGCAGATGCTTCAGCGTTGCTATTGCCTGCGTTTGTAATCGTAATTTTTCTACAAAATTTTGCATTTTTGTATTCTGTACAATCTTTTGTAAAAGTATCGACTTTTTCCCCTTTCGCCGGGCACAGTGTGAAATGTATGTGAATGATGTAGCCCAGTCAGGAACATTGATACCTTTAGCCGCGCGTCTCCTGAGAATGCTCAAATGTCTCAATTAAAAAAAAATAAAGAAAAACAGCGTTCCCTGCGTTGTGTGTGTGTGAAGGCGGACGAGTTACAAAAACTCTTGAAGCGACCAATTTACTGTCTAGCTCATGAACATTTATAAATTGCTGACGTATCACATAGTAAGGCAAGGAAGTTTACAGAAGCCTATATAGTGATATATAACGAAGCGTTACTGAAGATTATGTGGAACACGACACATGCTAGCTAAACACCTTCACGGCTCCGTTATCACCTGAAGCAGTCACTCTGCGCGACTGTTGGTAATAAGAGAAGAAGAAACGAAATGGATAACGAACAAGGATCGTTCGGTAATTCAGTGCTATAGCTTGCAGGTCCATTTCGCGGGGCCTTCTCTTTTTCGCATGTGCGCCTGCAGTTCACACGCCTAGTACTAGCCTTTCGTGCTCCGCTGCATTCGGCTTCTCCCCGTCTCGTCCTTCAAAGTGAGTGCTTACCTTGGACTTGCTGCGTAGTTTCTGCAGGTCCATATCGGGAGGTTTTCTTCGAGGCTACTGCAGTCACGAACAAGCGCCCAACCGATACGAGCACTACGCGCGGTTCCACGATCTTCTTCACTGGGCTCGAGCTCGCGTTCTCGGGCCTCGTGGCCAGTCTCTTTCTTTATTCTCATCTTCCTCTCTTTTTATTACTTCATATGTAGAAGCATGAGAGGGTAGCCTCGTGCCTTTCTTTCTCATCTTCCTTTTTTTATATATGTAGAAGCATGGGAAGGTGGGCTGCGTTAAAGCCGGCTATCCCAAAATCTCAGAATCTCAGAACCTAAGGAAAGACACGCGAATAACGGCGCGTTGCTGTTGTTGTTGTTGTTGTTGTTTTTGCTGTTGTTGTTGTTGTTGTTGTTGTTGTTTTGTTGTTGTTGTTGTTGTTTTGTTGTTGTTGTTGTTGTTTTGCCTCCTAAATATGAAACGTGCCCGCTAAAACTGATTGAAGAAATGAGCTCTGAATTGCTTCTCGACTGGCATGGGGTAAGTATTATCAACTTTAAAAAGAAAGCAACGTAAATATGTTCATGGCATCCGGGTCCTAGGAAGCCACCCACCTCAGGGCGACATGCAGCAGATCGCCGGCATTTTTTCTTTTTTCGATAAAGGTTATTTCTTCATCATTATAAAATGTAAACAGTAAAAGCATCTCCGAATTTCATCGGTTGTTGCGGTTTCTGTGTTCCTTTTCTTCTATCGCAAACTCAAATTTTAGGCTACAAAATGAAGAACGATCCTGTATGTTTCTTATTCCATTCGCCACACCTTATTTTACAGAAGACGACGTAATGTGCTTGCGTGCGTGCGTGCGTGCGTGCGTGCGTGCGTGCGTGCGTGTGTGCGTGTGTGCGTGTGTGTGTGTGTGTGTGTGTGTGCGTGTGTGTGTGTGTGTGTGTGAGAGAGTGTGTGTGTGAGAGAGTGTGTGTGTGTGTGTGTGTGTGTGCCGGCTGAGCCATTTTTGACGTGCTTAAAGGGATTTTTTTGCTTTTCGATAGACAGCAAGCGCGCCTTCCCATGTTCGCTTAGTATACAAGAAAGTGCCGAATTGCACCAACTTTCACAAAAGTATCAGAAAGTCAAATGCCACGCCAACGTTTGCAACCTTCCAAAATGTGCGACGCGCTGGAAGCTGACACGAAAGATGAACTTTTTTGTTGTTGTTGTTGTTGCAACGAGCTAAGCTACCGCCAAGTATATTATGACGTAGTCGAACCCACCTACTACTGAACATATCTCTCGGAAGATTTATGCATTTGAGGTGGCCGAAAAACTGTCTGTACAGGTTTGCTTCGGACTTTAAGCTAAGCTATAAAAATCGGAACGTGAGCGCAACGACGCGTATGGGCTTAGTACATAAATTATTGCACTAAACGTGCCAAAATAACGCCTGTGCTCTAAGCACAAAGTGAGAGAGAGATAGAACTTTATGTTCTTGATGGGGTCCGAAGTAGCGAGGGTCAAGAGACTAACCCCCTGTCCCCCCCACCCCATCCTCAGACGGCGGCCAGTACTTGCTTTCTGGCGGCGACTTCGGCCGTCCGGACGGCCCAGAGCTGCTTCTCTGGGTCCAAGCTGAGCAGGTAAGTCGCCACTGCTCGGCCATATTTGTGATGCGTGTAGTGTTAGTGCGGTAGGTGTCGGTGGGTGTGGCTTAGGGGCATCGCCAGATAATGTGATCGAGGTCAGCGCGGGCCTCGTACGCTTTCCAGAGTGGGGAGTATGCATCGGGGTAAATACGGTTGTATAGCAAGGGGTTCGGGAAAGTTCGAGTCTGAAGTAGTCACCAAGTGGTGGATGGAGATTTATTCAGTGTGTTGTGTGCTGGGGGTAGCGTAACCGCTCTCTGCGGTAGTGGAGGAAGATTTCTCTGAACGTGACCATTCGGTCCCCTGCGTGACCGTGATGCAGAACAGAGGGCTGGTCAGGATCGGAACATTCAGGAGAAGGATGATGCGCCCGGTGTGCGAGAGGTCAAGCGGCATCGTGGGCGGCTTCGTTTCCAGCCAGATCCGAGTGACCAGGGGCCAAGATGTTGAACTTCCCAGTTTAGCTTGTACAGAAGGAGCTCCGCTTTCTGTGCGAAGCACTCCAGGCCGTGCGGGCTCTACGTATAGAAGATCATTTTTACAATATATATACAAAATGGGTCTGAGTATTTGAGATGGCTGACCACGAACAACCCGCCGAAGCCAGCGTCTCGCGATATTCTTTCTCACTCCGTTCAACCATCCGTAACCATATGCTTGATATGTTTGTATCATTCTCAAAGCATTATCCTTATCCTTATCCGTCGTAATCCTTATCTGTCTACTTACACAATTGCAAACGTCCCAGTAGAATCAGTTTTAACCTATAAGTACTTAGGCGTAACTCTGTCCCACGACCTTTCCTGGAATGCGCATGCGACTAACGTAATCTCGTCAGCAAACAAGTCCCTTGGGTTCATGAGGCGTCATCTTCGTCATGCTCCACAGCACGTCAAACTACTCGCATACAAATCATTTGTCAGACCACAACTGGAAAATGCCGCCCCCATCTGGAACCCTCATCAAACATATATCATCAATGCACTCGAGTCAGTTCAGAATCGTGCGACTAGATTCACCCATTCTTCATATTCATATAACGTCAGCATTTCACACTTAAAGGCACAATCTAGCTTGGCATCTCTTGCTTTTCGTCGTCGCATCGCCACGCTCTCTCTTTATCACAAAATTTTTTACAGCTCACTAAGCCGCCCGCCTTACGTCACGCTATCATCTTCACGCATGTCACAGCGCACCAGCCATTAACTCGAAGTTTCTCGTCCTCGAACACGAACTGTCACCTTTCAATCGTCATTTTTTCCTCGAGCTGCCAAGGACTCGAACGACCTACCCATTAATGTCGCTGCCATCACATGTCATTCACAATTTCTAGAAACTGTTGAAACCTGTATTTCAATGTAACACCTGCCTTTTCTTGTGTTCACATGTTAACCAGCCCTTATGTAATACCCCGAACGGGGTCTTTAAGGTAATAAAATCAAATGAAATGAAATTATCGCGTCTCTATCTGCCGTGTCCATACTGATTTACGCTTCTTCAACAGCACTGATCAGAATTGGACAAGCGGCTTTAGTCTGAAAAGATGTTAATAGTGCTGCAAGTGCTACTGTGCTGTGCGGTGACGCCATGCGGTGACAGTGACCGACTGTGATTGTATGTGTATGCTCCTTTCTTTGTTTAACTCTACTTTGCTATTATATTGCTTCCCCCTCCGCTCTCTCCCCAGCGTAGGGTAGCAAACCAGATCTTCCCATCTGGTTAACCTCCCTGCCTTTACCCTTTATTCTGTCTCTCTCTCTCTGCAGCAGCACTGACCCTCAAAAATTCGTTACGTGCATCACGTAATAACATGTATAGTCCTAGCTTTGGGCATCGAGATGGGCGTCGTGTTTCACCGGCATCAGCTACCTGCACAAAAGTCAGCGGGCAACATTGCATTTGAACGCACGCTTGCACCTGCACGGCATCCACCATGGTGGCTCAGCGACTCTGGAATAATTCCGCCGAGCAGGAAGTCGCGGGTTTGACCCCCAAGTCACGGCAGCCGCATTCCTGTGAGGGTGAAAGGTAAAAAAACAGTCGTGTGCTTACATTTCCGCGCACGTTTAAAAACTCTGAGCGATGAAAATTATTCCGGCTTCCCTCGTAACCTATGGCTCTGTGTCGGAACAATAAATTCCACAATTTATTATTTTTGCTTAAGTTTTAACCCAGCATATTAATGTGCAAATCACACTTTGTTCTCAAGTGCGAAATAAAGTTATCTCAAATGTTATCTCCGTGCTGTTGCGCGCTTCGGATTGGGACGCTCGACACACAATCAACGACCTTGCAAACGTGATCACCCTTCATGGAGAAAATAATTACGCGGAACCCACCTCACGATGAATGTCGATATTATGCGGTTTGCATTGAACCAATGTAGCGACATACCGTATAAAACTGTTTCATGGAGATCACATGGGCGCAGCCATGTTTGATCACGTGTTGACGCACCCATTGCTTTCCTCAGCTGCCTCTTGCAAAGGCTGTAGTCGCAAAATAGCTGTACTCGCAATAATGAATAAAAAAGACAAAAAAAGCGTGGCTGTCGCGGCAAGCGTGCGTGCAAATTCGCGTGGAATCGCGGCTTGTATACGCGTGCGTGGAGTGGCTTTACCGCATAACTTTGAAGCCCAAGATGGCGTACCTTAGAGCAACTCTGGCTCCTTAAAGGGAGCCCTGCACAGTATTTCCAACCGAAACGAGAAAGTACCGCCCTAAAACGTGCGGACTGGGTACAAAAGGTGTTGCGGCACAGCAGATGACAAAGTACGCGCTCTTTCCGTGAGCCGCCAAGGGCTATCGGAGCTCGTTCCTTTAGCAATACCAAGGTGACGCGCTGTCTCAAAAGGCGGAATGATAATTCTGCCCCTTATTGCTGATTTCGTAAAGTTTACCAGTGAACCTGTTTAGAATGGCTGCTTTACTGGCGAGTGGGCGCGTAATCACGTGGTATTTTTGATGCTTCGTGGGCTTTCTCTCTCAGCTAAAGAGATCAAGGGCATCCATTGTATCTTGATGAAGTCCCACTTCGATGTTTCTGATGATACTCCATAACTTCTTAGCCGGCATCTTGTCTACTTGAAGGGTAGTTATAGAGTTAGTGAATGTGTTTATCTAAGTGGATGTAACCAACAAAAAATCACTGGTGCCCTCTGAATCCGACTGGGAACAACTTGTTTTTGTTCGTTTGAAACGATCCACCTATCTTTAATAATCACTTGAAGTTAGCTGAGCATTCTGCACAACCTTGCACTCTCTACAGGCTTCTCAACAGTCCTTTCGGGTTGCAGTACGTTGAAATAAAAAGAAAATAGTTAATATTCGACAGACATGTCGTGACGCTCTACACCTGCAACTGCATTCTATTCATTCAACTCATTTTTTTTACCGGCCCGTCAGCCTGTGTCATTGCCAATACCACCACTCCTTCTCCATGGGCGAGCGCCCCCCTCACACGGGTTCCTCACCGCTGCTAAACTCACGGGTTCTCTGGAGTCCTTCGCAACCATCACTCTCAATTTCGAGTGACGCAACACACTTTGCCTGCACCGGTAGCAACCTGCAGTACGAAGTGCCTCTTGCACTTGCCACACAGAAAGCCAGCTGCTTGGAGCGCAGAAAATTGATATATTCCTTGTGCATATGTATGCCTCAAACATCAATTTGCCCCAAAACGACATAATCTGCGCGCTACTACGTCCTTTTATTACTTGCAGGGAAAATATCACGAAGACGCTTGTAAAGGAGTGGACGAGTGCTGAGCTTAAGTGCCGGCCGTATCATACGCCCAACTTCTGTGCCAAACTTCTCTGTGTACCTGATCACGTACACACGAACCAGATTGCTTTAGAAGTTTGAAACAACATGCTTTTGTCGCCGTCAGGCTGCAAGTCTGTCGCTTGTGGTCCTGCTTTTCGGTGCTCGACGAACTTCACACGCCATGTTGTGATAATGCAATTTCACGTAGACTTGAATAGAATATGCGTGAAACGACTTGGCGTAGACTTCAAGCTACCGCAGCTCGATACTGCGCTTTGGTTATTGCGGCTTTCGACCTAGCATAAAAGTCGACTGCTATTGACTCGACGTCTCCGCCTTGGCAATCAACTATACTGCATTATAGAATTCCACGCGAAAGCTTGCCGAAGACAAGATTCGCATGTGACGTGCTTCATGCACATGCCGTTCCCATACGAATCTGTGCGAGACTAGGGGACGGAGGTCGAAGGAACCACTATTCTTGTAGCAACGTCACTAAGCACCCTAGGGATGCTTCCTCTGACGTCGACTACAACGGGACACCTCGGATCGGTTGATTCTTCCTCGGCCTTCGTAAAAACCAGGCACCAGAGCAAAGTCTATAGAATGCCACATCTGAAGTCAATGCTCTTGGATTGTGGAAACTAATTGATCCCACTGACCCAGTTCCACGCAGTGCAGAGAGGAACATCGCGTGCCTCTTCCTGGATCCAAAGTCGACAACACTACCTTGGTGACATGGCGCTGAGCGCAGTGACGATGACCGAAATAGTCCTCGTAACACTTCAATTCTGGACGGAAGTAACCTCTAAATCAACCCTGGAGAAACACGAAACTGCGGAGCTCTCATCCCTGTCGACGAAAAAAGCCGACATTGTGCTGGTCTCCTTCAAGCAGCCATGGAAAGCAACACACACTATGTTCTCGCAACTGTTCGACGGGACGGTAACGACGTGGAACGTTCCGAACAGAGGGCTGCTCTCCTACCTCCAGAAGAACAAATTTCAAGGCAAACGAACTATAGTGGTCGTTGCCGATCCCAGCGCTCGCCTCGAACATGTGTCAGCGCTTTTTGACTCGGTCGGGGTTAGAAATATCTGCGTCACGTGGCTGTTCGTAGGATTCCACTACGAAACCCAGGCATATGTGGGAAATTCATTGCCAACTCTCTTCCCATGTCAGGTTGTCGGTCTCCTGACAGTGAACGGCACACACGTGACACGCATTGCATGGCCTCTCACATTATCCGTAAGCCATAATCCCTCTGAAGGAGAAGTACGTTTAAAGTTGAAGATAGAGAGCCCCATTTCAAAACATATTTCTGGGCAGCGATTGACAGTGGTCTGTCTTAAGGGCTTCTTTTATGGCATCGATGGACATTCGTGCAACCATCCCTCTCTCCAACGCTTTCTTCAGTTCCTGCACGAAGCGAACGTGTCGGTCAACATTAAATTAGCTTACAACATTAGACGTTACATAACTTTAAAGGAAGGGATTGTTGCTAACAATTGGGACATTCTGTTCTTGGCGACCAGACTGCACGAGAGTGATGCTGTGGATGTGGACTTTCCGGCAATAATTGTCTCGCACGCAACGTTCTATTCACGACTCAATGACCACCGCGTCGTCACGCTCTCCGAAGTGGTCTACAGTTCCTGGCGATTTCTCGCATCTGTCGTTGCACTTCTCTTGTTAGTTGCAGTTGTGCTAGCCAAAACGGAGAACATTGAGCGTCTATCGTTTCAGAGCATCGCCGACACGGTTATGCTACTACTGGCAGCGGTCCTGGCAACCGCTGTCTCACAGCCAAGCACCGCTTCGCGACATGCGATAGCTGGAATAGCGCTGTACTGTGTGTGGTTTATGGCGATTCTACCGCTTTCCTCGTATTTCCGCAGTGAGCTCACATCGAAAGTAACGCTTAAACAACCCGGAAACCGGATCGATACGCTCCGAAAGCTTGAAGATGCCCTCGATGGTCACAAAGTCGCCCCTTGCTGTGTCTTCCGCACGGCCATGCACGGTGACCTGCTGCTTAGCACTTCGACGGAAGTCGCACTTCTATCCAAGTTACAAACGGCGTTCAAACGCCACGGTCACTTGGTCAAGCGCGATTTTATCGACTGCCTTCGTTGTGCTCTCAGTCCTGAGCGTGTCTGTTACCACATGTTTGAAGAACCTTGCGATATGCGACGTCAAGTTAGAGAAGTACGACTGTTCAAAGAACATTACAAGGTCCTCCTAAGTGGTTTCCCGATGCATAAATCACTGGCACTGTACCGGCCCTTGCGAAGATTTTTTCACGCCATTCAAGAGGGCCGCCTGATAAATGAAGACTACCCCGAATGCAATGATGGAGAGATATCTGACGGTGTTGAATTAGAACTCGTCGGATTCTTTTTGCAGTACGCAGTTCTGCAGGTCTTCAACTGTCTCGTTCTCGTGATTGAAATTTTAGTGGTGCGACGTTCGCATTGCTTATCAGTATTTTCCGCCCACCCATCGCGAGTGTTACGCAGTTTGCCTCGCAAAGCGTCTGTGGAGTAAAAAAAGTTCGAGACAAGAGGAAAAAGCGTACCTCAACGCAAGATACGCCATCTATATTCTAAACGTTACCTTGACTTCCCTGGAAGATGAGGTGTGTTGGCATCACTGCACATGATTTCAACCAAACATTTGCTGGACTTTTACTTGAAACCCTCCACTGACCACAAACTGGAGCTAGATTTGGAAACACTGTCTCCGCGTTAGTGTGGATATGCGTTCCGCGGCGCGCATTGAAACATACACACTCGCACTTTGCTGTTGGTCATTTGCGCCAATTGTCTACGCCAAGACTACGCCCTGACTGCACTCTTTAAAAAAAATTACGTTCTTTGGGACTTATCTTGCCCCACAATAATAATCGTCATCTGTCTTGCCTAGCGTTTCCTTTAACGCTGCGGGCCCGGTACTTCCCAGTCACAAACGGCTTCCGCGTTATCGGTGTGACACAGCATTCTCGACAAGAAAGTAGCGAGTGCCGAGTTTTCAAGAAAGGAGACGCAAGCAAGACAGATGACTATTATCGTTGTGGCACAAATGCACGCCACAAAAGGTGCAGCCGTTTGAAGAGTGCGCAGTGAACTTATGTGATATGGCCCTCTTACGACACGTTTCGGCAAGAAACGCGCCAAACGTTCCCACTATACGTAAAAGAAGTGCATGCCACAGGTACTGTTCCGGATACTTACATTCTAGTTTTTGTGCGTGCACGGCTTGCATTTTGTCCACTCTATTTGCGCTGCTACTGTGCAACTCAGCTTTATTCTATTCTTTCACTGGTTACAAAAAAATGTCGGTGCTCTTCTACAATGACTTAAAAGCAGCTACTTCGGCGCACTCTACTTCCGCGCTTGTACGCACACACAGCCACCTTTTTAAGTTCTCTTTGAACTATAAAGTAGGTATTCGTTTTATTTAAACAAGGTAGGCCACTATCAACAGCGCACCGGCAGGATTGCCATATGTCCTCGCACGCGTTTGTTTTTCTCGCAGAAACAGGAACACTATAGCCTATAAGCGCGAAACTCTCGTTGGAGGCTTACGTGCGTGAAAGTGATATGGATAAATTGCATTTATTTTAGGGGCCAAGCGTATTGAGTTGTTTTTCACGACGACGAAGTGTGTCTATCCTAGAACGCTTGTACCTTTGTCTCGCTTTGTTTCTTTCCAAGCTCTGGGACCCTCCGCGCCATTGTTGCGGCAATGAATGAAGGAGCCCTCGAAGACCTTCCTGGAGCCAAGCCGTCATGTGGGGTTGCCTCCAGGAAACGTGGATGCTTGTCATGAGCCGAACCACAAAAAGAAGACTGCTACGGAGGTCATCGTCGCAACTGGCTCCACCTTGAAGACAACCCCACAGAACTGGCTGTGCACTATGCTTTTCATGCCTGTAGACCCGGTGTCCAATCTGCGACTCCTAAACAGGCAAGTCCTTTCTGCGTTTCTTGAGGGAATCGCGCCAAACGCGATAGAAGACGTGAGAAAAAACGCACGGAAGAATGTCCTTGCAGTAGATGTTCTACACCGTAGTGCACTGCAAAGCCTGCGGCACGTAACGGAGATCGACAAAGTGCAAGTGCGATCCGTGATACCTACAGGCTGCAATGGCACTGTCGGCGTCATTCGTGATGTCGATGTTTCTACAGCAACCGACGACTTACCAATGTTAATAAAGCCAACTACAGAAGGCACCCTTTAGGCAGCACACGCTCGCAGCGTGCTCGCCGGCCATTTTTATACGTCGCCGCGTGGGCTCAGAGCTTCATTCCACATCACTACGTGTGACGACGCACCAGGCCCTCTAGTCACGGGCGTTCAAGTCCGAGAAAGTACGCCACGACGTAAGAGGCTAGAGCAGCTCGAGTTGCCGTTTGTCGTAACCGCCGTCGGTAGGGAGCGGCTATGGTTGAAGCTGCGGCAGCCGCCCAACCTGAGTGCGACACCAGATCAGGAGAGGGTTCATCAGAAAGTTCAACAGCACATCAGCAGTGCGTTCATCCCAAAGTTTGACAGCAGATCAGCAGAAAGTTCAACAGTAGATCAGCAGAAAATACAACCCAAGTTCAGCAGCAAACCAACAGAACATCTGGATAGGCTTTCGCCTTCACGTCCTTGGCAAGTTCTAAGCATCCCTGTAATTTTAATATACATTTCTTTGGACCCAATCATCTGATGGCCAGAATAATTGTCAGAAATTGTGCAAGAAATAGTGGGGTATAATTAAAGAGACGGGGTGCAAGAAAATACCGTTAAACTGATTTGAAGAGGTGCCAACTCCGGCTTTTAAATTTTGTGTTGCATGCGTAGAAGTAAGCAAGTGAGACGGAAATAAACCAAGATAATCTTGAAGGAGACCTCAAGTATGCGCGCTAGAAGAAGTTGAAAGAAAAATATCATTAAAAATCAGTTTCGCCTGTAACGAATACCTATTTGGAGAAATCAGGCATGGTAGCCGAGCACATAGTTTTGCCAACATCGTCTGAACAAAAGAACTTGAGGTTTTCGATAGCACAGCCAACGTGCTCTGAAAAAAATGAATTCATTGAATTCATAAAAAAAACGGGAGAGGTATGCACCGTGAACTTTTGGAAAAAGTGAGTAGGATGCATAGATTAAATCTGTACTTAAGCGGAAGAATTACCGCCTCCAGTTAAAGCACGTCTTAGCCACAAAACTTGGCAGACCAAGACAAAGACGCAGTGCTTGCTTTTCTATAAGCATTAAATCTCTTAGCTTGTATACTCCACATCCTGAAAAAAGACAACACAGCCGAATGCGAGAACAGGGCAGACATAAATTTTAAAAATCAGCAGCAGCGCAGCTCTACACATACCTGCGTTTTTTGTTACTGTAACTGCACAAAAACGATCTCACTGAACGTTCTTCTTTAATAGCATTTGTTTCTATTTGCATTTCGTAAAAAATGATGCAAAGCTCGTTGTCTATTTCATTCTCCTCAGTCATGCTGGCAGAGTAGGCTTACCGCGTTGCGGCCACATGGCCTCCACGCTAGCTCGATCTTCTAGCTGCCAAGGTCTCAATAATTGATACGCCTGATTTGAAGTTCACTTCTCTCTCTCTCTCTCGCTCTCTCTGTCTTGCGATTCGTGGATTTTCATGTCCTCGTATTCCGAGGCCCCGGTGGACGATAGGCGTTCTTAGCTGGTGGCGTAATTGAACAGGGCGTTCCACACCTGCAGCGGCTCGGCGGCCGGAGCCCTTGCTGTACAGACCACGCCGCTAGCGCGGTGGGTTTGGCCTAGTGGCCCCGCTTCGAAACCTGATGTGACCGTAAAGATGCACAATACAGCAGTTAAACACCCTCATGTTCACGTGTCGACCTGCTATGGATGACTTCAGACACATGACGTTTAAGATTAAACTGGTGGCCGAGGTGATTGCGCCGAAAGAAAAATTGGCTTCTGTGCGGAGCAAGATGTGGAGCCCATCCCACCCATCACCGCATTCGTCGTCTTCATTTCTCGCTTCGGGCGATAGACTGTTCAGAAACAATTGTCACAGACATCAGCAAGGGTGGTTGTGGGCATAGAGTTTCTCACTATATCCCCTAGAGGGAAATCTGGCGCTGCTGCACAGTTGTATACATGGGCAGTACTGACGTTGGAATGTCGGTATATTATGACTTCGGATTTGCACTGTTCTCGGTGAGCCAGGACACCTCGAAGACAGGCACCATTCAGTCTGGTACAATAATTCGTTTTGTACTAAAACAGCACGTCAAAATTTGTTTTAGCCTTATTATTACAAAGAGCATAATATTTTTTTATTATGAGAACTTGTTACGGCATGTACTATCATATGACACGTAAAAAAGATCTGCGGGCCGATAAAGTTTGACCACAGACGACAAGATTCACGCATGCTTTGGAACAGTTTGTCGTCTGTTCTTACTTTTCTTCACTTGGATATGCATTGTAGCTGAGTAAACTTAATTGGAAGACGTAATATGAGCGAATGAAAACCTTTTGTGGAGATTTTACTTTAAAGTGGCGTCATTTGTGTAGCCATATCTACGTTTTAGACGAAGCCTCTCAGAACACCAGCGAACGCAAGCCTCGCAGACACACATACCGTCATTCCCAAGACGGCACAGCGCCCCTTAGGAAACTCCCACAGACGGTGGCGCCGCATTTCCCTCGAGGCGTTGTAGTCAGAAACTCTATGGTTGTGGGAGCAAGCGATTCAAGGGCGACTACGTGAGGAGAGAACAAACACTCTGAACGAAATTGCGCTTTTTACAGCGAAAGCTGTATATGACTAACCTTCCGTAGTTGTTTTCGGCGTACGGCTACAGAAACGGACATAGCGAATTCCAAAAAAACCCATGCACAATCGGTTTCATCGTTTGCTTTGTGTGTGATCACGTACGGGTGTAGTGCGGTGGTGCAAATGTAAAAATGCGGAACAGATTAGAACGCTCGCCGTGAAAAATAGCTTGACGTCAAGGTTATCGCAGTATATAAGCACGAGAGGTAACGACGCTAAAAACCGCTGCGTTATCGATGGGAGGGACACGTATAGTTCGTACACCCGAAGAACAACATGTGTGCGAGGAGTGCCGGAGGAAACAGCAACGAGAATGTAAACGGCACCGGCGCGAAACGACCATCGACGAAAAACGTTCCCGCAATGCTGAACGAACATATGACGACCATTCAAATCTGTGGCGATGGAATGGCAGCGAAAGCACTTCCCTTTTCGTTTGAGAGCTTTTGATTGCCGTCAGCTTTCGCTGCCATTTCATCTTCACTGAGGGGAATGGTTGTCATTTTTTTATTTTAAGCGAGATGCAGTTCGATTCAATCGACGACAATAAACTTCCTAATCAATTTTATGTACAAGCGCCGACGAAAGAAAAGGCAACTCTATCTTACTATACTAACTTTCGTCTTAAATTTTACCTTTCCGTAAACAAAATACCATAGACACAAAAGACCGGTCACCGAGGGGAATGAGGAGTGCAGCAAGACGCGAAAGAAACAAAACAAAACACGGCGCATACCTCTCGATACCCAAGCGCGGAAAATTTTATCTAATCAAAAACGTAAGTCGTAGAGTAGCCGACACATTTATAGGCTAAAGAGCAAGCTGGGGAACGTTTCTGAAGCGAAGGTTTATTGCAATATATATTTTTGTTAATTCGGGCAGGTCATCGTAATTTCAACTTTGGGTGTGGTGCGTTTTACCTTGGTAACAAATAATTTTTTCAGCTAGGTTTGTATAAACTGTGTTTAACACGCTTAGCAATCATCAACATTGTGGCAAACATGTAGAAACTCTGTTATCATTTATTTTTCGAGCAAGATATTGCATAAATAAAGGTGTTTGCTAGTCAGTGTCACGCAGTGGGAAATGTCTTGCGTAAATATAGTTAACAGTTTACTTATAGGTAATTATAGGTTAACAGTTTCTTATAAGTAATGGAATTTGTGGGCAACAGAACAAAGCGAGTGGCAATCGTCGGGCGATAAGAAATACCTGCTTCATTTCAACTGAGCCAGAGAATGCCACAGCAGTCAGCAGAAGCGTAGCACCTGGAAACAAAAAAATGATGAGGTTTTACGTGCTAAAACCACTTTCCGATTACGAGGCGCGCCATAGTGGAGGTCTCCGGAAAATTAGACTACCTGGGCTTCCTTAACGTGCACCTAAATCTAAGTAAACGGGTGTTTTCGCATTTCCCACCATCCTAATGCGGCCGCTATGGCCGTCAGCTTTCGCTGCCATTTCATCTCCACTGAGGGGAATGGTTGTCATTTTTTTTATTTTAAGCGAGATGCAGTTCGATTCAATCGACGACAATAAAATTCCTAATCAATTTTATGTACAAGCGCCGACGAAAGAAAAGGACACTCTATCTTACTATACTATTAATAATGAATACATCTTTTTCAGCGCCCACTATGAAAGTGGTCGTGGACGTCACTGCCATTTGCAATCAAATGCGGCTCTTGAAGAGTGAAGAGAGGCTCGCTCGTACAGTTCATTCAGCTTTTATAATATGCCCCTTCCCCCCCCCCCCCTCACATGCTGCGTTGTTTCGGTTGAAAAAGATGTGTCTGAATTCTGGTGGCGCACGTAGTTCCATCTTTTTTCTTAATGTCTTCAGTCACAAGTAGTGAGCTATATGAGCGGCAGACAATCGTTTCTTTTATTTGTTTTCGTGCGGCTGCGCGGGCCGACGGGCATGGCGTCTGACCATGTGACCAGCACACTACATCCAAAGCTTTCGTCGGCCTGCAAAAAAACATAACACGATGTTCGTGCAGGCGTACGAGTTTGACACACGTAAGGCTGACCTTTTGCTGCATCGCCTTCTCGGCAGACTAAAAACGCCCGTCGAGTCGAATAGCACTGGACGACACAGCTTTCATGGCCAGACGCCAAAACAAATTTAGCGTCTTTGAGAACAAAAGTGACGTCACTTTTGCTGTTAACGCATATGGCGTTACTTTATTCTTTCTTCCACCGGAAGTGTTCCTCCGTCAAACAGACGGCGGTAAGTCTTATGAACCGCCGATGAACCGCCATGCTTTCGGCGTATGGGCGTCTATGCAAGCAACCAGGTGTATTTACCTTGGCAAATTGGCGCCGGCAAAATTAGACCGTGCCGATGCTAGCACGTTATACTAGTTGCGGTGTGCCGCAAGTGCATTTGGTGCTATTGCGAACGTACATTTATGCAATTGTCATTACGACGACACCTATCGATGGCATCGCTACTGCGCCGTTAGAAGACTGCGATTTCACAAGAGTCGTTAAAATCACGTACGTATGGGACATGCGGCTAAAATAGTGAAATGACGTCAGCCTAACAAGCTGCGCCAAACCGGAACAGGAGTTACTGCAGAAAAACGTGTGAGCGAGGACTCTTTTAAACGGAGAATCCAAGCCCTAGTACTCAACACAGGCGAGAAAAATCATTTCTGTGGTCAGTGAACGATTGCACCAGCAGACTTCTGTCAAACAGCGTTCTGTTAAGTTCTGTCGTCTTCTGATGAGAGCGCAAGCAAAGGTGTGTCCCACAAATCTGCAGAATGAAATTAGGAATCATCGATCTCTCGCCGTTTACTGGGCATCACGAGCCGTCACGGTTGCATTGTTTTTCAATTAGGCATATTTAGCCATTTCTGGTTGTCTTGATTTCAACCAACGTATCTTCCGACTTAAGTCTAGCATCCGCACACAAAAAAAGCGCATTTGGTCGTCACAGCACTTCGTGGCTGTGTTTGCACACCATGGCGTGCAGAAGAACGTCCAGACGATGTTGATTAAGGTGTACGCTAACGACGCCAGCACTTTTTTGAAGCCTGCAATAGGCGATAGGATAGTAATGATGAGCCAGTTTTGCGGTGATCATTTCAGGTGCAGCAAGTGAATGAAAGTGCTCGGAAGGAGCCCAATTAAAACGCGGTAGTTTAATCGGGGTCGTATTAGCTGTGCAGTGTCTCTCCTGGACGCCGCGTCTCGGCAACGATAAAGTGAAGACTGCTTGTTGCTGGTGTTCACTGAGTCTCACCACCAGGTTTCAGTAAGAACGAACAAGAGACAACAGGGATTCCGCGGTCGCGGTGGGAGTGATATCCTTGACGTCCATTAGCGGCCTAAAGCTATAGTGTCTGGTACAAGTCTGCACCGGAGCAGTAGCGATCAACAGCCCGGCGACTGGGGCATCTCGTGCAGGAATGTCTCTGTCACTGATGCTTATACCTGTTTTCGCCAGCATTGGAGCTACCACCGAAGCGACGCCAAATAGGGTCGAGCGATTTAGCCTGTTATCGCTATCAACCAGAAATGCAGACGTCATGCTTGTATCACTCGAAAAGCACGGGAACGAAGCAAACGCATTGTTTGCCCGACTGCTCGGCGGAACAGTCACCACGTGGCACGTCCCAGAAGACCGGCTCTTTAAGCAGGTTGCCAGAAACTTCATACAAGGCAAGACATCCATGCTGGTTAGCGCAGATCCCACCACGCCTCCTGGAGATATACCAAAGCTTGTGGACGCCACGGGGCTCGGCCATCACTGCATTTCCTGGCTTTTCGTTCGACCTCGTTCCGAGATCATCTCGCACCCGCTCAGCCCTTGGGCGCCTGTCTTGGCCTGCCAAGCGGTCGGTCTAATTGCCCCGAATGACACCGTCATACATCAAGCATTGTGGCCTAATACATCGTCTGCAGTTCCAAATCCTCAGTGGAGAGGTTTGCTCCTGGGTACGGGAGCTCATCGAGCAGGAGTAAAACGGTTCGCCGGGCAGAAACTGGCAGTGGCGTGCGCCAAGGGCAATTTTTACGGGCACAACAAAGATTCCTGCTACCACCCGTCAGCGTGGGCTATTTTTCGGCTGCTCAAGGAGAGAAACGTTTCCGTCGAATTTCACAAGGTGTCGTCACCCGCTGAAATGGGGCGCGGTACGTTCACTCACAGGTTTGACATGCCGTACGGGTTTATTTTCATGGAAGCCAGAGACGTCTTTGCCTTTGATTTCCCTTTCATCCTTTTAGACCATGAGACATTCTTCTCACGAAAGAGCCCCCATCGTACCGTCACGCTCTCGGAAGTTAGCCGGGAATCCTGGAGACTCGTGGTTGCCACGGCAACACTCCTCGGGCTGGTCGCTGCGACCCAGACACTTGTTACGGAAGGAGTACGCCCCAGTGCTCGCTGTGCCGTCGGCACAGTGACGCTTCTACTGGCTGCCGTGCTAGGAACTTCGGCTCCCGAACCTGCTGGCAGCACTCGGCGTGGCAGATTCATTCGCAGGGCGTTGTTCGGGCTGTGGTTCGTGGTTATACTGCCTCTTTCGGCCTACTTCCGCAGCGAGCTGACCTCGATTGTGACCCTCAGACGCCCCACTGACCGCATCGACACGCTGGAGAAGCTGGAAGACGCCCTCGACAGAGGCGAGGTGGCGCCCTGCGCATACGTGCATACGGCCGCTCACGAGCAGCTCACTGAGGGCAAGGATCACAAGGGGCAGGGATCACTGATACGCAAGCTTCGAGCCACCTTCCTGCGACACGATGGCGAGGAAGTAACCACGAGAAGCTACCAAGACTGCCTCGCCTGTGCTCACAGAGATGACCGAGTATGTTACACCACGCTTGAGCAACCCTGCGCCTTACGCGAGAAATTTCCGGCCGTTCGAGAGTTCAAACAGCACTTCAAAATTATTCTCACCGGGTTACGAGTTCGCAAGTCTCTGCCAGCATACAGACTTCTGAGGAGATTCTTTCTTGCCACTGAAGAAGGCCGGCTGCATTCGAGAAATGAGGTTAAATGTACTTACACTGCTACGACTGAGACCTTTCAGTTCGACCTGAGCGGTTTGTTTATGCAGTACGCCATGTTACAGGCGGCAAGCGGTATCGTTCTTCTGGTTGAAATAATGGTGATGCGATGGTCGCGCTTTACCGAACGTCTCATGAGCGCATATAGATAAAGAGTTTATTACTCAGATTATTCTTCTAAGAAAAAAAAAAGAATACACATTAGAGAAATAAGCTGGGTGAGTCGGGCGCGAGCCTCTGTTCTTCGCTATGAGCAGAAGTGGTTTGCTGGCAGGTAATAACTGTGATTTCACTGTCCTCGGCAATTTACCGCCATCAAGCTGACTTTGACTTGCCAGAATCTGAATGCTGTGTTAGTGCTAGCTTTCTCAGTCCTTTATAGAGAGGTATGATTTATAATACACCATGGTGAATGGCTACACACAACCGCTTCTTACGATCGCCAAGCACTGTTTTCATGCCAGCAAGGCCAGCCTCCTTTTTCTCACGCTAGTGTGTATCTTTTAGTTCTGTGTCTGTATAGGCGCCTCAACTAATTCATTTCTGAAGCTGGTTTCGTTTCACTGATTTGTGCGAGTCATAAGGATACTGCTTCTTTCTTGGCGCTAACGCAAGAAATAGTGCTAAAGAAAATCATGCACTCTTTACACGAGATGTCAAGAATTTTATCCTCTGCAGCAACTTTATGAGAGAGGGAGACACTCGGTAAGATTAACAAAAAAAGTCTGCGCTTTCCTACACCGTACGAGTAGACAAATGGAGAAACGTGAGTCGCGCGCACAAATAAAAGTATTTCCTGTCACCAGCAGGTGAACGCAGCAAGTGGTCTTTGCACGCTGCCACTGTGTGTAGATTGAACATTTTAATCCTACAGTAGCACCTTCATATCTTGGGGAATTCCAAAGTTGCGGTAATATTTACGCGATTTGCCAAGGACATCAGTTAGAAAATGCTGTTTATCTACTTTTTGTTACCGAAACAAAGCGTTACAAGGAAAACTCTTCTTATAATTTCAAATGTGTCTATGGGATAATCATTTTGGTGCTCATGGTTACGAAGAATTTTGCATCACAAGTTACCCTACGGCCGCTAACGGCAGAGTGACTGGAACAGCTGGATCCGCGAGCACTCAGTGGATGGGATGCTTTGTGGGGAAGTAGGCACTGGTGAAGCCTATGACGTGAAACATGTGTTCTTCAGTAAGCATACACAAAGCGCAATCCTACCTAACTTTTGAATATTTGACGCATTTCTGCCGCTGCATAAAATTCGTAGACACTCCCGTTTTCCTCAAAATGTCAGCCTTTCACAGGACTCATTTAGTTATAGGCCACAGTACCCTGCACCTCTTGCTGTTGTGACTCCGTGTTGTACGCACGATTTTGTTCTTTTTACAAGTCGTAGTGTCACACACCTCCGTTGACTGTATCCGAAAATAAAAGGTTTCGTCGGTTGCTCCTTCATTCAGCTCACTGACTGTGCTTCGTTCTGCTGCTTGAGATTCCGCAGCCTTTTAAAGGATAACTTAGACGGGCGATTGAAGCTTCTGTGTGTGGCTACGAGAGCAGCTGGTTGCCCGAAGAGGTTACGGGAGAAAGCCACGGAACAACAGAAGAAAAAGAAAGCAGCGCACGGGAAACGGACAGCTAGCGCCTGCGAAGGTATATAGGCAAAGGAAATAAAGCTTTTTTCGGTAACGTTTCACCCTTCAAGCGTGCGTTAAGCCCAAGTTCTTTTGAGAAACCGTGGTGTGCTCCCGATGACATTTACTTTAACCTGCGGACACGCAATCGTAAAAGAACCTTAACCAGCGCGCCACCTGGAGCCTTGCGCCAAACGTTTACAAACAAAGACCATCCGTGTCCACAGACGCAGCCATTCATACGCCCGCGCCTCTCATAAGGCCTACGGTCGCCAGAATCGCCAAAGTATCGCAGAAATTTGTTCGGCCGATCTGCTTATAGCTTGCGATTCAGGAGAGTGGAGAAGAAAACAAAACATGAATTCACTATTTACTGGCGATGAACGAAGGCGAGAATACAGCCATCGGATCAATTCGCAGTATAAGGGAAGCAATCGTTGACGCCATGCTCTACCATGCTATTTCTCAGTGTGTACACAGACGTTATTCGCGTTTCTGTTTTCTTAGCACTGTACAATGTCGTACCGTAACTAAGCCACAGAAACCCAACGCCGCACTGAGTATGCGGGGTGAGGACAACGCTGTTGTGTAACGTGCGTAAGACGTTTACGTTTATTTTTTACGAAAGTATTTGAAAGCACTCTAATGGCTTTAAAATAGACCGAAAGGCACTGGCAACAACACCACGTAACAAATGCATCAAGACAGCACTTTCAAGACTACAAATTTGATAAATAAAAATAAAGTGGCGCAGTTTGGTGACATTTTGGCAGCAGCAGCGGCAGCATGTTTATCGACCGACTCTCAACAGTATTTCAACTGCACTTCTCACGCCAGTTGGAAATTTCTTCGCATCATTTTTTTGCTTTAGTTAGTTACCTTTGCTGCTGCTGTCGCCGCCACTGTTTTTTTTTTTTTTGCCTTCTCGTTGTGCGTTCCTAGAAAGCACGTTTGTGAACTTGTGTTCAGCCCTACGTTGTCATGGCTCCGGAAGTCTGTCCTGCCTGCAGTAAGGATTCTCCAGATGAGAGTTTTGCGTGTGGGGGTTGTACTTATGTATATAACTTCGGAAAGTGTGCGGGAGGTGCGCAATCGACGTTCAGGTCAAAAAGCGAAACATGGCGTAAAGCGTGGCGCTGTCCAACATGTCGGACCGCAAACACAAAGAGCCACCAGAGTTGCAGGTCGAACACTGAACAGGACACTGATTATACCTGCTAGATACTGAGCATAAATGACAAGCTAGCACAGCTGATGACTTTGAAAAACACGGTGGAGACCATTGAACAGTCAGTGCAGACAATGTCTGATCAGTGCGACGCAATTATTCAGCACATTACCCGCCAAGATAAGGACGTAGCCGAGCTAAGGAAACGAGTGGACGTCATAGAGAGTAGGGGACGTTCACTTGACTCTGAGCAGATAACGAAGGATATCAATGACCTGGAGTGGCAAAGCAGGAAATTAAACCTTTAATTCCATGGCATTCCGGAAGTAAGGAGCTTCCCGTGCTAACTATGAACGATATGGCCTCTGTGCATCGGCTCACAGCGCCTAAACATAGGGTCCCAGCGATTATTGTCTGGTTTGCAAGACACTCACAGAAAGATCTGTTCTTGAGCAAGAAGGGAGAACTGAATCAGCTGAAGACAAACTGTTTTATGAACGAGAATTTGACAAAGAAGAACAAGGAGTTGCTTAAAGACGCAATGAACTGGGCGAAGAACAACAACTTTAAGTATGTGTGGCACAGAAATTGGAGAAATTTTTTGAGACAACGAGACGGAAGAAACGCAGTTCATATTGCTTGGACAGCAGATTTGTATAGCATAGTCTCGTTTCCTTCCTTGTTCCTTGTTTGTCAGTTTTTCACAAGTTACAACGCAAAGTGTACTTTCGTCGTTGCACATGGCGGTAAATGCAACTTTTTGTGTAATGCCACGTGATTTTTTGATGTTTCTAGATCGCAGACACTGCAATCTTACAGTGTGTTTCATTTAAATGCTCCGTCTGCGGTATCTAACAAAGTCTATCTCGATGATGATGATGATGATTATGATGATGATGATGATCATGAAAAACGTTTATTTGCTCTATTTTGCAGTGATTTTTGCCGCTTCAGATGGAGCCTTCCATCTTCTTTTCAGGGTTGGTTCCCCTAGTCCAGGGCTCCGCTGAGTGTAGCTGCCCTGCGTGCACGCCTTACTAGTCCTCGTTAGACTTTCAGGATGTCGCTGGATAGCATCCTCCGCCACTGTTCCGCACTCGGGTTTTTTATTATGGCTAGCCCATATATTTTCTGGCAAGCCCATGTCGTATGGGATAGGGTTGGTTTGTCTCCACACCATGGGCACTTGCTCTCGTACTGCGTGAGGTAGATTTTGCTTAGCATGTTCAGGCACGGGAATGTTCCCGTTTGCAGCTGTTGCCCATGCTACGGCGTCTTCTCTATTTAGTTGTTTGTGAAGGGGCGGGTATTTTCGTCTGATCCCTCTGTAGTAGTTTAGCATCTCTAAATAGCTTTGGAGTACCGGCTCGGTTTCCTCAGGGGGGTCGGGATTGTTGGATGCTCGGTTTGTTGCGTGCCCTCGAGCTATCCTATCCGCCTCCTGATTTCCCGTAATGTCGGTATGTCCCGGCACCCAAACTATCGTGTATTTGGCCTGGTTGTTGATGGTTTTGCCACTTGAGCGGAGGATGCGGAGCGCGCTGTGGCTGATTCTGCCGTTTAGGTAGTTGCGGCATGCTGCTTGTGAGTCTGTGAGTACGGTTAAGGACCTGTTGGATCGGTAGCCCTCCGCTGCCGCTATAGCCACGACTGCCTCTTCGGCCTCAACTACCGTACAGTTCCGAATTGATGCGCTGGTGATTTCTTACAGGTCCGAGTTGATCACCGTTGCGACTTTGCTTTTCTTGTGGTTTCTGCCCTCAGTGTAGGTAGCGGCGTCTACGTGCACTGTGTCGTGTCTAGTTGCCAGTGTTCTTTCTACATACTCTGCTCTTGCTTGTCTTCGTGCCATGTGTAGGTTCGGGTCCATATTGCTGGGTATCGGTGCTACTTTGATGGTGTTTCTGCATTCGTCCGGTATCGTCTCCGTGCTTTGTGTCTCCTTTATGGTAGCTTCACCGCCGTATATGCTCAGGAGTCTTCTGCGCGTTGCCGATAGATTTAGTCTTTGCATTCGCGCGATTATCTGCGCTTCTTGGAGCTCCTCGAGACTGTTGTGTAGCCCCAGGGCCAGGAGTTTGTCGGTCGAGGTTGACTGCGGTAGGTGGAGCGCCGTCTTGAGGGCTTTCCTCAGGATTGCTATCCGCCTGTTGCCTTTCGTGCTTCGTACAGTGGTAGTACGGGAGGCTGTACGTCACTCTACTGACCACCAGGCTTCGGACCAGTTTGAGTGTGTCTGCTTCCTTCATGCCGTGTCTTTTCCGCGAGACCAACGTTATCATGCGGGCCACTTGGTTGGCTGCAGTTTTAAGTAGTGTTAGGGTGTGGGTACATCGTTGGTTCGATTGTATCTGCATTCCTAATATCCTGATGAGCGTCTTCTCCAGGATTGGCTGTCCCTCGAGGTGGATGTTCAACTTCATGTTTACTTCCTCTGGGACGGTGCGATTCTTCTTGCCTCGCCATACTCTTAGGAGCTCGGACTTCTCCGTTGAGCAGGCTAGACCTCTTGCCTTGACATATTCCTCTACGCATGTCACAGCTTCTTGTAATCTTTCTTCCTTTTCCCTGAGTGAGCCTTTGGTGACCCATACAGTGATATCGTCGGCGTACATGGCGTGGCGTACGCCGTCGATTTGGTTTAGTTGTTGGGCCAGTCAAATCAGGGCAACATTGAACAGCCGATCTCGAGCTGCTTTTTACGCGACTGGGTTTCGATGTGGTAATGTTCACTGAAACCTGGTATCGACATTGCAGTATGCTGAAGCTTATATATCTCTGGCGATAGGTTTTGGCACGTATTTCGTTCCAAGCTTCGCGACCTATTTAAATGGACCTAGCAGACAGCTCGAACATAGAGGGCGCTTATTTTGGACCGTATCATTACTTACATCTCCCCGAAGTGGGAAGGGAAGTGGGATCGAGGAAAAAAGGAAATGTACTGCGCATGCGCAGTACTCTTGTATGACGTAAATACAACACTGCCCTCTCCTCAAAAATATAACCACTGCAGTAGCGTGTGCTGCCATGTTGACCGACACAGAACTTGCTGCGAAGGTTGGACCGGACTCGCGGTAATTGTGAGAGGAGGAGTGCGAGATTGAATGGGTTTGCCTGCAATTCGGGCTCTATCACGAGAATTATCTGGGGCCGCCGCGTCTGAGGGAATCGTTCCATTCGTGGCCGTCCTGGGACCAGGCGTCTGGTTGGACCCTGGACCACAAGCAGTCGTATCGGTGACCGGAAACCTTGGTGATGAATCCTAGTGGCGCCGCACCTGATCGACGTGCCGCTTGACTATGAATGTGGGAGTCTCCACGGAGTCCCTGTCGCCGAAGTGACATGACCACGATATCCACGTCTCTCCCTGTCCGTAATTGTGGACGTACACGCTGCTGTCTGGCGGTAGCGTCCAGTCCTCGCTCTCCTCAGCTGGACCTGCAACATTCACAGAGAAGCAGCTGTCTATAGATGCGACCTTATTTGATACCCGAGGAGTATTTCTGAATGTGATTGCCCAGTCTTCAGAGATGTTCGTCTATAATTGAGCAGTAATTGCGCTAATTTCTCGTCGAGATCACATCCCTTTGTTTTCCGAATTGCCTCTATTTTTCGCAGCGCCCTTTCGGCAGCTCCGTTCGATTGTGGATGAAACGGTGCCGTGCACAGGCGCGCAATATGAAAAATTCCTTGCTCGTTAACTGTGTGCCGTGGTCTGATACTATTCTCAGTGGCACATCAAAGCGGGCAAATATGCTCCTCAGACCCCTTATTGTGCTTTCCAAGTTTGCATATTTCGTAGGAATTGCTTTAATCCATTTGGAGTACGCGTCCAATACAACTAGCACCATCTTTCCGGTTACGAGTCCTGCGAAATCAATATGGATCCGAGGTCACCTTTCTTGCGTCTTCGGCCACTTCACAGGAGGTGCAGCCGGTGGCATAAGCACATTTGCTATGCAATTTTCACAGTTCGCCGTGCGTACAGCTCTGTCGCGGTGAAGTCCTGGTCACAACAATAGGGAGCGTGCCACGGTTTTTATCGCCGATGATCCTTGGCGGGTTTCGTAATGAAGTTGCAGGAAACGCCCCTCAGCATCACTTTGTATGAAGACGCGATTTCCCCAGTATACGAGGTCTTGGGCCAATAACAATTCTAGCCTACGTTCATAATATGGTGCTAAATCAGGCTGTATATTTGTCTTGCTCTGTGGCCAATCACGTAACACGTAATGTTGCACCTAAGGCAATGCCGAATCGACAGCTGTTAGGTCCTTCAGTTCACGCTTTGAGACGCCCCCTTCACCTAGGCTTTCGAGGGCGAGGACATATTTAGGGGGCTCACCTTCACCTCCGTTGGCGGAGGTCTGCTGTGGTAGCCTGCTGAGAGCATCTGAGTTGAGCAGTTGTTTCCCGGAAACATACTGAAGCTTGTATTTGTAGCCCCCGAAGTACAGTACCAAGCGTTGAATTCGCGCCGCCGCTGCGGTCGGTGTCTGGCGGTCAGGTCTCTGTAAGTCCACCAGTGGTTCACGACCTAAAAGATTGTTCCGGAATTTCGTTACACGGAAAATGAATGCCAACCCTTCACGTTCCAAGTGGGAGCAGTTCCGCTCAGTTAAGGTCAGTGTCCTTTAGCGAAATCCAATAGGTGTATGTACGTTGTTGATAGAGTGAAACTGAACTGCGCCGACGCCGACTGACGACGCATCGCACTTTAGCCTGAATTCTTTTTTCAGGGTTGAAATGCAAAAGAATTCTAGCATTTTTCAGACTTTCCTTTGGCTCATCGAATGCAGCCTCTGGCGGTGCTTTTCATTGCCACCGCGCGTTGTTTTCCAAACAGAGAAGACAGCTGTGCAAGGTGCGTTGACATGTTTGACAAAAATTTCGCGTAGAAAGTCAACATTGCGATAAATGACCGCAGTTCGGCCACATTCCGCGGATAAGGCGAGCGCATAATAGCTTCCATCTTTTTTCTATGAGATGTAGGTCCTCGTTGTCAGTGATATATCCGAGGCGAATGGCTGCCGGTTGTCGAAATTTCCATTTGTGACGCCATAACTTAACACCATGCTCCCGAAAACTCTCTAAGAAGCCATCCAATTGAACTTCGTTATCGCTTTTTTTCTCATTGACGCGATTACATCATCAAGGTAGGTTTAAACACCCTATAAATCACTAATCATCGTCTCCATTTTTCTCTGAAAAACTGACGGCGCAGACGACGTTTGCTCAGCCTTCGCGCATATTGATTACGCAAAGCTTGCGAGCGGCTTCGTTTAGAGGCACCTGACTGTAAGCCTCGCGCAAGTCGAGGGTGCTGAGGCACACACAGCCGGTTCAAACTGAACATATCCTCGATTGCGATAGTAGGATACTGTTCGACTGTGCAAATAGAGTTCAATGTAACTTTAAATTTGCCACAAATAAGTACTGAGCCATTTTTCTCTAGCACCGGCACCATGGGCGTTGCCCAGTCCAAATGGCTGACTGGCGAAAAGACACTAAAGCAAACAAGTCGGTCCAACTCTAAAGCTACTTTTTCGCGTAGAGCATAAGCAAGTGACCCCGTCCTACAAAACTTCGGTATCACCCCATCTTTGAGGTGCACTACGGAACTCGGCTACATGAAGGGCCCTCCAATAACGGAGGGCCCTTCATTGAGCCGAGTTCCGTAGTGAAGATTTTCTCGCTTAGTCCGCGAAAATCGCCTTAACTTTGCAGGTGTCCCTTTTGCTCGTGCTTGTGGCTCCGCAGGCCGGAGTCGCATGTAGCACCGGAGGGCCAGCGTTGTCCAGCAGCTTCAGTAGCTCCCTGCTCAGTCGAGCACTGCGAGGGGACAGTTCACGAGCACGTCTTTGAAGCCCACAAGTAATGTCAGTTCGCCAAACTCTGGTAACCGCCCTGCGTAGCAAGACATCTTCACGTGCGACGGCGTCAGGGCCGGCCAATTGTACGGATGCTCCTTGTGCAGTTCCCGAGAAATGGCACATACTGGCGACCCGGTGTTCAGTTCCCTCGCTACTTGAACGCCGCCCAATATAAGTTAGCGGTGTATTGGTCACTCGAGAATATTTTTACGCTCCCACACCTATTTTCAAAGGTGTACTTCGTCACTGCTATCATCCATAGGGGTTTTCCGTTATAGCCAGTTCATTTGGGTGCATCGCTCTGGCAATTAGGCTTTCCCGGTTAGGGCGGCCTTGACAGTTCTTAGCAATGTGTCGCCGCCGTCCACGCCAATAGCAACGAGCAATTGCCCATCCACAACTTACATCATGTTTTGATCTGACATACATTCCACATTCCAGATATTCTTGGGCCTTTGTTTTCTCCTTGAGGGCGTTCTTAGAGCAGCCTGCAATTTCAATAGAGCCTTTAGCTCGGAGGACATTTTCAAAGCGTCCTTCTCGGCAGTTTCAGTGGGCGCTTCGGCCTCAACCAGCGTGAGGTCGGCCTTTGCCAGTAGTTGCTTCTTTAGGGTCGTTGACCGACAATCGCACACAATACGATCCCTTAGCATCCGATCCAGGGCGTTGCCAAAATTGCACTTACCGGCTATGCGGCACATTTCCCCACGAAACTGCGTGACTGATTCCCCTTTCATCTGGCAAAGATTAAAAAACTTGAAGCTCTCCGTTATTTCATGTTGCTTCGGATCATAGTACTCGTTCTGCACCTCGACAACTTGCTCGAAGCGTTTGGGGCTCGCTGTGCGACCTTCCTAGCTAATACTTGCAAGGTTTGCCTGCTCAATGCTGCCACGAGCAGTGCTCACATTTTTGACCGAATCGATGATTCCGTTAGCTTCAAAGTAGGCATCTGCATTAATGAGATATGACTTCCACTTATCTGCGTCTTCGTTGAATGCAGAGTGCATATGATCAACCATGCTAGAAACCGGCAAGGCTGCCTTCGCGGCCGTAGATTCCTGATGTGCTCTCACCGAATGGATGGTATCCCATCCTAGTCGCCACTGTAGCACAGCCACGGCACGTGGCTCTGCTATGGCGCTGAGGGAATGCCCTGAGGAAACGGGCAACGTGGGCGTTGGGGAGGAGGTGGGAAATGTAAGCTGCAGCGCTATAGGTCAAGCCCGGTGTCGGCGCTGGGGAGGGGGCGGGAAATGTCAACGACGGCGTCCTTAGAAGGTTCTGGAAACGGACGCAGCACGCTCACAGCGCGCTCGCCACCCTTCTATACGTCGCCACGTGGGCTCAGAGCTTCCTTCCTAGGCGCTACATGTGACGAAACACCAGGCCCAAGTCACGCGGGGTGAAGTCCGAGGAAGTACGCCACGGCGTAAGAGGCTAGAGCAGCTCGAAATTCCACTCGTCGTAACAGCCGTCGGGAGGGATCGGCTATGGTTAATGATGCGGAAGCATCCCAGCGAGGGCACCACGTGATCAGCAAACCGTTCATCAGAAAGTTCAACAGCACATCAACGCAGCGTTCATCACAATGTTCAACAGCAGATCAGCATAAAATTAAACAGAAAGTTCGAACAGTAGATCAGCAGAAAGCACAACACAAAGTTAAGCAGCAAATCAACAAAATCTCCAACTAGGCTTTCGCCTTCACGTCCTTAGAAATTTCTAAGCACCCCTGTATTTTAATTAAAATTTCTGTGGACCCAATTTTCTGATGGCCAGAATATTTGCCAAAAATTGTGCAAGAAATACTGCGGCGTAATTAGAAACAAGGAGAACAAAAGACCCGTTAAGCTTATTTGAAAAGGTGCCAACTTGGGCCTTCTCTAAATTTTGTGTTGCATGAGTAGAAATCACCAAGTGAGACGGAAATAAACTAAGATGATCTAAGGAGACATTCGAATATGCGCGCTGGAAGAAGTTGCAAGAAAAATATCAAAAATCAGTTACACTTTTACACCTTTTTTTGGAAAAATCAGGCACGGTAGCCGAGCATGCAGTTTTGATAACATATTCTCAATACAAACAACTTGTGGTTGTCGATAGCGTAGCCAACGTATGCAACGTAAAGCTTCGGGAAAAGCCAGGACAGTAAATACCTTAAATCTGTACTCAAGTGGAAGAATCCCAGCCTCCAGATGAAGCACGTCTTAGCCACAAAATTTGGCAGCGCAAGACAAAGACTCAGCACTTGCCTTTCTATACATGTTAAAGGCCTCAGCTTGTATACTCCACATCCTGAAAAAGACAACACAGTCGAATGCGAGAAGAGAGCAGACGTAAAGTTTATGAATCATCAGCAACATAGCTCTATACATACCCGCGTTGTTTGTTGCTCAAACGCATTAGCATTTCTTTCTATTTGCAGTTTGTAACAACGATGTAAGGCTCATTATCTTCTTCGCTCTCCTCAGCGGCTGGAGGAAGTCATACTGGCGACCAAAACGCCAAGTCGTGCTGGCAGAGTAGGCTAATCGCATTGCGGCCACATGGCCTCCACGATAGCTCCTCTCTCAGAAAAAGCGCCTTTTACAGCGAAAGCTGTATATGACTAAGCTTCCGTAGTTTTTTCGGTGTCCGGCAATAGAAACGGACATGGCGATTTCCAAAAAACCCATACACAATGGCTTTCGTCGTTTGCTTTGTGTGTGATCACGTACGGGTGCAGTGCGGCGGCGCAAATGTCAAAATGCGGAACAGATTAGAACGCTCGCCATGAAAAATAGCGTGACGTCAAGGTTGTTGCAGCATATAAGCAGGAGAGGTAACGACACTAAAAACCACTGAGTTACCGAGGGGAAGGACGCGTACAGTTCGTACACCCGAAGAACAACATGCGTACGAGGAGCGCCGGAGGGAACAACAATGATAATGTAAACGACACCGGCGCGAAACGACCATCGACGAAGAACGTTCCCGCGATCCCCAACGAACAGTGGACAACCATTCCACTCTTTGAAGATGGCATGGCAGCGAAAGCACTCTTCTTTTCGTTTGAGAGCTTTGACATTCATCAGCTTTAGCTGCTATTTCATATTCACAGAGTGGAATGGTTGCCATTTTTTATTTTATGCGAGGCTCAGTTCGATTCATTCGACGACAATTAAATTCATAATCCATGTTATGTACTGGCGGCAAGGAAAGAAAAGGCAACGCTATGTTACCGTATTATTAACAACGAATACATCTTTTTCAACGCCCACTATGAAAGAGGTCGTTGACGCAACTATCACTTGCAATGAAATGCGGTTCTTGAAAAGTGAAGAGAGGCTCGCTCGTGCAGTTCACTTGTAACAGTATCCCCCCTTACACGTTGTGTTGTTTCTCTTGTCAATGATATGTCTGAATTCTGGTGGCGCATCTAGTTGCATCTTTTTTTTAATGTCTTCAATCAAAAGTAGTGAGTTACGAGCGCCAGATAATTGTTTAGCTGTTTTTCGTGCGCCTGCGCTGGACAGCGCGCTTCGCGTCTGACGATGCGACTAACATCCAAAGCTTCCGTCGGCCTGCAAAACAGAAACAATGTTCGTGCAGGCGTGCGATTTCGACACCCGTAAGGCTGACCCTTTGCTAGGCTGACCCTTTGCTGCATCGTTTTGCGAGCAAGCTCGAAACGCCCATCGTGTCGAATTACGGCGCACTCGAAGATACAGCTTTCATGGACTACCACCAAAACAAATTTAGCGTCTTTGAGAACAAAAGTGACGTCAAATCTGTTTTTAACGGATATGGCGTTACATTAGTTTTTCTTCCACCGGAAGTTTTCCTCGGTAACGCAGAGGGCGCTCAAGTCCTATGGAACCCCGATGAACTACCATGCTTTGAACGTATCGACGTCTATGCAAGGAACGAGGTATATTTACCTTGGTAAATTGACGCCCGCAAAATGAGACCGTGCCAGTGCTAACACGTTCTGCTACTTGCGGTAAGCCGCGCGCGTTTTTCCCTCTAGTGCGGACGTACATTTATGCTCTCAATACTACGATCATTCTGGTTACGAAGACAGCTGTCGATAGCATCCCTACTGCGCCGTTACAAGATTGCAATTTCACAAGGATCGCTAAAATCACCTACGTATGGGAAATGCGGGCAACCCGCCGTGGTTGCTCAGTGGCTATCGTGTTAGGCTGCTGAGCACGAGGACGCGGGATCGAATCCTGGCCACAGCGGCCGCATTTCGATGGGGGCGAAATGCGAAAACACCCGTGCACTTAGGTTTGGGTGCACATTAAAGAACCCCAGGTGGTCGAAATTTCCGGAGCCCTCCACTACGGCGTGCCTCATAACCAGAAAGTGGTTTTGGCGCGTAAAACCCCGTAATTTTTTTAATGCGGGCAAATTAGTGAAGTAACGTGAGCGTAGTAAGCTACGCCAAGCGGGAACAGGAGTTACGGCAGACATACGTGAGCGACAACTCCTTTAAACGGAGAATCGAAGCCCTTGTACACAACACAGGCGAGAAATGTCATTTCCGTGTTCAGTGAACGAACGCACCAGCAGACTTATCTCAAACAACTTTGTGTCAAGTGCTGTCATCGCCTGATGAGAGTGCAAGCAAAAGTGCGTCTCACAACTCTGACGAATTGAATTAGGAATCATCGATCTCTCGGCGTTTACTGGGTGTCGCGAGTCGTTGTCATGGTTGCGGTGTTTTTCAATTAAGTATTTTTAGCAATTTCTGGGTATTTTGATTGCGACCAACGTATTTTCCGGGTTTACGATTAACTTCCGTACAAGAAAAATGCACGTGTGTTCATCACGGCACTTCATGGCTGTGTTTACACACCATGGCGCGCAGAACAACGTCCTGACGATTTCGATTAAGGTGTTCGCAAACGACGGCAGCACTATTTTAAAGCGTACAACAGGGGATAGGACAGTAATGAGGAGCCAGTGCTGGGGTGCTCATTTCAGTAGCAGAAAGTGAATCGGAGTCCTCAAAAGGAGCTCAATTAAACGTAGTTCTCTCATCAAGGTCGTACACGGTGTGCATCTCCTCTCCTGGGCACCCTGTTTCGGCAACGAAGTCAAGGCGGCGTGTTGCTGGTGGTCACTGAGTCTCAATACCAGATTTTGGTAAGAACGAACAAGAGACGCCAGCGATTCGGCGCATGCTGTAGGAGTGATATCCTTGACGTCCATTAGCGACCTAAAGGTATAGTATCTAGCACAAGTCTGCACCGGAGCAGTGGCGATCACCAGCCCGGTGGCTGGGGCTTCACGAGCAGGAATGTCTCTGTCACTGATGCTTATACCTGTTTTCGCCAGCATTGCAGCTACCACCGAAGCGACGCCAAATAGTACTGAGCAATTTAGCCTGTTATCGCTATCAACCAGAAATGCAGACGTCATGCTTGTATCTCTCGAAAACCACGGGAACGAAGCAAACGCCCTGTTTGCCCGACTGCTAGGCGGAACAGTCACCACGTGGCACGTCCCAGAGGACCGGCTCATTAAGCAGGTTTCCAGAAACTTCATGCAAGGCAAGAGATCCGTGCTCGTTGGCGCAGATCCCACCACGCCTCTCGGAGATATACCAAAGCTTGTGGACGCCACGGGGCTCCATCATCACTGCGTGTCCTGGCTTTTCGTTCGACCTCGTTCCGAGATCATCTCTCAGCCACTCAGCTCTTGGCCTCCTCTCTTAACTTGCCAAGCGCTCGGTCTAATTGCCCCGAACGACACCGTCATTCATCAAGCATTGTGGCCTAAGCCATCGTCTGCTGTTCCAAATCCTCAATGGAGAGGTGTGCTCCTGGATAAGGGAGCTCATCGAGCAGGAGTAAAACGGCTCGCCGGGCATAAACTGGCAGTGGCGTGCGCCAAGCGGAATTTTTACGGGCACAACCAAGATTCCTGCTATCATCCGTCAGCATGGACTATTTTTCGGCTGCTCAAAGAGAGAAACGTTTCCATTGACTTTTACAAGGTGTTGTCGCCCGAAGGAATGGTGCGCGGAACGTTCACTCACAGGTTTGACATGGCGTACGTCCTTGCATTCATGAAAGAGAACGAAGTCCTTGGCTTTGATTTCCCCTTGGTCGTTTTAGACCACGAGACATTCTTCTCGCGTAAAAGCGCCCATCGTACTGTCACTCTCTGGGAAGTTGGTCGTGAATCCTGGAGACTCGTGGCCGTCACGGTGACATTCCTCGGATTGGTCGCTGCGACCCAGACACTCCTTAAGGAAGGAGTACGCCCCAGAGCTCGCAGTGCCGTCGGCACGGTGACGCTGCTACTGGCTGCCGTGCTAGGGACTTCGGCTGCCGAACCTCCTGCCAGCACTCGGCGTGGCAGATTCGTTCGCAGGGCGTTGTTCGGGCTGTGGTTCGCGGCTATACTGCCTCTCTCGGCCTACTTCCGCAGCGAGCTGACCTCGATCGTTACCCTCAGACGTCCCGCTGACCGCATCGACACGCTGGAGAAGCTGGAAGACGCCCTTGACAGAGGTGCCGTGAAGCCGTGCGCGTCCGTGAACACGGCCGCTTACGTGCAGCTCACCGACGACGTGGGCGGCGAGGCGCACGGATCACTGATACGCAAGCTTCGAGCCGCTTTCGTGCTTCACGATCGCGAGGAACTAAGCACGAGAAGCGATCAAGACTGTCTCGCCTGTGCTTACAGAGAGGACCGAGTATGTTACACCACGTTTGAACAACCATGCGCCATACTCAAGCGATTTCCGGGCGTTCGAGAGTTCAGACAGCACTTCAAGATGCTTCTGAGCGGGTTGAGAGTTCGTAAGTCTCTGCCGTCGTACAAACCTCTGAAGAGATTCTTTCTTGCCACTCAAGAAGGCCGGCTGTTTTCGGTAAATGAGGCTGAATGTAGTTACGCTGCTGCAACTGAGACCTTTCAGTTCGACCTGAACGGTTTGTTTATACAGCACGCCATGTTACAGGCGGCAAGTGGTATCGTCTTGGTGGTTGAACTAATGGTTATGGGATGGTCGCGCTTTACCGAACGTCTTAAGGTTAGGTATAGATGGTTTTTTTTACACGGATGATTCTTCTAAGAAAAACATGCATTCACGTTAGAGAAATAAGCTGCATAAGTTGGGCACGGGCCTCTGTTCTTCGCAATAAGTAGAAGTCCGTTACTGGCGCGTAATTACTGTGCTTTCAAAGTCGTCGGCAATTTCTCACCATCAGTCGGACTCCGACTTGCCAGAATCGGAATGCAGTGTTAGTGCTAGCTTTCTCAGTGCTTTATAGAGGGATATGATTTATAGTGCACTCTTGTAAATGCCGACACACAACCGCTTCTTAAGATCGCCGAGCACTGTTTTTATGCTTGCAGGGTCAGCCTATTTTTTCTCACGACAGTGTGTATATTTTAGTCACCGTGTCTTTATAGGTACCTCAACTACTTCATTTCTGAAGCTGGTTTCATTTCACTCATTTCCGCGAGTCTTGAGTATACGACATATTTCCTGGCACTAACGCAAGAAATGGTGCTGAAGAAACGCTTTCACTCTATAAAAGAGATGCCAAGAATTTTATCTTCTGCAGCAACATTAGAAGAGAATGAGACACCCAGAAAGATTAACGAGAAAAGTGTGCGCTTTCCTACACCATACGAGGAGACGAATAGACAATCGTGAACCTTTTACAGTCATATACATCCTAATAACATGTCCACACATCGACACACTGAGAGGGAGGTTTTTACACAGCCTCTATAATTTGCACACTCTATTACACCCTGCCCTATTACTAGCAGATGACCCCCTAGTGTCACTTACTAACCTGTTTGATTTTTTAGAGAAATCTGGTTATTTACACCAACTATAATGTAACGCAGGTTTACCTACTCTAAAGTTGCATTTCATTTTGTCTTGTGTCTGGCGCAGCATGGCCATGGTTGGCTTTGTGCCATTAAACCCAAACTAACCAACCAACGTACGAGTAGACAAATGGAGAAATGTGAATCCCGTGCACAAATTAAAAGTGTTTCCTCTCACCAGCAGGTGAACGCAGCAAGTGGTCTTTACACGGCGCCATTATGCGTACGCTGAACATTTTAATCCTACACAAGCAACCTCATATCTTAAGCAGTGCGAAAGTTGCGGTAACATTTACACATATTTTCCAAAGTCATTTGTCAGTTAGGAAATGTTTAGCTACTTCTTTTACCGTAACGAAGCTTTCCAAGTAACAGTCTTCTTAATTTCAACATCTGTCTGCGGGAAACTTATTTTAATGCTCGTAGTTACTAGGAATTTTGCATCACAAGTTACCCTCTGGCCGCTAACGGCAGAGTGACTAGAACAGCTGGCTCCACGAGCACACATTGCGTCACATGCCATGTGGGGGACTAGAAACTAGTGAAGGCTATGACGTGGAACATGTTTTCTTCAGTAAGCATACGGAAAACGCAATCCTACCTAACTTCTGAATACTTGACACATCTCTACCACTGCGTAAAATTCGTAGACACTCCATTTTTCCTCAAAATATCAGTCTTTCACAAGAATCAATAAGTTCTATGCCATTGTGGCGGGCGCCTCTTGGTGTTGTCACTCCGTGTTGTGTGCACGATTGTGTTCTTTCTCGAAGTCGAAGTGTCGCACACTTCCGTTCACTGTTTTTGTAAATAAAAGGTTTCGTTGGCTTCTCGTCCATTCAGCTCACTGACTATGCTTCGTTGTGTTGTTTTATGCTTGAGATTCAGCTGCCTTTTAAAGGAAAACTTAGACGGGCGATTGAAGCTTATGTGTGTGCTACCAGAGCAGCTGGTTGCCCAAAGAGATTGCGGGAAAAGCCACGGAATAACGGAAGAAAAAGAAAGCAGCACGCCGGATACCGACAGAAGATATAGGCAAAACAAATAAACTTTTTTTTTATAACGTTTCACCCTTCAAGCTTGCGTGAAGCCCAAGCTCTTTGTGAGAAACCATGGTGTTGTCCCCACGATGACATGTAGTTTACGTGCTGGAGCGCAATCATCACAGAACCTTAACCTCAGGGTCACCGGGTGCCTTGCGTCAAATGTTTACAAACCAAAACCATCCGTGTCCACAGACGCTACCATTCCTACGCCGGTGCCTCTCGTAAGGCCTACGGCCGCCAGAATCGCCATAGGATCGCCGGAATTGGTTCGGTTGACCCGCTTATATCTTGCGATTCAGAAGAGCAGAGAGTAAAACAAAAGCGGAATTCACTATTTACTTGCGGTTAACGACGGTGAGAATACAGCCGTCGGATCAATCCGCATTATATGCGAAGCAATCGTGTACGCAATGCTCAACAAGGCTCTTTTAGCGTATGCACATAGCCGTTATTCGGGTTTCAGTTTTTTTAGAACTGTACAATGTCGTACTGAGCGTACTGAGCACGCGGGGTGAGCACAACGCTATATTGTTACGCACGTAAGCTGTTTACGTTTATTTTTTACGAAAGTATTTCAAATCACTCTAATGGCTTTAGAAGAGACCCAAAAGCACTAGCAACAGCAGCACGGAACAGACGCATCAAAGGAACACTTTCAACACTACACGTTCGATAAATAAAAGGTTGCGCTGCAGTTTGGTGGACAATATGTAAAGCACGCACTCTCGTCTGTCGGGTTACAAAAAAAGACGACCGATGCTGAAGACTTGACCTTAAGGTTCATCCCCAAAGCTTTCTCCTCGAAACTTTCGCTATTCAGTTTCATTACTTGATTGTCGAAAATGGCGGGGACAATATTGCTACGGTGAGAAGAGAGATTTAATATATAATTGCAGGGTATTCACAACCCGTCCACTGGCATACAGGGCGCACAAGATGGAAACCAGTCCGCGCAACATCAGTGAGCGTCGTCGTCTTCTGTACTGCTCCGAGCTTCGTCGGTGGCACTCCTTGGTGACAATGGTTCGACTTGTCGCCAGCAGGTTAACTGACCATCGATAACCGACTGCATGCACAGTTAAGCTGCAAGTGTTGGTTCTGGTGAGAGCACCAGCCCCACCAGGGCAGCCTCACACGATCTACCACGTTAGCTCATTGATTAAATATAGTGTCGCGCTGCTGAGCACAAAGTCGCTAGTGGCAGCTCAATGCACAAGCGTCCGTGCACCGCGCATTGGATGAAATATTTTTTTTTTCAGTGAAATGAGGCTTTTCGTGGAAAACTATTCTCCTGATTTACGTGTTTGGCAGCGGGATGCTTTTCTATCAAGGGCTTGTAATTACACAAATTTCGGCGTCACGAGTTTCCTGATGTTGAGGACTTGAATTAATACTGCATTTCTGAGACCAAGCTGTTAATGCCCGATGGTGGTCGTCCACCCTATTCCAGGTAGCTGTGGCCCTGTGGCCTTGTTTAACAGCCGTAGCTGGGACGCAAGGCTTCAGCTTGTCAGCTGGGCGTCCCACTGGTCTTCTGTTGGTGCTCGGATAGGAGTGGCCTATGGGTTCTTTCTGCAATCCCAGACCATGGGGTAAAGGTTCTTTGGCCTATTGTTTCCTTACAACAAGAAAAATAAGGAACATCCTATGGTAAAAATAATTCCAGAGCCCTCATTAAATTAATCCGGCGTGCATCATATGCGGGTCATTGAATTGTCAAGCAAAAACTCCGGAGTTTAATTACATTTAGGAGCTTCACAGCAGTTTAGAGGAGATTCCATTGAAATATTTCCTCAACATTTAACTGAGGTGCAGATTTCACGCGTTGTGGGAATCGATGTTACGCGAAGTATTCTGAAGGTTCAGCACCGTTTGAAGCACCACAAGGCGTTACTAAGGGTGCGAGCACGTTTGTGTGAGGAGAGCAGTTGTGTGTTTGATGCGAGTGCGTGCGTGAGGACACCAGTGAGACGACGGCCGTTCGACATGAGTTAACGAAAAGCTTATTGTTCGTTTCTGCGTGGGTGGAACCACGGGTGTTAGATGGAAAGTACACGGATTGTTGCATCGTCTTCAAGTAGCATTTATAACCTCGTTTGTACCAACATCTATGCGTGTTGTTTCTGAAAAAACCATGACGGCGTTTGTGCTCCTGTGAAGAGATGTGTGAACATTTTGTGTGCCAGCAGCAACACATCTTGCTATAGATGAGTGCTGTACCTCAACTTCTGCGTGCTAGTTCCAACTCTTTTCTCTCAATTGTAACACACATCCTACTTCAGCACTTCGATCGAGCCCACGTAGGGTGTGAGTCCTATGGAAGAGTCGTGGTTAGGGTGAAAGAAATTATGGCGTCTGGCACGGAGCACATTATCCACATATGGGTGGTTTTAGCTCGCATTTTGTTTTATTTCATCAACGTTTAAGTTTTTCTGCCCACGATTCGAGAAAGAAACGTCCAAAGGTACATTTACGCTGCGTTTTTTATGTATTAGCGCAGTAGTTACTTTTTCGAGCCTACTGAATAAAGCAACGTCCACAAATATTGCCACAAAAAGCCAGACATGTCCAATCGGTCGGCCTAACCCGAGCTAAAACATCATCTTAAGGCTACACTGTGAATAAGGTTTACACCCTTTAAGATATATATCGCTCCCAAACGCTTACCCTTATCCCCTCCCTGCTTGCCCACCCACGGAGACGAACAGTTAAACATAAAGTAATTTTTACGTTACACAAAATGATGTTTAATATATACAGTGTACACAATGGTTAAGTACAATGATGATTTGACTTTACATACTTTTGTAGCGATGCTATGAGAGGTGTATACACAATGATGATTGTGCATACGAGAGCACACAGAAATCCTGCGCACCCACATATATGTAAATTCATTGAATACGTTTGATAGCCGGGCTACAAGTACCAGGCTAGTCAAAAATTAAGCCATACGTGTTCATCGGCCACTGACAGGAAACGGCATTACCGCTGTTGAAAGGAATTGCTCTTACCCAAGGAAGAACAACTTCTCTGACAGAAACGAAACTAGCTCATAGTAGAGCCTCTCCAGAAGTGGAAACAGAGCGCGGCGACGATGTCCCGTGGCAACTGCCTCGCACCGGTTACGCCACAGACAAAAAGCGCCCGCAGCAATCAAAAGTCACGCAATGTGGCAACGTGAGCAGCGGCCAGATTTAATAAAGCGGTTAACTCCAATGCTACGGAAACGAGCATGGACGGTCCTCCAAAATACTCTAGCAACAATGCATTGCAGCAGCACATGCTTGTTGGATTCTTGAAGGGGGCATCTAAGGCACCGCGAAGACGGGACTATGCCGACCGTTCCAGTCTGTCACGCGTTGGCAGCACTTGCCACCCTAGACGGTACATGAAGTCGCGTAGGTGGCCAGGCAGAAATGACGCCGGTATTGCATCCCACGACCCATTATCGGAACGTGCGTGGCGCGCTGGAAGAACTAGAGAAGAACTAGAGAAGAACATTCTTGCAGTGTGACGTGGCAACTCCCCCGGAGCATCACCACCACCGTCGCCCTCATCTTTGGCCCCGGGCAAGAAATACGCATTCCAGTGATCTCCAAGCACACTGTATTGCGTTGCTTAAAGAGCTGACAGTTCTACGCTCTCAAGTGACAGGGAGCGTCTGCGAAGGAACAAAGCAAGGACATCCGCTACGTCCGTGTCGCTTCACCATGTGTAGTGGAAAATGCCTGTAGTGTTTCACACTCACCACAGACATACCGGCCGTAGACCCGCACCTTCTTCACCTCTGGGAAGCACGTCGAGGCCTTGTTAGGAGATGGAAGCACCAAAAACATAATCGTAAATTGAAACTACGTATAGCGAAACTCATGGCAACCGCGGAATGTTATGCTGGAGAGCTCACCCGTCACAACTGGCGACAACTATGCAACAAGTTGCAGGGTAATCTTAGCACGGCCAAAACATGGTCGCTGCTACGCCATCTTCTTGACCCCACACAAAGCAAGGCAATTAGCCAGCAAACAATTCAACGTATCCTCCACAACCATCCGGGTTCTGATGACGAAATCCTGGAGGAGTTGCGGGCGCGGTACATAGGCGATTTCGAACCCGCACAAGGACAACCTCCAACCTACAGCGGGAGCGACAATTACGACCTCCACAAGCCGATCACTATCACTGAGGTGCAACAAGCACTCCATGCACTCACACGAAACACCACCCCAGGCAAGGACAAAATAAATAACAAGCTCCTGCGCAATCTGGATGATGGCACCGTTCAATTTCTTACTGACCTCTTTAATCATCACTGGGAAGCGGGTACGCTACCAGCAGACTGGAAGCACGCGGACGTCATACTCATTCCGAAGCCTGGCAAACTCTCCAGCTTAGAAAATATGAGACCAATCTCACTGACTTCACGCCAAGGCAAGCTTCTGGAACATGTAATTCCGAACCGGCTTCAACCTTACCAAGAATCCAGCGACCTCTTTCCCGAAACAATGTTCGGATTCCGGCCCCACCTTTCTACCCACGACATCCTTCTTCAGCTGAAGGAGCAAGTCCTTGAACACATCTCACCGCACAACACCGGAGCGATTTTAGCACTCGATCTCAAAGGCGCTTTCGACAATGTGGCTCACCATACCATCCTTACAAACCTAAGCCTCACGAACTGTAATCGTAATACTTACAATTATATACGCGCCTTTCTAAGCAACCGCACGGCCACAATAGGCATTGGCTCACTCAGAACCCCGACATTACCTACTCGCAACAAAGGAACCCCACAAGGTGCTGTTCTATCACCCTCCCTTTTCAATATTGCTATGATGAAATTACTTGACAAACTCAACGCAATACCAGGAATCAGGCATGCAATATACGCTGATGACATCACTATCTGGACCACCACTGGTTCCGAAGGAGAGAAACAAGACGCCCTTCAACAAGCGACCGACGTCGTCCAGCAATATGCAAAAACAAGTGGTCTCGGGTGCTCCCCCGAGAAGTCAGAACTATTAGTCGTTCGACAGAAATCGCGAAGAAAACTCAATGAACTACCCCACATCACACTCACCCTCGACGACAAATAAATATCCACAGTAAACCGCGTCCGCATTCTCGGACTCCACATACAACAGGACGGCGGAGGCGCATACACCATCCAACGTCTCAAGCAGACCACCTTCCGAATCATGCGAATGGTCAGCCGTATCACCACCAAACAATACGGACTGAAAGAAGACGACATAATACAGCTCGTCCAGGCCCTGATAATCAGCCGTATTGCCTACGCTGCCCCGTACTTGCCCCTCACTCCCAAGGAGCTAGATCAATTAGACGTACTTCTTCGGAAAGCCTACAAGCAAGCGCTCGGCCTACCACCGGGAACAGCGACACTCAAGCTTGAAGCCCTAGGAGTCCATAATACTATAAGAGAAATTATAGACGCCCACCTCACAAGCCAACGAGAACGACTAGCCCTCACACCAACAGGAAGAACAGTCCTAGCGCGCCTAGGCTACCCCACACACGGCAAAGGCCACGAACAAACAATCCATCTGGCCCCCAACTTCCAGGAACACATCAAGGTAGCCCCTATCCCCAGAAGCATGCACCCGGAACATCATGCCGATCGTCGCCAAGCTCGCGCAAAAACTCTACAGACAAAATATGGCAGTCTCCCCACTACACTGTTCACAGATGCCGCGCAGTACCCCCAAGAAGCGGCGATGACGGCCAGCGTTGTCGACTATAACCTACAAGAGGTGGTCTCGATGACGGTCCGCACTGCCAGCGCCCTCGTAGCGGAGGAGACAGCCATCGCCTTGGCCATCACCTCTAGTCCGACCAACGAGTACGTCACAATTATTACTGACTCCCAGGCAGCTTGCCGTAGCTAAGCGAGAGGCAGAATATCTTCAATCGCCCACCGACTCCTCAAACAAGCCTCCCAATTCCCGGACGTTGAAATAGTGTGGACTCCAGGACACGAGTCCCTCCATGGAAATCAGCGTGCGCACGCTGTAGCCCGAGCTCATGCCTCCCGGGCGCCACAAGAGAGGGATACGGCCGCATCCATAGAGCCCGTACCTTTACAATACAACGCCATACTACAACACCACAGATTGAACAGACGACGATACCCGCCTCCACACAAGACCCTCTCACGTGAAGACGCCGTAACATGGCGACAACTACAAACCAACACATACCCCCATTTAAGCAGACTACACGCAATACACCCTACACTGTATTCATACAAATGTCCCCTTTGTAATGATTACGCCTCCCTATATCACACCACATGGCGTGCCCCAACGCGAAGGTGGCTCCGCAAATACCCAACCCCACAGCCGAACAGTGGGAGGCCATGCTGACAAGTTCGGACCCTCGTAACCAGCAGCAACTGGTGCGGCGGGCCCGGGAGACAGCAAGAGCCGCAGGAGCCCTGGACTAAGGGCGCCTCCCGCACAAGCAGAAAGACACCTGCTTGTCCTTCCTTTTTAATAAATGTTTCTCCTCCTTTCGGAATTCGCCGACCAAGCACGTGTAAGTTTAGATCACAGCGAAAGGCACCACTAGACTCAAAACAAAGCATCACGAAAATACTCGCGTAACGCACAAACTTGACAGTCTGGTAGCCTTCACCATAGGAGACCAAGTCACCACGAAAAAAAGAGTAATAAAGAAAGGGCATCTGGTGTGCTGTCTTCGTTTGACGAAATACCTTCGCACAGCTCGTGTGTCGAGCTAATAGTGTCGGGACACCATTTCCACAGACCCGAGAGCCCGTAGTGGCACCTGTGACACACTCGAGCTGATTGTCAAAAGTGTGCACCTCAGCAGTATTTCTGCGCAGATCCTGAGGCGCATTAAGTTTTACATCTATACCCCGTAAAGCTCGAACGCGGTGACAGTCTGAAACTTGGCACAAGCATAGCGGAGGCTCACGTCGACCGAGAGTGCAGTAGCTTTAGCAAATCACTTCGACACGTCCGGAGCTAGCGACAGTAACAGAAATGAGCAACACTATCTACACAAGGAATTAACACGTCTTCTTACAAGTTCGATAACGGAGGTTGTCGTACAAGTCATTGAGCACCAAGACCCAATTCTTCGGAAACGCAGGCTCAAGCACCAATTAACACGGCCACAAGACTTCCAAAGACGTCACGGAACCGTGAAGGAAGACGAAACAGAAAAACTCGGGAAAGACGTCCGAGCAGAATCTGCCGCTGTCCTACAAGCGCGGCCGTCGTCCCGTCAGTCCAGCTGGTTGCAGAAGACCGCCGCTCGCATCGGACTCTCCTTGGCGCAGGCGTAGGCCTCGCTGAAGCCGCTGAGCACGCGGAGAAGCTCGTTGGCCTCGGTCAATTCGTCCGAGCCGCAGTGGCGGTACACGGTGGCAAAGAAGAACAACTGTCCCGGGCTCAGGTCCTCCAGACCGGCCAGGGGCAGCTCCTGCTTCTCGGTGCCGGACGCCTCTCGCATTTCCTCCAGAAACAGCCTGTGCGCCATGTGGATGCCGGCCATTGGAACCGCGAGCTCCTTCCCGGCGTTCTGGGCAGCGCACTCAAGGAAGGCGGCAATCGCCGGTGGAGTGGCCGTCTTCTGGGCCTCGGCGAAGAAGATCTCGGCTGTGAGTGAACCCAATGACGTGCCCAGGGAACCGTACCTGCACCCCATAAGACAGTTTGAGGGTCGCAAACATCTCACGCGACCCTGCTCATCAAAAGGAGCATGTGACGGAGCATTACAAAATGCAGTGGCGGTTTAGCAGTATATATATATATATATATATATATATATATATATATATATATATGCTCTCCTATCCCCATCTCTATTTCTACCAGGTGACTCGATTGCCCCACATCAGACATATCTATTTTTCCACTTCGACCCGCCACAGTGTTAGCGCATTAATAAACGGAATCAGAAACTATCCTTGCAGCAACTGTATGCCAGAAGGAGTTCTGAACATAGAAAGCGGAAGCGGTGCTGTAAACGGTCGCTATGAAGCGTTCCGTATCTTGTTGAGCAGTCCCAAATTTCAGAAAAAGATGTCGACTCCCTGAATTGACGCAGGTATTTGTGCCCCACTCAGCCAGGCGTGATTCTGAGCAAGATTTATTCGTCGCAACCGCTCATGTGCCACAAACATAATTATGAACGTGAGGCTGGGAGCTACAAAAGAATAGCCTGCTTTCCAATCACTAGAGTTCACTGTCGTGAAGAGCTTGTCGAAAAAGAACGAAAGACTCGAATCTCTTCTGGGAACGCCATCAGGTGGGGCCTAAGAACAAACTGCAACGAAATTTCTTATTGTCTAAATTCGTTCTCAATGAAGACTATAGTATGTTGGAACAAGGTCTGCAAAGCCGCAGGGCTGATACTTGTCCAGTTTTCCAGAATCATTTGAATAGAACATAAGCAGACGAAGCGCGCATTCGGTGGTTAGCGGACATGACGTAATTCCCACCACGTCGCCTCCCAGATTTTTTCATGCACCGCGGGCGCCACGCATTCTCGGAGGTCCTCAGCGTCATTTCCGTCGAGCGGCAATCTCGGCGTTTCGCGTTTTCTCTTTTTATTTCAGTTTTGGTGATATTAAAGAGCTTTTCGTGACGCATTCACTCGTACTTCAAAGATGTAAAATTTTGAACGGAGGTTGCGCCCCACCTCCTCTACATGAGCTATGCCGGTCGAACATTTTCATCGCAGTTGGACTTTACGGAAAGGTGGATTTAAGCCCGATCTGTAACCAATATACTTATCATTTTGGAAGCATCGAAAATGTGGTATTGTCGGCAAGAGACCGAGAGAAATTGACAGCAGATGGCATGGGTTTGCTCGATCCTCCTCCATCTGATGACAGGTTGCAAGAGCAGCGCGCATCAGTTCAGGCGCAGGTAGTGGGGGTACACGTGGCATACCATCGGGTTGCCGGTGCCTATGTACTTTGGCCTTCTCCGCCATGCTTTAACTACGTAAGGGCAATCATCAGGCTATCGCGGAAATTTTTGACGCCGTAGTTATAAGCAGCGTTCATGACAAATTTGTGGACGCTCCATGAGTAGCACTTTCACACACAAAAAAAAGCTGCAGTCCAGCGCCCATCGCGTCTGTTTTGTTTCTTTCTGTGCGTGTCTGCTTCAGTTTTGCGCGGTGTATAATAATGAAATCTTCCACCACACCAAAATTCCTCCTTACTACCCTGACCCCTTTCTTTCCCCATTCGCCGCCAACCCGACTTTTTCCGCGAAAGAGTTGGCAATCCTACTCCGCAGTGGTCCTATATACTCCCGTTTTGTCTAAAGCGTTCGTTGAACTACGACAATGAAAAACTGTTCATACAAGTCAGTTGCCGGCTGCTCAAACTGTTCCATGCAAGCCGGTTACCCTCTCAGAAACCGGCTTTCGTACTTTGCCAAAAGCACGACACTTGCACCATGCTTCTATATCAAGGTACCTAACAGTCAGTGAATGGTAACCTTCTAAGTACCGCTTATTGAAGCTAACATTAAGGCAAAGTTGGAGCAGCAGATAGAATATGGTGATATCACGAAGATCGCAACATGACATGAACAACAGCATTTCAAAACCGCCAAAAGAAACATTAGGTTCGATCATTCGATGGGAGCATGGCTTCTATTATAGAAAACAAAGAGCTTCGCCGAAATTTATTGTCTTTCAGAAGATTCGGGCGCCCGATATGCGTCTATCTCCACGGTAACGTGAAGCAGCTACTTTCAGACACGCAATTTACTTGTTAAAACTAAATTCTTCGGTTTTCAGTGCCAAAACAAGGATTGGCAGTCATGGGGCACGCCGTAGTGAAAGATGGCGGAATACTTTTGACCACCTCGTATCGTTTAAAGTTTACCCAATGAACGGTACACGGGTGTTTATGCGTTTAACCACCATCGTAATATATATTAGTACTGGAATACTGGGACCGGATTTTAGTACGGTGGGAAAGAAGCGCAGGTACCTACTCTGAGAGAAATTTGGCGTACTAAAGAAATAGCTGTAATAAATGGACATTGTCAACATATTTCATAAAGAATAAAATAAGAAATGTGATATTCTGAAACTAAACGACAGCAGTAACCCTGAAAACATAAGACTGCCCAAGAAAAATTAAGCTGCATGAAAATGCACTACAGGAACAACGTCATATCAGCGAACCAGACATAAAAGTTGATGAAAAAGGATGTAATACTTTCCTATTTCAATGAATTCCAATCTCTTACTGCTTTGTGGGAAAGCAGTATTTTCACTGCAATTTTTACACGTTTGATACGATGGTAATGTTCCATTACGTCGTTGCTTTGAGTGATAACCTCAGGAAGACGAAATAACAGAAGACATCGGTCCTAATATGCCCTGTTAGGGCCTGGTACAATTATTTCAGATATGAACAACAGTTTTTCTCAGATAAAGTGCGCAAATTCGGCCTAGATATCGGGCAGTTAGCGATGGGTGGTCGTAGCGAATGTGTATGCGGCGAACAAACCTGTTTCGAACCCTTTACAGCCTCTTAATATTTCTTTGTTATGAACGAATGCCTGAGAATGTTAATGGTTCGCGAGTTAGGTTAGGTTAGGCTAGGACAGATCCCAGACTACGGTTATCGTTCAAGTTAGGTACGGGAGCCGCCTATGGCAAGGCACACAGACCTGACTGCCAGCGGTGTGTCCGGCTCGTAGTAGGGAAAGTTGAGCACCAGCGGCAGCATCGCGTAGGCCACCGAGCGGTCCTTGTGCTCGCGGAAGTAGTAGGCTCTCCTGCTGTAGAGCTCCGAGGACAGGTGGTGCGCGTGCACGGCCACGGCGACGTCCGGCTTGTCCTGCAGGAGTACCTTGACCTGACGCAGGTTTTCGGGGAAGCTCGCGCCCAGGATTGGCAGTTGGAGGAACTCGGCGTTCAGCGACGGCGACTGCGAGCTGTCCAGCAGGCTGTAGAGCGCCGACAGGTTTTGCCAGTCGTAGACGCTTTCGGTGAGCTTCTCGAAGAAGATGCGCCGGACCATCTGAGCGATGTGGGTCACGTCGTCGCGCGTGGCCTGCGGCGCGAGATATGCACACCCAGGCGGCGCGCACTTGAATTACAGTTCAAGGAGAAAATGTTTTACCGCAGCGGGCATTCAGTGACGCAGTGCCGTGCTTTTGTTAAAGACCACATCTAAGGTATTATCCGCACTAGTGGGGCGGGGGGGGGGGGGGGGGGATGGAGAACACTAAAGTAGCTGGACAGGACCAAAGCAATGTTGTTTTCCGTCGCTTGGAGAGATAGAGCGTGAACTTTAATGAGAACCAGCAGTTTAGTGGCTGGGCGTAGGCCTCCCACTATGGGACGTCGAAGTCTTGCCTCTTCGCCGCTTCGTAGGCCTGCTGGGTACCCCAGAGCTTGTCGTAGAGATAGGAGCTGCGCATGGCTGCGTGCCATCTCGACGAGAGGGTCATGCGATCAAGGTCTCAGTATTGATGTTGGCACTCCCATAGCATGTGGGGGAGTGTTGCTGATTGAGTTTTACAGATCTTGCTCGCGTGGCATGGGTAGATGTCGGGGTATATAATGTGATAGCGTGTGAAGAAGGGGTATGTATTGGTCTGTAACAGGCGAACGGTAGTTTCCTGTGCTCTCTTTAACATGCGGTGAGGGGTGGGGAAGGTTCTTCTTTCGAGGTAAAATGATTTCACAAGGTCGTTGTAGCTTGTAAGGCGGTCGCATCGTGCGGGTGCACCTGCACCGTCTCCGCCACGGTTGACTATTTCTCGTGCTATGGGGTGTGTAACCTCGTTGAGGTTGGTGAGGTGCGGGTGGACATCGCCGCCGTGTGGTGGGATCCAGACGAGGGTGATTTGATATTCAGACGAATGGGGGGGCATGTTGTAAGATATGGAATGATTGTTAACGAATACAACCCTCGATGTAGTTGATTGCTGTGCTAGAATCGCTCAGTATGGTGTGACCGGCTGGGTCAAGAGTGGCTAGAGCGATGACCACTTCCTTGGCCGTCTCGGCATTTGGGTAACGATGACGGCAGCATGTCGGAGCAAGCCGCCTGCTGTGGTAACCACCGCAAAGCTTGGAGATACTCTTTTTTTGTATTCCGCCTAATTACATAACGTCTTAATTATTCAACTTCTAAAATAATATGTCCAGACGAAAAGTGTCACTGAGAACATTGTAGATCAACATGAAACACTCCCGCTACAGCTTTTTGTTGTTCAATACGTGCTGGCTAAAAGGTTTCTTTTTTTTCCAAGCGTGAAAGAAACCCGCGAATACAGTGCCTATATAGAGCGGCCAGTCGTGCGCCAATTAACTTAATCGTCGCAAGCTCCCACTTGCGACAAGTTATCTTTACGCCCCTTTTATTTGTCGTGTTACACCCCAGTGTGCCTAAAAAAATAATTTCCACAGCGTTCTCACTGGTTTCATTGTACGCTTAGTCGTATCAGTGTGATTGACCACAACCAGGTTAGTCGTAGCTTCTTATTGTCATCCGAACCACCTAACGCTTACGAAGAGAAAAAAACAAGAAAAACACGTCCGTGGGGAACAAGCACCTTGGTGAAGTGCGTGGCCACGTAGTCCTTGATTGACGCCAGGCCCATGAGATCCGAGAAGAGGTCGAAGCAGTGCACCACGTAGCTCTTCAGGGGCCGCTCCTCGGTACGGTAGTAGCCGAGGGCCAGCGCGCGGTTGCCGTACTGCGACGCCTCCTGGGCGGCGCGCCATCCGAGCAGGAGCACCGCGTTCGACTCGTTGGACGCGACGTGCTTGAGGAGGCGCTCGAACCACCCTCGGTCGGTGGCCAAGAAGGCGACCCTCGTGCTGCCCGAAAGGGCTCGCTCGGAAAACACCTCCGCGAGCGAGAGGCGCCAGCGCTCTGCCGAGCCGTCGCCGGAGTCCGACATCACGGCTTCCGCCACGACCGAGCCAGCGCCGGCCGAGCCGACGATGGCCTCGATGTGCTCCTCTTCCAACAGCATCGTCCCCTCGAAGTCGTCGACGGCGACACCCTCCGTTCCGTTTTCGAAGACCTTCACCAGGTCATTGAAGAAGGCGGCGTGGTCCGCCCTCCGGTCCAGCCTCCGCCTTCGGTCGCGTGCGTATTTCTCCACGTCCGTCGAAGGTGAGAAGGTGACGTGGAGATCGCCGATGCCGACGTTCTCGATCGCGTACTCGAGCGGCGCAGGCCAGGCCAGTTTGCCCTGTTAAAACGATCGATGTTATATCGTTAGCGTACATTCAGCACGTTCGCGTAAAGTTGCTCGATTTTCGCTCCTCCAAAGATGGCGATTTGTGTTGCAGGTTCTAAGCGTAAGCTCTGGTGACTCCGTCTTTTATTAGCCAGCTTCACTCATCATCAGTCACCTAACATAATATAGTAGCGAACGCGTAGATACTCATGATATACCCCATATATAACGTTCCATAGCTTAATTAGCAGAAGTTTTGTAACGTGTACAAACACCTAACTATATTACCCACACACTTCTAACTTTACTCAAATATTCCCCTTACGGAGATTACGCAGATATGTGCAAAAACGTTAGAATTAAAAGCTGTATAGCATACCCGAGTAATTCAAGCAGGCTGTTTGTGACCGCCCCGTTTCAAAGGGTATGCCAATAAATCAACATCCTCATCACCGCGTCAGTCGCCACCCTTTCAACTGCGTGAGAATAATAAATGGACGCCAAGCCTCCGTGAGCTGATTAAGCTTTATGTGCTCAACCTCTGCTTTTTCTTGTAAGGTACTTGTGAACATCCTCTCCCCAACTCTTCCCACGCTTTGCTTCAACGAGTGTTTGTACAAGCCAAAGGTTTAGGAGCACATACATGATCCTACAAGCTTGAGTCGGCAAGCCGTTATTTGTACAGCCGTGTCGAGCAAATCAGCACTCCTGCCTGCTCCTCTCTTGTCTTACCTGCGCGTCACCGGATAAAAGTGCAGGTTACCTGCAAGTACAGAATGCTGTACACGGCATCCGGGCGAGCGTTCCTCGCCGGCCAGTCCAGCCGCGCTTCCTTCATCATGTCGAGCAGGGTCTTGGTGTTGTCGACATCCGCCGCGACCACGTCTTCACAGTTCTTGTAGAAGACCCACGCCTTCTGGAGGGTGTTCTGCGAATCGTACGACAGGAGGGACGTGTTGTGCGCGGGGAGCACCAGGTCGTTGCGGAACGCCTCGTAAGCCTCCTGCCGGACGGAGACGTTCTCGCCGGCGAGACCTCCGCAAACGAACTCGGCGAAGTCTGTGCAGGGAGGCACGTCGCGTCGGATGCTCTTCGTGTAGGCGTTGGTGAAGGCCTGGCAGCCCGGCGTGTCGCAGGACGTCGACGATCTCTTGGCGATTCGCGGCCAAAGAGCCAGCGTCACCAGGCTGGCGGTCGCGAAGATGATCGCCAAGGCGACCACGGCGACGCTCATGGTGCGCAGGCGGGATTTGCGACGGGAGGATGGACTGAAAACTCCGCCGGAGAGCACGCCGGGATGGGCCGCCGACCCGACATCCTGGAACGGAGGCGCGTTATGTGCATCTAACGTTGCTCGAGAAATGCCGTGGCGGGTGTTCAGTCGCAAACTTTCAGTAGCGACTAATAAGTGCGCTCTTTAACTCGGGGGTCTCTTTCCTACTAGCTAAACATCGAACGCCTAAATTTTCTCATTAGACAATGGCTAAACCCATGCGAATGAATTGTTGCTGCATATTACAGCTTCTTAGTGTTTGCTATAATTACCGAAAATTGGTAAGATTAAAAGCGATATGAAGCGCTCAGTTTACAAGTCGATGAGTCTTCACGCGAACGCCCGCTCTCTCGAACACGCGTGCACGCACTAAAGGAAAACTGGAGCTATCGCAGTTTTATTAGCTGCATCCATTAGAGCACCTAAGCCGGAAAACTTTGACGTGCTGTTTACGAGAAATTTTGACAGCGCATACGAGAGTTTTTGAAAGGTCCTATACACACCAATCAGGAGTATCCTTTAGAGCGGTGTTATGACACCAGTTCTGCCCACTATAGATATGTCACCCGGTGCGCTTGACATAATTGTATTATCATTTTTTTTTTTTTTTTACTGTCGCGTTACTATGTCGGAAAGATGAGCCCGGCCCCGAGCGCCCTCCCGGACCGTTGTATGTTGAAAGCCTTCGGCGACGGAGACAGAGACAGACAGAGACGGACTTCAGCCTCGCTGTGTTTTCGCGGCTCAGTTCGCGTTGAATCGACACGCAGCACGAAGGTCAATTCGCTCGCTGCTGCTGCCGCGGTTCCACAATGCAGCGTTTTGACAGCGAGTTTCCGCGGTCATCGAGTGAGATGCGTTCATGTGTGCTTGTGCGCGCGTGACACCATGCTTGTTAATTTAGTTAGTGTGCGTATGTTTACAAGTTTGTACGACCGATAAAACTACAATCCTTGCTTCGTACAGTTAGCTGTCCACTAATTTGCTATCACAATCGATGCTTCGCATTTCAGGCAAAACGGCGACTTTGTTTCTTTTGTTGTTGTTGTTGTTGTTGTTGTTGCAGGGGCGTTCTTATCGAAAGAGAAATGTAGTAATATGCAAGTTGACGATTATATGGTAGCCGATACTCCACGGCAGCAGCTATACGGATGTTTATGTTTGGTTGGTCACCACAACGTTAGTTGTGCGCCTTCTCTACTAGAGCTGGAGTTTGACTGCAAGACGGCACTCAAGTCGTTGCTACTACCACGTCACGTGTACCCGGTAATCCTGTGTTCTGCAATATGGTAATAACGTTCAAGGTCAAGCTCAAATTTTCTTTTGTGGTTTGGCCGCTTATAGAGAAGGCAAAACCAACCCAGTTCTGTGCAGCCAGTTCGTCAACGCATGAAACGTGAACGGAGCGGAGTGTAAAAAAAAAAAGGCCACTCACTTTCCCGGATGCGGCGGCGACCATACGGTTGGCCGACGCCTTGGTTTGGGCCACGATGGCCGCGAGGTCCGGTGGAGGCGCAGACGCGGCTCCCTTGGACGCCGCTACGCTTTTGCGGCGACCTCTACGGTGACGGGACGGCTCCGTTCGCTTGCTCTTCTCTTCCGAGCGGCTTCGCATGGAGTGCGTTTGAAACGCCTGTGACGTGACATAAACGGCTTGTTGGTGCTGCCGGTGTTTCACATCGTTCAGCGTTTTCTCTTTGCCGAAAAACAAACAAAGACAGACAGAAAGTACCCTGAACGCTTTTTTTTAATGACTAGGTTTCAACCTAGAATTTTAACCTAGAATTGTCACTGACAGCAAATTCACCAGATAACTAAGACGGCGATCGACGCAAAGCTGGTAACCGACATGTGCTCCGACGCTAACAGATGCTACAGTTGCTAACAGTTGCTACATTTTTTTATGCGTTAGCATTAAGAGTGCCAAATTGGGAAAACATGTTTGCGTGTGAAGAATGGGAAGCTGGTCCCGTGGTAGCGATATAGATGGCATTGGAAAGCTTAGAGGAGAGTGGTAAATATATATATATATATATATATTGTAAGAAGCCAACAAACAAAGAAACTAAGAACAACAAAGGAGAAATTACTTGTATTTACTAATTGAAAGAAACGATAATAAAACGTTGATGAAAAATGTACTTGCCGCGTGTGGGGAATGATCCCACGTCTTCGAATTACGCGTGCGATGCTCTACCAATTAAGCTACCAAGCGCCGTCTTCCCATCGACTTTCTGGGGTCTTGATGTGCTACTACTAGAACTAACCCTGGGAGTGTTAGCCAGCGCCACTACTCACAAATCTTGGCGGCAGATGTGGAACATCCTTTCTGATGCTCTCGTGACCTCTGCGACAGAAGCGACGTGTGTGTGTGTGTGTGTGTGTGTGTGTGTGTGTGTGTGTGTGTGTGTGTGTGTGTGTGTGTGTGTGTGCGCGCGCGCGTGCGTGTGTATGTGCGTGCGTGCGTGCGTGTGTGTGTGTGTGTGTGTGTGTGCGTGTGTGCGCGCGCGCGTGCGTGTGTGTGTGTGTGTGTGCGTGTGTGTGTGTGTGTGTGTGTGTGTGTGCGTGTGTGTGTGTGTGTGTGTGTGTGCTTTGTTAGGGTAGGCGTCTGGCACCACGTGCAGAGAAGAATTTCAACCGACCATCTCACCCAGCCCCGTCGAAATGAAGCGTGACTTCCTAATTCGCCATGACCGTTTCGAGTGTCTGCCTGTAGGCCGAAAGCCCCGCAGCGTACAGGCCTCTTTTGTGTGTGTATGTGTGTGTGGGTGTGCGAGTTTAGAGAGGCCCTTTCCTCGAATTGGACCTAGAGGAGAACTTCCACGAACCCGCAACGCCCAGAAGAGACGGACAGGCGTGTACATTTCCAGGAGGCGTGACGACCTCCTCTCTGCAGCAAGCTCGGTATAACCAGAGGATACGGGGCCCTCCTTCTGCGCTGATCACGTGACGGCGACGGAAGCAAGATCCCGCCCACGATTGTAGAGAGCCTATTTAGGGGCTCCGAAATGTACTTTTACTCACTTCAAGCTCTTCTCATTTTCTTTCATGGACCTTGGAATAAACCGTGCAAGTTTCGCACTAGAAATCCTCTCGCCCTTGCTTGGTCGCCATGGTCTACCGGATGCCTGCAGCCCGCGGAGAACGCCGCGCTACCCAATAAGTAACGTCTGTCGAGCTTCCATAGGCAGGCGCCGCTACTTCTCGGCAGCAGTACGATAGGCTACCATGGAGTACGCAACAGCTTTTGTGTGTGTGTGTGTGTGTGTGTGTGTGTGTGTGTACGTGTGCGTGTGTGTGTGTGTGTGTGTGTGCGCGTGTGTGTGTGTGTGCGCGCGTGTGTGTGTGTGTGTGTGTGTGTGTGTGTGTGTGTGTGTGTGTGTGTGTGTGTGTTCATGTGTGTGTGTGTGTGTGTGTGTGTGTTCATGTGTGTGTTCATGTGTGTCCTGCGTGACTTGTACCGTAGATGAAAAATATCAAAGTGCCACGTAGCTGGACAGAACTAAAGTAATGTTTTCTGTCGTTTGCAGCAAGTCAGACTACTTTTTTGAATTTCGTCAATTCTATAAGTGATTATTACTACTTAAATAACTTTTCAAATAGCATAATTACAGCACGATTGCTGATCGGAAACTTGTAGGCAATCATGAAAAATTTGCGATATGTCTTGATGTTGAGCTATAGGTGTTACATAAACGTATTTTGTTTTTGTTTTCAAGCCTGAAATAAACCAGGAAAAGCACGCGGAAAGTGCCGCGTGGCACTTTTTCATGTTTTGCGGGTTTTCTTTACCGCTTGAATAAAAAAGCCTTTATGCAGCATTTATTGAGCAACAGAAACACGGATGCAAAGAAGCAGTGCAAGGGCACGTGCGCTGTTCTGCAGCGACCTTCGTTTTTCTTTTTTTTTTTTTTGTCTTTTTGTCATTGAAGAATTTAGTTCACTAAACTCGAAAAGGAAATCCATCTGAGCAAGCACTGCTATACATCGCAGATAAAATAGTAGAAAGTATTTAAAAACAAATTTACACGCTCGGTGTTTTCCTCAATTTGAGGAAAGGTTTTCCTTCAGTCAGAAGCGATATTTTACTCAACAAGTTGCCTTCGTGTGGTATACCAGGTATGCCGCCTTCATCACTGCCTACGACACGGAAACAATTTGTGTGTTATCACGGCGCGAATTCATCTTGTAAAACTGTGCCTTGTGGGATTCCTCAATGTTCCATTATACGCCCATCTTTATTTATATGGCACATAAACGACATAGCTAACATTCGAAGTACTGCTTCTGTTGTATCATGCTCAACACACTTCCCTATTCTTTTTTTTTCTTGGTTCAAATCTTTCTACTGTAGTTACACATGCAAACAAATGGTTTGATAAACTGTCCTGCCGGTTATATGCAAATGAACTGTACATAAACAGTCGCAAAACAGAACGTGCCATATTCGGTCAAAACAAAAGATAAGTCGATACCTAACAGTTTAGAACTGAAATTTAGAACTGAAATTTTGCTAAGCGCGTAGCTTCCATGACATTTCGAGCTATTTCTTCTCACGTGAACTTAAACTTGTCTAGCCAAGTTGAACTCATTCGCAAGGACATTAGTAGGACAACAGGAATAATTAACATGGCACAAACTTATGATTCGAGCAGTTTTAAAAGGCAGTTACAATCTTGCGTGCATTATTGTTTTCCCCTTTGGGGGTAACGTATGTTAAAAAGTATACCTTACGCTCTTATTAACATTACTGAGAGGTCTATACGGTCTATTTGTAACTTGGACTTTCTTGACCACACGAATCCTTGCTTTAAAAAACTAAGTACACTGCCCATTTACCAATCGTTTAACTATATGTCTCGCCCTTGCGGCTCTCCGGCTACGATATTTTAATCACGAGCGATTCGATGCTACTGACTGCGTAAAATGAGGCAGACAAAATTCGAGAGAAGACAAGATTGTGACCACGCGACCTTGCGCAACCCTAAGGAGCGCAAACTTTAGTCTCTCAAATTAGCTCTTTATTAAACAGTAATTTCTGTCCTACTGAAGAAACTGAACGCAATATCGTCAGCTTGCGCCTTTAAAAGGTCAGCAAGCACAATCTTACCGGGCAACCTGCAACTTGCGCTAAACACACAAGCGTCATGTTAACAACTTAAATTATTTATCTCTTTATTTTGTGAGCAGGACATGCGCGCTGCTCTGAAATGCTGACGTTATTTGTATACCCGCTGTACTTTCCATTCCGCAGATGCTTCAGCGTTGCTATTGCCTGCGTTTGTAATCGTAATTTTTCTACAAAATATTGCATTTTTGTATTCTGTACAATCTTTTGTAAAAGTATCGACTTTTGCCCCTTTCGCCGGGCACAGTGTGAAATGTATGTGAATGATGTAGCCCAGTCAGGAACATTGATACCTTTAGCCGCGCGTCTCCTGAGAATGCTCAAATGTCTCAATTAAAAAAAAATAAAGAAAAACAGCGTTCCCTGCGTTGTGTCTGTGTGAAGGCGGACGAGTTACAAAAACTCTTGAAGCGACCAATTTACTGTTTAGCTCATGAACATTTATAAATTGCTGACGTATCACATAGTAAGGCAAGGAAGTTTACAGAAGCCTATATAGTGATATATAACGAAGCGTTACTGAAGATTATGTGGAACACGACACATGCTAGCTAAACACCTTCACGGCTCCGTTATCACCTGAAGCAGTCACTCTGCGCGACTGTTGGCAATAACAGAAGAAGAAACGAAATGGATAACGAACAAGGATCGTTCGGTAATTCAGTGCTATAGCTTGCAGGTCCATTTCGCGGGGCCTTCTCTTTTTCGCATGTGCGCCTGCAGTTCACGCGCCTAGTACTAGCCTTTCGTGCTCCGCTGCATTCGGCTTCTCCCCGTCTCGTCCTTCAAAGTGAGTGCTTACCTTCGACTTGCTGCGTAGTTTCTGCAGGTCCATATCGGGAGGTTTTCTCCGAGGCTACTGCAGTCAGGAAGAAGCGCCCAACCGATACGAGCACTACGCGCGGTTCCACGAGCTTCTTCACTGGGCTCGAGCTCGCGTTCTCGGGCCTCGTGGCCAGTCTCTTTCTTTATTCTCATCTTCCTCTCTTTTTATTACTTCATATGTAGAAGCATGAAAGAGTAGCCTCGTGCCTTTCTTTCTCATCTTCCTTTTTTTATATATGTAGAAGCATGGGAAGGTAGGCTGCGTTAAAGCCGGCTATCCCAAAATCTCAGAATCTCAGAACCTAAGGAAAGGCACGCGAATAACGGCGCGTTGCTGTTGTTGTTGTTGTTGTTGTTTTTGCTGTTGTTGTTGTTGTTTTGTTGTTGTTGTTTTGTTGTTGTTGTTGTTTTGTTGTTGTTGTTGTTGTTGTTGTTGTTGTTGTTGTTGTTGTTGTTGTTGTTTTGTTGTTGTTGTTTTGCCTCCTAAATATGAAACGTGCCCGCAAAAACTGATTGAAGAAATGCGCTCTGAATTGCTTCTCGACTGGCATGGGGATAAGTATTATCAACTCTAAAAAGAAAGCAACGTAAATATGTCCATGGCATCCGGGTCCTAGGAAGCCACCCACCTCAGGGCGACATGCTGCAGATCGCCGGCATTTTTTCTTTTTTCGATAACGGTTATTTCTTCATCATTATCAATGTAAACAGTAAAACCATCTCCGAATTTCATCGGTTGTTGCGGTTTCTGTGTTCCTTTTCTTCTATCGCAAACTCAAATTTTAGGCTGCAAAATGAAGAACGATCCTGTATGTTTCTTAGTCCATTCGCCACGCCTTATTTTACGGAAGACGACGTAATGTGCGTGCGTGCGTGCGTGCGTGCGTGCGTGCGTGCGTGCGTGCGTGTGCGTGTGCGTGTGCGTGTGTGTGTGTGTGTGTGTGTGTGTGTGTGTGTGTGCCGGCTGAGCCATTTCTGACGTGCTTAAAGGGATTTGTTTGCTTTTCGATAGACAGCAAGCGCGCCTGCCCATGTTCGCTTAGTATACAAGAAAGTGCCGAATTGCACCAACTTTCACAAAAGTATCAGAAAGTCAAATGCCACGCCAACGTTTGCAACCTTCCAAAATGTGCGACGCGCTGGAAGCTGACACGAAAGATGAACTTTTTTGTTGTTGTTGTTGCAACGAGCTAAGCTACCGCCAAGTATATTATGACGTAGTCGAACCCACCTACTACTGAACATATCTCTCGGAAGATTTATGCATTTGAGGTGGCCGAAAAACTGTCTGTACAGGTTTGCTTCGGACTTTAAGCTAAGCTATAAAATTCGGAACGTGAGCGCAACGACGCGTATGGGCTTAGTACATAAATTAGTGCACTAAACGTGCCAAAACAACGCCTGCGCTCGAAGCACAAAGTGAGAGAGAGATAGAACTTTATGTTGTTGATGGGGTCCGAAGTCGCGAGGGTCAAGAGACTAACCCCCTGTCCCCCCCACCCCATCCTCAGACGGCGGCCAGTACTTGCTTTCTGGCGGCGACTTCGGCCATCCGGACGGCCCAGAGCTGCTTCTCTGGGTCCAAGCTGAGCAGGTAAGTCGCCACTGCTCGGCCATATTTGTGATGCGTGTAGTGTTAGTGCGGTAGGTGTCGGTGGGTGTGGCTTAGGGGCATTGCCAGATAATGTGATCGAGGTCAGCGCGGGCCTCGTACGCTTTCCAGAGTGGGGAGTATGCATCGGGGTAAATACGGTTGTATAGCAAGGGGTTCGGGAAAGTTCGAGTCTGAAGTAGTCACCAAGTGGTGGATGGAGATTTATTCAGTGTGTTGTGTGCTGGGGGTAGCGTAACCGCTCTCTGCGGTAGTGGAGGAAGATTTCTCTGAACGTGACCATTCGGTCCCCTGCGTGACCGTGATGCAGAACAGAGGGCTGGTCAGGATCGGAACATTCAGGAGAAGGATGATGCGCCCGGTGTGCGAGAGGTCAAGCGGCATCGTGGGCGGCTTCGTTTCCAGCCAGATCCGAGTGACCAGGGGCCAAGATGTTGAACTTCCCAGTTTAGCTTGTACAGAAGGAGCTCCGCTTTCTGTGCGAAGCACTCCAGGCCGTGCGGGCTCTACGTATAGAAGATCATTTTTACAATATATATACAAAATGGGTCTGAGTATTTGAGATGGCTGACCACGAACAACCCGCCGAAGCCAGCGTCTCGCGATCTTCTTTCTCACTCCGTTCAACCATCCGTAACCATATGCTTGATATGTTTGTATCATTCTCAAAGCATTATCCTTATCCTTATCCGTCGTAATCCTTATCTGTCTACTTACACAATTGCAAACGTCCCAGTAGAATCAGTTTTAACCTATAAGTACTTAGGCGTAACTCTGTCCCACGACCTTTCCTGGAATGCGCATGCGACTAACGTAATCTCGTCAGCAAACAAGTCCCTTGGGTTCATGAGGCGTCATCTTCGTCATGCTCTACAGCACGTCAAACTACTCGCATACAAATCATTTGTCAGACCACAACTGTAATATGCCGCCGCCATCTGGAACCCTCATCAAACATATATCATCAATGCACTCGAGTCAGTTCAGAATCGTGCGACTAGATTCACCCATTCTTCATATTCATATAACGTCAGCATTTTACACTTAAAGGCACAATCTAGCTTGGCATCTCTTGCTTTTCGTCGTCGCATCGCCACGCTCTCTCTTTATCACAAATTTTTTTACAGCTCACTAAGCCGCCAGCCTTACGTCACGCATGTCACAGCGCACCAGCCATTAACTCGAAGTTTCTCGTCCTCGAACACGAACTGTCACTTTTCAATCGTCATTTTTTCCTCGAGCTGCCAAGGACTGGAACGACCTACCCATTAATGTCGCTGCCATCACATGTCATTCACAATTTCTAGAAACTGTTGAAACCTGTATTTCAATGTAACACCTGCCTTTTCTTGTGTTCACATGTTAACCAGCCCTTATGTAATACCCCGAATGGGGTCTTTAAGGGAATAAAATGAAATGAAATGAAATTATCGCGTCTCTATCTGCCGCGTCCACACTGATTTACGCTTCTTCAACAGCACTGATCAGAATTGGACAAGCGGCTTTAGTCTGAAAAGATGTTAATAGTGCTGCAAGTGCTACTGTGCTGTGCGGTGACGCCATGCGGTGAATGTGACCGACTGTGATTGTATGTGTATGCTCCTTCCTTTGTTTAACTCTACTTTGCTATTATATTGCTTCCCCCTCCCCTCTCTCCCCAGCGTAGGGTAGCAAACCAGATCTTCCCATCTGGTTAACCTCCCTGCCTTTACCCTTTATTCTGTCTCTCTCTCTCTGCAGCAGCACTGACCCTCAAAAATTCGTTACGTGCATCACGTAATAACATGTATAGTCCTAGCTTTGGGCATCGAGATGGGCGTCGTGTTTCACCGGCACCAGCTACCTGCACAAAAGTCAGCGGGCAACATTGCATTTGAACGCACGCTTGCACCTGCATGGCATCCACCATGGTGGCTCAGCGACTCTGGAATAATTCCGCCGAGCAGGAAGTCGCGGGTTTGACCCCCAAGTCACGGCAGCCGCATTCCTGTGAGGGTGAAAGGTAAAAAAACAGTCGTGTGCTTACATTTCCGCGCACGTTTAAAAACTCTGAGCGATGAAAATTATTCCGGCTTCCCTCGTAACCTATGGCTCTGTGCCGGAACAATAAATTCCACAATTTATTATTTTTTCTTCAATTTTAACCCAGCATATTAATATGCAAATCACACTTTGTTCTCAAGTGCGAAATAAAGTTATCTCAAATGTTATCTCCGTGCTGTTGCGCGCTTCGGATTGGGACGCTCGACACACAATCAACGACCTTGCAAACGTGATCACCCTTCATGGAGAAAATAATTACGCGGAACCCACCTCACGATGAATGTCGATATTATGCGGTTTGCATTGAACCAATGTAGCGACATACCGTATAAAACTGTTTCATGGAGATCACATGGGCGCAGCCATGTTTGATCACGTGTTGACGCACCCATTGCTTTCCTCAGCTGCCTCTTGCAAAGGCTGTAGTCGCAAAATAGCTGTACTCGCAATAATGAATAAAAAAGAAAAAAAGCGTGGCTGTCGCGGCAAGCGTGCGTGCAAATTCGCGTGGAATCGCGGCTTGTATACGCGTGCGTGGAGTGGCTTTACCGCATAACTTTGAAGCCCAAGATGGCGTACCTTAGAGCAACTCTGGCTCCTTAAAGGGAGCCCTGCACAGTATTTCCAACCGAAACGAGAAAGTACCGCCCTAAAACGTGCGGACTGGGTACAAAAGGTGTTGCGGCACAGCAGATGACAAAGTACGCGCTCTTTCCGTGAGCCGCCAAGGGCTATCGGAGCTCGTTCCTTTAGCAATACCAAGGTGACGCGCTGTCTCAAAAGGCGGAATGATAATTCTGCCCCTTATTGCTGATTTCGTAAGGTTTACCAGTGAACCTGTTTAGAATGGCTGCTTTACTGGCGAGTGGGCGCGTAATCACGTGGTATTTTTGATGCTTCGTGGGCTTTCTCTCTCAGCTAAAGAAATCAAGCGCATCCATTGTATCTTGATGAAGTCCCACTTCGATGTTTCTGATGATACTCCATAACTTCTTAGCCGGCATCTTGTCTACTTGAAGGGTAGTTATAGAGTTAGTGAATGTGTTTATCTAAGTGGATGTAACCAACAAAAAATCACTGGTGCCCTCTGAATCCGACTGGGAACAACTTGTTTTTGTTCGTTTGAAACGATCCACCTATCTTTAATAATCACTTGAAGTTAGCTGAGCATTCTGCACAACCTTGCACTCTCTACAGGCTTCTCAACAGTCCTTTCGGGTTGCAGTACGTTGAAATAAAAAGAAAATAGTTAATATTCGATAGACATGTCGTGACGCTCTACACCTGCAACTGCATTCTATTCATTCAACTCATTTTTTTTACCGGCCCGTCAGCCTGTGTCATTGCCAATACCACCACTCCTTCTCCATGGGCGAGCGCCCCCCTCACACGGGTGCCTCACCGCTACTAAACTCACGGGTTCTCTGGAGTCCTTCGCAACCATCACTCTCAATTTCGAGTGACGCAACACACTTTGCCTGCACCGGTAGCAACCTGCAGTACGAAGTGCCTCTTGCACTTGCCACACAGAAAGCCAGCTGCTTGGAGCGCAGAAAATTGATATATTCCTTGTGCATATGTACGCCTCAAACATCAATTTGCCCCAAAACGACATAATCTGCGCGCTACTACGTCCTTTTATTACTTGCAGGGAAAATATCACGAAGACGCTTGTAAAGGAGTGGACGAGTGCTGAGCTTAAGTGCCGGCCGTATCATACGCCCAACTTCTGTGCCAAACTTCTCTGTGTACCTGATCACGTACACACGAACCAGATTGGTTTAGAAGTTTGAAACAACATGCTTTTGTCGCCGTCAGGCTGCAAGTCTGTCGCTTGTGGTCCTGCTTTTCGGTGCTCGACGAACTTGACACGCCATGTTGTGATAATGCAATTTCACGTAGACTTGAATAGAATATGCGTGAAACGACTTGGCGTAGACTTCAGGCTACCGCAGCTCGATACTGCGCTTTGGTTATTGCGGCTTTCGACCTAGCATAAAAGTCGACTGCTATTGACTCGACGTCTCCGCCTTGGCAATCAACTATACTGCATTATAGAATTCCACGCGAAAGCTTGCCGAAGACAAGATTCGCATGTGACGTGCTTCATGCACATGCCGTTCCCATACGAATCTGTGCGAGACTAGGGGACGGAGGTCGAAGGAACCACTATTCTTGTAGCAACGTCACTAAGCACCCTAGGGATGCTTCCTCTGACGTCGACTACAACGGGACACCTCGGATCGGTTGATTCTTCCTCGGCCTTCGTAAAAACCAGGCACCAGAGCAAAGTCTATAGAATGCCACATCTGAAGTCAATGCTCTTGGATTGTGGAAACTAATTGATCCCACTGACCCAGTTCCACGCAGTGCAGAGAGGAACATCGCGTGCCTCTTCCTGGATCCAAAGTCGACAACACTACCTTGGTGACATGGCGCTGAGCGCAGTGACGATGACCGAAATAGTCCTCGTAACACTTCAATTCTGGACGGAAGTAACCTCTAAATCAACCCTGGAGAAACACCAAACTGCGGAGCTCTCATCCCTGTCGACGAAAAAAGCCGAAATTGTGCTGGTCTCCTTCAAGCAGCCATGGAAAGCAACACACACTATGTTCTCGCAACTGTTCGACGGGACGGTAACGACGTGGAACGTTCCGAACAGAGGGCTGCTCTCCTACCTCCAGAAGAACAAATTTCAAGGCAAACGAACTATAGTGGTCGTTGCCGATCCCAGCGCTCGCCTCGAACATGTGTCAGCGCTTTTTGACTCGGTCGGGGTTAGAAATATCTGCGTCACGTGGCTGTTCGTAGGATTCCACTACGAAACCCAGGCATATGTGGGAAATTCATTGCCAACTCTCCTCCCATGTCAGGTTGTCGGTCTCCTGACAGTGAACGGCACACACGTGACACGCATTGCATGGCCTCTCACATTATCCGTAAGCCATAATCCCTCTGAAGGAGAAGTACGTTTAAAGTTGAAGATAGAGAGCCCCATTTCAAAACATATTTCTGGGCAGCGATTGACAGTGGTCTGTCTTAAGGGCTTCTTTTATGGCATCGATGGACATTCGTGCAACCATCCCTCTCTCCAACGCTTTCTTCAGTTCCTGCACGAAGCGAACGTGTCGGTCAACATTAAATTAGCTTACAACATTAGACGTTACATAACTTTAAAGGAAGGGATTGTTGCTAACAATTGGGACATTCTGCTCTTGGCGACCAGACTGCACGAGAGTGATGCTGTGGATGTGGACTTTCCGGCAATAATTGTCTCGCACGCAACGTTCTATTCACGACTCAATGACCACCGCGTCGTCACGCTCTCCGAAGTGGTCTACAGTTCCTGGCGATTTCTCGCATCTGTCGTTGCACTTCTCTTGTTAGTTGCAGTTGTGCTAGCCAAAACGGAGAACATTGAGCGTCTATCGTTTCAGAGCATCGCCGACACGGTTATGCTACTACTGGCAGCGGTCCTGGCAACCGCTGTCTCACAGCCAAGCACCGCTTCGCGACATGCGATAGCTGGAATAGCGCTGTACTGTGTGTGGTTTATGGCGATTCTACCGCTTTCCTCGTATTTCCGCAGTGAGCTCACATCGAAAGTAACGCTTAAACAACCCGGAAACCGGATCGATACGCTCCGAAAGCTTGAAGATGCCCTCGATGGTCACAAAGTCGCCCCTTGCTGTGTCTTCCGCACGGCCATGCACGGTGACCTGCTGCTTAGCACTTCGACGGAAGTCGCACTTCTATCCAAGTTACAAACGGCGTTCAAACGCCACGGTCACTTGGTCAAGCGCGATTTTATCGACTGCCTTCGTTGCGCTCTCAGTCCTGAGCGTGTCTGTTACCACATGTTTGAAGAACCTTGCGATATGCGACGTCAAGTTAGAGAAGTACGACTGTTCAAAGAACATTACAAGGTCCTCCTAAGTGGTTTCCCGATGCATAAATCACTGGCACTGTACCGGCCCTTGCGAAGATTTTTTCACGCCATTCAAGAGGGCCGCCTGATAAACGAAGACTACCCCGAATGCAATGATGGAGAGATATCTGACGGTGTTGAATTAGAACTCGTCGGATTCTTTTTGCAGTACGCAGTTCTGCAGGTCTTCAACTGTCTCGTTCTCGTGATTGAAATTTTAGTGGTGCGACGTTCGCATTGCTTATCAGTATTTTCCGCCCACCCATCGCGAGTGTTACGCAGTTTGCCTCGCAAAGCGTCTGTGGAGTAAAAAAAGTTCGAGACAAGAGGAAAAAGCGTACTTCAAAGCAAGATACGCCATCTATATTCTAAACGTTACCTTGACCTTCCTGGAAGATGAGGTGTGTTGGCATCACTGCACAAGATTTCAACCAAAAATTTGCTGGACTTTTACTTGAAGCACTCCACTGACCACAAACTGGAGCTAGATTTGGAAACACTGTCTCCGCGTTAGTATGGATATGCGTTCCACGGCGCGAAATTGAAACATACACACTCGCACTTTGCTGTTGGTCATTTGCGCCAATTGTCTACGCCAAGACTACGCCCTGACTGCACTCTTTAAAAACATTACGTTCTTCGGGACTTATCTTGCCCCACAATAATAATCGTCATCTGTCTTGCCTAGCGTTTCCTTTAACGCTGCGGGCCCGGTACTTCCCAGTCACAAACGGCTTCCGCGTTATCGGTGCGACACAGCACTCTCGACAGGAAAGTGGCGAGTGCCGAGTTTTCAAGAAAGGAGACGCAAGCAAGACAGATGACTATTATCGTTGTGGCACAAATGCACGCCACAAAAGGTGCAGCCGTTTGAAGAGTGCGCAGTGAACTTATGTGATATGGCCCTCTTACGACACGTTTCGGCAAGAAACGCGCCAAACGTTCCCACTATACGTAAAAGAAGTGCATGCCACAGGTACTGTTCCGGATACTGACATTCTAGTTTTTTGTGCGTGCACGGCTTGCATTTTGTCCACACTATTTGCGCTGCTACTGTGCAACTCAGCTTTATTCTATTCTTTCACTGGTTACAAAAAAATGTCGGTGCTCTTCTACAATGACTTAAAAGCAGCTACTTCGGCGCACTCTACTTCCGCGCTTGTACGCACACACAGCCACTTTTTTAAGTTCTCTTTGAACTATAAAGTAGGTATTCGTTTTATTTAAACAAGGTAGGCCACTATCAACAGCGCACCGGCAGGATTGCCATATGTCCTCGTACGCGTTTATTTTTCTCGCAGCCTATAAGCGCGAAACTCTCGTTGGAGGATTACGTGCGTGAAAGTGATATGAATAAATTGCATTTATTTTAGGGGCCAAGAGTATTGAGTTGTTTTTCACGACGACGAAGTGTGTCTATCCTAGAACGCTTGTACCTTTGTCTCGCTTTGTTTCTTTCCAAACTCTGGGACCCTCCGCGCCATTGTTGCGGCAATGAATGAAGAAGCCCTCGAAGACCTTCCTGGAGCCAAGCCGTCATGTGGGGTTGCCTCCAGGAAACGTGGATGCTTGTCATGAGCCGAACCACAAAAAGTAGACTGCTACGGAGGTCATCGTCGCAACTGGCTACACCTTGAAAACAACCCCACAGAACTGGCTGTGCACTATGCTTTTCATGCCTGTAGACCCGGTGTCCAATCTGCGACTCCTAAACAGGCAAGTCCTTTCTGCGTTTCTTGAGGGAATCGCGCCAAACGCGATAGAAGACGTGAGAAAAAACGCACGGAAGAATGTCCTTGCAGTAGATGTTCTACACCGTAGTGCACTGCTAAGCCTGCGGCACGTAACGGAGATCGACAAAGTGCAAGTGCGATCCGTGATACCTACAGGCTACAATAGCACTGTCGGCGTCATTCGTGATGTCGATATTTCTACAGCAACCAACGGCTTACCAATATTAATAAAGCCAACTACAGAAGGTACCCTTTAGGCAGCACGCGCTCGCAGCGTGCTCGCCAACCTTTTTTCTACGTCGTCGCGTGGGCTCAGAGCTTCATTCCACATCACTACGTGTGACGACGCACCAGGCCCTCTAGTCACGTGCGTTCAAGTCCGAGAAAGTACGCCACGACGTAAGAGGCTAGAGCAGCTCGAGTTGCCGTTTGTCGTAACCGCCGTCGGTAGGGAGCGGCTATGGTTGAAGCTACGGCAGCCGCCCAACCTGAGTGCGACACCAGATCAGGAGAGGGTTCATCAGAAAGTTCAACAGCACATCAGCAGTGCGTTCATCCCAAAGTTTGACAGCAGATCAGCAGAAAGTTCAACAGTAGATCAGCAGAAAATACAACCCAAGTTCAGCAGCAAACCAACAGAACATCTGGATAGGCTTTCGCCTTCAAGTCCTTGGCAAGTTGTAGGCATCCCTGTAATTTTAATATACATTTCTTTGGACCCAATCATCTGATGGCCAGAATAATTGTCAGAAATTGTGCAAGAAATATTGGGGTATAATTAAAGAGACGGAGTGCAAGAAAATACCATTAAGCTGATTTGAAGAGGTGCCAACTGCGGCTTTTAAATTTTGTGTTGCATCCGTAGAAGTAACCAAGTGAGACGGAAATAAAGCAAGATAATCTTGAAGGAGACCTCAAGTATGCGCGCTAAAAGAAGTTGAAAGAAAAATATCATTAAAAATCAGTTTCGCCTGTAACGAATACCTATTTGGAGAAATCAGGCATGGTAGCCGAGCACATAGTTTCGACAACATCGTCTGAACAAGAGAACTTGAGGTTTTCGATAGCACAGCCAACGTGCTCTCAAAAAAATGAATTGATTGAATTCATAAAAAAACGGGAGAGGTATGCACCGTGAACTTTTGGAAAAAGTGAGTAGGATGCATAGATTAAATCTGTACTTAAGCGGAAGAATTCCCGCCTCCAGTTAAAGCACGTCTTACGCACAAAACTTGGCAGACCAAGACAAAGACGCAGTGCTTGCTTTTCTATAAGCATTAAATGTCTTAGCTTGTATACTCCACATCCTGAAAAAAGACAACACAGCCGAATGCGAGAACAGGGCAGACATAAATTTTAAAAATCAGCAGCAGCGCAGCTCTACAGATACCTGCGTTTTTTGTTACTGTAACTGCACAAAAACGATCTCACTGAACGTTCTTCTTTAATAGCATTTGTTTCTATTTGCACTTCGTAAAAAATGATGCAAAGCTCGTTGTCTATTTCATTTTCCTCAGTCATGCTGGCAGAGTAGGCTTACTGCGTTGCGGCCACATGGCCTCCACGCTAGCTCGATCTTCTAGCTGCCAAGGTCTCAATAATTTATACACCTAATTTGAAGTTCGCTTCTCTCTCTCTCTCTCTCTCTCTCTCTCTCTCTCTCTCTCTCTCTCTCTCTCTCTCGCTTTCTCTGTCTTGCGATTCGTGGATTTTCATGTCCTCGTATTCCGAGGCCCCGGTGGACGATAGGCGGTCTTAGCTGGTGGCGTAATTGAACAGCGCGTTCCCCACCTGCAGCGGCTCGGCGGCCGGAGCCCTTGCTGTACAGACCACGCCGCTAGCGCGGTGGGTTCGGCCTAGTGGCCCCGCTTCGAAACCTGATGTGACCGTAAAGATGCACAATAGAGCAGTTAAACACCCTCATGTTCACGTGTCGACCTGCTATGGATGACTTAGACACATGACGTTTAAGATTAAACTGGTGGCCGAGGTGATTGCGCCGAAAAAAAAATTGGCTTCTGTGCGGAGCAAGATGTGGAGCCCATCCCACCCATCACCGCATTCGTCGTCTTCATTTCTCGCTTCGGGCGATAGACTGTTCAGAACCAATTGTCACAGACATCAGCGAGGGTGGTTGTGGGCATAGAGTTTCTCACTATATCCCCTAGAGGGAAATCTGGCGCTGCTGCACAGTTGTATACATCGGCAGTACTGACGTAGGAATGTCGGTATATTATGACTTCGGATTTGCACTTTTCTCGGTGAGCCAGGACACCTCGAAGACAGGCACCATTCGGTCTGGAACAATAATTCGTTTTGTACTAAAACAGCACGTCAAAATCTGTTTTAGCTTTATTATTACAAAGAGCATAATATTTTTTTTATTATGAGAACTTGTTACGGCATGTACTATCATATGACACGTAAAAACGATCTGCGGGCCGATAAAGTTTGACCACAGACGACAAGATTCACGCATGCTTTGGAACAGTTTGTCGTCTGTTCTTACTTTTCTTCACTTGGATATGCATTGTAGCTGAGTAAACTTAATTGGAAGACGTAATATGAGCGAATGAAAACCTTTTGTGGAGATTTTACTTTAAGGTGGCGTTATTTGTGTAGCCATATCTACGTTTTAGACGAAGCCTCTCAGAACACCAGCGAACACAAGCCTCGCAGACACACATACCGTCATTCCCAAGACGGCACAGCGCCCCTTAGGAAACTCCCACAGACGGTGGCGCCGCATTTCCTTTGAGGTGTTATAGTGATAAACTCTATGGTTGTGGGAGCAAGCGATTCAAGGGCGACTACGTGAGGAGAGAACAAACACTCTGAACGAAATTGCGCTTTTTACAGCGAAAGCTGTATATGACTAACCTTCCGTAGTTTTTTTCGGCGTACGGCTACAGAAACGGACATAGCGAATTCCAAAAAACCCATGCACAAGCGGTTTCATCGTTTGCTTTGTGTGTGATCACGTACGGGTGTAGTGCGGTGGTGCAAATGTAAAAATGCGGAACGGATTAGAACGCTCGCCGTCAAAAATAGCGTGACGTCAAGGTTATCGCAGTATATAAGCACGAGAGGTAACGACGCTAAAAACCGCTGCGTTATCGATGGGAGGGACATGTATAGTTCGTACACCCGAAGAACAACATGTGTGCGAGGAGCGCCGGAGGAAACAGCAACGAGAATGTAAACGGCACCGGCGCGAAACGACCATCGACGAAGAACGTTCCCGCAATGCCGAACGAACAAATGACGACCATTCAAATCTGTGGCGATGGAATGGCAGCGAAAGCACTTCCCTTTTCGTTTGAGAGCTTTTGATTGCCGTCAGCTTTCGCTGCCATTTCATCTTCACTGAGGGGAATGGTTGTCATTTTTTTATTTTAAGCGAGATGCAGTTCGATTCAATCGACGACAATAAACTTCCTAATCAATTTTATGTACAAGCGCCGACGAAAGAAAAGGCAACTCTATCTTACTATACTAACTTTCGTCTTAAATTTTATCTTTCCGTAAACAAAATACCATAGACACAAAAGACCGGTCACCGAGGGGAATGAGGAGTGCAGCAAGACGCGAAAGAAACAAAACAAAACACGGCGCATACCTCTCGATACCCAAGCGCGGAAAATTTTATATAATCAAAAACGTAAGTCGTAGAGTAGCCGACACATTTATAGGCTAAAGAGCAAGCTGGGGAACGTTTCTGAAGCGAAGGTTTATTGCAATATATATTTTTGTTAATTCGGGCAGGTCATCGTAATTTCAACTTTGGGTGTGGTGAGTTTTACCTTGATAACAAATAATTTTTTCAGCTAGGTTTGTATAAACTGTGTTTAACACGCTTAGCAATCATCAACATTGTGGCAAACATGTAGAAACTCTGTTATCATTTATTTTTCGAGTAAGATATTGCATAAATAAAGGTGTTTGCTAGTCAGTGTCACGCAGTGGGAAATGTCTTGCGTAAATATAGTTAACAGTTTACTTATAGGTAATTATAGGTTAACAGTTTCTTATAAGTAATGGAATTTGTGGGCAACAGAACAAAGCGAGTGGCAATCGTCGGGCGATAAGAAATACCTGCTTCATTTCAACTGAGCCAGAGAATGCCACAGCAGTCAGCAGAAGCGTAGCACCTGGAAACAAAAAAATGATGAGGTTTTACGTGCTAAAACCACTTTCCGATTACGAGGCGCGCCATAGTGGAGGTCTCCGGAAAATTAGACTACCTGGGCTTCCTTAACGTGCACCTAAATCTAAGTAAACGGGTGTTTTCGCATTTCCCACCATCCTAATGCGGCCGCTATGGCCGTCAGCTTTCGCTGCCATTTCATCTCCACTGAGGGGAATGGTTGTCATTTTTTTTATTTTAAGCGAGATGCAGTTCGATTCAATCGACGACAATAAAATTCCTAATCAATTTTATGTACAAGCGCCGACGAAAGAAAAGGACACTCTATCTTACTATACTATTAATAATGAATACATCTTTTTCAGCGCCCACTATGAAAGTGGTCGTGGACGTCACTGCCATTTGCAATCAAATGCGGCTCTTGAAGAGTGAAGGGAGGCTCGCTCGTACAGTTCATTCAGCTTTTATAATATGCCCCTTCCCCCCCCCCCCCCTCACATGCTGCGTTGTTTCGGTTGAAAAAGATGTGTCTGAATTCTGGTGGCGCACGTAGTTCCATCTTTTTTCTTAATGTCTTCAGTCACAAGTAGTGAGCTATATGAGCGGCAGACAATCGTTTCTTTTATTTGTTTTCGTGCGGCTGCGCGGGCCGACGGGCATGGCGTCTGACCATGTGACCAGCACACTACATCCAAAGCTTTCGTCGGCCTGCAAAAAAACATAACACGATGTTCGTGCAGGCGTACGAGTTTGACACACGTAAGGCTGACCTTTTGCTGCATCGCCTTCTCGGCAGACTAAAAACGCCCGTCGAGTCGAATAGCACTGGACGACACAGCTTTCATGGCCAGACGCCAAAACAAATTTAGCGTCTTTGAGAACAAAAGTGACGTCACTTTTGCTGTTAACGCATATGGCGTTACTTTATTCTTTCTTCCACCGGAAGTGTTCCTCCGTCAAACAGACGGCGGTAAGTCTTATGAACCGCCGATGAACCGCCATGCTTTCGGCGTATGGGCGTCTATGCAAGCAACCAGGTGTATTTACCTTGGCAAATTGGCGCCGGCAAAATTAGACCGTGCCGATGCTAGCACGTTATACTAGTTGCGGTGTGCCGCAAGTGTTTTTGGTGCTATTGCGAACGTACATTTATGCAATTGTCATTACGACGACACCTATCGATGGCATCGCTACTGCGCCGTTAGAAGATTGCGATTTCACAAGAGTCGTTAAAATCGCGTACGTATGGGACATGCGGCTAAAATAGTGAAATGACGTCAGCCTAACAAGCTGCGCCAAACCGGAACAGGAGTTACTGCAGAAAAACGTGTGAGCGAGGACTCTTTTAAACGGAGAATCCAAGCCCTAGTACTCAACACAGGCGAGAAAAATCATTTCTGTGGTCAGTGAACGATTGCACCAGCAGACTTCTGTCAAACAGCGTTGTGTTAAGTTCTGTCGTCTTCTGATGAGAGCGCAAGCAAAGGTGTGTCCCACAAATCTGCAGAATGAAATTAGGAATCATCGATCTCTCGCCGTTTCCTGGGCATCACGAGCCGTCATGGTTGCATTGTTTTTCAATTAGGCATATTTAACCATTTCTGGTTATCTTGATTTCAACCAACGTATCTTCCGACTTAAGTCTAGCATCCGCACACAAAAAAAGCGCATTTGGTCGTCACAGCACTTCGTGGCTGTGTTTGCACACCATGGCGTGCAGAAGAACGTCCAGACGATGTTGATTAAGGTGTACGCTAACGACGGCAGCACTTTTTTGAAGCCTGCAATAGGCGATAGGATAGTAATGATGAGCCAGTGTTGCGGTGATCATTTCAGGTGCAGCAAGTAAATGAAAGTGCTCGGAAGGAGCCCAATTAAAACGCGGTAGTTTAATCGGGGTCGTATTAGCTGTGCAGTGTCTCTCCTGGACGCCGCGTCTCGGCAACGATAAAGTGAAGACGGCTTGTTGCTGGTGTTCACTGAGTCTCACCACCAGGTTTCAGTAAGAACGAACAAGAGACAACAGGGATTCCGCGGTCGCGGTGGGAGTGATATCCTTGACGTCCATTAGCGGCCTAAAGCTATAGTGTCTGGTACAAGTCTGCACCGGAGCAGTAGCGATCAACACCCCGGTGACTGGGGCATCTCGTGCAGGAATGTCTCTGTCACTGATGCTTATACCTGTTTTCGCCAGCATTGGAGCTACCACCGAAGCGACGCCAAATAGGGTCGAGCGATTTAGCCTGTTATCCCTGTCAACCAGAAATGCAGACGTCATGCTTGTATCACTCGAAAAGAACGGGAACGAAGCAAACGCATTGTTTGCCCGACTGCTCGGCGGAACAGTCACCACGTGGCACGTCCCAGAAGACCGGCTCTTTAAGCAGGTTGCCAGAAACTTCATACAAGGCAAGACATCCATGCTGGTTAGCGCAGATCCCACCACGCCTCCTGGAGATATACCAAAGCTTGTGGACGCCACGGGGCTCGGCCATCACTGCATTTCCTGGCTTTTCGTTCGACCTCGTTCCGAGATCATCTCGCACCCGCTCAGCCCTTGGGCGCCTGTCTTGGCCTGCCAAGCGGTCGGTCTAATTGCCCCGAATGACACCGTCATACATCAAGCATTGTGGCCTAATACATCGTCTGCAGTTCCAAATCCTCAGTGGAGAGGTTTGCTCCTGGGTACGGGAGCTCATCGAGCAGGAGTAAAACGGTTCGCCGGGCAGAAACTGGCAGTGGCGTGCGCCAAGGGCAATTTTTACGGGCACAACAAAGATTCCTGCTACCACCCGTCAGCGTGGGCTATTTTTCGGCTGCTCAAGGAGAGAAACGTTTCCGTCGAATTTCACAAGGTGTCGTCACCCGCTGAAATGGGGCGCGGTACGTTCACTCACAGGTTTGACATGCCGTACGGGTTTATTTTCATGGAAGCCAGAGACGTCTTTGCCTTTGATTTCCCTTTCATCCTTTTAGACCATGAGACATTCTTCTCACGAAAGAGCCCCCATCGTACCGTCACGCTCTCGGAAGTTAGCCGGGAATCCTGGAGACTCGTGGTTGCCACGGCAACACTCCTCGGCCTGGTCGCTGCGACCCAGACACTTGTTACGGAAGGAGTACGCCCCAGTGCTCGCTGTGCCGTCGGCACAGTGACGCTTCTACTGGCTGCCGTGCTAGGAACTTCGGCTCCCGAACCTGCTGGCAGCACTCGGCGTGGCAGATTCATTCGCAGGGCGTTGTTCGGGCTGTGGTTCGTGGTTATACTGCCTCTTTCGGCCTACTTCCGCAGCGAGCTGACCTCGATTGTGACCCTCAGACGCCCCGCTGACCGCATCGACACGCTGGAGAAGCTGGAAGACGCCCTCGACAGAGGCGAGGTGGCGCCCTGCGCATACGTGCATACGGCCGCTCACGAGCAGCTCACTGAGGGCAAGGATCACAAGGGGCAGGGATCACTGATACGCAAGCTTCGAGCCACCTTCCTGCGACACGATGGCGAGGAAGTAACCACAAGAAGCTACCAAGACTGCCTCGCCTGTGCTCACAGAGATGACCGAGTATGTTACACCACGCTTGAGCAACCCTGCGCCTTACGCGAGAAATTTCCGGCCGTTCGAGAGTTCAAACAGCACTTCAAAATTATTCTCACCGGGTTACGAGTTCGCAAGTCTCTGCCAGCATACAGACCTCTGAGGAGATTCTTTCTTGCCACTGAAGAAGGCCGGCTGTATTCGAGAAATGAGGTTAAATGTAGTTACACTGCTACGACTGAGACCTTTCAGTTCGACCTGAGCGGTTTGTTTATGCAGTACGCCATGTTACAGGCGGCAAGCGGTATCGTTCTTCTGGTTGAAATAATGGTGATGCGATGGTCGCGCTTTACCGAACGTCTCATGAGTGCATATAGATAAAGAGTTTATTACTCAGATTATTCTTCTAAGAAAAAAAAATGAATACACGTTAGAGAAATAGGCTGGGTGAGTCGGGCGCGAGCCTCTGTTCTTCGCTATGAGCAGAAGTGGTTTGCTGGCAGGTAATAACTGTGATTTCACTGTCCTCGGCAATTTACCGCCATCAAGCTGACTTTGACTTGCCAGAATCTGAATGCTGTGTTAGTGCTAGCTTTCTCAGTCCTTTATAGAGAAGTATGATTTATAATACACCATGGTGAATGGCTGCACACAACCGCTTCTTACGATCGCCAAGCACTGTTTTCATGCCAGCAAGGCCAGCCTCCTTTTTCTCACGCTAGTGTGTATCTTTTAGTTCTGTGTCTGTATAGGCACCTCAACTAATTCATTTCTGAAGCTGGTTTCGTTTCACTGATTTGTGCGAGTCATAAGGATACTGCTTCTTTCTTGGCGCTAACGCAAGAAATAGTGCTAAAGAAAATCATGCACTCTTTACACGAGATGTCAAGAATTTTATCCTCTGCAGCAACTTTATGAGAGAGGGAGACACTCGGTAAGATTAACAAGAAAAGTCTGCGCTTTCCTACACCGTACGGGTAGACAAATGGAGAAACGTGAGTCGCGCGCACAAATAAAAGTATTTCCTGTCGCCAGCAGGTGAACGCTGCAAGTGGTCTTTTCACGCTGCCACTGTGTGTAGATTGAACATTTTAATCCTACAGTAGCACCTTCATATCTTGGGGAATTCCAATGTTGCGGTAATATTTACGCAATTTGCCAAGGACATCAGTTAGAAAATGCTGTTTATCTACTTTTTGTTACTGAAACAAAGCGGTACAAGGAAAACTCTTCTTATAATTTCAGATGTGTCTATGGGATAATCATTTTGGTGCTCATGGTTACGAAGAATTTGGCATCGCAAGTTACCCTACGGCCGCTAACGGCAGAGTGACTGGAACAGCTGGCTCCGCGAGCACTGAGTGGGTCGAATGCTTTGTGGGGAAGTAGGCACTGGTGAAGGCTATGACGTGGAACGTGTGTTCTTCCGTAAGCATACACAAAGCGCAATCCTACCTAACTTTTGAATATTTGACGCATTTCTGCCGGTGCATAAAATTCGTAGACACTCCCGTTTTCCTCAAAATGTCAGCCTTTCACAGGACTCATTTAGTTATAGGCCACAGTACCCTGCACCTCTTGCTGTTGTGACTCCGTGTTGTACGCACGATTTTGTTCTTTTTACAAGTCGTAGTGTCACACACCTCCGTTGACTGTATCCGAAAATAAAAGGTTTCGTCGGTTGCTCCTTCATTCAGCTCACTGACTGTGCTTCGTTCTGCTGCTTGAGATTCCGCAGCCTTTTAAAGGATAACTTAGATGGGCGATTGAAGCTTCTGTGTGTGGCTACGAGAGCAGCTGGTTGCCCGAAGAGGTTACGGGAGAAAGCCACGGAACAACAGAAGAAAAAGAAAGCAGCGCACGGTAAACGGACAGCTAGTGGCTGCGAAGGTATAGGCAAAGGAAATAAAGCTTTTTTTCGGTAACGTTTCACCCTTCAAGCGTGCGTTAAGCCCAAGTTCTTTTTGAGAAACCGTGGTGTGCTCCCAATGACATTTACTTTAACCTGCGGACACGCAATCGTAAGAGCACCTTAACCAGCGCGCCACCTGGAGCCTTGTGCCAAACGTTTACAAACAAAAACCATCCGTGTCCACAGACGCTGCCGTTCATACGCCCGCGCCTCTCATAAGGCCTACGGTCGCCAGAATCGCCAAAGTATCGCAGAAATTTGTTCGGCCGATCTGCTTATAGCTTGCGATTAGTAGATAGGTAGTAGAGAAGAAAACAAAAGATGAATTCCCTATTTACTGGCGATGAACGAAGGCGAGAATACAGCCATCGGATCAATTCGCAGTATAAGCGAAGCAATCGTTGACGCCATGCTCGATCATGCTATTTCTCAGCGTGTACACAGACGTTATTCGCGTTTCTGTTTTCTTAGCACTGTACAATGTCGTACCGTAAGTGAGCCACAGTAATCCAACGCCGCACTGAGTATGCGGGGTGAGGACAACGCTGTTGTGTAACGTGCGTAACACGTTTACGTTCATTTTTTACGAAAGTATTTGAAAGCACTCTAATGGCTTTAAAATAGACCGAAAGGCACTGGCAACAACACGACGTAACAGATGCATCAAGACAGCACTTTCAAGACTACAAATTTGATAAATAAAAATAAAGTGGCGCAGTTTGGTGACATTTTGGCAGCAGCAGCGGCAGCAGCTTTATCGACCGACCCTCAACAGTATTTCAACTGCACTTCTCACGCCAGTTGGAAATTTCTTCGCATCATTTTTTGCTTTACTTAGTTACCTTTGCTGCTGCTGTCGCCGCCACAGTTTCTTTTTTTCCTTCTCGTTGTGCGTTCCTAGAAAACGCGCTTGTGAACTTGAGTCCAGCTCTACGTTGTCATGGCTCCGGAAGTCTGTCCTGCCTGCAGTAAGGATTCTCCAGATGAAAAGGGTTTTACGTGTGGGGGTTGTACTTATGTATATAACTTCAGAAAGTGTGCGGGAGGTGCACAACCGACGCACAGGTCAAAAAGCGAGACATGGCGTAAAGCGTGGCGCTGTCCAACATGTCGGACCGCAAGCACAAAGAGCCACTAGGGTTGCAGGTCGAACACTGAACAGGACACTGATTATACCTGCTTGATACTGAGCATAAATGACAAGCTAGCACACCTGATGACATTAAAAAGCACGGTGGAGAGCATTGAACAGTCAGTGCAGACAATGTCTGACCAGTGGGACGCAATTATTCAGCACATTACCCGCCAAGACAAGGACGTAGCCGAGCTAAGGAAACGAGTGGACGTCATAGAGAGTAGGGGACGTTCACTTGACTCTGAGCAGATAACGAAAGATATCAATGACCTGGAGTGGCAAAGCAGAAAGTTAAACCTTGAATTCCATGGCATTCCGGAAAGTAAGGATGAGGACCTGCTATCGAAACTTAATGCAGCAGGGTGAACCTTCCCGTGCTAACTATGAACGATATGGCCTCTGTGCATCAGCTGACAGCGCTTAAACATAGGGTCCCAGCGATTATTGTCTGGTTTACAAGACACTCACAGAAAGATCTGTTCGTGAGCAAGAAGGGAGAACTGAATCAGCTGAAGACAAACTGTTTTATGAACGAGAATTTGACAAAGAAGAACAAGGAGTTGCTTAAAGGCGCAAAGAACTGGGCGAAGAACAGCAAATTTAAGTATGTGTGGCACAGGAATTGGAGAATTTTTCTGAGACAACGAGACGGAACAAACGCAGTTCATATTGCTTCGACAGCCGATTTGTATAATATAGTCTAGTTTCTTTCCTTGTTCCTTGTTTGTCAGTTTTTCACAAGTTACAACGCAAAGTGTACTTTCGTCGTTTCACCTGGCGGTAAATGCAACTTGTTGTGTAATGCCATGTGATTTTTTGATGTTTCTAGATCGCAGACACTAGATCGCAGACACTGCAATCTTTCAGTGTGTTTCATTTAAATGCACCGTCTGCGGTATCTAACACAGTCGATCTCGATGATGATGATGATGATGATGATGATGATGATGAAAAACGTTTATTTGCTCTATTTTGCAGTGATTTTTGCGTCTTCAGATGGAGCCTTCCATCTTCTCTTTAGGGTCGGTTCCCCTAGTCCAGGGCTCCGCTGAGTGTAGCTGCCCAGCGTGCACGCCTTACTAGTGCTTGTTGGACTTCCAGGATGTCGCTGGATAGCATCCTCTCCCACTGTTCCGCACTCGGGTTTTTTGTTTTCTGTTTTCCCATCTGCTTTCCCATCTGTTTTCTGACAAGCCCATGTGTTATGGGATAGGGTTGGTTTGTCTCCACGCCATGGACACTTGCTCTCGTACTGCGTGGGGTAGATATTGCTTAGCATGTTTAGGCAAGGGAATGTTCCCGTTTGTAGCTGTCGCCCATGCTACGGCGTCTTCTCTATTTAGTTGTTTGTGAGGGGGCGGGTATTTTCGTCTGATCCCTCTGTAGTAGTTTAGCATCTCTGAATAGCTTTGGGCTACCGGCTCGGTTTCCTCAGCGGGGTCGGGATTGTTGGATGCTCGGTTTGTTGCGTGCCCTCACGCTATCCTATCCGCCTCCTGATTTCCCGTAATGTCGGTATGTCCCGGCACCCAAACTATCGTGTGTTTGGCCTGGTTGTTGACGGTTTTGCCACTTGAGCGGAGGATGCGGAGCGCGCTGTGGCTGATTCTGCCGTTTAGGTAGCTGCGGCATGCTGCTTGTGAGTCTGAGTATGGTTAAGGACCTGTTGGATCGGTAGCCCTCCGCTGCCGCTAGAGCCACGGCTGCCTCTTCGGCCTCAACTACCGTACAGTTCCGAATTGATGCGCTGGTGATTTCTTTTAGGTCCGAGTTGATCACAGTTGCAACTTTGCTTTTCTTGTGGTTTCTCTCCTCAGTGTAGGTAGCGGCGTCTACGTACACTGTGTCGTGTCTAGTTGCCAGTGTTCTTTGTACATATTCTGCTCTTGCTTGTCTTCCTGCCATGTGTAGGTTCGGGTCCATATTGCTGGGTATCGGTGCTACTTTGATGGTGTTTCTGTATTCGTCCGGTATCGTCTCCGTGCTTTGTGTCTCCTTTATGGTAGCTTCACCGCCGTATATGCTCAGGAGTCTTCTGCGCATTGCCGATGGATTTAGTCTTTGCATTTGCGCGATTATCTGCGCTTCTTGGAGCTCCTCGAGACTGTTGTGTAGCCCCAGGGCCAGGAGTTTGTCGGTCGATGTTGACTGCGGTAAGTGGAGCGCCGTCTTGAGGGCTTTCCTCAGGATTGCGTCCGCCTGTCGCCTTTCGTGCTTCGTACAGTGGTAGTACTGGAGGCTGTACGTCACTCTACTGACCACCAGGCTTCTGACCAGTCTGAGTGTGTCTGCTTTCTTCATGCCGTTTCTTTTCCGCGAGACCCTCGTTATCATGCGGGCCACTTGGTTGGCTGCAGTTTTAAGTAGTGTTAGGGTCTGGGTGCATCGTTGGTTCGATTGTATCCACATTCCTAATATCCTGATGAGCGTCTTCTCCGGGATTGGCTGTCCCTCGAGGTGGATGTTCAACTTCATGTTTACTTCCTCTGGGACGGTGATTCTTCTTGCCTCGCCATAGTCTTAGGAGCTCGCACTTCTCCGTTCAGCAGGCTAGACCTCTTGCCTTGACATATTCCTCTACGCATGTCGCAGCTTCTTGTAATCTTTCTTCCTTTTCCCTGAGTGAGCCTTTGGTGACCCATACAGTGATATCGTCGGCGTACATGGCGTGGCGTACGCCGTCGATTTGGTCTAGTTGTTGGGCCAGTCCAATCATGGCAACATTGAACAGCCGATCTCGAGCTGCTGTTTACGCAACTGGGTTTCGATGTGGTAATGTTCACTAATACCTGGTATGCTGGACATAGCAGTACGCTGAAGCTTATACATCTCTGGCGATAGGTTTTGGCACGACTTTCGTTCCTAGCTTCGCGACCTATTTAGATGGACCTAGCAGACAGCTCGAACATAGAGGGCGCTTATTCTGGACCGTATCATTGCTTATATCTCCCCGAAGTGGGAAGGGAAGTGGGATCGAGGAAAAAAGGAAATGTACTGCGCATACGCAGTACTCTGGTATGACGCAAATACAACACTGCCCTCTCCTCAAAAATATAAACGCTGCACTGGCGTGTGCTGCCTTGTTGACCAACACAGAACTTGCTGCGAAGTTTGGAACGGACTCGCGGTAGTTGTGAGACGAGGAGTGCGAGATTGCATAGGTTTGCCTGCAATTTGGGCTCTATCAGGAGAATTATCTGGGGCCGCCGCGTCTGAGGAAGTCGTTCCATTTGTGGCCGTCCAGGGACCGAGCGTCTGGTTGGACCCTGGACCAGAAGCAGTCGTATCGGTGACCGGAAACCTTGGTGATGAATCCGAGTGGCGCCACACCTGATCGACGCGCCGTTGGACTATGAATGTGGGAGTTTCCACGGAGTCCCTGTCGCCAATGTTACACGACCACGGGATCCACTTCTCTCCCTTCCATAATTGTGGACGTACACGCTGCTGTCTGGCGGTAGCGTCGAGTCCTCGCTCTCCTCAGCTGGACCTGCAGCATTCACAGAGAAGCAGCTGTCTATAGACGCGACCTTATTTGATACCCGAGGAGTATTTCTGAATGTGATTGCCCAGTCTTCAGAGATGTTCGTCTATAATTGAGCAGTAATTGTCCTAATTTCTCGTCGAGATCACATTCCTTTATTTTCCGAATGCCCTCCTTTATTTTTCGCAGCACCCTTTCGGCAGCTCCGTTCGATTGTGGATGAAACGGTGCCGTGCACAGGTGCGCAATGTTTTTTTTTTGTTTTTTTTTTTACTGCAGATATGAAAAATGCCTTACTCCTTAACTGTGTGCCGTGGTCTGATACTATTTTAAGTGGCACATCAAAGCGGGCCACTATTCTCCTCAGACCCCTTATTGTGCTTTCCAAGTTTGCATATTTCGTAGGAATTGCTTTAATCCATTTGGAGTACGCGTCCAATACAACTAGCACCATCTTCCCGGTTACGAGTGCTGCGAAATCAATATGGATCCGAGGTCACCTTTGTTGCGTCTTCGGACACTTGACAGGAGGTGCAGCCGGTGGCATAAGCACATTTGCTATGCAATTTTCACAGTTCGCCGTGCGTACTGCTCTGTCGCGGTGAAGTCCTGGTGACGAAAATAGGGGGCGTGCCACGGTTTTTATCGCCGATGATCCTTGGCGGGTTTCGTGAAGAAGTTGCAGGAAACGCCCTTCGGCATCACTGTGTATGAAGACGCGATTTCCCCAGTATACGAGGTCTTGGGCCAATAACAAATCTAGCCTACGTTCATATATGGTGCTAAATCAGGCTGTATATTTGTCTTGCTCTGTGGCCAATCACGTAACACGTAATGTTGCACCTAAGGCAATGCCGAATCGACAGCTGTAAGGTCCTTCAGTTCACGCGTTGAGACGCCCCCTTCACCTAGGCTTTCGAGGGCGAGGAAATATTTAGGGGGCTCACCTTCACCTCCGTTTGCGGAGGTCTGCTGTGGTAGCCTGCTGAGAGCATCTGAGTTGAGCCCCTGTTTCCCGGGAACGTATTGAAGCTTGTATTTGTAGCCTCCGAAGTACAGTGCCAAGCGTTGAATTCGCGCCGCCGCTGCGGTCGGTGTCTGGCGGTCAGGTCTCTGCAAGTCCAGCAGTGGTTCACGACCTAAAAGATTGTTCCGGAATTTCGTTACACGGAAAATGAATGCCAACCCTTCACGTTCTAAGTGTGAGTAGTTCTGCTCCGTTAAGGTCAGTGTCCTTTAGCGAAAACCAATAGGTCTATGTACGTTGTTGATAGAGTGAAAGAGAAGTGTCCCGACCCCGAGTGACGACGCATCGCACTCTAGCCTAAGTTTTTTTCCGGATTGAAATGCAAAAGAATTCGTGCATTTTTCAGACTTTCCTTTGCTCACCGAATGCAGCCTCTGGCGGTGCTTTTCTTTGTCAGCGCGCGTTCTTTTTCAAATATATGAGACAGCTTAGCTAGGTGCGTTGACATGTCTGACAAAATTTTCGCTTAGAAAGTCAACATTCCAATGAACGACCGCAGTTCGGTCACTTTCCGCGGATAAGGCGAGCGCATAATAGCTTCCATGTTTTTTTCTATTGGATGTAGGTCCTCGTCGTCAATGAGATATCCGATGTAAATGGCTGCCGGTTATCGAAATTCTCATTTCTGATGCCGTAACTTAACACCATGCTCCGGAAAACGCTCTAATAAGCCATCCAATCGCTCTCCGTTATCCCTTTTTCTTTTTTTCGTGGACGTGATTACATCATCAAGGTAGGTTGGAACGCCGCGTAGACCACTGATCATCGTCGCCATTTCTCTCTGAAAAATCCAAAACGCAAACGACCTTTGCGCAACCTTTGTGCATATTGATTACGCAAAGCTTGCGAGCGACTACGTTTAGAAGCACCTGACTGTAAGCGTCTCGCATGTCGAGGGTGCTTAAACACTCACAGCCGCTTAAAACTGAACATATCCTCGATTGAGGGAATAGGATACTGCTCGACTGAGCAAATAGGGTTCAATGTAAGTTTACATTTGCCACAAATATGTACCGAGCATTTTTCTCTAGCAACGGCACTATGGGCGTTGCCCAGTCCGAATGGCAGACTGGCGAAAAGACACGAAGGGAAGGAAGTCGGTCCAACTCCAAAGCTGCTTTATCGCGAAGAGCATAAGGATGTCATCGCGCTCTACAAAACTTCGCTATTGCTCCATCTTTGAGGTGCAGGCTTACTGGAGGGCCCTTAATTAAGCCGAGTTCCGTGGTGAATACTTTCTGGTTTAGTCCACGAAAATGGCCTTAACTTTGCAGGTGTCCCTTTTGCTCGTTTTTGACGCTCCGCAGGCCGGAGTCGCATATAGCACCGGAGGGCCAGCGTTGTCCAGCTCTTTCAGCAGATCCCTTCTCAGTCGAGCACTGCGAGGGGACAGTTCTCGAGCACGTCTTTGAAGCCCACACGTAATGTCAGATCGCCCAACACCGGTAACCGCCCTGCGTAGCAAGACATCTTCACGTGCGACGGCGTCAGGGCAGGCCAATGGTGCCGATGCTTCACGTGCAGTTCCCGAGAAATGGCACATACTGGCGACCCGGTGTTGAGTTCACTCGCTACTTGAACGCCGCCCAATATAAGTTAGCGGTGTATTGGTCGCTCGAGAATATTTTTACGCTCCTACACCTATTTTCAAAGGTGTACTTCGTCACTGCTATCATTCATTAGGGGTTTCCGTTATAGCCAGTTCATTTGTGTGCATCGCTCTGGCAGTTACGCTTCCCCGGATAAGGTGGCCTTGACATTTCTTAGCAATGTGTTCCCGCCGTCCATGGCAATAGCAACGAGCATTTGCCCATCCGCAACTTACATCGTGTTTTGATCTGCCACACATTCCACGTTCCAGATGTTCTTGGGCCTTTGTTTTCTCCTTGAGGGCGTTTCTCGCGCAGCCTGCAATTTCAATAGAGACTTTAGCTCGGATGACATTTTCAAAGCGTCATTTTCGGCAGTTTCAGTGGGCGCTTCGGCCTCACCCAACTTGAGGTCGGTCTTAGCCAGTAGTTGCTTCTTTAGGGTCGTTGACCGAAAACCGCACACATTACGATCCCTGAGCATCCGATCCAGGGCGTTGCCAAAATTGCAGTTATCGGCTATGCGGCGTATTTCCCCGCGAAACTGCGTGACCGATTCCCCTTCCATTTAGCAGCGAATAAAAAACTTGAAGCTCTCCGTTATTTCTTGTCGCTTCAGATCATAGTACTCGTTCTGCACCTCGACAACTTGCTCGAAGCGTTGGGGCTCGCTGTGCGACCTTGCCAGCTAATACTTGCAAAGTTTGCGTGCTCAATGCTGCCACAGGCAGTGCTCTCTTTTTTAGCCGAATCGCTGATTCTGTTAGCTTCAAAGAAGGCATCTTGCTTAATGAGATATGGCTTCCACTTTTCTGCGTCTTCCCATCCTAGTCGCCACTGTAGCACAGCCAGGGCACGTGGCTGTGCTATGGCCCTGAGAGAGTGCGCGGAAAGAACGCGCAACGTGGGCGTTGGGGAGGAGGTGGGAAATGTAAGCTGCAGCGCTATAGGTCAAGCCCGGTGTCGGCGCTGGGGAGAAGGCGGGAAATGTCAATGGCGGCGCCCTTAGAAGGTTCTGCAAACGGCGGCAGCAGGCTCGCAGCGCGCTCGCCGCCCTTTTATACGTCGCCACGTGGGCTCAGAGCTTCATTCCACATCGCTACGTGTGACGAAACACCAGGTCCTAGTCGCGGGGGGTGAAGTCCGAGAAAGTATGCCACGCGGTATACAGGCTAGAGCAGCTCGAAATTCCACTCGTCGTAACCGCCGTCGGCAGGGAGCGGCTATGCTTTATGATGCGGCAGCAGCCCAACGAGACCAACACGAGATCAGCAGAGCATTCATCAGAAAGTTCAACAGCAAATCAGCGGAAAGTTAAGCAGAAAGTTCAACAGTAGAACAGCAGAAAGCACAACACAAAGTTCCGCAGCAAATCAACAAAATCTTCAACTAGGCTTTCCCCTTTACGTCTTTAGAAATTTCTAAGCATACCTGTAATTTGACTTTCGATTTATGTGGGCCCAGTTTTCTGATGGCCAGAATTATTGCCGAAAATTCTGCAAGCAATTTTGCTGCATAATTAGAAAGAAGTAGAACAAACGACCCGTTAAGCTGATTTTTAAAGATGCCAACTTGGGCCTTCTCTAAATTTTGTGTTGCATGCATAGAAATCACCAAGTGAGACTGAAATAAACTAAGAGGATCTAAGGAAACTTTCGAATATGCGCGCTGGAAGAAGTTGGAAGAAAAATATTAAAAACCAGTTACACCTTTAAATCAGGCACGGCAGCCGAGCATGCAGTTTTGATAACAGCGTCTGAACACAAACAAATTATGGTTGTCGATAACGTAGCCAACGTGTTCTGAAAAATAAATCGGCTGCATTGATCAAAACTGATTGCAAACGGGAGCAAGGTGCAACGTAAAGCTTGGGGAAAAGTCGGGACAGTAAGCACCTTAAATCTGTACTCAAGTGGAAGAATTCCAGCCTCAAGGTGAAGCACGTCTTAGCCACAAAATTTGGCAGCGCAACACAAAGACACAGCACTTGCCTTTCTATAAATGTTAAAGGTCTCAGCTTGTATACTCCACATCCTGAACAAGGCAACACAGTCAAATGCGGGAAGAGAATAGACGTAAAGTTTATCAATCATCAGCAACATAGCTCTCACATACCCGCGTTGTTTGTTACTCAAACGGCACAATAACGATGTCACTCCACGTTCACCTTTATTAGAATTTGTTTCTATTTGCAGTTTGTAACAATGGTGTAAGGCTCATTATCTTCTTCGTTCTCCTCCGCGGCCGGAGGAAGTCAGACTGCCGACCAAAACACCAAGTCATGCTGGCAGAGTAGGCTAAGTGTGTTGCGGCCACATGGCCTCCACGATAGCTGATCTGCCAGGGTCTCAATGACTAATGAAGTTTACTTCTCTGTAATGAAGTTTACTTCTCTCTCTCTCTCTGTCTTGTGATTCGTGGATTTCCATGTCCTCGTATTCCGAGGCCCCGGTGGACGACAGGCGGTCTTCGCTTGTGGCGGCATTGAACAGCGCGTTCACCACCTGCAGCGGCTCGGCGGCCGGAGCCTTTCCTGTACAGACGACGCCGAAGCTTCGAAACTTGATGTGACCGTAAAAATTCCAAATGTAGCTGTTATACACCTTCAAGTTCATGTGTCGACCTGGTCTCGATGACTTCAGACACAACGATCGTCACATTGAATCTGGTCGCCGAAGTGATTTCGCGGGAAAAGCTTGGCTTCTGTGCGGAGCAAGATGTGGAGCCCATCCGACCCGTCACCGCACTTCGTCGACTTCATGTTTCGTTTCGGACAATAGGCAGTTAAGAACCAATTGTCACCGACATCGGCAAGGGCGGTTGTGGGCATAGAGCTTCTCGCTATTTCACCTAGAGGGAAATCTGGCGCTGCTGCGCTGTGGCATACATGAGCAGCACCGACATAGGAATGCCGGTATATTATGACCTCGTATTGGCACCGTTCTCGGTGAGGCCAGGACTCCTTGAAGACAGGCACCATTCCGTCTGTTACAATAATTCATTTCTGCTAAAACAGCACTTAAAAAGCGGCTTCAACTTTATTATTACATAAAAGCATGATTTCTTTATTTATGCGAACTTGTTACTGCGTCTACAGTTATATGAAAAGAAAAAAAAGATCGGTGGGCCGCTAAAGTTTGACGACAGATAACAAGATTCGCGCATGCTTAGGAACAGTTTGTCGTCTGTTCTTGCTTTTCTTCGCTTGTATATCCATTGTAGGTGAGTAAACTTCATTGGAAGAGGTAATTTGAGTGAATCAAAATGTATGGACATTTTGCTTTAATATGGCGTATTTGTGTAGCCATATCTACAATTTAGACGAAGCCTCTCGCAACACCAGCCTACACAAGCCTCGCAGGCACGTATACCATCATTCCCATAGCCAATGCCACCAAATTTCCCTCTAGGTGTTATAGTCAGAAACCCTATGGCTGAGGGCGCAAGCGATTGAAGGGTGACTACGTGAGGAGAGAACAAACGCCCAGAAAGAAAAAGCGCCTTTTACAGCAAAAGCTGTATATGACTAACCTACCGTAGTCTTTTCGGCGTGCGGCAATAGGAACGGACATGGCGATTTTCAAAAAACCCATACACAATGGCTTTCGTCGTTTCCTTTGTGTGTGATCACGTACGGGTGCAGTGCGGCGGCACAAATGTCAAAATGCGGAACAGATTAGAACGCTCGCCATGAAAAATAGCGTGACGTCAAGAATGTTGCAGCATATAAGCAGGGGAGGTAACGACACTGAAAACCGCTGTGTTATACAGTGGACGGACGCGTATATTTCGTGCTTCCGAAGAACAACATGCGTACGAGGAGCGCCGGAGGGAACAACACTGAGAATGTAAACGGCACCGACGAAACGACCATCGACGAAGAACGTTCCCGCGATGCTCAACGAACAGTTGACAGCCATTCCGCTCTTTGAAGGTTGAAGACGGAATAGCAGCGAAAGCACATTGCTTTTCGTTTGAGAGCTTTGACTGTCATCAGCTTTCGCTGCCATTTCGTATTCACACAGTGGAATGGTTGCCATTTTCTATTTTAAGCGAGGCTCAGTTTGATTCATTCGACGACAATAAAGTTCATAATCCTTTATATATACTGGCGGCGAGGAAATAAAAGGCAACTCTATGTTACTATATTATAAACAACGAATACATCGTTTTCAGTGCCCACTATGAAAGAGGTCGTTGACGCCGTTATCACTTGCCATAAAATGCGGTTCTTGAAGAGCGAAGAGAGCCTAGCTCATGCAGTTCACCTGTCACACTATCCCCCCTTACACGTTGTGTTGTTTCTCTTGTAAATGATATGTCTGAATTCTGGTGATGCACGTAGTTCCATTTTTTTTAATGTCTTCAATCAAAAGTAGTGAGCTTCGAGTGCCAGATAATGGTTCAGCTGTTTTTCGTGCTGCTGCACTGGACGACGCGCTTGCCGTCTGACGATGCGACTAGCACTCAGCATCCAAGCCTTCCGTCGACCTGCAAAACAGAAACGATGTTCGTGCAGGCGAATGATTTCAACTCCCGTAAGGCTGACCCTATGCTGCATCGTTTTCCGAGCAAGCTCGAAACGCCCATCGTGTCGAATTGCGGCGCACTCGAAGGTACAGCTTTCATGGACAGCCACCAACACAAGTTTATCGCCTTTGAGAACAAAAGTGACGTAACTCCTGTTTTTAACGGATATGGTGTTATATTAGTTTTTCTTCCACCGGAAGTGTTCCGTGGTAACACAGACGGCGCTAAGTCCTATGAAACCACGATGAACTACCATGTTTTGAACGTACAGATGTCTATGCAAGCTATAAGGTATATTTACCTTGGCAAATTGGCGCCCGCAATATGAGACCGTGCCAGTACTGGCACGTTCTCCTACTTGCGGTATGCCGCACGCCTTTTCCCGCTAGCGCGAACGTACGTTTACGCCCTCAATAACTACGATCATTCTCATTACGACGACAGCTGTCGACCGCATCGCTACTGCGCCATTACAAGATTGCAATTTCACAAGGATCACTAAAATCACCTACGTATGGGAAAAGCGGGCAAATTAGTGAAAAGAGAACGAAGTCCTTGGCTTTGATTTCCCCTTCGTCGTTTTAGACCACGAGACATTCTTCTCGTGTAAAAGCGCCCATCGTAATGTCACACCCTGGGAAGTTGGTCGTGAATTCTGGAGACTCGTGGCCGCCATGGTGACACTCCTCGGCCTCGTCGCTGTGACCCAGACACTCGTTACGGAAGGAGTACGCCCCAGTGCTCGCTGTGCCGTCGGCACGGTGACGCTTGTACTGGCTGCCGTGCTAGGGACTTCGGCTGCCGAACCTGCTGCCAGAACTCGGCGTGGCAGACTCCTTCGCAGGGCTTTGTTCGGGCTGTGGTTCGTGGCTATACTGCCCCTTTCAGCCTACTTCCGCAGCGAGCTGACTTCAATCGTGACCCTCAGACGTCCTGCTGACCGCATCGACACGCTGGAGAAGCTGGAAGACGCCCTTGACAGAGGTGAAGTAGCACCCTGTGCGTACGTGAACACAGCTGCTTACGTGCAGCTCACTGACGACGTGGACGGCGAGGCGCAGGGATCACTGATACGCAAGCTTCGAGCCGCCTTCCTGCGACACGATCGCGAGGAACTAAGCACGAGAACCTATCAAGACTGCCTCGCCTGTGCTCACAGAGAGGACCGAGTATGTTACACCACGTTTGAGCAACCCTGCGACGTACGCGAGCAATTTCCAGGCGTTCGAGAGTTCAGACAGCACTTCAAGGTGCTTCTGAGCGGGTTGAGAGTTCGCAAGTCTCTCCCGGCATACGGACCTCTGAGGAGATTCTTTCTTGCCACTAAAGAAGGCCGGCTGTTTTCGGTAAATGAGGCTGAATGTAATTACGCTGCTGCAACTGAGACCTTTCAGTTCGGCCTGAACGGTCTGTTTATGCAGCAGGCCATGTTACAGGCGGCAAGCGGTATCATTTTGGTGTTTGAAATAATGCTGATGGGACGGTCGCGCTTTACGGAACGTCTGAAGGGTGTGTTTAGATAAAGTGTTTATTACTTGGAATATTCTTCAAAGAAAAAATGCATTCATGTTAGAGAAATAAGTTGCATAAGTTGGGCACGGGCCTCTCTTCTTTGCTATAAGTAGAATTCTTATACCGGCAGTTAATAACTGAGCTTTCTTTGTCCTCGGGAATTTACCTCCTTCAACTGGACTTTGACTTGCCAGAATATGTGTGCTGTGTTAGTGCTAGCTTTCTCAGTCCTTCATAAAGGGGTATGATGTATAATAGTATACACCATGGTGAATGGCAACACACAGCTGCTTCTTACGATCGGCGAGCACTGTTTTCATGCTAACAGGGTCACCCTCTTTCTTTTCACGCTAGTGTGTATGTTTTGGTCACCGTGTCTGTATAGGTACCTCAACTAATCCATTTCTGAAGCTGGTTGCTTTCCACTGATTTCTCCGCGTGATGAGGATACTACTTATTTCCTGGTGCTAACGCAAGAAATAGTGCTAAAGAAAAGCTTGCACTCTTTACACGAGGTGCCAAGAATTTTATCTTCGGCAGCAACTTTAGGAGAAGGGGAGACACCTAGAAAGATTATAACGAGAAAAGTCTGTGCTTTCCTACCCCGGACGAGGAGACAAATGGAGAAACTCGAATCGCGCGCCCAAATTGAAAGTGTTTCCCGTCACCAGCAGGTGAACGCAGCAAGTGGCCTTTGCACGGTGCCATTGTGTGTACGTTGAAAATTTTAATCCTACAGTAGCAACTTCATATCTTAGGCAATGCCAAAGCTGCGGTAACATTTCCAAAATTTTCCAAATATATCTGTAACTTAGTAAATGCTGTTCACCTACATTTTTTTTTACCGAAACGAAGCGTTACAAGGAAAACTCCGTATAATTTCAACATCTGTCGGCGGGATTATTATTTTAGTATTCGTAGTTACGAGGAATTTGACATCACAAGTTACCCTACGGCCGCTGACGACAGAGTGACTGGACAGGTGGCTCTGCGATCACACAGTGGGTCGCATGCCTTGTGGGGGAGTAGACACTGGCGAAGGTTATCACGTGTTATGTGTTTTCTTCATTAAGCATACGGAAGGCGCAATCCTACCTCACTTTTGAATACTTCACACATTTCTACCGCTGCATAAAATTTGATGACACTACCGTTTTCCTCAAAATGTCAGCCTTTCACAGGAATCAACTTGTTGTATGCCATGGTGTCGGGCGCCTCTTACTGTTGTGATTCCGTGTTGGGTGCGCGATTGTATTCTTTTTCGAAGTCGAAGTGTCACACACTTCCATTCACTGTATTCGAAAATAAAAGGTTTCGTGGGTTGCTCGGCCATCCAGCTCACTGACTATGCTTCGTTGTGTTGCTTGAGATACAGCAGCCTTTTAAAGGAGAACTTAGACGGGCTATTGAAGCTCCTTGTGTGTCTACGAGAGCAGGTGCTTGCCCAAAGAGATTACGGAAGAAAGCCACGGAACAACAGAAGAACAAGAAAGCGGCGCACGGGAAACGGACAGCTACCGTCTGCGAAAGTATAGGCAAAACAAATAAAGATTTTTTTTCGATAACATTTGACCCTTCATGCGTGCGTTAAACCCAAGGTCATTGCGAGAAACCGAGGTGTGCTCCCCACGATGACATTTAGTTTAACGGGCGTAAACGCAATCGTGAGAGAACCTTAACCAGTGCGCCACCTGGTGCCTTGTATCAAACGTTTACAAACCAAAACTATCCGTCTCAACACACGCTACCATTCCTACGCCGGCGCCTTTCATAAGGCCGACGGACGCCAGAATCGCTAAAGGTTCGCAGGAATTTGTTCGGTTGATCCGCTTATAGCTTGCAATTCCGGCGAGCAAAGACAGTGCTATTTCTCCGCGTGTACATATAAACGTTCGTCGCGTTTCAGTTTATTTAGCACTGTGCAATGTCTTACCGCACGTAAGCCGCAGAAACCCAGCAGCGTGCTGAGCATGTACAATAAAGAATGAAAAAGCGTACTGAGCATGCGGCGTAAAGACAACGCTCTTTTGTTACGCCCGAAAGACGTTTACGGTTATTTTTTACGAAAGTATTTTAGAGCACTCTAATGACATTACAAGAGACCGAAAAGCACTAGCAACAGCAGCACGGAACAGACGCATCAAGACAACACTTTCAAGACTACACGTTCGATAAATAAAAGGCTGCGGTGCAGTTTGGTGGACAATATGTAAAGTGCACATGATCTGCGCAATCTCGTCTGTCGGTTAAGAAAAAAATACGACCGATGCTGAAGACGTGACCTTAAGGTTCATCCGCAAAGCTTTCTCCTGATGACTTTCGCTATTCAGTTTTATTACTTGATTGTCGAAAATGGCGTGAACAATATTGTTACGGGGAGAAGAGAGGTTTAAAATATATTTACAGAGCATTTACAACGACTCCACTGGAATACAGGGCGCACAAGATGGAAACAAGTCCGCACGACATTACCGAGCGTCATCGTCTTCTTCAGTACAGTTCTGAGCTTCGCCTCTGGCAGCGTTTGGTGACACTGTTTCGACCACTCGCCAGCACGTTAAATGACCATCGAAAACCGACTGCATGCCCAGTTAAGGAGCAAATGTTGGTTCTGGTGAGAGCACCAGAACCACCAGGGCAGCTTCACACGATCTCCCACGTTAGCTCATTGGCTGAATATAGTGTCGCGCTGCTGAGCACAAAGTGGCTGGTGGGAGCGGTATGCAAAAGCGTTCGTGCAGCGCGCATGGGATGAAAAAAATGTTTTTCCATTGATATGAGGCTTTTCAAGGATAGCTATTATCGTAATTTCAATATTTGCCAGCGGGTTAATTTCTTTCAGGGGCTTGTAATTACGCCCATTTCTGCGTCACAAGTTTTCTCATGTTGAGTGCATGAATAAACTTTATTTCCGAGACCAAGTTGTTAATGCCGGAAGGTGGTCGCCCACCCTATTACAGGTAGCTGTGGCCCAGCGGCCTTGTTCACCAGCCGTAGCCGGTCCGCAAGGCTTCGGCTTGTCAGCTGGGTGTCCCACTGGTCTTCTGTCGGTGCTTGGATGGGCGTTGTCTATGGGTCCTTTCTGCAATCCCAGACCATGTGGTAATGGGTGTTCGGCGTATTGTTTCCTCATAGCAAGAAAATTAAGGAACTACCCGCGGTCGAAATTAATCCAGAGTCCACCACTAAGGCGTGCCTCATAAGCAGGTCACGGTATTTGTCAAACAGACTCCCGAGTTTAATTAAATTTAGGAGCTTCACAGCAATTTAGAGCGTATCCCATGGAAATTTTATTCTCAATTTCGAATTGAGGCGCAGATTTAACGCATTGTCGGAATCGATGTTATGCGAAGTATTTTGAAGGTTCGGCGCCGTTTGGAGTGCCACAAAGCGTTACCAAGGGTACGAGCTTGTTTGTGCGAGAGCATTTGTGCGTTTGATTCGAGTACGTCCAGGTTAACACCAGCGAGACGACGAATACAACAGTGAGGATTGTCGTATGACATCAACGGCATGATTTCTACTGTGGCTGTTCGACGTGAGTTACCGACAAGCCGATTGTTCGGTTCTCCGTAAAAAGAACCACAGTTGTAAGATGGAAAATACACGGATTGCGACATCGTCCTCAAGTAGGTTTTATAACGTCGCTTGTACCTACATCTATGCATGTGGTCTGTGAAAAAAAACGACGATGGCGTTTGTGCTCCTGTGAACAGATGTGTGAACACTTTGTATGCCAGCAGCAACACATGTTGCCATAATTGAGTGCTGTACCACAATGTTTGCATGCTGGTTCGCGCTCTTTTGTCTCGATAGCGCAACATACATGCTACATCGGCGCTTCGATAGAGTCCATGTGGGTTGTAAGACCTAAGGAAGTGTCGGGGTTAGGGTGAAAGAAATTATGGCGTCTGGCAGGGAAGTCGTTATGGCATCCATCCATCTGGCAGGGAGCACGTTCTCCAGATATCGGTGGTTTTAGCTCGCATTTTGTTTTATTTCCTCAACGTTTTAGCTTTTGTGCACGCGTTTCGAGAAAGAAGCATTCGAAAGTACATTTACGCTGCGTTTTTTTTTTTTTTATGTTATAGCGCAGTAGCGACTTTTTGGGCCCTACTGAATCAAGCAACGTCCGCAATTGTTGCGACAAAAAGCTGAAAATGTCAGATCGATTAGTCGAACTCAAAAGCATACGCAGCATCGGGTGCCACGCAAAATAAACAACCAAAATCCAGGAATGCCTCAAGTCTAAGGGAGTTGGCTCATTTTGCTGGCATTCGGAGAACGGCGGTTCTATGTTCACATTCCAAGGCTACAATAAAGATATCCTACTTCGGTCCAACAGAGAAATCAAAAATCAATAAAAGGGTGTAGTCAGCGTGACTGTAAAAAAGCAACAAGTTTATTCAAAACCTGACGCTCAACTTCAACGCCTATGAGCGAGTGGGTGAGTGAGTGAGCGAAATAGCTTTGGTGGTGTGAACCAAGTGGAACGACTCGAATTCGGTTCTTGTAGAGGAACTGCTTGAAGTTGAAAAAGATCTATCTCGATATAGTTTAACTCCCCAGGCAAAAAACTACAGAATTCTCTCATCATCATCATCATCATCATCATCATCATCATCATCATCATCATCATCATCATCATCAGCCTAATATTACCTGCTGGTTGAAGGCCTAACCAAGCGATTTCCAATATTCTCCTGTCTTCTGTCTGCCGACTCCTCCAATTAGCTCCCACCACACGATCCTCTGCTGTCCTCAACGGCGCTTTCTTTCTTATGACAACCAGTTTGTTTTTGAATAAATCCCAGTCATCTGCTCTATGCATTACTTGGCCTGCCCCACTCCATCTTTTCATCTATTGTCAACTTGAATATACTAATTGGAACTGACGTCTGTACATAGCTGAATTATGGTCTTACATGCAAACAGAACTTGCAGGTATCTCGACGAGAGTGTAGCTATTTGGCTCACAAAAGCAGGACGCGCCATCGAAATGCAATTCGAAGACTGTGGAGTGCGCAATTATGTGGTACCAAATAGTCGTTTTATCTGCCGCATACACTTCTAAACATTCGCGTATTAACTAAATTAACAAGCATGGTGTCGCGCGCGCACAGGAAAACATGAACACATCTCACACGATGACCGCGTACACTCGCTGTCAAAACGCTGGAGTGAGGAAGTGTGGCAGCAGTAGCGAGCGAACAGACAGTCGCGCTGCCTCTCGCTTCAATGCGAACAAAGCGGCGAGGACATAGCGTACACGAAGCTGTTAGCATTCGGCGCACTCTGCCTCCGTCGCAGGTCGCTTTGAAGATAGGGCCCGCGCGGCCACTCCATACGCAGCCGCTGCCGGAGTAGAACGCCCCCTCCCTCCCCTACCCCCGTTGCCCTGCGTGCGACGGAAAACAGCGCGCTTCGTCTCCAATTTCCTTCCTTGTGCGAGAAATTGAGCCTCCATCGGCGGCTCAACCTCGGACGCTTGCCCTCGCACATACAGTATACGGCGCCGATGTTATCACTATTGGACTTTACACGAATATCACGGTGACGGCGACGGCACAAATGGCCTTGGAGAGCCCATATAATTGCTATCGCAGTAATAAAGACTCACACAAACCCCATTACATTGGGTACAATGGCACGGATAATAAGCCTGTCAAACTGCCCCAGAACAGTGTCGCAGCTGTAAATAAATTACCAACATAACAGCGATAAAATCAGCATAAAATAGGAAAATGCAAAGCGCTTGTTTACGCTCCAATTTTTAGTAAATGTCATCTCTGTACTTAAAGGGACAGACAACCGATTTTTGAGGACCTAGTTTTTTATGGGGCAACGTAAAGCTCACCCTCGGTAGTGCTTACATCTGCAGCGGTTTCTTCCATAAGTTAAAGGTCGTGCAAAGCGGCCACGTGAGCAGCGACGATATGTAATGTAGCGGTTGACTCCAAGGCCACGGGTATAAGCATGCACGGCCATCTAAAATACCCTCGCAACGACGCATTCCAGTAGTACATGCTTGTTGGATTCTTGAAGTGGGCAACTCGGACGCAGCAAAAATTGGACTATGCCCCACCGCTCTAGTCTGTCACGCGTTGGGAGCACTTGCCACCCTAGACGCCACATGAAGTCGCGTAGGTGGCCAGGCAGGAGTGACGCCGTTATCGCACCCTACGACACACTACTTAAGCGTGCGCTGCGCGCTGGGGGGGGGAGGCTAGATGAAGCAGTAAGGCTGACACTATATCCATAACAACGTTTACGAGAACGCCTCCATTAGTACATACCTGTTGTCATCATCATCATCAGCCTGGTTACGCCCACTGCAGGGCAAAGGCCTCTCCCGTGCTTCTCCAACTACCCCAGTCAAGTACTAATTCTGGCCATGTTGTCCCTGCAAACTTCTTAATCTCACCCGCCCACCTAACTTTCTGCCCCCCCCCCCCCCCTGCTACGCTTTCCTTCCCTTGGAATCCAGTCCGTAACCCTTAATGACCATCGGTTATCTTCCCTCCTCATTACATATCCTGCCCATGCCCATTTCTTTTTCTTGATTTCAACTAAGATGTCATTAACTCGCGTTTGTTCCCTCACCCAATCTGCTCTTTTCTTATCCCTTAACGATACACCTATCATTCTTCTTTCCATAGCTCGTTGCGTCGTCCTCAATTTAAGTAGAACCCTTTTCGTAAGCCTCCAGGTTTCTGCCCCGTACGTGAGTACTGGTAAGACGCAGCTGTTATACACTTTTCTCTTGAGGGATAATGGCAAACTGCTGTTCATGACCTGAGAATGCCTGCCAAACGTACCCCAGCCCATTCTTATTCTTCTGATTATTTTAGTCTCATGATCCGTTCCCTTACCACTTCCCGTGCCTCGCTACCTATTGTAAACTGCTGTTCTCTTTCGAGGCTGTTAAACCTTACTTTAGTTTTCTGCAGATTATTTTGAGACCCACCCTTTTGCTTTGCCTCTCCAGGTCAGTGAGCATGCATTACAGTTGGTCCCCTGAGTTACTAAGCAAGGCAATATCATCAGCGAATCGCAAGTTACTAAGGTATATATTCTCCATTAACTCTAATCCCCAATTCTTCCCAATCCAGGTCTCTGAATGCCTCCTGTAAACACGCTGTGAATAGCATTGGAGAGATCGTATCTCCCTATCTGACGCTTTTCTTTATTGTGATTTTGTTACTTTCTTAATGAAGGAACACGACGGCTGTGGAGGTGCTATAGATATCTCAGATTTTTTTCATACGGCTCGTCTACACCCTGATTCCGTAATGCCTCCATGACTGCTGAGGTTTCGACTGAATGAAACGCTTCCTCGTAATCAATGAAAGCTATATATAAGGGTTGGGTATATTCTGCACATTTCTCTATCACCTGATTGAATGTGTGAATATGGTCTATTGTTGAGTAGCCTTTACGGTATCCTGCCCGTCCTTTGGTTGAGAGAAGTCTAAGGTGCTCCTGATTTTATTTCCGATTACCTTAGTAAATAGTTTGTAGGCAACGCACAGTAAGCTGCTCGGTCTATAATTTTTCAAGTCTTTGGCGTCCCCTTTCTTATGGATTAGGATTATGTTAGCGTTCTTCCAAGATTCCGGTACGCTCGAAGTCATGAGGCATTGCGCATACAGCGTGGCCAGTTTCTCTAGAACAACCTGCCCACCATCCTTCAACAAACCTGCTGTTACCTGATCCTCCCCAGCTGCCATCCCCCTTTGCAAAGCTCCCAAGGCTTTCTTTACTTCTTCCGGCGTTACTTGTGGGATTTAAAATTCCTCTAGACTATTCTCTCATCCATTATCGTCGTGGGTGCCACTGCTACTGTATAAATCTCTATAGAACTCCTCAGCCACTTGGACTATCTCATCCATATTAGTAATGATATAGCCGGCTTTTTCCTTAACGCATACATCTGATTCTTGCCTCTTCTTCTTCACTGCTTTTAGGCTTCCTCCGTTCATTAGAGCGTGTTCAATTCTATCTATATTATACTTCCTTATGTCAGCTGTCTTACGCTTGTTGATTTAACTTAGAAAGTTCTGCCACTTCTATTCTAGCTGTAGGGTTAGACTCTTTCATACATTGGCGTTTTTTGATCAGATCTTTCGTCTCCTGCGATAGCTTACTGGCATCCTGTCTAACGGAGTTACCACCGACTTCTATTGAACACTCCTTTATGATGCCCATAAGATTGTCGTTCATATCTTCAACACTAAGGTAGTCTTCTTGAGTTAAAGCCGAATACCTGTTCTGTAGCTTGATCTGGAATTCCGCTATTTTTCCTCTTACGACTAACTCATTGATCGCCTTCTTATGTACCAGTTTCTTCCGTTCCCTCCTCAAGTCTAGGCTAATTCGATTTCTTACCATCCTATGGTCACTGCAGCGTACCTTGCCGAGCACGTCCACATATTGTATGATGCCAGGGTCAGCGCAGAGTATAAAGTCTATTTCATTTCTAACCTCGCCATTCAGGCTCCTCCACGTCCACTTCCGGCTATCCCGCTGGCGGAAGAAGGTATTCATTATCCGCATATAGTTCTGTTCTGCAAACTCTACTAATAACTCTCCCCTGCTATTCCTAGAGCCTATGCCATATTCCCCCACTGACTTGTCTCCAGCCTGCTTCTTGCCTAGCTTGGCATTGAAGTCGCCCATTAGTATAGTGTATTTTGTATTTACTTTACCCATCGCCGATTCCACGTCTTCATAGAAGCTTTCGACTTCCTGGTCATCATGACTGGATGTAGGGACGTAGACCTGCCCGACCTTCAATTTGTACATGTTATTAAGTTTCACAACAAGACCTGCCACCCTCTCGTTAATGCTATAGAATTCCTGTATGTTACCAGCTATATTCTTATTCGTCAGGAATCCGACTCCTAGTTCTCGTCTCTCCGCTAAGCCTCGGTAGCACAGGACGTGCCCTCTTTTTAGCACTATATATGCTTCATTTGTCCTCCTAACTTCACTGAGCCCTATTATATCCCATTTACTGCCCTCTAATTCCTCCAATAGCACTGCTAGACTCGCCTCACTAGATAACGTTCTAGCGTTAAACGTTGCCAGGTTCAGATTCCAATGGCGGCCTGTCCGTTATACCTGTAGTACGTGGCGATAAATTTCCACCGCCGTAGAGTAAAATGCAGGTGCGTTTAACACTTGTGGTCCGCGATGTACGTGTATGCCCGGTAGCAAGCACCGAATTTTTGTGTCAAGGAAATAGCAGGCGAGGTCACGCGATCACGCTGTAACAGGCGGAGCAGAAATCGCAGGTAAGAAGCCGGCAGCGGACATACACGGACGGGAACGCGAACCCACCGCGACAGCGTGGTTGCCCAAACGCGGCGCGACGGACCAGGGTCCCTATAACGTAAAACTATTTCAATATGCTTTTATTCCAATCTCCTGACGTCAAATTTGCGTAATCGCACATGCAAGCATCGGGCGGTGACCCGCAGGGTTGTCTGGGTAGACCTATAAAACGCTCTCCTCGTTTATAGGAGGTCGCTTTTGTTTGCTTTAAAAACGAATAACACTGCCTACACTGAGTGGCTTGTCTTATCTTATTGGCTCACAAGAGGCGGGGAGCACGCTCAAGTGGAGAGAGATTCGGTGCGGCCGAGCCAGTTTACTGTAAATCGATAACCGGATGAAGGAGTGGTGCCTGCGTCTATGATTGGTCGGCTTTCTTTTACTTATTTTGCGTTGGCTGGTCGAAAATCGCGACGGCATGCAGCGGAAGGTTAAGAATGCCGCTAAAACAGATCCTCAGCAACGAATAGTTGGCCGAACGAGGTTGTAAACATGCCGAAAGGGCTCGAAAACGTTTCACGGTCACACAAAAAGATTTATTGCACGCAATTAAACCCATGCTCTCCGGCTGGTGCCAGTGCCTGAGCCATCAGCGGCAGCCATCTTTATTCCTTTCGGAACAGGGCAGCCTGCGCCTATTCAGAAGAAGTCTCAGTTTTGTTCGGCATATTAATGCATCTTTAACGCGTACACGTCACTTTGATGTGTGAGTTCTCGCAGTTTTGTGACGTCGCGTGACAGGCAGGTGAAGTGGCTGGCGCCCGAGAACATGACCAATAACAAAGTGCTAATGGCAAAAAGGCATCGAATCATAAACAACCATTTTTCTTTTGTTCTTTCCAGTCATGCATAATCGGTATGTTCACGTCATTTCAAATAGGAAGCTATCCCCGTTTTGGTGACGTCGCGTGAGGAAAGGGTAAAGGGTGGGTGGTTCAAACAAGTTTTTGACCAGTGGTGGAAGGCTGATTGCAGAAGTTCAATAGGAAAGTTTGGAATGGCTTTACGTTATAACGCCCCAGTTTTGTACTGGCCGACGAGGAGAAGGAACCAAGAAGGGACTGCAATGGCCTAGTAACCCGTAATGGTGGCAAACGTCTGACGGAACATTGCTTCGGAGCCGAATTGTGAAGTGCAGCACCTCCTGGAAGCCACAACGATGAACCCCCTCACCTGCTCTAGGTAATGTTATCCATTTCGATCAACAATTTCCCACCAACATTCCCAATAAATTCATCATATAGCATGCTTCTTTTCTTCAAGAAAGAGCTCTTGTTGGATGCAAGTTATGTAAAATAGTAGCATAACGTTGCGAGCAGTGTCTCTTGTCCCAAAAAAATACCCACCCACTTTTTTTTTTTTTTTTTTTTTTTTTTGCGGCGAGCGTTCGGACTCGAGAGGCGCACCGGGCGGAGGAGGTGGCCATCGCCTTGGCCGTCTCCGACCCCGGATGCACTACAGTGTTGTGTGACTCTAGAACGGCAGTGAAGAACTACGCCAAGGGTAGGGTATGTAGTGAGGCTGCGCGCATACTGCGCAAGGCCGAAGACATCGGACGCACAAGCGCTGTGGTGATCAAGTGGTTTCCGGCCCACATGGGCAGTGACGTGTCGGAACGCGGGAACGTGAACCACAACGAGACGGCCAACTCGGCCGCGTGAGGACTAACTAACGGTGCAGCTGCAAGCACGGCCGACTCGGAGTGTTGGTCGCGGTGCAGTGCCAAGGACAAGATGGCCACCTTCAACGAGATCGTGAAGTGGTACAGACTTAACAGACTATGCCGCCACCTCACCCGGGGCTTACCCGGAAGGAGGCAGTGTTATACCGGCAATTACAGACGGGGTCCCTGCTCACCCCGGTGCTAGCTAAACACGTGTGTCCGAGCGTGTACGCGAGTGACGTGTGTAGACTGTGCGCTAAGGAGAGAGCCACCGCGGCTCACATCCTTTGGGACTTTCGTATAAATCCACAAGAAGCCAGCGAGAAAACGACGATCCCGCCGCAGCTAGAGGCTGCAACGAAGATATATGACCAAGATACACAACTCAAGGCCGTCCAGCAGGTCTCGGTAGCTCTAGAGAGGCAGCGACCTCGCGAAACCGAGGAGAAAGGGGGCAGCACCCCGAGGAAGGGGGCGGCGGCCCTCTCGGATGCGCGGAAGTAGCGAGGAACCAAGACCTCGAGGAGCACAATGCACGAGATTGACGTAGTGGCCGCGTCGCGGTAAAAGCTTGTCCTCCCTGCGTGGAGGGAGCCTAACCGACTCTGCAGGCATTTTCACTAAAGTTGTTCTCTCTCTCTCTCTCTCTCTCTCTCTCTTTGCTCGTTCAAGGAGAATCCTTGCTGTCGCTGCAGACGGCTTTAAGGAGGCCAGCTGCAGGGCAGAAACGCAGAGTTAATGCACTTTGTGTCTCGGTGGGCTGTACAATTATCACAGAGCATGGTTCGGTCAGAGGGTCGCGCATACAGGGAAGCCTGCAATGGGTGTCCGTGTGCTACAGCACAATCGGCACGCACGATCTACACGTATGCCGCGCATTCTTGCACTACGTGACGTGGCAACTTGCCTGAGCATCGCCACCGCCATCACCCGTAGTTATGACCCCGAGCAAGAAATACGCATTCCGGCGAACTCGAAGCACACTATATTGCATTAGCGAAATTCATGCTTTGCTTAAGGACCTGACAGCTCTACGCTCTCGGATGAGAGGGAGCATCTGCGAAGGAACAAAGCAAAGGCATCCGCTACGTCCGCGTCGGTTCACCATGGGTAGTGAAAAATGTCTCTACTGTTTTGAAATTTGCAAAGGAAGCACGCGTAGGTTTAGGTCCCAGTGACAGACACCACTAGACTCACAAAACAGAAGCATCACGACATACACGCGTAACACACAAAGGTGACAGTCTGGTAACCTTCAGCATAGGAGGCCAAGTCACCACAAAAAAAAATAAAGAGAAAGGCCTTCTGGTGCTCTTTCAAATCACCCTGTCTTCATTTGAAGGAAGATGAGCTAGTAATGGTATCTGCGACACACCCGAGCTCCTTATCAAAAGTGGCACCTGTGCAGTATATCTGCACAGATCCTGACGCGCATTATGTTTTACATGTATGCCTCGCAAATCTCGAACGCGGTGGCAGTCTGCAACTTGGCACAAGCATAACGGAGGCTCACGTCGACCGAGAGTACAGTAACTCTGGCAAATCGCTTCGACACCCCTGGAGTTAGCGAAAGTGCCAAAAAATGAGCAACACTATCTAAACAAGGAATTGAGACGCCTTCATACAAGTTCGATAACGTTGGTTGTCGTAAAAGTTATTAAGTACCAAGACACAATTCTTTGGAAACGCAGGCTAAAGCACAAATTAGCACGGCCGCAAGTCTTCCGAAGACGTCACGGAACCGTGAAGGGAAACTAAATAGAACACTGGGGAAAAACTTCCGAGCACATTCTGCCGTGGTCCCAAAGCGCAGCCGTCGTCCCGTCAGTCCAGCTGGTTGCAGAACACCGCTGCTCGCATCGGACTCTCCTTGGCGCAGGCGTAAGCCTCGCTGAAGCCGCTGAGCAGTCGGAGCATCTTGTTGCCCTTGATCGATTCGGCCGAGCCGCAGTGGTGGTACATGGTGGCAAAGAAGAACAACTGTCCCGGGCTCAGGTCCTCCAGGCCGGCCAGCGGCAGCTGCTTCTCGGTGCCGGACGCCTCTCGCATTTCCTCCAGAAACACCCTGTACGCCATGTGGATGCCGGCCATTGGAACCGCGAGCTCCTTCCCGCCGTTCTGGGCGGCGCACTCGAGGAAAGCGAGGATCGTCGGTGGAGTGGCCGTCTTCTGGGCCTCGGCGAAGAAGATCTCGGCTGTGAGTGACCCCAAAGACGTGCCCAGGGAACCGTACCTGCACCCCATAAGACCGTTTGAGGGTCTCAAACATCTCACGTGACCCTGCTTATGAAAAGGAGCATTTCACGAAGCAATGAAAAAAAAATTCATTGGCCACATACAAGGCATTCATTGGCATATACTCGCGGCGGCGGACACTACTTGCACAAGAATTTGAAATGCACAATCGACTATTTAACAAAAATTTGCTAATTAAGGATTTAACTAGCTACCTTGTGTCCCACATTGCAATATGCAAACTCTAGCCGTGGAGTTCGCAAGGTGGATCCACTTGGAACGAATTCTCAGGATGACACCAGTTTCGAGATATTAATTCCTGAACTTTGCGGACAACTGCATAGGCGTTCCAGTTCCTTTTGTGCTTGCATACATAAAACGACGCCTTGTTTACAAAGTAACTTGTAGAGATCGTGCTGGGCAGATCCCGGACTACAGTTATCGTTCCAGTTGTGCCGGCAGCCAAGTATCGCAAGGTGCACAGACCTGACTGCCAGCGGGGTGTCCGGTACGTAGTAGGGAAAGTTGAGCACCAGCGGCAGCATCGCGTAGGCCACCGAGCGGTCCTTGTGCTCGCGGAAGTAGTAGGCACTCCTGCTGTAGAGCTCCGAGGACAGGTGGTGCGCGTACAGGGCCACGGCGACGTCCGGCTTGTCCTGCAGGAGTACCTTGACCTGGCGCAGGTTTTCGGGGAAGCTCGCGCCCAGGGTTGGCAGTTGGTGGAACTGAGCGTTCAGTGACGGTGACTGCGAGCTTTCCAGCAGGCTGTAGAGCACCGACAGGTCTTGCCAGTCGTAGACGCTTTCGGTGAGCTTCTCGAAGAAGGTGCGCCGGACCATCTGAGCGATGTGGGTCACGTCGTCGCGCATGGCCTGCAGCAACAGAGATGCGCACCCAGGGGGTGCGCGCTCGAATTCAAGGAGAATATTTTTTACCGCAGAGCGTACAGTGACCCAGTGCCATTCGTATGTCGAAAACCACACATAAGGCATTATCCGTAGTAAAGGCAAAGGGGGGGGCGGGGGGGGGCGGGCGGGGGCGGGGGGGGGGGGGGGGACTTGCAGAGCGGGAAAGTAGCTGCACACAATCAAGGTAATGTTATTTTCCGTCGCTTCGAGATGCAAATTTTTTTTCGTTCCGCCTAATTAGATAAATAGTCTTAATTAATCAGCCTCTCAAATATATTGACTTAATGAAAAGTATGAAAAGCGTCAATCAGAACATTGTAGAGCAACACCAAAAACTCCAGCTACAACTTTCTGTTGTTCAATACGTGCTGCACAAAAGTCTTTTCTTTTTTCAAGCATGAAGGAAACCCGCCAATAAAGTGGCTATATAACGTGGCAAATCGCCCGGAAATTAATTGCCGCAGGCTCCCACTTGCGACAAGTTATCTTTTCGTCCCGTTCTATTTGGTTTTACATACCGCACCTAGTGTCTTTAAATAAATAATTTCCCTGGCCTTTTCACTGGTTTCATTGTCCACTTATTCGTACGAGTGTGACTGACAACAACTAGACCCTTCGTGGCTTCTTATTCTCATCCGTATCACGTGACGTGCAAGCAAAAAAAAAAAAGAACGCGTCCATGGGGAAGAAGCACCTTGGTGAAGTGCGTGGCCACGTAGTCCTTGATTGACGCCAGGCCCATGAGATCCGAGAAGAGGTCGAAGCAGTGCACCACGTAGCTCTTCAGGGGCCGCTCCTCGGTACGGTAGTAGCCGAGGGCCATCGCGCGGTTGCCGTACTGGGACGCCTCCTGGGCGGCGCGCCATCCGAGCAGGAACACCGCGTTCGACTCGTTGGACGCGACGTGCTTGAGTAAGCGCTCGAACCACCCTCGGTCGGTGGCCAAGAAGGCGACTCTCGTGCTGCCCGAAAGGGCTCGCTCGGAAAACACCTCCGCGAGCGAGAGGCGCCAGCGCTCTGCCCAGCCGTCGCCGGAGTCCGACATCACGGCTTCCGCCACGCCCGAGCCAGCGCCGGCCGAGCCGAAGATGGCCTCGATGTGCTCCTCTTCCAACAGCATCGTCCCCTCGAAGTCGTCGACGACGGCGACACCCTTCTTTCCTTTGCGGAAGACCTTCACCAGGTCGTTGAAGAAGGCGGCGTAGTCCGCCCTCCGCTCCAGCCTCCGCCTTCGGTCGCCCGCATATTTCTCCACGTCCGTCGAAGGTGAGAAGCTGACGTGGAGATCGCCGATGCCGACGTTCTCAATCGTGTACTCGAGCGGCGCCGGCCAGGCCAGTTTGCCCTGTTGAAACGATCGATGTTATATTGTTAGCGTACATTCAGCACGTTCGCGTAAAGTAAGTTGCTTGATTTTTGCTCTTCCAAAGATGGCCGTTTACGTGGCAGGTTGTGAGCGTAAGCTCGGGTGAGTCCGTCTTTTATTAACCGACATCAATGATCATTTACCTAACTTAACCTAAGAGCGAACACGTATATATTCTTGATATAAACGTGTACAAAGCACCTAAGTATATTCCCCACACAATTCTAACTTTATTCAGATATCCACCTTAGGGAGATTACGCAGATATGTGCAAAAATGTTAGAATCAAAAGCTGTATAGCATGCCCGACTAACTCAAGAAGGTTGTGACCGCCCCATTTCAAAGGGTATGTCAATAAGTGATCATCCTCATCATCACGTCTATCACCACACATTTAACCGTGTGGGAGAAAAAACAGACGCCAAGCCTGCGTGAGCTTGTTAAGCTTTATGTACCCTACCTGTGCTTTTTCTTGTAAGTTACTTGTGGGTATCCTGTACCCACCTCTTCCCAAACGTTGCTTCAACGAGTGTTCGTTAAACACCGATGTTTAGCGGCGCATACATGATCATAGAAGCTTGAATCGGCAAGGCATTACTTGTGCTGCCATGTCAGGCAAATAAGCACTGCTGCCTGATCCTCTCTTGTCTTACCTGCGCATCGCCGGATAAAAGCGCAGGTTACCTGCAAGTACAGAATGCTGTACACGGCATCCGGGCGAGCGTTCCTCGCCGGCCAGTCAAGCCGCGCTTCCTTCATCATGTCGAGCAGGGCTTTGGTGTTGTCGACATCCGCCGCGACCACGTCTTCGCAGTTCTTGTAGAAGACCCACGCCTTCTGGAGGGTGTTCTGCGAATCGTACGACAGGAGGGACGCGTTGTGCGCGGGGAGCACCAGGTCATTGCGGAACGCCTCGTAAGCCTCCTGCCGGACGGAGACGTTCTCGCCGGCGAGACCTCCGCAAACGAACTCGGCGAAGTCTGTGCAGGGAGGTACGTCGCGTCGGATGCTCTTCGCGTAGGCGTTGGCGAACGCCTGGCAACCCGGGGTGTCACAGGACGTCGGCGAGCTCTTGGTGCTTCGCGGCCAAAGAGCCAGCGTCACCAGGCTGGCGGTGGCGAATATGATCGCCAAGGCGACCGCGGCGATGGTCAAGGTGCGCAGGCGGGATTCGTGACGGGAGGGTGGACTGGAAACTCTGCCGGAGAGCATGCTGGGATGGGTCGGCGACCCGACATCCTGGAATGTAGGCACGTTATGGGCATCTGACGTCGCTCGAGAAATGCCGCGGTGGGTGTTTAGTCGGAAACTTTCGGTACCGACTCATAAGAGGGCGCTTTAACTTGGGGGTCTCTTTCCTAAACGTCGAACGCTGAAATTTTCTCATTAGACAACGGCCAAACCTATGCGAATGAATTCTTGTTGCATTTTGAGGACAATGCGGAAATCTGGCGACTGCAAGAATATTTTTTTACTTATAAGTTTTTGCTAAAATTACCGAAAAATGGTAAGCTTACAAACAATATGGAGCGCTCAGTTTACAAATCAGTAAGTCTGCATGCGAACGCCCGCCATCCCGCACGCACATGTGCACGCACTAAAGAAACACTGGAGCTATCGCAGTTTTATGGGCTGCGTCCATTAGAGCACGTAAGCTGGAGAACTCTGTCGTGCTGAGCCTTACGAGAAATATTAAAAGTACTTACGAGGGTTTCGTAAAGGTCCTCTACACACGAACTAGCAGTATCTAATATAATTGTGATACCGTTTGCGATTACCGCGTTACTGCGTCGGAAACTTGCGATTACCGCGTTACTGCGTCGGAAACTTGAGCCCGGCCGTGCGCTGCGTTTTCGCGGATTAGTTCGCGTTGATGCGACACGCAGTACGAAGGTCAATTCGCTCGCCGCTGCTGCCGCGCTTCCTCACCGCAGCGTTTTGACAGCGAGTTTCCGCGGTCATCGAGTGAGATGGGTTCGTGTGTGCTAGTGCGCGCGTGGCACCATGCTTGTTAATTTATTTAGTGTGCATGTGTTTCAAGTTTGTACGGCCGATAAAACTAAGATCATCGCTTCGTACAGCTAGATGTCCACTAATTTGCTGTCGCAATCCATGATTCGCCTTACGGGTGAAACTGCGACTTTGTTGTTGTTGTTGTTGTTGTTGTTGTTGTTGTTGTTGTTGTTGTTGTTGTTGTTGTTGTTGTTGTTGTTGTTGTTACACGGGCGTTCTTATCGAAAGAGAAATTTAAGAATCCGTAAGTCAACGGTTATATCGTAGCCGATACTCTACGCCGGCAGCTATACGGATGTGTTTGTTTCATTGGTTACCACAATATTAGCTGTTTTCTCCGCTTGAGTAAAAGGTTACCCGCAAGACGGCGCTAAAATCGTTCCTACTACATGGCCACGTGCCGGGTAATCCTGTGTTTCGCAAAATGCTAATACCGTACACGCTCAAGCTGAAACTTTCTTTTGTCGTTTGGCGCTTATAGAGAATGCAAAATCGACACAGTTCTGTGCATCCAGTCGGTCAGCGCATGAAACGCGAAGGGAGCGAATCTAACAAAAAAAAAGGCCACTCACCTTCTCTGCAGCAGCGGTGACCGTACGGTTCGCGGACACCTTGCTTTGGTCCATGATGGCCGCGGGGTCCGGTGGAGGCGCAGCCGGGGCTGTCTTGGACGCCGCTACGCTCTTGCGGCGCCCACTGCGATGCTGCGACGGCTCCGTTCGCTTGTTCTTGTCTTCCGAGCGTCTTCGGCGCGTTTGGAACGCCTGCAACGTGACGTGAACGGCTTGTTGGTGTTGCCGGTGTTTCGCATTGTTCAGCGTTTTCGCTTTCCGGAAAAAAACAAAGACCGACAGAAACTACGCCGAACGCTTTCTATCTTTCGGGACTCGGTTTTTAACCTAGAACGGTCACTGACAGCAAATTGCACGGGCAACTTAGACGGCGATCGATGCAAAGCCGCTAACCAACATGCGCTCCGACGCAAAAAGCCGGGCGTAGTCAGAAGCACTAGCAGTTGCTACGTTTTCTTCTTGAATGCGCTAGCATTAGGATTGTCGAAGGGGGAGAAGGTTTATCTGTGTGAAGAGTAGGGAGTTGGTGACGTGGTAGAGGTGTAGACGGCATGAGAGAGCTTAAAGGAGTGTGTGAATATATATATATATATATATATATATATATATATATATATATATATATATATATATATATAACACTCTCAACACTCTCAAAATTTTTTAAAGGTTGCCTGTGGCAGTTCAATTCTAGTTTATGAGACGGTCTACTCGAAGCGTCGGACACTACTTGCACATTTGAAATGCAAGATTGAAGAATTAGCAACATTCACTAATTATCTTTTTAGCTAATTATCTTGTGGCCTAATTGCAGTTTACAAATTCTAGCAGTGGTCTTCGCAAGGCGGATCAACTTGGAAGTAATTCTCAGAAGGACACCAGTTTCGAGATATAAATTCCCGAACCTTGCGGAAAAATGCATTGGCGTTCCAGTTACCTGTGTGCTTCAGTGCGTGAAACGACGTCCTGTTAACAAATTAACTGGAACGCGAATGCATTTCTCCGCAAAGTTAGAATTTGCGGAGAATTTGTAACTGCTAGGATTTGTAAATTTCAATACGGGTCATAGGGTAATTAGCTAAAAGTTAATTAGTAATTTCTTGTTCATTAGTCAAATTTGCATGTTAATTTTGTTTTGCAAGTAGTGTCCACCGCTTCGAGTAGACCGGCTCTTAAACTAGAATTGATCTATCTGCCACAGGCAACCTTTAAAAAATTTAGAAAGTGTTCACTGAAACACCCTGTATATATTATTACGATATGATCGGTAAATACCCGAGAGACGAGCCGCCATGAGAACGACGACGAAGTGGGTCGGTGCCTTTGGCGCGAGTGAATGTCGGCCTGGCGCTCTGGCTCCATTCTAGTGTAAATAGTCTGTAAATAGCCTCTTTTGTCTCTGTCTTTCTACACGTAACATTCTGGTGGAGGTCAGCGATCCCCGTCCTCGCCACGGAACTCCGGAGTGGTCGGTACGTCGAGCTTGTCACCATGCCTCCCGGTGACGAGCCCGCCTCTGCAACGGCTTCGGCTGGTCCGACTGCTCCCGTCGTCACGGTTGCCCAACATCGCGACCCTGGTGTGTTCTCTGGCCTGGAGGGACAGGACGTTGACGAATGGCTCAAGCTATATCAACATGCCAGCGCTAATAACAGGTGGGACCCAACCATTATGCTCGCCAATGTCATCTTTTATCTTGGCGGCACGCCACGCGTGTGGTACCAGACGCATGACGAAGACATCAGCAGTTGGGACTCTTTCAAAGAACAGCTGCGGGAACTGTTCGGCGACCCCATTGGCCGCAAGGTTGCCGCGAGAAAGGCTCTTGCGTCTCGCGTTCAGACATCTACAGAGCCGTACGTTTCCTACATCTTCGACGTCTTGGCTCTATGCCGCAAAGCTGACGATGCTATGTCTGAATCAGATAAAGTGTCACATGTCCTAAAAGGCATCGCCGACGACGCTTTCAATTTGCTTGTTTTCGGCAATGTCTCGACAATCGACGACATCATTAAAGAATGCCGTCGCCTTGAACAAGCCAAGAGCCGTCGTATCACACACCACATCACGCGGCTACCCAACACCGCTGCTACGTCGACATGTGAGGGTCGATCGCGTCAGGCCACCACCTGTGACGACGTCACCCGTATTGTTCGCCGCGAGCTTGAGGCCGCCTGTTCGCCAGCTTTCTCCACGACGCCTCCCGATCCGCCAGCAACCACGATTACCATGATTCAGGCCGTAGTCCGACAAGAATTTGAGAACATGGGTCTGAACTCCGTGTGTTCAACATCTCAACCCAGCGTTCCCCAGTTCTCCACCGGCCCTCCTCGTCCCCGACAGTCCTTTTCCGCCACATCTCCCCGCAACCCGTCCGATTGGCGTACCCCTGATGACAGACCAATCTGCTTTCACTGCTGTCGCATCGGCCACGTCGCTCGTCACTGCCGCAACCGTTGGCCTCCGCCTCCTCGGACATACGCCGCCACTTACTCCCGCACCTTTGGACCTTCTGTTCCCTATGCCGCCCGCCGTGAACCCACTGCCGCTGATGCTCCTCTTCCGAACTTTCGCTACAGCCGCTCGCCCTCACCTCGACGCCGTCAGTCCCGTTCGCCCCAACCCCGCCGCTTCTCTTCGCCGCCTATCACCTCCCGGGCCCAGCCGGAAAACTAGGCACTGCAGCTTCTGGAGGTGAAGCTGCGTTGTCGACCCTGCCCTCAAATCCTCTGCTCACGTTAAACACGAACCAAAACCTTCTTGACGTTGACGTTGATGGCTATCCTGTCACGGCACTCATCGACACAGGGGCACATCTTTCTATTATGAGTGCTGCCTTCCGACGACGACTGAACAAGCTCCTCACCCCAGCGTCGGCACGCGTCGTCCGCGTTGCGGATGGTGGTACTGTGCCTATCATCGGCATGTGTACGGCACGTGTTAGCATCGCCGGCCGCCACACTCCTGTCCTCTTCACCGTGATTGCTCATTGCCCCCACGACCTCATTCTCGGCCTCGATTTTCTCTCCGCGCATTCTGCTCTTATTGACTGCTCTGCCAGTACCCTTCGCCTTGAGTTACCGATTCTCGCAGAACCTTCTGACGCACCCCAGTGCCGCCTACGCCCCACTGGCTTTATTTGCCTGCCGCCAAAATCAATAGCCTATATTGAACTCTTGTCTTCCCCACCAGTCCCTGATGGCGAGTACCTCGTCACTCCTCAGCGCGACATTCCACTACAGTATGACGTTACCGTGCCTCACAGTATACTTACTGTTACTGCGAACCGCACTTTCATGCCTATCTTTAACTTTGGATTGGCGAAGCAAATTCTACCACAAGGTATTTGCCTTGCCAACGTTGATTGTCTCGGCGACCATCACGTGGCAAATTTATCAACCGATCCTTCTTGCGAGCTTAGCAGGCCTCTCGTGCCAGCCTCGGCCGCCGATACCAAGATACAGAAAATGGTTGCGACGGACCTGTCGTCTGCGCAGGCTGAAGACCTTTATCGAGTATTATCGGCCTACAGAGATATTTTCGACTTTGACGATCGCCCTTTAGGCCAGACGCTCGCGGTCAAGCATCGGATTCTTACTGGCGATGCTACTCCTATTCACCGACGACCGTACCGAGTTTCTGCGTCGGAACGCCAAGTTATTCAAAGCGAAGTGAACAAAATGCTAGACAAAAACATCATTGAGCCTTCTTCGAGTCCCTGGGCGTCACCTGTAGTGTTGGTTAAGAAGAAGGATAGCACGTGGCGCTTCTGTGTAGACTACCGTCATCTGAACAAAATTACTAAGAAAGACGTCTACCCGCTCCCACGTATAGACGACGCCCTTGACTGCTTCCACGGTTCCAGCTATTTCTCTTCTATTGATCTTCGTTCTGGATACTGGCAGATTGCTGTTGACGATATGGACAGAGAAAAAACCGCGTTCATCACACCTGATGGCCTATACCAATTTAAAGTAATGCCGTTTGGATTATGCAACGCCCCTGCCACCTTTGAGCGTATGATGGACTCCTTGCTCCGAGGTTTCAAATGGTCCACATGTCTCTGCTACCTCGACGACGTCATCGTCTTCTCACCCACGTTCGACACTCACCTTGAGCGTCTCACAGCTATACTTGATGTATTTCGAAAGGCGAAGCTGCAACTTAACTCGTCCAAATGTCGTTTCGGCCGCCGCCAAATTACTGTTCTGGGCCACCTCGTTGACGCTTCCGGAGTACAGCCTGATCCTGACAAAACTCGCGCTGTCCGAGACTATCCGGTTCCGAAGACAGCCGCCGACGTTCGAAGTTTTGTAGGGCTATGCTCGTACTTTCGTCGTTTTATTCAAGATTTTGCGGCAATTGCTAGACCCCTCACTAATCTTTTGAAGAAAGGCGTACAGTTCTCGTGGGGTACTGCAGAAGCCGCCGCCTTCTCTCGTCTCGTTACTCTTCTCTCCTCACCACCCATCCTCGCCCACTTCGACCCTGATGCCCCTACAGAATTGCGTACAGATGCCAGCGGTCATGGCGTAGGTGCCGTCTTAGCCCAGCGTCAGCGTGGCCAGGATCGCGTTATTGCTTATGCGAGCCGCCTCCTCACACCACCGGAGCGCAACTACTCCATTACGGAACGAGAATGCCTTGCAGTAGTCTGGGCGGTAGCGAAGTTCCGTCCTTACCTTTACGGTCGCCCTTTTTCCGTAGTCACTGACCATCATGCTCTCTGCTGGCTCTCATCGCTAAGAGATCCTACAGGCCGGCTTGGTCGATGGGCTTTGAGGCTACAAGAATTTTCATATTCCGTGGTGTACAAGTCTGGCCGCCTGCACCAAGACGCGGACAGCTTGTCGCGTTACCCTGTTGACGACGCTGACTCCTCCAATATTACCAGTGCTGCTTGCATATTCTCTGTGTCGCAGCTGCTTCATTTCGCCGACGAGCAACGTCGTGACGCCTACATCAGAGCACTCATCGACCGTTTTGAACACACTCCGGCCGACGCCACACTACGCCTCTTCGTCCTCCGCGATGGTACTCTGTACCGTCGTAACCTTCATCCGGACGGCTCCGAGTTCCTACTTGTCGTGCCTAAACACCTCCGCTCCACCGTTCTAGAAGAGCTTCACGACGCACCAACGGCAGGACACCTCGGCGTATCTCGAACCTATGACCGTGTACGTCGCCGTTTTTTCTGGCCGGGCCTTGCCCGTTCCGTGCGACGTTACGTCGCCGCCTGTGAACTTTGCCAACGACGCAAGAAGCCTTCCCAGCTCCCCGCTGGTTACCTGCAGCCGCTCGACATCCCTGCTGAGCCCTTCCATCGTGTCGGCTTAGACCTTCTCGGCCCATTTCCGGAATCTACATCCGGAAACAAGTGGGTTGCAGTCGCGGCGGACTACGCGACCCGCTATGCCGTAACACGCGCTCTTCCGACCAGTTGCGCAACTGATGTTGCGGACTTCCTCCTGCATGATATCATTTTGATTCATGGTGCTCCGCGTCAGTTGCTAACAGACCGTGGCCGTACGTTCTTAGCCAAAGTCATTGACGACATCATGCGTGCCTGCGCAATACAGCATAAGTTTACCACCTCCTACCACCCTCAAACGAACGGCCTCACTGAGCGTTTGAACCGCACCCTTACAGACATGCTATCCAAATACGTTTCAGACGACCACCGTGATTGGGACCAGGCTCTACCTTACATCACCTTTGCGTATAACTCTTCCCGTCTCGACACTGCTGGCTTTTCTCCTTTTTACCTCTTGTATGGCCGTGAACCGACGCTACCGCTGGACACTGTGCTTCCGTCCAACACAGCATCAACTAGCACTTATGCCCGTGATGCTATCGCCCATGCTGACCATGCTCGCCAACTTGCGCGCGCTCGGCTACAAGTCTCTCAAGACAAACAAAAGCAGCGCTACGACCTCCGTCACCGTGATGTCACTTTTGTCCCCGGCACCCTCGTGTTACTTTGGTCACCATCGCGTAAAGTTGGCCTTTGTGAGAAACTGCTTTCCTGTTATACCGGCCCATATCGCGTGCTTCGCCAAGTGACAGATGTCACCTACGAAATCGTTCTCGCCACGCCCACTACGTCCTCTGCTGTGACTACCAGTGACATTGTCCACGTCGCCCGACTCAAGCCCTACAACTCTCCACGTGCCTTGGATATTTAACTGCACCGTGACGGCGCTTTTGCCGCCGGGGGGTAGTATTACGATATGATCGGTAAATACCCGAGAGACGAGCCGCCATGAGAACGACGACGAAGTGGGTCGGTGCCTTTGGCGCGAGTGAATGTCGGCCTGGCGCTCTGGCTCCATTCTAGTGTAAATAGTCTGTAAATAACCTCTTTTGTCTCTGTCTTTCTACACGTAACAATATCAAAGCATTGCTTAAGTTAACAGAAGAAACAAGATGGATAACGAACAGGGATCATTACGGTAATTCAGTCCTATAGTTGGCAGATGCATTTCGCAGGGTCATCTTCGCATGTGCGCCTGCGGTCATACGCATCATACTAAAATTTCGAGCTCCACTGCATTAGGCTCCCTCTCCCCCCTCCCCCCCCCCCCGTCATTTCACCCTTAGTATTGCGCGCTCACCTTTGACTGCCTGCGTAACTGCTTCAGGTCCATATGGGAAGGTTTTCTCGGAGGCTGCTGCAGTCGAGAAGTAGCGTTCAACCGATACGAGCACTACGCGCGGTTTCACGTTCTTCTTCACTGGGCTCGAGCTCGCGTTCTCGGGCCTCGTGGCCTTTCTTTCTCATCTTCATCTCATTTTATTATTTCGTATGTAGAAACATGGGAAGGTAGCGTTGGGCCTTTTTTCCTCATCTTCCTTGTTTTAATACGTATGTAGAAACATGGGAAGGTGGGCTATAGGTTAGAGCCGGCTATCTCTCAAAATCTGATAATCATGACCTAGGGAAAGTGACACGAGTAATGCCGGGCTGTTGTTGTTGTTGTTGTTGTTGTTGTTGTTGTTGTTGTTGTTGTTGTTGTTGTTGTTGTTGTTGTTGTTGTTGTTGTTGTTGTTGTTGTTGTTGTATTGCCTCAGATCAGAAAGTCAAATGCCACGGCAACGTTTGCAACCTTCCAGAACGTACGAAGCGGCCCGAAGCGGACAGGAAAGACGAGCTTTTTTGTTGCAACGAGATAAGCTACCGCCATGTATATTATGACGTAGTCGACCCCCGCTACCAAAGAACATATCGCGCGAAAGGTTTATTTCTTCAACGTAGTCGAATAACTGTCGCTACAGGCTTGCTTCTGTCAGTACGCTGCACCACAAAAATGGGGACCTAAGCGCAACAACGCGTATGGGCTTAGACCACAAATGATAGCACTAAACGTGCCAATATAAAGCATGTACTCTAAGCACAAAGTGAAACGCGAGCAGAAACAGTAATTGGAACACCTGTTCCTAGTAATGCTACATGCAAACGCTTCGTACCGGGTATAATAAGTATGGTGCGCAGCCTGATGCACTTTTGGGAGGCTGAATTAAGCCACTGTTATCAATGCAGGGGAACACACAACAACACCGTCTGGTTCCGGTCGGCTTCTTCGCGTTCCAACGTATGCTCAAATAGTAGCGCAATCTTCAACAGTAGCGCAATTCAACTGAAACTATGTCTTATATTGTATAGAAGTAGAAACAGTGACATTCCAACGGAGTTACTTCCCTCAACGCAACTTTTCAATACAAATAACACGCGGTTTTCTGGAAATTATAATCTCTTGCTTCCTAAAGTCAACACTAACTACGGTAAAATGACAGCCTTCTTTTCCGCAATTTCATTTTGGAATTCACTGCCATCAAATATTAAATCATGCTCTTCATTACACTGTTTCCGGCGGCTTCTAAAACAGTTCTTATTAACAACATACCTTACCTGATTATTCGACAAGTGTACATACGTTTATATGTGTGTCTATATATAGGTATGTATCTATGTATGCGTGTGTGCATACATTTATTACTGTGTAGCCACGTTTCATTATTTTTCTCGATTTCTGTTGATGGATTATCAGCCGTTTGTAAATTAATTTTGTTGCACTGTTTGATTGCGCACTTTTGTTCATAATCATTATACTTCTATTCAATTACTGTAATGATAGTACCTTCATGTGTATTTGAAGATGGAATTATTTTTGCTAATTTTTGCGTAATCTTCAACTACCCAATGTTTCAGTAATTACTTCTAATATGTTGATTGTATTTTCACGCTGTTCTTACCCTCGTTGCTAATCCTATATTACATATTTTGTGCATGTTGAAACAGGAGGTCCCCCTGACAGTTTTTACTTTGGGACCTCCTTCTGTATTACATTTTCTTTGTAATTGTAGTCTAATAAATATCAGATTTCTTTCTTTCTTTCTTAATCTATCGCCAAGGTTAGCATGCAGTATAGCTCACAATGCACGAGTACTACTTGCTACTTTTGAGCCCACGAGGCTAGGCAACATTTTTAGGCCAGCTAGTGAAGGGGGGATGGGCTTAGTGAATCTTTATGTGCGGCAAATAGTGTCTCATTTTGTCGTTTTTCGCGATACTACGCATCCTATGATTCGGTCATTCATGCAAGTCGCTTTACCTGATTAAGTTGTTTCTTCAATTTTTTTTCTCGTTTATGCTTGTGGGGGTTCCTGCAATAAGTCTACTGAGCGGTTATTTTCCAGACAGTTCGGTTTTCCACTGAATATGTGTACTCCGTGCGGCGTAAAACGTTATATAGAGATTTACTGTTCTTGCTATTTCCGCCTCCATTTTGCCCATCACTATACATTAAATGGCAAGGCGACGATGTACTAAACCGAGTTCGTAAAATGCATAAATCCCCTTTCTGAAAAACATTTATTATAAACTTCATAATGAAACCATACCGGAAAACACATTGCAAAAAAAAGTGTGTCTTCTCTCTTCTGGCAACTGCCGCCTTTGTTATGTGTCAGAGACAGTTGAAGATTGTTTGATTAGCTGCAACAACGCCATGCTATTTTAGGATGACCTTCAACGAACTTTAAAGAAAGAATGAACCCAAAGTATGAACGCTGCCTTTTCAGTGTGTGAGTGCCCCTGTGCCCTCCATTCTATGACCATGCACAAATGGTGAATATTTTATCGGGTTGCATGCTACTGTAACAAATACCACGAAAGAAAAAAAGCCCATTTATACCATCGCAGCAAGTGTCGGGCTCGTGAACCTTGGGTCTAGGATTCGAATCGCGTTGTGGGTGTTTTTTCTTTGAGTTGCTGCATTACTTTTGCTTTTCACGTTTGACTTCTGCCGCACCCACCACCTTAAGCTTCCCCACCACGCCTGACACAGAGCGCTATTGCGCGTGTGTCACGTTAGCAGAGAAAACACAACAATATGCGCGGAGACAAAAAAAAAATTAAACTCCGCTCAAGTATTCGCAAGTACACGGGCATGCATCATGAGCCTACTAGAACAAGAGAAACACGTATGCGATTAACATTAGAAAAAAAAGCAATCACTATTGGGTTTGAACCGCGTTTACTTGACTGATGAGCTAAAAGGTGAGTGAGTTGGATTGAGGGGAAACAGCTCAGTTAAATATGAAAACTATTACGATGCACAGAAAACGCTGCAATATTATATACCACTAGCTAGACCCCCTTTTTCTTCCTAAATAAGTTGTGTTGAACACGAGGAAACGCATAATAAGCTGTCAAGGAGGATAGCTTATGTATAACGTAGAACATTAAGTTGCTGTGAATGAACTTTTCTTGAGACCTCGAACTGTCACTATTTCGGCCAGCTCACAGAAGCAGCTTATCACACCGCAGACGAGCATCGTGGTTTGTCGAAAAACAAATAAAGCTTGCCTGCATCTCCACTTAAATGCAGTGAACCCACTGTCATGAAATTCATATGCAGATCCCCCTTCAGTGTTACGCAAGACGCCAAACGTGGTTCCACTTTGTTTCAACTTGTTTATTTATTTATTCAAAAAAAAAACCTTACAGGCCCTATGGCAAAGCATAAGGTAAGGGGGGTATCTTAAACAGTAAAAGTATAAAAAGTACAAATTTCCAGCAGGAACAGTGCTATAAAGAGATTACCGTGTTACACAATATTGAAGGCACAGAGAAAACAGAGCAATATCTGAAGGCACACAAACACTTGTTACTATTAACAGAGCAAAATGAATACCATTTATGAAAATAATATACAACATTGCAAAAATGCGCGATCTAACACACTAGATTGGACACTCGTGAACGGTATTAAATGGGAAAAGTGGGCGTAACTGAGAGCGGAACATGTCGTGATTAGATATGGAAGCTATGTTATCAGGGAGGTCATTCCAGAAACGAATGGCACGAGGTAGTGCAGATGAATTCAATGCATTTGATTTACCGTATATGCGCATGAAACTGAAGTGATTATGTAATCTGCGTGAAAAAGAGTGGAGTATTTGCAGTTGTAACCGGGTTCGTTTATTACTGCAAGTATATTTGTGGAATAAGCATAGAAGAGCGACGTTGCGGTGGATATCTAACGGCGGGAACAGAAGGTCTAGTTTAATTTGTGTAATGCTTGAGTTTATACCGTAGTTACGTGATATGAACCGGGCTGCTCTATTTTGTATCATTTCTGTCATATTTATTAGGTAATTTTGATGACGGGACCAAATTGAGGAGACGTATTCTAATTGTGGCAAAATGAATGTTTGGAAAGCGAGTTTTCGAATGTTTGGCGGGGCATTTCGCAAGTTGCGTCGTAGATAGCCAAGAGAACGTGATGCTTCGGCGCATGTAGAAGTGATGCGTGGGACCAATGAAAGATTCTCTGCAAGAAGAACACCAAGGTACTTGTACGGTGAGGAGTGGGAAAGCATAGTGTTATCAAGATGATACGAAAATTTAGAATTTACATATTTTCAGCTGAAGCACATCACCTCACACTTTCTAATGTTTAGTGTCATGAGCCATTTGTTACACCAGTTCGCGATAAGGTCAAGATTTACTTGAAGTGCCAAGTGATCGTCAGTCGTGTGAATAGGACGGTAGATTATGCAGTCATCGGCAAAAAAGGCGCATGCAGGAAGTAATCTGGGTGGGTAATTCGTTAGTGTAGATTAAGAAGAGGAAGGGGCCGAGAACGCTGCCTTGTGGCACACCGCAGCTAACAGAAGAAGGCGGGGAAGAGAGACTGTTAACATCAGTAAACTGTTCTCGAAAAGAAAGAAAATTACGAATCCAGGATAATGTTAAAGAGCCAAGTCGTAGGGCAGACAATTTAGAAATTAGGCGACAGTGGGGTACGCGATCAAAAGCTTTAGAAAAATCAAGAAAGGCACAGTCAGTTTGAAGGTTGCAGTCCATCTTAAAGTGCAAGTCAGTCGTTTGTTCAAATGATTGTGTGTCACAGGAAAATCCCTTTCTAAAATCATGCTGGCTAGGAAAAAAGAAATTGTGAGCTTCTAGGTGGCTGTACACGGTGCGAAGTGATTATGTGCTCGAGCATTTTACAACATATGCAGGTTAAAGATATGAGCCGATAGTTGTCAGGTGTATGAACATCTCCAGATTTGTGAATTTGTATTATTTTTCCTATCGGTGGGTAACTTACCAGATGCTAGGGATTGTTGAAAAATAGGGCATAAGATCTTGCTTGAGGCAGAGACGGTGTTCTTCAAAATCTTGGTATTAATGTTGTCAATGCAGGCTGAAATACATATTTTGAAGTTACTAATGAATAATTTAACGCCTTCGACAGTGATAACGATTGGTTCCATGTATGCGGCGTCAAGTTCAGGAAAAGTTGGAACATTGGAAATGTCCTCCTGAGTGAAAACAGATGAAAAAAAAAACGTGTTGAATATGGCGGGGCAATCGGCGTTAGAAATAGGCATGTTTTCTGTTCAGTGTAAAGATATGGTGTTAGTATCTCTTGTCTCAGTTTGTTTGAACATGTGCTTGATGTGTTTGTATCATTCTCAAACCGTTACCGGGTCTCCATTTGCAGTGTCCACACTGATTTACGCTTTTCCAACAGCACTGAACAAAACTGCACAAGCGGCTGTAGCCTGAACAGATGTTTATAGTGCTGCAAATGCTACTGTGCAGTGCGGTGACGGTATGCGGTGACAGTGACCGACTGTGAGTGCATGTCTATGCTGTTTTCTTTCTTTATCTCTACTTTGCAATCAGTTTACCTTCCCCTCCCCTCTCTCCCCAGCGTAAGGTAGCGAACCGGATCTTCCCATCTGGTTAACCTCGCTGCCTTTCCTCTTTCTTCTGTATCGCTCTCCAACTGCACTGACCTTCAAATAATCAATTGAGATGTGCTATAGGCGTCTTGCTTGAACTGTACGACGAGATACCTATTCTAGAGCGCAGCGAACTTCCTTGCGGGATTTTTCGTACCCACCCATGCACTTGTGTGTTCTTCTCAAGCAACAAAACTGTGGGGGTTTCGTCTGCCATCGACACCACGGACAGACGAGCAAGTGCATCATGTAATAACATGTATAGTGTTAGCTTTGAGCATCAAGATGTTGGCGTCGTGTTTCACCGGCATCTGCCAACTCGACGAAAGTCAGCGGGCAACACTGAGTTTCCAGAAAAACAGCCGCACGCACGCTTGGACCTGCATGGCATCCACCACGGTGGCTCAGCGACTCTGGAATAATTCTGCCGAACACAAGAACGTAGGTTGGACCCCCAAGCCACGGCAACCGCATTCCTGTGAGGGCGACATGTAAAAAAAAGACAGTCGTGTAACTTATATTTACAAGCATGATAGAGAACTACAAGTGATCAAAATACTTCCGGCTTCCCTCGTAATTTACGGCTCAGTTTCGGAACACTGAATTTCACATTTTATTATTCTTTTTCTTAAATTTTAACCCTGCATATTATTGCGCAAGGCGCATTTTGTTTTCAAGAGCGAAATAAAGTTATCTAAAACATTATCTGCGTGCTGTTGCGCGCTATGAATTGGGACGCTCGACACACAATCAACTAACCTGCCAACTTGTTCGCCCTTCGCGGAGAAAATGATTACGGCAAAACCCACCTCGCGATGAATGTCGACATTATGCGGTTAGCATTGAACCATTGTAGCGACATACCGTATAGACCGATTTCGGGGTGATCCCGTTGGCGCCGCCATGTTTGATCACGTGTTGACGCGTCCATTGCTTTTCTCAGCAGCCTCACGCAAATACTGTAGCCGCAAGATAGCTGTACTCGCAACAGTGAATAAAAAGAAAGCGAAACAAAAGCGTGGCTGTCGCGGCAAGCCTGCGTGCAGATTCGCATGCAATCGCGGCTTCTATACGTGTGCATGAAGTGGATTTCCCGCTAACTTTGAAGCCCAAGATGGCGTATCTTGGAGCAACTCTGGCTCTCTAGAAGGAGCCTGCACAGTAGCTCTAACCCGAACCAGAAAGTGCCACCCTCAAACGAGCACACCGGGTATAAAAGGTATTGCGAGTTGCGACACCGCCCCAGATGACAACGTATGCACTCTTTCCATGACGCGCAAAGGGCTATCGGAGCTCGTTCTTTACCAATACCAAGGTGACGCGCTACCACAAAAGGTGGAGTGATAACTCTACCACTTATTGCTCATTTCGCAGGGTTTCCCAGCGAACATGTTTGGAATGGCTGCTTTACTGGCGGGTGGGCGCGTAATCACGTGGTATTTTTGATGCTTCGCGGCTTTGTCTCTCAGCAAAAAAAAAATCCCACACACCTCTGTATCTTGATGAAATCCCAGTTCGACATTTCTTATGACTCTACATAACTTCTTAACCGACATTTTGTCTACTAGAAGGGTAGTTATAGAGTTAGTGAATTGACTGTGTTTAAGTGAATGTAACCAACACAAAATCACTGGTGGCCTCTGAATCCGACGGGGAACAACCTGGTTTTGTTCGTTTGAAAGGACCCATCTATTTTCAACGATCAGTTGAATTTAGCTGAGACACCCTGCACAACTTTGCCCGCTCTACACGCTTCTCAACAGTCCCTTCGGGTTGCAGTACGTTCAAATAAAGGTAAACTAGTTAATATTCGATAGACATGTGGCGACGCTCTGCTCCTACAACTGCATTCTATTCATTAAACTCTTTTTTTTATCTGCCTGTCAGCCTGTGTCGTTGCCAATACCACCACTCCTTCTCCATGGGCGCGCGCCCCCCTCGCACTTGTTACTCCCCGCTGCTAAACTCACCGATTCTCTGGAGTCCTTCGCAACCGTCACTCTCAGTTTCGATTGGCGCAGCGCACTTTGCCTGCACCAGTAGCAACCTGCAGCACGAAGTGCCTCTTGCACTTACCAAACAGACAGCCAGCTGCTTGGAGCGCAGAAGATTGATATATTTCTTGTGCATACGTATGCGCCAAAAATCAATTGGCATCCAAACGACATAATCTGCGCGCAGCTGCGTCATTTATTAGTTGCAAGGAAAATATCGTGAAGACACTTGAAGAGCAGTTGACGAGCGCTGGTCTTACGTGCCGGCCGTATCATGGATCCAACTTCTATGCCGAACTTCTCTGTAGCTGATCACGTACGCACGAACCAGATTACTTTCGAAGTTTGCGCCAACATACTTTTGTCGCCCACAGGATGCAAGTCTGTCGCTTGTGGTCCTGCTTTTCTGTGATCGACGAACTTGACACGCCATGTTGTGATAATGCAATTTCACGTAGACTTGAATAGAATATGCGTGAAACGACTTGGCGTAGACTTGAAGGGCTCGCAGCTCGTAACTGGCCTTTGGTTATTGCGGCTTACTACCTTGCACAAAAACCGACTGCTATTGACTCGACGTCTCCCCGTTGGCAATCAATTATACTGCATTATAGAATTCCACGCGAAAGCGTGCCGAAGACAAAATGTGTATGTGACATGCTTCATGCACATGCCGTTCTCATATGAATCTATGAATGACTGGGGGGACGGAGGACGAAGGAACCGCTATTCTTGTAGCAACGCCACTAAGCACTCTAGGGATGCTTCCTCTGACGTCCACTACAACGGGACACCTCGGATTGGTTGATTCTTCCTCGGCCTTCGCAAAAACCAGGCACCGGAGCAAAGTCTATCGAATGCCACATCTGAAGTCAATCCTCTTGGATTTTGTGAAGTAACTGATCCCACAGACCCTTTTCACGCAGTGCAGAAAGCAACACGGCGTGCCTCTTTCTCGGTCTAACGTCCACAACACTGTTGTGGCGACATGGCGCAGAGCGTAGTAACGATGACCGGAATAGTTCTCGTAACGCTTCAATTCTGGCCGGAAGCAACCTGTAAGCCAACCGTGGAGAAACATGAAACTGCGAAGCTCTCATCCCTGTCGACGAAAAAAGCCGACATTGTCCTGGTCTCCTTCAAGCAGCCATGGAAAGCAACACACACTAAGTTCTCGCACCTGTTCGACGGGACGGTAACCACGTGGCACGTTCCGAACAGAGAGCTGCTCTCCTACCTCCAGAAGAACAAATTTCAAGGCAAACGAACTATAGTGGTCGTTGCCGATCCCAGCGCTTGCCTCGAACATGTGTCAGCGCTTTTTGACTCGGTCGGGGTTAGAAATATCTGCGTCACGTGGCTGTTCGTAGGATTCCACTACGAAACCCAGGCATATGTGAGAAATTCATTGCCCACTCTCTTCCCATGTCAGGTTGTCGGTCTCCTGACACTGAAAGGTACACACGTGACACGCATTGCATGGCCTCTCACATTATCCGTAAACCATAATCCCTCTGAAGGAGAACTACGCTTAAATTTGAAGATAGAGAGCCCCAGTTTAAAACATATTTCTGGGCAGCGATTGACAGTGGCCTGTCTTAAGGGCTTCTATTATGGCATCGATAGAGATTCGTGCAACCATCCCTCTCTCCAACTCTTTCTTCGGTTCTTGCGCGAAGCGAACGTGTCGGTCAACGTTAAATTAGTTGATAACATTGGAAAAGTCATAACTTTAAAGCAAGGGACTGTTACTAACAACTGGGACATTCTGTTCTTTGCGGTCAGACTGCACGAATCTGATGCTGTGGATGTGGACTTTGCGACTATATTTTTCGCCCACGCGACGTTCTATTCACGACTCAATGACCACCGCGTCGTCACGCTCTCCGAAGTGGTCTACAGTTCCTGGCGACTTTTCGCATCGGTCGTTGCACTTCTCTTGTTAGTTGCAGTTGTGCTAGCCAAAACGGAGAACACTGAGCGTCTATCGTTTCAGAGCATCGCCGACACGGTTATGCTACTACTGGCAGCGGTCTTGGCAACCGCTGTCTCACAGCCGAGCAGCGCTTCGCGACGTGCGATAGCTGGAATAGCACTGTACTATGTGTGGTTCATGGCGATTCTACCGCTTTCCTCGTATTTCCGCAGTGAGCTCACATCGAAAGTAACGCTTAAACAACCCGGAAACCGGATCGATACGCTCCGAAAGCTTGAAGATGCCCTCGATGGTCACAAAGTCGCCCCTTGCTGTGTCTTCCGCACGGCCATGCACGGTGACCTGCTACTTAACATTTCGACGGAAGTCTCACTCCTATCCAAGTTACAAACGGCGTCCAAACCCCACGTTGATTCGGTCGTGCGCGATTTTGTCAACTGCCTTCGTTGTGCTCTGAGTCCTGAGCGTGTCTGTTACCACATGTTTGAAGAACCTTGCGATATGCGACATCAAGTTCCAGAAGTACGACTCTTCAAAGAACATTACAAGGTCCTCCTAAGCGGTTTCCCGACGCATAAATCACTGGCACTGTACCGGCCCTTGCGAAGATTTTTTCAAGCCATTCAAGAGGGCCGCCTGATAAACGAAGACTACCCCGAATGCAATGATGGAGAGATATCTGACGGTGTTGAATTTGAACTCGTCGGATTCTTCTTGCAGTACGCACTTCTGCAGGTCTTCAGCTGTGTCGTTCTCGCGATTGAAATTTTAGTGGTGCGACGTTCGCAGTGCTTCTCAGTGTTTTCCGTCCACCCATCGCGAGCGTCACGCACTTTGCGTCGCAAAGCGTCTGTGGAGTAAAAAAGTCCGAGTCAAGAGAAAACGCGTACCTCAAAGCAAGATACGCCATCTAGTTTCTAAATGTTACCTTGGCATTCCTGGAAGATGAGATGTGTTGGCATCACTGCACAAGATTGCATCCAAACATTTGCTGGACTTTTACTTGAAGCACTCCACTGACCACAAACTGGAGCTAGATTTGGCGACACTGTCGCCGCGTTAGTGTCCATAGGCGGTCGGCGGCGCGCACTGAAACGTACACACTCGCACTTTGCTGTTTGCAATTTGCGCTAGTTTTTCGGTAGTAATGCACCCTGACTGCAGTGAACGCATGCGATATGGCCCTCTTACGACACGATTTTGCAAGAAACGCAACAAACATTCCTACTGTACGTGAAAGAAATGCATACCGTTGTTTCTGTTCCGGATACTTCCATGGTACCTTTTGTACGTGCACCGACTTCCGTTTCGTCCACTCTATTTGCACTGCTGCTGTGCAACTGAGCTTTATTCTATTATTTCACTGGTTATAAAATATGTCCCTGCTCTTTTACAATGATGTAAAAGTGGCTACTTTGGCGCACTCTACTTCAGCGATTGTACGCATACGCAACCGCCTTTTAAGCTTCTCTTTGAACTACGAAGTATTTATTAGTTTTAATTAAACAGGGTGCGCCACTACCAGTGACAGCGTGCTGGCAGGATTGCCATATGTCCTCGCACGCGTTTATTTTTATCACAGAAACAGGAACACTATAGCCTTGAAGCACAAAGCTCTCGTTGAATGATTACGTGCGTGAAACTTATATGGAATGATTCCAATTATTTTAAGGGCGAAGCTTATCGCGTTGTTTTCTTTTGTTTGAGCAAATACTGACCCCTACCTTTCCTGAAGCTAACAGCGCCAGGCGAAAAAGGCGCATCATATATTCCACCAGCAACCCAGTGGCTTGACGTGCTGCCCCTAACAACTCAAATGTGGTGGTCGTGGTGATGTTGCTGCAGTCGCGGTTAGCCTGCAAGACTTAGCGATTGCAACGCCACTGTATAGTGGGAACTATTCCAGTGCGTTTATGAAAATATTGCTCTGCGTTTAAAAAAAGAAGAGCTGTGTACGCATGCGATGAACGCGTCACGTCAGGCGAAACGACATCTACGCGAAACAAGGATGTGTTTCACTTGAAGGAAGAAGATCATCAGGACACATAAAGAAGCAGTGACGAGTGCAGGGCTTGCCTTCCGGGTGCATCCTGGGCTCATCACCATCATCTCATCATTTTACCTCCACTAATGGAAATCGCTGTGGTAAACTAGAATACTTGGCTTTATCCAAATGTTCGGTAAAGAAAGCGATTTTTTTCCGACAAATGGGACATTCAGTTCCTTTCGACGAGTTTGCACGAAAATTGGCGTTCCGGATGCTGACATTCCTACAATCGCTGACATTCTATACTCGAATCAGCGTCCAGAGTGCCGTTGCACTTTCTGAAGCAGTCTGAAAGTCCTGGCAACTTTTCGCGTCGATCGTTGCACTTTTCTTGCTAGTTCCACTAGCGCTGCCGAAAATGGGGATCGATGTACAGCTAACTTTCGATAGCGTAACCGACACTGCAACCCTGCTGCTTGCTGCAGCCGATCGCCTTCACAGTTGAGCAGAGTTCTTCGATCTGCGATAACTGGACTAGCACTGTACTACCTCTAGTTCATTGATGTTCGCACTTTAATCCTATTTCCTCAGTGAACTCACATCGAATATGGCGCTTAGGCAACCCAGCGACCTAATAAACACGCTGGAGAAGCTGGAAAATGTCCTCGAAAGACGCGATGTTGCGCCTTGCTCTACCTTCAAAAAAAGAGAGCAATGTTGGAAGAACTAAGACGCAGCACGGCAGTGAAAGTCTCGCTAACGTCCAAGCTACAAGTGGCATTCAAACAACACGGTGCAAAAGAGGTATTCCAGTGCCATTCAAGTGACTGCCTTCAATGTGCTCAGAAAGCAGGTCTTGTTTGTTTAGACACATTCGAACAAGACGGTGAGATGCGACAAGCACTTGGAAAAGTTTGAGTATCCGAAGAACTTTATCAGACTAACCTAACCGAGTTCCAAATGCCAAGATAACTACTTTCGTATCGTTCATTGAGAAGACTTTTCCATGCCATTCAAGAGGGCCAGCAGAGTAACGAACATTATTCAAAATGCAATCAAGAAAACATTGTCGGGCAGTGCTCAATTTTACCTCGCAGAGTTATTGGTGCAGTGCGGAATTCGGCAGGCATTTAGCTGTTATTGTACTTGTGATTGAAATATCAGTGGCTTCATTAATCTCGGCGATATCGATAAGTCTTGAATATATCAATGAAAGTCAACGGCATGCCCGAATAACTTGCGCAGTACTAAAGGGTCTAAGTTAGGCTACGACAGAAAAATAGCAGTGGGACCCGAAACACGGGGGCATAGCAGGCGAAACATTATTTGAGTCGTTGTCACCTGACTCTGCACTAATGTGTATGGGATGCATAATATTAGTTCTGAAGAAAAAAAAATTGGCAGTATGTTACATTCCTGTAGCACGTAAAGGCGAAACTATGCTGCACACGTAGTAATGTATTAAGTTATGCGATTTCAAGACAGAACGAGCCGCAGTTTGAAGAAATCGTATGGCGCTGTAGGTCGACCACCTCAACGACACATGCGAGCACATGATGCAAGGCCTAGTTTCTTTCGTTCTTTGTTTCGTTGTCTCTTTCTTTCTTTGTTCTTTCGTTCTTTGATCTTTCGTTCGTGTCTTTCTTTCCTTTGTTCTTTCTTCCGTTTCTTAATTCGTATTCAGCAATTGCATCTTTGCTTGCTTACGGGCGTGTGAGCCATTCCTAATGGTGCCTTTTTTTCATCGTATTTTTTTGCGTTACTGAACTAGCTGCCGCTTTTTTCGGGTATGAGCCGTTGCAACGGGCCACTTAAGGCTTTCGCCTCAATAATTGTGTATGTGTGCCTCTTTTCCGGAAAATACTAAAAAGTAATTCCCTCACGTAGTGGGCTCTTATCTGTAATGCCGACTGGATCTAGCTCTCTTTAAGTTCTGAGACACTCACTTGTCGACTGTGCCTTGGAACAACGTGCAGATAATATATGCTGTATCTCATAAAACGACCATCTCCAGTTTGATCGTGTAACATCGACGATAAGGCCGTTCGTCATCTACTCCTCCATCGCCCAAGAGACGCAATGTATAGGCGATGCTTATAATATGAATTACATGCAATCGATTCCAATAACCCTTTGTCACTTCTAAAATTACTCGGCTCTTGGTCCATTGTAAACAGCACAGAGAAAGGCTTGCAACACACTTCAACATTTATTTGAAAGAACAGTGGTAACAAATGTCTACCAGCACCATATCGCTACACCTCAGTAAGCGCAACCCACTTGTACGATTTGTAATGATGTGTGCTTTGTGTCTAACATGTGTGACCTTTGTGTGATAAAACATACTTCAGAGTGTTTTCTAGTGCAGTTATTATGTCATGAATGTATTTTACTTATTTGCAATCATGTTCATCTTTTACCTCATGACAGATTCGTGTACATATTCCGTACTCTATATATTGTACGTAACAACTTGTCCTCGCGTTGGGAATTTGTATGTTCAACTATGTCGAGTACTACTATATGTGGACTTCATTTTCTGCCTTTAGCAGACTCTGCTGTAGACTTTCCGTGCTTATGACGTTGCTTTTTATATCTTTTAATCCTTTATTATACGAAAATGAGCATATTTCATCATGAGAGGGTCATTATATCTCTTTTATGTCAATATCAATAAAAGCAAGTAGCTTGGAGCTCGCAGTCATTATCTTGCAGTGTTTGTTGCACGCCTTTTGATGGCATCACCCACATTGCGTCACCAAGCTTTGTGGCCAAAAAAGAAAGTCTGACTAAAGAGGAAATAAGGTCAACTCAAGAATTAACCAGATCCGGTTTCTCTGGATAATGCCTTGACTTTCCTTGGTGATGATCATGTGTGTTCGCCACTTCTCTACAAGATTACTTTCAAGCCTTCGCTACAATTTTTCCTCAGAGCATTCTACGGCACTCGAAAGAACCATGGCGTCTCCTGAGCCCTCCCTCGGCAACCCTGCGTGCGCAAGATAATCATCATCTTCAGAAGGCAAGTCTTGCGTTCGATAGACGCAGAAAACAAATCCTGCTAAGAGTTCTCCCGTCTGCGAAAGACTGCAGGCGAAATTTTGTGTTGTTCTAGCCCAACACTCGTTCTTCGTTTCCTTGCGGGTATAGCAGGATCATAGATTTCTAAGAAATGCACAACTTTGTTATTACTGTGATCTGGGTATTTCGCTGCGAGCTCGTGTCGATAGCGAAGGTGTGCTTGGAGTGCTTCCGCTTTATGCCTGTCTCTTATGGTACACAGCTGCCGTTCTCACCTGCGCATAAGCACTTTGCACATCGTGGAATGAAACATTTTCTTTCATTCATGTGACTCCGTTTCTTTTTCATTTCACGTTTTGCAATCTAGAGTATAGCGAACTTTCGCACGAAAAGGGGCCGACGACACTCAAACACGGTTTATTCCATTTTTACCGCGACCCATATGCTGCAGAGCAACATAATAACACACAAATCTGCGGTGAGAATATCTCCCTCCAGCATTTGTGGCAGGCGCCTATAAGCTAGCAACAGTGGTGGGCGATATCGGTGGTGGGCGATATCGGTGGTGGGCGATATTGGTGGTGGGCGATATCGGTGGTGGGCGATATGATACGGTGGTAAGCGATATCGGTGGTGGGCGATATCGGTGGTGGGCGATATTGGTGGTGGGCGATATCGGTGGTGGGCGATATGATACGGTGGTGGGCGATATCGGTGGTGGGCGATATGATACGTGGTGGGCGATATCGGCTGCGTGACAAAGAAGCACATGTGGCGTCATAATGAGCCGCACGTGCGCAGCTATGCCACAGCTATCGCTTTCGAGTGGCAGTTAGATCTGCCCGCTGAAACGTTAGCTTCACCACATTTCTTGCATTTTCAGCATTGTGAAACGCGTACCGCTGCAGTACGAATTGAGAATATTTAACTCTAGTCGGGTTTGTCACGTTAACAGAATACGAACTCCGTGACAGATCTGTCTACGGGAGCTTCAGATACGAGCACGTCGAATGTTTCATTTCTACAGCACACTTGGAAAGCACCCTTTCAGGCACGCAGAGTATTTTCTGCATGTAAGGCAATATGAATAACAGCGTAAGACATAAGTGCGATACGCGATTACATTCTGATACCGAGGGCAAGCGCCCGGACATCCACCTTCTAACGCGTCTTACTGAAACACCTCACATATATTGTTCAGACTTGCAGCACAGATCCACTCAGAAGTGTGTCAAGGTATCTGGGACACATTTGAAGTATCATTATGTTCCTAGTGCGTTTGCTTTTGATACACTTTCTTGGAGCTGCACAGTTGTTCACACGGCGTTTGAAGTGGCTGTACACAACAACATAAAATAGCACGCTGTTGAATGATTGTTGAATGCTTTTTTTTCTTCACCTTAGAGCCGTGAGACAGAGTTCTTCCTTTAAATCCGTAGTCATTTGGTGCACCTAATCCTTCTACATATGGTCATATTTGTCCATTAAACGCATTTCTTGGCGCGAAATCTCTGCGTCGCTAAACGAATAAAACGTTTACGCTACCTGATACATACGACAACATTATGGGCTATTATTGTTGGCTGGTAGTGCACGGCAGAGTTCTAGAGGTACACGTGACTGGTCGGAGCTGCTTAAGAACGGGCCGTACGCCGAGGGAAGGTCGTTAGCCTTAAAAAACATGTTTCTCGGCCTAAAATAACGAAAATATTCGATAGAAATTAGGCGGCTGGTGCTTTTGGCTCAGACATTCAGCCATTAGTGGACTATATTTCTTAAGTAAGATGTTTTGCGTTTCCGTACTTGTAACTTGAAGGTGTTGCGCCATATCGTAAAGCCATGATTCCATGTCATGAATTTGACTTGAAAGTAATGTTATTTCCGACGAAACGTCCTTAAGGAAAGATAGCTGGACGCACGGAAGAGGACAAATTGGAAGAAGAGTCCGTGAAAAAGCTTCTGCGAGTCGCCCGACCTTGCAACTCGCTGTCTCATAAGTGGAATGCTATGAAAGCAGCTCACTAAATCCGAATAAAATCACTCCATTTAGAGCAATAAATCTCTATCGAAGCATTGGTGTGGTGATTGAATAGCTGACGATACTGCTGATTATTTTAATCGCAGAACGTACCCAGAAGGTGAATTGCCCATACATAGAAATGTAATTAGGACCGGATAAACACCGAAACCACTGTGTGTGTGTGTGTGTGGGGGGGGGGGGGGGTGAGTCCGTTTATTTATTTATTTATTTATTCGTTTTCTAAGCACTGGTAAACTAAGGGAAAAATATAAAATTTCATCCTAAAGTTACACTGGCAGTCTACTGCTGTGCAGCATACAATTCTATAGAAGCCATGCACGACGGTGACGAAGAAACGCAGCACAATTTTCAACTTTACTGAGAAACGCTGGCGCACTATGCACGAAGGCGAGCTTTCTGGTAGAAATGCGGCCTGTTGTGCGGGCCCATCTGGTAGGTAGTTCACAGCCGCATCATAAAAGAAAATACATATTTTTCAAGTTTCTGCTATTTTTCTCGCGCTTTAAATATTTAGGTCTGACAAGATTTGACGTAAAAGGCATGCGCTGTCGATGTTTTGTTTCATGACATTTGTTTATGGGCTGTAATTCTCAAAATTCCGAGGAATGACCTTGACAAGAATGTAAGACAAGGTTGTGATAGAATGGTTTCGCAATATAATCCGCATTTATCGTATGTCGTATAGCAAGGCGTGGCATACAAATATACATAAACATATACGGAAATTTTCGCTCACGGACAACTTCGCCGACGCCGACACCGGGTATTCTGCGACACGGCGCCCTTAACGCTATAGCGCTTGAATATGTGTCTTTCAGCAGACGCAGAACTACGTTATTTATTATCAGCCGAGCTCAATACCATGAAAACACATGAAAAGTGAAAGCTACATGGCTTGCTTCCCGCTGTAGCATTGCGTGCAGATAACAAACATTGAATCGTATTGATTTTCTTAGTGGAAAGTACAATAGTAGACTCGGACCCATGGCTTCAACAAAGTGCTCCTTCAGCGATCAAGGAGGAACCCAAATACTTCCGCGACTCAAAGTTCTGTGCTGTAGCTACAAGGTTATCATACACGGAAACTCTGTGTGCTCGACGAACTGATCAACACACAATGCTGCAACAACACCATCTCAGGTGGCTTCGTGTAGAGTCCTGAAGAAATTGCATATCGCAAAGCGGAAAGGCGTGGGCCTGGCCGGAACGCTTCGTTCATTGGTGGCTTTCGACAAGGAACGCAAGTCGATTCACATCGACCGAACGTGCTCGTCACGGATCACGCGATCAATCGTACTGCGGCATCGAGTTGCGCGCGAAAGTGGCCGGCGCCAATATTCTGAAGGGAAGTGCTTAACGCACGCACTGGCGAAAATTCACAGAACAGTTCAGAAAGCAAGCGCACGTATTGCAGCAACCACACAGGGCTCCCAGAGCGTATTGCCGCTTACGTCGCCTGCAAGAGACTGCCCACGATTAGGCCGATTTCCCTGCGATACTTGGATAAAGTTAGGCGCTGCAGAAAATGCAGACCAAATCCGCATTTGAAATCAGAGTTAGTGCACTTCGGGAATGAACTCGGCATAGATTTGGGATTGTGTGAAAAGCAAACTTCGTGTGCTTTGACTGCTCTTTTGCTCGAGTGCGCAGAATACTATGACTGCTCTAACGCTCAGCGCGACAACGTTGGCCATAATTGTTCTCGTAACACTTCACTTCTGGACCGAGGGAACGTGTAAAACAAGCCTGGAGAAACAAGAAACTGCGACGCTGTCATCACTGTCCACACGAACAGCTGATATTATCCTAGTGTCGTTCAACAAGCAACGGAAACAGGAACACCGCGCGTTCGGACGCCTGTTCGATGGAACGGTAAAAACGTGGAATGTTGCAAACAGGGGGCTGCTTCCTTACCTCCAGAAGAACCGAATGCAAGGTAAGAGAACTATCGCTGTCGATGTTCATCCCAGCACTCGTTATGAAAAAGTGCATCAGTTTCTGCGTTCCACGGGGCTGGGGAAGATGTGTTTGTCATGGCTAAGCACAAGTTTGCACGGCGACAAACGGACATCTATGACGACCTCTGTGCCGCCTATCTCACCATGTCAGGTCTTCGGCATCCTGACAGTGAAAGGCACAGGCATACAAAGCATCGTGTGGCCTCTGACATCATCGGTAAGCCATAAACCCTCAACAGAAGAAATACGCTCAAAGTTGAGAGTAGAGAGCTCCAATTTTAAACGCCCGTCTGGGCAGCGATTGACTGTGGCCTGTATTAAGGGTCATTATTATGGCCTCGGTAAAGATTCTTGCGAGCATTCCGTCCTCCGAACGTTTCTTCGGTTCCTGAATGAAACGAACGTTTTTGTCGACGTTCGATTTGCATCGATCTTTGCAACCATAAAGGAAGCGACTGTTTCTAACTGTTGGGATATTGTGCTCCTTACGTCTGTGTTCCAAGCGAATGACGTTTTCGATGTCGACATTCCAAAAATCTCCATCGCTCACGAAACGTTCTATTCTCGAATCAATGACCACCGCGTCCTCACACTTTCGGAAGTGGTCGACGGGTACTGGCGGCTCTTCGCATCGATCATGGCACTACTCCCACTATTCGCCGTAGTCCTGGTTAAAATGGACAGCGAAAACCGGCTAGACTTCGAGACCATCGCCGACACGACGACACTCCTGCTGGGTGCACTTCTAGCAACGTCGGTGTCGCATCTCAGCCGAGCTTGGCGCGTTGCTAAAGCAGGAAAAGCAATGTACTATCTGTGGTTTATTGCGATAATCCCGCTTTCTACGTATTTTCGCAGCGAGCTCACTTCGAAGGTAACAGTTAAGCAGCCCGGTGACAGAATAGACACACTCCGAAAATTGGAGAATGCTCTTGACAGGCAGGAGGTCGCACCTTGCGCCTCCATCAACACTGCCACTCAAGAACAGCTGGAACACACTGCCCCACCGGAATCATCGTTATTGTCGTAGCTACGAGCAGCGTTCCGACATTACGGACCGAAAGCTCTCGTCAAAGGCCACGTTATCGATTGCCTCCGTTGTGCTCTGAGAAGTGACCGTGTCTGTTACGACGTACTGGAGCACCCCTGTTCAATTCGAGAGAAAGTTTCAGAAGTACGAGTGTTTAGGGAACATTATAATATGCAGCTAAGCGGCTTTTTAATGCCAAAATCGCTGCCACTCTATCGGCCACTGAAAAGATTTTTCCGCGCCATTGAAGAGGGTCAGCTAATTGATGAAGGTTATTTCCAATGCAATCAAGGAGGCGCAGTCGATGGTGTCGACTTTGACCTCACCAGATTTTTTGTGCAGTACGCCATTCTGCAGGCTTTCAGTTGTGTTGTACTCGTGGTTGAAATTTTGGTGTCTCGGTGCTCTGCGCGCCCTTCAACATTTCCCGTAGCCCATCGAAAGCATCACGTAAATTGCGTCGCAAAACATTGTTTAAAGAAGAAATCTAAATTTCGAAGATTCACATAAACTGATTTTGCCTCGTTGTCCGCGCACGCACGTGGCGAATAGTATCATGTGAATTTCGGCTTGATAACCACCGCACAACAGCAAGTAGTTTGCAGGTGGTGGGCCATATTTCTGCATCAAAGCTAGTTCTAAATCTATTGTAGCTAGTACTAAAGTTTTGCGCAAAGAAATAAAGGCGTGAAATTTTTTTCGTCTGCTATTCTATCTCGTTTGTTCGTGTGTTTGTTTTAGCCGACCTGTCTTTGTTATGCACTGTCTCTGCCTTGCGTGCCCGTTCGAGCAAGCCTATTGTTATGTACTCTTTGGCTGAGAGAAAAAGGGGTGGCGGTTATCTCTTATGATGCCAACCTCTCCTACACACAAATTTACTTTTTTAACTATAGCCCGTGCCTTCCCCTTCCAAACAAGTTTAGTATTTCCAACCTATTGTGCGGCTGTGGAGATATCCCAATTTTAAGGGTCTCACATTTCTAACAACGTTTCAAATAAAATGTATTTACCCCCCTTTATTTTCCTTATTAAGTATATGTATTTCTAGCCCCTTTATTGGGCCGATCTCGGAGTAGTGCAGCCCAAAAACGTGGGCCAATCCTGATGGTAGTATTGTCCAAAAATATGACCGTTCCCATGGACATGGGTAGTCCCAAAACGATGGCCTATCCCGAAGATGGGGCAGGCAAAAGATAAGCAGTCCGACGATTTTTCCAACTCCTCTTTCGCGAGGGGCAACGTGGTAGAGTGCCGCGCGCAGTGACCCCGCCCCATTCTCACCCGCACTCACTCGGGAAAACATTGTTTTTGGTCAACGTCAACTAGAGGTTGAATCCCATTCCAACTGTTTACTACAGCGATCTGTGTCGGTCAATGTCCACACATGTTGATCGCAAAGCGGCGAACATCGTTGTTCGCTCAGCGAGTACCTGTTGTCATGTCACCCCTCGCAATGACACCTGAGCACTAAATACATTGTGCACCCTGAAATAAAACTGACGCGGTCAGCTCACCTGCGTAAAGTGTGGCGACACGGACCACACTTCCAATAACTGTCCTAGCACACCCCACTGTGTGAAGTGCGAAGGAGACAACCCGGCATATTCCCGATCCTGTGAAACCTGGAAAAAGGAGAAAGAAATAATCACCTTGAAAACCGAGAAAAAGAACATGTTAGTGCTCTCGCACTAACAATTTTATGCCCTATACATGTATGCTTTAATCTGCGCTGTAATGTGAATGTACAAACGAACAAAAATTGAAGCATAAAATGTCTTTTCACATAGCCATTGTATAATGTACAAACTATCTTGTTTATTTGTATTTTCTACATCGTACTTGCTCGTTCTTGTGTTATATTTGCTTTTTTCGTATATTGAATTATCATGTAAGCCGAAGACGCTTAAGAGCAAGAGCCCGTCTGGCCATATGGCCTTTAGCTCTTGTTTCTTCTTTCTCTAACAAAGAAAGAAATAAACTTCGAACTTCAAACTTGGAAACCTGTCTCTGTTTTCCAAACTGCGAAGTATGCTGATGGGGCACGTACGCAAGGGGGCGACGTCGCAGCAGTCTCCGGCATCAGCCCGGCCCACAAAGAGTGTGGCTCCAGCTGTGCCACCGGCCCCCTTGGCAATAGCAGCCAGCGCTGCATCGCCATCCGTGTAGGAAGGAACGTCGACCTCCGCGTTGGTGGGCTCCAAGGCTTCGTCTCTTGAGGCGAAGCGTTCGCAACGACCACACCGCTCACAAGAACGGACGTCCAGCGCTTCTCAAGATCCAGTGGACGCTAGCCCTATAGCTGCAGCCCGCGCAGCCAGTGCCGAAGGACCGCTGCGAGTCTCAGAATCGCGGCAAAAAAGGCAAACACCGCATTACGGGGCCCGGTGAGGGCCGTGTAAGCTAAATCAATTTTCCTCTCTGAACACAGAGTATGCACACCTTTCTTAGTATGGAGACACAAATATCACAATGGAACGTCACGGGACTTCTACATAACCTCGACGATGTCAAGGAACTTCTGCGCAAATATAATCCAAAGGGGCCGTGTGTCCAGAGACCCATTTAGATCTTACGCAGAGAGGCCTTCCACCGTAATTTGCCATTTTCCGCAAGCACCGGGGCGACGTTCACGTCGTCAGGTGGTGTGGCAATTCTAGTTGACCAGCGTGCATACATATAGCATGTAGGGCTTTAGAACTCCGAACCCTTCTTGGGGTAGTTGCGGTTTGAGCCTTATTCTTACGAAAGCTAGTTACAATCTAATCTGTACACATACCGCCCAACATAGGCTCCAAGGAATAGAGTTTCTGAGTCTAACTGATGAGCTACCTGAGCCTTATGTTCCCGTTGGGGATTTCAACGCTCACCACAATCTCTCAATGCGATGCCAAAGGCCAGTTAATAGAACACTTCCTCGTTTCTTCAGGAGCATGCTTATTAAATAAAGAAAGCAGACATTGTATAGTACAGCACGTAACACTTACTCTGCGATAGATTTAGCGGTCTGCTCTGCCACACTTCTACCATACCTAGAATGGGACGTGGTTAAAAACCCATACGGTAGTGATCACATGCCCATCTGCCTCAAAACATTACAGCAACGTGAATTCGCATCGGCAGATTGAGAACAATTACAGAAACTGACTCATATGTTTCGAAAAGCTCTTAAGCATTTTAGTATAAACGATACTGTTGCTTATTTTACCGCTTTTCTAGTTGACGCTGCATTAAAGTGCATCCCACAAACGAACGGAGCCGCAGAGAAGATGCGCATGCCCTGGTGCATCGAACAATGTAAGCTTGCGCGTAAGAAGCAAAACAGAGCCTGAGGTTTACTACGTCAGGGTCCAACGGCAGGAAACCCAATAAACTTCAAACACGTGAAATCACAAGGGAACACGGCGTATTGCTAAAAGAGAAAGCTAGGCAACATACTTCACAGGCATAAATTCCTACATACAAGAAACGAAGGTATGGAATAGGCTGCGAAAATTATTTAGTCGGCAAAGTTACCTTCTGCCTTTGGTCGATGATCAAGGCAACAGCCTTCAAGTCCAACACGCTTGGACAACATTTCTAACGTGTGTCTAGCCCAGCAAACTATTCAGTCATTCCAGAAGCATAAGGAGATAACAAAAAGTAAGGCACTTAATCAGAAATGTAGTGGAACTGAACCATAACAATCACCCTTTTATCGTTGCCGAGTTCAGAGCCTCTTTGTGCGGCTGTGAGAAATATGCGCCAGGAACTGGGTTTAAAGCATACCTCGGATTTGCGTTGAAATGAACACGTTGATTACGTATCTACGAAGGCCCAGAAAACCTTGTGGTCGCTTAGAATAAATGTGCTTAATGCTACCCAGGAAGCAAAATGCCTGGCATATAAAACTTTGATTCGACCGTTTATGGAGTACGCAAAAATTGTGTAGGACCTATACACTTCATCTAATCAGTCTAAGCTGGATAAAATTCAGCGGCTTGCTGCAGGATTTATTTTTAACAAATATCGTCGTTCTCACTCTCCTACCCAGTTATGTGAACTTGCTGAACTTCCCTCTCTAGAGTCTAGAACTGAGTATGACCGTTTGAAGTTTCTTTTTCTTATTATTCATGGCCATGTTAAAATTGATAAAGATGACTATTTTCATTTCTCTCCTAGTAACTATTTTCGGCATCGCCACAGCATGTGTATCTCTCCTCCTACTACTCGCAATGATTGTTTTGAATATAGCTTCTTTCCGAGAGCAATAAAACAATGGAATCTTTTATAAGACTCAATTGTAAGAACGTCATCTATACGCGACTTTCTTGAAAATGTCAAAAGCACATGTGTACGCATACCATAACTCGGCCAAATGTTAACACTGTAATCACCTTGGCGTTGTATTACATGCCGTCTTTTCCATGACATTACTATCAGTGCATTCCCCAAAATGTACATTTATTTTTTTTCTTTATCCTGTAAATATATTGTTGCTTGTATTGTCGCCTACCACTCCTGTAAAAGCCTAAAGTTGGGCTGACAGTATCAATAAATGAAATGAAATGAAAATAGAGGAATGTACTTAACGGTAAAACAACTTCACCCTGACACACAGGTGGAACCGTTGTCTCTTTTCAACACTATCTGGGCAACAGGAGACATCCCATTGGCATGGAAAGAGGAGATTGTAGTCCCTGTCCTGAAACAAGGTAAAGATCCATCCTCTGTGGAAAACTACTGGCCCGTAGCGCTCACAAGTCGCTTGTCGCACACAACATGGGGTATTGATAGGAAGTGTGTTATGAACCTCTAGAAGATACTTTGAAAAGCTTTGAAAAAAATTATAAATCGCAGGCTGTTACATTTTCTTAAATCAAACAAGCTACTCGACCCATACTAGTGTGGTTTTTAGGGAAAGCCGATCGACGACAGACCACCTCGTTCGCATTGAATCTTATATTCGAGACGCTTTCATACACAAACAGTATTTTTTTTTTCTTTCCGTATTTTTAGATATAGAAAAGGCTCACGAAACGGTATGAAATATTGCGCGGTCTATCAGAAATTGGCATACGCGGGAATAACACTGTCTTTCATCTGTCCAGCTACATGGCATTTGCATATTTTTAAACTCTGGCTAAAGTTATCTGAGACACCCTGTATATCTAACCAGCATGCCATTATACGCTGGCTGCCTGGCCACAGAGGCATCGAGGGTAATGTGCTGGCAAAGCAAGTGGCCACTTCAACTACATCGCACGCAATTAAACCTACCGTCGCTGTCCCTTCCGCAGATCTGAAACCTTTCTTGCGAAAGAAACTGCGAAGCCTCTGGCAACGCTTGCGGCACGCCGAAACAAATAACAAGCCTAATTTGATTAAGCAACAGTTAGGTTTATGGCTCTCCGTAACGAAAACACGACGAACTGATGTTCTAGTCTGTCGTGTCAGACTAGGACACAGATATGGCACCTCACAGTTTTGTTTTTTTTTCTCATTGCTGATGAACCACCACGCTGTGGTAGATGTGGTGAGAGGCTGACCGTTCTCTACCTCCTCCTGGAGTGTCGAGAAGCCTGAACAGAGAGAAAGAAGCGTCTCCCTCTAGCATACCACTATAATGTCCCTCTCCATCCCACTATATGTTTCGTGGTGAAAAAGCGCTATTTAATATCAAAGCAGCCCTCAGTTTCTTAAACGATCTCGTGCTACATGTTATTAGCCCAATAAATTCGTCGCGTATTTTCGCTCCAGAGGATGCCGCTGTGATCGTAGTTTTGTTAAGTTTTGTACAGCACAAGCCTCCAGGTCCTTGCATTTCTAGGGCCTTGTTAAGGCAGTAGTGCTTCTCCAAAATATTTGCCTCCGACATATTTTAGTGTACCATCATTCTCTCACAATGTACCTTTAGTCTCCATAGTACATTTCATTACCCATTACCATAATTTTATTTCATATAGGTCTTACGCACTTTACAGCGACCATTCTTTAAGCACTTTTCAGCCGCATCACATCCACTTCGCGTGATTGGTCGCTCCACTTAGAACTCATTAACATTGGCCTGGCGGTCATTGGCCATACTTAGCCCTTGCTCCACGAAGCACTGCATTCATCATCATCATCTCGTTCTCGACTTTGTAAAGTGTCGCGTCTGAGAAAGCAAATGTTAACGACCCGTCGCCTTGCTCGCGCAGTCAGCAAGAATATGTTGTTTCTTGTGCGTGACGCGTCTCGTTTGCTTGCTCGTAACTTCAAGCCACTGCGCCGTGTCCTTTTGAGACCCCTTGAACATTATATTGCCGTTGCCTTCAGTCTTTTGCAAGGTTAGCTAGGGCGCCGTTACTTAACACCCCAGACATGATGTACGATGCATGCGGAACTCTGTGAAGACAATTTAACCATATTCTTTAAACCAGCTTTCAAGAATATTGACGCTAATTTGGTATAGACTTTGTGTCATGACGGGCAACGAAAAGCAACCATGAGGTGCTTTTCAAAAACCTTAAGATCTCATAAATATCAAGTAGGCAGCGTCAATTAACGCCGTAATCTACCACAGGCAGTTGCATATTAATCATTGCGTTTATGCAAAAAGAAAAACTAATTGTTTACCCTATAAAACATCAGGAGGCGGCGGTCATGTGGCATTAGCCAAGGAACGAAACCTGCTAGAACTGGTCACCGTCGGGGCTGAAGTCTCCTCTTGAGACTCAGAGCAGACCACTGAACGTTGGTGTTTTGTTGTTCTCAATACAAGTAATTTATCCGTGAACAATAAAAAAACAACCCTTTGCTTCAGTAGCCTGCACTGCGTCACAAGAGGAGAACTCAACCACGACGGTGCCCAGAACAGCGTTCAAAGTTCTCTGGCAGCTGCTGCCAATTGCTACAGTTACCTTGTCCGCGTAGATGGAGATGCTGCTTCTGGCATTTAGCAGTAGTAGTTAAACAAAATAAATTATTTTCCACATACCGAACATGTCAGGCAGTAATGAGATCTGACTTGAAAAGCGATTCTGTGTCCCACGTCTCTTCAGGTCTTGGTAGGATATGGAGCGTTACGATATGAAACCGTATTTGTTCTATCGAGGCATCCTTGACGAAAGCTAGCTATACACAAAATATTTCAGCGTCAAACAAGCAGACTTGAAGGCCAACGAATCTCTTGCACCTCGAAGAAGATATTCAATATGGACTGCTGAGACTAGATAAGCTTTAGGTGGCGCGGTCGTGCATTTGGCCGCTCGATGTGGGGCCGCATTCGAAGCTAGTGCTAGGCCCAGGACGTCATGCAAACGTCTGGGCTTTATAAGGTCTGAACAGGTTCAATTTTCATTCACTTGTAGTGCGTCGCCTAAGCTGTTGAGTTCAAAATTAAATTAGTGAATCTTAGTTAATTAGTTTCTCAGTCGAGATTAATACATATATACTTACTGACGACGCTCGTTACGACAGACCTGGATAATCCAGCGGAAAAGGTATGTTAGACCCGAAGTCCACTCAGTCCAGAATTAGGGCCGCGGTAGCCTGAAACACGACGGCAAAGCTTACAGTGGAAACATTCGAATTCACCACCCCCAAAGAAAGCAAAGGCCGTCATTTCCGCCAGAGAGGTGTTTTCGACTTCTTTTTCGATCGTCAGGGGCCATTACTGATGGAATTTGCTAAATCTTGAAAGACTATCAATTGTTTCCGATATTGTGAAACGCCGGATCGGCGGCGTGTCGCAATCAAGAACAAACGACGTGGAAAATTGACAAATGGGGTCCTCTTGTTGCGCGAAAATGCCCGTCCCCACGTCGCTGATGTGGTTAATACAAAACTGGCAACATTCAATTGGGAAACGCTGCAACATCCGCCACACAGTCCAGACCTGTCGCCTTGCGGCTTCCATATTTTGGGGCAATTGAAAAAACAGCTTAAGGGAACCAGATTCGTGTCGGACGATGACGTGAAAGAGTAAGTTACAGATTTTTGAAGCAGCTACCAAAGGAGTTTTATGAGACGGGAATCACACGACTCGTTAGTCAGTGGGACAAATGTCTAAATGCTCATGGAGACTACTTTTAAATAAAGTATCCCGTTTGTCATATACTCCGATTGGCTCACTTTCATTTGACTCGGCCTCGCATATTTTGCAATGTTCTTGCGTTTTATCTGTGCTCTCTGTAGCGGCTATAATTTCGGTGCAGTTACTCAGAATACACGAACGGTCACAGCTGCTCCTGCGCAATACATTGGAACAAAGGACAGCGTCATTGAGGTTTTTCCCTGGCCGTCGCATATGTACAAAAATGCAAACATGGTTCTTGAATAACGAACTTTCATTAAAATATTTATCAACTAATTCATTTCACGGCCTTTATATTTTTGATATTGGCGGCATGCACTGCTTTGCTAGTTTCGAACTGATATATAGTTGTAATGTTCGTGTGATATTTTATTTACTTATTTAACAGACAAAAACATGAAATCATTGGTATTAGTTATTCTGGTGCAATTTTTGGGACATACGAGTACACTCTTTCATGAAAAAATACATATTGTACTTGTTATGACAGTGCGTAGCGTTCTAGAATTTGTTTGCAGCATCTTTGGCAATGACAATGCAGTTATTATTCATGTATTTGATCCCTCGAGAAATTGTTTAAGAGGAAGCTTTAGCTCGGGGCCAACTCCTACGCGGCCTATTTAAATACACGTAAAACACAGAAACGCTTTTCTCACATAATCCCTGGATCGCATTTAATGCAATTTGTTGCATTTGAGAGAGAAAGTTAAATTCTAGTCTCTGTTGGAAGCAAAATTTTGATTTAGGGTTTGTATTTTGTTTAAAATATATTAAAAAATTCGAAAGTCCGAAAAAAATAGAAGCACGACGTTTACAAACTAGGAACTCTGCATCAAGAACAGATATTGCGGTCCTGTAAACGGCATCTATTATAACAGTCAAAGCGGGCAAATTTGGTATGTCAATTTGTATCTTGCGTGAACTGCTTACGTTGCGTACAAAGATTCTGCAAAAGCTGTATTTCCATTATACTAAATTTTTTTTGAGATTCATGTGTAACACATCAATTTTTCCGCTGTAGATGTACTATTAGATGCAATTCACGGAAGTGTGATATCATTTTTCATTGTTGAGTTAGAGTTTTAAACTTGATAATTTCGTTTTCTGAAAATTTGTGATTTTGGCCAATATTTAAGAAAGAACTGACAACTTAACAAAAAAAAAAATTCGAAACCAACAGTCACTAGAATGTAAGTTTCTCCTTTAAATGCAACAGACATTGTCAAATTTGGTGCAACGGTTGCCTAGTAAAACGAATTATCCTTTTACATGTATTTAAATAGGAGCACCAGAGCTAAAGCTTCCTTATAAGGAGGAGGCCGAGCGGCAGTGTGAGCCCACCCCGAACGAAATCTCTGGCTACGCCACTGCTCGACACATGTACTGCCCCTTTGAGAATCAAAGTGCAACTACCAGTGGCCAGGAGCACACCACCGTCAGTAGCACTATATATATATATATATTGTACTGTAAAATAAGGAGCAGTGGGGGCTAGGAGAGAGACAGCGACGACGAGAAAGAACAGCCTTGTTTCGGTGCTCGGTCGGCTACACTACCTCTCGCTGCGTCAGCGTTCTAGTCGCGAACGTTTTCTGCTCAAAGTGCTTCGCGACATTTGGTGGAGGTGCTGGGATTATCTATATATATATATATATATATATATATATATATATATCAGTGGCGTAGCCAGAAATTTCGTCCGGGGTGGGCTCACATTGCCGCTCGGCAGTCAATGCACCTTTGACGTCAAATGTTTATAACAACATTAAACCCACGAACTTCCTCAATTGAAAATCTATAGCAGAACTTTGGAAATGTCAATGCACCTTTCAAATCAAAAGTTTGAGAACTTTATATCCACAAAGTTTCGGAATTGATATCCATGCGCTCCATAGATTCCGCGGCCTCCACGAGATGCCGCGGCGAGCCCGTTCGCCATCAAAACGCCCTTGAAACTTACTGCTCGGATGGAGCTCCTTGCGTTATGTGACTCCCGGTGCATAGGCATTGCCACGAAATCCAGCCAGAGTTCGTAATGTTCGCTGTAAGATGTCTTTTCGAGCGTAAAAAAGACATTCTCCAAAAATCCAGAATGATTTCCGGCGCCGGGGGTTGCTTTGGTCACCGGTGCATGGACAGCACGAAAAAATGTCGGGGGGGGGGGGCTGAAGCCCCATAAGCCCCCCCCCCCTGGCTACGCCCCTGATATATTATATGCACTTGTAGGTTGAGGACGCACGTGCGAAAAAAAACTATGCTTTATTTCTCATGTTTGCCCCCCTATGCCATGCATGTATTTAAGCACAACGCCTTACCGATTCATTTATTTCTTGACGAAGACCAGACCTCGGTTTAAATGTAGGAAATAAAGCACTGTTTCTTTTTTTCGTACGTGCGTCTTCAACCTACAAGTGCCTGTTCAACTACAGGATCCTGGCAGACGCTCATTTATATATATATATATATATATATATATACAGTTACAAATCATTTGTGTATGCGCCGACATTGCAACAGAATACACAACTAGAATACGCTTCATCCACATGGTCACCATATCAAGATTATCTAATCCGTATGTTGGAAGCCGTTAAGAATAGGGCAGCCAGATTCATCTCTGGCAACTACGACTATCATTTGAGTATTACCCGAATAAAACAAGACCTTGCATTTCAGTCATTAGAAGATCGCCGCGTCATTGCTCTTTCATGTCTGTTTCGCAGGTACATTTACAGTAATAACTTTCACTGTTTGCCGCTTCATGCTCCTGTGCGCACATCTCGACGCATTCACAACGCACTGTTAGTTTATTAGTTTCATGCACATTCATGGTCAAACACAGGCATTTAACTCATCACTACTACCTAGAGCCGTTGCACATTGGAACGGCCTCCTGGATCACATTGCATCCATCTCCAATCGTGAAACATTCCGTTAAAATTAAATTATGGGGTTTTACGTGTCAAAGCCACTTTCTGATTATGAGGCACACCTTAGTGGAGGACTCCGGAAATTTCGACCGCCTGGGGTTCTTTACCATGGACCTAAATCTAAGTACACGGGTGTTTTCGCATTTCGCCCTCATCGAAATGCGGCCGCCGTGGCCGGGATTCGATCCCGCGACCTCGTGCTTAGCAGCCCAACACCATAGCCACTGAGCAACCACGGCGGGTAAGAATTCCGTGATAACCTGAATTCGTTGCGTGTTAATATTGTTACGGTGAAAAGAAAGAAAAAGGCGACATGTACTAGAGGAAGACGAAGACTGACCGTTGCCTGAACGCCATATACACCAGTTGTAAATATACATTATTTTACACTCGAGGGCCTGCTTTCTTCCTGCAACAATATTGTATAACGATGTTCCACTTTGCTATTTTTCTGTCATGTAATTACTGTTGCCCCCCTTACTCAATGCCCTTCAATGGGCCTGTAAGGTAATGTGAATAAATAAATAAAAAATATTTGGCTGCGTGAAGAAGACAAGACAGAAGACTCTGGGCGAGCTCTTGGTCGGCCATACTGTGTCGACACGTTATTGTGGTGCAGCGTAAATGCTTTAATCTTACCCTTTCTACCTTCGTGTAGAAACACACACACGCATATACACACGTGTATGTGTGTTTGTATGCGCGTACCTCTACTATGTAACTGACTTCCATACACTTTTTTTTTTCGCTTTAACACTCCCAACGCTCGAAAACAGAGCAGGACAACATAGAGGGAAATTGGCGACGCACAGTGCAGAAAATTTTCCAATGCTGCAAGCCCTCCTGAGAAGGCAGAAACAATTAATGAGGTGTAGGAAAAAAGAAACTGAAAGAACACACACACAAACACAAATTAGAGTGACAGTGCATGTCACTTTTATGTACCTCTACGACGGCCATAATAGTATGGTGAAACTGAGTATCAAATTCCTCAATTGAATACTTCGATTTCGTATTTCGAACATTCTGGCACCCCTAAAATACCCACGTCAGGCACCTTGCACTTTGTTGCCTGCTTGGTCCACATCCATCCACACTAGCGTCTGCCTCGAGCCCCGTTCGTACTACCAGTTTCTTGGATCTGCATCACCATCATCGTTTCCGGACTTGCGACGTGTTCATAGATCACGATCCAGAGCATTTGTTCTTGTCTTCATCTCAGTCTACGCGTCACCGCATCACCATATCCATACGTATACGTGGCCAATTAATCAAGGCGGCAAGGCGAAGTGCAAGCGCAGTAGCAGAACGGCTACCAAGCTGCGACGCAGGAATTGACGCAACTCAAGGTCGACGAGCACACTATATACATGTGCATCCAAGTGTGACTTCTGTTGCTACAGCAATCATATGGACACTCCAGGCGAATTTTGATCGTCATCGAATAAAGTTCAAGTGCGAAGAGAATGAGCCAGCTGCCCGGGCGCTGTACACTGGGGATGTATTCTACGACGATCACTTTCGGCGATACTATATCGCCTTCGCGTGACGTATGGCTCAACCAGCCGATCAGCGTGCGCCTGATGGCAGAAGCGATCATCATCATCATCATCATCATCATCATCATCATCAGCCTAGTTACGCCCACTGCAGGGCAAAGGCCTCTCCCATACTTCTCCAACTACCCCGGTCATGTACTAGTTGTGGCCATGTTGACCCTCCAAACTTCCTAATCTCATCTGCCCACCTAACTTTCTGTCGCCCCCTGCTACGCTTCCCTTCCCTCGGAATCCAGTCCGTAACCCTTAATGACCATCGCTTATCTTCCCTCCTCATTACATGTCCTGCCCATGCCCATTTCTTTTTCTTGATTTCAACTAAGATGTCGTTTACCCGCGTTTGTTGCCTCACCCAATCTGCTCTTTTCTCATCCCTTAGCGTTACACCCATCATTCTTCTTTCCATAGCTCGTTGCGTCGTCCTCAATTTCAGCAGAACCCTTTTCGTAAGCCTCCAGGTTTCTGCCCCATATGCGAGTACTGGTAACACACAGCTGTTGTACACTTTCCTTTTGAGGGATAGTGGCAACCTACTGTTCATGATTTGAGAATGCCTGCCAAACGCACCCCAACCCATTCTTATTCTTCTGGTTATTTCAGTCTCATGATGCGGATCCGTGGTCACTACCTGCCCTAAGTAGATGTATTCCCTTACCACTTCCAGTGTTTCGCTACCTATCGTAAACTGCTGTTCTCTTCCGAGACTGTTAAACAGTACTTTAGTTTTCTGCAGATTAATTTTCAGACCCACCCTTCTGCTTTGCCTCTCCAGGTCAGTGAGCATGCATTGCAATTGGTCTCCTGAGTTACTAAGCAAGGCAATATCATCAGCGAATCGCAAGTTGCTAAGGTATTCTCCATCAACTTTTATCCCCAATTCTTCCCACTCCAGGCCTCTGAATACCTCCTGTAAACATGCTGTGAATAGCATTGGAGATATCGTATCTCCCTGTCTGACGCCTTTCTTTATAGGGATTTTGTTGCTTTCTTTGTGGAGGACTACGGTGGCTGTGGAGCCGCTATAGATATCTTCCAGTATTTTTACATATGGCTCATCTACACCCTGATTCCGTAATGCATCCATGACTGCTGAGGTTTCGACTGAATCAAACGCTTTCTCGTAATCAATGAAAGCTATATATAAGGGTTGGTTATATTCTGCACATTTCTCTATCACTTGATTGATAGTGTGAATATGGTCTATTGTTGAGTAGCCTTTACGGAATCCTGCCTGGTCCTTTGGTTGACAGAAGTCTAAGGTGTTCCTGATTCTATTTGCGATTACCTTAGTAAATACTTTGTAGGCAACGGACAGTAAGCTGATCGGTCTATAATTTTTCAAGTCTTTGGCGTCCCCTTTTTTATGGATTAGGATTATGTTAGCGTTCTTCCAAGATTCCGGTACGCTCGAGGTTATGAGGCATTGCGTATACAGGGTGGCCAGTTTCTCTAGAACAATCTGACCACCATCCTTCAACAAATCTGCTGTTACCTGATCCTCCCCAGCTGCCTTCCCCCTTTGCATAGCTCCTAAGGCTTTCTTTACTTCTTCTGGCGTTACCTGTGGGATTTCGAATTCCTCTAGGCTATTCTCTCTTCCACTATCGTCGTGGGTGCCACTGGTACTGTATAAATCTCTATAGAACTCCTCAGTCACCTAAAGTAATCGTCGCAGAACATGTCCCCTGAAGGTGTGAGGGTGAGCCGAGGAGGGTATGGTAACCATGGTGGCTTCATGCGCGCAGCTTTCCCGCGCCCATAACGTTGGAGGTCACGAGATCGAGTGTGTGCCTCCTCTAGCCCGGCTGCGCATTTCCAATTGCTAGTAGGTACAGCGGGGCGTGGCACTTGCGGAGACGACGGACGTTTGCGCCCATGCGCGAGTAAGAACAGATGCGAGAGAGGAAATCTGGGGACTTTTGCTCCTTGAATATACGACTCTGCCTAGGCACTACAGAGGAGTTTCTTAGCGCGTGTTGTATGTGCTTGTCCCTAGGCGCGCCGGCAGAAGTCGCGGAGCGCGGTAGTGCTGAACCTTGCATCGCAAGTTTGCGGCTCGACGCAATTATATTTATTCAATCGCGTTGTTTGCTAATTAAAACAACGTGTCATTATCTCGCATTATTGGCGGCGCCTCCAGGACACTAAAGCGGCAACGGGGAATCGGGGACATCAAAGCCGGACTGGTCCGTGGGTTGGGGCTCGCAGAGGCCTGCGCGTGCCAGGGGAGTATAAGATCGGCTGTCCGCGATTTTTTATGCGAACAACCCCTGGCACACTTCGGCCTCCGCGGCCCCAACCCACGGGCCGCCCTGCTTCCAGCTTTGATCCCCCCCGCTATAGCTTGGGTGCCCCGGAGATCCTGCGCCGCCTGCTTTAACATAACCTCAGGTGCTCTCCCGAGACCTCGGTTTGCCGGTTACATGTACCCTCCTGGAGCAGTGCTTGTAAAAAATGCAATCTATCGCCGCGACTAAGTGACCCGCGACTTATACAACACCAGTCAGAACCTTGCCCCTTCAGTGGCAGTGATCACCAAATGGGGCGTCCGTGCACACTGCCTCACCGCGCGGCCAGTCAGCGGCGGAGCGTAAACAAACTCGACCCCCCTCCGCCATGCCGGGCACGCCTAGGGACAAACGCACGCTACCCGCGCAAAGAAACTTCTCCACCGTAGATCCTAGGCAGAGTCACATATTCAAGGAGCAAAGGCCCCTAGATTTTCTCTCTCGCATTCGCTCTTACTCGCGCTTGCGCAGGAACGTCGAGCGCCGTCAAAAGCGCACCGCCCCGCTGTACCTACTAGCAATTGTAAAGACGCAGCCAATGGCTGCGCTGGCTGTTCGCGCGGTTGAATGCAAACGCGGCCCGCTGACATGTTGGGAGGTACGAGTGTGAATCAGCCTTTGGCCATATTCTTTTATAAGCCAAAATAAGGTACATACAGCTAATTACAAATATACATACTATTCTACATACCTTACACTATATTTACATATAGTCCCCACACCGGATCAGACATTTGTCCCATTGCAGCACTAAATTTGAGATGCCCCTGTGGTAGAATTTGTCTGGCTGACCGTGGAACCACCATTGTACAGGCTGTGCTGGCTTCAGTGTTGCACGTGGATCCGTCTCACACTTCTCAAAGCGAGAAACCTTTCCCCATTAAGTGGGTTACATTTCCCTGTGGATTTCGATGGAAGTTTGTCCCTTGCTCTATAGAAAATAAACAACACTTCGTTCCTTGTACGCCATGGACGCATGAAGCCCAACTGCTATCTTCAACAACTGACAGCAGCGCCGTGCTGCAGAGCTACCAGCAGATAAGGCCGGGCCGGTCCAAGAAAGCCCCCTCCTGGGAATGGATATGTTGACTTCACATTTACAGCTTTAATTTGGCAAAATGAAAAAAATAGGGGCAAAGACTTTCTAATTCGCCCTCGTAATTGGCAACGCGTACCTGGGCCCCTGTAGTCATGGTGAATGGAGAGCTGAAACGACTGGTGGCTTCATGCGCATTGTCTTCCCACGAGCCTAGTGGAGGTCGCATAATCTAGTTAACACACGCCTAGCTGAACAGCTTGAATGGCGAAGCGAATCACTTGTTCTGCAATAACGGAGCTCCTTGTCCCATCCAACATAGCGTATATCCTCTCGTATACAAAGACGAGTGCTCGCAGTTCTTAAGGGACACTGAAGAGAAACAGGATTTCCTCTGTATCACCAAACTACCCTTCTACAATATAAAAAATGCCACTCTTACCACAATAAGCTGCTTGGCAAGCCAGAAAAAAGCGCAATAACAAAAGTCAGGTGGCGATGCCCCCTTGAAATTCCTGCACCAGACCACTGCGACATCATGGATTATTGACAGCGTCTTCCAAGACCTATTAATTTATTTAGTAGTAAATATAGACTACATTGTGTTCTAAAGGAATAAAAGATTAAACACGGCGAGTTTCTGGAACCTTTACTGAGCTAACGTGGCCTAAATACAAAAAAAATACCATCTTAATATTCGTGACATACCAGCGTTGGCGATTCGGCATGAAATTCAAAAACAAACATTCACCTCCATTTTGTATTCTAATAATCAACCCATAATTTCGAAATTAAGAACAACAGTTTTCAAAGGAAGCATTATCCATCTAAACCAACTTAGTGTATTGCTTTAGTGTCCCTTTAAAGTGCGATCCCCTTAACATGCAATCTACATGCATGTCTGCAAGCACGTGACACCATGCTTTTAAGTAGCAAGTGAATGTTTATGCAGTTTATGCAGCCTATGAAACTACTAACCTTACTTTGCCCAACTGTCCAACACTTTGCTACCACTATCAAAACTTGAGCTCTTCGGGTGAAACTGCGACTTTTTACATGCACCAGTCTGTTACTATTCTGCGCAACCGTTTTCATACTTTCTTTCCAATTATATTCTGTTAAATCTATTTGCCCGAAGCTAATTAGAGATGCACCAAGAATGTCTGCTGCGATTGAAGGTGGGTGTGAATTAACATGTGGGGCCGAGTACAAAATATGCGTTAGCATCCTCACCCAAGCTCCTCTCACAGCATCTGTTTTGGCCTTCAGGGTACATCACCTCACATCTTCTGGTAGGCCGCTGAACTGTTAGTTGCACAGAGGCAAACCATAGTTATGCATCTGGGTGGATCCAGGCCTATGCATTTTCTGAAGTTTTCAAATTACGAAATGACCGCACAGCTTCGTTCTCCTAACAGACAGCAACATGTTGTTTGAAAACTACAAGCCAGGATGTGGTACTTTGTCTGAAGCCTCAAATCACGATTTACATGCTCCGAATCTCGAGGTTGTGCAATCACAACCGGTCAAAATACACTAAATGGGCGCCTATAGCGGCTTATCAACACTGTACTAAATTTTGCATGAACCTTCGCATAAGCTACTTTGCAAGGGCGTTCATTTTGAAAGAGACGTTGCTGCTGAACAGAGCTTTACAAAAGTAAAGAAGCTCCTTGCATCGCGAAAAGTACTGCAAATCAGTGACCCGGCGCTCCATGTTATTGTGACCACAGACGAGTCTGCATATGGCCTGCGCGCAATATTGCAACATACTGATGGGCCACACATACAAACTGTGGCATTTGCATCCCAAGCACCGAGAGAGACGGAGTGGAAGTACTTGGCAGAGAACGCGAGGCTCTGGCATGCCTATGCGCATGTGAGAAATGGCACATTTATCTCCGGGGATGATCATTCACTTTGGTAACAGATCACCAGGCACTAGTATCTTTGCTTTCAACACAAAGCACGGGACAGCGACCACTTCGCATCACAAGGTGGACTGCTCGGTCACTATGTTACAACTTCACAGTACAATACAGACTTAAACAATACAACAAGGTAGCAGGCACTTCGTTCCGGCTACCTGTCCCAGAAACAGAGTCTCTGGTAACACCTTCAATTAACATCAGTGAGCTGTTGGGTGAAGAGACGGCAAACACAGCCCCGTTGTTCCCCACTTACTGTTTCAAAAGTGCAATGGTTCAGTTTCATCCTCACCACTTTATTCTAGCTTGCCAGTAGCATGGTAAGTTTGAACGTTACATGCAAACAAAAGAAGACACTTGCAGGCTTTGTTTCAACATCATTTTTACTCCTTGCAACAACACTGCAGACATGCAAAAGGGCAGACTGCAAAACAAGATCCTTCAGCAATCGGTTATATGTAAAGAATGTATATAAACGCAAAAATGGCTGTCTCTATGCACCCAAATGGAGCACAAATGAGCTTGGATCTAGAATAACACAGAAAAAGAATGCAAGCCTGCAACAGCAGTCGGCATGGTGCAGAAGTTGAAAACAAGGCTCTTTGATCTAGAAAGGTACACATTAGTTCCAGATGCAGGACAGCGTGCACTAGATTTGTTCACTTGTTCTTCAACTTGATACCCATGAATGACATCATCTAGAATGAGAGAACAAAAAAAAATGAATGGCTTACCAATTTAATTTAGACACACACTTGCTACACAGCACACCTATGGAACACTGAAACACTACCTTGTGGGTACCACAAAATTCAACAGCAGAGTGTTGAGAGTCCTTTAAATCTTTGATATCACTGACAACAGTACTAGAAAGCAGACAGCCCTCATCTTCTAGCACAACTTCTTTTCCTGTAATGAAAGTTCAATGAGCCAAGGTCAAACACTTTTAGTCTCACGAAATATGCTTTTGCTTCACTACTCAGGCTGCCAAAGCAAAGCAGCAGTTAGCATCCTTTCCTGTAATAGCTATTTCCTAGTGAGGCTTCAGAAGAGGACAGCAAGTTCCTCCCACAATCTCAACACACAGCACTGTTGCATCACAAGATGTGTAATGCTATTTCCTGGTGTGGCTATCTCTGAAGTGGCTCTGATGCTTTTAGATAGCAAGAATAGTCTAGCACATGCACTACTAATGAAACTATCATCAACACCTTTGAGTTACAGGACCATCTCCATTATAATTATGTCATGCCATGGCTTACAACTCTATTGATATGTGTCAAGAAAACCATCTGACCAGTGCAGTTCCCGTTCCAGAAGTGCACAGTCATTGCAGAAGGCATAAATTGGTTGACTCAACAGACTGAAGTGGCTTGAAACATAACAAGCTTACAAGACATTTGTTTCTGTTGTGCTTTCAGCTAGGGAATTTGCATTCTTAGCATGTGTTAGGTTATCAAAATGATACGACAGATATTGCAGAGACCTTCTCTCTGACATGCAACTACCAATCAACCCGCTTATATTTGGTGATGTCCCAACTGGTCTGTCACGCATGCCTTAACCATAAAACTCGTGATACCTGCCTTCAGCACTTACGCAGGGTTCCTCATATTCTGAGACTTCAAGCAACCTAAATTAATAATAAGATGCAAAGACACAACACGTCACATTTTTGAAGCAAGAGCAACTGCAGCCCAAAGCAACATAGCAGCTGAGTGCTGATGTCTAACAGTATCAGCACAAGGGATTCAGAGTAAACTGGATTGTGTTAACATTGACAGCCGAAAAGCAAAACAGTGCTCGCAGTAGCTGCGCAATTCTGCATGCTTGTGTCTTACTGTTCGACTTTCTTGTGCTCTTTTTCTGTTTAATGTGCATTTACTTTATTAAACTCGTGTGACGTGCATTTGATGCAAGAGCGACAGAGACAGCCTGCTACACACAGGCATGACACCAAGTACAATCGATGTCAAAAGTATGCAGACGGGCGTATCTGACAAAACGCTCAACAGCCCGATATTCATATTTCCAGTTAGTACCAGTAGTAAGCGCAAACAACATAGTGTTTCATGGTTTTACTGAACGCGGTCACAAATAGCCACAAAATTGAATCTTTCGTCAGAGTCTGGGTCCTATAAATTTTTGCTGAATCCGAATTAACGAGGTTTTGCTGTACATAAATCTGGACTGGTTGTAACAATACATCGTAACACTTAGCTCTACATATGGTTTTTCCATCATTGTTATGTTATAAATTGACAAGGTTTGAAACATGTGAAAGAGCAAGATTTTTATCAAATGCTTGCATTTTTAGGTAAAATAACAAAAGGTGAAGTGAATGACACTGACTGTCAGTCTATGCCTAATGGTGGTACATTATAGCTGCATCCTCTACATGCATCTTGTTAAACATGGCTCCTTCATCATAGCAATAACATTGTACAAGATACGATCACATTTCTTTTGATACTCAATAAGATGCTCAGTAGCCTTGACTTTCAGTTTTGGTGGTGGTTACATGTGTTGATAAATAAAAAGAGGCTTTGTTTTGCATATAGCCTCCATGCAGTACTATATGCTTTTTCAGAAAAACAAAAAATGACATTTGGTATTCACTTTATTTATAAGGCAGTGTCGCTTTTATATATGTACAGGCGCCGACAAAAGTGGTATACTCCACGCAGCGAGAGCCAGAGCAACGGCAAACTACATCGCAACGCCATCTACAGGCAGCATCTGGGATAGAGACAGCCAATGGGTGCCCTTTATTATCTGCAGGCATGTCGCTTGACTCATGTCAATGTAGATGGCGTCGCGATGCAGTGTGCCGCTGCTCCGGCTCCTGCTGCGTGGAGTATACCACTTTTGTCGGCGCCTATAGATATATATATTCTTTTCTTTTTCTTCAAAATTTGTATTCAATTTCATTTAAAATCTTTACCATGAGAAAAACCATAGGTATTTTACTAAATAAGCTTCCCATAACTGCCCTCAAATGTAACCAGTTCCCGCCCCCATGAAAACAACGACCAGTTCTGGCAGCACATGTTATGAAAACACACGTGATGCTTTATGCCAGTTACGCTCAAGCATTAGAGCGACAAAGGTTTATGAGGCACGATGTTAGCCACTGCACATGTCAGCCTCCTTCATCAAACAGCCAAAAGCACACTAAGCTTGCTTTGAAGCATACTAATGACAGAAAGCCAAGGAGGTTAAGAAGGGCATGTAAGACGGTAGAACAGACATCATGCAAAGGGGTAGTGTTGCCAAGGGTCTCACTTTGACTGTGTCGTGGGCATTTGTTGCACGCTCTGCTTCTGAACAAAGGTGAGATAGGAATACAGCAGGCTCCCGCCAACGCTACACATGTAAGAAAGTGGGAGACAAGCAAAATAAAGTGTCAACGTTTGTGAAGCATCACGAAAGCTTTTAAGTTAGAAAGTTCAGCCTCCGTGCTGGCTACGTTCCCAAAAAACTTGTGACCACAGATTGACCACAGACCACTTGTGGTTGTGGCCGAATGTAATATGCATCATGTCCCCCCTTGCAGTGATGCCTTTGTGGCACTGCCATAAAGGAACTGTCACACGAACTGTCATTCATGTGACAATGCTTCCCAAAGGATTGCTGCATTAATCAAGAATTGAGGTTTCTGCCATACAAAACAAAACATAACGTATAAAATCCTCTATGCCCATAAGGTGCAAGGAACCCTTTGAAGGTGTCCATAAAGATCCAATGAACAAACTCGGAAACAGGTGTTTTCAACAGTTCACTAAAATGAACACTTTCAGAGTCACCTACAGTAACATAATATGGTGAACTGCAATAAAGGTTTGAAGAACCTGCTTTGCTGTGCAAACTGATGTCCTTTCACTCACCTAATACTAAGGCCGACAAAGTTGGATAGGTTGAAGATATAGTCACCACCAACATACATTCCAACATATGTGGTCATTATGTTCTGCAAACAAAGAAAAAAAATAATAAGAAACTTGTGGGCAAGAAAAAAGAATAGACTTGTCCTGCCATTTTATTATTCAAAACAAGTTCAATGATCTCTAATGTCAACAAGCCTCACACTGAAACAAATACTCTAAGCACAGGAAATGCCCAATCTTTCAATATCAAGCCACAATTACAGCAGAAGTATGACCTCGGACTGCACTTGCTCGTACTTCCCTCTGGAAAACCCTGCCCCTTTGTGCCTCCTTTGATTTCAGTTCAAAACCAACAACAAACAGTATTGCGCAAACGGTGTTGAATGCAAGCAACTGTGAAATTAACTGCTTTTATGACACAATTGTTCAGAACAATCTTGGCACACCACCCAGCAAAAACATTCGAAATGAGAGAAAGTATTCAATGGCATGCCAAGTGGTCTATCTCAGTAAGCACCCAAAATTGATAAGTCCTGACGCAATTAAATTTGCACATATTGCACAGAAACGATGCACCTGCTTGGCTTTATTGTAAAGCTGCATTAGTGCTTGGCAGCATATTTTCTAGGGTTTGGGGCACTTAGACCTCCATTAAGTGCAATACATTAAGATGTCAAAAATGTAATGTCAGTAGGGTAGTGTGAATAGCAACTTTTGAAACCAAATCAAGTACTAGTGATAGAAATGAATTGGATTTAATATCGAATGCTTCTGAAATAGTTGTCAAATGATAAGCTGTGGTTTTCACTTATACTATAAGATGATACTGACAGCCTAGTATATAACAGGTTAGCAAGCTCCTGTAATTACACTGCACATTATGAAGCATTGTTTTCTTAAAGCATAATATGGAGCATTAGGAACAAGTAAGCAGTCTGTTCGCACACTCGGGACTCTTTGGTGAAAGCAAATAATAGCGGTTTAGCCAGAAATTTCTGGCTCCCAGATTTACGTATAGCATGCCCTAACACGCAACTTCTCGTGTTCAATGTTACTGTGGTGGTCGCGATGAAATTTACCACGCTTTTACTCCAAATTTTACTTCTGATTGCACACCGCTGGCAATTTAATGTATTTGAAAGCTGTTTATATTTATACAGACAGCAACAGTTTGAGTCAAAGAGTGAATTGAATTAAGGCAACGTCCCTTGGTTACTCAAAGGTTTCAAATATTCGGCCAACTCAACATGCCAGTTAACAATACGGTTTCCCCAAATGCGTGGAGTCAACGTTTGTCGTTCAGAGATAGCAAGAAAAAATGCCGCGGTACCTTCAGGCAGCCGACTATGGTGGTGGTGAGGGCAGAGTTGTACGCCGTGCAGAGTACTGTGGCATGCATGATCATGAAGCCCATGAGGCAGGAACTGAGGAAGGCACCGAGAAAGCCGGGCTCAAGCCATCGGGGGAACTCCAGCGCCTTTTAGCAAAGACAAAAGCAACGCAGTTACATAGTTAGAGCAGCTTTGTCATACCTGTAGACCAGTAGCATTGGATACACACCCCGTTTTGCATGAGGATGACCTTGAAACGGGATGAAACGCACGGAGCGCAGGGCACAAACTAACAACCATTCATTTCAGGCAATTTTCTGGTACATTTTCATCGCCTACTGGCACAATTATCAGCAGGAAGAAAGGCACAAGTTCTACTACACGTGCACGTTCCTTTTGCATCTCCCAAGTATGATCAGCAGTTAGTTTTGCTACGTTTCCTGCGTCAGTCGAATTTCTTTATATTTGCAGCCCTACTTATATGAGGCAAGGAGACTAAAATCAAACATCTACTTCGATTGTTCATTTAACTATGTACCACGCTGTTGCCCAAAGAAATGTACAGTTGTGAGAAATACTGGAGGTAATACCAAATTTTTTTTTTTTTTTTCAAGCAACATTTACTTGTGAGGTGTGAATCTGAATGGCATGTTAACGTGTAACAAATAGCTTTCTTGCTGAACATATATAATCTGTTATGCAGGACGTATGTGTCTTTCATATTGCTTGAGGTGATGCACAACATCTCCCCAAACATTATTATCCTTCCAAATTCGACAATGTTATATCCTGATCTAAACTAACACTTAATGAATGGTTTATCTGTCGTGCCTAATACATTAAACTCATTCAGAAGGGATTGTTTCTCTTGGCACATGAGCTTCAGATTCAAATGTTTTTTTTAACGGACAATGAAATGCATATTAAGTGTCAAGCAAAATCTGTGGCATCACTTCATGAGCCTGGTTTGCTTCTAGTAAGCAAAGCAAACAAGCTGCCATGGCTGTCGTCGCAAATTAAGCCTGCAAAGCTCAAACACCATTGAACATCAAGCAAGAACTTGTTTGTTATACGCAACAGCAAACTATACACAACTATACACAGCAGCAGCAAACTAATTCCAGCATATCAATAATGCCACCATGGGGTTTACCTCAAGTGTGCCATGCTTAAATCAGAATTTTCAAGTATCATACTCAGGGTGGCAAAAATTATACATTGGGACTTCGTGGGGTTAAAAACACCCCATCGGGCCTACAACATAATATTGAATAATGTGATTTGATCATGTGTGATCACACATAAATGATTACATGGTGCCATACCATGTATGGTACCATACCATGCATAGAATATGGGATTATTCAATATGTCAACAAATAACCACCCAGGACACTGTGATATCAGTAGCAGTCTTTCACAATAATGGCAAAAACTACCAGAACAAGTTCAGCTTCAGATCGAGTTCAGGAACGAGACTTTGTGTAGCTTAATAGGTCAGCTTAAGCTCACCAGTGGGGCACCACTCTAGCAGATTTATAAAGGCAAACAGTTAGGTAAACACTTGCATTGCTTCCGCGGCATTACCTGCTGAGTATGCATTTTAGTATACTATCGTCGAACCTCGATATATTGAACAGCACGGTGTTCGCGAAATAGTTCGATATAGCCAGAATTCGATACATAAAATCACGTAAAAAACGCGTCAAGAACTTCTGCAAATCATTCAATAAACCAAGGGCGCAATTGGGGATCCTTGTTCGGAGAGCGCATTCGGTTACGCCACACGCAATTGGCCTAGGCCACACAGAGTTTGTAAGCCGTGAACGCGTGGTCGATTGCGCCGCATGCAATTATCCTAGGCAGTGCCAACCGAACGCGCACTCCGAAAAACGATCCTCGATCACGACCCAATCGTGGCGCAGTAAATACGCACTTGAAGCTTCACACAAAGTATTTATTTATTTGGCTGAAGGTACTGCAGCAATGTCGCTTGGCTTCATATTGGCAGCCGCGTGCTTAAACACGGAGTCCTCAACATAGTCTAAACAATCCACAAGTGATAGGCCGGTGCCCTCTATTGCGCCACACTAGCGGCGTAGAAGGGCCAAAGCAGCTGAGTAATACTTGTTGGGGGGCTAGTTGGTGCATGTTTCCGGAAGAGGGTTGTAGCACCTGTCCGACTCGCGCCTGTGCGCCTGTCCCGTCTCGCTTGCTATGTGTTGTCTTTTTCGGCGCTACAACCCTCTTCTGGGTCAAAGCAGCTACAGCACCAGTTGAAGTCGGGAGCGGGGCCACATCAGCACTTGCAGGATCAACCTCGGCAGCGTCTTCGTTTGACCACTATTTCTGCTGCAACCTCATGGTCTGTCAGTTTAAGCATTTTGAAACACTGTCAATAACAAAGTATTAAGTGGCACCTTCCAAGGCGTCTACGAGTGAGTCCAGTGAGCACGCGCTGTCGCGCGTCTTTGTGGATGCAAACCACCAGTCCTCACAAGGCACGGTAGGCGCAGAGTGCGGCACCGAGGAGGAGTCAGTACAGCAAATGCAATGCGTCGTTGACGTTGACGAACTATCCACGCTGCTGCGTGGGTACGTCGCTACGTTTAAATGGCGCCCTCAGCGTGATCGCAGTTAGATTGCAGCAGTTGGGAACGCCCATCGCGCCGCCGCCACCTTCGAGGATGTTGTGGGAAAGCTTAACGCTTGTGAACAGAGCGCACATGGTCTGGGTGGCGGAGTTCGACATATCTATTTTACGTCCAACCCCGTTCAAAATAAAAAAATTTAAATGCATGCGATTTTCCAGGTGATATAGAAAGTGCTCAATATACGCAATAATCCGATATATCCATGTTCAATACATCGAAGTTTGACTGTATGTGTTTGTGCTTTCACCAATGTTAACTTTGTGACCACACGGCACCACAGATAATCCTCAACCGTATGAGCTCACCATTTTCAAGTCGCCGACAGCCCATGACATAAGAGCCAGAGGCGCCACCATGAGCAAGGCATTGTAGAAGAGAAGCTCATAATTGGTGAGGTCCTAGCGTAAGGAAAGGAAGTACAGAGGGCATGTGAAAAGTTGATAAGACGAAAACACTCGCAAAAATGAGCGCTGCAACACAATTTCAGATTAAGATTCAGAACTTTATGAAACCAGAATAGCCACTTGCTGGCCCACAGTGAATAACACAAAATTTTCAAGAACACTAAAGGCAAATATCAAGTTCACTTAAAGTGAAAATAAGTGTTCCAATGTATATTTTACCAAGAGAGCCTTTGTAAGTGAGAAAATGGCGTACATGTAGGACTGGCTGGTACTGTTGCTAAAACATACGAGAAGCTCCAATGAAACACCACCTAACATAGTTATTTAACTGTGGCCAGCAACTGAAAATAATGTTAGTTAGATTGCATCTTAACATGGGAGAAGAAGCAGTTTGACCAATTTGGTTAGACTACTCGATGAAAATTGAACAATTTGGCAAGCGTGGTTTGTCTCACTCAATGAAGTTTAGAGTTGAGAGATTCCAAAAACAATGCACTGAACGTAACAGCAGAGTTTCAGTCCATACTGGGATGTTGCGAACAATGTCGTGTTTTTTTCTATGTCAAAGAGCACCCAGTGCGCATACCTTAGCATCGACAACCTTGCGAACACATATGATGTTGGCCGCAGTGAAAAAATCATTGAGCAGGACTAGCGTGTAGCCGCCAAGATCGAAGGACAGGTCTTTGCTGCAAGGGAGAGGCCTCAATTAAATGCAAGGCAATCCATGGACACATAGCTATCTAAGATGTGCTATTCTGATAAAATAAATGTCCCTTGCCCAGTCTAATCCACTGCCTAATGCAGGGCAGGGCAGCGATAAAATTGGGGCGAGACTTTGAAAGGTGGGATGGAAGAATTGCAACTAGAGAAGTCATGAAGATGGTTATGCTTCTTTAAATTTTTTATGTGGTCTCGGTCAGAGTTGGGCTGCCTGTAAAGCTTGAAATCTTTAGAAAACCGTGTATCAGTTTCCTGTTAATTTTCTTTTTCAAGAATATAACTTTTTTTGTTAAAACTTTTAGCCACAGGCCTTTCAAATTTTGCAAATGGAAGGACAACGGTAGGCTACACAACTAGAACTTGAACCATGCAGGTGTTTAAAAGTATTAGGGAAAATTCTTTTTATTTGTTTATGCAGTGCGACAGCAGCCAGGACACGCATTTTATTTGTTTACTAAACTACCACTAGCGCTTGCATAATCATTCAGTTCCACATTTGTATGAGGCACAAACTCAAATGTTCGCAAAACTTATTTCACATACACCGAGTAGTTTTTTTTTTTTTAGAGAGAGGTACAAACATGTCCTAAAATTGCTTTCTGAGAAAAATGCAAATAAACCAGTGTCACATTGCTTGACATATCAAGCGATCCCAGGATTACAGTCTTTTTCATGCTGAAGATTACTGTAGCCTTTCTCTATGTATATGTGGTCCTTTTTTTGCTGCTTTACTTCAGCTTATAATTAGAAGTCACTTTTCTTTTACCCCAGGCAAGTCTATCTAAGAGCGTGCACATAGAAGCCCACACGTGTCCAGGAGTGACCTATACAAACTTAGCACAGCTGATCTGTAGCAGTTGCCATAAAACACGGGTTTTTTTGTCAGTCTGAGTTCTCCCCATCAGCAACAACAAAAATGGCACGAAATTGGTCTTTGATGAACACGACATACATTAAGAGTATGTGGCAACATAAAGAAACAAAATATGAGCACGCAAGAGGTACAGAAACCTCCCTAATGATTGTAAGATGCACTACATAGAAAAAAAGAAAGTCGCAAAAGCAAAACTTGTCTCAAACGCTGCTGATAGGACAAGATAATATGAGCTCACGTAACAGAAACTAGGGCCAGCATAATGTAACAATTTCTTTCACTCAATTGCCATCCACCGCTCAAGACCTGCCAATCATCACGATAAAATGAGCGGAGCACCACTTAAGCTGTTAATGAAGTGTGTAAACGAAGAGAAGTGAAATAATATTATCACACTATCCTAGCTTAGCCATATCGCCAATGATAGGAAGCCAACATTCTGCAATTCAGAAGTCGCGACATTAGAAACACTGCATAAGGTAACATACTCATTTGGTTTGTTCAGTGGTATGTCCACCACAGCGTTTCATGAAGCGTTTCATTACATGAAGCTGCTAATCTAACAATGCAGCTATCAGTGCTAGTTGGATAAGTTAGAATTGTTATTGGTCATACATCATGAGTCTCTGTCAGTTGTGCTGTTTACAGGTACAAAAGAACAGACACTCGTAAATTGACACAGAAAAGACAACTGTTAATTATTTCCCTGTTATTTTGAAATTTGAAAAAATTTGAAATTTGCAACACATCGTGTATGAGGCATGTACTGCACCTAAGCTCCTCTCTCACGCTTCCTTCTGGACGCTGTGTCATCGTGCGGTGGCACCATGAAGTATGCTTGTGGCACATGTCTCAATACATATATATGTATTCATACAATATTGTCTGAATATATGATGCAGGTTCGATTCTTTTCAGTGCCGGAGAAATCTTAAACAATTTTTTTTTTTCTTTTTCATTCAAGAGCAGCACACACTAAGTAGCACCTTCCAAGTGATTCAAGTTGTCATCGAAGACGTTCATTTGAAATGCAATGCATACCCAGTGGCACATGCTCAGTTACCCAAGTTGGCCCAATGATTGGTTTTGAACATGGTTCCCTCAGCACAGCAGCGCGATGCTCTACTGATCAGACCCTGGACTATCCAGTGAACCAAATTGGTGGGAACACGGTTAGAACACACAACAAACAGTCTGGATAGTATGCAGAGTCCCTCAAGAATTCCAATCACATTAGTACTACTTATAAGTTACATAACCTCACTACTTATTACTTACAATACTGAAGTAACATGCCAAAGACTACACAGCAGGTACTCACCAGGCAGCAATCATTGCCCCTCCCACCATGGCAAACACAGAGATCACGACGCCCGTCTGGGGCCTTTTCCTGAGGAAATGAAAGACCAACCATCATTCTTTTCACAGCGACAGTCTTGGAAAACAAGCCTGCTCACACAAGGTGCCTCATGATTACCTGCAAGCTTTGCCCAACAAAAGTTACACGCCCTGTCAAACGATAAAAGTGAACTCATCAGCAACAGCATCTACTCACTTATTTTGAGAATGGAGTGGAATTCCAGGGTTTTACATGCCAAATATACAATGTGATTATGAGGCATGCTTTAGAGAGTGACTCCGGATTCATTATAACCACCAGGGGATCTTTAACATGTCCACAATGCACGGATACGGGTGTTGTTGCGTTTCATCCCCATCGAAATGTGGCCGCCGTGACTTATTTTGAGTAACTCTGGAGCGCAATACTAAATATAGTTCCCATCAGAAAAGTGTTTTTGTTCGTTGTGTTTCCTGTGAGAGATCAGAGTTTTCCTCTTAACATTATATGTGCTGCTTTCTCTCAAAGCACATCTTTGACATATGTGTAGCGATGCAAAACTATCGGTAAACTGACCATCAACAGTACCAATAGTGTTTTAATCTACTGATATTGTAAAAAAGTTAACAATAGTATTAACATCGATAGTATTACTATCATGCACTGCGGCAAACCAGAGCGCTACAATTGTTACTGCTGTGTGCATAGCACATGGCTCAGGAAATGTAGAGAAACGTTGCCAGAATTACGTAGGAGTGTTTAGATGCAGTATGCCCCATTATCTTACATTATCAATAGTGCACTTTCAATAGTATTACGATAGTGCACTTTCAATAGTATTACGATAGCCATAGTGCACTATCAATAGTACTATTGATAGCACACTTTCAATGGTGCTAACGATATGGCAAGAGAAAAGTTGAGCTCACCTCAGCACTAGGTATTCACCGATCATGGTCATGAGAATGGAGAACCTACGTAATGCCGTGAACATTGGTAGGCTGCAGAGAAAGACAATGGAACCTTAGCTCAACATGGATAAATATATGACTTCTGTTATGAAGACCAATTGAGAAAGGAAAACTTAGAACGGAAGAAAAACACTTGGAAGCACATGTGTCACTTTACAATCTGGCTGCATAATGCCATGCATGCTTTGTCCTACCATGCTGCTGCCATCTAATGGCTGTAGAAATAACTGTACCATACTCGTGGCGGCTATGGCAACTTTGTGGGATGCCACAAGCTTGGGTATTGTAGCTAGCCCATGCATGTTCCTTTAATTGCAGCTTTTCATGTAACGTTATCAGAGTTGCACCGAGACCAAAGGGTTGTTTCCAATCCTGTTCCTTTCTCTGTGGCTTCAACTTCGTCGCCAAGAAATAGGGTGCCTTGTTTTGGCCAGAAGAAATTAAGTCATCTTTCACTTCTATCTGCAGGGGTTACATTTTTAACAGCTTTTGTTCTTCTCAAAGTCCACTGTCAATTGAAAAAGTGATGCTACATTACCAAGACAAGGGTCCATCAGAATCAATTCCATCAGAATTAAATTGGAGAATGCAGTTTGACAAAGATCAGTTGCCTAAGACACGTTTTAAGACATTTCACTCTTTCTACTATTGACTGTTGAACTAGATGTCTCTGCTGCTATATATATCTGTTGCCTTTTTTCTAGTGCATGTCTTTCATAAGTATTACTACAAATTATTGTCACTGCCTTTCCCTTGAAACCCTGCTGTTCACATGTAGCTTGCTCCTCAGTCACTTAAGTTTCAGGTGCCTGTTTGGTCAAACCATCTTACACAAGATACCTGTACTGTCTTGTGATGTCTGCCTTAAAAGTATTCCCAGCAAAATGGTTGAAATGGTTCCCATTTCTCATATCATAGCCTTACAAGAACTGTCGCCCCAGGATATCTCATTGTGAGATTCCATGTCTGTATTTTGCCATGCATGCCTGATGTTCACAGACTTTCTTTACATTGTATATACTGCATATTGGATGTTGCCTTCTTTTACCTCCCTTGAGTGTATTTGGTTTTATGCCAAAGCTGTTAAGGGGAGTTCCACAACGCTTTCCGTGCTGCGGCATGGTGGGTATCAAATCTCAATCGTAGAACAGCCAATAATTCAGGCTGCAACGGAACCTTGATGCCACCGCATATGACCAGGGCAATGGCGAGAGTGTTCAGCCAGATGCTTGCGTCAGCGATGAGCTGAGAACAACGCAGCCCTACCAGACTGCCAGAACAAGTGGCCCAGGCACAGGTGTCAGTAGAGTGGGCAAAGCAGGCAGGAACGTGTCTCAAGACATAACAGAGGGTATAAAGTGCTAAGCTCAGGTAGAGCGAAGCACTTGAAAAGGCTGAGGTACAGTGAAGGAATTGCACCAGATCCGGTGAAACGCTTGCAAAGTTTTGGGTAGATTTCAGGCCATGGCAAAACAGGTCCATAGAGCTTCCAAATGGTGTCAGAGCTCTCTCATACAGCTTCACTGTCTTTGATGTACAAGCTGCTTGAATTGGCATACATCCGCAAAAGGTTTTTCTTCCTTGCTTTGATGTTCTAAAGTCATGTTCCCATGTTTCCACTTTAATTACCATATGCTATCCTACTGACCCTCCCCTTGCTCAATGCTTCCTGTTGAGAACTAAGCTAATGCAGGTAACAAAAAAATGTATCGAAATTTTCGCTAAGGAACAGTTCTTGTGAATACCTTCTGATGGTGCTACCTAGTGAACGCAAAGAGGTAGAGTGATAGCGCACCTAATTTTTTGTGTGCCTCCCAAGCCACACACTAGATTGGCTCCAAAGAATATTGGAAGAGGCAGTATCTGTAAATGAAAATGAAGACATACTTCAGCAAAAGATTAAAAAAAAGAACCTTTTGTCATGGACATGGCAATGACAAAAACAAAGCTTTCTGAAACATGCGATATGTTCATGGTGGTGTTCACTTATTCTTACCTTGGCGCACGTGGCTAACGATATGTTTGGGAAATCTATGAACCCTGCTTGCCTTAATGTCCATATCAGGGTAATGGTGATAACCATCTGCAAGGTAAACAGGAATTTATTGATCAGTGACTGATTTGGCGATACCTTCTCGGTCAGCGAAATTGCAGTGTTCCATGCACAAGCCGGCAAAAGTTTCAAAAACCAGCAGTGTCGGCACTACAAATTTTTTTTATTAACGCTTTCAAACCTTATGAAATCTTGCAGAGAGAAAAGCCTGAACAACTGGCAATAAATATTCTTGTGTAACAAAAATGCTGCCAGAAGATATTGAAGAAATGTGGAAGCTGATGTGGTATGAAATTACGTTCTTTATTGTTATAATTCTGGGGTTTTAGGGACCAGAGCCATGATATGATTATGAGGCACACTATAGTGGGACACTACAGAATAATTCTGACCATTTGTGGTTCTTTAATGACCATGAAATACATAGTACAGAAGCGTACTTGCATTACACCTCCATCAGAATGCAGCTGCTGCCATAATCAAAATCAAGCATCCCAAATCTTGAAAACAAACCTTACAGCTGCAGTCTATGATTTTTTATTTTTGCATTGATTCTAATAAGGAAATTTAGTTGCAAGTGAATCTTTGTGACATCCATTGCGTTCTGTCCCTATATGTTTCATTTGAGTTTTTTTCAACTGTTGTAGTTTATCAGCTCACCCACCCTCTTGTAGCGATACCTTTTCTGATGTGATTTCTTCTCACGCACTTTACCAGTGGTCAGATTGACACTTCGCTCACGTTATCAATGGGATCAGCTGTTCATGAACCATGGATAATAAGAGTGGCAAAGAATCAAGCAAGACAAATCGCTACAATATTGTGGCCCAGGTAACAATCCTTTTGTTTCAGTAATGAAAGTGTCTTCACTAGTTCTGCACCCTGTACAGAACTAGTGAAGGTTGTATCCTACCAGTGCCTTCCACCTACAGTTGCACAGAGTAACATTCATAATGAACAAAAGCAACGTTCAAGGTTGGGGTTCAGGTCCAGCTGGGTATAACAAAGCATACCTGGGCACTTGTTTCTGGCTTGTTTGAGTAGTTGAAAAATAAGTACTAATAATTGACAGCGTTTAGCAACATTTATGATATAAATAAGTACAGTTACGGAGAGCCCAAAGCTAAATTTGGCTACTCGAGGTTATTTCACTTGTACCTAAGTACACAGGTGTTTTCACATTCCACACACACCTGAATGCAGCTGCGTCAAATTGAACTAGCACCCCTGACTGCGCTTAGAAGCTGAAGAGCAGAGTCACGGAGCTGCTGGAAGCGGGGCGTCGAACAGGAGCTAAACCGAAAATCGAAAAAAAAATAAAGTTATTTTTGCTCATAACGTTGCAATTTTTTTCACTCTACAGTGAAACCAAAAAGAAAAAAAAAATAAGTTTTCCGTTCAGGTTGGCAATCTTTTCTGGAGTTTTCCATTGATGCATTGCCTACATTTGTGGCTCAACTATGTTACCTAATTTGTAAATACACGCCACCTTCCCATAGTTTTAAAAGTAGCAGCACCATTAGTATGGTTTTCAGTGTATCGCGTCAAGGGGCACACTAAGGGTTAACGTGACAACATTGCATCCGAAGCGCAAACTCACTGGACTGTGATGTGTGCAATGTACCCAACACAGTGCCTAACATATACTTGTTGCTTGTCCCCAGTATGACTTTAATGGCAGGCATTGACCTGTTCATTAGCGCCCCTTAACAACAGACCATTCACTGAAAAAGTGTTACTGGGCCCTTGACCGGACGTATTAAGGCCAGTTATGAAGGCTCTCTTAAAATATTTAGTGAAGCCAGGCGGATATTTTGAAGTTTTGTATATTAATTGAACATTACAAACTTACTATTTGTATTCAAAAATTTACTCAATATTTTTAAATATTGCAACTAAATATTTTGCAACAACCTACTGTTAAAGTCAGCCGGGTAACTATTCTCTGTGTGCTAAACCAAGTACTGTAAATTTAGGAAATGAAACGACAACATTTTCGAAGCAATGCAGAAACAAAATGGGTAATGCAAGATGTGTTTTCAGATTTGCCGTGGAAGCCTGCATGAAAAACCTGCAATTTTTGCTTGTATTCTGTAATTTAATGCTTCTTGCAGTCTAGTCATGGTAGCAGTTTTATCTGTTATGCTACAAACAGTGATGCTTTCCTCGGAACTGGCCCTTTTACATTTGTCTGTGGCACACAGGTCCTTCAGTAGCTTTTTATTTTATTTTTCCAGAACCTCTTATATTTTTTCAACATATTTAGCCTTTTTTAAAACCTGGACATAGAGCAGTCATTCATTCTTGCAAAGTTTGTGAGCAACCAGGCTCTGGAAATATTGAGAGGCTATTCATGCATTTCTTTTATTGACTATTAGGTATTGCATGTTTAAAACTGATCCTAATTGTCTGGAACAGCTGGATGCCTTTATTTCACTAGTCAGCATGAACGTGGTACCTAATTACACTGAAATAACTGGTTCTTTTATAAATATATGTGTTTGCATTGGACTATTTGATATTTCAATCGATATTCGATTCGTACTAAAAAAATTTGATATTTGCACATCTCTAATATTTAGTTAACACAGGACTACATTCAAGGCTGCGAACGGGCCCTTCAAACACAAATGTGTATATCATTGCATCCTACTGCCTGTCCTAATCAATATTCCTCACTCCCCTATTATTTTCCCTTTGAGCAGAGTAGCAGGGTGGAGGACTCTGCGTTTCCTCAACCTATTCTCACTATCCTGCAATAAAGCTTCGCTTCACATAGACTCCAGCCCTGGTGTTGGATCTGCATAGTTCCTTTGTAACTATGTGCAGCCTGAAGAACAACAGGCACAATCTTTCAGTGCAGCTTAGCAGCAGCGTCAAGTCCTTGTACAAAAATTAATTTGTGCTGTTTTCCCGTGATAATTCTTTGGTTATGCAAATGAACTTGAACTGGTTTGAACCATTACTTTCTAGCTCCGGAGTTGAACCAGACCTGAGCCCGTATCGGTGAAACAAAACGAGAACGAGAACTAAAACAAGATTTTGGTTTAGTGCTCTGACTAGAAAGGCTAGTTTGTGATGAAAAAGATAATGAGCACAAATTTTTAGAAAGTAATGGATACCTAGTATAGAAGGCAGACCTGTGGCCTAAACTACTGGTTTCTTTGAGCATAACTTCTACTTTGGAGTGCCACCTAGCAGACCATATGTAAAACACTCCAATCAGTGACGCCATTTGCCAGAATGCTTTTCCAAGAGGAACAATATTTTTGCATCTCATGTTATCTAAATTAAATACCTGTGGGTCAAACTACATTGGTGCAGTAGCAGCCGTGCTTGTCTTCTGGCTAATAACCCACTGATAAAAAAAAGATTAGGTGCTCTCACAGCTGGCTACATATTTCCGATTATTAAAAAAAAAAATCTGCGAGTGTGGTAATGGCAAAATAAATTATGGCCAAACAAGGGCTAATAAGGCCAGTTCAAATACTTCCCATTTGTGTTGTCTCATTTTGTGCATGACTGTACACAGAAATATGCTATAATGCACTAGAATACTGGAAAGTGTGCCGAACGCAGGCCCTTTCTCCGATGACGCCACGAGGTGGCACTGTCATCAGCAGGCATAGGGTATCCCTGTGTATGCTCCAAAAAGGAGCGGAGTTCCACATACTTCCACCATTTAATAAATTTGTTCGAATACTATGCGGCAAAGCCCTTCATCGGGAACGCAGATGCCGAACTTGGAACAGTGTTGAAGGGCGCAACAAGAGGGTGATGCGACCACGTGGGGCGGCATGAAAGCGCATCTCATGAATTTTGTTGCAGTCGATGCATAGCAAAAGAGTGTGCCTGCTTAAGTTGCAGCTTCTAAATGTCTCGCGTGTTACTGAATGCTCGAACAATCGTTTTGACTGTCCACCAGGACCAATTTTGTTTTCGTTTCTCAATGTGACCGTGCCTCCATGACTAACGAGAGTGGTGGATAAGCGGTGTGCACCGCGTGAAGTGCGTGTATGTTGACACTGTAACGCTTGCCCTACCCCCCCATGCCTGCAGCTCTAGAACATGCTTACAACTTGCTTAATTCAGCCCTAACAGAACTGAATGGAAGCCAATGACACGATCAAAAATTTGTAGTATCCCCTTTGCTGGCAGTGGGATGTCGATGAGCCTGGCATCTCCGTCACACATGCCGACAATTTTCCCGCTGGCCTACTGCAAGGTGAATGTTGCTGCCAGGACAGAGTCATACAATCTATGCTCGCGCTGTATAAGTTTACGGTACATGCAAAATGAAATTTCTATCTCACGTCTAACAGCCAAGGTTATCACCGTGACATTGTTTGGTGCACTTTTCAGAGAAAAAAGACCAGCACTCTCGAAAGAGTAAATGTTCAACACATACCAAACATACCCAATTTACTGACCCTGTACAAATGTTTTCATACATGTTATGTCATGCACACATGTTATACATGTCATTCATGTTAATGTCATGATGTCATATCATCAATGTCCTGACATGTCATTCATGTCCCGTTATGTCATTTGCGACATTATACGTTATGTCACGCATGTTACGGAAGCAGTAGGTTGAGATGTCGAGGTATTGAAGGTAACAAAAAGACGGTGTCGCGTCCGTGAAGTTTGCTTTTCCGCAGCGCGGCGGAACATTTGACTTCGTTTTAGACCACGTGATCGCTCACGTCAAGTAGCGGCGCGAGCGGCAAAAGGAAAAAGTAGGCGCAACTCTGCTCACTTTGGGAGGTTATGCAGGGACACTACACGCACGTAGTGTTCCTGTATATGCTGGAGCATATACAGGAACACTACACGCATGTTGCAGACAGCACTCTCTGCGACTGGCTAGGGGCCCGCCACAGTGACCCCACTGTGGCGGCCCCCTAGCCTACGTTCAGATCGCGCCGCGGACGTCACACTTCCCAGTATTCTAGTACACTATAATTACGCCATCACATTGTGGTGGCTGATAAGAACAATCCTACCCCAATTATTGTTTTATCTCTGTATCACAGACAGTTTCCGCCGGACGCGGCCGCAAAGCCGCTAGCGCACGCGGTGCCGCATTCACTTTCCCTGCCAGGCCATGAGAGGCTTTCTTTTCTCCCTCCATCCGAGAGTCGGCACTGACATCTGCGAATGCAATTAAGTCAAATGGTAAGGCTGGCAATTTGATGAATTTGTTCACAAGACAACGCGCCACATACACGTTATCTTGCGGACATATGCGATAGGGACAGAGGGCGCCCAGTGCCGATAGTTTAGTGTGCTTTCCTATGCGCTCGCTGCTGCGGGCTCTATCTTGAAAGCGATCGTCCTACGTGACGGGTTTGCTCGTTGGGTAGGCGTAGAAAATGCTTACAAATTTAAAAAGTATGAAATACATCATAGCAATGCATAGTTATAACTCGGCACTGAGTGTTGCATACGCTAAAGTAGGGCTATTAAAGATCAATTCAGAACTGTCGGCCTACGAGTCTCGAGATGTACGGGCGGGTCTTTCAAACACCGTTTCACTTTCGGAACATTGCTTAATGCAGCTCTCCCCCCTCCCCCGAATACTGATAAATAAAGAAAAAAAAGACTGTGCTTCTCCGAATCAAGCTTTTGTCATTCTTTGGTTCATTACTCGCGCAAGCTCTTCGACGCAGCAGTTTTTCTTGGAACAGAGAGCAGCACACGGCGACACCATCAAGACCGATCAAGGTTCCAGGAGGGCGCCCTGACCGCCGAAACCAATTAGAAGGACCCGTCGTTGAACTGCAACGACGAGCGGGGAAACCCCGGTAGCCGGTCTTTTCCTTTGCGCACTTTTTCTTTTTTTCCGTGAGCGCTCAGAGACTTCAACGAGAGCGCAATTCAGTGAATGTGCGTTTTCAGAACAGACTGCATTTGATAAAAAAAAATTTAAAAAAAAAACGCATGGCACGACGGCATACAAGTCCACGAAGTGTCGCAGTGACCCCCAAACGTGAGCGCCAATTATTCTGATCAACTGCTGGTTTCGGTTTTGCCATGCGCACCTTCACTCTTTCGGCTTACCCACGAGACACTTTCGATCGGGATAGGCCCATTGGCGCAAGCAGCGAGAGAGACACAATCACGATCGAGAAATTCAACCGAGATCTGGCTCGATCGCGACTGAACGCCCTGTGTGGCAGGAATATAATTAAAGTCGCAGTTTTACACCAATGATACACAAATGTGAGACTCCGTCATGCGATGAACGACGCGTGGTAGTGTGATCAGTATGCACATTTTTCGCGAGTGCAGTGAAGTAAAAAGAAAACCTGTTTTCAACACACCTAAAGCGCTCGCTTACTTCGTGCGCTGAGAAAAAGTAGTACACAGGTGGAAGCAAGTTCGCAAAAAGCAAAATAACCCGACAGCAATATGATATTTCTCTTTCGGAGCGCACCCCAGTGCTCGCACACATTTTTTTACTTTCTTTGGCAAATTTGCGCGACAGCACCACTGATCCCAGATAGTAAATTATCGAGTTGCCTAGCAGTAGTTATGAAAGCTTTTAAAGATATCTATAAAAATATCTTGCATCTGTACCTATTAACGAAGGGAAAATGGCAAAGGTATACACGCATGCAAGCTTAATATAACATACCTGACCGACCCCCAAGAAATGCGGCGATGGAAACCTGTCAAGAGAAGACAAGAAAACGAATAAACAAAAGAACGTATAAATGCGCCCCGCTGTCCTGTATGACAGTTTAGACAGATGAACAAGATGAAGGAGCGTGTTACGAGAACCGATTGCTGAAGGCGAAAGTGACAGTGCCCGCGCAAGATTGCAAAACACACACGCGATGCCGCAGGTTGAACTCACCCGTAGGTAGTGAGCACGATTTTGTTGATGACAATGATGAGGAACGAAACGATGCCGTAGAAGAGGGCGGACAGGACTTTGGCCCGGGGCGTGACCCGGGTAACGAGCGGATCATCCATGGCTTCGTGCGGGTCACGCTTGCCAACTTAACAGAAAATCAAACTCGGCGGCACACAGCGCTGATGACACGGTTGGTCACCACCGAGGCGGCACATCCATGGCCCTCGGAGACGATGCGGGCGGTACTCGTGGCGCGCTGGGCGCCGGCTCGAACAAATCTATGCGCATAAGTGACAAACGGCGCCGCGTAACAGAGGCGGTACGCCGAAACGACGCAGGTAACACATACACAAGGCCACACAGGCCGTAGAGTATGCATACAAATAACACGCGTCACACTTCCATTGCTCTTACGATGGCTCAAGTGGATAGATGCTCACAGAACACCTATGGATGCTGCTGGCCTCTGCTGGCTAGTGTCGAAGCTTGCGTTCGCTACCTTTCAGGCATAGAGTTTCCTACAAAAATGCTTTCAGGTATGGTGTACAAGTCGGGCTTCGTAAATCGTACGGGGAGGTTGTTTTGCAGCACCTCTGACGGCTCGGGGTTGAAACCATGCTTCTTTGAAAATAAAAATGTTAATAAGCGATATCCAAAACCCGACGTATGACGTGTTTCCGCGTCTCAAAATCGATTCCGTCAAATTCAACCAGAAAAAGCGTAGCCTTTAAGATTCGCATTTTAAATCCAGAGGACACCACCGGATGCCACACGCATGCCACACGCCGTGGATTTGGAATAAAGATACTAACTCTATGGACTAGAGTTACTGTTGAGTGGGGCAAGCGGCTAGAGCGGCGCATGCTTCGCAGTGAGGCGCACGACGACGAAAAATACTGTGGCGGCGCTGCGATCGAAGTAAATGGGGCCACATCAAGGGCGTGCGTCTATTTGTCGTACAAAAATCCCTCACGTGACCTGATCCTAGGTGCCTAGGGACAGCATCATTTAGGGATTTTTGAGAAGGCGCGATGCTGGCGCCGAGCGACGCCGTGGCGAGTTCGTCCTCGGCGTGATCGTTCTCTGGACCGCGCGTTGTTCAACATTGCTCATGTAATCGTGCGTGCGTTGCTTGTGTGTTGGTTGTAGGTTCTGTGTTACTTGGCGGAAAGCCGTGAGTAGTGGCAGTGCGGCTTTGGCCTCGATGAACTCTGGCACTACAGAATCTGCGTTGTGTGACCCGTGCTTTCTTGAGAAGCCGGCGGTGGTGACAATTGAAATATTGAAGTGGCCTAGCGCCTCGGCAGCGAAGTTCTGCGAACCGCGATGTGGCGTCGCCGTGTCCGACTTTGCTTAATGGACATCGAGGGATGTGCTGATCGCTGCAAGTCATGTAAATGCAACTGCGTCGACCGCCCACTGTTCAGCGCTGAATGTGTGTTTGGTGTGCTGGGCTTGAAACGAGTGGTGCAGCCGTGCAGCGGGGGTGGCAGAGGAGCAGAGTGGCTTAGGGACTCCGTTTGCGCGTTCACAGACTTGTCCGGTCTTGGTCTCATTAGCGCCTGTCGCGGGACTGTCGTGTGCTAGCTCCTTGCCTAGTTTGAAGTTTACGACGCTAACACACAGCATGTTCACGTTTTTCCGCGCTATATGTCATTTGCATGACGGCCGAGTTGAAAACGAGACATATAATATTACTTTCTATTGTGGAAGTTCTGGAAGTCTTATTACGCAAGGAGTGCGAACGTAAACATAAACACATATGTGTGTCTAAAATTTTGAATTACCTATAATACCCTTTAAGACTGATAAGTGGGCTACACGGCCTGTGTGAATCATCTACCGTATGTTGCGACACTCTTCCGTGTGGTAGACTGATGCATGGTGCGCGTTTATTTCTGTACTGTTGTAAAAACCATTTGTTTATTCACTCAATACAAATGTACGGCTTCTTCGCCGCAGTACATTTTAGTTACGCGGTGAAGCATACTAAAAGTGGGAGGGGGCCGCTATCAGCCAGCATAGTATGTCCACTTAGGCGACCTGAGAGGCGGCGGGTTCGCGAGCGTATGATTAAAGAACTCTTGTTATGTCCAGTGACAGTGGCCCCTTTTCACTTTTAGTATGCTTCACCGTACATTGCTTAGGCTTCACCGCGAAATGTTAGTGTATTGCGAGAAAGATAATCCTAAAAAGCCTAATTATGCAAAGTTTCTATTATAGCTTGCTACACCGCAATACAGGGGTGAAAATTAGCGTCATGCAGTAAAGCATACTAAGAGTGGAAAGGGCACATAGGTTTACACTGTGCTCATTATTTTTAATTGTGACCTAATTTGCAAGTGCATCTGTGCTCGTGGTAAGCTTCATTGACAATTCTTTGTACATTACAAATTCATATTGCAGGGAAGCTTACTAAAGCACATTCACCATTATGGTACGTGTTATTCACCTTCAATGCAGGAGCACAATGCGCATTCTTGCCCCTGCTTTTGGCTGGACTGCACATGCTCATTGAGAATTGATTCATTGTTCATAAGTGCACTGGTACTTTACTCTAAACTGGAGGGCTCAAGTTAATATGGAAGCACAATTTTTATTAAAGGGACAAGATGTTGCCGAGATGGTTGCAGCACAGCTTTTTTTATCTTCCAGGCACCTTTTCTACTTGAAGCTTCCATTGCAGTGTTTCGAACCTCTTTGAACCAGCACATATTGTATATAAAAATTGGACACTGATTCGGAATATCACCTAAGTTCATGCCTATATATAGTAAAAAGATGTAGCACGACCAGACAAAATGAAAGAAGGGGGTGGGCTGTAGCAATACTAAGTGTTAAATGGTGCTTTATCCTTTCCCTTGAGTTTTCTTTCTGTTTTTGTGCTTTTTATGGATCCTCCACAGTAACCATGCGAGTGCTGAGCTTGAGCTTGTTGGTTTCAAGTCTCATGGTTGTTACTAACAGAACAGTGTGATAAACGAACAAGGGCTTGGAGGCATCGGTTCACCTTGCTTGCCTCATGGTGCTGCTTCATAAGCACCGTGAGCATCCAGGCCAAGTAGGAAGGGAGGTTTGTTGCAATTGCTTCTGAACTTTATTGCCACCAAACCAACAGTGCTCTCAATCAGAGCTTTTGGACAGTAGAATGCTTGCACCCAGCAAAGTATTAAGAAGGAAGCATTCAGGATGTGCAAAATGGGCTTTTGAAGCTGGCAGCATTACTGAAGGGGCTTTGCCCATCTGCCCTCTTTATGGATACACAAAGATGATTTCCTCTTTAAGAGGGATTGTTTCAGAGGTTGTTACATGGCAACAGTGTTGGGTGTTTAGTAGCTTGTCTTTACCCACTGTTAATAACCTGTTCCTTCTCCAGTGCCCCTGTGAAGTGCCTACTTTTTGGACACAATGTGCTCTCCATGCATGCATGCATTTTTAGCTTGTAAAGACGTCTATTAATCCCTTGCCTCAAGCTGGTCCTTGCTGATGTCACCCAAGAAGGCATTGGGGAGTATGGCAATGTACACTTACAAAACACTGTTGATACCAGTGAAACCAAATTAATGGAGCTGCTGTTCTTTTTTTGTCCACTCCATCCTTGTTAGTTACAATGAGCAATGTCTGAACAGAAGGCATATGTAGTTGGTCATGCATAGCCTGCGCACTAAGACTTGTTGGCATGTTATGACCTTAGCAGTGTTTATATGTAAAAACCTTCTGATGTGTTGATGACTCCCTTTTCTTTATCATACTTTGCCTGATAGAGCCAGCAAGTGGGTCAACCAGATGTTCAACAGGCTTCCCACTAGTTTTCCCAGAGTCTCCTTTACCAGGGTGCTGCTCATAGATATCTGTTTTCTTGACCTTGCACTGCACTTCAACCATGGCCACACCTGCTAAACCTATAGCATGCGATCAAAAAAGTGCTATACATCATGTTGCTCCAAACTCGTGACATGTGCTACAAGGCCTTGAGGAACACCCTCATTTATTTACGCCCTCATCATACTGTACGAAGCTTCGCATGATAAGTGCGACAATTAACATCTGCTGGTTTTTCAGTGTTAGTCCTGTCCAGCTTCCTGAAAGCTATCCTGAGTGTTTCAAAAGCAAACGACCGCTGCTGGACAAGAAGTGCTTAAAACAAGGGTCGCTATAACCACATATGTCACACGAAATGAAGGCCACCGAGTATACAGGCGGTTTACTTCATATCCGAGAAGCTTGGTTCTCCCTTTGCTAGTGAGTGAACTCAACTTGCCCCGAATACATGGCCTGTGACAAACTATGTGCCAGATGCTGTGTCCCCTGCAAAGCTGAAGATGTGTATGAGATCCTGACACCCTGCAGCGGCTTCTACACTGGGCAAACAGGCTACTATAAAGACGACTGCCTTTACTAATATGCTAATACCATGAAAACAGGCAGAAATTTGGCTATTCATTGGACCCAACTGCAGGTGCAAGCCACTGTTCCACCATATGTGTGTTGTTCACAGAAACTGGAGCTATACAAATGCAGATAAACACAATGATGTTTGAAAGTAGTAGAGTTGAACTACATTCTGCACAAGCAGTACTATCTGCAGCGATGGTACCTTATAGCCACAATTCATGGCTGCACCACCATGCAAAGGCACTATTCTTGAATTATTAACTTCTATTATATTTATGGTGGCCATATATTGCAATTACATATCATCCACATTGTGTGCAGTATGGTTAAATGTCAATTATGATAGCCATTCCTAATCTGAAATGCAACAAAAGAGCAAATATAGGCAAGAAATTGCAATTCAAAGACACAAAAGACAACCAGTGCACAGGATAAGTGATAGACTTCCTTTTATTGAAGAAGAAACGCGACATGTGTCATGCCACCACCAGTGGGTAGCAATCTTTCAAGCTTGGGTGACAGAGGCAAAACTTAGCAAAATGCTACAATCACGCTGTAAAACAGCTTTGGACACAAAAAAACCGACATCATTTTGTACAGAATGAAAGGGCAAGACTCCATCTAAGAACAGTCTATGGTACCACATACTTGAAATGGTGTAAAAAATGTTGACATGCCCTACCCGTAAAGAAAAAGCAACAAACACAGAAAGCACGCCTTAAAATGCAATGTGAAGAGTCTGAAACCAAGAAAAAACAACCCGAAAAAGGTTTCGCTAAGTCTTTCAACGATTAAAATTGTCAAACTGTATCATCACTTCTTAATGAACCTGCACAGCTGAAAAGGAAGGAAGGAAAGCCCAATAGCAGGGCTGTAGAAAATGTCACCGAATAAATATACTTTGTTTACCAACGATACCTGTGGTTTAGTTGTGGTCTGTGTATAAACTTTTCTTGTTTAGAATGGTTTAGCGGATAGGGAAAAAATGACCATAAGAACACCAGGTGTATGCATAGTCTACGCACAAAAAGCCACTGCTTTCTTACTTTATTTTCTCTGTACTACTATTCACGAGTATTTAAGTGGCTTAATAGCACTGCTAACATCCTACTGCAAAACACAAAATTGGGCTAGTTGTGGCATAAAGAAAATTGCAGTTTCACTCATAATGTGAAACAATGATGCAGTAGCTGGTGAAATATGCGCAGGAAGCTTACTTCATGCAGTGTTTGTTGAAGTGAACACTTGCAAATGCAAGTTGGTAATCTCCTTAAAAAATTAAAATAAGTAAGAGTCGTATTTATTTGTGGGAGTTGTGCCTCAGTGTTGAAGTGGAAATACTCGGCTTTTCTTTCTCCTCTTTCATATCCGGACTTAGCCACTGATCCACACCAAAACAACCCTTTAGCTTCTTACTGCTTAATTCGTTTTGGTTTTCTCAAATCTATACTTGGGCTACCCATTGCTAGGCCTCTCGCTTTGCTTGAGGAAAACAAGACACCAACAGCTCCATCCAGTAAATCTGAGAAGCCAAGCACTAGAAGAAGATTAATGAAGCAGATGCACTCAATCATTGTCATCACATGCAAGAAGAAAACTTAACATAGGACTGCCTTCACAAGTGGGAAGGTCATGTGTAAGAACTTGAAGGTGTGGATGCCAGCTCTATATACAGTACGCAGACATTGAGCAGGTGTTAGCCAATCTAGGCACCTGTTGGCTAGATCACGCTCTCCGGTATCAGTATTCACCACGACTGTACCTTCAGCAGAGTGGCTGAAATGTAGAATTGTGGACTGCCACTCTTTTGATCGTATGTTTGAATCCTCGCAGCACAATGAGAACTTTATTTGCAATATTCTAGCAAGAAATTCGGGAATTCCAGTGACAACACCAGTAGACATCGGAACAACCAGGGGAGTTAACCCATAGCAGCTATTGCTGTAAAAAAGACTGGCATAAGCACAAGAATTGAGATGGGCATACTACATGCCTTTGTTCTGGTAGTGGTCCACTACTTTGGTGCTACAGTTAATGATCTACACTGTCACTGGACATAATAAGACTTCTTAAATTATACACTCGCGCACCCGCCGCCTCTGAGGTCGCCTAAGTGGACATACTATGCTGGCTGATAGCGCCCCCCTCCCACTTTTAGTATGCTTCACCGCACAACTAAGCTGTACTGCGGCGAAGAAGCCGTACATTTGTATTGAGTGAATAAACAAATGGTTTTTACAACAGTACAGAAATAAACGCGCACCATGCATCATTCTACCACACGAAAGAGCGTCGCAACATACGGTAGCTGATTCACACAGGCCGTGTAGGCCACTTATCAGTCGTAAAGGGCATTATGGGTAATTCAAAATTTCAGACACACATATGTGTTTACGTTTACGTTCGCACTCCTTGCGTAATAAGACTCCCAGAGCTTCCACACTAGAAAGTAATTTACAACACACAAACGCAAAGAACACTATATGTCTCGTTTTCAACTCGGCCGTCATGCAAATGACATATAGCGCGGAAAAACGTGAACATGCTGTGTGTTAGCGTCGTAAACTTTATACTAGGCAAGGAGCTAGCACACCACAGTCCCGCGACAGCCGCTAATGAGACCAAGACGGGACATGTCTGTGAACGCGCCAACGGAGCCCCTAAGCCACTCTGCTCCACCACCACCCCCGCTGCACGGCTGCACCACTCGTTTCAAGCACAGCACACCAAACACACATTCAGCGCTGAACAGTGGGCGGTCGACGCAGTTGCATTTACATGACTTGCAGCGAGCAGCAAATCCCTCGATATCCGTTAAGCAAAGTCGGACACGGCGACGCCACATCGCGGTTCGCAGAACTTCGCTGCCGAGGCGCTAGGCCACTTCGATATTTCAATTGTCACCACCGCCGGGTTCTCAAGAAAGCACGGGTCACACAACGCAGATTCTGTAGTGCCAGAGCTCACCGAGGCCAAAGCCGCACTGCCGCACCGCCACTACTCACGGCTTTCCGCCAAGTAACACAGAACCTACAACCAACACACAAGCAACGCACGCACGATTACATGAGCAATGTGGAACAACGCGCGGTCCAGAGAACGATCACGCCGAGGACGAACTCGCCACGGCGTCACTCGGCGCCAGCATCGCGCCTTCTCAAAAATCCCTAAATGATGCTGTCCCTAGGCACCTAGGATCAGGTCACGTGAGGGATTTTTGTACGACAAATAGACGCACGCACATCAAGGTCACGCCGTTGGAAGCGGCTGGCGATACTTCTCGGAATTGTCAGTCGTACTACTTCGCGCGTCGATATATGCGTTCAGACAGCTCAAACGGTGTTTATAATTCGGTATTACATGTATTTATGTTTTAGGAATAGATTACTTTCTTTCTCTTCCTTATTTCATTTTTTTTTAAATGTCGCTCGGTGATTGCGTGCACTGGGGCCGCAGTGTTGGCTTTCATTCCACTGTGGTTCCGTTTGGAGAACAAACATTTTTGTTGGTCTTCAAGCAGCATGTATCTCTCGTGTGTATATTTGTGCATACAGTTTTTCATCAGTAGGTCTTGCGAAACGCAAACGGAAATACATATGTAAACTTATTCTGCTTGCCGCTTCAAACAAATAAAACACTTAATGCCCCGGCCGTTCGGCGCCCTGTACTCAAATTTACGGAAGGTATTCTTATAGACAAAGAAAAAAGGCTGCAGTGCGACATTCCATTCATGTTTCCGCCTTCCTCGCGTAACAGAATGCGCAGTAATTGTTACGGGTTATATTTTTTTGTGGTCGGACCACGGGCGCCGAGAACAGTTGTAGGTAGCCATTATATATGCTAATCTAATTTGGCCCGTAAGCCATGTGAAATTTTTGTCCAGTCCATTATTAACAACAACAACGAAAAAAAAGGGCGGCGTGGTAGCCTCGAGCTCACGGGTTCAAAGCAGGCCCCGGAATTCGATGGGAACTAAATCGAAAACACTCGTGTACTTCCGTTTAGTTGCAGCGTCAAAGAACACCAGGTAATGAACTGAACAGGATGCTTCATAATCATATCGCCAGACGTAAAACGCCAGAATTTTTTTAATTAAAGAAACAGAAGAAGAAATGAGGTAGCTGCGTCCTTCAGCATTTTTCACGGGTGTAAACGAAAGAAATTACTCTCGAGTCTGATTTCTGAGAGAGACATGTTGCGCTTATCTTATATTTCATGTCTAGATTTAATGCCGTCCCCAACTATACGCCCGCTCAATTAAGCAGCTTCTGTAGTATACACGACTGCTTTCATTATCCTGTGCACTATCATAAGAACCATAATTAAGCAATCAAAGGAACGGCATGCCTCACATGTACATACACACACGTAGATATATTTGTAGATCTGCTGTGTTCGTTGAAGAAGGTAAGCGTGGTACCACATTGGGCACCCAGTTTTAGTTGGTTGCAGACATGGTGATATACTGCCAAAAAAAAATTTTTTCCTTGCTTGAATCAAGTTAGCAGGTTTACAGGCTGCCCCAAAACGGAGTGTTTATATTGAATGACAGCTGCGAACTTGTTCAACAGAAATGATTAGCACCATGCGTTACTTCTCTAAGGAACTGGCGCGCCTCTGCTCAACAGCCAATAAGATTCTCCAGCAGCACAGTCATTCGGAATAAGAGTCCTCACTTGCAACGGCCACTATCACTTCGAGACTTCAAACGCACGTGCCGTTATGCGTTATACATTCTAGCGCAAACGGCTATTCGGTGACTTTTATTAGTGAATTCAGAAGTCGAACACGATCTGAATAGCAAATACTATTCGATTAGACTATACCTTTCTACTTCCTTTCGCCTGCTGGCACGTTGAAGGAGATCGCCAGACAAGCCACGGAGATTATACATTGGTATAGAGACTTCCCGGTCTCCCCGATTCAGTCTGAGTAAATATGCAATATATTCTTCCTAACACTGTTATTCCCATTAACGCCTAATAATTGTCTTGATTCCTTTTCTTGGAAAGTCAATTGGTTCACCTGGGGCTGGTGCGGCTCTTAAAAGAAACACGTTTATTCCGGTAGGGAGTTTTCACTTTTTTAATCAGTGCATTTAGAATAGTTGATAATTTTCCTCTTAGATGTATGTCTTTGATAAATATGTCAATGTACCCTTCACTCTCGAAACAGTTGCAACCTTTGTGGTGTATATTTGCCACACAAGTATAATCGCCATCTGTCTTGCCGCCATGTCTTTAACGCTGCAAGCCCGGTACTTCCAAGTCACGAACGGCAAACGCGTTATCAGCGTGGCAGAGCATTCTCGACAGGAAAGTAACGAGCGCAGCGTTTTCAAGAAAGGAAACGCAAGCAAGACCGATGAGGACTATCGTTGTGCGGCAAATACACACCCCAAAGGTTGCAACGGTTTTAGAGTGTTAGATTTACCTAGAAATAGTACATTGGTCATCTGCATCTCTTCGCAACACGCAGTCAATAAACCTGGTTTATTTTACTATAATGTTGTTTCCTTTGATCATTCTCCCTGTTCTATATTCCACCAACAAGAAGCGTGCGTAAAATGACACGATATCAATAAAATTTGCTTTCATAGCTTCATGTTGTAGATAGGCGGCTTCTGTGTCAAAATTTACGTGTTACTTTTATAAAACAGTGTTAAAAATAGCAGTTGGCCTGGCTTAAACTACAATTGGTACCCGCCTACAAGAGTCGCGGGCGCACCAAAGCATATAAAACCATAAAAAAATTTTACATCACAGACTTTCTGCGAGAAAAACTGGGTGTCCGCCAGCGTCCGCACAACGGACACACGCTCGCTAGCAGTCCACACTTGACAACGACAGCAAAATTGAAGACATCATGTTGTATAACCTGTACGTCAAGTATGCATATATACGTAGCAAAAAAGTGACAATATAAATTTTCAGTCGAAATTAAGTACAATTATAAGAGCGCACGCGTGCAATCGGTCTCAGCTCCCGCAGCGAAATTGCGTCGAATATGCCACGAAGCACATCTTCACCCCTAGAGAGTTCGCTCGCAGCGCCCTCGCAAAAGTTTTCCACACGCGGAAGCCTCAGCGGGAAAGCGCCGTTCGTGCCACTTGACCATAGTCTAGTACACACTAGACGCCACTTATTGATAACAACCATCTCTATCCACTTAACCTTAATTTTCTTATTTAGTAAATTTTAATGAATTGTTCCCAATGCTGTTTAAAAAAAAAGAAACGCAGATATTAGATGGGGCTCAAATTCGAACCTCTCAATGTAACACCCTCTCAATCTAAATTGCGAATCTTAAAGGCTATGCTTTTACTTGTTGAATGTGGCGGAAGCGATTTCGAGAGCTAAACAGGCCAAACACATCATTCATTTGGCGTTGTATTTTGGACGCTTACAAAAGAAACTAATTAGTAAAGTATACATATTAAAATCTTTTTATTGCTCTTAAAGTTTATAATATAGCCTAAATACATATTTTAATTATTATTTATTTGGAATATTAATGATAAAAAACAACGCTTTTGAAACATAAAGCTTTGGTTAGCAGCGCCACACGACCGTGGCATCAGAAATTAACTGCGAAGCGTATTGCGAAGATGCGGAGAATCCGGAGACATCCGTGAATCAGAAATATAGGGCAGAGTCGCTTCCGGCATTGCCCGGATTGCTCATCGTCGGTAGCGCGCTTGTTGTGTGCTATGGACGTGCGGCCGCGTTTCGTTCCTGTGTGTGTTTATGCCGAGGCCCTGCTCGATCAAAGCAGGCGCCTCTGACGCGCGATGTTTGTCAAGTGAGTTTCTGCCGCGTGATTTTTTTTCTTTTCGCCGTGGTGTTGTGTGTGTATGTGCGTCCCTGCTTCGGCCGTTCCGTCGGGTTGTGGGTGAGCGGAGGACGGACTGAGCGTCGACATGGCCAGATCACTTCAAGTCACCACTCAGCGGATCGCCGAGAAGCTGACCATCCTCAACGACCGAGGCGTTGGAATGCTCACGCGAATATATAACATCAAAAAGGTGACCGTCCGTGCACTTTCCGCGTTCTTCGGACGGTACGGATCTCCGTGCGTATTCGCCCGGAACCACGGACAAACTATCCGTGAGCTGGGTGTGTCGCGGCGGCTTGTCAGAGTTCTCTTAAAAAACTGCAACTGTTATTTTGATAAAGCGGATTCACTTCCACGAACTCCAAGCTGTAGGCGACGAGTTGTTTACACGCATAAATTGTCGCAGAAACCCTATAAACGCTGGTTTCACGGGGTGTACCGCGCACTTCTGCGTGAAACAATGACTTCGGCCGTTGGCTTCCCTTCCTTTAATGATTTCATAAACAAGTGGCTTGCTCGTTGGAGATTGCGCTTAACGCGAAACTGCGGTGGACGCTTATCACGAGTAGACGTTCGTGAGCTTACCGACTTGGAAAACAGGGACAAGTTTGACAGAAGAGTTTACCTGGGCGTGAATAGGGAACTTCGCGCAAATAGGAGTAGACTGCTGCTTACTAAGTTGTAAAGAAGCAGTTTGGGGAAACAGTTTCGCCCAAGTTTCGATAGACAGTTTACTGTGCAACGCAGGGGCGTAGCCAGAGGGGGCCACACCGGGCACGTGCCCCCCCCCCCCCCCCTTCCCGTGAAATTTCTGTGTGTACCATGGATAGCTGGCATAAAATGACGTGCGATAACACCCGTATGCCCCACCATCCTCCCTCGGTGAAGTGCGTGCTCTCACCCAAACAACTTCCTGGCTAGCCACTGGTAAAGCGTACTTTCATTTAGCGCAAGGCTTCATGGCCGCGAGTAAAGTTTACTCACGAGTAAAATGCGTCGTGCAAGCTGTCCCTAAAGCTCTGCAAGCTATCACATTTCCTAAACTTATTACGCAGCTCACTGGAAGCATAGGGTAGAAATAAATTAAAATGTGCCTGAATATGTGCTCCTTTTTTGAGCACACTGACTACAAACAAAATTTGTCTTCTTTATAAAAAGTTACGTAACAAGCAAAATTTGTTTTCTACAAAAAAAGGTTCAAGCGGCTCGTGTCCCAGACCACTAATGAAAATTTCATTCCTTGGGACACATACTGACAGTTTTTTTTTACTGTGAGGCTTCCAATCTTGTAGTTATGCATTACTTGTGAGCCATTCAGTGCTAAATTATAAAGAAAGTGTAACGAATGTGCTTGACGTGACTATTTCGCTTTGTACAAGGTGCTTGGCAGGAAATAATTACCCTTTTCAAAAAAGGTGTTATTTGAAACAGAGGGTGCTATTTAATCATGAAAAATTCACAATTGTATATTTGGAGTGTTTTATCGTGCCAGTGCCAAAATTGGGCAATTTCCCGCGATAAATTTTGGAGAATTTCAGCGTGTCAGCATATTCGTTGTGCGAGGCAAGATGTGCACTGACGCAGTTCCTCTTACGCCCAGGCTTGTGGTGACGCCAAGTCGAAGCCATCGTTCCTCTCTGACAAAAACCTTGAATCGGCCATCAAGCATGTGGTGCGGCGTTTCCCCAACATTGACATCAGGGGCAACAGCGTAAGTGTTGCACCAGGAAAAGACTGTGTTTTGATTTTGTGTGTTCAATGAACCATTGATAATATTCATCACGCTCAGTACATATGCATCATGCGTAAAGCACATCCATCACCATGACTCACTGTCTACTCGTTACAATGGCTGTGTTCCGCTGCATAGCGCGAGGTGATGGGTTCGACTCCCATCTATGGCAGCCATGTGTCGACAGAGGCGAAATACAAACATACTTGAGTACTTAGCCTCTAAGCATAGTGTCTAAAACAACGATGCCATAAAAGAACAGCCTTTGAGCTGTTCACCAGGCTGTTTCTTCAAAGTGCCAACGCAAATGGCACTAATATCGAGGTTTACTTCACGAAAACCCTGCTTGATAAGTGGAAAACATGCTGGCACCAAGAATGTTTTGTTGAGGTGGTTCTGTGTTGCTTATGTATAGGAAGCCATCTAATGCGCCACTATGTATTGAGGAAGGAATAACAACCTATATGCAACGAATGCTAGAAACCACTTAGGATAAAACACATTTTAATTACAGGTTGTGCTATTGACACAGAGACAAAAATACTTTTGATAGTTATACAAATTGCACATACCTTTACACCCCACTTTAATTTTGGGAGACAATTCATTTGTACCATTTGGGTATGTTTTCAAGTTTAGAGTAGAGTAGCAGGCCAGAGCAAGTTATAGCTCCGGCCGACCTCTCTGCCTTTTTGTAAATCTCTTTTTCTCGGTTTTATACGACATTGGCTTTTAGAAAAACTTAGAAACTAATGTAACTATGATTGCTTCTATTTCGAATGAACGTTTGTCACCTTGTGGTTGGCACAGCATAGCTTTAGTCGCTTTTATGGCATTAAACTTAATTTAACTGGCTGTTCTGCTGCCAAGTAACTAGACTGCAAGTTCAGTTTCTGACCACAGCAATGTCATTCGAACTGGGGCACGATTCAAGAACACCTCTGTGCTAGACTTGGGTGCACGGTGGATAACCACAGATGGCTAAAATTAATCCTTAGTCCTTTGCTATGGCATTCCTGAACTGTGTGGAACTTTGGAATAAAAAATTGCTTCCAATTAGTGTATAATAGTACAATTTACAGGACAGACTTCTTCATTGTACCTCACTACAGGTTGCTAAAACAAACAAATGAAAAATTTAGAAAAACATATTATATCGATTGGCCAGCCACAAGCCACGACTGCTTCTTTGCTAGGAAACATATTTGAACTGAAATGATAAAATGCTAAAATGGATCAAGTACCAAAAGTTGTGCCTTACTTACTGGAGCCAAACGCGATCAATAGTGTAAAATGATAAACTTTGGAAATTTGTCTCTGTTATATGGATTGCTATTTTGCATAAACATGTTATAGCATATTTGTTGCAATAGATCTACATGACCGTTTCACTTCTCGGGCATATGTAGGTTGCATGTATGTAACATATGCAATGGGGTGTGAGAGCCTCCGTCTAGTTACCCTTTGGCAGCTTTTTTCTCTCACACGGTTATGTCGATAGAAAGTGAAAATAAAGTGAATTGAAATTGAAAATTGAAGCCAAAATGTGTTGCAGTATTCTTGAAGTCACTCTCGGCAATGCAAATCAAGTTCGAACCTGTTGGGGTAGTTGGCTAGCCTAGCCTTGTCAATTCGATTGGCCCATCGTTGTGATGCACAGCAACACTTTTGAAATCAATCTCACGTTTCTTCTGTCTACTCCTGCCTCGCTGTCAACCTGTTTTTCTTTTTTTAGGGGTGTGCGAATATCAAAATTTCCTGTTGCAAATACTTAGCCTCGAATATTGAACAATATGCACATCCATTTAGTAGCAAGTTTGGTTATCTTAACATATTTGAACATCGAAATTACATTTTCAGTGCTAAAATAAATTACTAGTATGCCCTTATACTTAAGAATTGTGTATTTGACTCATGCTAACTAGAAGAATTGAGTTATTCCCACTAGCTGTCTATTCTTGCCAACCCGTTCCTTATATCTTGGCTTGATCATTTCACGTGACCTAAGATGGGAATCGCATGTTAACAGTATCATACCACCTGCTTTAAAACGGCTGTTCTTCCTCAGAGGAAGATGTCGAGCTGCGCTACCGGAAATTAAACTGCTATCATACAACGCATTTATTCGCCCAGTTCTCGAATATAGTAACACAATTAGGTTTCCTTATACACAACAGCTTATTAACAAACTAGAAGGAGTGCAGCGAAAGGCAATCAGATTCATCTTTAACAAATACAAGAATAGCAATTCACCTACCCAACTGCTAAAACAAGCTCATATTCCTACTCTGCGAAACCGCAGCAAACTAGCAAGACTAAAATTATTGTTCCAATTAATACACAATGCATTACGAATAAATACTTCGTTCTATATATCCCTAGCTGACACCAGACCTTCCCGTCATAAGCATTCACTAACACCTAGAGAATATGCATTTCGCACTGACTGTTTTAGATATTCGTTCTTTCCTCTTGCAATAAGAGAATGGAATAGCCTGGACCCCTGCATAACGACTAACACATCCTTGCCGAAATTTGTAACCCTTGTAGAAGAACTGTTGTGCAATAATTAGATTATGCTAGCCGGAAATAACGCACCCCTCACGTCGTTGTATAAGATAAAATCTGTATAAGCATTATATTTGCTTATGCAATTTCACCCCTTTTTGCCAAATGCACTGTTATCATTCATGTTTTATTTCCTGCCATATGTGCATGTCTGCTTCGTGTCGATTGCAAATATCATTGTTGAAATTATGTAAACCTGCTTTTGTCGCTATTTGTGAGCATATAATATATGCCCAACCTGTAAAAATCCCACTGGGATTAACAGTATCTGAAATAAAAAAAAAAAGAATGCCCGCAACCTCAAAGGCGTTTGAGGCGCGCCTGTGCCAGCCGTCTCTCATCGCATTTGCTGTCAAGCAATAAGCTCGGATTGGGTGTGGCGCTGCTAGCGAGTGCGCCCTAGCTGCTGCGGGTACGCCCTGCGCTTGTGTATCTCAGCCTCTTCCTTGTCCTCATCTTGTGCGCAAAGAGGTGCATTCTTGCTGTCCGCAAACCCGTGCCCTTTACTACTGAGAGGCTGGCTTTTCCGCTGTGCTTAGGTGTCCGGTGGCTAAGCGCGCTTTACAGGAGAAGTTTCGCCAGCAGCATGTAGTTGTCGCAAAATTTAGCACAATATCACATATATTCTTAGATTAGACAGAAGCGAACTCCAACAACCGTGTTTGCTCCCGCACAACCAGTTACATATTCGATTTGTCTGGAATATTCGTATCCAACCGAATATTTGAACATTTCTGAATACCTGGTATCCGAATCGAATACGAAGATTAACAATATACGATTCGAAATTTCCGAATATTCGCAATAAAATTCTTGGGGTAACTCAATTCACCAAGTGCGTGTACTGGCAAACTGAAGTCAATAATAATAATAAAAAAAAACTTCCTCTGAATCTGATTTCTTGCTTACAGGCCCAGCTACAAGCAGTCTTCAACATTCGCCAGGAGATCATGAAGTCGCTGTCACTCTACTACTACACGTTTGTCGACCTCCTCGATTTTAGGGTGAGGTGCAACGCATTTCAGTTTTGCAGCTGAAGTTGTGTTCCTGTATGGATATGTTGGGGGAACTTGCCAATTCACAAACTTCCTTTTCAGGACCACGTCAACGAGCTGCTCACCACGATCGACTCCTTCCAGCTTCATTTGGACATTGTGAGTACTTGGCCGGTTCAGCTTATTATGAATGCATTTGAGCTTATCATTTTTCGGAATCAGCTGTAGGGAGTTACATGTTGCCTTGTCGCAGTTTCTTGGGTTTGCTGGCCTTCGCACATATTTTTTTGTGAGCAATTGTAATTTGATGTACAGTATGGTTCACTCTTAAAGGGAACACAAAATTAGCATTCAGGCCAATGTATATTCGATATCTATTCAGCTTCACTACATACGATGTGTTAGATAGAGGCCTATCGATAAAAATATTTTTACAGGCCTTCATACCAAATCTGAGCTGGCAATTGGTGCTGGAGTACTAATTACATGTTCCCTTTAAGTACAGACCGTACTGTATGTTCAGGTGTTCCACGAGTCTTCTTGCATGATGCAGTGTCGTGTCCCAACACTTTGCCTCTCTGTGCACAGACACTCAACTTCGACGTGACCAAAGCGTACCTGGACCTGGTGGCGGCCTACGTGACACTGATGATCCTACTGTCGCGCGTGGAGGACCGAAAGGCAGTACTGGGTCTCTTCAACACAGCCCACGAGATGACGCACGGCCACAGTGACAACAGCTTTCCCCGCCTAGGCCAGCTCATCGTCGAGTACGACCCACCCCTCAAGAAGCTCGCCGACGAGTTTGTGCCACATTCCAAGGTGACAGAGGCCAACCCTTTGTTGATCATTTTATTTAAAATATACAATTATAAGGAGCTGTCATGTCATTGGTGACAAGGAACTGCCTAAGTTCACTAAATGGCAAAAGCTTCTTCCTGCGTGAGATCTCCAATTACATTTCGCATGAGCTGAATGCACCAAAAACCTGAATTTAATAATCTCGTCCTCCACTATGCTTAACTGTGCCTTCCTTTCCTTGCACTCGTACTGCGAGACCACCAGTTGATCTGTGCATAGCACTACACGTCCAACTCCACTTATATCTCTTATCCAAGCGTTTAGGCATTTAACTTTCAGCTGAAACGGCCATGCCAAAGCATATACATGCTGGTGAAAGCCCTCCAAATAAGTGCACGGCAAACCAATGCAGGTTTGTCCTGCATAAAGCCCAGACCACATGTATGCTTGCTAACGCTCGCAAGCTTGCGCCTGCGGACCTTGTGTTTGTTGTGCCTAGCAAGGAATGGCCGCTTGCGTCTACAACAGACGCATGCCAATGTGTGGCCTTTTGGCTCACCCGTAGCCGTTTTGACAGGCATTGCATTGTACGTTGTCATTGACAGTGCTTCAAAATGCTCAAACGACAAATGCAGCCGTTTTAGTTATAGAATCATTAGATCAGGATAGAAAGCAAAAAAAAAACATATTCTCGTATGACATAAATCTGCCACACCAAGTGTTGATTGCACCACGTCGTAGCTGCATGGACAGGAGAGTGGCAGCCAAAGCCCCGATGTCTGTCTGGAGCAGACATCTGTGCTCGTGCTGCACATGTAATGCGTACAATATGTCCCGCATCATCTGCGCATGAGTAGGTGCACTAGCATGAGCTTGCGCGTGCTGGCAAATGTATGTGTGGTTTAACCTTAAGGCTGTCCGTCCACGTTTCTACTGAGCAGTGCTGTAAGGCTGGAGAAGCTGGTGCCAAACTTGTCTCCAAAATGCTTACAAGCAACGCAATGATGGAACAGCTATGCTAGTTGTGCATAATTGGAACAGCTATGCTAGTTCTGCATAGTTGCTCCAAGAACAGTTCTTTGTGTCAATCCTGCATAAAAATGAAAGCCTATTTCCATTGATGTTGGCTCATTAGTAAAACTGGAGCCAATACCGAATGCACATCGTCATTATCATCGTGGAAATCAACGGAGTGGCCATAGCCGCAGATATAGCCAATGTCGTCGGTCCTCCGTACACCGTTTTCTCACTTTTGTTCTATTTCTTTCCGGTGGACGTTCTGGTGGGTTGCTGCTGTGTGTACGTGTTGTTTGTGCTGTTTGTGCTGCAGGTTGATACTTCTCGTACCAGCATGCCGCTCATCTCACTCAAAGAGGATATCGGATGAAATAGGAGCTTTGGATTAGGTCTAATCACATATTGCTTAGCATAACTGTTGACAGTACCACTTCACGAATATCTTGTCATAGGCATATTTCGCCCATTATTCTGGACATTCCTTTCAACACTGCACTATTGGAAGAGCAGATTCTGTGGTTGTAAGTTAAAGGGTCCGTGACAAGGTGGTCCAACAGTTCTGTTTATATTTGTAACTGAGAGTAGAGGGTCCAATATGGTTATACACACAAAAGAACTGGGCTCTCTGCGCATATTTTAACCAGAAATTTCAATTCGAAATCATCGCCTATCCACTCCTCCCACCAGCACCAACTGCCATATTGGTAAGGCTGTGTGATGTCAGGAACTGCAGGGTCCACCCACCTCTTTGTCGTCTGCTTTGAAACAGTTTGAGACCACATTGACATCTTTCTCCACGCGCTCTAGCACCCGGCTACGTAAGAACGGTGTCACCAGTGAATTTCGCATGCAATTACTTCTCCTGCATGATAACAAGTAGTAGTAAACCACAGAGATGTGCTGAAACGCTAATGCAAGAACAAAGCAATGCATGGTGGCCATGGAATATTTCGAGTAGTACCTGTATTCATTTCTGGTATGTACAGTACACAAAAGCACGGCCTTCGAGAACAGCTTCTGTTACTTGAGGGAGCCGTTTCCAGGGGTGCCTATTTATTTTGTGACCACTCAGTGTCGCCAGACTGACTGCATACAGTTCAACTGCGGCATTAAAAAATTACTAATACTACACCAAATGAACTCAATATTTGCCAGCTTGCTGTGGGATGCAAAAGGTTTGACATACATGCATAACTTAATCTAAAAAATTTGTTGCCATGGCCATTTTAGAGAGCTTTTACATTTTCCATGAAGTTATGCTGTAGAGCTTATGCACATGAGAAGTAAAGAAAGCTGTGAAGGTATTTACTGTTGCTGTTGCTTTCTTGCGTACACCCTAGGGCATGGTCTCGTTAATGTTTCCTAGGAGTGTTCTTTTTCTTTTTTCTTCTTTTGGTTTTCTCGAAGCACAGAACGTGCAATGCACACTGAAAGTCAAAATAGTAAGAGCAGCTTTATACTACAATAAATAGGTACACTCGCAGTATGCGCAAGTCTATGAAAAGTTTATGAAACTATTTCAATAGTTCTTTTTCCCGAATGCCTCTCATTGATGTGTATAAAGCTGGTACCACTACATTTATTGAATATTTCAGGTTAAGTTTACACCATATCCAGTGTATAGATGTGTATCAGATTCTGTCCCAAGATTGCTTGTCACTGGGCCAAATGAGATTTTCACCTGCACCACAAGACCAAAGGGTCGTTCAGCCACTGTCCTATACGTGTACATCAGCCACTTCAGATGCTACTGCAGACTGTGTTGCACGATTAGGTGAATTCGGCACAGGTGAAGCTGCCACTTGTTTTGCGCAACACAAAACATTGCCATTATCAGGTGCGCTTTCTTTCCTGCCACATTGTCAAGTGTTGGCCAGAACTTGTAGTGAATAAAAGTGCTCTCGCTCTGTCATCCGTCCATCAAATTCGGAGTTTTGTATACATGGTTGAACCTTGCGAATGTGTTCCTTGTTGGTAACATTTTCGCAGTTTTCTCATAGCGCAGACCCGCTTCCCACGATGCTGCCATGAGTATGGTCACTTGACACATTTCCTAGATGTACTGCATCGTGTTCTCACAGTCTCGCAAAAAGTGTGTTGATGGAGGCTCTTCTCTTTTTGTGTGTGTGGTGTACTTTCTTGAATCCTGAAGCAGTTTTATTTGGTTCTTTGCAGACGCTGTTCCAGGCCTTGCTCTCGCTGCAACAGGTGTTTCCTCGGCGCAACCTCACCGCCGATGATTGGCGCAAAAGCCAGATGCTCAGCCTTCTGGTGGCCCCTGCACAGATGCTCACGCCCGCACAAACCGAGACGGTGGGTACTTGTTGGCAATGATTGTCCTTGCACCTACATTACTGCGTCAACTGCTTACTTGCTGTCGATAAAGTCCAAATATTGTCACTTCATGGTGATGTTTAAGAACCGGAAACACTGTTAAATATGTGACCTAAGACTCTTGATGCTTTATCGAGCATGCATGTGCCCAGGAAAGTAAGCAACCTTGAAATTATAATGTGTCGTCGGCAATCTGATCCAGTCTCATGGCTTAGTCGGTCCAGCATGTTGCATGTGTCACCATACGTTTCAGCTGGTGTTTACATAGGTACAAAATTGTGTACTCTTCGTCAAAACTATGTGGGCTACATTCCTTGCTTTTGCTAGGCTAACTAGAGGCTATTTAAAAGAGTTTGTGTGGTATGCCCTAAGTTCCAGTGCCCTGGTTAATGAAAAGAATGTTTCTACTCACCATCTATAGATACAAAGTGTCACACCTCTGGATGGTGAGCAGATGCGTGTTTGTCACTGAAATCCACTGTGCGTCTCGTATCGTAATGCACTGTTTTTGTCTTGCCACCTCATCAAAGCTTCGCTTTGATGTATCCTGGCATGCGTGTTCTACAGTTTGATATAGCTTTAGTAACAAGTTGACCTAAAGGCCGAATAGGGAGCATCAACAGGAAAGGTGATTCTGCATAGCCCCTGAAGCAAATTTGTGCCCGCGGAACTCTGATGGCATGGCTGACATAAGACAGGCGTCTCCGCCAAGGTGGCCGTAGTGAAAGCACATTCACATCATTCATCCCCTCGATGGAATTTGATTAAGCCAAGCTTACCGTTTTGTGACAGCGTTGCCTGTTCGTCACTTTTCTGCCTGTCTTGCATTTTGCTGTGGGTGATGGGCCATAATTCGACTTGTGTGGCTGGTGTATGGCCCACATGGTCCACTAGCGGAAGCAGTAGGGCAAGATGCTTGCTATGAATGAACACATTGCACCTTTCGAGGACCAAATAGACTGAAAATCTGTCACTGTTTAGCATGTACAAAATGCTATCACTATATGCTGATGGGAGACATGTGTATTTACTGCAAGGCATAGTTACCCAATGCATTTTTTTTTGTCATTACCATTTACTTTCAAGTTATGATTTTCCAAAAAACTTTTCTTAACATTTACCATGTGCCCCCCAGATTTGCTTTGGATTTCTGGAGAAAAAGAAAGTGTTCATTATCAGAGTAAATAAAATACTATCTGTGCTGAAAGTGAAGCAAGAGTGGCTTTTCTTGCATTTTATTGCAGATGCCCTGTGAATACCTCTCCCTAGAGACCATGGAGCGCTGGATTATATGTGAGTGCAGAGTGCAGCCTTGCTTGAAATTCATTTCTTTGTGTGCTTTCGGGCTATGCAAGTGGTGTCAGACTTGACGATGTGTGCAGTCGAGCAGTTTGTCCGTCTGTTCCTGCAAAATGTGCGAGAACCACACGTGGCGTGAGCCAAAACATAAGTAAATTGCTCCCTGCTGCTGCTTCATAACATATATTCATTTTTTAGACAACTGAAAAATTATTTTCCATAGTAGCTCAGTGGCTGTGGTGTTACACACCTGCCAGTCTGTGGGCTCTAAAATTCCTAAGAAAACCCACGGGCACAGCACTCGAGTTAGGGGGAGTAGGGAATATAATTCCTTACTCATAATAGTAGGGAAATAGGGGGCTCCAGAACTAGGAGGGGGGGGGCGGGATGGAGGTAGTGCAGGTCAGAACCCCAGGCTCTATTGCAGGGGGTGCTGGCTCCCTGGGGACAATGTTATGCCCTTGTTTTCACGCACACACAGACAAACACGAAAACTTTTGCAAGCAAAATGATCCCGCCTCTCGCCCCCACACACTACACTTCCCGAGTCCTGATGCATACTCACTTTATTAACAAAGGTTTACGTTCAGAAGCAGCAGACAAGAAGCAACAAACTTAGAACAGCAATGATTTACAAGCAACACATTGTTCTGAGAACAGTGTGTCTTTTGAAGCTATTTTGCTGTTGCTGATTTTGCAAGCTATAGGAACTTGTCTGCATAAGCTTGCTCAAAGCAAGTACTCCTCTGGCGTCCTTTCACCATGAGGAAACGTCCAAGAATATTGTTGGGGATGAACGCATAAAACCTTTTCGCAAACATAGTTTTTCATAAAGGTTGACCCAACATTTGTAAAATCGTAGAACAAGCCCAAATTTGTAAATTTTGTGGTTTCAGTAGAGTTTCCTGCTGGTGGGTGGCTGTCGCATCCTGCTGCTGAGCCAAGGGTCTGGGATTCGACCATTGTCTGTGGCAGCTGCATTCCGTTAGGGCCAGAGTCTGTGCTTTTGGTGCACTTTAATAAACCCCATGTGGCCAAAATTAATCTGAACTTCCCCCACTACAGCGCCCCCCCATAGCCCGAGTCCTGCTTTGGGAAATTTTTAGACCCCCATAATTTAACTAAACTGTTACACCTGCTATTACAATGTAAACATGTGGACAACAGGACGCATATTCATTTCGTGGTTTGTAAGAGCTGTCACAGTAAAACTAGGAAAAACTAAATCTCTAATTAGCCCTGCTTGGTGCCTTCGCAACACTCCACTACATCAGTGCAGCAAATGCAAGAGAAGAATAATACAGTAAAACCTCATTAAACCGTACCCGCTTATACAGTAGTTTCGTTTTAAAAGTAGTAAAGTCAAATCCCCGACTCAGCAGCCATTGAACATAATGTGTTTTGTATCCATATAAACTGTACCAGCTTATTGCGTACGCATCGGTTAACATGTAGCGTTTCCACTTTTCGTCACGCAAACACGGCGGTGTGTTGTCGCCATCGAGTGGCCTGGCAGAACAACAAGCCTCAAAGATCAGAAGGGTCTCCAAGCGCCCTGTGCGTTTGCTCATGAAGCTACATCAACATCAACACCATTTCGGCGCTGTGCCAGAGAGTGTTGTGGTGTTGTGCAAACAAGGACTCGCGTCATGCCGAAACTCGGAGAAAAAAGACGCTGGGTGCTCAGCATAGAAGAAAAATGAGACATTGTTCATGCTATCGAACATGACATGAAGAAGTCTGTGCTGGCATGCGACAGGGATCTACTGTTGACTACGGTGTGGGGCATTTGGAAGGCGAAGAAATTGCTCGGCAGTGCTGCTGCGACCACGAAGAGACGTTGGCTACGAGGTTCCGCTTTTCGCCATTGTTACCTCTGTTGTCGCCGAAGTGTTGACTAGCGACAGTGATGAAGTCGACACGGAAAGCTACAGCACAGGCGATTCAGGCCCGACAGTGGCAGAAGCTGCACATTGCGTCAGCCTCATGAATGCAGTTGTCGCAACGAGAACAGGACCCTGCATTGAAAAAGGCGCCCTGCGACTTCTGCCGCGCGCTGCTGCCTGCATGCACGGAGAACATGCAACGCCAACGCAGAATCTGCTGTGCGAGTATTTGCTGAGAAGAGGGGGCTGGCTGAAAAGCTGTTGCAGCTTCAGTAAGTTTGAGGCCGCTGTTGTCGCTGCTAGGCTGTTGCAGCATCAAATGAACATAACACTTTTGTCGCGGGAAGTGAATAAATACTGCATGTCTTTTTTTCCTTTCATCGCCCTCTCTCTCAGTTCTGTTTTTGACAGGTAAGTGGGCGATCTCATGCTATTTCAGTTAGGCAGTACTACCGTTTACTACGTACTTTTTCCGAGCTCCGGCCAAGTACGGTTTAACGAGGTTTCACTCTATAGCCAAAGTGTACAATCTGCCACAAAAGCTTACGGAACACAGGATTTGAGAACAAGGTAAATTCCTGCAAAGCCTCGGGACATGGTCTTGAATTAAGTTTCAGTGTAAGGTAGCCTTGGCAACCTAACCGGTGATTCAATAAATTAGAACCTTCTATTACTTAACACAGCAGAAATTATTTTCCATGGAACTCATTGCCCATAAACTTCTGTGACTGATGGTACATGTTGCTTCAGCAAACTTTATGTTGGAGATGTATGAAGTTTTGTAGGAAGTATGAGGTGGCAAATGAAGCAAGCATCAGGCACAAGATAAAAGGTTCATTTCCTATGCGTGACAGCTAATAAGTATATTTTTTAAAGAAACAGCTGTCAAGATGCAAGCTGGATCCTTCTCCTCGTAAAACAGAAACATGATGTTCATAGTTTCAGACGTTCTTATACATAGACTCTGCAGGGTATATGGAAGTGCTGCAAAGGCATCCAAGTTACGGGCATGTCAAAAAAATCGGGCGTCCGGGAAATCGGCCATTGTCTGTAACAAGTATCACAAGGAGATCAAATCGTTCCACCCCATAATCTTTATTTATTCTCTTTTTGTCATATCAAGATGTCTTTTTTTTATAGAAAAGACATTCTGAAAGAAGACACAAACTTCTTGTTGCATGCAGGAAATGGCAGCATTCGTTCAAACTTTGCTTGTTAGCCACCCGAGTTTTCGCACTTCCCTTCAGCTTGCGTACAACGACTGACACTCTGTGTGGTGCCTCTGGCCCTTTGCAGTGGGGTTCCTGCTGCTGCACCCATACCTGCAGCAGCCCCCTGCGCAGGCGTTGTTCCTGCAGGCCCTGTCCAATGGCTGGGCCCTCACGCTCTTTCGGGACGAGCTGCTCGCCGTGCATCCGTACGCGCAGCAGTTTTTCGAGGGCCTCAAGGGCCACAGCAAGCGTGCCTCCGAGGTCAAGGAGGCCCTCGGCCAGGCGGTGCAGTCGGCGCCCCTCGTCCACCGCGAGCGGCGCAAGTTCCTCCGGTCGGCCCTCAAGGAGCTCGCCCTGGTCCTGGCCGAGCAGCCTGGTCTGCTTGGACCAAAGGTGAGAGTTCTTGCAGTACGACAACGCCTCGTGCAAATGTGGGAAATTGCTTTTGAGAAAAGGCAGGGAGGTTGGCCTGTGGTAAACGTCTTCTAGCCTTCTATACTGGGCTCAGAAGGGAAATGAAAGAGGTAAAGAAATAGAGTTGGCAGGGATGATACAGTGGAACCCCGTTGAAATGCTTTTCAAGAGACCACGAAAGAAAAAAATTTCAGAAATTTTTTGTGTGTGCGCGCCCAGAAATATGGTAATCTTTAAAACACATGTAATCACAGCTTCAGTTTTGGCGAGCAAATCGCATCGCATCAAGTCGAGGCAAATACGAATTTGTTTAGTTGCCTATTCATTTCTGCACTTGCTTGATTATTCAAACATATTATTCGTGGAGGTTGTATGGCTTCCCGATAGCCGTGCAGCTGCTGTGAATCGGTTTGCATTGACGCAGCACTATACCGTAACTTTGGTGGCTGACACCCAGTGAAACAGCACTGTTTAGGCCTGACAGCCAAGGCAGGTGTGGTGAATGGGAAACGGTCACAGGAACTTTGGCACTCAGCATTGATGAGATGCCAAATCATATGCTAGACTGAGAACAGCAAAAGTGGAGAGTGTGCCTTTCAAGTTTGTTCGTGCACTTACAGAAACTAAATTAGCACAACACAGCATAAACTGCCTGCATCACACAGTGAAGGTCCCACTTCACTGCATCGCAATGATGCATGATGGGCGAATGCAAAATGCTCCGTCACCTCAGCCACTGCAAAATCTTTAGTTGACTGAAGCACAGCAGTGAGCAAGAGCCTATAAACAAATTTTCCATTCTGCTGTATAGTTCTAAGAGATGCTGAACTTGTATGTTTGCATGAGAATATCTGAATAATGCTACTTCGTAAATAATCTGACTCCACAGATGAACCTGTTTGCTAGTAAAGAACCAACTTTTTGAAGCGAGAGTGCCAAATGGCGCGTTTAGCGAGAAAGCTGGCAGCATCTGTGGCAGCAAAATGGTACCTAAATTCCTATTGGCTGCTGCACCACTTCACGAGCACGCTTCGACGGAGCAGAGCTGGCGAAAGGGAACACCTGCTGGCGTGTCAGGTGTTGCGTGAGGGGAGAGGGCATCGTCGCGATGCCACGTTGCTCTCGCTCTTGGCACCAGCATGCCTGGACGGAGCAGATTGGGGGAAAGAGTACACCTGCTGCTGCCGGGAGCGCGCCAGGTGTTGCATGAGGGTAGAGTCTCTCATCGCGCACAACGTCAATGGCATGCAGAGTTGGCATCACAGGCTGCTGTTGCTTTCTATCTCAGGCAGCGCGTACCGCTATGATACGTTACTTGCAGCGTAAAACTCGAAGGACCGCTCAGCAGCGTTAAATTGGACTATGATGCTTTTACATTCACAACTTGTAAAAAGTGCTTAGGTGCCCTCAGAATTTTTAGAAGTTTGTCAGCATCTGGCACTTGTGTCAAGGTTTTATGCCAATCCCACAAATATCTGAACTGTTCGCTTCAACTTTGCTTCAAACCTCAAAATTTGTGTTCATTATTACTTTCATAAGCCTATGAAAAGCTTCTTTGCAGCACAGGGTCAATTTAAAACATTTTTTCAAGCTGTATGCCACACATTTCAAAGATCGTTTCATACTTCTGTTATTGGTTTTCGTTGAAGGGCACAACTATCGCCAACATCAAGTTGTGGGGCTTTGCTTCTCTGCTTTGCAGGCATTATATGTGCTGATGGGACTCTCTTTGGCACGTGACGAAGTGTGTTGGCTCGTGCGGCACAACGAACTAGGACCGCCATCTCGTGCCCCGGGGCGGTCGCGGAGCCTCCAGGGTGAAGACCTGCTCGACCGGCAACTCCCAGAGCTTCTCTTCCATATGGAGGAACTCCGCGGACTTTTCCGCAAGTACAGCCAGGTGCGTGCAAGAAATGCATGCTTTCATTTTTCCTCGGGTCAGTTGGCAACTCTAATAAGGTTCTTGGTATCTACTATTTTGACACCTGCCTCTGTAACCTTATTTCTGACTACAGTCAAACCCGGCTATATCGAACTAGCAAAAAAACGCCTATCAGTTCGATATAGAGCATAATTCGATATAAGCCTGCTAAATAATTTGATGTCATAAAAGCACATACCATTTATAAAATCACTCTATTGACGAAACTAGCTTAGTTTCGCATAAATTAGTCCTGCATTTTCTTCTGCTTGGGCAATTTCGCTGCCTGCGACGCACGCACTTCCCCACGTTGTCTAAGGAGTCCGAGCAGCAGAGGCCGCAACCTTCCGCATTCGCGCAGAAGCACCGGACTAATGCGAGTGCATCAGTCACTTCGGAGGATGTGGGCAAAGGACCGTAGTTGCTTTCCTAAACGTGCCTACTTTCATTTGTGCTCGGTACGATGTCGGCGATGTAGTCTTCGTTTCGGGATCTACCGTCGTCGCGACACCACCATCTGCACTCACAAACTCGCCCACCGTTGATTCGAATGTCCCGGAAATTTTGACAGCTCGCTCCAAACTTCGGCAACACTGGCAACGGCTTCATCGCATTCATCAGAATTTACAGTCATCACCGAGCACGCGGAAACCGGCACGTATGAAGAACGCCTCGTACACGGCCGTGCGTACGCGTTGGGCGCCATGGGCACCGGGTTGCGAGTCTGGCCACTTTAGCCCTAATCGTGCTGAAAGTGCTCCTCGGAATCTTGCACGCTGCGGGGATATCGCGTTCGACGCAATTTATGATTTCGATCTTCACGACGAAAGGCGAATTCTGCCGCTTCATCACGGCAACACTGCGGGAGAAGGCCCACAAGGCGCAAACACGATAAACCAGAAAAGCAGCCAGCCAACTCGCACTTTCGCCATCTTGCACGAAGAGCGCACAAGAGCCTCTGATTGGCTGTCTGAGCAAGCGCTGTAGGCGGGCCAGGATCATTTTTTGCTGGGGAGTGTCGATAGATAGTGATCTAAAGAAAGGAAGGACGCTTGATTCTGCAATCTGTGAGGGAGCACGGCGAAGCGTCGACAGGGGAGAGGGAGTGGGAAGTGAAAGATGATAGAGAAAGAGGGAGGATAATAGACTTCACTATGCGCGACAGGGGGAGTGTCGACGGCTCGCCTGAACAGGCCGAGGCAGCGCAGTCACGGTAGGCGGAGCGGTTGGATGGAGCCGCGCCGCCGGGTTTCCCCGCTACCGCGAGGGAAAGCCAACTTCTGGGGGCACTTTTCCGCCGCTTGGCGTTCGATATATCGGGAGTCACTGCAATATTAGTTCGATGTAAGCGTAATTTTTGCTATATATACTCATTGTAACTATACCGTGACCAGAAATTGTTCGATATATAGAATAATTCGATGTAAACGGGTTCGATATAGTCGGGTTCGACTGTACTTTTTAAGTTGCCTATGATTAGTTCATGAAATATGAGACATTTTGCTCAGAGATGGTGCCCTTTAGTCCTTTTAGAGTGTCTCGCGTGTCTGCATGCTCTGTGCCAGAGGCTTTTCTAAAATGAATCAAATTTAGTTTCCATCTACGCAACACATTAGCAGGCTTTTTGGATTCAAATGTTATTTATTGGCTATATGTCGCTCAAAATTTTACAAAGCTTCCCTAATCTAAATGTTGAAAGGAAAATTAATAGTTGCACTAATTAACAATTCGAACTCTTTGTCACTACCATTGTTGCTCAAACATCTCCAATAGTCAGTGTCGGAGCCCTCCAAATCAGAATTCATTAGGTCCTCTTGAATGTCTACGTCATTAAAAATCTAAGTGAGCTTCTTGCACGAGTCTGCCATGCTGGAAAAAGAGAGATGCAAACATTGTGATACAAATGAGCAACACTGATGGATATAAGAGTGATAAGCTTTATCATGCCACCTGTTGTATACAAACAAAAGCTGCCATGAAATTCGAGTTTATCCTACTTCTGTGCAGATAGTGTGGCTGGTACACACATTTCCATGTTTTTGGGAAAGACAGGGAGTAAGTGTAGATTGTCACACAGCTTTATTCAAGAGTGGCAAAGGATGAGACTCCTAGGGGAATTATTAGAAAGATTTAACTTGTCTGCAGATGTCCTTCTGTTTGCGTTTACAGCGATACTGGAGAGATTATGGTAGTGACAAAGCTGGTAGTGACCCAGTCTTTAATAAGAGAGCACACAGCACTAATACTGCAGTGATCTACCATGCTTTCCTTAACGGCTGGTGCAAAGTGCTCTTAGGGAAATAAACCTTAAAGCGCAGTTCTTTTATGATTTTCCATCGGTGAGAACATCGGTGCAACAACGACGTTTTTCAGACACATTGTAGTTGGACAAAGCATCACAATGTGTAGCTATGAATTTTAATACTGCCATCCGTGGCTCCGGCGATCTGGTAAACCACAAACAGTAAGGAGCTTGCAGACAAGCTAAAGCTATCTATAAACTATAATCATCTTGAAAGGTACTGAATAGCACCCTTAGTATTTTAAGAATAAAAATAAAATGCTACTGTCGATCCATTCTTATGGCTGTCACACTCAAGCTGTGGTGCCACACTCATGGGAATGGTGCCCACTATACCTGTCAATTTCCGTTAGAAACGTTCGTCTAAAAAACAAAATATGGCGTTGTGTAGCTCAATCTTTCAAGACAGCACCCATTTCCGAACACCTATCACTTCGAAACTGTAACTGCAGCTGCCATTTTTAATCGAGAGCTTCGGATATATCTTGCTACCAGCAGGACATGACTGTATTCTACACACAAGAGCAAAGTGTTCTAGTTGGCCGGAATCAAAAACTTCGGAAACTACTGTGGCATGCCGCCATTCTGCGACGGTCTCAGCCGTCATGGTCACGGCACTACAACTGCGCGTCAGCCACACAAGAGGCGTAAAATTATGTTGTCTACATCACTTCGGGCAGAAAAAGAAATGCAATGTTTGAAAGGTAAAACGTCACCGCGAGCTGTTATCAGCAATCAACAAGTTACAAACGAAGCGTCGCTAAACCGTGATCTCCTAATAACAGCGTAGTAACCGCTGGCCCTTTGCAACTTTTGTGTGGTGGCAATGGCAACAGTGCATGGTGCAGTGTTCTCGCCAACTTGGGTCGTGTCGACAGGAACGCTTGAGCGGCCGTTGTTCTCATGGTGGGAATACGTACGTGATCGTTCTAGATAGTTGAAACAGGCGTAATGCACATGGTGTCGCACGTACAATTGCGCAAAAACGAGAGTGATGTTGTCGTGGCATCAGATATCGCACTGGCGCACGCACCAGCGCAAGCTCCACGCCATGCTGTTTATACTGTGCGCGACACTTTGCTGGGCGAGCTGGGTGAGCCTCGAAAACACGTGACCTACTTTGTGGCTTCCGAGATCTGCGGGAAGCGGTCTCTTACTCTCTCATCTCGAAGGCCACATCATTGTTGCAGTTGGACTAGAGCGGGGCGTGCGCTACCGTGCGCCCAGTTTGGTCGCGCTTCTGTGGTTTGGCACTTCACATGTGCCCTCTTTTTACCATGACTAAGTTCGAAGTGTTCGTTGTAGCAGTACAGCAGTTTAAAGAATTTTCGCTATACCTGGAAGCAGTTTCCATAGGGAGGGTTGGAAAATCGTAAATGCACTGAAATGTGGTCGTTATAACCGATAGATTGTTATATCTGGGATCGTTATAAGCGGATTTGACTGTATAACCAAAATATCTATGTGGCCTGGTGAGGGGCTGTTTAAGCCCCTTTAAGTTTCTTTAATGCTGCTTAAGCCCCATTAAATTCCTTTAAAGCCCTTTAAGTTCCTTTAAGTTTAGGCATTAATTATGCACGTCAAAGTTTGGTTTGGTCTTGTAACCAATCCACGTGATACCAATGTGCAGGTAGTGCAGCTGTACTACGTGCAGTACCTGAACGGCTTTGACGCCCCAGCACTGGAGGCGGCACTCCAGGGCATCCCAGGCATTCCAGAGGAAGATGCAGCATTGCTTTCAGCGGCCTGTTCACAGGCACGAGCCTTGACGGCTCCCATCAACACCGACAGCCCTCCGCCAGACCTGCGCGGCCTGCGGCTTGACTGGTGCCGTCTTCAGCTGCATGCGTGTGCCCAGCGCCACGCGTGGAGCCTGCGCGAGCGGCCACATTTAGCCTCGCTCATGAACACGCTAGTGTTCCACACCAAGATGGTGGACTTCCTGGACCGGATCCTCGTCGAGACCTCTGACCTATCCATATTCTGGTTAGACAATTTCTCTTTAGTCTGGCTGGACCTCTCTGTATCTAGGTGCCATGCTATGTAGCTTTTTTTTTTTTTATACTCGTACTTCTTGTCCTTTATCATTAGCTGGCATGATGCCAGTATTAGCCATTTGTTGTGATGGTTAAAAAAAATGAAATGAAGGAAAAGAATCCCTATATGATATCACCTTTGATTCAAATTTATCTTCTAAGCAAACTCGGATGGTTTTGTTTAGAAACAAATTCGGGAGAAATGCTTTTAAAAACCTGGCTGAACGAATAGATAATCTTTTTTGGGAGGGAGAGGGGAAGGTTTGTAAAGAAAGCCCGGGAAGGTTTGCAAAGAATGCTTCGCTTTAGAAGTACCTCACATTATATTCGTGCAGATACGATGTGCCTCTGTGTGTGCTTCAAGTGCATGGCAGCATGCTGAACTGTCTGTATTGCATCCTTCCTTTAATGGTGCAGTTTCTTCAGTCGAGCCTTCGAGGACCAGTTCCACCTCTGCTTGGAATTCCCGGCGCAGACGCGCTACATCATTGCTTTCCCTCTGATCTGCGGCCACTTCATGAATTGTACTCATGAGCTTTGCCCCGAGGAGGTGAGGTGGTGCATGGCTCTCTGCATGCACTTGTCTTGACTTGCCTGATGTCATGTGATTCTGTGAATTATACACCAGCACAGCATGTAGTAGTAGTAGTAGTAGTAGTAGTAGTAGTAGTAGTAGTAGTAGTAGTAGTAGTAGTAGTAGTACCTACAGTTAATTCCGGATATATAGAATTATTGCCTATATCGAACTATTCAACATCCCCTTAGAAATTTTGTGTAAATGTGTAGCACTGCACTATGCGTATATCGAACTCCCGTTCAGTGCCGCATTCGATATATCGACTGTCGCTCCACACTGTGCCCTTGTAAGTGCGCTTCTCCTAATGGGCCTGTGCGTCTTCGCATCATCGGATGTATTTGTTCTGATGAAATGGCACTGTTTTGGCAATTGCTGGCAAACAAGACATTGAACCTTATATGCAGGTGTAAAATGAGCAAGCGCATATCTTAAAATGTGGATGGCTCGTGCAGCAAAGGTCTTATTTGTGCTCCGTAATGACAGATTTGCTTTAGTGAGCTTCACCGCAATGCAGCTGGCTGGGTGTGTGGTGAAGGATATTGATAATGTAACAACTGTTGTGCTCAGTTTGCTCAGTTTCTATTATTAATCTTGCACACTCGCGCTTGTTCCTATCTATGACAGTGGTATGTTCTAAAGCACAGAAATAAGTATCAGACTGTATTAGGCAGTGGTTTTCTTGCTTTTCATTGCAAAATGGGTCCATGTCAGCCATGTCTCCCACTTCTAGAAGACACCATTGTTATAGATAGGGATAAAGGGGAGTCTGTAAGAAGAGAAACTGAACAAATCCTTTTGGCTGCTGACCAATGTATCAGCAAGCCTTCACTATCATTATCCGTGAGAGAGTTAGATTATCTGCCAATACCTGACCGCATTTGCAATCTGTCATTTTGGTTTTATTGTGTATCCTTGATGTACCAGTTTTAAATTGTTTTCATGCTGTCATGTATGTGCATCTTCATGGTGATATCGCTGTGCACGTAGTTATTTGGGTGTGTTTAAGTACGACCAATCTCGGAAATAAATTTTCGTTATTGACAGTCCGTGCTTCTCTTCATCTTTGTTTCTTCTTGGGTCCTTGTTTTGCTGCACTATCCTGATGCCTTTCCATAACGGAGATGTTAGCACCGCCGAGTATGTCTTGTAGTGTTCCCGCGAATGGCATTTTGGGGTTGTTTGAGTGGCCAAAACGAATCCGACCCCAACCCCCACTTAAGCAGATGTTTATATTACTTTGCATATAACGAAACCACTGCAAGTCACATTCGGCCATTGCAGAAAAACTATCATGGTAATGGAACGAAAGATTCATCTCTGTGTGACGCTGTATGCATTTCTTTTGTCATCGCAGAGACATCAGTGGGAATGAACTCGCCTGTTCTGCAGGCCTAAAGCCACTTTTGAATCTAAACGTGTCTGCCTTGTTGACTCGTTGCCGATGTATGGTGATTGGGCATTTAAACGGCATATTATAATGGACACATGGTCTGGCACGTTCCCGCACAATTCGCAATACAAATTTGCTGTTGGCGGCACAACGTACCAAGACTGGTTTGCTTCTGCATTGTGTTCATTTCTTTAGCTTATCCTGAATAAAAACATGCAACAAGCACGTCGATGTGCACTGCAGTTTCGTGGCTTGGTGACAGGTGGCTTTAGGGTTAGTGTCGCAATCAGGTTATGAAACAACATTGCGCAGCATGAGCGACTTGACATTTGTCTGCAAAGAACAAAAAATAAGTAAGCTTTTCTGCATTCGACACACCTTGGTGATTTGTAAATTCCCCTTTTCGTGAGCTCCGAAGACTGTCTGAGATGTGCTGAGTTTTCAGATAAGCTTCTGATAGGCATATTTTATATTTTGAATTAGCAATACAGTGCAGTCCACTTATAACGATATCGAGAAAGACGAAAAATATGATCGTTATAACCGATGATCGCTATATCTGGACTGCAGTTATAAAAAAAAAAAAAATTTAAACCCGTTTGCGCTCTTTACCTTTGCAGCTCTGAACTCGAATTCGCTACTTGCTCTAAAGAATAGATGATGTATACAGTAGGCCGTGAAAAACAAACTTTATTTCTAGCGCCAATGACCGTGTGAAGGATTAGGCGCGCCGAAATAGTCAGAAATCTGCACTTGCTTTTGCGGCAGCTTCAGCTTCACAACCGCGGTGTGCATGGATTCCAGCTGCTGCGCGAACACTGGCGGCAATCTTTTAGCATGCATAAAATCAATTGAGGAGTCGATCGACGACAGTGCACTTTGCGTGGATATCGTGGTCGGGGTCAAGGAGCCACTGTCGATCTCGTTGTCACTGTCGCTGATGCCGTCGCCACCGTCGCACAACTTTGCGTCTGTCAAGACAGCACATCTTCGGCGATCGCCTCGTCGGTGACCTCATCGCAGAACGAGGCAGCACTGTCTGCAGTCAAAAACTCCTCCTTCGACACACCACCTGTGTCACCAGTAGGAACGAGCTCCCAGAGCTCGGTTATGTCAGCGACTTCCACCGGGTGGGTCTCAGCGGGTTGGGGAAGTTCGTCCTTACGCACAAAGCCCGCCTTCTTGAAGCAATTGGTGATGAACCACTGGTAAAGCACCTTTTCAACATCGGCGTACAAAGGGTCTCTAACCCCTTTTCCGCTGATCGGAATGGCCGCTGATAGCTCCTGCCTTCACAATCGCGGTGCTCCCGGAGGTTTTCAAGATGGTTGATATCGTTAACTGGACGAGCTCATACTTCTTCACGAGGGCGCTCACCTTGAAGCCGCATCGAGAGTCCTGCAAAATATCCATCTTCGTGTCAAGCGACACAGCTTTGCGCTTTGTCGGCGCCATCTTCGAACTGGGTTGAACCGTTGGTTGCACGCTGCTTCGGTGGCGTCAGCCTGCTATCGCGAGAGAGACGCGGGACGGGCGCCACCGCGCCGCTTTGCTTGTCGCTTCCTTTTTTCTTTCTCTCTCTTTCGGAGCGACTGTGGCCGACGCGCATGAAGCAGCTAGCGCCATCTTGTGGCGCGCTGCGCAAACGTTGGCTGCGCCTACTCGTGCGCGGGCAGGGCGAGACGCGCTGCGCGCTAATGGCGGCAGATACGAACTTACGGAGGTAAACATCGCCTCGCCTCGACATTGTTCGTTTCAGGGAACTAAGCAACGCAAACGTTACGATTATTTGGCACGGAAAACGCCGTCCAGACTGCAAAATTTTGATCGTTATATCCGATATGCGGTGAATAACCTATCGTTATAAATGGTTTTTTTCCCCATAGACCTAATGCATAAAATGACACTCTCATGTCGACCCATCGTTATAACCGATATATCGTTATATGTGGTATCGTTATAAGTGGACTGCACTGTATATCAAACTTTTTCACGATCCCCTTCGAGTTCGATATATTCGGGATCGACTGTAGTGGTAGTTCATTGTATTAAGAACAAAAGGAGGAGGGAAATGGATGGCAGCAGTCATTGTAACCAGCTCACTTCCAAGTGGACACCTAAACTGTCCCGTGGCCGGGAGAAAGACTTAGGCTAAGAGAAAAAAAAGGGGACTGGAAAGTTACAAAAGTAGTAGTCCTTAAGAAAATAGCAGGTCGTAATTGAAAAGATGATTTTCCTATAAATACAGGACTATAAATTTATTTTTTTAGAAGTATGAAGTATTACATTTATTGCCTTAGGCTGAAGTAAAACTCTTGCTTGGGCTAGTTGGTTCATGCTTGAATGAAAAGAGCAAGGCACAATAGACCAAAGCAGAAGAACACAAATGACGTGACCGGCGCCGGTCCTGTCATTTGTGTTCTTCTTCTGTCCTGGTCTATTACACCTTGCTCTCTTCATTCAAGCCCTAGGCTGTTTGTCTTAGGGCTTGATGATCTCGAAATAAACTACTGCAAGGTGTGGCACTGAGCTCAGAACACCGTGGTGCTCCTGCATTCACCCTTCCTTATAACCCTGGTCGCCACCACAATGTGTCGGGCACGAGTGGTTTCAGATTTCAACCACATCAAGCAGCTGCTCCTGGACCCGCCGTGATTGCTTAATGGCTATGGTGTTGGGCTGCTAAGCAATAGGTTGCGGGATCGAATATGTCCCGACCATCGCGGCGGCATTTTGATGGCGGCAAAATGCGAAAACACTCGTGTACTTAGCTCCAGGTGCACATTAAAGAACCCCAGGTGGCCCAAATTTCTGGAGTCCCTCATTACGGCATGCCTCATAATCAGATTGTGGTTTCGGCATGTAAAATCCCATCTAAAAGAAAAGAAATGAAAGCTGCCTCTGGAAGTTTAGCTCAGAGCTTCTTCTTCTCGTCATGGTCAGTTTTCATTTCATAAAGTTAACGCCATGGATAACTAGCTACTCTGGTCCTGACAACTGGAACATGACGCTAGTGGACACATTCCTGGAAGGCATGTTCAAGGGCACTAAGGACATCTTTGCGCCCAGCTGCAAAGTGCAGCAGTGTTTGCAAATCACAGTTCACACTCTTTCACTGCCCTAAAGTTACCAGACAAGCCCCGTAAGCCAACTCTGCTTCTTCCTCTTGTCCAAACTGGCAAGTCATTCAGTGTAGACAACGAGGCTTGTAGAATGCTCATAGTAGAGTGAAATCTCGTCGGTCTTGTCTAACACTGTCACTCGTGCATGCGACCGGGTTGACGCAGCGTCACCACATTGGCGACCGGAGCCTGACGCTGGTGAACGCGTTCCTGGACGAGATGTCCAAGGAGGCTAAGAACATCATCACCACCATCTGCGATGAGCAGTGCACCCTGAGCGACCGTCTGCTGCCCAAGCACTCGGCGCCCCACATGGCTCTGCTGGCCATGCACCAGCGCAAGCAGCGCACCGACAAGAAGCACCGGCAGGGTGCAGGCGGTGCACAGCCCAACGCGCCGCGCGACAAGCCCGGCGCTGAGAGCTACCGCCGCACCCGCGAGGAGCTTAGCACGTGAGTGAAAAAAAAAAAAAAACTAGAGGCTCTTTGCATGAAACTGTGACTGAAAGAACTTTCGGTAGCAAGTTGGGGTCTCTCTTGCATGCGTTACCACTGACGTATTTATTTATTTATTCAATACTGCCAGCAGTCTTTCGGGAGCCAAGGCAGGAGTGGTACAGCTTTATGAACAAGTACAAAGTCAGCAGACGTCATCGGGACATCAAAGAGTGCTACACCGTGAAACCTCGTTACTACGAATGCCACATTAACAAACTTTTCAGATTAATGAACTTTTCAGAAATCCCCTGCTGACTGCTTATAGTTTCAGTGTAAAAAGTGTTTCACTATTATGAACTTCAGAATATCAAACTTTTCAGAATAACAATTGTTATTCAGTTTCTGTGTCATGTTAACAATGCCTCAGTACTACAAACTAATATTCTGAAGTCTGGAGATTCTTAGATTTGCGTGTATCCTCTATGGAAGCTGGAACACTAGGCTAGCAGACGACAAGGCGCACAAAGGGGACATCGCAGCACGTGGGTTCAGAAAACCCGAGATGGTGCTGGAGGAAAAAAAATGCCGAAAGGGGACTTTTTTTCCCCTATTGCGGAGGCAACGATGCATCAGGTTTTACGAGCGCATGCTCCACTCAGACAAGTGTCGCCTAGCAACAGAGGTGCGTCTCTTCCTTCTTTCCCCCTTCTTTAAGCGCACGCTTCTTCTTTCACACTTCTTTCTGAGGTTGTACCAGCTACACGCTCGGAGAAACTTAACCTTCATGGTCGCGAGGAAGCCTCATGGTTGCATTTTCCGGGCTGTCGTTCACATGCGCTTGCACGTTGGAATAGTTAAGGTGTCCGCCTCAAGTGAGACAGTTGTGGTGTCCATGGGCAAAGAATGTGTAAAACAAACAAAAAGAAAAGGTACACTTTATAGGTGACATGGAGCTTCTTTTTTTGTCAGTCTTTCTCAGTGTGCGCGTCTCTCCTGCACACGCCACTATATGAGGTGGTGCGTGGCAGCGGAATCTATCTAAAATAGCAACAACATAGGCCAACAGCGATGTTTTCTGGGATAGTTCATAGGGTGACAACTGATGGGTAGATAGGCGAAATGATCCATTTGGAGGCTTTCACTATAACGACCTTTCAGAATAATAAACAATTTGCTGCAGTCCGATGAAATTCGTTATATTGAGATTTCACTGTAGTAAACTGACTAGCAGGCTGATAAGTAGCAAACATAATAGGAATAAGTACCGAGCAGAAGAAATTAATTCGCGTCCATGCAGTCAGAGTTCGAATTATCGTGCAATGCACTGTAAGGTTCGGTTTTCCCTATACATTAAGTCCATGGGGCCCGTGGCAGCGCTGCAGAGCTGTCCGAATAATCAAACACATCTGAATTATTGGTCGGCAGCTGTGGTGTGATTTTTTTTGCTGTTGATCTTATGTTTAAAGTAGAAAGTTTTTTTTTTTTTTTTTCGTGTCATAGTCATGTGTGAGGATTTTGATATGTTAATCGTGTTCCAAGTGGAACAGCAGTCAGACACTGCAGCCAAGTAGCTATGAAGAACAACTTGGTCATTTTTGGATTTAATGCTGCTGTAGAAAACTCAGTCATCTGCAATGAAATGGCTCTTTACAGGAGAATTGAATAATAGGTCATTTAGTAATTAAAAAGAAGGAATTGTCCTAAAAGTGAGCCCTTTGAGACTCCGAATAAAACTGGCAGCAAGGATGGTTTGGATGCTCTTACCTGAATATACTCGTGTCTGTCAGATAGATACTAGTCAAGCAACCATAATATCTTTTCATTCTTTAGAAGCTTCTGTAGCGCTACCATGAGCTTACTGTGTGATATTCTATTAAAGGTTTTCTTGTGGTCTAGGAAAATAATGTTGGTATGACCACCTTCATCTAGATCTGCATACGCACTATTGCTCATCAACTGCTACCTAAGGTGCATATTGCAAAGTTATGGTTGCATGGAGCAGATCCTATGTGCCTTGTTGAAACCTTTGTGTTTGCTGCAGCACAGTATTGTGGCGCCATCTAGCATACAACGAGTGACTTACGGCTGTTTCCTATGAGATTTTGGGCTCACTTTTGCATCTTTCTTTTTCTCTGTTTAGACATATGACAAACAAGAGGCTTCAGACAAGATAACACAAACTAGTGCTAGAACTAACATGACTTGCAAGCGTAACCCACAAATGCAAGTAAAAGAGACGTGCTCTTTATACCCAATGACAGGTAACCAAGGCTACCAAACTGCCAGAGTGAACTGTGTTTGGTCACTCAAGTGATGTTTGCAGTACATATAGGTTGATTTCACTGGTGTCCTAATAGTGATTTTAAAGTCTGAAGGAACGAAGTCAATTGAATTATTCAGCAGGTCAAATTGTAAAGGACAGTCACATCTTCAGCACTTAATTTGTATAAACAATCAACCGTTGTCTTCTTTTACTAAACAAGTTTTTAGATTATGCAATGCAAGGCATGTCGATACATTGAAACACCTTTGTGCCGTTATGTGAGGACACTACCCACTCGTCACCAAAAATAACGAATTCACTTGTCACTAACTTTTTTTTCGAAAATGACCTGCCACTCGCAGTTCCTATGGTGCCCCTACTTGATCTACTTCTTAAGTTTGTAATATGAATTTAGGCTTTTTGAGCACCCTGCTTGCTGTCATGTCTGCCTTTTTTTTTTTCTCCTAAGAGAGCTTGTTGATGTGAACGACGGATCTTGAAATGAGAAGTGGTATGCAGTACTGTTCGATGACACCGTGTTGAAGGCGTTCCTGTGGATTTGGGCGTTTCAATTTGCACTTGTCGTGCCTGTCAACATCGCAGGATGGACAAGCTACATATGGCACTCACGGAACTGTGCTTTGCTATCAACTACGCCTCCAGCATCCATGTGTGGGAACACACGTTTGCGCCCAGGGAGTACCTGGCGCAACACCTTGAGAACCGCTTCAACAAGTAAGCTTTTTTGGGGCAGTTTACACTAAGCTCCATTAAAATTCGAAAATTGCAGGGCCCACAGACACAAAAAATATCATATTCACTTGTGTAGGAGTAGGAACTGCTCTTGTGTAAGACCCGCATCCCCATTTCAAGGTGAAAAACATGTGCAAAAAGCAAATAATAATAGTAATTGACAGACTCAACTGTATATCATATTGACGGCAAATAAAGACGGGGACAGAGGGAGAGAACACATAAACAGCACAGGCGGCAATATGACATGCAGTAAACACCAACTAGGCCAAAGTGAAGTTCTTCTAAGACTCAACTGTAGTTGACGTATGTGTGAAGCACTCATGATTTCTAGAGGTCGTTTGTATGAATAATGTAACTGTTGCGTAGTGAACAGTTATGTAGACATTATATGCTGTAGTGTCTATATTAAATAAGACAGTGTTTGTAATGGCCAATTGGGAGATGGAAAACAAAGTAAACCCAGTGCACATAACTAGTCGCCCTTGTGGCACACAATTTTGGATGGAAGTATTACTAGGATTGGCCAACCAAAACAGCAATATACCTTGCCTGCCTGTCTGCCTGACCTCAAGAAGTGACTGCACTGAAAGAAGAATGCTTTGCAATGAAAGTTTACGTGAAAATTTGATGATGCATGCATGGTATTCCGTGTCAATTGATAAGGAGTTAAAAGCTTTAAAGTTGCCAGATTGTTTAACAGCACAGACGGCACTGAGGGCAACCATGTATTGGCTTAACCATGAGTGTGTAGCCACCATTTGCATTATTCTATGCATCATTCACAATGTTGTTAGTTTTTTAGCACAACTTGGACAACTTGGGTAAGAGCACAACTTGCACAAGCTGCACTGTGCCAAGATTCAGAAGAAAGGAATGTGCAGGTCTTACATGAGTAAATAAGTTAGCGTAAATAAATGTGGATAAGTGCAGAGCAGTGCATGTTCACCATGCCTCCAATGATTTTTCTTCTGCCTATCACATTTAAAGAATGAATCACTTCTTTTAAGATGTGCCATGTGCTTTTTTGAAGCCCCTTTGATACCTCTGAACACTCAAGTTCTGTCATTTCTAGTGGGGGTATACACACGAAGGTAGACAGTTGGCCTTGTCACTGCAGCATGATCATAATTGTATTGCACGGGGAACAAAAGGCTTACAAGCTGAGCAGACGGCACGCAATGCTGACTTCAAGCAAGGGCTTTTGTGAGTCGGTGCGGCTTGCTCTGCCTGGATGTTCTGTGTTCCCGTGCTGTACATTTTCTTTGCAATTACCTCCACATAGGACTACTTGCCGATCGATGGGAAGGCTCAGTTCACCACATTGCATTCACTCGTGAATGAAGGCAGTACGCGTCAGGTAGTATGTCCATTGTGTGCGCAGGGCGCTGGTGGGGATGGTGATGTACAATCCAGAGAGCCACGAGATAGCCAAGCCCTCTGAGCTGCTTTCCAGTGTGCAGGCCTACATGAGCGTACTGCAGGGCATCGAGAACCATGGTGGGTGGAACTGAGTCTTTTCTTCACAGATTTCTCGGTTAACTAGGTGCTGGTGCCAACTGGTACGACCAGCAGATTGGTGCTTGTCAGGATGCTAATTTCATTGCTTGCTTAAAACACTGAATTTTCTTGGCCTTTTCGTTCTTTGACGTGCCTTTCTTTTGTATTAATGAGTGTTTGCCCAGTCAAAATTTCATGTTGTTGCTTAGTGCTTGGTAGCGTTGCAATCAGTGGTGATCAGTTTTCTGCCCCCCCCCCCTTTTTTTTCGTTTATCTTTATAGCAAAGTTAGTGATCTCTTAAAAATCTGCGGTGAAAAAGGATGTTCCACATCTGCTACCTTGGCTGCAAATGGTGCTGGCTAATGCTACCATGGATAATACAGTCTACGACAAATTTCTGAGAAGCCTGATTTTTCAGACATGCCCATTAGTTTGGATGCCTTCACATCACCGCTGTGTACCCCATAGAGCCAACGTATGAGGACATCTCAAAATTTTGGATGCTGAAGCCCTTTGCCATCCAACCTTCCTGAATTTTTGCCTCACCGCATGTCCGAAACGGCCATAAGTGAAGCCACCACTGCTGTTGTTTCGATTATCTCACAGCATCCAACCAACCAACACTCTCGCAGGCCAATCTGCTAGCAGCTTTAGTCACTGCGGCATGGCATTGCTAGGCCTGGCTGCTTTGACCTTTGTTAGCATGCTTCCTTCCAAATGGTGCCATGTTTTCCATGGGAAGATTCGCGAATTCAGATGGTTCCATAGTAGCTTGATTCGTAAAGCACCACATGTGTCATGCAAAGGATGCGGCTTCAGTCTTCACCTTCAGCAAGTTATCTCTGCGTCTACTTTCATTCCCTTTACCCGGTTACACTAGAACCTACAGTGAGGAAGGCTGCAAATTGCCACAGCAGCATGAGGAATGGCTGGCAGTACAGTTATTAGATGTCTCAACGCTAGTACTTTAGCTGGGGATGGTGCATGTTAAATTAAGCAACACTTGGCGGTGTTCCATGACAGTGACCCCTTTCTGCATTTAATATGCTCCACCGCATAACACGGCGTTATTGCGTTGAAGCTGACTAAAGAGGTCTGGTGATTATGCACTCTTGCTGGCCCCAAAATAAGTGTAGTCCTGCGCTTGGTTCCCGGTAGGTTTTAACCGGTACACACTTAGGAGGCTATGGCTTGTGCAAGCCTGGTTGCTTATTGCTAACTTTGGTTGCCTGTTGCTATGGAATGGTTGCTTGGCACAATGTACCAGTCGCTTGTTGCATTGTACCGGTAGCTTTTTGTAACGTACCGGTCATTGGAACATATACATTAAGCAAATTTCCCTCTGCACTGCTAAATTTACGTGACTGCCACATTCAAATGCAACGTCAGATGCGGGAACATTACAGAGTGTCGATGTATGAAAGAGGAACAAATGCATGGGAGTTAATGGAATCTCAATGAGGACCACGAAAATGCGACATCGTAGCCAGGAAAATGCAAAAGAGAGGAGCCTGTCTATTTCTACATTCCAGGTAAACATAACAAATAACATTTCCCTGTGCTTTCTCTGGCTTCATTGTCTGTTACTTTGTATGGTTATGACTAACGAAAAATTGAGCCCGTTTGATTCCCAAGATTAGAGTTATCTACCACAGGAGATGTTTAGTAAGCCTGTGCAGCTGACTAACGTTAATTCTATTTTTCAGCTAATTTTATCACCACCGAGGGTCTCGGCTGGCACCAATGCATTTTGATTTGCCCAAACTTTCGTTATTTGGATCCTAATATTGGTCTTTGTCAGATTATTCTAAATTTGCCAGTCGGCATGCTGTGCCTGACGACTCTGGTGATCCCTTTGTTGGCAACGCCTGTCTGGGCTTAGCTTAAGGGACAGTGAATGCATTGAACATACATTATCTCACGTCAAGAACGCTGATTTTCAGCCTGCTCTAGGAAGATTTTCAAGCAATAACCGCTACTCACAATGTCTTAACATGGCATTTACTCGGTTCTAACACGCGCCTTCTTTTTCAAAAACAAGTTGGGCTGAAAATTCAAATACAAAACCAAAACCGCCTTCGCTGCTTTAGTATGCTTTACCGCATAACACAAATGGATTGCGGCGAAGGTGACTTTAGGAAACCAGTCATCATTGTGCAACACATTTTAAAAACCTTTGCCCATTTTTCTTTTTAAAAAGTCGGGTCCGCGTTAGGTTTCTACTTTGTTTAGGAGATTAATTGTGGTTTATACATTAGTTTTTCGACTTTGGACACGTAGAAAGTGGGCTCACATTCATTCATTTGGCGGTTGTTGCATAGTTCTGCATTGCCCCTGAATCGAAATTCGGGGGTGCGTTAGAATCGGGCGTCAACTGCCGAATGAATGAGTGGTCTATTCTGGTGTGTTTTTTTTTTCCTATTTAATTGGACGCACTGGATAATTGACTCAATTTTCTCGGTCCTGTCAGAGTCAAATTAACGAAAGGTGACTCTATGTCCATGAAAATAATAACACTGCATTAGCTTCAGCAAATCAACAGCTGGCATCACAACAGCGTGTGAACTGCTTCATTTACCTTTTAGGCTGTTTACTTTCTCCTAGGCTTGAAGGGAATTCGAATTGAATAGTAGCAGTGTCAAATAATTTTGAAGCAGATAGTGTAAATAGTTTAGATTTGCATAAAGCTTTGACCAAGCGACCAGACATTGACAAGTATATGGAAAAAGAACGTTGGGGGACGAGGATGTGCAATGCTTGCATAGATGGAAACGTTAATCTTGGGAAACAGTTAACATTAAAATAAAATGCTTTTATGCAGACATTCTCATTAAAAAAATTCAAGTTGTTCAGCATTTGTTCACAATGCCATCGGTACATTAATTTCGTTTACGGACTTTTGCTCATTGTTGTGGTTCAGCCTACTCGAAATTTGGTTACAGTCAAGGCCACAGGGACATTTCACGTTTGCCTGTTACACATCGTCGCGATGCTACGAAGTGCAGATGTCTTGTGCAATCTTGACTGCATGCAGTTTGCACTGTGTGCACAAATTCTGCTCAGCATTTTCTGCCTACATGTGAGCTTCCCTCCAGTGAGCTCACAAATCTGGTAGATCTGCTCACTGTGCTTGCTGTCTGGTCACCCGCGGAACTGAATGCCTGTGCGCCCTATCTCAGGCCCAATCACCAAGAAGCCTCTTGTACGGACATATAAGCGCAGTGGTAAACTTCACGCAACAATTTGCTGCCCTCTACCGTGTCCGCCAGCAGCAGTTTCGTCACGTCCTGCTGCCTTGGCTGTTAGGCCTAACCAGCACGGCAGCGCTACTTCACCAGGTGTTCGTGACAAAATTTGCGATTTATAAGCCTAGTCAACACAGTTAGTCAGAGCAACCGTATAGCGGAGCGACCATATAGAAATTACACCTTATTAACAAAAGTGAGAATACATACGTCAGCCTGCATGGCGCCAACTTTCTTCATGCCACCATTTTTCTGACCTCACACTCACGGACCATCTTTAAAGCTTTGGTTGCCGTTGCATGTTGGTTCAACAGCGAGCATGAAAATGAACAGAGGGACAAACTTCCTTGTGGCTGCGGAGGTGTTTTATGATTGGGCAGGTTGGCAAAATTACTTGACAACTGTCAATGAATGTTTCGAATTTGTCTTGTCTTGGCTTGGGTCTGTGTCAGTGGCACTGCGACTTGCTCACCGACACTGGAGGTGTCAGTCGTACCTTTTCAAATTTATATTTATTTGTTCTTTCCAAATTCTTCTGAATTCACAAATACTGAAATTCAAATCGAAGTGAGTACCAAACATCAAAGTATTCAGGCCAATTATTGTAGCAAAGATATTTAATATTTACATGAACCTGCTTGTTACATTGCACAGCCAATCTGGGTTTAACGTTTTGACTTATAATTGTGTTTGATCATGAATATTTATTGCTTCTTCTTTCTCTTTCACCTTCTTGCCCACCCCAGTGCACGTAGACGTGACGCGGGTGTTCAACAACGTCCTGCTGCAGCAGACGCAACCACAAGACAGCCACGGTGACAAGACCATCGCCACCCTCTACACCAACTGGTGAGCCTGTTGCACGAGTTTCACAACCTCGAACCTCCATTCCTATTTTTATTCTCAGATTTTCTTGTCAACTATTCCAAGTCCTCTATGAAGGGGCACTAAAAAGAAACAATACCAGTTTATACCAATCAAGTAGAGGTGTGTGGATACTGAATAGATTTCGAATCGAATCAACAAGAAAAAAATGAGTATCAGATTGAATGCCATTATCAGAAAGTTTATCACAAAGTTAAGGCTAACAAATTTTGGCCAAGAAAACGTGGTGCGGCACATGCTCAGGAGTCTCCTAGCATTGCATAACAAGAGTGTAGAGAGCTATCAGTAACTTTGATAAATAGAAATCAAGATACAGTGGAATCTCAGACTGAAACTGCTGGAATGGAACTGCCACTTAAACAGAATGCCATCCGCATGGTTGGTTGGTTTTTTATTCATGCAATGCTTTCTGCAATGCCTCTCACTAAATGGAACTCCTGATAAACGGAACCAATTTCCCTTATCCCTTGAAATTCCATTTAACGAGAATACACTGTAGTCTACCCTTATTAAAGGGAATACCAAATTAGTGTGCCAGCACTGATTATAGCTCAGTTCTAGTATATGCGAAGGTCAAGAAAATATTTTACCAATAGAATGTCTGTTGACTAGAATCCAGTACTTTTTTTCTCTCAGAAGGTAAAGAATTAGTGACAATATGTCTTACTTAATATCAGTGCAGTTCTCAGTGAACCTGTGTTTAACAACAATTTTATTGCATCAAAGATTTGCTTTCCAGTTTTCTTCCAAAATAGAAGAGTTTCTCATCTTCACAGCAGGGGAGTTATCAAAAGGCTTGGTTTGCACGACAAACGAATGTTCATACCACGCATCACATGACTCGATCACCGCTCCGCGCATAGCCATCATTGGTGCTGTGTATGTCAACCATGGCCGGCGCCGACAATGAAGAGCAGGCATCTTTAGATTCGCGGCAAGTTTGTGCAACGCTGCCCCCCCCCCTTTCCCACCCTCCTCGTCCATTTGCCATCTGTGCAAATGTATTCGGCTGGGCAGTCAGCGCACTAGTCACGCAACACTTTTGCACCCACCCTGTAAATCCAAAGAGGTAGTCTTGCAGCTACAAAAATGCACCGGTGTGCGCTTTCAAATGGCCTCAGATACAGTGTGTCATCCCGTACACTTGCTTTTATTTGTGAAGTGGTTGTTGGCTTTTTGAATGTCGCGGGGCCACTGCAAATAAATCTGCGTCAATTCAGCACCATACAGTAACTTTAGTTACCAACGACCGACGAAGCATGCGCAAATTAGGCCTAATGGCCTAAGCAGTGTGGCTCTGATAAAACTTTGCCGCCACTAGTGTGGTAAAGGGCTGCAAAGCATTGCAGAATGCTTGCCACTAATATCTTCGTATGGGTGGCTCATCAGTGACTGGTCCCAAAATCCTGCGTATGGGTTAGATTGGCAGCTGTCGAAGCAGTGTTAAGTTGGCAGTCGTACACGTCTTTTGGCGGCCAGTTGGCTCGATTTTGACAAGTGTTTTGGCACTCTCCGAAATGCGTGCTGCTTTGGTTTGGCATTCTGCATTGTAAGAACGTTGTACTGGACGAACGTTTTACCGACATAGGCAGCTCCGGCCAGCGTGGCGCTGTTTTACAAATTTCAGTGTTTGGGTACTGTGTGTGTGATCCCTGCATCGGGCCGACGTCAGGGAGCAGACAACACAAAAGTGCTCACAGAGCCAAAGTCCACGACCACGTCAGCCAGGGCAGGGCGGCCCATTTGTGGTTCACTCAGCTCTCGTTTAGCATGGAAAACAATGAAGTGAGGCGCTCAATCGCGTTGTGTAGAACATGAGGGGCTCCGCGGCACACGCGACATCCGGCACTGTGCATGTCTCAATCGCCAAAAATACCGAATGTTCGATTCACAAATCAAATTATTCGAGCATTCACTATTGAATTCTATGTGGGGATATTCGAGTATTCGCACAACCATTAAGGTATTGTTCGAAAACTATATTTTTCTTAATTCCATGCTAAGGGGTTGATTACTAGAAAAGAAACGAATGGCCAGACATTTGGCTGAACGGCCGGAGCACCTAGGTGCTCTGGCCACTTCATGTGCCGCTGCATGCCAGCGTCCTGCCTGTTTCAGCTAGGGGAAGGTGAGACTGCGCACGCAGTAAGGGAGACCCTGGGCAGAGCTCTCCGGAAAGAAACAACCCGCATTTATTAACCTGGAGGTTCAATGCAATGCAAAGTTAACATCGCAACTGAATCTGAGTGTAATTGTTATATAAAAGCATGGTTAAATGGTCGATGCTATCAGTGCACCATGACAAAGAAAACAAAGAACAAAGAATCCAGTCTATAGAGCAGCCACATATCCTTTGGAAAGCATCTGCCATTGCGCTCCCACAGCACAGAATATAGAAAAAGAAGCAAACAGAGGAACAGATGGTGGCCTAATTGAACAGTGCTGCCTCAGGACATCGAGATGACGGAAAAATACACTCATCCGCCGAGGCCAGGACCCCGACAAGCCGAAGTAACAGTTGCCCGGAGGGAAACAAAGGGCTGCCGTCAGCAGAGAGGAACACGCGCGCACTTTCCGACTCTTGGATGTCCTCGCCGCGAGCCCCTTCTTGTGTGCACGCAAGCAAGGCCCGAATCCCACCAGAAAGTCAGCCAATCGGAGGAGTTCGTTGACCTTCCCGTGGGCAGGTTGACAGCCGAGTGACAGTGTTTCACGACGGGCTGCAATCCCGTCCAGGCGGCGAGGCGAGGGACACGGAGCTCTCGGAAACACAGTGCAACAGAACAGCGTCGCACAACTATTGCGAGTGCTCAAAAACCCGCAAGCTGCTGATACTTTTTTTTTTTTGTTCGCTATTTTGATGCTTGCAGGTACCTGGAGGTTCTTCTGCGCAAGGTGACGGCAGGCCACATGTGCTACTCTCCGTTGCACCGAGCCTTTGTCAACCTTGTGCACGACGGACAGCAGGTGCCTTTCACTGCAGAGGAGTTCTCCGACGTCCAGGGTGAGGTGCCTCTGTGACGGCACTCGATGTGTCCCTGCAACACTTTCTTTGGGGCCACCGTATTTGCTCTAGATTTATTCTCAGCATGCCACGGAACACCGAGCAAAAAGAATTCTGAAAATTGCCCCACAGAGGCTCACATTATCGGTCAGAAAATTAAAAATACAAGCAAAATGAGTCACCCCCCTTTAGAATTTTCACAGCTCTAAATGCCATATTTCACTTTCCTATAATGTCATGTGGTGACAGCAATAGCCAGGGTTGCCGAGCTGGTTCGGCCTATTGTTGGTGTTCTCATGGCTTTCGCAATCAGGCGAAGAGCAGTATAATCTCGGAGGCCATGGCATCACTTCTGTGATTACGACAGCTTGAGGTGGCTCTTGGTGCGCCAAAGCACCCGGCATGTGAGGCGCCATTTCAATGGTTGCAACACTTTCCTGTGGCTGTGCAATAACTAAAATGGTTGTAAAATGTAATATGTACTGTAGCTTTTCCTTTTTTGTTATATACTCGCAGTATCATTCAAACATAAATAGCACATTACATTTTTTAACCAATCATCATAGCATCAGTCTTTGATATCATGTCCTGTCTATGAAACACAAAATCTCTGCATCGAGGAGATGCTGTTAGTACCACTCAATCTTTTCCTAGCACAATACAGAGCCCCCTTAAAGGTCAACTGTAATGAAATTTCGCTTTGGTTAAATTGATAAGTAATGAGCAGTATATACTGCAGAAGCAATCTTGGCAACGTTTCAGGGCTGCTAATTGTTTTTTATTAGTGGCCTTTTATAGACTTAAGCAGATGACATGTATCTGGTGGTCGGCGGATATGACACAAGTCTTAGGACGGCGCTTCCGAAATTTTTTTTGTTTTTCATGAGTGGTGGCTAACCTGGGAGGTCAGGGTGATGAGCTGCGCATTCCGAGTCATGTCACTTTTGGCAAACAGTAATGACTACATTTTTTTTTTAGTTTTGGCATCGGAAACACCTACTTTTGTGAGCATTTTGCGATTCATTCATTCGTGTTTAAAACATTATTTTTTTTTCATGGTGGCTGCACTCAGTTTTCGGAGAACATTGGCGTAACATTTTCCTGTTACTGTCCTGCTTTTTTCTATGTAGTCAATCGGCAGGATCCCCTTTGCATCCTAGAAAATGGTCACCAGCGATTTTCTCCTAGAGCGTCGAGCCTTGAATTTTTTGGGAGGGGTCAACCCCGAATGCCTATGCTTCATAGGCTGTTGCTTTGTTTCTGGGTCTCACTGGTAAATCTACGTCTCAGCCCCAGTCACAAGGTGGACAAGAACATCCTCTGCGTCACCATTATAGGGGCTAGAAACATCCCTTGATAAATTCAGGAAGGGGTGTCAACCTTCCGTAAAGAGGCTTCGTATAGCGCCCACCATACCGAAACCTTCTACATGCCCAAAGCGTCGTAACTGATTGTGTTCGAATGGTCTATTCCATGGTGATTTTGGACACTCTAATGCAACAATTGTTCACAGTAAGTCTCTAGACCCAGACTGAATGACACAAATCAGCTGAAGTGGTGGGACCTTGGGTCATCTTTCATCCTGGCAGCATGCCAAAACTCATTGTACCAACGAAGTCTTGTTGCATACGAAAGACATTCACAGCCTTACACATTCACCACTCTGCTGTAAATTTCCTTGGTGCAACTCTTTTCTCTACATTTAGCTGGCTTATGAGGAACAACGATGGCATTTGAAGTCTCGATACTGCAACATTGGTTGGACAGACGATCTGAGCAAGAGATGTAGAGACACCAGTGTCCAACTTTGGTTATAACCCAGTTTCCAAAGATTTTGTATCGCCCCTCCTGTTTTCATGTTAGATGTGACTTCATTGTAATGAGATTTGACTGTGTTTTTGAATTTGAGTGTGCAAGTAATAAGCCTGTTGAATCCGCTTTTTGTTCTTTCAGAGTTGCGCTCGCTGGCCGAGCTGATCGGGCCCTATGGCATGAAGTTCCTCAACGAAAGTCTCATGTGGCACATTGCCAGTCAGGTCGCAGAACTGAAGGTGAGATCTGCCGCAAAAATTCACTTTCAGAACTGTCAGCCTTCGTGCTCTCTCTCTCTTATCGTATGTCGTATCATTTCAAGGGCTTCAAACTAATTTGTCTGCTGTTACATTGTGCCTCTAAGTTAAAAGTGTGTCTGTGTGAAATTGGTTCCCAGTAATACTAGTACAATCGACTTGCATTTATTCAACCTCGGTTAATTCGAATGGTTGCCTAATTCGAATGTACTGGTAAGTCCTGGCAGAAAAATTTGGAGGACGCTTAAGGTTCACCTTTAAGAGTGGAATGCGATAGCATTAAAAGATCCCTGTCTGCTTCTCATATTTCCCGGCAACTGTGGCTTATGTATGCAGTGGAGGCGAGCGCCATGTGGAGGTGTTACAAGGAACCAGATGCATTAATCCATGGCCTCTGAGATTTGCGTGCACTGGCGTGCACAAATCTCGAATGTCGTAGCCGGTCTATGAATGGTAGAAACACTAGAAAAGGGGTTTGTTGAGTTTCTGTGAAACAGAATTATGTTAATTCAATCCGACGCAATCATGTCTATAGGTTATGTGTAAGCCGTACTTTAAGATTTTTCTTACGTATATTTGAGAAATTCAATTCCTTCAGTAACTTCATTGTGCTACACAGAAGGCCTGCGTGGTTAGGTATGCAGGGTTCAGAATAATTTTTGCCGAAACGACGGTCGTTTCTAGATGCAGGATGCCGACACCAGATTTTCTGCGACACAGCGCCCTTAATGCTGTGGTGTTAAAACCATACTTTGGCAGGCTATTGAAGAAAAATTTGTTTAGTTCAATTGCGAAAGCACACCACTGCAGTTGGCAGCTGTAGAGTCCACCATGGCTAGGCCTAGCTGCTTCGACGTTCGCTATGAAGCTTCCTGTTTGGTGCCGTGTTTTTCATTGAAAGAATTCAATACTGTCAGCAATGGCACTGACTTTGCCGTTTTATCCTCTCCAATGACTTCGAAGCGCGGCAAGCATGCTGCGTTGCGTAATGCCAGTTCACAAAAGTAAACTTTGCCGCAGTAGAGTGGTGTCACGTGGTGATGCATATGCGATGTATATTGGGGAAGCATATGAAGTGTGGAAAGGGGCCACAGTCACATGACACACTATGTATTCCTTAATTATACGTGCGTGTACCCACCATCTCCTGTCATAGTACCTTATAAGTGTACTGGAAGACCTTCAGAGCTGTTCCGGACATGCCTGTGGGGATTTTATCCCTAGGGGGGAAAGTGGGGCTGAGGGAGGCAGTAAACGGCATGCATTCATTATTTTGGACTGCCCAATTTTTCGGACGTTCTCGCAGCCCCTTGTGATTCGAAAAATTCAGACATTGACTGTATACAGCACTGTCAATTAAGGTCCAGAAGTTTTTTATTAACTCCTTTTTTATCTAGAACAAAATTTGAACTCGTTCATTTCACCACAGTTGTTAATTGACCTTTTGGATAATTGACCTGTATCTTGCAGTGCCACAAGGATCGGCTTAATGGGAGTCAGCTGTATCTGTGAACAATAAGGATTATTATAAGTGCACACTAAGGCCTCACCATTTAAAAGCAAAAGATTATTAAAAAAAAAAGAATTTTAGGCGCACTGTTTTTGCCGCATCGAGGGTGGCGGAGGGCAGTAAACAGCATGCATTCATTATTTTGGACTACCCAATTTTTCGGACGTTCTTGCAGCCCCTAGCGAGTCTGAAAAATCGGACGTTGACGGTATACAGCGCTGTCCGTTAAGGTCCAGAAATTTTTTTAATATCTCTTTTTTATGTTCAAAAAGATTTGGACGTATTCATTTCACCAAGGTTGTTAATTGACCTTTTGGATAATTTATCTGTATCTTACGGTCCCACAAGGGTCTGTTTAACAGAATTCAACTGTATCTGTGAACATTAAGGATTATTATAAGTGCACACTAAGGCCTCATCACTTAAAAGAAAAAGATTATTTTAAAAAAGTTTTTGACACGCTGTTTTTGCTGCAATGGGCACATTCTGATAGTGGCAGAATGCTGAAACACTCATGGGCTTAGATCGACGTGCACATTGAATCTTAGGAGGTCAAAATCAATCCGCAGCCGCCGCTGCGGTGTCCCCATAGCCGGCGTGTTGCTTTTTGGGCATTAAACACCACATATTGAATTGACATACCTTTGCCTCTGCTTTCCCATCACTTGTTCCAGAAAATTGTGCTCCAGAATCGGGAGATTCTCATCGAGCTGCGTTCCAACTACGACAAGCCTGAACAGATGCGGGAGCTTTTCAAGAAGCTGCAAAGTCAGTATCCACCAGTAACTTTTCTTCTTTGTTGGCTGGACTGGCCTGCTGCCTCTTTCTCTCCTTAGTTTACTTCTTTTTTGCAGTTTTTGGCATTATGACATGGTATGGCCAACATTGCATTCCAGAGACTGAAATTTCAGGCTGTCTGGCTATGGTTGTGTGCTTGTTGGCTGCTAGCAGCCATTACTTTCTGCAGCTGAGCCGTGGCACTTGTTATATTGTTATTTTAGTATTGACCTGTATAAGCTAACGCTGAATATAAGTTGATGTTTCCATGAGACCTTCAGCTGTGACACCCCTAGAGAAAAAGTGTACACAAACTTTTTTCTTTAGGACTTATTGTTCAGGATGTTCTGGTTCTTTTTCTCTCCCTTTTTTTTTTCTTTTTGACACAATTGACAAGAACTGAATTCTGGGTCTGTTTGTAACTTTGCATGGTTGAAAAAAGGCTACAAAATGTGCAAAGGCGTGCACGCTGTGACGTTTGTCGAACAGCATTTCATCAGACGGATAGGCAATAGTGTACATGCAAGTATTATGAATGCCTAAGCATACCGACAAAATCACGTACCTATTCAAATGAGGGGATGATAGGACAATTGCAACACTTCTTATCTTTATGGAGCATTAAAAAGCGTTATCTTACACATGTATCACCGAACTTACAGCTGGAAAACGTTTCAAACATTAGACAGTTTTAGAACAGCATTCAGCGCCTTGCATACGTTAAATGCGACCATTGCACGGGTTTGTACGGTTAGTGTCTTTCGACGTACAGGAACGCAAACGTAAAGAAAATGTCAGGAGATAGGGCACTACCTAATGTATAAGTTGAAACCTGTTCAAGCCAAGACAGCCCATTATTATACCTCTTCCCTTTTCTATGTTCGCCCATCTCCTGTGGTCTATGCACGCCAAAATCTCCCAACGATCTCAGAAATCAGGTGTGCTTTGTGGTGAGTTGAAGGCAACTGAGAGTTTAATTCACCATTTATTGGCGATCAGCAATCGCGAGAGTTCAGTCATTGGGACAATTTGCACTTAAATGTGAGCCGCATTTGCTGCCATGTTTGTCAGTTGTATTTCTTATTGTACATAAAGACTACGTATGTTAAACTCTCTAAATAACATAAACATTCCACAGAAATCCAGCAGCATATGAAGCATGCGCATATTAAAAGAAACTATGCTGTTTCTCTTTATATATAAAAGCCATTTACATTTACTTGCAAACACTATTCTTAAGCTGTCTATTAAGAGCAAAACTCCTATAATGATTTTGCTTCCATGTGTACATGGTTCTATCAGGATGTCTGAGCATGCAAACGTCTTGTAAATGCATTATTGCCTTTATTGTGTGGTTAACTGCCACTTGATAATCTGTACGCTGTTTGTATTCCTTCATCCCATTTTGTAATAAGAGGGACACTTGGTTGAGTTGGCGGAAGTTCATATCTGACAAACAGCAGCACTAGCAAGACAACGATGAAGAACAGAGGTTAACCACTTGTGAAACCTCTGTTCTTCATCCTCGTCAAGTTGGCTCTGCTGTTTGTCAGACATGACCATCCCATTTTGTATCGCGGTTTTCAACCATGATCAGGTTCACCTATGTGCAGCATTACATTGCATATTCTGCATGAGAACCCTGGCTTATTGACTGCAGTCACCTTGAGAACTGACCCCAGCAAATCTGAAATCACTCTTATTGTGTGCTAAATTTTGAAGGCGTTCTGGCATTGGCATAAGTCCAGAGAAGTCACGTTCTCAAGCTAAATTATAGTGTGTGTTGCTGTAGGGCCGCTTGGAGGGGAATCGAGGTGCTATTTGACCATTTGCACGCTGTTTTACAAGGTATTGAGTAGTTCAGTAATATTTTCATGCTGTGACTATTGGTTTGTCTGGAATATAATGAGTTGTAAGGCTGTATTCTCAGCTGATTGCTGTCAGAGATGGTCATTGTTAGTTAAGCTAGTGGACAGGATGCTCATCGCTTTAATAATACGCCATGACGAACGTTGTGTCAGGCGAAGTTGAAAAGTATTCCCAAATATGATCGCCTGATGAAACAGGCCTTTATGAATAACTTGTGAGTAGTGCCTCAACAGTAGCATTGAAAATGTCCATTTCACGCACACCTCATCTGAAGCCTATGAAATATTTCATAAATGGGTCAGTCAGGTGCAGAAAGCTCCTCCAGCTAAACTGTTTGCCCATTCACACTCAAAGTTTCTCACAAAGATGGCATTTCACAGTGTACGTTGTTTAACACCATATTTTGGGATGCAGCACTTACATGTTTCGTACGGAATAAACTAAACGCACATGTCAGCTGCGGCAGTGTCGGACGAAAGGTTTACTCTTGGAAATGGGACGGTGACGCCATCTGTCCTTGCAATGGCAAAACGGGCCACATGCCACGTTTCACCATAACATAGGTGGCGCCGCTGTTCGTTTCACCGTGACGACTTTTTTTTTGTTCTTGCATTGCTGCAGGTAACATATAGCTGCAATTGATTCTGGACAAAACCTTTCAATGATCACTTGTAGAAGGCAGCCTTTCTCATGGGGGTGTGTTGACTTGTGCCCCTCTCTTCTTCCACCTCTCCCTTTTCCTCTGTTTCTCTCTGCTTGCCCTTTCTCTCTATTTCTCTCTCTCTCTCTCTGCACGTGCTGCGCCAGGACCCAGGATGGCCCAGCGTAAGGCTGCCGTGTTTCTCTCGTTTTTGTTCTGTCTGTTTTCTGTGCTTTGTTCTTGATCTTGTGCTATATGGCTTTGTCTGTTCTGGTCTTTTTTCTTTGTGCTAGTGTTCTTTTTCTTGTTTCTTCTGTTCTTTTTTCTTCTTATTTTTTCTAATGTGTCAGTGATTGCTTCTTGCGCTGCTGGGAAGCTTGTTGACGCCCTGCTATTGCTTTCTTAGGAATGGCTGAAGAAACAGTTTGTTAGTGACATTGCCCATGTAAGCATTTCTGCAGTAGTACAGCGCTGGCCTCGAGTGCTTGCTACCTGGATGCCACCTTGCCACTGCTGATGCCATAAACTGTTTGCGTAAAAGCCTGTGTGTTTTGCAGGGTGTCTACCAACAGGGAAAACTGGGAATACTCAGGGATTTCAATAGTCTGGAAATACTCAGGGACAACTCAAGGAATTTGTGCTTCTATCAGGGAAAATTAGCAGTAATTTTACTGAAAACGAACAAAATTCGCCACTGTCAGCAATGCGACTCCGCCTTTGTGGTCCTCGCTATGAGCTTCGAAGCTCGGAAAGCACGACGCGTTGCATAATGCCGGTTTTGGAAAGTTATCTTCACCTTAGTATAGCAATCTTACGTGGTGAAGCATACGTGAAAGTATTTCGGTGAAGCATAACAAGTGAAGCAAACAATTGTCTCGGGACGCAATATGTATTCGTAAATTATACACACGTGCACTCGCCATCTCTAGTCGCAGTACGAGCACCAGTATGCTAATAAGTGTACTGGCAGGCATTCAGAGCATTTTTGGATGTGCTTGTGGTGATTGGAGCCCTTAAAGGCAGTAAAAGACATGCATTCATTTTGTCGGACTGCCCGATCTTTCAGATGTTTTTGCAACCTCTAGGGAGTACTAAAAATCGTACGTTGACTGTGAAACTGACCAAGAGGATGGTTCAAATGGTTTGTGAAGTCAGTGTGCGTCGGAAGGAGGACGAGAGCAGAAAGGACCTACATATTGAGGAATAAACGGGAAAGGAAGCATGCTGCCGCCATTTTGAAGGAGCTTCAGCTCAAAAAACAAAGTGTTGGCTAATGCCAAGATGCAGGTATCTCTCATCCAAGCTAAAATAAACTCTTTCAAGAAGTGAAATGCAACATTGAGGCATTGTGCGCGGGCTGAGAGTATGTCTGGACAGTTGAGGGTGACCTTAGAGCTGACTTAATCTGACTTATGACAAAGTTTGGACATCATACCAATGAGCTTGTAACCAATTGATAGAAATAGCTCATATTCGAAAATATTTACTTCTGTATGCAGCTCCTTTTTATTCGTATTTGAGAATGTTCGACTCGATTCACAATAGGTTTTACCATTTTTTTTTCGAAGGTATTTTATTTGCTGAGCATTTCACTAGCTTCTCCCCCCCCTCCCATTTCTGTTTTCATATTAAATAACATAAGCGCTACCCCTTATTATAAAAGCTGGATTAAGTAGTTTTTTTTAATTTTTAACATGCTTACTAGAGAGTGACAGTATCGGGCTACATGGTGTCAGCCTGCCTTGACACAAAACAAAGTTCTGTGTCACTCAGGGAATTTGGAAATGTCAACTTGGTAGACACTTTGCTTTTGTCACACTCAATTCTGGTCAGAAACGCAAGACTAGTCTTCAATATATATATATATATATATATACATACACACACATTTCTCTTGGGGCCCAGAATATGTTACAGAGTGGGCGGGGCAGGTGCAATACAGTAACTGAAGCTAACACATGATCAAATAAATGAACAGTAGTTGAATGCAGAGCTTTAAGATGTGCTTTGTGTCAATTGCTTTAAGAGCTGAGTCTTTGGTGTTGACTGCTAAGGGAACAATGTTATGTTGTTCTCAGCTAGTCTTAAGGCCCGACCACATGGGGCATGTCATATGCACCTAACTATGTGCCACCTGTCCTATGCGTCTTGCGAGTCGAGAGGCATGGGTGACATATGTATCTGCACGTGCGAGATATGATCGTAGGCACCGGAGCTGGCTATGAGTTTGCCAGCATCATGTGGCCAGCATATGAACTTCAGGCACAGTAGGTGTGAGATGCCACAACAAATTGTTGTTAGTTTTGTACAGTCTGTGCCATTATCGTGTGAAGTGATGCAAATCTCAACAGTGAATTTTATTAATAATATATATTTAAGTACGTGTGTCAAGGCTTGACCTGTACTGTGGCAGGTCGAGCACAAACACCGGAAAAATGAGTGCCTCACCAAATGGTTGCACTACTAAATGCTGTGGTCGCAAGCTTCATTCTTGTGCTGGAAATTACGTGGGCAGAAACTGTAGCCATAGCCAGGCAATAAAAAGACTCTATAGCAATGTTTTATGCAGAGACTGCGCTCCAAGCATGTCCAAGTAGCCACTTGGACGCGTGAAACTTTGTGTGGTGCACTGCGAATAATGTGTGCAATGGTGTGTTGATGCTGATGCAGCTTCGTTTACTACACAAACATGTATACTGTGTGTGATGTACAGATTTTGCTTAACATGTGTCTAAATTAAAAAATGTAGTGCTTCTGATAATTATAAATAAAATAAGAAGTAAAATGACGAAGTTATTGATAAAGTGCCTTCGAAGCAAAAACACTAAGGGTTCTGTAGAGGCGATTTTGTAGCACTCTGCTACACATGCAGATATCTTTTGCATATGAACGTTGAGCTGCATAAGTTGATATGTACACATAGCTAGATGCATGTGTAGTGTTCTGCGTGGTTGGGCCTTTAAGCAAAACGGAACAAAATATCATTTGTGCGTCAAAATGTAATATAAATTTCGTATTCGTGATTGAGACATGATGACATGTGCAATGATCCTGTAAAGCATTCTCATTTAAGTTAGTGGTTTTTGAAATATCTTGTGGAACAGGTAACGAGAAGTTCGTCTTCTAAGCTGCAGATTAAAGATAACAAGGTTTGATTTCTTTAAAGAAGTCTCTTTAGAACCTACCTTGGGTTGATATCTCTAAGTAACAGCTTTGTAAGCGTCCCTCAGCATATCATGCTATGTAGTAACGCACACATACACACATACATTTACTTATTACATATTGACACTTGTATGTACATTTTTGCTGTTTTTCACAATAGTTTTCATTAAATGTTCATAGTAACTTCGTTTTTTTCTTTTTTCCGTCTTATTTTCTTCTCATACCTCTTCAATCCGGCCCCGTTGATATTGCCATTCTTCTTCACTACAGCCACCGTCTCCGGAGGTGGCACAGATCGGAGACCTGGTCAACTCGGAGCTTATTGTTTACCAAGTGGTAGCTTGGTTGAAGTCGACTGCAGCACATGCAAGCAGATCATATGTCACACCAATGTTACATCCAGATGCCAATGGGATGTGGCTAGGAGCATGTGCGACGTCCAATCCGCTGTAGACTGCTTGTTATTAATGTGAAGCATTCTTTGGTTCATTCCAGGCACTTCCCGGTAGGTTGGTTTCGGGCCTCTTAAGTTTCTTACGTGCAATCGAACGCTGTCTCGCCGCGGCAACCTGACACTCGGGCAAACTTGCACGTATGCTTCTCCCGGGACTGACAGCAAATAGCTCTGTGAGACGACTGGCAAAAGCGTTGTCGCACAGCGTGAGTGAGAGTGTATGCTGGTGCGCCACTTTCCATTTGGGCACAGACATACCGCTACCATTCGTGTGCGTTACGAGCTGGAGCGTGCTAGCTTCCCCCATTCTTGCTTCGTGGATGCCGGCGCTTTATGGCACTCTGTTAGGGGTCACTGCCTCTGGGATTGGCCCACATTTCCAGGTCCTTTCCTTGTAGCAGCTAATGTTACCAAGGTGCTGTGTGACATTGTACTGCCTTCGGGGTGGCCCTTGGTCATAACAAACAGGTTGTAGCATTTCTTCACTGAAGTAAAAGAAAAAAAAAAAGGACTGTCGTCACGCTGCCACTGTCGTACTATCGTCATCGCTGTAGTCTTGCAGCTGTCGTCACAAGTGCTTCACATAGCATTGATTCCCACAGATAATGTTTTTGTCATATTTTGTTTTTAATTAATGCACTTGGAGAATGTGCTAATAATGAAACATATAGTAGTAAAATATTTGGTGAGCTTACAGTAGAAAACTGCATCTGTGCTGCCAAGATCTTTGGTAAACTTTGGAGGATGTTTGTGTGTTTGCAAGTGATGAGAATCATTGCAGTTGCAGCAGGTCTTGCTTATTTGCTGCAGATGTGGACAGTGTTCTCCAGAGGATGACCATCGTCGGCGTCATCCTCTGCTTCCGGATGCTAGCTCAGGAAGCCTTGAATGATGTGAGTGCGTTACTCCCTACTTGCCTGAACTGCAAATGCAAGTTCAATATATGCATTTGTATTGTTAGTAATAAGGATATACTTATGGGAACTATAGACGGGAACTCTAACTGTACTACATAAATCATTTAAGTCCATGTTTCGAATTTTCACTCAATGTGGCTTGGGGCATGCAGGTCCTGTCGGTGCGGATACCGTTCCTGCTCAGCTCGGTGGCAGACTTGAAGCACCACGTCTCAAATGGAGAAACCTTGGTGAGTGGATGTAGTGTCGATGTGGGTTATAACTCCGGTCTAAACTGGGTATTTTAAGAGACAACAAAGGCAGTAATAAGTCAAGCTGAAGGGATGGACCCTAGTCAACAGTAACTCTGTATTTTCCGGATTGTAGTGCACACGTGAGTTACAGTCCTCAGGCACAAACTTGGGCTTAAAGTAAAGAATTCTCTAGATAGCACGCAGCCCCTGTAATTTCGGCTGAAAGCAAGTTTTTTTTTTAAATTTTGCTACCAACAGACAATCTTTCTTGTGCTATGTTAGTTTCACCTGTATACGTCAGATATCGCTATGTTATTTAGCGCACTAAAGAGTTGCAATCAGAGTTAGGCCACATTTTTTTTAAGTGTGCCATGACCTTCAAAAATTTTGTCATGTTTAGTCTATAGCTACAGATAGCCTGCACTGTGAAAATTTTGCGATTATGAAATTATATTCTGCGGACTTCAGTCCAGAAAATACCATCTATCTTCAGAATAATGAGTGCAGAACTGTGATGCTGGTTTGTGTTTCAAGATCCAAACTCGTTGCAACATTTGTGAACTTTGTGCCATTTCAAGACCACAGTGCACGGGGAGTCTACGATGGGTGAAATCTGACACAAGACGTTTTTCATGTAAAACTGTCATGCCAGTCATCTGTGACAACAAAACAATAGCATGTTCATTTTGTTATGGGTAATGCTTCTTCCATGTTTGCTTGTAATAGACACAGGGGCGGCAATCTCAAGCAATTACTTTCAGGGACACAACCAGTTTCACGAGATTTCGTGTGACTCGGCACCAGATGCAAAGAAGTATGCTGGCAACCCTGTTGCTGTCACTGTGCAAGGATGGCGGGCTTCGTCCAGCACCAGAAATGCTGTCGGTGTCAGCCATATGCGCCAACGTGTTTGGTGCCGAGTCACGAGAAATCTCGCGAAGCTGGCTGCATCCCCCGAAACTGATCACTCCAGAATGTTGCCTCAGCTCGCCTTTCTAAATCTGCTCGATCGTCGATTCACAAGTCTCGATGTGTAATCAGGCGACATTTGAGGGAAAAATGGTACCTCTGGATGGTAACAAAGAAGGCCCTTTTTCCTCTTTTATTTTCTTTCTCTTTAGTTCCTCACCTTTTCATGCCATAAATTCACTGGGAGTGAATTTAGCGTGTGTTCATAGAGACCCGTCCCTTCTCTTGTGTGGTTGCAGGTTGTCAGTGAGATGGCGTCCGCAGCTGGGCTCCCATGCAAGGTTGACCCTGCACTGGTGGCAGCACTGCGGTCTCAGAAGAACGGTCAGAGCACTTCTCATTACGTGATTCGGTGCCATTTATAACTTTTCACTCCACTGTACCTTTACACCCCACACTAAACGTAGGAGGTCGCAGTCAGGTTTTATTGTGATTAACTTGTGCCCCTGTTATGGAAGTTCATGACTTTTTTGGCGAAACTGGCTTTTTGAATAAACTTTCGAGCAATGCAGCATTTGTTCCTGTTTCTTAGTTGATGTTTTTTGACACCTTGTGGCTGGCACAGTGTAGTCTAAATTGCTCCTGGGCCAATAAACCGAACTTAACTAAGTTACTGAGAAGCTTTGTGTCCTTATCTAATTACTGTTAGAGAGCTGCACGAGATCACATTGTTGTTTAGACTGTTGCCCAGAGGGTTGATGTCTGCTTACTGTTCTTGTATTCGATCATTGTTTGTTTTACATAATTCTTTTTTGGTCAAAGACATTGCATATATATGCAGCCGGCAGCAGACGGTGTGTGGAGAAGAGAAAATGTCAATGTTAGGCAGTGGCATTGTTAGGTATATCTAAACAGGTAAACGGAAAAACCACTCTGCTGATAGTTGATGAAGAAGTCTTTGTAATGTGTACTAACAAGACATGGTAGTTTAACGAAGAAGCTTTTCATATATGGCATACTTTAGGGAAGCTTACCATTTTACTTGTGTAAAGCCTGCCCTCATTTAAGATCTGCGACTGCATTTTACAGCCTGAAAATCTGTAAAAAAAAAAAAAAGTTACACTGAACTTTATTGCATACCCACGGCTGGTTAATTTTTGCAAGTTGCTACTAGATGGCACTACTTATTGTGCTGCGGATGGTGTCAGCATCACCGTGTCCCAAGATCACGCAACATAGTTCCAGTGTGCTTCAATTTGTACTGACTGTGCTTTGACTGATCAGCTGCATTGTGCTTCTGGGCACAAGAAGAGGACATTGCTTCAAAAATTGTGTGCATGAACATTGAACATGCAGCGCACAGTTTTGTTTGAGACCGTCGTCAGGAGCTTCAAGCTGACTGGAATCCCAAACAGTTTGATGGCGCAGAGGACAACCAGGTTTGGGAAAGCGCCAGTGAGGCGAGTCTGTTGTACAACGAGGAGAACGGGAGCCACGAGTATGTCTGAACAAAGGTGTTCGTAGTATGCTGCTGGCGGTTGCATTATTCTGCATAGACTGCCTTGTGTAAGGCCCGCACCTTGTGAAATGAAGAGATGCTCGCCTTACACTAGTAGATGCAGCATTTGTTGTAAATTCCCGCGACTGGTTTGTCCCAACTGTACGCGTGCCCCATTTTTCGTGCAGACTTGGGAGATGACGAGTATCAGGTGGCCTGTCTGCTTATGGTCTTTGTGGCCGTCTCACTGCCAAAGCTTGCCCGCACTGAAGGTTCTGTCTACAAGCCTTCGTTGGAAGGTGAGACCAGCTCTCTTTTGTCTGTCAAGCTGTTCTGCACGAGCTGCCTTAGAGATATGGGCACATGAGTTCCAAGTCATTTTGGATTTTTCAAAAGCCATATGAAGAAGTGAACGTATCACTACTTATAATGGTGCAGCGGTACCCGAAACAATACAAAGTGAAGACAGAACAGGGACACTCATTCCTGTTCTGTTCTTTGTATTGTTTTGTGTCCTATTGCACCATTGAAAACATGCAGGGAAGATACAAAAACATTTTGCAACCTTGAGTGCCCTTATTCAAGCTAATTTATACTAAGCTAACCTATTTAGTGTGATGGTATCACAGCTCCAGATCATGTTGACATGCATAATTAATATAAACATAGGCCAACCTAATTAGCATGATGGAATGATGTCATGCCATAATTAGCATTTAAGCCAATTCTAATGCTCTTACTTCACACTTGTGAAGGCTAGCAATGAATCTATGGTAATGTATTATGAGCTGTCCTTTTATCTAGCTTTGCAATTCAGAGTGTCTGGACAAGCCATCTGATAAGCTTCCATTTGCAGCAATCTGTGGAAACTATCCAAGATGTGTGGAAGTTTAGCACATTTTGGTATATTTTGCTTTCAGTACATCAAACTTCTTTCCTTTTTCCTTTGAATTCCATATATTCGGGCTCTGCTGTATTGTTTTTGCTGTCACATTGAGTGCTTCACGCTTTAGCTGAAGCTGCATATTTAGATTTTTTAAATTCTGTTCTTTAAAAACATTTGTTCGGTGCTAAAATGAAGCACAATAAAAGCTGTAGAAAATCATTTACATTGTCCACACAATTATCTGCGCAGTTGCTAAATTGGCAAAGCAATGCTTGCGATATGGTCACAGCATATGACTCGGCAATCTGTAGCAGCTTATGTTTCGAGTTGCCTAGCAATGCATGCCGTGTTGTTCAGAGCACATTGCAGTGACTTCCTGGTTGACTTTTCAAGTGAAGCTCAAGTTGCAGCTAGTACTGATTGCAAACGTAAATGCCAAAAGTTGAATGCACATTGATATGCGATGATGAAAATGATGTGGGGTCCAAGCTAGAAGTGTTAGGGTTAATTAGGCACATTGTCAAAATTTAGCGTATTTTTTTCACTAACTGCTTAACCAAGCCGTTCTGAGGTTTCAAACTGCCACTGGAGAATGACCTGCTGGAGCTTTGTAGGGATTGTGGGGAGCACACGCGCCCATCTTCCCCCGTGCCGTCGCGTTGAGAGCCGGCATAGACAGGGGAGAGGTGCACTATGCCCTCTCCCATTTCTCCCTCGCTCTCGCGACGCGTGCGCGCCCTTCCTCCCCGACTTGTGGGCAGGTTGCTGACAGGCGAGGAGGACCTTCCCCTCGCCCAGGTAAAAAGGTACAAAACAGCGCGACCGGGGGAGACCCTCTCTCTCTGAGGCCGGACCCCTAACCTGCCGGACTGGAGTACCTGCCGCAACCCGTGAGTGACCACGTTGCCTGACTATCTCGGGCAACGCGGCCAGCCTATTTATTACTATTACAGAGAGGACGTCCCTCTGCCAGTGTTCTTTATTGCCGGTAGCAATAAATGTTCTTACAGTTGACACCGCTGGTTGCCTTATTTGTTCGAACCCGACGTAGCCGTGATTCCCGCGCTACGGGTTGGTGAGTAACACAAAACGACTGCGTGGGGCTATTTCCGGAGCTCGCCTTCAGCCCTAGCCGCACACAGAGTGGAACCCCCACATTTGTCACCCAACGTGGGGCGCCTCTAGATTTGTCGTGTGCCCATCGGCATGTTTTGCGGATAGCAACTCTGCTAGCAGGCATTGATCTATGAAAGGTGCAATAAATGCCCTTGTGATTGTTTGCTCTACTGTGTTGTCGTTCCTTTGTCCCAAGAGCACGATGTGAGAATCCCACAGGATAGAATAATTACTTTGAAGAAATGTACCGACAGATTGTAGGTTGTTTGAAAGAACATAGAGATTTGTAGATTGTCTAGTGTTTAAAGAAGTTTGTGGTGTAAAGAAGTATTAGGGACACTTAAGTGCCAACTCACCAAAAATGTTCGAAAGTTTTCTAAAAGTTTACGAATTCCGGTTTATGATTTTATTATTGTTGCATCAACTATTACAAAAGATAAATTGTGTTCAAGAAAGTTTTACTCGTTGGTCTCCCTTACTTTCATTCAGAGTTCTCTGACAGTGAAAGAACGTCAGAGGGGTAGTTGCTCTGAGCATGTTTATACAAACAAGCTTCTGAAGCAGGCAGAACTGGTAACAGCAGAGTCACTGGAAAAAGTCACGGTGATTAATCTAAAAACAATGTGTTACGTGTCATTCTCTGTTATTCCAAATTTTCTTATGCTTGTATGCTTTGTTTAAAGCTGTGCTATTGTTGTTAATAAAGGGCATATGTATTTCACAATAAGTGTGTGCTCCGGGTAAGCTTTTTACAAATTCGAACTATTTCCCCCTTCCCCCCTCTCTTCCTCTGTTGGTGTCTTGCCACATTATATGTATGGATTTTAAAGTTCACAGGTTGACAGGTATGGAGACAATCTGGTCAGCCGCCAGGTTCTTTGGAAATTGGGCTGTGATTCTAAAGGTTGCACAAGTCTGCTGTGTTTCTTTCTTTTTTTGTGAACCGTGTCCTTGACATAAATTGAGCCATTAACCTTTTCAATGTTACTTATATGCTGGTGCATTTCTGTGTTTGCCACGCTACGTTCCTTTTGACATTCCTTTTTTTCACATAGGAATGTGAGAACCACACCAAGAGAGCATTTGTCATTATCCGTGTCATTTCTTTCATTTCTGCACAACCAAAATTAGAACGTGTTCATTTTATAACTTACAAGGAAGAAAGCCGACGCTTGAGGTGTGTCACCTCCAACAAAGCATGATGCCGAAAGGTTAGTGAGACATGAACAAGAGAGTGTTAACATTGCCGCATTTGTCCCTGTATGTGACCCGGATGCAATTTAAGTCCGGGTTCGTTTGAGATGTTCAGTGACTGTATATTGAAACATGTTGTACCATGCTGTCAAATAAATGTACAATGACTTTCTTTTTTTACTAATTTTCGCACGTTCTTGTTTTAGTTTACACTGGTAGTAGTGAAGAGTGTTATCATCTTTACGAGTCGCGTGACTCTGTGTTTGATGCTGCTTCTTGTACAGCCCACACCAACAACATGCACTGCCTGGCCCACGCGGTCAATGCTCTCGCCGGTTCCCTTTTCACCATCTGCGGCCATGACGACATCGAGGACCGGCTTAAGGAGTTCCTCGCCCTGGCATCGTCCAGCCTCTTGCGGCTCGGCCAGGAAGCTGACCGAGAAGCCGGTGCTGGTCGTGAAGCCGTCTTCCTCCTTCTCCACCTCTTGGTGGACGAATCGCCATTTCTCACCATGGACCTGCTTGAATCTTGTTTCCCATATGCTCTACTCCGCAATGCCGCACATGCTGTCTACAAGGCTGAGGCCTGAACAGTGGCACGAATAAAGTGTGAACAAACTCCTCTAGCTTTGCTTGTAGTACTGTCTTGATTTTTTGGGGCCACAGCATCAACATTTTTTTCTGGACATCTAAGCTTGCTCTCACTTAATGTGTAAATTGTGGACGCTACTTGAATGCAGCTGGTTCCTTTGATTCGGAGGGTAGGCAACCAAGAAGCTGGCTCGGAAGCCATTTTCCTAATGCTCTATCTTCTGGCAGACAAACTCTCAGACCTCACTATGAACGTGTCTGAAGTGCATTACTGGTATTCCTTGTTCTGCTCTGTCATGCACACTACTGCAAGACCCCTTACCTTAATTGTGTGTTAGAATAAAGCATGAACAACTTTTTAAATGTGTAAGCAGTTCTATGCTCACTCTACAAGGAAACCCGTCCATCTGTTTGTCCATTTGTCATGTCCTAGGTGACGAATGGACAAAGATAGGGCCCCCGCAGCAGGGAGCGGAGTGACCTTCGTGCTGCCTGTCGCTTCAACGCGAAAGAAGCGGTGACAAGACAGCACACATGAAGCTATCGGCACTTGGGTGCACTCCGTCCCCATCATAGATCGCTTTCAAAATAGGGCCCGTGCGGCCGCGCTATACACAACTGCCGCCACCAGAGTATGGTTGATAATGGTTCACATCGAGAGGAGGCAGCATGGTCGACCACGTCTACATACGAGGTCTGCCAAACGGGACACTGTTCCATTACGTGACATACTAGAGCATGCATCTGCCACTGCTCATCTTCTACTAAACAGTGGCATCATCCAAACACACTATCATATAAGTAACATGAGTAAACATTGCTACTGCTCGCTTCTTCGTTGTCTTTCGTTAGTTTAGTTAGCATTTCGGTGTTGCAACTGCCCTGCTCCATTTTGTTATTCTTTTGCAATGCTTCTTGCAAATATACCAGACGCAGCAGCATATGATAATGAAACAGCAGGTGATTAGCAGAAAGTGCTTGTGCATCATTTAGATAACTCCCACTGGAGATTGTGTGTAATTCTTTAAGTTATACTTTCATCTACTAGGACTACAGTAGCATCAAGACCGTAAATCATCCGTGATGACATTTGACGTCCACTTCGAGACCAAAGCCTGCACATTGTTTTGGATGGTCAAGAAATCAAAAAGATTAACCTGAGTGAATGAAATTCTGTTCCCAGACCTACATACATGTTTGCACGAGTAGGCAGTTTTCATAAAGATGACCTTGCCAACATTGTATCTTGTTCATATGTGTTTTTGTTGGTGTGCAAGGAACACTTGGAGGGGAGGTTGTGAAACAGTCACTGCAGCTTTTTTATTTATTTATTCTTTTTTTTTCCATGGTTTTGCTGCAATGCTTAAAGAATAAATAGGCAGGAACTTCAACACCATATCTGCTACTTAAAACCTTTGTTCGGGCACCATTCATTTTCGTTTGAAAGATATCCCCCTTCACTGTTTCAACCGCCCTCTCTGCTCCACGTTTTGACAGCAGGCCATGTAGATAGACTGTTTTGCAAAAACATTCCACGTATGCTTGGTGTGCCCACCTAAGCTGTCAAAGAAAATAGGTTTGAAAACATTTTGATGAGCACGTTTGAAGCACCTTGTCATGGTCTTCTTGGTCATATACGTTAATGTTTCATCAATCACGAAGGGCCTACAGGGCGATTGCACCTGACTAAAGGTCTGTTAAGATAACTGAGTGAGGGATAAAAGATGGTTATTGGTGCGAGTGTAGATAGGGCTTGGAAGGACGAGTATGGAACTGTGTTTTCTTGTTTCAGGTGCACTCAACTTGCCGACTTGTGCAGCTTTTCTAAGAAATGATTCTGAGGCTACATATATTGTGGACAGTTCGCCAGGATGGAACTGTCAGTGGAGGTGAGCTGTGGTTTTCTGGGTAACGGGAATGAGATCTTTGAGTTGTGATATACCATGGGCAAATGGATCATGAGGGCAACATCTGGCACATATTTTTCTCCAATATATGGCTTTCGATAGGTGCATTTGTCATTCTAGTTGACACAAATGCGTGGAACACGAGAGTATGTGGCCCTTCTGTAGGTATGTTGCTTTAAATCAATATGCAATACAATACTATAGAGCTGTTATGATACTGCCACATGATTTTCAGAAAGGTGAGCAAGTTCGTGAAACATTTCAGAACCTGTAACCTGAATCTAGCAAGATTGATGCCGTCAGGTAGCATGTGTGGGTTTATTAACCGGTTGCCTTCACCGAAAAAAAAGATCATGTTTTCGTGACTCCTGTGGCAGAAAAGATGTTCCACATATGCCGCCAAGGTCTGTGAGTGGTGGCGCTGGCTAACACTCCCAGGGTTCTACTAGGACACATTAATACCCAAGAAAGTGGATGGTGAAACGGTACCACACTAGCTCAATTGGTAGAGCATCGCACGCGAAATGCAAAGGTTGTGGGATCGTTCCCCACCTGTGGCAAGTTGCTTTTTCATCCACTTTCATTTCCATTAATTTATCGTTTCTTTATTTCATTTATTAAGCACAAGTAATTTCCCCTATGTTGTCCTTGGTGTCAATATTTGTTGGCTTATGACAATGTTCCAGAACCTGTGTCGTTTTGAAAGATGTTCTGCAATATATGTGTTGCATAGAGTGGACCTCCAATATAGCTAATATATATTGAAATCAGTTTGGTATTTGAAGTGAATTTGAATTGAAGTTTATTTACCACATAAGTACACTGATGTACATAATCGGAGGGTGCATATAAGGTGCATATCTGAGATCTGCTTGACACCATACGTATGTGGTAATTTTCCATGATCGTCAGGGACTGCGTAGCTTCCAAGTTTTGAGCAGTGGCACATTGTATGTAACAGCATGCTGATTACCTGCGTGTGAACGTTGTACGTAAGGCACCTCTGTGGTTTCCGATCGTCGCTGCTCACCAAAGAGGGCGTCTGTACTGAAACATGGTACAGAAGCATGGTCTTGGTTGGCACTTGGTATCCCACCCAATTTTGTAAATCACAATGGATCACTGAAGAACTAGCAAGACTTTGAAGACATTCCATCCCTGAGGCAATAAGCTGTGACACGCTCGTCGCGCATCTGTTGCAGATGACGTGCTCGTTCGCACTGCATTTCGCATTTTGCCAACGGTGTTCGTGCTCAGCACGGCACACCCTAGCACGATGCTGTGTTGTCACTCTTGCAACTCTTTAGTGTGGGCATGTTTTCTGGACATCTTGTTACACAGATGAAAGCAAACTTAGGAACCTTAAACGGTCCTTGAAACACTTTTTGAACATGCTAAGAAAACGTTGCCAATCTGTCATAGAGGCTGCTGTGTACGTGTGAGCCAAATATTACTGCACTGCACCTGCAGGGAATTTGCAATCTTGTGTCACGAGCTATGGAAAGAAGAATGATGGGTGTAACGTTAAGGGATAAGAAAAGAGCAGATTGGGTGAGGGAACAAACACGAGTTTGATAATTTGATAATTTGAAAGTACCACCACTCTTTAAACTCTGCCGCCGCCGGTGACCTCCTCGGCTCCTCCTCGCCCTTTGCGCGTCGCCCCGAGGGAACCAGTTCTGCCTCCATTTTTCTGCACGACGATTGGTCTCCGTGCCGTTGTTCTTGGAAACGCGCTGATCTTGCGTTTTGCTTGTGTTTTTCTTTTTTGTTGGCGCCATTTTTCTCCTTAGCTCGTGGCTGGCTCGGCTCGGGTTTCCTGCGGTGTTATGCTATCGCTATGCCGTGCTGTAGCGCATATAGCTGTAGCAAGAAGCCTGAAGATAGTTATAGATTCTTTATGATACCACAAAAAAGCGTGACAGCTTGCGCAATAAAGAACTTTGTTCTGACAACGAACAGTGTTGATTGCGAGGTAAGGCGCCTTTCTTATTGTCTTGTATCAATGCATCCCGTAATGCTTCTTTCTTTTTTTTTTAATTCCTGCGGCCGGCTCATCAGCGTTTTTGCTGCAACAATTTGTAGATTTTATAAAAATGGGGGTGTCCTCAGTATGCTGAATATTCTGCTGGGACTCGTCATGTCGCACGTCGCCAACTGCTATTCAGTCGGAAATGCAACACTATAGGCATTGCTTCCCGCTGTGAACAATTATTCGCGAAGATACAGCCTCTCGATCGCACTTTTCGTGATTGTTAAGATCCGTTGCCTGTTTTAGCGAAAATCGAAATAGCGCCTGGTAGAGGAGCTTTCTTTCCAGCTTACTTCGATGTGTGCGTCAGTCACTTAGATACATTGAATGCAGGCCCTGAAAAAAAAATAGTGGCAAGATACCGGTGGATTGCGGATGATGAACGCTAGCTAGTCTACGTTGCGTTTTTAGCTTGCCGTGGTTGCTTAGCGGCTGCTGTGTAGGGCTGCTGAGCACGAGGTCGCGGGATCGAATCCCGGCCACGGCGGCCGCATTTTGATGGGGGTGAAATGCGAAAACACCTGTGTACTTACATTTAGAGAGAGAGAGAGAAGTTTAATGATGCGAAATGCTGAGAGGTCGGCCTGAGGTATATTCCTCTAGCCAGCTACTCGGCATTGGGGGAAGGGGAAGAGGGAAAGAAAGAGGGAAGAGGTGTATGATGGATGACGATAGAAGGAAGATGTAGAACATATCGCAAGCAATTTGGCATGCTCAAAGTCTGCAATCCAAGCCCGTAGTTTTTAAAAAGTTCAGTAATGCCTGAATGACCTTGAAACTCGATTGAGCATCTGGCCAAGGGCCTAAAATAACGTCCTCCGACAACGGTACTTACATTTAGGTGCACGTTAAGGAACCCCAGCTGGCCAAAATTACCAGAGTGCCCCACTACGGCTACTGATTTTGGCCCGTGAAACCCCATAATTCAGTAATTGCGCCTTTAACGCGCAAGCATTCTTTGGCGAGTACCCCATCCCTGTCACGCGAAAAGTGTAATGCCTTTTATCTGCATAAAAATGCGTAATTTGCAAACTTGAGACATTTAATCATTATAGTAGTGTAAATATATATGATTCTTTATAAGCCATAAGAGACAGTTTTAACCTCCGAAGGGGTGGGCCAACTTATATTTGTGGGCTGGCCAACTTAAATTTGGGGATAGGCCAAGTTGAAGTTTGGGGGTAGACCAACTTGAAATTAGGGGGCGGGCCAACTTAAATTTCGGGTTGAGCCAAGTTAAAATTTGGGGTGGGCCAACTGAAGTTTGGGACTGGGCCAATTTGAAATTTCGGGGTGAGCCAACTGAAATTTGCGGGTATGCTTACGCATACCTAGACAACTCCAGTGGAGTTTCTGTATTATTCTGTAATTCTGCTTTGAATCTCTCTGCTGCGAACGCATGAGTGGGTGACGATTATTATTTTGGGCAGGGGGTGTTCGCATGATCGCGCACTCTTGCTGGCACTGAAATTACACAAACGTCCTATTCAGTTTCACGTTGAGTTAAATATAGCTACGTTCAGATAGATAATACAAACACATAGACGGACGATGCACTCGCGGCTAATCATTATACGAAAGCACGCTCAATGCGGTGCACATGCGCGCACAGACAAGAAAAAAAAAACAGACGCAGAGGGATGTGCCATAAGCAATACTAGATCAGAACCATAAAGTAAAGCATCTTTTCATGTGGCAGAAAAAAAAATTCTGGAGGATTAAACTCGCCTCAAAGCTGCTTTTACATCAGTATGCTCCATTCATACAGCTTTAAGAAGAAACCAACCTTCCCAGAAACGTTACCTTCAGCATTCTCGATGCTGTTATCGCCATTTTTCAAGAATTTCTACACCACTGGGGCGCGCAACTGGTCAAACATCGTGAGCCTCCATCGAATACTGCGACCCGTCCGCGGGAGCCAAGGAGAAAAAGCGTGCCGTGCGCAGCTGGCGTGCGAGGAGAACTGAGGAGGAAAGCGCCGCGGGGAGGAGAGTGTCGCTACTTTCAAATTATCAAGGGGCTTTAGGGGTCGGCCCTCTCTACTCCTCTCTTTCTCTCCTCCTCCCCTTTATTTTTCTTCGACAGGTATATATTTTCTCCAGATCATCATCATCATCATCAGCCTAGTTACGCCCACTGCAGGGCAAAGGCCTCTCCCATACTTCTCCAACTACCCCGGTCATGTACTAATTGTGGCCATGTTGTCCCTGCAAACGTCTTAATGTCATCTGTCCACCTAACTTTCTGCCGCCCCCTGCTACGCTTCCCTTCTCTTGGAATCCAGTCCGTAGCTCGTAGTGACCATCGGTTATCTTCCCTCCTCATTACATGTCCGGCCCATGCCCATTTCTTTTTCTTGATTTCAACTAAGATGTCGTTTACCCGCGTTTGTTGCCTCACCCAATCTGCTCTTTTCTTATCCCTTAACGTTACACCCATCATTCTTCTTTCCATAGCTCGTTGCGTCGTTCTCAATTTCAGCAGAACCCTTTTCGTAAGCCTCCAGGTTTCTGCCCCATATGTGAGTACTGGTAACACATAGCTGTTGTACACTTTCCTTTTGAGGGATAGTGGCAACCTACTGTTCATGATTTGAGAATGCCTGCCAAACGCACCCCAACCCATTCTTATTCTTCTGGTTATTTCAGTCTCATGATCCGGATCCGTGGTCACTACCTGCCCTAAGTAGATGTATTCCCTTACCACTTCCAGTGTTTCGCTACCTATCGTAAACTGCTGTTCTCTTCCGAGACTGTTAAACAGTACTTTAGTTTTCTGCAGATTAATTTTCAGACCCACCCTTCTGCTTTGCCTCTCCAGGTCAGTGAGCATGCATTGCAATTGGTCTCCTGAATTACTAAGCAAGGCAATATCATCAGCGAATCGCAAGTTGCTAAGGTATTCTCCAACTTTCATCCCCAATTCTTCCCACTCCAGGCCTCTGAATACCTCCTGTAAACATGCTGTGAATGGCATTGGAGATATCGTATCTCCCTGTCTGACGCCTTTCTTTATAGGGATTTTGTTGCTTTCTTTGTGGAGGACTACGGTGGCTGTGGAGCCGCTATAGATATCTTCCAGTATATTTACATATGGCTCATCTACACCCTGATTCCGTAATGCCTCCATGACTGCTGAGGTTTCGACTGAATCAAACGCTTTCTCGTAATCAATGAAAGCTATATATAAGGGTTGGTTATATTCTGCACATTTCTCTATCACTTGATTGATAGTGTGAATATGGTCTATTGTTGAGTAGCCTTTACGGAATCCTGCCTGGTCCTTTGGTTGACAGAAGTCTAAGGTGTTCCTGATTCTATTTGCGATTACCTTAGTAAATACTTTGTAGGCAACGGACAGTAAGCTGATCGGTCTATAATTTTTCAAGTCTTTGGCGTCCCCTTTCTTATGGATTAGGATTATGTTAGCGTTCTTCCAAGATTCCGGTACGCTCGAGGTTATGAGGCATTGCGTATACAGGGTGGCCAGTTTCTCTAGAACAATCTGCCCACCATCCTTCAACAAATCTGCTGTTACCTGATCCTCCCCAGCTGCCTTCCCCTTTTGCATAGCTCCCAAGGCTTTCTTAACTTCTTCCGGCGTTACCTGTGGGATTTCGAATTCCTCTAGGCTATTCTCTCTTCCACTATCGTCGTGGGTGCCACTGGTACTGTATAAATCTCTATAGAACTCCTCAGCCACTTGAACTATCTCGTTCATATTAGTAACGATATTGCCGGCTTTGTCTCTTAACGCACACATCTGATTCTTGCCTATTCCTAGTTTCTTCTTCACTGTTTTTAGGCTTCCTCCGTTCCTGAGAGCCTGTTCAATTCTATCCATATTATAGTTCCTGATGTCCGCTGTCTTACGCTTGTTGATTAACTTAGAAAGTTCTGCCAGTTCTATTCTAGCTGTAGGATTAGAGGCTTTCATACATTGGCGTTTCTTGATCAGATCCTTTGTCTCCTGCGATAGCTTACTGGTTTCCTGTCTAACGGCGTTACCGCCGACTTCTATTGCGCACTCCTTAATGATGCCCATGAGATTGTCGTTCATTGCTTCAACACTAAGGTCCTCTTCCTGAGTTAAAGCCGAATACCTGTTCTGTAGTTTGATCCGGAATTCCTCTAGTTTCCCTCTTACCGCTAACTCATTGATTGGCTTCTTGTGTACCAGTTTCTTTCGTTCCCTCCTCAAGTCTAGGCTAATTCGAGTTCTTACCATCCTGTGGTCACTGCAGCGTACCTTGCCGAGCACGTCTACATCTTGAATGATGCCAGGGTTCGCGCAGAGTATGAAGTCGATTTCATTTCTAGTCTCACCATTCGGGCTCCTCCACGTCCACTTTCGGCTAACCCGCTTGCGGAAAAAGGTATTCATTATACGCATATTATTCTGTTCTGCAAACTCTACTAATAATTCTCCTCTGCTACTCCTAGAGCCTATGCCATATTCCCCCACTGACTTGTCTCCAGCCTGCTTCTTGCCTACCCTGGCATTGAAGTCGCCCATCAGTATAGTGTATTTTGTTTTGACTTTACCCATCGCCGATTCTACGTCTTCATAAAAGCTTTCGACTTCCTGGTCATCATGACTAGATGTAGGAGCGTAGACCTGTACAACCTTCATTTTGTACCTCTTATTAAGTTTCACAACAAGACATGCCACCCTCTCGTTAATGCTATAGAATTCCTGTATGTTACCAGCTATTTCCTTATTAATCAGGAATCCGACTCCTAGTTCTCGCCTCCAGATAGGGTGCTTTAAACAAACCGCTCGCTACAAAAGGATTAGCCACTATTCATCATCATCATTAGGCTAGGAATTGCGTTGATTGCGCGTCTTGTCCAAATTGCATCTCGTCGTCTGCGCCTGCGCGCCTGCGCAGAGAAGCAACATGGTGGCGCCCTTGCGGTGGTCGATTTGTGGTCACAGTGGAGGAAAATAACTAGGAAGCTTACCAGCAAGTATGCGACCGTACCGGTCGCATACTTTGAAAGCGTTTATCTACGAGGTCAGCGGCATGGCAACAAAGAGAGTCAAGCGGAAAGTAAGGGAGGCTGAGATAATCTCATGGTTGGCGGCAATGTGAAAGGAACCTGCTATGAGTAACTACTTAAGAGGAAAAAAAACGAAATGATAACGCACAGGGAAGCTCATTAGTTTTTTGAGATCAGGATGCCTTAGAGCATGCACTTATAAAGCGAGATACAACAAGGAAGAAGCGTGTGCTTGCTGTGGTAAAGCTAGGGAAACAATGGAGCATGTATTATTAGAATGTGAATATACCTGCCCAGAGGTAGATTTAGGCACCTTTGCCCTCCTTGAAGACCTTGGGCTTAGCGAGAGCAGGGGCAAAGTAAACATGTTAAGAAGTAACACGCTAAGAATTAAGAGGCGTGAAAGTGGCTTGTAGGGCTAGTCAGTACATGGGTTATGCTAGCAGAATGCCAGCAAACTTGGAAGAGGGGAAAAGTCGAAATGCAGACACAGACGAAGCGACATGAAGGTCGCTTTGTCTATGTCTGCCTCTCGATTTCTTCCCCTTTTCCATGTTTATTTCCACTTTCCTAGCATTACCAAGTAAGAGGCGATTGGAAGCCCCCCACCTCACCCGGCTCATGCAAAGTTCTCGGCGCCCATCCAGAAAAGTGCCCGGATAGCTAAAGAAAGCTATTCGCTTTAGAAATCTTTTGCAGATGTATGCAAATCTGAGCAACTGGCACGTCAAGGAGTACTCGCACCTTCTGTCATTCCAATGTGTGTATTGTGTCACTGACTCAAATGTGCCCAAGACTGTAAACGTTTATCTACGAGGTGATCATACTAAGTTTTTCGAATTAAAAAATATAGCCTGAAGCAAATAGCATAATTCTTGTCCTTGAATGAGATTATTAAGAGGCGGACGTTACTAGCACGAGAAATCGGAACACGTATATTATTAATAATAATTCACTAATTAACTTCTTAATAAATTCATTGCGGCCATATTGCAATTTGCAAATTGCAGCCGGTGAGCTTGCAAGACGTATCTACTTGCCAATCATTCTCCAGGATGACACCAGTTTTGAGAGATTTTCCAAAGTGTGGGAACGAAATACTTGGTCTTTCCGGTTACTTTCGTGCGTCAATGCATAAAAGCGCGTTTTCTTAAAAAAGTGCCTAAGGGGAACAACAGTGCAACAACGGCGAGTTTGTGGCGCGTATCTCCAAGCTGGTGTCATTCTGGAAATTCATTCTAAGTGGATACGCCTTGCAAGCTCACTGGATACAACTCTTATTGCAATGTGTGCCGTAGTGTAATTAGGAAGTTAATTTGCTGAATGTGGTGTTTCCATTTCTCGTGCAAGTAATGTCCGCCTCTCCGAATAATCCAGATAAAGAACTAGAATTATGTTATCTCCAACAGGCGATCTTTAAAAATTCCGGAAAACTTAAAAATGATCGCCCCGTATACGTACGGCGCGCTGCCTTCGTTATACACGAGTCTTTTCGCGCTTCGCTATACCGGGGTTTAGCACTTCTATACTCTCCTGAATATGTTCAGACTCCCCGCTACTTCCGACGCGCGATGTACGCTGCGTTGGCTCTGGCGGCGTCGGGCAGCGCGTTCCGACGGCCTCACTAAACGGCCGCTTCGGGGCCGCGCTGCTGCCTGATGTGCTTATACATGCGGCTGCACGGAAACTACTGTGGAGCTCGTGCGCGTGTAACCTTGCCTTGCGGTGTGGCTTCACGGCACGGCTATTTGTGCCGTGAAGCCGGGCCGCAAGGCAGAATTCGTGCGTAACCCTTCCCCTCCCTCGCGCCTTTTCCCCTTGAAATTTTTGAGCACAGCCGCCCGTTCCTGCGGTGAGCGTCGGCGTTGTCCCTAGTAGAGAGAGAGAGAGAAGGGAAGAAGGAAAGGCAGGGAGGTTAACAAGACTGAGCCCAGTTTGCTACCCTACACGTGGGGAGCGAAGGAGCTCGGTGAAGGATGAAAGCGAACGCGGAGCGCAGAGGGAGATGAAAGACGGCGATAGCGAAGAGAGCTCGAGGAGGAAAGCGGAGGAGGAGGAGCGTGCAGCGGAACCATGAGGCGGAAAGCAGGGGAGGAGGCTATGGTGATAGCGTGAGAAGAAAAGCCTGGTACCGCGCAAGACGGGCTTTGCGGCGACGACCTCTACGAGATGGCGCCATAGTAGCGCGCCGTCGTCTGTTCACCGATGGCGTGCGTCGAGCGCGTCCACTTATACCATATATGGAAACAAAGCGCTGCATGAGCGGATGTCTGTCTGCGGCGGCTGCTGTGAATCGCGCCAACGCGTCACCCACGCGCTGCCTCTCGCGATCTCTCGATTGGCGAGGCAGTCGCGCCATACTTCGCTCCGTTTGCAATACGCCGCATGAGTCAGATTGTCCGCGCCAGCCAATACATTGCGAAATGAAGACACGTATAGAGCTGCGCTCAAATTTCGTATTGGGGTGTATCGTAATCCTCGGTGAGTTTTTTATATATTACCTGCTGACGGTAATGCGCGTGAAAAGGCAGTACTATTTGCTAATATAGGGGCACAAAGCTAAAGAAATTGGCAGTACGTGTCAAGGTTAAACAATGTGGCGATGATACACATATAATGCGTGTCTGCCCCAATCTGCATACAAAAGACAGAAATTTAGAAAACTGGAAATTTTGAGTACTTTGGGCTTCATTTTTCGCCTTCAGCAACGATCGCCTCCAGATTGAAGTACTCGTACTAAATTTCGCCATCACGCCGCACAAGTTGCTTTCAAACTCGCTACGTTAGTGTAAGCATCACTCGCAGAAAGGCACTGGGAGACCAATGAAAGGGAAACCGATGGACTCGATTTTATTGCGATAACAATGGTATGCACACTCCAAGCGAATTTTCGCCGTCGCCATGATCCGCCTAAAGTCCAATATTGCGATAAGATCCTATCGAGGCCCGCACGTCGTGTGCTGTGGGTGCGAGGAGAAGCGCGCGAGGGCGAGCCAAGAAAGGTGGTGAGAATGGTGGTCTGATGCGCGCCATCTTCCCGCGCGCGGGATAAAGCGCTCGTTAGGGGGTGGCAGGTGGGTACGCGTCTCCTCCTCTAGCCCGGTCGTTGCTACGCGTTGGGGGTGTTGAATGGTAGCTTTTGAGATGGAATCGAATACGAATCGAATAGTGCCAGAAGCGAATGAAATCGAATGCGAATCGAATATCGAATATTTTTGCAATAGTTTGGGAATAATGTGCAGCCTTCTCATCATCAATATGAACATTCAGACGCCTTGACGATCACAATAAAATGTTTCTGGCATTACACTGCACGTTATAAAGCATGCTTTACAAAAAGCACAATTAAAGGAAGGAATAGTAACAGTTAAGCAGATCGCAAACTGAGGGCTCTTCGCAGTGTACGTGGTCATGCATTATCACAAAGTTTGTAAAGGTTTTCTTGTGGGCCATTTAACCTTTGCTTCGATGTCAATACCAAACCAGATACACGTGTCGTCTGCGGCGAACGCAGAGTGGAAAACTTTTTTTCTAGTTCGAAGGGTTGCGGCAGATGGTGCCACTATTGTATAAAGTACGTTGCAATGAGACGTACTCCGGTCTAATGCGATTAGGTTACACTGGCGCTGCACTATAAATAGCAGTAAACATACCCATATATCCTGCTGGCGTGTCTACAGAGAATTTTATTGCGAGTGATCGTGTTTAGCCGGAAAAGTCAGGCTGTCGGAGCGACACGGCGTGCTCTATTTATAGTACCTTACGTCCACTGTCGATGGGATGCAAGTTATCGCACTTTTGCTCGAGTTTCGTGCTTGATAGCGTGCACTTGACGATGTAATTTATTCGAAAAATATTCGGATTATTGAATAGTGACTGCTCGATTCCATAAATTTTTTTTTGAATGTTCGCACACCCTACCAGTTGGTCATGGCTATCCGCGCGATGAGCGAATACGCGGCTCACGCGCCCTGTCTTAGAAGTATAGTCTGCGGCGGGTGCAAAGAGTAAGGGCGAGTCGAGGTGGCTGGTTGCTTGGTGCGCACCGCCTTCCCGCGTGCCTATACTGTTGGATGTGGCGTATAATCTCAAGTTTCCGAGATGTGGTGACGCGATAGACAGCACGAGGCGTTCGCTACCTGCTGCCGGCGCTCTTGCGATGCCCAGTGCTTTGCTATATCGCTGTCATTGCTTCGACTTTCGGGCGAAACCACGGCTTTTCTTTTGTTAGTCAGAACTACATGTAGCCAACAGGTGATGAAGGCAACGAAAGCGTAAGAGAAATAACTCGTTTGAAATTGAAATGTAGAAATAACGGAAAGGGAAAGGAAAGTGGTCGAAGAGATAATTTGCCTCTCATCATCATTATCATCATCATCATCAGCCTGGCTACGCCCACTGCAGGGAAAATGCCTCTCCCGCACTTCTCCAACTACCCCGGGCATGTGCTAATTGTGGCCATGTTGTCCCTGCAAACTTCTTAATCTCAACCGCCCACCTAACTTTCTGCCGCCCCTCTGGTGGTTTTGCCTCTGGTGGTTACTTAACCCACATATTTAGCATTACACCTGCGGGGCTCTACCGATTGAGCTACTGCGGCGGCTAGGTTATACATGTATGTGTCACTTCCGCCGCCGTGGCTGTGGGGGGCTTTGGCTAACACCACCAAGGCTAGATGTAGTGCACATGCACGAGTACTCAATATAGTAGACGGGAGGAAAGAAGAGGCCTCGAAGGACGTTGAACTTCTGCGGGCAATTGTTACGCCTTTTTGGGTGTGCTTTTTTGTACAATTTCTGGTACAATTTGCCATATTCGCGTGCTATTGATCTCCCGTATGAAGCAAACAGGCAACGAAGCCAAGAAGAGCACAGGAGAAATGTTTTTTTCTTTCTTTCCTTTATTTTCATTTTAATTCAGTTGTAGAAATAACAAGTAAAAGGAAAATAACTATCTGATTATGAGTCACGCAGTAGTGGGGGACTGCGGATTAGTTTTTGCCACCTGTAGTTTTTTTAACGAGCACTTAAATGCAAGTACAAAAGCTTTTTCTGCATTTCACCCCCCTTTAAATGCAGCCGTCGCAGCCGGGATCGCGCCCTCGACCTGGAACTCAGCAACGCCACGCCACATATCCACTAAGCTATATAGACCGTTTTTTCGTAGGCGCCGCCATATTGTGAACGCAGTGGCGCCGCCTATGAGCAGCACCATACTGGCTTGGGTGAAAGTGGCCTTTTGCATGGCAGGTATACGCTCGGCGGTAGGTTCTGGCGTTTGTTTTCACGGTCGTGCGGTCTGTTTAGTATGATGTGCGTCTTCTACGTGGTAAACGGTTCTGTGAAACGTGCTGAAGTGGTTTAAGGCCTCATGGCCGGAATTTCTGCTGGCGTTGAGGTGGACGGAACACGCAGCGCGATGTGTGCGCGCATATTTGAGCCTACAATCAGCCTCGGAGATCAATTGTTTATTTCTGAATGTTCCAATCACTAATGTGACCTTATTGCAGTATTATCCTCTATTTCGAAGCTGCGGTTTATGAGCCATGAAACATACGCGATGATCGTAACAGCGTGGGTACCGTTCTGCTACGATGGGAGCTGTGCTGTTATACTTTGACAAGCGTTCAAACTGTTCGCTGCAGGTTACATTGCGTGACTACTTGGTTGGATGGATGAGGTTTCCACCTATGAATAAGATAGTTTTGGCTAGTAATAGCAGCATACCTTATAGTCTGAATTAAGCTTGTCCAGCAAAGCGACTATTTACGAACTGCGCGAGCGTCCTAAGCAGTAGTAGGTGCTGCGCGAGCGTCCTAAGCCGTAGTAGGTGCTGTATTAGAGATATCTTTGTTCTATATAGCGCATGGTCCAAGCATACGGCATCAGCGGTTATATATTTATAAACATTGTGCGGCATTAGCCCGTTTTCTCTTGCTTTTTAGAGAAAGAGGATGGTAAGCGATTTTTTTTTTCGGTTGTGTTCGTTCAGTTCTCTACGACGCGCTCACACGTATTACGGAAATTTTGCGCTGAAAAATAGCCATCGCATTCTTTTTATGCGAACCCTCTCGAATATTATGGCTGTATACAGGCCAAAAAAGGCAATGCCGAAGCACACAGCTTATATATGTACCGTGCTGGCTCACCAACCGCAGTGATCGCTGTGTTGAGCAGCACTATGGGCCTCATGCAGCAAGGCTAGCGTAGACATATTTTAATTCGAAGCATACTAGGCTTGAAATGCGTGAGAACGATGCCAATGTATCACAAATATTTGATAAAGCCTGCCGCTCAGATGGTTCGTGGTTGCCTTAGGTTGGCCGTGCACGAGCATGCGCTCTTATGTTTTATGTTTTACTCCCTACGCCAGTGGATCAGACAGTGAGTTGATTTACCATTTAATGCTGGTAATGCAGAGACGCCGGCTTTCTTTGTTGAATTAAAACCGATATAAGCAAAATAGTAAACAAACACGAACCGCGACTGATAATGTGCGTACATCGCGGCTGATTATGCGCGTCACATTTTTGCGCCCCCAAGCCTACAGTATAGTTACTGATGCACCAAAAGGCTTCCCTGACGACCTTATATGAACGAACATGGCGTAAAGTTCACTAAGTAAGGTCTAAAACATATCGAAATCGTTCCGCAGCACGCGACAGCAATACTTTCAAGCAGCGCCGCGCCGGATCGCCCAAGCCAGAGAGGAGGAAAAACTCTCCGCGCGCCCTATCCTCCTCGCCCGATGAAACGGTCTATACGCGGCGGGTAGGAAAGGGAAACGAAAGCTGACGAAAAGTTGCCGCCCATGAGTATCATACCCACAACTTCTGCATAGCGCACTTCCATATATTTATGTTCCTTTCAAGGTACTCGGCTTATCTTGTTTGCGAAAAAAAGTGAATTCACAAATTCCTGTTTGTACTGCCAAATTAAAAAAAATACACCCTTGGGGGGGGGGGGGGGGGGGGGTTGTAAAGCTTTTTAGACAGGGTGTACTCTATGAAAATTGACAACAAACACTGACACCAAGGGCAACATAGGGAAAATTACTTGCGCTTAATAAATGAAATAAAGAAACGATAAATTAATGGAAATGAAGGTGGATGGAGAAACAACTTGCCGCAGGTAGGGAACGATCCCACAGCGACTGTGGGATTGTTCCCCACCTGCGGCAAGTTGTTCTTTCTTCCACTTTCATTTCCATTAATTTATCGTTTCTTTATTTCATTTATTAAGCAGAAGTAATTTTCCCTGTGGGATCGTTCCCCACCTGCGGCAAGTCGTTTTTTTTCATCCACTTTCATTTCCGTTAATTTATCGTTTCTTTATTTCATTTATTAAGCGCAAGTAATTTCCCCTATGCGAAGGCCGGGGCATCGTTTCCCACCTGCGGCAAGTTTTTTCGTCCGCTTTCATTTCCATTAATTTATCATTTATTTATTTAATTTATTAAGCGCAAGTAATTTCCCCTATGTTGTCCTTTGTGTCAGTGTTTGTTGGCTTCTTAGGATATGACTAATAAAAATTGGGCCCCTCGGTTGACCCCCTTTCTTCTTGTCTATAAAAATTGAGTCGCTTAAGTATCGTTGCGCGATTTGAATGTAAAAGCATTATGGCTTCTCTAATTAATTGGTTACGTCAATGATACGTGGCGTCATACGTTGCCACGTGCCCTTCACAACTCTACTTTAGTCCACCTTATTCCACTTTGCTCTAGTTTATACCAACCTTAATCAACATTGATCCACTTTAATTCACCTTAATACATTTCAATTCACCTTGGTTCCCTTGAACTTAATTCACTTTACTCCACCCTAAGTCGCATTACTCTAACTTGTTCCAACTTTAATTCTGTATTACTAGGGACGTCATACAAGGCGCTGATGATGACACTGATGGTGATGATCTTTGTTACCACTCGTTGCGGATAACGCCGGCATTTCTGCCTCATGGGACATACTAATGCTTTCGCATTAATAAAAAGAAATATGGTGTACACCCTGGGATATTGTGGCGCAAACAATATGCACCCTTTCTAAACCCTCCGCCGATGTGACTTTACTCCGAAACTGACATTACTCAGCAGTGCACGCGATTACACTGCTCGATCGAAGGGTGTACGACGCCCGCCGAGGGCCAAGCAGAATGTTATTGAGCGCACATTGATTGCGCCTCGCTTGGGATGCGCGTATACCTAACGTCGTGCACTGCTCATGAAGAAAAACAAAACAGGGTGTGTAGCATGCAGTTCTTGAAGCTGCGCTTTGGCGGAAGGCAAATCGAACCGAACCTTGCAGTCGAAGATATGCACCTCGCCGAGCCCGCGGGTCCGTCACCACACAGGTGGATCGACCTGTCCTTTCGTCGCAGGAATACGTGCGCATGTCACACCTTTGAAGTATAAGGGTGTGCGACTGTTCCGAGTTTCGAATGTGAATCGAATGGTTTTTTTGGTTTCTTCGAACATTCGATTGTGACCGAATGTGCATCTATAGTGGTCAATACTACGGTTGTTGAAACATCTATATAGCTATCGCGAAAGAAGGTTCACATGTGCGTGGTCCACCAGGCTCGTAAAGGCACGTACGGATAAGAATAAGTTGGTGTGCGTCAGTGAATTGCGCGTTTCTGCAATACCAGAAAAAGCCACTCTTATTGGCGGCGTGGGCTTGTTAAGGGAAAGCTCTTACTCGGTGGCTCCTATATCTAAATGCACGGGAACGAAGAAATAGTTTTTCTCGCCATCCAGTACACACAATTTGATAAGGTTTACTGCTTTTGAAAGAGAAAGCCAAAATCTAGTGACTCTGGCAATTGGAGTTTGTTATTTGTTTGCTGATATTTAATAAAAATTGCTGAAAATTTCTAAACTTTATCAACGGACTATTAAGTTTACAACTCTGGTACTTGGCAATGATAATCGATATCGATCCCGCAAACAGCACCTGTAATATTGCATCTAAAGCGGGCAAAATCATTATATGCCCTAAATCGAAATTCTGCTTTCTGCACTCACTAGAATATATCTTTATCTCTCAAACGCAGCGAATTCGATTCAAATCGGTCAAGAGCGCGTGTCTCGTAAAATCATTCTTGCGTTTTGCGTGTACTTGAATAGGCGGCATCGGAGTTGACCCCGAGCTATACATTCCGGTTCAATGAAGAAAAGACGAAGCAACGAAGCCAAGACCTAAAGTCGGAGTATGCACAAGTGGACGGAGTGCCCACCCGCCCTCCTATTAAAATATAAGGGGGGCACCGGCCCTCCCTTGCGTGGTGATCATCAGTACATGCACGCACGCCCCCTCTCCCACTGACGCACACATACACGTACAGGTAGCCCACGTATGCGTGGTGCCCCCCACGAGCTAAGGGAGACTTTAAGCGTGAAGTATACGGGGTGGGCGACGCTGTCTTGAAGTTTGTCGCAACCAGCACGCCCTCTTGTTATTGATTATTGACGTCTGCTGAGGCTAAGACAAATATTTTTTTTATCGGGGAAGATGGACCACATTGAATTCTAAGTAAATCAAGAAATTTTACCTGAGCCGCAAATGTTACAAATAATTTTTAAAAAATTTGAAATTCGTCGTCCCGAAAATCGAAATTTTTGGCTTCAAAATCTCTTCTAATAGATCAGCCTGTTACGACGAAATTAAGGAGTGTACTTATTTTGAACGATCACGTTGACGGTTTAAACTGATTTTGCGTTTGTCTTTTTAGCGTATAGTTCCCGTTCGTAAGGCAACCACTAACTATATTAAGCTTCCATTTTCTTGCTGACTGGCAGCCTGCTCACTCGGATGTGTTGCCAGAAATAGCCTTGCTTGATTTCAGCGATGTAAATGTCTCAGCGCTATCCGCGTGTCGTTCCTCTCTGCGCATTTCGTCTGAGCGCCAGTCTTGCAGAACTTAAAGTAAATATTATATTTTGTATACCCTCCGTCCTTTCTACCCACGTTTCTGTCTCCCCTCTCTGTATTTTTGAAATACTGCCAGAAGCGCAAAAAAATATTCTGTATTGCACTGGACACGCAAAGCTGGCGTTCTGTAGGAATATTCTGAGCTGGTTCAATGAGCAAATTTTCCCAAATCAAAGGACTATATATTTCAAGCTTTGTGGAACGATGTAAATTTGATGGGGAGATCCTTTTTGCTCTCGTGTACACTCGTGACGCGTTTCAGCGCTGAAGTAGTCGAATTGATTGGTCTTCCCTTAGGATGGAACGTTTTAACACAACTTTGCCGTTATGTCCATTTTTTGCCGTTTCCATTTTTTTCCTCTTCTTCTTCTTTCTCCTTTTATTCCCTTTACCCTTTTCCCCAGCACAGGGTAGCCAGCCGGTACTTACACTGGCTAACCTCCCTGTCTTTCCTCTCCTTTGTCTCCTCCTCCTCCTTGCTGTTATGTCGTTAACAGAGAGCTTTAAGTTCAGAGGACGCAAGCGGCTTGCGTACGCAAGAACTAGGGGCCACGGTACCGCGCATGCGCTAACCCCTGCGCCTGGGTCTGCGCATGCGCAATACCGTCGCCCTATAGTTCTTGCGTACGCAAGCCGCTTGCGTCCCCTAAACTAAAACTCTCTAATGTATCTTCTGGATGCCGCTCGCGCATGCGCGATGACGAAGAGCTATAGCGCACCCGCACTTGTAATCGCACCTAGAAAATAACGATAGAAACGCAATCTTAAAATGTACTCTTATGTGAAAGCCATTCAGCCTCCCTGCTTTCCGTACCGAAAGGTTAATGCACCGTGTACGGCGTTCTATAGAAATCGAGCGAGACGAGTGCCGTGCGGGAGTGAATTTCACTTCAATGGGCGAACCTGCTAATTGCGACCGAGCCACCGCCGTATTTTTTCAAGCCCCTTTATCTCTCCTTCTCTCTACTTCCTCCTCCTCCCTTTTCTTGCTTTGGTAGATGCTGCGAACTAGGTGTTGTGATCTCGCGCGAACGCCTAGGTAACGAACGGATTTCCCAGCTTTCCGACGAGCCGCAGAATCGGGCGCCCCCGCGGCGTTCTTGCGAGAGAAAAAAAAAATCGATTACGCGTCATTAAAATTTACCGCTGAGAGTGCGCCATTCGGCGCCACAAGCGGTTCGTCTGTCCCAGGAACGGCGACAGACGATCGACTGTTTTGTCTCCACTGCCGGCTTCGCTCAGCGTTTTGCGTATACGCAGGAAATGGACGCAGTGCGCAAATAGTCGCGTCGCGTACGTGTATTGACGCGCGTACTGCAATTAATGAACTGTACACGCGCGGAGTGTGTCGGGAATTGTTTACCTGCTATACGTGCACGTGTCTCAATCTAATGGACGTGGTGCGCAGGTACGTTCGATACGTTGCGAACGCCGTTGTGTATATACCCGTTGGCCTAAGTAAATATCCGTATAGCTGCCACAGCACAAGACAAAGCCAAAAGAAGCCGCATGCATGCACTCGCGATCGCTGAGTGTTCGCATGGGGTGATGTCCGCGGCCCGTGCTGCATAGCGCGAGGTCACGCGATCTTTTCAACACATTTGGCGTGAAGAGCGAAAAAATGCGCTTTACATTCGCGAAACGAGTGAATTGAACCATACGTATGCACCGAGGGATCCTTTGCTGCTGCCGACTGCGAGCACGTGCCCGATATAATACGCGGAGATTTCTCGCGGAGCAGATTTCGCCGGAAACTGTTTCCTCGTTTCTGTTTCTCTCTCCCCCTCTCTCACTCTGACTTTTTTATGCTCCTTTTGTAATCATTTAGTTTCTTTTTTGTGCGTACGACTTGGACGCTGTGTTTACGATTAGTACCCATAGTAACCGCCGGCCCCTCCGAAGGGCCGGGCGGCCTACGTACAATGAAACCTATATCGACCGACGAGGGTCGGGGTACCCCGCATGTACGACACCAAGATGCGGAGTTTTTTGGAAGCAGTTTTAGGCAGTCTCTTTATATTTTAGCATACCGCGCCACACGTACAACGGTGGCGGTTTAGCGATATGTTGGCCGTTTGATACTGTACAGTGTTGGGGATTTGCTCGCGGTCTGCGCGCGGTCATCGGTGTTCGAAGACAGCCGGGCACGCGTCATTGCAGCGGACACCATTTTCCGCCTTTCTGTTTTTTCGTCTGCACGGTGCGTGTCGTCTGCATCGCATAACGGCATCGTCTGTTCATCGGCGTTGCCGCAGCGGACGACGTCGAGTTGACATCTGTTGAGCAGCGGTAGACATCGGTTTAAGGTAAGTTATTTCAGTTATCTGACGCTGCAGTAATGTTTATTTGCGCATTGATAAGTGAGTGGCACTATGTGATCCTTTATAGTGCAAAGAGCAGCCATTTTTCTTCGGTAAAAATGAACTATTGTGAGAACCTCTGTCCCCGAACCAATGCATGGTGAATTCAGAATCGAGTTCGGAAGAGACGAAGTGAACAAACAGCTTCGTGAGTGTTTGGTTTATTTATCGAAACCTCGATTTTTGTTTACATTAGGGCCATGATCGCTTGTCGGAACTTTCCGGTAGGTTATGTGAGCGCTGAGGTTCAGAGAGCAGTAAATATGCTTTTGTTGTCAATAAACGCCTATTTGTTCGTGTTTTGCGCGCCTGTGCGTGTTTACTTGGTGGTCATGACGCCGTCTACGACAATCAATGAAAAACAAACGGCTCGTACTCGAGTCAGTTGCTTAACTGTTCAAGGGTTGTCCTGCCGGCGCATCGCTCTGAAGGAATCGAAACTGAGCACAGAAATTGACATCTACGGTTTCGCGTTTCGAACTGCATCTTTTCTGGTGTATAACTCACGTGAGTGTGTTTTGCTTCCTTGTGCTCGAAACATATGCTGCTTTTCTGGCAACTGGCATTTCCTGATTTTGCACAATTCGTCTTTTTATCCATGAAATGCGCGAGCAGGTCTTGGTCTAGAGAATGACGTTCCGGATAATAGACGGGCAATATGTGTCTAGAGAACTTGCTAGGCCATCTCGAGTGAAAGTGACTAAAGAAAAAGAAAGAGCGGTGCCAGGGTGGGGGGGGATGGAGGCAGATTAAGTGTGCATGTACGTTCTCAAGAGCCGATGGTTTCAGTCGTAGCGCTGTTACCGTGTATGTAAAGCGCTGTGACATAGACAAGTTGCTTCGGGGTAACTGTAGGCAGTGCTTTCCAGAGCACTAACAGTGACTCTGACACAGCGCCACTGCACACCGATGGCAGAGTTGTCGCAAAGTTGCGGGCAAGCAGCGAATCCACACATACAGATGTCTTAGTTTTACTCGCAAAACACTTTCTCCAACTCAAGCAGCAAGACACGTTAATTATGCGTGCGTAACTCCACTGAAGGTCTCCGGCTGAACAAAAGATGCCGGCAGAGTGTGCAGAATAGCCGTTTAACGTCTACACCTCCTCGCTTAGTTATCCGAGTTTTGAGATAGACAACAATGGGATAATGCGGTATGGGAAAACACACGAAAGTAGACGGTTCATACTCGTATTTCATTCTCGAACACATAGTATGCTCAATTCTCAAAGGTGTATTGCCACGAAATTTTACTGCAGTCAACAGTTATGAGTAGTCAGCACCCACGCCGTGACCGCACTGATATCCATTCGACATCCTTCGGACATCGGGTACAAGGATATACATATATCACTGGGATGTACTGAGTTCGTCCGTCGGACACACCTCGCTCGGCCGTTTTTCTCACACTTTCCCCGTCATGGGAATATTCCTCGTTTGTGCGGGAGGAATATCATGGAGACATGCTGGGTACATTGCATGTGTTGGCTGCAATGAATAATACGTTCGTAGCATACGCCGAGTGACAGATGCAACGGGTAGAACGTTCGTAGCAAGACCGGATACATCACGTGTGCAAGCGCGCAAAGGTGCAGTGTGCTCCTAATTCTCTTAGGCCTTCCGTCACACACAAGTAGCGTTTAGAAGTGAAGTTTCAAATTGTGTCAGATAATGTATAAAATATGACGTAGACAAAAGTCGCAGGGTCGGTGGTATCACGTCGTGACGGTGAAGAGAGCAGTACACCAAAACTGAATCACGAAACTAACTCTCTACATATTGAGCGAACCTGCGCCCAGAAAAAATTTGGAGGACGCTTAAGCTTCGCCTTTAAGAGTGGAACGCGATACCATTCAAAGATTCCTGACTGCTTCTCACGCTTCCCGGAAACTGGAGCGTATGTAACCGCAATGTTCACCGGGAAACGCTGGCCGCGAACGCTATGCACGAAGGCGGGCTTTGTGGTAGAAACGCGGCCTCTTGCGTGGGCCGCGATGCGACGGAGGCGAGCGCCAGCTGTAGGTATTGCAAGGAACCGCGCGCGTCGCTACGTGGCCCCCAAGACGCCCATCGCGTCGGCGCGCGCAAATGGCAGGCGCCGCGGCCGGTCTGTGAAAGCCTCGGCTGGTCTGTGTGTGTGAGGGGGTTTCTTTGAGTTTTCGCGTAACAGAATGACGTTTTCTCGTATAGTTAAATTACAATCCGAAAGCTATCATGCCTGTAGTTTGTGCGTAAGTCGTAGTTTACGATTCTTCCACGTATTTTGGCTTGATAAATTCCATTAGTTCAGTAAATTCCGTGCGCCACCTGGACAGCTTCGGTATAGATGGTTCGATAATCCTTTCGCCGCTTCGACGTCCGACGCCGGACGCCGACGCCGAACTTGCTGCGACGTGGGCTCCTTAACGCTATGGCGTTAAAACGGGCTGCACTCAAAGAACAACGATAGCGGCAGGCAGTCGCCGATTGTCAGAATCTGATCTGCGGGTCAAGCGCGTCTCTTTTATGCGGGACTCGTCGAACGTTCCAGCGTAATCGCTGTTGCCCGCGTGCCTTCCAGAAAGTACTACACAATTCGTGTCGCGCATACAATCTGATTACACAAAGTTCAACGAGAACATACACAACATATGGAATCAACGATAGCATTCGAGTAAGTTCTTAATCATGCGCTGAGCGAAAACTAAGTTAGCGGTTGAAATACAGCCCCCGAAAAAAAAAAGATAAATAAGTACTCATGCCAATAGTTTAGAGTTATAATTTGAACACGTGAGAAAACGTAATTCTGTCACGAGACAGCTAAAAGGTCCCGCAAAAAAGTCCATGTGCAATATTCTTGGGACTTCTCGTGATAGAGTATAGCCAAAATTTAACGTTCGGAGGATGTCATATTTGTCTCCGTAAAGGTACATGGTTATTGGGACATGATTTGGATTTCCCACGCATGAAGCATATTCACTGGTTATTAACTGAATGGATCCTGATCAGCTTCTATCCCATGAATAATTAACGCCCTTCTTGTTCACTACCACTATGGTTTTTCGGTAAATATGAAGAGCGCTGTGGCATGGGAGGTCGCCAGTGCAAATGCTTCTGGTGTGCTATTATGAGGAGTATCGAATTCGGCCAGGTTTACGCTTTGAGCCAATAAGAGAAGACGTAGCTACATTGTGAGCCAATCACAGCTTGCGTTTCGGGCGAGTTTAGGGGAAGCGAAACTTAATTCGGTAATTATTGACGATCAGCGATAGCAGAAGCGTTGCACAATTCTTACGAAAATTAACGGTTCACGTGGCCATTCGCGCTCGTTGCCCTCGAACGGATAACTTTTCCTGGCCACCCTGTGGTTGCCTGTCGTTACGTCAGCAGGGCCCCCGGTGCTTTGGGCGCGGCGGAAGACTGCGCGCTTCTTCCCTGCTTTCTTCCCTTGCGCGCGCTAGATTGAGTCGTCATCGCTGGCTCACCCTTGCACGCTTTCACTCGCACATACAGCGTACGACGGGCGGCGATGATGTTATCGCCCTTGGAATTTAGACGGAACGTCACGGCGACACCGACGGCGACGTGTCGTCGTCGATGTCGCAAGTACCTCAAGAACCGTTTAACAGCTAGTTGTAGTGCTACACGCTGCTTCTGAGTGTAGCTACTTGCGCTGCTGTTCACGACGAGTTCCTGCCCCTGCATGTTGCTAGCATCCCGAGAAACAACTCTCTCGGCTGTCCGGTACAGGTTCAGTTTCGAAGTAGTGTTCTTTCGCTGGTTTAAATGTGTTGCCTCGTTTATATATGGGCAAACTGAGCAGCCTTACACGTGACAGGAGGCGCAGAGCAATCTAAAACGAACATTTCCCTGACTGTAGTAGTGCACATAATGAGGGGGCAGAAGAGGGGATTAACCCCCCCCCCTCCCCGCTTCTCTTTCTCTCTTTGTATGACGCACCCGGCGCTTTTTCTGGCACGCCAAGAAAGGATGGCTGTATTGAGCAACGATTAATAACATTCCTTTCTCGTGCATATAAACCGTTATGAACAATCCTTTACATATTGTAAATTGTGTGCAATGGTGATTACGTTCCTCTGCGGTCGTCGGGATCGTTGTTCGTTGCATGAACAATCGTACTTTCGCTATTCATTATACTGTCACGCTCCCGAACAAGCGCAGCTTTCTCGCGGATGCGCGGACGCGAGCGCCATCTGGATGGTGTTGTTGCAAGGAACCGAGCGGGCCGCGCCGCTCTACGAATGGTAGAAGCGCTGGAAAAGTGGTTTCGTGTTTGAGTTTCCGCGTAGCAGAATTATGTTTTCTGGTATATTCAAATTACAATCCAACGCTATCATGTCTGTATGTTGTGTTCAGTTCGTACTTGACGATTTTTCTGACGCCTGTTACTTTGGGGAATTCAATTAGTTCACTAAAGCCTCTGCGCCTTTTTGGAGGGCTTGCGTGGTTGTGGTCCGGAATGATTTTTCCCGAAAGCACGTTCGACGCAGACGCCCAACTTTTTTTGCGACGCGAGGCCCAAACGCAAAGTGTTCTATCACATCATCATTGTACATAACCATTGTGTGCACTGTATATATTGAAAATCATTTTGTACATGTGGCATTTAGTGTATGTGTAGCTGTGCCTTTCCGGGGGTATACGTGTTTATATGTTGGTGCGTGAGGACTCGGACATTACTTACGTTGAAAACGTGCTGTGTTTCGTTTCTTACATGTTATCGTCCCGGTGGAATTGTGCCGTGATTATGACTCAGTGTTCGTATCGTCTCTTGTCGAAATAAACTTTTTCTAAACACAGGCCCAAACGCTGTCGCGTTGATAAAGGACAGGAAGGGAGCGACGGAGCGTTGCTTCTCGCTCAAGCTTCCACACGGGCGCGTTATATGCCAAAGACTTCGTTACAACGTTGATCGGCTCCAGACAATTGTATACACTGAGTGTCCTTTGGCATTGCAGTTGTCCACCTATACGAAGGGTGCTCGCGCGGACGCTCTCGAATACAGTTCTCTTTTTCTTTCTTTTTGTTCTGCACCGCTTCTGATCGGGTGACCAAACAGAGACGCCGAGCCATGCCTCGACCGGTGTCCGCCCAGACTCGGAACGAGAACGTCATGAAGCTCACGGCCGCCCGGCAACTGCACAACACGTCGGACGCCGTAGAGAAGCTGCGACTCCTGTGCCTTCAGCGGGGCTCGGCCGGAATCCTGGGTCTTGGAAAGTAAGTTGGTTCACCCTTCAGAGCAGCAGCGGAAGAGAGCAGATACTGGAAACAAACAAACAAACAAACAAACAAACAAACAAACAAACAAACAAACAAACAAACAAACAAACAAACAAACAAACAAACAAACAAACAAACAAACAATTAAATTATGGGGTTTTACGTGCCAAAACCACGACCTGGTTATGAGGCGCGCCGTAGTGGGGGACTCCGGAAATTTGGACCACCTGGGGTTCTTTAACGTGCACCTCAATGTAAGTACACGGGTGTTTTCGCATTTCGCCCCCATCGAAATGCGGCCGCCGTGGCCGCGGGATTCGATCCCGCGCTTGTGCTTAGCAGCCCAACACCATAGCCACTATAAGCAACCACGGTGTGTAACAAACAAACAAACAAACAAACAAACAAACAAACAAACAAACAAACAAACAAACAAACAAACAAACAAACAAACAAACAAACAAACAAACGCTTGCTGAAGCTTGTTTATTCAAAGCAATGAATGAATGAAAATAGCAATAAACAAGTTTTAGTAAGCGCTTGTTGTGCCTCGGCATTGTGTGTGTCTGCACGTGTATGTCGTGATCGCAAAGCAGAATGCGTTCTCGATTGAGAGGGATGTCTTGCGGTGGAACGCAATTATTCGAGGAACACGATTTATGCCACGCAAATTACAAGCAGAAAAAAGCTGGCTCATAAGGACGTCTACATGGGCCACACCTATAGGCGTAGACGATGGAGTAGCGTGTCGAAACAGCGGTAGCAATCTTTTGGTTCGGTGAGATTAGCGACAATGGGTGAACTCCGCACAGTGTGTAGTGACTTTTGAAGGAGAGGAAGAGAGAAGTGCAGTGCCGTAACTGTCTCTCAGAGGAGGACACCTCAACAGCACTGCACAGGGAAAGGGGAGTGGGGAGAAAAAGATCAGGGAGAGAAGGAAAAGAAGGCGGGAAAAAAATAACAAGAAGGGTGAAGAAGCTATGCGGGGCTTACAGCCGCGCTCTCAGCTGCGTGTCACAGCAAAAGTCAAGTAGGGCAGGAAGCACTTTCTTGACAATGGAAGGGTGGGCTGCCGGAAAGAGAAGTGCTCCCTCCGAGTCACAGGGCAGTCCCATACGACGGTATGATGCAAATAGCGCAGTGCGCTCAACATCGAAGGCCGGGCAGCGGAGCAGAAGGTGCTCAAGCGTCTCCTCCTCGCCGCAATCCGAGCACGCGGGGCTGCCTCTTCCGTGCAGTCTGTGCATTCCGCACAGGAGGGAAGGCCTTTGCATGTTTATTTCGGTATACGCTCGGCAGGCGTAGTTGGAGATCGTTGGAAAAGGCGGTAGATATCAAAAAGGCTCGTAATGCCATTCCAGTTGTGAGAATGATTCTATGTGACTCCTTTGCAGTTGAGGTAAAATATTTTTGTTGTAGTCTAAAAGGTTTAAATCTGTTTAGACCATAGGTTTGCAAACTCACCCGTGAGCCGACTCATTCAGACTGTAATACCGAGTGAGTCCGGCTGTGCGGAATTTCGCCGAGTTTCGGTGTAAACTCACTTACGTTCCTGCTGAACTGCTGTGTGTACGCAAAGGACAGCAAAAGTCAAGCTAACTTTGTCCAATTTTTCATTTGGTACTCACCACAGTACCAACAATGATGACGAAATCATGTTCAAGGGGAAAGGACTCGCCGTGGTTGCTTTAGTGGCTTTGGCATTGCGCTGCTATGAACGTGGTCGCCGGATCAAATCTCGGCCGTAGGCGGACGCATTTCGAATGGGGGTGAAATGCAAAAAAAAAAAAAGAAAGAAAAAGAAAACGCTCCTGTTTAGGTGCACGTTGAAGAACCCCAGGTGGTCAAAATTAATCCCGTGTTCTCCCCTTTCGGCGTGACTCGTAATCGTATGGTGGTATTAGCCCATAAAACACCTGATTTTTTTTTTTATCCGACGCAAATGGAACGCGGCGACCGAGAAACGGAGTGTTCAAGTAGGTCCGCGACGCTTTAGCTGGTAAACTGGAGGGAGTTACAATTGCGCCGAGCTACAACAACTTGATAATAGCGATAATCTGGTGAAAGCAAAACCGGTCAAAAGGTAAAACAAAGACGCCCAACAGTAAAAAATAAATTATGGGGTTTTACGTGCCAAAACCACTCGCCGTAGTGGAGGACAAAACCACGCCGCAGTGGAGGACTCCGGAAATTTCGACCACCTGGGGTTCTTTAACGTACACCTAAATCTAAGTACACGGGTGTTTTCGCATTTCGCCCCCATCGAAATGCGGCCGCCGTGGCTGGGATTCGATCCCGCGACCTCGTGCTCAGCAGCCCAACACCATAGCCAATGAGCAACCACGGCGGGTAGCCCAACAGTACAAAGCTATGTTACAATGATAGGTATGTAAGACTATGGCATAGCGAATGGAGTTTCTGAAACAGCACGATAGTGCGTTTCTCTTCAATGACTTAACGTGCCGGTCGCTGGAAGACAAATAAACAGACATTTTGCATAATTGTAAGCGTTCTTTCCTGTGAGGCAGTTTGTTTCACTTATGGCGGCGTAGTTTGCTTGTATTATTATGTGAAAAAAAAATGTAGACGTGCTCCCGTGGTGAACCCAACTATAATAGACAAGTATCAGCATGTGCAGCTGGCACTTTGCCTTCTTTTTAACGACAACCAGTGCTGCTATTAGTTGGGCAAATGTGCAGTGCGGAGAAGCGCACTTGCGGATTAGGAAAAAAAAAGGTTTACTGGGAGGCGGCTGGCGACACTAGTTCAGTCTCCTTGCGGCATCTCACACAACTTGTAGCATTCGGCAGTGGAACAATTTAGAGTTAAAAATAGCTAAGTTTGGTTTTGATTAATTCGAATTACCTGGTACGTATGATTATCTGGCAAAATGTACAAGTTCGGGATAATCGCTGCATTCATATCAGTTAAAAGAGCGTATACCCTAAAAATTTGTAAATAAGTATTGGTAGTTGCATTTTACTAGCCTTGGGATTTATGCGTAGCATACAGCCAATCAGTAGACGTCAACGATGCTTAGATCATGTTTGAGAACACAGCGCTGGCTTAGCGACCGTATAGCGTTCGACGCAATTCTGCTTTACAGATACGTGGGTATCGGATACAACGCAGCGTGAAGTGGGTATCAATTTTGGCAGCAAAATATGGATAAGGATATCCGAAATCAAACAGAGCGATCGTACAGACGGACGATATGAAATGTGACGCCACGCCGCCATGGGACTTGCAACTGAACGGCCTTGCATTCTTTCGGCAAATCTCTGCAACCGCTGCCCCTGTGCCAAGTTCGTCCCGCAACCACCGGTCTCCCCCGTTTGCTGCTCAGTGTGTGTTCTTTTCATAACGTAATTGAAGTGCCATCTGGTAATATTTCGTGAAAGCAATACATAGGTTATACAGCAGCCCTACTATCCCGAGAACTTTAAAAGAAATACTACACTCGTAGAAAAAAAATGCGAACGTTTGGTCCCATATGCAAAAATACAGTATGTTTGATTCTACAAGATGTTGCTTACTTATTAAATTTTCGCAGGCCTTTCTCTGAGGGACGCTGTTAACAGACACCTATATGGAGTGCGATTTTATAACGATTCCGAAAGCCAACCGTTCGTTTGGCACCACGTGATTGGCCAGAATCGCGTGTCTCTGCTGACTGACGAGAGCGCCATTCCGATCAATCACACGAGGCCAAGCGAATGGCTCGCTTTAGCAAACGGCTCGCTTTAGCGAACCGCTATATAAGGCCGAGCCTCGACTTTATATAGCCGCAGCTAGAATGATCTGCGCCACGAATAGTTATGAATAACAGAGGAAAATGTTATCCACCGCAGGATCGCACGCGCTGCTACAAAGGCTACAAACAGCTGCAAACATTTAATCTTCATAAACAGTAGATACGCCTATGAAGTGTATTCATGCACTTATGAAATATTCACGTAATGGCGGCCTAAATTTTGGTCGTCAGCTACGTTGGTTCTATAAGTTGGTGTCGCTGTGCGTATAAAGGACGGGTTCCGAATGAAAAACCTATTGTCGACCTTATTTGCATTGTGTCGGAATAAGTCTTGCCTTGAACTAGGCTAGCACAAAAAATCGTAAGAAGTTTGGTTAGACATTCGTAAGCAAGCGCTTACAAGGACAATTATACGTTAAAATGGTAACACTTGGTAGGTGTGCAACAGGTTGCGTTACATGCCCGTAAAGTTCTACACGCTTTAGGAAAACCTGTACGCAATAGAAAAAGAAACATGTTGCAACCCTAATGGTCCTGGTTTGTACCATGTCTAATAGCCATATATTTTAAGTGTGTAAAATATTATTCTGCCAACCGATCCGTACCGTACAATAGCAGAGATCAGCGATCCTGGCCGCTAGCAAGCGCAAGCCGCACCCGCAACTAGTTTGACCACCAGGTGTGTTCCAAAAATATCTGACGCGAGAGCTCGGGAGCGATACTTACTAAAATTTAATTCACGCGCTTTTTGTGTTCTCTGACGCTACTATACGGATGTTTACTTGCACACAAAACTTCGCCAAAGAAAAAAAAAACAATTGGTCCCAATCAACGATTACATTTTACTCTTTGATAGCGAGGGCATAGTCATACGACAAACCAATGTACAAAAGCTTTCACTCTGTACTGCATAAAAAAAAGGCATTGTCGGCCGGTACATTATCTCTCTAACGATCGCGGCCACACTGTAAAATATTGTGCACCCTTAAAAGTGAGAAATGGTGTAAATGCGTCTATAACTCCCACCCTTAGGGTGTCGGTTATATAAATCATACCCTAAGGGTGTGAGTTATAGACACATTTACACCCGTTTTCACTTTTAGGGGTGTAAATTATCTTACAGTGCAGGCTTATATGTGCTTTCGTTTTGCGTGCTGTCTGCACGCGGGCCTGCACCGCGATAAGGCCCCACGTGGTCGTGCCGCAGGCACGTCCCCTTGGCGCTCGAAGCCGGCACCTCTCGAACTCCAGCGGCTACGGCTACACTACAGGCAGTCCTGGCACAGTCCACAACCGGCCGCTGGACTACCCCACGCAAGCGTCATTCATACGTGTGTACGCGCTTTTCGTTTCGCTCGTTTCAGAGTGTTCCGCCGGATGGACGACAACGGCAGCGGCGACTTGTCTCGCGACGAGTTCATCAAAGGGTTGGACGACTCCGGCATGGCGCCGTTTCTCGAGGCCGAGGACTACGAGAAGCTGTTCGAGATGTTCGACGCTGACAACTCCGGAGCGATCAAGTTCGACGAATTCATCCGCACTATCAGAGTAAGGCTGTCGCTGACGTGAGCAGGAAAGAAACAAAGCTCTGTTACTGTTCGCAGTGAATTCACGGTCGTAGCTGCAGCCCCTTAATGACCCGAATGTTTGTCTTTCCTCGCATTCTAGTGCAATATTCGCATTCTCCTATATAGGAACTACATTTTCGGCAGCACGCAGCTAGAGGGTTCGAACCTCGAGAGGAGGCGCCGTAACGTGTACCGAAGAGCAAACACTGGCATCGAGAGTACGCGGCGCACATGTCTCATCCATTGACCCGTGGCACGATAAGATGCTATTGATGATGACGATCATTTATTTGCATCCCCTTTGAAACGAGGAGGTGACAACTAGTCACCTAGCCTGCTTGAGTTGACCAGGTCGAGCTACATGCAACATGCAACTGCTACGTGCAACTGCTACATGTCGACGCTACGCGGCGCGCGTCTCACGTCGCGTGACAAGTGGCACGATGCGATGCAAATGATGATGATGATTTATTGGCATCCCGTTTGAAAAGGGGCGGTGACAAACAGTTAACTAGTCTGCTTGAGTTAATCAATTATGTCATACATGCTTTCCATTCTCGGATATTTTTTTATACATCTCTTTAATCTTCTTTTCTGAGATGCAATCGTGCGTGACGACAAGCCTGTGTGTAGCCAGAGAACGTACGTTGAAAGAGAAGGTTGCAAATTGGTGGGACTGATCGAGCAATCCGAAGCAACGTTGCGCGATTGTGTCAAAGCGATGCTGTTTGAGTCTGTGAAATTCGTCACACAATGATAGATCGGAGTTTTCGGCGTGCAAAATGTGAAGTCGTCTTCAGCTTTTTTTTTTTTTTTTTTTTTGATGCAAAAGCCATCAAGCGAAGTGGCTCAAGTCGTGAGGGTCTTCGCGGCGAAGCTCCCGGGCCGCATTTTCGGCTGACCGCACGTGAAGTTGCTCGCGTAGAAGCTGTCGTACCTCATTTAAGGCAGCACGTATATACTTGAGGGTCTCGGCGGCGAACCTGTCTGCCCGTATTTTCAGCAGCGCGCACTACAGAATCTTCGCGGCGAAGTCCTTCTCGCGTTCATTTCTCGAGAACGAGCTAAACTGTCCGTCCGGAGTCGACAGCGACCTACGGCTCGTGCTGCTCTCTGCACAGTGATCCGCTGAGCCCGACGTTGCCTGGTTGCAGCCGCGGGCGTAGATCTACGAGTCGCTCCTTCAGCAGCAGTTCGCACCTTGCGAGGAGGCACCATAACGCGTTGCGAAGCGGTAACGTAGGTAGCGAGACTAAGCGGCGCACATGTCACGTGCCTTGATACGTGTCGCGATGCGATGCAAGTGAAAACTTGAGGGCCCAAAGCACTCAGTCCGCAGGAACAGTTACAGGAACGGCCTGTTTAGATGCACATGTAGAGCTAAAAACGTTATAGTGGCTCATACCCATTCTGAGGATTGGCCAAGAACCTGGTAGTTCCATAATACCGCGCGCTATTCACTTCTTCTTCTTCTTGTTCGCTATATTTCTTCCTAAATGGCGATATGTCACTTCTTCGTCATTGTCCTAGTCGCACTACAGACGCGGCATTTTCCTCCCTTTCAAAGGACGCACCGTCCCCATGTGAAAGTTAAGCGTGTGCATTCAGGAAACACTGAAACGCGAATCACTTGGGTAACTAAGGCTTTATACGCACCCCGATACGTAACTGCAATATGCAAAGTGAGCACGTATTCTCGCTACGCGGCGCGCCTGTGACATCACGTGACTTGTCGCGTTCTAGGCGATAGCTGCGACGGACACCGGGCACCTGCCGCGGCGGCGGACGCCTCGCCAACCGAAACCGCTAATAGAAAGAGCCAATAAGAGCTTACGCTGTAAAAAAAAAAAAAAAAATTAAAGTCAAAAGTAGAAGCGCGCCGACAACTTATACTTTCGCTTTACATAGTTTGCATTTCGTGCACTAGGAGACGCGTGCGAGGTCGTCTCAGCATGTCGTAAGAGGATGCCAAGATATTGACCCAACAAGAGTGCTATAGAGAACGTCCACCTTCCCGAAGTGCTGGAATTCAAAGCGGAAGAAAGCATCAACTGGTCAGCAGTCGAGATAAGCAAAAGACTTTTACAATATTTCTCAAAATAAGAAGCACGGAATATACTGATAGAACCGACTCGGAGTCGTTAGAAGCACAGGTAACAACAATGTAGAGGTAGAGGTCTTAATGAAGCGAGAATAGATACAGTAGAGGTAGGCAAAATGCAAGACTACTATACATGCACATGATACCTGATGAGCTACAGCAGGATAGGTGACTATGCCGCTGTCCGGTTTGAAGGGTATATCAAAGAAATCATCATCATTAACAAAAGGCATTGTAATGGTTGTCAGTACACTTATATGCCTGAACTTTGTCCTGGCTTCGGACGGCATTGCAGTTTAATTTTTTTTTCAAATTGGTCAGTTGCAACAAAATATTGCGACATAAGTGTGACCATTCGCAATGATTATGCACGCGCGAATAAACTCGTTATATAATTTTATTCCTACATCGTGCCGTGCGGTATCCACTAGTAGAAAAAGCGACACGTTATGCCAGTGTTCACAGTGAAAGTCATAAATTTTGAGAAGGCGCAATACCTTTGTGCATTGGGTGAGTGTCACCTACTTCTTTTTTCTTTTCTGACTGTTTTATAGGCGTATTGTAAGATAGGTTCGAATTAAATACAAAACACCGGTGCATAAAGATTCACGTTGTCGCATAGTTCAAACTTTGCGTGAACAAACCCATAGGGCCACTAAAACAGTAACCGCTGCATGGATGGTGTACGGCTAGCCATTGGAATCCATTTACCCAGCGGCATTCTACTTTGTTCCCATTGCAGTCATTGCTGTTAGAAACGGCCTATCAGCTCCTGCTTCCACCTCGCGGCAACTAGATGCATGCTACTCCAGGGAACATAATACTTAAAAATAAATCTATATCAAGTACCTATGTTCGCAGATACTTTTAATAACTTTTTTGCCAGTCTTGCCCCCATGACATGTTATTGTGCAGTGTTTCTGACACTGTAGCATTGTTCGACCAGTTTTAACGTTGAGATTAAATTTCGGGGACGATTGAAGAGGGTTAGTCGGGTGCCTATAAGACGCGCCGACATCTATATACGTACTGTTCATTAATGAAAAACATCAGGCTGCGCAATCTTACAGGGAGCTTTTTTTTACTCCTGTTTTCCTTTCATGTCATACATTGAACTGGGTCGTATTAGCCAGCGTCGTATTAGCCAACGACGAATGACAAAAAGGAAAAAAAGACAAAAAAATATGAGAAGTTTCAACGCCAGATTGCATTGCTGCGTTGCTCGATTGTCAACATGCGCTTCAGTCTTCTCACCCTGAATCATTTAGGAGTCTTCTCGCTAGTGGGCACGAGCTGTACGAAGGTGAGCCCAGTCTTATAAATGCGTTCCACCGTTTGTCGCTACCGCAGCCCAAAATGAGTCCCAGTCGAGAGGCGTTGGTGGCCAAGGCATTCCAGAAGCTGGACCGTTCGGGCGACGGCCAGGTGACCTTCGAGGACTTGAAGAGCGTGTACAACGTGCGGAACCACCCCGAGTACTTGAACGGGCAGAAGACGGAGCGAGAGCTGTTGAACAAGTTCCTGGCCACCTTTGAACAAGGGGGCGTCGTCGACGGCGTTGTGAGTGCCTCTGAGTTCTTCGAGAGGCTCCTTTGTGTGTTCTTAGATAAGAAAAATATATACTATGGGGGGAACCTAAGCAATTCTTACGATGTGTAAATGCAGTAGCTTTGCTTGTCGCTGAGTGTGTCGCTGAGTTATGCCGCTGAACTTGGTGTTTGCGGCGATATGGTGTTTGCGGCGAAATTGTGTTTGCGGAAAATGACATAAACGGGTTGTGAAGTACTTATGTAAACCACCGAGCATGCCCCCCCCCCCATGCCCCTCCCCCTTCCTGAAACTTCAGTGTTAGTATATGCTCTTCCCGAGCACCCCTCCCCCTCCCTGACCCTCCCCGTCCCGTGTCAAGTGCGTGCCCCCCCCCCCCCACCCCCCGTTGAAAAAGATATAATTCTGGCTGCGTGCGCCACTGCTGGACATAGATAAACACCAGAAAATACTTGAAGTATCCTAAGAATGCTAATTACATTAAAACTACTTTCCTTAAACAAAGATACGAGGACGCAAAATTGTATCATTGGTTACTATGTTCACGCCGCTTCCTGCGACTTTCGTGTGATCTCGCGGTATTCAAGTCGCACCTCACGCTTGCTTTCCCTCGTCTGTGACGAGACCGCGGTCTAGGGGAAATTAGGAGTCAATTTCCTCGATAGCCGACGGTAAGAATGCGGTTGAAACATGGCCGCATACAGTTTCACGTGGAACTCACTTCAAAATCACGCATGAATCCTTTACGTAATCCCTTCCGAGTTAATTTAGGAAACGATTGAATGCGAGAGGGAGAGAGAGAAGAAAGGGTAGAAGGCAGGGAAGTTTACCAGATACGAAAGTATATATATATATATATATATATATATATATATATATAGAGAGAGAGAGAGAGAGAGAGAACAGGCACGCAATCACATCGTCACATCCTCCGCAGCTGCGATGGCTTGTGAGGTCGGCATTGTAAAATGATTTCCTCTGTTGACGATTTCAATCTCTACTGAAGTCGGTGTGCAAGGGGTCCTAGGTGGTTCAAATATAATCTAAATGAAGGCTGTGAAACTGGCTACAAATTATTGTTGCGATTTTATTGTAGTCTCACTGATAAACGACAGTAGCCTCTCATCGAACGTTCTTCAGGCCCGTTTTATCAGGCGTAGTTTCCTACATTAACTGCTAAAGGAGACTCTGACGCTAGTGTCTACGGGAGTTGAAAGTACATGATGGTTCGGCGAGCGTGGGAAATATACACAGCGCACGTACGTATTTCCTTGAAACTTCGTCCTTTTGACTTCAGACGGCCTTGTGGCTTTGCAAAATTTATCGTTTTAAAACAATGTATTGCGTCGTAAGTGCAACCACTCGCAATGACTATGCATGTTGAGGATAGAGGCTAATTGCTTATCTGCGTTAAAACAAAAAGAAACAACAAATTACGAGTGCTTGGAAATTGAGAGAGATATACAAGGCGTAATAGACAAGGTCACAGGAACGTTTTAAAGCCCCAAGGACGAATATACCAGACAAATCTCACGCATACGAATCGTTGCATTCCCATGACATTGGAACGATCGCAGCGTCAAAGTTTCCCCCTAGTAACTTTTTTTTTTTGTAGGAAACATTGCGGTATGGAGATCTCCGTTTCGTCCAGCGGGTTCATCCGTTGCCTCGATAATCGCGTCCAAAAAAAAAAAAATAAAACTGCGCTCTTAGAAGCGTGCATTCGTCGATTCCGCGGTATACGTCGCGTTCACAAATGCACGCGTACCAGCACCGCGACTCGCCAGTGGTCTCGGGGCTTAGAGCCATTGACGCATCTTCTAAGTCGTGGGTGGCTGCGCTATAACTCTAGCGATACACTATATCCGGACACATTGAACCTTCGATCGCACGGGGTGCAAAATCTGGGTACTAGACAGCCTTTGGGGCGCGGCGTGGCCGGTTTCCGAGAACGATGACCCGGCCGGAGCCTTTTTTTTTTTTTCGCTGCTTTTCGGCTATTAAAGGGTCGACGGCACCAGAATGTGCCTGCTTATCGAAGCACTTGTTCTTGTGTCTGGAACGGGAACGAATGTCGAAAAAAAATTGATAAACTAAACGAATAAATTGAAGAAAAAGAAAAGTAATACGTTCGCTGCTATCGTATTGTGATGTAGCAACCTGTGGAATCGTCTTCGAGCTTCGGCGTAGAATGAAAAGAGATTGATGACGTCCGGGAGGTCGTATATATATATTTTTTTGTAACTGTAAATCAGCGTGGCGTCTCGATACAGAAATTCTCGAGGCACGCTTTATGACTTGCGAAAGCTAACACGGTGCATGCTTTCGTTGTACCGAGGCACGCTGCATGTGTCAAAGGAATGCGCACACGTTTGATGCCGGTTATCCACTCTAAAAAAAATGTACCCCTTGGAGCTTATCGTGTCCACAAACAGTAATCGTTATCTGTCTCGCGTGCCTTTTTTTTTAACGCTGCGCGCCAGTTGCTTGCTGATTGTGAATGGCATACGCGTTATCAGCGTGACACAGTATTCTTGACAGGAAAGTGTAGAGAGCGCAGAGCTTTTAACAAAGGAAACGTAAGCAAGACAGATGACGATTATCGTTTTAGCGACAAGATACGCCCAAAAGGGTGTAAACGTTTTTAGAGTGTTAATTCTGTAAAACGTTTACACCCTTTGGGGCTCAACTTGTCCCACAACGATAATCGCCATCTGCCTTGCTCGCGTTTTCTTTCTTGAAAACTCGGCTCTCGCTACTTTCCAGTTGAGAATGTCGTGTCACGCTGATAACGCGCAAGCTGTTCGTGACGTTGAAGTATACCGGCCTCGCAGCGTTCAAAAAAAGGAAATGCGGGCAAGACAGATTACGATTATCGTTGTGGGACAAGTTAAGCCGCAAAGGGTGTAAACTTTTTAAAAAATGAACACCCTAAAACATTTACACCTTTTAGGGTATATCTTGTCCATGGGTGTATCTTGTCCTTGTTTAGGGTGTATCTTGGCAATCCCCAAAGAATGTAAACGTTTTAAGTGTTGTTGTGGCAAAATTACTTTCCAAAAGGGGTGTGCGATCTTCAGTAGTGCACACGGCACACAAAATCACCATCGTTATCAGCATCATATTTTTATTTCACTCTAACACGAAAGCTGTCTCCCATCGATCTTCAGTTGTCCCTTTTATTGCGCCAGCGGACACCATCCAAAACGTATTGTCGGACTAGTTTGGTTTGTCGTGCCTTGCAAACGTCACCAAAGAACACGGAGGACGCGGAGCCTTGTGATCGTCCCCTTGTCTCCTGTCTTGTCCTTCGTGTTCTCTGTCACGGTTTCCTAGCAATGACGTCATCTTACTACACCCGCGAATTTCCTGATTTCATCACACCACCTAATTATCTTCCATCCTCGATTGCGCCCCCCCCTCCTGCTCTAGGCCCCCATTTTGTAACTTTAATAGACTACTCGTCAAACTCCCTACGCATTTCATGGCCTACCCAGCTCCATTCTTTTCCTTTTATAGTCAACTAGGATATCAGCTACTCTCGTGTGTTCTCTAATCCGCACCGCTGCGTCCTTATCTGTTAACGTTACGGCTCAGATTTTTGTTTTATCGCTCGTTGCGTGGCCCTTAGCCTCTTCACAAGCTTCGTTGTTAACCTCCAAATTTCTGCCCCATGTGTTAGTACCAGTATAGTGCAATAAATGTGCTCTTTTTTTCGTTTCAAGGATAGCGGTAAGCTGTCGGTAATGACATTGTAATGCCTGCCGCATGAGCTCCAACCCATTTTTCTTCCTGTGTAGATTTTCTCCTCGAATTTCCTTCTTTATAGCGCAAAAACGATACTGGAGCCCTAATGGTTGCTGTACTGAACGCTGTAAAGTAAACAAAAAAATTAATTCTTGGGTTTTATGTGCCAACACCACGATCTGATTGTGAGGCACGTCGTAGTGGGGGGGACTCCGGGTTAGTTTCGACCACCTCGGTTTTTTTTTTTAACGTGCCCCCAATGCACAGTACACGGGTGGTGTTGCATTCTCGACCCCCATCGAATTGCGGCCGCCGCGGCCGGGATTCTCGATGCCGCGACCTCATGCTTAGCAGTGCAACGCCAAGGCCACTAAGCAACCACGGCGGTTTCTGTTAAATACTTCTCGAACTTGCGGGTATAGGTCGTGAAAAACGCTTTTGCCAGGGGGCTTGGTGCATTCTTCTTATTCTTTTCATTTTGCTGTTTGACTTTCTTTTCTTTTTTGGGGGGAGGGGAGGTGAAGGCTTTCCCTAAAACACCGGTTCTGCATCCTTAAAGGGACAGTAAAGCGAAACACTAAATCAGTTTAGACTAATAAAGCATTCTTTGAGAACCCTGCAGGCAGTCGTTTCAAAATAATAGTTTGATTATTAGATGAGAAAATGCAGGTCGAAGTATCAGTATTTGAATTTCGCGCCGAAACACCGACGCCGCCCTGTCAGTGTGACGTAAGGGATTCCAAATTATGTTTTCGCATTTGGGCCGCGTTGGCTGAGTAATGGTTCCCGAAACTTGCTATGTTTAGTAGTTGGTTCCCTTAGAACACCATTAGTCAATCTGTACCGCTATATAAGTAAGTAGGCCCTAGAAGATGCCATCAAAATCCATGACGTCACAGCCACCAGGTGCGGGAACTTCAAGGAGGTGTCGCCACCCGTCTTTCGTTCTTGCGCTTTTTCTTGCTTGCCAAGCGTCCGATTGTGGTAAGAGTGGTGTTTTTAGTGTCGTAAAAAGGTAATTTACTGATGCAGAAGAAATAATTTTTCTCTTTAGTGTCCCTTTAAGTGACTCAGGGATGTAAAGAAGGGCACTTTTTTCAGTTTATGTTTTTCTAACTTTTCTGTCTTCGTTTCTTTTCCTGCAGTTCATGGTTTATTATGGTCCTAATACTGCAAGAGTGGTTTACTTTGATAATGCGATAGTGCTAAAGCCGGCGTTATGACGATGCTCCTATACGAATCTCTGTCTTTGGATCACCCGCCGTGGTTGCTCAGTGGCTATGGTGTTGGGCTACTGAGCACAAGATCGCGGGATCGAATCCCGGCCACGGCGGCCGCATTTCGATGGGGGCGAAATGCGAAAACACCCGTGTACTTAGGTTTAGGTGCACGTTAAAGAACCCCAGGCGGTCGAAACTTCCGGAGTCCTCCGCCACGGCGTGCCTCATAATCAGAAGGTGGTTTTGGCACGTAAAACCCCATAATTTAATATTTTTTTGTCTTTAGATCGTGCTATATTGACGATTGTAGGTGGTTAACTGACACACAAAGGCGTGCACAACGAGTTTCGGAAACGGGCGCGTATCACCGCGTATTCGTGAAAAAAAAAAAACGGCACAAACGCCTGTTCCAATTGGTGCCCTCCAAAGTAAAGCTACAAAAAAATCGATTAGGTAGCTTTTACGACGTCTCTGGCTTTTTCTGCAGTGATGTATGGATGTGAGTCGTGGGGCGTGCGAAAATATAAAAGAAAAAAAATTTGATTCCTTCGACGCCTAGCGCTAGCGTATGGCTACGCCTTGAGAATTCCACGGACGGCCAGAGAAAGCATTCTTTCGGTCTTACGCGAGATTAAACTTTATGTTCCTTCGAAGCAAGTGTCACGAAACAGAAAAGAAACTTATTTGTATCATGTCGTGTACGGGCTGCCGGTTCAATAGAACGCAAATTAGTGCTGGCTAAATTTGTAGGATGAGACTAAACTGGGTCGCTAGTGCGCGACATGGTCTCAACTGTGAAGGGTCTCTGAGGGTCACAGGGAAGAGACCGAGTGAACTTAGAGAACTTGTTTCAAGCAGATGTAATCAGCGTGCGTGCGTTTTATGGTGTCACCAGAAGTCGAAAACGACGCATTGATGTACCTAACAACAGCGACTGCTGCAGGGCGGGCTTTAACTTCTGCCGCTAGTCGCCAACCTGCCTTTTGCTGCCGCCTGCTCTGTAGTGTAATTACAGCAAATTATCGTCAGTAAGAAAATAATCTAGTACAAAGGCATAGTGTTAAGGGGGAGAAAGAATGAAGCCTTTTAGAACGTCTGCTGGTGATCGCACACTAGCGAACGTAATTAACGATTTTGGCAAATAGACGAGGATGACAAAATTATCACTGAAATACAGGAACGTAGTGCAAAACGATAACGAAATGGTAACGCTAATTTTACAGATTACTGTGGTAGCTACGTGGTCATGAACGTATGCAATGATTGCAGTGTGCGCTATTAACCTTCTTATCGCAATATAAATTGATCTTAGGGGTGAATATAATAACTAGTTGGTGTTCGCACCATGGTGTCGATGCAGATTTCGCCAGAAAATGGTTTTGCTGTAATTGAGTAAATATTCAGTCAGAGGATGTGGGGGGAGAGGGAGTGGTTTGAGTTGAGGAGATGCTGAGAGATCGACAACAACAACAACAACAACAACAACAACAACAACAACAACAACAACAACAACAACAACAATACTACTACTACTACTACTACTACTACTACTACTACTACTACTACTAATAATAATAATAATAATAATAATAATAATAATAATGTTTATTGCCACAAAATATACAAAACAACACACGCAGGCAACAAGCAACACTTAAGGCAGCGTTTTAATCCTTCTGAAGAGTATGTGCCTGCAAGTTGCCGATAGTAAAGGTGCACCAAAGGAGTAAAAAAACAGACTCTCCAGTGTCAATCAAGTTAATCCCATAAGGGCGTTTTCGTGTTTCTAACCACAGTCCCTCAGTTATGAAGCTCTTCAAGCATTGAAATACTCTAAGAACTCGAACACTTACACCCCTCAAAAGGGTGTTCCTCATCGAGAAAATTCCATGTTCAGCATGGAAATCACACGGGGAAATTGCGGTGTTACGCCCCACAGATAGGAATGTTAATGCAATTTAACTTTTAAAATATTCTCGCATTAGCCCGTTTATACGCGTCGGACTTTATATAATATAATATCGCGTATGGTAACATAGCGCATGATGATATATCTCACACTGTTTCTTTATTTATTTGTTTGTTTGTTTTTTTGGCTTTCTTTTGCTATTTCTTGCGGATCTTATCGATGCAGCCGCTCTGATTGTGCCCCGCCCAAAGGCATTTATTTCATGAAGTGCGGTAGAGAATGTATAGACATATAAGAGGGCAAGATATTAATAATAATAATAATAATAATAATAATAATAATAATAATAATAATAATAATAATAATAATAATAATAATAATAATAATAATAATAATAATTATTATTATTATTATTATTATTATTATTATTATTATTATTTCAGAATAAGACAAACAGCGTAAAACAGCGTGAATGCCTTTAAAGAGTGGTTAAGGCATTGGCCGGCAAACGCCGGAAGTGTAAAAACAGTTATGTTTTTGGCCGGTGGGTTGGGAATCATGGTGCAACGTACAATCTTAGAGAACACGCAGATCACACTTTTTTGGTATTACACTTCATGAAGAATTTGCATCCTTTGGGGCTTATCTCCAAACAATAATCGTCATCTACCTTACCTGCACTTGCTTCCTTTAACACCGCGATTCCGGTACATCGAGGTGACGAACGGTATGCCCTTATCATCGTCACATGGCGTTCTGGATAGGAATGTAGCCAACATGGAGTGTTAATTAACTAAAGGAGCTCTACTTAATATTGATAATGATTATTGTTGGGAAGCAAGATAGGGCCCAAAGGTTACACATATTTTAACAGTGCAGGCATCTGTGGCATTTTAGGCCAACCTCAAAAGGTGCGAGCTCTAAGACAATATCATTGCACTCTTAAGCACTTTGCTGCCGGCATTCATAACAATGAAAACGCAGATTCTGTGGTCTTGTTTCCTTCAGATGCTTGAGGTGGGGCAAAATTTGCCGCTGATTGAAGCGTAAAATGTCATACTGGGACGTGCATGTATATATCGCATAAACGGTTCGAAAAAAAGATTTTGCGCTTACCGCTACACTGTTTCGGCTCCAGCTCCGCAGAAAGATAACGTTGTGGAGTCGACGTCGTTCAGTGTAACACTTGACACAGTTAATTGCTTGAGTTTTAAGAAAAAGAAGATGCGAATTTGGCTTCGTTCTCGGGGACGCAAACTGCTACCGCGACGGCGTTAGCATAAACTTGTGTCTCTGCCTGTCGGCAGCTGCAGAAAGTAGCCGTTCAGGGATGGTTGCGACGCGTTGTCCGCCCCTCTGGAATTGTTGTTTGGTAGCAGAAGGTCACTCACGAACCGTGATAATTTTCTGTAGCGGGACGTGCACCGCACGTTGTGAAGATGAAATGTTGATATGACATTGTCTTATTAGAGATGGTGATTAAGCACAAATTTGCAGAATTGGAGTTTGTGCAAATAAAGGTATGTCCATCGGTTCACTGATTTTGGTTTTGACCGTGTCTCGACCGATGACATCACTGGTGGTTTTCACTGGCGAACTCACCGGTTAAGGCGGAACAAGCCCGGTGTGCGTCGTTGGTGACGTTAATGCGCACTTGTGGAAGAGCCCAGGTGCTCTGTGCATGTGTCAAGTTATAAGCACATTGTTTTATCAGCGCTCTACCGGGCCTGAAGGTCACTTTGAGCGCTATCCGAGCATCTTAAACAGATGTCCGCCCCAAATGCAGGTTGTGCGTAAGTCAGTTTACGATTTTTCTACGTATTTCAGCTTGAGAAATTCAATTATTTCAGTAAGTTCCTTGCGTCCCATGGAGGGCCTGGGTATGGGTGGTTTGAAAATATTTTGCCGAAACGACGTCCGGCGCCTTTATCAGTGACCTTTACAGTTACCTTTATAGGTCACCGTTTGAGGCGCTGCGTTAAACTGCGCCGCCTTCGTTATCGGGCCACGACAATGGTCAGATGCCCGGAAGCAGGAAAGACCAGTTTACATTCGGCAAGAATGCTTCGCAATAAAATCCGCTCGCTCTTACCCTTAGGAGACAGTTGGCAATCCAGAAAGAAAAAGAAAACACGGAAATTCGAAAGCCTGGTGGCGACACCGCCTTGAAGTTCCCGAACTAGCGCCCCGTGACGTCATAGCTTTTGACGGCGTCTGATCAGGTCCACTAAATTCTCTTATAACTACAGGTACGGACTGCGCTGTATTCTAATCGAGCCAAAGCCTGAACAGAGCAATCGATACTGGTGTCATCCGGCCACTTTCGATCGCGATCGCGAGCCCGATCGAAATTCTCGACCGCGATTGGCTCTCTCCCGCAGCTTACGCAAAGGAGCCAATCGTGACCGAGTAATTCTATCCTGATCGGACTCAATCGCGATCGAAAAATGCGCCGTCTGGCACCCGTTTAAGTTTGGCCGACTGTTACTGCGCCACGACGGAGCAAATGTACGAGAAGGTGCATTGAAATCAGTCATGCGACATTGACGACAGCGGCGCAGGCGTTCCGGTGTGGAATTGAAGGAAATAAAATTTCAATTTCGACCTTAATCTTTCTCTTCTGTTTAACGACCTCTTATCTCAATCGTAGCTCGAATGGTTTTGAAAGAGCTACTTTATCGGCTAGGTATGCTTTAGTGTTACGTTTTAGTGCCCATTTATCGAAAGTTTAGACACGTGATAACACTGAAACGGTTGCACCAGAACACGCTCACTTCTGGACTCAACGTTCTCAAACGTTTCGCTTTCAGGTGACCAAGGACGAGTTCTTCGACTACTACTCGGGCGTGAGTGCTTCCATCGACGAAGACGCCTACTTTGACCTGATGATGAGAACCTGTTGGAAGCTATAGCCCCGACGGGGCACACGGACCCCCGTGCAAACATCCGTTCCTCCTCATTTACCCACTTGTTTTTTTTTTCTTGCCACGTCGGTCACCGAATGATTGCCGCGAGATGACTACATTGTCTGGGCACAGATAACGCTTCGATGTGTCGCCAGGGCCAAATGATTAAAGCGATTAAAACGAACACTAATTCTGCAGTAACGTCGCTGGCGTGGCGTTAATTTTGACACTGTATACTGAAGAGACTCAACATTTACGGGTATCGTGAGAACGGTTTCTTCAACGGTTATGTTGTAACGCACTTCGTACGCAACTGACGAAGCGCAGGGCATACGTAACTATCCCTGCGCACTGTGTCAGTAGCATTAGCGGCTGAGCACGAGATCACGTGTTACACTCTCGACACCAGCAGCCGCATTGTGATGAAAGAGATATACTAAAAAAAAAGCTTCTGTACTTAGATTTAGGCGAACGTTATAGAACCCCAGGTGGTGGGAATTAATTTGGAGTCCCCGGGTACGGCGTCGTTCTCAGCATTTAATTTAACAAACCTAAAAAAAAAATTGTGGGAAGGACCGTGCTTGTGCATTTTGGTCAAATGGGTGCTTTGCCATACAAATGGTGCTAACTTTACACTGTCTCCATACAACTTAGAGTCTCTTTAGTGCTGAGTGAGCAAAATTGAGCCAATGCACATTCGTGTCTCATGAGCCAGCATCCTCCTTGGTTCAGTAGTGGAGCAGTTCTCGTTCCAGATTTTGCGTCAGCGCCGAAAACCAGTCATTTTATATTCTTTTTGTTAGGATTAAGCTGGTTAGATATTGCAGCTTCGGTATTTCAATTTCAGCGTCACGTTGATACAGAAATAATTTTCGGTTATGTTTTGTGAAGTCCTGATACATAGATGTGTCCACAGGTCTTGAAATTTTTGATCGTAAGTGATGGACGCTAATTAACCATTTGTGACAGCCTACTTTGCCTAACCATTTCCGTAGTTGTTTTTTACTGGTCAGTAGTCGCCATTTTTTTTACCTTTGATTGAACAGTGCCTTACACACTTGACCGCTTTTGAGTAATGTCCACCTACTAGATGGGTAACAAGGTCTCGAAATTTTCGGCCATAAATGATGGGAGACTGTTTGGCTTAAGTGTGACAGTAAACAAGCATTTCTGAGGTACTGTGTGGTTAGTATTTGAAAGTATTTAAACGGCTAAGTTGAGAGTGCCTTAGAAACTTGAAAATATTGGGTCAAGCACGCCTATTGAATTGGTCACCAGTTCTTGAAGTTCTTAGCCATGAATGATGCGATGGTTAGCCATAAGTGATAGGCCACTGTGTTTCGCACACCTTTGTTCCGTATATGTGTTCCGTATATACTTTGTCATTGCGTTACGAACTTGGGCAATGCCTTGCGGCTCACGATTTTGTATCGCAATACTAGGCTGCCACTTGTGAATTTGAGTGGACATAGCGTAACACTGGAGTAGTTTCTGATAACGTAAGCACATTGCAGATTCTTAGGCTTTTTGCTTCGACTGTGCCGACAGCGTATCGCTATGCATGCCAGGGCAGCATGAAACTCAAAGGCGAACTTTGTAAACGTCGCCCTCCAGTACACAATGCATTCGTCTGTGCGTTTAGGAACAGGACCATAGCTCTTGAGAAATGCACAACGTCGCAAGTATGCGCACTTTGTTTGTCGTCTGCTACTGCCATGTAAACAGTACAGTTGCTATATTTAGCCGTCGTCTAGCCGTGTCGTCTGCTATGTCGTCTGCTGTGTCGTCTGCTGTGGTCCGGTTGCTCCCTTTTCTTGCTCCAAAGGCGCGCAAGCACTCTGGAGAGGAAGCACAAGAAAGAATGACGGACACTGGAGACGCCGAATCTACGCAACTCCCGTTTTTTTTTTATTGCCCCAGAGACATTTCCAGGCCGAGGCGCTGCGCTACCTGCCTGGACGCTCTTTCCTACAAAAACAGAGAAACACGAGAGCAGGAACGAAACAACGCAAACAACGAGACGACCTCACGCGTCACGGAACAAAGTGTGTGTACAAGCTCCGATGAGAGAGAGAGAGAGAGTGAGTGAGTGAATACTGGCGGCAGACGTGCCCAGTTTTTTTTTTTTTTTCCGCACCGCCCTCTCTTCTCTCGCAAAGCCACGTATAACCGCTTCTCAACAAGAACAGAGGCGCTCAAAGCGTGTGTTTCATCTCATCTCAAGTACGTTTTCGTCAACAAGCAACAACAACCGTCTGCGAACACCTGAACACGCTAGAAGTAGAACTCTGCTTTTTTTTTTCCTCTTTTATCACTGACATTCCATCTTCCTTTTTTTTATTCTCTCCTCCAACAACGAACAAGCCCGCCCCCTTTTGGTAAAAAATATATTTAAAGATATATATGTAAAACACGTCGCTTTTCTTTTAAATATATATGTACAGCGCAGAGAATTATTCCTCCGGGGAGTCGGACGACAGAAAAAAAAAAAAAAGTAAGACGCGTTCCCGCAGCCTCGGCTAAGGGAGCGGCTGCGCATTTTTATTATTTGTTTATTTATTCATTCAACGGCGAACACTCACAAGGAACGTTTCGAGTCGCGGTACATGGTCGGGTTGCGGCTAAAGTGCGCATGCGCGAGGTTTCGAGGCTGCAGACTGTAGCCACGGTATGCCTGTCGAAAACTAACAGCCGAAGCCATAGCCAGAGAGTGACGCGTTCGACCAGGGCTAGGGCCGAGCACAATTTGCTGAAGGAGAAAGGGAGGCCGAACTCCACGCCTAATCGCACGAACGCGCGTGTTCGATTCGAACCTTCTACTTTGAAAGCCGCACGAACGGCAGTCAGCTTTTGAGGCCGAGAAGAAGGAGATCGTGCATAAACCTCAGAATCGAATGCCCTTCCGCCGATTAATTAGTACGGAGTCCGCCATTTTTGCCATTCACAGGCGATCGAAGGCGATGTTGCTCCCAATTCTGGATACAGGCAGAGGCTACGGCGAATGGTGCGCAGAGCAGCGTTCGGGAGTTCAAATGTGAACGTGTCCGATTGACCGCCATGAGACTGTGCCGGCTCCGGTGGTATTATGTTTCAACTGCGAGTGACCTCTGTCTCAGAGGAATCCGAGAGTGACGTCGCGTCTGCTTCAGACCGAGCACGAGGCTACGGCTGTAGTTTTCGCATTAGCTGAGCACTTTATACCGAAGGGTAGAAAGCAAACCGCTTTATTAGACTATGCAACCGCTTACTAGAAAGCACTGTTTACAGTGAAACCGTGACATTTTACTTGTCTTTGCGACTTCTTTGGACGTCAGAATGCAACAAATGAACGTTTTACGCGGACGGCGCTAGGGACCACTGCATAATCGCCAACAAAGGTAACAAAAAGTGATTCGCGACATTCAGGCTTGACTTGTCTCCAGCAAGCTGCGTCGTGCTTAAACGGTGAAGTGACTTCGATTTTTAACATTGTTTTGATCCGGCTAGATGTCTTTCCTCTACGCGATTGTACTTGCGTAAAGGTTTTGCAGCCGCTTAAATTGCTTAAGGAAAAAAAGGGGGGTATCTCATGGTCAACTGTTGCTGTTGGCATGCGATTCGGTGGCCATCACAGAAAAACTTCGTAACAATTGCAGAAACTAACGGTCTATAAATTATTTGCCCCTCAGTAATGCTCTGGTCGCAACAAACAAGGCTGCCAAATGTGCGAACGAGGTAACAAAGCATGGGCGATCCTTCTTCGAGTCACCGTCCAAGGTCAGGTTTACCAGGACGGCCAGCAGTATTCCCTTGCACGTAATTCCTCCTCGAACCTTGGTTACCACCGGCGACATTTCTTTACATTAGTTTTGCCTAGGTCGTCGATCGTAATGACTAAACGGGAGCAGCCTCGAGTAGCAACGTGCCACCTGGCGCATAACGGCTGTGACGTCATCACTCGGCGCCAGTGATATAGCTTCGCTTTCAGCCGGCAGGTGGCGCGACGACTTGCAGTTCTACTGGGAGCCTCGCAACTCGTCTCCACGTCCAAGGACGGTAACTGTGTAGATTGCATCTTGCGATAATTTTTTTTTTGTTTTCGCCGTCCGGCGGTAGCGTCTGCGGCGCTGTTTTATCTGCACGTGTAGGACGCGTCGTCTGCTTCGTGAGTTCGCGGTGGCATCTGTGTGTGTGTATGTTTGTGTGAGCCATACTTTGCTAAAAAGCGAGGAACGGAAACATTTCCTTTAACAAGGCTACAAAGCTCCGTGCGCCCATTAAGGCAGTATTGTCGACCGGAGGCGCACGTAACAATTAACAAGTAGTGTGAGTATCACAGCGCACGTTTTTTTTTCTTTTGCGCAGTACAAGGTCTACGCTTCTCGGACAGCACAACAACGATGGTGCATATATATGTATATATATATGTGTGTATATATATATATAGTATATCTATATTTGTGTACACGCTAATTGCTCTCACGAAACGCTCGCGTTCTCGGCAACATCGAAGCACTCCGCTCCGTATCGGTCCGCTCCATATCGCGGATCGAGCGGAGCGTATACTATGCAGCCACTTTGCGGCGACCACACGCGTTGCCTATACGTACAGACGTTCACACTTTCCTGCAGAGCGCTCAAGGGACGCGTTACAGAACAACCAGAACGCGAACTAACCAACACTGACTGGGTTCACGAACGCAGGCTATAAAGACTATGCATAGCCTGCTTCTTTTTATTAGGTTTTAAAAAAAAAAAAAACCTACGCACAAGCATTGTTTCTCGAGCTCAGTAGCTTCCCAGAAATGCTTTTTTCTTAACACGTCGCTTGGGCACGGGTAGTGTGAACGTCTGTACCGAGGCCGACGCAAGCGCACCGAATCGTCCAACAGCGACAGGACCAGCAAGAAATCGTCCGCTGCTTACAGCTTGTCGAACAGAGAGGGCTCTATAATTAACGGGCGCACACTTTAAACCAACGTGCCCAAAAGGCACGACACCCGCCACACAAGCAACCTATATTGCCAGGGATGCCCTCAGCGAGGTTGACTCTGCCTTCTGCGGCGAGTCATCCTCTTTCCTTATTTTTTCTTTTTTGCTGGTACGTAAGAATATCAGAACACCCGTAGAGCTACGCTCGATGTGTCAAGTCAAGCCGAAATGCAGCGAATCTCTTGGCGCAAGCGCTGAACGTTGTCGTAGTCTGACGAAAAGAAGAAAAGAAAAGAGCTCTTAACTGGCTTCAACGTCACGTGGTTACAAGACTTGCGAGCTGCGACGTCAGAAATACGCGTCTCCTAGTAAGCAAAAAAAAAAAAAAAAAAAATGCGAATGCCCGACAGGCCTGGAAAGCGCTTAGCGTTTGTGGTAACTGCACCTTTGCGAGGATGACAAAACGCTTGATGACTGCGAAAGTAATCGCGGATCTTTTACAAGAGGAAGCTTATTTATAGCTGCCTGATTGACGGCACAAGGCTATTTACCCATTGCGAAAGAAAGGGCAGAATTCATAAGACATATGCGTCGAGAAAACTTGCTCAAATAATAACGCTATCACCAGGGTACTTCCTCTGGTTTGTCTATTTGTACCACGAGAATAATATAAAAAAAGCTCACATGAGGCTGTGGACGGGTGCGAAAATGCATATGCAGTGCAAAGCTGTAAATTGTACAAATGTTTAACTACGCATCTGTTTATATTTCGCTGTTCGCTTTGCCATTGTTGCTCCTTTTTTTATATTTTTTCTTGGGTTTCGAGGTACGAGACTTTCATTCACCGCAAAGAAAGAAAGAGGAAAAAAAGGAACTGAATAGTCGAAAATATGTCAGTACTCGTTTAAAAAGCTGCTCTGACCAAAACAGCTATCGAGAACACTCCGAATTACTTTTTAAGTTTATTGCTGCTTGCGTGCGAATAACATATAGTAGCAACTACGGTCCTTTATTGGAGGCGGCAAGAGGGCCTTTTATCTTGCACATTAGCAACAATTAGGTGACCCTGCGCTTTCAAGCCAGACTTTTTGTTGTCTACAAACGGTGCAAAACAATGTTTTAACGGCATAAGAAACGTTGCTAAAAAGGCATCGTAGATTTGAGAATCCCTCATGAGGCACTTCTCGATGAAGCTCCGGGGATTAAATTTATGAAAGCGAAAGAGAGAGATAGAAAACAAAAAGAAAGAAAAGATAGGCCTACTTAAGGATTGCGGCGTTTCACAGTGCTTAGCAGTTCACTGCCAAATATCACATTACGTGGTAATGGCTCTCCACGTAAGGTAATGCGAGCTTTCCAGGCCTGTGCACCGGTATTCTCTCCACTGGCTGTGGCAATTTGTAGCTGCAGCCGCGGGAAGCGAGAACTCGGAGCTCATAAGGTACGCAAAATCGGACTGGACGTCGAACCCTCGACCACCACCCGACCACGATACCACACGCGGACGTTCCTCGTGGCGTACTTGAGCAAGAACGCAAGAGCGGCCGGGACAGCTGCGATTCTGTATGTCTTGTTTTGCAGTGTGCGTGTGTGTATACGTGTTACTGTGTTTTATATTCTTATCATCTATATTGCTCTAGGGGCCTTTCACACTACGACTGATGAGTCTTTTTTTTTTTTCCATCCCGGAGGGATGTTTCCGTTTTTTTTTCTTTCATTCGAGCTCTTCTTTGTATAGATGCTACGGACACAAGTGCTTAGTGATGATGCCTAAGACACAAACTAACCACACCTTTGATAGATAGAAAAAAAAAGAGAGAGAAAGAAGAGGACGCGTTCGCCTCGCACTGTCAGCGTCTCTCTCCGGCGCTGCCCTTCGGAGGACTTCAGTGGACGACGGGGCTTTTTGGAGCCGACAACAAATGCCTTCGAGAAATGCCTTCGAGAAATGCCTACGGTAGAGAAAATGCCTTCGAGGGAGAGGTTTGTAGCGCGAGCGCTCAGCTTTGCGGAGTTCGGCTGAGCCCTATACGGGAACTTTGAGCAGCTGAGCACGCGCAGGGCTCCTCCGGACGCGTCCCGCACCTCTGGCAACCCAGTCCTTGCCCCTTGTAACGGCTCACGCCGACGCGGTCTCGTTTTGTACTTCCTTCTCTGTCGTTGTCTCAGTCGGACGCGCCCAGATGGCGCTGCGGGCAGCTGCCGTTGCCTACGTCACTGGTGGCGGCGTACGATTCATTTGTTGTACGTGCGACCTTCGTGTGGGTGGGGGGAGTTGCGAGGAAAATGTCGCTGGCAGACGGCTTCGTGTGACGACGAAGACATCCGGGGCCTGCAGCGCGCCTTGCACATTGAGACACTGTGAAGCGCGCTCGAAAAGACTGCTCGAGAAAGAGGAATGAGAGCCTGCAGTGAACTGACTCGCTCGGGACGCTGCGTTCAAGTCACGTGACGGGCGTTCCTCGTTCACGTGATTAAGGGTCTGCCCTCGAGTGTCACCGGTAAGCGAGTCGCCACCTTTCTTTATTGAGAGACCGGACACTGCAGACGTCGTTCGATTCGACGTGCTTCTTCGGAGACTACTGTCACGTCAGTGCGGGGATGCTTGCACTCGACGCGTTTTTTCTTTTCTATGGAAAGAGGCAGCGATCTTTCCTCTCTCGAGTTTCGCAAACGGGGGGGTCCTCGGAAGAACGGCGCCGAAGAAAACCTGCGAACGACGGCTTCCCCTCCTTTTTTTATTCCTTTTTGTTTCGTAAATGCAATCCTAGGCCGCTATAGCACGTTGAAAAGGGGAGCACGTGTGTTGGCGTCCCCTGCTCCATTTCAGCGCGGGAGACGCCGCCGGAAGCGGAAGAGGCCCGAGCCCCACGTGGAAGCCCCGGTCGCAAAACCTGTTCCTTTACGTCGCCCGTCACGAGGAAGGAGAGAGAGAAGGAGAGCCGGAACTGCTACGTCATTTCCGGGACCCGTGTTGAGAGACGTGGAGAGCGATTGCTCCACAGTTGCCCTCCGTGTGACCCGGGACGTACGCTCGCATAGCGGAAAGGCGAGTACGTGGATGACTTTTTGCTGGACGTACGGAGCATGCCGAAGACCTCTCGTGGACGATACTGATAACCGGGGTGGGTGTGAGGGTGCCAAAAAGGAAGAAGAAGAACGACACACGGCTTGCCCATGCGTTTCACTGTACACGTGCTACGCTCACAACGGAAGCTGTGGTTTGGGCTGATTGTTTCACTGCGTTTACCTATTTTTCGTCGGCGAGCGCTCGCCGAACGTTTATATTGCTGTACCGATCCGCGCACCGTTCCACGCGGACGATTGGACAGACAAACCACTAGCCGAGGGGAACACGAAATCAAGTGCACGCGCCGAGGGAATCTCACGAAGCGATCGGCTCGCAAAGCCGGAGCTGCGACTGTCACGACTCAGACGAAGGACACTGTAATAACGCGACAACGGACACGAAATACTTATTCTTTTTCTTTTGCCTTGCTGGGGAGGTACGCTTACATGGACAGAAGACTCGCCGAGACACGACAGGGACGCACAAGACACGTCACATGGCTTTGTCTCGCTTCCTCTGGTGCTGACAGGGCGTCGTTAAAGACGGGTGTTGCGACCGGTCGAGAGTAATGTTGTGGCTTGGATTAGGGGCCGCAATTGTGACTGCATCACTGTTTTGTCTTTTTGCCGTTTCGTGGCTCCAAGAGGGGTAAATGCAGTAGAACGTTTCGGCGCGCCCGTATTCGGGTGTTTTAGCCCTAGGCTAGGCCGGGTTCGATGCTGGGCGCTCACTGGGGGGCTCGGGCCTTGCCGCTGTGTTCTTTTATTTATCTCGCTATCTTTTTTTTTTCTTCTTCGTGCCATGTGTGTGCACAGCGTTCGTGGAAACCACCGTAGCGCGTCGTCCGTCGTTTCGCCTCGACAATTTCGCGCTTCTGCGGCGGCGGGGAGGGATGTCTGGCGGCGGGGACCAGAGAGAGAGAGAGAGAGAGAGATAAGAGGCCGGACTCTCGACACGCACTTCTGCTCTTGCGACCAGACCCGAACCGAGCCAGACCGGCACCTAAACCCTAAGACTTCCCCGGAACGCGATCTGCGACCAGGCGTTCTGGCTGCCAAATAGCGACCCCCCATCACCGGTGGTGTTCCCCGATCTTTTCACCAGGCGTGACCTGATTCTGGCCGAGATTTTGGCCCAGTCCACGGACTGTTGACTCGAGACCAGGACGTGAAACCTGGTGCGACCAGCGCCCACTTGAGCCGGGGGGGAACAACCCTAAACTAAAACAGGCCCAGTTGCACGACACCTCTAGCCTGGCCAGACTGGAGCCGACCAGAGCTGACCGTGGTTAAAACCGACCTGAGCTGAGCTTGCGTGTGATCTGTCTGCGAACAAGGGCGGACAAGCAAGCCACGTCCCATGTGACGTCTGTCCGCGCACGGGGGGAGGAGGAGATTCGTGGGGGAGGAGGGGTGTGAATCGTGGGGGGGGGGGTTATATCGACGCTTTTTTTTTTTTCTTTTACGCGGCTGCGGGCTTACACGGTCGCCCGGGCGGCACTTTGACACGGTGGGAGGAAATGGGAGAGCGTTCTCCTCGCCGCATTGCATAAGTTTCAGGTACGACAACCCGGGCTGCTGCTGCTGCTGCTGCTGCTTCTGGTGGCGGCCTCGTGCGGCTGCTGCAGCTGCATAGAGTGTGAGGACGCTACTGGTGCTCGCCGTCCAGCGCTTCCAGGTACTTTTGGTCGATGAACAGCGTGACCACCTTGTGCCTGCGCCAGAGAAGGGAGCCGGTGATCCAAACACGCACACGGCTTACAAGGGGCCATGCAGCATTACAAGAGTGCGAGACTGCAGGCGGGCGAACTGGTTTGCGGAGAGCGCGTTCTGCAACGAAGACGTTGAAGAATCACACCCCGCTAAGGTAAAGACAAAACGCTTTTCGTTGCTTTAAACATAAATGAAGATGTAACATCATGTGATGAGCTAGGATGTGGACTCTGCATCCTGTTCTTTTTTTTTTTTCATGTTATCTCGCCGTACTCGAAATGCACTTCATGGTTGTTTATTCGTTTTTGTTATCTGGGACGATACAACGGCCAATATAAAATTAGTGCCCATTCCCTGGAACGCTCACTGGCAACAACACGACGAAATCTCTTCAAAGCATATCCGCTTGCATTCGTTATAAAAGGTTACGCAATCGCTCCCAGACTAATTAGGGAAAAGATTAAAGGCAATATGAAATATAGTGTATAATGTATGAAGTTAATGCGAGTGTATAATATAGTGTACAATGTGTGAAGTTAATACAAAAGACATTACCTCTTTATTGTGTCGACTTTCTTGCGGCCATCGTAATTATATGCGTTGACCTCAACAGTCAGAAAGCAGGACACTGTGAAGGTGTTCGGAGTGGTTGCCGGTATACGTAACACTGCAGCTGCCACGACGTGATTGACTATGACGTACGGGCTTTGCCTACAATTTTACTACGTAGGAGTGCCACATTAAGTCTATCTCGCGATATTCCGGACAATTCACTAACTTGTGCAGTGGCACTAACGACTTGGACAGAAGGTGCGTTAAAAACTGTAGCGAATTATCGTCTTCTCGAAGAAGGGTACACTAAAATATCAAGATCGGGCGAGGCATGGCGTCGTGTTCAGTTCCTTATATTTTGGGGACAGAACGAATCGGGAACCTTTAGAACTGTGGATGGACGATGCAAAGGAGGCACGCCTGTGCACACTTGTTGTAGACACCCTTTCCTGTCACAGTGCGGATACGAATGTTTGTGAAGCGGCACACTAATCCCGAAGGGGGGGGGGGGTTGCAACGACGCTCAGGTAAACAAAATAAGCAGTTCTAGAAAAAGTGGAGGTCTAGAGGTCACTTGCTCGTGTCGCCGCGTTATGGCACCAAATGCAGGTAACTGACACTGAGGTTATTGCTGTACCCACCTCCTGTTTTAATATAACCCCACCGTAGAACGACAATGACGTGCCCGCGAGATGCAAGCGCCACCGCCTTTCCGTTCCCAGAAGGGTCAGCCCGCGGACAAACGACCAGAAGGCGCCGGGGGCGCGTCCATGTACACACGCGACGACGAGGCGATGCCCCACCCACCTGAGTGGCAAGAGTAGCAGGATGATGACGGGGAAGACCATCTTTACGTAGGGCCACGGCGCGAACCCGAAGAAGCACATGACCAGCAGCTGCACCACCTGGCAGACGGTGAACACGTGGATCTTGCGCTGCGGGCACCGGCGGATGTAGTGGTTGGGCGGGTAGGCCGCCTGCTCCATGAAGAGCAGCGTGATGCGCTCGAACATCTGGTTGCCGTTGAGCGACGTGATGGCCATGTAGAGGAACAGTCCGTCCAGCACCGCGGTCGGGATGTGCGCCAGCGGGTAGGGCAGCATGAACACCGAGAGCCCGATGAGCAGGTGAGACACGGCGCCCGTGAGGCGGGTCTCGCGCACGCGCACTATGATCTCGTACACGTGGCCCTGGTCGACGCGCTCCTCGACGTCGGCCAGGCTGCGCACGTGGAGCGGCGAGTGGGGCAGCACGCCGTGCATCCAGGGCAGGCCGAACAGCGAGAGCACGCCGTTCAGCAAGCCCACGACCAGCAGGTCGAGGTGGTAGGCGGCGCCCTTCTTGAGTTTGTTGCACGGGTTGTTCACCACCGCCGCGGAGATGTTCTGGTCCATGAAGAACAGCAGCGACAGCGCGAGGCCCAGCCCCATGGCGGCCAGGGCGGCGGGCCACTGCAGCGCCTCGACGCGCGCCCGCACGAACTGGTCGCTGTGGCCGAAGTGGAACTGCTCCGCTGCGGGAAGGGGTAGCGTGCGCGGAAAGCGCGCGAGTAACCGTTACTGCGGCACGTAGCTTTTTGTCTTGTCTCGTATCCCAGACAGGGGCGCATACCCACTACGGGGGATTGGCCAAGAAGCAGGCGGTTGTTCGTATGCTTAGAAGTAAAGCGAAACTAGATTTAAATAGAGGAGCGTGGGACTATAAAACATAGCTTTTTATCCTTAATATTCGATAGTGAGATCCACGATGCGCGTGGTCATCGTCGTCGTATCGCTGCGAAGACGAAGGTCTCACCCAGCGATCTTAACTGACCCCTGTCCCGTCGTCAGCCGACTGGCGCGCTATGCCCACAATTTTCCTATAGTCTCCGTCACTCCATCTGATATCCCGCCGCCTTCGATTACATTTTCTTGCCCACACCCATTCTGCTACTGTGGTAGGGCGTACGCTCTGTGTTCTTAGGCGTTGGATGTCCTGCCCCACCTCTACTTCTTCACATATAGACAGTACACAAATATACGCAAATAGTATTCCGCACATCGAACGTAAACGTTTCAGTCAATTACTGTCAGATACTTCTTTTACCTCAAGCCTAACCTTACGAGTTTTGTGTGAGCTTTCTTATTCTTGATTACATACTTGGAGTTATTAAGGATACAGCAAGACTCACTTTACCGCCTTTCAACTTTCAACTGAACATCCTTAACTGGCTTGCGAAGCGACGCGAGGTATATCTTCTTCATATCTTCTTTTGACTCGACCACAGTGGGGTGGCTGCATGGCTACGGCATGCAGTTGCTGAGTACAAGGTCGCGCGTACGGTTGCCGGTCGCATTTCGACGGGAACGAACAAAAAAAGAGAAACGCCATACTTAGGGGCACGGTAATAGACTCCAGGTTGCGAAAATTAATCCTAAGCACCTCCCCTCCCCTCCAACAGCATCCCTCGTAGGCTTTGGGACGTTAAAGCTCATAATTTAGTTTGATTTGAGATACGGCCCTTGCACTAAATTGCCCCATACAGCTGAACCATGTGACAACAAAGTCGCATGGGAAACGAAAATACCTTCTTCATATCCCATATTTGTTATAATAACATACTTGTTTCACGCTGATATCGTCGAGAAACATATTTAGATTTACTTCGCTGTATCCGATCGTTTAAGATATATTGTTCGTTATATCGAGGTTCGATTTATACCATTCGAAAGCGTTATCAGCAAGTTTTTCCCGGGTGTCAGGGAAAAACAAAGTGCCACGTGGAGTCTAAACTTGCAGGGAATGGAAGGCATGTCACTGGTCATATGCGATATATAGATATGAATCTGCGTACACTTGGAAGAAGCAGCTTTGCTGGAAACTGGGCTGTAATTTCTCAAGGTCGCACAACTCTGCTGTGTGTTTGGGTGTGCTTGCGTGCGTGCTTTTTAATTTTTTTTTACAGATGACGTAGGAAAGGTTAAAGCGTACGCAACAGAGATGGGGCCTTCTGCTCTCTTCCTTTACGTCATGTTTTCCGATTTCCCCACTCGTAGTTCAGGATGACAAATATAATATTGCCATCTGACTACCTTTCCTGCCTGCACTGTTATATCTCTGTCTGACGCTATGAAACCCTTATCGAAAGCTGTTACTGTAGGCGGGAGACGAAGTACAGGTTACATTGGGGGCTCGGGGTGACAGGCAGATGACTACAGAATAGGAGGCGTCGTAGGAAACACTCGGGGAGAATAGGAGATGATTAGAAAACGGAGATGGACATAGTATTCGCTCGAGTAGAATAAGAAATGGCTATATAGGAATGGGAGACGGAGGAGGATACACTGGGGGCGAATGGGAGATGACTAGGCGCGGGAGATGAGGTAGGGAAACACTCGCGGTGATTGGGATACGACCGGGAGACGGCCGGGGGTGGAAGGGACGACGTAGGGTGGCACTCACTCTCGACCTCTCGGAAGACGAACGAGCCGAGGAAACTGAGCGCGATGACCGCCACGGGCAGCGCGTAGTCGGCGAGCATCTCGCGCTTGCTGGCCTGCAGGTAGGGCGTCTTGTTGAAGTTGTACAGGGACACGGCCAGCCACACGGTGCCCAGCATGAGCAGCAGGAAGAGCAGGCTGTTCTCTCGCCGGCACTGGGGCAGGGCCTCGAGCAGCGCCTCGGCCGCCGTCGTGTTGTTGGTGGCCGCGCCCACGTTGTGCAGCAGCCGGCTCAGCGCCTCCACCGTGGGCGGCGAGCACTCGGACGCGTAGTAGTAGCGCTGGAAGTTCTTGTACACGTCGCGACCGGCGTCCACGCAGAAGGCGATGCTGATAAACAGAGCGAAGATCTCCTCCGTCGACCTGCGACGCGAGCGACGCGTAAAACCCCATCAGTCTTTGTCGTTTGAAAGTTTGAAAGTTTATTTAACGTAATGAACGTATACAATGGCAAAGTGCACACTTTTGGGACCCAACGAATTTGTTAAAGGGTCCCTACGTTGATCATCGTCATCGTGCCCACCACCACCACCACCACCACCACCGCCACCGCCACCACCACCACCGCCACCACCACCACCACCACCACCAACAACAACAACAACAACAACAAAAAGAACGACAGTTCGGCTACATGTAAGTAAGGACGATGGTGGCACGGACCAGAGGGAGTACCCACGTCGCCAATTCGTGGCACATGCAGCGCGAACACGCAAAAGCAGCAACGATCCAACCTTTAATCGCCCACGCCAGTGTGTTGGCCGGTACTGTTCTCTTACGTTGTGTAGTAGAATATGACTGAGGTGCGGCTAAGTCGTTTTGCTCAGCTTTCCTATAGAGCCAGTAGATTCCATGCGAATTCCGCTGTCCTAAACACCGGTGGAGACGGTAGTGAGAGCGTAAACCGCACAGAGGTGGCTATCCGACAGCTTTTTCGGTGCATTCGCCAAACATACACCCCACTGGGACGAGCCGCTCTAGTAATCATTTGTACCGTGCGTCTCAGCTAACGTTAGGCAAGCTGGTTAACGAAGAAAAAGAAAAGAAGAATAAAAGAAATCACGGCGCTAGGCCTACGACCTACGGTATTCGGTCACCATACTTCTGCAGATGACTAAACACCGCAAGTCTTACGATCGTATCTTGCACCACGTTTTTTTTTAAATATCTTTTTTCTTTCATTCCTTGAACAGCTTGGCTAACGTTAGCTGGCACAGCCTATATTGCAGGGGCTCTCAGCCCCGTGCTTGGGGTTAGGGCTCACTCTCCGCGAGCGTTCCCGTGCAGCGAGCACGCAGACGAAACTGCGCGCAGACCAACCTACGCGCTCGGCGCCATTGTGTTAGCCTGTTACAGCATCATTCCAAAGCCAGCCTGCTCTGGTTCGACGAGCTATTAGCAGCGAGCGGCTTGAGCTTACGTACGAACGCGGCGGTGCGACTGATAAGATTCTGAGCCGGCAGGCGATCGGGCGCACTGGCCACAGTCACGGCATAGATGGTCTCGGCGTGAGCGTGGTCGCTGGAACTGCGGCTCCTTTTTACGGACGCCGTGATTTCGGCGGCAGGCAGGCGATGGGAGCTGACGGACTGCCAGCCGTTCTACTCGGGCGCCCAGCAAGTATCCCGAGGCAGCGTGCCCTGGTCCTATACCGGCCGACGGCATCGTACCCGTAAGTGGCAGTGGTTTCCCTAACGCGCTTGACCTGTAGCTTGCCGTCTAACAAACAACCTGACGCAAAAACGCCTCTTCATTGAGTCATCCTACTAGTAGAATATATCGCACTAGTATCCGGTCTTCAATACTAAATACGAGCGAAACCGTTCACAATAGGAGTATCAGTATCAGTGGAGTTTACGGGCTACCGATTAAATGCAGTAGACGAACGATAAGCAATCACTTATAGCCGACCGCAAAAAGAAAGAAAAACACTCAGGGGAGTAGTTTGTTGATTGTACATAGCAATGTGCTGCACCTTCGGAGCCGAGGGCGGGCGCACTTTTGCGAATGATTCTTTTAAGCATGAAATACTTTTAGATACCGTTGTCGGCGACCTTCATGGGACCTTGAGCCAAAGGCCAGAGCCGTTATCCGGGCACCCAAACAAGAACATCCGGGCAAACAGTCACAACTTAAGAATATTCAGTCCTGGCCGCATTACATACTCTAGTTACTGCCCAAACAAGTTACAAAAGATACTGCTTCCGAGGTCTTCCTAAAGTTTTTTCACACTATCACTCAACCTGTAACTTTTAGTACGCTGAAGTTTTATTTGTCATTTCCAATAGCGACGTTCAAAAGGCATATACAGGGCACCACACACTTCATTGTCATCTTTTGGTGCTGAGACAGAGTTGTCTGTGCTCTTTTGAACGCCAGCGGTCCGTGAGTTCCGCGGCGCGAGTATTGCGTCACCCCGAGAGATGGCGCCACGCTGCATGGCACCTCTTTCAGGCGCTTTTCTTCTAGCTAAGCAGTGCGCTCTGTCTCCCTGGCGTTATTCGCTGCCTGTCGTGCCGCCTTTAGCTGGTTTTATTCTTCTAGCTGGGTAGCGTCCATATAGGACCAGTGCACAGTATGGCGTGGTGCGGTGTGGCATGCCGTTGCGAACATGTACTACACCCATTTTAATATTATGGCTAGTATCATCCCCAAGCAATCTACTTTGCTTGGGGATGCAAAGTAGAGTTCCGCCTCACGCAGTTAAAGCGTGAGGCGGAAAGTGGAGAGAGAAGGTATGACCAAAGCATGAGAAGAAAAGCATAGTGCCGCTCTGCGGCGACGATGGCTACGAGATGGCGCCAGAGTAGCGCGCGTCGTCTGCTCACCGATGGATGCGGCGAGCGCGTCAGACGATGCTATAGATGCATATGAAAACAAAGCACTGCATGAGCGGAGGTCTGTCTGCGGCGGCTGCTGTAAACACACCCACGCTTCAACCCACGCGCTGCCTCTCGCGATCTCTCGATTAGCGAGAGCGACGGGCCACACTTCACTGCTGGCACCAGGGCACAAGAACAGACTCGTGCAGCCGAGCGCAAGCAGCAACTGCTTACCGAGGATCCGGCAGCCTAACAAGCCGTCGTTTAATGAACCGTCGGGATTTGCCCAGTGATAAACACCGGGGCCAAACGTTTCAGCTTCGCTGATTAGCCGTCTGTATGGAGTGCTTGGGCGGCGATCTCCTTTCTCTAGGCGAAGGTGGTGACTCTGCCTTTGCTTCCCGAACCAGCCTTTTCTATTTTCGAAAGAGCACGCATCTTAACTATACAACTATTATTACTGTTTAGCACTCCTTCAAGTGTTCCTTACCTCGTGCACCACTTCATCAGCTTGCTGGCGTCGAACACGGCGAATAAAAGCAGGAAGAATGTGTTCCACAGTCCCACGCAGGCGTACATGGCGTAGAAGTCTAGGTCGAAGTCTTCGCAGATGTTGTAGATCACTGCGAGGAAGGTAGTTGCGACATTTTTAAACGCCAGCCGTTTCCTTCGTCTTTCATGCTGCATCCTCGCGGGGGCTTGTTTCACGTACATACTAGCTTTTGCGCAGACTGTGTTAGTAATTATTTCGTTAACCAAACCTGATTTTTCTTCGAGTCTAGTAACGTATTCATGGGCCCAAGTTAACAATTCGCTATAGTGAATGTGCATGCTTATTTTGGAGAGTACTACTGTGAAACGAATCGCCGATTGGTTGATGTTAAAATTGACACCGTTTGCATGACTTTCAAGTCGGAGCAAAAAATACCATCATAAAATGTTTAAGGAATTTCTTTGATGATTTGTATTAAATCTATATTTGTGAAAACCCATCTTCCTAATTCTTACACGTTAAGTTATTGTTGAGTGTATTTCTATTAGCGCGAACAATTTTAACTTCATCTCTTCCGCCAATGTTAAAATATTCTTAGTTATACATTTATTTGTATGCAATATTTGTAACCCAGTTTCTATGTTATTTCACTGCTTTCCAGTTAATACCGTATAGCAATTAATATCATTCTAGAATGTCTCCAAGATTTCTTGAATTAGGGAGATCCTTTTTTGTTGTACTTTTTTTATATTTACACACTGCTGCTGTATTATGACTTAAATCATACTTGAGCATGTATGGTCGCCTAATTGACCAAACTACTGACCAAGAGTCGTACTGACCGTAACTTAAGGCACATTTGTACAACATATATATCAGTAGCTCAGACATTTCTTGCGCGCAGTGCGCAAAACTTCAGGGTGACATCGTATTTTTCAATTATATAACATTTTGGCATTGTGGTCGGGAAGGCTTCATTATAGCGTTGCCGTGACTAATTGCCAGCAGATGGGCTTCGTCTGTTTCCGGACTGTGTTATTAACTGAGCATCTGGAATGGTTTTCTTCAACAGAGTAAAACTCCATGGAGAAATGCATACAGTGCTTGCAAAAGCGCAGATGGTATGGCACATATCACAAAGTGCGAGTCTGAAAAAAGTTAAGAAAACACGTATACTAGCTCTGTGCGCAGCATGGTATAATCGTCTAGCCGTACGATTTCGGTTAACTTTAGCGTTGTTTCGCAAATGGTGGGGGGGCCTATCATAGGTGACATTATTCCAAAAAGGAGGTTTCGGCAATTCAAGGCCCGACCCACTTATATAGGCAGTGTTCAGTGGATGTGTGTGCTAAACATGAAGAATTTCGCTTGAAATGAAGCTCCGCGCAAAAAATAACGGAGAGGCCCTTCACGCAGAGTCATGCTTGGCAGAAAAACACTCATGCTTGACAGACAGACAGACAGACAGACAGACAGACAGACAGACAGACAGACAGACAGACAGACAGACAGACAGACAGACAGACAGACAGACAGTGTTTTTGCATTCCGTCTGCATCGGAATGCGACAGGTGCAGACGGGAATCGTACCCTGGACATTGTGCTTAGCATCGGAAGGGTATCTTCACACAAACACCGCGGCGAATAGCACGCTTGCATCACTGTGGGCGCAAGTACATTTATGCGAAGATAGGTACTGTAGCATATAAGAATAAAAAAATATATAAGCAAGAACGCGGAGCCGCTTATAGTTCAACGGTTACCTTTGCAAGCTGCTGGCGTTGTTTATACCAACACTCCTACAAGTACTCAAGTGAAAATTATGACGTGTTAGCACTTTGTTACGTTCGTTCGCATTTCATACAGGTTAACTTAGGCGTTGCAGTATGCTCGCCTGACTTGTTTATAAAAGCACGAGAAATTTAACCTGCGAACCTGAAGCTTGCTGCTACAGCTTATAACACCTTCAGCAGTGATTAAACGCCAACGCAGTGGCTAGTTTGATTCATCACCGTGGCGGCCGCGTTACGTCCATGGTGGAATAAAAAAGCCGAAGTGCAACAAACAGGGCCAGAGATGCGAAAGTCACAGTTTCGCCTGAAGGCGGAAGCATCGATTGCGATAGCAAATTAGTAGACAGCTACACGCAGTTAGTAGTTTTATCGGCCATATAAAGTCGTAATTATTCGCTTACTAACTAAATTAACAAGCATGGTGTCACGCGCGCACAGGCAAACGGAAACACATCTTACTCGATGTGCGCTGACGCTTGCTGTCAAAACGATGGCGCGGGGAAGAGCGGCAGCAGCAGCGAGCGAACTGACCTTCGTGCTGCCTCTCGCTTCAACGCGAACCAAGCAGCGAGAACGCAGCGAGCACGAAGATATGAGCTCTCGGTGCACTTAGACTCTGTGCTCATCGTAGATCACCTTCAAGATAAGGCTCGCGCGGCCGCTCTCAGGCGCGTCATACGCAGCTGCTGCCAGAGTAGACTCCTCGCCGCCCCCCCCCCCCCCCCCCCCCCCCCGGTGCCTTGCGTGCGGTGGAAGACGGCGTGCTTCAACCCCGCCTTCCTCCCTTGCGCGCGAGGGATCAAGCCACCATCCTCGACTCACCCTCACACGCTTTCACTCGCAGCTACGGCATACGGTGCGCGGCCAAGGTGTTGGGGCGCTTGGATTTTATACGGAACATCATGCCGACGCTGACTGAAGAAATACGCATGGAGTGTGCAAATAATTGCTATCGCAGTAAAACGCTCGCGTAGCGCCTTTGGGTGGACGTTAGAGAACCCCAAATGATAAATGTTCGATCCATCTACTAAGGTGTCTCCCGTAACCCCATGCTTGCATTGTGGCATCAAACTTTACAAATCTATCAATCAATCAATCAATCAATCAGTCAATCACACAGCAGCGCATCTTACCCTTGATGTACAGGCTGAGGGGGGCAGTGGTCATGAGGATCACCAACGGCTGACCACCGAACAGGGCGAAGGAGAGGCCGCCAATGGTTTGGCTGATGATGCACTTGCGGACGTCTACTCGGGCCGAGACAAAAAGAACAGCGTCAGTGAACGTACGCAGAACTAATAATGTACTCTACTCGAATGAAGACCAAAGCGCCCTTACCTCCTGTATCACCCGTGGAAAGTGAAGGCATGAGAAAAAAGAAGGCAAAATTGGGAACGAGGCAAGGTCAATCTCCGCGCACATTATCACATGACCTGCGCTCGCTGGTCGATGGCATGCTTGGCATATTTAAGTACAATGCGAGTTCGTGATTCCGTGATACAGTGCAGTTCCGCATAAACTTGTAAGCATAGGCATACTTAACTAAATTGATAAGCATCGTGTCACGCACGCACAACCACACGTGGACGCATTTCACTCAATGACCGCTCGAAACTGACATTCAAAACGCTGGAGTCGGGAATCGCAGGAGCGAGCTAATTTACCTTCGTGCTGCCTCTCGCATCAACGCGAACTATGCCGCGATAGCACAGCGCACGACGGACTCTGTCTCCGTCGAAGATGGCTTTCAAGATACAATGGTGCAGGCGGGCCCGGAGTAGAACGCCCCCACCCTTCCTGACCCTCCCCCGGGCCCGCTGCCTCCCCGCTTTCCTCCCTTGAGTGCACGAGATTGAGCCATCATCGCCTGCTCACCCTCGCACGCTTTCACTCGCACGTACAGCATACGGCGCGCGACGACGATTTTTTTCACCTTCGGACTTTATACGGAACCTCACGGCGACGCCGACAGAGACTCTGACGGCATAAATGCGTCTGGTGTGTCCGTACAATTGCTATTGCAATGAAAATGTATGAAAGTTTGGATGACGCTTAAGCTTCGCCTTTAAAAGTGGAACACGATAGGATTCAACGTTTCCTGAGTGCTTCTCACGTTTCCCGGCAACTGCAGCTTAAGTAACCGTAATGTTTACCGGGAAACGCTGGCGGCGAACGCTATGCACGAAGGCGAGCGTTCTGGTAGAAACGCGGCCTCTATCGTGGGCCGCGAGGCAGCGGAGGCGAACGCCATCTCGAGGTATTGCAAGGAACCGGGCGCGTCGCTTTATGGTCTCTGAGATTTGCGCGCGCCGGCGCGCTCAAATCTCAATGGCCATGGCCACTCTATTAATGGTAAAAACGCTGGAAAAGGGGTCTGCGTTTTGAGTTTCCGCGTAACAGAATTGTGTTTTTTTGTATACTCAAATTACAATCCGACGCTGCCGCATCTGTAGGATGTGCGTAAGTCGTTCTTCACGATTTTACTGACCTATTTTACCTTGATAGATTCAATTAGTTCAGTAACTTCCTTGCGCTGCATGGAGGGCCCACGTAGGTGGGTATGAGTGGGTCGATGTGAAGCTCTTTCCGGACCGACGGTCGACGCTAGACGCGGAACGCCGACGCAGGATTTTCTGCGACGCGGGGTCCCTTAACGCTCTCGCGTTAAAAAGGCCTTCATTAGCTAATACTAATGAAGGCCTTTTTAATGTCGCAGTTGACGCAGTTACGAAAGCAGTTATGCTTAGCACATAATCGCGCAGTGTCGTGGAGCACGCCGTCGCAAGACGTTTCTAGCAGCGGTTCTTTTAGCGCCCATATCTTCTCTTACTCCAGCCTAAGACTGCGCTATATGCTAAAATTATCTAGCGCGAAATAGGCAATGCGTGCCCGTCGGGATAATGCTCATCGAAGACAAAGCAGAACTCGGAGCTGCATTTGACGCAGAGCAGGCGAGATAAAATACTGCCCACGGCAGTGAGCCTTGGTGTGCTTTAGAAATTACAAGCAAAATAAAGAAAGAAGGAAGGAAGGAAAGAAAGAAACCAACGTTGGCAGTGTTTCGCTTTCTCGATGGCGCTAAATAAAGTACGGCTACTTCGTAGAAAGTACAGAAGCTGCACTTGGCCAAGCTCGTATTTTAATTCGCTGAACGCTCAACGCAGTGTAGAAAGACCATTTGGGTCGATCGACTGTTATCTCTAGCGCACGTGGCGTTCCGTAGAATGAAATGTCTGTGTCTCTGTGTTTTCGAACCTAATGAATCTGTTCTCCGTTCGGTGTTGCGTGAAGTCGGCTTGTGGACGATCTGCTTCAAAATGATACGAATCGCGGCGCTCAATTTTTTTTTTTTCTGTGCTGCCAAACGTCTAAGCTGCCCTTATCGAGACAGAGGTCTGAAGTCGAGCGCGACATTCTTGGAAACGATTTAAGCTGTATTTTACGTATAGCCCAGTAAAATTAGCGCAAGCAACGAACTCTCTTTTGCCAGGTGCATATAGATCGGTGTCTCCGACAAAAAATAAACGATCGTTTGCACGCTCCGTTGTCCGAGCGTAGAATGCTGCGTCAGTGTCACTTCAGGCCACAACTTTTTTTGAGTTGAGATTACTTCAGAGAATTGTGCTTCTGCAACCGTTTCGCAAGACCGTCGTAACCATGGGTAACACAGGGCGTTTTCTGCCACTTCGCCCGACTTTTTGGAGAAAGCGGACTGTGTGGCTTCGTTACTGCTCTTCGGTGTTCAGTTGAGTTCATGCTTGCCCCGTGTTTTTTTTTTTTTTTTTAGTTCTTTAACCCCGTTGTGCAGTTCTGTATTTAAATCCTTCACTTTCTGGAAAACCGAAATGCATAATTGAAAGCAAAGGGACGTTGGCATCGCACTTGTAGTCTTCCGATACCCGAACAATATCATGATCAAGACTTGCCACCCTAAAAACCAACCTATACAAAATTTAGGCGAACCATGTAGGCACGTGCCGCAATTCCACATGAAGGCTCCAATAGGGAAAACATGCTTTAAGAGAGAAAGATAGAGGAAAGGCAGGGAGGTTAACCAGATTCGACTTTAGTGTTTGAACCTTGCACTGGGGGGACGGGGAGGAGGGGAATGGGGGTTGGAATGAGGGCATAGGAAGAAAGAAAGAAAGAAAGAAAGAAAGAAAGAGGAAAAAAACAGGAAGCGCTAATAGGAAAGGCGTTCCAATTACAGGCGTTCACAAAGGCCGATCGATGTCAAGAAGCGTAGTAGTGCTTGCACGGTCTTCTGATGCGATGTTAAGTCCGGCCGAAAACTCTATTGCCCCTTGTGCTCTCCTGATTGGTCACTCTATTTCATTCTGCCTCTTCTTGCTGGACGTGTACATGTCAGTACACTGAGGGGTTTAAGAGGACACTTAGGGATTATCACGGATGGCACATCTGAGATTAAGAGGCATTGTTTTTTTTTCGGAAACACTTCAGTCAGGCCGGTGAGGTCATGTTCTGCGTGACAGTTAGTGATTGATGATTGTAAGTGGACAACTTGCTTATTTGAGTTTGGGAATGAGAAATTTACGCCACATTGTAATGCCACAATTGAAGCCAGAAACCAAGTGCATCATACTCCCTTATAGTAACTGTATGACTGGAGGTATACTTTCGGAAAATGCGCGTGAGAAATACATTCTGCTTGCAGTGCATTTGTCCGCGCAGCGACAGCATGCCGCATGATGCTGGCTTGCGCTTCACCAAATCTAAGTGCGTCGCCTGCATCGTTTGCCCGTGTTTATTTTCTTTTGTTCTGTCTTTTGGGGGATGTTTGGTCTCGCTTTCCGTCGACCATCAACTACCACAGCATGGCGATTTTTTTTTAAAGGCTACAGCACTGTTGCTAATCTCTAAAGCGATAATGCACTCCGGTAGCACTTAAGCATTTCAATACGCCAGAGACGCATAGCGTAGACAGTGAATCAAGCACGTCTTGAAATAATCTGAGGACACTCGCCTATCTTGCCCTTGGTGTTGGTGTCGTTCAGCGCTCCGAAGGCAATGGTTGGCAGAAGGCAGGCAAAGTAAAGAAAGAAGATGGTGGAGACGGTCTTGTAGATTGTCCGGTGGCCTACCACTCCTGCGATATACGAGGAGAGAGAGACAGAGAGAGAAAGAGGGAAAAAAAACAAACATTCAAATCGGAGGTGACTTGTGCGCGCCACGTTGTACGTGGTTACGGAACACTCGCTTCTAGCGAACCCAAACTCAGTAGCGTTTGGGCGTCCAACTATATTTCCACATAAAAATACAGCTAGATGCCTTCGGCGTGCCGGTATACCTTGTAGCATTATACTGTTACTGCCCGTTCAAGGCACACGGACTGGAAGAATCGTTGGCACGCGGTGCTGATACACTTACCACGTGACGTACCCCCTCAAACGATCCTCGACTCGAAGCGGCTTGCTCCAGTCCATCGAGCTGAGCTCAGCGCAGCCCCTTGGCTGACAAAGAAGCTCTGTTTCTCGGGAATTGCAGTGGGAGTATTAATGAAGCGAATTGACCAGTGGCCGAGGAGCGGCACTGTTGTCCACATCCTTGAGTCGAAGTGGGGTGTGCGGCAGATGAATGTTATAGAATGTGGGGTAATTAAAGGTCGCTAATCCCGTACTTCGCAGACACAGTGCACAGCTATAGTATGAACAGTGACGCTGGCATTTTTAGGAGCTAAAGGCGAAGGGACATGAGTTTATGCAGAGGTAACGTAAAGGCAGGTTGGCCTGTATACATAATTCGAGAGTTTCAGCTTTGCGTGATACGCTGTATACGTTACCGTGACACTTGATACGTCATTACCATTGCGCATGCGCGGCTTATAGCGCCGGCTACTGGTCATGTTAACGTGACTGCGTAAAAGAACAATGACAGCGCACATAGAAGCCCAGACCGCCCAAATCGATCCGAATTCGCCCTCGTTGCTTGCTGTCCATCGTAGCAGCAACAAATAAAGGGTGAAATCAGCCATCGCATAGTCCCATTTCGCACCGAGGACAAAGTTTAACATTGTTTTGCCTATTAGCCTATTAGCCGTTTTGTTTTGACGCTGCTGTAGGCATAGAGAGAAAGATAGCCGGGAAAGTGTTTCGATTCACATTTAGGGGAACTGGCATCACAGCATTAGGGTTCGTGATGCACTAGCGATGCGGAACGCTTCAAAAGTCTATACTTCTTTACTGCAGCGCAGTTTGACTGTGCACTGCAGCGTGGTACTCGATGACGGTATGCTGAAACGCTGTTCTGTCGTCACGTCTATATACACCGCGATTCGGCGAAGATGCGGCTCATGCGCCGTAGACGTAACGTATCACATGAGCGTAGCACGAAGGTAGAAATTCTCTATCGACCCAAATGCACTCTACCGCTGTACGCGCAACCCAGCAGGCTGCACTGAAGCAAAATCGGTGGGCACTTACCATCTATATAGTCGCTGACGTAGTGCGACAACCGCCGTCGCAGATCGTCATTGAGACCTTGAGCGATGGGACACCTACGGGGCTACGTTGGCGAGTCCGTTTGCCAACGTTTAGCACGCAGTAGGGAGGGGGGAGTGAGAAAGAAGACAACAACTTCCCTCAGTCACACTGGCACTCGCGCTACCACGGCGTCGATTACAAGACACGCAACGTATTCAAAGACTACTGCAGGGACCACGGGGATGCTACTTTCCGAATCGAATGCTGGTCGCACGGCAGGCAGCTTGGCCCCAAATACATTCGTGTATTCCACTGTGTTTTCAGTTGATTTTTGCAGGCGCAAAGAGAGTACCGATGAATTATCTTTATTCAGCGCAACGGCCCAAGAAGTTAGTGTCGCGAGTTAAGGTGTGCCTCATGTGAGGGAGTCATAAATACTCCAGCTGAAGTCGTGTCGAACTGTGGTTTTCTCTGGAATTGGCGTCAGTGTGTATTGGTTAATCTTGTTGGCTAAAAAATAAAGGCAAGAAAAAAAAAGCTAGAGCTTCGGCGGAACATAAGCGAACACTCAGGAAGGCGTCGACAAAAAGTGTTTCGTGTCATCATCTTCTTCACGTGGTGGTTTCAGTTCTTGCCGATCTTTTTCTCGTCTCGTCGTATGCTCTATGTACCGATTCTCCGAACGGCGTACACTACAGAAAATAATAATAAGTTAAGCGAGCTTGAACGTACGCATAGCGAACAGTATGGAAAGGTCGAAGAAGCGGAAGGCTCAACCAGTGCTGGGGAGCTATTTTAGACACGGTCAAGTTTCGAGCCAATCAGAGAGGCCGTAGCAGCTCCGGCAGCAAATCAGAGCCGACAACATGGCGAAGGTTTACATTTGTAGGAATGTGAAGATGTCTAGAATACACCCCCCAGTCACATATTCTTCTTCTACGCGCTCTTTGTTGGGGCACTGCTCCTCATTACGCGCGTACGTTTTCTTTTATTTATATGTACTATTGACCCGATGGTCGTTGCAGGGCGGGTTCAATATACAGCGAAATCATTTGCTTTACGTTGACCAAAACTTAGCGCAGCTTCCACAGTCTCTGGGCGCATAACGGAGTTGTACGTTTAACCCACGGCACGTATGCGGCCTTAGTGCTTGTCGACCTCTGGCTAGCGTTGATAGCGTTGGACAAGCAGCTGAAATGGATGCAACCAAATAACGCGATGTCGATGCTGCTTGTGTCTGCGTAGTTTTGTTATTCCAGCTCTGCCGTGTCTGCTTTGTTTATGCACTGTGTATATGTTCGTGTGTGTGCTGGATCAAGGCCTTCACCATGCATACCCTTCTTGGGCTGTTAACGCTGCCATTTTCTCTCTGCAACAACCAAACGGACTTTACCACAGTCGATTCGCACTCATGAGTGTGATTGTATACGGATGCGTTTCGGTGTTTTACAACCATGAAGAAAATTTGCCGTCAATTGAGACAAAACTGAGAAAGTGCTCGTTTATAACGGCGCGCGGTGGTGCCCCTCACGAGCCAAATATGACAGTCTATACAGGCCTGTCTTCAACATATATTACAGTACAGCTGCGACACAACACCTTAACTTGCGACATTTTTTTAAAAACTTCACTGGACCCTTAAGAATGATTAAGAATGTGCATGCGACGTCAGCGCAAGCCGGCTGCATTGACTCTCTGCGCGCCGCCGTGCGTTCAGCATTCGACGTGGACGGAACTGAGTCTACAGAGCTACGGGTGGCAGCCCTGCGCCTACGCCCTCACCTCACGCTTTCTTCTGGAGGCCTGCTGCTGGAGCGAAGGAGGAGGAGGAAGTCGGGAGGAGAGCGAGGCAGGAAAGAGAGAGAGAGAGAGGGACCCCCCCACAGGGGGAGCTGCTCAAGAAGGTCTCATCGTCATGCGGGTCAACGAAGTGAGCTTTGTGCGGCTCTACAGTTTGATCACGAGAGACATCGTGTCTACGTACTACAATTGTGTTGTCACCCTGCCGCAGCAGCAAAAACAACGTCCACGGTGTCGGCGAGGAGTCGGTGCCACTGCGCATGCGCGGGAGTCGGAGCGCCCCCTTCGCGCATGCGTAGTGGCTCGGAGCCCTTCCCGAATTCGTAGACCAACATTCAGATGACTGAATAAGTAATGGGACAAGGAGGCAGTAACAGTGAACCAATGGTGAAATCACGTAACGCTATAACTGTGTCGATGGATAATTACTGACTGCGTTAGTCGCACTGAAATTACAAAGGATCACTCGACACTAATGTAAAGGGAAACAATAAAATGTCCTCACACCCAATGGTGACACCAAATCCACCCGAGACGTTCATTTGAGGGATCGTCAGCCGTTTGTGCGCACGCGCGAGTAAAGCGGGCGTGGGAGACAAAATTTGGGAGCTTTTCATCCTTGAATATATGACTCTGCCTAAGCACTACGGAGGAGGTTTCTTAGCGCGTGTTGTAGGCGTTTGTCCCTAGGCGTGCCGGCAGTGCGGTGTGGGGTCGAGTTTGTTTACGCTCAGACGCTGGCTGCCGGCGCGGTAAAATAGCTGAAGCAGGGAGAACTGACGCCCTATTTGGCGACCGCTGTGTCGGACAGACTGTCTCGCACCTGAGGCGCTCGTGCTAAGTCAGTCGTGGCGGATCATAGCTTGCGACCGTAGTAGAGTCCGGGCCGCATATATTGAAAATCTAGAAGGCAAAGCGCCTTAACAAGTCTCTCCGACGTACCTTCAGAGGCAAATTCCTGACTGGTGTTGAAGTCGCGGGGCGCGGTAGTGCTGAACTTAGCGTCAAAAGTTGGCGGCTGGACGTAATTACATTTCTTCAATCGTGTTTTTACTCATTGTGACAACGTGTCATTATTTCGCATTATTGGCGATGCCTCCAGGACACCAAAGCGGCAACGGGGACACCATAGCTAGAACCCGGACTGGTCCGTGGGTTGGGGCTCGCCGAGGCCTGCACGCTTCGGTCTTGGTGGCCCCAACCCACGGGCCGCCCTAATTCCAGCTTTGACGCCCCCGCGCTGCACCTTGGGTGCCCTGGAGATCCTGCGCCGTCCGCTTTATTATAACCTCAGGTGCCCTCATGAGGCCTCCGCTTGCCACTTACATCTGCACTCGTGGAGCAGTGCTTGTAAAAAATCCAATCTATCGTCGCGACGAAAAAAGCGATTCGCGACTTGTACAACGTCAGTCAGAACCTTGCCCCTTCAGAAACAGCGATCACTAAATGGGGCTTCCGTGCCCACTACTTCACCGCACAGGCAGCCAGCGGCGGAGCGTAAACAAAGTCGACCGCACTCCGCATTACCGGCATGTCTAAGGGACAAACGCACACAACACGCGCTAAGAAACCTCCTCCGTAGTGCTTCGGCAGAGTCATATATTCAAGGAGCAAAAGCCCCCAGATTTCCTCTCTCACGCCCGCTCTTACTCGCGCCTGCGCAGAAACGGCTGGCGATCCCTCAAATGAACGTCTCGTCCAAATCCACCCGTCTGATTTGTCAGACAACCCACCAACCACGCGGCTGTAGATTCAGTCAGCGCTATATGCGAGTAGGCGTTGCTGCAAGGCCCCCTTACCGGGAAGTCTAGCTGGGCCTGCGATCCCCGCAGGTGCACGGGATTACTCTGCTCGGCTGCCAGGTCCTGCGCGTGCTTCAGCAGCACGTTTTTGAACTCGGCCTCGGAGTGCACCTCCAGGAGGCGCTGCCGGAAGTCCATGTCGGCGAAGATGGTGGCGAACGTGCGGCCGGTTTCGAGGGCGTTCTTGGTGCCTTTCTCCTTGCTCGGCGTCAGCACCAGGATGAAGAAGCGCACCTCGTGACAGGTGCGACCCATGTTGGCTGGGTGCTTGAGCCGTGCCACGGCCACGTGCCGCTTCTGCAGGGACGGCAGCGCGCATCTGCGAGGGGGAGCGAGGAGGTCACGTGTTTCGCGCGAACTCGTCGGCACATCCGCGAGTATGTATACGCACTCGAGGGCATACTTTCGAGAGACTCAAGGTTACACGCAACAGTAGACGTAGGGACATTACTGCACCATAACGTGTGACGTCATATACTTTAGCTACGTCAGACGGAGGCTGGCTAATTTTTTTTGTTAATAAGGAAGAATTGGACTGCGATCGAAATTAAATGAAAGTTCATCCCGGAATCTACCGCCGACTTTCCCCGTTCCTAAACGAGACACTAGTGAAACACAATTCCAAGTCGGAAACTATGCTTCAGCCTGAGTTGGCTAACCTCTCATAGAACCTTGCTTGCTGCTACAGCGTGACTGCGCCATTTTACTCATACTCCCTATCCCAAAGGCACTGGCTATGAGTGTCAAGGTATTGCCTATGCTGTTGTGTTTCATTAGACAAAAGAAGGAGAGGAATGAATTGCGCCGCTGTACGCAAATACAACGTGAAAATTGTGTAGTGTTACGTTGCGCCGTACGCCGTTACGCCATACTGGGGACACGTTTTCTTTCTTTTCTTTTGTTGTTTTTTTACGCGAAAATTCGCGAGTTTAGCAGTTTGGCTCAAACGTTGCTATAAATGCCGGCAGCAGCTGCGTTTCCACCGAAAGACGAAATGCCAAGGCAGTTTTCTTTTCTGTCATTTCTTTTTTTTTTTTTTGTAGAAGCAAATTCCCCCCCCCCCCCCCTCCTCCCAGTCTCAACTGTCTGTCTCGTATACGGATACGCCCTGCATATAGTTAAGTCATCCTCTGTCGCCGAGAGGTGCGCAGCGCGGCTGACAAGCACTGTGAAAGGCTTCAGTGAAGTATACGTATAGCGGATTGAGTGGAGCATACAGCGGGCTTGGCAGCCGCACCCGTCATCACGCAAGCAGAGGCGTGCGAGCGGTCGCACCTGTTCCCCCGGCACGCTATAACTGGCGGGGAACGCGGAGCCATAGCGCTGGCCGCTAATGGCGTCACGTGCAGTGCGGATTACCAGGGGGCGCTGCTGCGGCGCTACGCGCGCGCCATCTGTTAGCTCTTCTCGGTAGGTAAGTGCGAGACGACAGCTTATTCTTTTTTTTTTTTTTTGTTCGCCACCGTATAACGAAGCTCGCGTCAATATCACACAGCCGTTTTTCTACGTTTGTTCGTCGTTAGCTTGTACTGTAACGCTGAAATCTCTAAGTGTACGCTGAACAAGGAATATAAGATTAATTTTGGATTGCTCAAAAAACTCTGAAGGGTGCCAGGTTGGGACAGCTTGTAGTCCGGTCGTGTCGCAGGGGTGACAAAATCTCGCGTTTGCACTTCGTAGTCCTGCTCTCTGGATCGCAGCTGTGTACGCACCGGTGATTTAAGCTTTTCAATATGTCATAGAGATCAGCTTTTTTCTTTCCTGGGTGGAGACTTGGTTAACCAGAAAAAAATGACGCAAACACCGGAGAACGTGGGGCGACGCCACTTTCAATTTGCTGCACTAGCACCTCACGACGTCACGGTTTTTTAACAGCTATTGTTGGTAAATAATTGGAGGCGTCTCGACAGGCAATGTTTAGACTGAATTCTAAAAGTACCAAAGGCCTGGGGAGTTTTGATAGCGTTTTCTACGCGATAAGGGACTCTGGGAGGCGGAAAAATACTCTGAGCTAAGTGACGTCGCACTGCCGTACCGGCATTGTATAGTTTGGATGCGGAATTCGGAAATAAAAATCTTTGGCCGTAATTTTCTTCGCAATAGTATGCCAACCGTTTTCCGTCATAAATGCAAGCACAGTTTCGAAACAATGCTTTCCCGATCTACAGTAGTTAGGTGTCGCTTTTCGGCGCACCATAAATGGTATCGCATGAAATCGGCTGGTCACAAGCAAAGCAAAACACTGACTGACTAACAACGCCACTCATCAAGGTATTTTCATTTCTGTAATGAATAACCGAGAGAACAAATTGCGCAAAGGTACTTAGAAACTTATTAAACTCCCATAGAAACTGTTTGAATGACGTGTAGGATGTCAAACATAGCTAATCCAAATTATGAGCTTAAATTCAGCACTTTTTCGCAGTAATTCACAAAAAGTTGAAGAAACCACGTGACAACGGTAAGTACACTGTCAAAGTTAAGCTTCAAACGCGTTGAAAGCTTCTCCTCCTATACCTTATTTTTAATATTTTGCGTCTGGACATCGTAGTTCCATTGTTTGATACTGCTTCCTATGCAGTAGATTTATTCATCTTACGCAATTTCCTGTACAACACTTATTCAACTGCCTCGAATCTACTCCTGTTATAGCCTTGAATAAGGAGCGTTGGAGTACGTCGAAATAAATTTGCACATAGGAGAAGGACGGGTAATTGCGGATAGCTAGCGAATGCAAAAATAATTTATTTAACGTTTGTGGCCGAGCAGCTCGACGAGTCTCGTGTGACTCAAGCAACCGAAGCGACCTTTTCGGCTTCATTTATTGAATAATTGGTGGGTCAGAGGGTTCCAGTGGTTATAGGCGCGTATTAGGCAAACGGGGTCGAAATTTTCTGTGCTGTAGGTTCGCATTAGGATTGCCTTTGTGGTACAGGGTGCGAGACTGTCTGTCGACGTGCTAAATTAATGGCATCTTCGCGGACAACTTTCTGCGGCAGCGCAGAGAAAGCTACGAGGTCGGCGCTTCCGATCATGTGCTACTGCGCCGCGTAGTCCCACAGTATTTGGCAGCGCTTTCTTGGCCTCTTTCACCTGTCTTCATGGTTGGTCGATGGTCGGGCTCAGTTCTGTTCTGTTCTGTTCTGTTCTGTTTTGTTTTGTTTTGTTCTGTTTTGTTTTGTTTTGTTTCGTTTACATTGACAATAGTCGTCGATGGTCTCTGCACAAATTCTCGTTTTGTTCTCTCGGAGCTCATTCTGAATCAGCCCAGCTTGCTAGTCAAGACAGGAAGCTGGGCTCCTTGGTTTGCTTGGGCATTGTGACATGTTTCTCTGTATCTCCCCCTTCCGCTCTCTTTCTCTGTATAACCCCTTTCGCCCTCCCCCCATGCAGGGTAGCCAACCGTAACTGCCTCTGGTTAACCTCCCTGCCTTTCTATGCATCCTTCTCTCTCTCTCTGACATGTTCACAGTGGTCAACAGAAACGGACATCCCAACACGGAGACAAAACATTCGTCGCTCCGTCCCATGTTCTTTAAACTGTTTGTCCTTCTTTTAGCGCAAAAAATACGTCAGAGTACTTAGCTACTTAGCGATGGTTTCAACTTAAGTAAATTATATGCTGGGGGTTTTACTTCTCAAAACCATGACCTGATTCTGAGGCACAGACTAGTTTTTGACCATGCGGGATCCTTAAACTGGCGCCAGAATCTTAAGTGCTTGAGTGTGTTTTGGATTTCGCTACCACCGAAATGCGGCCGCCGCGGCCTGGAGCGAACCCGAGACCTTGAGACTAGCAACGCAATGCCATAACCATTGAGCTACTGCGGCGGGTGCAACAATTTCGCAACAGCGAGGAGAGTAAGTACCAATCAAATTTAAGACTGAGTTGCGTAGGTGTAATTAGTTCGAGACAATATTTAACGTGTAATTATTTCTGTTCGTACCTGTTTAATACCGGTGAATTAGTGTTTGCTAATAAATATCGGGCATAGGAAGTGAATAATATCTTTGAAAAAATGGGCGCGTATGGGGATCGTGGGGAACATCCATAAAACTACGGACGGCCTTTTTTTTTGTGTTCTATGCAGTGTGGTGATATTAGTAAGTGTTGTAGTACCCCAAACAAGATAACAATAGCTAATTCGACTGAGAAGTAGGGACTTGCACAGGAGAAGCTTGATGCTTTTAGGGAACAAAAATTCTTAGCCTGCACAAGATTCCACTCGCACGGAATATTTTAGCAGCGACGAATTCCAAACGCGTTTTCCGCGGCATACCTTGCTGTAATATAACCCCAAGACCTTTAACAGTGGGGACAATTGAAATACTAATCGAATTATTGAGTTGTGAGGTTAACCCTGTAGCGACGTTACAATTTTTCGGTCTGAACAGAACAGCCTGATTAGTGCCTGATTAGCGATTAGCCTCAGTGGAACTCAGTGCAGTAACCAGGATAGTTGTGTTGTCCGCGTACATAATTAATTTTACATTATTATCACTAGTAAATAATTCATTATTATATATACGCAAAGAAAGCAGAGGCCCCGGGATACTTGCATGTGGCATTCCCGCGTGAACTGGCTTTACATTTGACGTGTATCTCTCTATGATCACTTGTTCCGTACGGTGTTGAATATATGATTGCATTAGTTCAAGGAAGACGCCACGAAATCCATAATGTTCTAGTCTGTTGAGTAGTGTAGCACGGTTTATACAATCGATTCGAATAATCAACAAAGATACCCAGAGTGCACACCTGCTGTTCAAACGGCTGCAATTCTTTTTGAGTATGTCAGGCCGTTTCTGTTGACTGCCCTTTCACAAAACCACACTGCATACAATTTAGTGATCAGTTTGTGTTTGATTAGAAACGATGTCATGCCCGCATGTACTAGTTTTTCTATACCTTTAGAAAGAATTGGCAACGCCGATATTGGTCGGTAGTTTGCTAACTCGTTTTTATCACCGCCGTTGTGCCAGACTATTAACTTCGCAATTTGAAGTTCTTCCGCGAACGTGCCATTGGAGAATATTAAGTCAAAAATGTGTACCAATGCAGGTGGAATCAAGTCCATAACATGCTTGATTGGCGTGATGTCAAATCCGTCGACATCCCAATAGCAGCTGTTCCTCATTGGCATAAAAATAATGAATACCTCGTTTCCCGCAGTCGGCGCTAAAAAACGCCGATTGATTATTCCGGCAGCCAAGGTAATTCAAAGAATTAGGATCATGAGCACTGTTTACTAAGGTTGTAAAATAGTTATTAACAGTATTGGCAAGCGCCTCGTTAGGTAATACGTCATCACCTAATGTGATTCTTCTAATAGTCGTGTTCCCATCTCCTCGCCCGAGAAAAGCATCAATACGCCTCCAGGCAACATCTGATTTCCTTACCACGTTGTTATTAAACAAAATATGTAAATGCTATCTCTTCTCTCTGCGCAGAAGGCTGTTTGCGTTGTTCCTTTGTGCTTTAAAATCGTGCAATGCTTTTTCGGTTCTGGTGTCAGTAAAATTTTTGTATAGGTGATTTTCGGTATGAATTTCACTTATACAATATTTTTATTTATCTATGACATTTTGCCTTTACGTACCGGTTTAACTACTTTCTATTTAAAGCATTTATCATAGGTATTCTTACACCTAGCGCAAGAATATTCATAAGCAGTTTCTGAATCTCTGGTACGCATCGTTTCTGACCAATCGATTAGTGATGTTGCGTCACAAAAGTTGTTTAGGCTGTGCATATTGATATCTCAAACCATTTGTTGGAAACGGTGTTTGTATCTTGTAAGTGAACACTGGGTCATGAAAAGAAATATTGGAAGGTGGTCATCTATATGAGCACATTTATGTGTTAGAGTGGAGGATGCTGGTTACGAAGACGTCAATTAATGTAGATGTATCCGTTGAAACACGAATCGGACTATTTGTAACATTTTCAAGACCATTCCATTCGATTGGCTTGCTAAATTTTTCTCGAAAAGTAGAAACCTTTAAAAAAATCAATGTTTAAGTCTCCTGCCAAAAGTAACTTGTAATCATTATCAATCGCCCAACTCAAGTACTTCTCTACAAAAGACAGAAAAGCAAACAATATGTTTGTTTTCCGTCGCCCAGCCTAAGCAAGTGCGAATGATGTTCTGGGACAATTTCCCAGGAGCTATATGTCAACGCCGTGCGCTTCGCCTCCGTAACAGATTTCCTGTCAGTGCCGCAGATAGTTGTCAGTGGGTGCTATCGCGGCTAGTGTCAAATTCCGCCATACTTTCGAATTCGGCCATGTTGTCAGCGCGGATTGGTCCAGAGGGCTGATGCGGCCTCTCTGATTGGCTCGAAATGGCGCCATTACAGAATTTGACGCTACGGAGAAACTTGACGATGTCCAGAGCGTGATCCCGTGAGTATACAGTCTGTTTGGGCTCATGCGCTTCGGACAGCGTCGAGAAGGGAATCCGCTCACAATGCGCAGATCCAGGACTGGTCGTAGTCGAATCCTCCCCCCTCTCGCATACACGTTCCCTGGATCGTCCTGGATAGTAGGTGCACTGGGAGAGAGAGAAGAAAAAAGGGAAAGGGCACGTTTCAGTGACCAAGTGACGTGGCGTGTAAATGGTGATAGTCTTTTGTTTCACACCGGCAGAAGAGTCAACTGGTTATATCGAATCCGCATATACGCTTAATGCTCACTTGTATGGCCGGACCACCGATGAGCAAATTAGTCGAATTTGGAAGAGGAAGGAATAGGTTACATTATGAGAAAGAATTCAAACAATGCGAGTGAATTCGTATGTCGTCGCTTGTCCAAAAATGAACGAAAGTTACGGGTTCTTGATGATACATGAAGTATCAGGCAGATATCTCAACGACTGCCGACGTTTGCGCATGTTTCTTGCCTAGATTAAGTTCGATCAAACATAAGCTACGTCTAATAAGAACTACATTGCGGCATTGAATATGTGAAGGTGCGTTATGTACAAACGTTTTTTTCACCATTCCGGGAGTACCCGGACAAAACACAACATCTATAAAGTCATTGAGCAGACGAGGACAAAGTTCGCAGCAATCTGCGTAAGAATAGCAACTTATTTTTGTACATGAAATACCTGGACACAACTGTTTACTTAACAAGACTTGGGAGCGGGCTAGTTCGTAATGCATGAGTAGGGCTGAAGCCCGCATTCACACAATTCGCGCTTTAACTCTACTCGTTATTATTTAAATACTGTTATTCAGAACCGGACATCAGTACATGCTTAAAACACACCATTCCCGTTGCAGACATACAACCCGGCACAGCATCATTGAGAACGTATTTTCAAAACAAGACAAGAAAATGCTTTCCTGCGCCATACACTACTTCTTGAGTGTGCGTTGACGCAATGATGAAAAAAGGAACAATGGCGAAAAATACTGGTTAGGCATCGTGCCTACGCTGTTTACACGCGGTATACAGGCTTGCGTTAATCGAGTTAACAGCCCACGGGGCCCTGTGCCTGGCAACCGCATGGCAAAACGACTGGAACTCCTTTTGACTACCTTGACGCAACGATGACAAAAGAACATTGGTGAACAACACTGGTTAGGCATCGTGCCTATGCTGTTTACACGCGATATATGCTTGCGTTAATTTAGGTGACAGCCCACGCATCCCCGTGCCTGGCAATCGCACAGCACAATGGCGGTGTACTCCTTTTGCCATGAACGCCGACCGCGCATGCGGCGTAGGTGTCGCGCACGTTTGCGAACGGCTGCAAATCAATTAACACGAAGCACCGTTTCCTTCCTTCGGAACCCATCATCCACACCTCCGCTCGAAGCTCGTATAATCAAGCCCGCTAAACCCTGAAGTCGTAGCTACAAAACCCAAGCACGGTTTGCTTTGCTCACGATTGTTACAATCCGCTGTAAACGTGTAGCGACAGGAATCTCGGTGTTCAGCAGCTATAATGCCAGCCGTACTCGGCGAGATACCGTCCCGGCAGCCTTCGCGGGCGCGTAGGCGCGCGGTCTGAGGAGACTAACCCTGTCAAAAGGGAGACGCGACGTGCGGCAATAGTGGCGACACTCGTTTTTTATTATGTAGCGCTGTCTGTCCCCCCCCCCCCCCTCCCTCCCTCCCTCCCCATGGCGCTGGAGTCGGCAGACGTCGCACTTCCTACGCGCGGACTGATAGATGAGCCGCAAAAAACACTACAGCGAGCACTTCGCCCCCCCCCCCCCCCCCAACCCCAACTCGTCAAGTCATTTCTCTATTACTTTTAGCACTCTTTATGTGTGTTCTTTACCTTCCGGCACCTGCGGCTCACAGATTTGACCTTTACGCGCGGAAACCACAGGTGAGCGTCGGTTTCGGGACCGCGTGAAAATCCGGAAAGGTCAAACCTGCTCGCTAAACCGAATGGAAAAAGTTAAGAGAGAAGGAAGCGAGGGTGAGGTAACGGAGGTCGACACGAAGCACGGCAGAAGGTGCGGGCGCGCGCGCTTCTTTCTTTCTTTATTTTTTTACGAGTACCCTCCTCGCGTGGGTGTCTGCACGGCGAGTACATTACGCGGTGTAGTCACGCGATTAGTGGACGAGAAAAAGGTCAGCTCGGTGGTTTGCCGTCTGACTCGGAGCTGTACCCGCCACGTAGCGTCTTCTACAAAAATTACTATAGGGAACTCTGGGGGAACTACTAGAGGGAATTACCAGAGGGCGCTAGTGACTACGGATGCTTCAAGCATGGCGGTTCAGCCGGCGTGGGAATGTCGGGCAGTGCGAGTACTCGCCTAAAATTCGTTCTTCTGGCCTCAGATGACTTCGTGACTTCGCAATATCGAGGGCGCTGTAAATTAAATCGTTCGCCGTGTTCCCGGATGATGAATGTGCGTTGGTACTGATTCCCCTTGCTGCTGTACTTAGACAACTATGCGAGTGCTTGGAAGTTTGTAGAGAGAAACTGACGTCGCAAAGAACGCTTGAAGTCATAAGCACGAAGACGAGACAAATTCGTGTACTAACGATCGTTGCCATGACATAGCTCAACGGTAACACTTGCATAGTTCTCTTTAGTAGCTTTCGAAGGAAGCTTTAGAGTGGCGGCGCATTACGATACGGTGGCATTCGCCTCAATCCCTGAAACCTTTCTGGCGCCACACTAGCTGACATATTCTTGTGGCAATGGAGGCAAAGATTAAAGAGCCATAACACGCACAAATGAGGGCGCTCCTGAAAGTAGTCCCGCACTTTTAGAAGGAGAAAACACAAACGTGTTTCTTACAACAGCAAAACAATACGTAAAAAAACACCCCTAAGTGGTATATTGGGCCTATCGTTACTTATTCCTTTTTCTTTTTGCCTCTCCCTTCCGTGTCTCGGTAAACGATATAAGCCGTCGCACGTGGTAGCTGCGCTGGTTAAGCATCTGATCCAAGAAACCAAAAGTCGGACAACTTGGCACCGTAACACACATGCTGGAGCTCCGCCCCCGTACAGCTTTTCTTTCACTGCCACGGAAAATTGATGATGAGTATAAAGGAGGATCATAAAAGGAAATAATGTGGGACTGTCTGATTTCAGAAGCAACTTATACGCAGCCCGAAATGATGAACGTTCCTGGGTCGAACTTGAGTTAACTCAACTACGGGTCAGGTCATCTTTAGGAACCCTGCACAACAGAGCATAGCAGTCTCAAGCATTGCTAAAGCGGTATTACGGCTAAAGAAAGGGATGCGTCTTCGAAGCTACATTCTTTAGAAATAATTTAACCAACAATTCGCGCGAGCTCTGTGCCCGCCACATTGGCCCGCCAGCTTAATTTTACTTTTGCTCTTGTTTTATATTAACATTAAAAAAATCACAATGAAGTACACTTTTGCTTGAGGTATACATACTGCTTCTTTTCTTTTGCGTTTAAGAATGCAGCTACGAAGATCAATTTGCGGTTTATTCATTGTGCTTTAGCATATAACACTGATATTACGTTGCCTGAAGGTCTCTTCGAGGACACCGTGAGTCTTATCAATTCTGTTTCTCGCAGTAACCTGGGCAGAAAGCGCGATAATTCATTGCGCTCTATACATGAACACATGGAAAAATTCTCTACGGTATTTACTGTAGGGGAGATTTGGAATCCTTGAATACGACGAGGTTCTGTTCAAGACACGTCTACACTTTGGGAGATAGAGCAGATGTATAGCACCATTCTCTGTATTCGTTTAACGTGGCAGGTATAGTATGATCGCTCCACCATTCATGACAGAGAGACAAAGCCCAAATCGCTGTTGTACAGTCGCCTGAATCTTAATTGGCTGGTCCAGAATTTTAGGCTCGGAATTGGTTCCGGTAAGCTGTATCTAAGTTCTCAATCACTGGCCTTTCAGGGAAAATCAAGTCGCTTGAAATGGTGGAATGGGTGATCGGGTTGCTAAAGGAAAACATAGAGAACCTTTCTTCTAAAATAAAAAAAAATAACTTCAGATTTGTTAGACGTAATCTACTTCTTGTTTGGCCGCACAAGGTAGCAAGCATTTACCCCTTGTACCATTGTGCGGATCAAGGTCTTTTTCAAAAGGGGGGTGGGATTGACCTTGAGATTATCATTGATGATGATGATAATGAGTTATTTTTTACGTGCCGTTGGGTTCTCTTCAATAATCATCAAACATTTCTTGTCTCTCCAGCGCAAAAGGTCAGCGAAAGCTTAGAAGTACTACTTCGTGGTCATGTCACGTGCCATACGCTTACACTGCGCACACAAGTCTTGAGAGGCGGGGGGTCGGGACATCCAGACATCCCCCTGTATCGGCGCATGCTTGTACCGAAGTAGACATTAAAGAGTAAATGCTTCCATTAATATGCTCATTTTCTATATGCTCACAATATGCTCGTAATGTGTTAATATGATCATTTTATCGTTCCACTGTGGCTGAGTTAGTTGGGGCACCGCAAAAACTGAACACTCATTAAAAGCTCGACAGATCACACATTTATTGAGCACGACAGATTGAACGCTGCGTCCGTTTCAGTGTCCTTGGATTCAGTCACCCCCCCCAACCCTTCTCAGTCGAACGATGTGCCTGACACGTGTTTCTGAGTCGGTCAAAATGGCGAGTCGCGTTGCCTTTGCTAATGCTTCACCTGAAGAAGAACGGCTATACAAGCGCATAGTTCAAAGTATGCGTGCTGCTTTCGGCCGCATGACTGCAGATCTTGTGCACACGCCCACACTCTTCCCTCACAACGCCATTTTAAAATGTATCCTAGCGAAGTTCCTATATTGATGGAACACATTCCTGATTCCAAAGGACATAAGAGATGACACTTTATAAACACGCTTTCTCTTAGCGACCATACGTTCCGCGTGATACGTATAGGTCTGGAAGTTCCGTCATCGACCACAATCGCAATCCTGTGGAAAGATCTTACGGGAGCACAGGAACCACATCCCCCATTAAAAAGGGAAAAAAAGGAAAAAGGGAGCGGCTGCAGGTGTTGAATAAGCAGTACTGTAAAATCATTTCATATGCTAACCTTATTTTCCTCATGCCCGAGTGCAACTTCATTTCGACTTAGCATCGAAACTCGGAGTCATTCCTTAACCATCACCATAGTTATAGAAGAACCAAATGATGAAGTCTTATCATTCGCAGTTTGTTACGGCGAACGTTCGCGCTGTTTTGAAGTTGCGAGCATATTTACCTTGTTCGTGAGTGAAAAGCGATTCCTTCGCTTCTGCTAGGGTTGCCATCTGTTCTCGTCCGTCAAGCACCTGCGAAGATTAAAAAAAAAAAGAAACGAAGATGTTACTGACCAGCGCCAAAAGGTTTATCACAATTGCTGATCGCTTTCCGACACATTTATACGGCAGTGCGCCAATTCTCTGTTGGCTGCTTACCCACAAAGCACCCGAGAGTGCGCAGCCATACAATATCGCAAGCGAAATATGGCAGGCCATAGCTGGCCCGTAGTGCCCCCCCCTCCCCCCCCCCCCCTTAAGCAACGTTACCGTTTTGGTGCGCCACCATCTTATTTTGGGGAGTTGGGGAGTTGGCTTGAGGAAGCTTTAACTCGGGCCCAACTTCCATGACGCCTATTCAAACACATGTAAAAGGCAGAAGCGCTTTTCTGAGATAACCACTGGGCCGATTTTAGTGAAATCTGTTCCATTTGAGAGAGAAATGTCAGATTGTAGTGACGGTTGGAAGCGGAATTTTTATTTAGGGCCCGAAGTTTTTAAGAGGAGCTTTCAGAAATTGGTAAGCTTGAAAAAAAGAGAACAAAATATGGAAGCACGAACTTTACGAATTCGTAGCTCTGCACTAAGAACTGATATCTCAGTTCTGTAAACTGCATCCGTTAGAGCATCCAAAGCGGTCAAATTTGGTCTATCATTTTATATCTTACGTGCGTTTGTTACATTGTTTGCAAAGGTTTTGCAAAAGTCCTACTCACACTATTCGTGGTCTGTTTGAGAGCCATATATCATGCATAGATTTTGTCTGCTTTAGACGTGCTATTAAATACAATTTGCATAATTTTGATATTCTTTGTCACTGCTTAGTTACGCAGTTGTGAACTCCATAGTTTCGTGTTCTGAAAATGTGCGATTTCCAGCAGTTTTTATAAAAATACTGACGGAGCCTAAATAACAAATTAGCTACCAGCACTCGCTAGATTTTAACTTTTTCTTTTAAATGCAACGAACGCCATCACTTTTGGTGCAGTGGCTGCCCGAGAAAAATGATTTCTCCTTTCCCATGTATTTTGATGGCAGCCCCCGAGCTAAAGTTTCCTCTTTGGAAAGAGCTCGGTTAGAAAACTTGCTTGCTGGTCAAACCGTGCGACTGCAAGGTGAAACCACCGAAGGTACCTGCCGTAACTTTAATGCAGTGTAATTCATTACTGTCACGTCATACGGGACGACCGGTGTCCGGAGTAAAAGCTGTCGTGACGGCACCAAAAGTAAGCGACGGTTTTCGCATGGCAGACAAAGCGGACGCAGCGGCCATGAACACAAAATAAAGCAATGCGAGAATGGTTCACTCATAGAAGCACGAAAGACAACTGAAAAATGATTGCCAAATGCTGAAAACCCACCAAACAAAAACAAACAAACAAAAATAACACAGAAGTCGTTTATATTAAACGACCCTAAATGAAGGGCATAGCAACGGGAACGGGTTAGTTAGCGTTTTTCTTTTCGCAGTTTTTCTTTTGTGTGTCTTGTGACACTTGTTTTTATTTCGTAAAGAGTGTCCACAAAGGCGAATAAATTTGGAGGTAAGCAAACATGGTCTACACGCGCACCAACCCTCATCGCCCCTGCATCAACATGCACCTACACTGAACCCTACTCGACCATGTCGTGCAAGTGCAAATCGGCAAGCACACACAGTGGCAGGTGGTCCAGTCACAGTCAGCCAATACAATTTCTTCATACGTGTGATGGTCCAGTGACAGATATGGGGCATTAAGGATCGCTAAGTCGGTGGAGTTCTACGGTGCCGGTGTTCCTTGCATGCTCAAGAAGAAATGTGATAGATTTGTTCCTAACGGAGTTCGGCTCGGGAAGTGCGTTCCTTCAATGCATTAATTTGGGGTGCGATTACGTATTTGCCTTTTTTTTTTTGTTAGCGTGCATGTCCAGATGATATTCTTGGTATGCATTATGCCCGTTCAGCCAACTTTTCCCCACTGTGTTTGTTCGATTACGTTCCCGCTTGCTGGAGAAAATCTGCCTGGTATTGGCGGAGCCAATGTGGAAAACATCGATTGGAGGGTCACGCTGAGAGTCTATGCGAAGCAGAAAAAAGAACGCTGTTGAAAACAGAGGCTGTCTTAGCACGGAATACACAGCGAGAAACCGTAAACAGTAAAACGACATTCTAAAGCACCTGAAAACAGCGTATGTGTTACATCAGCAGCACTATAAAACATTACTGTTCATTCCTCGGGTAATCTTGGTATTGCGCGCACTCCGGGATAGGCACAATGACCTTCGAGCCGCGTCCTTGACTGGTTCAGCTTGTTGTTGGGAGCTTCGCGTCATTCAGGAAGCGTTAGGTGTCTGCACCACGTTCTGTTTTCTCGCGCCTACGAAATCTGGAACAGGCGATGGAGTGAATAAAGGCAGGTCGCTTGACGTTGTGCGAAAACCCATCTTTGCGGCACTTAATCGCATTCGCGAATTCGTGTCTGCGGGTCATTCTTTGCGTGGAGGCGAACGTACAGCGCTGTGCAGACCTTTCGTGGCACCACGCTCATGGGAGCCGCCATATTTACCCACGTGACAGCGCCCGCCATCGAGCACCTTCTCATGTTATTGAGCGCCTTCTGGTCGTTTATGACGGCCACGCCGGCCGCAGACACGGCTCAGATGGCCGCTATTTCGGCCACCACGGTGAGCATTGAGTGAGTTAAAAAAAATTTGTGTAGGTGATTTGCTTGCAAGAACTTCCAAAGCGACCGTCGGCGTGGAGTCGAAGCAATGCAGATCCAACTCGTCGTCCAACATCTGGATGAGCTATTGCCGGCCCTTCCGTTTACTCGTTGGCCATTTAGACTTGAACTGGTGTATTGTAAGGGAGGCCAGTAGAAGGCTCGCGTTCCTCAAGAAAGGTGGCTAAATATGCAATGTGAAATAAAATATAACTGCTTATCACTCAGCCCTCAAAATGCTGTTTGTGTTACCGCCCAAAATAAGTGTATATGAGTCGCGCATCATGCAGAAAGACGGGAACATGCACGTTTGACAGGCAAATATGAGATGCATAATAGATTGCGTTAAGCGAATGATTGAGTATAGCAACTCTTACCGCCTATTTATGCTGCTTGAAATCGCCTCCTAGGGAAATGTTGAAAAACTCGGGTTTGCCTGACGAAGCAGGCGCATCCATGAGACTGCCGCGTTGGACAACCACGGGCGTCCTACTGTTGTTTCCTCAATATTCAAGTGCTAAAAGCTGCGTCTCCTCTTCCAGCTTGTCCCGCCAATAACGTAACCATTAACTTGTAATTAAATTACAGTGACTGTTGCAAAGTAAAAAAAATAGTATTCATTAAATGACAAGACTGGCATGAAATTAATTTTTTGCAAGTAAGTAATCACATGTAATTCGTTACGAACAAGCTTGAACAAGCTGTCCGTCTTGCCCAACACTAATTTCCTTGCACTACAGAGCGTACAAGCCCAAGCACTTCGGACATGTCTTTGCCTCCCGACATGTCCTTCGACAGCTGCAACGATTGTCATTGCACAGGAGCATCGATCACCACTCATATCGTCGCTGAGACGCTAAAAGGGCACATTCGACACATTTAACTGCTACCATGCCATCATTTAGCAGGTTTACCAGCGCGAAGACCACAGGCTACATTCTGTGGCACGGTGACGAGACACCATGGCTCGATGCGACCTGGCTTCGAGCCTGCGAATCACCCAACATCGACACTGTGGTGTCTCCGGCAAATTCACGCGCTCCTCTCAGCTCCTGGAATCGCTGAGAAGGCAGACTTGTCACCGCTAGCGCGGAAGCAGTTGTCTCTGCTTCCTCTCGACGAGTCTTATTATGACCGCATGCACGTTTACACGGATGGTTCCAACGATTCCAACAGCTCAACCGAAGCAGTAGTTGTTCCATCGGACGCCGCCTACCTGCAATCTAAATACTCTCACAATACTACGTCTACAGTAGCAGAAATAGCGGCTCTTCAAGCTGCACTCAATTACGTGCTCCAGCAGAGCCACTGAGTAGTAGTAGTAGAAAACTTTTAATGAGATCGTTTAAGAGATTCGCGGATTCGAAGCCTCCGTCGTCTTCTTGGCGCCGGCGACTTGAGGCTTCTCTTCAGCAAGGTTGGGCCCCTAGTCCAGGGCTCCACTGAGTCGCGCTGCATCAGTAGCGTGCCGCACTAAGGCCCTTTGGGCCGCGAGCTCGCTGCTGGTGAGCCGGCTCTCCCATTGCTCCGCACTCGGGAATTCGTGTTGGTGGAATGCTTTATTTCGTTCGCACTCCCAAGTGATGTGGTATAGTGTGGGTGTGTTGCCGCACCAGGGGCAGTTTGCTCTGTATTGTGTTGGTGACATCTTGTTATAGATGTACAAGTTGGGGAAGGAGTTTGTTTGTAGCCTACGCCACCCGACTGCTTCCTCCCTAGTGAGGGCTTTGTGTGGTGGTGGGTACTTGAATCTAGTCCCCCTGTATAGTTGTAATGTCTCTGTGTATCCCCCCTCGCATGCTAGTAGCTGAAGCTCCAGAACATCTGACATGCCTGCTCGGTATGTAAGCCCTCGAGCTAGGCTGTCTGCTCTTTCGTTCCCCGCTACTCCTGCGTGGCCTGGGACCCAGATTATGTGTTGTATGGGTGTCTGCTCAGCAGAGGCTGCTGCCCCACTGATTATCCTGAGGGCCATGCCGCTAATTCTGCCCTTCGTATAGTTTTTACACGTGTCTTTCGAGTCTGTTAAGATGTTTAGGGATCGGCCTTTCCTATAGCCTTCTGCTACCGCCAGCGCGACGGCAATTTCCTCGGCCTCCGTTATGCCCACGACCTCCACTGAGGCGCATGTGGCCATGTCTCCTGTGCTATTAACTACCACCGTAGCGGCTAAGCGCTTCCCTGCATGTACGTACATGGAGGCGTCCGTATAGACTGTGTTCTCTGACCGGCCTAGCCTCCTTTCTAGCTGCTCGGCCCTTGCTGTTCGTCTGTCCTCGTGTAGGTTAGGATCCATGTTTTTAGGCAGGGGTCCTACATTAAAGGTCTTTCTAAGGTCGTCCGGTACGTCCGCGTATCTGTCGACCAGTCCGCACGTGTTCCGACCCAACCTTCTCAGGAGCGCCCTTCCCGTAGAGGAGCCTCTGAGTCTGATGAGTTGTGCCCCCAATTGAGCCTCGGCAAGCTCATCGAAGGTATTGCTGATTCCGAGTTGGAGTAGCTTCTCGTTTGATGCGTTTCTGGGCAGGTGTAGAGCAATCTTGTATGCCTTCCTGAGAATACAGTCGGCTTGCTCTCGCTCCGCCTTTGTTGTTGCGTGGTAGGGCAAGGAGTACATAACTCTGCTAACGATTAGGCTGTTGACGAGTTTGAGGGTATCTTCTTCTTTCATCCCGTACCTTCTCTGGGAGACTCTACTGATCATTCTGCCAACCTGCTCCGCGGCTCTTCTCAGCAGGCTGATGGTATGGCTGCATTTTCGGCTGCTCTGCAGCCACATGCCTAGGATTCGTACCATGTTCTGCTCTGGGATCAAGTGCCCCTCTAGAACTACTTCCAGAGAGGCTTTGGTAGGATTTCTTCCGATCCTGATGATTTCCGACTTCTCCGTCGAACATCTGAGGCCTCTCTCCCTGACGTAGGTCTCTACGCAGGTCGCAGCTTCTTGTAGTCTGTCCTGCTTCTCCCCTAACGATCCTTGGGTGACCCACACCGTGATGTCGTCGGCGTACATCGCGTGTTGGATCCCCGGGATTTCCTTGAGGCGTCTTGCTAGCCCGATCATCGCCATATTGAACAGGACGGGCGATATCACGGAGCCTTGGGGTGTTCCTTTGCAAGGCGTGGTGAAGACGTCGCTTCTCAGCTCGCCTAGTCCCACGGTCGCTGTTCTGTCGCTCAGGAAGGCCCTGATGTAGTCGTGGGTTCTTCCCCCGCAGTTGGTGTTGTTGATGCCTTCCATGATGGCGGCGTGGCTCACGTTGTCGAAGGCTCCCTTTATGTCGAGGGCCATGACAACGTTTTCGCCACTTCTCGGCATTTGCTCGAGTACTTCCTCCTTGAGTTGGAGTAGTACGTCCTGCGTAGACAGGTGGGCTCTGAACCCGTACATGCTGTCTGGGTACAGTTGGTTCCTCTCTAGGTGCGACTGGATCCTTCTTGTGATTACTTTCTCGTACATCTTGCCCAGGCACGACGTGAGGGAGATCGGCCTGAGGTTCTCGACCTGGAGTTTCTTGCCTGGCTTCGGGATCATTACCACTACCGCGTGTTTCCACTCGGCCGGCACTTTTCCTTCGTGCCAGAGCTTGTTGAAGTAGGCTGTGAGCTGATCTATGGCGCCATCGCTGAGGTTTCTTATGAGCGAGTTCTTGATTCTGTCCGCCCCCGCTGCTGTGTTTTTTGTTGCCGACCTGATCGCCTCGACGACTTCCTCTCTCGTTATGGGCCGATCCATGGTGGGATTCTCTTCGCCCTGGTACTCTTCTTGGTAGCTTTCGACCTGGTCTCTGCCGTAGCATTTGACCCGGACTTCCTCGAGTAGCTGTTCGTCCGTGCCCGTGTACTGGTGCACCAGCCTCTGAATCGATTTGCCGCTTTCTGATTTGTTCTTGCTCGGGTCCATGAGGGACTTGAGGATCTGCCACGTCCTGGCCGTGCTGAGGGTGCCGTTCAGCGCGTTGCTGAATTGCTGCCATCCTTGCCTAGCCAGCTGCGTTGCATACTCCTCCGCTTGTTGAGTTATTTCGGCTATTTTAATCTTTAGCTTCCTATTGAACTTCTGTCTTTTCCAATGCTTGGTGAGGCCGCGTCTCGCCTCCCATAGCTTGAGGAGCCGCTTGTCCACCTCCGGAGTTTGTTCGGTTCTATCCACCTCTTTAGTATAGAGTTCTTGGATCTGTCTGAGTTGCTGGCTCCACTCCTCCGCAGATACAATGTCGCCCTTGATCTGCTTGCAGTGTGCTCTGAAGGCGTCCCAGTCCGTTAGGCGGACCTTGCCTATTTTCCGCTTGATATTGGTTGCGGTTGTGCTGATCCTTATTATGTGGTGGTCGCTTCCAAGGTTCTCGAGCAGGTTCTCCCATTCTGCTTGTCTGGCGCCCCTTACGAAGGTTAAGTCAGGGCACGTGTCTGAACTGACGCTGTTCCCCTGTCTAGTTGGGTGGTGTTCGTCGGTTAGCAATTCGCACTCTGCCTGTTCTGCTGCAGCGCAAATGCCACGTCCCTTCTTGTCGTCTTTATTGTAGCCCCACCTCGGGCTCTTGGCGTTGAAATCACCTGCTATTACTAGGGTGTTGTTCCCCGCGAACTTTTTCGCCTCCGTAAAGAGCCTAATAAAGTCCCCATCTTTCTGTCTGGGCGGGCTGTATAGGTTTATAATATAAGTGCTTTTAGATCGTGCTTTCTTTTTGGGGATTATCTCCGTGATCACGTGTTCGATCCGGGTGTCCTTTATTTCGTTATGTGCTATGGCTACTACTTGTTTGCTAATGAGAGTTGCCGTACGGCCATTTTCCTGACACGTGTAGCCCCTAAGCGTAGGGGTGCAGTTTGTTTCCTGTAGCATAATTACGTCTGGTGGGGTTCCTCTGGCATAGATGAATTGCTGCAGGAGGCCTTGTTTTTGCCTGTACCCCCTGCAGTTCCACTGCCACATCTCTAATTGTTGGAGGCGTTCTGCCATGATGGGTTACCATTATTTGCGTTGGGGGTTTCTGTGCCGAACCTGCGTTCGTTAAGTAATCTGTCTCTAGCATCATTGGTTATTCTCTGTGTGTTTTGGCTCTTGATGTGCGTCCTGACATTCTGTTCTAACAGGGCAAACTTTTGTTGTCCCTGCTGCATTTCGCTTTTTAACTGCTGCATCTGCTCTTGCATCTGCCTCTGCATGTTCATCATGAAGGTTTTAAGGTCATCGTTGGAGGTCCCTCCCTCGTGGTGTTGTTGCCCCGTCTCCATCGCCCTAGGCGGTGGGGTCAGAGTCCTAGGCGGGGCATAGCCTGTCCTCGATTCACGTAGTTCTCTGATAACCTCGCTTAGCTGCTTCCTAAGCTGCTCAAGTTCACGTTTAAGTGTCGTATTTTCCTCCGCTAGCTGTTTCTCGCGTGCGGTTTGTGTGTTGTTTGTGTTCGAGTGCGGAGCAAAGAGTGATTTGGGAGGGCCGTCTCCCCAGCTCACCTTAACGCCGCCGCTCTTCTTCTTTTGCTGTCTCTGCCCTTGCGTCTGCTTCTGCTGTTGCTTGTCGTTGCCGCCCAGGGGTGGGAAGGACTCGTCCTTTTCGGATCCCCGGCTCTGGCTCCGGTTCCGGCTGCCCCCGCGGCTGCTCCGGCCCGACTCCTGACTCTCGTCACGGAACCATCTTGGTGTTCTTCCCCGGCTGCGGCCCCGGCTACGGCGTTGCTGCTGCAGGGGGCCCCACCGCAGCTCGCTCGCCGACTTGAGTCGCTGTTTGCAGTCTCTCGTGCCCGCCACGTGGTCGCCGCCACACAGCAGGCATTTGGGTGTGCATGGGTGGTCTGCCGCCGGGTTCTGGAGACCGCACTGTCTGCAGGCCCTAGTCTCCGGATTCGGGCAGACGTCCATTCGGTGCCCCTTTTGGCCGCAGGTGTAGCATACCTGCCTCGTGGGCCGGTACGGGTAGCACCAAAATTCTCCGCTGTGGTAGAGAACTTGCTTCGGGAGGGTGGGGCCGTCGAAGGTGATGATGGCCGTGCTGGATCTCCCGAGCATTCTGGCTGTTAGGATCTTCACGCCTTGCGTGCGAACTCTGAGGCTTGCCTTGAGTTCCTCGGGCGAAGTCTCCGGATCCACTCCGTGGATCACCCCGCGTAGCGTGCCGTCCGGCGCCGCTACGTGTGCGTTTACGGCGTAGTTCTTGCCTCCGAAGCTCAGCTGCTTGATGCGCATAATCTTCTTGGCCGCTTCTTCGTTGCTGGTGCTCACAATTATGATGTTCGATCCAATGCGCAGCCGGATGATCAGGTCTTCTTCCTTACATCCCCGCTCGGTAGCCGCGACTACCGCCCGCGCCACGTGGTGTTGGTGCAAGTCTCTGACTGCGAGTTCTCTCGGCCGGAGGACGATTTTAAAGTCGTCTCTGGGGAGCGGAGGCAGGCGTCGCCTCGGCGCTCCCTCCCTCTCCTTCTTCTCCGCCGCGGCTGGCGCGCCAGCTGCGTTCTTCGTCGCCCCTGAAAAAGGCGCGCAATCTAGGCCGTTTCCCGCCAAGACTTGCTGCTTGCCGCCGCCGTCTTGGCGTTTCCGTTGTTTCTTCGACATGGCGACTATCCAGTCGTCTTCTTTTTCTCTGTCGATTCCGCTTACTTGTGAGCGTTGGATCGTTGAGGTGCTGCTTCCCGGGGCTTGGATCCCTGCTGCAGCGAGGCCGTCTCGGTCTTGCTGCATGTGGGCCACTTCGATGGTGTCGTGGAAGTCTTCTTCCATGTTTTCCTGGGATTCAGCCGAAAATCTTGTCGGTCTTAAGGTCACGGGTTGGTCGTAGCTCGGATTGCTCGTTCGGGACATCGCTCCGATGCGTCTTCACCGCGGGCCGAAGCCGGGAAGGACGCGGAGCCCCGTACGTAACGCCCTGCCGACCACGTGGGAACTTCAAATGCCGATAAAATCCGAAAAAAGGGGACCCACCGGCTTGAAATTGGTATCCTCGTGGTCCTCTTCACTTCCGACGTCGATTCCGACCAGAATTTCGGTAGTCCGATGGGATTAACCGGGTCAAAGGACCCCAAAATCACGGAGCGCATGTGAAGCACGTCCGCACTCTTCGGCGAACGCAGCGTTCCCCCCCAGAGCCACTGAATCGTTCGACAATTTTCTGCGTTTACACGAATCTTCTTCACCTCCTTTCTGCACGAAGGCGAGCTTTCTGGTAGGAACACGGCCACTCGCGTGGGCCGATCCTGGAGGCAGTGAACAGCCGTCTCAAAAAAAAAAATATTACGTCATTTTCAGGCTTCCGTTATTGCTTCACACTTTTAATATATAAGTTTGAGAAAATTTAACATAAAAGGCACGCGCTGTCGGCGTTTTGTTTCATGTCATTTGTTTGTTGGCAGTAATTGTCCAAATTCCTAGGAATAACTTAGTCAAGAATGGAAGGCAAGGTATGAGCAACTTTACTGATAGAATGGTGTGGCAACATAACCCGCATATAGCGCATGTCATATAGCAAGGCGTGGCATATACATATACCTAAATATATTCGCTCACTGAAAACTCCGCCGACACCAGATTTTCTGCAACATGGGGCCCTTAACGCTCTCGCGTGAAATATTATACAGATCCCACACACAGTGGGTGTCGATGCTATGCGAAGCATTTTACAGGTAGCTGGCTACAGTGTTGTTTGGGCTTTGGCAAAGCGTTGCCAAGTGGACGAACGTGTCTTTTTGTAAATCGAGCAGTTGTGTCTGACGCAAGCGTGTGTGTGTAACGACAGCCCTACAAACTCTGCAGTTTGCCCTACGTCGTGGGTTACACGAGTAGCTTGGGTACGAAATAAGGCACGCTCATCATCACGCGCTCGAGAAAGGACGCGACATTGTATTTCAGTGGTTGCCTAGCCATTGCGGAATCGTCGGCAATGATAGTGCAGGTGAAGCTGCGTGTTCGGCTCATCAAAAACATCAGCGGGTGCCTGTACCCCTCTCAAGAACGGATGCTGCGCGGCAACTTAAATCACTTGCTCGCCACATCGCACTTCTACGATGGAATTCATCGTATTTTTCCCCAACTCACCCTTGCACTCTCTCGACCCTAACTTGCGACTTCGCCTGCCATTTGCGCTCTCCCAAAGCGAAACAACTTTACTGTTTCGCATGTGGGTGGGAGTCAAATTTATGAATGCCTATCCCTAATGGGGACTGCCAACAATACGGCGTGCAATTTGTGCGAGTGCGATGAGACTCTGGACCACTCTCTGTATCATTGCCCATCCTTTGACATTCAACGACGTACTCTACAAGCTCAAACTCAACCTGTTGGATAACAGAGCGCTCTCGGAAGATTCTTAGACTATGGCCTGTGTATTCTTGCATGCGGCGCGCAGATTGCTCGCTGTAAAAGGTCGACGTTTTCATAGGGGAGAGCGAGAACCTTCTCCATGGATTGTTACTCTCGCAGCACCTCCTGCAAGGCCTTTGAACAGGGTGTTCACCAATACCTTGAAGACTAAAGGCTGGAGGGCTCTCCGCATTCGGAGTGCTGACGTCACAAACCGGCGGCGCGCTCGAAAGGGTTGCGTCGGGAACCCACTCAAGCGCGGGTGGATACAACTTAATACACGTCACTGCTCGTCATTTAGACATTCGCTTTCTTTCACTGAAATGTACACCGGGCACCTCAGTTTGTTTTTTGCCGCCACACGTGGTACGTCGGTCCCATCAGTGTGCTTCTTTTGAGAAGTAGTGAATTCGTCGTGCGTGCTGTAGTGATAGCGGGACATTGAATTCGCCATGTCGAACGAGTGCTGCGTTTCCTCAAGACGAGGAGCTGCGCAGAAAATGGGTGCGCGCAATTCCACGGGACAACTTCACTCCTTCACAGTTTTCCAAGGTGAGTTATCCTGCAGAATTTTCTTATGCTTCCTACCGCGATCAAAGTACACAACGTTTCAGCATCAAAAAGCGTATGCTATTGGAAGTACACGTAGCGCTTACTTAACCGTCTTGCAGAAAGATTGCAGATAAATCAGGGTTTGATATTTTTTGTAGGTTTCAGATCTGCTCTTCGCACCGCAAGACATAACTCAAGAGGATTCGTACGTTGACGAAAAAACAGGACGCACAGTGACCGCACCATTGCCTATAGTCCGCGCATTCGTCCCGGCATTGTTCCGTGGAAATTTACGGACTGCCAAGCTTATCTTTCAAAAGAGCGCACAACGAGAGGAACCCTCACTCCAAACGAGAACGGCTGGAAGCGGCAGCAATCTAGGCAGATCTTGCAGAATCTGCGGAGTCATTCCGCCGTGAGTAAGAGGCAGACGCAATAATGTGCACTGGAGACTTAGCTTCCCACTTCAGACGCAGAAAGTCAAATTTTTGGCGCTGCCCTGAGGGCGATGGGCGTCTCCTGCTTTTCCACATCGTCGAAGACGAAGCGCCTTCGATAACATACCTGCGTGTCGCAAAAGCTGACTTGACGACAACGTTCCATTCCATGAAGACGCCAACAACTAAGTTGGGGACGACTTGTGCATTCCGCCTGCGGCAAACAGGGATACGGCTACAGTTGTTATTGTCGTTCATGCCCTTCCACTGTCCTTTGCGTATTTTTCTAGGCGAAGTCTTAACCGAAAGTTTGCTCATATCAAGAAATGCAAATAGCGTTATAAATCTGGAGGAGGCTTAGGCTTCGCCTTTAAGAGCGGAAAGCGATAACGTTCAAAGGTTCCCGACTGCTTCTCACGCTTCCAGGTAACTGCAGATTATGTAATCGTAATGTTTACCTGCAAACGCTGGCGGCGAACTCTATGCACGAAGGCGAGCTTTCTGGTAGAAACACGGCCTCTTGCGTGGGCCGCGATGCGGCGGAGGCGAGCTTCGTCGGGAGGTGTTGCAAGGAACCGAGCGCGCCGCTTTATGGCCTTTAAGATTTGCGCGCTCCGGCGCGTGCAAATCTCGGAGGCCATAACCGATATACGAATGGTAGAAACGTCAGAAAAACGGTTTGCCTTTTGAGTTTCCACGTAACAGAGTTTTGTTTTCTCGTATATTCAAATTACAATCCGACGCTATAACGTCTGCAGGTTGTGTGTAAGTCGTACTTTACGATTTTTCTGACGTATTTCACCTTGGCAAATTCAATTCGTTCGGCAACTGCCTGGCACTACATGGAAGGCTAGCTTGGTTGACTATTCGTGGTACGAGAAGATTTTTGCCGAAGTGTCGGTCCCCGCCGAAAGCAAGGCGCCGACGCCGGTTTGCTTCGTTTTTTTTTTTTTTTTGTATATGTTATTGTCCTGGGGGGTGGAATCGTGCCGTGATTGTGACTCCGTGTTCGTATCGTCTCTTGTTGAAATAACCTTTTTTTTTTTTCTAAACTCACCCTATTAACGCTTTCCTGTTAGCGTTAATGTGCTTCCCGAAGCACAGTTACGCACAGCGCCACCTGGTGACGTCACGGCGACAGTGCTTCTGCCTTAACTTGTTCTAGGTGGTGTTGGGTTCACCCGTGATCCGCCGTGCCGCAATTAGCACAGCATTATGACAACGCCCAAAGGAACCTAATTCCCAAGGTTGTTTAGAAAAAGTTTATTTCAACAAGAGACGATACGAATAATTAGTCACAATCACGGCACAATTCCATTAGGACGATCACATATACAAAGTATGAAGCACTGTACACACGGCCCGTTTTCACAGAAGTGTCCGAGTCCTCACTTACTAACACATAACCACATAGGCCCATGCAACACACAGTTACACAGACACTAATTGTCACATTATGTAAAAGGATGTTGATATCCACAGTGTACAAAATGGTTATGTACAATGATGATGCGACAGAGACATTTTAGATAATATTGAAGTGCTGCTATGAGATGGCTATATACGAAAATGATCATGTATACGAGATCACGCACACACAGAAGTCACATGCACCTACATTCTGTGCACATTCAGTGAACACCTCTGATGGCCTGTCTGCAAGAACCAGGCTGGTCGAAAATTAAGCCGTAGGCGTCTATCAGACACCGACAGCAAACGGCATGATTGCTGTCGAAGGAACTCTTCTTCCCCAAGGAAGAACAACTCTGACAGAAACGACAGTAGCTCAAAGTGAAGCCTCCCCAGAAGTGGAAACAGAGCGCGGCGACGATGTCTCGCGGCAACTGCCTCGCACCGGTTACGCCACAGACGAAAGGCCCCCGCAGCAATTAAAAGTCGCGTAAAGCGGCCACGTGAGCAGCGACCAGATGTAATAAAGTGGTTAACTCCAAGGCCACGGAAACCAGCATGCACGGCCCTCCAAAATACCCTGGCAACGACGCATTGCAACAGCACATGTTTATTGAATTCTTGAAGGGGCAATTTGGACACAGCGATGCTGGGACTACGCCCCACCGCTCCAGCCTGTGTCGAGTTGGAAGCACTTGCCACCCTAGAGGCCACGTGAAGTCGCGTAGGTGGCCAGGCAGAAATGACGCGTTCCCACGACACATTATAGGAACGTGCACGGCGCGCTGGGGGAACTAGAGGAAGCAGTAAGGCTGACATTGTATCCACAACACGGTTTTCGAGAACGTCTACATCAGGACATACCTGTTGTATGTGGCGGTAAAATGCCACAGCCGTAGAGTAAAATACAGGTGCGTTTAACACTTGTGGTCCGCGATTTAAGTGCACGCCCGGTAAGAAGTAATGAATTTTTGTGCCAGGGAAATAGCAGGTGAGTTCACGCGCGGGACACTGATCACGCTGTCACAGGCGGAGCAGAAATCGCAGTGCAATCAGCCGGCAGTGGACAGACACAGATGGGAACGCGAACCGACCGCGAGAGCGTGGTTGCCCAAGCGCCGCGCGACAGAGCAGTTCTGTGCTTCCCGACCAGAAGAACGAACCAAGAAGGGACTGCAGAGACCTAGTAACCCGTAATGGTGGCTGTACAACGTGACAAACGTACCACACTTGGCCGCCATATGTAGACTGTGCTAAGTACCTTCTTACTAATAGGGTAAATCATACCCTTGAACATCTTGAATATTTCGCCTTACATCTTCAAGAATTGAGAGCCACACAGAGTCTCATATGCCATCACAAGTGTAATCAATGCCTAAAATACGAATAGAGTCACTCTTTTGGAGACGGAAAATAGGACTTAGGCGTGTGGTGAACCAATGAACAAATAACGACATTTTGAAAAATTTGGCGCAGCACCTGAAATATTTCCGCATTCAGCAAAAATTTGAAGCAACGGGATAAGCTATCTTCATTCCTGAGATACAATGTGATGTCATCGGCGAAGGCTGTCACCTTCACAACACCGCTACCAGGTAGTGGGAGACTACACACGTAAAGGTCTCTCAGTACTGAGCGCAGAAATGGCTCAAGGCTGAGCACAAAGAGTACTGGGGATAGAGGGCACCCTTGACGAACACCACGAGTAACGGGGAAATGGTGCACTTTCCCGACCATCAAGGAACAATGTACTTCGGATATTTGAATAGGCACTCCTAATAAGTTCAACAAAAATTGATGAAAAGCCGAACGAGGTCAGTACATTAAATATGTGGCCATGTTCAAGGCGATCGAATGCCTTTTCTTGACCTAGGGAAACTAAGAGACCACGTGCTGACCTGGTCAGCGTGTATGTCATTATGTCACGCGTAACGAACGAAAGACTGAGCATGCCTAATGGTGTCCTATTACGGAAGGCATTAGGCTTCCCAAGCGTCGGGTGAGAACAGGGGCTGTATTCTGATACGTTCGGCTCCGCGAAAGTTTCGCCCTGGCCACGCCTCCGCCAACGACGCGCGCTGATTGGCAATTTTAGCAAAACCGGAAAATAAACAGCGCCATCTAGTACTTCCGGCCTACGTTATTTTAACGTCATGGTGCCGATGGGTGCTCTCGACATGTATTGAGTAAATGAACATGTCTTTTGGCGTCTCTTGGCCAAGGTATCTATAAACGTTGTCTCTTGGCGTTGGGTTGGTGGTGGAGTGTAGGAGAGATGAGATAGGGGGTAGTTTATAGTAGCCTTTTCGGTGGCGTTTTAAACGCGTTGTGTCGCGGCGATATTTGTTGATTCATACAAAACAAGACATTTCACACCTCTTTATTCAATTTATTTTACCTAAAGAGGCCGTAACCAAACGTAGTCAGTGCGCGGAAGCCGTACTGCGGCCACTACACTCGAAAACAACACACTCGAGCCGCTCTGCACTCGCCGGACGCGATCTCATATGCGATGTGAAGCGTTGAGAGGGAGCGTTGGTAGTGCACGCTGACGTCACAGGTAAGCAGTCGCTTGGTTTATTGAATGGGACTTTCGCGGAAGGCGAATGTTTCAGAATACGGCCCCAGCTGTAAAGGTTTTGTGGTCAACGTTGAGAAGCGTGGCTGGCTTCCATTCTTCTGGACGAAGTGATGATGGATCGTACTTGTGTTTAAAAAGTTTATTTCGACAAGAAACGGTACGAACACCGAGTCATAATCACGGCACAATTCCACCGGGACGATAACATGTAAGAAACGAAACACAGCACGTTTTCAACGTAAGTAATGTCCGAGTCCTCACGCACCAACATATAAACACGTATACCCACAGAAAGGCACAGTTACACATAAACTAAATGCCACATGTACAAAATGATTTTCAATATATACAGTGTACACGATGGTTATGTACAATGATGATGTGATAGAACACTTTACACAATTTTGAAGTGATGTGCACGAGATGTGTATATACAAAAATGATCATGTATACGAGAGGACACACACACAGAAATCACGGGCACCTGCATCCTATGTGCATTCAGTGAATACTTCTGATGGTCTGGCTACAAGAACCAGACTGGACGAAAATTCAGCCATACGCGTCCATCAGCCACCGACAGGAAACGACATGACCACTGTCGAAGGAACTCTTCTTCTCCAAGGAAGAACAACTCCTCCGACAGAAACGACAGTAGCTCAGAGTAGAGCCTCCCCATAAGTGGAAACAGAGCGCGGTGACGACGTCCCATGGCAACTGCCTCGCACCGGTTACGCCATAGACAGAAGGCCCCCGCAGCAATTAAAAGTCGCGCGAAGCGGCCACGTGAGCAGCGACCAGATGTAACAAAGCGGTTAACTCCAAGGCCACGAAATCCAGTATGTACGGCCCTCCAAAATATCCTGGCAACGACGCATTGCAGCAGTACATGTTTATTGGATTCTTGAAGGGGGCAATTGGGACACTGCGAAGATGGGACAACGCCCCACCGCTCAAGCCTGTCCCGAGTTGGAAGCACTTGCCACCCTAGACGCCACATGAAGTCGCGTAGGTGGCCAGGCAAAAATGACGCCGTTATCGCATCCCACGACACATTATTTGAACGTGCGAGGCGCGCTGGGGGAACTAGAGGAAGCAGTAAGGCTGACATAGTATCTACTACACGGTTTTGGAGAACGTCTACATCGGGACACACCTGTTGTATGTGGCGATAAAATGCCACGGCCGTACAGTAAAATGTAGGTGCGTTTAACACTTGTGGTCCGTGATTTAAGTGTACGCCCGGTAACATGTAGCGAATTTTCTTGCCAAGGAAATAGCAAGCGAGTTCACGCGCTGGACACTGATCATGCTGTAACAGACGGAGCAGAAATCGCAGAGCAAGCAGCCGGCAGCGGACAGACACGGATGGGAAGGCGAACCCACCGCGAGAGCGTGGTTGCCCAAGCGCCGCACGACAGACTAGTTCTGTTCGGCCCGACCAGAAGAAGGCACCAAGAAGGGACTGCAAGGACCTAGCAACCCGTAATGGTGGCTGTACGACGTGACAAAACTACCACACTCGGCCGCAAAATACAGACTGCGCTAAGTACCTTCTTTCTGATAGGGGTAAATCATACCCTTGAACATCTTCAATATTTCGCCTTACATCTTCAAGAATTGAGAGCCACACAGAGTCTGATATGCCATTAGATGTGTAGTCAAGGCCTAAAATGCGAAGAGAATTGCTCTTTTGAAGACGGAAAAGGGGACTTAGGCGTGTCTGTGGTGAACTAATGAACAAATAGCGACATTTTGAAAAATTTAGCGCAGCACCTGAAGTATTTCCGTACTCAGTGAAAATTCGAAGGCTACGGGTTAAGCTATCTTCATTCCTGAGATATAATGTGATGTCATCGGCGAAGGCTGTCACCTTCACAACACCGCTACCAGGCAGTGGGAGACCGCATACGTAAGGGTCTCTCACTATTGAGCGCAGAAATGGTTCAAGGCTGAGCACAAAGAGTACTGGGGATAGAGGGCACCCTTGACGAACGCCACGAGTAACGGGGAACGGTGCACTTTCTCGACCATCCAGGAACAATGTACTTCGGATATTAGAATAGGTATTCCTAATAAGTTCAACAAAATTTGACGAGAAGACGAACGAGGTCAGTACATTAAAAATGTAGTTATGTTCAAGGCGATCGAATGCCTTTTCTTGATCTAGTGAAACTAAGAGACCACGTGCCGACCTGGTCAGCGTGTATGTCATTATGTCACGCGTAAAGAACGAAAGACTGTGTATCTCTCTGCCAGGGACTGAGCATGCCTGATGGTGTCCTATTAGGGAAGGCATCAGGCTTCTCAAGCGCCGGGTGAGAACAGCTGTGAAGGTTTTGTAGTCAACGTTGAGAAGCGTGATTGGCCTCCATTCCTCTGGGCGAACTGATGACGGATCGTGCTTACGTATTAGCACAATGCGACCGTCCCGAAAACTAAGCGGGAAATCAAAGTTCTCAAAGCATTGGCTGATGACAGATACGAAAGTGGTACCAATATCTTCCCAGAACGTTAGATAAAACTCAACGGGTAACCCGTCCGGCCCTGGGGCCGAGCCACGCTTCATGGAAGATAATGCTCCCTTCACTTCCTCGGCTGATGGTCGTGCACAAAGACGGTCAGCTACCTCAGGTGGAACCTGAGGCAGACCACTAAGCAATGTATGAAATCCTCGAGAGCCAGAATCTATTTGCATGGTCGTACGCGCCATGTTATCAAAGTGCGTTACGAAGAGCGAATAATCACGCGTGGGAGGTGGTGTAACAGGAAGTGCTCTTGGGGCCACAGAACCGAACGCATTCGGCTGTCTAAAAAGCGAGTTTCTTGAAAAACGCAGAACTTCGGGGTGTGCACTCGGATTACGTCTGCATCGCCAAGCAGCAGCTGACAAAGACGACACCGCGATGAGGCGTTGGAAACGCCTCCGTAGATCACGCTGCCAGGACCGCATCAACGGAGTCAGTTGATTGACCCGAAGGGCGATGCGAAGCTTCATGGCAGTATCCGCCAGTTCTTCTGACAAACGTCGTCTGAGTGCACGTCCTTCAACTGAACAGTGCAGACGCCACTGCACCTTGAGCGTATCCCATGACTCTCGGTCAGATCTAGAAACAGAGGCGCCCAAGACTCTTGACAAACAAGAGCGCGAGCGCGCGTCATGTAGAACGCGGATGTCCAGACGCCAGGGTTTTACTGATGAGGAAGCAGGGAAACGAATTTCAACTATTACTGGTTTGTGGTCGGAAATATAAACAGGGGATAAAGGAAACGTTATCACACCAGACCGGGTGACATACTGAGCTAAACGGCTTGGCACATAGGCACGGTCTAACCTGCTTGACGACGCACCGCGTCGCCAGGTCCAGGCAAATAAAGAACCGTGAAAAAGTTGATATGTATCCAGCAACGAAAAATGCTGGACGAGGCGACGCAACTCCCGTGCGTTCCAATCAGGGCTACCCCAGCCCGGGCCTTGCACATCTGCTCGCTTGTCTAAGACGCAGTTAAAATCCCCAACGAGCACCACGTGACGACCGTCAAGGAAATACACGTCCAGGTCACGGAAAAAATCATTGGACTTAATGGCCTGCGCGGGTCCATATATGCAAAAAATCCGTAACCTAAATGAAGATAGTACACAATCAAATGCCAATATTCGCCCAGTCCCATCATAAAAGACATGATGATCTCGCAAGAGAGCTTTGTTGAAAATAATAATACCAACTCCGCTAGATCGTGATGTCGCGAAAGAGAAACAGTCTAGGTTAAAAGTGCGTGCATAACTAGCAAATATACTTCACGCAGTGAATGGTAGTTTGTCATCTAGCTGAAAAGGACACGCCAGCTGTCGCACTTTCAGAGTGTAGCTGTCTGTATATTATAAAACTGTTGTTGCGGCAATATCAACTGAAAGTGGCTTGTACAGCATTGTCAGGCCACAAAGCATGTTTCTTCTATTCAAACACGAGAATGATTTATCTTCACAAATTGATCGCTATTGAAAGATGGTACTCTAACTGCATAAACGTATGCAGAGAAATGCAACTGGAAATATTTTTCTAGACAGTTTTTTTCCCTACCCTACGCGTTCAAAAACAAAAGCAGGCATTCAAATCTGTCAATGTGGGTTACATGCGGAGCTGTAGAAAAGACAAAGCACGCTACTGAGTGGTAAAGATGAGTTATTTTTTCGCGTTTCCCTTCCGCGTCTTTAGCATGCCTTGAGAACACGAACAATCACCACTAATAGCGGCTCAACCTGTCGAGGTGTCCAAACTGAAACGCGCCAAGCGTCTCAAGATGCTGGCTTGCCCGCGAAAAATCCATAAAGGCGTTATATGCCGCTTGTCAATGCACGAGTCCATGACGTAATAAAATAATGAAAAAGAAGCGCCCGTGGCGTAATCGTTTAAATGTCATGCTTCTATGCTTGAGGTCCTGTGTTCGAATCCTGGCGGCAGATAATTTAACAATGTTTATTAAGGCGAAAGCCCTAGGTCTCTATGCTTCAAGGTCGCGCTGTGAGGTACAGGAAATATCGCGTTACCAAAGGAACGCCAGAAGTGAACCAAAGCATGTCCAGCCGTGTATAAGAGATGACTGATGATTAGAAATGTTTAAAAGAAATGGTTGACAAGTGGTAGGATTAAGGTTGATGAAGGTAGATTATGGCGAATTAAGGTTATTAAGGTTATTAAGGATAGATTATGACGAACCGCCATAGCTGCCATTACAGAGTGCAGAGCACTCGTTCGTTTGTCGTGCTTATTGATTGCGCGCTGTTGTAACAATGTTCAACTGATTGTGTCATGCCCCATTTCCGAGGGCATTACAACGTCTCAGTAGGTTATAGCTGCACCAGTCGTGTAAAGATGGCGCCGGGTTTAACGTTTCACTTGTAACATAAGCTCACGCCTCTCCGCGTATGTTTGCTTCATTTGGGAAGGATATGGAAGATGCTCCTGCGTTACGCGTATGTCAGTAATAAATTTACGTCTTAAAAGAGAGAGAGAGAGAGAGAATAATGCAGAGAAAGGCAGGGAGGTTAACCAGAGGTAGTTCCGGTTGGCTACCCTGCGCAGGGGGAAGGGTTAAGGGGGATAAAAAGAGAAACAGGGTGGAATGGGGAGATAGAAAGGGAGACAAGCACGAACAAAGCGCGTACACTACAGAGCGGTAGGGGGCGGCATTCTTAGAGTCTGTCGTGAAGCCCCGTAGACCGCAAGAACCTTAATAGCGCGAGTAAGGCCTTCAACGCGGATGTTCTTTGGGAGCATTGGCCTAAAGCTTTTAGATCTGAAAGTGGGCGATTGCCCAACTGGTCCAGTACTCTTCACATCACTTGTCTCTCAGCACTGTATCGCGGGCAGACACAGATAATGTGTGCGAGCGTCTCGTCGATGTTACAGGTGTCGCACGTGGGGCTGTTGGCCATTCCTATGAGGAAAGCATATGAGTTTGTAAAGGCAACGCCTAGCCACAGGCGTTGTTCACGCCGTGGTAATCCAGGTGGGAGGTGCATCCGTATGTCCGGAGACAACGAACGCAACCGACACATGGTGAAAACATTTGAGTCCCACAGGGGTAAAGCACAATCACGGGACATCAATCGCAGCCCAGCCGCAGCGTCTGTTCGCGAAAGCGGAATGAAGACTCGTTGACCACTTTCATGTGCAGATCGGGCGGCTTCGTCGGCGTGGTCATTCCCGCTGATGTTACAATGTCCTGGAAGCCACTGAAAGATTATGTTATGTCCCTTGTCATAGCTTTGATGATATATGTGCCGAATTTCTGAGGCCAGTTGTTCATTGGGTCCATGGCGCATTGGGCTTCGTATGCACTGAAGGGCTGCCTTGGAGTCACTAAAGACTGTCCGTTGTTGCGGTGGCTTCTGCTTAATGAAATCAAGTGCAGCACGGAGCGCCGTGAGTTCTGCACCCGTCGATGTGGTCACACATGAAGTTCTTAATTTGATTTCCTCAGATTGTGCCGGGATGATGACTGCAGCAGCAGAGCTGTTGAGTTTTACTGAACCATCTGTGTATACATGTTGCCGGAATCTGTGCACGCGGTGAATGTGCTCCAAAGTTGCTTGTTTTAAAGCTTGCAATGGCGCTCCAGCTATCTTTCTGATTCCTGGAATTGTCAGTTCCACTTGCGGCCGGTGCAGACAACACAATGGATCTGACAATCGTGTAGCGGGCGTAAATTCTGATGGCAAGTACGACTGATGTCTTACAATAGTTATGGCAAAAGTTGAATACTCGTTGGCACGTTACTGTGGTTTTTATAACAATACCAAAAATTTGTAAAAATTGCCTGTGGCCGATAGCACAATTCTAGTCCCTGAGCTGACGTGCTGGAAGAGTCGGACATTATTTGAAAAGAAAAATGAAATGCATAATCAAATTATTAACAAAAATTCACTAATTATGTTACCTTGTGCCACATACCTTGTGCCACATACCGACGACGTGGGACTGGCCAAGAAGCGGCCGTTATATATTTGCGATAAATAACTTCCTTTTACGCCAAAGACGTAGGAATTAAATGCGCAAATTGATACAATTCCCGTTAAGCGATTCACACAAGTTTCGCTTCACATAAATTTCTATATGTGTGTTGAATCTGCATAATTTGTTTTTATGCTCACATTAGATGTGTAGTGTGTTTCTGCATGGCTGCGGACGATAGAAAAAAAAAGTCGGATTAGTGGAAACGTATCGACAATGTGAGTACTGCGAGTCTCAAATTACAAACAAGCTAAATACAATGCATTTGCTTGTCAAAGGTAACTTCACAGTGTTTTACACGGCTTCGTTGCTTGCAATATTCTACGAATTTTTACAGGTAAACGACCGCTTAATGCAGTACTTCCACATGTGGAAACTAATTCCGCATTGATTGTGCGAGTTGTCTGCGATAACGAAATAAGAAAGAAAGAAAAAAATTTGTGTGGGGGGGGGGGGACAGATACCGTCGTCTTTCTTTCTATACACCTCGCTCACAAGTTCGAGTGTACTTTCCAGGAAGGAGCACTAAAAAGGGAGGCGGGTTATACAAGCCCTTAAACAAATAAATAAGCAATCAAACAAACGCAAAAGAAATTCGCACACTTCCTCTGGCGATGGGAAACAGTCTCCTCTATCTTTTGCCCCCAACGGTGAGCTAGCTGGTCTCCGACGAATCAGGCCTCTGTGTCGTTAGCGCCAAGGGAGGTGCGTGTGTGTGCGTGTGTGTTTGCGTGTGTGTGTGTGTTTCTCTGCCTCGTGTTTCCTTTTTACAATGTTTTCGTTTTTTTTTTCACAGGCAGGTAGAACGTGCGCGACTTTAAAGAAAGGGTTTCGAGCTCTCTACTTCTTTTCTTTTTTTTTTCCGTCTACTTATTTTTGTTCAACTGAACGGGGACCATCGCGGATGCCATCATTTCTCGTCAGCGGTGCCAGTGTCTCCTGGAAACCGGGCAACCGAAACAAATCTATAGCTTCCCTTCTCCCCACCTTTGCGCCCCACACCTTATAGATGTAAACACAAACGCACGCACAGTCAGGAACCGTTATTACCGGTACATCGGTTTCGAGAGAGAAAAGTAAAAAAAAAAAGAGCAAGGTGCGGTGAACGGGCATTGTGAAGGCTGTCACAAAACACGGCCACCCACGGAAAGAAGGCCGCACCTTTGTCTCTATTGTGTCGTCTCTGTCACAATAGCCGGAATGCGGCGGGAAATGTCGCCTACTTCAAAGACGTTTGTGATGTGGGTCGGTGTATAGGTCTATCAGTGCAATGAACGACTGCGTTGTGAGGAAAAAAAAAACGCTTGCTTCTCCGTGATGTTTGGTGCGCCATGTCCTCTCTTCGCGATATCATCGAATGTCGAAGATATATACGTGAGATTATTAATCATGCTTGAATCGGGAAGCAGTTCGAAGCGCTGGTAAGCACTGGAGTGGCCTTTCTCGTAAGCTTTTTACTTGAGGTCGTTCTCTTTTTTTACTTTATTTTTGTTTTTCGACCCGAAAGAGAGAAAATTTTAATGAGAGCTTTTACTTTGTCCTGGTGTTTCACGTACACCAACAACGAGTCTGATAAAGCGGCTGCAAGAGACACAAAAAAAAAATGATGACCTTAAGGTACTTCAATATTGTTTCAGTGTATGTTAAGATTTGTGTTAAGAAACTGAATGTGACAGGCACTTTCAAGTCGTGACCGGCAGCTCACCCATATCACGGGAACCCAGAAAAGAGCGCAAGCATTCCATCTTAACAGTGCTAGACTATGCGAGTGTCAGTTGTAGGCTAACAAAGCTCGCGGAGAAGTTGAAGACCGCACAACGATCGATGGAATGAAAATGTTAGGCGTCACCGAAAGGGACAGGAAGCCGGCGGTGTGGATTAAACAGCTAATGGAGGCATATAGGCTATAGTTTAGATGAGATTATGAGTACGCAATGGGGAGCTGAGCTGCTAGTGTTATGCGTAGAGTTGTTAACTGGTGGTCTCGTACAATAACAGAATAAGTCGCAATTCTGTCGAAGGGTGGCTGAGAATTTGGTGGCGTGATAGGATTAGGAAATATGAGAGCATGGAATGGAGTCAGATGACTAGACTGAGAGGTAATTGGAGATAGCTTGGAGCGAAGTCTTTGTTCCTCAGGGGGCGTCATTTAGACAGAAGACGATGATTACGATGATGATGGTTTAGCAAAGCAATGAACGGGGCTAGTTGGTGGGCGTTCATGATTGTATTGCGCTTAGTGTTACACTGATGGAAGTAATGGACGAACATAAGGAACAAGATGCGGACGTACGTGGCGCAAGCTACCAACTTGTTTAATACTGTTACTTGTTAACTTGTTCACAACTGTTAAAGAACACGCTGATAAAAAGGGGATGTGGCGGGGAAGGGGCATGCTTCCTCCCCACCCTTCCACATCACCTTGAATATAAGCGTGTTCTTTAACAGTATTGAACAAGTTGGTAGATTGAGCCACGCAGGTCCGCGTCTTGTTCCTTATGTTCGTACATTAGTTTCGCCAGTGTAACACTAAGCGTCATACAATTATGGATGATGACGGCGTTGGAAAAAAGACGAACGTAATCTTCAGCACAGTCCAGCAAGGAGTCAAGAGTTGTAGCGACTCTTTTGCATGTTGCCAAACTCTCGAAAATTATTGCGACATTGCAATCGGCGTCGAAAAGCTAGTCGTCGGACAAAATACCAGCAGTGGTCCGCAGTGAAGCTGGCGAGCAACAAAATGGGAGTGTTTCGTATTCGATAGTAAACGTACAGGTCAGTACAAACGCAATGGCAACACAAAAATATGTTGTTGAGCAAATCAGGTCTCGCCTAAAATTGGGTTTGTCCTCTCCTTCTCAAACTCTAACGGCACCTAGTCCAAAAGCTTGACACCTCTTAAAACAGTTCTTATTATCAGCCGGTCTCCCACGAACCTGAAAATCCACTTCCTAGACCACTTTGTATGGACGCTTGTCAACATCAGCCCCTTCATGCATGTAGACAGAGTGCATTTTTTTTTTAGATTATTCAGATCCAAGTGTCTTTTGTTTGCCTAAACATATAGTATGCAGGTTTTTACACCTTATGGAGGTTTGTTGACCTCACTTCTGAATCCGGAGCGCCGCGCGATCTGGTTTTATCTGCACCGTATTACAGATTCATTTGTCGTCGTCAGTAATGACGCATCGGCATACGTCTGACGGAAAGTGTAGGTTTCCTCGAAAACCTGTGCCAACAAATTCGTCAAACGCTCGACCAGCTCAAGCTGATGCAGAGAGCTGAGAAGGTGGCAAGAGCCAGCGGAACCCTGGACTAGGGGCCCCGACCATTAGCGATTCTTCTGATTATTCTTTTAATAAAGCTTATCTATCCATCTATCTATCTCTCTATCTATAAACGCTCGATATAAAGTGCCGCCTGTAAGTGCCTTCGTGTATACCGAAATATTTCAGCTTATCGTTTCTTACATAATTTTTTAAAAGCAATCAAAAAGAAAGAAAAGAAAAGATACAGCAGAAGGCCACCGCCATGCAACGCCAATGCAAAAAAAAAGAAAAGAAAGAAAAGAAAAGAAAAAAAGCGCGTCCACGCAATTACGCGAGCCGCAATGGTGGAATCGACGCCTCCGCCGCGATCTCGTGCACCGGGCAAGCCGGGCCCGCGAACGACAACAGCGGCGGCCAACCGGGCGATTCACCGCGCTGGCGACGAGCGGGCGCTCGCAAAGCGGGCCGGGAGCGCCGCATTTACCGGAGTGTCGCATTAGCGAGTTGTGCTCACAGTATGCGCCGCGCGCAATTTGGGACGACCCGCAAACAAAAAAGCAAAAAAGAAGGAACACGGAAGAAAGAAAAAGAAAAGGAGGAGTTACGAGCAGCGCTTCTGCGTTTGGGCTTTGAGGAGGGAGGCGGCGGCGAGGGGCACAGCAGCGGCGACAGCGTCGTCTGCACAGCGGGAACACAGGCGGGCAGGCCTCCGCGCTCGACCTTTCATTGGGCGCTGCAGCCCCCACAACCCCCCCCCCCTTTCCACCCTTTACTCGCTTCCACCGTCGCTCGCTCTTGGTTCGGCAGCGATCGATCTCTCCTCGGCGGCAGCGTCGATAACGGAGCCTCTTCCAACCAGGCATTGATCCCTTTGCGGACGCCCGTCCCGACGCGGTGGGAGCAGAAAAGGAATAAAAAGGGTGTTCCGAGGGAGAGGGAAGTCTGGCTTCTCTCGCTTCCTCTTAAGGGCAGCATGGAAGAGTGGAGGGGTTGAGGGGAGAGTGGCGTTGGCGGTGCAGTGTACGCTGTGAAGGGGAGAGTAAATGGTGTTGAAGGTGGCGGGTGAGAGGGCAGCGAGGAGCGAAGAGTAACGTTGAATACGGAAGGGCTGGTGGCCCGTGGACGGGTAGGGCGGGAGAAAAGTGAGGAAGGGTGTAAAAAAAAGTCCTTGCGGACACCCCCTCGCGATCGAGAGAAGGCGAATAAGGTGTTTGGCTCGAAAACGCGCCTTCGGGGAGCCGGATGAAGGTGAGAGAAGGAGTTGAGGTTGAGAAAGGAGTATGCTCCTCACAGGCACCCTTAAGAGACAGGATCAGAAAGGGTAGGGAATGAGAGAGGGTTAGGCTTGCCGAAGGGCGACCCCCTTTCCGCTTTTGTTGGACGCAATAATGAAAGAAGGTGTGGGAAAAGAAAGAAATCGCTCTGGCCGGACATTGCGTCCTTTTCTTTTTATTCTTTCTTTTAGCAGGTTTCCAGCTGTTGCTACTACTTCTTCCGGTGCACTTAACGTGTCCTTCATCGGATAAACTCTCGAGTGGTGGAAGACCCGTTCAGTTTGTTTCCTTCGTTCGCTTGGCTCCGATCATCGAAAGAGTCCGGCAACAGAATGCACAAGGCAGGGGCTGCAGAATAGGAGCCCTTCCGTGCACCGCGACTATGGGTTAATTTATATGAAGTGCCATTTGATAGAAAGGGACGGCGAACGGACGCACTGGTCGGGTGTTTTTGTCCCTTCGAAGTTACGTGCCGAGCCAGACAGCCGATGAGAAATAATTGATGCGGTCGTTGCACGATGAAAACAAAGCAAACCGAGTGGACGGCGTCGAGTGCAGCAGAATTCTAGGCCCTTCGGGTGCATTCAAGCTAGACAGAAAGACTAAATCAAGTTCGATCAGCCGATTCCTAATTGATAGTCACGATGTATTTTATTTGCGTCATAGATCTGAGGGTTACTTGGGGAAAAATCATGAGACAGCTTGACCAGGTCGCACCAACCCAACGTAACGATGCAAAAATACGGTGCGTAGAAGTAAAACCATAACTAGGCACACGTGACAAATATAATGGTTGAATAATGCCAACCAGTGGCGTAGTCAAGGGGTGACACACCCAGCCCCCTACTAATTTTAGTGTTAGTATGGAGCCTTCGTAGCCCCTCTCACCCCTTCTCCCCCTCCCATTAACAGGCGAAGTGGGTGTGTGTCCTCCTCACTAGAAGAAGTTTGGGCTACACCATTGAAGAAAACGGATAATGAAATATTTGAGGTCCCAATTCGCGTTTCTTGAAAGGAAAGAAAAAAAAAGTTGGTTCTTAATTAGCGGAGGAAATGATAGGCAAGCTTGCATCATAAAATTTCGCACGTGAACCCTATCTAGGATGACGTCAGCCTGACGTCGTAGTTGCTTTTTGTTTGCGCAGTGTCCGAAAACGCTGTTACGCAGAGTATATATGTTAACTTTTGAATGCCTTGGAACTCTTTTCATTGGTAAGCAATTATGGACAAGTGGACACTGACAAACTCGGTGACGTCAGAAGCAGCCGGTCAGTAAAGTTCCAAATGGTGTGACGACAAGCTTTTTATTTTTGCGTTATTCCTGGCTCGCTGAGCCTTTACCCTGGGTAATTCAGAGATATAGCTTACCTTAATATTTCTGTTATCTCCTTAAAAATTTTACGTGGATGTCTTTGTTTCTCCGTCACTACAGCTTCGAAGGAAAAATTTCGCTGTTTTGCTAAGGGTAAACTCGTCATGTTTCGTCATCACACTAGGCTTTTGGAACAATTAGCGAAGTAATTAGCGAGAAATGTCCCAGCACGAAGGTGCTTAACTCAATAGATCCCATCACAATGTAAAAGCTGGTCAACAAGAAAAAAAATATAAGTGACATTCGAAATTGCAACAAAAGGTAAATAATCGGGAAGCCGCAAAGAAAATAGGGGCAGCATGAAGTCAGTAAGAAGGAAGCTTGACATTGGCAGAAACGAGATGTACGCAGTCAAAGATAAGCAGGACAGTGATATCAGCAACTTCAACGATTTGATAAAGGTGGAAAAGCAATCGTTTTACTTACTGACTGTTATTTTATACTGACCATACAGTACTCCGTACAGCCACGTCACCATGACTGGTTGAACGAGCAGTCAATGATGGAGCGACGAATTTGTATCCAGGGAGGAGGTTAGAAAGTTTTACAATAAGCGTTGAGGGTACTAGCGGCGAGAGAAAAAATAAATCTGTTGAAACATGGATGTGACATTATTCTCGAAAAGCTTGTGACGTCTCCTTCGCAGTGCGTTGTGACTTAAACTATACCAAAGACTTGGAAGAATGCAAAAATCATATGAGTTCATAAAGCAGGCAGATGTTCAAGAATTATTATGTGGCTAATAATAATGATGGCTTCATATGTCCATTAGTTTGCCTTCGGCATTGTACAACGTACCAACGACAGTCATTTCCACTGGAAGCAGGCAAACACTTGAAATGAATCACCAACATCCATGCCATACACGCATTTAGTTAATCCACGTCATTAGTCAGGTTATTGAGCACCATGCGGACCACAAACAACGTCTCTCTGTGGCTTTTATAAGTTACGATAAGATATTAGATTTTCAGTAGATATACTACCACTCATGGGGGCATGGTGTAGCGAAAGTGTGCAGGAAGCATACGTGAATAGCCTAACGATATTCAAAAAGATTCCACAACTGCCTTAATGATTCCCAAAGAAAGCGTAAAATGTTATGCTATTCACCGTTTGCTTAGAAGCAAGCATATGGTGTTATATAAGCAGTTGGAGTAGGAAGGATTATGTGCGAGGATCAACATGGGGGATATCAGTGCCATTCGGTTTGCATATGACAGTCATCCGCCCAGCAACGCTGGAGATGAGTTTCAACAAATGATTGAAGACCTTAGCCGACAGCGTCTTAGGAGTAAGTTTGAAGATTAATGTGCAGATGACCGGGATGATGTCCGATAGACTGACTAGAGAACAAGAATTTGTGAATGTTAGTAGCCTAACCACCTAGATCATTTGCAAGAGTACGTTTACCAAGGCCAGTTACTCCCAGGGGTTCCAGATTATGACAAAAGAACTGTATGGAATTATCAAATGGTTCTGTGTACATATGGCAAGCACTACGAAGTCATGACCGGCATATTACCGTTATTCTTGACAACTGTGCAATAGCTTCGTACTACCATAACTAATTTACAGGGCAGAAACTTGGAGGACAAAAAAAAAAAGCCTGAGAGGACGCGATCGACCACGGTCTTCAGCATGGGCGACATGCTGTGGATGCCATTGTTTTGACCCTCACACCGTGCCCTCACTGCGGTGCGAAAAATGACAGGCAAATTATGGGGTATAGTCGCCTTTCCTCTATGGCAAAAGTTGCACTCTGCAGAGGCTGCGAACCGCGCGCTTTCCCAGCTGTCTTTATCTCACCACCCGGGTCTATGGCCTGGAGTCATTTGCATCGGAAAGACCTCAGGGCAGCCTTTGGTGTGTCACGTGCTCCTTTGCCACCGACAAGATTTATTTTAGTAACTCGCAGTGATCGTTCCTCCACCTCCTTGCAACTGAACAACTTCTGTTGCAGCAGCGCCGGCTATGGGAGACTGATTGAAGTAAAAGCTATTCTACAGAAACTTCTGAGGGGCAAGGAGACTCGCGATATTGAGCAACTCAACACGACGACATCGTCAACGCATCATTGTCGCGTGCATGTGTACCGACAACCACTTGATGATATTGATCATTATTTGTTGTAGTACCCCCAAACTTGTTTCAAACAATGAAGCTCGAAGTTCAAACCGACGGACTAAACGTACGAAGGGGGCCGGCACTAAAGAACGAATAACATCGTATTGCCGTGAAAAGACGACATTTAAACATGTATTTATCTCTTTGAGATGGATAAAGTTTGATTGATTGATTGATTGATTGATTGATTGATTGATTGATTGATTGATTGATTGATTGATTGATTGATTGATTGATTGATAAAATGCTTCCGCGCCTTCTCCAATTCCGCGCCGACTTGGAGCTGGAGAGCGAATGGCGAGCCGCCTAATAGGCGGACGGCGTGAAGTGAATAGTGAGTAGCCTGCTTTGCCCCTCTTCGACCCCGTCATCTCCTTTAGTCTTGACTGTACGTCTTGCAACTGTTTCTGAGGGGCACGGCACTAAATCTAGTTTCTATAGCATTCGCAAAGTGCCCGGAGACTAAGGCATTTGGTAAGTGGCACGCCGGTGGAACTATAACCGCCAGAATTTACAAGCCTATAGGTCCTCTTGCAACTAGTGGTAACCCCACTTACTCCTTTGTTACATCTTCCCTCTTCGCACACTCCACAATTCAACCACCGGGCACTACATTTATGACAGCATCGAAACAGGCTCGATTCCGCGAAGAAAGCTTCCGCTTTAAATAATTATAGTTTTTTTTTGATCAAATGAGCACGATGTAGTCGTACCACCAACTACACCATCAAAATCTGTCCCGACTACACAAAGTTTCGCTTTAAAGCATTCACAAAAAGAAATCAAGCTCAAGCAGGCTCCTCGAGGATGGCTGGCGGCTGAACGCGCACAGGAAGCGATCTCGAGGAACTGAATCCGTTTAGGCAGGGAAGTATGCTTAGCAACATCGGAAGATGAAAGTGGCTTTTCCGTTTGGGAAATTGTGTTTTGTCGCCGCTGAGTCAGCAGGTATAGGCCATGATAGTCGCTGACGCTCCGAATCCAAGTGAACCAGGCACCAATCACATTTTGTAAACTGTTTTTCCAAATTAAATAAATAAATAAATAAATAAATAAAAGCTTTAAGCCCGCGTCTTCTGCCTGCTTTACGCATTGGTCTCAGCGTCGACATCTACATAGCGAGTTCGAGATTTGTGGCAACTTACTGTATGCTGTGCATTTGCAATGATCTAAATAGAAGCGATGGCATGTCTCAAAATTCTGATATGAATTTTGTGCTATCACCGCGGTCACGGAGATGGCACTTAGATGGGTCCGCATTAATGTGCCACCAGAGACGAGTAAGAGGAGGCTGGAAGATTAGTTATAAGATAGGCTTGTTGGGACGGAAAGAAGTTACAGTGACGTTCCACTTTGTGAACGTGGGTCACACGCAAGCCTTTGTGTACTATTCCCTTTTTGTGCATCGTGTTTTAATAACGCTCTGATTGAATGTCAATGCAGCCGTTATCTCTAAGGCTTATTGTTATCGCACTTGCGTTATCGCAAGCCGCCTAGCACGCTCCTCTGGAGTCTCCTGGGCACGCCAAGCCCAGCGCCATTTGCCGGGCTTGTTCAGTCTCTTGCGCGAAGCGCGACGTGTGAGACATGTCGACACGCGACATGCCTGCGCAGCTCAACATACGAGTACAGAGGGAAGGACGCAACACAGGCGCTGACGTCAGCTAAGCTTTAATTGAGAAACGTACATAACTATACATACTCTTGACGTGAGCATAAAGTAATCGAAACCTTTGCGTGATGTCCCACGTCTCGTGAAACCCCATCACAGCTACATACTTGATTTCGTTTTTGGTGAAAGCATTAGACGGCATGCCGATGCAAAGGTCACCCAGCCTCTCTATCTTGTCGGCATCTATGATTTCGCGGGTAAGCTGTTCTCGGTGTTTGGAGATTGCGACGCATTTCGTAGAAAGCGTAGAGGCTGGCGAGATGCAGCGGCTGCGTGACCTTTGCATCAGCATGCCGTCTATTTCCCTCATCAAAAGTGAAATCAAGTATCTGGCTGTGATGCAATAGGGTTTCCCGACATGTGGGACCTCAGTTTTTATTTATGCTCATGTGTAAAGTAATATAGTTCTGGCCGTTTCGCAAATAAAGCTTAGTTTAAGTCAGTGCCTGTGTTGTGTCCTTTCTTTTGTCCTCGTCTTTTGCGTTGTGCGGGCATGTCGATATTGAATCACCGACTCACCCTAGCTTCCACTTTACTGTACACTGTAAAAATGCTTACACCCTTAAGGGTATTTTCTTGTCGCCTTGGTAAAACCCTTACAAAACATTTATGGAGGCCGATAACGGAGCTCTAACTAGACGTGTGATGACAAAAGACTTACTTGAAGACTGTGTAATCATTCTGTCAGCCTTGGGCGTACAGAAATATCCGACAAGAGAATTTCGCAGGGAGAGACACGAAACTCTCCTGCCGGATATTTCTGTGCGCCCAAGGCTGCCAGAATGATTACGTCTACGCTAGCACCAACAAAGAAAAAGAAAGGGAAGGACATGCATCGCTTGCACTTTCGTGCATGAAAAACGTGAGAGGTGTCTCTGCCCCTATAAAAAATATATGAAGAATCAACCACAGTTGCTATCCAACAATGTCTTCATATCATGCTTTGGGAGGTGGCTATTTGTTATAATATGTTACACTATGTGTTATGGATGGTGCTCCTCTTACCACTCTGCTTTACTTGCACGCGGAAGCTAAACGATGTTCCATCGCCGCTTCCTCAAGGACCGCTGCGTCTCAAGGAGACGCAGCGTCTTCGACGACAGCGTCTCTGTCTTCGACCAGAGGCGCAGCGTCTCAATGACAGCGTCTTTAAAAGGCTAGCTGTCGCGATGGAAGACAGCGAGAACGCTCCCCTTACCACCGGTACTCCCGACTATAGGCATCCTACACCTAAGTTCTCTCTCTCTCTTTCACTCCCAATTCCCCTCCCCACGTGTAGGGTAGCAAACTGGACTCAGTCTGGTTAACCTCCCTGCCTTTCCTTCTCTCTCTCTCTCTCTCTCTCTCACACACACACACACACACACACCACCGCGGAGCTTTTTGCCGCTGTGTATGGTCGCACTAGCTTCGGGATTGGGCGGCCCACTAAAGCGGTTAGACGCGAAGAAATCGGGGTTGCGTCCGTCCGTCCGTCCTCCTGTCCATGCGACCGACCGTCCGACTGACTGATTTTGACTGGATTCGGAGCATAGGGCCACGCTGAGAATACATACAGGTGCGCTTGCATGATTGCACCATTGATTGGACCGCACCAGCAGTAGCCACCCTAGCAGTAGCTTTTTTTTTTTTCATTCCAGTGCAAGGTTGTCCGTAGCCCGACGGGTGCTTGCCAGCAGTGCCCCAATTCTTCGGTGTCACGTGTTACCGGCAGCTAACTTTGCAGGAGAAAAAAAAAGGGATGATTTTCTTCCGTATTGAATTACGGACATTTGTTTTCAATGCGCTAAATAAAAGAAACACTTGCTGTACCTCGAACTTTGGTACGTTTCGTTTCTGTAAATATTGCGAAAAGTATTTTTTTTAGCAAGCTTCTTAAACCTGATGATAAGGTGGGTGCTGTTGGAGGGTTCTATTCTGGCTCCTTAACAAATTGCCCGCAGAGCTTGAGTTTTCTTTTTTGCAATAAATCATTCGTGCGATGATTTGTAGCTGTACGCATTTGTGGACTGGTACATCTAGCCTAATTTTCGCCTAATAGATCGATTATTATGGATGGAATTACTCTACTGTACCGATAAAATATTGTCAATTTTCCAAACATTGGCCAACTTCTTACTATAGCCGATAGTAAGTTTTATTTAACGCATGTTACACTGTATATAGGAATAATTGCGCAGAATTTTGCATCGACGCTGTTAAGCGGAGTTTCGCGATAGTAAAAAAATGAGAAAGAAACTGTCAAATTAGTCAAAAAGAAACATGTTAATCTAGACGCAGTAAGGTTGAAAGCAGACGAATTCAAGCTGGCTCTCGCAAACAAATGTGTATCTTTAGAACGGGAAGGTGAAGATAACATAGAGGTAATAATGAATAAAACCGTAACTAGGCTGATTTCAGAAGCAGCGGTTCAAGTGGGAGGTAGAGAGAGAGAGAGAGAGAGAAAGGCAAAGGAAGGCCAGGGAGGTTAACCAGAGATTATATCCGGTTGGCTACCCTGTACTTGGGGAGGGGCAATGGCATGCGATAGGTGAGAGAGAGAAAATGATACAAAATGAAAACACACACGCGATACACACGAACTGTTTCTGTGGGCACTGTCACGCAGTCTGCGAAGCCGTTCCGAATGTTACGCAGTGTCACCGTCCAATCCTACGTCACACAGTGTACAGTCACAATTTGTCATTAAGTCCCGTGTATTTTAAGTACCGCAGCCTCATAGCGGATCGCACTGATGTTCGCGTAGGCCAGTTTCCATGGATGTTTTCTGTTCTTGGGCGCTTGTCCAGTTTGTTTAGGGTGGCTGAGAGGGGAGGTAAAGAACCAAGGCAGCCAGTAGGTAAGCTTTCCCAAGTAACAAAGGACCTAATAAAGAAACGAAAAAGCATGAAAGTGTCTAACTCGAGCTATCAGACTGAATTAGCCGAACTGCCAAAGCTGATAAACGAGAAGAAAGTAAGGGATATTCAAAATCACAACGTTTAGAAAGATGGAGGAAGCAGCGAAAATTGGCGCGACATGAAATCATTGAGAAAAAAAACTCGGCATAGGAAATAGCAAGATGTACAGGCATGCAGCTAGACTAGAAAGGTAATGTCGTCAGCAATTTCTACGACATAGTAAATGCCGCAGGGGACTTTTACACTGACCTGTACAAAGCCCGGAGCAGCCCCGCAGCCTTGCTTGGAAGTAGGGATGAACAGGACGTATAAGTGTCACGTGTGAGTAGCATTGAGATTAGAAGGCCGTTGCAAGACACGCCCCCGCGAAAAGCGGCAGAAAAGAATTGGAATAACAGTCGATTTAATCAAAGAAGTATGAGATAGACTTGAGAAGCTTGCGGCCCTTTCTACGTAATGCGTCACGACTTCAAGTGTATCACAGAGCGGGAAGAGTGCGGATGTTATACTAATCAAGAACCAGGGAGACGCTAAAGAATTGAAGTATTATAAGCCTGTTGACGGCCGCGGGTGGAGGGGGGGGGGGGGTTGTATTCAGTATCGTATATTTACCAAGGTAATCTTCAATAAATCAGGGCGCCACTTCAATCAACGAAGACAGCAGGATGGCTTCAGGAAGGGGTATTCTACAATGGATCACATTCATGCCGTCTATCAGGTAATTGAGAAATCTGCGAAATACAACCGAGTTCTCTATATGGGTTTCGTAGATTACGAAAATGCATTTTATTCAGTGGAGATAGAAGCAATCATAGAGGCATTGCGTAATCACGGAGTACAGGAAGCATATGCCGAATATCTTAACAACCTTCGGTTTGCAGATGACATTGTCCTGTTCGGCAACGCTGGCGACAAATTCCAACAAATAATTGAGGATCTTAGCCAACGAAGTGTAAGTGTATGGTTGAAAATTAATATGCAGAACACAAAGGTAATGTTCGATAGCCTGGCAAGGGAACAAGAATTCAGGGTTGCCAGTCAGCCTCCAGACTCTGTACAGGAGTACGTTTATCTAGGCCAATTGCACACAGGGGACCGTAATCTCGAGAAGAAAAGTTACAATAGAATGAATATGAGTTGGAACGCATACGGGCAAGCATTACCAAATCATGATCGGGAGCTTACTATCGTTGAAAAGAAAAAGTGCACAATAATTTCATTCCACCTGTGCTAACATATGGAGCAGAGCGTTGGAGGTTAAAAAAGAAGCTCGACAACAAGTTAAGGACCACGCGAAGAGTGATGGAACGAAAAATGTTCAACATAACGTTAAGACACAGGATCGCAGCGGTGCGGACCAGAAAGTAAATGGGCGTAGCCAATATTCTAGCTGACATTAAGAGAAAAAAAAATGGAACTGAGTAAGCCATGTAACGGGCGTAGGGCAGATAACCGGTGGTCCATTGGATTAACGGAATGGATGCGAAGGTGGGGAAACGCACTTGAGGACGGGAGAAAATTAGGTGAGGTGATGAAATTAGGAAATTTGCAGGTGCAACTTGGAATCAGCTAGCGGAAGACAGGGCTCGCGGGTAGGTCGCTGGGAGAGGCTTTAGTACTACATAATAGGCTGCTGCTGCTGCTGACCATGACGATGGTGATGATGATGTTGATGTTTGTGACGATGACGATGGTGATGGTGATGACGATGTTGGGGACGATGACAATGGCGATAGTGATGATGATGTTGGTGACGATCTGCAAGACAGCAGCTTCATGCAGCTGAACCCAGCAGCCACAATCAAGAAAGTTCGGGAGTGTTCGCATTAAAAGGCGTCCGTTACCTAATGGGCAAAGCGTCGGGTTACTATGCTGAGAGAACCGCGGGGTCGAAGCCATGCTTCGGACCTTTTTCTTATTGAGTAACAGCTTCTACTTGGCGAGCCAGATCACGACAACACGCCAAATTACGGAGAGGTACAGGCAAAAAAAGCTTCAAACTGAAATTAAAAAAAAACTACTAGTTAATGATTACCCCACAGCTATCATGATAGAAAGGCTCGAATTATGCGCGCACTTTGCGCGCGAATTAGACTTTGCGCGCGAACTAGGCACTTTACAGCGCTGGCTGTCGGTTGAAAAAAGTAAGAAATGGTTGAGCTGATTGATTGCGGGGTATTTTAGTTTTCATTAACACCCTCCCGCCATGTTGGCAATGAAGAAGCCGTGAAATTTAGCAGAACTATTTCTTTTTCTGCAGCACCTTTTTAAAGTACCGGCGTGATAGTTTAGACTTGTCATTTTTTTAGTGAAATGAACGGTAGGGACCATGAGACCAAATTTTCGAGCTTGATATACACATTATATGTCAACGGTGTGCGTCCAACAGCATGCAAGCTGGCAAATTTTTGAGCGCATTCCATGCAGTAAAAAATCCGTTTTTTTTTTTATGTCGCAGTTCAACAGTGCAACAATCTGACACCACTGCGCGGTGACGAGCTGAACTGGCAACCCTGGAAAAGGTTCTCTCGGTTAATATAAGACAATCTCGAAGGCCATGTTTTTGTTTACTGCAAACACCGGAAGTGATTTTACGTGATGAAAATAGGTCATGGCCGCCATGGCGTCGTTCATTTTTTTTTTTTTTTTGCATGCACGTATCGGTGTATTGGTGTTGCTTTCTTACTACGCGAGAAAAGTGCGCAATTGCGGGCACAATTCCAGGGCAAGGTCCTTGTTGCGCCGCTCAATGCCCGAGCATGCGGAGCAATTCATGCGATGTGGTCTCGAACTGTTTCAAAGTGGCATAGCCAGGGGGGTGGCACACCGGGCCACTGCTACCCCTGGAAGTTCTACGTTAGTATGGGATTTATAGCATTTTAAATTATAGCTTTAATCTATGGCGTTTGATTAATCACTTCACGGTAGTTTCTCTTTATTATAACTTCCAAAATGTGCGTTCTGCACAGTCAAGTTCGAAGCTAGTCTCTCAGTTTTTTAAAGAAAGGGCGGAGAGTGCGGCCTGATTTTAAAGCAGGCGATAATCTAGTTAGCAAATTACAGACCCACCTCCGTCCTTCCAGTCCTTTCCTAAATACCAGAGAGCGTTAACTACCAGGTTGGCATCGATTCTTCTCAAAGAACAACATAATTGATGATATGCTATTTAGCTTCCGAAGAAAAACATCGTGTGGAATGGCCCTTCTCCGTAATAAGCATGAATTAATTAAAAACAGTGAAAATGGATTCCATACATAGGGCTTGTTCATAGATTTTAGAAGCGGGTTTCATTCAGTATGCGGTGATATCTTAATGAACAAGCTTAACAAATACGGTGTGAGTGGTGCGGTACTGAAGTTATTGAATGGCTATCTAACGAACTGCTACCAGTATGTTAGCATAAATGATAAAGAATTAACCTATGCTGAAGAAAAAAAAAAGGTGTCCCGCAGGAGTCAATCCTCAATCGGGCCTGTGTTATTTTTAATTAATATTACTGACCTGTGTGATATCCCAGCCTCTCCTAAGATAATAATGTATGCAGGAGATACAAATGTTTTCCACAGAAGTCCTTCTCTGCGACACCATGAACACCACGTAAATGTTTACTTAGGTAAACTGTCATGTTGGTTAAAGTGTAATAAGTTGGAAATGAATGTTAATAAAACTAAATGTATGATTGTTGCTCCCATAAATAGGCCACACAACTTCACTAGAACTGTTGTGTAGAGGGGCAAGAAACTTGAACAGGTAGAGAGCCTAAAATTCTTAGGGGTGGGGTTCAGTGAGTGTTTAACGGGGAATAAGCATACAGAAAGGCTCGAAACAGAATTGTGTGAAACCGTTGGGCGTGTACAAAGTTAGGTCCCTCCTACCTAACTGGTTTAAGACCGAATAAAACTACGTGCACATCTACTCCAGGCTAACATATTGTGTTCTGGTGTGGGCCATACTTACGCAAGATAATTACAGGCAGGTATTGCTTGTGCAGAAGACAATGTTATCAGCACTGGAACAGTACCATGGCCTCATTAGAGACCACAAATACAGGACCCCTCTTTAAAAAAAATATTCTATGTTGAAGGCTAACCAAGTGTACCACTTCAAAACTTATGCAATGTATTAGTCGAAACGCGCTGGAGTGTGTCCAAACACCAGTATATACATATTGCTCAACACGTCAGAGAAACAGAAGAAAGAAACACGCCAAAACTAAGGACTAACTTAACCCAATAGAGTGTAGGGTATCAAACATACCTTCGTTGTTAAATCGCCGAAACCACCTCAGTGATACCAGTGTTGTTAGAACAAATCATGCTTCGAAATCTGCTTTGATAGAACATAATATTGAGCTTATTTAATTGCAGTGTTATTCCTTCTTATTTTTTTTGTCATTGTTGTGATTTCTGCTGTTTTCTTTTTGTGTATATAGTGCAATAGCTTGCATATATAACTACAGTGTTGTATATAGCTTCCGTAGTGTTGTATAGCAATATAGTAAATTGTAATTCTTTTAAAGTAGTGCAATTATTTCTGATTTTGATCGTCTCGCGATTACTGCATGCTTCCGCTCGTCGATCTGCGGGTCGAACTGCGTTAGGAGCTATCCCAATTATTTCACAAGCATGCGTCGTTTACAGCTGTGTATGTTTGCACTGTATTTTGTGCATCATCATGTATTTTGTACGCCTTGATCCATGCTGATTCTTCGTTGCATTTGCAGTAAAACTTACCTCTCTTACTGTCACGTCTATTGGGTGAAATTTCAGAAGTCAGTGAATGAATGAATGAATGAATGAATGAATGAATGAATGAATGAATACAAAGCGCAGGGCGCACTCGTGAATCTCTTGGAGCGAGCTCTCCCAGAGCTTCGAACGCGGTGAGTCACACGCGATGGGCAATCCCAGACGGCGACCGGCGAAATCAATGCCAAGATTGATGGGGCGAGTCAGCTTGGACAAACCACTTTGACGAAGATAATCTTCGAATAAACACATTTCTTTACACGTACACGCGCACGCACACGCACACTCGCAATTAATAGCTTTGCGGTGCTGAGGAATGGATGCCATTCCGAAAACACAGACCATTCAAGGTATCGTCTTAATCGCGTGTCCATTGCGAAAACGAATTTCTTTCCCTGCGTATCTCCGGTTACCGTTGTTCCGCGCTTGTCGGCTCGCATGCGTTTCAATCTTGTCACTCCGCCTGGTGCTCTGCAACTTTCAACCGCGTTTCCCTTCCCTTGGCAAACTCGGTGCTAGAAACTGAACCTGAGAACGTTCAATGAGCGTTCCCTTGTCGAGAGAAGCAAGCTTAGCAGGGCTCACTGAAAAAAATTATCGAGGGATATTACTGGGACGTCACAGCACTCAGATGCGTTAGGAAGGCTGGCAGGGCATATCAGGTGCTGAGTAACCATGTAGGAAGGAAATAAACTAGGAGCGGGCATTAACGTCAACGCAGCCATCTCGGCTGCATTGACGAGCCTTGGCAAGCCACCTCTACGGCAAGCGATTCCCTACGCTTTTCCCCTCTCAGTATCGGCCGGCAAGTGGCCTCTGAGGTTCGGCGTACTGGCCGGGAATGTTGTGTTCCCGGTAATTTTCAATCGATGCGCACTTGTTCGGCCACCCTGCAATGGATCTGCCTGCATAGCGGAAGCGCTCCAAGCCTACCACGCGCGCACTCACGTGACGATTACGTGTTGAGCCAATTCGTTTAGCCTTAAATGGTGTTGCGCAACGCCTCTCTCCTTGTTATTTTCAATCTCCGCGCGAGTAACAGCCGCGTCTTCTGCTACGAGACATCAGTGCACTCTTGCAAATGTCCCGCACCCTCGCGGTAGCTCGGTGGCCAACGGTAATTTAATGCGAAAGCATTATATGGCTCACGAAGCGGGGAATCCGGCAGCCTGGCCGGAGATCGTGCCACAAAGTCACGTGGTCGCTGAGACGCGCTCGCGCTAATGCTCGCGCGTTCGTCGTCGTCTGCTTCCACAGCTGGCTCCGATGTCGCTCGTCATGCCAGCGTTCCCGCAAGGTACGCGTCACGGCGCTGCTAGTCGGTGTGGTGCAGAGTAATGCAAAAGGATAGAAAGGTGGGCGAGTTGGTACGGTAACATGATCTGGAAAGTTGGTACGGTAACATGGTGCAGAGTTACTATGTATGGCTGCCGCATGTATACAGTAACTCTAGTGGGGTGACTTCGGTGAGTTCCATCGTGCGCTCCGATGGACAAGCGTTCGACTTCGACTTCTCGTTCATTAGCTGCGCGCGGTTCCTTTGGAGATCCACGCAAGCGTACGCGAACGAGGCCGATGCACGTGATGCGAGAAGTGTCTGAATGCGGACTCGTGGCTTCTCGGCCAAACTTTCAGGACGATGGAAGTTACTGCAAAAGAAACGAGTCAAACACGTGCATATGCGTAGTTGGAAAATACAAGTTTACTTCCGTAACATTGGATGAGGGAGCTTAAAAAAAAAGTTTGGCAACGTGAAAACCATACCATTATTTTTCGCAAAAGCGAATCGTCATTGGAGAAACGTCGCAATGCTGTTGCATTCATCCACGTAGGGATACCGAAGTGCGCTTCACTTTTTTTTCAGCTGGGTCTATGGCCGCGAGTTTCATTACCTGCCGCAGAGGTCATGTTTCGATGGGGGCGGCGTGCAGAAGGGTTTGTGATCCATAGCTTAACTGCGCCTTAGAGAACGCTAGGAGATCGAAATTGATACGAAACACTCCGCAACTGGTGGCAGGTGGGTGGGTGGATGGTAACGGGTGCGCGTTCTTGTCCTCGGCGCAATAATCACTTCGTTCCAAGCAGACTACCGAACTACTCCGGAGGTGCGATGAGCGGCGGCGTTTCCTGGCGCTGTGTCTGAAACTAATGTTAGCGTATTTTTTAACGAAATAAAAGTAAGGGAAACAGGCTTAATCCCCCTAAAGTAGTGACGACTGCTATCTCGCATAATAATAATAAAAATAAATATAAAGAAAAGAAGGTCTTAACATCAGAAAATCAAGCGCCAAGGGAGTAAACAAGGTCCCTATGATGGCTGATTGACTCATTCATTCATTTGATTGGTCGGTCGGTCGGTCGGTCGGTCGGTCGGCCGTCCTAAAGCAATTCATGTGCGACATGGCAAAGGGCGTAGTGGCATATGGTCTGGAACGACGTTTTCCACAAGGCGTATACTTCACCCTAAGCCCAAACTTCAGTATACACGAGCGTTCCTCATTCTGAACGGCCGCTCGCCAGAGAAACCGGTGGCCCGAATCGTGCATACATACAATAAATCGTCGCTGCTGCTGTCGCAGAACGGTCACGGTAGGCCACACGATGCGCGCGCACGCGCACGGACTCTCATCACGGCGGCAAGCGTGGATCTAACCAATGACGAGAGTCCGCTGCAGCCACGTGACCGGAACTCCGTGACCGGATCTCGGTCTCGCTCCCAGGACGGAGGTGAAAGCGCCTCGGAGAGCTTTAAGGCTTGCAGCGCTGCGCTCTAAACGAACCAGGCGAGTGCGTTGCGGGGTCTCTACTTCGACTAGTCGAACGTAAAGCGCGCGGCCAGAGGGTGCTCTCGGGGTGCTCAAAAGAGACCAGCCGAGCGTGCATGCCGTAACAAGCACGCCGAGAAGCAGAAGCCGAGGGATCGAAATAATCATTGCTGCTGCTCCTCCCGGCTCTCCATCAAACCCGTGCAATAAGTGCGGCATAGGAGTATACAGGGAGCTGCGAGGGGAGTGGAGGGAGGGTTGAGAAAGGAAAAAGAAGGCGGGGGGAGAGGGATTTGCAGGTCTCGCGGAATGACGGTAAACACACAGTCATTGATCGAAACCGCAAGGAATCAAAAAAAGAAAAATGGGGGGGGGGAGGAAGAATAATAGAAACCAAACCCCAGAACTTTTCTTTTTCGGGCGACACGAGGGATACGCGACAGCAGCGATTGAAAAAAACAAAAGAACGGGCACAGACAAAACAAAGAAAGAAGAAACAAAGGAAAGCAAACCAGAGCAAGAGTGAAAAAACTTCGAGGGCTCATCGAAAATTCGATTGGGCGCGCGGGCGCGCCCCGTCCGGTGTACGACGTAGAAAATAGCTCTCGCTTGGCTTGCGCTCGACATTCGAACGCGCTCCCATCATGCATGTAGGAACTAGAGAGAGAGAGAGAGAGAGAGAGAGAGAGAGATGGAGGGGGTCATGCCACGCTCTCGAAGATCGTTGTTCATCCGTCGCTGCGGCGGTTCATTCATCAGGCGAAATGGAGGGGGGAGGGGGCGCAGTCATGTTACACTGGCGCGGGACCCGCAGTCGAAGCTGCGATGCATCGCCGGTGTCCGACCGCCCCACCATGCCCTTTTTTCCCTCTTACGCGAAGTACTCCTCTCCTACACCATTTTTTTTTTTTTGTTCAGCCTGAGGAGTTTGATTTCGCACAGCTGCTCCGTTCTGTTATACACGAATGGATGTGGAGTGATTGAGGCGTAGAGTACCTCGGATACTCCGTTTGTGTATGTTGTATACAGCAAAATATTTTTTTACGAAAAACGATAACGTAATGAATGTAAAGAAAATGACAATGAAACTAATAACTACAGAGGTGGGCGAATAACAGTTTTTGCGAATGCGAATTGAATACGAATAGAAGATATCGAATGCCGAATTAAATGCCCGATAGTCAAATGCAGATGCATATGTGTATAGCAGGAATATTTATTTCGGTATACTTAGGCACCATGCCTGTACTGGCTTTTGCAAAATGATAGCTAACCATCCGGGACAAAAGATCTGAGGCCGTATTCACACACACACAAAAAAAATTCGATAGCATTGCTTGTAAGAGAAAATGCTAGCCAATCCTGCTGCGGGACATATCATTAGTGATGGTGGTCGACCAATTCAAAGAGCCCGTAGGAGCGAAAAGCTTCGTGAATACAAGCCCCGTTTCCTATGCAAGGTTACTAATTGTCATAAAAGAAACGACACGAGTGGAATCTCCGCATATGTATGGCCTGGTCGCAAACAAACTTTCCAAGAAAGAATGGCTGTTGTATGACTAGCTTTCGAAAAAGCGTTAATTAAAATGTCGCCGCAAAGAAAAATAAGAGGTTGTAGACGAAGATAAAAGTAAAACTGCTGGAGTACCTGTGGGCCGTAAACACATGTAACCGGGCCCGTTCAAATGAAAGTGTCACTGGTGGTAGCGTAAAAGATTAAGCTGCTACATTACTAAACTTTCAAAACGCTGACAGACTCACAAGCAAAAATCGTGGTTGCCATGTAATCTTCCACCGCGAAGTCAAAACCAAAGCCTGCATTACCCATTTTGTATCCGCCTCGCTTCGAAAACCCTCGTCCCTGTTTCACGTGTGATAATTCGTGATATTTTGTTTTGCAGACGGAGAACAGTACACCAACACTTTAACAGTAGGTTGAGGCGAAATATTTGTTTAATTTTGAGTATTCGGAAACACCGAATGGTTCCTTTTATACGAATACGAAAAGGTAATTTGTGACGTTCGATTTGTATTCGAAATTTTGTATATTTGCCCATCCCCTATAGTAATGGTAACGCCACAACGGAGAGCAGACTTGACGTCTGTCCATACTGCTAGCCGTAGGCTATATACCTTTTTGCCGTCCTGACTTATTCGTGCAGAGATTAATACAAGTACTGAATGCGCATAAGTGCAAACACGCGGCTCAATTTGAATTTCATTCACGTTAGCGTGTATAAGTGCACCGTTTCATACACTTATTTGCACAGGACAACTTATAACAAACGTGATTATCGAACTCCTTGTCTGCTAAAAAAAAAAAAAAAATATTTTATGATTAAGTCCGCCTTTTTTGCTGCTGCTCCTTTTTTTTTTCTTCTTTGTGATGCTGCCAAGCGAACCCCCTTGTACACCGATTCCGTCATCTCGGGAATTTCCGGTGAGATTGTCTCTCTTCATCTATTCGCCTTACGACGAAGTCACGAGAACGCTGCGCTTTTCCAGCGCGTGCCACTTTCAGTCGCGGCCACTGCGCAGAGCCCGTGGTGTTTTGAGACGAAGTCTTCGTCATCCTGGCCGGTGGCAGCCCCATGGTCATAATCATCACCAGCAGCACATTTCCGAGTGCCCTCAGTTCGGAAGGCTTCTTCGGGCGCTCTCTAATTACCCTCGCACCACGTCCACACGAACCGGCCATGCGCTAACCTATTCCGACTTCAGTTGCCGAACGCTGCCAGCTGCGTCCGTTATGGGCAGTTAAGAGCGCGCAATATTGACGGTGCTTATCGCGTTCACTCTTGCTTGCCGCTTGCGGTTTACACGAGTCTCCATTCGGAACGGGGAGTCCTAATGGACGTCTATAAAGTACATATTGCGGGGGAAAGAAAAGAAAGGAACGGTCGATACGTTCGTTAGATGGAAATGTAACAAGAAACGACCTTCCCTCGTATACCTTAAGATAAGTACGCCTATTCCTGTCGAGCGCTAGAAAATCGACCAGCGCAAAACGCAACACTGTCTCCTCAGTGTCGATGTCGTGGCCGCACGCTTGCGAGCTCTCGTCATATAGACCGCCCTCTCTCCATCGCCTTGTGAGATGACACTGTCCGATGTCCGCCACGACCGCACGGCAACCGCGTCATGGCAACGCTTGTAATACTGGCGGTCCTCGATTCAGGTTCGAGTCTAAATTGACGACAACGTTGCCACGTAGGCGGGGAACCGAGTCGCACACAGTATTACAATTCGAGATTGGACTCGTCAATGCACTTTAGCCGGAGGTAACAGTTTGCAGAGCGGACGCTCCGTTGAGAGAGAGAGAGAGAGAGAAAAAAAAAAGGAAAAGTGCCGAGATATATCGAACCATCGCAATTGTGGACAGACGGAGCGGATAACTTGCGTGGACCACCTTGCCACCTGGATGACGCAATACCTTTACTCAATGCCCGTAGCTGTCGATCTGGTTTTGACGGTGGTTCCGTCGAGATGATTCGCGCATGCGCGGGAGATCTCCGGAAATCGATGCGCTTGATGGCTGTAAAAATGGCACGTGCCGTTTGCTTTGACGTTTCGTTGCTAAGGCAGTTGGGACGTCCCTATCAAAGCTGAGCGTCATCAAATTATAGTCACTGTGCTTTCTGACACAGTTCGTTACTTTTTTTGTCTGTTACGGGGGCTTTCACTTGCTTTCATTCTATCCTTATCGTGGTTCACTTGACTGTAAATATCGTGCTGCGTGATTTTTTGAGAGCACACAGACTTTATTGAGAACGGTACTTCGGTACTTTGTTCTAGGAATCACTTTTTTTCTTTCGTATTTTGCGTTTTCTTTATTCGCCAATTAAGTCGCGCTATTGCCGAAAGAATTACAAAAGCTTTGCTAAAATTTTCGGTATAATGTACACTTTACCCAGCGAGGACGAACTTAACTAGACCTGAATTATAAACGTGCTGCAGAGGATGCACAAAAAAATAAAAAAAATAAATAAAAGAGGACAGGACAGAGCGCAGGCTACCAGCTTTATTTCATGAAACGCCAGAGAGCCTCTATACGGGCAATTTAATCACATGCGCCACCTGAATGCGCAAAACATGGACGATCAAATTGGCCACCACCACCAACACAAAATGTGCACACTATATTTCGGTGGCTAAAAAAAAAAACATACAACCGAGAAAAGCTCGTCCTCAAGGCCATTTTAAAAGATATCAACAGCAAAAACGAAAGTAAAAGGGGCAGCGAAGACAACAGATTACTCAGTAAACACGAAAAAAAAAAAAAAACTTACGAGAACAATTGATACAAATCCAGGTGGCGCATGCGATGATTAGGTTGCCTATATAAAGGCTTTCTGTCGTTTCGTGAAATAAGGTTGGCAGTGCACGCTCTGTACGGTCCTCTTTCTTTTTTTTTTTCTTGTGCATCTTGCGCAGCACGCGTATAATTCAAGTATGAACCAACTAGCCCTCAAGAAACTATTATTGAACTAGCCCTCACAAAAAAACCTGCAAAACACAGGTTCTGTTTGACTGCAAAAGTTCGATGATGCTTCACTGCGCGTGCATACTATCCCGTGTTATGTGAAGAAGCCTTCGTTGGGCGCAAGTATTAGAGGGCCATCGAAACCAGACCTTTGGCCCTTAATGAAAACACTTGTACCACTGACTTAGCTACAGGAATCGCATCTTTGGGCCAATCTTTCTGAACAGCATTACAGCTTGCACTCTTATACTTCGACGAGTAATGTAGTTAAGCCGGGCTCAGATGGCAGATATTAGCAATGAATTAGCACGGAATTAGAATTAGCAATTAGCACGGTGGCGCGTATTCACAGGTTAGGTCGCCGAGCTGCGAATTCGCCAGTTATCTTGTATTTTCAGGATTACTTTGAAAAACAGGACGTTTGGCGAAACGTTGGAAAGCTAAAGGAAACCGGTGTGTCTATTCAAAACGACTATTCTGCTGAAACAGTCAAAAAGCGTAAATTACTTTGGCATAGTGCAAAAAATGAAAGCAATAGTGACAAGAATGTTTCCCTGATTCACGACAAACTGCGAATCGATAACACTTACTACGTGTGGGATGATGTATCGAGTACACGGGCGCCAGCACCTATCAGCAGAGGTGATAGTTCTGAAAGATGGCGGTTGCAGGACCAAGCACAAGAACTACGGATATTGTCTCTGAATGCCAGAAGTATTAAGAATAAAACTAACGCCCTTGAACTACTACTCCTTTTTTATGACCCGCACATTCTTGTTCTTTCAGAAACATGGCTACATGATCAAATAAGTAATGATGAAATTATTCCCCCTGGCTATCATATTTTTAGAAGGGATCGTGGTTCAAGGGGGGGGGGGGGGGGGGTGTCGCAGTTATTTTGAAGTCGTTTAGTCAGGTCACTGTTCTTGACCAAATTCCAGAGCACGAAAGCCTGTTTTGAAATGTGTCATGTTGGGGCTTGACCTTCTTATTATGCGCGGTATATCGTGCTCCTGATTCTCCATTAACATTCCTTGAAAGCTTATATGACCACTTGTTAACTAAGCGAGAAAGCAATGTGATTATGACGGGGGATTTCAAACTACGTGGCTTGGACTGGATGAGTTTAGCTTACGGGAGCTGTGCCTCTGGTGATGTAATTATGGACATCATGTTAGCTTTAAACCTTAACCAAATTGTGCGTGACTGTACCCGTAAAAATGCTGTGTTAGATTTGTTCTTTGCCAGTGAATTGTTCTCTAATGGTGAACTCAGAGTTGAGCCTGGTATTTCTGATCACCATTTGCTTTTTTTTCTTGGCGTACTAATTGCGTTGATAGTACTCGAAATTTGTCTGTTGCCTACGTCCATGATTTTGACCGCGCTGACGACGCTTCTATTATTGATTACTTGGATGATGTACTGCTGCGTACTAATGAGGGCGATGTACACAGCTTATGGGAACGCCTTAAGGAAGGCATATTATTTTCTATCACAAATTTTGTACCTCAACGGAGAGCGAGAAATAAGCGTCGAAACCCTTGGGTGAGTCGTGATATTATTCATTTGAAGCGGAGACTTCAACGTCTTAGGCGACATCATTCTACATCTCCTAAGTATTTGCAGAATTTAAAACATGAATGAGCACAGAAACTGTCCACTTCGAAATCCCATTATTTTAGGGTTACTCTTCCTTCATTCATAAAAACAGATCCCTGCAAGTTTTGGAATTACCTTGGCCATCAAAAAGAGGTCATAAAAGAAATTAAAAGTGATGATGGAAGCCTCGTTACCAACGGGAAAGAAATAGCTCAGCTCTTCAATGGATACTTTCAAACTGTTTTTGGAGGCCTTCTAGATATGGTTTTTGATGCACCGAAACGATCCATCGATCCTAGCGAGGTTCCTGTCATTACCACAGCAGGGGTTTTGTCGTTGCTTCGTAAAATAAATATTCGGAAAGGTCATGGTCTTGACGGCATTCCAAATGCTTTTTTAAAGCGCTATGCCGACCAGATCTCGGAGCATCTTGCTAAAATTTTCACTTTATCTCTGCAAACCAGTGAGTTGCCTAAGGATTGGAGGAAGGCTCGTGTTGTACCGATCTATAAAAAAAGGGGATAGCTACTCGTGACTAATTACCGACCGGTATCAATTATTTCTGCATCATGCAAACTCCTAGAGCACATCGTGGCCCGCTTTATAAATGACTTTTTAAAGGAAAAGGACACCCTATCACCTTTTCAGCATGGTTTCAGGAAGGGCATGTCAACCACTGCTCAACTAATTACGACGGTTCATGACTTTCTCAGCGTACTGGATAACGCGGGACAGATCGGTGTTCTTTTTCTTGATATGGCGAAAGCTTTTGGCAAGGTACCGCATTCAAAGCTTCTTTATAAATTGCAGTTGATTGGTCTTCCGCTGTATCTTGTAGAATGGGTCAGAGCATACTTAAGTGGTAGAACGCAGTCTGTTGATGTGAATGGCACCCTTTCTGAATCGCTTGCTGTTACTTCCGGTGTTCCGCATGGTAGTGCGTTGGGACCTTTGCTGTTTATAATATATATAAATGATTTAGTAAATGTAATTCCGCGGTCAGTGTCAGTAAAATTGTTCGCAGATGACTGCGTTGTATATAAAGAAATAACATCAATAGAAGACCATAAATTGCTCCAAGAATCTTTGCTTAAAATATGTCACTGGTGTGAAGAATGGAATATGGATTTAAACATTGGTAAACGCGTAATTCTCCGAGTTACGCGAAAAAGAAATATTAGCTGTTACCAATATTGCCTCCACAACAGTCACATTAGCGAGGTCTCACAATATAGATACCTAGGAATAACTCTTAACAACCGATTAACCTGGGGCACTCATATTTCTGAGATCTGTTCAACTGCATTCTCGAAGCTCTGTTTCTTGAGACGAAAATTAAAACACACTCCTAGCCATATTAAGCTCTTGGCTTATAAAACTTTCATCAGGTCCAAACTTGAATACTCGTCCGTAATTTGGGACCCTCACACTAAGAAAGACATCTATCAATTAGAGCTCATTCAGAGAAAGGCAGTACGTTTCGTTTTTCATAAATACAGAAGGTCAGACTCCCCAACACAACTTATGAAGGACAATAATATCCCGTTGCTTAGTACACGTAGAAAACTGAGCCGCATTTCTTTCCTTCATAAAATTTTGGCAGGAAAGCTTAGCATTGCTCCCCCCTCATTCCTCAGGCACTCCACTACTCGAAGGACTCGACATTATAGCGAACACTCATTACAGCCTATATTTGCTAAAACAAACTCATTTAAGCGCAGTTTTTCCCCTCAAACAATAGCTGATTGGAACGCGCTTCCTGAATCGATTTTTCGCTCTCCTGATGTGGAACAGGCCCTTCAAACTTTGTTTCTTCAGTAGAAAGTAAGCAATTTCAATGTTCATTGTTTTATTTTCTGCTCTGTCATTTTTAATTTTTGATTCTCTTGTATGTTACATGCAATGTAATCTTTTTTCTTTTTTTTGCATTTGCGTGCTGTTATGATTTGTGTTTTCATGCCCCTCCTGCTTGGGCCAATCTGGCCAGCAGTATTGTGAAATAAATAAATAAATAAATAAATAAATAAATAAATAAATAAATAAATAAATAAATAAATAAATAAATGAATGAATAAATAAATAAATAAATAAAATGCGTTGGTCTCGGTGTCGATCCCCGGACCAGGACGATTTTTCTTATTTGAAAGGTTTTCGGCTGTAAAGTAGTTATATAACGATCACTACCACGACACTCGGCAGCCTTGCCGAGTAGGCGCAGCTGAAGTGACCCTACTAGGAACCACTTGGTGGAAATTAGCGTGCAGTCATGTAGTAACGGAGGCAAAGCACACCTAATGAAGGAGACTTCATATTGTGCCACACTGCACGCCTATCATCGAGGCGACGGGCGCTGCCCCACGTTCTTCTGAGGTGGTTGCCCCCTTGTGCTACGCTTCAAACAACCACTGACTGCTTGCCCCCCCTCGAGGGTATCCTCTACTTTGTTTGTAGCGCAAGCTGAACGACAGGGACAATAGAAAGACACACTTTGTCTACCACACAGCGCTCTGTGTGGCTGTCAAAATGTGCTTGTCGTCCCTGTCGTTCAGTTTCCGCCTTTCATCTTGAGTCGCCGTTCGAACCTTCGAAGTTCCATCGAACTGTTGACCCCTTCCCGCGGATCGAAGTCAGGGGCCCGGAGGCACCCAGCACCAAAACTTCTCCCGCGCTGAGAAGGAATGCGACGCGGGGGACGTCAGCACCCGCCCCGCCTCGTTTTTGCAGAGGATGGGTCGTCAAAGGCATTTAAGGCAGAACCGGCCCATTGTTCAATGAGAGTCGCCATCAGTCGCCCAGCCGGTCTGGTGCGCTCTTACCGCTACGTGTACGCTACTTTCTGCTATCTTTCTACACATTGTATAAAGCTGTTCGTTTCCGCTTCGTGTGCTTCGAGAATCCGTCTCTCGTCTTCCACTGCGAAGTCGCAACACTCGGGTAGTGCGTGACACTCTATGGCTACGGTCCTTGAAGGGCGAGAAGGACCGTATTTGCGATGTAGAAGGGAGGGCGGTCACTGACCTTTTGTAGCATCTTGTCGACGATGCCTTCGAGCGAGGTCTCCTGCACGTCCAGTAGGAGCACGGCTTGAATGAGGAACTGATCAACGTCCATGGATGCCCTCACTTCGGCGCCGAAGTCCTTCATGGGGAGTCGCTGGAGGTAGAACCACGGCCAAGGCACAGGGAACCAAAAGAGAGGAAGGCATAGGAATACGGTTTAGAAGTTTGAAAGCGAGTGAGGGGCACAAAGTGTACTCAAAAGTCACAAATGTCTTCAGAGTTATTTCAAAATTTTCGACCTGTTCTTTTATGACATGGCTGAGTAATGAGATGTTTGCCGCCGAGGTACCGCGCTAACAACCAAATCACAGAAACCGGAGTTTGTGATTCGAACCATTGAAAGTGATAGTCGAAGCTGCTACGGAAGTTTCGGTGTTTACTTTATAAGCGGTTGCAAAAAGGATCTCTGGTTTCTCAGGTTGGGTTAATAGTATGTAGGATTTTTAACGTCATTCCACGGAACGCGGCCTTAGGTTAGAGGGAGCTTGACTGAGCGAACTTATTGTATTGAGTGGTTCAAGGGTGGCACTACTCCCCTAACTTTTAGCAGCTGGTTGAAAAAAAAAAAGGGGGGGGGGAGGAAAGAGAACAGAAAGACAAGAACATCTCATAGCAAAATCTCGATCTCCGAAGCATGAGCACTTTTCGTTTCACATGCCAGTCGTAAGAAAATGTCGGCTAATAACTAAGGCAAGTACAAGTGCCACTAGAGTGATGAGAAATGATGATGACAAGAAACAAGTGAATATATGTGCAGGTTGACCACGTTGTGGCATTCCCCAAAGGCGTGTGTCTAGTCCAGTGACTCGCGAAAAGGCCAGAGCTGCCCTTATAATCTCGAGTGCGTCAGGGAAATTAAGGCCGACACCTCTGCCTTTTTTGTAAATTGGTTCATGTATCTCCTTCTCTCCGGGCACACGTGACATATCATTCTATGCCACGAACTTGGTACGGTGAAAATAAAGCACCCACTGAATCAGGTTTCTTGAAGTGACATTCGAGCTAACTGCGCGAGCAACTCGGTGAAAGAAGTACAGTAGAATCTCGGTATACGGAAATCGCTTAAACGGAACAAATGGCTGAAAACTGGTTGGTTTGTGTATCTGGGTCACAAACGATCACAAACCATGCGTCAGGAGGTTAGATAACGTTCCGTTTCTTTTTCCGCATTCATGGAGGACCAGGTACTATAAAGGAGGCTGGGCGATTAGCGTACCCTTAAATTGCAACGTTAACCCAGACTTACATTACCGTCGCAGTTTATTGATAAGCAATAAGATACCTTTCCACTAAGACGCCGCAGAATGAAAGTCGCATTGACGACGAGAACTGCTACAATGACGAAAAGTATAATGACTGACTGACATCGCTGCCGAACAAGGTGACGGCACCTTGGGCTGCTGTGAATTATGTGTTTCGATCATTGGAGAGTTTTACGTTGTCCGTAAGCATATCATCGTTTGCGGGATGTCCGATTACAGTGAAAGGTTTGCGGCAGGAACTAGACTGATATCGACCCCTCGTGCCGCAAATGTTAACCAGACAGTGTGCTGATCTATAATACTGCAGGCACCTATCACGTTGTATACTTAAGCGCTAGGGTAAAACGTTGGTGGCAACATGACCGTAAACATACCATCAATTTAGGATTCTCCATCGGCAACAACGTTCAGGCAGTACAAAAAATGTCTCAAACGAATTGCATTTCGACAAAGTGCGGCGAGATGTCGCTGCCAGCCTTGTTGCCGTTCACAGCTCCGGTAAGCCCGTCGTCCGTAAACGTTAAGAAGTTGGCGGACAAGCTCCATCTCCCCATGAGGAACTGTGCATACTCTCAAGGCACCTGAATGTTAACAACATGCGGTGCGCACATTTGAAGCAGCATTTCCCGACGCATAAGTTTTCGTTTTTTTTTTTTCGCATTTCAGCCTTCTACAGATAAAATAGTCTCAGGAGGTTTAATGTTTGTATGCGAATTGTTCTGTAGGTATCATCATCATCACCAGCCGGGCTACGCCCACTGCAGGGCAAGGGCCTCTCCCATACTCTCCCAACTACCCTGGTCATGTGTTAATTGTGGCCATGTTGTACCTGCAAACTTCCTAATCTCATCCGCCCACCTAACTTTCTGCCGCCCCCTGCTGCGCTTCCCTTCTCTTGTAATCCAGTCCGTAACACATAATGACCATCGATTATCTTCCCTCCTCATTACATGTCCTGCCCATGCCCATTTCTTTTTATTGATTTCAACTAAGATTTCATTACCTCGCGTTTGTTCTCTCACCCAATCTGCTCTATTCTTATCCCTTAATGTTACACCCATCATTCTTCTTTCCATAGCTCGTTGCGTCGGCCTCTATTTAAGTAGAATCCTTTTCGTAAGCCTCCAGGTTTCTGCCCCTCAGGTGAGTACTGGTAAGACACAGCTGTTATACACTTTTCTTTTGAGGGATAATGCCAACCTGCTGTTAATGATCTGAGAATGCCTGCCCAGCGCACCCCAGCCCATTCTTATTCTGGTTATTTCAGTCTCATGAACCGGATCCGCGGTCATTACCTGCCCTGAGTAGATGCATTCCCTTATCACTTCCAGTGCCTCGCTACCTATTGTAAATTGCTGTTCTCTTCCGAGACTGTTAAACATTAATAGTTTTCTGCAGATTAATTTTTAGACCCACCCTTCTGCTTTGCCTCTCCAGGTCAGTGAGCATGCATTGCACTTGGTCCGCCGAGTTACTAAGCAAGGCAATATCATCAGCGAATCGCAAGTTACTAAGGTATTCTCCATTAACATTTATCCCCAATTCTTCCCAATCCAGGTCTCTGAATACCTCTTATAAACAAGCTGTGAATAGCATTTGAAAGATCGTATCTTCCTGCCTGACGCCTTTCTTTATTGGGATTTTGTTGCTTTCTTTATGGAGGACTACGGTGGCTGTGGAGCAGCTATAGATATCTTTCAGTATTCTTACATACGGCTCATCTACACCCTGATTCCGTAATGCCTGCATGACTACTGAGGTTTCGACTGAATCAAACACTTTCTCGTAATTAATGAAAGCTATATATAAGGGTTGCTTATATTCCGCACATTTCTCTATTACCTGATTGATGGGGTGAATATGGTCTATTGTTGAGTAGCCTTTACGAAATCCTGCCTGGTTCTTTGGTTGAATAAAGTCTAATGCGTTCCTGATTCTATTTGCGATTACCATATATATACCTTGTAGGCAACGGACAATAAGCGGATCGGTCTATATGTTTTCAAGTCTTTGGCATCCCCTTTCTTATGGATTAAGATTATGTGAGCGTTCTTCCAAGATTCCGGTACGCTCGAGGTCATGAGGCATTGTGTATACAGGGTGGCCACTTTTTCTAGAACAATCTGCCCACGATCCTTCAACAAATGTGCTGTTACCTGATCCTCCCCTTACCTTTCCAAGTTAACCAACAAGCGTAAGATAGCTGACATATGGAAGTATAATATGGATAGAATTGAGCATGCTCTCAGGAACGGAGGAAGCCTAAAAGCAGTGAAGAAGAAACTGGGAATAGGCAAGAATCATATGTACGCGTTAAGAGACAAAGCCGGCAATATCATTACTAACAAGGATGAGATAGTTCAAGAGGCTGAAGAGTTCTATAGAGATTTATGCAGTAGCAGTGGCACCCACGACGATAATGGAAGATGGAATAGCCTAGATGAATTTGACATCCCACAAGTAACGCCGGAAGAAGTAAAGAAGGCCTTGGGAGCTATGCAAAGGGGGATGGCAGCTGGGAGTATCAGGTTCTGTAGGTATACACAAATGCTGACGTGTTCGTTCATCCACAAAGTCTGGTACACCCGCCGTGGTTGCTCAGTGGCTATGGTGTTGGGCTGCTGAGCACGAGGTCGCGGGATCGAATCCGGGCCACGGCGGCCGCGTTTCGATGGGGGCGAAATGCGAAAACGCCCGTGCACTTAGATTTAGATGCACGTTAAAGAACCCCAGGTGGTTGAAATTTCTGGAGTCCTCCACTACGGCGTGCTCACAATCAGAAAGTGGTATTGGCACATAAAACCCCATAATTTAATTTTAATTTAAAGTCTGGTACACGAACCGTGACTGGTGCGACACGAACGGTCCTCGCGACGCGCTGGAATCTCAATATGCCTGACCGCATCCTCACCGAGAAAGTAACGCAAAACAGTGGTTGTGGCGTTGTGCTGCTCAGGGCAAGGTCGCGGGTTCGACTCCCAGCCTCGGCGGCCGCATTGCGCTGGCTGCGAGCAATGCAGGAACTCTCCTGTACATAGATGTATGTGTACGTTGAGAAAAGTCCCTGGTGGTCAAAATTGATGCGGAACCGTCCAGTACGGTATCTCGCACAACCCCATGTGCTGCGGTGTGGCGTTCAACTCAATCGATAAATCGATCATATACAGCTAAATTTGTGCGGGCATAGAAAGTTTGATTTCGCTTCGTTCTACACACTAACTTTAAAATCTTAGGAATGAATCATAGCGTGAACGTCACGTCAACATTTTGAGCGTTCTTCAGATATTACTTTTTTTTTATTTTCAAGATTTTTCTCCTTGGTGGTTTCTGTTTACTACACAGAATGACATCATGCGACAATATATAATGGTTATGACATGCTTCGTATTGGCTGCGCAATTTTTCAGGAATAAGGATGCCTTCGCTGCTCTTTAAAGCATGATTAGCCTCTTTTTGTGTTTCGCATCAGTCAGATTATCAATGAACGAGAAGGGAAACAGAGCGGGCGCGATTTTTGTTATTCACGCTCACAGAAAGCCAACAGGCAATGAAGCCAAGAAAAGCATAGGGCTAATAAACTGAAGCTGAAACTTAAATGTAGAAGATAATGAAGGACAAAAAAGAAATGAAAATTGACGAAAAGATACCTAGTAACTGGCGGGGACCGAACCCGCAACATCCGCATTACGCGTTCGAAGCACTGCCAACTGTGCCACAGCGACGGCCATCAATCTGACCACTATTTCGCGTACGTGTATCCACTCCAGCACCCTGGATAACACGCCCAGGGCTGCATCTACTTATAGCCATGGCAGTATTAGCCAGCGCTTCTGAAAGTTGTGGCGGGCATATGTGAAACACACTTTTTTGCCCGATGGAATCACGCGGGAGTTCGGTTTTCACCGGCGACAAGTTATATTTTCGTCTGCTATAATTTCTCTTTTCTTCGTTATTTTCTGCATTTCAGTTTCAACCGCAGCTAACTACCCCTATGCTTACTTTGGCTTCATTGCCTGTAGGCTATATGGTCGGGATTATGAGATGAGCAACGTGATGCATGTTATATTATTTTTCAGAGCAGTATCGTAACGTTATAATATCGTTTTATTTTCTTTCCATTACATAGCTCGAAACACAATTCAATTTATTCTTTCTTTTTACATCTCAGAAAAAATACACAACAATTGTCTAGACTCATAGCCAGAGGTTATAGTAAGGGGTAATGTACATGAAAGTTGTGTTATGCAAGTAAGAAAGACTGTCTTACAAGATAGATTCGAATAATAAACAAAGGCTATTACAAATGGATAGATAGTACCATAGATTTAACACGTGATTTGGTTTGTGTCTTTTCTTGCTGTGATGCATTAAATAAAAATTCCATTTATTTTTTACAGCTAAGAGAGGGATATATAGAAGGAAGGCAGAGATGTTAACCAGTCAAGAGTCTAGTTGGCTACCCTACGTTTGGGGAAGGGAGAAGGAGAATAGAAAGAAGGGAGAGAGAAGGGGGAGGTAGGGAGACGTGCACGGACAGCACTACATAACGAGTTAAAGGCGCTCGCACAAGCAAGACGTTCTCGGAAAAGCACAAAAGGGCCTTCATTGCCTTCCGAGCCGACGATTGGTGGGGACGGTGTTCTAGTACTCTCTGTTTACTCAGAAGGGGATCATCCAGTTTCCTGATCTTGTCTTTGTGCTTCAAACTGAGCAGAGTGGCACAATAGGCGATCAATGTTCTCCTCGCAGCCGCAGACATCACATGCAGGACTGTCAGCCATTTAAATTACTGCAAAATAAGCTTTCGTGAAGGCAACTCCGAACCACAACCGACACAGAAGAGACGCTTCGCGTCGGGGCAGTCCGGCCGGAGGACCGAGTTGTAACGCAGGGCTTAGTCTGTGCAGTCCGGTGCACCTTGTATGTGCGCTATTCCACTCGGCTAGCGAGAGTGTGAGTGCTAGAATGCCAAGCTGTCTCGCAGCGTCTGTCCCTGAGAGAGGAATAGAGACGCAGCGGTCTTCCTGATTTGACGGGTGAGCTGTCTTATCTGCATCGTCATTTCCAATGATACCGCGATGGCCTGGTACCTGAAAAGCCATATCATGTCCTTTTTCTGTAACGTGATGGATAAGTTTCTCGATTTCGCACGTCAGTTGATCGTGAGTTCCATGTCGGAATAACGACTGTATAGATTGTAACGCCGGCCTTGAATCGCAGAACACTGTCCATTTTCCAGGGTTCTCTGTATGAAGCACATGAGGCACATCACAGAGAGCCGTGATGTCTGCAGCTGTAGACGCAGTGATACGGGAAGTCTTGAACCGTTTGGTTAATGCCCTTGTTGGTATAACTACAGCGCCACGGTAACTGGCTGATTTAGCTGATCCACCAGTGTAGACGTGTGTGCAGTCGCTGTATTTCTCGTACAAAATACGTAAAGTTAGTTGCTTTAGTGCTGATGACGGCAAGTCCGACTTTTTCTGAAGTCCTGGCATTGTAAGATTTACTTGACTACGGCGCACACGCCATGGAGGGAATGGAAGGTCTTGCCGCAGGTGCGTAACCGGACCTGAGAGAGGCACAGTGAGCGAAGCCAGTTGCACTGAATGTCGTGTGGTGTTTTCCTAACGGTAGACTTGCCAGGATATGGGTAAGGGTCCCGGTGAAGTGTTTTATGCGCACACGCGTTGTCTCAATCAATTGTAATGTGCGTTCTAATAGCGTAATCTTGAGCGGTTGCAATAACTTTTCTCGTTGACGCGCTCCGCGGTAGAGCAAGGCATATCCTGAGGGCTTCGGCTTGGATACCTTGGATTGTATACAGGTTAGTTCTGCAGGTGTTGGAGGTGACCAGTTGGCTGTACCGCAGGAATTCAGTAAAGAGGACCCTGTACACTTGCAGCATAGAGTGTATTGACACTCCCCAGGCCTTTTCTGCTAAGAATCCAAAATGTATGGCGAATTCTCGTCAGGCGTTTTTTCTTTCACATAATTCACAAGAGGGGTCCAGGAGAGATTTCTGTCCATAACCGCCCCCAAAAAACTGTGACTTGTGCTATACGAGGTAAGATGTCCGTCGACGGATGCCACGTATGGAGAAATTGGTTTCCCGGTAAATGCCACCACTGCACACTTTTCACATGTTATTTGAAGTCCTTGTTGCCGAAGGTAGGATATGGTGTTTAAGTGCCTGACTTTTAACGCCGCTCACGAAGCTAAGGTCACGTCATACCCAATGTCCACACACAAATGTTGTCAGTAAAGATGGAGAGCGAATAGGGAAAGAGAGAGAGATAAAGAAGAAAGGCAGGGAGGTTAACCAGATATTGGTCTGCGGTTTGATACCCTACACTGGGGTTGGGAGAAAGAGCGAAGAAGCGCTCAAAAATTTTATATGCCTGCTTTCACAGTTTTCTGAGAAAACTGGGCCATGCGCAGATTTCGGCAACATGTCTACACAGATGGTTCGGTAAAACTCAACATCTCTGCAGCTGCAGTCATCATCCCCGCAAAATCTGAAGAAATCAAATTAAGAACTTCATGTGTAATCACATCGACGGGTGCAGTACTCGCGGCACTCCGTGCTGCACTTGATTTCATTAAGCAAGAACCACCGCACCAATGGACAGTCTTTAGTAACTCCAAGGCAGCCCTTCAGTGCATACGAAGCCCAATGCGCCACGGACCCAACGAACAACTGGCCTCAGAAATTCGACACATATATCATCAAAGCCATGACAAAGGACACAGTATTATCTTTCAATGGCTTCGAGGACATTGTAACATCAGCGGAAATGACCACGCCGACGAAGCCGCCCGATTGACGTCCCGTGATTGTACTTTACCCCTGTGGGACTCGAACGTTTTCACCATGAGTCGTTTGCGTTCGTTGTCTCCGGACATACGGACGCACCTCTCGCCTGGGTTACCACGACGTGAACAGACCATGGTGTACCGTCTTTGGCTAGGCGTTGACTTTACGAACTCGCATGCTTTCCTCATTGGAATGGCCAACAGCCCCACGTGCGACACATGCAACATCGATAAGACGCTCGCACATATTATCTGTGTCTGCTCGTGATATAGTGCCCAGAGACAAGTGATGTGCAGAGTACTGCACCAGTTGGACAGTCGTCCACTATCTGAACTCAAACCTTTAGGTCAGTGCTCCGAAAGAACATCCGCGTTGAAGGCCTTACACGCGTTATTAAAGTTCCTGCGGTCTACGGGGCTTCACGATAGACTTTAAGAATGCCGCCCCCTACCGCTCTATAGTGTACGCGCTTTGTTCGTGCTCGTCTCTCGTCGTCTCTATCTCCCCCTTCCACGCTCTTTCTCTTTTTATCCCCCTTAACCCTTCCCCCCTACAGGGTAGCCAACTGGAACTACCTCTGGTTTACCTCCCTGCCTTTCTCTGCATTCTTTTCTCTCTCGCTCTCTTCTTGAGGAAGTGTGGGAAACGTTAGGGGTGAAAACTAAGTGTGTGAGTTAATTAGGGGCTAAATGAAACCTAATTTAAATCAGTGTGGAGGCGTTACTTGAAACGTTTACAATGTCTCGCCGCTGTCATGGGAGGACCAAGCGCGGCAGCAATCTCATATTTAAACAAAATGGAGGTCATGCAATGGATGATGTTTACCGAAAGTTTTAAGTGCATGTGTAGGCTTTTGCGTGCCTTTTTTTAATAACTAGTGAACAATCGTTTTTTTTTTATGTCAAGCGTAAGAATGCGTGCAGTTGGTTTTCATGGTCTCCTAGGCGAACTACGGGAGGGACATTGCTAGATATTGCAGCACGTAGGATAAATGCGTGATATGTGTAGATAAATTGCACCATCTGTCCTAAATTACTTATTGAAACGTTAAAGATTAACACACCGCCGTTGGCGGCAATGTTTTCCTGAGCCCTAAAAGAACTGTATATGACAGGGAGTACACATTTGGCTGAAATATGGGGGGGGAGGGGGGCGTGTTAAGCGTAATGTGGGCCGATACTTTGTTGTTCCTATATTAATTATAACCCTTACAAAAATACTTCAATTTTGTAATTACTCTAACATCCTTCGTTTCGTCGTTGTTTTATGCGTTACACAAGGTTCTCATTGAGTTTTTTCGGCATCCTCGGTGAACAAAACCAGGATCCTTGCTTATGTGGTCAAAATAAGGGACAGGCTATGGGTGACGTGTAGGCTAAGTTCGAAATGTTTCGGTGTGTTGCGGTATTTGCAGTAAATGACGCATTCAAGCGCTCGGCAGCGCTATAGGTGTGTTTTATGAACGGCGCAGAATTTAGCCTGCTGCCTTGGAAGAACTCCGAATGACACTGAGACTAAATTGAGCGCAAACGAGGAGAATCTTATGGCAGAATAGCACGTGAAACAGTGTTCGTGGCTCGATTACGGCTTTTGTGAATTTTTTTTTTTTTCGAGCAAATGCTCGAAATTATTGTGAAGGCAAAGTTTCAAGCGGGCGTGTCATATGACGGCAGCTTTTTAAAAGTGTGTGGTTCAAATACAGGCGACTTAAGTTCGCACTGCAACCACTCAAGAAAAAAAAAATACAGGTTCGCTGTGATTTGGGATGTCCCTCTAAAAGGTCACACAACTCTGGTGTCTCTTTTCTTAAACGTTATTCGCGCGGTAATGGCCCGGTATTGTGCGTCAAATTTTCGAAAAAATTACTGAAAACGTGCGTAAGTCGAGGGCTCCACAAGGAAATCTTTTTGAGGAAGCGTTGGTGCAAGTTCACAAGACGGTACTTCTCTAGATTTATTCGGGCACTTGAGTAGCAGTTCCCCGTCGTAAGAAAGCTTGTTGCTGAAGCAAAAAAAAAATAATATTTTGCCGTAACGGGAATGCCAACGTTTGTGAGCGAGCGAGTCCCTGAAAAGCGGCAGTTATCAAAATGAAGCTTTTTTTTTTTTTTAGCACGGGACCAACTTCAATTTTCATATTCTAGTAAAACTCATTAATGCTTTTGCGAGACAACCGATGGAATGATATAAATAACATTTCATTGTTGCATTTGGGAGAAGAGAAAAATTAAATTATAGTGGCCCCTAGGAAGCATAATTTAGATTTTTCGCAGTTTTGATATATGATCATTTCTTGCGCATTAACGTAAAAAAAAAATACGAATCGCAGTATGATATTTGTCCTGCGGTCCCATTTATTACAGCTTTCTTAAGAGGAAGCTTTAGCTCTAGAGCTCCTATCTGGATGCATGGTAGCAGAGCTCGATGCAGTACTACTGACGGCCGAAATTCATTAAACACAGCAGAAACCTTCATTATGAAAGGCTTTAAATCGGATCTTGAATACTTGCCGTGCGTAATCCAAACTGAATCATGATTTATAAGATTTCCTTTAAGATAGCTACAGCTGCCAAATTTAAGATCAGTCTTCAGTGTAAAGTTCGTCACCACCACCCACAGTTTTTGATCTTTGCTGAAAAGTCGCGAAATTTAAAAAGAAAGATAGACGATACTATCATGTTTTCATCTCTTTAACGCAGCAATAAAAATAATATCACAATTGTGTGAACAGCACTTAATAATGCATTCGAAGAGGACAAAATTTATGCATTACACAACACTTTCTCATTGGTGCACTACTAATTTGTGAGTAGGACTTTCGCAATACCCTTGTGAATATTCTAACAATTTCACGTAAACTGTCAATTCGTATATCAAATTTGTCCGCTTCTGGTTCTATAGCATATGCATTTGACAAAACTCACGTATCCACATTTGGTGCAGAGTTACGGGTTTGTTATCTCCGTACGTCCATTTTTTTGAACTCAACAATTTCTGCTAATATTTAGAAAATTTTCAGGCTATAAATAAAAATTATATTACTAGTCATTAGAATTAACATGTGTCTCCAAAATGAAACGAATTTCACTCAAATTGGTCTCGCGGTTGCATAATAAAAAGAGTATTTCTCTGTTTTCCACATTTAACTGAATAGATAAATCGGACTTTGCCTCGAGCTAGAGCTTCCTCTTATGGACCTTTACCACACTTCCATAAACGTCTTCAAGTGGGTCTCCTAAAGGTGATAAGAAATTAATTCGTGATCATCGAGGGTTTTATGACATTTGTTTCCTTTTGTACGTGAAGAACGTGGTCGTCTCATCTGAGGGAATAAATTTACCTTTACGCTCTGACCACGAAAAATTTATGGGATGGAATATCAGCAACACGACACATTCCTTTATACGAAAACAGCCCGGAGATGAAACGTGTGGCGGATCGCACAACACTGTCAAGGAATGAGTTCTGGAGAACAAGCGGACATCGTTTATAGGGGGGGGGGGGGTGTAAACGAATGCAGTCAGGGGGGGGGGGGGGGGCATGACGCGTGCCTGTCGGACGTTTAAGTGTTAAACATTCAAATTACGTACAAAGTACACCCGTACTTTGTTGCGAAACAAACGACGAATAAGGGGGAGGGAGAAATATGCGCGGCTGTAGATTGCCTCTCCGGAAATGACACTTGTAGTGTCCGTGTTGCCGGACAAATGAACGGACAAACAAAGCAAAACTGCCTGAAATTGTGGTTCATTCGGTGACACGCCTGTTTTGTACATCAGTCCCTTAAGGTTTGGACACGAGGTCGAGCGAAACGATAAATCCCTTTTCATATCCGCTCAGTATGAGCGTACTTCTTGCAACGTACTCTACGTTATTCACGAGGAAATTGTGCAGCTTTTTTTTAATGAAAGAAGAAAATCAGCAGACTCATCTTAAGTCTACGCAACAGTGCATTCACCGCTCGCGAAGTTACTCTCATGTGTATTTAGGAACCAGACGCGCAAACTCCGTAGAGAATTCCTTTCTTCGGTTCTACAGAAGCAGAGTGGAACTTTTGGAGAATCGGCATTCGCAGAAAAATGTATAGATATATATTTTTTTCAATACCTTTCCTGAGTTATATGCAATGCATCGTAAAATTCAAAACCACTTTCGCACATCCAATGGGCACGAAAAAAGATATTAATTAGAAAAAAATAAACGAAGCAAGCGAAAGGACGCAGGGAGAAGAGCAACACTGGCTAGGCCTAAGCGGAGGACGGAGGCATTTCCGATGCAAAGTTGAGCTCAACGACGGTGTTGATTCGCGACGTGCAAGCACGTCCTTTTGTCACCGCGCGTAAACACGCGCCATTCGTTGCGCAATCCAACTGCGGCATGTAGCGCGTAGCACAGTCGTGTCACGGCTTATCGTCGGCCAACTCGCATTCGCACGTTCTTGCGACGTCTGCAACCGGGCAGAAAAGATGCAGACGAAAACAAAAATGTGCAGACGAAAACAAAGAAAGGAGCGAGAGAGGGGTAGAAGGAAACAGCTAGAAACATTGGCAACGAGGAGGGGGTGGGGTGGGGGTGGGGAGGCGGATTGCATCGCGCGCTGTAGCCGCGAGTCATTTCATTCGTGCGCAAATCGATTCAGGAAGAAGGACGACCTATCGCGCGTATACCTTCTCTGTCGAGCATTCGAACAAAAAAGAAAGTTCGCCTCTCAAGCCGTTGCCCGAAAACAATCAACGGAGAAAGTAGGTCACATGCGTCAGCGAAGCGAAAGTGCGGCGAGGCTGGTTTATTTGGCGGGTTTTGGGTAAGAGAGGTGAGGGGGGGGGGGGTCGCATGAGGATGCGAGGAGTGGGTTGGAGTTGGAGGACGCAACGAATGTTTTTTTGCAGCAGGAAACGCGCTACGCTTACGCAAGCAACAGCGAAGCTTCGAGCCGCGCACCGACACACGAGCCACCGCTGCTAAACTGTAAACGAAGCGGACCGCCTCGACAGCACGATCAAAAATATGCGCCATCATTCTAGAAACCTTCCTCCCGTCGAGCTTTCTCATCCCGTAGGCAGACGGAGGCGAGACGTCGGAGTATACGCCTGCGGAGCGATTTCTAAGAGGGCAGCGCAACGCGCCCGTTGAAAACGCGAAGTCCCGTCGTTATGGTGCAAGACACTCGCGCAATCTCTTATTTCCCCTGTGAAAGAAATGAAGAAAGAAAGGAGAACGAAGCGGGTCGATCTCTTTCTTTCTTTTTTTTTCCGGCTGAACTCGTTCCTCCTCTCGAAGGATTTACGTGAGCGAGGCGCGCATATGATTCAGCGTTGTTATTACAACCGAGCGATGTGCGCCGCTGCTGTGCACCCGTTTATATATATACGTGTGTGTGTATAACGGTCTCCTGTCTCAGACACGATCACATGGCGAACGAGAGAAGTCGCGTCGCCGTTCCTGCGAGCACAGCGCGTACGACAGGCTCGTCATAGAGCCATGAGCGCCGGAAATGTCTCGTGCCGAGACAACAAACAGTTCTCCTCCCCATTCCTCCTCCCCCTCCTCCCTCCTCCCCACCAAGACGTCCGCTCGGATCCCTTATTTTCTCCCGTGAAGCTTTACCGTCCTACCGCGCCTTCCCCGTCGGCGTTTCTGTATCCCTCGCTTCGTCGCTTATTATTGCGTTCCGCAAGCCCGAGCACCTTTTTTCCTAACAACCCTTCGCCGCTCGATCGCCGTAAAACGTAAAGCCAGCCCCCCCGACTAGCGAACGCGCGCTCGTATTCTCCACGGAGTCGATAGTGCAAAACGATCGGCCCGCTCCGACTGGAGCAAAACGGCAGCGGATGGTGAAACGGGCCTCGCATTTTCTTTCTTCTTATCTATTCGAACGGCGCGAGCTTCGAGGCCTCTACTTTGCGCCGGTGTTGTCGAAGATCACGGTGCTGACGACGGCGATGAAGACGACAGCGAAGAGGACGACAAAGTGAGGTCTCCGTGGTGCGGAGCTCTCGGCACTTCTGCTTTCTCTCGGCGCCACACACACCGGCCTCCCCCGTCCCCATCCCGCCGCCACCAGCTGAGGCCGAAACGAGCGTCGTCGTTCCCACCGTTGGGCCCGCTCGCCCGACAGAACGACCGCTGACTGTCCTCACCATTCTTCGCCTCGCCGCGAGGAGAGAGGGACTCTCGGCAGCAAGCACGAGACGATGTCGGCCTCGCGTATCGGGCTGCGTCGCGTATATCGTTCCGCCACCCCCTCCTTCCAACCCTCAAGCACCTTCCCCACAAGGTTTTAGTCAAGCCGCGTATATAAGCGGACACGACGTCAACGCGCTATGATCTATAAGCCCGTTCCGAACTAAGCACACTACGCTACGCGAATCATCCCGAACGAAACATCCTTCTTTCCCACCACCATCCCCTTTTTCCCTACCGAAACCTTGTGCGACCTCGGAGGTCCCTTGTCCGGCCTTCTCTCTCATTTTTTTCTTCTCCTTCACTGTAGAGGGATGATCGCGATGCAGAGCGGTTTTAAGGGACCGTGGGGAATCGGTGTAGCTCGGGAGACGTGGCCGTTCGAAAGCGGATATGCAGACACGAAATATCGTATCCTGTCTTCGCTCGGAAGAAAACCGTCAAAATCATCCGAGATTTACTCGTTCAGTTTTCGTTAGCGCGCACGAGAGAGGAGCGAGATGCAGCTGGGACCGAGGGAGGAGGGAAGCGAGCAGACGAGAAAAAAAATGAAGAGGGAGAGAGAGAAAGAAGCGTGAACGAGAAATGGAAGGCGCGCGGGACAGACGACACTTACCTCAAACTTGGCGAACATGAGGGACACCTCATCTCCGTCGTCTGCAAGTGGTCCCGGAGGAGGGCACATGAAGATTCGTGAAAGAGAAAGAAACGGGACCGGGGAACAAGAAACGGTGGTCAGGTCGGATTCTCCATCCTTTCTTTTTTTTCGTCTTTCGCAGAAAGGGAGAAGAGAGGGGCTACAGAGCGAGCAAAGTGCGGGAGGGGGGAGGGAGGGTCTGCTACAGGCTGCACACATGCGCGCAGCCGCGGTGCTGGGCTCTCTCGAGCCGAGGCAAAAGACGAAAAGTACTGGCACACGTAGAAAGGTGTGCGCTCGCTTACCGTAGGCAATGTGCCACTCGTCGTTTTGGTAAACCCATTGGAAGTGCCTCACCGGGTTTCGCTTGGACGTCTCGCCGCTTACGTACTGTCGCAGAGAGCCCCTGAAGGAGCCCCGGACACGGCGGACGCTCATGGTGGCTTCCCGGCCTCCGCCAGCGACCGGCATCCTCCCCGGGCGCAACCCCCTTCCGAGCGACGGCGGAGGCGGCCCTCAATCGATGCGACCCCGAGCGCCCCGTCGGCCGCGCCGCCAGCGCCAGCCTTCGGCGCCTCGCTGGCTACTCTCTTGCTTATTTCGCCTTCTCGAAGCTGCCCCGAGTCGATGCAGGACCAGTGACGCCACCAGGACATCCGAAGAACGTCCTGGGAGAGCCAGAAGAGGGGGGGGGGAGGGCTCCAAAACGGGAAAGAGGAAGGTACCGAAGTAGGCGGCGCTCGCTTCGATAGCGTGACGACTGGTCAGGAGACGAGGGCACCTGAAAAGGTGTCTGCGAGCGCTTGTTAGGATGCACCCCAATTTGCAAACGCTACAAACGCAAAACTACATTTCAAAGCGAGATGGACCGTCCCTTTCAGACATTTTTTTTTTCGCCTACCACGTGTGCCTTTGTCCATAACGCCAAAAAGGCATGCATTCTTGACCTAACGACCGCCCAGTCTGCAACATGAAGTGACGCTCATTGTTAGAAACCGGCTCCCTTTGGACGGGGAATGTCCTGCGCTGCCATCCAGACCTAGACGCACCATCCCACTCCGCACCGTTCGTTTCCGCAAGGAAGAGAGCAGACGAAGTTGGCGAACCCCGAGGAGTTTTCGGCCAGAAAGGGACGGAAAATGAGGCAGATTCTGAGCATTATTTACATGCACGTGATTGTTTCAATCTTAACAGCGGCGGCAAAGTGCGCCGTACAGGTGCTTTCAGCACTGGAGCGGCTTATATGAAGCCCAACAGTGGACACTTAGAAAACTCGCATTGCATGTAGTGACTCTCCTGACAGTGCCAGCCGGCAGTTAATCCGTTGCGGCTCATAAACTTCTGGCAGCTTTTGGAACATCTCTTGTAGCGTACGCGGTCGCAGTCTACATGTGTAACACTCTTCACTGAGGGAGGTTCTAGGACTTTTCCACACTTAAAAAGTGGGCTGGCGTAATTGACACTTCTGCAGGCTTATGAATCTAGGGCCTCTCTAACTTGTCCTCATCATGACACAATCCCTATTTCAGTCTCCTATCATATTTTTCTGGTACAGAGGCAACTTAGCGCAGGCCTTCCTTTGAAAAACGTTTCGCGTATTTTAGTCGAACAGTTACGACGATAGCTATTAGAGAAACTTTTCAGCTGAAATTGGGGGCGTCATTGGACGTTCTGACCGCATGGTGTCATTTATGAAGTTCCGTTATGATGACGCTCAGGGCCAACGTGACTTCACGATAACTACTGTGCAAAATATTTACAAGGGTAAAAAAAAAATGCGGGGAGGCCAGGCAGACGCACGTCCAGTTTGCGACCCTATGCAGGATGAAGAGATTTTAGAGACGAAAAGAAATACAAGAAGAAAGACAGTGAAGGTGCGAGAATCTGGAGGTGAACATCCGGGCAATAGGCGAAAGAGGTTTGAACACTTGCCAAGTTAGTAGAGTTCGCGGTAAACCAAACAGCGCGGTAGAGACTCGAAGTTGAGCGACGCGTCACAAGGGCTCAGCGATCTACAGATTTATTTCAGAAAACCGATTAATGCACACGTCGTACTTCGCACGTCGGAAACAGCACACATGCACCTGAATGTGTCGTAAGATAAAAAAAAAAGCTTTATGCAGATCCAACGCACATTTTGGAATCTATGTTGAGCGAAACTTTTGGGGAGAGACCTAATCAAATGCTGTAAATTTTACCATTTGATTCCTGCGTCTTTGGCGTAAAAGAAACAGACACAATGCGATCGCCTCAAACTGCAAATTGGCGTTGGCGCGATACAAGCATACATTCGACTGTAACCTAATAGTTAGGGCATCGGGTTGCCGTGCTGGGCAACGGCAACTAGATGGGGGACTGCAGAATAATCACACCGTCGGGCACGTAATTGACTTTTCTTTTAAGTATGAGCTATTCGGCAGGAGAGCAGCAACACCCACCAGCCATAGTCAAGAAAACCCGGGAGGGTTCACAAAAGGAAGGTTCGCTTTATTAAGTGCGGAATGAATGTGACCTAACAGTAGCCGAACTCAACGTACTCTACGAACGATGTGTACCGTATAGCGATCGTGATTTGGCTACGGAATAAGTAAATCATTTATAAATTGCTAAAGGTGCAGTGAACACAGAACAGTAGGCATAAGAAAAAGCGCACGCCGTTGAAAAGCTTTTCCACCAGTCACAACACTCGATAAAAAAGAAAAAGAAAAACAAGCAGTAGTGACTCCTTGACTCCTTATATATGGCCTCATTAAGAACTCATACTGCAGTGGGCAAAGCACCTGGCTACCTTGAAGCTTCCTCTGCCGTCACTTGGAATCAGGGTATGGATCACGACGACTCGGGCAGCGCTTCCGACCGCAGCGCCGCCATATTGACTGCCAGCGAACTCTAGCGGCAACGGTGCCACCTGACCCGCGCGGTGCGCGGTAGTCGCACTATCTGTTTTCATGGCCACCGCGCCGGCGCCGCGGCCGTTTGCGCCTGCCACGACGGGCGCGCGTGTGCGTGCTCTGAGTGTGCCGTGAAACGCGCCAGGTCGAATCGAGCGCGGACGCAGCACGTGCTCCCGACGCTGCGGATATGTTGCACGTCCGATGACGACGCTCGGAACTTACGTGACGAGGTTCCTTCAAGAACTCAGTGGGACGCTAACGTTTCAGTGTGGCTAAATTTCCGTAACTCTGTCCCAGACGCGCGATACTAATAGGCAGCTGAAACGCTAAGGAATGTTATGACTTACCGAGAGCGTGTTAGGCCCGCCACTGTTTAAGGCGCGTACCTCTCACTCTGCAGCTCAGAACGCTGAAAAAAAATAAATATATATATATTTTCCCACTCATAAACACGTGCATTGAATTGCAGTAGACAAATAAAAATTTATAAATCCAGTCTTCTTGGCATTTATGCTTTTTGTCGTATGATACTCGATAGAAGAAAGGCAAGAACAGCAAAATATTCGCTTAAATGTTGCTGTAAAGCGTGCTTCACCAGGTGAATACGTGGCTTGTGGCATAGACAACAAATAGGCAAAGTACTGAGGTGAAGCCAACAATAGGCAACGACAGTTTTATTTCTCTGCACGTCTCGAAAGGCACCTGATCTTTATCTATCTCACTCTCGCTTTTGAAGCTTTAATTCTCATTACGCGTTTATATTTGTTAGATATTACGTCAATCACATTGTTGTCTCTAAGACACCGGAAAAGGGGAATTCGCATAATTTATTTTTTATTATTACATTTGAAACATATGTAGAATAATTCGCGCCTCATTCCAGCAGTGATCGGCGAGATTTTGGCACAAGATTGTGCCGGAAAATCGAAATGACCTGCTGTAGCTTAGTCCTCATAAAGTAAAACCAAATTAGAGGTTTCGTTAGTCTAAAACCAGCCCGACACAGGTTAGACAAATCAAACCATATTCCTCCTTTGAATCAAATATATTCTATATGTAGTTTATAAATTATATTCTTACATATATTTCAGAAGATTGCTGACTTTGTTGAAAGTGCTGCGTAAGAAAAATGGTTACTGTCCTTTCAGTCACGAATTATAATATAACTCAAACAAGTCAAAAGGTTAAAGAAAACTGCGAAAACCTTGGAGGACGAATGAGTGGTATGGATTGATCAAGAAAAGGTTTTTTTTATTTGCCAAAATTGTAAAAACAAAAATACTGAACGATCTTTCTGATTTTAAAGATATTACAAATCACGTGATGCAATTTTTGCGCATAACCAAAGATACCTACTCTGAAAACCTTCTTAATGAAAGACTTGGTAATAGCGGTTAAGTCTGGGGGGAAATTAATAGTCTTGAGCAGCGGTTCCCCTCGAAAAAATATGAGCTTGATATAAAAATGATAACACACTTACAAAGGACAAAGAATTAGCGCATAAGTTTAATACATATTTTACAACTCTAGTCTCGCCAAAATCTAATGTAGAGCGTGATGCAGTAAAACCATCTTTAGATTCTCCAAACCCGAAAACGGCATTCCTAGAACCAACAACAACTCCCGAAAAATATACTCAACTTTCACATGCCTAAGAAATAGTAGGTCTTTCGATATTGATGAAATAGAAATTAGCCCCAATAAATATATTCTTGACATCTTTTCACCAGTACTTTCGTTTATCTTTAACATTTGTCTATTCACGAGTACTTTCCCTCTATATGTGCAACGAGCCAGAGTAACTGTAATATTTGAATTCGGTGACAGGAATAGCTTCTCAAATTACAGTCCGATATCTGCCTTACGTGTCCTCTTCGAAGGCTTAGAAAAAATTATATGCAAATGAGTTTCATATTTCTGTGAAAAACACTCCTATCTCCGCAGCAGTTTGGTTTTCGACGCAGTATGTCAACTGAACTAGCGTTGTTAACTAAGAAATAACCTATTCTTAACGGTTTCGAAAACAAATTTCTGTATCTAGGCATATATATTTATTTTTTCCAAGGCATTCGGTAGAATAAATCATAATATATTAGCCGTTGAACTTGAGCATTATGGACTGCGGAGTGCTTCACTTCACCTTTTAAACTCGTACTGAAAACATAGAAAGCAGTGTATTGTAATTGATGAAAATCATTCCTCTTTGTTAGAAATAACATATGGAATTCCGTGGGGAAGAATACTGGGCCACTGCTGTTTAATATTTACCTAGATGACCTAAGGAGGCTGAATAAACGCGCCGAGTGCGTCATGGATGCGGGTGACACCGCCCTCTTTTTCCAGTTTACTAAAGTTCGGCAACTAGCTTACTTAGCGAGTATTACATTACAACCATTATTAGAATGAACAAACATAAACTGCCTAGAAATTAGTGCCTCCAAAACTAAAGCTCTTTTGTTTATACATGCGCAAAATTTGGTAAATTGTAACCTCAGTCTATACATACAGAATAAAAAAATGTAGAACTGGTGCAGGAGGTCAAGACACTGGGTGTGATGTTTAATCAGCACATGAACTGAAACACACATGCCATATTGTGTTGAGAAAATTTCGGCAAAAGTTTGTGGTATGCTATACAAATTTGGGCAGGTACTTCCACTAGAGGTTAAATCGTTATTTTTTATAATTTTATGTTTGCCCCTGATATAAATTACTGTAACCTTGTATGGGGAAATACGACAAAAAGCAACATTAACAAACTCCCTTTAAAAAAAAAAGAACGCCATTCGTCGCATTGCAATTGCTTCCTATGAAGCAATTGACACACGGACAAGTGTGTTTGCCACGCTGAACGTGATTCCTCTGCAACACATTCTCCAGCCTAATGTTATTATGAAATGTAAGCACAGTTTGAAATTTAATAATAAACTTTTTCTAATCTTGTGTAATCTCAGAAAACCTCATGAAAGCAGAGTAGGGGCCACGACCAATGGTCAATACCTTTCTAACGTACAAACCATGGGTTAAATAGACCAGAACACTGCATGACCATTTACTTAGGACACCTACATTACCAAGTAATTGATTTGTGCACCATTACTAGGAAAGTATTTAAAATATTTCTTATTCTGAACGTAAATGATTACGCCCAGTTTTACCATTACATACATTTCAGATGTCGCACTTAATAAAGTGTTATGTAGTATCTCTTGTTCAACTAATATTCCTACATCTTTGACTGTAGTACACCTTATTTATGTTAGTGAATATTAATTTATTTAAGTTCAATGTTCTTTTTTACGTGTTACACTATGTACGCCTTTACTTTGTATGTGAAATAATTATATCAAGAATGCGTTCTTTTGACGTGATGTCCCTTGCAGGAATGTAAATTACATTTTTAAATGCATTGCTCACCTGTATTCATTATGCTGATTGCATAAATTGTATGGTTTGCTTGTTATCCTCTACACCAAGACAGGGGCAGGGAGCTCCTCAAGCCACTTTGCTGTCGCTTTTTGTTCCTGTCCAATCGTTTTCCTCCTTTCTTTGTAAGAGGAACAAATTTGAAATAAAGTCGTTGTTGTTGTTGTTGATGATGATGATGATGGTAATGATTCACCGTCAGTAAATGTGCCAAGGTATCATTGAAACATATATACACTTTACAGGAAAGGGAAAGCGAGGAGCAGTCTGCCAACTGCCACCGGAAGGGGCACCACGCCTGCCTACTCTTCAAAAAGGAGGAGACAAGCTATAGAAACGGAAGATAGGAAGGAGTGGAGGAGAGAGAAAAGAAAGAGCGTGATGACGAATCTTAAAGAATAAAGCAGAACACACACAGTGCAGGCATCGCACAGTAGGTCACACTACTAAAGAACGTTAAAATAGAAGAAATAACGTCCGAGTTCTTGTTATACGAAAACAGAAATAAGCTACAAGCGTGAACGTAAGTGAGTTACTTGTAGAAAAGTACGGAGAGTGCGATGAGCCTGATCGAGTCGAGACGCGCAACCACTGGGGTACAAACATTCGTCGATGTGTCGTACGCCGCAGGCCAAGGAGGTGGTAGTCCCACACTAGCGACATGCGTCGCGCAATGAAAGCGGGACACTCCAATACCAGGTACTGAAGTGTGTCCTAGCGACCGCAAGACGTACACGGTGGACTGGCCACACATCCTTGTCGGTATAAACGTTCGCAAACGTTCACACAGCCAACCCTCAGCTTGAGTAGTTACGTTAGGGTAGAATACTTGATACAGAGGCATGGTCGGACTCTCCGTTGAAATAAAGTTAAGGTAGTAGGGGAATGCTTAGTTCACGTTCTTTCGTGTCCTTGTAATTACGGAAGAAATAAATATCGACTTATTAAACGGACTGTTTTCTCGCCGTTCTCGGGGGGAAAAAAAAGTTGAATCACTAGGATGTGCAGCAGCAGCGGGCGGGATTAGCCTGACGTGCTTACAGCTGCCAATTGTTCCGCCTGAGCATTTCGTACGTTGCCATCAAGTACGTTGCCCTGATTACTGTGGGCCCTTTTATAGGGAACACTACGTCTCCGAAGTTAGCCTGTGTAAGACTCGTCTTTGGCATAGACTGTGAAGCAGCGCCTTTGTTTCCGCGCTAAGCTGCGCATATTACCAGACGAGGTATTTTTACGTCATCGATCCCTCTACATAAGGCACAAAGCGGTGAAGCGGGTCGATCAGTTTTAAGTAACCAAGCCTGGGTGCAAGCGTAGTTAGCCTTAACGCTATACAGTAGAAAAGCTTCTTCACATGTAAGTCATTTAACCACACAGCCTTGATGGGATGTTTTGTGGAGCGCCCGAAAATGATTGCGGATTGCTTTCTTAGTTTGCTGCGAACTCTTCGGGGGCTCGCAATTTTTGGGGCACACGATGGCGCTTCGCGGGCAAGAGCGTCAGCTTTCTCATTGCCTTCGATTCCATGACCCCCGCAGCTGGGTGTTCAAGGTGAAATTTCAGTGAATCCCGCCGCACGTTGGAATTGAATCGTCCGCCGCTCTATAAGCACGTGTGCATTGCTTATTGGCTGGAGGAATTACGACGACTTATTCGACCATTGCTGACGGGCCAGGACACCTCGAACATCCTGAACAACATGCATGGTTGTACCTTTAGTAAAGCGGTCGTGCACCGTTGCAATACTGTGCAGTCAAGAGTAAACTGAAGTCGCCACAATTGAACTCATAGCGCTGGATTGACAGGGACATGAAAGACGACAGGACGTGTCCCTGTGAATCCAGCGCTATGACTTCAATTGATGCAACGAACCAACTAGCCCAAAAATCTGCACTTCTGAAGTCGCAGGGTGTAAGAAGAGGAACCACTTGACCCGCGCGTCAATGTCCGCGGTTTCTTCGTTGCCGCTGCTGCACAGAACTGGCAACAAAAAAAATGGCGTTCTCAGATGTGTACATTGTGACTGAAGGTGACGGTCAGTGACAGGTCAAGAGCGCAGTGGCAAGTTAATTGCGTTTGCATGAATGCGACCGCAGCGTATCGCAATCTTAAGTGCATCACGGCGAGTACTATGCGAAAGCAATTACACCTGATGAATTACCCATCCGTCCGAAACAAGACGGTACCTGTTTCTGGCTATTTGCATTCAGCTAGTTAGTGGAACAGAGCTCACAGCGACAGCCGTCTCTCCGCCTCAGTGAAAATACGCCTGCGTTTCCGTGCGCAACGAGAGACTACCCCTCCTCGAACTATACCCTCCCCGGTCGCATCAATGCGATTCATCTTCCTAACGCATGAGCGCCCTTAGCGTGAATGCGACACGCTAGAAATGTGGTACGATACGCCCGGTTGTCGCATCCGTGCAAGAGAGAGAGAGAGAGAGAAACGCAAAGGAAACACAGGAAGGCTAACCAGAGATTATCTCCGGTTGGCTACCCTGTACCGGGTGAGGGGCAAACGGATGCTATAAGGTGAGATAAAAAAGGAATAAAAAAAATCACACATACACACACACACGCGCACACACGCACGTCATGTAGTCTGCGAAGGCGTTCCTACTGTTACGCAGTGTCAGCATCCAATGTTACGTCACGCAGTGTCAGCATCCAATCTTACGTCACACAGTGCACAGTCACAATTTGTCACAAAGACCCGTGTCTTTTAAGTAACGCAGCAGCGCCTTCATAGCGGGTCGTGTTGGCCAATTCCAAGGATGTTATCTTCCGTTATTGAGCGCTTGTCCAGTTGGTCTAGGGTAGGTGAGAGGGCTGCTCTTTACGGGTTGAAACGATGGCACTAACAGAGAAGGTGTGCGATTGTTTCGTTGCACCCGAAGGAGTCACAAAGTGGGCTGTTGGCAATTCCGATAAGAAAGGAGAACGCATTTGAAAGTGCTACTCCAAGCCACAGACGGACTAGAAGGGTGCAGTTACGTCGTGGAAGGTCGGGCGGAATACGGAGCTGTGAAAAAAAAAGGTGTAAAAATCTGTGCAAATGCCACCAAAGGGAACGTGTGGTGCCTGCGTCAGTGAATCGTCTCGTCTATTGTCCTATTCCAAAAGAACTTTTTCTTGGGCTGGTTGGTGCTTAGATTTCCTAGGTATACCTTGTGGCGCAAAATACATTTCTTGAAAAGGGACAGGAGAAATGAAGACAGTAAAGCGCCTTTACGATTGGCGCTTACTGTTTTCCTTTCTTCTGTCCCTTTTGAAGAAATGTATTTAGTGCCACAAGCTATACCTAGGAAATATTTTCCCATTCTCGTTCCTTATATACCTCGCAACCGTGTCCCCGCCTTCGCCTTGCTCACGCGCTTGCTCGTCGCGAAATCTCATAGCGTGATGAAATCGGCTAACTGGTTATTCATGTCCAGGCGGGAACAGCTTTGTACGTGATCATGGCTCGCTAAGCAGAGATGTGCTTTGACAGCCACAAGCATTCTTCTTGGGTACGGCAACCTAAAATAATTTGATTTGATTTGTGGATCCTTGCGCACAGTACTTAGGTTGAGTGCTGCTTTTAGGACTATGGCATAAGTCTGTGCGCGTATAACAGTGTTTTTTGTTGAACATTTGGCACGGACATCTATTATTTACGTGGGTACATGTAGGACGCTTATTCTAGTCATATATTATTTTTCTTGGTGATACGTTTTTCTTGATTTATTTCTTCGTATATTTTGTTTCTGTGTCCATGTCATTAGCGCGGTTCCCTCCTGAACTCTAGCGAAACTTTCTACCCTGATGGCGGAGGTAGGGAGGGGATGAGGGTGCATAGCATTTTGTTTCATCAAGTGCGAGCGACATCCGTTGCGGCGGGATCAGCCGGGCCGTTCGTTCAGTCTTTCGAGCTGCATCGTCTTGGTGGAGGCGCGCGCTCGCACACTGGAAGGGTCGGGAGTGTTGACGTAAAAGTACTTAACTGAGGAAGCCAGGCGAAGCTCGTCTCTAATCCCGCACTCGAACAAATCACCCATTTTTTTGCTACGAAGCGTGTTTTTCGTGCCTCTACTCGAGAAATATTGGCGGTTTGTGCGGGCGAGGTGCTGCCACGGCGTGCTCATGGTTGCTCGACAAATTGAGGTTTTCCTCTCCTCGCTGGTGGCACTTGTATGGACGCTATATTCTGATGCACCCGTGGGGGTAAAAGGTGAGCGCGTCGGGCATGTTTTTTTTTAGTGAAGGGGTGATGGGGTGATGGGGGGGGGGGTTAGTAGGGGGCTTGGCTAGGAATCTATTCTTAATTCATATCACTAACACACCACGAGATAAACAACGGCCTGCAAAGAGAAAACAAACGAAAACGACAAAACGTGTGCTCTCTTTCAGCTTGTTCATTTCGCTCTGTTTTGGGAAATGACTTTGAAGCAATAAAATCAATTCGACGTACTTCATTCCTAACTTGTCACTGTCTACAGTAGTCGGCACTGGTAAGCAGCAGTGCGCTATAAGCAGAGATGGTGATAGCTCATGCAGATTGCTCTTCTCGTAAGTGACGAGAGATATGCATCTAAAATAAGTCCGCTACTTCCAGAAACCTCAAAGTTTGGGCACTTGGAAACACTCGTAGAGGCAAAATATTCACCAAAATTGCCATTTTTAAAGAAGACAAGCATAAGCGCCTGCAACGGGAAGTAACAGAGAATTTTGAGTTCCTCTCGGGGGACAAGAACGTTGTACCAAGTGTCTCGTGTGACGCACTATAAGCGTTGCTAATCAATTCAAGCGTGGCGACGCTCATACTCCTGTCACAAGGCACGTGTACTGTCCTTCGCAGCGAATGAGATTACGTCCTAATGCCATTTTTGTTGTTTTTGCACGGACATAGTGAATGACATCCACAGCTAATGCCATTCGCCCACTGAACGAGTTTCCCGAACTCACGCAAGCGTGACTTGTGTAATCTCGACGACAGGGGCTTGGCAAAAAATTGCGAAATCGATAAGTTAAAACGAAACGTAAACAGCGTAAAGGTTGTCATAATTGCCGTTACGAACTTTTTAATAATTTTATGACGTGCAGCACGATAGTTGAAGTAGTTTGTGCAGCAATATTCTTATTCCTAGTCTCCGACTGGACGCTAGCACCTCTTGTCAGCCATGTTTACAAACGCTCGTCTGTATATATTTTTTTTTCATTTCTGCATATTGTTTTCAAAGTGATGCCGCCCTGAAGCCTATCCGCCAACCACAGAAACCAACTCTGCAGCTTCGTCAGCGGAGATTGAGAATCGAAAAGCTCACTGGACCGACGACGAGACGCGCGCGCTGCTGAAAGTGTGGGAAGACCACCTCACCGATTTGCGCAGGGCGAAACGCAACCTGAAAGTATACGTGGGGATTGCCAAGTGGGGCCTGCGTGCGCGAGGTGCCGATAAACATCGCCATCAATTGCGAATGCCATTTTGTACACCCGTGATATTCGGTGTGAATGTCATTTACTGTGAATAACATCATTACACGTGCCGTGTGACAGAGGTATAAGTTCTTGTCAGGTGTGTGTGTGTGTGTGTGTGTGTGTGTGTGTGTGTGTGTGTGTGTGTGTGTGCGTGTGCGTGTGCGTGTGTGTGTGTGTGTGCGCGCGCGCGCATTTGCTGATTTTTCATGTTGCTGTACGTTCATTTGACAATCAAATGTTGCGCAAAAGCCGGCGAGGAAATTTGTCAACATCTCGAGCATTTCCAATATCAATCAATCAATAGATCGATCGATAAATCAATCAATCAATCGACAAGCGAAGACGCGCTCGCAGCGAGCGGTACTGGTCCTCCTGCTTTGAGAGCACTACCACCTTTCATTTGCGCGCGTAGCAGACGCAGACGCTGCTTCTAGGCGAAAGTAAAAACGTCTTCATTCGAAAGTGGCTCCAGGGGCTGCTTTCTGCTTTATCTCCTACGACATAGAATCCAGGCCAGACTCTATGAAATACGAGAGGAGCGAGTTACGGTGAGCACCGTACACCCATTAACCAAGGTGACCCTGATCATCAGACGAGATGTGCGCTCGCGAATAGGCTCTTCTTCTGATGTCTTCCCGCTCCGAGGCAAACTAAAAACTGAAATTAAATTCCGGAGTTTTACGTGCCAAAATTACGATATGATTATAAGGCACGCCGCAGTGGGGGGGCTTCAGACTAATTTTGACCACGCGGGGTTCTTTTACGTGTACACAGCGCGTGGGTACGTGGCGTTTCTTTTTTTTTTTACAGCAAAGCTGTTTATGGCAAGGGTTCCGTGAAATGTTCACGTGTGCGAGCAAAAACTATCATCATCAGCAATGGGTCGTGCCACACTGCTCGCGTGTTCGTCTTCTTCCACAGCTGGCTCCGTTGCTGCTCATCGTGCCAGCGTTCCCATACTGCCCCTCCCTCCGCCAAGCCGCTGACGGCACTGACCCACTGTCAGTCGGCGCGGTGATTTCGGTCTCGAATTCTGGGTCTCAGTTTATCGCGAAAGGGAAAACACGAGTGTATGTAGCGAACGTGTATAACGAATGTATGACACGAATGTACGAAATAAATGTTTGTGTGCGTACTTTTTGTCACGACGACCAACGATCAAGACGATAAATGTGTTCGTGCCTTTGTCTGAAATTCTGTGTCACCTCTTTGTCTTGTGCTACACACGCGTTGCTGGTATCCGCCTTCACAGAGGGGATTGAATCGTGCTTTTTTTTTTCCTTCCGTCCCCTTCGAGCTGCGGCGGCGGTGGTCGGCAGTCGAACTCGTGACCTCGTGCTCAGCCGCGCGACGTCACAGCCACTAAGCCACGGTGGTCGACCACTCGAGGCCACTTCTAGAGGGAGCATGGGGGCGTTGCGTCTTGAGAGGTTCTGCTGCGCCACGACGCATTGGACAGGCAAGTCTCCCTCTCAGTTCTGCGGCTTCTCGATCGGGGTCACGTTGAGGCACTTTTGCGAGAACGTTAGGTTAGGATTAGGGAACGCCTCATTATTCCCTTAAACACTCGGGCGAAGACTGGCATATACAAAGGTAAAACATAATCCGTGCCTGCCGACCTTGAGCGAACGAAAGCTTGTTGCTTGTTTTCTTTTTGTTTAGCAGCCGCGTTTACGTGAATACGACAGTGACGCATAGCATCGCCTTTCCCGCGCGTCGCATGCACGTTAACAGCGCTAATGCGCCGTAGAAAGCGAATTGACGCATGCGCCGACGTTGCTGCGCATTGCGAACGGGAGCTTTGGCGTGGAGAGAATGCTTGCCCTGGGGCTGCGTTATAACGTAGTAGGGTAAGCGTATGGCTACGTTATGTTAGGTTAGGTCAGGTATACCTATATACGTTTAAACAAAGCCGGCTGGTTCGTCTAGTTGGCGTTCTATTAATTTTGTCGCGAAAGCGTGTATTATGAACCAGCAAAGCAGGACTACAATAGACAAGGACGAAAGGCCCGACGGGTCTTGGATGGACGAAGATGTGCTCCAAATGCGTATGCTAATAATGTACGTCCCCAAGAGTTTGTAGGATAAGAAAAGAACGCTACACCTCCTACGAAGTATGCCGCTGTGCACTTCTTATTGTACTTCTTCCTACGTTATAAAAAAATCTGAGAGATTTATAAAAGAGATCGCCAAACCCGTTCCTATTTGTTGTTTTCGTTAATGTGCTTTCGTTTAATTGTATGTATAATGCATGGCAAAGGGATTTGTAGAGATCTGTTCTTCAGATGATTTGCGAGCAGCTCTCTTTGCCATTACGCGCACCTGTGAGTGATTTCGCTTCTTCAAGCAGAACGTTTGTTTCCAAAAGGAGACGCCTGCTTGTGTTAAGTGTGCTGTAGGACTTACAAAAAAAAATCCGGAACTAAGGGCTGCCAGACAAAGAAGCACCCCCCGAGTTTCGAAAACTACGGGGCCCGAAAATGAAGGACCTCACATATATACGGTATTGTGTGCCTTAAAGTAATTAAGAAGTTAGTAAGTGATTTTTTTGTCAATTAGTTTAATATGTATGTTTCGATTTATCGCGCTAGTATAATGTCCACCTCTTCGAATAATCTAATCCAGCTCGAGGGCACGAATTATGCTACCTGCCACAGGCAATTCTTTTTTTTAATTCAGTAGTAGTTAAAAAAGGATCACCCCGTATGTCATTGTCCGACATGAATTAATATTGAATCGGTGTGTACCTATAACCATCCGTAAAACATATATATATATATATATATATATATATATATATATATATATATATATATATATATATATATATATATATATATATATATATATATATATATATATATATATATACACCCCTGAAGTTGTGCCGGTTACCGGAAGGCTTCTTCCTCTACGGAATCACGCAACAAAGCAACAAACGCTATAAATATCCCTACTGCTACAAATGTACGGCTTTTTGGCCATTTTCCTATTCTAGCGCTCCAACGCGCACTTTCATCTATCTCTTTGAGACTCACGCTCTGTCGCGTGACAGCTTTATGGCGCCTGTCGGTATATAAAACCTGCTGTTTGTTGTGGCACGGTGTCGCATTTCTCCACCGCAAAATAAGTCCTTTTCTTTTTTCGCTGCATCAGCGGTCCCAAAACATATTCTGCGTGCATGCATAATACAGATATCAATGCCGTTATACATGCAAACCTATTTGTGAGTATACTTTCTGTTCCTTTGGCACTCGTCAGCCGCTCCTACAACCTGAGGCACTAAAACGTAAGACTATCAAAGTCTGTTCATATGTAGTTTCTGCCACTAGCCTTCCTCGATTAGTCAGATATTTTTCGGGCCAGCACCTCCACCCATCCCCTCCGCCTGTCTGTTAAGTGATATCAGAAAAACCGCGAAAACTCCCCATCTTATATGATGTATATACATATTGATCATGCATGATTAGGCCGTAGAAACGAAAAAAAAAGAATCATTCCCGATTCTGTGCTGTTTTCGCCAGTAGGCCTCCGCTATTGGGTAAAATTTTTCCGGGCTGCGCCAACTTCGCCTGTCTATCACGCGACGTCACAAAAACGCGAAAACTCGACCACGTCCGAGTTACGTGTACGCTCTCAATATGCATTAATATGCCGAAGAAAACTGATATTTCTTCTTTTTTTTTCGGCATAGCCGTAGACAGCCCCGTTCCAAAAGAAATGGAAAACGGCTGCCCACCGACCGCTCTGGCACTAGCTACTCAGAGCGGCCGGGGAAAATGAATGTCTCTGCGTATAATAAAGACTTTCTTTTTTTTTTTTTGCGTGGCAGCATAGGGTTGTGAAGCCATTTCGGAACGTATACGGCATCGCTCAGCCAACTCTTGCTCGCTGAGGATCCGTTTTTGCGGCACCGTCCACCTTCTGTTGCACACCGCCGCGGTTTTTTGACCAGCCACCGCAAGCTAAGTAAGGGGAAGCGGACCAATCGCAGACGGCTAAGTGGGCCAATCGCAGACGGCGACACCAACCTCCTCATCCTCGCTGAGGATCCGTTTTTGCGGCACCGTCCACCTTCTGTTGCACACCGCCGCGGTTTTTTGACCAGCCACCGCAAGCTAAGTAAGGGGAAGCGGACCAATCGCAGACGGCTAAGTGGGCCAATCGCAGACGGCGACACCAACCTCCTCATCCGGCTACCTATTTTGATTGCGCTAGCTCGGACCCAGCGGAACACTCTACGCTTTTGCGCGCTCCTCGCTTGTCAGCCAACTAGATTTGAAAATTAAAAAACAAACTGTCAAGGTGGACAATGCTATTTTCCTTCGAAACAAACAAAAGTGAACTCTTACAAACGAGGAGAGAGTCTGATTGGATTGTTCAAACAACGCGGCTGCGGGTCACCGCCCGATGCTTTCGTCGATGGTTACGTAAATTTGACGTCAGGAGATCGGAATCGAAATAAGAATGGAATAGTGTTACGTTATACGCCCCTAGTTTGGTAGCCCTAGTTTTTTTTTTAAATCTTTAGATGATATGGCGAATAAAATCAAATTTCGGTGGACAGCTTTGCGCAGCTAGATCTGGTACACTAACATGAATCAAAAGAAAACAAATATTTTGGAGAACTTCTGAGTAAATTAGTAAACCACACGTTCAACCACTAGCTACGCATGTGAGCATCGAAAACTTGGGAACGGCTGCATTTATAATTTATTTCATTCATTTTTAGCTGCTATGCGGCCTTGCACGAACTTCTATTTGTTATAGTTAAGTGAGCCGTGTATTACCCGTGTTGTTTTAACTGCTGAACAGCGAATACCGACCCCAATCCATATTTTATTTATTCGCACTAAAATTTTTGGATAGCAATATCTCAATGTGCGAATTCTCATAGGGGTATGTGTTGCAATGAGGTGCATTCAAACATTGTGCAGAAACCATGGACACTGGTAAACTAACATGAATCAAAAGAAAACTAATATTTTGGAGAACTTCTGAGTAAATTAGTAAACCACATGTTCAACCACTAGCTACGCATGTGAGCATCGAAAACTTGGAAACGGCTGCATTTATAATTTATTTCATTCATTTTTAGCTGCTATGCGGCCTTGCACGAACTTCTATTTGTTATAGTTAAGTGAGCCGTGTATTACCCGTGTTGTTTTAACTGCTGAACAGCGAATACCGACCCCAATCCATATTTTATTTATTCGCGCTAAGATTTTTGGATAGCAATATCTCAATGTGCGAATTCTCATAGGGGTATGTGTTGCAATGAGGTGCATTCAAAAATTGTGCAGAAACCATGGACAATTATTGTCGCTGCACGAGAGTAGTCGAACGTTTCTAAAAGGCTGTTCGCTACATAGGATAAATTCTTCAGGACCAAGCCCCTAAAGACGAGGGATGATTTAAAAAAATCTAAATAAACTTAGGCGCCACCCGCAACTAACAATCATTTACGTATATGCAGGCAAAAAAAAAAGAAAGAAAGGAAAAGGAAAAGTGTGTAAACTAAAGTCGACGCGGCAGCTAAGGTCAACATATACGGTTTACGTATTTATATATTCTGAAATTGGCGGGGAGGGGCCATTATAGATGATGCAGTGTTGCATAATTGCTTTTTTGCATCATTTGCATTATTTTTTTTCCTTCCATTGTCCACAAAAATCCACAAAAATGGAGACGTTATAGAACTGAAAAGTTAAAGGTCTATTAACTTGCTCCCAGTATTATATAAAATATTTACCAAAATAATCTCCAATAGAATAAGGGCGACACTGAACTTCAAGTCAACCAAGGGAACAGGCTATCTTCAGGAAGGGATACTCTACTATGTATCACATCCATGTCATTATTCAGGTTATCGAGAAATCCGCAGAGTACAATAAGCCTCTCTGTATGACTTTCATAGATAACGAAAAAGCATTTGATTCAGTAGAGATACCAGCAGTCATACAGGCATTGCGTATTCAAGGAGTATAGACCGCTTACGTAAATACCTTGGAAAATATCTACAGAGATTCCAGAGCCACCTTAATTCTACACAAGAAAAGTAGGAAGATACCTATAAAGAAAGGGGTAAGACAAGGAGACACAATCTATTCACTGTGTGCTTGGAAGAAGTATTCAAGCTATTAAACTGGGAAGGTTTAGGAGTAAGGATCGACGGCGAATACCTCAGCAACCTTCGGTTTGCCGATGACATTGTTCTATTCAGCAACACTGCAGACGAGTTACAACAAATTATTGAGGACCTTAACAGGGAGAGTGTAAGAGTGGGACTGAAGATTAATATGCAGAAGACAAAGATAATGATAAATAACCGGGCAAGGAAACAAGAGTTCAGGATCGCAAGTCGGCCTCTAGAGTCTGTGGAGGAGTACGTTTACCTAGGTCAACTAATCACAGGGAACCCTGACCATGAGAAGGGAATTAACAGAAGAATAAAAATGGTTTGGATCGCATACGGCAGAAAATCGTGAGCTCCAGAGTGAAAGCTTACCGTTATAATTGAAAAGGAAGGTATTCAATCAGTGCATTTTACCAGTGCTGACATATGGGGCAGAGACTTGGAGACTGACAAAGAAGCTTGAGAACAAGTTAAGGATTGCGCAAAGAGCGATGGAACGAAGACTGCTAGCCATAGCTTTAAGAGTCAGAAAGAGAGCGGTTTGGATCAGAGAGCAAACGGGTATATACGATATTCTAATTGACATTAAGAGAAAGAAATGGCGCTGGGCAGGTCATGTAATGCGCAGTGTAGATAACCGTTGGACCATTAGACTGACAAAGAGAGAGAAGAGAAAAGCAGAAGGCAGGGAGGTTTACCAGAATAACGTCCGGTTGGCTACCCTACACCGGGGAATGGGAAAGGGTAAAACAAATATGACAGCGATAGATAGGAGGGAAGGAAAGAAGGAAATCAGCGGTGAGTTCGCTGACGCGTGTGATCTTATAGAAATTGCATTAATAGTCGCAGACGTTCGCGCAAGCTCGTCGTCCTCAAGAAACACAAAAGCGCCCTCAGCGCTTTGTGGGCCGACGAGCGATGGGGGTGGTTCTCCAGCAGCACCTGCACAGAAAGCGGCCGATTGTCCAGTTTTTGCAGAGCGTTGGCAAGTTCTTGTCTTTCTGGGGCATATCGTGGACAGTGGCACCGCAGGTGGTCGATATTTTCTTCGGTGCCGCAGACCTCGCATGCTGCACTGTCGGTCTTAGGGTGACAGAATGGGTACCAAGAGAAGGGAAGCGCAGCAGAGGACGGCAGAAGACCAAGTGGTGCGACGAAATTAGGTAATTTGCGGGTGGTAATTGGAATCGGTTGGCGCAGGACAGGGGTAATTGTAGATCGCAGGGAGAGGCCTTCGTCCTGCAGTGGACATAGAAGTGGATGATGATGATGATGATGATGATGATGATGATGATGATGATGATGATGATGATGATATCATACCTAAATTTTTCTCGCGCTCTCTATTTCCTTTATCACTTTTTTTTCGTGTATTTTTTGTCTTCTTTCTCGGCCACTTTGTTTAACATGCCTTTCTTTCTTTTTTTGCATTCTTTCTCTTCCAGGCCAAGAGGCCAGGTGGGCTGATCCCAGAGACAGTGTAGTCTGTAGGGTGCATTGAGGTTAATTTTCGGCCATATTAATGTTAATTACTTCGGCACCGTTGTATTTACCTACTTTTGGACCGATTCTCCCTTCTTGTGTCATTGAGGCCCACATTTTGATAACTTGCGACTCGTTACAATGCTCTGCACGCGCGAAACAGCAGTCTTTTCTTTTTATTTTTTTTTTGACCAAGAGGCCAATAGGTATCCAGATCCCACGTGCACCAACCTCGTGTGAAGTCACCTAAGATATTGTCTTCAAAAGGGATAACGTAACAACCTATCAGGTGTAGTGCTGTTAAACATGCTAGTCAGTTGCGAGATTCTTGGTTCATTTTACCAACGCGAAAGTGAGGGGACACAGGAACCACAAACGCTGCGATAATTAACGCCGCAGCGTTTGCGGCGTCGATGTCTCTGTCTCTGTGTGCCGTCTCGTTCTTGCTGGTAAATGAGTCAAAAACGTACCAGGTGCCTTCAAAGAAAAATAATCTCTTCGGTCGACAGCAACGCAGAAGCGCATTCATCACCCTTCGGGTGCTTTTCTTTTTTTCCTTCTTTCTATAACTGCACCAAATTTTAACAAGTTGCCTCTGACAGACAGCAAGATTCTAACCCTTGAACTTAATTACCCGATCAGGCGGCCACTACTTATACGATAAGTCAAAATTCTTGATTGAATAATTAACGGAATTACTCTGATCATGTTTTTCATTACCTAAATAAGGGCACCCATCTCAATTTACGAATTGTAGCTAGTCACTTTGTAAGGCATATCGACTTGGAACGAATTCTGCGGACTACTCTAGTTTTGAGATATTAATTTTCAAAGTGTCCTACGAAATGCATTAGCGTTCCAGTTACTTTTGTGCTTCAATGCATAAGACAGCGTTTTCTTATGAAAGTGCAACAACAGAGCATTTTTACCGCAAGTGTGGCGGCGCATATCTCGAAACCGATACCACCCTCAGAATTCTTTCTAAGTCGATATGCCTTGCATACTCACTTAGCTACATTTCGTAGATTGAAATATAAACAGTAATGTGAATAATTAAAAATGCAATTGGTGTAACTGTGTTAATTATTCAGTTAAGCAATTCGATTTCTCGTAGAGGTAATGGCCGCCTCATCGAGTAAATTAGATCAAGGATTAGAATTGTGCTATTTGCCACAAGCCCCCCCCCCCCTCCTCCCCCCCCCCCCCCCCCCCACATATTCCGAATGAACAACTTTGTGCCGTGAAATATACGGACGCACGGGCATTTTCCGCAGTGATCAGCGAGGTTGGTTCTCGCCTTCTAATGCAAATCTTTCTCGTGCTCCCGCAGTTGTACACCTGTACGAGTATGTATGTATACGTAATTCAACAGCGCGCATGTGAAAGCAGCGCTACATAGTCTTTCAAGATGACGATTTGTCAACTTTATGCACACTGAAGGACGAAGCCCTTCTCCCGGCGATCTTCCCACTTGCCTGCCTCCGCCGACTCCATCCCACGCTGGTCAAGAGAGAGAGAGAGAGAGAGAGAGAGTAAACTTAATAGAAAAGAGCACATGAGCGTAGGTAGCTTTACAGTGGGTGGTCCCCTCAGTCCAGGAGTCCAGCGGCCTTGGCTGCCCTTCTCGCTCGGTTGACCAGGTTGAACTGGTCCGTCGAGTCTCAGCTGGACAGCGCTGCCTCCCATTGCCGCGTGGCGGGGTGTGTTATGGGTGTGAGCTGTGCAGGAGGGTGTGCTTGTGCAAGCCCATACCATGTGGTAAACAGTTGCGCGTTGATCGCAGTGTGGGCATTTATAGGAATGCAGCGCAGAGTGTGTGGCGTGGTAGAGACTCCAGTGAGGCTATGTGTTTGGAGTTTTCGCCATATTACGGCTTCCTCTCGCGTCAGAGCATTATGAGGCGGCGGTAGTGTGCTTCGTGAAAGGCGATAGTGTTGTAGGATGTGCGTGCAGGTTAATAGTATGGGCTCGGCGCGGAACTGCTCGGCGTGACCCTCTCGCGGCTCCCGGTGTGCCCGCACTCGGGCGTAGGCGTGTGCCTGCTTATTGCCGCGCAAGGAATCATGCCCCGGCGTCCACACGACTTGTACGCATGGCGGGAGCTGGTGCGCCCCAATCGGAATGCGATGTGCGGCCTTGGAAATCTTGGCCCTGGAAAAATTTCTGCATGCCGTCTGAGAGTTCTTCAGAACTATGACGCACTCCCAGTGCCGTCTCGTCGGGATGGCTAACGCTATAGCTATAGCACTCTTAGGCAAAGTTACACCCTTTGGAGTGCCCCTTCTGCCACACAACGATAATCGTCATCTGCCTTGATGCGTTTCCTTTCTTGAAAACGCCGCGCCCGCTACTTTCCTGTCGGGAATGTTATCATGCTGATAACGCGCATGCCGTTCGTTACTGGAAAGTACCGGGCTCGCAGCGTTAAAGAAAGGAAACGCATCAAGGCATACGACGATTATCGTTGTGTGGCAGAAGGGGCACTCCAAAGGGTGTAACTTTGCCTAAGAGTGTAGTTCCTCTGCCTCCGCAGCGCTCGCTCTGGAAACCGACGACGCATTTATTTCGCTCCCGCGATTGTCGACTACGCTGGTGACAAATGCAGTGCTTCTTGGTGTGCTGGGCGCGCCTACGTATAGGACATTGGGGTGGTTCTCATACTTCCTCGCGAGCGCCTGTGCTCGGGCATATCGCCGTCCGATGTGGAAAGTCGGGTGGATGTTTCTGGGTGTTGGTGAGACGTGCATAGTTTCTTGTATCCGTGTTGGGATTTTTGTCGGTGCGCTGGTCTTCCGAACGGAATATCCAAAATGTCCCGTTGTCGTGCGTTGTAGCATTTCCTTTTGGTTTACCATGTGGGCCTCTATAATTTCCCGTGCGTTGTTGTACACCCCTGTCTCCTCGAGGCGAAAAGTAGCCGTTCCGGGTGGCAGTCCGAGCGCTTGCTTATACGCCTTGCGTGTCAGCCAGTCGAGTACCTCCACTTCCTCCACACTGCTGAAATTTAAATATGGTGCCGAGCACGCAATGCGGCTCACAACCAGAGCCTGCACTAGTTGGATCGGGTCCTGTTTCTTGAGTCCCCTCTTCCTGCTGGTAGTTCGTTACATCACGCGCATCATGCGCAGGACCTGCGTGGTCGTGTATTGTAACTTGTGTATGGTGTATCCTCCACCCCCGTCCTTTTGTAAGTGTAAGCCGAGGATACGAAGTCTGTCCACCTTGGGGATTTCTCTAGGACCTACTCGCAGGTGGATGGTTGGTCCCTGGGTTGTTGATCGTCCTCTTGAGCGCTCCTCGATTATGAGGAGCAACTACGTGAGGGCTTTCCTCACAGATCATACAGCCACAATAGGACTGGGAAATGTGAGGTCACAGCGAGTAGACACACCTAATAGAGGGACGCCACAAGGAGCACTGCTGTCATCGACACTTTTCACCGTAGCCATGATGAAACTCCCAGCGAAACTCGAGAAAATACCGGGGATCAGACGTGCCGTGTATACAGACGACATAACGATATAGATCGATGGTCGGAGGTTCCATAGGAGAACAAAAGGCATTGCTGGAAGCAGTGGGTGTCGTAGCAAGATGTGCGGAGACATGCAGACTGCAGTGCGCGCCGAAGAAGTTGAAGCTCCACGCTGGTCAATTTTGTGATCTCATCCCATCACCTCTGTGCTAGCATCGACTATGTTTCTTTTTTTCCCCTTGCACCCTGAACTGGAGCACCAGTTATCTGCTCTGTGCGGGTAGCGTGTTACTCTGGGGAAAATTACTGTGATATCAATTATACGCGGTCGTTCGAGATGCCACCGTCGCCGCCGTGCTGTCCCGTTATCGTCGCGCATGCTCAGCCCACGCGAAGAGCAGTAGTTAGGACCTCAAAGACGCGAGTGACTCGTATTGCACTTGGGAGTATTCCTTCGGTGTGCAAAAAAAAAAAAAAGGAAGAAGAAGAAGAAAAACGAAAATGTACGCAACCTCATTCTCCGCTCAATCGAAATCTGCAGCGGGAGCAAGTAGATGCGTTCCGCCTATATATACCACCGCTGGCGCAAACGTCAGGCGCAATAACGCGAGAAGTACGCCATGCAGCATTGTAAAACGCCCAAAATTAGCTTCCAGGGTGCTGCTTCAGCTGCGCCTCGCCGGATGTGGCAACACAGTGACAGCAGCGCGGTTTCATTCGCGAAATTACGGTGATATGCACCGGTAACAACCCTTCGTCCGTATACGACATATCCAAATCATGTCCCGATTCGGATATTCTTGCCGAGGATGTCCCGATTATGGCGCCTCTAGACTTTCTACGATTTTCCGCCCGCGCAGGCTTGGTCTTTCAGGTTCCCCAGGAAAGACGTGTGTTTTATGATATGCTAAATATTGTAACCCAAATTTGTTATCATACCTCCGGTTCATGGGTACATTGTACATCGTCCGTTCCGTGCAATGTACTTGGAACGTCCATGTGATGTCCGCCACGTCCAGGCAAGGGACGTCCGCAGGACACGGAAAGTGCTATACATATATATATATATATATATATAATATGTAGACCGCAGTGCGCTTCTCGGAGTGGATAAGCGGGCTGAGCAACGAAGGCATACTACTTTAGTTTTAACACACTCTGCATTGATTCCAAACGTTAATGTCATCCTTAAAGAAAAAAACATCATAGCATACTCATGCGGAGTAATCGCATCGGAGACGTGTTCCCGGAGCCGCCACGCGCAGTTTCATCATCATCATCAGCCCAGTTACGCCCACTGCCGGGCAAAGGCCTCTCCCATACTTCTCCAACTACCCCGGCGCAGTTTACCGACGATCAAAAAATTGCCCGACATACTAACGCCTTCTAAAATAAGACCTATTCACATAGGCTGTCATATTTGCAACAAATCACGATGCAAGGTTTGCGCTCGCATGACGACTTCGCTAAGTGTTACGAGCACCGCGTCAAATTTTAGCCTTAAGCTGAAAGGTTGACTTCGACTGGGACAAGGCCAATGTTATATATATGTGCTAGAATGCTCAGCGTGCAAGCTGCAGCACACTGGACAAACGGAAACAACCTTTAGATTGCATTTCGACAATCATAGATCGCTTGCCGTGAGCCTTCCTAAGCTTCCACTATCCAACAAACACGTCACTATCCCGGGCCACTCTTTTGACAAGTTAACCGCCACGCCATGTACTTGAATTTGGTTTCAAATCGCACCACGAAAGGGAGGTCCGCGAATCATTTCTAATCCACAAATTTGCTGCCGTAGCTTCTGGCATCAGCAAGAACCCGGGTACAAATAGAGAATCGCATACTCGTTGCCTTCAGACAAAACAGCTTGTTTTTAATCGCTTCGTTTATGCCACGTCGCCAAGAATAGCTGTTCGCACACCCGACACACGCGCGCGCAATTCACGAAAATTTTCTGGTTGCTGGCGTGTCATTTCATTGTATTTAACCTAGGATGAGTGATGTTCATGAATTATTGTTGTCGCATGTGTACTAGAGGCTTGATTGCGCAACATTGGGACGACACACACAGAAGAGAAACACACACCACAGAGCGCTACTTGCAACTATCGTTTTATTCCCTTGTCAATGGAATAAAACGATAGTTGCAAGTAGCGCTCTGTGGTGTGTGTTTCTCTTCTGTGTGTGTCGTCCCAATGTTGCGCAATCAAGCCTCTAATATGCTATACCAACACGCCCAGTCCTCAACCTTGGCGAGTTTCGCATGTGTACACATGCGACGTTTACACAGGCCTTTTCTTGCTAAGCTTGTCTCTTGTAAACCATGCCTTTACTACGTTTGTTGCTGCGCAAACCTGCTGTTACAACCATCCCGTCCCGTGGTCCATTTTTACCACGTTTGACGTGCGTATTGATGACTCATGACGGGTGCAGTCACCTTACAGCAAAAATATCTTCTGTCATGTTTATTTTTTTCTCTTTTTTTAAACCATATGTCATCTTTTCTGTGAACCCTGTTTTTTTATATAGTGTTGCCCTACGGAACTTGCTACGACCACCTTGTCGTGCATTTTTTTTAATTTTTAGCCACGTCTCATCTTTTCTGTAAGCCATGTTTTCGATGTATTAGTGTTGCTCTGCGAACTTGTTACAACCATCTCGTCACGTTTCTTTTTCTTCCTTTTTTTGTTTTTGACTGTACTGTTGATTCGTCACAAGTGCAAGCTCCTCACAGAAACAATGTGTACCTATTTAAGCACAACGCCTTCCGTGTCATATATTCCCTGACGAAGGCCGGACCCCGGCCGAAACGTAGGAAATAAAGCATCGTTTATTTTCTTTTTTCCTACGTGCGTCCTCAACCTACAAGTGCCTGTTCAACTAACGGATCCCGGCAGACTGTCACTTTATATATATCTACATTCGATCAACTCGGATCCCAGGGACACCTACATATCCTGGGTGCCCACCGGACGCCATTGCGGTTAAGTTAATAGGAGTGCTGGAAGGTTTGAAATCCTCATTGCGCAACTGTGTAACTACACTATAGCATCGAACACAAAACTAAGCTGCTTATAATGAATTGACCGTAGACCTGGTGGATCCGTTGTAAGAATTTTGTGAAAGTATTGTGAAGAAATGGCACCGAACATGGACGTGCGTTGTTCCTCCATGCGTGCAGAACAACAGTAGAGTGGTTCAGTGCCGTGGCGTAAGCAAAATCTTTTTCTTTTCTTTTTTTTTTTTTGCGGGGAGTTCGGTGGCCACGCATTTCAGAGTTTGACCGGGGCGGGGAGGAAACGGAGAGGTGGACTGCTGGGCATGCATTTTTCGGGGGGGGGGGGGGGGGGGGTGGTGTTACTTCATGTACCGGCAGCGGCACTTGCTTTAGCCTGGTAGCTGAGCCCGTGGTTTGAGAATGTTCGATTTACATAGAATAAAACTGATTTCCTTTTTTTAGCCATAAGCAAAGCCAGTACTGGATCCGAAATGCTATCTTTATAAAATGGGGTGTTTAAATGCACGTCCCAGCGACGGCTCCCCCAGCGTTTTTTTTATATTTAAAAATGTTGGCTCCCCGTGAGTACAGAAACCAATTTCAAAGGTCATGATTTTGCGGGCTGCAAGCGCCATAAGTGGTTCCTGGAACCGGAAAACATCATGATCTCCACAGTCTAAAGTGTAAGTTTCGGTTTCTTTTATTTACACCTGTCCTAGTGACATCGTCATCAAGCAGCAACCGCGACAACGGCGTCACTGCGTGCCGAAGTTGTCCAACAAAACAAAAACATCGTGGGAGCCTCTCAAGATGGCGGAGAAAGGTAAGCCCGACCTGAAAATGGAGCAAAAAAAGAAAGGATTGTCGCTGTCGCTTTCGTCTCGGCAGCAAAGTGCGTAGCTCTGTTGCAGGATCGCGCTCGTCGGGGCGTTGCCGCAGCGGCTCAATTTTTTCGATTTGCTTGTCGCAACGCGTGGCGTCAAAACTGATGTCCGACTAACGTGCCGAGGTGCCAAAGCTATTTGCCATTCCGTCTCGCTGTCGCCGTAAAAAGGCGCTGTCGGTAAACAATGACGACCGCGACTCGTCGCCTTGCGTTTGCGGGCACGCCAAGCGAAGAATTGCGCAGCTCTACCGCATCGAAAAATGCAGCGAACGTTCATGTGGTGAAGGCTTCGGTGCGAAGCTAGTTCCGAGAGCCTGCGGCAACTCGCTCTGGGCGAGCTACAGGAAAAGCCGCTGCGATCGCGCGCGCGCTCGCTCTGTGTCAGCACCGCCCCGAAATCGCCGGCAATATGCGCCTAAAATAAATCGCGTACGGCCTGGTTAGTTGGCGCGTGTCGTGAAGTTGTTCCATCGGCGGGGAGTATTGGCAGTGCGACGTGACTACGCTGCGCGGCTGGCGCGCCGTGAATTCGCGAGGACCCCCCTCCCCTCCCCATTTTCTTTTTTTTTTGGCGTAGCTCGAAGTGGCTGGTGAATGGAAAGTGTTGGGTGACGAGGCGCGATGGTTTTTCGCTTTGCTGCCTGCGGGCGCCGTGACTATGGCGACGACAGAGCAAGCTGATGGTGTACGGGACGCTGTGCGCCGGTAGCGACAGATAGGGGCTCTGCTGCAACAGATACGCAGCCTCCGGTCAGAACAGCCCGCGCTGTGGCCTATTTTCTTGGTTTTGCGGTGGCGGCTGGCGTTGACAGCAGTCGTCGCACGATCTTCCCCCCCACCACCTCCCCTGCTGTTCCACAGATTGTCTCGCGGCGTTTAAAGCGCTGCTCTGAGAAATCACTCTAAGAGAATTTTGTGATACGCGCCGTCGAGGTTCCCGCCGGCTCATACGAATCTAATACTGCGAGGAACCGTTCTGGCGAGCGCGGTAGTGTGGCGTCAGGACAGTTGCTGTGCGTTGTCGTCAGGAATCGCGACATTCTTGTCAACGTTGGCTTGTGGAACGTCTGACAGCGCGAGTGCCCGAGTGCATGAAACACGTGGCGGGAAAATTTGCTCCGAAGTCGCGATCAACGTGGTAACGCGAGCGGTTTGTTGACTCTCGTTTTATCGAGCTTCGATAAGATAACTGATGTGTCACAGTCATTTAGAGCAGTCGCCAGCTTCTCAATCCTGAGTGCAGCTGCGAGCACTTCTGGCCCCATCAGTTAACTGACACCTTTCCAAACTTATATTTGATTTGACATGTTCCTTTTCCGCCATTACAACTGTTGACATTCAGGTACTCCTGAATCTCGGTCTCGTTCTGTCTAACACCTTTCAGTCTTTTTGGTTGTAGAGACACAAGTGCAAGGCCTAATCTTGCTTTTATTGTGTAAGCAGGTTCAATTGCATTCATTTCCTTACATAGTCGGCGTCCAACATGAACACCTCGTCATTATATGTTTTTGATCAAGCACTTCTGGCCGTACTCTTCTTGCATGGCTCATTGATTGCGCAAGCCTGTTGCTGCATTGTTCATAGAAAAAGAATGCATAGCTTCCGAGTTTGAAGAGAGCTTGTCAATACTCTTAAAGGGGCGCGAAACACTTCATGAACATAGTAAGGAAATGTTGCCGACATGTCATACATGCTGCTGTGAACATGGGAGCCAAACATTACTGCACTGTATGCAGCAGGAAATTTACAATCTTGTGTGAGTGCTGTCGTGCAGCATCGTCGAAAGCAGCTGAACTCACCAATGGCATTGGCTGGTTTTGTGATCACGAGAACATTCTCAGTAATACATAATTGCTAATTTTTAGTTAAACAAATCGAAAAATACATGTCTGCAATCTCAAAAAGGAAAAAAAAAGATAATAATCTTTTCACTGCACATCACTGCATCAGCTGCATGTGGCCTGTAAGATGGCAGCAACATGCTGCATAGTGTAGTGTACTATTACCGTCACGCTGTGCTGTGACGAGCCCTTTTGCCACCGCGACGCTCAACTTTCGGACAGGGCCTTGCCCTCTTGGCCTTTCCGCTGCGTAGCTTCCAGCGCGCTAGCGGAGACGAAAAGGGAAAGAAACCTGGATGTTGGCACAGTACCTCCACTTATAGTTAAATGATTAGAAAAAGTTTTGCGGCATGAGATTCAAGAGGCGACATCCTCCAATACTGAGGCCACTGTATGATTAGTTAGAAAACTGTTTCGAGGCTTCCTTACACTTCATGCTTAACACGCTGTGTCTGCTTGTATTGCTGCCACCATACATTCTATTTGCAGTGAAATGTGGTGTACTGAGCTAGTCAGCTACAAGTAAAAGAAATTGGCTGTTTTAACTAGACCACTTATACTTATGAGGTGCACAAGGCAGCTAATCCCTACAGCTTTTTTATGAAGAAACCACAAACTATCCCTCCGCTTGCTGCGAAAGTCCAGAAAACCTTTACAGAGCGCAATATGAATTTTGAAGAACATCAGCAATGCTATGAACCGGAAACTCATGACATCTAAAAAAAAAAAAAATGAAATGCCCAACAAGCTCATAATGCAGGTGTTTTTATCAATTGAACAAGACTATGAAGCATACATAGTTATACAGACACCTAAAAGGATTAGTGGCCCCATTGGTTGTGCAGTTGTCTCTATGGATTCAAGTAGTGTAAAATGCTCGTGTGTACATTGCAAGATGTTTATAGCCAAGGTAGAGGGTGTCAAACTGTAGACAAGGAATATGGTAGTAGGCTGCAGCGCAGGAACTGGCAGACGCAACTAGGCGCACAAAGTACACAGGCACAGCGCTGTACTTTTTGTGCCACCTTAATTCAATATTAAGTCAAGCTAAAGTGATAGATTAGTGATCAAGAATCTCTACGGCATCAATATTATCACGAACAGAGCCTTAATAATTGAGAAATTGAGGTAAATGCAGGACATGGTTAGAGACTTTCCCAGGACATTCAAGTACTTGCCCATTGATGAAAGCATTCCTCAGTTAAATTCTGTCACTAGTACTCAACCATTGGTTGCAAAAAACATCCTTGATTGTACTATAAGATGAAATAAAATGCTACTTGTCCAGTTCTGTTTCATCTTATAGAAAAAAAATAACTAATTGAAGTTACCCTTGACAACGATGGGGGTGGTCGGAAGATTTCATTCTTGCTGACTTCGCGCCGCCCATGCTTTCGCGTTTCACAGTTTCGGTATTGCGTAGTGCTGTGCTGGTTTTGCTGGCTCGCAAAACTTGCACAAACTCCAAGTAGCAGAGAATTCAACTTCCACCTGATGTCGTGGGATGCCCGAATGGTCTACGCCACTTGACCAAAAAGCAGCTGCAGCGGCAAATCCACCGGCTCGGTACCGCCATCTGTTGAATGCCGTTTTACTCACTGACAACAGCAGAGGGTGGTGGTGGCGTATGCAACGTCACCACTCCCCTGGTTGGGTGGCGGGAGATTTGAATTTCGAAAGAGGCATTCGGACCCTTCAGATGTAATTTTTTCGTAAACTAAGTCTTTTCTTGGTGCGAAACAAGCATTGCGAGGTTTCTGGAGTGGTATTTAAACAGTCCACGTCGACTTAGTATTTGCCCTTAGTGTCCCTTTAAGAAATATAGTCACAAAGAGACTGGGGAAGGAATGATTTACACAGACTTTGTGTGTACATTGAGTGCCATAACATCTAGAGGCACCAAACACAATGCATGAATCGATGAACTGCTAAATTTACTACACTACAAGCAAGGCAGATATTGAGGTAGCCGTCTGCAGATACTAAGCCATGTAGGCATAGAGAGAAGGTAGCATAAAAGGTAGATGAACTTGTGTGGAGTTGTTGGCAGACAGAACTTACCTACCACTCAGGACACTCCTTTTGGTCACCTTGGAAAGTGATTTTATCGCATGCATTGGAATGGCAAGCAGAATCCATCCTTCGCATTTGAATCTCGTGTAAACATGCAAAGCAAAAGATAAACATTTCTGTGATATTCATCAACATTTCCATTCATGCACGTCTATCCCTGTTATTTCATTTAAGAAACAGGCCAATATAACAAAATCTTCTGCTTTCTCAAGTCACTTGGTAATCTTTGCAAAATTTGAGCCAGCTGTGAACACAGATTGAAAACAACCTCTAGCTACAGTAGTGAACAAAGAAGATACCACATTGCAGTTTCTTTGTAAAAAGTTCATTACCTGCATTAAAGAAAACCATGAGGTGCTCTAAATAAAGAAAGTATTCCCCTACAGGATGCACAATTTTGCCACCAGAGGGACAATAATGAGCAGCATATTGTTTTATCAGTGCTACAAAAGGTTTACTTTCTACTTTGTTCATTTCATGGTGCTCATTATTGCATACATTCTCATGTTTGTGTGCTAGGGCATACCTGTGTGTGTTTGTATGTTTTTCTGTAGCTCTCTCGATATCATCCCTCATTCCCTATTTCACTTTGACTATAGTCGGGAACAACTTAAGGCAGGAGAGGCCCCGCCCAGATGACCGAAGCACAGCACCCAATTGCTTTCGTGACTGAAGAAATAGTGCCCCTGGCATGATTCGGCCCAGTTCGAAGTGCGGACTGCCATTATCTCTGTCGGTGGGGTCACCTGCCGTTTGTCTCAATACATGTCTAGAGTGCACGCCCATTGGCGGAGGCTTATGTGTATCCACCTGTGAGGGGCTAATGCTGCGGCCTTCTAAAGCTATAGTATGCCAAGCCTGTCACTGTAGGCTAACCTCTCAGTTATATAACTTTCTCTCTCACCTTCATACTCGCAGTTTATGACATGCTGGTCGGTGTATACAGGTTTCGTGTGGTTCGTTACTGAATCGTGCAAGTTTCGTAGGCAATGGCAGAGGCTGTGTTGTGTAAATAACATGGTGGCAAGTGTCCCAAAGCTAGTGGCCAACTGTCTGAGCACTTACGCTCAGGAGGCCGGAAATCCAAGATGTATCTTTTTGTTCACGACTGGAACACCTGTACCACTCATTGTTGGCATGGTAAGACCTCTAAGCTTGCTGTTGTACTAGTAAACTATAGATACACACACTGACATGCTGTCTTGCGGTCTTCTCAAATGATTTTAATCATAAAGCACCAACCTGTCATGGACAAGTTGCTTGATGTCATTGGGCACTTGTTAGAACAGCAGAAAGCTTGGGAAACTGGAGGAATTCATGGCGCAGAAAGGCAGGCTCTCGTACCACAGACTTCTAAGATGACAACGCATTTTCATTCTTCTTGCATCCTTGTTTTGCCATGGATGGACAATTGCTATGTAGTGAAATTAGTGAATAGATATTGCATTTGCATGTAGTAAATAATGCAACCACGATTGTAACACAAGAGGAGACTTTGGGTCTCTAGGGAAAAGAAAAATGTATACGCTTATAACGCCAAGTGATGCGGCAAGAAACGGGAATTGATGCACAGAAGAGGGTGCCCACTGTGCGCTTTGTTCATCGTTGCTACAAACTGCCGTCACAAAATGCAGCGAAAGGACGAATGTATGCAAAGTTTACTCGACACTGCTGACATTCGTCTATGTCAGCAAGAACAGCGTCGTCCTCCGTGCCATCAAAGTAATTGAACATGCAGCACTGCAGAAAAGCCTGCGGCAACGTTCGTACACGGCTACATGTGTGGGGGTGTTCAGGAAAAGTCGACGAAAAATAACTGTTGCAATCATGTCGTGAACACGAATATAACGCGAGGCAAGTTCTGAAGCCTGAAACTTGGCAAAATAAACTTGCGTTATATTCGTGCAAATACAATAATTGTGCCGATCTGTGATGGGGGGTGCTCACGGAGCAGTTGGGCTTAAGTCGAGGTCTGCTGTATTTCTTGCTTTTCTCAGGTGGCAGTCCAGGCAATGGAGATTCTGGGCTTGTCTCCAGTTCCTGCCTGTCATCTGGAGGTAAGACGGCTTGGAGTTTGGGAAAGCGCGGTGTTGCTAGCCTGCTGGAAACAGCGAATACCTTTAATTTATATTACGTGGCAGAGTGTTGAACCGAAACATTATTTTCCCCTGTTTTTGTTGAAGTTCAGCGAAAATGGTTTCACCAGAGCGAGAAAATAATGGTTTAAACTGTTTCGAGCTAGCTTTTAGTTCGTTTGCATAACCAAACAATAATTACAGATAAACACCATAAGTTTGTCTAGTACAAGAACTCGACAGTGCTCCTGATATGCACGGCGAGACATCTTGAAGAAATTTATGTGTGCTGCATTTCAAAGACAGCAGGTACAGTGAAACCACCTCAGTGTAACCACCTCATTAATTTGTATCTGGCGGGAAGAAGGCACAACCACGCAATAAACGGTAGCACACACTAACAAGCCAAATAGACACTTGCGTCTCTCGACGTGTTCCACTGCTGCCAACAAATATATCAATGCGATGCCACCGTAAATTTTACCTAAAATATGTGCTATAAGGCATTTCCCCCCCGCCCTTTTGTTTTCCAAAGCAGTGAAAAAAATTTGGTTCCGTTCCATCACTGTCAGTAGTACAAACGGCATACCAAACAGCATTTGAAAACTTTGGCATGGAACACAGCGGCGACATAGTGGCAGAGTGGACAACTTGTCCGATTTCCCCTGATATGTATGTGCTTGTTTGTGTAATGATCGGTTATTGAGTGAGAACCGTTGCCACTTCATTGAAATGGAGTACCTGCAGCAACTTGATGTAGATCGCGGTAGATGTGGTGCCGATCATGGTGGTGCTTCAGGCTCGTGCGAGGTTGAGGTGCAAACAGTCATACATTCATGGGCCTGTTCTGAGCATATTCACAGTTATGCTCTTTGACAGTTTAGTTTAGGTTTTAAAGGTTAAATTGGCCAGAATTCATTACACTTCAGAAATTAGCAGCACCAACTTCTTTATCTGTCTGGAAGCAGTTACGAGCTCCTCAGATGAGGGATGGAAAGTCCTGCATTAGGGTCATTCATCTGACTCTTTTCGGTAAAAGAGGTTGGTCTGATTTGCATCGCTATTGTCTAATTATACCTCTATGTATTTTACGCTGTTTGCCTGTGTGGCAAAGGCAATGTGGAAAAAACTGTCTAAAGGTCGCACAGTAGTAGCTTTATAAGCAAGCAACATTACAGAGGCTTGTGCCATTAATAGGTTACAGTGTGTGCATCCAAGGGCTATCCAAAGGCTTAGTTAGCAGAGTTTACTCTGTGGTTGGCAGGGCTTGACCAAGATAGATCTTTGGACAGATGGATACCTACGTATTTAGTTATTGTGTCTTTCCTATTAAAAATAATTTCGAGTGCCTCTCTAGAAGCACCCTGTTACAAATCTCCCACTGCCAGCAAGATATTTGACAGTCACCCATTTGAAACACTCACAAATGTATTACTAACATGCCTGCAGCCCTTATGTGTCACATTGAACACCGCATTAATGGCGCTGCAACGTGGATGATGCAACTCTGGATGTAGCTCTACCTGTGAGACTGCCGTGCTGCTGCGGGCATATTGTGGGCAGGTTGTTATCTTTTACAGAAGTGTATTTGCTGCAGTACAATTTCTTTAAGTAGTGTGTTAACTATATTGAAAACATAAATTGGTTCGGGTCACCAGTCTTGCACACAGGCAGAACCTTGGCAAATTTAAAAAAATTGGGGTAAGAGTTAGTTTAATGCATAGTGAAACACGTGACAAAGGGGTATATCAAGAAATCAACATTGTTTGTCAGGACTGTAACAGGAATAGTGCTACTAAGTACGGGTGCCTTATTAACCGACAGTTTGCCCAGGGTCGATCTTATTTCGTCAGGCATTAATTAGTTCGCAAAAAACGAAAATTGCTTTCGACAGTTCTCTGAACCCTGGTGGTTGTGGAACTGCACCTCTAAATATGACTTTTTTTGTTTTTGTGCATGACCCCCCCCCCCCCCCCTCCTCCTGCCTTTTTTATCACCTGACTGGGCACCACAGCTGGCATGCTGGGACTGTCGCGGATCCAGCAGAACCCATTTGCCATCAAGACCACCACCCCAACAAGGAGCGTAGCGGACAGCACGGAAAACAAAGGTGAGATGGAGGGCAGTTGCCTGCTTCATTACCTGGTGATGGAGGTACGAAAGCACTTAAATTCGAAAGCGATCGCCCAAGAATATGGCCCAAGTTTGTCAACAAGTTCCTGCACGCGTAAACACTTGCCTTTGATCTAGACAGTACGTATCTTGACAATTGTCATGCCGTCGCTACAGATAGATGAATGTACAGTCAGTGCCCACACTGAATCTTCATCCTCTAGTAACATGACTAGGTTGACTGTGCTGTGATGGCCGAATGATTGTGGGTCTCTTCACAAGTCATTGTCCAGCGCTCTCCTAGCTGCCCTCATCGGCACAGTCGTCAAAGGTGGAGGTGAAGGCACTTCAAATTGCCCAAGATGTTTGGGACTGGGTTGTTATTTAACACGGAAATTCACAAACGCTGGCGTGCGGAACTCGCACGACAAATTGCATATGCTGCCTTTACAACTTAACAGCACAGCTTTTCCTGAGATTTGGGCACAGTCAGCGACTGCTGAATCATTTAGGTTTTGCTAGTTTCTGTTTTGAGTAGACACTAGTGACATGGCCGATGATTATGTTGGTGATGTATCGAAACCAAAGTGTTGTGATTCAAACTCCAGGTCATGCAGTTCGAGTCTGAATTATTGCATGATCTGCTGTAAGGTGTCCTAAATTTTGGTTGTCCTAATATAGTAAGTCTCGGGCCAGGATGGTGCCACGAAGTTGTCTGAGTAATCAAGCATGTCTGAAATGACGGTGTCTGAATTAATGGTTGGTGACTGTGTGTGTTTTAGTACATAGTTTTAAATTTGTAAACTTTGGGCTGCACTTTTTTAATCTTGCTGATTATTGCAATTTAAAAAAAAAAATAGAAGGGCCTAATTCAACCTCCCACTTTTAGAGTTGCTTGTAGTATTTACCTGTTCTTTATTCTCACTTGAAACAAATTTCATTTTAATCGGTTGAGCAGTTGTCTTTCAAAAGCCTCTCTGCCTTTTGCATGTACTATTTGAATAGGGAAATTGGAGTTGGCCTTGAGGTAGAGTTCCCTGTTAAAAGGAAGGGACAGTTTTCCTTTGTTATTTCACTTCATCGATGTAACAGTTGTGTCGTCTCTTCTCTTGTCTGTCCGCAGAGACGAAGCCCATTGTTGCTCCGCCCACCTTAGTTCTTGGCGCAGGTGAGTGTCGGCACTGCTCCTAGTAACACTGAAGAAAATAAGTGGGGAGGGGGAAGAGAGAACTGAAACAGCTTTGGCGGCACCGTAGAGCTTCAATATTACCTAGAGGGAAGTGGCCACCGTCTGTGTGAATTTCCTCATGGGCACTGTGGCGCCTTGCGAATGCCAGTACGTGGGTGTGCGAGGCTCCGTCTCAAACTTGGCTCGGCTTAAACAAGGTCATGGCTGCACAAATGAAGCTTTCTCGAAATGAAATCCCTTTAAAGAGTTTTCATTCACCCTTACTGCACCTTTCAACAAAGTTTACTCACCGTGCGTAATAAGCATTTGAGGAAAAACAGAAATGGTTTTTTTAATGTCCTGTGATTGCACATCCAAACACAAGTCCTCATTATTGAATAAAAATGTTTTGTCTAATATTAAAGAAAGATTTAGTATAGAGCAAATAATTGGGACAGATGAAACGATGTGGCCAGGTGTCCTGGCTCTCTGAGAATGATGCCAATTCAGAGCCATCACATCCTGGCATTCTCATGCATACAACAGTGGTGCAGCCCTGGAGTGGGGGTCAGTAATCCAGGGCAGTGGGAGGTGCTACTCCTGCTGCCCATTGTAGGAACAACCCTGGCCCTAGCCACGCGTAGCCGTCAGAGCGCTTATGTGTGGTCTCTGTGTGATTGTGGCTTTCTGTGCTCCTGTGTATAGCTTCTTGTTTTTCTTTTTTTTATATGTATTCTTCACCTCACGCCAAGTGGCTTATATAAAAATTTCTGAAGTAGAGATGTGCCCGAAAAGCAAAGCTGGAGACCGTTGCCATCTTAGTGAGGGTACAAGGAAACGTTGTTGTGAAGTGAAGGTTGGGGAGCTCCTCCTCCTCGCTTCCTGCGGGCTGAAGTTGTCCAATTTTCTTGTGTGGATCTCGTTCCATGTGCGTCTGTGTGTTGCTGGTTTTAGGACAACAAAACGACTGGCTTTTATGTCAAAGGAAATTATCCTATCATTTGCTCTGAATGAGCAGGAGCTTTGAGCTGTGCATGGACTTAAACTGGCGCGTCTCTCTTGGCCTGCCGTTCACTTCACCTTTGAAGGCGGGACAGTTCACATGGTGCCAATTTTCGTGAAAACGCACTGTGCCTGTTCACCTCATTATTGTGTAGAAGTATTGCTTTTACACGGTGATAAACTTGGAGAAAAAGAAAAAGTCACAGAAACAAGGCATCATGCACTGTTGTATGCAGGCACGTCAGAATGTGTACAATCGGGGATGTTGCAAATCCCTCGTGCGACGCGGGCCCTGCGGCCTGGAGCTTGAGTAGGTTGGTCAGCGGACAGGGTCCAGGTATAGATGAGGTCAAATAAAAAAACCTTGAAACATTTTCAGCCAAATCCCTTTATAATGAAGTCACATTGGCCACAAAAATACTTTCGCTATATCCGATACTCATCATATTGAGGTTTGACTGTAATTACATTACTTCGTAACGAGCGGTCAGCTCAACAAGCTGCTCCTAACAAAGAGCAATGGCAAACACCTCTGCTTCATGGTGAGAACTGTTTTTTTATTAGGGGTGTGCGAATAACTTGAATATCACCGAATCAAATCATATACAGTCGCCAACTGTTTATTCGGACCTCACGGGGACTGTGAAAATGTCCAAATAAACAGGTGCCTGAAAAAGCAGATTAAGAAAAAAAATATGAAATCCTTTATTTCCATGCACTTATTCGGGCTCGGCAGTAGGCTTGAAGAAATCGTGAATGCGCCGTTGCATGCTGTTCTCCGTTTACGCGCAATCAGATAAGCCTGAATCTTGGAGAGGGTCGTACGGTCACTGTAGGCGGCTGAAATCACAGTCACTGCTTGTGCACGCTCTGCATGCGACGGCAGCGTAGCACATGGTGCGTCATCTTCCGACTCAGAGTCATCGTCCGGCGGTGCAGCAGAAACCCGACGAATGATCTCGCTGTCGTCGAGTTCTGCACATGTCAGTACAGCAGTGTCAGCACCTGTGAAACTGTTAAATGACATGGTGTCCGGAATCGCAATGCAACCACTGCGCAGGTCTCGGCAGAACATTTTCCGCGTCAGTAGGGAGCACATCGGAAGGCGACCAATCTTAGGCCTCCCAGCACCCACTTGCCGGCATTCCCCAGCGCAGTCTGCGCGGGCACTGTCGGCGCCATTAGACACGTGACGCGATGTTTCTGTATGCCGCATTGTATCACCGGAACCTCGACACAGCACACAAAGCAAACACTACCATGCCGACACCGGTCGCACAAACGAAAAACGTGGCCCACTCACAGCGTCGTCCGCAAAGAAACAAATCAGCTGCTGGATTGTCTTGACATGGCTTACTAAGCTGAAACTGGAACTGCTGTGGAACCACTCTATCGAACCAGGCAGAAACGATGATGATGAGCGGGGATTTGCACTAGCGCCACTTCATGGGGCAGCAAGGAGGCTCCGTTCAAAACAAAAATGGCATTCAGCAAGTCGAATGATGCACCGGTCAGAGTCGGTGCATGGTGCTCTCGATCGAGTTGGCTCAAGGAGTGTCCGAAAAATCAGACGAGAGGTTGCAAGGTGTCCGAACTTTCGGCAGTTGTTATACATTATGGTCTATGGGGAGAATGGCGGTGCCGCGAAGCTGACCGATTAATCGAGCATGTCCGAATTTTTGGAGTCCGGGAAATCGGTCGGCGACTGTATAGGGAATGCCTGAATCATCATATTCGCAAATAGAATATTTTAAGATTAGATTTTTCAAATAAATATTCTATATATATTTGGTGCAGAGACCCATGTGGTGCCACATGTTGCATGCGCCGTAGAGCCCCTCGTGCTTAATGCCACCCAAGCGAGTGTTTCGCTTCGTTTTTGGCACAAAAGGAGCGCGTCGCGGACGGGCCGTCTCCCCGACTTACACAGCAGCGATCTTGGTCACTGCGAGTGCTCCCTGATAGCGGGATGCGGGACTCGTGCACACAGCGCTTGAAAGTCGCAATTTGCAGAATGGTGCCGCGTCAGCCTGGTCCACCTCTGTTGGTACAGTGTACGTCCAGGTTGACAGGACCCGTCGAAATGATAATGTGACGCAAGCTGAGGAAACGGCATCAAAAAGAAGCACGTATTTCGTAAAGTGCCAAAGCATGTGCGAAGATCAGGCCCCTTCAAGAGATGTAAATCTAACCCGTGCGTTTGATCTCGGGACTGTTTGCTGATGAGCCACCTGTACGAACATATTAGCAGCAAGCATCCTGCGATGGCTTGCAGCCCGTTACCACATCGTCCAGCAGCAAAAATCATCATGACTACACTGTCTAGGCCATTAGGCCTAAAGGTATTGCTTCATTGGGCATCGGCGACTAACGTTGCGGTTTGGTGCCGAGTCGACGCGGAACTATTTACAGCAGCCACACAATGCTTGTAAATCGACAAACCGCCTCGTAAACTAAAATGAGTCGATGCGATGGCAACAAAGTTGTTCCCGACTTCCTTTGCAACGCCGCTCAGTGGCCTCTTGTTCCCGACACAATTCGTAGACACGCATCGGTCTCTTTTTGTAGCTTTGAGCAACCTATCACAAGACTAGCTTTGGATTTACAAAGCAGGCATGAGAGTGTCAAGGCCAATTGGATGCATTTGCGTGGATGGCGGATGAATGAGGGCGGGGGAAGTGTTGTCCGAACTTGCCGTGACCCTCCAGATTTCAGAATCTTTGACAGGTGGCAAATAACTCTGAACATGACAGTGAAAGGACGAGGACAGCACCTGCTTTAAATTCTGTGAAAATTTTTGTGATATTCGATATTTGATTAATATTCGGCCTTTATTCTTTTATTTGATTTTAAATTTGATTCGAAATCTACTACTATTTGGTATTCGCACACCTCTACTTATGGCTTCCCTGGAACACTCCGCTCTAGGAGTGGAAGGGAATAGATACAATTGGTGCTTGGTCGACTTGTCCAGGTGTTTCAACGCCGTCTGTGTCAGCTAGAAGCTTTGCATCGGGGCATAAATGCACATGCATGCCCACACAGACGGCAACGCTCGCTAGCACGCCTGTACCTGTATTAAGTGCCCTAGAAACATTGTGTTCTATTCCTGTTTTGAACCGTCTGAATTGTTACCTTTGTTCAAGCATTAGCTTGATGAACTTGGGACTGTTGTTTCAGCCACATGGCACTAATGTTCGTCACACGGGCAAGTCGTAACAGTGGGCTTGGAAGCGTTTCATGAGGCTAACCGATGCACAGTGTTGCCTCCCCCTCCCCCCCCCCTCATTTCACAACTCTGGATAAACTGAAACAATGCACATTTCGGGAAAGAAGGGGATCAAAGAGTGCGGACTTGACACCCTGTGAAAGCTGGTGGTTGAGTTAGCCGATGAGATTTCCTTCGGCTAGCCATATCGCTGTTTCCAAGGCAGCATCCCTTGTGCTGAGCCAAATCAATGCAGAAAGCGTCATCTGCTCTGGTCAGCACAGCGGCATGCAATAGAACTTCAGCGATGATGACCTTGGGCTGAATTCTTGCTTGAACCGGTTCCGTACAGTTGGTTCAGTTCGACACATTGGCTGCATGGGCTTTCCACTCCAGCAGGCTTTTTAAACATCCTTGCCTGACATTTCCCCCAGTGCGGGGTAGCAAACCGGACGTGCGTCTGGTTAACCTCCCTGCCTTTCCTGCCTTCTATTTCTCTCTCTCTCTCTTGCCCGACATATAGTTGTGCTGCAAAGGTGTTGCTGCATTTGTTACAGACAATGCCTGCGCGGTGTCATCATCTGGGAGCCGGATAGTGCTCCGGCCGTCGGCCCTTGCTTTCCAAGCTGAAAAGCTGAAGCAGACGTCACCAGGTAAGTTCAGACATCATTGAAGCATCACTACAATAACGTGGGCTTTACTGTGGAAGGGGACGTCTGCAACTTTGTCAAAGGGGCACTAGATGCTAACATTTACCTTTCTGTATGCTGGATTACCCTTCTAGAGCGCATCGCAACGTTTGTTTTATGCCAGTGTGGTCTGCACAATAAACAGTAGTCTTTAGCGAGCTGATGAGTAACCGTAAGGTTCTCGTTCCGTTTGCCCGCACCTCTCTGAAGCAGGTCATGGCGGCGCACGAGAAGCTTTGGAAATTGTGCAGCTCAGTTTCTGTGGTGCAAGCACAATGCGACACTCAAAACCAATGCAGAGATTTCGGGATGACCAGTTCTAGTACGCCTGCACAAATACCAGGGAAAGTTTACGGGAGGATAATTGCTGTAGCACAATTGCATTGCTTGTTTGATGCAGCAGAAGTGGGATCAGCTAACTCGTGGCAAGTTGCCTTTTGGTCCACTTTCATCTCCCTCTACCTTACATTTCTATGTTTTAATTTCGCAGTTCATTTCCCCTGTGCTTTCTTTCGCTACATTGTCTGTTGGTTTTATATGGTTGTGACCAGCAAAATTGGGACCCTCGGTTCCCCTTCTTCTCGTTCATTCCTATTTCTGGCTTTCATGAGGCATGCACTGTCATTTGGTTGCAAATACAGGCAGTGCGAGAGTTCACTGTAGCTTCTAGAGTGTTGCCTGCAATGTATGAAAAAGAGGATACTGCATTTTGGCACGTACAGCCTGCGCCGAAAATTAAAAAAAATTAGCAATAAAGCTGAGGTGCGGGTTACATGCGAATTTTGCCTGGAGGTGTGGCTTCACGACAGCGCATGCTGCGTTGCCATGAAGCCACACCTTACGGCAGAGTTCTCCGCCATTCATCAAAGTTTTGTTATCTCCCACAGAACCCTGTCCACTCCCCTCGCCTATGCGTTGAAGCTCCCTTCTCCACTCCTTCATGGTCGGCCATTTTGCTATGGTGTAATTTTGCATTCCTTAGTTAGCGAACAGTGCACATGATGGCGGCATACTCATATGTCACCCGTTCTCGCTGTGCTTCCTCAGTCCGCGCGAACTACTTCGTGGTACGGTGGAGAGCCATACCTCCATTGCAATTTTTGGCTTAATCATGCTTTCTCCATTGCCGTCACTCATGCGAGGGCTACTCCGTCTACGCTGTCATCTTCCATGATGTGAATGCTAGCTGCGAAATGTTCCGATTCACATCAGTGTTACGTGACTGACTCGTCTACAATCATGTTCGTCGTGTGAATCCAGCTTTGGCAGCATCACCAAGGAGGGGAGAATGGAGCTGCTAGCTGAAGATATGACGTGGACGAGTCGTGCATTCGCGAATGAATGTTTTTGCAAAGATTGGAGCTTCGTTGTATGTGGTTATTTCCGCGGGTTATACATGAGAGTTTTTTTTTCCCGTGGCTGTTGTAATTAGGGGTGCAGGTTATATGCAGTGGTGGGTTGTATGTGGAAAAATATGGCAGATATATATTATTCTATTTTAAAATTTTCTTTTTCTGACAGATGCGGCATCGACGGAACCCAGGGACAACTCCACCACAGCGACTGCTACCAAAGAACAGCAGCACCAGCAGCAGGCACCATCGGCGTCCAGGGACCCCCGCGAAGTGTCGTCCACGTGTGAATCCACCACCAGCCCAGTCACAAATGGCACGCGGACGAGCGGCACGGTGTCCAGCGCGGAGGACGACAACAGCGGCAGCACCACGACCTCCAGCAGTGGCCGTGCCGTCGGCGAGAGCAGCAGCAGCTTTGGCTTGGCCCTAGGCGACCTGCGGAATGGCACCTCGTCGTCCGAACACCTGTCGACCCTCGGCACTGGTGGCGGACTGCTCAGCTCGGCAACAGACGACGCGTGAGTGTTGGTGCTCCAGAGAGATTCAAAGATGGGAGGAACGTGTGGGCACTATAAGCAAGAATGTGACGAAGCACCTAAATGGCAGGAAGCCTGTCGTTTTGAGTTGTAACTGTGCATAGGACAACCTCAGGTGTCACCGCAGTGCCATTATGTTTTATACTTAACTCTTTAAACTCAGAAAATCTTTCTTGGAAAATTGCAAAACATTTCCGCATTCATTTTACGCTGAAGTTGTGTATGGCTAGGGTTCCGGGAATTTGTGTTCTCCGTGAACAAAAACTGTCAACATAAATGGCTCATACCCGCGTAAGCATTCATACTCTCTAAGCAAGCAAGAAATGTAACGGCTCATAGCCCTGTAAGGCAGAGGCTACAGGCACTCAGCAAAGTGAAGCTAACAGTGTTTAAATTCTTTCTAATCACACATGCAACATACAGAACAGCATGTCGAAAACTGTCATCATCAATGGCTCAACCCCGTGAGCATTGGCTCGTACCCCCATAAGCAAGCAAAAAATGCAATGACTCATAGTCCTGTAAGGTTCATAGCTACTCATGTTGCTTGAATTAGCTGCGATGACACCACCCCTGTTGTCGTTGTCGGTGATTTCAATGTGGATGTGTCAGTACCGAAAAGGGAGTGGTTTACGCGTTCCGTGTCGCAGACATATCCATTGTGAAGGCCACATCGATCTGGCTCGACTGACCACCCAGCGGCGTTCGTGCATCGATTTGACATTATCAAAGAATGTGATCGTAGCTGCGAGTGAAATAATGACCACCCATCAAGACCAAAAATGAGTTTGTACCTTTGTTCAAAATTATGTCTCTGCTCCGTGTCATGTGCTAAACGAGCTTTGCTGGTCAACCACCTTCTTAGAGCGGAATGACTCATGATTTTTTACTTCCCCAACGGCTTGCACATACGATACTCATTCATAAATAAAAATATGCTCTGTTCCTTGCACTCAATGAAGACATCGAATAACAAACGGTTATCACAGTACACAAAAGTCTTGAATACCGTATTTACTCACTTAATGAACGCACTCACCTAATGAACACATCCCCAAGTTAGTCGCGAAAAATATGATTTTTTTTTTTCTCGTGTAATGAATGCACCCCAGCTTTGCTACTTTGCAGTCCCACGATCGAACAGCTGTGCTGTAGTTTTTCAGAGAGACCACAATCTTTGACTCTCGCACATGTGTTTTAAAAAAACGCACTTGATGCTTAATGCATCGTTTCATTCGCCATTGCTGGCGCAATATCTCCTCACAGGTTCGAGAGAGAAAAAGACGTGACTGGCTCTCTGCAACATGAGCAGTTCACGTACTTTAAGAGAGAGAGAACACGGGATGGTGTTGCCCACGCGTCGCACGGGAGAGTCTAAGTGAAGAATGGGCGGCCGGCACTTGATCGGCATAGTGGCCATGGTCGGGCGTAGCGTCTTCGTGTTTGTGGCTCGCTTTTCTGCCTGCTTTGGGTTTCGATGTGTGTGATGATGGGTCTTAAGTCGAGTTATATGCCTGCTGCGGGACATAGAGTTTATCTGCTCACAAAACGGGAATGCTGATCGGACACCGATACATTTTGACATGCCGATGAGCAGGATGGTCGAGGAAAGAGACGCGCACAGCGTGCTTGTCAAAACAGGTGTGCGCTTCAACATGATGCTTGCGATAACGGCAGACAGCTGGAGCAGCTGGCTATATTGAACTATTTCTTGATGACCGTGCTGTTTGATATATCGAGGTTCGACTGTAGTAATCATAGAACGGACTTGCCATTACATTACGTTGTCTCACGAATGTTGTGCTGCAAACATTTTTTGAATCCTTCAAGTAAAAGTAGAGTGATTGCTTCGATCATAGTCATAGTAGGAGGTCCCATAGTCAAAGACTGGGGAGGTCCCTCCCCAGTCTTTGACTATGGGACCTCCTAAAGGTACTTTTTCTGTAAAACATTTCAAGTGTATCAATAAACACATAACATACCATAAACGTACCAAAATGTACCATACATAGTTTCCTCTCTCTGTTCATATCCGCTAGCGCGCTGAAAGTTATACAGGGGAGAAGCCGAGAGGGCAAAGGCCCCCCCCCCGGAAGGTTGAGTGTCTCAGCAGCAAAAGGGCTCGTCGCGGCACTCCATGGCGGCCGTGGTGGACTATGCTACTTAGCATGCCATGGCTATCTCAGAGGCTATGCTCAGCAGATGAAGCTACATGCAACTGTTGTGCATAGACAACCAGGGCAAAAATGAAATTATTTTTTCTGTCTTTTGGAGATAACAGACATATGTATGTTGAATTTATTTAACTTAAGCTTAGCAATTATGTATTACTGAGAAATTTCTCGCGATCATGAAATCAGCCAATAGCTGTTGATGGGTCCAGCTGCTTGTGATGATGCTATAGGACGATCGTCATTGTGGAAGGGAGAACGAGCAATTTTTCACTGTTCTCAACACGAGATTGTAAATTTGCTGCTGTATACAGTGCAATAAATAGCAGTACAGTAGACTTCTGTTCAGTTCGACTGCGGTTAATTTGCTTTTCAATTAATTCGAACCTGACCGAAGGTACTGGCTGGGAACAAACAAAATTGGCATTCACCAGATAATTAAAACTTGACCAGCCAGTACGCACCCCTATGGTGACCCTAATAACGGCCCGTTTAGTTGCAGCGTCTGTCTCAGCAGAGCTTAGGGAACAGTTAGTGCGTTGAATGCGTTCCACAGCACATTGGTGGAAAGATGCAAAGAAGTGTTCCAGGGAACTCTTCGAAGACTGGTGGGGGTTCTCTTGAGGCCAGAATGATTCGGAACCCCTGGAGTACTTCATTGGGATAAGCTGTGCAGTTTTTTTCTCCTCAGAAACCTACACAGAGGCTCTGTCAGAACATTTAAAATTTTCATGGAAAAAGGAAAGGCAGGGGAGATTGTCTTTAATACTTGCACTCTCCATTGCAGCAACCACTCTCCACATGCAGCGGCGCCACCCGACGGGTTCGTCTTCGGCGAGAACCTGCGGGAGCGGGCTGCGGTAAGTAGTGTCCGTTACCATGGCGGCATAGCTTGCCTTCTTTGCTGATACCCGTAAGTGAACGTTCTGCAGCAGCACTGGTTAGTGGCAAGGGAAACGCCGAAATGTTGCTGCAACTAGGTTGGCAGGACCAGTGCATGCAGCTGCGCCCTGCTGTAGATTACATCAGTGCTTCCCTAACCGGGGTCCACGGGCCTCCGAGAGTCCTGGGGACAATTCATGGGGACCGTGAGACATGCTGCAGGACAAAGTTGTGTTCGAACGACGTTGTTGTGTTCGAACGACGACGTTGTTGGATAGATAAATTCGTCTGCCCCTTAACGTTAAGTGGTGCCATTAGGGATGCATGCACAAAGGAACAGCATGGAATTCGGGCACACTCTTAAAGGGAAAAATAAGTTTAACTTTTTTAGTACATTACCCTTCTACAATACTCAAGAAAAAAAGACCGCTCTTATTGTGAGAGGCCTAGTAAGCCAGAAGGTACGCAAAAATGAAAGAAAGTGGGAATGTCTTGAAGTTCCCTACCAAATTGCCTGACGTCATGGATTCTGATATCATCTATTCGGGTCTAGTTAATCTTGGCTTGTGTTAATATTTGATATTTTTGAATATTCAATGGAATATTGTGCTATTTGTTATTTGGTTCGGCTCGAATTTCAATATTTCAGTGGTAGGAATAATGATGCTACAGTCTGCTGCATTATGTTAAAGCTGTTACATCTGCTCTACAAATGCTGCTCCAAAGCTGCTCCAGGGTGGGCCCTGTTATCTTGGAAGCCACGGCAATGAGGAGGCGGTTGCTGCCTCCTTATGCGAAGAGTGCTGTTTCATCTCGTGCAATTCATAAAGTTAAATGTGCTAATTCAATCCAATCCATTGTGCACTTGCGCATGTTCGTGGTACACCATATTCGCAGCTTGTGTGTAGTTTAGGATAACATTCTGTCGTGCCTAGTTGTGCGTGCTCAGCAAGTTCCGCATTGCTGGAATGCCCTGCATTTGTACTTTGTACCGATGGTGTAGCGTTAGTGCTAGAGGTGTTTAACTCTTTATATACCGTAGGGAAAATGGTCGTTTTTTGTACATTACACTAGATATTATTTTCTAGTGATAGAAGGAAGTGATTGAAGTAAACAAATCTTTCTTCCATAGCAATGTATGCTGTAGCAAAAAGTGGAATTAATCGAGGACGAGTTAACGGTAGCCGACTGTTCCTAATTAACTAGTTAAATCGCGAGTCGATTATAGCACAGGTAATGATGCCCATCATTGCAAATTGTGTGTCACCATGAAAAGTAGCTTCACGAAAGCAGTGGTTTAAAAAGAATTCAATTTTCGCTTGTTGCCTGTGCTGCTCACATAATGCAGTAGAGCCCAAATATGAAGAACACCTTTGCTGCAAAAAAAAAAAAGAAGCGTTAGCTATACAAGAAGTTCGTTATAAATGGACTTTCTCTTGAACGTACCCAAATGGTACCCGAAGGTTCACTCTTAAGTGGAATGGTATGTGTGCTCAACAGCATGCGTTTTGTTTTCTCAGTCTTGCCAAATCAAGCAGTGAGTTTCTCGGGCAGTGCAGCACAATTTCTGGCGTACTGCAGAACTTTGAGGACGCCTCGTCGGACTCCTCGATTGCGCCAACGTCCACAGAGCTATCCTTCCAGCAGTTCCAGCAACAGGCCGGACAGAGCAGCGCAGCCAGCACGGAGCAGCCGCCGGACGTTGCCTGTGCGGGTGAGTGGTTAACGTCTCTGCTTTCACTCTCCTGGTGAGAGCACCTTGCACTTTACCCGCCGTGGTTGCTCAGTGGCTATGGTGTTGGGCTGCTGAGCACGAGGTCGCGGGATCCAATCCCGGCCACGGCGGCCGCATTTCGATGGGGGCGAAATGCGAAAACACCCGTGTGCTTAGATTTAGGTGCACGTTAAAAAACCCCAGGTGGTCGAAATTTCCGGAGTCCTCCACTACGGCGTGCCTCATAAAAGTGGTTTTGGCACGTAAAGCCCCATAATTAAAAAAAAAACCTTGCACTTTGCCTGGAACATGTAGAAATCCTGCTTCTAAAGACGAATGGAAAGGAAACATTGTCGTTTTCCAAACTGTCGCAGGAAGCTACAAACAGAGCTCAGGTTCGTTTCGCGGAAAGGATGCTTTGCAGATAGGGGAAAATTCGTCCTGGTCCAGAGATTGAACCCGGGATCAACACCTTTCTTGGGCAGTCACTGCCGTCTAAGCTAACCTGGAGGCTACCAGGTCGCAGAGCGAGGCCGCATTAATGCAACAACTTCGAGCGCAGGGATGCTCAATAGGGTAGATCAGATTACCGTATTTACTCGCATAATGATCGCACTCGCGTAATGGTCGCACCCCTAAATTTTGTCGTCAAAATTCGATTTTTTTTATTTCCCGTGTAATGATCGCACCCTGAACTTGCCGCAGCGATATGTCGTGTGCCAAGTCTAGCTAATAATGATCGCGCTTACCATCTGTCGAATGCTACGCGAACGACTCGTCTGCACGCACCAAACATTCTTAAGTAGATGCCTCATTTCATTACTTTCATCGCTTTCCGCACTTCCATGGCAAAAAGACGTACAACCAAACTTGCCTTTATTATGGGTGGCCTTTATAATGGTTGTGGTCAACAAAAACAAAAAAGGCGCCTTTAGATTCTTTTCATCTGCACTCGTGAGCACGCAGCAAATCGCGCGCGGCAATGATAGTAGTCAGGTTTACACTGATACGTTAAAAGTGTACCTTATTCATACGCCGACGCTTGTAACACAGCTAAGATATTCGCCTACCCTTAGCGGAAACGTGCCGTGTTCGGATAGTAGTGAAGACAGATGCCGCAGTTTCCGCAACATGCCGGCAATGTGTTTCTATGTCACTGGCAGCTAAGCGCGCCCATCTCTGTCCCCTCAAAGTGGACATGGCTACGTTATTGCCGCAAACTTGCCGATATTAACGATATTATTCATCACTGATACGGAAGAAACTGTTTCAATGCACGTAATGTACTCACGAGAAGAAAAAAAAAGATCTTGTTCGGCGCGTTCGGCTTGCTCCGCCGGCCGCCATTTTTGTTTTGGTGTCCCGCACCCGCATCAAACGCGGGACGAAAAAAATTTTTTTTTTTTCTCGCGGGAAATTTAACCCGCGTAATGATCGCACCCCTGAATTTGCGTCTATTTTTCTGACAAAAAAGTGCGATCATTATGCGAGTAAATACGGTATGTCTGTCTGGGAGTTACAAGGAAAAACATTTAACAAGTAATCTTCTGAGATTGAAATATTTTTCCTTGTTAAAGGGACACTAAAGCAAAATATTAAGCCAAGTTAGGCCTATGGATTGTTCATCTGGAATTCTATCCTATTAAAAAAATTTTTTTTTGTGCCCATATATTTAATGCAGGACCCTCTATTTTCTGGACATGCCCGATAATTAGGACGCCTTAGAGTCAACGTATGACAACGGCTGAAATTTCTGACACAAAAGCCTTCACCTACTGATTTTCTGGACTTTTTGCCATGACTGCAGGTCTGAAACGGCCTTGATCTAAGCCACCACCGCCGCCCGTTTTGATTATTTCGCTGCCTCTAAACAGGCGCTCTCGGATGTAGACCTGCTGGCAACTGTAGCCACCAGCGCAACAATGCTTGCCTAGCTACTTCGACGTTCGCTACCAAGCTTGCTGTTCGGTGCCGTGTTTTTCATTGCAACAATTCGGCGCTGTTAGCAACGACGCCAACTCCGCCTTTGTAACCCTCGCCAATGGCTTTGAAGCTCGGAAAGCACGCAGTTTCATAATGCCGGTTTCCGAAAGTCAGCTTCGCCTCGTTACAGCAGTGTTACGCGGGGAAGCATACTCGAAGTAGTGCGGTGAAGTACATTAAGAGTGGGAAGGGGCAATTGTCATGGGCACAGTATGTACTCCTTAATTATACACGTGTGCATCCATGTTCTTCTGTCACAGTACGAGCACCGATACGCCTAAGTGTACTAGCAAGCCTTTAGAGCTACTTTGGATGTACCTGTGGCGATTTGAGTCCTTGGAGGCAGTAAAAGGCATGCATTTGTTTTTTCGGACTGCCCGAATTTCTGGACGTTTTTGGGGCCCCTAGGGAGTCAGAAAAATTGGACGTTGCCACCGAAGATTCCGCTGCTGTTCTTCTATTTAATGCCCATTCCAAAATGGACAAGTCGTGGTAATCTTCACGTGACCTTCGCTTCTGCGATGAATTGTGATCCGTGAATAAGCCAGTGCTGACCTCACAGAAAAGGTACCATATCCAAAAATTGTTGGCACCATACCGATTTTCCTTTTGTGCCATTTTTTCGCTTACAAAAACTCTTTCTTGCTACAAATGATGAATTTGTTATTACAGAAGCCTTATCTCTAAATCAGCTCGAGTTAATACATTTCTTTACTGTCCCTCTAGGCATCAGTACAAATATCTGCCTTTCTCTGCATACTCAAAACAAAAGAAAAAGCATACCTGGAGTATGAGAGGTGCCACAATAGTTATTGAGTGAATTACGTAGTGCTTGCCTTCAAATAAATAGTTCAAGAACCACTGGTCTACAACTTTCAGTTTTGCTTTGTTGCTCTCTCTTTTGACTCCAGTTTATTTCCCTATTTAAGCTACAAAATAAACTGTCCAATCTGCTGCAGCGAGTCGGCATGCCAAAAGTTTGACCGAGTCGGCCGAGGAATACCAGTTGCGGCAAGTCAAGCGGACGTATGACGAGGTCGCCGTGGTTACGGGAGAAGAGAATGAGTTCAACGTGCTTCAGGTAAGGGCGCTCTGCTGCTGTAAATTAGAGTAGTGTAGTTTGTAGTGAGTAGCTACATCGCAGCGGACGATTAGTGGCCAGCCAGCTAACTGGTGAAAAAATAATCGGGATCTGCATGCAGTTGTGAAAAGGACGTCTATTCAGAGAAAAACTTGTCCCTTGCCTAGTGAAACTGGGAAGTGATGGGTACGACCTTCGTCTCAGGTGCGTCACCATTTCCTGCGTGCAGTCTGTTAAAATAAAAAAATGGACCAGGATTCAGTAATGGTTTTTATTGTAAACAATAACGCCTCGTTCATATGTTTTGGAAAAAAATGTACCAACTGGGAAAACGTACAATCCAAATGAACAGAAAATTTTGACCGACTCAACTTTAGTTGACATCTGCGTAATGCGGAGCGTTGCGCCTATCGTTGTGGCACGAGACGCCGACGTGGATCAAGTTAGTGGGGTCCGAGTGACCCGAGATGCACGTTGCCGGTTTCCTATTGCGTAGTGTTTTAAGACGGCGATGGGAGGCAACCGAAACGAAATCTAGCTGATGGGCGACGACGGATGCCACCTGCAGCAGGGAACGGCGCCGCGTTTGGGTTATCGCCTATTAAATATGGGCAGCATGCTTCCAACTGTACCACACCCCATGTGACATCAATAGGGTTGACAGCAACAGCTGTAAATGTGGCGTGCGATGACCAGGGAGGGGGTTTGCTGGTGCCGGAATAAGAAACTGAGTGTGCGGCTGGCCATAGAGCTTCCCACAATATCGAACTCTATGGCGCTGGCGTTTTCATCTGAGACAGGCGGCGAGTATTGTGGATGCAGTGGACGGCTACGCACGCCTTTTCTTCTTTACACGGGTTCTAGCAGCCGGAAAACGTGTCGTACAATCACAGTTCGGTGATGCATTGAACATTGGTATCGAAAGATAGTGTTTTCCGGAAATGGTATGAACCAGCAAAAAAATTAAGCGTAGCTCAATTGGGTCATTTTTTGTGTTCTCGATCGCGAACGTTGGCGCCGGGAAATCGTACGCAACGAGATTGTATCAGTGAGGTTCTACTGTGTACGTCGTGCGTTGGGATATATCTTATTCCTCCATTTGCTCCTTCACTTCAGCAGACAAGTTGTCTTGGCAGAAGTGAAAGGAAGGAAGGATAATTCTTTGATCTCTTGACAGTGAACGTCCAATATTTCAGGACTTCCTAGGGACAGTGGAAATGTAAACAAAATCAGGCAGTTTGAAAAAAAAGAAAAAGAAAGTTGAAAGCACATCATTTTATAGGTATTTCTTGGAAGGAGAGAGTCCAGGAAGGAGTAACAGGCCTCCACATCTCTAGCAATGCGTTGAACCCCCAAGTGGCTTGCATCTCTAGCGAGCCACTTGGGGGTTCGTGGAGGTTTTGCCAAGGTGTCCGAATTATCGGGCATATCCAAAAAACTGGTTGCCGACCATAATGGACATATTTCATTTCATTTATTAATGTCCTCAAGGCCCAAGGGAATTACAGAGGTCAGTGGTAGTATAGAAAAAAAAAACAATTGAAATTCCTGGTTATACAGTGTCAGCTAAAAATTCATGAAAATGAATAATGTCTTGTATGGGGCGATTGATCCGAGAAGGTGGTTCCAGTCTTCTGAAGTCCGTGGGATAAATGAATAGAGGCAAGTTTTAGTGTGACATTTTTGTTGATACCAACTTTGTTACTATGATCAAGGCTTGAAGAAATAAAAGCTGGTGGGGAAAGTAGATGAAATCGGAGCTTTCGTGTATGGTAATAGATTTTTTGAAAATAGGTCTATGTGTGGTAACTACTATTCACGCCTGATCGCCTTGGTGTTCTTTGGCTTTTTTTTTTATCAAGCACCACCTTCATATAGCCTGACCGCGTGTAAGTCTACCTCCTAAGCTTGACATCCCAATTTTTCAAGGGAAAGTCAACATATGTGCAGCAATATGCAGTATTCTTAAGCTTTTCTGTGGAGTCTATTTCATAGCCTTATAGTGTTGCTGTGAGGCTTTGAGCCATTTGAAATCAATAAATTAATAGTCGACTTCCATTTATTCGATCCTGATGGGAGCAACGAAATTGATTGAATTATCTGGTGGGCTGAATAAAACAAGATGCATAAAGAATTCCAGAACTCATTGCTGATTCATTTGGCAGTATTTGCCCTATTCTAACACGTCCCAAATTAAATGCTCGCCCCTTTTCTATGTGTTCGAATTACAAAATAATGTAGAAATGACAATAAAGCTCCTAAACATAGTACAAATGTAATGTGCACCCGATTTTATAGCAAGAAAAATGGGCAAAGGCTTAATAAGTGTTGCACAGTAGCAGCCGGTTGATTAAAGTCAAGTTTTGCCGCAATACATCAGTGCGAAGTGGTAAAACATACGAGCACCATGATGGATGTTTTGGGTTTCTCATCTGCTATTTTTGGCCAAGACTTCTTGAAAATGAAAATAAGCACGTGTTAGAATAGGATAAATACAATAATGAGACTTTGTGAGCTTTGTTTATAGCTTCAAAATCTTCTTAGGGCAGGTCGAAAATTTGTGTTTTGGACAGGAGATGACGTGTGTTCAACACATTTACTGTTTCTTAACTCTTTCCTTACCCTGGGGAAAATGACAATATGTTGTAGGTTAAATTACATCTTTTTTGCACGCTATTGCATTCAAAATTCTATGCAATACATGAAAGCAAAGCTGAATGAATTTGCTTTTCATGCATGCAACATTTATTAATAAGACTTGTGCCATAAAAGAAGTCTAAATTGCCAAAAACAGTATTCTAGAATAAAACTGAACAAAACTTGTAACGATACGCCTGTATCTAGAAGAGAGAAAAATGATAAAATATTTTTAAAATATACAATATGTTTCGTTATCTAGTAGCCACTGTCTGTGAAGAAATACATTTTTTCTTGAAAACTACTTGCACTACGAAAATTTTGCCTTAGAGTTGCCGTGTGATGCAGCAAAGCAGCTCCTCGGTGTGAAACATAGGGGAACGTCGCAAGTCTTGGAGCAAACTCTTGTTTTCTGGTGCATTTTGGTGTCGGGTAACATTTTTTGCCATTTCTGTGTGTTTCCATGTTAACTGGCTAATGCAGAATGGCTTCATTTGGTGGAGGAGCACGAACTAGCTGTGTATCAAGTTCTGGGTTGATTTCCGTCCTCATTGCTCTCACAGTTAAAGTTAGATGAAAAGGCAGCATCCTCTGACTCACTGCCGCGCAACCTGTCCATGGAAACGGCCGCAGATGCAGCGCAATCGCGAAATCTGATATGTGTCAGAGCGTTCACGCCGCTTCCTGAAGTGACCGTTATCGCTTACACCTCTGACAAACAGTACTCTGATTGGTAACATTAATGTCTTCCAATCTTTGTTTATGCTCTACACCGTTAACTTATGCAAGGTTGAAAAACAAAAAATTGTGTTTGGCATTTTGGCTGGTGTAGAGGTCCCCCAATGATAGCAAAACGCGAAAGCACCGCAAGCGTGACGGAAGTGGCTAACCATGTCATGTGCTCATTTTCTATATGGCCTTATGCAGATCAACTGCAAGCTCTTCACCTTCGACAAGTCAACGAGTTCCTGGCAGGAACGGGGTCGTGGCAGCTTGCGACTCAACGACCAGGAGGTCGATGGTGTGCTGCAATCCAGAATGGGTGTGTATTGGCATCTGGGAAGTGCCACTTGAAAGCACGGGGGAAATGAAGCAAGCTTCTTTAAAATCTGTTGATTAATCTTGCACGAACATTGAATTATGCACTGGTTCGTCTCCATCATTCCTTTCAGTCATAGTTTCTCCATATGGAGGTGCAACTTAGTTGCCAACTGATAATTCGGACCTCCAATGGTTATTCGGACAGCTTCGCTGCCTTGCCTCTAGCCACATAGACCTAATGCATAAGGACGACAGAAATTTGATTGGGGCCTGGCGAGATTAAATGGCACACAGGTGCAACGATGGTTTTGGAGGTCATGTGAAGGTGAAGGGTGAAGCCACAGCAAGGTTACATTCGTTTCTAGAAACCCCCATCCACTGCAGCCATTTATGGCCTGCTGCTGCCATCCTGTGCTTGCCTATTCAGTGTGTGTGGTTCAGTGTGTGTAGTTTGCGACACTATGCTCTGTGCAAGTACTTTCATCTCGATAAAGCTTTTGATAACCTGATGTTAGTCTTTCCGCACTTCCGTGCTTTGCACTGAAATCGAGGCATGAATTTGGATCAACTCACCCAAATCGCCATTCTAAGTGAAAAGCTCCAAGCACTATTTAGCTGCCACTCACTGGACGACACTTTCAACCCTGACGAAACTCGGTCGGGTCGAGACACTGGATGTTTACACCAAGGTCCTGCTTAATTTGGGACAGTTGGCAACCATAATCAGGACAGAAAAGGTCATTGACTTCGTTGTGCAATGTGTGAGAGGAACCGGGACTGGTGATGTACTATAGGCATGTACCATTTACGTTTAGGGATGTTGATGGTATCCTTGCTGAAATCTGTTGTGGAAATGGGCAGGGGGTGTGGTGTAAAACATTCAGTGAGTGGCCTGTCCCATTACCGGAACCTTGTCAAGGGGCTGGAAGAATTTTGTTTGAGCCAGCAGGAAACCAAGTTAATTGAGAGATTTGCACGCTCTAGCACCAGGTAAGCGTTTTGCCAGTTAGAGGCAGTTCGAGAGTTGTGGAAGGGGGCCTTTTCTCTACGGTCGACACGATTGGTCGGTGACAACTGTTGTCCTGTCGTGCCCCACTTTTCTCTTCTCAGTGATGCGAACCCAGGGCAGCTTGCGCGTCATCCTGAACACCAAAGTGTGGTCCGGAATGGTTGTGGAGCACCCCAGTTCCAAGACAGTTCGCACGACGGCCATTGACCCCGACGGAATTCGTGTCTACCTCATTCAGGTGAGAGACATACAGGTGCAATTATATTTTCTAGGGGTGTGCGAATACTGAATATCAAATTGAATTGAGAAAAAAAGCCAAATATAAAATGGAATATAGTATACCAGAAAAGCTTTTACAAAATTTAATGCTTAGAAATTTTGGGCAAGAAAATAATGTACTGCACATGCTCATGGGTCTTCTAGCATTCTACAGTAGAACCTCGTTGACACGATATGGTTTCGTACGATTTCCTGGTGCCAGCGTTCGCAATTGAGAATGCAAAAAATGACCCAGTACAGTTAAGCCTCTTTTCAACCAGCTAATGTTCCCCGAAAACACGGATCTTTCGGTACCAACACTCGGTATACAGTAAAACCTCGTTAAACCGTACCCGCTTAAACAGTAGTTTCGGTTTAAAAGTAGTAAAGTCAATTCCCCGACTCGGCGGCCATTGAACATAATGTATTTAGTATCCGCATAAACCGTACCAGCTTATTGCGTATGCATCGGTTAAAACGTAGCGTTTCCACTTTTCGTCGCGCAAACACGGCGGTGCGTCGTCTCCACCGGGCGGTCCGGCAGAACAACAAGCCTCAGAGATCGGTACAACGGCCTCCAAGCGCCCTGTGCGTTTGCACGTGAAGCCGCATCAACATCAACATCATTTCGACACCGTGCCAGAGAGCGAGAGAGCGTTATGGCGTCGTGCAAGCGAGGACTCGCGTCATGCCGAAGCTCGGATAAAAAAGACGCCGGGTGCTCAGCATAGAAGAAAAATTAGACATCGTCCGTGCTATCGAACGTGACATGAAGAAGTCGGCGCTGGCCCGCGACATGGATCTGCTGTTGACTACAGTGTCTGGCATTTGGAATGCGAAGTTGCTCGGCAGCGCTGCTGCGACCGCAAAGAGATGTCGGCTACGAGGTTCGACTTTTCGCCATCGTTGCCTCTGTTGTTGCCGAAGTGTCGACTAGCGACAGTGATGAGGACGACACGGAAAGCGACAGCACGGGCGATTCAGGCCCGACAGTGGCAGAAGCTGCGCGTTACGTCTGCCTCGTGAATGCAATCGTCGCAACGAGAACAGGGGCGCGATAACGTAACCATTCCAAACGAAACGTTTTCCGAACTCCGGCACCCGGCAATGAAAAAGGCGCCCCGGAACTTATGCAGCACTAGTGCGCCCGTGCACGGAGAATACGTAACGCCAACGAGGAATCTGCCGTGCGAGTGTTTGCCGAGAGGAGGGGGGCTGGCTGAGAAGCCGGCACGCAGCTTGAGTAAGTTTGAGGCTGCTGTCGTCGTGCTAGGCCGCCGCGGCATCAAACGAAAATAACACTTATGTCGCGCGAAGTGAATAAATACTGCATGTTTTTTCCCCTTTCATCGCACTCTCTCTGAGTTCCGTTTTCTACAGGTAAGTGGGCGATCTCATGCTATTTCGGTTAAACAGTACTACCGTTTAGTACGTACTTTTTCCGAGCTCCGGCGGACTACGGTTTAACGAGGTTTCACTGTATTCCCAAACTGCGATCGTATCGTATTTTCCGGCTGCTAGATCCTATGTAATCGGAAAAGGTGCGAGGCACACGCGATCAAGAGCAATACAGTAGGCGACGGATTTTTTGGACTCCAAAAATTTGGACTTGATGGATATCCTGGGCTTCATAAATGCGCCGTCAGGATTCCCATAGAGTTAATGCGTTTTCGTGAGCGATATTTTGGACGAATTTAGGCCCTAAGGTTTGATTTTCCAGACTGAATTGCTCGTTCCAAGGCATGCTACCTGATCTTGGAGGCCACCATGTTGTAATTTCCGCTGGTTTGGCTTCCAGTGGCCCGTTCCACAGCCTCAAAGATAGGGAGGTGCATGCTTTCAATAGAGAGCGTGCGACATCCTCCGATCTTGGAGGCCATGCCCCCTCTTCCTTGGCTGACAAAACGTTCCAGGGGACGGCACACCTTTTTTTGTTGCTTTCATTTTTTGGTCAGCACTATTTTTCGGTGCCGGCGAGGTCCAGAAAATCGGTCAGCGACTGTATAGACTCCCGCAATGGCAGCTTCCCTGCAGTACGTGTCTGCCCGTGTCTCATGAAAATGCCGTCACACTCTAGGTTTTTTATTTCACTACCCACAACCCTTTTTGCGGGATCGTCACATGTTGCCATTCACAGCTATTGCCGTCCACCGATTGTGATAAGCATCATCACCTAGAGTATCTGTTTCATAGCGTGTGTGATCTAGGAAGCGTACTGCACACTTTCAATAGACGATAACCCAAACATGCCACTGTTACGTGCTGCAGGCAGTACGAAGTGAGCCTCGTTTTTCGCCCTGATGGCATAGTATTCCGGTGTCGGCCATCAGCTCGATTTCGTTTTGGCTTCCCATCGCCATCTTACAACAGTACGCAATAGGAAACGAACAATGTGCGTCTTGAGTCACTTGGGCCCCAGCAGCTTGATGCACGTTGGCCTATCCTGCCGGAACATTTGTGCCGATTTTGCATGTCAAGCTTTCCCGCCAAAATGCCCCGCTCGAACAAACTGCTGAGCCAGGCTGAACTTGAGGAGTGCAAGCATAAGCTTGTCAAAGCCGCAAGAACCTCAACCTGCCTCTTGGGCCGCTCGGGCCCTTCCAGTGTTGTGTGCATCGAGGTCTCATGTTGCAACAATTCACTCAGTGCTTCGCATTACGTAGATGTCAACTGCAGTTGAGTCTCCCAAATTCTTTTAGACGCTTTAGATCATATGTTTCCTGCTTAGTAAGCCCTTTCTCGCATTTTTTTCTGAAACATGTCCACAAGGTTCTACTGTACTTGCAGTAAAACAGATCGAATTATCGGGTTGGAAAAAAGAATGCTTGAATTAACTGTATCTCAAGTTATAGAATTAGGACTTTTGAGAGTGACTCCAGCCAAATGAGTGAATTTTACTAGCCCGACGTTTTGGAGCTCATTCGGCTTCTTCTTCGGGTGGTATTCTTTGGAGGCGGCGGTGTGCAGCTTTTAAAAGGTCATTCGTAAAAAATGAGGGGAGGGCGTGGAAGGTGTGGAGACACCTGACAGACGGGAAGGGGTGAAAGGGTGTGATGGCTGCAGTGGTGCTGGTTGGCTGGGATGACCGATGCTGGGAGCTCTTGACCTGCGAGAGTGCCATTGAAAGGGGGTGGAAATTTAACCCGCGTAATGATCGCACCCCTGATTTTGCATTAATTTTTCTGACAAGAAAGTGCGATCATTATGCGAGTAAATACAGTATACTCTTTGTAACTATACCGTGTTCAGAAATTGTTCATACACAGGATAATTCGATGTAAACAGGTTCGATATACAGTCAAACCCGGCTATATCGAACTCGCAAAAATACGCCTATCAGTTCGATATAGAGCATAATTCGATATAAGCCTGCTAAATAATTGGATGTTATAAAAGCACATACCATTGATAAAATAATTTTATTGAGGAAACTAGCTTAGTTTGGCATAAATTAGTCCTGCATTTTCTTCTGCTTGGGCAATTTCGCTGCCTGCGACGCACGCCCTTCCCCACGTTGTCTAAGGAGTCGGAGCAGCTGAGGCCGCAACCTTCCGCATTCGCGCAGAAGCGCCGGACTAATGCGAGTGCACCAATCACTTCGGAGGATATGGGCAAAGGACCGTAGTTGCTTTCCTCAATGTGCCTACTGTCATTTGTGCTCGGTACGATGTCGGCGATGTAGTCTTCGTTTCCGGGCTCTACCGTGGTCGCGACACCATCATCTGCACTCACAAACTCGTCCACCGTTGATTCGAATGTCCCGGAAGTTTTGTCAGCTAGCTCCAAACTTCGGCAACACCGGCAACGGCTTCGTCGCATTCATCAGAATTTACAGTCCTCACCGAGCACGCGGAAACCGGCACGTATGAAGAACCCCTCGTACACGGCCGTGCGTATGCGTAGGGCGCCGGGTTGCGAGTCTGGCCACTTTAGCCCTAATCGTGCCGAGAGTGCTCCTCGGAATCTTGCACGCTGCGGGGACATCCAACTTCTCATCGCGTTCGACGCGATTTATGATTTCGAGCTTCACGACGAAAGGCGAATTCTGCCGCTTCATCACGGCAACACTGCGGGAGAAGGCCCACAAGGCGCAAACACGATAAACCAGAGAAGCAGCCAGACAACTTGCACTTTCGCCATCTTGCACGAAGAGAGCACAAGAGCTTCTGATTGGCTGTCTGAGCAAGCGCTGTAGGTGGGCCAGGATCATCTTTTGCTGGGGAGTGTCGCTAGATAGTGATCTAAAGAAAGGAAGGACGCTTGATTCTGCAACCCGTGTGGGAGCACGGCGAAGTGTCGTCAGGGGAGAGGGGTGGCAAGTGAAAGATGATAGAAAAAGAGGGAGGATGGTGGCCTAATAGACTCTACTATGCGCGACACAGGGAGTGTCGACGGCTCGCCCGAACAGCCCGAGATAGCGCGGTCACGGTAGGGAGAGCGGTTGGATGGAGCCGCGCCGCCGGGTTTCCCCGCTACCGCAAGGGAAAGCCAACCTCTGGGGGCACTTTTCCGCCGCTTGACGTTCGATATATCGGGAGTCACTGCAATATTTGTTCGATGTAAGCGTAATTTTTGCTATATATACTCACTGTAACTATACCGTGACCAGAAATTGTCCGATATATAGAATAATTCGATGTAAACGGGTTCGATATAGTCGGGTTCGACTGTAGTCTGGATCGACTGCAGGAGCCTTTTTCGCGAGTTCTTCTCTGTTTGAAGGATTTGGGTTTCTTAGGAAGCGATTTTGTTGTTGGCGTTTTCAGAATGTTCAGCGATGGCACTGCGTAGTCAGTTGAATGTTCTGACGTCAGTCTCGTGTTATCCGATTCTTTCTTTTTGATTTTTGGTTTCCCCGATGTACGTCTCCGAACAGTCGGCACAGCTGATTTGGTAGGCGACGCCTTGAGCTTTTTATTTTGGTGGATGGTCTTATGGTTTAGGGAGAAGGATATTGAAAGCGTTTATCTGTTTGTGTGTGACTTTGAGGCCTTCTTGTTGCAACATTCGGCTGAGAGCTTCGCTGGCACCTTTGATGTATGGGATAGACACTTGTTTCCTGGATAGGGGTGAAGTTAACGGTTGAAGGTCCCATAGTTTGTTTCTTCTTTTTTGTTGTGCAAGTTACACGAACAGATGGAATTCTAAAATTCTTAGCTACCGCAAACCAGTCCACATGGGCTGCTACCTTCACTTCGAATCCAAATATCCGGCAAACCGCAAGGCGTCTGTTTAAATTCTTTATTCAGAAGAGCCGAAACTCATTGCTCATTTGAATCAGATCAAAAGAAAGAAAGGAGAACGGTTCTCAGTGAACTTAAAAGGAATGGCTACACAAACGACTTCAAGGTCAACAAAAAAGAAGATACAAACTATGGGACCTTCAACCGTCGACTCTCCTCCTAATCCAGAAACAAGTGTCCATCCCATATGTCAAAATGCCAGCGAAGCTCTCAGCTGAATATTGAAAAAAGAAGGCCTCAAAGTCACGCACAATCCAATAAACACTTCCAGTATGCTCTTCCCTAAACCAAAAGAGCGTCCACTAAAGGAAAAAGCCCAAGGCATCGTCTACAAAATCAGCTGTGCCGACTGTCCGGAGACGCGCATCGGGGAAACCAAAAATCTAAAAGAAAGAATTGGATAACATGAGAATGACGTCAGAACATCCTGAAGACACCGACCGCAAGATTGCTTTCCAAGAAAGTGAAATCCTTCAAACAGAGACGAGCTTGTGAAAAAGGCTGCTACTGGAGCCGTGGCACGTTCAGAATACGGGGTGTAACATAATAAACCGCATGAAGGGCAAGCTACCCTCTGTGTATATCTATCGCTTTGGCGACATGACGAAAATAAGGAAAGGACACCCAGCCAGGTAGATCCCCACTGTAGGTCACCAACACCAAAACGTCTGTGGAAGCGAGCTAGCAGGTCAGGTGTGCGTGGAAGAGCACAGGAAATAAAAGGCTCATTCGCATTGCCTCCTTCCAGTCAGACAAGGTGACCAACCAGCGCTTGAAATCTCGTGCAGCTCTGCTATTGCAGGCTCTTCTGGCTTTACTCATTACACACTGATAAACAGGGGCTTTATTATGTTAGCTCTGCTTTCCCTTTCTTTCTGCGGTCTGCTGGTAAAACTTGGGCAGTTCTTCCATGCACTTTCTCATCCGCCATACACGACGCAGGCTCCCCCAAAATTAAGCTGCATGAACTTTTGGGCGGGCAGCCTTCTTTCTGCAAAACTTGAAAAGCCAGAGCCACGCAGCGAATGGTGGAACGAAAAATGATAGGCATTCCGTTAAGACTCGGGAAGACAGCGGTGGATGGACAGTGGATGGAGAGAAGGAGCAGGTGCATTATGGGCTCACATTGCACCGTCAATGATCTTATAGGCCACGTCGCCGATGCTGCGAGCTTCCTGCAGCTTACACATCGTCTTCTTTGTAGCCTTCCGATGACTGCCAAAGCGGTTCCTGCATTAGCTGCTAGAGTGCAGTGCATGTGTACTTTTGGTCATGCAAGTGTTTTTATCCTAGGGGCTTACTGAATTTGACATGCAGCAGTGATAAACAAGTCTGCTTTGGCTTAAGCAGTGCTGCAATGTGTGTGGGCGAATTTTGCGATTTTGCAGGCCAACGGCAAGGATGCTGAGCAGCTGTACGGGGCTCTCGAATGCCGCGTGGCGTCGCTGAAGGCCGCGGAAGACAGCGGTAGCGGTGTGTCGCCCATGCCAGCGGCCATGCAGGGACTGCCGCCGTCTGCGGACAGCTCGTCCTCGTTTCCGGAGTCGGTGGGAAGTCTGGAGGACGACGGAGCACCGCAGTCAAAACGACCCCGTCTGCAGGAGTCTGACGGAAGCCTCCCGGACAGCAGCCACGGAGAGGACTCGGTTGCAACGGCCGAATGTGAGAGCAGCGCGGAAGACAAGGGATAGGCGTTCTCTCCACGTCTGTGAAACACTCTTCGATGAGTCAGCGAGGGGCGGAAGAGCGTGGGTGAAGTGGTGAAGCCATTGCTAGTGTTTGGTGAGTTTGGGCTCCCCAACGGTTAGCGGCGTGAAGAGGTTTGATTGGCTCGAGCTGGACAATTCGTGCCTGCCTGAATTAGTTCTTGGGGAGGGCCGTGAGGCCAGGAGGGTTTCGACAAGTTACGAAGCCATTGTTGGAAATCCTGAGCTCAAACTCCAGCAGACGCAAAAGTGCATCAGGCAAGGACTAAGACGCCTTAACAAAGACAGTGTAATTTGTTTCTCATTAGGGTATTGGTTTATTTTATGAGCATCGAGATTCGCATGGTTGTAATGTGATGTAGAAACTCTAGGAGGGGGCATTTTCTGTTAGTCATTTTCAGAGATGCTTTCACGTCTGCATCACTTGGCATCCGGCATAACATTTCACCGAGCTATGGATCCTCTGCTTGCACGATTGGCAAGTCGGTGTCCACCGAAAGTGCTGTCCTCGAAATAAATCGATCCCAAATGTGACCAATGCCTCGTCCGCTTTGTTCCTCACGTGATGAGGACAAAGCTTTCTTTGTAGCATTTTTTTATACTATGCAGCCTTTACTTGTTTCCCCGCATATTTTATGCTGTCTCGTTATTTAATCTCAGAATCTGCACTAGTTATCATTACAATGATGTATCGTTGGGTTTGTGTGGCCACGGCACGAAAGCTAGAGCGCATTTCAGTTCCAGCAGGACACACACGGATGCAACAGCAGTGGTAACCAAATGCGGTGGCGTGCGAAATGGTGGCCTGTGATGTTTGGGAGTGTGCGGTTGGGATTAGACCACAGTTTGGCTGCAATATTTTCTGCATCAGCAACCCCTTAACAAAACACTGCTTCCACTGAACTCAACGTTATGCAAGTCTACATGTTGTCCTGCTTCAAGCCTATGCTGTGTATATTTGTAAGAAAGCTAAGAACGTGACAGACGAGCAGCAACATCCCAAAGCCAGACGAGAACGAGTTTGTTACGTTATCGCAATGCCCATTTCTCACTGTTTCTTCTTTTTGCATGTTGCACGAGTGTTCAAAGAAAGATGTATTTCCGCTAGCCATCCCCCTACAGCGACATTTTGAGCATGCGTGAGTCGACTGCTTGTGCACGTCAATAAGAGTTGGCGAAACTGGCCTCAGATGCCATTGCTCTGTTACTTTGTGCAGCATTTCCTGCAGAAACCGTTGGGGTGCCCAAAACGCGCAATGCACTCTCTCTCATCTCTTCTTCCTGCTGTTTTGGTGTGCAGTTGCGCGAGTGTAGTGTAATTGCTTTGCCAGTCCTTTTTTATGCAGTTTGTGTTGCTGTTTTTGTGTCCCTTCTTTTTTTTGTTCCCGCTTTAATGTCCGGGGATGTTTAAATCCAAAAAAGGGCGTACGAGGGTCCCCTTCTTGCCCACCGTGTGGGTGCGCTCCGAGTGTCCCTTGGAGACAAGCGACATGTGTTGTTGTTTTCTTTTTCTCCTCGCATATTTAGGCAGAGTAGCGCTTTCAGAAAGCCAAGCCTTGCCTGTGTTGTCCGTTTCTGTGTAATGCCACGACAAAATGTTCTTGCGACGCATCAGCTACTTTTTTTTTTCTCAAGCGTGCCACGAGTCTCTGAACTGTTATGCAAGTACTTGCATTGCGCGTTAGCGGTATTGGCTTAGAGTCACTGCGCCTGGCCAGAATGTGATCTGCTGCGGTCAGCAGCTTGTTGGCTTCAAGAAGTCTTGCAGTGGTGCTGTAGCTGCCAGTTTGTTGCAGCTGAGATTGTCACTGAGTGCCCTGTCATTGACGGCCCTGCGAATGGTAATACGTTGCTGTGTCATTGGCAAAAGAATGTACTATAACGCTTGATTTTAACTGCTTAGTTTGACATCGCTTGCGTGTTGTTTTGGCACCGAGATCGCAGTGGCTTTCTTTCAGCATCGCTGCGGCGGTGGATTGGCTGGGAACCAGGCAGGGCAGTCATTGGGAGGGAAGTTCATTGACATAGCATTGGTCATTTAAGCATTCTGTACATAAATAATCGGAAAAGCGGCCCTTGATCGGCAAATGCTCCTCCCAGCTAGTAGTATTAAGGATTGCCTGCCAACTCTATTGTTCTTCCTTTTTTTTTTTTTTCTCTTTTCCACTGACTCCATTTCTCGTCCCATGGCAGAGCAGCTTAAGAGACAGGCTTCCTGTAAATTTAGTCCGAACCCTATGTGTGAAAGGAGTGCAGCTCCTCTTGCCTTCAAGCCTATGTTGGAGCACAGTTTATTGCTCGCTTGATTTCTGTTGTGTGAGCATTTCATGTCTTTTTGAGCGAGCTGACACCACCTTTCTCGCGGGTGTTAAAACATGTTTTGCTGCATGCCATGCAGGGTCAAACCCACAGTCAGTTTATTCAGGTTTTGTTAAGATATTCTTTTTATTTGGACCGTTAGTGCGTCATGTAACTAAATGCATTGCCTTAAGGCTGCCCGTTTTTCAGGCAGCCCAGTGGCATCTGTATAGTGAACTTTTCTGTAGTATGAACGCATTGTTTGAAAATAAAGCAGATGTGACAATGTAACTTGACAAACGTTGCTCTGGACAATACATTTTGCTGTCCTAAAGCAAGAGTGCCTAGTATGGTGACCTTCCTATGAAATATTAAGGACTTCCATAACAAGTAAAAATTATACCCAGCACATGACCTTTTGCTTGGTGGACTTGGTCCAGTGTGCTTGGTTTCTGGTAGCTCTTGCTCGACTGACAGTTGTTCATGTACTTTGCCAACTGTGCAAATTTTTTGTTCCTGATATGCCTGTTCAACTTCTGTTGTTTATTGTGACAAAAATTTACCGTGTTCGTTGCAACGTGTGAGTGCAGCAACCGCACATTGCTGTTGCAGCCATTGTCCTTTTGGAAAATTATGCGCAGCCTGAAACGGCGGAAGAAAACAAACTTGCCACAACATGATCCCATGTTGGGCCAACTTTTATTGCCTTCACTATTGTTACGTAGTACTCCCTTCTAGTGCTTTCATTTCTCCATGGCTGTAAACTAGGCAATGAGTTGAACGAGTCTGTTCTTGTCTGAGCTGATTTTTCAGGCTGCTCAGACCAACGCGTAGTAGCAAGTGAACGGTTTTGGCACAGTGGTTGTGAGGCCCTGAGATCGGTATTAAAAGCTGACCAGTGCCAGGGCTTGCTGACCAGGGCTTGCTAGTGCCGCAGTGGCTTAGAGGCTATGGTTTTGCGGTGCTAAGCATGAGGTCGTGGAATCAAATCCCGGCCACCGCAGCCGCATTCGACAGGGGCAAAATGCAAAAACGGCCATGGTCTGTGCGTTGGGGGCACGTCAAAGATTCCCTGTTGCTCAAGATTAAGCCGGAGCACACTGCTGTGTGCCTCACAATCAAATTGTTTTGGAAGGGAAAACGTGAGAATTCCGTTCCGCTTGGTATTAGCTTCTGGCATATGCAACTGGTCATATTGGAGCGCGTGACAATGGTACAGAGTTGGTGTGAGGCAGCTTCAAGGCTGCGGTGCTATAACGTAAAGCTATTCCAAAGTTTTCTATTCCAGTTCTATTGTATTTTCTATTCCAATAGGCCGAACAAAATGATTCTGATTAGATGCTTTTTGCCAAAAGTTTTCGAGCTGTGCCCACTTTTCCTGTCTGTCACACGACATCACAAAAGCGCGAAAACTCACCGCGTTAAGGATGCATTACTATGCCGAACAAAAATGAATTTTTTCAGTGTAGCCGGAGACTGCCCCGTTCCAAAAGGAATAGAAGATGGCTGCCCGCAGATCACACGGGCACTGGCTACTCACGCCTCTCGGAGAGCATGGATTTATTTGCGTATAATAAACCTTTTTGCATGGCAGTATAATGTTATCAAGCCCTTTCGGAACGTGTACAACATCGCTCTGCCAACGCTGTTGAGGATCCGTTTTAGCAGCATTCTTAACTTTCAGATACACGCTGCTGCGATTTTTGACCAGCCACCGCAAGCAAAATATGGGGTAGTGGACCAATGGCAGACGCCGGCACCACCCTCCTCATCCGGTTATCTATTTTCACTGTGCTGGCTAGACCCCATCGAGACCCTCTCCACTTGAGCGTGCTCCTCGCCTCTTGTCAGCCAATCAGATATGAAAAACCGCTCAATGTAGGCAATGTTATTCATTTCTAAAGCAAACAAAGTGACCTCCTACAAATGAGGAGTGGGTTTGATTGGGATATTAAGACAACGCTGCGAGTCACCGCCCTGGGCTTGCAATGGCAGTTACATAAATTTGGCATAAGGAGATTGGAATAGTTTTACGTTATAGAGCCCCTGCATTATGAAAAACAATCTAGAAGATAATTAGACCTCATTATCTCCATTGTAGCCTGTATATGCTACCAGTAAAACTTTGTTGCTCTTCTATTCAAGCTTTGTAGCATTGACAGAGCTCTGTGAAGCTACCATTAGAATATGCCAGTAGTCGCTTCTTCTAGAAGGGCATGCTGGCGGTTATTTGGATTTGCAGCCGTTTTTATGTGTACGTCGGTGTCGTACTTTGCAGAGGCTGTCGTCGCCACATGATCAAGGCACCGCACTTGTTTGTTTTCACTGCAAAAACCTGGTGAGGATGTTAAAGAACCTAAGGTGGTGAGAACGTCTAGGGGCAATTGCGTAAACAAAAAGAAATAACATTGACGATCACTTACGTATGCTTACTCAAATCCACCTTCATCTACTTTTATCCAACCTAATTCACTTCACCTCAGTTCACTTTATTCCACCTTAAATCACTTCACCTTAAGTAACCTTACTCTAACTTGTTCTGACTTTAATTCACATTCCTTCGCTGTAATTCACTTTAATTCACATGAGTTACCGATGATTACTACTAATTAACGTTCTTGTTTACTGCACTCAAAAGAAAAGTTTACACCCCTTGAGTCGTATCTTGCCACACAACAATAAACGTCATCTGTCGTGTCCGCATTTCCTTTAACGCTGCGAGCGCGGTACTTCCCAGTAACGAGCGGCATGCGCGTTATCAGCATGACGGCATTGCCGAAAGGAAAGTAGCGGGCGCGGCGTTTTCAAGAAAGGAAATGCAAGCGAGGCAGATGACGATTTTAAACGGAACAGCGCGTATTTTCACAGGGACTAACAGCTGCCCTCACCCCTTTGGATTTTCGGTTCTTTTTTATGCACTAGCAAATACCTACACAGCTTGATTAGCACACTCACGGCCCCGATTTCCGTATGAAACGCCCTTCAGGATGGCGAGCCTTTGCACGTTACACACTATGACTTATCTTCACGGCAGTAAAGGAAATACGAACAATCGAGATAATGTTTGACGTTTTCTTTTAACGCGAAGCTTTCTTTGCCTCATCCTTCGACTTTTGCGCTGCTGGTGGTGGTGGTAACAACTTTATTGAGATTCTGCTCAGTTATCTGGCAGGCCCGAGTCCTAGGATGGCCCCTCACGAGGAGCGACCCTTTCGGCCCAGGCAACGAGCGCTTTTTGTAGTTTTTCATCCGGCGTTCTGGGCAGCTCCTCCCACGTCTGTTGTGAGGGAGCTGGCAGGAGCGACCTGGGAAGGGGTAAGCCCTCGCACCCCCAAAGAATGTGATTTTGGGTAGCCAATGTTTGATTTGTGCAGTTTTGACATATTGGGTTCCATTGCCCGTTGGTAATTATGGCAAGCCAATGTGTGCTGGGGAACGACTTAGTTCGGATTCGACGCAGGATTGAGGCTTGCGCTCGCGTGAGGCTTGCGTTTGGAGGCGGGTAGATCCGTCTTTTTTGCTTGTAGTAGTTTGTTATCTCGTCGTATGTCGTCGGTGCCTCATCCATGGGATCCGAGTTTGAGGGGGCACACGATCCCGGTTGATTAGCTGGTGTTTCCTTTCACGCCGCGTCGGGGAGTGGTTCAGAGCGTGTATATAGATGGCAGGAGCGTCGCAGAGAGGATAGGTGACGCGAGAAGCTCGTTTGGACCTTTCCATCGCGTGGTATGTGCACAATGCCCTCTGGAGTTCTCTGGGCGTTTGCCTCATTACCCTCTTGACAGCTGTAATTATTCGTGACTCCCCCCCGCCCCTCAAAAGCATTGCAGAAGCTGCAGAGGGAACGTAGATAGAACACTAGAGAGGAGGCAGAGAATGGGTAGAACTGATCAAGGTGTGCTTTCTTTTCATGGTCTTGTTGGCATTGCGTTTTACTGCTCTGTAGAAAAGGCTCAGCAGCATAGTAAACACGCAGTTAGCGCAGTGTGTTTGTGTGGTTCCTCCTTTGTATCTCGTCTTGAAGCGCTGTTCTTTCTGTGATAATGAACCAACTAGCCCGTCAGTCAGTCATTGCATGCATTTTTTATTTCTTGTGCTAGTAATCTCTGCCGCTTCGGGTATTCCAGCCGGACTACCACCCTGCCATAGGCCATTTCTTTTTCTTCAAAATCGTGGTGTGTACTTCCACGACGAATCGAATCAAGAGACACCGAATTTTTACAGAGAACATTTCATTTTTGTGCGCCGTACTATAGCATGATCGTAGCAGTCTTGCAGGACACGAGACAAAGCGACCCCTTCGCATCTGCGCCATACTCGTTCGTGCGCAGGCGCAGTCTCGATGACTGCCAGGCTGTTTCGCGTCCCCGAGCTCTGATTCAGCATGTTTCGTTTCCTTGGTGACTCGCGTTTTGCCAGTGTCGATGCCTTGCGTGATCTGCTTTGAGAGTCGGCACGTTCCGAGGAAGTGAGCGAACTTCGGACTTCTGGTGTACATGTACGGTGCGTTTTGTACGGCGAATGCGATCGCCCCGTAGTTTACAGTTGCTTAGGCGAACCTGTGCTCAAAAAGAATGCAAACGGAAGCACCCTGTGGCTTTCAGCACCGTATACGGCATGAAACCGTGGCCGCCGCTGCTGGATTTTGGTGAGTAGATAAAAAGTTTGCACTATATGTGGTCATCTGAGCTGTCACCTAGCCTTTTTTTTAAAGAACTGCTGAATTTCGCAACGGAGTTGCAGCGTATAACATATCGCGTCGGGCATGCTTCTGCGGTGGCGACGGTGTAGCAGAACACGCACGAAATTCCAGAACGTTGGTGTTGCTGGAACTGCATCATAAGAGGCCGAACCCGCGACCTCGTGCTCTGCAGCGCAACGCCATGTCCCACAGCGCTACTGGGGTGATTTAGCGGTGGCAAAGTTGCAAATTGGAACCCATACAATGCGGTTGGACACAAGAGAAGGATAATTAAGTAGCAATTGCTAGTAGAGGCTTTCGTCCTGAAATATGTATAGGGTGTCTCAGCTATCAAGCACCGAGTTAAAGAAAAAAAAAAGAATGTGAATTATTCTACACGAATTAAACCAAGTAGTTGTTTAGAGTTGGTCATTGGACTAGTTGGCTCTGCTCGAGAGTGAGTATGCCTAGAGCGCCCCCGCCCCCCATCCACGTTTTCGGGCGGCGCATGGATGGAGGGGCTTTCAAGTATGCCTACCCATACTGGACAGCAATAGTTGTGAGCAGCGCTGCTATCGAAGCATCATAGTGTTAGAGTGCTCGAAATACTGGTATATTAAAGCGACGCTTTCTTTGCCTCTTCTCCCGACTTTCCGGGCGCTGCTGCTGCTGTGGTATTGCTCGAGCGCGCCGCTGGGTTTCTTGCAACACCACCAGATGGTGCTCGTCTCCGCGCGTCCATAAGAAGAAAGAAGCATGGGCTTGCTGCGGTAAAGCTGGGAAACGATGGAGCATGTTGTATTAGAATGTGAAGATATCTGCCCCGCGGTCGATTTAGGAATCACTGGCCTCCTTGAAGCCCTTGGGTTCGGCGAGAGCATGGGGGAAAATAAACATGTCCGCGATAGAGATTAGTAAGAGGCGATTGGAAGATTGGTGGAAGTGGGGAAACGACAAACAACGAAGGCGTACAAAAACAAAGTTCTTAATAGGGATTCAGAAACTTTGGTTATGGGAATTCATCGTGCTTTCTTTCCTTTTTTTTTAACATAACTAGGACATTAGGCATTAAAATAAGAACTTGGTGGCGCAACCCACCGCCCCGTTCCAAAGGGGAGACTCGTAACATCCATCCACCCGGCCGGCGCCGCCGCGGCAGCGTGTCACAGTTTGTGCGCGTGGCACGTGCTGTGCTTGCTTTCCTATGCGACAAAAATGCAGGTGCTGTGCTGTGGAGGTGGGGTGCTGGACTGTGATAGCGTAAACATTACAATCGTCCACAGCCTGAAGAGAGCGCTTGGAGCTGGCTTATCAACAGCGTGCTGGCTGACTATCCAGAAGGACCACGTAAACACGCTGCAGCAAAATGGCGCCAAAGCGTACACTCGGCGTCGAGGACACCCAGGCCCGAAAGAAGCGTCGCGAGGAACGGGAGCGTCTTCGTTATACGCAGCGAAACGTGGTGCAGACCGCGAATATGTATACAGTGTGTACACACAATTACAACAATTACTTGAATTACGTACACTGTCATAATTCAACTAAAGTTTAACACTTCTGCCACGATGCGATTTGCCATGTGAGGCAATTATAATGATCAACCCTCTTGGAGATTATGAACACTGACGCACAACAACGCCTCAAGCAAACGTGTCTCCCTGTTTGTTCTTTAATTGTACTACGCAGACAAACAGCATGTGGTGCACGCAAGTTAACGTCAACTGGCCACTCTCGTATTGGACTAAACTCTGAAGAGATTACACATTCGCCGCCATCATTACCGCTAATTACCGTCAGTCGAAGCAAGCAGCATGCATAGCTTCGTTTACATCGATTCCTACAGTGCGCGGGATTCGCATATACGTACACTCTACTATAGTGCGCACTCGGCTGCCTCGCTATCGCGCTTCTCCACGGCGCCGACATCGAGGCGCTCTAGTGCGCACTAAAGTTTAAGGGGCTTTAGTGCGCACGTGATAGCAGCGCCATCAGTCTCGGTGGGAAGCAAGCAAGCGTATACGTACGCCTATGCGAACCGCCAGCTTTATTACAACCACTTCCGTGCGGCGAAATGTGGTGGAGCGAACTACGCAATCCAGCACGCCAGCTCTACCCCTGGGAAACAGCCACCGCTCACGTGTTCAAACAGTCACGTGTTCGAATCGTTACGCTGCCTGTCCTTCACTCCGTCACCTTCAACCCACCACTTGCTCCCCTGAGGACGCACCCTCCGCCCCTACATCGCTGAAAGTTTTGTACTCTATAAGGCTATAAAATTAAAATTTTTACGCCCACCCGTTCGTGCCTTTCAGTACACTGCCTCCGGGACCGGCCCAGATTACAAATCCGGTTACAGCGCCGGTAGCCTAGTTCTGATCTGTAAAGCGCTAGCAAATTAAAGAAATAAGAACTAGAAAGACTGTGATTTCTCATTGTCACAGTTGGATTACCCATGAGTATGACGCCACGCTTAGATAAGTAGGCCAAGACTGTAGGCTTCTGCGTGCAAAGCTTACTGCCATGGAATGCTACCAACTCCCCCAAACCAGTGCCCTACTTTGACCAAAGCGACGATTTCTGAAAAGGTTGCGCGCTCAATGTAGTGTCTGGCCAGAACTAATGCGATCGCAAGTCTTCAGCGCCGCGTACAAGTCATACGTAGATTCCAGGCCAATCCGTGTAGGCAGAGAAAAGATGAGAGGGAGGCAGGTTGGAAGCGTTGTAGCTACGCTTCCAGTAGTAGTAAGTAGTAGTAGCTCCTACACTTCCAGTAGTAAGTAGTAGCTGCTACGCTTCCAGTAATAAGCGTAGTAGCTACGCAATAGGTGGCGCGAGCGCTAACGTCATGCTCCGCCGAGGGCATTCTGTACCCACACGTGCCTAGAGGCGAAGAAGGAGGAGTGGCTGTGCAAACCAGCCAGGGGCGTAGGACCATCCGGGTTGTTTGGCGCGAGCACTGATCACTTCCGCTTCCGTGGCGAGAGCGGAAGGGAAAAAAATTGGCAGTCGCTTAGCTCGGCTATGCCAGGATATACGTAACGAAAGCTAAGGCATAGCATGGTTAGCCTTGGTTAATCTTGATTGCAAGTCCTGGTTAGTCTGGTTGTCTAGCTATGTTGCGGCGTTTAGGCAGTCGTTCGGCGCGCTGTTCGTCTGTTTCCTGGGTGATTCGTTTCCTCTTCATCTCGATCCAATGTCGATTCCAGGCCTCATCCTGCTTATCAGAATTGTCGCCGTCCATACTGCCGCCTCAGCTGTCGTTTCGGCGCACGCGAGCTGTCCTTTTCAATCCTCCGACATGTAATCAGACATGCGACGCAGCTGGCGAAGCGAGCGGAGGCGAGCACAACGACGAGAAACGCGGTGTGACGTCATACCAAACGGCGGCGGCGGAAAGGTGCGGCACTGCGCAGCGGCGGAACACCTGTGGCTCGGTGCTATAGTGTCGCATGCGCAGTAGTGACTAGGGAGCGAGAGAGAAATATCCGCGGTGAGGCGCGCGTTGTGACGTCATGTGCCTCCTCGGAGCACCGCCACGGTGAAATCGCAAGTTCGCGGCCAGTAAAGCTTTCGCTTTAAAAGGGAGGAAGTAGAAACCAGCCGGGAGTGTAGGATTGCCCGGATTCGGTGGAGCGAACACCGACGTCTCGCTCCGCAGAGGGACTGGTAGGCACACAGGATGGAGTCACGCTGGCGCAAAACAGGGATAGATAACTGGGAGAGCATATTAATGTGAGAGCATCGGTTAGTTGGTTATACATATTCCTGCGGGAACAGATCTAAGCACACGGACAAGGACTCGAACAGCATTACAACGTGACAAAAACAGTGAGTGGCTATGTGGGTGTACATTGAAATCAATGCCGTTGTCGGCCTTAATTTGACATGTGTGAAATAGAAGCAAAAAAAAATTATGCAGAAACTCCACTGAACTTGACTAAGTATGCGTAAGCATACTGCCAAATTTCAGTTCGTCCACCCGCAAATTCCAAGTAGGCCCACACCCAGATTTCAAGTTGATCCACCCTCAAATTTGAGTTCGCCCACCCCCACATTTCAAGTTGGTCAACCCCTATAAATTTTCATCCAAAGGTTGGACCACCCCAGGCATTTTCTATGAATCCCTATGTAATCTATCGGATGCATAAATCTGATCATATGAGTTTTCGCTCACATCAATTCTTTTTTTTGGTTTCAGTTGTTGCTTATCACCTTTGAAGCTACCAAACATCTACATTTACACTATTATAACGATCAAATGTCTTCGGAAATTACGAATTTTTGTGCAGATACAAGGCGTTACACTTCTCGCGTGACGGACAGATTTTGCTGGGGTACTCGCCAAAGGACGCTTACACATTAAAAAATTCGGCAGGAACCATCTCACGACAACCGTCGACGGTAACGCGATAAGCATTCAAGCACTGTACCCACACACACCATATTGGCTGAAGTCACATAAAAAAAAATCTGTAGTCATTCTCAGACTGCCGTTGTTACGGTTATATATGCGTTATACACTGCCTCCAGTATAGGCCAACTTTGGTATGCCACTCGCTCGCCGAAGACGTCCATGAGCATGATATCATGAAGGCGACCGTACAACGACGATGCAGTAACAAGGATGGAATGACGAAGAGGGAATGGTGTCGATGGAACGACGAAGGCGTTATGACGACGCAAGCATGTTGACATTGAGGTGACGATAGTATAAGACGACAGCGTGGCGACGACGGCACGAGGAAAATGGGATGACGAGTGTATGACAACCAGATGAAGCTGGAATGACAATGGCGGGTCCACGACGGCATGACAACGGATGCATGACAACGACTGTCAGATAACGCAACGAGGACGACGGAAGGACAACGGTGACCTAATCACGATTGAATGACGACAGCACGATTACGCTAGTGTGACGGAGAAGGAGTGACGCCGTTGAAACGACGAAAGGAGTATGACGACAATTGTATGGTGCTTTTTAAGTGATAACCATTGTAATATGACAGCGTCATGACGACCACATGAGGACAGGTATTATGGTGATGGCATGATAGTAGAGTATAAAAAAAGTTAGAATGGAGACGATGGAACGATCACGACGACATCACGACGAATGCGTGCCTACGGCGAAATAGCGATGGCATGACAACGGACGAGGACAATGGGATGAGTGTAGGACGATGGGGGCGTAACGACTGCTATATCACGAAGACTGTGTGACGACGTTGGTGTGACCACGACATCATGAAGGCAGTCGGATGACGAAGCTGGAGCGACAGCAATAGAACGATCGCGACGGTATCGCGACGACGGTATGACAGTGAATTTCAGACGAGTGTACGACAACAACGGGGTGACTGAAGTCCTTCGATTTTCTGCTTTAAAAAGCAAGAAATATATAGGGACATTAGGCGTGATGAGGGTCGGATTACAAAGCTGGAATGACAATGATGACAACGCGTCATCAGGACAACGAGAACGTAGTTATTTCCCCAAGCTGGTAGACAACTTGCCTCGTTGGGTCGGCGTAAGAGGCTAGATGGGTGAACAGAGAGACAGATAGACACTCGAAACGCCTCAAGTAGGCAAGGAATGCTAATCGCATTGAAACATCAAGCAATTTACCCAGAAAATAACCGAAAACTCAAAGAATAACATAATTGAAAGGGAAATGTGCCACTTGGCCATCCATTGTTACCTCTCAAGAAATCACACATTAGAGCGCAGTTCTAATTAGGCGCCCGTTCCTCCGTTGAGCGTCGGCGTCCCTCGGCGTAACCGAGTGAACGAGCACAGCGAAGGATGAACGAGTGAACGCGGAGCGCAGCTGGAGATGAAAGACGGCGATGGCGAAGAGTTCGCGAGGAGAAAAGCGGAGGAGGAGAGTATGACGAAAGCATGAGAAGAAAAGCGTAGTGCTTCCCAAGACGTGTTCTGCGGCAACGATCACTACGACATGGCGCCAGAGTAGCGTGCGTTGTCTGTTCACCGATGACGCCATCGGCCATGCGGCCAGCGCGCCCTCCGATACCATACATGGAATGAGCGGAGGTCTGACTGCGGCGGCTGCTGTGAATCGCGCCCACGCGTCAGCCACGCGCCGCCTTTCGCGATGTCCCGATTAGCGAGGCAGTCGCGCCGCATCTCGCTCCCTTTGCAACGTACCGCACGAGACCGATTGTCCGCGCCAGCTAATATATCGCAAAATGAAAACACGTATAGAGCTGCGCTCAAATCTCGCATTAGGGAGTATCGTAACCGTCGGTGATTTTTTTTTGTCTGCGAACCTATGAACTGGCATTGCTCACGCGCACGCAACATTGTGTGTGACGCAAGATGCGACCGCCGGTTGATTTCATTTTGATGCGTTATAGTATTAGGAAGTGTATGTGAAGTCTGGGAAGCCGGTCAAGTGGCGCGCACACACACACGCACGCACACGCACACGCACGCACACGCGCGCACACGCACGCACACGCACGCACACGCACGCACACGCGCGCACACACGCGCGCACACACACACGCGCACACACACGCACGCACACACACACACAAAATGCAGCTGACGGTTTTCTGCTCCGGACATCCGTCAGTTGCACTTATCTTTTCGAAGAGGTAACACGTGTGTCCAGTGAGCTCCTGAACAACGCTTTTCAAAGTGGTGAACGCGGTTTAAATCATGTATCCGGAACCTGAAAAGGTGCGCCGTACTGCTAACACATTTCTCTCGCGTTTACCGCTAAATCGCCGCTGAATTTTTGATGTCTTTATGCTTCTTATGACGCGTTCCAGCGTATTTAGATGTTTGTCCCTCACAAAAATCACTCAGTTGAGAGACAGCGCACGTATAGTTTTTTATGTGCCTTCACTTTGTGCGTGTCCTTAGCGCTGTTCCCGCCTCAACAGCCGGAGGGGCTTTCGTCCTATACACTGTGGACATGAATCAGGTTGATGATAAGTGAGTGAGTGAGTGAAAACATTTATTGAGTCTTTCAAGAGTTTCGCGGTTACGAGGTCTCCGTCGTCTTCATCTTCTTGGCGCTAGCGACTTGAGACTTCTCTTCAGCAAGGGTGGGCCCCTATTCCAAGGCTCCACTGAGTCGTGCTGCATCGCTCGCGTGCTGCACTAGGGCCCTTTGGGCCGTGAGCTCGCTGCTGGTGAGCCGAAACCGCGGTAAATTTCACTTCAGGAATAACTGATAATGTAAATCCTACTGTGAGCTCTCCGTTCACGTGGTCAGCCAGAAAGGGTACAGTACCAAAACAGCTGGCGATATATATATATATATATATATATATATATATATATATATATATATATATATATATATATATATATATATATAAGGAAGGCAGGGATATTAACCAGTCAACAGTGCCTTGGTTTTCGGACTTCGCTAAAGCTATCATCATCATCAGCAATGGCTCGAGCGTCATCGTCTTCTTCCACAGCAGAGCGCGTTCGCGCCCCTTCGGGCTACCGCGCGAACGCGCTCGTGCCACTGCTCCCGCGTTCGTCATCGTCGCCTTCTTCCACAGCTGGCTCCGCGTTGTCGCTCGTCATTCCAGCGTAGAATTTCACTTCTCTTCTGTCGACGTAATGGGGAGGCTGCATTTAGGGGGTATGATCCGTTGCTTAAGGGAGTATGAGCCATTCATTGTCTTACGTGACGCAGATTCACCCGGACGTCCGAGCCGCAATAAACACAGAAAACATCCAGAAGGACATGCACCCCGTGTACAAAGTCGAGAGAAGAGACATTTTCAGTTATTCCGGTACCGCCGAAACCGGGACGACAGTGGTAGTGTCGGTGATGACGAGGTTACCTCCCTCTTCGCCATGGCGGTCGTAGACATGAAAGAAAAGAGCGTGACTGCCGGCTCCGTAAGGACCAGATCGTCGAGGACCAGATCGTCGGAGGCAGCGGGAGAAACTGTATCGCATTGGCTGTAATAAACGGTCGGCAACTAGACAGAACAATAATCAGTGACTCCAAGCTTGGCGGCCATTAGGAACTTCACAAAGGGCTGGGTCTCCACCGAGGCGGCCAAAATCCTGAAACGCAGAGCAGAAGACTTCAAAAACGGCAAAATCACACTCAAATATCTCAAACGGATCCCGGCACATATCGGTGAAATAACCACAGAAGACCTGAGCGCCTTTCCGAGCCTCAACGAGAAGGCCCACCGAGCCGCGCGAGAACTCATCCACCGCGGCTCGCACAGTGACGGTCTAACACCCCGCGCGGAAGGGGGGAGGACTGCGGCAGAGGCGATGGAGAACACGGAGGAGGCGACGAGGACGAAATAGCGATACAAGACGACAGGGACATACTGGTCGCGTGCCACGACATACTGAGTCACTATACGAAACAAAGAAGCATACCCGCAGCCCTACAAACAACTCGACAGGTCGCAAGAAACGGATTGGAGAAGATTGCAAACCAGAACCTTCCGAAACCCAGCACATTTAAACAGAGTAAATTTCAGACAATACCCAGAAAGGCGAGCTGCAAGCTCTGCAGGCACGAACACGCAGACATGGCCCACATCTCATGGAAATGCACAGAGATCAGAGCATTATACATAGAGAACAACATAGAACCGGTCCCTCTTGAGCAGCGATGGCTAAGCGCTCTGACTCAGAAAAGATCTACACGACCAACTATGGGCAATCCAGCGGGCCCGGGCAGCGGTGGAAAGGATACGCCTCACCGCACATGATGCCTGGTTGGCCTGAGCCCGGGCTGGCAATCTCGCAGGTGCTTATCTCAATAAAGTTTTTTTTTTTTCCGTCCATCCGTCTTACGTGATGGACAGATTTAATTTTGAGCAAACTCGAGACATCGAACGCAAGCGGCAACGACGGACTGCGAGCATACTGTCACTGACGTCGTTCTCTCCGTCGCAGCCGAACGTGTACGTGATATCATTAAGAAACGCAAAGACGTCAATCGTCAAACCGACCCAACCAATAGTCAAAACGATTGCAGCGCCCGCTTTTCCAGTGGTGGGCCTTGCGCCCAATTTACGGAGCTTTGGATTAGGGGTTCCGCACATTCCATCCCAGTTACAGCTATGAAAAGCTGCCTACCGCTAGCGTCAGCGAGAGTTGGCTGGTGGAAGGGCTCGTCGTCGTAGGGCCGACCCCGAGCTGCGCGCCACAGATTCCGAGTTTAAACGGCAGCGCCGGGAGGCCGATCCCGAAGTGCACACCCGAGACGGGGAAACACATCGGTGGCGTCGGAAGGAAGAAGTCGGGCTCCGCGAACGAGAAGCTCTAGAGCGGCGTCAACGTGGAGATGTAACCATCCTCAACGGTGGAGCCACTGCTCGCTTCAAGCGGGAATTCCTGGATCGAGACTTTGGTTACAGTCGCGAGGACTGCGACAGGCTCCGGTTCGAGCACGACCTGACGCAACTCAAGCCTGTGTGCAACGACGTGCAGCGTTCCAAGGTCATTGAAGTCCTAGAGAAGGAATTCCCTTCTACGTCAGTCGAAGAGTTCAGGTTCTGCGGGACCTGTAAAGACTCTCTGATTAGCGGAAAGATGCCTGCTCCTATAGCGTGACCAACGACTACGTCTACCCCCCACAGCTTCGCTGTTCGATCATCCTCACGGGCTGGAAGGTGCATTGAATTTTCTAAACACGTCAGTGAGCAAAACAGAAAGCCGTACATGGCCGATGTTTGTAAACAGCGAAAGGGTCTATACTTGAATAGACGATACTCGTAGGTGAGACCTAACGGAATTTTTTTGAGGCGAGAAAGCCGGCGTCTGTCGTCCGTAGTAGTGAAACGGCACCTAAATTCCGATTGACTGCGACGCCACGCCACGCCACCAGGGTGCCTCGACGGAGCAGAGCGTACGAAACGGCACACCTGCTGGCGAAAGGGCAAACCTGCAGGAGTTGCGTGAGGAGAGAGGGAAACGCCGCGACGCCAGGTCAGCCTTGCTCTTACGCTCGGAAGCCTGCGCCTGGTCTGTATCTCTCTCTCTCTCTCACCGCCACTGGGCTTAGCCAAAGGGCCGACAAGCAGGCGTACTGCGTACGCCTGCCGGCCTTGGTGACTGCTGCTGCTTCCTCGGTCTCTCGTCGCGCAGAACGTCGGTGGCATGCGGCGTGGGCACCGCAGGGTGCTTGTTGGCTCAGGCAGCATGTACCGCTATGGTACATTACTCGCAGCGCAAAACTCGAAGGACTGCTCAGCGGCGTTCAATTGACTTTCGCATTCACAGCTCATAAGAAGTGCTTAGGTGTCCACGGATTTTTCTTCTTTTTTTGGTAGGGCACTCTTTAGGAACTCCATGTTGGTGAATGCTCGAGCAAGTTTTGGTGTTGTCGTTATGGCTGGCGGGCATTGGTGGTTTATCGAAAGCGTAATTTTGAAATCGCAGCGTGTATTCTGCATCTGTCTGTGCTCTGCGTAACGGGAGTCGATGGTTTCGATTAAAGGCTCGTTCAGGTTAGGCAATGCAGCATCTTGCGTACTCAGCACTTTGTGTGGCTGAAAGATTCAGTGAATAATGCAGCATAATTTCTAGAGGCACTGTATGCCACTTTGATTGCTAGAAAGTAAGAGACACCGGTAACAACACTATACGTGTGATTTTACTAGATGCTGTTACACTGGCTCTCATCTGATTGCATCGCTCTATAAGGGTATGCAGAAACTTCACTAATGTAGTCAGGTATGCGTAAGCATATACACGAATTTTAAGTTGCATCACCTCCAATTTTAAGTTGTTTCACCCTCAAAATTTAATATTGGCCCATTGCCAAATTGAAGATGATCCATCCACAGATTTCAAGTTGTCTTAACCCCAAATTTAAGTTGGCTCATCCCTAAATTTAGTTTGGCCCAGGTCACAATTTCAAGTTGGCGCGCCCCCATATTTCAAGTGACTCTCCCCCAAATTTCAGTTGGCCCACCCACAGTTTTCATGGTTATATTGCGCAGCAATATAGTAAAGCAATGAAGGGGGCTAGTTGGTGAACGTTCATGGCTATATTGCGCTCAGTTTTACACAGACGATATAAGTGAAGGACGGGACTTATACTTCACTTATATCGTCACTATATATATATCACTAATATATCGTCCTTCACTTATATCGTCTGTGTAAAATTGAGCGCAATATAGCCATGAACGTTCACCAACTAGCCCCCTTCATTGCTTTGCTAAATATACACAGTTTTCAAGTTGGCCCACCCCCATATTTCAAGTTGGCCCAACCGTAAATTAAGTTGGCCCACGCCCAAATTTTAAGTTGGCCAACCTCCAAAATTTAATTTGGCCCATGTCCCAATTACAAGTTGGCGGTACTCCAAATTTCACTTGACTCACGCCTCCTACGAGCATCCCCACGCATTTTCTATAGAGCCCTATGTATCATCCCTATGGGCATTCTCTCTCATCTTTTTTTGTTTAAATTGTAACTGATCGCCCCTTAAAGCTACCAATCATCTACACTCACACTATCATATCGATGAAATATTTCAACTTCGCAAATTACGCATTTTTTTTAGATACAAGGCAATATACTTTTCGCGTTACATGCTGGGGTGCTCGCCAAAGAATGCTTACGCATTAAATAAGTGAAGTGCCTTTGTCACATCATCATTGTACATAACCATTACGTACATTGTATATATTATACATCATTTTATATAATGCAACATTTAGTTTATGGGGAACTGTGCGTTTCTGTGCGCTGTGCGGTTATACTCACATGTTAGTGAGGCCATGTAGACTCAAACATTTCTTTGAAAGCGTGCCGTTCATTCAATGCTCAGTGCTTTGTATATATTACCTCCTGATGGAATTTTTCCGTCATTGATACACATGTGTTCGTATCGTCTTTAGTTGAAATCTTTTTTTTTTTCAAAATAGCATGCTGGTGAGATCAGCACTTGAGCTCTTGATTTCACAAGATCAAGAGAAGGCATTCGATCGCCTTGAACCTAGCTAGATATTCAGCATACTCGCAGCACTCGGCTTTTCGTCAGATTTTGTCGAGCTTCTGAAGTAGATTGCTCCTTGATGGACGTGAAGGCGCCCCATTTACATTTACCTGTGGTGTTCAAGTCTTCTCTCCAGTACTCTTCGGGTTCAGCTTTGAGCCATTTCTGCGCTCATTACTCAGAGACCCTTTCAAGAGAGTTCTACCCCTGCCTGCATGGTAGCGGTGTTGTGAAGGTGACAGCCGTCGCCGATGAAACCACATATATAGAATGAAGTCAGCTTATACCGTAGCCTCCGTCTTTTCGCTGAATGCGGAATTATTTCAGGTGCTGCTCTGAATTTTTCAAAACGTCCTTATTCGCTCATTGGTTCTCCTCAAACACGCCTAAGTCCTCTTCGCGGTCTTAAGAAAGCGCGATTATAATCGTAATTTGGCCTTTTATTGTGCCAACATACAGACCATACATATACCAGACTCTGTGTGGCTTTCGTTTCTTGAGAAGTTATGTAAGACGAAGTATTCAGCATGCGCAATCCCTGTTAGAGAAGACGTACTTAGCACAGTCTGTATTTTGCGGCCGTGTGGGGTACGTTTGTCACGTTGTAAAGTGAAAGTTACGGTTTACTAGGTTGTTGTAGTCGGCCAGTTCAGAGGTGGCCTGTCGCGCGGCACTCGGGCAACCGCACCCTCGCAGTTGGTTCGTGTTCCCATCCGTGTCTGTTCGCTGCCGGCTGCTTGCGCTGCGGTTCCTACTCCGCCTGTTACATGACGATAAGTGTCCCGCGAGTAAATTCGAATGCTACTTCCTTGGCGCTAAGATTTGTTACCCGTTACCGGGCGTACGCCGTAACTGCGGACCGCAGCTAATAAACGCGCTTCATTTTACTCTACGGCAGTTGCACTTCATCGTCGCGCACGGCGTGTCTATCCTGATGTGTGGACGTCCTCGAAAGCCGCGTTGTGACTGCGATCGCAGCCTTACTGCTCCATTTGATTGCTCCATCACGCAGTGCACATAACAGTACTGTTTCGTGGGATGCAGTAACGGCGTCCTTCCTGCCTGGCCAATAGGTCAGTGAATCCTGTAGCTTGTGTTAATATGCTGAAGAGAAAAGATGTCAGCCCTGGCTCGGTACTATTCCTCTTGCTGTGGAGCCTCGGCACTGACGTGACAATTGACCACGAAAGGATTTTTACGTGGTGGCTCCGTCGGCATAGACGGGCTTCGATGATTCGCTGGGAGCGAGCTTCGCACCACAGGATCGCGGCCTGAAGCAAGCGGATGACCCGGCACTCTGGCAGCAAAGCGCACATGAATTCTAAAGAAAACTCCAGCTGCAGAAGTATTGGAAACAAAAGGCATCGGCTTTCTGCAAGCGTCACCTATACTTGATGTGTTTCAAGGCGTAAGCATTAGTCGGCGAGTATACTGCAGCCCCATACCGCTTAATGTTTAATGCCTCAATTGGATCTGCAAAAAAGTTCTTAATTTGCGAAGTTAAGACATTTAATTGTTATAGTAGTGTAACTGTAGATGATTGGTGGGTTTATAAGCGAAAAGGAAGAATTTAAACCAATGAAATCCACGGTTCGACGGAAACCCATTTACTCGGGAAAGTTCATGGCGGGAAATATCAAGCGCCGACCAATCGTTGAAAAAGAAAAAAAAAAAACATTTCGGCCTCACTACAGGAGCCTTGTTCACAGTGAAGGGAATTAAGGGAAGGTTGGTTATATACGCTTCATGGTGTGACGCAAGCATCGGGTGTATATCGGGGGCAGGTTGCCCGAGTTGCGATTGAGCGTGTGTGTGTGACGGCGTCTGGATATTAAGGGATTCCAGATCAAGCTTTGCCGTCTTGTTCTCTTCGTTTCCAACTATCTTCGTGCTATTCCGGTCGATTTCATGGCCCGCGTACGCTACGTGTTCATCCGGAGCGTTTGTTGCAACGTGCTTGCTGTTGACATTATAGTTGCGCCGTTTCAATATTTTTTTTTTACGAAGTCACCCGTTTCACCGATGTGCTACAATCGTGGACAAATGAAACGCGAACAGCGGAGCGCGGGGCCGATAGTACAATCAGCGCAACCTGCTGGTCATGCTCAGTTCAGGCGGTGATTGCGAGAGTATGCGTCTCGCTCCGATATGTTCGACCGGTGGTGTTTCCTGTTTCCTGTTCGTGCCACGTGACGTTGCCTAAAGGCAGCCGGCACGTGTGAGACGAGCGTCTGCTTTGCTCGCTATCAAGAGTGGCTTTTTATTTCCGTATTTATTTTTGCCACCATCATCCCCTCGCTATCGCCGGCGCGCTTTAACTGCTGGAAGACAGTACTGCTCGTGCCATTCATTTGTATCGTTAAAAACGCCGCTTGCGCAAGAGCCACATCTTAACGGGGCGGTGTGGCCGTGTCGGCGCTGCATGTTGTACATAACTGCAGGAACCGGTGTTCCTAAGGCCATTAGAACTCAGCCACTCCTGGTGTGCCGACAGAATACAGACTTCAGGGGTCCGATCTTGTACGCTTTCCAAAATAGAACGGAGGCGGTTCGTTCTTTGCGTCACGAAATAGGCGGTATGTTCCGTTCGTCCGATAGCAGACGACACTGAATGATTGACAGCAGATAGCACGTCACAATTGACGTCATGGCGTTCGGCACGGTTCAAATTGACGAATCGTATTTGGCTCGGTGGAACGAACGGCCTCCGTTCTATTTTGGAACGCGTACAAGATCGCACCCCAGATGATTGCTCTTTACTGGTGCAATGTGCCGCAACGTGACATTGCGAGTGTTACAGGACGCCAGTTGTCGACTCTTAATCGGATTCTCCAGGCGTAGCGTGACGAGGGACGACTTGGAAATCTACCTCAGGGACACAGACGTCGAGCTACGACAGAGGACCAGGCTCATCAAATCGTGGCATGCGCAGCTGAAGCCCCATTTTTTCACATCGAAAGAAATAGCGGGCGAGCTTGGTGTGGACGCTAGCTCGAAAACCGTGCGAAGACGGTCGCACGAAGCAAACCTCCGAAATAGGGTGCCTGCACAAAAACCTCTGCTTTCGGGGGCGAACAGGCGCGCACGGCTTTTATTTGCTCAAGAGCATTTGTTATGGACGGCTAGGGACTGGAGTTACGTCATGTTCACAAACGAATCCACATTTTCCTCGCGATGGGACCAGCGCCAGCGCATATGGAGAACAGAAAACACCAGGTATGTTTGTTCTCTTATGCGCTGAGATAATAGCCACTTACTTCAAACACTTAATCCTTTCGTTAACTAGTTCCAGCTGCTTTCTAAGCGGAAATAAACATACGAATCGTGCGTCATTATTTGGAATAGGGTGCCATTTTTTCGTATCAGGCGCTTCCACTTGCAAGGCATCTGCCGACGCTACTCAATGCACCTAACAATTTTCTTCCGCAGGTGCGAGCCATGTAACGTCCAGCGTGTTGGCAGTAGTTGCCGGTGCGCTGTCGGCGTCTGGGGATCCCTTTCCAAGGATGGCCTATGTACACTTATGCGCCTGAAGGCCTGTTCACTGCCGAAATTTATCACAGGGTCATTGAAGACGTTATTGTTCCATTCGCTCTTGAAGGACCGTTCTCAAATGGACTATTATACCTGCAACGTGATCGCAGCCCAATACACAGGGCCCGATCAGTAAGGAAACTGACAGAAGAACTGGGCGTTATGCAGCTTGATTGGCCCGCTCAAGAGAGAGGAATATAGGAATGCAGGGATGTTAATCAGTCAAGGGTCTGGTTGGCTACCCTACGCTGGCGGAAGGGAGAAGGGGAAGAGACAGAAGGTGTAGAGACGTCTACGGACAGTACTTGAGTTAAAGCCGCTCGCGCAAACCAGACGTTCTGAGAAATCACAAAAGTGCCTTCACTGCCTTCTGAGCCGATGATCGATGGGGACGATGCTCTAGTACTGTCTGTTCACTCAGAGGACGATCATCTAATTTCCTCAATGTGTTGGACAAAGATTGTCCTTGTGCTTGAAATTGAGGACAGTGGCGCAGTAAGTAGTCAATGTTCTCCTCGCATCCGCAAACATCACATGCAGGACTATCAGCCATTCCAATCAGTGCTGAGTAGGCATTCGTGAAGGCAACTCCAAGCCACAAACGACACAGAAGAGACGCTTCGCGTCGGTGCACACCGGCCGGAGGTCTGAGTTGCAGTGACGGGTTTAGTCTGTGCAATCTTGTGCGCCTTGTATGTGTGGTATTCCACTCTCCTAAGGAGATCGTGCGAGCTAGACTGCGAAGTTGTCTCGCGGCGTCGGTCCTTGAGAGAAGAATGGGGACGCAGCGGTCTTCTCGGTTTGGGCCTGCTCAAGGTACCGCAGGAACCTATGTGAGAATATCTGGGGCGCAATGAAAAAGGCTCTCTCCCGCCGATTGCTACAGAGGGGCTCGCAGGATGCACTGTGGGGAGCTGTTCAGGAAGAGTGGGAGCGCCTACGGAGCTCTGATATAGCTATGCGGCTCTTCGAAAGCTTGCCCCGAAGAATGACTGCAGTCGCTGCAGCCGGAGGAGTCAACAATTCTACATCTGCAACGGAAAGCTCTTAACTATGAGCGAATTAATAGTGCCACAAATTCACTTTTCATTTCATAAAAGTCGTGAGAGAGTCTTCATTTGGAAATAAACGCGTTTCCTTTGTTGTTACTTTTCGCCTGCTATATCTCTTGCAGCTGCAATCTACGCCAGTTCAGCATCTTCAAGCACACTTCACAGGTTTCATAGTGTCGCGTGTGACTAAAGAAGACGGTGTTAATCACGCGAAATTGTCATGCGCTGGTCGTTCAATATTTTTTGTTTACTTCTAATACTTGAGAAACGGTTGAAAAGAGAATGTCGCTTGAATGCTTGTCTTATCGAAGCGAACGTCTATAACGATGCAATTGAGTGGCACGAGCAGGGCTGCCTTCCGGCTGTTAAAGCACGCCAGTGTTAGCGAGGAGAAGATGGTGGCAAAAATAAATACACAAACAAAAATCCACGCTTGATAGCGAGCAAAGCAAACGCTCGTCTCGCACGAGCGGGCTGCCTTCAGGCAACACCACATGGCACGAACAGCTGCTTCGACGGCAATGCCAGCGGCGCGCCTGTGCGGCGGTATGACGAAACTAGCACGCGGGAAACTGCGGTCGAACATATCGCAGTGGGACACATACTCTAGCACTCACCGCCTGAATTGAGCATGGCCAGCAGGTTGCGCTGATTGCACTATCGGCCCCGCGCTGTTCGCGTTTCATTTGTTCACGATAGAACACGCGTTTGCAACCAGCGCAAGGAATTCTGTACACGACACCGGGGAACCCCTCTACTGCGAGCTGGTCTTTCACCGTCACATGTCTGCAGCATGCGCGAAGGGACATGTGCGACATCAACTTCGTACGACCGAAAGGTTCGGCACAGGCTTTGGCTTGCGTCGGGGACGTAAGGTATCGGAAGCCTTTTCTTTTTCTCTTGTCGCAGGGGCTGTTGTGACACCGGGTGAGCTAAGCGGTTTTCGACAGTTTCGATAAACGAAATGGGGTAGTCCGAAGACAGATCACGGCGCGTGGTAGCTAGATCAGCCGCTCGGTCCTCCGGGGTTGAGCAGAGTTTTTGTGCACGGCGTAGAAGTGAGGCGACCACTGACTTGTTGATACAGGTCGGGTGTACGGAACTGACGTTGAGGCTTAGAATGACAGAAAGCTGAGCTAGTCGGTAAGGATTCATTATGCAAAAAGGTGAGGCGTGCAGACAGGACACAATAGTAGAGAAGTTCGTGTTGTCCACTTCTCTACTCTTGTGTCCTGTCTGCACGCCTCACCTTTTTGCATAATGAAGTTGAGGTACATGCCGGTGTGCGTGTCCTTTCTAAATACGCTGAATGACACCATATTACCGTCGCGTTTTACTAGGGCGTTTAGAAGAGGTGGACGGCCATCGGATTCTTCCTCTGTCGTGAAATGTATGGCCGGTGCTATGCTATTGAGATGCAGAATAAATGCGCTGAAAGCCGTTTTCTTAATCACGGAGAAGCAATCGTCTACATACCGGAGGAATATCCTTGGACGTGGTGTGAAGTTATAGAGGGCGCGAGACTCTAGCGACTCCATTGTAAAGTTCGCTGCGGTGACTGAAATCGAAACACCCATTGCCGTTCCATGGACCTGCTTAAAGATGCTCGTCGGGAACGTGAAGTAGGTATTACCCAGACAGAACTGCAGAAGTCTGCTGAGGTCTGGAACGTCAATTGGGGTTCTTTCCAGTAGAGTTGGGTCTGATTCAAGGGCATCTGTGCAAACCTTGACGGCGAGCTCTGTTGGCACGCTCATGAAAAGCGATTTCATAGCGAAGGACACCAGGATTTCGTCATCATCGAGGACCGTGTCGCGAATTTTTTCGCCGAAGTCGTACGAGTTCTGCTTTTGCCAACCAAAGGGGAGATAATGCGGTGAACGTAATTCGATAGCTTGTGCAGATGCGAGCGGGTGAAGTCGACGATTGGGCGCATCGGGGTGCCTGCTTTGTAGATCTCGGGTAAACCATACAGAGCGGGCGCGGAACCATTGTTGCACAGAAGGAACAAGAAACCTTTTGAACTCTATATATATGATGGCGAGTGCTTGAGCCAGTTTTGGGGTTGCCGTTGCGACTGGCGGGAATTGGTGGTTCGTCAAAGGCGTCGCCTATTCCGCTTCTGGCGGTACTCTGCTTGGCGCGAGTCGATGGCTTCGATTAAGGGTTCATTCAGCTAGGTCATGCAAAGTAGCACCGTCTGTTGACAGCCGTTGACGTCGCCGCCGTGCTGTCCCGCTATTGAGGGCGCACGCGCGTCCAGCGCGCGGATGGTTGGACGGCCTCCGGAGACGCACAGTGCATTTGGATGCAGGATCGACGAAGCCAAGCGAACGTAACGCATGCTCCTCTCAATTGGGTGATGATGATGGTAATGATGATGATGATGATAGTTATCTAAAGAAATGAAAGACGACTCAACTGTCTGGGCAGTGGAGCCGATGCAGCGTTACTCCTTCCGCTGCTGGCCTTGTGCAAGCGCACACTAACGTTCCCGTTAATCAGCCGTGTGTCTACGCACTGGTATGAGCAGAATGGACAGTAAACGTACAGCTGTCCTTTCCCTAGATTTCGCAAGCTATTTAGACGCGACGCCCGAGTAGCTGCCCGAGTAGCTTGTGAAAACTATTCTCCTTATTACGCCGGCGTTACGAGACACCTGATACCCTATAGCCGATGTTCTGGCGAGGTGTGCCCAGATGAATTATTGACTTTATAAAAAAATGAATAAAGCAGGGACCATCGCTGATGGTTATCCCTGTCATGAGAAGCATTTCTGAAGTTATAAACGACCTAAATGTGTGAACAAACTTTTTTATCTTCAGCCGTGTGGATGTGGCGCTGTTTGGTCATACCTGGCCCTCGCGCCGCAAGAAAAGTGCACGTCATCATGTTTGATGCCCATTACAGATAGTATCGGCCTACGCGTAATGAAGAGCGAGTCGCATGTACTCGCAAGTGGCTAGATCGAGAACTCTGATGAACACGTCGTTGGCAACACCACCACCTTGTGTAGTGGCCACTCGGTTAGGGGTGCTTAATGTGACGCCGGACACTTCCTTAATGTAACGTACGGGTCAACCACTGGTTGGCTGGTCGCCCATTCCGTCGCCCGTCGTCACCGTGCACTCCGACCAGCGTCGTTATCTCATGGTCGTCAGGCTTCTCGTTACGAGACGACTCCCCTGCTTTTGGCCGTTCTATGCGGCCACTTAATTCGCACTGTATCCGGTGTTTGTTTACGCTGTATGCGATACTGGCCAATTGGGCCGCCTTGATTTGCACTATATCCACGTTTCTTAGACTGCGCTGTCTACGGGATTGGCCCACATTTTTTAGGAGAAAACTTCATCAGGACGACGTCGCGTCCTTGCTCCTGCTCTGGCTCTGACCTTGTCTCCAACTATGCAAGGAAATGCGTTGCATCGAAAGCTTCTTAACAAATGCTCGAAAGAGTTTTATGCGAGTAAGGTTTCAAACGGGCCAGGAATATGTCATACACGGGTAACATTTTAATGTATGTGATTTAGTTACACGCAAATGAAATTCGTATCGCAACTTATCAAAAGAAACAGCTTTTCTGGAAATTCGGTTCAGATTCTGCAAGGTCGTACAAATCGACTGCATTTTTTTCATACGCCGGAGGGCGTTTTCAGTTCTAAACAGTTAGGAATCCCGTTACTAATTAATTACTGTGGCAATGAGGTTTTTCCTTAGATAACATTTTTATTGTTTGTTTTGTACAAACATACTTCATGACCAGAAATAAACATGAACAAGTTCTCCTAATTTTACTTGATGAGAAATTTTGTTTGTGCGTTTCAGGTTGTTAAACAGCGATAGCGTTAACGAGTAACAGGACGGGTAATTCAAATGAAGCTGAGATTTCTCGGGCTCCTCTACTCAGAAAAACAGACGGTCATTTTGCTAAGGCGATCTCTCATACAGTGAGAGGAGAGAGAGAGAGAGCAAATGATAAATGAAAGGTAGGGAGGTTAACCAGGACTGAGCCCGGTTGGCTACCCTACACTGGGGAAAGGGAAACGGGGACGGAAAGATTAAAGAAAGAAGAGAAAGTCTACCGGGGATATCGTTCAGTCACTCAGTCCGGATCACAGACGCTGACTCAATCCTGTATCTTTCAAATATCGCAGCAGCGCTTTTGTGGCCTTTTGTAGCTGCGATATGCGAGGCCATGGTCCCAAGATCTTGTTCAAGGTGAACGGTTTTCTATGTAACTGGTTGAGAGCTGTGCAGAGTTCTTGTCTTTCATTTTCAAATGATGGGCAGTAGCACAGTAGATGGTCTATAGTTTCTTCGACACCGCAGGCATTGCACTCGGCGCTATCAGCCATTCCAATTAAAAACGTATATGCATTCGTGAATGCGACGCCCAAGCGTAAGCGGCACAGCATTGTTTCCTCATTACGCGGAAGCCCTGGTAACAGCCGCAGTTGCATAGATGGATCGAGGGAATGCAATCGATGTTGAGTGAAATCAGGTGTGTGCCACTTCTCCAATGTCATATGGTGCGCTAGCTTGCCTAAGTGTTGGGCTGCGTCAGTCCGCGATAAAGGTATAGAAACAAGGGTTGCTCCTTCATGTGCTTTCTTAGCAGCTTCGTCAGCGACGTCGTTGCCGGAGATACCGCAATGGCCAGGCAGCCACTGAAACACGACGTCGTGCCCTTTCGCAATCATGTGATGGTGCATTTCTCGTATCTCCGATACGAGTTGTTCACAGGACCCGCGACGAAGAGATGACAGAAGACATTGTAAGGCCGCCTTTGAATCACAGAATATTGCCCACCGATAGGCCGGTTGGTTGTTAATATAATCTACGGCACCTCGGAGGGCAACAAGCTCCGAACCGGTCGATGTTGTCAAGTGAGAAATCTTGTATCGGATGCTTAGTGATCGTGATGGTATAACCACTGCCCCGGTGGAGCTGGTCTGGGTGGAAGAGCCATCCGTATATATGTGGACGCGGTCAAAGTAGAAAGTGTGCAAACAATCCAGAGCTGCTTGCTTCAAGGCCAAGGTAGGCAGGTCGGTCTTCTTTCTTATCCCTGGAACCGTAAGACGCACCTGAGGCTGTTTTAAACACCACAAAGCTGAGGTTGAACGTGCTGATGGTGTGAAGCCCGATGGTAGGGAGGCACGATGCTTGCTGACCTCGTTGGAGAAGGATGCCTGTGGTCGTCGTTCTGGCAGACAGGCAAGAAAGCTTGATTGAATCCGTGAAATATGACGAACATGGGCCCTAAGCGACTCGGTGCTGATGTAAGTCGTGATCGGATGGTCTTGAGCCATTATAATGGTTCCTGCTGTTGAGGTGCTCCGCGGAAGGCCTAGGCAAACACGTAGTGCCTGCGCTTGCACGCTCTGAAGTTCGCGAAGATTTGACTTGCATGTTTTAGCAAGCACGGGAGAACTATAGCGTAGAAATCCGATAAAGAGTGGTCGATATAACTGTAGCATGGAGCCCACTGACGATCCCCATGTTTTGCCGGCGATGAACTTGAAGATGTGAACAATAGATGTGAGCCTCTTCTTCAAGTGGGCAACCTGAGGGCTCCAAGAGAGGTCCCGGTCAACAATGACACCCAAAAACCGATGATTTTTCTTGTAGCAGATAGGCTGGCCATTGATGTACACTGGATAACCAGACATCGCTTTTCGCGTAAAAGCGACTAACGCACATTTTTCTGTTGAGATGGTAAGCCCTTGTGTCCGAAGATAGTCAGATGCCTGTGTTGCTGCTTGCTGTAGCCTTGCGCGAACCTGCAGGCGAGTGACCGCTGATGTCCAGATGCAGATGTCGTCGGCGTATATTGAAACACTCACTGTTTCCGGTAGGCATTCAGCCAGCCCAAGAAGCGCGAGGTTGAAAAGAACAGGGCTTAGAACACCGCCTTGGGGAACGCCTCGGCATGTGTAGTGGTCGGTAGTCGGACCATCTTCCGTACGCACGAACAAAGACCTTTGTGTCAAGTAGTTTCTGATCCATTGATATACTCGCCCTCCTAGTTCAACTGTCAGAAGCGCGTCTAGAATGGTTTGATGGGAAACATTGTCGTAGGCGCCTTTCACGTCAGAAAAGAGTGCTGCTGATAATCGCTTCCGAGATTTTTGTTGTTCTACAGATGATACCAGATCGATGACACTATCAATCGATGAACGGCCTCGTCGAAATCCCGCCATTGAGTCAGGGTAAATTTTGTTGTGTTCAAGGTACCATTCGAGACGCATGAGGATCATACGTTCCATGAGTTTCCCGACGCAGCTGGCAAGTGCTATCGGCCGATACGATGCCAGTTCGAGCGGTGACTTTCCAGTTTTTAGTAGCGGTACCAGGCGGCTTCGTTTCCATTCCTGTGGGACGACACCATCTCGCCATGAGCTGTTAAAAAGACTGAGGAGTTCTCTTCGTGCTTCTTGACCTAGGTGGCGCAAAGCACTATATGTTATCCCATCGGGCCCTGGTGAAGATGAACACCTACAGAGCGCCATAGCAGCTTCTAACTCTTCCATAGTGAATGGAACGTCCATACTTGTATCTCGTGGACCGGGGATGTCACCTAAAGTCATGTCAAAGACTAAATTTGTGCCGCCGGCGACTTTCGCACAAAAATCCTCCGCAACTTCTATCTCGCGGCGGTTTTCATAGAGAGCAAGGGCGTTGAAAGGGCGTCGTTGCTGGGGGCTTGAGCTAAGACCCCGTAGGGTACGCCACACACGGGATAATGGCTTGCGGGGGTCCAGTGACTCGCAAAAGCATTTCCATCTTTGATCCGCTAGCTTATCCATTCGCCGCTTTGTCTTCTTTTGCATGCGCCGAGCTTCTCTGAGGTCAAGAATTGACTTCGTGCGCCTGTACCTCCTTTCAGCTCGGCGACGTAGTGCACGAAGCCTTTCCAACTCAATGTCATTCTCTGTACGCTTTGATGAATGTGTGAAGCAACGCGTGCAATCTTGCATTGCGTCAGCAATTATTTCTTCTAATTTGCGTACAATACGTTTCTTGCATGTGTCTTCTACACGAGCTTGAAAGACTGACCAGTCGATTTGGCGAGATACAACTGGTAATGCGGCGTCTAATCCATCGATTCTCACATAGGTCGGAATGTGATCACTTCCAAGGGTTTCAATATCGGTGAACCACTGCACGCTCGAAGTCAGGCAACGTGACACAAAAGTCAAGTCAAGGCAGCTGCTGTACGTTGTTCCTCGCAGAAATGTCGGGCTTCCGTCGTTTAGAAGACATAGGTTGTGGCCAGATGCAAAAGATATTAGTGACCTGCCCCTCGAGTTTATCCTGGAGCTTCCCCATATATGGTGGTGAGCGTTGAAATCCCCTGTTATTATCCAAGGACCGGGAGTAGCAGTCATGATATCTTCTAGTCTTTTGCTATCAAACTGACTGGTTGGGGATAGGTAGACGCCAATAAGAGTAAAAGACAGCCTCTTCTTTTTCACAGTAACACAGACATATTGGTTACCGTCGTGTGGCGCTACGGGTTGGGAAAAATACGTAAGGTCTTTGCGGATGTAAACCAAAACCTTATTACTTCGGACACACGTGGTTGAAACAAAAGGTTCATACCCTAATAGTCTTATGGAGGCTGATAAGTTCGGTTCACAGATAACCAGTATGGGGAAGTGGTTGTCAAACACGAACTGCCGCAACTCCGAAATACGTGACCTCAAGCCTCTCGCATTCCATTGGAATATGGAGGCACTTCTGACATAATCCCGGAACGATCGCTGTTGTTGTCGATGAGCCGTGGTTCTGCTGTAGAAGCCCTCAAGCACTGGACTTCTGAAGGCTCTCAAGAACCGGATTGATGGCATCCAGCACTTGCAACGCACTTCGAGCTGTTGGTGTCTGTAGCTTGTCCAGGAGAACACGAATAGCACTCATCAGAGAGCTTATCATGACAACAACTTGTTGATCCTGGTCTGACAATTTATCAGGAACAGATGAGGTATCCCTTGCTGTAGAGCTCTGATTTCGCTCAGTAGGGGCATGTAGCCGCGGGAGTGCAGGCCAAGCGTCAGCAGCCGTGCTGTTCGATGCACCTGTGTCCTTTGAGCTGACTGCGTTTGGCCGGGGCGGAAGAGCGGGTGGTAATGTCCGCGGCTGGCGTTCTGCAGAGGCTTTGGAGGTTCTTGATCGACGTCGGCGACGTGATCGTCGTCGCTTAATAGATGCTGCTGCTTCTCGGTGAGAAGAGTGGTCTCTAACCATTTTTTTTCAATATTGCCATTTCCTTTCGTATCAAAGGGCATTCCTTCGAGGATGCATCGTGAGGGCCGCTACAGTTTGTGCACTTCAGCACATTGGCCTTGCACGTGTTAGTGGTGTGGGGCCCAGTGCAGCGAGAACAGACGGTAGTGTTCTTGCACACACTACTCACGTGTCCAAACTTCATGCATTTCCAACACTGCAGCGGTTTTGGTATAAATGGGCGAACTGCGTGTCGAAAGTGGCCCACTTTTACATGCGATGGGAGGGATTCGCCCTTAAATATGATCTTCACACACCGTGACGTGCCGAGACGAAACGCGTTTGTGATGACGGTGTTTTCGGTAGCCGGCTTGATTAAGATCGACAGATCGGAGTCGACAATGGTCTCGTCAACATCGTAAATTACGCCAGTACTGACTTGTTTGCCCAGCGGAATATGAGGGCGGACTTTCATCCCGTCAAGTTCAGTGACATTGCGCAAAGAATCCAACGCAGCTGCGTGTTCTACGTCAATCGCAAGGACGTTCTTACGGGTGTTCACTCTGATGTCTTTGATTTCATTCGGAACTAGCGCCTCTAGATGTGAAGACACGGCTTGCCTGTTGAGGCGTCTCAGGTTGTCAGTGGCGAGAACTGGCGCGAACAGGATGGTGAGCTCCTCGGTATTGCGCGAAGATCTCACAGTGAGAGGACGTGTATAGGAAAGCATGGTCCCGCTCTTAACCAGGCGCCTATGCAGTTTTTCCCGGCATATAGTGAAGGTGAATATGTATTGAAGAAATGGATATAAATACGGGCGAGTGTAGTAACTTATACTGTTACGGGACCACCACGTGAGGGCGGTGCGATTGTCGTCCTACGAGGAGTGGATTAGACCGGCAACTGGCTCGATGGATTCCGACAGGGTCATTCTGGACTCGCTCTTGGCTTTCGCCAAGGACGCGCAGCTTCTAGGACGGCTCTGAATACGCCTTCCCCTTCCTCTTCCTATTCCCCATTATAGGCCTTCGAGCCATCCCTTAATAAGTATATTTTGTCATCATCATCATACTGTTTCGGTAATAACGTCATGTGTAACTTATACATACCTGTCATTGAAAGCGTTGACGTACTTGTGCGAAATAATTGCCGTTATAAGCGGAAAATTTGCGCAGCTCAGTACGTGAATCCCGCAATTGTGTATTGGGCCGAGTTTCTTGGGGCATGATGATTAAAATCATGGAACTACTGCTAGGAAGATACTGATATATCGAAGACATCCTCAGCTAATATTTTGCCATAATGGTGTTTATATTATCGTGGACAACAGAACGAGCGATGGAGGCTATATAAATTTCATTCGGGTGGATAATAGGGGTGTGTGAATAGCAATTTTTGAGACCGATTTAAATACTAGTCCAATAATGCCGAAAGCAAATTGAATCGAACGTAAAATAGTTGGCAAACGTCGATCCAGCTCGGCGGACGCACGTTGCACATTCCGAGTTTTAAAGAAAGAAAACAGTTTTTGAATACCTTTCTTATACCGAGCAGCCAGTTCACCATAAGTATACGACAATCTTCGCATCCTAGCGTATTCACAGCGTCAGAAAGATTGTCATTGCATTGCACGTTACGAGGTGTTGTTTATTAAAAGCACAAATGAAGCATTACGGACAAATAATTCAAACAAATGAAGCGCCTTGTACTGTCATTGTTGTTTCTTCATTGATGTGCTGTCTCTGTTGGCGCTTATCTTTTGAAAGCTATGAAACAACTAGCCCCACAACGTGCTCTACTACAAACAAGAAGCTTATTAGCATGCTCGGTATTCATTGGTGAAGCCGCATGATGCCGGTTTAGCCGGAAAAGTCTGGCTCTTTGAGTGACAAGCGTGCTCCAATTTATCGTGGTTCATGTCCACCGTGGCCTTTGCCTATGTTTGTTTCACATTTGCTCCAATTTGATGCCTGATCGCACAAAGTTTGCGTTTTCAAATGTTCGTCCATTATTCGGAAAGTATTCGTATTTACGCACGGTGACTAGTCGATGCGAATTCGGCAATATTCGATTCGTTATTTGAAAGTTTCGAACACTCACCTACCACTGTGCAAGCACATGTATTTTGTCACATCGCAAGCTGCTGTGTGATTATATAACCATTTCGTCTTCGTGGGAATATGGGTACTCACATTCCCGCGAAGACGAGATGGTTATATTACCCTCATTCCCACAGAAATATTGGTAATATCCCTGTCCACACATTATTCCCCACAGGGGAATATGTGAATGGGAGGTCCCCACAGAGGAATGCGGGTCATATTGACAGTGTGGGGGAGGGGAATGTGTATGTTACCCAGATTTCCCACAAAGGAATATGGGTAATATATACATATACGCTTCACATTCCCCTATGAGGAATGTGGAACGTGTATCCACATTCACATTCGCTTCACATTCCCCTATGGGGGAATGTGAAGCGCAGTACCCTCGCACCGCTGCAGATTTCATCAGTGGAGAATCTCTCAAAGACCAGTGGAAGAAAAGAAATGGAATAATATACTTTATTCGTGAATTTTTTTGCGAGACGTGCGATCAACGAACTTACAGACGCACACGTAGGCACACACACAGGAAACACTCGTCTTCTCTGTCAGGCATACAAAAACTAAAGAAAGATAGAACAGAGAAGTCATTCGCTGTATAAATACATTCTCCGCACACCACATAAATAATTCGCGCTTTTTTTTCTACAACCGCACAGGAAATGGGACAAAAAATGCTAAGAGATAAAATACATGACCTAAGTGAAGAAAAACTTCGTGATTGTTCTGTCTTGCGTCGTAAAGATTAACCAAAGTCGCAGCAAAAGTGTTAACTCTAGAAATGAGTCAACCAGAATCAGTAAAAACAAGAAAACAGAAAGCCTAAAACCGAAAAGCAGTGTCAGGTATAGGTTCCCAACTCTGGGATTCTGGGTTGGAACAGGGTAAAGGAAACTTACAAGGAAGCGTCTATGGAATCGCGAGCGATTCCTGCACAACACTGCTTACTGAGCCTCAGAGGGTACTGAAGTCAAAGCTGTGTGACGGGCTCGATAGAAATTCATAGTAATCTTCAGCGGCAACGCCTAAGCGATGCAGTGTGTATGTTGCGAAGTTGCGCAGACCTGATGAGCTGAGAAAAATACAATTGTCTTAGAGTCTTAGACAAAACAAAAATTGATAAAATGGGACCTATTAGTTAAGAATGGAGAACTCACCGCGCAAGTAACCCACTAGGAGAGCTCGCAGCGCAAGTAACATGAAAGGAGAGATGAAGTGCTAACTACAGACATCACAATGTTTGAAAGGACTAGAGTATGAAAAACAAAGGTATATATATGTACTCGTGTGAAACGATCTCAAAGGACTGCGAACAGGATGGGTCCGAAGAGAGCGGTGCTTTAAGACAAGAAAGAAAAAGAAAAAGACAGGCCGTAAAAGCGTGTCATTTCTACTCTCTCCACCTGCTACCATTTGTCCCGATAACATTCGACGTCATCAGGCGCCGGAGCGAACGAGCGAGCGAAAAGTTTGTTGCGAAGCGGTCGGCAGGACGGCGAAAACAGCTTACAACGTATCGTTCTTTGCGGCGATGCAGCTTCCCTTCCTGAGGGGCAGAAGGATAGATGAATTAAGAGGCGATAAGGGAAGAGGCAGAAGGGGGGGACCACGTCCTCGGGGGCGGGGGGGGGGGGGGGACCACGTCCTCGGCCTCAGCGCAGAGTCTGTGCAGCCGAAACGCAGGAGTCATGCGGAAAGGTTCCATCGTGCGAGGCACTCGCGCACGGGAAGCGCGCCATCTAGGCGGAAAAGGAGGCGGTAGCGGCGTCGTGGGGTGTTCGAGGAACAACCGAGAAACAACTCCGCCGACGGCAGCGTATATGCGAAGGGCTCAAATTTTTTTTTTTTTTTTTAGAGAGATACACGGCTTCATCTTCTCTCGCCACCCGCCGCTTCATACCGAGAGATCTAGTTACGAGTGAGCACAACACATTTCCAGATCGAGATAACGCGCGACTGCGACCGCTGCCGGCTTCTGTGGCCCGCGGGATGGGTCGCAGCGAGCGCGTTCGCGCACGTGCGCGTGTGGTCTGCGTGCCTGGCTTTTGCTGAGCGTGTTCGTGCGTGTGCGCATGTGCGTGGATGTCTGTGTGCGTGTGTGCGCGCGCGTCTGCGTCCTTCGGATGCGTTCTTTCCTGTCTCTCGCGTCGCGTACGGCGTCCTCGGGTCATCGAGGCCGAAAACGAGAACCTGAGATTGCCGAGGCGGGAATCCTGCGCCCTGCGTCTCGCATTTTTTTTTTGTTGTCCGCGAACCTGTCTCTTATTTATCTGTGTTGTACCGCAGTTGTTTTCTCGAAGTTTTTCTTTGTTTGTATTTCTTTAATGGCAGATAGGCGTAGTGCCTGGAGGAGCAACGGCCTTGCTGGCAAGAATGCGGTCGTCAACGGAAGATCGAGATCAAAGTCTTCGCTGTTTTCCTCTGTTTGCGCATTTCTTTCTTTTTTTCTGCGTGTTTAAGCCGAGAGTTCGCTCGACACTAAAGAAGCGAAATGTTTGCGCAAGATGAGGGCATCGGAGCGTTTGGGTACCAAACAACAAGGTTCCGCTGTACCAGAATAGCGCACTTCTCGCAGTTAACGCCAGCGGACGGCGTAGGCACTCCGAGAAATTTGGTTAGAGGCGTTTTCAGCTCAGCAGTCATTCACCTCGGCGCTTTATGCGAGGAGATCCACATTGATGATATCGTTATCTAGGAAGGAATAAGGTGTCCCAAGAATCTGAGATTCCACTGTTAGAAAAATGATGCCCACGACCGACACAACGCTTTTTGTCGAATGGAATCCTTTGGTAGCGGTTTCAACATTAGGAGAAATTCGAAGGAACATAATTTCGCACATTTTTGTATCTGTCGCTAAAGTGGACCTTGTGCACAAGGCCACGAATGACTTCGCATATTCGTCGCTGCAATAAGCCCTTGCGAATGTCTGTTACTTGAGAAAGCACACCTTGAGGACCTTTCCTAAATACTACTGCATCGGGAGGAGGGGGGGGGGGGCGCTCGCAAGGCAAGTCCATCTCAGCCTCGCACTCACAAAAGAAGAGCGAGCACCCCAGCTAAGCACGAGTCCAACAGCTCTGTTTGGAAAGGAATGAGTCTTTTTTTACTTTTTAACCTAAAGATGTCGCCGCGCACCGACGGTCACGCGCACTCGCACGCTTCGACGACCATGTTGGGCAGGCTCTTCTGCTTGAGCACCTGGTCGTCGTCGATGAAGATGAGCGATATGGAGGACAGGCGCGAGGGCGTGCAGCACAGGCTCAGCTTGAGCGTGTCGTTGACGCCCGCCGCCGCCGCGCTGTGCAGGAACCTCTGGAGCACCGTGGTGTGGTGGTACTTGTTGACGCTGATGTCGTGGATGCACGAGCCCCGGCAGAAGTTGGCCGAGTAGCCGGCCGGCTGGATGATCCAGCTGTCCCAGCCGATCTCCTTGAAGGACACGTAGAAGGACTCGCGGCAGCAGCGCGATATGGACGTGCTGCAGTCCACGCTGCGCCTGGAACGGGAGTGGGCCCCCGGGGCGTTCGGGTCCGTGCGCACCACCAGGAAGGGCTGCTTGTCCCCGCTCGTACCCACGGGCGTTCCCGACGGCAGGGCGTTCCTCAGGTTGCCGCACGTCTTGCAGCTGATCTCCAGCGTCCGGGGCCTGTTGCGACGGCCCGCCCACCGCTCGACGACGTCGGTCAGGTCGAACCGGAGCCACTCGGGTCTCGGGGAACTGCTCTCGAAGGCGACGATGCGCTTGTGGAGCACCGGCTGGTGGGAGTGGTGCCGGTTGCTGCGGTGCGAGTCTGTCACGGACAGCTCGGTCACGACGAAGGTGTGGTTGACGGCCGAGGTGGCGGACGGGTCCAGGTCCTTGAAGACCCAGAGCTCGGCGTGTGCCACGCTGCGGCTCGTCAGCTCGGTGCTCAGGTGGAAGACGAAGCAGCTGCCCAGGTGCTGGCTCCTTGAGACGCAGTCGTGGGAATCTGCGACGAAAGAAGAGAAAATAAAGGCCTGGGCATGCGCCGGCAAAGTCGGCCAAACGCATATTGTAATAGCGCGAAGGGGCAGCATACGCTATCTAAGAAGGCCACGACAGAAGCGCTAACTAGCAACTAAATTTTATTCATACAAAACAAGAATATATATGCGCAATATCATATCATGAGCCCTAAACAAAAGCACGTGTCTCCATGAGAGCTTTTCCTACAACGAGCTGTAAAAAACTAACTTTCCATCTTATTGAAGAGTACCAAAAGGACACTAGGATACCGGCCTTTGCTCGGCCTACTTTGTTCAACAGTGCTTATTAGTAATGTAGTGCTACTCGCAATGCTGCTTACGAGAGCCATGATTTAAAGGCCTGCTTGGCCTTCTCCTCCCAGTCCACCAATACAATATGTCGTTCGACGTCCCTGGCCCCTGAGCCAGGCGGTTCAGTCAGTCTCGCTGCTGACCGGGGGATGAGAAAACGGGAGTGAGGTGCATTCCCACATTATGTGTGAGTGTCCCCGTTTGTGGACAGAGCCTACATAGGTCACTTTCCTTGCCACCTGTGATTTTGCTAATCTACTTTGGGTGTGGGTACGTGCTTGTTTGGAGTCACTTAAACGCGACCGCTTGCATTTTGAGTGCTTGTAATCATTGCGTCATAAACATAAATAGTTGGAAAAGGTAGTCTGATAGTGTACTTAGCTACTCTTGCAAGTATAGTTGTAATGCTGCAGTGGTTATCAATAAGGAAAGTCTAATGCCTTTGCCCCTTGTTGGGCAGCCTGTCACTCAGGGGGATATTGACGTTGGCCGTGAAGGACCGACTTGAACATAAAGAAAACTACGCAGACAAGTCAGCGGTAATGAGTTTTGAAGGTTACGTAGTTAGCGTTGGCCGATCACAAAAGCGTGTCTTAGAGCAGTTTGCCCCAGTCGACTTGAAAAGTGGCATCGCAGACAGCGTCACAGGGAGTGCGAAGCACTCGATTGCCAGTTGTCTGGACATGCATGTTCATGCGCTTTTTTTGCGTAACTTGGTAAACGTTCTAGTTAAGGGATTGCCAGAGAATTACTTCAGAGTTGTATCAAAAGCACGTGAAGGGCGTCATCCTGAAAAAAAATTTTATATTTCATTCATTTTAAACGCTCAGAGATGGCGCAAAACGAAAAAAAGAAAGATTCTACGGTGACAGCAGAGTCGGTGCCCTTGGTGAAACGCCTCCCCCCCCCTCCCCATCCACAAAAATTGTTGGTGTCGAAAATACCTAAGTTCGTAACCCTTTAAATGTCTGCGAATGACGGTCTAGGAGGATCTGCTCGATTTTCACTCGTTGCGCATCACTATTATGACGTCACTATCGCAAGGTAAATGACTGTGGCGAGTGGACGGAGCTATCACTTGTCGGCGCTGCTTGACGGCTAGCTGCTGTCACTATGCGACCGCTCCACCGTGACCTGTCACAAGGCATTCTTTTTACGTGCTTCTTGGCTCGTCGACTAATGTGCTTTTCCTCCACCTCTCTTATCTGTAGCTCAGACCGGCCGCAGCTAAGTTCTTGAAGGGGGAATACCGCGACCAGTACACGGTGTCTTGCAAAAGAGGAAAAAAAAAATACAAGCAGAACAGGTTGCGTAGCAACTTGAGATGTATCTCCGGTGACTGCAGGAAGACGTCGCTTGAGAAGCTCGCGTATACTACATGAAAGAGCAGTGCGGCCCGAAAAATAGAAGATGAGCTGGAAGCGGTTCAGGCCGCTTGCATTTCGAATAACCACGACGACGCCAACGGGTCATAGTTACTCGGGACATTAAGTGCCGTTCCTGCATATGACAGCACGAGGTCTGTGACGCTTGCGGTGACGGCCTCGTTCGGACCGGCGGTGCGCCGTAGGCTGAACGTCCTCCGGAGCTGAGCGATTGCCTTCGTGTGAAGGGTGTACGCGGAGGCGGGCGTCGGCGTACGCGCACACTTGCATGGCTAACGGGGTTATCTCTTTCACTCTGCGACGTGCAGGAAGCGCGGGCCGAAGTCTAGCTAGCGCTCCCGGCTGTCCTAGTGACACTGGCCTCGTTTTGATAGCGCTGACGACTCCCCCTCCGCGTTCCCTGCATGCGGTGACTGCGCGCAGATTTTTCATTCGCAGGGACGATCGGGTCGGCACGCTGTTAGCGGGGGCCTCGGAATATGAGGCTGCGGCCGTTAATGACGCACGCTTCCCGAAGCGATCTGTGACTTTCGCGGGCGCCTTTGTTCGGCGTTTATAGCTTTCAGACTGGGCCGGCGACGACTGCCACCCGAAGAAGAGCTGAGATACAAGTATCGTCGCGTCGACGTTACCTGTACCTCTGCTTACTCGTATCCTGGGTTTCGGCAGCAGAAGTTGAGGGCACTGTTACCGAGGAAGGGGCCCGGTCAGTGCTTCACCTCCGTCGGTGATGAGATGTGAGATTAGATGATTTGATTACTTCTGGCTAGCTCAGAGAGTGTATTCTTATACTATCCTACGTGAATGCGTCCCCGACACCTTCGTACATGCGCCATTCGTCTTTTTCGCATGGCCGCGCGCTCGAGAAATTGAGGAATGAAATCGTTCGATGGTTTGTTAGTTATTGGTGTCTGTAGGACAACTTCCGCAAGCCTCGTGAACTTTTGACTGATGGACTTGCCCGGGATGCTCAGTAGACATTATATAGGGTGTTCTGCTGCTGTTCACGAAGTCGGAGTTTCGATTCACGCACGCGGCTACCGCGTGTCTATATCGAAAAAAGAAAGCACCAGGTGGTCAAAATTATTCTGAATCCTCAAATGAAGGCATGATTGTGCTGCCACGCTTTTAGGTATTGAGGAATGCCACTCTAAAAGAAAATAAAAACCTCTTTAAGTAGGCATAACGTTATGGTTGTCTCAAAGCAGTAATCCTGATACACGCCGACACTTCATTTTCTTAACACTTCTAAGCCTGTCCCGGGTACCTTCTTGGCCGGAAAATGGGGGGACACGTACACTGGAAGTGTTGAAAACTGGTATCATTGGTTTTTTCTGAGACTAAGCTTTGCAGTAGGAAAAGCAAAAAGAGAAATAAAACACGCACCACACAAGAACGAGCGTAGAGGTGATGACAGGACGCACGCATGGCTTTCAAGGGTGCACATTCGGAGGTTAACTACGATTATTTGTAAACTTTCTTGACGCGGTCATTCGGATGATGGCAATGTCTCATTGAATGCTTATGACATGATTAACGACTAGTGGTTCTTAGTGGTCGTTCGAGCGTTTTAGATAATGTCCTTTCTATTTGCAGAAAATGCCAGCACACTCTTCGCGCTCAAAGTGGATTGACTCTTGGAACTCCACAGGATTTTCTCCCGGCCAGCGACCTGATCAATTCTCGGTGTACAGTAAGTTTTGTGTTTGTTGTTATTTCTTTGTGCTGCTATGACTTTTTCATCGCTTTATTCAGAATTGGGATAATCGGCATAATACGCAGATGGCATACACAGCAATATACCTGCAGGAGGAGGTCTCAAAGTCAACGACTGAAGATCGTCGTTTTGTGTTGTCGCACCTTGCGACAAAGAATAATCTGCAGCAGGTGTGGTAAGTTGTCTTTTGTTCCACTTTCATTTCCACTTGCCTAAATAATTCTACTATTCAATTCAACCTAATTAATGTCCCGCATTGATTCTATGGTTTTGTTGCGCGTTTCTTCGCATGGTTATGAATGAGTATAGAATAGAGCCTCTCAAACCGCATTATTATTTTCTCTTAAATACGTTGTCTTACTTAAACGCTTTGATACATCTGGTAACGTACTTCAGAAGCCCGAAATATGCTATGGACAGCAATATTCAAGATGCCTCGCATGTATAACCGATTTCCACAGTGCATGGACTCTGCACATCTATTTTTCTTGTTTCTGTTGATCCACAAATTTGTTTCGATAGCGTATCGCGATTTCGTTTCCTCTTTTTTGTTTTCTTGGCTACAGTTTCACGACTAGATTGGCTGGCTTTCCTTCGCTAAGTGTTCAAGATGGTTGGTGAGGTTGCCGTCTTTCTGCGCAGCAAACGGGGAGAAGGAACACGTGGTCAGAGTTCAGTATCGCATTCGTGGAAGAGCCGAGCCTCGAACACGTGCGAAACACGAAGATCTCGAGGAAGAGAAATAGCTCCGCGCAATCTTGCCAGCCGGCGAGCGGACGTCGCAGTCGCGGGGAGTTTCGCAACTTCCACGTCGCCCGCTGGCAGAAAACGGCAACGCCGATAGAGACAAGTGCACGTGGCATGACGTGACCACTGTTCATTGAGGCCGCACAAAACGGCGTCGCTTGAGAGGATGCAAATGAGAGAATGCTTGAGAGAAGGCTTAACTCGTGCGCTGGATTGTTTAGTGCTGCTCTGTTATTCCGCCTCCACGGACTCAGCGTGTCCAAGGTGGTGTACAGGAGAGTCCAAGATGGTGTACAGGAGTTGTATGGAATGTCGTAAGGAAGAAGTTCGCTGGTTGGCATATGAACGTTGAATTGGTGGTGGAAAGTGCGAGTACTCGGAAGGTGTTATCTTGCAGCTGCACCATATTTGCTCGTCAGAACAACGGCCTTGTGCGGCAGCCACTATTTTGCAAGATGTAAAGACGTTGGTGCGATAACGCTGATAATGATGAAACCATGAGAAGGTTACGTTACCCAGTGACGCAAACGTTTACGATCACTCTTTATCGTTGCAGGCTTTAACCATCACGAAGTAGGTGGTAAGAAACGACCCCCTTTAATCGAGGTCCTGCGGGTTTGCTGAATATAAGTGGCAAAAACTGAAATCTCGCATAATCCGGTTGCATAAGCTCGCGCCATTAGTAAACGCACGTACCTAAAGAACAGAAAAGAATGACCTGGGCCCTCTGAGGTAGGCATTCTGATGCCAACATTTTGGATTAGTGCAGCGGCAACGGAATCTAAGCGTGATGCAATTGTCGCTGGTTCCTTGTAGGGCGTATGCACACAGAAGCAGCGCCACGCGTCCCCTAAAACTCTCTCGGCAAAATGCATCGCAGGTTCTTTCAGTGCAACTTTCCGTCCCGTATTTGAGCTTTCTGACGCATGAGATCATTCCGGGTTTATTCGTTTCAATTCCCATTCTTATTCTGACGTAAGCTTGTTGAGCAAGCTAACGTGATTACTGCTGCTGCTGCGTTTGATCTTGTCCTCTTGACCACGGAACCCAGTCTCACGTCTTTTGCCTAACTCGACGTGTGATGACGGCATTTCGTAACGACCACTTGGCCCAGCCGGTGAGCCAAGGCCTTTGCGTGTTGACGTCATCTGAAATGACTCCGACGCCGAGCTGCCATGGCCGACTTCTTGGAACCACTAGCGCCCGTTGGGCAAAAGTCGACGAAGTGGAAACTTTCAACCGGCCGTTGGGAATTGCCCCCAATTTCATGTGGCTCAATTTGCGTTCTGGTTGTGCTTATCAATTTCCTTGAATCACGGTCAACTAGGGGCGCACTGCAGTTGCAGGAAGAAATAAAAAAGGAAAGAAAAGAAGGGAAACCCCGAAATCGAGCCACGTATGTGCTGCGTCTGTATCTTTTCCCGTATGGATTTCGCATAAAACTTGCAGTTATTGATCTTGAACATGAAGCATTTATTGAGAATAGGAATGGCACGCGAAGTACATGAGGTCAAATCCTTACTGAACTGCCTTGCTTATATGTGAACGTACGGCAGGGATCAAGTGCGATAAACTGGAGAAGGACTCTCAGTGGCGTCATGTCAGCTCCTTTATGACTCCCTTTATGACTCCCCTTTTGCCGGTGTTTTTCGGTCATGAAAATCTACGAACATGGTCCGTAGGATGCTGCCATCGAGAGAAGAGTACGCATTCGGGCTGGTTGGTTCATGACATCGAGCAGTAAACAGCGCTAAACAACAGGTCTGTGTCCCTCTCTTCGTCCTGTTGTTTAGCGCTGTTTACTTCTCGTAAACACTGCCATCCTTGCAGCATTTCCGACAGTTCTACACAGTGAGAAAAAGATAAAGGCCCTTCAAAGTCTATCGAATACGCCATATCGCGCATAAAAGAAGAGGTAAAATTGTCACATTATTCGCTTGAGTAAATGCAGCGCACTGCGGACAGAGGTCATTGATCCATAGATGCATATATTCAATCACGTATACCGGATGCTCATGAAGAGAGGCGTTCTAATGCGTACTTCATTTTCGTGCTGACGTGCTCCTTCAATTGAATCGCCGAGTAAGATGAAATAAGCGAAGTCATTCTGTTTACCCCAAAACTGCTCCCTCCCCCCCCCCCCCCGCCCTCTGCGCATCTCTCTCTCTATACATTTTTTGTAAATTCTTGCTCCGGACTATCTGGACATTCGTGACGAAAGAGGCAGTTTCCGCGAGGTGATGCTCGTCACAGCGTTTCTCCGCCTTGGTATACGTGCGGCGTCGGAGCTCGCTTGTTTCTCCGGGCTTGCCGGTGATGATGATCCTTCTCGCTTCCTTTTTATCTGTGGTCATATCTGCTATCGCGTAGTACGGTGTACGTACGCGCGAGCGTGTAGTTTGCCAAGCGAATACTCCCGCTTCGCCGAGGAAGCCCGAGCGTGCAAGCGTCGGGGACTTTATTTGTTTATTTGCTTTCCCCGATTGTACCTGCCATACGTATACGACCCCGAGAGAGCCGTAGAAGGGTGTGTGGGGGGAGGGACTCGCCTGACTCGCAATTAGTCGGCCCTTTTTTGGACCGCGCGACAACAGGAAGAAGGCCAGCTGTGTCAGCACGTCCGCTGGCGACAGCTCAAGCCCTGTGCGGCGTGACTTGCCAGCAGTGCCCGGCCTACAGCATAGAGGGAGGTCGGCCTGCTGTTGGATGTTGTTGGGCTTCGTTGTGAATACTACTGATGCATTGATTGATTGATTGATTGATTGATTGATTGATTGATTGATTGATTGATTGATTGATTGATTGATTGATTGATTGATTGATGGACCCGCCGCGGTGGGTATAGGTGGCTATGGCGTTGCGATTATGAGGGAGAGTTCGCAGGGTTCGAATCTCTGCAGCGCGGCGCTGCATTTCGGTGGGGTCAGAATGAAAAAAATGATCGTGGTGGCGAGTGGTTAACAATGGCTGTGTTTAAAGCGCTTGTTTATAGTGATTTGGGCGTACCTTGAAGAACCACAGGTGGTCGAAATTTATCCGCATCTCTCCCGCTACGGCATTTTCTCGTAACTCACTGTGCGATTTCACGGGACGTTCAGCTACATAACTTAATCTTTAATTTGATTGATTGGTGTAGCGCCCCAACGTCACAAACACGCTAGGGGAACGGGCGGGGGGAGGGTCTTGATTTTAGCCTCGCTGAGGCTCGTTAATGTTGACACAGAGTTCAGTGAATGAGTTCTCGCATTTCGCTACCGTGAGATTGAGGCCACCGTTCTCAGTCACTGAGTCACTCCGGCAGGTTCTGTGGTAAACCAGTTAGAAAGTCTGAATCTCAGTCAATTCCACCTCAAGTTGTCTGCCATCATGTGATGTAACTGTGAATTTGTCTGATTAGAAACGTGTGCGCAATGTGAATGCGAATAATGTAAACAAATTGGTATGTGTGTCAGTTATAGGTCACAGTGAATGACATAATGCTGCCTCTTCATTGGCGAAGACTTTTTCAACTTTAGCTGCAGTAAGTGCGCGCATTTCGCCGCTTTTCGTCATTTGTTTGACATCTTTATGCGCGCGTATATAACTAGGCTGTACACTTGTCTCGTGTCGGGTGTTACCAGCGCCTTGACAACACGTAGTAAATAGCGCTCTCTCTGATGCGGACATCTGGCTTCCTGCGATAAGATGCAGCACTAAATCTGGACGTCTGCGCACATACAAGTCAGCGGCCCTGCATGAACCCATGCACGGCATGACGAACGCATTGCCAGAAATCTTTGTCTGTTCTGCGTCAGCATGACTCCACCTTATACCTAGTCTCGGCGCTTTATTGAATCCCCCGCTGCCCTCAAATTATCCTCTGATAGACATTCTATTATTATGACATACCACTAGATATCGTTTATGCGTATCTCATATAGCATGTCATACTCCGCTCCAACGTGTAGAGATAAAAGAACGTTTTGCCAGTTAAAATGGACAGTTCGCCAGGCATGACTAACGCTTATAAGCACTCATGCCTCCATGCCTTGGCCTTCTATACAGCGTCAGGCTTTCAACTTGTTTGTCGTAATTCGGGACGTTGGCTTGCTTGACGAGGTCTAGGAAATGCTTTGTACACGTCGGAATGACCTAAGGTTCACTTTTGACATCGTATGACATAGAGATACCAAGCCCACCACTTTTGTCGTTTCCTTTTTTTGTTTTCTCTCTCTCTCTCCTGGGGCCTTTTAAACCTTCATTTTCTGCCCCCTGCACAGCAGCTTGTAAGAGACCCCATACTCACGCCGACAGAAATCTGTGTTTCATAAAAGAGCTTTCTCTCTGTCTCCTTTTTCTTAATTTAAACAAGAACCACATTCTTATTTATTCAATGAAAACTTAATCCCAATTCATAGTGCCGTCCTTAAGCATCTTCAGGTTGCATAAATTAATTACCGCTCCATCGCTCGTTCTTCGAAAATTCTAAGTTTGGGGTGCCACCATAGGTTAGCACTGAGGGAAAAAATAGTTTTTCTTTTATTCTCAAGGCAACCTTGCGTCCGTGGGACTTGGAAGGGCCTGTTGAAATGTGCCCCACTTCTATTTTCCTTTCTCACATTTCTTGTGCGATATTCGTGTCCACTGTGACCTGATATTCGGCCTAGATAGGCGCACTCCTTCGACGTCACAAGAGGCTCACTGGCACTCGCAAGGAATCGTCTTTCTTTGCCCGGCTTTTACTTCAGTTTTCCTGCCTACCAGTCTTGAATACTGACCCTTACCTAGCATGCTACTATGCCAGTTCAAACATAGGTCGGCCAAATAGGCGGAACTCACTAAGAGTCACATTTTTTTTTTGCTTAGAGCCTCACTCGGTACTAAGACTCACAAAAGTCCCACTCAGCCGGGCTCATTCGTTCCAACCATTCTACTCAGCCGGGCTCACTCGGACTCTAGAGCCGGTTTGAGCCTGTGTGAGTAGATTCATGAGGGAGTTTGCCGACGTATGAGTTCAAGTGCTGAATATATTTTTGAACACCTGCGGCGTGTATGTAGTTAAATAAAGGCGCGGAGGCCTTCATTACGTTGAAATTGCAGTAGTGGCTTGGCCAGCTTATCGTACTCATGGCGTTGCCCAACCGGATGCTGTTATATGATTTTCTATGGCTGCGCTGATATTTGCCGTCATTCTAATACCGAGGTATTTTGGTTGCACCACATACCACTCTACTCCAGCGAGCGGAGTAGGTGTAGACCAGCATGACCTAAACCGCAGGCCTGAACTTTCTGAGTGCTACTTCATCTGCGCGCCTGAAACAATAACAAATCGCTCCACAGTACCTAAAGTTTGTCCAATGCTTGGTTTGTCTTCATAGAAAAAAAAATCGATACCATCTGCATGCGCTAGCACTTTAACATCCTCTCCTAGCACGCTGTAGGCGTGAATGCTATGAAATTGAAGAATGTTCGAGCGTAGCTGCTCTAAGAGTAAACAGAAGAGGCGACATAGGACAGGCTTGCTTGACAGAGGATTGAATAGATATAGACTCCGAGAGATGGCTATTATACTACAATCGCACCTGCACTTCTATCCTGCCCCGGCCAACTAAGTCTTTCATATGATCGCCGCGTATTGACTGTGATTTCCATACCCATACCCACAACGAAGTATTAGCAAGGAAGCGGGTGCTACATGTTGTACCAACGCTATCTATAGTTCTTTGATATCATCTCTGCGTGCTGATGGTGATGGTAATTCGCATATATGGCGCATGCACCCACAATGGGGAATCGGTCAAGGAGCGGCCGGTACATCTTAAATAGACAAGAAGAAATGAATACCCGCGAGCGAACGTAAGATTTACCACGTCGAATGTGGCACAGGTGAGCGACAGCACATGCGTGCACACCGGTTCGCCTTACACACAGAAAAACAAAACGCAGGAAGGAAAGGATAAAATTTATAGAATTTCATTAACCGCTTCACGAAAGTTTCACGTCACACAGATTCTAAAAAGAAATGTGCGTTGGATCTGCATCAATCGAACAGTGTTTGCGACGTCTTCTCCGAGACTTTGCGGCAGTCCCACAGCGTCACCTACACTGCTCGCCGCCTGCAAAGCTGCTTGCGTGACACAAGCAAACGAGATAGTGGTTAGTTTCGCAGAACCGCAACGCGACTGCTGCTGCTGCTGCAGTGTTCGCTAAGTGACTTGCGGAGCTCGTTTCCTCGAAGCGACATCGTCCAAGCTGCCTGTTTGCTTTCCTTTTGTTAATCGCGGTTTTCGTTTTCGGTGGCGTCGTCGAATCTGAGCCGGGATAGCGATTGCCCTAGGCGCATGCGACACCGTGTCAATGCCTGCGAGCTGGCAGAGTCTGGCAACCGAGCAAACAAACAACAAACAAGAGAAGACGAAACCCGTAAACAACCAAGTCACGTTTTGCAGCTAGGGAGGTCAAATGACGTGGCGCGAGATGCAGGCGCGCGCGCATGCCTCAAGTCGCCTTATTTTACCGCTGTCCGTTTGCTTTATCTTTATTTTTGCTAATTGGGAAGCTTTAAGCCAACGTCTAATAAAATTATTTTCATTGGCATTCACTTATTGTTTTCCAAAGCCAAATGGCAGAATGTAGTCGAGGAAACATAGTTATGAGTCATTATTACTCGAGAATGTTCGGGCCTTTGATTCTTTATAAGTAGGGACGAAACGGGCATTTATTAAAAAAATCAAGTCGCGAACGACTATTCTCTTTAAGTTAACAGCCCCGACCGCAGTTACTCGTAATAGCTGGATGGAAGAATAGGGATAATTTATGGGCACAGTGAAAGTATACGCCATGATCATTGCAGGAAAAGCATCCTGGTTCAGTAGGTAATACATGTCTGTTTTGTGTTTTCTTAAGGTCTCTGTCACTTTTTCGTGCTGCTAGTTATTGACGCTGCATGAACATGAGAATCCTCGAGTCAGTGACGTCGTTGACCTGGCAAATACCTCTTTTCGAAATGTTCGCTCAAGCCCGGTGCTTCGCTTGTTCGGTTATTGTTGGTCCCTTCAAGTATTAGTTTTTCCATGCACCCTTTGTCCTTGCCTTTTCGTGTTTCTTTTTGTTCTTGTATATTTGGAACTTATTTCTTTCTCTTTTTCATTGTAATCCATGGCTTGCACTCGATGCTGTTTCCTTATTTCGTTAGTTTTTTTAGTGTTGTGTTTCCAGCCTAAAGTTTTCGAAATCCGACCCTTTCAGCGTTCTGACTTCCAATTTTTCGCAGCCGCTAAAGAGACCGGGTGAGGGGGGAAGCAGTTACTGCTGTGATTGCAAGGAGAGAAGGGGGGAGGGGGTGTTGTGGCCTGTCGTGAACATCGCAACTGTCTTGTTTAAAACATATAATTGATTATTTCAGTCGCTAAAGAAGCGTGAGCACCCATGTGTCCAAGTGGTCTCACTCCCGCAACGTGATGTATTGCGAAATGACACAGTTGATGGCTATTGTTATCAGAGTGCTAATAGGGAGGGAGTCTTGTAGGGCCTTGTCACAACGCTAGCACGAAACTGACGAGAAACCTCGTGTCGTATTAATGTGATTCTCAGAATACTTCACGCACTTCCCGGAAAGATTGTGTTTTATGTCTCTAACCATTTTTCGCGCCAACTTTGGTGACTGGGTTGTCCAGCATCCAATGAGTAGAGCGTCGGGAATGGAACGTTGAGAAAACCGTGTTCGGAACCAGCCAGTGGACAAACTTGGGACACTTCGTGTGCGACACTGCGCATGCGCAGATCTTCACGTGACCTCTTCGACGCCAAACTTAGTCATTCAGTCATTGTGCCACTGGGTACTCGCCGCATTTCAATGAAACTATTTGACACTAACTTGGGGCACCGGGTATGTCATCACTATCATCATCATTATCAGCCTATCGTTATGCCCACTGCAGGATGAAAGCCTCTCCCAGCGATCTCCGGTTACCCCTATCTTACGCTATAGGAGGTTCCAAGCTGTAGCTGCAAATGTCATAATTTTTATGACTTTGTACGTGCCACTTTTCAATGAACCTCCTTGGCGTCAACTTGGGTCACTCGGTATGCGCCAGTCGGTATGTGTCACTTTTTAATGGCAACTAGAGTACACTTAGACACGCGCCATGCGCGGCGGGGCCGACAGTTGCCCCAGTGTGTCCAGAAGGTCGCGAGGGAGGGGTCCAGCTGCATACCCGCCTCATACTCAATTGGCGTTGTATCCATCCTTTAGAGGTGATTGGTGACTTTAATGCAATAGCAATCTATTTTATGTTTGGTGCCTAATTATAGATGTGCTTTACAGAATGATTATTATGAAGGGCTGCACATACTTAGTGACACATACCCAGTGACCAAAGATGGCAAGAAATAGTTTCATTGAAGAGTGGCACGTACCAAAAGGAACGTACCCAGTGATACAAGTTGGCACGAAAGAGGGTCACTGAAGAGCATCACATACCAAGAGTTGCATACCCAGTGACCCCAAGTTGGTTCGACGGTTGGTTTTGAACCCAGTTCCTTATGTACAGCAGCCAAATTCTCTACCCATTTGACCATGGGCTACCCAGTGAATCAAGTTGGCGGGAAAGAGGTTAGGCGGGGACATACATGCGTACATGCATACATAAATACATAGATACATACCGCAAACTGAGTAAAGCTCCCAAATAATGCTAATGTCATTAATAACACGTTTAGGTGCTGACAGTGCGCTGTGTCGCTGCACAGCTTCGATGCGAAAAGCATGAGCGTCAACATTCATGGTGAGATGGCTTCTGCCGAATTTGTTTTCTCATGCCACGTTTCGTAATTACTGTGGCAATGCTTCAGCAGAAAACGAACAGTGATCAACTGATTAAACCCACTTGCCCTGCTTTCGCCGATTTTAGCCTTGTGAAATGTTCGGTTCACAATTGTTTCCTGTCAGCCAGTGTTCTTTCTCCAGCGTGGGCACAGGGTCGCCCGTAACATCTTGGGCGATCGACTAAAAATATCACATTGTATGATGTCCTGGACATGTTGGTGCTACTGGCAACACGGGGACAGACGCTCTTACTCGCAAGACTTCAATCCGAGCAAGGAAGGACAGCGCAATCGAAAACAACAAGCACATATTAGCCTGCAATGTCTTAGAACATCAACATCGTTCACGCCAAGAACTCACTGCGCCAAACCCGCAGTTAACGGTGGAAGAGGTTCGGCTATACAGAAAAATCTAGACAAATACCTGCCCCTATCTGGGGTGGTGGCATGCCATCTGGTCAAAAAGATATGCCAACAATGCTCCTGGTGGGGGAGGTGGGGGAGGCCATCTTTGTCTCATGTTACTGGGAGTCCAAATCGCGGCCCCAACATTCAAGGTCGCACCGATTAGCCAACATTATTTTAGGGATCCTTGGGCAGCTATCCTCGCTCGTACGGACCTGGAGACTCAATGAAGCCGCCTTGACAAGGTTCGGTGCGTGGTAATGGCGACGGGAGTCCTGGGGTGGTGCTTTGTAAATGTCCACCTAGTGGACATGCCCATTTGGTCTGCTGCTGAAGTTTTGATTGGCTGGACTAGGTTACACGTCAGAAGGAGACAGGTGCCTTGAGCCAATCAGCACTTCAGCAGCAGACGAAATGGACAAGTCCACTAGGTGGACACTTACAGAATAGCCCCCTTGAACTGAGGACTCACCATCTGGCCCCCATAACCCTATTTTTCCGCATTAAAGCTCTTTCTCTCTCAGCTGGGTCTGTCACATCTCGATGAGTTATTTTCACGGTCTCTTGGAACTGTCATAACTCCAGAAAAGCTCCGCTACCCTGTAGTACTAGCCATCAGGCCACATAACACATAATTAGGGACAAACCCTGCAGCAGTAAACCGAACTTTCATAAACTTGACATTCGAATAAATGCCTCCAAGTAACTACACAGATAAAGCACTGCGTGACCAAAACATTTGAAAGAAAATAATCCTTATTTGCTGCTTAATGCTTTCGTCACGTTAAATCAATCAATCAATCAATTAATCAATCAATCAATCAATCAATCAATCAATCAATCAATGAATCAATCAATCACAAACAACCAATCTATGGCATGGAAACATTCCTACCATCAAAAGTACTTCTTAAATAACTCAGCTGACGACTTCAATAACTAACTGAGAAGACGAACTTTTTGAGCGTAGGCAGTCGGTTTGCTTTTTTCGTATTATAATATAATCAGGATTTATTGATTCAATCAGGAAGTCAACTTTCACAAGAGAGTGTCATTCGATTTCCTTTGCGCACAACGCCGGCAAACAACTCAGCTACGACGCGCCTAGTTATCATCACTATCTTTATACCGTTGCCCCTGTTTGACTTATATTGCGCCCGCGGATTCCTCCCTTGTGAGTCACTGATTAACTGCGCTCATGACAGCTTCCCGCGGTCGGGAAGACGTCCAACCACGTGCGTTGACGTAAAACGTGCCGCCAAGCATGCGCGTATCCTGCGGCTTTCATCGACTGTCCCCTGCATGTGGCAACAGGCCGGTTAGCGCCTGTCGTGCGTGTTTCGTGCTAGTCCTGTTGCCGGCCTTTCTTTACGTTTGCTGCGTCCCTAATTACCTTCACACTCGACATCGCTCCCCGAAACTTTCGAATATGTGGCCAAAAAAGAACGTCAAATAAAAATTGCCTGTTGTTAGTTCGTTAAAAACGAGGCAGCAGGCTTCCCTATCGGAAAAAGAAATTCATGTGCCCCATGAATCACATATCTCATACATACATCACATACAAGATCCCGTAGTTCCCGTATAGAACATAGAACCCGTATGTTCCCATATGTCACATGGCATTATCGGATATGACAGTCACGGGACATTGATTTTTTTTGGATGGATATAGTTCACTGCTCAAATATTATAGCTCGCTAAACACGCCAGTTAAGGAAATTATTGATGCATGCATATTGCTGATACCCAGAAAACACCTAAAGCCAAAACAAAGCGAGGATGATATAAGCCTCTGTTACTGATTACATGCAGTCGAATAATTAGAAAGAGGTAAATTTGCATTCATATTCGGCATTCTGCGAAACTGAGGGGAAATGGTTCTGGTACATGATCAAAACACAGAGGGTGCTCTCATACTGCAAAAATTTCGTGCACGTCAAAAAAATATGGTTCATCCTTATTAGTGGTCATTGCACTGTTACTATGAAGTGCATGATCTGCAGAGGCAAGACGGGATGTTTCACGCTTTGTCAGGAACCGTGAAAATAAACGAATCAACATCAGTGCGACACAACCTCTGAATGTAACCTAAATAACGTAAGAGCACTGTTCAATGTCTTTTTCACACTTGGATACGCACGACCCAAAAAGAACATCTTGACAATTGATGTGACAGGTTGCGATTATACCGTAGTTCACAGATACCGTGAAACTTTTTAATCATTCCCGTCAAAATGAATGGCGCCATCATTATCGTAATTTACGTAAAATGCCGGAAAACCAGAGATGCTGCTCATTTCGAAAGGCGACATTACCTGACCATTTGCAGGGTTAAATACTGCCAATTTTCACACAAGAAATTGCGCAAACCATGAACTTTAGTAAATGCTATGTTTTATTACATTCCTAAGTGTAGGTCACATTATAAAGCTTGCTGCTGGGCTAGCTGGTTAATGCTATATAGCAAGATTAAATGAGCGTATAAAAGGACATGTTTTCACACAAGCACAAGTCCTCTGGTCAGCGTGTTCCGAATGATGAGTTACTTCCGCTTTTGCTTCACGTCGCACTTCCCCTCCATGAGTAATGACGAATGATTGTTAATTAAGACGTCATGCTGTTTTGGGGTTTGTAAAATATTTGCGTGATTGTTATTACGTTTTTTTTTTCATAGATATGTTTCGTTTCATTTTTTTAAATTTCCAGATAGCATTCTAAGGCCAAGGTTCAGTGATGATACGAGTGTAGAGGTAACTTTAGCAGCCTTGATTAAGCTTGTCACAATACCATATTTCTCGACTTTATATTTATAGTACATTCTACTGTAGCGGATTACGGTAGATAAAAATTAAAGAGGATAACGTGTTCCTGGGAAAGCACTGTCACTATTATGGGATCTGCACCAAAGTATTTTTTCTACCTTTCACACAAAACAGCATCAAGCATGAACACCGCGCTTGCAGCAATAGCAGCACGTTCAATAAATTCTAGCAAATATTTATATAGGGTTACTTACCATTGTGCGGAAAGATCACTGCCGTCTGCATCGTGCCGTAGTAGTCCTCCCGGGGTCGAGAGTTTCTCTCATCGTCTGCTGCCGGCGTCGTCTGCGACAGGAGGACCTCCTTGTCGGCGAGGACGGAAGGCAGCACGGACTTCGGTATCCGCACGTTGGGCGGCTCTTTCAGACGAAGTTTCTTCAGTATCTGCTGCTTGATAAGTTCTATGCGGGCGTACCGGTACTCCTCGCTGTTGGCCTGTTCTGCCAGCTTGCGTGCGGCGCAGTCGTCGCACGCAGACGACGTGTACACCGCCGCCGGGTGATGCCGGCTGCCGACCGCATTGTACGCCGGCGACGAGTTCAACACCACCGCCGACGAGAAGGCCGTGAGGAAGACGCAGCAGAAGACGCAATCGGACAGGGTCCCGTGGCAGGGAATGGCGTTGTCGTGCCGGTGATGCATCATGTTTCCCATTCGACTTCGCTACGTTCAAGGTACCAGGAGAAATTGCTAGCAGACGGTTCGGCGCTGTTCACGCGCTGGGTGCAACTGCACTTTGCACTAGTGCGTCCGGCCACTACCGATCGCGCAACGCGACAACATCCAGATAGTAGACAGTCCCACACAACATCTACAGAGGCGAACACACCGGGTTCCGCGCGGTCACTCCGGTCTTGTTGTTGGGTGCAGCAGAAGCAGCGGCCACAGCAGCAGACTACAACTGCCGGTGACCGGGATAGCAGACGACACCGGGGAGAATAGTAAAAATTAAAAAAAGACGAGCAGAAAGCACTACGTGACACTCTGGGACCCAGGCGGCGACTCGTTCACGGCGTTACAGCTTCGTTCGTTTCTTTTTTTCCAACCCCTAGTGAAAATAGAAGCAAAAAAGAGGGCCGGACGACTGGCAAGAACACGACGTGTTGTACGATAAAGTTGCCGCCTTTCCTGAGGCGGGAAGCGAGGAGCGATCACGGAAATACTAAACGCTCTAAGAGAAAAGAACTGAGAGGGGGAGTGAAAGGGGGGAGGCGAGCAAGGATAACAAACGTCGGAAAACACGCACAAAAAATAATTATGCGGCGGTGGCGACGTGCGACGGAAGGCGGGCGAAACAACTTGGCGGGCAACAAGTTTGTCGGTTGCGGGCGAAGGGAGCCGTCTCTCGTTTGCCGAATGCGGCGATAGCACCTGATGCGCCAGGCTTTTATAAAGGCGGCGACGACTGCACTTCTGGATGGCGTTTTGCGGAGGGAGGAAGCAGCAAAAGCAACAGCGGCGAAATTGAAGGAGGAGGGCCGCACCGACTGCAATTGGAGCGGCCGTGCGTTTCCCATGGCTGCTCTCTCGCCTCTACTGGCCCGGCGGGGGTTACCCCGGCCGGTTGCAAGTGCGGCGGGTTGCAAGTGTCAACACGCGCGCACGGAGTGGCAGCAGCTCGGTCTCTGTGCAACCACTGAAAAAGTAGACCATACTTCCCCTTCCAATTATCACCGTGGCTTTGCTGCTGGTGTTGTCTTTATGTCGTGAAACTTACGTCAGGACCTGGAGATGAGTTTCCTTAACGAAGCATTCGTTCCCTGCTGAGCCTTCCCTTGATCGCCAACTTTTGAACATTCCAAGTTTACGACGCCTCTGCCTTCTTTAATCAAGTGTAATGTTCACTTTCATGATAGGTACTGTATTAAATTATGGGGTTTTACGTGCCAAAACCACTTTCTGATTATGAGGCACGCCGTAGTGGAGGACTCTGGAAATTTCGACCACCTGGGGTTCTTTAACGTGCACCTAAATCTAAGTACACGGGTGTTTTCGCATTTCGCCCCCATCGAAATGCGGCCGCCGTGGCCGGGATTCGATCCCGAGACCTCGTGCTCAGCAGCCTAACACCATAGCCACTGAGCAACTACGGCGGGTGATAGGTACTGTATCAGAATGACCGACAGCCTCATTAGGCTATTGTTCCGAATACTTTGGCGTCCAACCTTCTTGCTGATAGGTTTTCTTTTTGGATAAATTGATCGATCCACCACTCAAGTCTAGCTGGCGTAAAATGTCTAATATCTTCTTTGAGACGCTGCCATGAACGGTCGGAACCACTTCAACACACTACACTGGCCTAGCTATTCTATTACCTACGGCCCATATTTAGACGAGGAGACGAGGTTGCCTCTTTTGATGTGTGTATGAACGCTCTGGATCACCGTTCCCGACTTCTTTCAGAGTTTAAATGATTATACAGTGTCGTCGATGCTATCCTGGCAGCTATTCTCAAGACATTCTTATTGTTTTTTTTTAGTTTTCTAAACAATACGGCCTTATTACCGAAATCAACCCTATTCAACGTTTCACAGTCAAAGCATAGCCTTCTTTTTTTTCTCATATCATCAATGAGATATGCTCCCTTGACCTCACATGTCACGGGAACTCTTTCTGGTTTCCTGTTTCCTGTTTGCCGGGTATAAATCTACTTGTACGAAGTCGAGAGTATGACGGAAGCCTTTCTGGTCGGGATGGTGCACATTTAATAGGAAGAGATCTGGAGACCGACTAAAATGGCTGAAAAATATATTTACGTTTCGGCTCCCTCAGGGAAGCCTTGTTCACAATGAAACAGTTTCAATAGGAAAAGGCTCCCATGGGGGAGCCGAAACGTAAATTTTTTTTTTTTTGAACTGTTTTGGTCGATGTCCGGATCTCTTCCTTTTAAGTTTAAATGTAGGTGTAAGTACAGTGGCCATGCATGTCCAAAGTCTTCCTGAAGTAGTCTTTGTTCTATTAGCTCAATCTTTTGAAGGTGTAGAGAGATGGCCCATCATGAGCCTTTCTGTATTACTTTACTATAGTGCTCCCAGATCCAGCTCAGCTTTTTTTTTTTCAACTACGTACTTTGAATTCAGTTTTCAAAACGTCTTATTGAGATCAATTGCGGGTTACAAACGAAATTTCTCGTCGTTGCACCTGAGCCAACAGAGCTGTCAATGGCTGCGCAGTTGTTGACACCACACCTACGAGCTTCACGGATTGCAGTGTGATACCTCACGGTAACTCCACAGCGGTAGCCACAACCTGAGCGACTTTCTTGGCAGTAAAGCTTACAATAGCGGCGAGCCCTAATGCACCAAATTAAGTCATTTTACTTATCCGTTAAGCGTGCAATGTGATATGAAATGCTCACGTTTCCAGTCGAAAGTAAGCACAGGTTCTCTTAAATCCCAAGTCTGCTGTGTGCTACAAAATGTTTGACAGAAGCGTTCGAGTGCCGTCATTTACGGCTGCTAACGCTGCCGTTTTCTATTGTTAAACAACGAAATGAACGGTACTATACAGTCAATTTGTGCGCGCGAATACGGTTGCACGGTCGTGTTCGGTGTTTCACGATCGTGTTTATTGGATGCCACCGCGCACAAAACTGAAATTTTTTGTTGTGTAACAGGTCGGGTTGGCGGTCCTCATGAACCGAAAGTTAAATCGTCTCTAAGACCCCTGAGGAAACACTTTTTTTTTGGCGCAGTATTCTTGAAGTGAAACCGTTAGCTGCTTGTGTTGACCTTCATACTTAAAAATTTTTGAACCACAGGGGCAGTCATGTATATCTATTGGCACATTGTTGCATCCTGTTCGCTTCGGTGAAACACTTCATCGCGATTTGTACTCTGTATTGTAAACAGCAACTTAGCCTCTTCACGGCCAAACTCCAAAAAGCCTGGTCGTACCCCGATGACCAGTGGCATGTCATTCGCCACAATATACTGCTGTTCGATATTTTATTGCAGAGTCCATTTGAACACACCTTCATACCTCGATGTCCTGATATTCACGCCATCTTTCAGTAATACTTACAGAACCAGATTTCTATGTCTCGATGCCAAGGTTGCGAGTCATTTGTTTATCTCTAGATTGTATTGTACAGACATACCTTTTACGCTCATTTATGGGATATTTTTTGGTCTGCCCTAGCGTGTTCTCACCCACTGCAGCAATATTTAGTGCTAAGATTATGGTTCGCGACAGGCCACCTTTATGGCAGTCGATTTCCAACCTTACCTTTGTTCCACAAACAACAAAGCAAGGATATTTGCCACACGTACGCCCGCTGATCTCATGTTCTGTGTTTCTACAAAGCTTGACGTCATGACCTCCTCGTCTGCATGGTGAAACTCCCAGAATGCAATTTATTTTGTGACAGGGAAGGTAGACTAAGCCTTGAACTTTCAGGGTCAATCGACTGTGGGTTGCCACCGTATATTGTCTTTTACAGCATAATTACTGGTTTTGTAGCTTTCAGATTTTAATTGCAATATTTTTCAACCTTACAGCACGAGCAACGGATGCTTAGAAATAATGGATGTTTTTTTATTTACCACTGCTTATGCTTCCTCCAAAGCCCAAGGGCACTGTCGAAGAAAGAGGTGAAACGGACGTTTAGCAATAACATATGACAAAGAAAGTTAACGGCGTAATAATGTAGTAATGTAAATAATTTCTAGCTGTCAAGTTAGCTTTACGGGATGGTTTGTTATCTACAATGAAGGTAATATATTCGAGAAGATCATTCCATTCCGGTGATTTTCTTTAAAAAGGAAAGGCTGGGAGAAAGCCTAATCGTTTATTGACTCGATTCTGACTTTGTGGCGATGATCAATGCAGTGTGCCACGTAATCAGGTTGAAAAATTAAGTCAACGCAAAAAAAGAAGTATGGTGATGGATCGACCCGCTTTGTTGCATTAAATATCTTCTTGTTACATAAGCCCAGGACCAACGACGGCAAGTTCACTGCAAATATTTCGTCTGGTTGAATATGAAATTAATTGCCTGCGGGTGTAAAGGAACGTTCCAATGATTCATTCAACAATCATGTGCGTTCATATTTGTTCAATGGATAGTAAACTTTTTCACTTTTGCATTATTTCTGCCATCCAAGAGTTATTCAATAATATTGTGATATTCTATTCATTCTACTCAGTGTAGTCGTTTTGAATTGTGTGTTAGCAATTTCTGAATAACCTTTTGCTGTGCATCTTACAGTTCCTTTTCTCTGCTTCACATGTTAGCAAGAAGTCTCGCGCTCAATCGTTTGGTTATGAGGCCTCCTTTCTGTACGTATGCCTTCTTCGAAAGGCACGTTACAGATCTACGCGAACAAAAAAACTGAAAGTTGAACAGGAAATTTGCGAAAGAGGGACGGACGGCCGTATGGCCGAGCGTGACGTCATACGCACGCCGGTGCAGCGCCAGTTCAACAGCCCGAATCCGTGACCACGAACACGTGCTCGACATGTCGAGCCCGCTCCGTGGCCTCGCTGTATTCCCGACGCCGCCGGCTGCAACGCGAGGGCAAAAAAATGGATTTGTGTGCTCGTTAAGTGTCTCCTGTCACTCGGGCCGGCTCGTGACGTGCCGTTCGCAGCGTACGCAAGGATCCCTCCTCCTCCTCCTCCTCCTCATCTCTCTTTCTCTCTACGTCCTCTCCTGTTCATATGCGCATCGTCGTCGTCTCGCCCGACCCGCAGAAGCCGGCCGGCATTGGACCGGTGGCTGCTTTTTCGATTGCGCCGTCTCTTTCGCCTTTCCAGGGAAGAACGGGCCTGTGCGTTGGCTGCTTGTGCTTCGCGGTGGTTTGGAGGTCAGGCGGGGGTCGGCTGTTTCTTCGCCTTCTCTTTTATTTTTATTTTCTGCATCTATTGGCCGAGCGGCGTCTCGGCACTGCGTGACGTCAGAGGAGGTGGCCGTGGGTGGATGCTTTGCCAGAGCCATGACTCGACAAGTTTCGGGTGCCGTTGCGGGTCTCCTTGTTCCAATGAGCTTAAGTTGAGGTATTGACGTCATTTCCTTAGCGATGCGCTACATTTGGAACGCGTCGTGCGCGTGGAATTGCATAGAGCCTGGACGTTTGCGTCATGATGGCGGGAGGTTGTGCCACTTGGGGTTCTGTAGATCACTGCGGAAATTTGCATCTGACTTGTTTTCTTGAATGAGAGGTTGATCGATCACCCAGATCAATCAAAATTGATCACTTAGAACCGTCCATTTCTTTATAAAGCTGAAACTAACTATGGGAGTGTTACTGTCATGTTCTCAGGCATGTCATTGTGGAATTCTATTCCATCCGATGTCAAGGCATGCACATTCAACTATTTCGAGCACGAAGCCACGGAATATTTTAAAAGCACATTACTGAACTCGCAATATCGTTTATTGAGCATAATAGGTATCATGAGGTTAATAAGTATTGCATTGATTCTTTTTTTACTTTCTAATTTTCGTTGCTTAAGGTGATACTTTTCTGGACATCTCGTTCCACATGCTACCACACAGTTTTCTTTCGTGAGTGCTGCATGATGTCCTTATTGCTGATTAACACACGCTTTGTATGACTTTAGCTGCTACGGTTTGCCATAACTATACTACCCCCCCCCCCCCCTTTTTTTTTTGCGCTTGGGAGGTCCTCCTGATAGCAATTAATTGGAGATCTCTGATTTCGTATTTATTCTTCGCTTGTGTTTTATGGATCTTACAAATGAAAATAAGTGGTGTGAAGAGGAAAAAAGAAAAACTGAAGCCGTGAATGTATATTCAATGAATTTGATTTCCCACAAGGAAACGGGAAGCACTGTGGAGCTTATCGGCCCAAAACCTGCGCTGAACAGCATGGCTGAGCCGGGATTAAACAGCGTACAGCAGGAGGACACGCGTGTTTATAACTACTTTTTTTAATTTGTTCACTTTTGCGCTGAAACCAAAGTCCTTTAAGTGGAATAGACAGGTTCCTTCCAACAGTTAACGGTAAATACTGATAATCAAATGTGTAGCTTACGAGCAATCAGGGAAGTACAACAAATTTAAGCACAGAGTTGCCGAGTATGTTGTTTCACAATGCATCTCGACGTCCTACACTGAAATGACAAAGATAGGAGCAATGATGCATGACCTTTTCAGCTGCGCGAGAAACGTGGCGCAAGTGACAAAGGCTGAGTTTAAACGAAAGCTTTGGAACACTCCGGTACTGCTTGTTGGGACACACGGCACAAAAGAATACGTTACCCTTTATTTAGCAGGCAGGGTCTGTTCTTTCGACGTCAAATATGTTGGATGCAGCACAGATAGTAGATTGTTGCTCATGGCTTAAACTTTACAATTGTTACGATGCACGCGGTGCAGACGTGATGTGTGTAGCGTGAGTTGCAGTGCAGTTCTGCAAGTTGTGCGCGCCGATAAGTCTAAGTGGCCATCGAGCTCTGCTGTGTGAGAACCAGGTGAACCATTGTACGCGGTGGCAACCTTTCAATTAGGACGGCATGAAAAAAAAACACTAATCTTTTCAAGTTCATGCGTAGGTTGCGGAACCTCCGGTGGACAATATACATTCACTGAATATCAGTGTACAGTGTTCGTCATACCTTCGGATAGCCCCTTTTGAACACCGAAAGAAAAACCAAGATAATTTACTGTTTTCGGAAATATGACAAAATATCGCATGCATTATATTAGCGCCGTTGAACGAGTGCCACCATCCCCGTGAACTCCTCGTAAAGCTAAGATGAAATGCATTTGCTGAAGAGTGCTGCGAAAGGAAGACTTTGGTCAGTGTTTATTCGATCATTAAGTTTGCACTGAGAACATTTACGCTTAGTCCAGTGGGCCGCCAATTTCTCGGAGCAAGGAAATCACTTTGAGAAACGCTGCTGAGGACGGGACTTCCCAAATTGCGAGCAGTTCAGCCATGGGAGCCTTTGAGAGGGAAGCCAAAAAAGGAGGAAACATGGAGGAAACGTGATCGCGCAGATTCGTGCCATCCATGAATACATCTGATCAAACGAGGCAGGCAGGTCATCTGCCGATACATTTGCGATAAACCTATCAGTTTAAAATGGAGCACTGTAGTTCGACTTGAATGAAAAAAAAAAATGGTAGTCACTTTAGCATGCCCCAAAGAGGGTGAAGGCGAACGCCTGCGCGCTCTAGAGGCATTCATTAAATTACTTGACATTCTCATTCTAATGCGCTGTTACTTCTTATCACTTGTTTTCTAATAATAAAGTTCCGTCCTCCTCCTCCTCCCACCAAACGTTGTGGGTTTGAGTGCCTTATTTCACGCTACCTTTAACTGTGCCTTAATTAACTTCGCCCTAATTAACACCAAAGGTCGCGGGCTCGGCTCCAATCAAAGGTTGAAGTTAGGACTCCAGTCAAAGGTCGCGGGATCGAGTGCCTTAATTAACTCTATCGAATAAACTTTGCCCCTTTTTTGGCGTGATGAACGGCATCGGAGCCAGCTGTCCAAGAAGACGACGACGATGAACATGCAAGCAGGGGTATGAGCGGGTGTATGCGCGAGGCGAGCTCACACGACGTCTGTACCGCACGCCGCGTCTTCAAGGCCACCGTCTGATGAGGCATTTAAGGCCTTTCGCCTTAAAAAGGAACTGGAATTTCGTTCGGAAGTCGGAGCATAGGCTGCGATGAGATGTTTTGCGTTCCGCTCGATGTCCTCAGACGGTGTTATGTGGCCGCGAATCGACATGCAAGGCAAACTATTGTTTGCCTTGCGTGTCGAAAAAGATACAGAGAAAGATACTGCGCCCTGGCGGCTACCCGCCTTTTCATCACAGCGCTAGGATCAATAAGAGCGCTGTCAGAATTGTTGCAGGCTCAGCATCTCACCGGTACACGAGATGACACCGACGGTAAACGGTGGTCAACCTGACAGCCACGGTGCATCGCTGAAGATGTCATAGGAGCCCCAGGTCCTTTTCTCATTTGCCCTTCGCTTAAAAAGTTAGAGGGAAGTTTCACTACGCGAACGCTGATGACGCGCTAGCGTATCGGTGGTATAGCGCACACGAAGCTATCGGCCCGCGGTGCGCCTAAACGCCCACACTGTCCTCATCGCAGATCGTATTCAAGACAGGGCTCGCGCGACCGTGCCATACGCAGCAGCCGCCGGAGTAGAACGCCCACTTGCAAACATTCGCTTGCTAACTAAATTACCAAGCATGGTGTAAGCGCGCACAGGCAAACGCTAACGCACCATACTCTGTGACCGCGGGCGCTCGCTGCCAAAACGCTGGCGTGAGGAATCACGGCACCAGCAGCAGCGAGCTAAGTGACCTTCGTGCTGTATATCGCTTCAACGCAAGCCGAGCGGCGAGAACGCACCGCACGCAAAGCTGCGAGCAGTCGGCCCACCTACTGTGCCCCCAAAGCAGATAGCGTCCAAGATAAAGCGCGCGCGATTTCGTGCGGCCAAAGTACCACGCATCCCTCCCTCCTCTCCACCGGTGCCACGCGCGACGGAATACGGCGCGCTTCCTACCTTTGCGCACGCAAGATTGAGCCACCATCGTCGGCTCACCGTCGGACGCTTTCACTCACACACACATCGTACGGCGCGCCAGCACGATGTTATCACGAGACGAACCCGGTACCTATGCATCGCAAAGTAAAGCAAAGAAAACCTGTAGCAACTGCCAGAGGAGGTCAACCCAGCGCGCCTCCGCCTACCTTCCTCCTCCGCGACCCTTCGCCTCGTTTCTCCATCTCCAATTCACTCAACGTTACCTACACATTCCTCTAGGTGGAGTTTCTTTGCCTCGTGCCCAGCGCCCTCCTTCGTACTTACCCCGGCGCGCGATTTGCCTTCACCTCCAGGCGCCTTCCTCATTCGCTTGCTTCGCGGCTTCAGACAGGCACCACCGATTTCACGAGCTGGTCAGTTACGCTTGCGCGGGCAAAAAAAAAAAGAAAAACATTGATCCTGGAGTTTGACTTGCCAAAGCCACGATCTCATCATGAGGCACGTCATAGTGCGAGACTCCGCATTAATTTCGACCATCCGGCGTTCCTTAACACGTACGCATTGCACGGTACACGGGCGTTTTATTGCATTTAAACCCCCATCGCAATGCGGCCACCGCAACGGGAATTTGACCCCGCGACTTCGCGCTTAGCGGAGAAACGCCAAAGCCACGAAGCAAGCACGACAGGTCCTTCCCGTTCGCTACCAATAAACATGTTTTCATCATCATTGTTAGTGCTAGTCAGTACCCAATGAAATTTTAGATAACATTAGCTTGACGCTTACTGTCCAGTACGCTCATATTCAGTACATGTCCAGTACGCTCATATCCAGTACATGTCATGTCCAGTACGCTCATCGTGCAGCAGCTCAGCAGGAACGTAAGTGTGCTTATAGCATGCGTGTGCGGTGTGCTCATGCCAGCAGCGGAAGGCAGGACTTCAATATAGTTGAGCATTGGGAGAGTTGGTATTGCGTTCTATCGCCGAGCCGGCAAGATGAAGGAACAGAGCACTGACTTCTGGAAGACAGCGCTGTGTTTTTTCATCTGGTCGGCTCGGCTTGTTTCTTCCTTTCTATGTTGCGCTGTACCAGATTTATAAGGCAATACCGCCTGGCATTGGGAAATAAGCGAACCTCATTGGTAATACATAATTTGTGCGAATTGTGAGTGGACTCCTGCTGGCTCGGGTCTCGTTCTGAGCTGAAGGAAAGGTACACTGCGTTTTTATGTGCGGAGCTTGTCTGAAACTTTAACGTTGTTACCAACTGTACGCTATACTGCTGCAGGCCCGGGAGTTTCCTTGTTGGTATGATGTAACAGGACTTAAAAAATTATAATTTCTAAAGTTTACCGACTTACTTCTTATCCGTGCCTAAATATTGAGTTAGAAATCGCAGCTTTCATATGGCAAAGTAGAATAATACGTATTGCGCACGTGCATGTCAAGCATACACTCATTAACGCACCTACTCCGTGATTGGTTTCAAAGCAAGTTTGACCTTATTATTTTGTTAGGTTTTGTAAAACATCGCGTGAAAACATTTTTCTTCCCAACGAAAAATTGCTGTTTAGGCTCTGATGAGTTGGTCTGGATGCAGTTTTGTGGAAAACTAGTGCGATAATATATATTTTCGTTATTGATAATAGTCAAAATAAATCTGTGTTTTTTTTTTCAAAACCCCTTATATGTAATTTCGTAGCATACCTTCATGGGAAAATCCCTAAGCGTTCTCTTTTTAAACTGTAGGAGCCTCTCTCACTTTTTTTTTACCTTACCTCCGTGTTCCTACCGTTAAAAAAATCGGCAGAACACATCCCACGATGATTGTCAACATTAACGCGATTAGCATTCGAGCAACGTAGCGACAACATATTGCTAGGGACACCCTTTTTAACACTCCATCAATCCGCGACTTACATTTATTCGAGTTCGTTTGCGATTGCACATGTGATGGGTCTGTGAATGACCCCTCCTGTTCGTGCTGTGGATGTCCTTTAAGGCCTTTTCGACGTCGAACGTCCTATCTTCATAAACTCCGGAAACAGGTCATTCACACTACTGCGCGATGGTAGAACCTCGTGCGACCATATTGCGCGCAGCGTATCCCATATGTTGTGGGCGTCGTTGCCCATAGCCTCTCCCTGCTGTGCAGCATATCGACGTCGAGCAGCTTCGACGCGGCGTTGTTTCCGTTCTTGCAGCTCGGTGGCCGATAAGGCCATTTAGGGTGGCATATGTCCCAACTGCGAAGGAGGCTCTGTAACAAGTTTTACACAGTATAGTCGTGATTTACGTCATATAGCGGGGAGACAAGTGTAGCTCTTGTATTTTGTACGAGGTGTTGCTGCGCATGCGCTATTGCTTTCCGAGCGAGAGTGACGTTTGAGGAGCTAGAATCAGACAGCGGCAGCACGCCAAAGTGGGGGAAGTGAGCGAAGGATGCGAATGCCATTAAAAAACGCTTCGAACGAGCTTGAACTGCCGATACCACATCTAGTAATCGCCCGTCACAGTACAACGATAAAAAACATTGATGGGGTCCTTATGAGTTGCACTTCAGTGAGATGTACGCTGTAGTGCAGGGGTGTGTTGGTCAGTTCTAGGACTTCATCGCGCTACGTTTGAACGATATAACGTATAGCGATTCCTTTCGCTCAGTTGTATGCCACTCTTATCCACTGTTAACGGCTGGCTGATACCCTTAACTACGCACGGGTAAATACGGCGTGACCACTGACGGAGCGCAAAAAGGTATGGCATTGGAATGGAGACGCCTCATGAGGCCGGCTTTTATGTGTTTTGCTGAAGATTGGCTCGCTTGCTGAATTGATCAGCTGGAACGAAGGACAAAGGCGGACGAAACAAGACGAAACACTTCGCATTGTCTCGCCCGGCTTTGTCCTCTACTCGTGCTGTTCTATTCGGTATGAATCATCAACGTGCCCATCGTATATTTTCGCTCACTTGCTCTCTCTATTAACCAAAATGCTATCTGTATTTACGCTGATCTCATTTTGTCTACTTATATTCGGACCATGCTAGCGTGGGATGTACACATATTGCCGGTGTACATATATATGCACTTAGTCATTGGTGGTCTGACGCACAATGCTGGACTAGTTCGAACTTATAGATTTGCAGTGCTTGAAAAAAAAGTGGCGGGGGAAGCGTTATGTAGTCAGTTACGTTACGTGTACGCTATCCGGCTAAAAAAACTGGGGGACACTTAGCCTTTAAGAATGGAACGCGATAGAATTCAAAGATTCCTGACTGCTTTTCACGCTTCCCGGCAATTGTAGCTTATGTAAGCGTAATGTTTACCGGGAAACGCTGGTGGTGAACGATATGCACAAAGGGGAGCTTTCTGGTAGAAACGCGGCATCTGGCGTGGGTCGATCACGGAGGTTGTGCACAGCCACGCCAAACCTCAAACGGCAGCTCAAAAAGGGATTTGTTGTGTTTGAGTTTCCGCGTAACAAAATTAATTTCTCGTATATTCAAATTGCAAGCCGACGCTATCATGTGTGTAGGTTGGGTTGCGTGTAAGTCGTACTTTACGAATTTTCGGGCGCATTTTTATTTTGAGAAATTCAATCAGTTGAGTAACGTCTATGCGTTACGTGGAGGGTTTGCGTGGCTCAGGAGGATTTTCCTTTCATGGCCAACGCTGCCGACCCTGACAGCGAATTTTCTGTGGCACAGGGCTCTTAACGCTCTCGCGTTAGAACAGTTTGTATTGATCAGAAGAAAATTTATTCACCCATAGGCAAGCGCAACACTGATATGAACATTGCAACTCTGTCTCTCAAAGTTCCTTTCGCTTTATACTGAATCACGCGCCTTACATTATCCCTGCAGCTAGCACATCTAATCGCTCTGACCATAGGCCACAGGTTACTGGCGCCATTTAGCTTTGCGTGCTTGGCGTACTTAAAGCGCCTGCTTTCTCCATACGAACCTGTCTATCTCACTTTTTTCTCTGCACTGATCGGTCTTTGTGTCAGAGCTTTTAAGGCGAAAGCTGAACGTCTTACAAAATGTTATGGCATAATCTTGTTATCTTTGCTGAGCCAAAAATAATACTTCAGATTGAAACAACGAGTTTTTATATTGTAGAGGACGATTGGAACGGTGTAGTGGGTTGTCCTCTCCAGCACTTTCTAGTGGGTCGTTCTCTTTAATGTTCTTGCTCGGGAAACAATGCTCGCGCTGAGAGTCCGTGGCCTGCTCCAATGGTTGGTACCAAACGCCGGTGTCTAATGAACGCCTTTACAATTTCATCATTATTCTAGCATTCACATTAGGAGAGCAATGTCATTTAGCTGCGAGCGGACTCGAACTGGCTCGGGGCTCTCTCTCAGAGGTGAAGGACAGGTGCACTTCGCTTTTGGAAGGTGGAGCGCCTGCATAAAACAAAAATAGGAGGACGGGACATTGAGGGACGCTGCAGTTCAGCCAGCGTTACTGCGTGGAAGAGTAGTGCCAACATATTGAAATGCTCGAACCTGGCGCGTGCGTAGGACTTTTCGCCACAGACGTGTAGCATGCAACACAATTGGTTTAAGCAGTAGCTGTCTTTTTTTCCCAAGCGAACCGCCTACTCTGGCTCTTTCGGCGGTTTCCGTCGGGGATCGGTGGTGGGAGGTCGGACTTCCCCTGCCGATAGAAAAAAGGCTCTGATGATGCTAATGGCACGTGCTCTCGTGCGCAGCTGTGTTGCGTAATTTTTTCTCCCCTTTAGAAACGCACGTGCCTTTGTGCGAGAGCGTTCTGCAGCGACTGAAGAAGGTTTGGATGCTGTGGTGAAGCCGTTCGGCGGAGCGCTCGAAAAGACCGGCCCTCCTCTTTTTCTCGGCCACCGTCTTCTCGAGTGGCGGCTACGCACTCCGCGGCAGTCGGCTATTACTGTGTCCATTTAAAAATTACCGATCGTGCTTTTAATAAGACGTGCTGGTACTCTAATGGGCTCAAGGTTGAAGCGACTAACGCGAAATAGGGAAATAGGATACAGTGAAGGAGGACAGGACACGAAGATATAGAAGCTCGTGGCTTTCTTGTCCATATGTACGCTTTACCTTGTGCTATTCGTAAGCTAGGAACACTTAATAAAGAAAATTAATTTTAGCTGTGTTAGTAAACACCTTTCTGCAATAGTAAAAAAAGTCACTTTTTACCGTGAGAAGAGGTTACGTAAGCAAAAAAATCTCAGTGCCCTTCCACTCTGTGAAGAAGGATGACCATCGAAGCTGTGTATGTGGGCCCCTTAATGGCGAACTGCACCTCCGCCGCGGGTCGGGCCGGCATTGCACTACCATCGGTATCGGCGCACGTATGGGGAGTGCTTAACGCCTGCTTCACCTTCGCCGCGGGTCCGTCCGGCATTGCGCTATCTCTGGGATCGGCTCAAGCATGGGTAGTTTTTTGCTTACCACAACGACACGAAAATTTCCTTGGACGGTAGAGGTATAGAGCTTCGCTGTAAAAGCGACCGACGATTACACTTCTTGGTAATGCGATCTTTGAGCGCAGCTGCTGCCTTATTTCAACGACAGGCAACTGCATACAGAACACGCTGTGCCGAACGGAGGCGGTTGCACATTTCGGATTGGGCAAAACGCACCGCCGTCCGCCGCTATCGAGTCGGTGCTCCGGCGACCATCGCACCTTTTTATAGTGGGTCACCACCGCGGAGAGGGAGCGGCAGAGATTAGCAGTTATTATTTGATCTTTCTTGTGAGGTAGGATGAGGAAACTGGTGGAGAACAGGGGTACTGCATGAGTAGAGGTCAAACACTCATTCACTCACAGACAGGCCTCAATGTGGCCGCACAAAGTTGGGGTGGGAAATAAAAGTAAGGGGACGAAACGCAATAACTGGCTTTCGAGTCACTGCAACGGCGCTGCATCAGGTAAGGGGAGGTATACGGCAAGAGTGGAGGCGGGAGAAAGACAACCAGGCGCAAGCACTGCCAGAGGCGACAAATGCCACTGAGGAACGCACCCCGCAAACAGGGAAGCGAGAGACACGGCTGAGAGCCGTACAGTCACGCGACGCGGAGACGGAGGAGCGGAAAGCCGCGGATCACGCGTGAGGCGGCGAGGAGCGCCCGCCGGCGGCATCGCGGCAGTGCCGTGACAGCGGGAGAAGGGACGGCAAGTGGGGAGTGGATGGTAGCGGCGAGTCATCGGAACGGCGCTGTGCTGACGAAGAAGGCGAGAGGATGTGCGAAAACCGTGATCCAGCTTTGGAGGACAAGAAGAGAGCAAGGCTGGCGCCGTGCACAGGAGATGCGCACGGCGCATCTCTTGCGCTAATTTAAAAAAAAAAATTAAATTATGGGGTTGTACGTGCCAAAACCACTTTCTGATTATGAGGCACGATTATGAGGCACGATAATTTCCGGGGACTCCGGAAATTTCGACCACCTGGGGACCACCTGGGAAATTTCGACCTCCTGGGACCACGTGCACCTAAATCTAAGTGCACGGCTGTGCTATTTTTTTTTTTCAAGTGATAGCAAGAATACAAGCAGATTCTTTCAGGTGGCAGTAAGAATACAAAGATATACAAGAGTCCACCCGTGTAAGCAGGACCTGTCAGTCCTAAGAACCTAATTTGTCACGAAAACAGGAATGAACATATATACTGTTTTGCAGGTAAAAAAAACAAGCAATAAAAAAGAAAGGTTAACCGAAAGTGAGTTGTATCAATAGAAACACAGAGAGAAGAGAGAAACAACTTTACTGGCCCATAATGAAATGGAACGCGTTAAGCGTCTGATGGGGTGTCTCCCTCTTCACGGGCTCCATATGCTTCCAGGGCCGCCTGGCCCCTGTGGATCAGTCGGAGCTGGTCTTGCAGGACGGGGCTGGATAGCATGATTTACCATCGCTCATAAAGGGTGGGGATAGTTGGGGGGGTTAGTTACGGCATAGGTGGGGTGTGGTCTTTGGAAAAAGTGCATTGCAGTGCGGACATGCGTTCTTGTATCTTTCTGGGTATATTTTGTTCTGGAGGCAGGGGTGGGAAATGATCCTGCCTAGATTTGCCTCTATATTCTTTGTTCGGCTCTGGTCAAGGAGTGTTGGGGGCGCGGGAATGTCTTCCTACCGTCCTTGTAATACTTGACTATATCTATGTAACTTGTGATTGGTTGCCGTCCCCTTGCCTCCTCCTCGGTGGCCCGGGAGTTGAACGCTCGGGCCTGTTGATGAGCATATTCGTGGCCCGCAACTGAGGAGTGGGCCAGGACCCAAACTAGTTCAATTGTTTCTTTAGGAGGCATAGCTTTTCCGAGGATATTTAGTGCCGCAAGGGACACCCAGCCAGATCTGTAGTTCTTGTATGCAGCTTGTGATTCCGTGACGATCTTGGTGACGTTAGGTCGCAGGAGTGCGAGGGCTATCGACGCTTCTGCTTCCTCCGAAAATGGAGTGTTGATTGATGCGCAAGTAACCAGCTTTTCTAGCCCGGGGACCACGACTGTTGCCCTCGTGGAACGTTTTGATAGAGAGGCGTCTGTATATAGAACAGTGTCGTCTTTCTCCAGGGTCCTGAGATGGCTCTTGCCCGGGCGTCGCGTCGTCCGGCGTGCCTTGTGGAGTTCATGTTGCGCGGTAGTGGTTTGCATTCCAGCTTCTCACTCCACTATTCGGGTAATTGGCCGAGGCGGATGTAGTGTGATTTTTGCCATCCGATCTTGCGGAGGACGCTTCTGCCCGCCTTGGTCTGGCTAAGGCGTACCCTCTGATTGGATAGGTGGGCTTCTACGAGCTCGGGTACTGTGTTGTGGACTGCCATTTGAAGTAATTTTGTCGTGGAGGAATTAATGGGAATACCCAGGGCCTGCTTCGTGGCTTTCCTGATTATTGCGTCAAGTTATATGACGTCCTTCTTGAGGAGTTGCAGGTACGGCGCTGCGTAGACGATTCGTGAGATAACAAAGGCCTGAACGAGGCGGCGCAAGGTGTCCGATTCCTTCGGACCCCTCCGCCTGTTAGCCACACGTCTGATAATGTTCAAGCTCTGGTCCGACGTGAGCTTGATTTTTCTGATCATAGCTGTTGTCTTGCCGTCTGCCTGGATCAGGAGGCCCAGGATCCTGAGTTGAGGTACCGGGAGGATACGGATCCCTTCCAAAGTGATTTCCATGTTCTCTGCTTGTTTCCCTGATGCACGTGGTTTGACAATGGTCAGCTCCGACTTTAGAGGCGAACAGCAAAGGCCACAGGTCTTCGCATAGCTGTTGACAGCGTCAGCCGCTTTTTGGAGCGTGTTTTCCATCAAGCCATCCGACTCTGCCCTCGCAGTCTAGAGGGTGATGTCGTCGGCATATAATGCATGGCCCCTGCCGTCTATTGATTCGAGAAGCTTGGGCAGCGGTAGGAGAGCCATGATGAATAGAAGGGGGGGAAAGAACCGAACCTTGCGGCGTTCCTCTATCGCCGAGGAAGATCGGTTGGGATGTCTCCTCTCCTATTCTGATCCTGGCCGTTCGGTTACGAAGAAAGTCTCGGATGTAGTTGTACGTTCTCACTCCACAACCCGTGTTGCGTAGGTTGCAGAGGACACTTTCATGCATGACGTTATCAAAGGTACGTGTGAGGTCTAACGCAAGTAGCGCTCGCGGCGTCTGCTTCGTTGCCCGCTTAATTACCAGCTCATTGAGTTGTACGAATACATTCTGGGTGCACAGGTGTTGCCTAGAGCCATACATTGTCTCCGGAATCTGGTCGGTGGCATCCAGATGTCGCTGCAACCTCTTGAGTACCATACGTTTAATGACCTTCCCCACGCCGGCCGTGAGGGATATCGGCCGCATGTTGTCGACGTGAGGTGTCTTCCCAGGCTTCGATATGAAGCGGACTTCAGCCTCTTTCCATTCCTGTGGAAGCTTGCCAGATTCCCAGACCCGGTTGATATACTAGAGCAGCTCTCTGCGTGCCTTGGGCTCGAGGTTGTTGAGTAACTTGTAGGTAATGGTATTGGGTCCTGGCGCGCTGCCCCTGTTGCTCTCGGAGATTGCCGAGACGAACTCGGTGTCGGTGAATAGCTTGTCTATCGCTTCATTGGTAGGTCCTGCGTAGTCGGGAGGTGCGATATCACACTTCTCCGTTTTCAGGTACTTGGGCTTCAGGTCGTTGATGAGTTTGTCGGCACCCCTAGTATAGTTGTTGAGGGTGCGCGTGAGGCTTCGATTTGTGGCGCTCTTTCTGTCGAGAGGATCGATCAGGTGACGAAGGAGGCACCACGTCTTCCTGGTAGACAGGGTGCCCTACTGTCCATCACACACACTCCGCCAGTTCTCTCTGCACAGCTTGGACGCGCATTCAGCGGCTTGCTTGTTGAGATTATGGATGCGTTTGTGAAGTTTTTTGTTGTGTCGTTGTTTCTTCCAGCGTCTGGTGAGACTGTGTCGTGCTTCCTAAAGGTGGGCAAGCTTTGCAACAACACAGGGTGTCTGCAGTGTAGTCGCAATTTTCCGGGTGTATTTCCCTACCAGCTCGAGTTGTTCCTTAGCCCATTCCCCATACGGTTTGGTGCTGTTCGTGTCCTCGTATTCGTCGGCTGGTTGCCTTTTTCGAAGTTTGTTCCAGTCAGTTATCTTTGTTCCCATTCGGGCCTTGAACGCGGGCCCCCTGATCGTAATATTGAGTATATCGTAGTCAAACCCCAGGTTCACCCCCGTGTTTTGCCGCTACACGTCCAAGGTACTACTCACCAGGGTAAGGTCTGGAGTGGTGTCCCGGGTCGTACTTGTGCCCATGCGGGTGGGAGTGTCTGGTTAGTTGAGTAGGGCTAGGTTGTGCTGATCCATGAGGTTCGCCAGTACCCTGCCTCTCTTGGAGCAAAATTTGTAGCCCAATAATGAGTGAGGTGCATTGAAATCTCCTAATAGCAGTAGAGGTCGGCTGCCCGCCTCTCCCTTGCTGTCGATTAACGTGCCCTCTATGTCCAGGTTCTTCTTGGAGGGCCGACAGTATGCGTCGAGTATAAAGATGTTCTCTTTGCTTCCTATGCCCCTGCTGTGAATTTCCAAGAGAACGTGTTCGCATGCTCTCTGGCTGGTCATGTGCTGCGTCGCAGCTATGTTGCTTCGGACTAGGATCGCTGTGCTTTTATCACTGGGATCGGCGTATGTGACGCACCGCGGGAGTTTGGGTCGCGAGTTCGTTTCTTGTATTGCAAGGATATCCGGTTTGTGTTCCGCATTATCTATGTATTGCTGTAATTCCCTTATTTTGTCCTTGATTCCTCGACAGTTCCATTGGGCTAAGGTCGGTGCATCTTCCTTCCTATTTTTACGCCTGTCCGCCATCTTGGCTCAGGTTGGTAGTCGTGAGACTACTTCCCATACACAGTTTCCCATACGGGGCTCCCTTTTTTTAGCTTTCTGAGTGGTTAGTATGAGCTGGTTGACATTAGCTTCTAGCGCGTCGAACTTGGCCATCTTGGACGTTACCAAGCCGATCTGGCTGGCAAGCTGTGTGGCCATCTCGGTGAAGGATTGAATGGGCTTGGCCCGCGCCGGTTCCTCAGACGGACTCGATTCAATTTTCTCTGCCTCCATAGCTGTTACCGGGGGCTCTGGCTGAGCGTCCCTCTTATCAATCTCGCGTTTTGTGTCATCCTCGCTGCTTTTCGATTTTTCTAATGCTTCTATGCGCGCAAGAAGCGCACTGACTTGCTCATTTTGCTTAACCATAAGCACTTTGAGTTGCATGCATTCCTCACAATCTTTCGTGGCAGTCTTGGTAAGGGTAGGGAAATCTTTGTTGCTAAGAGCGATAGGAGATCTGTCTTCCCAGCCCACCTGCTTAGCGGCGTTCTTTGTTGGCGTCTTACTCCGGGTCTTCGACCTTGCGCGCGACTCCCGATGGCGCCTGCTGCAGCTGCACCCGGCCCCGTTGCCCGGCGACGACGCTCTCGAGCCCCGCCTTGAGGCGCACCTGCTGCTCCGCCCTCGTCCGCTGTCACGGGAAAGATAGCGGTTCCGGTACCCTGACGTAGCTGCTCCCTCCCGACGTGGCGGTTTGGAGGCTTCTGCCGGACGTGTCGTTGGTATCTCTCAGCTCCCACCGGCGTTTCCGTACCACGTACGGGATCTTGAAGCGAGCTTCGCACACCTTGTCTGAGGTCGAATGTTCGCCTCCACAGAGGTCACACTTGGGGGGTACACTTGCGCTGTTCATCGGAATTACGAGCACAGCATCCTCGGCAGATCCGGTGTGCCGGATTCGGGCAAACATCCATGCGGTTACCCAAGCGACCGCACTGATTGCAGATCTCTATCTGTTTTCTGTATAACGAGCATTTGGCGAGCAGGCCACCGTAACGAACGTTGTTCGGCACTTTGGGTCCATTGAAGGCGATCACCACAGACGTCGTGTTGGCGATGCGGTTGGCCTCTACAGCAGTGGGATTATATTCGTGCACGATGTTCTCGTTGATTTCTTGAACCGTGCCTCCGAGGGGGACGCCTCGTATGACTCCCTTGGTCATGCCATGGTGGGCCGATTCCTAGGCGCTGACCTCGTGCTCATTGCCTTGGATGACAATTTGGGTGACTCTCACGTACCGGTTAGCATTTTCTCTCTTCGAAGTATTGATGATAACGACGTTTTGCTGGTAATTTGGGCATATCACGTCCCGGATCCCTTCTTCTTTGGTGACTCCCGCCGCAGCATAAATGGCCCGGCCAACATCCATATGGCCGACCTTGCTGGTATTGAGATCCCCGCGTGGTCTCACCACGATCTTGGTTTCGTCTCGGGGCAATGCAGGCATGCGCGCTCCCTTGATTAACTTATCTTTGGCGTTCCCGTGTCCGTGACCGGCAGGGTTTTGATTGAAGTTCGTTGGGTAGACCTATAGGTCTCGCTGACGTGGCCGGGACTTGCGCTCACCGGCGATGCGCCAGCCCTGGGTCCTGGTGACTTCTTCGGGGTGAATGTCCTCCCCCTCTATTTGAACACTCATGGGAGTCGCCATGATGCAGGTAGAATTCTGAATAATGTGCGTTCCAGAAGCGTGCGCCCGTCGGCGGAGGCGGCAGCCGCGGCGGCTAGGGTAAACGGTCGGCGGAACAAGCCTAGGCTTAGCGACGACTCGCCTTGGGTGGGCACAAAATTGTCCTTAAAGTCCCCAAAAATAGTCCCCTACCTCAAAGGCAGGTATCCTCGTGGTCCTGATAACTACACGGAACACTTGGTGCAAGAAATTTAGGAGCACAAGGTGATAATCCGGCACAATCACCGAAAAACTGCGGAGCCGATGTGAAGCTCGTCCCACCGGTGTTGTGCCTTCTTCTTCTCCTCTTGTATCAAAAGACTCATATTCGAACTTATTGATTTCATCTCACAATTGCTCTGTACTTCCTCAAGTCCTCTCGATGGCTGTATAGCGCTGCCCTGCTTAGCACAAGGCTATGGGTTCGATTTGCGATCACGGAGGTTGGATTCCGAGAGCTTTAATGCAAGAAAGAATGCTCGTGTAATGCGCTTGGGGTGTGCACTCAAAAACAATAGATGGCGAAAATGAGTGCGGAGGCTTTCACTGCGGTGGCCCTCATGGTCCCCTTTTGGGCTCCTGGACGCTAAAAACACACAATCGAACATAACCTAACACTTTTCCGACTGCTTTGCAATGGAAGAACAACACGGCTTTGGGCGTATTTATCACATGCAGGATAACAGATAAAAATAGTGTGAATAATTTGTTCATTTTGCATACATATAGCGAAACAAGCGCAGCACGCAGAGTGAGAATAATTAAATAACAGCCTTCCGGCTCTGAAAGTGCGGAATGTAAATTAAACTTGAGGACTCAACTTATGCACCAACCGAGGTGCGACGCCCGTAACGCCTCTGCAGGCTCTCCTCATCGTAACAGCATTGTGAGACGCCTGGTACCTGCAGGGCGATGTTCTGCTGCCCGCAGCAGCATTTGTATAGAGTGCATAGTCGCGCCATGCCAGGACCTCGAGCGCAACGGTAAAATCTGGAAAAGCTTTGAATTCTTCGGCTTCGGCTAAAACTGCCGATTTATATTACCACAGAAATGGTTTTTTGCAAAGCAATCTTGTCCCAGTCAACCCAGTTTTCGTCGTGGATCTGGTAGTTCTTGTGGGCCGATCGCGAAGATATAGTTCCAAGATACGCCTGTATGCCAAATATTGTACTTTATATCGTTTTATTCAATCTCTTGCCGATGATGTCTGGCTGAAGAGTTATGAAAATTTCTTTAACTTGTGTAGGAAGTGGCAAACTAACATCAACTTTAATAAAACTGTTTGCATGCCTTTTTCGAGACACGAACGGCCTTACTCCTTCTTCTACTCATTTGACGGTTCTCCTTTGCAGAAGGTATTGGAATACAAGTATTTTGAAGTTGTGCTCTTTTCACTGATGTCTTTGTCCAAACACATTGATTTAACGTGCAGTCAGTCAGGCATTCGAAAAACTAGGTTATCTATATGGCGTACATTACGCACTGCTCCTAAATGAGGAAAACATCTGACCTCTTAAGACTCTAGTTTCTCCACTTTTAGCGTGCTCGTCCACTGTCGGGAGTCCACGCAAACAACAAAACGTAAGCTGAATAATATCGGTGCTGAAAAAAGTGGGCCTCCGTTCCACCCTGTGAAAGTGGATGCATGCAGCGAAACTGGGGCGCACGTTAGACAAGCACCGCCACCCCAACTGATGTTAGACGACGTCACACAAGCACCACCACCACAGGTGACGTACGTCACACGGACGCGTATTTCCAACGGCTCGTAGGTACAACGGGGCGTGGAACTTGCGGAGACGACGGACGTTTGCGCGCATGCGCGAATGAGAGCGGGTGCGAGAGAGGAAATGTGGGGAGTTTTGCTCCTTGAAAATACGACTCTGCCTAGGTACTACGGAGGAGTTTCTTGGCGCGCGGTGTATGCGCTTGTCCCTAGGCGTGCCGGCAGAAGTCGCGGGGCGCGGTTGTGCTGAACATAGCATCGCAAGTTGGCGCTCGACGCAATCATATTTAATCGATCATGTTTTTACTAATGAAAACAACGTGTCATTATTTCGCATTATTGGCGGCGCCTCCAGGACACCAAAGCGGCAACGGGGATATCAAAGCTAGAAGCCGGACTGGTCCGTGGGTTGGGGCTCGCAGAGGCCTGCGCATGCCAGGGGAGTATAAGATCGGCTGTCCGCTATCGCGGACAGCCAATGTTTTATGCGAACACCCCCAGGCACGCTTCGGCCTCTGCGGCCCCAACCCACGGGCCGCCCAGCTTCCAGCTTTGATCCCCCCGCTACCGCTTGGGTGCCCCGGAGATCCTGCGCCGCCTGCTTTAATATAACCTCAGGTGCTCTCCTGAGGCCTCCGTTTGCCGGTTACATGTGCCCTCCTGGAGCAGTGCTTGTAAAAAATCCGATCTATCGTCACGACGAAAAAAGCGACCCGTGACTTATAAAACACCAGTCAGAACATTGTCCCTTCAGACACAGCGATCACCAAGCGGCGTCCGCGCCCACTGCCTCACCGCGCGGGCAGCCAGCGGCGGAGCGTATAAACCAACTCGACCGAACTCCGCAATGCCGGCATGTCTAGGGGACAAACGAATACAACGCGCTCTAAGAAACCTCCTCCGTAGTGCCTAGGCTGTCATATATTCAAGGAGCAAAAGCCCCCAGATCTTCTCTCTCGCGCCCGCTCTTACTCGCGCCTGCGCAGAAACGTCGAGCTCCGTCAAAAGTGGCACGCCCCGTTGTACCTACGAGCAATTCTAAATACGCCACCCGGACACGCACTTGTACGGCAGTGCAGCATACATCCTCATTCATCTGAGCCGCCCACCGAGCGCCTTACTTAACCAACTTAATGTTTGAAAGTTACTCAAACGCGTTAAGCACAAATTGCACATAACCTGCAGACATGATAGCATCAGGCTGTAATTAGAATATAAGAGAAAGATTTATTCTGCTACGCGGAAATTGAAATATAAAGCCTTCCAGCTGCCGTTTCCCCTTAAGCCCTTCCGCCTTACGCAAATGCGTTATTGAACTGGTTGAATTTATCAAAACAAAATGTCAGAAAATTCGTAAAGTGCGACCTACACACAACCTGTGTGTAGGAGGTCCCATTTCAGTTTCTAACTACGGGACCTCCTTCTGTATATACTTATCATGTAATTATCCTCACTTTTGTCTTGAATAGAACTGATTCTTATTCTGAAAAAAAAAAAAAACCTAGGCATGGTAGCATTGGATTGCAATTCGAATATACGAGAAACATAATTCTGTTGGGCGGAAACTCACACAAATCCCTGTTCCAGCTGCCTTTTCTTTTGGTGTAAGCACGTCACGAAAATTCCGATCACATAGAGGCTAACCGCCTCGCGGTAACAGAGCTGTCAGATTTATGTCACGGATAGGACCGAGAATTTTCACCTTCGTCCGGTCTTGTAACTGTAACCATGTTAAGAACCCGACGTGGGATTAAGGTGACAACAAAGACAAGACGATATACTGAACGCCTGAAATTCTTGCACATTAAAAAAAATTGGGAGTGGCTCAGCTCGGCTATGCCAGGATATACGTAGCGAAAGCTAGGGCATAGCATGGTTAGCCTTGGTTAATCTTGATTACAAGTCCAGGTTAGTCTGGTTGTCTATCTATGTTGCGGCGTTTAGCCAGTCGTTCAGCGCGCTGTTCGTCTGTTTCCTGGGCGATTCGTTTCCTCTTCATCTCGTTCCGATGTCGATTGCAGACCTCCTCCTGCTTATCAGAATTGTCGCCGTCCATACTGCCGCCTCAACTGTAGTTGCGGCGCACGCGACCTCGCCTTTTCAATCCTCCGACATGTTATCAGGCATGCGACGCAGCTGGCGAAGCGAGCGGAGGCGAGCGCAACGACGAGAAACGCGGTGTGACGTCATGTGCCTCCTCGGAGCACGGCCATTGCGAAATCGCAAGTTCGAGGCCAGTAAAGCTCTCGCTTTAAAAAAAATTCCTGCATAGCTCTTCTCTGGATTATGTAAAATGTTCAAAATCTTCAATAAAAAGAATCCACTACAACCTGAACCTTTCATCATTCCATGCTCGTAGTCTTCTTTAGATATAATCTTTCCCCCGTATAGACCATTGAAATTTGTTGCCTGGCGGTGTTGGCGAACTACCACTTGATGAGCGTCTAAAATGTATTGAATTTCGTTCCTGTGCACCATGCTTTACTATAAAGGAAATTTTTTTAGCTGAAACCGATTTTAAAGAATTTCTTGTCAGAAATATCACATCTTTAATAGTTGAACTAGACGACTCGATGAAGCGGCCATTACTTCTACGTGAAATCCAAGCGCCTAATTGTACAATTAACATGATTACATTAATTGCCTCCTTAATTGATAACATTATGGCACATATTGTAAGTTTGCAAGGTTGGAACGAATTCTAAGGATGGCATCGGTTTCGAAACATGCGCAGTCATATCGTCGTAAAAAATGCACTGCTGTTTGCACATACTTTTTAAAGAAAGCGCCGTTTTATGCATTGAAGGACAAAAGTCACTGGAACGCCAATACATTACGTTGCACACTTTGCATGTTCATGTTGAGAAACTGGTGCAGTCCCAAGAATTCGTTCCAAGTGGATACGCCTTGCGAACTCACCGGCTATAATCAGTAGATTGTAATATGCGCTGTTAAGTAAGGAAATAAAAAGTAAATCTTTGTAATTGTGTTAATTATTCAGTTAAACACCTTTTATTTCGCGTAGAGGTAATGGCCGCCTCATCGAGTAATTTAGCTCAATGTGTAGGATTATGCTATCCCTCAGAGGCAATTGATATTTCGATGCAGCCAAAAATACACTTGGTGTTTGATGGCGTCTCTGATGCTTTGCTTTGTGCTTGTACACTATCCCATCCCTGTCCTGGCAATAGTTTTGGATGCAGTATATATGCATACAAATAAATAAATTAATTAGCGTAGTCTCAAAATATGCGCCACTGGGTACGTGGCAGTGGGTACGTGTCCCGGGGGCCACTGGTTGTGTTCCTTCACAAACTTATATGAGTCACCAACTTGGGTCGGTGGGTACACAACAATAAATACTTGAGTAGGCGAACGTGAACTCCGCGGTTTAATGCGAAGCAGTTTTCGAGTCAAGCCAGTTTTAAAGCAAACAAATTTCTTTGGCTCTTTCAGCCGTTTTCTTGTAGGACGGTGGATGGAGACACCACTCGCTGTTCATTTTTCTCCGTATTTATTTTCTCTTTGTGAATAAAAGTTGTCTTATTCTGCTACGGAATGCGGGTTGGGAAGGCATGGAAACGCGTTGAGAGAAAGCGGGTGTAACCGAGTAGAGGAGAGGCGGGGGCAAAAGTGGAGGGAGGGTGTCACGCGCAAGCTCTCACGTAACCGATAGGCGGGAGGGGCGAGATGGCGCGTTCGGCGCACTGTCACTAGTTGGCTCACTCGCTCGTTCGTCGCGGTAAGACGAGGCAAATGACGCGTGCTCTTGGGCAATCGAAGAGGAGATTCTTAATGGAAGGGTTGAAAATATGGGATGAAGTGCAGCGCAGTAACTCTCTCCGTAGAGGTCACCTCAACCGCCCTGCACAAGGGGGAAAGGGAATGATAAGAGGGATGGCAGAGAGAGAGAGAGAGAGAGGCGGCAGCAGCAACCGAAACGCCAAAAGCGCGTGACAGGGTGGCAGGTAGGAACGTGATGGAGGAGGAGAGGAGGATGTCGCGGGCGCGTACTCTTGGGCAAGCGAGTGGCGGGGAGGAATCGAAATGGATGAGGAGGAGAGGCTGTCGCGAGCGCGCGCTCTGGGGGCAAGCGAGTGACAGGTAGGAGGAGAGGTTATGGGCGCGTACTCTCGGGCAAGCAAGTGGCGGGGAGGAGCCGGAATGGAGGAGGAGGAGAGGCGGTCGCGGGCACGTACTTTCGGGCACGCAAGTGGTGGGGCGGAACACCACTTACCTAGATAGCACAAGGCATGTTCACTGCCATGCATGACGTCATGCTACTGGCCCGACTGCCATAGAACCTAATGAATATGCTCCAGAGTAAGCTGCGGTGATTTTGATGTCACCGCTTTCGTCACGCCAGCCTTTGCATTGGAAATTTCGGGCCAGCAGCATGACGTCATGCATCGGAGTGAACAGGTCTTGTGCTATCTAGGTGGTGTTGGGCGGAACTGGAATGGAGGAGGAGAGGAGGTTTCGTGGGCGCGTACTCTCGGAAAAGCAAGTGGTAGGAAGAAACTGGAATGGAAAAGGAGGAGAGACTGCCGTAGGCGCGTACTCTCTCTCAAGCAGGTGGTTGGGAGAAACCAGAATGGAGGAAGAGGAGAGGCGGTCGCGGGCACGTACTCTAGGGCAAGCGAGTGGCGGGGATGAATCGAATGGAGGAGGAGGGGTGCCTGTTGTGGTCACGTACTTTCGGGCAAGTGAGTGACGGGGAGGAGCCGGAATGGAGGAGGAGGAGAGGCTGTCGCGGGCGCGTACTCTCAGGCAAGCAAGTGGCAGGGAAGAGCCGGAATGAAGGAGGAGGAGAGGCTTTCGCGAGCGCGTGCTTTCAGGCACACGAATCGCGGGGAGGAAACGGAATGGGGGAGGAGGGCAGGCTATTGCTCGCTTGTTCTTCGGACGTCTGTCTGACGGTCCAACGTTAGCCAGCGCCTCGTGAAAGATGCGGCGCACGGAACTCCATAGGGGATCCTTGTTCACGACGGACCGCAGACGCAGTCGAGCGGTCCGTCGAAAGCCGACGGCATTGACGCCGACACCAATAAGAGCAAGAACTGGACTTCGTTGTTGTTAGAAAGTCGACAAGGGTTTCTATCGCATCATGTATTATAGCCTGCAGCTCAAATAATACAGGGGCTGAAAAGTTCGTTGCATAGCTGCGAGTGGCATGCATATTAGGAGGTGTCGGTCTAAAAAAGCTATTTGTCCTCCTCTTGAGTTAACCGCCGCGTCCGTGTATACGGCAGAGCATCCGGCAGGTACGGTCGTTTCAATTGCTGCAATCGGATGAACGCACCGGCGGTGTTTTGTCGTCTTGTTAGTGGTTATTGAGCCACAGCCCAGTTAAGCGGCTCAAACAAATAAGACCGTTGCGTATTTGTGAGAATACACAGTTGCGAGTCTGCAGCTGTCGCCACAGAACTTCACACCTATGCGGGGATTTGCCCATGGGTAGCGGAAAGGTTAAACGGTCTAATCGGTAGTGTGTGCAGATGTCGTGGTAGGTAATAAGTTGATCCCGCGCTGTAAACGGCGCCTCCTCCGTGGCGAGGTCCGACACATCTGATGTCTGATCCCGGACTGTAAATCCTCGGGCACTGTCATGAGTTGCCTCATTTCCGGCAAGGCCCGCATGTGGGGGAGTCTAGATTAATGCCACAGTTTGTTGGAAAGGATGGGCCAAGAGGAGGGAAAGTGCTGGCTTAGAGACCCTGCCGGCTCCGAAGTTATGTATGGCTGCTTTGGAGTCCCTTACGATAACGAATGAATTTGGGATTGTGAGGGCCAGGGCTATGGCCGCTTCCTCCGCCTCCTCCGAGGAAGAGCCAGGAATGGAGGCGGCCGCAGCGACCTGGCCGTGAGAGTTAATGACTGATATTGCATAATGATTTCTGTTCCTGTTCCGGCGGCATCAACATAGAGCACGTCTTTTGAGGTGGAGAATTGTTTTTGGAGAGCCTTTGCTCGCTGCCTCCTGCGCTGTTTGTGGCACACAGGATGCATATTTTTTAGGAAGCGGGGGGATGCAGAGGTTCTCGTGTATGTGATGTGGAATGGTGTATTTAGTCTTGATAATGGGTGCCGGAGTGATAGAAAGAGTTTGTAGAATGTGTCGACCTGTTGCGGTGTTAGAAAGTCTGCTATATTGGGATGTGCTTCCTCTGCTTCCGTGATAGCAGCGCTTAGTAGCTCGTTGGGTTCGTTGGATATACTTTGGCATGTCATACTTCTGAGCGGGAGGCAGATGTTTATGGCGGAGGTCGTCGAAGAGGCCGTTGAGATTGTTTTTGTGTGCAAGCTGAAGACTATGAACAATGGATTATGGACAACAAATTTTATAAGTAACTGTTGCCCTATCTCTATGAAACGGATTTGCATGCTTAAATTTAGTTTCACACTGACGTTGTGCCACGTGGCAAAGCAAGCAAATACTAAAAAGAGTGGACGCGTTCGATCTCCACGGCTACCACGAATGTACTTCGGGAAAGCGAGGGAAGACAGCAGGGGAAAGGGTGCTTGCTTTCGGGCAGCCGAGTTGCGGGGATGGGCGCCAAGGAAAGGGGGGTGGGGGCTGCCGCGTGCTCGCTCGTTGTTTGTCTGTTCGTGCGGGATATTCGCATTCATTGACAATCACCATCGATGGTTTCTGCATAATTTTGATGCGAAAGTGTCATATGGCCCATTGACCGAGAACGCCGCCATCTGTAATCAGTAGCCGTGAATCAGCACTTAAATTTCCTTTGGCTGCGACGCCACGTCACGAGCACGCCTCGACGGATATATATATATATATATATATATATATATATATATATATATATAATCACCCCCAATGAGCTTAGCTGCTGCGCGCGCCTACAGGCGTTGTTGACCGCTGCAACATCCTCGGTCTTTCGTCGCGCAGGACGTCGGTGGCATGCGGCTTTAGTAATGCAGGCTGCTGCTTGCTGGCTAAGGCAGCACGTACATTTACTCGCAGTGTAAAACTCGAAGGACCGTTCAGCGGTGTTCAATTAGACATTATAGCGTTCGCATTTACAACTCCTAAAAAGTGCATAGGCTGCTGGTGGTGGTCGAGCTGGTGGTCAGTGCAGGCGCAGATGCTGGTTTGGTGGGTGCCGATGTAGCTCATGTCCTGTGCCGCAGGTCCCAGAATCCCAATCGCAGTCCCAATCGCTCCCTCCAACTTGCGCCAGATATGGTGCGACATCCTGTTTCTCGGTCAGCGTGGCCAGTCTGTAAGTTTTTGCAAGAGCGGTTAAACTTTCTGTCGAGGTGAGGTTGCCTGGAAAGCTCGCTGTTCGGACAGGAACGCTTTGGCGCATGTGGAATTTATAGACTCCGATCCCAGCTGGTGGTGGTGAGTGCAGGCGTAGATCCTGGTTTGGTGGGTGCTAATATAGCTGATGTCCAGTGCCGTAGGTCCCAGAATAGGTACTCGTTCACTGCTGCTTGCGGCAGATGTGGTGCGACATCCTGTTCCTAGGCGAGTGTCTTGACGGGATGCCAATCTGTAAGTTTTTGCAAGGGCGATTAAAGTTTCTGTCGAGGTGGGGTTGCCTGGATCTCTCGGTGTTCCCAATTTAGAAATTCCGTTGCGCTCAGGTTCCGCTGACGGTGTTCAACAATACGCAGACGTGACGCCGCATGCTAGGCAACTGCTGCGCAGAAATAGAGCCCTGGCACCTAACAGCAGTGCCATGGCACCTACAGATAGTGCCCTAGCAACTAATGATAGTCCCTCGGCACCTACTAATAGTGCCCTGGCACCTACAGATAGTTCCTTGTCAACTACCAGGCTTCAAAACGCTGGCGTGATAAGGCGCGGCGGCTGTGCTGTTGCAGCCGTCGCACCTCTGCGGTGGAGAAGACGAGGTGGGAGGAAATGTGGCAGTTCTTTTGCTGGATGTTTGCGCTCCGTTCCCTTCAGACAATTCTATGCACCACGGTTAGGCATGTACACATCTTATCAGCAGGAACGCTAGTAAGTGCGCGCGCAATGCTAATGCCAGCAGCCTATTTTACAGACGCCGGAGGCGCGTTCGCGCTGTCGTGCTGTTATGACGCCAACGGCCGTGCAGGAAATTCTATGTCAATGAATCATGCGTGGACGGCGCGCGTAGGGTAAAAAGGTCCTAACAGACCAGAGGGATGCGCCGCGTGTTTGGATGCGAAACGAGAATGCCAAGTGGACGCGTAGCCTCATGGTCTGCTCAATCAGCTCGTTAGCTGAATAAGGCAAGCATTCTGGCTTCTGCTGTTGGAATTAGAATTGTGAGCAATTGCACTGGCATCTTCGTGTTTATTAAATGTTGGCAAGGAAGGAGCGGAAAGGGCTTTTGATTAGAACCGCCTAGAACCACCGTTGAATGCACTAAAATAGTGCCACTGTTCTACCTTCTAATGAAGTTTTTTAGATGTAATACCTCCATATCTAGTTATGTAACTGTTCTTTTAATGCGATCAGCATTCTTTGCTTACTTCAGGTGTCTTGAGTCCGTCCATGTATCCATCCATCCATCCATCCATCCATCCATCCATCCATCCATCCATCCACGTATGCGTCCGTCTGTCCGTCCGTCCGTCCGTCCGTCCGTCCGTCCGTCCGTCCGTCCGTCCGTCCGTCCGTCCGTCCGTCCGTCCGTCCGTCCGTCTGTCCGTCCATCCATCCATCCATCCATCCATCCATCCACGTACGTCTCGCGGTTCTCATGGTCGTTTCTTTAACTGTCGTTATCTTGGTATGTACCAAACTTGGCAGGACACGACAAGAATGTATGACGAACATAAATGATAGGTCACGGCGGGAATGTCATGGCATGCGTGTCATGCAGGTCTTGAAACAGCCGCCTACGTCTGTCTGTGTGTCTGTCTTGAGCCGACCCAGTGGTATGGAACTAAGTATGGAGCACAAGGTATGTATTTCTCGGCGTGGTACCGTCGTGATCATTCTCTCATCGTCATACAGTCGTGGTGCATTCATTGTCATCAACTCTCGTCATGCCACCGTCGTCATATCAGTGTCCTCATACAGTCGTCATGCATTCATTGTCATACCTTCAATGCGATGCCACTGTGCTTATATCGCCGTCAATGCAGCTTCGTCGTCCGACTCTTGTCAAGCTGTCGTCGTCTCGCTATCATCGTCACACACTCATTGTCATCACATTGTCCTTATCGCTTTGTCATGCCATCGTCCCTATCGCGTCGTTCTTAATACATCGTTGTCGTACGGTCATCGTCATGCATTCGTTGTCTACGTTCGTGGTGATTCCGTCGTGGTCGTTTCACTGCCTTCATTTTAACTTCTATATCCCAGTCTTGTCATGCCGTTGTCGTCACGCCACTGCTGTCACTCAGTCGTCGTAATATCGCTGATTCGATGCCGTCATTGTCACGCTGTCTTTTTGCGTACCATCAGCAACACTTCGAAAATGCCATCGTCGTGACACCAGCTTTGTCGTTCCGTCAACACCATTCTTGGTCATTCTATATCGTAACCGTTCTTTCATTATTCAATTGCGAATGTGCCGCCGTGATCGTGCCCTCGTGGTCATTGCGTGGTCGTTTGAGAGTCGTTGCCATGCATCCGTGGTCATATAGGTACCGTGGTCGTGACGCCATGGTCGTCGCCATCAGGCCGCCATTGTCACGCTGGTTTCCTTATACCAAAGTCATCGCTTCACAATCGTAATCTCATTGTCGCCATGCCAGGTCGTCCAGCGCCTTTGTCGTTCCATCGACGCCATTCTACGTTCGTCATTCCATAGTCGTCACTGCACCGCCGTCACACAGTCATCGTCATGACGTCATGCTTACGAGCGACCTTGCTAAGCGAGTGCCATGCCAAAGTGGGCCTATACCGGCGAGATTGTGCCCCATATAACCGACGCAACGGAAATCTGCGAGTGACCACTACAGATTTTAAATAAACCTCAGCAATACGTTGTATGGCTACATTGCTTGAATGCTAATCGCATTACCGTGGAAATGCAGTCATAGTGAGATGGCCTTGGCCGAAATTGTTATGCCTTCGAATTGAGCATTCGGACTCGGAATAGAAGTGCTCGACATTTTACTCGAATATCTAGGCACCCGTAGAAAGAAACGCCACACTAACAGGCGTTTTAGCAAAACGTATCAAGGGTATGAAGGGGCGTTGCGCATGTTTGGCACGTGAGTATCCCACTGCAGGAGTTGCAATTCTCCCACTGGGCAGGCCCTTTTCCTGTACGCATGGAGCCGTGGAATTGCGGCCGTAAACTGAGATCCCAACGTAAGCCGCTATTTGGAATGTTTTGCCCGCAACTTCTGCTCATACGTACGGGCGGTGTTCTTTACCGCGTGATGACGGCATCGCAGAACACAAGCCGCCCTTCTGTTATCTGGGACAGCGTTTCATAACGGCTAGTTCACAATCTCGGTCGCGAGTTATGAAGTGGAGTTTGCGAGCAGCTCAGAAGCAAGGATTACGAAAAAGAAGCAGGCGACGTCCTTGAACCACACTAAAGCCTGTTCCGGATCAGCATTTATGTCGACGCAGAAGGCCACGGGGTTTTCCGTTGGCAAACATGGTCACGTGCAAACGATAACTGAAACTGCGATCGACGCAATCGGCAATGCCTTGCACGTGCAGTGCGTGAATTTATCGGAACCACGCTTATTCTTGCTTATTTTTGGGTATGCAAGTGCTCTAAGGCTTCACAAGCTACTCTGAAATGAGTCTAAATTTACATGGAAGGTTTCTCGAATCGAGATGCGTGGTACGCTTGGATCTTAGAACAACAAAATTATTCTTCAGCCAAGAAGCACTGAGCGAAAAATTTCGACTTATTTCCGGTGTGGGCGCTGAGGAGGTTCGGCGGGCGTCGACGCTTCAAGCTATTTCGCAGGGCCGTTTCAATCACACAATACGCACCCTGTTTTAGACTGCCGTGGAGTCGGAATATAACGAAGTAGGATGCAGCGAATTATTCTCTATCACGAACACGCGAAACTCGCTGGCCGACACTCATGTAAAAGAACTCCCTCACAATGATTCGGACAATGCATACATAGAACTGCGGATGTCTGTAGCCACCTCCATGAGACCGCTTGCATGGGTGCGAGAGCAGCTCTAAGGACATACTCATTTCTATGGTTTTGTTGTCATGGATACGGTTCCTTGCTAAGCACGTGGTCGCGGGATCGGATGCCGGCCGCGGCGGCCACATTTTGATGGGGGCGAAATGCAATAACGCCCGTGTGCAGTCCATTAAGTGCATGTTAAAGAACCCCAGGTGGTCAAAATTAATCCGGTGTCCCTCTATACGCCGTGCCTCATAATCGGATCATGGTTTTGACACGTAAAACACCAGAATTGAATTGCGCTGTGCCTGTGTAAGGTTGTACAAGTCTTCCGTTCTTTCTTCACGTCGTCGGTCAGCCCCAGTCCCGAAATAATGCGTCAGGAATATGCTCCGTGTCGTTCGGGACTTGATCGTCTTCGGCAACTTTGGCGTGTACGGAATACTTTAACTAGTTACTTGGCTAGAGTGCGTGTTCGTGTATGCTGTGTGTGTGCGTATTGTGTACAGATGGGTCTTATCATATTTCACTCTTCTCATCTGGAATTGCTTGTTAGGTGTATGGCGAGACAGCTGTCGTCTTCTAAAGCCATTGGAGGATGTCTGTCGGTTGCAGGAGCCGTGCGACAGTTTTGAGCGATGAGACGGGCATGTCGCAATCACCAGCGCCTCTTTCGTTGGCCAAGCGTAATCTGGCGAAGAGTTTTGGTGCTTACAAGAACAGCTTGCCTCTCAATTGCTGTTGTAATTGCTATAGCACTAGAGCCCTCACAAGCCACTGGACACTGGGAGCGTGTATTATGATATTTCGCTCTTGTAACGCTGACTACGGCAGAAAAAAAAGACACTTGTTTGCACCTGAAATTAGATCCTGGTTACATTAATCGTGTGGTTACTCAAGGCACATGTGGTGTAACCCAGGGCCACCCAACATTATTACAAATGTCAACTTTTAGCTTGATTACTCTTTGGGACCTTGACTTCAGGAAAATTAAAGAGCGCTACGTATGCAAGAGCATCAGCGTCTTCATTACCGGTAATATAACGTGGGATGGAATCCACCGAAACTTTACTGCGAAACCTTTGTTGCCGAGTCATTTAACGAAGGCTAGTTAATTGCGCGGGAACTTGATGGACGGAAAACCACGGCAGATTTGTTGCAACGCAGCCCTTGAGTTCGTAAGAAGTACCACATTCTGTACAACCACAGGCTTTAGTTAGCGTAAAGCAGCAGCTATTGCCGTGCCTTCCACAACTGCCAACGAGGCTATACAGTTCAGAATGCAGGACCACGTGAATTTCAGAGAGCGAGTATCGAACGCTGCTGTGTAGTGATCTTCATCTATGTTGACAGACCGATCTGTGTACACGTGTACGTGATTCGCGTAACTCGTGGTCGAATGTGTCAGAACTAGTGGCTTGGTTTCTGCAGATGGAACGCAGCACTTTACCTGCAATTGTTGTACGCTCACGTTGCATGTAATATCGCAGTAGCTGGGTCATGAGAGTATGGGACGCCTGAAGCCGCATATAGTGTGACTCAGCTTCGTACAGCCCTTTTTGTTTGAAGGGGGCTGAGGGACTCCCAGGCGCAGTTGAATACCTTTTCTATGCATGGATTGTAAGCGCTCGTACCGACTGTCTGAGGGTGACATCAGAGGTAGCTGGAATATGATCCGACTGGTAACCAACGCTGAATGTAGCCGTATCATTGGCGTATGCCGGCGTATGCCAGCGATTCGCTGGAGCACATGTAGTACATGCAGCCGTAACGGTCTAAATTCTCCTTCACAGTGACAAGCCAAGCGCTGTCATGTGGCCCTTAATGGCATTTACAGCTCGTTGGGCTGTGAATGCGTTAGCATTCTTAGTCGGTCTGACTGTGCTAAGAAAGCAGGGCTCAAAACTAACCGTCGGACCAACTTGAGTTACTGAGTATGTGACCATATGCACATCATTTATGCCAATGCCAAGCCAATGATGCTGTAGGAGGCCGGTCATCAGAAACGCTTTGGCAGTCTGTCATTCGCCACGCAGAGTCCCTCAGATTCTAAAGCACTAAGAATTCGCTTCCCACGAGTGTCAATCACCTTGTCACCTCAAAGAGTATGTTCCGCGTTAAAGTCCCCGCATATGATCCTCGGAGCAGGGCAGCGGCTGCAGAGGTCTCTTGATTTCTCCCATCGAGACCTAGTGACAAAAGCCCACATATAAGGACGCCACGCTGAGGCTTCAGTTAGGCTACAGCAGTGACCTCCAAAGCACTGCAGTGCCTCCAAAGCAGTGACCTACACTGAGGCTACAGCAGTGACCTCCAAAGCACTGCTGCAAAGGTCTTCAATTGGTAGGACGAAATGTGGTATTTCACGTGTGGTATGCCACAGTGTTTGCGTTCGGAAATGTCGAAATACTTTGGTTTCCGTGTATTACATAACCAGTAATTGACTTAGAACTTGAAAGGCCCGTCTCGGGTCGGACCAGTATTGACACCGCCATGTTGCGTGAGGCGATTACAAAGTGTCTTAGTATCCCTCCTCGTTGAAAGTCAGCGCTTGTGGTGTCGTCTTCTCGTCTCGTGTCCCGTCTACGTTTTGCGCTGTTAACACCAGGATGGAAAACAAACAAGCCCAAGCTGATATTCTAGCAAAATACATCCTCTCCTCGAGTAGTCCTTGTTTCTTGTCAGAGCCACATCAGTTGGTGAATGTCCCCTGTGTCAGCTGGAACGACACAGTTTGCTCAGTTCACTGGGTCTTCCGGTGCTGGAGCCCAGGTGATGGATAGCTTATAAGGACCAAGTAGGTAAGGACCAAGGAAGTTGACCGACCCAGCCAGCGTTCTCCGAAGAGAGACTTCCCCGCCCAAAAATGATTACGAGGAAGGACGCAGACGCAGTTAACAAGCAGCAGTGCTAATCTGTTGTCCTATCACTATAAGCACAATGAACGTCACTGTTGATTTACGTCTGCAACCTTGGGTTGGTTTTAATACTTAGTCGAGAGGTATGCATCGGCGTTTGCTCACTCTAAAATAGCCTCACGAGTTTTGGTTAAAGTACGTTGCCTACTGAGGCGAGGTCTTCTAAGATGTTGCGCACTCTTGTGTATGGCAATCGTGTCACCTAGAATTGTTCCCTTTATGGGGTGCACGCGTGCGAGTTTCGCTTCTCCGCTGTGACTTCCGTGAGGGCATAGCGCAGGAAAACAGCTCAGCAGGCCTTTTTGGCGTCGAGATTCTCTCCGCCCGCCGAACAACTGTGCTCCCTTCGAAGCTCCCTTCTGCCACCGGGAAGCGGTTGGCAGGCGTTTTTTATCAAGTACAATGGGCTCACACAGACTACGCTGTTTTCGCGGGGAGGCACGTGGCACACGTACCGTGATGTGCGCACTTGCATACTTAGGAAGGGTACGATGTCGTGAAGAAGGGCAAGAACCACGTCAGACTGCTACGCAGCAGCTGTTAGTGCTTGTATCTCGGCAGTACGTTCCTTCTTTCTTGGGCAAATGAACGAACCCTTAATAGAATGACTCGAAACTGAAAGACAGCAGTCGGCCGAGCTAGGCATCCTCGTTAACAGTCCTTGTGGAAATGCGACAGTGCGCAATAGAGTGAAAAATATGTAGTTTAGAAACCTTGTTCTTTTTTCCTGGATCATTCTGCTCTATGAAATAATGGAGGGACACGCGCACAGGATGTCTCCTTACAATTGCTCTTATTTTACAGTACCCTTCCTCCGCATCACACGATGTCATTCCTTTTGATTGCTTCTTTGACGCTTTGAACTAAATTATGGTATTTTTCTGTCTTTTCCCTTAAGAAAGAAAAAAAATGAGCGTTCATGCGTATGCACGATGTAGACTGCTCAATTGATTTCCGTTTATCGTTGTTTTGCACAAATGACTCACGTGCTTTGATATCTGATAGTAAAAGCTTCTTTTAATCGTTTTAATTGTGTAAAACTTGACGAATTGCATGTGTGTTATTGATGGGGTTCACCGCAGCTAGCGAGGCAGTGGCCTTCAAGCCTACCGTGGCTTCAGCAGGCTTGTAGCATGTACCTTGCCTCGAACTACGCTAACCTTGTATTCTGTGTTCTGTCGTATTTTATTCAGTGCACTGGCGCATGGGCTCCATAGCCGGTTTTGACACACGATAATTATTGATTTGATTTATTGATTAATGTTCTTGGCGATCATGCTGCAAACGTTTCTCAAAACCACTGAAAACCAAGCATTTGAGAAGCATACTTGCTTCTCTAGCATGCGCTTTCAAGAAACCGCCTCGGTTCCTGTCGCAGGCAACCGCAATCTAAAGATACCTACAGTTAAGAGCAACACGTGCAAAAGGCAACTTTCTTTCGGTGTGTTTTCTTGAACAGAAACTCTCAAGTATCACTTCGCTGAACACGCTTTCTTGGAATTCAAGATACGGGAGGAACAGCCCAGCGGCCGAGACGGTATGCGATCTGTACTGTGTAGCTAATCACGAAGCCACGGTCGCACTTTGCATCTCTCTGACTAGAACGTGGTGATTGTTACGCTCGTCAGGTAGCCTATGCTCTGTCACAGTTGCTGACGACAACATGGAACAGTCTTTGAAAACAAAACTTGATGACTGGCATTCGTGCTTTTGAATTTGCAGAAACCCGAGAACATCGGCTCCACCAGAGCCTATTTATGGGTCGTCGGGTCCATAAATAGGCTCTGCCTCGAACTACGCTAATCTTGTATTTTGTGTTCTGTCATATTTTTTCAGTGCACTGGCACATGGGCTCCATAGCCGGTTTTGACACACGATAATTATTGATTTGATTTATTGATTAATATTCTTGGCAATCATGCTGCAAACGTTTCTCAAAACCACTGAAAACCAAGCATTTGAGAAGCGTACTTGCTTCTCTAGCATGCGTTTTCAAGGAACCACCTCGGTTCCTGTCGCAGGCAACCGCAATCTAAAGATACGTACAGTTAAGAGCAACATGTGCAAAAGGCAACTTTCTTTTAGTGTGTTTTCTTGAACAGAAACTCTCAGGTATCACTTCGCTGAATACGGTTTCTTGGAATTCAAGATACGGGGAGAACAGCCCAGCGGACGAGACGGTGTGCGATCTGTACTGTGTAGCTAATCACGAAGCCTCCGTTGCACTTTGCATCTCTCTGACTAGAACTTGGTGATTGTTACGCTCGTCAGGTAGCCTATACTCTGACACAGTTGCTGACGACAACACGGAACAGTCTTTGAAAACAAAACTTGATGACTGGCATTTGTGCTTTTGAACTTGCAGAAAACCGAGGACATCGGCTCCACCAGAGCCTATTTATGGGTCGTCGGGTCCATAAATAGGCTCTGCATCGAACTACGCTAATCTTTTATTTTGTGTTCTGTCATATTTTTTCAGTGCACTTGCACATGGGCTCCATAGCCGGTTTTGACACACGATAATTATTGATTTCATTTATTGATTAATATTCTTGGCAATCATGGTGCAAACGTTTCTCAAAACCACTGAAAACCAAGCATTTGAGAAGCGTACTTGCTTCTCTAGCATGCGTTTTCAAGGAACCACTTCGGTTCCTGTCGCAGGCAACCGCAATCTAAAGATACGTACAGTTAAGAGCAACATGTGCAAAAGGCAACTTTCTTTTAGTGTGTTTTCTTGAACAGAAACTCTCAGGTATCACTTCGCTGAATGCGGTTTCTTGGAATTCAAGATACGGGGGGAACAGCCCAGCGGACGAGACGGTGTGCGATCTGTACTGTGTAGCTAATCACGAAGCCTCCGTTGCACTTTGCATCTCTCTGACTAGAACGTGGTGATTGTTACGCTCGTCAGGTAGCTTATACTCTGACACAGTTGCTGACGACAACACGGAACAGTCTTTGAAAACAAAACTTGATGACTGGCATTTGTGCTTTGAATTTGCAGAAAACCGAGAACATCGGCTCCACCAGAGCCTATATATGGGTCGTCGGGTCCATAAATAGGCTCTGCCTCGAACTACGCTAATCTTGTATTTTGTGTTCTGTCGTATTTTTTCAGTGCACTAGCACATGGGCTCCATAACCGGTTTTGACACACGATAATTATTGATTTGATTTATTGATTAACATTCTTGGCAATCATGCTGCAAACGTTTCTGAAAACCACTGAAAACCAAGCATTTGAGAAGCGTACTTGCTTCTCTAGCATGCGTTTTCAAGGAACCACCTCGGTTCCTGTCGCATGCAGACGCAGTTAACAAGCAGCAGTGCTCATTTGTTGTCCTATCACTGTAAGCACAATGTTGTTGGCGGAGGTAGTTGCCTATGCGTCTCCAGGGGCTCTTTGGTCGCCATTGTTCAACGTCATGTCACCAGTAGCTGTGACAACCTAAAAATACATGATTATATGTAGGCTGTATAACTCGAACACAACGTGCATAGGCGTGCCAGCATGACAACCTAAATATACATGATTATATGTAGGCTGTAAACTCGAACACAACGTGCATAGACGTGCCAGCCAATTAAAGGGACACTAAAGGTTAATATTAAGTCAACGTTGACTGTTGAAATACCATCCCAGAAACCTCGAAACGCTTGTTTCGTGCGAAGGAGAGACTTATTTTAGGAGAAAAGGCGTTCTGAAGCGTCCGCGTACCTCTAGCGCAGTTCAAATCACCCGCCCTCCGATCGAGGAGTATTGACGTCATGGTCTCATAGTGACGGTGCGCCGTCGGTGAGTAAAACGGCTCCCGCAGACGGCGCTACAGCTTTTCTGCACAAAACGCAAACGCGCGGCCAGAAACAGCCAAGACAGAGCCGACAGCAGCGCGAAAGCGGAACTATGGTGGCTAGCGGAAGGGAATGCGCACGACGATAAGCTGGTTCTTTATTTTATGACGCCAACTTCGACGCTCGTTGCAATGGATGTCCCTCACAACGACACATTAGCTTGCGATGCTGGGCTCGAGTACAGCGATTTAAGCACTGATGAACGTGACCTGCTGTTGAGGGCTCGCGCTGCCGGCGTCGTTGCGTACTACTACGACGACGGCCTGCTTTGAGGGGCACTTCACGTGACTTCAGTAAGTCGGCGTTGAACTCGTAATCCTCCGGATGAAAGTGCAGCGAGCACACTACGTGATTTTTCGGCTCTTTGCCAGCGCGCTGTGGCAGAGGTACGTCACTTAACCACTTCGAACGGAGAGGTTCACGCGTTGGCACACAGTGATAAGTAACGTTGGATTCGCCGCTGCAACTGCCCTTGGCCAAGTTCCGCGGACCGTTCGCGCATCCCACGACATCACATGGACGTGGCACTCTCGCTGCTTGTTCCAAATGCAAGTTTCACGCGCCAGCAGGACAACGGCAGCATGGCGCGATAAAGAAACAACTGAAATTCGAAAGCGCGCCCGGCGCAAAGTCGAGCGCGCAGAGTCGAGCGAAAACGAAACCTTTCGATCAGCCTTACTACTGAAGGGTAACGTCAAAATGTTATTTTTTCTTAGAATCGAAGTAGACAAGTAGCATTTTCTTCCGTCTTATAATCTAATGAAATGATCTTTTTAATACGAGTAGTTGAGTACTAGTGACGTAAATTATGATGAGGGGTGCTTTCGTCATCGGGCTAGTACCGGAATGTCGCTGGGGGGTCTCAAATCGTGTCGTGCATTTACCTCAATTTCTCGGTTACTAAAGCTCTGTTCGCGATTATATTGACGCCTCAGACGTTCTAGAACATTGCTTTATCACTTTAACTTGACTTTCTGGTAACCTTTAGTGTCCCTTTAAGTTCGCTTATTTGTCTGGCGTCCAGCGCGTTCCTGTTTTTCTCCGTACAGATCGGTCTTTGTGTCGCTGGTTTCAGGGTGAAACCTGAGCCACCTCGGTTGCCTGCGACAGGAACCGAGGTGGTTCCTTGAAAACGCATGCTAGAGAAGCAAGTACGCTTCTCAAATGCTTGGTTTTCACTGGTTTTGAGAAACGTTTGCAGCATGATTGCCAAGAATACTAATCAATAAATGAAATCAATAATTATCGTGTGTCAAAACCGGCTATGGAGCCCAGGTGCCAGTGCACTGTAAAAATACGACACAACACAAAATACAAGATTAGCGTAGTTCGAGGCAAGGTCTATGGCTGCGCAATAGGCTGCCATTATTCGAGTTGTGTTCAGTCAAAGGAAACGTACTGCACTGATGGGAGGGTTAGGAATATTAGGAAAATTCAATTAAATATGATTGAACAATACATTAGGCCTTACAATGCCCTATATCGTGCTCGAACAATAATCTTGTTTTAAATTGCGCGTCTTTCTTTAACGCTGCGCGCCCAGACGTATCATTAGCAGTGAGCGCATAGTTTTCAAGAAGAGAAACTCAAGCAAGACAGATTGACGATTATGGTCTGAGGGCCTGAAACACCTAAAAGAGAGTAAACTTTTTAGGGTGTGACTGACGTAAAATGACTTTGCCGGCACTGCCATTGTATTGCAGTGTATAGTTAAATAGTTGCGTTTCTCTATTAGTTTTAACCTTTTCTTCATAGTTCACTGCTACTTTATAAAAGGCCCGCAGCGAGCTCCTGCAGTCGAGTTGGCGGAGGTAGTTGCGTATGCGTCTCCAGGGGCTCTTTGGCCGCCATTGTTCAACGTCATGTCACCAGTAGCTGTGGGCTACTATAGTCGATGACAACCTAAAAATACATGGTTATATGTAAGCTGTATAACTGGAACACCACGTGCGTAGACGTGCCAGCCAATTAAGTTCGCTTAATTGTCTGGCTTCCATCGCGTTCCTGCTTTTCTCCGTACAGATCGGTCTTTGTGTCACTGGTTTCAGGGTGAAACCTGACCGTCTAGGGCGGCAAATATTATGGGTAAGCTTGATAGTACTACCAGCCATAGCTAGCATTATAGCTTGAAGCAACTTGCCTTTACTTTCCAATGAGCCTACCATTTAAGTTAGCAGAACGAAGCCATCAAGCTGTAAGCTGACTTCAGCAGGCTCGGCTCTGTTTCAGAGACGAAGGGCAGGTGCAGTGAGTTTTGCAGCGAAGCTGTTGCCCTCTGGTTGGTCGAGATTTTTCCTTTCCGCATGCGAGGTGCTCACACAACACAAACGGCAGCTGGAAGCCTTGTGTTTTAGTTTCCGCGCAACAGAATTATGTTTTCTCGTATATTCGAGTTACAATACGATGCTATGATGTCTGCGTGTTGTGTGTAAATTGTACCTTACGAATTTTGTGACGTAGCTCACTTCGAGAAATTCAGTTAGTTCAATAATGCACTTGCGTTAGGCGGAACTCCTACAAGAATGAGGATGTATGCTGTGCCAACAGTACCGCTACCTAGCGGCCGCAGCCACTCAGAACGACCTCAAACGGCGGCTGTCTTTCAGTTCCCGCTTAACAAACATACGTGTTTCCGTACATTCGAATAACAGTCTGAAGTTATCATTTCTGCAGCTTGTGCGTAAGTCGTACTTTACGCACCTTCCGGACGCAATTTACTTTTAAACGTTATTTTAGCTCAATATTGCACTTGCGCTTGACGGAGGGTCCAGAAGAATGACGATGCATGCTGCACTACCGCCGCCCACGTGCGTGATCGCATGACGGACGTCGTTTGTGACGGTCGTCTAACGTCGGTTGAGTTTGCCTAACATCGGCAGAAGCTTCGCTGTACATCCACTTTCGCAGGGCGGAAGGAAGGCGGAGCTTTTTGTGGGAAGAGTTTGTCATTCTTAGGTCGTCACTGACATTACAAACACAGTTATATATATATGCCACTTTATTAAAGATGCCATTCGAGACCCAATGGTGCGCCGGTAAATTAGTACGGACTCCCTTTACTTTTCAATCAGTTAGATGAGGCTTGCAGATCAAGGTTGTGGGACCGATAGGTCAATTTGAAAAGACGGAGAATTGTATGCCACATTACCATTTTCATTGTCATTTATTTAACGTACGAAATTCGCACCTATACTTCTGGGATATACACTAAGGTTGGGTTTTGGTTTTACTAATATAACCTTAACTTCGCTGTTTTAGATTTATTATAAGAAGGTTATACTGTTGTTAGTTGCTGGCGTGAATAATCAGTCGTAAACGGTGTTTTAGAAAAATGGAATTATTATTATTATTTGTTTTGAACACATATACACATATACACAGGTATCAGGAAAGGGAAAGCGAGGAGCAGGCTGGCAACTGCCACCGGAAGGGGCACAACGCCTGCCTACTCCTCTGAAGGGAGGTGACAGCAACACAGAAATGGAAGATAGGAAGGAGGGGAGGAAAAAGGAAAGAGGAAAGGAGAGCAACAGGACAAATCTAAAGGCCAAAGTAGAACACTGCAACAAGAGAAATCTAAAGACTAAAGTAGAACTCTGCAGCCGGAATTAAAGTGACGCCGCGTCGAACAGCCTCCACAATTATCAACCACATCCATGGCTAGCTCGCTATGCGGCTAATTGTGTTCTCCATGATGAGACGCCAAGTAAAGCTGCACGTAATCACCGTTTCACCGGTAGTCGGTTCACAATGTACACTATAAGGTGTTTGAACCCGCCACCTCCCATCTTCGAAGGAAGAAGCGTTAGGGTACAGTACTGATCCTACACAGTAGGGCCGGTCACTGAAGGACGCGCTACTACGGAATGTCGAATGTTCATGCAACAAATGTGAACCTAAGTTAGTTAGTTCTATAAAGGTTAGTAGGGCGCGATGGGCCTGATCACGTTTAGATGCACAGCCACTGGGGTATAAACATTCCTCGAGTGTCGCACACCGCAGGCCAAGGAGATGATAGTTTCTCACTAGCGACATGCGCTGCGCACTGAAAGCGGGACACTCAAATATAAGGTGCTGAAGTGTCTCGTAGCAGCCACAAGACGTACACAATGGACTTTCCGCGCGGCCTTGTCTGTATAGACGTTCGTGCACGTTCACGCAACCAACCCTCAGCTTGAGCAGTTGTGCTCTAGCGCGACGAGGCAAGCCTCGACCACGAACACGGGGCGGGAACGTTCTATTTGCGACGCGCTGATCTGGATGCTGCTTGAGTAGGTGGCGACGAATCAGCAGACGAGCGTCATCAAGCTTGCACAAAGTAACATAAATAATGCGCTAACACATGCAACCACAAAGGAACAAGGTCGAGACACAAGCGCTCGTCCTTGTTTCTTTGTGGTTGCATGTGTTAGCGCTGTTTTATTTGTCAAATCAAGTAAGCACCAACTCGCCCAGGGAGAAGTTTTAATAAATAATTCGATAGTGGTGGCAGCAAAGACAGATCAAAGCAACTACCACATTCTTCCGTAAACCGTCAAACCCTTGAAATAATTTAACCATCGAAATGAACAGCTTGCTAACTTGCTCAAGCTTCCGCACTTGTAACCTAACTTTTGACAGTGTATTACAGTCTTTTCTTTTTCATTTGCTGTTATGACAAAATATTGACAAATTTCACTGTTGGACAAACGAAGATCCAATAAAGAAAAGTTGCATCATGTATTTGTGAGCTTGCTGCATGTCGTAGGGCACTGTAAATGTAAGCGCATTGCGGAGGATTGTATCGTCTTTCTTTTCTTACTCATTAACAAACGACAAGCGCTCTGTTGTAGCTGCGTTGTCGTGTTGGAGTTTCTAAAACGCGTTTTTCAGAGCCTTATGCGAACGACATGAAGCAGCTGCTTGGGGTTGAAAAATAGAAGAGCTCTTTGTGCATAAAGCCCCGTTACATTGTTTTCTGACGTGGACGCGATATTTCTTTCAGGCGTCTTGTTTCAAACCGCAACGTAACTGTATTCGTTCTCTGCTGCCAGAGAGAGCTGAAAAGTTGGCTCCATCAAATAGGCTGAGAAGGAAAAAAAAAAAAAAAACTCGCCATCGAGATTTTGCTTTGGACATTCTATTTCAAGTAGCGGCTGTCCGCGTTTCAGCTAGAGATAATATAAAATTACGCGTGGCGTTAAATTTCTTGGCTAGCGCCGTTTGAAGGGTCGAAATGCGTATTATCGCAAAAAAAAAAAAATCCAGGAGAGAATAGGGGAGTTCCTACATGTAGTGAGGCGGCGTAAATATAGCTCACTTTCCTTAACGGCGGTTCGCAATCAGCCCCGTCCGTTCCGGGCGAAAGTCAGATGCACGCATCAGCTTAGCTTTTACTCCCTTTCTCGACTTCTAGATTGCCATCTTTTGCGCTGGCGTTATAACGGAACGAGTGACGTCTCTGAGAGAAATCGTAGCCGCACTGTCGGCGGCAGACGGGCTCTCTAAAGAGGGGCAAACTGATCTGGTCCTGCGGCGCACAGGCTCTGAAGAAAACACGTATGGGGGGGGGGGGGGGGGGGGGTATGTGTGCGTGTCGCCAGCCGAAGGACCCACGGGGTGTAAGTGGTGGGCGAGGGGGTGGGGGGTCCTAGTAACAAGCGCCCGGCCACGCGGATAGGGCGGCCGCGGTAGACCGGCCGGCGTCGTCTGCTATTTGCCACGGCCGTCTGCGAACGCACTGACAGACGAGAACTAGCGAGAAGCGGCAGAAGCAGCAGCAGCGCCGTTCGGGCCGCGGTGGCGTCTTCCTTCATCAAGAAAAGCGACCGGGCCGAGCCGGTCGTGCAAAACAAGACGCCCGCGTCACCGCCGTTTTTTCTCAGGGGCTAAACTTTCGGTCCCCATTGGGCCATTTGTGCGCCTGGTAACAGCTCGGCTGCCCGGGCGATGTCCAAATATGAGCATGTCGGCCTGGCGTAGCTAAGGCCGCGTGGTACCATCTGCGAGGAAGCGCGCGGAGCGGACGTCGTCTGCTCTTGCTCGTAGCGGACGACACTGACGTCGGCGTTGTCTTCCGTGGGACAAAATTTCCGCATGGTCCTTGCAAAGCTGTCGCTAAATGCTAGCAACCATTTGCCGCACGTAGCTTGTACTCGAGACTTCAAGGCGCAAGCATGGCACAGCAGACGCACGTGCACATTGGCGCTGAGCACACAAGTGACACCCATATTACGCATAGCAGCACATTGCGTTTAGCGGGCTGTGAGAATGTGGCAAAAAAGAGCCAACTGCATGTTGTTTTCAATCGTTACTTAGCAGAGCCACGCATGAAGCACATAGCTTAACAAATTCTGCAAACGATCTACAAGAGTGTTAAATTTATTGTAGAAGATACAAGCAATAAGTACTGGCACTGTAAAAAATAGGAGAACGTTGTCATTTCTAGCCTAGCGATCATTTGTGGCGAAAAATGCAGCATGTGTTGCTTGACCTTGCGCCAAGTTTGTTTCTTGTGCTACGGCGTAGATTTAGGACTGAATTAACGCTGCCGAAGCTTCTACGAGAAACTCACATAAATGCTGCATGTTGCGATGCCTCTATGGCCTAGTGCACCGAAAATACAAGTTGCGCTATAAACAACATTTTATTGTCTCTTGTACGTGCGCAGACATGCTGTGCTATGGGCTGTTTTGCAAACTGACGTACTTACGCACGAGGAGTAAATACAATAACAAACAATTGCATTGTGTTTTTTTTTTCGAACATGAATCGAATACCTTTTCTCATTCTAATTTATACTGGCAGCAAATATTTAATAATTGTAGTTTTCATATGTGGGTTTGTAGCAGAAAGAACGCAATCAAAATGTCGAAACAATTACCCAATCATGCAGGGGTACATATATCCACAAAATTGTCTAACATGTCCGTTGTTAAATCATTTTGACCGCTAATACATATGCATTCGTGCACCAACAGATGCACATTGTCAACGCTTTTTTGAGCTTCTTTTATGTCCACTGCAGGCCTTCGTCCTGCAGTGGTCATAAAAGAAGCCGGTGATGATGATGGTGATGACTAATCAGCAAATCAGTTTTAGCCCTGCCAGGGTTCTTCGGGAACTTCACCCACTTTACGGCATGTCTATAAGTCATCGTATAACTTCTTTCCTGTCAACTTGGGTCACTGGGTAGCCCATGGTCAAATGGTTAGATCATCGCGCTGCTGTGCTAAGAGGACCGGGTTCAAAACCACCCGTCGGTCCAACTTGGGTCATTGGCTATGTAACTCTGGGCCTGTGGCGCTATTCAATGGATCTTCTTGACGCTAACTTGGGTCGCTATGCAGCCCATGTTGAAATGGCTAGAGCATCGCACTGCTGTGCTGAGCGAACCGGGTTCAAAACCACCCGTCAGACTAACTTGGGTCACTGGCTATGTAACATTGGGCATCTGGTGATATTCTATGAATCTCCTTGACGCTAACTTGGGTCACTGGGTATCTCATGGTCAAATGGCTAGAGCATCGCGCGGATGTGCTGAGCGAACCGGGTACAAAACTACCCGTCGGACCAACTTGGGTCATTGGCTATGTAACTCTGGGCATGTGGTACTATTCAATGGATCTCCTTGATGCTAACTTGGGTCACTAGGTAGCCGATGGTCAAATGGCTACATCATCGCACTGCTATGCTGAGCGAAGGAGGTTCAAAACCACCCGTCGCACCAGCTTGGATCATTATTTATGTAACACTGGGCATGTAATTCTATTCAATGGATCTCCTTGACGCTAACTTCGGCAACTAGGTTGCCCATGGTCAGATGACTGGAGCATCGCACGGATGTGCTGAGTGAACCGAGTTCAAAACCATCCGTCAGATGAGCTTAGGTCATCGGCTGTGTAACACGGGACATGTGGTGCTATTCAATGGATTTGCTTGACGCTAACTTGGGTCACTAGGTAGCCCATGGTCAAATGGCTAGAGCATGGCACTACTGTGCTGAGGGAACTGGGTACGAAACCACCCGTCGGACCGACTTGTGTCATTGACCATGTAACGCTGGGCATGTGGTGCTATTCAATGGAGCACTCAAGTTCTCCTCAAGGAGCACTCAAGTGCTCCTTGAGGCGAACTTGGGTCACTAAGTAGTCCATGGTCAAATGGCTAGAGCATCGCGCTGCTGTGCTGAGGAAACCGGGTTTCAACACCACCCGCCGGACCAGCTTGGGTCATTGGCTATGTAACACTGGGCATGTGGGGCTATCCAATGGATTTACTTGACGCTAACATGGGTCACTGGGTATCTTATGGTCAAATGGCTAGAGCATCGCAATGCTGTGCTGAGCGAACCGGGTTCAAAACCACGCGTTGGACCAACTTGGGTCATTGGCTATGTAACACTGAGCATGTGGTGCTATTCAGTGGATCTCCTTGATGCTAACTCGGGTCGTTGGGTCGTCGGGCCTCGAGCCATGGCTAGAGCGTCCCGCTGCTGTGCCAAGCGAACCGGGTTCAAAACAACCCATCGTACTAACTTGGGTCACTGGGTATGTAACTCTGAATATGTGGTACTATTCAGGAGATCTTCTTGATGCCAACTTGTGTCACTGGGTAGCCCGTGGTCAAATGGCCAGATCATCGCGCTGCTGTGCTGAGCGAACCGGGCTCAAAACTACCCGTTGGACCAGCTTGAGTCATTGGCTATGTAACTCTGGGTATGTGGTGCTATTCCATGGATCTTCTTCACGCTAACTTGGACCACTAGGTAGCCGATGGCCAAATGGCTACATTATCGCACTGCTAAGCTGAGCGAAGTGGGTTCAAAACCACCCGTCATACAAACTTGGATCAATGGCTATGTAACACTGGGTATGTGATGCTATTCAATGGATGTCCTTGACGCTAACTTGGGTCACCAGGCAGCCCATGGTCAAATGGCTAGAGCATGGCATTGTTGTGCTGAACGAACTGGTTTCAAAACCACCCATCACCCACCAACCATAAGTTACTCGTAGATGACTGAGCAAAAGGAGAATAAGGTAAAAGCGCGAGCCAACGTTGCGAGAAGTGGGCTTGTCGTTTTCAAGGCGACAAATATTGCTGACATATACTCAACACAGTATATTGCTAATAGCGTAAAGTCGCCAATCATCTATGAATGATGATACACCGCCATTTTTTTGCACAATACCTTGCACTCGTTTGCTCAAGGATGTTCTTTTACTCAGCCCCGGCAGACTTGTTACATCAACTCGTCACTCAAGGCTTTAGGTAATCTGCTCAACTTCTTAAGGGCTTGTGAACTGTGCGACCGACCTTGAAAATTGTAGTACGTAGCATTACAATATTGTGTGAATCTTTCTCCCTTTTTTATTTGTTTCTTCCATCAACTTTCATTCCCTTTATCCCTTTCTCCAAGCCAGGGTAGCCAGCCAGTACATTTACACTGGCTAAGTCCCCTGTCCTTCCTTCCCTTTTCTCTCTCTCTCTCTCTCTCTCGTGCGAGAGGTTGTTCTGCTCTATTCGTAATCGTCACCATGTGTGATCCGCTATGTTGTGACCCCGTGCTCTCTTTCTAGACGTGGGTTAGGCACCCAAACACTAACCCACTCACTCTTCTGCTTCAAGAAATACTCAGTGTGCAATTGAACATTCGCAGCGAAATTGTGTGGAGCATTCATGGTCTATTTAATTAGAAAGATCACTAGTCGAACGTGCCTAGTAGCTTAGCATGGCTGCAAAGCCGAAAATTACTATCTTTAGCTTATATCTATGCGTGTGCATACAAAGAACACGTATAAGTCTCGTAGGTTTCCTGTGTGGCTGGTAATCAGAAAGTCAGGCGTCGACATTATAATGATATGTTTAATTTGTTATGATACATTAATTTGATATGTTTAATATGTTTAATATAGTGATATGATTAATTTTGACTTCCTGGTTTTTTTTAACGTGCACTCTATGCACGATACACAAATGTTTTTGGATTCTGGCACCATCGGAGTGGGGTCGTCGGAAGCCCCGACTTTGTGCACAGAAGCGCATCGCCATGGCCACCTGGCTACCATGGTAGGTTACACCACGTGTTACTGCGACGACTGGCCTCAGTAGTTTGAAAGTAACAGCTTGAGGACGAAATGTTCTTCACTGTACAAGGTTCATAATGGCAGCTGACCTCCGAACTTGCGCGATAATCAATGGCGACTATTGGATTACGGTTGAAGATATCGCTGATTATCTTGTCAATTTTCTTCTTTATTTTTTGGCTTTTGGGGTACGTTATAATTGTAGAATTCAAGTCTGCCGGTACTCTGTGCATAACGTATTGCAGAAAGACTTGTGCCGAGCACCAGTTTCGAGAGACTCGGACTAAAAATCTTGTCGTGAAACACATTGCTGTTCCGGATGACCTCTTTACTAATCGCACTTTTCCGCAGGGTGAAAACCCACTGCCTGCAACAGCAACGAATTTGGCTGCGAAATTGGAGTTCTCATATTTAGAAACTAGTTTAAACCGCAGAACTTATAAGGAAAAGGTTGTGTTCTGAACCCTTGCTGACTTCCCCTCTTCAGTTAGAACGTACCGTAACGCTAGAGTCAGTAATAAAGGTGTGAACTAGTGAAATATTCTTTGATTTGCAATTACGTTGACAATGGTCCCACAAGTTTTCATGCGGGCCACTTCTTCCAAACTTCGGCAGGAAATAAATTTACGATTTTGTGTGGAATCAAATACATTTAATAGGCTAATGCACTCATTACAGGGAAGCGCGTTCTACATGGGTAGGCGCTTAATGCTTAAACAATGACCGCAGCGTTAACAAAACGAATGCAAGATTGATGGCAGGATGAACGATGTCGTGAGTTTAGCGTTCGCTTTGACACATTTCTTGAGCTCCTCGTGTAACGCTACGTTTAAACCTTTAATATATAGGTAGGGTAGCAAACCGGGTGCTCATCTGGTTGACCTCCCTGCCTTTCCTGCCCTTGCTTTCTCTTCTCTCTCTTCTCTTCTCTCTTTAACATACACACGCAGCGTTTTCGTCGTCTGCCATTCAAACAGCGCAGATTGCGTTTCAAGTTCTGCCTACGTTTATTGCTGAGGGCTGGGGCACATCAAGGGACCTTGAGAAAGCGAAAAGAAAAGAAATAGGGAAAGGAACTTCACAAGCTTCGCAATTATATCCGCTGAGATCATGCCATCTGTTTCTCGGGACTAATTTGTATGGCACTGGATTGCACGCACGTCATTGCGTATCAGTGGGTGAATCACGGTTTCTGCCCGCTACCAAATAACGCCGTTCACTTTCTTCCCTCATCAACCTACACGTCTGCCAACTTGCAGGCTTACAACGCGTCGCTGGGTATCCGCTAACTTTTCGCTTCCTCGTGCAAGTGCCGCGTGGTTTCCAGCGTTCTAACGCTGGGAGGAAAATTGTGAAGCAAGAGGGCCCAGCTCGGCAACGGACCGGCGAAAAGAACCATCTATATAAGGAGTAAAGCCGGCCTCTGCGAAAAACCGTGGCTCGTCACGTCGTACGCACACAGCTATGCGCGCGATCGTACATCATCTTACAACCTAGTCTGACGCACTGCGAGGCCTTGCAGGGAGAAATTCTTGCGCCGTATCAGCTTGCACGTCCTCGAACTTCACAGGAGTCAGGTGGCATGACATCCCCCTGTTGCAACTCCCCGTTGTAACTCGGTGGCATTGCGAAGTGGTCCGCGGCTTGCAACGCGGAAAGCTTAACGGTGCGCACGCTGTTAACTATATGCACGCCGCGGATAGCGAGGTTCGCGTCGAGCCTTCCGGACGTCTTCAATCAGCCTAGCTGAGTCACACCTCCATTTCCCGGACGGTGCTGGGCAACATCGGTCTCTGAAGACTACGTAGTTGCTGTCAAACTGTGCCGAAATTTTGTGCCATGGTCGACACCCAGCGTGCCTAAAGTTAGAATCGTCATCGTCCCCTTCACCGCCGCCGTCGTAACTAGTATGATCATCATCATCGTTCACGGCTGGACGAAAGCCTCTTTTTTGGCAATCTCCAATTAACTTGAGGTACAGCGCAATAGGGCACGCAGGACGACTGAGGCGATGAAGACACAGCGCTACTGACAACTGATTGTTTATTGCACGTGTTCGCTATATACAGGGTGCTTTCTTTTTAGCTCCCCAAATATTTAAAGTTGACTGTGGCAAGTAGCACAATTACCCTTGATCTAAATTAAATTACTCGATGAGGCGGCTATTGCTTCTACAAGAAATCAGAATGCTTAATCAAATACTGAACACAATTGCACTAATTAATTTTTTATCGATTACTCTACGGCCCATATTTATATGTATGAATTGTGGCTGGTGAGTTCGCAAGGTGCATCAAGTGAAGGGAGTTTTCGGGACTACACCAGTTCCGAGAAAGTTGGAAGGTCTGCGATGGTATGCATTGGCGTTCCAGTTAATTTTGCCGCTCAGTGCATAAAAAAATATTTTCATATAAAAGTGGTAGAACAGTGAACTTTTAGCGAAAGTGTTACAGTGAATGACTCGAAACCGGTGTCATCCTCACAGTTCGTTTGAAGTCGATATACCTTGTGAACTCGCCAGTGTTGGGGACTCGGTGCTGAAGCCCGTTATTGCCAATGGGTCGCAAGCCCCAAGGGTAGCCTTGGCCTGGCGGCCTGGGGCACTGGAAGCATCCGAAGGTCCCGGCAAAGCAAGAGAAGACTGGTAACAGAACAACTTGTTTATTCTAACATAGCAAAAGAGCGGCCGGTCAGGTCGACCGGAGTGGAGAGACGGGAGAGCACGTAACTCAACAGTACAAATCGGAGCCTCTCCTCTGGCGTCCGGGGGCAGCTGCTCTTATACTCTCGGCGTCGCGGGCCAGAAGGAAGGTCACGGGATGAGCCCACGCGACGGCGCGCACGGTCGAGCCGAGAGACATGCTGAACCGAGTGTAGTGACGCATCGCCAACCCGCCGACGGACAGACCTCCTGGCACCTCACTTGGGGAGCTCCGCTCCCCGGCTGCCGCGCTTTGACAAGCGTGGGCACACACACACACACGCACGCACGAAGACACGTGGCACTGAAACACGCCTGGACACGCTTGGCGGGGAGGCGTTGCGGCGGCGTCGAACGGCCCAAAATGTCCGCCGCTTTGAACGAAGCCCCGGCGTCCGTTGCATCCGCGCCGGCATTACCGCGCGTTGTAGGCGAAACGTAACAGACCGCCCCGCCGGGGGAAGGAGATCCCGATGGTCAGGGGACTGCATCCGCTGTCCGGAGGGATGTCGCTCGATGATGCTCATAACCGAAGTCGGGCGTCCTTTGGCGTTTCTTGAGCGCAGCGCACAGAGAAGGCCTCGTTCTCACGTTCAGGTTCACACAGGACACTGCAAAGTGACTTCGGGAGAGTTGACATTTTTGTTCTCGTTTCCGGCAAGCGTTAGAACTACGCCGAAAGTCAACCGCTCAGTCAGCAAGCACGGCACAACCCTCACTAAGCCCTGCCAGGCTCTTTCCCCTTTTATACTGCTGCCTAGTTCCTTACAGTAGTTTAGCAGCACTCAGAACGCGTCCATAAATCGGAAAATTGCACTAGAAAGCACATCATCACTTTGAAACACTACACAAAAGCAATAGGTTAAAAATCCTGCCTCAGGAAGAAAAACATCAGTAACAAGCAATTTTGAGGCTGATTCCCACGTTAGGGGCTTCGACTTAAGCCATCGGCGTTACCGTTGAGACTCCCCCTTTTGTAACGCACCTCAAAGGAATATTGTTGCAAAGCGAGGCTCCAGCGCAGGAGGCGGCCATTTTTGGGAGAGATGGTCTGCAGCCATTGGAGAGGGCAGTGATCCGTTTCAATGATAAACCTCGAGCCGGCTAGGTAACATGACAATTTCTGAACGGCCCACACGATACACGCACACTCTTTCTCGGTGGCGCTATACGCCTGCTCACGACTCGTCAGCTTACGACTAGCATACAGGACGGGGTGTTCTACTTCTCCATTTTCCCGTTGGCACAGTACAACGCCCATGCCTCGCTCACTAGCATCGCACTGAACAACGAACCCTTTTGTGTAGTCGGGCGATCGTAGCACAGGCTGGCTTGTTAGGGCGCTCTTTAGGGCGCTAAAACCTCTTTCCTTTGTCTCATCCCAGACGACTGTTTGCGGCTCTGTCTTTCTTAGAGCATCCGTTAGGGGAGACGCGATATCAGAGTACCTGGGGATGTACCTCTGATAGTAGCCGGCGACACCTAAGAACGACCGAATATCGGTCTTCGTGCGCGGTTGCGGGAAGTCTCGCACAGCGGCCACCTTTATTTCAGAGGGGCGGCGACGACCCCGACCAATCACGTGTCCGAGGTAGACAACCTCGGCCTGTGCTAACTGGCACTTGGGAGCCTTGACTGTCAAGCCCGCATCGCGCAGGCGGGTTAGCACTGCCCGCAAGTGCGCCATATGCTCAGGCCAGGATGCGGAGAATATCGCTACGTCGTCTAGATACGGTAAAGCGAATTCTTGCTGTCCCCGCAACACTTTATCCATGAGGCTTGAAAAGCAGTATGGCGCGTTCTTCAAACCAAAACTCAAAACTTTAGGACGGAATGTCCCCATTGGTGAAATGAACGCCGCATACCTACTAGCCTCTTCTGTAAGTGGAACCTGCCAATAACCCCTGACAAGATCTAGGGTGGAAATAAACTGAGCGCTACTCACTCTCTCAAGGCGCTCCTCGATGTTAGGGATCGGATAAATTTGATCCTTAGTGATGGAATTAAGCCTGCGGTAGTCGACGCAAGGACGAGGTTCCTTGCCCGGTACCTCAACTAAAATCAAAGGGGAGGTATAATCACTCTCACCTGCTTCAATAACACCGAGCTGTAGCATTTTCTTTACCTCAGCCTCCATAATATCGCTCTGGCGGGGTGACACCCGGTACGCCTTGGATCGTACTGGCTCTGGGGAGGTAAGTTCTATGTCATGAGTAAGGACAGAAGTCCTACCAGGCCTCTCAGAGAACAGACCTTGAAACTCTTGTAAGAGCTGGTGTAGTTCGGTTTTCTGCTCAGGCGACAGCGATGCTTTACTTATTAAGTCACTAATGACTTGATCGGTGTCTTTCCTGTTCGTCACTGAGCCTAGACCCGGAAGCTCGACCGGAAGCTCTTCGGGAACGTTTACCATCATGCACACCACTGCTTCCCGTTGCTTATAGGGTTTGAGCAGATTACAGTGGTAAACTTGCTGTGCTTTCCGCTTTCCTGGCAGACTCACCACGTAGTTAACGTCCGACAGTTTTTGAACAATCCGTGCTGGGCCCTCCCACTGCACGTCGAGTTTGTTCTTTAGCGATGTGCGCAATATCATGACCTCATCGCCCACCTCAAAACGACGGGCCCTGGCTGTCCGATCATAATAAACCTTGGCCCTCTGCTGGGCCTCTGCCATTGCTTCACCTGACAACTCCTGTGCCCTTCTTAAGCGTTCGAGGAGCTTAAGCACGTACTCTACCACGACTGGGTCGTCGCCCCTGCCTTCCCATGATTCTCGAAGCATGCGAAGCGGAGATCGCAGCGAGCGACCGTACACCAGCTCAGCTGGCGAAAACCCCGTAGCCGCATGCGGCGCTGTCCTTAATGCAAACATCACTCCAGGCAGACACAGCTCCCAGTCAGTTTGATGTTCAAAACACAATGCTCTCAACACGCGCTTCATGACGGAGTGGAGCTTCTCAACGGAATTCGACTGGGGGTGGTGCACTGAGCTGTGTAACAGCCTTACCCCGCACCTTTCGAGAAAGGCTGTCGTCAAAGCGCTAGTAAACACTGTACCCTGATCTGACTGGATTTCTGCAGGAAAACCAACTCGCGCAAATATGGACAGTAGTGCATTGACTATCTCAACTGAGCTGAGTTCTTTAAGCGGCACTGCTTCAGGGAACTTTGTCGCTGGGCAGATCACAGTCAAAATGTGTCGGTACCCCGTGGCTGTTACCGGCAGAGGTCCCACTGTATCAATAACGAGCCGTCTAAAAGGCTCCGTAATGATAGGTACCAACTTCAACGGCGCCCTCGATTTGTCCCCTGGCTTGCCCACCCGCTGACAGGTGTCGCATGTCTTCACAAAGTGGTCTGCGTCCCGAAAACACCCTGGCCAATAGTACTCTTGCAAGAGACGGTCCTTAGTTTTCTTAACTCCTAGGTGTCCGGACCACGAACCCCCATGCGACAAGCGCAACAGATCCTGACGATAGCATTGAGGCACGATCAGCTGATCGAACTCCACTCCCCTGCGGTCTAGATACTTCCGGTACAGGACCCCACCTCTTTCCACAAAGCGAGCATTTTTCTTGGCGATACCTTCCTTGACAATGCAGCGTATGTTTTCTAGGCTGCCATCCTTCTTTTGCTCGGCTATCAAAGCCGACCGGCTGACTTTTAGCAACCTGTTAAGTCCGTCTGACGTAGGCGCGATGAGCAAATCTGGAGACAGCTCTTCTAACCTTCCCGTGTCGGGATTTTCTTCTCCAGCATCTGGTGCCTTTAACGCTACAGGCTCAATTTTATTCAGTTCGGGCGTGCTCTGAATACCAGCTTGCTGCGCCTCTGACCCTTTCTCATCGTTCAACAACGTCGGTCCCGCAACTACCGCCTTTGCAGCGAGCTCCCGAACCTTCGATCTGGTTAAGGCCTGAACGCTAGCCTCACCAAACAAAAGCCCCTTTTCGCGCAGGAGGTGATCGGACCTGTTCGAAAATAGGTACGGGTACTGGGGGGGCAGCATAGATGACACTGCGGCCTCCGTCTCAAGTGCTCCGAAAGGTCCTTCAATAAGCACTTTTGCTACCGGCAGACACACGCTATGAGCTTCCACTGCTTGCTTGATCCATGCGCACTCGCCCGTGAACATATCGGGTTCTACGTAAGAGGGGTGAACTACATCCATTGTAGCTGCGGAATCGCGAAGCACTCGGCACTCTTTCCCGTTCACGAGGAGGTCTCGCATGTAAGGCTCGAGAAGCTTCATGTTCTCGTCAGTGCTGCATAAAGACAAAAACACGACTTTTGTTTTTGTTTCTGGACACTGCGCCGAAAAGTGACCCGGCTTCTGGCACGTATAACCAACGCGCGCTTGCCTCGTCTCGAACCGCTTTCTGCGTTCGGCTTCGGTTGCCGCCGTCTCCGTACGTTCGGACGGACTGCTTTCACTCGCATCCGCACTACGTGTATCCCCCTTTGCTCTCATGGGTGTGAACTTCGGCCTCTCAAACTTGGAGCCAAATTCACCCTTTTGACCGTCCTTAGCTCCGCGAGCCCGACGCGTCACAAACTCCTCGGCTAGCTCAGCGGCTCTAGCCACCGTACTAACGTCTGGCCTATCCAAGACCCAGTACCGCACGTTCTCAGGTAACCGACTATAAAACTGTTCTAGCCCGAAACACTGCAGAACTTTCTCGTGGTCACCAAACGCTTTCTCTTCTTTGAGCCACTCCTGCATGTTTGACATAAGCCTGTACGCAAACTCTGTATATGACTCACTTTTGCCTTTCTCATTTTCCCGAAACTTCCGACGGAACGCCTCCGCTGACAGCCGGTACTTTTTTAGCAGACTCGATTTCACTTTGTCGAAATCCTCTGCCTCCTCTCTATTCAAGCGAGCGACTACGTCGGCCGCCTCGCCGGGTAACAAAGTGAGCAAGCGCTGTGGCCACGTTTCCCGAGAGAACCCCTGCTTCTCGCACGTTCGCTCAAAGTTAACCAGGAACAAACCAATGTCCTCTCCAAGCTTAAACGGCCGCATCAGGTCAGTCATTTTGAACAATACTCGTTCTCCTGCACCGTGTGCCTGACTTCCATTACGAGCGCGTTCCATCTCTAACTCGAGACGCTTCATTTCCAAAGCGTGTTCACGCTCTTCGTTTTCTTTCTGTTCTATAAGTTCGCGCTCATGTCTTTTTGCCCGCTCCTCAATGGTCTCAAGGCAATCCGACAGCTCGTCATCCTCAGCTTCTAACTCAAGAATAGCCCTTAGCAGTTCTGGTTTTCTGAGTTTGTCTGAGACATCCAGACCCAACTCTCTTGCAAGCTCCAGCAATATCGGTTTGCGCAACGACTTCAAATCCATGGCTGCTCTGAATGCTGCTTTCTCTACTGCCTACTATTGTCTTGCCGCAAACTAACCCGGCAGCAACGACAACCACAATTACCAGCTCTGTTTCTAACACTAACAAAAGCCTGGCAAAACTCGGAAGAAGAAAGTCCCGCACTCACCAAACCTCGCAGCCAAGAATTCAGCGCAGTCGTTCCGCTGCAGGCAACCAGTCATCACACAGGGCTCGTTGCACTGCTCCCGGATGGTCGTTGTGCTGCTCAGCATACAGTCAACCGCATCTCTTCGCTGCTGGCCTCCGTTGTCGCGATCTCACCGCTGGCAACCAGTTGTTGGGGACTCGGTGCTGACGCCCGTTATTGCCAATGGGTCGCAAGCCCCAAGGGTAGCGTTGGCCTGGCGGCCTGGGGCACTGGAAGCATCCGAAGGTCCCGGCAAAGCAAGAGAAGACTGGTAACAGAACAACTTGTTTATTCTAACATAGCAAAAGAGCGGCCGGTCAGGTCGACCGGAGTGGAGAGACGGGAGAGCACGTAACTCAACAGTACAAATCGGAGCCTCTCCTCTGGCGTCCGGGGGCAGCTGCTCTTATACTCTCGGCGTCGCGGGCCAGAAGGAAGGTCACGGGATGAGCCCACGCGACGGCGCGCACGGTCGAGCCGAGAGACATGCTGAACCGAGTGTAGTGACGCATCGCCAACCCGCCGACGGACAGACCTCCTGGCACCTCACTTGGGGAGCTCCGCTCCCCGGCTGCCGCGCTTTGACAAGCGTGGGCACACACACACACACGCACGCACGAAGACACGTGGCACTGAAACACGCCTGGACACGCTTGGCGGGGAGGCGTTGCGGCGGCGTCGAACGGCCCAAAATGTCCGCCGCTTTGAACGAAGCCCCGGCGTTCGTTGCATCCGCGCCGGCATTACCGCGCGTTGTAGGCGAAACGTAACACCAGCTACAATTCGTAGATTGAAATATGTGCTGTGATGTGAGTAATTAAAAGTCTCGTTAGTGTAATTTTCTTAATTATTCAATTAGGATTTCGATTTCTCGTAGAAGTAATGACCACCTCATCAAGTAATAACTCAAGGTCAAGGGCTAGAATTATGCTATATGCCACAAGCAATCTTTGAAAATTTGGCGCTGCCAAAACGAAAAAAAAAAAGACACCCGATATTTTCTTTCCCGTATGACAAAGAAATACAGTAAACCACTCCCTCTATACTTGATACAAACTATTCGCGGTGTATTTTATTGCAGCCATAGCAATTCTGTGCTGCCTTGTTTACTTTTGCGCCGCACGAACCAGAAAGTTTCAAAGGCTCGGGCAAAAAGTTCTTTAGTTTTATGTGTCTAAACCACGATATGATTGTGAGGCGCGCTGTAGTGTGGGAGTCCCGGATAATTTTGACCACGTGGGGTTCTTTAGCTTGCACCAAACGCATGGTACAGGGTTGCTTCGTCACGTCGCCGCGGCCGGGATTTGATTCCGCAACCTCAGGCTTAGAAGCTCGACACTCATAGTGGTGCAAGAAACGAGAAACAAGAAACGCATTGTGCTGTCGTCTCCCTTCCGTCCTTGTTTGCTGGCGCTAAATATGCTTTCAGTTTACCGACACGCCCAACAAATGGCAATGAAGAAACGAGGTTAAGCCCATCTCGCTTCCTCATTTTATGCAGATTATGGCTAGCTTGGAGTAAATACGACACGACAACCGCTCTTCTTTTTGCTCAGTTGGGCAGCGAATCCTAGACATACATTATCGCGTATTCTTATCATGCTGTCAGCCACAGTCATCAAAAGCTGCAAGGGCTAGCCAGCCCCTCTAAGGCGTGAAGCTTGGCTTTGGAAGGTTGTGTGCACAGAGTGGTGGCAAGATTTAGCAAGAGCGTTTTTAAAACAAAGGTAATCGTGCCTCGCTTAACTGGTTTAGAATGGGCTGATGCGAATGATAAAACGGGTTTCTTCCCTCGAAGCTCGTAGCACCAAGACACATGACTATTTAAGAAGTGAAGCGTGAGATCTGAAAACCTATGGAATCGGTGAACAGACTCTTCATTTGTCAAGTTACAAGGTTGGAGACACTCGTGGAAAACCGAGCGAACCGCGGACGTGCCAGAAGCCGATCATTCAATGTCATATTGTAAGAACACCAAGTAATTTATTGACATACCTAAATATTTCGCGACCTCTCGTCCTTCCAAGCGAGTGCGCAGAAGTCGACCATAATGAGCTAGAAATCCATGTTCTGTGTTTTAATCTATGTTGCGACGATGCTTTTGTTCTCCTGTTTTCTTCCTGTTGCATAATGGTATATATGTATAGTAAACACGCGCAATAATTAATCACTTGTTAGTAGTGCTGTGTCTTCATCTACTCTGTCGTCTTGCATGTCTTTTGGCACTATAACCCAAGTTACGCAGTACCAGCTAGCCAACCAGTCTGTTCTTTTGATGTCCAATTACTTTTGCATGCGTCAGCACACTTCCATCTTCTGCATGTTAATTTCCGAATCTCGTGACATGTCATGAGGTCAGAGAGAGAGAGAGAGAGAGACAACTTTATTCATCAGAGTGGGGAGCCAATTCATGTCGCACGTCCGGGCTGGAGCTAAGCAGCACTTCCTCCCGCGATGAAGGTGAGCGATAGGCCATGAGATCGGGGGAGGAGGGTCGTCCTCCCAGTCCCAGAGGATGAGATCTGAGGTGTCATGATACCTCATGATGTGTCAAGTCGACGATGGCAGAGAATTCTGTGGTGCACCACAGAATTTTACGCCATTGTCCACTGCGTTTACAGTGCCTGGGCGCCAGTTGTGGTATTGTATGTTAGGTATAACGTAGAGTACGCTTCAAGAATTGTAACTCATACGTAGCGTCTTCTTTGTATAGCGAAAAAAAGAACTTGTTTTCTAGGAACTAAAACAGTTTGCGTAAAACTGCAACAGACTCTTGGCTGTTTGCTCTACAAATAAGTATATATTCCCCTAACTTCCACTTATGCCTCTTAATCTCAACTAGACTATTTCTTTCAGTCACGATGCACACACGTGTGTGTACGCGATTTGTGCTTGCCAGTTCTGTTCAGTGGTGGCAAGAAAACAAGCATGGCAGGCATTATGCTTCGGGTAAGTTGAACGCTTTGCGTTTAGTGTGCCTCTATTTTAATGTGAAGTGTTTGCTATTCTCACGACCACGTTGTTAAACGCTCTGACGTGTTTATATGATGCTCGATGTACCTCGCTCCGTGAGCATTGGCAAAATAAGTCTTGTTTTTTCTGCTTCGTAGTGTCTGTAGCCAACAATTACGTTTTGCATATTCTCTGAGGCGCTGAGTGAATTTAAAATAACCACAACAACAATAACAACGTAGCATGTCGCACCTTAGAATAACAAATCGATGTTTAATTATTGTGTAAGCACCAGGAACTCAGAATATGCCCCCACAGTCGTCCTACCACCCTGACTTTATTTGTATCTCAATTATGCATCTTTATTTCGTATCATTTGACGGAAGTGTCGACATCCTATCATAGTTTGGGACTGAAGGGAATATCGCAGCAGTCTATTCGTTTTCGTCATGTTGTCGTCTCTTAGCTTTGCACTAACTACAGTCAAACGCCAGCACAACGAAGTGGTCGACATCTCGAAAATACTTCGTTATAGACGTAACTTCGTTGTAAATGTCGCGTACCGTATACCGTTCGCAATAGAGCAGGCTAAACACGTACATTCAATGAAAGAAAACATTTTTCTAACATGAATTCAAGAGAAACTTAGTGAAATAATTCCCAAATTTTTTAATACTCAATTTATCTCACCGAATGTGCCACTCCGGCCAAATTTATTGCATAGAGGATCACATCATGATCAGTGGCGAAACGCAGCAGCTGCGCAAAATAAAGCTGCGGATAATCGAATGCTGCAATCGCCTCCTTTGCCGTCAAAATTCATGGTTCGTTTACAGTATCTGCATCCCTGTGTTGCCTTCGTGGACATTCGCGATCTTTCTAATCTAGATGGCTTGAAGACGTCGTCGGTTGCCAGTTATGATTGCATCATCACTGCGCCATTAGGTGCGCCGTGTCCGTCAGCTGTCCCACCCGCGTACGCGTTACGCAACAAGCCCCATACGGGTTGAGCGATTGCTGAAGCAGTGTAGCAGGACTGCTTTTGAGCTCGGTACGCTCGTGAAGTGCGTAGCTAGCGCTGCCGTTAGGGCTAGCGCAGAGCGCAACTCGGTGATGTCTATCGAGCGCAGTGCCGACACCGCTCGTGGCATTCGTTGTAAAGCAACAAATCAGCGGCCGGAGACACCAGTATTCTTTCGCTGTACAGGCACACCCGTTGCAGTGGTCTTCGTTGTAAAGTAGTTCACAATACGTATGAAACAGGAATTCAGTCGGAACATAATGAATACTTCGTTGTACAGGCGCTGTCACTGTAGAGCAGTTCGTTTTAAAGGCGTTCGACTGAATTTTGTCTTCACAGTTGTTCTCTTCTTTATGGTTGACTGAGAATTTATCTTTTCGTTCACTTTTATTTCATTCTACATGATCATTTAGACATTTCAAATAATACAACAATTAGCTTCTCTTACGTTTCCTCTGGCTTCATCTTCCGTCACTTCGTACAGTTATGACTAACAAAAGTAAAAAAAAAACAAAGAGCTGCTCGAATCCCCCTGTTATTCTCGCCTATTGCCAGAGCTATTCTCGACAGAATTAAATTGCCGCTCTTTAGCAATGCGGACGCAACGCTTGTGCGGTTTCATGCAAATGCTTAGCACCGCATTCTATAACGTTCCTCCAGTCAACCATCCACATCGACTCGAGAAAATGCATGGCAGCACCACTCGTCGACGAATGTGGTCATTGCGGTTCGTTGGCAGCCTACTGCAATTCTTGAGAAATGTAGCGTCATCTTCAACCGAGGTTTGGCGCTGTGGCCAACTCGGCGGAGTGTAGGAAGAGCTTCGAGTCGAGTAGTTCTTGCTTCTGCATTCCTAATTCCAAGAAGAGCTCTCGTTCACCGAAAGGCTGTGTACTACGACAAATTGCAAATGTGCTCATTGAGGTGCAAGATGTTGAAAAGTTTTAGGCAGCCCGTCGGAATGAATAATACGTTTAATGCTATTGTCACGTTGCAGTGACGGCGAAGAACCGAACATTTCAGAAAGTGCGAGTTAACCATGTTTATCGGGAAACTTCTACCCAGGATGGCAAGCAGCCCTCGAATCGCAACGTTAGCGGTGTCCATGGTCGTCAGTCGTGGAATCTGATCTCCATGAGTCCACATCGTGCGCTGTTGATGCCGTACATTCCACAGTCGTCACTATAACGCTCGCCCGCGTTCTAGATTGTACACGACACTTCTCGACACGTGTAAAATCTGACAAGAGACAAGAAGCGCCTTATATGCTGTATAGAATTCGCGACCAACGTTCAAGAAGTGTGGGAAACTGTATAGGGCACGTCGAGCGATGAGCGACAACATGATAACAGCTATAATCCGGGGAAAAAGAACAACGCAAAAAAATATAATAAAACGATGGCGCGTGGCACTATTACAAATCTTGGCAGCTTTCGTCTCCGGCTTTTAGAGAACGCTTGGTTTTCGTTTGAACACGACTAAAATGATACGAAGTGTGCAGACATCCCGAAGCATCTCATATTTGCTAGCACTTCCTCTAGACATTTGTTGCATTTCTTTTTCTGTTGTGTCCCCTATTTTTCCTTGGCGGTGCCGCGCTCGCACCTGAGGTTACTGTTTTTGATACGAGTTCACCAATGACGTCATCTGTGAAGGCTCGGAATATTATCACCCCTGTAGCGCCGTAGCTCGATGACAAAATACTTATCCCACAGTAAAAATGGCCCTCGAATGTTATGAAAGTGCCATACTTTAGCTACAGCAAAAATGTTCTAATTTCTCGGGGAATGGAACCTAGGTCCGGCGACGTCCGTTCAATGAGTGTGACCACGCGAAAAGACACCGCGTGTCCTTCGTTGTCTGAGCGACTTTTTCTTAGCGCAGAGCACTGCCACGAGCGCAGTTTCAGGAGCAGTTTGAAGCACTGTATAGCAAGCTTTGCGGCTCCTAATACCGCCTAATAATAATTCAAATTAGTTTACACAACGAAATTCGAGTATCCGGTGCTTACTTTTTGTGAAATTCGGAGGGCAGTTGCCACGACTTTTAATCTGTGACGAAACTGAATTGCTGTGGATATTTATTTTAAAAATCAGTCCTTCTGAAATTTCCGGATTTGCTTTGTTTTGTCTTAGTTGTCCGTTGACAGATATACTGACAAACGGAAGGAACAAATGCAATCGTGTAGCTGTTAATGCCACTAAATGAGTTTCAGCTAAGCGTTGCTTGCGACTCTGCTCTGCACAGATTTCTCGTGCTAAAGCAGTGCTCAGAAACTACGTTGATTTCACATTTTCTTTCTTTTTTTTTATAAGTGTGCATCCCAGAGACTGGAGCGACGCCAATGTCCACTTGTTTGGAAAATGATAAAGAAGCCAAGTAGAAGCATCCCTGACGATCTGCCATGACAGAAGTTCGTCCTCTCCCTCCTCCTCCTCTTCATCATCATCATCATCTGCGCGACCGGAAGCATTCTACGTTCTGCTCCCAGCATGAGTGCTGAGAGCAGAACGCACTAACTAGTGTTCCCACTTAGCGCATGCGTGTTAGGGCACACCGGTCTGGACAGAGCGCACCGCAAACGCGCTCTGTTAAACGTTGCTACTGGCAGTCGCAGCTTAACACTACCGAAGGGTATTCAGTCGAACGCCTTTATAACGAAGTGGCTGGGAGACTCCACGATCGTTCGTTATACAGGTGACTTCGTTGTAAAGGACGCGCACCGCGCAGCTCACGATATAACGGAGACGTAACTATTGCTGGGTTATACCGGTAATTTCGTTATAGAGGCCTTTAGTTGTAGAGGCGCTAGACTTGTACAAAATAATGGAATTATTGCCCGTTGCCTTAGATTCACGTGTACCCCCCCTTCCCCCCCCCCCCCAAAAAAAAGGGAAACAGAGCGCGACGTTTAGGAGAAAAAAGAAATCAGCAGCGCTGACTGTATTCACTCTCAGAAAGTATAATTGAAGGTCAAGTTGAAATTGCAGAGGCGGGTTGCTGGTATGACCAATATGCTGCTTAAAATATTTTACGCGTCAGTCCTCGTTCGGTAAGAACAAGTCCGATCTTGTAGTGCAGTTACTTCAAGTTAATTCGGCCAACTTTAGGACGATCGTCACATCGTCATCATGAGTTTTTTTTTTTATTATTTTGTACCGGCCACTGGACGAATTACTCCTGTCTCACTTCAGACGTTTCAGTTTGTCGCGAATTCTTAGAAGAAACATGATAATCGACCGGCACCATTTCGTCATATTTAGATTAGCTCCTTTAGATTAGATTATGTCCTAAGGATTAATAGGTTGTGCATACAGAATTTTTTATGATCCTGAGGTTCCCTTATTTGTACGAATTTTCCTTTATGATTGCAAAAGTATGCACCTTGTTACGTTGTTTACTTTGCATAAAACTGGGTTCTGTGTGTAACGATAGTGTATTATGTTCGTTTCCGTTGCTGCATGCCCAGAGGGTGTGCATTCGGGTGCTCGGGTCCTGTCAGGCAGAGCACATCTCCCTTTCGCCCTTGTATCCGAGACCTTCTTGTTTGAAATAAAGATTATTATTATCATTGTTATTGATACCATAGAATGAGAACCACGTAGCTGTATGCTCCTGCAGTAATCAGGAACTTGGCGTGATGAATCACTGTGCCAACTCATATAGGTTAGAGAGAGGGTCACAGAGAATAGAGTGCACTTTATTTACCCATGCTATTCTGACCGAGTGCCATGCACTAGAAAAAAGAAAAAAGAATGAACGGGATTTAAACTATGCGGCGTTCGATGACATGCCACAATCTTGCGGTACCGACTCACTCAGGGAGAATTCTGCCCACGCTGGAAAGGAATTTTTTCTGCCGTCACGTAAGAGCGGTAAAGTAAAATGAAAAGAAAAAAAAAAGAATGCAGCAACACAGTGGAGACTGTAGCAGTGTTAGCACAAACCCTGTGGTAACACAGATGCGTACAAGAGCGAATACCGCGAAACACAAGTCGGGATGATATGCCGCTTTGGAATTTCTCGCGCAGTGAAAAAACGCAACACATCACGTTACGACTTCGTGCAACACTACAACGTGTGCGCGCGAACGCGCCCGTCTCGCGTATACGTGCAGGCATTTCAAGCACGCGACGTGTGGACGAGCTGCCCGATGCAGACACGCGTCCGCAATGAACGGCGGCTCTTTGTGTCCCGGCGGGGAGGACGTGTGTCCCCGGCTCGAATGTGCCGACAACACCTCGTTTGTTTGTTTGTTTGTTTGTTTTCTCTTTGCCTCTGGGAAAGGGCTCCCTGTCTTTCTTTCTTTCTTTCTTTCTTTCTTTCTTTCTTTCTTTCTTTCTTTCTTTCTTTTTTTGATACGTACGCGGAACGAAGCGCGAAGGACAGATGGTGGCGTCGAGGCGGCACAGAAAGGGAACTGGGGGCCGTGTGCAGAGCGTGCTGGTGTACCGCATGTTGCCGCGTGTAACGTTCTTGCCCTTTTTTTTTTACCCTCACAGTGTTGCCACGCCGTATTGTCGCGCGGATAAGAGGTGGCCCATTACAGTTACGGAACGGGGGACACTATTGCAAGGGGAGCTCAGTCGAGGAGTGCCGAGAATCGGGTATCGTGATGAATTACAACGGAGGCGCCAAATAAAACTACTGTCGAAGGAAGGTGACGCAGGACGATCACGTGGCTGTCCTGTGTCGCCTTCCTCCGTCCGTTGTTTTATTTTGCGCCTTCGTTGTGGTTACGTATAACCAACTCGCCCACCAGCACGTGCTTGTGATGAAGTTGGAGAGTTTGCAGGCGTACGATTAAATTAGCCTGGCGCCAGGTGAGGGTAACTCGGGGTGGCTGGCAGAGGCATTCGTACAGCAGTTTTGCACGTAACTAGAGTGATGACGATGGCGATGACTGCCACGCCGCGAAGGCGGGGAAGAACCAGACAGGGCCCCGAACTGTGGGTTAAGAATCCAACTCCATCGGGAGGACTTGTGCCCAGGAAAGCAAGTGTCACTGAAATCGCAATAATACAGCGCCCGAGCACAGTCGTCGGTGGTCGAAATCAGACCCACGGTACAAGTGCATCGACTCCTTATAAGTTTGTCACGGTATATTTCCGAATAATAGCTCGTGCTCCTTTATATTCAAGGATGTACGAGGGCGAATCAGAAAGTGTTTGACCCCTTTATTTTATTAGCCAAAATAAGGTACATACGGGCAATTACAGATATAACCTACTATTCTACGCACCTTACACTATTCTTCCACGTAGTCCCCACACCGGTTCAGACATTTATCCCATCGCAACTCTAAGTTTGAGACGCCCCTTTGGTAGAATTCGTCCGGCGGACTGTGGAACCACCCTCGGACTGTTGTCTTGGCTTCATAGTGCCTCACACTTATCAAAGCGAGACAGCTTTACCCATACGTGAGCTGTATATCACTCTGGGTTTCAATAGCCGTTCGTCCCCCTTGCTCCATAGAAAACGAATCACACATCGCTGCTCGTACGCCGTGGACGTGTGAAGCTTAACCGCCGTCTTCAACAACTGACAGCAGGGCGGTGCCACGAAGATACCGGCAGATAAAGCCGGGTCGATCAAAGAAAGGTCCACCGCTGGGAATAGATATGTTGACTTCGCATTTACAGTCGTAATTTGGCTAAAAAAAAAAAAAAACCAGGGACAAAGACTTTCTGATTCGCCCTCGTGCAACAGCATTCGCATCGCGCGCGCGATCTGGCCAGAAAAGTCTCTTTCGCTACAGGAACTGCGGCAACCTTCGACAACTTCCGAATGACGTAGGCACGCATTGCACCCAATGACACTTTATAACAGCCATAATTTAAGGGTCACCAACGTAGAGCAAAATAATGTACGCACGGCGATACAACCCAGCAGTTTTCGCCGTCATGAGCCTGTTCACGACCCCCTTGTGGACCAAGGTCTCCTCCCGTTGTAACAAAAGTTAAATTGCTGGAATGCTTGACTTCATCTGTGGAAATCCTACATTCATTCAGCAGTTTAATGTTGTGGAGAAGCCGTCTATATACTAGCTGCCGAAGTTTGCGCTCAATGAACGAATAACAGCTGCAGTCACCACCGCCTTGCGTTTACGGCTGGTCGACAAGCACACGCAAACGATACCACAAGAAAGATCAGGTGTCATTGAAGGCTGCACACACCCACACAGACGCATGTGCGTTTGGTCTTCGGTCGCGGTAGCTCAGCTGCCACTGCTGAGCTCGAGGGCTCGGGTTCGAATCTCGGCCTCATTCCGACGACAGCGAAATTGCAAGGACGCTAGCGTACTTACACTTTTTTGCGCACGTTAAGAAACCCGAGGTGATAGAAATCAAATCCGGAGCCCCCCACTATACGCGTAGTGCCTCCTAATGAGATCACAGTTTTTGGTACATAAATCGCGTTATTAAGGTTCCTGCGGTCTGCGGGGCTTCACGAGAGACTGTAAGAACGCTGCCCCCTCCCGCTCTGTAGTGTACGCGGTTTGGTCGTGCACGTCTCTATTTCTTTCTGTCTCCTTCTTCCACTCTCTTTCTCTTTTTATCCCCCTTCATTATTCGCCCGTGCAGGGTAGCCAACCGGAACTGTCTCTGGTTAACTTCCCTACCTTTCTATGCATCCTTTTCTCTCTCTCTCTCTTGGCACGTAAAACGACCCAAAAATTTATTTTAATTTAACTATTTCCTTACATACGCGCGCAGTGAAGTGCTGCTGCCGCGAACTTTTCACGTGCAATTTCGCGCACCTGGCGCTGTGTTCGAACGAACATGTTGCCGTGTTCCTCGCCGCATGCTGACACGGACCGCGAGAAACATGAGCGAAGCTCTCCGCAATGCTTCCGAGCTCGGCGGCAAAGCTGTGCTTCTCTTGGTAGAAACACGGCATCGTTATGAAGCTCCGAGCCTACGGTTGGCTATGCACCATGCAGTCCACATGAAAAAAAAAAAAAATATCGCGAAGTTTTTAATGCGGAGGGCGCACGCCCGGTGTGACTCAATTTTATTGGGTAGATTTAAGCAGCTGCAGCTTTCTCGCCGCTTCGATCACTTGCGGAGAAGCTACTACAGGAGGTCAGCTACAGGAGGTCAGCTACTGACCTCCTGTGCTTCATTTTTTCGTACCCCTACTGGGCGATTCAGCAGTAGAATCAGTTGCCGAGGTCAGTAGCTGACGTAATCAGTGCAGATAAATTTTCGGGAGCACTGGACTAATTTCTTTCGCTGAGCAAGAGAGCGCTAACGCAGACACAGAAAATGTAGCTGATTGCTTTCACCCGTGTGCAATGGTCATGTGATATTCTGAATTTACGCGTTCTTCATTTTTTTCTCTCAATGTTTGCAAATAATTATTTATACTACTCTATTTGCGTTTACCTGTATTTTTCAATGCGAGTGTTATCTACTTTGTTTTCACAATTGTAAATGAGAAAGTGTACCTGCACTTTCCAGTGCAAGCGTTTTTTACTGTGATGTTTTTTCAACCATTGTAAATGAAGCAGTATATTCTTTTACGTGTTTCTTTATTATGTTGCAGTCTACGTGGTAAATGGTTCTATTAGGCAAACTGAATCGATTTAAGTCAGCATGGCCAGAGTTTCTGTGTCATTGAAACGGACGAAGCACCCAGTGTGGATGTTCGCGCGTGTTCTCGAGCCTACAATCGGCCTCGGAGATCAGTTTTGTATTTCTGAAAAAATTCTTTTCACTAATGCGACCTTACTGCAGAATTGCCGCTGTAGGAGCAATGACTAATTCCCAAACATATCAAGATCGCAATAGTGTGGCTACTGTTCTGCTGCGGAACAAGTAGTGGTGTTTATTTTGACAAGCGTTCACATTGTTATCTGTAGGTTCACTCTTCCTTTGGTGGACTAGGTTACCGCCACGCGCGAATAAAACAATCTTGTTTAGTGATAGGGGAATACCGCAGAGGTTCGAATTACACTTGTCGAGTGGTCGAGTGATAGTATTCTGCAGACGTCGCAAGCATCCGGAATAGTGGTAGATGCGGGGTTATAGATCTGTTTGTTTTATACAGCGCATTGTCCAAGCGTTCGGCATGGCCATGCTAGGTATTAATACGGTGTTAGCACGTTTTTTTCTTGTTTTTACTTGCAAGACAAGAGGATTACAACCGATATTTTTTTTTCTTATTCGTCCCGTCCTCTACGCTGCAATGACCCGTCTTACAAAAATTGTGTCATCACAAATAGCCACCGGATTCTTTTTATGCGATCCCTTTCGGATATTACTGCTTTACATGTAAAAAAAAAAGACAATTCCGAACACAAAGCTTTCAGGTATCCCGCTGGTTTACCAACTGTAGTGATCGCTGCGTTGAACAGCGCCATCGGTCCCCATACAGGCGGCAAGCGTAGACGTAGTGTAATGATTTCAAGACAGCCAGACTTGAAATGCGTGAGATCCAGTGCCTGCGACTGAGTGGAAATATTTATATAACAATTGTCGCTTTGAAGCTTCGGGGGTTGCTGCCTTAGCTTGGCCGTACGCGAGCACTCTTATTATTCCGTTCCCAAGCCATGCGATCCAGATAGAAGATTTTTCTAATTCACGCTCGCAATTCACAAACGTCGGTTCTCTTCGTCGAGTGAAAACCGGTGCAGGAAAAATAGTTTACAACACGTACACACAACGCAGTTGATGATGATGCACGTCGGTTGTTGGAGCACCCAAGAAAATAAGATTCCGCATACTGTAGGTATGCCTCTGCCCCGAAAAGACTGCACAGACGCTTCCCGAGGACCTTGTATGAACTATCACATAAATTTAATTGAAGACGAGAAAAACGTCTGCAAATAATTTCGCGGCGCACGATGGCAGCAGCGCCGTCTTGTGCCGGTGCTGAACTGTCAGCTAAATTTCACTGAGAACGAGATGAAACGTCTCCAAATCATCTCGCGACGCAAGACGGCGAGGCATTCAAGCAGCACCGCGCCGGCTTGCGCAAGCCAGAGAGGAGGAAAGGCTTGCCGCACGCCCTCTCCTCCTCGTCCAGTGAGAAGGTTTATACTACGCCACATGTGGATTTGACAAATTTGGTGCGGTGCTTCGCAATGCATCAACAATATCCTCGGGGAACATCGCTCATTGTTACAAAAACCTCAGGACCTTGACATGTTAATGACCATTGCCAAAGATTCTGTTGCTGTCCTCTTTACAAAGCAGCGATTATTTTAGACATGGAGATCAACGAACTCGTCAGCTCGCGGAATAATACGACACCATGAAAAGGGGGTAAGCTTGCGACACTCAAGCTACCCTCATTTTGCACCATAAGCAGTTCACCCAGCTTGATATTTAGCTGTTGCCTGTGTTTTTTTGTTTGTGTTGTAAGTTGCATACTGTCACGGGTGGTTCTGATAATATAACCTGATGTTTCTATGCTCTGCTGTGTATGCGCTAGAAACTACGGAACTTCCTATGTAGTACTCGCGTCCAATAATTTTGTCAGCTTTGAATGAAACGTAGTCCTGTCTGCTTTCCCGTTCCCTTTGTGTGGGTGGGTTGGTGTGCTTCAAGATCTGTCTGTTATAACCGTCAACCAACTAGACCATTCTGCCATTAGTATTGTGGACTTCAATTTCGGTCTTTTTTCCAGTAAAATCAGACTGATTGAGGCTTAACCGGTCGATTTTTCCATAATACCACACAGTGCCTCATATATATATATATATATATATATATATATATATATATATATATATATATTGAAGGCCCCTCGCCTTCGCTCAGGGGGTCCGCGAGCCGCTACCAGCACGACAGAGGACCAGTGGCGCAAAGAACAAAAACCGTTTTAATTTACGATAGAACGTAACACTCAAAATTACCGCAGCCTCGCGGCCAATAGCAGAAAAGAACAAGGCAAAGAAGCAAGCAGTAAATAAGCAAAGCAGCAAAAAGCAGCAAAAGCAAAGAAGCAAGCAGCAAAACAGCGAAGCAACAAAATATACAAGCCAAAGGGAGCGACGAAAGAACGGCCGCTACAAACCATCAACCGACACAATCTTTCGGGCGATAACAGAATTAAAGCGCAGAAAGCACGCAAGCACCGAACCAGGCGCGCAGATAGTCCCACAAGCGAACAACAAGAACACTCTTTCATGCAGACACAATACAAAGACGCTTTTCCCCCTGCTCTGTAGCACGCTCGGACAGAAACCTAGACGGGCCACGCCCCACCAGCGCCTCCCCAGGCCCGCGCCCCGCAAAAAGCCACGAGTGCAGTCTCCGCTGCCTTCTTATCGGGCAGCCGCCTTCCCGGCAGTCCCCGCGCGAGTTCTTACGATACCGCGATCGATGCGCATGCTCCATGCGACGAGTGCCGTTGTGGCGCGCGTTTTAAAGGCTTCCCCCGTGCGCGCTGCAGAGAGGGCCAAGGGCCCGACAATATATATAAACGAATTGAAAGCAGAAGTGAATGAACACCACATCAACCACACCACACGTGGTAGTGAGGGTGTGAAGAAAGCAGCAGTACTGTGACTTACGAAACTAGCGTTTTATTGGGCCGCACATGTGCCCTCAAAAACAGGCTACAATTCAAGAATGGCGACAGCGGCGAACACAGTCGGCGATAGTCGAAAATGTGATCTGCGGGTCAAGCGGGTCGGATTTTATACATCAGTCATCGCAGGTTCCAGAGTAATTGCTAGTGCCCGCGCGTCTTCCGGAAAGTTCTACACCACTCGCGTCGCGCATACATGAAATCAGGTCGCACAAGATTCGGTGACACCGGACAGCAAAAAGCACCATCGATAATATTCGAGAATCTTCCGATACATGCAGGCGCGTCCTGCGCTGTGCTATAACATTTCTTAGACGGTGAAAAGCGGTCACCCGGAAAAGACAAAAAAGTACACTTGTCAATATATATGTATATGTTAATAGTGGTCTGCTTCGGACCACTGTCAGTTACACTTTGCTCCTCGAAGAGCCAGCAGGACGTGTGTCGAGCGAGCTCCTGGACAACACTTCGCAGTGTGGTGAACATATTTGAAGTCATGGCTGCAGGACCTCAAAGAGGTGTGACGTTAATGATAACGAATTTCTCGCGCATTGGTTGCTAAATCGTCACTGAATCTTTAGATGCGCTTAAATAAGTAAATCGGTGTTTAAATTACGGGGTTTTACGTGCCAAAACCACTTTCTGATTATGAGGCACGCCGTAGTGTAGGACCCCGGAAATTTTGACCACCTGGGCTTCTTTAACGTGCATCTAAATCTAAGTACATGGGTGTTTTCGCATTTCGCCTCCATCGAAATGCGGCCGCCGTGGCCAGGATTCGATCCCGCGACCTCGTCCTCAGCAGCCCAACACCATAGCCACTGAGCAACCACGACGGGTATAAATCGGTGTTGTCGCTGTCCTTAAGTTTCCCCTAAAATAAACATTGGAATCGAATCGAGGATGATCTTGGGTGTGTGAACCCCAGGGTGTGTGTCGAGGGAGAGAGAGAAAAAAAACACGAACCAAACAGAGAATGAAATTAATGAAATCAGGATGTCGCAGTCTCAAAGTAACGCGCTTAATTAATCGACGCCACTAATGGGACCGAGTTCGATGCTGTGAGCTGTCTGTGATGAAAGTGAGCTTCGGCTGGATGGAGCTTCGTCTCCTATTTGATTGACTCTGATATAAGGGAAAGACAAAAAAAAAAAGAACTGTAGTAAAGCGTGGCCAGTACAGTTGTTCACATTAGTGAAGTGCTACCTACTAGCCGAAATTTGATAGGAGGATAAACATATGATAGAAGAGCTGCTGTCTTGACCTACGTAGTCACTTAGTTTGCATTATTTTGATATTTTGGTGGTATGATCCGAATGTGTGTGCCGCAGCAGTCATGGCATTTCTAACTACTCAATATTCTAGAGAAAATTTATGCAGAGTTCTCCAGGGGACAACGTCTTTCGTACCTCCTGTGTCTCCTAGCTAGCAATACTGAAAAGGCTAAGAACCGATTGGCAACCGCTATCGCTACGGTGACCATAAAGCGTGAACAACCACGGGGCAACGTAAACAATTCCAGATGGTCGAAATTAATCCAGAGCCGCCCACGACGGCGTGCTCATCATCAGATTGTCGTTTCGGCACATAAAAGCTCAGAGTTTAATTTTAACAAGCATGACCTGGCTTTAGGAGGCACCTCACTAAAATAATCACCGCCCAAGCGCTCCGTACAGACGGTTAACCAGCGAAACTGAGACGTGTGGCCCCGATGCTTATCACGGGGTAATCCCGAAGGTTCATTAAACGATGGCTTGGTAGGCTACCGGATCCTCGTTACGCAGTTGCTGCTTGCGCTCGGCTGCACGAGCCTGTTCTTGTGCCCGTGCTGCAGCATCGGCACGGTGTAGACGAGCTCGTCCCCGGTTCTGCTAGCTGCGTTGCTGATCGAAAGCTGCCTGATCCTCAGGAACACCAATGACGCGTGGCCTAGCCATTTGGGAGCCGGAGAGAAACTGCTGCGCGCGCGCTGGGCTGCGACGGAGAGCAACGACGTCACTACTGACGCAATCAATCGCGGGCCTCTCTCTTTTTTTTTTTTTCGCGCATGCGCATGGTGTTGCGCCGGAGGAGTTTTCGACGTACACGCGGCAGACTGATGGACGAATCGGCTACCCATATACATCATCGCTGTAAAAAATTTTAAGCAAGGACAAATAAAATAGTACATATACTACGACCTGCGAAACGCACTTTTGCTAGGTTTTCGCGGTATCGAACAACGGCCTTGCGTGAGCAAAGTTGGACGCGATAACGCTGCTCCACTGAGCTGATCGGCACGATAGCATTTAATAGTGTTGATGTTCACCGTGTGCGCAAGATAAAGAAAATGGGGGGGGGGGGGGGGGGGGGTGCAGTACACCCAGGCTATTTTGACGGCTGTCGACAAAATACCAGTCGAAAAGGGCGCCGTGTTCTAACCCTCCAGCTGTGCTTGAAACACACCGTTTGGTATCTTCTTGCCACTTTGCTGTTTTATGTACGAGTGACACGGATTCACAACCAAGGAACTAGAAAGTGCGCGATCCTGCGGATCAAGACCATCCGCGACAAATGCAGGGAAATGGGTGACCCAAGTGAGCATGACGAAATGGCAGATTGCGGTCACATCAGCGAAAACAAGGCCTGCGAATGAAGCGGTAAGGGAAGTTTAAGATCATTTTCCGCGTATGGGGCAAGTTCAAAACGACCTCAAGGTTAATGCAGCGCAGTTCTGAAGGTCACCGGCCCGAACCCTGTCCACCTTAATTATTGACCTGGGTTGCAGCAGCCGAACCCTAGCAGCCGGCTCGAGCCCAAAGTACTAATCAGGCTGGCTTTCTTCACAGAAGAAAAATGGAAAGCTTATTTGGGGAATGACTGATAAGCCGGCCTCAAATGATATTTCTGTAGAAATACGGCTCCGGGAACCTACGCCAAAAAAAAAAAGGACTGCAAAACTGCAAAACAGGCACTTGGGCGACTATAACATCGGCTCTAGGAACAGCAGAGGAGATGAATGTTGCTGTTCACGGAAAGAAATTCCTTGCTAGTAATGCATGCCTTGTTGCAGGCGTGTAATCGGTACCCAACATGGGAAAGCCCGAAGCGGAGACAAGAAATGAGGTAAACATGGTACTGAGCCTATTAGTAATTTAAATGCAAAATTTTCAATGTAGAAGTTGTGAAGCCTATTGAGAAATGCCCGTATATTTTTTTTTCCGTGATGACAGACGTTGCGGTTTTAATTTTTCCGGACTGTAAAGAAAGCGCGCGAGATATGACAAAAAAAAAGAAAAATGAACGACGCGACTACGCGCTTGCGCGCAGCGACATTAGCGCCCCCAAACATGTCACGAACGGATGATCGACGCTACACGCCGGCACGAAAAGCCCTCGTGCGACTGAGTTGCATCAAGTACAATGGTCGCGGCTCCCACTTTCGCCGAGATACCTTGACGGTTGAAACGATGGGATACGAGACAAATGACGCGTGACAGTCTCTTGAGGCCCTCTCAATGTTTTCGCTGCTGACGGGTGGCGTAAAGGGCGAGAAGGGTTTTGGCGGCGCATGGCGAGGTATCGCATTTGACAGGTGTGGCCATCGCCTATCATTTTCTCTTTTTTTTTTTTTTTTTTTTTTTTGCGGCCTATTCGTGCCTTTATATTCGTGCCTTCGGTCTGCGCGTGCAGCATCGATCCTTCGTTGCTGGAATGTTGGAAGGCACTAATGTGGCCACGCGTAATGGCGTAGTCACGTGGTACCTTTCCGTATGTCGCGCGCTTAAATTTTCTTGCAGCCCGGTAAAATTAAGACCAAGCACAGCTGCTAACACCACGAAAAGGAATTATTTAGACATTTATCATCGGGCTGTACGACGTGTTCACTGCGTATTTCGTGTTTAAATCAGTACTTTAAAAGTTGTCCAATTACTTATTGTTTATGCGTTACCTGAACTCATACCATATACAAAATACATTGAGTTGCGCAAGAGGACAGCGAACAACGGCCACAGAACGCTGCGGTGCTCTGTGCACGGTAGTGGTCGCTGGAGCCGCACCGACGACGCACGCGTTGCAAGCCGCGGTAGTCAAACGTCACACGATGACCAGATACTCGCAGATAATTGGGGGCAGGTGTTGTGGTGCTCATTTGAATTCGAACGAAGCGTGTGCCCGTGAGCACGCCACGTCGTCCGCTCATAATAGCAGCGTTGACAGAGAGAACCTTGCCGTATGGTGATAGTGCTTGGACGAGGACTTCGTTCGGAACGAAGGACGGCAAGAAGAGGCAGGTTACGTTGGTGACCTGCGGGCCGACGGGAACGACAGGACAGCGCTCGCCACCGATGACAAGACAGCCAGCATCGACGATTAGAGCCATGGAAGCCATGCTCTTGACGGTGACTTGGAAGTTGAAGCCTCCCATGTGCTGAACGCAATAGACCTCAGAGAGGCTAACCACTGAGGCCGTCGCGTCGGCGACGGTTTCGGGACCATTGCAGGGACAACAACATCGAAGACCTGGGCCTTCGAAGGAGTCCACGGCACCGCAGGTGTCACGGCATGAGAGGTGGACGCCTCTGACGTGAAACACGCAAGGACGTCAGCAGAGACACTCCCGTGTCGCAGGAAATCGGGCGTCAGCATCCAGCGTCGGCCATCGTTTCGGTACTGACTACGGGCGTCCCGCGACGGGTGTTTAGAAAAAGTTTATTTCGACGAGAGAGGATATGAGCACCGAGTCACAATCACGGCACAATTCCACTAACGTTTTCAAAGTAGCGTCCGAGTCCTCACTCGCCAACGTATGTTCACATATACCCACAATGGACGTGGCCTGGAGCACATATCTGCTATGGGAGGCGAACAGTAGACGCGCAAGCATACGTGTTATCGCTCGTAACCACTGCAATCACTCTGGTAATCCTTGAAGTCTATAGACAATTACTTCGGCATTCTATGCTTAGCGAAAAAATCCGAACGGTCTTTATAAACCGCTTCGGTGGCAGCGAAGGCCTCTTAGCTCTATGTCTCTAACGCAAAGCTCTTAAATATCATAAACGCGATGTTGAAGGTCATATTTTGCAAGAACGCGCCTTTTGAGAGCCGAAAGAAAAAGAACACAAATGTCGAGGCAGATCCTCATTTGCAAGAAAAATCGCACTACATGAATTTCACCGCGTAGGGGTGATGTGGTACTTGCAGTGACCCAAGTTGACGTCAAAAAAGGTTTATTGAAGAGCGACAGTGCCTATTGGCCCCTAGGGCACATATCTACTGGCACACGCCAATGGCTGGACACCCAGTTGAGTGTGTTTTATGCATCTTTTATAAATCGTCGGTGAATTTTTTTGTGCTCTTCTCCTATTTACATGATTAAGTACGCCACCATATTACCGTGCACAGCAAGATAACGTGTGGAATAGATGTGCTGATGCACCACGTCTGAGCTTACCGCAGTGAGCTCTGTTGGCAGGGTGCATTCCCATCGCAGTGTGCACAAATTCGCAACTTTACTTATTATCTGGTGCCACGAATGTGGCCTGCCTCGTACAAGTGACGACTTTTCTCATAAGCAGAGAAACGAAAATGTGCTTTTCGGTGCTTCAGGCATTTAAACCCACAGTGCGAAGTCGCTGGAAGCCCAGTGATCGCCTACGTCCCCGTCGTCTGCTTCACATGCCAATGCCCTCACTTCTGCCGTCCGCAGCGCTTTTCACCAGCATGCCACTAGCGCCTTACGACGGCCACCCGGTATCTATAGGACCTCCTAGATCATAGGCTATCATAAGCTGTATCATAAGCTAAGCACGTATGCTTTTTAATGCGTGAATAAACGTCACTTGTGTATTCGGGACGTAATTTCCACACTATACTATTACAAAAATGACTTTAGACTGTTTATAGAAAGTCTATAGACTTTTTATAGACGACCTTGCCTTTCAATAGATTTGGACTTTTGTTGATACAAATTCTATGGACTGTCTATAGACGAAAGTTCATAAAGTTTCTATTTCTTTTTGTCTATTCGCAGTCTATAGACGTCCTATAGAAAAAGTCGATATGGGGCTTGTTTCTTTTTTGTCTACTTCCCCTCTATAGACTACCTATAGACAAAAGTCGATACAGTCTCTATTTATTGTTCATTCTTTGTCTTTAGACTGTCTATAGACGAGAGTCGATAAGGTGTATATTTCGTCTAGTATATTCCTACACTACGTAGTTCTTCACAAACTTGCACGTGCACACATGCACGCACGCGCACACACACGCACGCACACACACACGCGCACACACACACACACACACGCGCACACACACACACACACACGCACACACGCACACACGCACACGCGCACGCACACACGCGCACGCACGCACGCGCACGCACACACACACACACACACACACACACACACACACACACACACACACACACACACACACACACACTTGCTGCGCGACCGGCCGCTCGAGTCACATTGCTTGTAATCGCGGGCTTCTTCACGCTCGGAAAAACTCTTATATGGAGCACGTGTTCAGCAACGGAAAGCTATATCGGGAGTTTCTACTGTTGCTCTACAATTTTATCATTGAGAATTTTCATCTAATTAAAATAATTGAGAAACAAATTAACACTAATTATCTAATCAGGGGAATGCAAAAGAAATCTGAGCATCTTCAAGCGATGACAAACAACATTACCTTGGTTCTCTCCAGCTATGTAGCATTTGCACATGTAAAAGACTGGCTCAAATTAAGTGAAACACCCCGGATACGTTTTTGCAATTCGAATTATTTTCCACGGTTTCCTATACCACCGCCGGTGAAGGTCATAGTGGGGGATGTCACCAAAGGTCATGTTAACTTGTGCGAACAGCCGGTATAGAGATTGTGGTAAGGCGTGAGATGAAGTAGAAAACAGCTGATACTGTAATATTCTTATTGCTTCAGGTTTACATATCGTCTATAGATTGGCAATAGACAAAAATCGTTAATCTGGGCTGTACGCTGTAACCAAGCGCAGGTACCGGTGGATAATACGGAGCTGTGTTTGATATAAGCCACTGAAGTATACTGCTGAGATTGCTGTAGAGCTTATTTGTAGACTTTAGACTCGTTTGTGTTCTCGTCCTCCTCTCACCGCGCGTTCGCCCCACGGACTATTTGAAGCATCATCTTGGTCAATTGTACAGTCACAGTCAACATCCGATTTTTCGGACTCCCTAGGGGCCGCGAGAACGTCCGAAAAACCGGGCAGTTGAGAAAAATTAATGCACGTCTTTTACAGCCCATAACGAGCCCCCTCACTGCGCCACATAGCGAATTTAGGTTATACGCTGCAAGTTGTTAGTGCCCTCTAGGAAGCGTTCTGCCTCAAGAATGTTTCCTGTTGGTTCAGAAACAGCCGAAATATAGATATTTCAGGGCCGCGAAACTATGATTCCAGGTTACGAGGGCCACTGTCAAGAGAGACACATTTGCCCCGTCTAGCCTCCGCAAGCGAAATTCTTTCCCTGCGTTCTCCCATACCGGAGCTCGAGGATGGCCTGACGCATGCATCACGAGGCCCCGCCTTCATCTTTTTTTTTCCTCGCTTTTTTTTTTTTTTTGCGGCGCGGTGCACTTGCGCTGACTTCGTCGAGCGCGAGCATTTGCGTTTGTCTAGTTTCGCGCGACACACGATTTTGTCCGCTGTGCACGAGAACACCCGACTAGCGGCACAAGTCAGCGCTACGCGAATGCTGAGGCAGACACGCGCAGATCGCAGAAAAGGATCGCGCCCGCTGGAACACGGCAGAAAATGGCATAGTTTCGGTGTCAGCGCGCACGACTGCATGCCGTGGGAACAAGCAGACGAAACGGAAATGCATCTCTCTTGCTGCGGTGTGAAGTAAAGCTAGAACACGCAGCCATTCGGTTTGCGTGTTTTATTGTTTCTCAGAACCTTAATTCGTCCATTGAAACAACGGATTACACAAATACCAGATGTTGTCGTGAATAATTCTCGAAGCCACGTGTCACTACGAGCGACGTCACCGCAGTGCGATGTACGTAGGCGTACTTGTGCGAGATACGTCGACTCTCCGGCTTGGAGCGCGGCGCCCGCGAGGAGAACGCTAGAGGGCGTTCGGTTTGAAATTTCAGCTCTTTCCGCGGCGCGTAGCGATGTAATACTTAGCAGACACGATCGTTAGCGCGCATAGTATGCACGACGCCTGTCAGCTCAAAATGGCCAGACCTGGTGAGGGGCCCTTTAAGGGCTCAAATTGCCACAAGCACATCCGAAAAAAGCTCTAAAGGCCTGCCACTACACTTGTTAGGCATATCGGTGCCCGTGCTGTGACAGGAGATCGCGGGTGCACGCGTGTATAATTCAGGAATACATACTGTGTCCCATGACAATTGCCCCTTCCCACGCTCATGCTTCACCGCAGCACTTTTGTGTATACTTCACCATTTAACACTGCTGTACTGAGGAGAAGCTAGCTTCCGGGAACCGGAATTATGCAACGCGTCGTGCTTTTCGAGCTTCGAAGCCAATTGCGAGGACCACAAAGGCGGGCTCAGTGCCATTGCTGACAGCGGCGGATTCTCCGTATGAAAAACGCGGCACAGAACGGTAAGGAGCTTAATAGCGAACGTCGAAGCAGCTAGGCCTAGTGTTACCGCGGTTGTGGCTACGGCTGCCAGCAGATCTGCGTGCGAGAGCGCCGGTTCGAGATGTCAAGGTAACCAAAATGGCGGCGACGGTGGTGCATTTCATACCGTTTCGGACCGGCGGTCACGGCAAAAAGTACGAAACATCGGACGGCGAAGGGTTCTCGCGTCCGAAATTTCAGACGTTCATATACATTGACTCTATGGGGGAAGTGGTGGTGCCGCGAAGCCGTCCGAATTATCGAACGTCTGGAAAGTCGGTCGTTGACGGTACACTGGCAACTCCCCCAGCGGACGACACGGCGTCAAAGGGGATTTGTGTTACGATTCCTCTCTGTTACTCGAGCCAGCATTACCGCGACTTTCGTTCTCTTTCAACAACATTACTGCTCATTTTCCCTGATAGAAGCACAAAGCCCCTGAGTTTTCCCTAAGTATTTCCCGACTATTAAAAATCCCTGAGAATTCCCGGTTTTCCAGGTTGGTATACACCCAGCCTAAAGAATATGAGGCGGGAACAGAAATCACTTTCGGTACAACGGCCAACATGGCCGTTCAGCTGGGAAAGGTGAGATGGAATGAGTAAAGTTGGCCGCGGGGCTGGGCAACGGTTAAAAGAAAGTAAAGCTCGTGCTTTAAACAAAAAGAGAGAAAGAAAGAAAGAAAGAAGGAAAGAAAGAGTTGAATTTAACTGACTTCTGAAAGAACGTTTTTGATTGTTTCCTAATTTATCACGATAGCTACCAGCAGCAGAAAATGTTTTAAAAAAGAAATGCAGCGCAAATTACCCGTGCGTGCGAATATCACAGATGTCGAACACGACTCGCGCAGTCTTTGCCATTCGCATCACAATCAATTCCATATTTCCCTGCTAAATATCGTCTAATATTCCGTTTCTGTTCGATTCAGAGAGGTAACCATACATACCGGAGTCGACAGGCCAGAAACTCAAGGCAAGCGGACGTGGACTACCCCCCCCCCCCCCCCCCGGGGTCATTAAGCTGCAGGAGAGATGGGATTTGATTGCCCAGGGTTTGATTTCATTTGGTTACGTCTGTTTATTAATTTATGATCACGCAAAAGGCTGCCTCGGCTGTTGATAGGCTACAAATTTATTTTCGCGCGTTAGTCAAAGCAGTCTGACGTTTTGGCAGTGTCACCACGTTTTTGTCGCTTTACAACGGCGTGCGATGCTGTAGCGGCATACACTAGGCTCTTTCAACGGACGCAATGCTCTACTTGCATCTGGTCATACGCTGTCACATTGTTTAATTACTAAAATTCTCACCTGCAGGATACGGTCACATTTAAGTTTTCTTTTTTTTCTCCTTTCCTCAGTTGACCGGTCGTCCACTTGCGGACAGCGTTAGATGGATCGAACAATGCGAAGAAATTAGAATTATTTACCAAACAGGCTCCGCAGGCCCTTTGAGTTCACCGCTTCGTTCACCAATAAGCGAGTATTCTAAATTAGACTCGATAGTCGAAAGTCGTTGTTCTTCAGTACGCATGCGGATTCAATTCGCAGCGTTCACTGTTCGCACACCACTAGTGAATTTTTAACTCCAGTATACCAGGGTTGATTGACACGATAATGAAAAGTTGCAAGTGTCGGGGTTTTCTGAAAAGGAAAGAGGGAAATGGATTGGCAGGGAACAGAAAAGAGGAAAGCCCACGGATAACAGCGGCGCCGTTGCGTCAGCGTGACGTCACAGTCATCTAAGTATCAGAGCTTTCCAAAAGGGCACGGTCTGCGCACAGGCTCTCAGAATTTTTACAAAGAGAGAGATTAAGAAACGCGTCATATACTGGTTCCCGGCACACTTAGGACCAAAGATCGGCGACGTCCCCAACCTTAACGAGGCGGCACACGAGGCTGCGCGCGCGCTTACAGACCGCGCGGCTTCACCCAACCACTCGGAGAACAAGGACGCCCCCACTACATACAATGAGATCACGAAACACTACTACCTACAACGTAGAGAGTATAGCACGGCACACTGCACGCTCACTCGAGCTCAATCGGTTACACTGAGAATGCTACAAACACACACATACCCCACGCAAAACAGACTACACCATTACATGCCTGAGCTCTGCGACAAGCCTTATTGCACGAATTGCAATACATCCTTTAACGGCCATCATTTACTCTGGCCGTGCTCGCAAGCTCACATAAACTGCGAACAGGAGAAGCGCAAGTTTGAGGAAGCAATCCGGACCGAAGAACTAGCTCCCCAACTCTGGGCCGTCCAGCAGGTCCACGACGCCGCCTTGCCTTACAGTCCGCGCTTGGCGAGGCGTCTTGCCAAACATCGCATGGTTTAGACGCGCATGTCTGTGGCACCTAGCAAGCCAAAGATCGTTTCATAAGCAACCACGTTCCGGTTGATGTCAACGGTGCCGCACCATCCCGAGTCGTAAGGGCATAGCATCGCGGTAAAGAAGCAGTTTCCTTACTATATTCACAAGAATAGTCAACGTAACTAACCTGGATAGTCGAGAAAGTCATGAACAATGCGCGAGGGACTGCAGCGTCGTGCCCAGAAGACCTGTCGCACCGTGACCAGGGATGAGACTGAGTTATCAGGTCACGTGACGGATGGCGTCATTGACTGAAGTTTCCAGCCGAAAGGTCAAACTCGGGCTGAAACTCAGTTGGAATTGAACGGGCTTAGCTTCAAGGCCACGGAGCGGGAACACTGAGTCGCATGGTCTAGCAAAGGGAGGAAGTGGCTTGAAGCCAGCGCGAATGTTGTATCGATTGTGCAAGTGTCGCTACATGTGAGATTGATCCTTTATTTGTGTATTCCATTGTTTCCTTCAATTGATTTTTTTCGTTTTCTGGATGCTTATGTGCGCATCGTACATAATGTCGTGCCACTGCATTCTGCATCGATTCAAGCGCGCTGAAGCAAAGTGCTCGTTTTTGTGTGCGTGTGTGTACATGTGTTGTTATTTGCTCTTCCATTTATGCCATTTATTATATTCGTTAGGCAATCAAATATTGCGGGAAAGGCGGCGACGAAGGTTGCCAACATATTTGATATGAGGGAATAAATTAAATGCAATCGATTTACTGCCTTCAAGTTGTGAAGCTACGCAGAACTCGACTGCTTAGGCCTGAGTCACTATTTCGTAGTAATCTGGTTTCTTCCTCGCTGCCTGTCACCGAAAGAGCCAGATAATGACGATGGCTTGGCGTTCGAAGCAAATGATGAAGTACATAAGAAAAGAATTACTTGAGGGAATTCTCGCGGTAGTGTTTATGGCAAATGTAAGCATGGTGTTTCGGTCAGTATGCGAATGATGCTAAGTAGATAGACTTTACTAAACTTCGTCCTAGTTCCTTTAAATGGCTTGGTGACTTTGCAAATCATCACTTTCAACAAATCTTCGGCTGTTGAAGCAACAATTCGCATTAATTCTGCATGTGCTCGGAGTATTACTGCCTCCTGCGTTTAGAAATGTACGATTGTTTCGTAATTCAGGCAGATGAAGCGCAATAAATAAAGCCGCAAGAATGTTTAAAGCCACAAGCACCAAACTCCGACAAATAAATCTACTAATGCGAATAGCGGAGGGTGATGCTGGACTTAGCATGATTCCAGAATCAGTGCACTTTTGCAAATATCTGGAATGGAATAATGACACCACTCCGGCAGATGGAATCTGGAATGGAATAAGAGTCCGAGATTCCGGAATGGAGTTGGAATGGAAGGGGAATGGAAGGGGCACATATTCCTGTTGTTGTTAATGTTCATATTAGGCGAGTCTAGAAAGTAAACTTTGCAATCAGAATAAACCAGACTTCGCACAATTTGTTACGTTTCTCAATTTTTTTACTCAATAGCGGCTATTTCAGTGCCTATATATAGGTGACTGCCTCTGCCGCCATAATTATAAAGGACATGACTTTCTACACATTCTGCACTTCTGAAAACCCAGAAACAATTCTGTTTTAAACGGTTTAACTGTGTTTGAAGGCAGCAACACTCAGGCTGTCAAGAATGATTCAATGTAGCAAGACCGTGCTTTATCTACGACACACGGATAGAGTCCAAAAACACGGCGTCGCAAGCGCTAGTGCCCTACGCGAGTCCATGATCTTGAACGAGTGCCGCATTTTTTCGCACATTATCGAATATATCCACAACGCGCTATAACAGGTGGTCAGAGAGTGCACTGAAAAAGAAAATGGCGCTCTTTAAAATGATAGCAAAGATGAAACAAAATATATCGTCCTGTGAATTTACAAAAAGGTTTCACCTCTATTGCGAAGCATCGTTTGGCTCATTCTTGGCAATTCGGAGCAGGTAGTAGGGTACTTGGGTTTTCTCTCTCACTCCCCCTCTCCACGCTTAAGGTAGTAAATTGAGCTCAGTCCGATTGACGTCCCTGCCTTTCCTCCCTTCCTTCTCTAGGTTGCAAGACTCTTGTCTCGCTTCGCTTGAATGAAAAGAAAATAATGTGTGAGTGACGGTAGAATCGAACCTCAGCCGTCGAGCACAGCAACCCGGTACCCTAACCATTAGGTCACGATTCGATTTTTTTTCTTTATGAAGTTAGGCCACAATCCCACGCCCACTTCTGTCGTTCCAAAGCCAGGCAGCTCTTTGAAACACTCAGCGCGTGCGCGTTGTGCCACTTTTTCCGTCTTCTTTCATTGTGACAGCGTCACACCAATGTGACAGCGTCACACCATTGTGACAGCGTCACACCATTGTGACAGCGTCACACCACTGTGATAGCGTCACACCACTGTGACAGTGTCACACCACTGTGATAGCGTCACACCACTGTGATAGCGTCACACCACTGTGACAGTGTCACACAACTGTGACAGTGATGGCACCATGTTAGACCGCACTATCTCCGTGACCGGCACGCTTTCCCCAGTACGTTCCTCGTCGCAGCTAACGCTACGCAGAAACTGTGCGACGTTGTGCCGACTTCGTGACAGCCCACCGGCCGTGGCGGCTTAGCGCTTATTGGCGTTGTGCTGCTGAGCCCGAGCTCCAGAGATGAAATCCCGGCCGCGGCGGACGCAGTTCGATGGAGGGCGAAATGCTAAATCACACCCGTGTCCCGCGCATGGGGGGCACGTTGAAGATCCCCTGGTGGTCAAAATAAATCCGGAATCCCGGAGTCGTTCTTGGCACGTAAAACTCCACAATCAAATTTTGAACGATCGGCCAATTTCAGCAAGTTCTTAACATTTCTCCGCCAGAGTACAAGTGCCATCGTCGTTTTAGCGTACACCACGGGACATAGCCGTAAGTACGTACAATTTTGTTCAACACGCTGATGGCGCTGATGGCGTTATAGTCTGTGTGTCGCTTATTTACACTCGTCCGCTAAATATGTGGAGACCAACCGTCGCCATGTCGAAAGCTCGCTTCGAACGGCTTGGCCTAGAATTCATGCCGTTGCCTCCACACGATCGTCTTCAACGTGTTTGTCGTCGTGCTGCTGACGTCACACACACGCGCGCTCGCGACCAACGCACAACCACTGAATTTAAACAAGCGCATTGGCCCACATGGTATCGCTTTGCGCAAAGCCAAACACTGGATATCCAGCTACAGGCGCTGCCACGGCTAGCGGGAACGCGGGAGAGCATGGCACGCTCCGCGGAGTGCGCCACCACCGGCGCCTCACAGTCTTGCGGCTCCAAATTGATTTTCAGCGAAATGATTGGCGGGAAGCCCGGCGAGTCGTCTGATAAGGTAAGTCACGTGCCAAGGCTTCACGAGGCGCTAGTGGTGCCGCTGCGCGGAGCGCTGCCACGCGTTACTATGTTCCCGCTAGCAGTTGCCGCGCTTGTATCTGTGAAATGCTTCGCAACACATCGATTCCCACAATGCGTGGGATGTGCACAATCTCTATGTCAACTATCAAAGTGACAGAATAATCTATCCCCCGCAGGGGCGTCTGCGTCAGCAGGCGTTTGGTGTGTGGCGACACCACGGACCCGAGCACACGAGGGTTGGACCCTCCCGCGTGTAGCCGTGCGCGGCTTAGCCGTGTCTGGGGAAAAGGGGATCCTGGGGGTTGAGCCGATGCAAGGTGTTTGGACCTTTAAGGCCCCCCGGCGGAGGCAACACACCTCTTCGGCCTCGGCTTCACATAGACGGCACCCCCGGACTGACCCACCCGGAGGAAATCGGTAGTTGCCTTTTCCTGTCTCTCTCTCTCCCTCCAACCTTCGTCTTTCTCTCACTTTTAATCTTTCCTGTCCTCTCTTTATTTTCGTGTTACTTCCGACTTCGTAGGCAGCGAGGGTTAACCTTGTGCACTATATCCACTCTTGGGTATATGTATTCGGTTATAGCGGGGTTGTACCGCTGGCGTGCGCAGAACTGAATATTTCCGTCCTGTGTCGTCCCCTGGTTGGGCTCCATGGTGGGCGGCGGCCATCCCTGCCGAAAACACCATACTCCTAATGGCCACTTCTTTTCCTCGACTACCTGATCGCCCTCAAAAACGAGGGCGCACCGAAGATATTTTCCAATTTCTTGGAAAGAAATCGCAAAACTTCCCCCGATTCCATGTAATTCATTCAAGCAAACCTGAAAAGACCATGAGAATGATTTCTCCTTTCCTGGTATCTAAGTATCTCACTGAAACTCTTGGTACAGGCTATAAAGCATCCAAAATGGCTAGCGGCGATCTCCTTTTGGAACTCCGCGATCCAAAACAGTTTGAAAATCTTCCTAAAGTTGAGTCATTTGGGGAAATCCCAGTAACAGTAACCCCACACCGAACTATGAACACCAGCCGTGGTGTTGTTTCTGACGATGATATGATGGAGCTCACAGAAGCCGAACTGTTGGAAGGCTGGAGTGAGCAAAACGTGATCAATGTTAAAAGAATCATGCTAAGGCGCGACGGGAAGGAGATAAAAACCAAGCACCTTGTACTGACTTTCTCCTCAAGCATTCTGCCTGAGACACTCGAGGCCGGCTACGTAATGTTACGGGTCAGGCCGTATGTTCCAAATCCTCTCCGCTGCTTCAAATACCAGCGTTTCGGTCACAGTTCCCAGAACTGCAGAGGCCGGCAGACATGCGCAAAATGTAGTTCTCGCGATCATGCCTCTGAAACATGCGAAAACGCTCCACACTGCGTGAACTGTGATGGCGAGCATGCCGCATACTCGCGGTCATGCCCGTCTTGGAAGAAAGAAAAAGAAATAGTCACAATCAAAGTAAAGGAAAACATATCATACAAAGAGGCACGCAGGCGGGTTTCATACCTTCCTAAGACCACCTTTGCCGAAGTGGCGCGTCAGGGGGCAGCGTCACAACGGCCTCCGGCGGCTGTCCGACCCACAAGCAGTGAGTCGGCAGTCACGCCATCTGCCCCCGCGACGGTTGCAGCTAGCGCTGCTCCGTCAACCGAGGAGAAGGAACCATCGACCCCGAAGGAGGGCGCAGCCGAGGCTGCCTCAACTTCCGAGGTTCCTTCCTGCGCTGGCAACGGCCGGCGTAGCCAAATCCCTCTGGGAGCCCCATCGACCTCCGGGCTGGTGGGCGCAGGGGTCTTGCCCTCCAAGGCGGGACTCCCTCTGAAATCTTCCCGCTCGCAAGAGCACGTGTCCGGCGCCTCACAAGAGGCAATGGACACTACACCCATCCTCAAGGCGCACCAAGCGCCTAAGGAGCGGCGAGGCTCCCTCGAACGCTCCAGAAAGAACAAGACCCCTATTACAGGGCCTCGAAAGGGTTCTGTAATCTAAGGCATCCCGTCCGTTTCCGTTAACACAGCACCAATTTAATTTAAATATGGATACACAAATCATTCAATGGAACATTAGAGGTCTCCTTACACACCTTGATGATTTGCAAGAACTCATCCACAAACATAATCCAAAAGTACTGTGTTTACAGGAAACACATTTAAAATCCAGACACGCAAACTTTCTCCGTACGTATGTTACGTTTCGTAAAGATCGCGATGATGCCATCGCATCATAGGGTGGTGTTGCGATTCTCACACATAAAAGTATAGCATGTCAACTTTTACAGCTTCGAACTCCCCTTGAAGCAGTGGCGGTGCGAGTTGTTCTGCTAAACAAACTCATCACTATTTGCTCGCTTTATATACCCCCACATTACAAATTAACTAAACATGAATTTCAGTCATTTATAGATGAACTGCCAGAACCCTATGTTGTTCTTGGCGACTTCAATGCGCACAACAGCCTGTGGGGCGACTCTCGTATAGATGCGCGAGGTCGTCTTGTTGAACAGTTCCTCTTCTCTTCTGGTGCATGCCTGCTGAATAAGAAGGCACCCACATATTATTCTCTCGCCAACAGAACATTTTCATCAATTGACCTCAGCCTAGTTTCCCCGTGTATACTGCCTGAACTCCAATGGGAAGTTATGAACAATCCTTACGGGAGCGACCACTTCCCCATACTGATAAGAACATCCAAAGAAAACGAATATTCTCCACAAACTCCTAGGTGGAAGATAGACACAGCCGACTGGCAGAAATTTCGATCTCTCTCTAGCATCTCATGGGCTGACCTGTCTTCTTTAGAAATTGATGCTGCTGTGGATTATCTTACAGCATTCATAATAGATGCCGCGTCAAAATGCATATCCGAAGTAAGTGGTTTGGCATGCAAACCACGTGTACCATGGTGGAACAGCGAATGTCGGACCGCCCGTAAGAATCAGAACAAGGCGTGGGGGTTGCTGCGAGCTTCTCCCACCGCTGAGAATCTTGTCAACTTTAAAAAAATAAAATCCCAAGGTAGGAGAACCCGCCGACAGGCCAGAAGAGAAAGTTGGCAGAAATTTTTATCGAGTATTAACTCGTTTAGGGATGAGGCCAAAGCCTGGAACAGGGTAAATAGGATTAGAGGGCGGCAAACACATTCACTCCCCCTGGTAAACACACAGGGCGATACACTGCAAGACCAGGCAGACACACTTGGGGAATATTTTGAGAGCGTGTCAAGTCCAACAAATTATACACAGTCCTTTCTCAAATACAAAGAAACAGAAGAACGTAAGCCATTAAGAAGAAAAGGTCGAGAGAATGAGCCTTATAACCATCCTTTTTGTACTGCTGAATTGAGAGCTGCCTTGAGCGTATGCAACAGCTCCGCACCAGGATCTGATAGAATCATGTATGAAATGCTCAAAAACTTACATAATGACACGCAGGTTACACTACTCACACTTTTCAACACCATTTGGGATGCAGGGTACCTTCCAACCGCATGGAAGGAAGCCATTGTGGTCCCTGTTTTGAAACAAGGCAGGGACCCTTCCTCAGTGGCAAGTTACCGCCCGATAGCCCTCACAAGTTGCATCTGTAAGGTGTTTGAAAAAATGATTAATCGGCGACTCATCCATTTCCTTGAACTGAACAAAATACTTGATCCTTATCAGTGTGGCTTCAGGGAAGGGCGCTCCACAACTGATCACCTTGTACGTATTGAAGCAAACATCCGTGACGCATTTGTACACAAACAGTTTTTCCTATCCATATTCCTCGATATGGAGAAGGCATACGACACAACGTGGCGATACGGGATCTTAAGAGACTTGGCAGAAATGGACATTCATGGTAACATGCTAAACCTCATAGAAAGCTATTTGTCCAATCGCACATTCCGTGTAAAAGTCGGCAATGTGCTGTCACGTCCTTTTACACAAGAAACTGGTGTACCCCAGGGAGGCGTGCTCAGTTGCACACTTTTTATTGTTAAAATGACAACGCTTCGTGCTTCTTTACCACCGGCCATTTTGTATTCCGTCTATGTGGACGACATTCAAATAGGCTTCAAATCCTGCAACCTCACAGTATGCGAAAGACAGGTACAGCAAGGCTTGAACAAGGTTTCCAAATGGGCAGACCAAAACGGATTTAAGGTCAACCCCCACAAAAGTTCTTGTGTTCTCTTCACAAGAAAGAGAGGCCTGGTCCCAGATCCTTGTGTAGAACTGGGCGGACAACAAATTCCTGTCAACAAAGAACACAAATTCCTAGGTATTATTCTTGACTCCAGGCTCACTTTCATTCCTCACTTAAAACATCTTAAAGAAAAATGTCTTAGAACAATGAACTTACTTAAAATACTATCCCACACATCGTGGGGTAGCGACAGACAGTGTTTATTGAATATTTACAGGAGCCTAGTTCGATCACGGTTAGATTATGGTGCCGTAGTATACCACTCTGCCGCACCGAGCGCACTTAAGATATTAGACCCCGTTCACCATCTGGGTATCCGTCTGGCCACTGGCGCATTTAGGACAAGCCCTGTTGAAAGCCTATATGTAGAGTCAGATGAGTGGCCACTCCATCTTCAGAGAACAAACATCAGCTTAACATATTTTCTCAAGGTTCGCTCTAATAAAGAACATCCGTGTTTCACAACCGTTAACGACTTGACGTGTGAAACACTTTTTCATAACCGACCCTCTATGAGACTTCCATTCTCACTGCGTGCAAGAGAACTTAGCACGGAAATGGATATCCCAGTTCTGGAACAACGCCTAATGCCCCCAGCAAAGCTAGTACCGCCCTGGGAGTGGCAGCTGATAGAGTGTGACACATCCTTTGTAGAGGTCACTAAACATGCCCCAGAGACACATATCCAAATGCATTTCTTGGAGCTCCAGTACAAGTACTCGTGCACAGAATTTTACACAGACGCTTCTAAGTCGCATGCCGGGGTCTCCTACGCAGCCATTGGTCCATCCTTCTCGGAATCAGGTGTACTGCACCCTGAAACAAGTATATTTACGGCTGAGGCCCATGCACTATTATCGGCTGTGAAACATATCAGAAAATCAAATATTCAAAAAACAATTTTATTTACAGACTCCCTAAGCGTCGTGAAAGCCTTGAAGTCACACTGTAAACACAGAAACCCCGTAATTACTGAGCTCTATTCTATTCTCTGTAGAGCGTATATGTCTAAACAGCATGTCATTATATGCTGGGTGCCTGGACATAGGGGCATCGAGGGTAACGTTCTAGCAGACCAGATGGCCACATCGATTTCATTGCATGCAATTAATCCTGCTGCTTCGGTCCCTGTCACAGACCTGAAGCCTTTTTTAAGAAGGAAACTGCGAAATCACTGGCAACGTAAGTGGGACGCAGAAGTAAATAACAAACTGCACGTGATAAAGCCACAATTAGGGTCTTGGCCCTCCGTAACAAAATCACGGCGAACAGATGTCCTATTCTGTCGCCTCAGAATAGGACACACATTTGGCACACATAACTTTTTACTCACTGAAAATGATCCTCCAACCTGTGGTAGGTGCGGGGAGAGGCTGACCGTCCTCCACGTCCTCCTGGAGTGTCGGGCAGCCGAATCTGAGAGAAAGAAACATTTTCCCCTAGCATACCGGCAGCAGATCCCCCTTCATCCAGTAATGTTACTCGGCCCCGAACCGCTATTTGACACCAACGCAGTCCTAAGTTATCTGAAAGATGTTGTTTTACATGTAATTAGCCCCATACGTTCATAGCGTCTCCTCTCTCCAGAGGATGCCGCTGTGAAAGCTATTTCGTATAGCACATGCCTCCAGGCCCTTGTGTTTCAAGGGCTCTGGCGAGGCAGCAGTGCTCCAAGTAATTTTATCATCTTTTATATTTTATATTTTTCATCATTCTTCTACGATTGATTTTATTGTTTATAGTATTCGTCATTAGTCATCGCCACAATTTTATAGCACGTAGATTTTACGCACTTTACAGCGAATATTTTTAGGCCACTTTACAGCCAAGTCACATCTTCCACAGTACATCGTCAACATTACCACGTGTCATGGCGCTCTTTGGCCAAACCTGGCCCTTGCGCCACAAAACACAACACATCATCATCAGAATAATCTATCGGTGTGCATGACATACGCGACGGTGTAAGAATATTTTGTACTTTGCTCTGCTCGATGAAAAATGGTGTAAAAAAAGTCACATGCTTTTTTTTTTTGGAAAATGTTCGACTTGACTTAAAGGCAAGACTTGCTTGCATTGCAGCCCTGCGATGTGGTCGGGAACCGCCTATCACCTGTAGAGCCTAAGTGCGAAGCTGACTTCAACGGCCACGAGCGTGGAGCTGTAGGCACGATTGTAGGCGCAATTGGGGCACCATGCACTTTTAACAAAGTTTGCACCCTTTGGGGCTTATCTTGTCCCACAACGATTATCGTCACAACCTTGCTTGCGTTTCCTTGCTGTAAAACCTCGCGCTAGCTACTTTCCTCTCAAGAATGCAGTGTAACGCAGACACACGCATATACCGTTCCTGACCTGGAAATATTGGGCGCGCAGCGTTATAGAGAAAAAAAAAAAGAAAGTGAACAGGAATCGCAGAGATTGTGTCTCCTTGCCTGACCCCTTTCTTGATAGGTTTCTTTTTTTTTCACGTTTCTGGTAGAGAATTGATGTAGCTGTGGAGAATGTAGATATTTGCCGAGATATTCACGTACGTTTCCTGGTGGAAATACATTCCTTCGCAAATGAGAGGTAATTCGTAATTTGTTCCTCATTCCAATCGCGTAGCAAGATGACGCCTAACCTGCTTTTTATTACACCAGGAAAGCTTCTGCAGTATTGCAGCGTGCGGGCACAAGCCAGTTAGTTTCCACGAGTCTAAGAAAACAAACGCGAGCCTTGGCAACGGAAATTTATGCATACCATCGTCTCGATTTCTTCCCTGCTTTCATTCTCACCAACATCGACCATCGTCTTTTACTAACAAGGCGTAGTGAAACACTAACCTTACTTGTAGAAAGAAAAAAAAGAATCATTCGTCACCAATTTATATCCAACCAAAAAGACCAAGAAACTAAAAAAGCATGAAAAATAATATATACAGATTTCTCGGTTAACCTAACACTTCTGACAATCAAATGAGCGAAAAAGATCGTAAAAAACATCGCTTTGGCGCTGCTGCTCCTGCTGCGCTGAGAAGGCACTTCCAATCGGCACGTCTGCTCCCTTCGGCGTCACTCGAGAGAGCGGATGAATGGATGCTACGAGCGTCCCCTTTGAGATGGCGTGGTGGGTCGCGCCACCAAGCTCTTGTTTTGCCTAGTGTCCTACCTATCTTTGAAAAAAAAATCACACACACACGCAAGGAATTCCCAGCATCAAACTTTCTGAACCACTGTTGGGAACCTCGTACACATTCGTTTTTTTTTTTTTTTTTTTTTTGTGGTCTCCCTACTTTTCGGCTACAAAACTTCCAGTCGCCTCATACTAATCTCTCTTGCGGACACGTTTACTTTCCACCTGATATAGCTGAATCCAAAGGCTTGAAGAAGGCCAGAGGAGCCTAAACCTATAGCTCGTGCGCTGAAACCGGATGCGCGGAGGCGAGCGCCATCTGGAGGTGGTGCAAGGAACCCAGTGGCGCACATGTTTCGCTGCGATTAGAGATTCGCAAAGAAAAGCTCGAGGAATTAGTAACCTTTTCATCGCCTGTGATTGTGGCAATAACACGACCAGTGAATACGTATCTTGTACTGACCTTCGCAGTAACTAAACGTGCGTGTTTTCACCTTACTTTCAACGGAATTACAGATACGTTGAACTATCGGAACGGAATTTGCGATCGTTTATTTAAGGAATAGAAGTCGCGAAGTGAAAAAAGGAAAAGAACAAAAAGAAACAGTGCAGACAATGCGTTGTTTACCACATATTTATTGTCTTTTTTATACAGGACTGATAATGTAGTTTCGAATTTCGTGAACTTAGCGCAAAAGAAACAAACGGCTAAAATGTTTCGAAATGAGAACCAGGAAAAGAAGTATTCGTAAATATTTTCACTTAGCAATGATAAACGTTTCCAATGCAGCGACTCTGGCTCTGTAGTCAAATATGTTAAATGAACAATCCGCTTACGTTTCACCGGTAGCTACTATCGTAAAAATTGTTTTTCTTGGCGTCAATAGTACGTAAGTAGAGGAAGCCTCGTAAAAAGAGCATCATAGTATGCCGCTTAATCTAGGAATTTCGAATAATCGGAGATCGTCGCTTGATTATTTGATCGGGATCTCTAGCAATGCTGAACAACACACAAGGCACTCGCTTATCACTTCACCAATGATATGCTAGCGTCCAGCTATCGTCCTCACGCTTGTGCGGAACTTGTAAAGGCACACAAAACGTATAGCGTTCCCCGGTCGCGTTCCCTTTAAGTGCTGCGTCAACCGTTTACTAGCTGACTGCTCGACGTATCGTTTACGTCGTTGCTATTCCACTAACCCCAATAAGTGAGCTACGAGATGCGAGTTCAGTGCGTTACTATTGGGAAAGGTAATTCCGCAAATATCGCACTGACAGTGCTGCAACCTGACGTGCTCGTCGCGGTCGCATTTCTGGGCGAAACTGGACTGGCAGTCCGGGCACTGACAGACAGTTTGAGCCGCATAGATGCGTCTGTCTTGCCAGGCTCGAGGAACGGGTGCAAGCCAGGGAGCACACGTCGCAGACGTAGTTCCGGTTTGCTTGGCCTTCCGGGCTTCTGTCGACTCCCCTATATAGAAGTAGGGCGAAGAACGGCGACTTAGTGCACGGACATATGCCGCAGTGAGAGCAGAGCGGATTTTCGTTGGCCAGTACAAGAGAAACGCAATTCGCACGACAGTGCCGTTTTGTAAAAGCACCTCTCTGCTCCTTGTACTATACCTTCTACCTATTTTGTCCCTTAGGCATAACACAGGGGTTTCCCTAACCGGGTTCCGCCAACGGAGTTTTATCGCTCTGTGAGCGGCCAAAACAAATATGGCCGCATGCGTTCTTAGTATAACTGTTACATTCGAGTTGGACTTTTAGAAAACCACCGCATGGACACATCCGCACTTGCAGTTGGCTTCGCGTGAAAGACTGTTGCGAAGCGGTATTGAAGGCTCCGCGCTGTGCCATTCGTGGGTCCACATTGCCAGCTCTGTACGCGTTACATTAGCGCACGGTTTTGGTCTGAACGAGATTAAACTCGCAAGTCCAGCAAGAAGAGAAAACTTTCTAATGTGTACATTTCTGTACACATCTCTAATCGTTTTGAAGATGTGGGCGCCCACGCGGCATACGAGGCAGCCGCCGGTAGCGGCAGGATAAGTCTCAGTTTGATTGTTCCTCATCTTCAAATCGATCTGCGATGCGGACGAGGTGCGCCGAGGGCTGGTAGCTTCGTACGCGCTGTGCTTTCGACGCATTTTTCGCGTTGAAGCGAGACGCAGCACGAAGGTCACTTCGCTCGCTGCTGCTGCCGCGCCGACCTGTGTCCTGTGCGTTGCCTTGTGGTGCAATTGTAGATGCAGTAGTTGCCGACGGCGCCAAGCCAGTGTCTGTGTCCTTTCCCTATGCACGCGAAACCGCGATATCGCTCGACAAATGTGGTTGAACCGCGTTCAGCCACGGCAATTTCTTTCTTACTGCGTTTTGTATTTCGCATTATTTACCGATGCTGACCCAATGAAAACATGAAAGCTGTTCAGCGCTAAACGTAGTCCGACGTAGCGTGAGCGCGCGCACACGCGTTACGTTACGTTGGCGAGAACAACAGCGTCTCTAGTTCGACAGATTGTTCAACGCAGTGGCGCAGCCGACGTAAACGGACGCGGCTAACGCGCTCCGACGCATCCGACGTCAAACGACGCGCGCAGATAACGTCGGACTATAACTGCGCCTCAATTAATCTTCGGTGTGACGCGAGGGTCACTGAAACTGCTTGCCTCCGGAAACTTCCAAAACGTTTAGTTCGCAAAGACGTTAGACATGTACAGACGGATGTCACGTCCTTGGTGCGGCTGACGCAGGCGTCTTGTTGGGGCCCGTAAATCCCTCCATTATAGTGCGATTATTTGCGTAATCACTGTGCGCGCACAGTAGAAACGTTTTTTTTTTTCGATTTGTGACACTTGTTTTATTTACCTATATTCCGGTCACTGCTTCGGTGAGCCTAAAATGGGAAAGTGAATAGGCATGGTAAAAGCAGCAGCTGCGCAATGCAAGACAGTATCTTCGAAGCTACCACGCACTTACACGTGAAAAACAATTTCACTGTAGAAAGCGGTATGTATCTGCTTCGAGTACTGTCTTTTCGGCCGAAACACACGAGTATGCTGCTGACGGCACCACTGGTTGACTCTTGCTAACACCAGTCACTGGAAAGCTTGAAAATTGGGAAACCTTACCTTCCGTTGTCCTCCATATTGTAAGAAGCTTCCTGGGTTCCTGTGCGGCGTGTCCTCGGATTTGTGTGTACGTTGCAGCTGTTCAGCGGAAGCAGGTGAACCTTGGTTCCTTCCTCGCCGGTAATAGATACGAAGACTGCGAGGCGCAGCTGCCCGTTTGGTATTTCACAAAAACAACGCACGACGCACGCGCGTTTGCTGTCGAGAAAGCGCGGAAACACGGGGGAAAAAAGGCGGAAACTTCGAAAAACTGTCCTATTAAGTTTACCGCTAGAGCAACGCGAATGTAATGCTGGTAGTAGTGTCACTAGGGCGGCCAGCTAGGTTAGTTTCGGTTCTAGCAATAGCGTGACAATGTATGTGGCTCCTTATGTATGTATGTGGCTCCTTAAAACCTACGAATAATGTAAGATTATAGAATTATGTGTTGAAAAATATGTGTTTGCGCCTGGTTTTTTTTTTTTGCATACTATATTGTATTTCGTCGCTTCATTCGTTGCGCCAGCAGGCGGCGCTTCCACTGTCATCACTTTGGCTGCCGTTCTGTTCGTCTGCTCTTGACGCTCTGCACAACTGCGCGCCCCTGCCGTCTGCTGTGCGCTTCAAGATGTCTCTATATCGGCCAGTGTCTCAGCATTGTAGGGAAAACCGAAGAAAGGACACATGGCATTCTGTGCGGCTCTACAGCGGGCCAACACGGGGAGGGACAGCATTGCCCATTTCTTGTACTTCCAGAAAGGTAAGTCCCTTTTTTCATGTAGTCGTTAGGTAGAGAAGAACCGCTAACCTTATGCAATGGCTATGAGACGAAAGCAATGCCTTCCGTACGCTGTAAGTTTATCTGTGGTGTGTAAATACATCGAGGCTGCCTATCGACAGCACCTCCCGAGTTGAGTGAGCGAGCCAAACCGCTGACGTTGTGTTTCTCTGTGTCTCGGTGACTGCTGTTCGTTTCTTGCTGTACGGACGAGAAATTAGGTTAGACAGCATTGGGGGGGTGCTTGTATGTTGTCCTTGGTTGTGCATTGCAAGCCGCCTAGAGGTTCGCAAGGTGGGGAAACCAATTGAAGGAGCACTGCGATAACGCACAAATCACTGCAAGCACAGTCTTCTTCGCGTTGTCTGCTTCGGCGACGGACGCATTTAGCGAAATGTGTGTCGCGAGAAACCCCGCCAACGATTTAATTTCGCCGCACTGTATCTCGTCGCCTGGCGGTTTGACTTCGTTGGCTTCTTTCCTTCGACGGCCGCGCAACGCATGTCATGATTAAAATGACGCGACAAATCTGCACGAAAGACGAAAGCAACGCCTGCCGTACGCTGTAAGTTTATCTGTGGTGTGTATATACATCAAGGCTGCCTATCGACAGGGCCTCCTGAGTTGAGTGAGTGAGCCAAACCGCTGACGGAAATTGCGCTTCTCTTTATCTCGGCGACTGCGGTTCATTTCTTGCTCACGATGTTTAAATGCTTGCTGTACGGACGAGGAGAAGGTTTGCAATTCCGTCACGCAAACCTTCTAAAGCGCAGCAAGTTAAGGACGGCAAGTGTTCGCTCTTATACCGGCATCAAAGCTCTGAACTGCTTGCCGTCAAAACAACTTTGATAAAAAACGTGAATAAAAAAATTTGCGCTTTCCCCAGAAAGACGAAGCATCGATTGCGTTAGCGAATGATTAGACAGGGACACGAAGTCAAGATCGGCTCTATAAGTCTTTATCGGCTCTATGAGCGTGTGTACACTCCATTAGTAACAAAACCGGCATGGTGGCACACGCGCGCAGGCAAACGAACACATCTCGCTCGATGACTGCGGACACTCGCTATTAGAACGCTGGCGCAAGGAAGAGCGGCAGCAGCAGCGAGCGAATTGCCTTTTGCGTTGCCTCTCGTTTCAACGCGAAGTAAGCGGCGAGAACACAGCGCACGCGAAGCCATCAGCCTTCGGCGCTCCTAGACTTGGTACCCAAAGCAGGTTACTTTCAGGACAGGGCAAAGCATACCCGCGCCCCGTCTTCCACCCGCCCGTACAGCTTTGCGCACGCGATGGAAGACGGCACCCTCTCTCCCCACCTTCCTCCCTTGCACGCGCGAGATCAGGTCACCATCCGTCTCGCTCACCCTCGCACCCTTTCACTCGAACGCGGTCATATCCTACTCGGATTTTATATGGAACATCACGGCAATGACGCCAGAAATTCGCCTGGAGTCGGAGGCGGTGATATCGTCTCAGGCGCCTTTTGTTTCTGGGCGCCACTTGATTAATGCAACTTCGTGAATTACGCATGTATATACCTGTGCAATTTACTGCTTATCTAGAGGCTGCCGATCTGGACGCTCGAGTGATGAGAGTAACGCGAGTGTGACTTATTTTTCCGTAAGTAGAAAAAGAACTGGTGCAGTGATAAGACGCCTGCTGTGTTAACAGAGCAAAAAAGACCAGACAAAGAAGGAACGATACTCGGAGGGACCGTTGTTTGCAGCGCTACATAGCATTTCCCGGTGAGCACTTGCATTTGAGTTTCCCACATTTCTGCGAATCTCACTCGTCACGCCACATCAGTTACAACCACCGAATCATCTCTGCTCATGCTCGCCGTCAATCGACGTTGCTTGTTGACATCTTTTCTCCTCGTCTGTCGCACCGGGCATCAGAAACTCGAATTTTTCAAGTTGTAGACATCATGCTGCTTGAGTGTATTGCCTGTCACTGCCTCGAAATATAAGCTCCGATGCGATCATTCTCTGAATATCCCAACGCACTGCGTTGACACACAAACACCTCATTTGCATTTTTAATATGGCGCGTGCATTGCACATTCTGCGTGTAATGAGGCAAGAGGGTAACGACACGATACGCTGCTCCGTCTGAGCGATTCCGGTGCTTCCATCAGGCCGTTTTTACAAAAATGCGTGCTGCATATAGCGACGGCTGTCCAGTTCGCAGCTAAACTTACCAATAAGACGAGGTACTTTATTCGCTGTTTCTATGCAGGGCGATGTGAGAGCGTTCTGTGTCGGAGAAGACCGCGACACACTGGCTAATCGGGCACCACTCCCCAAGATCCTCACCTTCAGGGGATACCAGAAGAACTACGTATCGGCCGTTGCCTTACGTAACGACTGCGTTTGCCAGCACGTGGCCTCTGGTGCTCATTCCGAACGGTGGTAGGTGGCGCTACGGATGCACTGAACGCAACTATTGAACAAGGATTTACGTGACGACACGGTTTCAAAGGAAAGTGCTGCAGGCCCAGTCATTTTATCCCTTTCTGGTCCAAATTTTTTCGACAAAGAGAAATAGTTACGTTAATGTACGTCTGAACACCAGATATCAAGGTAAAATAAACGAAATTCCGGCTTCAGTCTTGTACCCTCTATCGAAGATATTTCTCATGAACTGCCAAAAACGCAATGCATTGAAGCCGAGCGTCTTATTTCGGGCTTCCCAATTCGCAGTCATAAATGCTGCGAAACATTGCCACAGAAACTTTGAATACCCTTCTTTTTTTTTAGCCAACAAAGGTAGGTTATATGCATTGTGCAGTATGTTGCGAAAAAAAAAGGCAGATTTTCTCTGCAGGTGAAGCATCGGTCGTGGTAGCAAAGTATACGACAACTGCAAGAATTGAGCTTCGTAGCTTTATGAGCCCCACAAATAGAAATAAATATTCGCTTACGTAATGACAAGCTTGGTTTCACGCGCACACAGGCAAGAATATCAACAGATCACATCCGATGACCGCGAATGCTCGTTGTCGAAAATGCTGGCGTGATGAAAACGCGCCGGCAGAAAGTAGCGAACGCTTGTTGCTGCATCTCGCTTGAACGCGTCTCCGAAGCATGAGATCACGTGACCTGCAACGTTAGGCCGAGCGGGAAGGGCGCACACATGAAGCCGTCAGCCATACCGATGGCCAAAGCGCATGCCCTCAGCCCAGATGACAGCCATGTGCAGCCACGGCCGGAATGGAAGAGGAGACGCCCACTCACGCGCTCTCACGTGCTTGTTCACGTTAGCGCGCGCTCTGGAATATCATTACATCCGTTTCTGAGCGATTGTGAACTTGCGCATGGCACAATGACGACGATAGCCGTGTTGACGATGGAATGACGGCAATGGGATGACGACGGAACAACGGCGACGATGACGACGACATATAACAATGACACAATCTTGTCAAACAACACGGAACGAGACAAATGACGAAAACATAAAGGGAGTTGGTGGATACAAAGACAAGCGCTGACTTCCAACTAGGTTTTATTTTTTAGAAAGAACACACATAGATACCTTAGCACGTGCGTGATTTCACAGTGACCCCGACACGTCGAAAGACGCATCGCAATCGCAAGAAAACGAAACGTTGTTAAATTTTTATGTGGCTGCGTCACTTATTCCCACGCATCCCCTCCCCCCCCCCCCCCCTTCCAAAAGACAAAGTAGCTCCTCATACGACAAATATATGGAGGGCTTACCTACAGCGCGTCCGTTTTCCATTGCCGTGACTTCTGTAATCAATGCGGCGTGGTTCAATCTGGTTTAAGAATCATGACCTAGTGGCCCAAGCTGTTAGACAACTTGGATCACTGGGTCTTAGTAGAGAGCGTGACGATGACCACGTGACCAGAGTAAAATATCACGAAGTTAGAATCACGTCTAAAGAATGACCACGATGGCGTCAAGACCAGGAGCAGATACCTATTGGCCCAAGCAGGTAGACAAGTGGGCAGCTGGGTTGGCATAGGAGTGGATGGACGGACTGACGGACGGATGTGAGCTCAAAACAGATGGAGTAGGGAAGGAACGCTATTGGCAACGAAAATTGTGCTCCTAACAGTCTTTAATGAATCCTGATGGGTTTCATTTTTCTCATGAGGAACGCTCCGATGAGGAACGCTCAGCTCGGACCTGGCAATATACCTGTCGAAATTCTAAAGGCTACTAATCCCGTTTCTGGTCGCATTCTTCAGGTGATATTTGCGCAGACTATCTCTGAGGCATCTGTTCCAAAGGACTGGATAACTCCGAAGGTTGTGCCAATATTCAAGACAGGAAATAAATGCAACCCTTGCAACTATCGCCCCGTTTCACAAACTACTATAGCCTGCAAACTTCTGGAGCACATCATATGTTCACAAATAGCACAACACCTCGCGGACGGCTCATCTTTTTTATCCAAAAACATTGCTTTCGTCCTGGGTTATTCTGGCTTATCGCTCCTCGTCGTCTTTTTAATTAGATGAGAATTCTGCGTCTTCTCGGCTCTACTAATGCCTTTAACAACTGGTTTTTGCCTATTGCTATAGCGGAATGGAATAAGCTACCCTAATTGAACGTTATCCAGTAAAATTTTGCAGTTTATTCTTCGCACAACCTATGTACTTTTTGTATTTACTACAGGTCACCTTTCTTTTTGTTCGTTGAATGATACTTTGTCTTTCAATTTGACTTATCTGCACGAAGTTTTTCTATTTGTGTTTCTCGATCACTCCGCCGAATGTATGCTGGGTAATATGTTTTTTTTTTTTAAGTATGTCTTTAGCGATCCTTGTTTAACCATATGCATGCCGGTGCATTTCAACTGCTTTTATTCATTGAATTACTTCTCATGCGTTCTTCACCACATTCTATTTTGTCCCACTGGCGAAGTTTGGTGTATTCTGTACATGTACTACCTTCCACCCCCTTTATGTTATATCCCAAGCAGGGGCCTTTAAAACGAATAATAGGTGATGACTAGTATTATGATTAGCTCAAGCATGCTAGGTGTATCAGGGCAGAGGCGCTCTTTGCTCGTCTCTGTCCTTCCTGTCCTGCTTTCGTGCGCTACACAAACACCGCCGTTATGAACCAAGCTAAGTGACTCTTTATCACCGCATCGCTTCGAAGGGGTTGTCGATAAGTCATCATCACTATCAGGTCACACAGCGGCGCTGCTCGCGCAAGACCACGCCCACTGGGAGAGTATGCCTCATGTAATCATCATTATCACCGCTGAGCCTGTGATGTTGCAGCCACGCACGTACCACAATACGGAGCCACCATTTCGCCCGTACTTCGGAATGTTTTATTCAGACACACACGCTGTAGCATGTAACTATTGGGCAGGAAGAAAGAGCTGTGGTGCGCGGCGTCGATTAGATTGCAGGCCACATCCGGTGAGTTGGGCAGGCCTTCCCCAATTGTTTATGGAGCAGCGGGAGCCCTTTCTTGTGAGTTGGCCGCGGTGGTTACCCCGCCTTTTTTTTTCCTCCCCAGCCTCCGGAAGGAGCACTGGTACTCGTAGCACGTCCTCTCGTCGCAGCAGTCCTTGTCGCTTATGCACTGCGTCGAGGAACGAGAAGCGCAAGTCGGTGACGTCACCACCACTGCACGTGTTCGTGGACAAATATGGGCAGCAGTGCACATTTGTAGCATGACTCGTCGAATATGCGTCGCGGGTCATTTGAAACGAAATTCTCAAACAAAGGAAGCATTATTGACATTTCTGAACTGATTATTCCATTCGCCATGGGTGTAGTCAACTTCTGTTGTCATCGTCATCATTAGTCTATCTCGTTTCCGCTGCTGGTCCTAGCGCCCGGTTCCCACCGAATTCCTCTCCTGTCTAGCCACGGCTAACTGCATTCCATTCCTGCATCTTTTCAATACCGCCGCTTGCGATTATGTTCCTCCTTGGGAGTAAAACGACAGACTTAAATAGAGGAATTTCACCAGAAGCACCACAGAGGTTGCCTTTCACTTGCTCTTTTTAATAAACGTTCTAATCTTTCTCACTCTCACTCTCTCTCTTTGTCTCTGGCTCTACCAGCTTTAACACACCACGTAGAGTAAAATTATACCCCACAAAATTAAGTACTATTTTTGTACCCTTACACCACAGGATTAAGCTTTTAATCGCAAAATTCGGATTTAGGCAAGCAAATCTCTATGCTTAGCCTTTCGTAGCGTTTCGGACACGCTCGAGTGGATTTTCAGTTGCGAATGATTCAGCAAACAAATTACACGTTAAATAATTACTGTACTACTAGCTATGTTATAGCTTAACATAACAGTTCGTTGTTTGTTTGTTTTTACAGTTGCATTCTTGAGTGCTAGAAATAAAGCAACCTTCTTTGATATACCTTGTGCGAATAAATTTGGGCCATTAGCGTGTCATACATCGACTACAAAAAAACAGCTACGCCCGTACATTCTAAAATATTTACACCCTTAAGGGTGTTTTCTTGTCGCACTGTAACAACCGCACCGTTAGGGCCTTAAAATTTTTGATAGAGGACAACAGCGGAGCTCTGACGAGACGTGCAATGACGAAAAACGTAGTTGAAAACTATGCAATCGCTCTGACAGCTTTGGGCGCACAGAAATATCCGACAAGAGAATTTCACACGGAGAGATAGGAAACTCTCCTGGCGGATATTTATATGCGCCCAAGGCTGTCAGAATAATTACATAGTCATCAACTGCGTCTTTTGTTATCGCAAGTCTCGTTGGAGCTCCGCTGTCGTCCTCTATAAATTTTTGTAAGTCCCTAACGGTAAGGATTTTACAGTGCGTCAAGAAAACACCCTTAAGGGTGTAAAAGAATTTTTTAGGGTGTACGCTCTCTTTGCGCCTTCCTAAACTCCTGACTTGTATAACGCTACCCCTAAGAGGCGTAGATGTTTCGCAAAGAAGTCTGGCACTTTCAAACAGCACTCGCGGACGACACCCCAGGAATGGAATGCAAAAGGGGGGGCAGCCATTGCGAAACAAGCAACTCCCCGAATTAGAGGCACCCTAGACAAATGGGACCACGAACGCGCGCGTCAAATATTATTCGACTCCTTGCACATGCCCATAATCTCGTGCGGCAGAACCGTCGAATGGCTCCTCTGCGGCTTTATCATAAGGATCCCTTTATTATGTCCCGCCTAATAACCTCCGAATCGAGCATTTATTTCGTGCTGAAGTGGTTCTGGTTGTTTTTTTTTTCCAAAAAAGAGCAAAAGCACGCGAAATACTCGAAATATGAAATAGATGCGCAGTCGCACGCCGCTACTCAATCTTCTACAAGCAACCATTGAAAGATATAAGCCGCGTTCTCTTATCACCGGATCGTACAAGGCTCCGCAACGCTTGTCAATGCGTCAGCGACGTGTTCTCTTGGTGCCGCGACTATCACATGGCGTGAAGCCCTGTATCGAGCTGCCGCCGCTGGTAAAGCCGTGTATCCGTGTTACAGCCGTGTATCCGCTTGAGTAGCGGCCCGCGAGCGCGTATCTATTTCGTATTTTGGATATTTTCGCGCGCTTTTGTATTTTTCTCGGAAAAACTAACGAGCAAAGCTGAGCACTAAACAAATGCCTGATTCGGAGGAGATTTGAGGTGCCCTACAACTTTGTAATTTATATGTTTGCGATTCAAGCATTCATTAAAAAGTTCACTAATTAAAAGTAATTAATGAAGTAATACTTCGTGATGAAAAAGATACTCGCCGTAAGTACATACGACTGCGGGTACTATGCAGTCAGTACGATTTGTCTAGAGCTCTTGAGTATTCTTAAAATCATGGTCCAAGTTAACTGGGACACCCTGTGTGTGTGTGTGTGTGTGTGTGTGTGTGTGTGTGTGTGTCTATATATATATATATATATATATATATATATATATAGATGATAGTATGCTTAAATATTATAATTACAGCTACATCACAGGTTAACCAAGTGCAACCAAGGCTTACCCAGGCTAAACCAAGTTTTCGCTGTGCATATCCAGGGTCAGCTAAGCCGAACCGCAGCCAACTTTGTTTTTCTTTATTTTAGCAATGTTTCGAGGTCTAGGACGTTCAAATAACGCAAGAAAGACAAACGGAAGGTGCTAATTTTCCTCTCAGTGCTCCTTCAGGTATAGCAATCGCAGATCCACTACGCCACGGTGAACGCCGCCTGCAACAAATACTTCAGCCAGCACCATCACGTTCGATGACAGGTAATGCGATGCCTACCGACTCGGAGTAATTCCTGCATGGTGCCCAAACGTCTTCCTTGGCTCTGCTCCCCGTTGGTAGTCGAGTTGCTGTCATCCTTTGCTTTAGAAGGAAACACAGTATGAGCGCCACTTCAAAAAATAAAGAAATCTAAGGGGCGAAGATCTTTTCAATTACCATTGGGCAAGTTAGAAATTTTAGATACCAGTGTTCACTCTCTTGTTCCTAATTTCTAGTATTGTCATTAGAGCTGACAGTTCCTGCGTGTTACAGAGCGATGTATATATACATATGTATATATTCTTATTATGCCTTGCGGTAAATCGTCAGAATTCAACAGCATTTAGAAAAAGGAAGGGGGGGGGGGGGGGGTATGTGTACACACAAAAAGACTCTGACGTTAGAATTGTTCGTAAAAGAAGGTTCTATATTCAAAAAGGAAATATAACTTTCCGAAAAGTTATTAAAGTCGGCTCCAAACTCGCACAACGTGGAAAGAAGAAAAGAAATAGTCGGGTTCATACCACTTCCGTCGTGTTCGATGCCCAAACGAGGGAGAGGCTTCCCGCAACAGTCCACAGCAACACAGTCATTTGCACACCTTTCTTTGTCATAGGTATATTCTGTGGGCACGTCATAAGGCAATTAAAAACGGAACTTCATTTTAAATATATTCCTCATTTGCATACAAAAATACATGATCATTGACTGATGGCTCAATTGGTGCACCATGTTGTGTCGGTAAGTGGAATACGGGCGGAAAGAAGCGATGTTAACGGGACGATGTTGCTAACATCGTTTCTTTACGCCCTTGTTCCACTCAACGACACAGCAATTAGCTGATCTTTTATATCTCAATTATAGATAAATCGAACTCACGTTTAATCTTCGCCCGCATCATTTGTTCAGCGCACTGAAGCGCTGAACAAATTTGAAGTTCAACAACGCCTAACATTAGGATGTAACATTTTTATGTAGCGATTGCGGCCATTCTCGTCGCTTACCCTCGAAATATTGCCAGTCGTGAGATATTATCTGCAATTGTGTCACGTTGAAGCACGATTTCGTTTCACTGGAGCGTTTCACTAGGAGCCGTATCTGACAGTAACCATACAGCCACTACAGCGATATTTGTGAAACTCGTCGAAGTGTCACAAAAGTCACACATTGACGTCCGCAGGCTATATATATATATATATATATATATATACACCAGATTGTTTATCTTTTCGCAAATCGGCGCTATCACTGCCTTGCACTCCACCGATCAAATCGATAAGCCATCGAATTCGTTTTGCAGAAAAGCACCACGCGTGGAAAAAAAAGCAATATATTAACACCAGTAGAACCACAACTGAGTCGCACGCATCGTTGTGTTTCTCGTAAGCGTGTTTTTTTGTCAGAAAATAAAATTCTGGTGTTATTACGTGCCAAAAGCACAATCTAACTGTGAGCCATACCGTTAGTGGGGGACTCTGAAATAATTTTGAGCACTTGTTGGTGTTCCTAAATCGCATGAAATGCACACTACGAGATCCTTTTCCTTCTTTTCTTTTTGGACTCAACTCCCTTCGCAATGTGTGTCTGCCATAGCCGAGGCCGAACCCGCTACCTCGTGTCGAGCGTCTCCGATGCCGGCCTTTGCACACCTTGAATCCCTGCCAGATTACTTTACTTTTAATTGTTCTATGCTTCGAACATGTAGCACAAGGAATGTCGTACAGCCTGCACATACCGTATGAAGCGTCATTGCTTCAGGTTACGTAGTAATAAGCACGTTTTTTTTTTTTTAATCATGTTCTAACATGTTATTTTCACTCGCATGGCGCATAAGAACAATTTAGCCTGCTAAAATCGCTCTCTGAAAGAGGCACCAATTACCTGCACCTGATAAGGCAGTGTTCAAGCTGTTAAAATATTCACTTAGTAACTGCTTATTAATTATTCAACTTTAGGAAAAACGTTGCGAATGCTAACTTGAAGCCCGCTCATAGTGAAATTGCATCTGCTCAGCAGAAATCGCAAGACAAGCCCATTTTTTTGGAGTATATCCTTCTCGGCAATCTGTTAAAATACATTGAGGCTCAAGTTGTAACAGCTTGCTTAATCTTTTCTGGTCCGAATTTCTTTTTCCAGTGAAATTATAATTTTCTATTACGTGCAGTGGAACGACAGCAGAAAGGCACACTAAAAGAAAAGAATCCTGCTAGATTTTTTTTGCAGTGAATCCAAGCGTCTTCTCGGGGTTCCACCACGACCGAGCTCTTTGGCAGAGAAGGTGTGGGTGCGATTTTGTACAATCAAATGTTTTTTTCCTCTCTTTCTCTCTCATGAAACCACCAAGAACTCAAGGTATTGTAAACAGCGTGTCTTTCTTCAGACTTCCTAAGTCACAGTCATAATGATGTAAAATGTGGCCACCCGCCGTGGTTGCTCAGTGGCTACGGTGTTGGGCTGCTGAGCGCGAGGTCGCGGGATCGAATCCCGGCCACGGCGGCCGCATTTCGATGGGGGCGAAATGCAAAAACACCCGCGTACTTAGGTTTAGGTGCACGTTAAGGAACCCCAGGTGGTCAAAAATTTCCGGAGTCCTCCACTACTGCGTGCCTCATAATAAGAAAGTGGTTTCGGCACGTTAAACCCCCATAATTAAATTTTTTTTAAATGTTGCCACAGAAACCATCAAGATAACTTTTGTGGCCACCCGAAGCATGTTATGTGCTTTAGGCAGCAAGCTCCAAGGATAGAGCACAAAGGCCTAACCTCCACACGATATGGGGGCTGGAAATATGTGAAATATCAGGGAGGGCCATGTTTATCCCTTGCACAAGGTTCACAAAATATGTAAATCGGGTTGCTAACACCCAGATTGCTGAGAATATTTTTTTCTTGATTATTGGTAACATTATGACTATTCCTACAAAATCAAATGGACCAGAAAGGCTTAAAAATCCTTCAACAAGTTTGAAACAATATCTATGAAGCCGAAGCATGCTCCTAGCAGATTTTGAGAACGGCTATATCGAAAGTGGGGTTCGTTAGAAATTTCTTCAAAGAATAATTTACTACTTCTGGACTGATATTTCGCGATTAACATTTGTTCTAAACAGAATAAAAAAAATTTATCGGGCATGTTAGCTATCCGAGCACTGTTTCTTATCATGGAAGTAATTTCGGCCTCTTCTGCAAATCCACCTTGATGGATGATGGACGGATGGATAGATCGATGTTAGGAGCATCTCCTTTGCAACAGTGCGGTGGGTTGCGCCACCAAGCTCTTGTTACTTTATTGCCTAATGTCCTACTTATGTCAAAACAGAAAAAAAAGAAAAGGAAAAGAACCAACGATGAATTCCCTTGACCAAAGTTTCTGAACCCCTATTGTGAACTTTGTTTTTGTACGCCTCCGTTGTTTGTCGTTTCCTCCTTTTCTGCCACCAATTTTGCAATCGACTGTTACTAATCTCTATCGCGGACATGTTCACTTTCCCCCTGCTCTTGCTGAACCCAAGGGCTTCAGGCCAGTGATTCAAGGAGGCTGCAATGCTGTCTCACCTGGATGGATGGATGTTGTGAGCGTCCCCTATGAAACGGGGTGGTGGGTTGCGCCACCTCTGAAGGAGAGACAGCGCCACCTTTCAGGAGTGATTTCTTTAGTTTGTTCGAATTAGGAAAAAACACGACATGTGACATGGTGTAGGTTTCGATGGCGTTCACAGCACATACACATCAAGGAAAAAGAACAGGCAGAAGGAAAGAGCGCTGTCTTCCAACTCAACAATGGTGCCTATGTGGTAAAGACTGGGTACGTCTATGTGGTTCAACATACAAAAAAGAAAACAATGCGAAGAGATCATGCTTGCATATTTTTAGCATTGAAAAAAAGCAACATTTCCGCCACATCCAAGCACACATAAAGAGAGCGTGTAAAATGATTCTGCAGGTGACGGTAGTCCTTAGTCGAGCTCACAAAAGAACGCGCTTACTTCGTGCGTCACGTGAAGCCTAACGTCAAGAACTTGCAGCTTTCGCTCTGAATGAATAAAGTGTGGATGCCTGACAAACACGTGATAATTTTTATCGTTAGCCGTGGTTCCCATTTAATTCGAAATCATGTCAAAATTACTGGTTTATGAGACAGTACGTTGGCCTACCTGATATTATATTTCAGCAAAACGGTGCGCTGAGCAGCACGATCCCAGAATATGTAAAACAGACTACGCGTGACTTCATCGTCATCCAAGTCAGAACGGCACTCTTGAGCAGCCGTTCCGTAAATCTTTAAGACAGAACAAAGCCTAGACGATTATGCGATACGTATAATACGTAAAATTAAAGTCTTGAAATGCATAAGCAAGAGAAGAACGTGGCAGTAAAGAAAGGGCTGCGACTATCGTAGGCGCCTCATCTCGCGCAGCCGTTTGTTTCGTGCCGCCTTTCTGCTTGGCAATTTCGCAGGCAGCACTGAACAAAATGCATCCCAGCTGCTTTCGCATCTGGAAAACAAAACAGTTGGTGCGTTTCCTCTGTGGGGGTGATGGGTATCCAGAAAATATACCGACTCGTAGTAAAGCTAACGTGCTTTCGAACCAGCATACTCTGAGAACGTGGTCGTTGGTTGAATTTCTGGGCGTGTCTGCTGCATTGCGATGGAAGCCGAATGCAAGACCGCCCATATGGATATATTTACGAGCTAGTTAGGAATGCTAAGTGGCTAAAATCTTCATTCTCGTGTATATATACATAAAGCAATTCTTCATTGGATCCTGGAGTTGATAAGTTGTAAGAAGCGCAAGTGTGCCTACCCCAACAGGCGTTTAATTCAATGTTTCGACCGAGGACCGGGCTTTAGCTAGAGTGAGTTTCAAAGTACGGAGACTTAAGTTTATGCATTCTTTCTTGAGGGCTGTTCCTATGGGCACAGTTTTGGACCTCAACGTAGCGGCCTCAAGAGTAAATGTATGAATTTAAAGCTTTCCTTTTCAACCCACTTTTGATGTAAGGCCAGCCGACACGTTTCATTCAACGCTTATTATTGTTTCTACGAGCCTCTTGTGTGCGTGTGTTTTTGGAAATGCGGAGTTCATTCTGTAATTAACTAAATACTCGTCGCGGTCAACGGAAGCTAAAACAATATTACGAAGAACAGGGCAACACACGATCCAATACAAATGCCCTTCCACAGTATACACACATCGTTGTCAAACGAAACAAAAGTTGAGTTTACTTTATTGGGTTCGCCTGATTCTTGTAGGTTAGCGTTTTCCATAAATATTGAAGACCTGTTTTACTCAGTACCACATACGGTATTGTTGCCTGCGGTATGCTGTTTTATAGAAGAAAACGGTGGTTTTCTGAATTCTGTAGGAATTTCTCTTGACAATTTTCTAGTTTGCTCGAGCTATATCTATGCTCAACTTTTCTTTTACAACGATGTGTATATCCAGCGAAAGGGCATTTGTATTGTATCGTGTGTTTCCCTGTTCTTTGTAATATTGTCTTACCTTCCCTTGACCGCGACTTGCAGCTGTTGTCCTGTGCTTCCGTGTCTATCTTCCGTCCCGTCTTGGAATTGCGCCCACCAGTATTCAGTTGTTAAGCATGAACCAACTAGCCCAGCAACAAATTTTGTTTACTTTAAGTCTGCAAAGTCGGCAGGATTTGTGCCAGATATCGCCCCCTTCGGCGGTAGTTTACAGTTTAATCGGTTACGCGCATTTTATAAGGTTTACTCTAATAATCCTGTGTTTAAATAAGAGTTCTTTTTTGTCCATCTTACATCTTATCTCGCATACATCACAAAATGAAGGGCGTGGTTCCATCAGGCAACACGAAGTCTCTCTCGCTTAATCATACCACTGACCGCCGACGACTGAACTGCAGAGTCAACTTTCCGCCTCCATCGCGGCCATCCGTGACACTAGAAATTTCAAGGTTGCCAAGGACTTCAGCTGCTACCCACCATTCTATTCGTCGTCGCCTCCGACCGCTTAGATTAGAAAAGTTGTATTCACACAACAGGGCAAATCATAATGCAACACTGCGAAATGAATATTGCGAGGTCATCGGCCACCCGTTCCTGCTGCGCTCACTGGGTCCGCGTGAAGCTGTTCACGATGCGACAACAAAGAGTCAAACAACCGTTGCAATTCTCGGCGGGAATTCTATACTGATGGTGAAACGTCCAGCAACGACCATTTTCAGTCCAGTCGAAGTCGCTCTATAAATTTCAACGAGTGCAACAGACACGCTGTTAGCTCGGTGACCACGATTTAACGCGCGTTCTGCCGGGCTTATGCTGTCGCCCATATATTTAACTAAGCCACGTTAGGGTTACATTCATATTAACTGCACAACGAATATGGCGACTAAGCAAGAACAGAGGACAAAAACCGTCTGTTCTTTTTTAGTCCCCGTGTTTGCTGCGCAGTTCATATGAGTCAGTACCAACTTCTCCAGCTGTCAGTATACTTCTGTTACATTAGGCTTAGGTTGCCCGCGTTGTCGTCTGCTTTTCTCAGCTGTCGTCTGGATACTGACTGCCAAGTCATCCGGAGCACGTCTTCAGGGGACTGATTTATCCGCATTCATGTCCGTCGCGTGCATGCATAAGTAAAAGCTCATAAATTGAAGCAAATATTTGCATCACACCACCCGCCTATACTTCAGTGAAATATTTCTTGTTTGTCATTATGTTCAAAGTAAACTTTATTTGCCTACCCTGATGACGTTCGTTGCTGGTCAGTCGTTCGTCTCTCGCCTCGTGCGCACGTGAGGCTGGTTCCACCAGACTAATTACAGCCCTGGATGTGCGCCTACAAAGTAATGTCAGTAAGCGCACCACTGCCGTGCGTTATCAAACAACAAACGATTAAAACAGTACTGTTATACACGCGAAGCCAACAGGCAACGGACGAAGGGTCGCAGGAAGCCATCACATTAAAACGGATACTGGGACTATAACAAAACCCACGCACTAAAGGATGGACGGGAGGGGAGAGGGGCGGGTATTGTTCACCAGGTGTTCTTAACGCCCCTATTATAAAAAGAGATAAACGCATACTTCTCGTTTCATGTAGAATCCATAGTGGTGCATACTAGGAAAGGCTCTCGCTTTCATCATACGCCAATCGCCGCAAAAAGAAAGGAAGAAAGAAAAAAAGAAACGCCGGCAGCCGTTTGCTTTCCTAGTAGCATGTTTGGCTCGCTAAGCAGTGTTCCTGTAAAATCGGATGACATCAGTCGACACCGGAGTTGCTGGAACTACAAGGGTTGCACCTGAACCTGTAGGTACGCTACCGTTTTCGGCGCTCTAAACCTTGCGAAATGCGGCCGCCGAAGAAGCAGGGTTGCCAAACGCTTGACCACGGCTAGTCATGAAAACCAGAACACGTACAGATCAGAGCCCATGGGGACAGAACCGACGTTGCGCTGGCTACCAGCGTAGCCAGCGAACCACCTCAACAGATCAAGGAACGAGAGGCAGCAAGCAGGCGCAAGCTGCTGCGCCTACTTGACGGCTAAAGTGTGCAGCAACACAGCCGTACTTTCGAGGTCACTGCATGCTGCCGACACTTGGCGATCGTTTTACGGGGATGGTAACAAATTAATTGAGGCGAGCAAAGGACGAGCACAGAGAAAACGAGAGAATAAGGGTTCTTTCTGTGGCCCCGTCCTCTACTCGCACTTTTTGTTGATGTTATTGTCAACGCTCTCAAGGTCCATAACACATTACAGAGATGGAGCGGTTTGACATACGCTTTTGACACACCTAAAGTTAGTACTGTCGGTGACAACAGCGATGGAGATAGAGGTGGTCCATTCTGTACATTGTACGCGGGATGAAGGAGGTGACGTGAGCGCTAGGGTGCGAAAGGCAACGAGTTAACTGTTAACTTGTTGCCATGACTGACCAACAAGTCCAGAGATGAATTTGGTTTATTCGAACGCGCATGCTGTTGCCGATTTACATTCGACCCCAGGAAGATTGTAGTTTCGCATGAAGTGAGCCGTCAGTCGTCCCTGCTTTGTGTGCTGGAGATCCGGCCTCGTTTCAGCGTTCTCAAGTCACGTGGTCGTCGGCTCTCCACGCAGGCTCCTAGTGGTTAGCGCCACGGGTGCTATTAGGAGCACGTGTCATTCTCACAGATCCCTCCTCCACAGCAGTCGGGTGTTTCGAGGCACTGCGACGACAAGGAAAATAAAAACAAAAAAGAAACATCAGTGGAACAAGCGCAGGTGAACATCGTTTTTCGCAGGACACACAAAATCACGTTTACAGGTAGTTTGCCGCGGAGGTTCCGTCAACGCGGTTACAGATATTAACGTTATAGTGCATAATTGGAAGGCAGACACCGGTACTTCGCATTCAGTTCGAGATCATATGTACAGAAGGCTTCCACTCACAAGCTCAAGGAAGTCTAGAAACTGTCCTTATTTGGTATGCATGTTATGCCATGGCATCTCAATAACATCATCATCATCATCATCATTATTATTATCCTATTTTAGGTCCACTGCAGGACGAAGGCCTCTCCCGGCGACCTCCAATTACCTCTGGCTTGCGTCAACTAATTCCAACTTGTGCCTGTGAATTTCCTTTCATCCCCTTTGGAAACAACTCTGGAGCTCCTAATGACGCTGTTGAGGGCCCCTTGCGATGTCGTCTTCACCTCGTGCAGTTATAAATCATCTTCGTTTGTTTGAATTTGCTTTGAAAGTAAACTATGATCCACGGGGAGCTCGGTTTGATGAATAGCGTGCGTGGGGAGCACCGGCCCATCCCTGAGAGGCTAAATACAACGGCACAACAAAAGCAGCTGGAGTTGGAGCGTTGTCGAGATGGAGAAACCAGCCCCGCCACGTTGCACAATTTTGCGCGTTATTTCGCGCGCTATTTCTTAATCGCCTTCATAATTCCAAGTGAAATTTGTTATTGACAGTCTGTTCAGCGGGAGTATTCTCCCGCTACACATTTCCGCAAACACCCAAGAAGAATAAAAAATAAACGATGATCATCTTCCCGCAAGCGCACTTGTCACTATCTTACACATACAGAGGTTGTCCCACATAATATGAGCCAAAGTTATAAAAATGAAAGGCACTCCGGACGCGAGTTGAACCAAATGCATAATGTTGGCAGTGGCCTAGAGTTACTCAGGCTATTTTTCATTTTCCTCTTAACTAAAGGATAAGTTAAGTTTAATTAATCAACATTTTATGCATTGGTTGCAGACCCCAAGCGTGATACGCATGTTGTAGAGCACCTTGAGAAACCTCTCAATAAAATGTTTGCAACACAATATATCTCGCGTGGTCATTTTTTTTTTTCGCATTCCAAAGAAAGCCCGGGAAAGATGAAAAAAATACCACGTGACGGGGCGATTTCGCACTGTTATTGTGCTGCTCTCAAGCGTGCGATGGATGAACAAGGTCGGTTGCAGGGAGACTGGCCATCGGCAGGGTGTTATGCCTGGTGTGGGTATCTGGGCATGCGACTCTTATCGCATGACGGGGCAAATGCACGCTGCTGGCCGTGCGTTGCATGAAGAATATGCAGGGAGATTCCCGCACCACTTTGTGGTCATGAATTAATGCTCGCGTCTATTGGGCTCATATTCATCCTTATACTTTTCATATTACTCCAGCAGTCATGAAATCGCCGTTCACTACGGCCGTAGGCAGCATTAGTAATCCTGCCGTTATTATCTCGAACATGCATTTCCCCCGCAATATTATCATTTTTCGCATTGCTGCTTTCCTCCTATGCAATCGCCTCAAGTCACAAAGACGTAGCTTGACTTTATAGTGACAGCATCGTTGAAGCGTTCCTGTTCGTTCGGATCTTCAATAGGTATTGATGCTGTCTATCGCGTGACATCCCAAACCGATCGAAGAGAAGGCAAGATTACAGGGTGCAGTTGTCTCAGTATACGCACATGTTACTTCTATTGTTCATTTATGTCATTTATCAATTAAACATATATGAAGACCAGTTGAACCGAAAGAGAGGAAGGTTAGGAACGGTTTCCTCAAGGAGCATCATGTCCGCCCGCTTGAAGAGAAGAGAAAAAAAAAAAGGGGGGGGGGGGGGCAATGGTAGGAGGAAGTAAAAGGAGGAGAAGGACGAGGCGGACATTGAACAGAAATTCAAAGCCACAAGACATCGTAACCTACACAAAGCACTGGAGCTGAAACTCAATTTCTGTAGTTTAAAAGAATTGAAGTACAGCTTTGTATGCCTCGCGTCGAGTTGAAGGCCCACTTTGGAATTAAACAAATCACTAAGCTCAATCCTGTAGTGGGTCAAGTCGCTGGAACTTGCTCATCAGTGGAGAGAAACAAACTGGTGGAAGTTGGGCGTCAGGATGGGTGCACCTCAGGTGGGTGTACATATACGTCATGCTTACCGTTTCTCCTTTCAACCCGCATCGGCCCTTTGGAATCGGAATTTCGACGCGAGCGCTGCCCTCTGTCCTCCGCATTCTTTGCAATGGCGAAATTGGAGTTGACATCCTTTCCTTGGTAAAAGAATACAGTACGCAGATGCTTTTAAGAAACGATTCTTAACTCACCGCAGGAAATCTAGTCGCAATTACAAAATGCACATCTCACAATGCACGTGGCTCACGCAGAAATTACCGTCTAACCGTTGGCTTGGTCGCCAACGCTATTGTGCTTTCGCCACCGCGTATACACAATTTTCTAATTATCTAACTGCTCATGCAGCGTCCTGTAAAAAGTAACGATATGTGTTAATAACATACAAATAAAAATAATAAATGCTGCAGAGGTGCCCTTCATTGTCGTAAGGCTGTCATGCTGCTTCAGAATATTGTGACGCAGATATATCTTGAAAGAGCGTAGGTTAGGGCGTGTTGGTATTCCATAACTCAGGTTTTTTAGAGAACGAAAAGGGACGAAATACCGTGGCAAGACGCGGACGCAAGCAGCAGATATATCTATAGGGCGCAGCGACACGCTCTCGAAGCTGCCTAAAGCATCCGCTGAACGCTTGTGCAAGCAATCAGTGCAAGACAGACCGCTCCTATTGCACAAAGTGTGACAGTTGTGCATTATAAGCCAAATACATCGTTAAACTCGAGCAACGGCTTGCACGTGAATCGGCGTATTCTCACCGCTACGCTTCAGTCAGCCTCTTCGAGTTGTCTTCTTTTATAGTTCATCACCGAACGCTGTCTTCCACATTTCCGCGTGTATAGCATGTGCATAATTGTACTACCGAGGCTGGTCCACGACGTTTCGATTCGTGTCATTTAGAAAGCAAAACAGGAAAGAAATCATGTTTTAGAATGTGTCTATCGTCTCAGGTGTGTTCGTCATCATGCATCGGTGTACTTCATGGAGAAAGAAAGTATAGAACTGCAGATGCTTTCACTCAAAGTGCAAAAAAAAAACAGAAATTACTGCCAGAATATATCCTGGAACGTCTCTATCATTTCGTGGTTCCTTCATCGTATTTACCATGAAGGAAATAATTTCTCGCGCAGGCCGTACTTCCGTTAACATGCTACCGTCATATCACGCTACTGTCAGACATGTTTTCATTTGCACCGAGCTACGCTGATGGTCAGAAATGGCGGTTTGCAGTGAAATTGTAGTGCAGTTGATAGACGAAACGAACGCCAGATTGTGCGCGTGTGTGCGGGCATGTTATTGGCGTACCCTGGCTTATTCACTTTTCGTCTGGCCTTCTTCATCTTGTATCCTTCTTTTCTTCTTCCGCGCAGAGTAGGCAACGATGTTTCGCCTGTTCGACCTCTTACTAGTAGCTTTCCCTATACATTTGTTATATCTCCTTCAGCCTTTTTTTAAGTTCATCAATGTATGTGGCAGCCCTATAATGAGAAGGTAGCATTTGTATGTGAAACACTTGCCCTTCTAAGTTCTTCTAAGTTCTTTCATGGCGCAGCATTCGTGCAGTTTGCTGCGCCGTAATAATCCCAAATCATCATCATCATCATCATTGTCTTGTCTATATTCCCGTTTGCTCGCAAGAGGCCTGCCTGAATGATGTCACTGCTAGCCCTAAACATTCTTGTTGCTAAACTATTACAAAGTTTTATACATTGCGAAACGACGCACTTGACTGCGCCACACTCTTGAGCACTCGTCGTGAGTACACTCGTCGTGAACTCACCTATGTTTTCCAACCGATTGCGCCCCACGACGACAATCAATATATATGCATCACAGTTAAAAAGAACAAACTCTTGTTTACTTTCGCAGGCTTGTATATATCGCCTTCCAGCAATTTCGATACCAAAAGATTTGCGGATATCTTGAGTGTTTGTCCCGCCCCATGGGTCATCATAGGAGATTTCAATGCACACCATCCAGAATGGGGAAGTACAAAGACAAATGAAAGACGACGAAGATTAGGAAGCATCGCCCACTACTATGGTCATACTCTCCTGAACGATAGTAGCCCCACCTTTCTTCGAGGCGTGACATACGGCGGCCGACTCGACCTTGCTTTCGTCTCCAACTCTCTCGCCAGATGTGTGAAGTGGTTTCCAGATATTGAGACACATGGAAGTGATCACATTCCCACCTATCTGAACATCAAAGGCTTGTCGTCTAGATCAGGTCCACGGGATACCATTCGGACGATTGAATGGGCCAACATCAAATCTGAGATGGAAGATGCCTGCCGCAAGGGCCTTCCCTCTGGGTTAGAGCAAACGAATAAAATTATGATGCAAAACGCCACTCGCATGATCACGATCTCTTCCACGCGAAATGACTTTGACATAGAATTAGAGTGACTTCGAGCGCTTCGTCGCCGGGCGGAACGTCGATATCGGCGTACAATATCTGCCTCGACTGCGTACAATCTGCCTTGATATCGGCGTACAAAGCTGCCTCGACCTTGCTTTCGTCTCCAACTCTCTCGCCAGATGTGTGAAGTGGTTTCCAGACTTTGAGACACATGGGAGTGATCACATTGAGTGACAGCAACTTTCCAGTTGTTTAAATATTTGACAGGAAAGATGGGGATATGTCAGTAGACGCAATGCTTAAACTCTACAGAGCTCTCTTTCTCGGTTTTTTTAATATATAGTCTACCTGTACTGAACAACACCTGCAAGACAAATATTCGTGTTCTGCAGGCAGCGCAAGCTCAAGCACTCAGAGTCTGCCTTGGATTGCCCAGATGCACGTCAACAAAGGCAACTCTTGCGATTGCTCGGGACCATCCAATGCGAACTCACATTACGGTGGAAGCCCTGAGAACGCACATCAGACATTTTTCACGTGCCACCTGTCACCACCTTGCAGCACTACCTTCAGACAGGCACCAAGCATCATTCACTAAAGCTTTCATCAAGTACAAGGACAAACTTCCCTCGGGCTTCGCCGCTGCATCTAAACTATCGATACCCCCTTGGTGACTTATCAGCCCCACAGTCCATCTCTGTGCACCAGGAATCGGGAAAAAGTTCGAACTGTCGTCGCCTGTGCTGAAACAACTCTCTCTGCTTCTTCTGCACGAAAGGTACGCGGACAGTGAACACATTCACACTGATGGTTACACAAACATCCAGTGTTCGTCTGGTGCTGTGGTTGTCCCAGCAAAAGCTATTACCATCAGCTTTAGGACTGACCACCCAACAACATCGACATCTGCTGAACTAGCTGCTCTCCGCACTGCACTTTGTTTCGTCAATCGGGAACCACTTCGACAATGGTCAATCTTCAGCGACTCAAATCTGTGCTATCAGCTGGGCGTCGCGGGCCATTGGAACAGCTCGCATTCGATATTAGATGCCAACTCCAGACATCACAGGAGAAAGGACACCACGTGACGTTTCAGTGGCTGCCAAGTCACTGCGGCGTCACTGGAAACGAAGACTCCGATAATGCCGCTCGGGCAGCTCTTGAAGACGCACAAGAAGAGGCCATACCGCTTTCACGATCCGACGCAGCTAGCAGACTTCGAATGCTTGCACAGGAGATCACGCTCTCTCTATGGTGCACACCAAACAGCCAGACCAACCGGAGCAACCGTCAATACCACCTGACCTCTTTGATGCATCTCTATATGCCAACTGGACTCCGCCGAAGAGAGGCGACTCTGCTTTATCGCTTGTGGCTACGGGTGGCTTTCACGAAATCTTACTTATTTCGCATTGGAATGGCCGGCAACGCTCTCTGCAATGCCTGTTTTTACGAGGAGACGCTGGAACACATTCTTTGCGACTGTCCTGAATATAATGTTCAGCGACGGTCCCTGGCATCCGTTCTAGCGCATCTTGACACTAGACCATTGTCCCTCGACACGATTTCACATGCCGCCGACAGAAGACATCGCAGGTGAAGGCGACTAAGAGACTACTCCGGTTTTTGAAAGAGACGGGATTGGACAAGCGGCTGTGACAGTGATTTTACGTACCACGCCAGATTGATGGACTCTAACGGACGATGTGTGTGTGCTATGCTATGTGCTCACTCTCTCTCTCTTCCCCTTCCCCGTCTTTCATCGCCCCCATCCCTCTCCCATGTGTAGCGTAGCATACCGGTTGAGCTAAACTGGTTAACCTCCCTGCCTTTCCTTCTCCACTTTTTCCTTCCTTCCTTCATTTAAAATACCTGAAAACTATTTGATGGTGAGCATCGCTGCGTGCTATATATGAATCGGAGATAGTATACAGTTCGCAATTTTGTTCTTTCGACAAGCAATGTTTAAGGAAGGGCTATGCAAAATGACTGCCATAAAGAAAGCGCATGTATGTATACCAATGCACCCGTTGCGAAGGGTATCCACACCAAAAGCAGGCAGCCCATAAGGACGCACTGGGATTTTGACAGGTTCATTAGGCTTTCCTTTTCTGAAAAAAGGAAAAAAAAAGCATGAATCAATGCTATCTGTCTCTCTCAAATTTAAATATTACGCTATGTGTTCCAGAAAAGACTCAGGCGATTACCTAAATGCAGCCCAGAAGGGAAAAAGAGATGATTCTCTAATGTGCCCATAAATAATTAATTAGCGTGCGTACGTGCTTTCGTGCGTGCGCGTGTGTCTATATTGCATTACATGTGCATTACGCTAGCGCTTCAACAGTCCAAGTTCACTGAGCGAAACTAGTAAACAAGTAACGAATGCGAGATTGATTTGCCGTAGAGCGCCCTGCGGTATTGATACACTTCCCTACAGGGGCTTTTATTGCGATAGCAATTATATGGATACTCTAGGCGCATTTTTGATGTCGCCATCGTCGTCGTCGTGAGGTTCCGCATAACGTCCAAAGGCTATAAAACAGTCGGCGGGCACCGTATGCTGTTCGTGCGAGTGAAAGCGTCCGACGGTGTTCCGGTGAACGCGGCTCAGTCTTACGCGCGCGAGCGAGCGAGGAAGGCGGGGCGAAAGCGCGCCATCTTCTGTCGCGCGCGACGCACTGGGGTGAGGCGACGGACGGGGGTAGCCGTTATTCTCCGGCAACTGCTGCTTACGGCGCGGCCTAGCGGGCGCTGTAACTCGATAGCAATCTGCGATGTTTGCAGAGTGCGCGTAGTGCCGGCAGCTTAGTATACGCGCTGTGCTTTCGACCTTTGGTTCGCGTTTAAGCGAGAGGCAGCACGAAGGTCGATCCGATCGCTGCTGCTGCCGCGATTCCTCACTCCAGCGTTTGGAGAGAGAGTTCTAGCGGTCGTTGAGCGACGTTTGTTCATGGTTACCTGTGCGCGCATGACACCATGCTTGTTAATTTAGTTTCTAAGCGAATATTTACAAGTTTATACGGCCGATAAAACTACCATCCTTTCTTCGTATAGCTATCCACTAATTTGCCATCGCAATCGGTGCTTCGCCTTTCGGGCGAAACTGCAACTTCTTTTTTTTTTTTTTTTCAATCTCTGACAACACTCCTGTCTCTGTCGTGTATATAAAAGAAGCTTTGCCAGCAAAATGTGGAGACCCACCGATGTTACACAACAGCTCTGGCGTAGCGCTGTGTAATACAAGGTCACGAGTTCCATCCCCGCCTTCTGCGATCGCTTCTGAAGAAATGCTAACATGCTCTTCTTTGGGTGCACGTTGAATAATCTCAAGAGGTTCATCTCACCCGGACTCATCCACTACGGCCTTCCTCACAACCCACGTTGCAGTTTCTGAACTTTAAAACCAAGAACTTCGTTCAATGAAGAAACTGTCTAATGGCAGCCGCTAGGTTCTCTGCCTTTTTAACTGTCGCCGCGGTAATCTTGTAGGTGTCCTCACTAAGGCCAACGCCTCCTTTAGCGATCTCCGGTGGTCCTGCATCGATCGGACTACTGTCAATTCTATGCGTGAAAAATTGTCTAATCTCACCTGCATTCCCCATAGGGACTTCGACAGCGTTTTCTTTGCCTCTCTGCACGTTCGGTTATTCTCGCTATCTAGGTTAGCTGTTACATTTTGTCGGCGTGACATGACCTCCTCACCTCCGCTTCTTGCTCCTAATATTCAATAAAATATCCCCATACTTCGCTCCCTTCTTCATTGATCCCTTATCAGGCCCAGCATAACACGAATGAGCTCGCAGTTCGTTGCGCTATCGTAAATATTCTGTGCGCTCGGAATTCGGCGGCCTTCACTATTTGGGTAGCCCGGACATTACAATGCGCAGGTTCTAAATAATAATCTGCAAAGAACATAGGATGATTCAAGATACCTCCCATAACTATACATATATATATAGATATACCCGACATCACATGAAACTATGATGATAGATAATGTTTACGAAAGAACATCACCGTTGAAAACAAGCTTGTAGGAAGTTTCGCACTGCTGTTGCCTTGAGCGAGCTTCGCAGGCAGGACTGAAGAGATTCGCTGCAGCTGCGGTCTGATGGCGCCGAAAAGAAGCGTGAAAGCAGCTGCGTTACGAGTTTATGGGCCGCGATTAATTAATCGTGCGTTTGGCGGCGTCGTTCGCGTTTTATTTCCTATTTAACAGTTGTCGGAAAGTGGAGGGAAGCGAAGAAAAACGTGCTTTCAAAAGCTTAAATAGCTCTGACAATAGAATGCCCTCGTCTACGCAGGCTCTTTTTTTTTTCGAAGACTAGCTACCATCTTAAACGATTGCTTCAGGCGCATAGCGCAATCCCATTTCCTGAGTCAACTTACTCGAAGAGTTGAGCATTCCTTGACGCCACATCAAAATGCGCGAACGACTAACTGGCGACATATGACCAGTCACGCATCTAATTAGCCTACGGCACGTAATGCAATGTACTAATGCAGCACATGAGTTTGCCTGGCATACTTCAGTGTACCGAATTCCGAAGAGCGAACAACTTTTGAGATGTGCGGCGTCAAATTTGTATTAAGAAAATGCATTGTCGCTCTTCTTACTTTCTAATAAGAACGACGTTCTTTTTTTTTTTTTTTTTACGCACTGCGCCAGAAGAAATGACTGGAACGCCAACGCATCTCGTCGCACACTTGGGAATAAACGCCTCGAACCTGGCGTCATCCTTATAATTCATTCAGAGTGGATACGTGTACTCACCGGCTACAATTCCTAGGTACAGTGCCGTTTGGTATTTAGTCCAGAATCGATCACTTATAGATGTTGTTCTTTAGTCGGCGGGCCACCCGGGACCGTCCCGGCAAAGCCGCGAGCGCGAGCAGCTCTCGAGCTTGCATCGCCGGCACGAGCCCACGAAATGAAAAATGAAAGTAAACTAAATTTTATTTAAAAATAAATTTATTGATTGCGTGTTCCGAACGGACGCCTTGTCGCGCCTCTGTCCCGCCTGAGCTCCACAGCTGGGCGACCGCGAGGACGCCTGGAGCGAGCCTCCTCTCGTGCTTGACGCCTACGCGAAGCGCGAAGACGGGAAGTGGAGGCATGCCGGACCCCGAGACCCGAAGGCCAGCAAAAGCTTCGACCTCGGACGCCGCTTCGTCCACTTCCACCTCCACAGCTGCTTCCACCGTTGTCCCCCTGCGGGATTTCTGGGGGAGGAACCCTTAAACAGAGGAACTTCAACAGAAGCACCGCAGGGGTTTGCCATGCTTTAATAAACGTTCTAATCATTCTTTCTCTCTCTCTACCAGACTGACCACACCACTTAGATTATAATTATATCCCACAAAATTTGTATAATTTTTGTGCCCTTACACCACTGGTTTCAGGTTCTTACCCCAAGAGAGAGAGAGAGAGACAAAGGAGAGGAAAGACAGGGAGGTTAGCCAGTGTAAGTCCCGGCTGCCTACCCTGTGCTGGGGAAAGGGGTAAAGGGAATAAAAGGAGAAAGAAGAAGAGGGAAAAAAAAAGGAAAAAAAAGAAAAAAAATTCTGATTTTGGCAAGGGAATCTGCATGCTTAGCCTTTAGTAGCGTTTCGCATACACTGGAGCGGATATTAAGTCTCGAATCATTCAGCAAACAAATTACACGTTAAATAATTGCTGTACTGCTAGCTATGTTACAGCTGAACGTAACAGTTCGGTCTTATTCTTGTTTTTACAGCTGCATTCTTAAAGTGCTAGAAATAGAACAACTTAATCAAATATACCTTATGCGAATACGTTTTGGCCATTAGCGGGCCATACGTCGACGAAAAAAAAAGCAGCTATGCCCGCACGCTATCCAACCCATGCCGCTCTCTTCTCGTCTCTTCGTGCCTTCCTAAACTCCCAACTTGTATAATGCTTCCCCCTAAGAAGCGCAGACGTTTAACAATGAGGTTTGGCATCTCTATTGGCGGCGAGGAGTTAAGGAGTCGCCATCTGTCGGAAGCGCCTCACTTGCGTAGTATGAGGGATCACGCGGCGCGCTCCTCATAGGTTTCGCTTACGGCGCTCAATAAGAACACCACGCGGCAGCCCTCCTGGACATTTATGCAGGTACTCTCAAAACGAGGACAGTTTTTGACTGTCGATATAATAATCTTGGGCAAAATGAAAGCACAGAATCGTTTACAGACGCTATCGCTTTACCGAATACGTACAGGACGTGAACGCCACTGCGCGTGGTCGCCGCGATGGAGTCTCCCGAACCGGCTTCTTGCGTGAAAGGTAGGCAAACGCTGAGAGTAAACTATGTGACATATGATCTTATAGTGCGCTGTCTGTATAACCAAATGGAGCATAACATAATGGAGCCTCAATCCAGCGATCGCACGGGTTCGCAGCGACCGACTTCGCGTCTGCATGCATGTTCGTGCACAATGTTTTGCTTTCGCTGTGAGCGCGTTTTTGCACCATGCCTTGAGCATTAGGCCACAGCATATGGGCATTTGACAGTACATTCATTAGCAACCATTGTTGCGTGGACGCTATGAGAACTGTTCAAAAATGATTCCGTTATAGAGACTTCGACGCCTAGCTACGGCGACTGTGATGTGCCGTCGAGACGATTCAATCTTTTTTGTCTTCTAAATTCTTGGATATTTCAGTATTATTTCTTAAGTTGCGATGCACTGTATCATTGTCGGTCTTCTCAGAGTGCGATTTCCCTCTGCTTGATTTTCGTAATCCAGTGCATTAATTCATAACACAAACATGACCATATGCCACGCCTTTCTTTAATGTGCGTCTTACCGATCCCCTTCCGTTCTAGTGAACTTTCCAGTATCTAGCATCAACAAGTTCATAGACCAAACCGTAATGACATTAGCCGGGCAGCGGGCGCGGGCGAGAGTCTCAGTGCGCGTTTTCTGCTATTCACCGACATCGCAGTCCCGGCGCCGTCGCAGATATGTTCCTCGCGTCTGTGCTTGCTGCATACCCGAGTTGTAGCCGATGGCTGTCTGCCGGTTCTAACTTTCGCCAGCCAAGCTTCACGCAGCTCCTTGCCCTGTGGCTACGTGTGAATAAGGCTGACACCGGGCTCCGTTGCGTGCGTCCGGCACTGCGGCACCGAGCAGTAGCCTACCATGCGGCACGCCTCCAAAGCCAGCCACTGCCTAATAGTACTTTGAAATGTTGTCAAGCAGACACCGAAAGCGGTAAAGCCTCACCACTTAAGGAGGAGGAGGAGACAAAGGAGAGGAAAGACAGGGAGGTTAGCCAGTGTAAGTACCGGCTGGCTACCCTGTGCTGGGGAAAGGGGTAAAGGGAATAAAAGGATAAAGAAGAAGAGGAAAAAAATGGAAAAAAGAAAATTCACACAGTAACGCGAAACTGCGCGCAACAACGTTCAAAGGCGGCCGCACATTTCGCATGTCCTTAAATACTTCAACAAAGCACTTAAGGCCTTGAGTTCCGAAGCCCGTCTGGACCAATGTCCTAGAGCTTTTTTCCTCTGTAAAGGGGCGATTCTCCAGTTTTGCGAGAGCGGTCACGAGCACTTCGCACTGCGTAACGGGGACAGTCACAAAGGAGGTGTTCAATCGTCTCCTCGCAGCCACAGGTGTTACAAATAGGGTTGTCGGCCATTCCAATGCGGAATGAATAGGAGTTCGTGAATTGCACGCCGAGCAACAGGCGGCACAGAAGTGTTACCTCCGCTCGTGGCAACCGTGGTGGTAGGCGGAGTTGCAGACGTGGATCCAATCTGTGGACACGTGCGTTCGTGAATTCACTGGTGTTCCACAGATTCTGTGTAAGCTCGCGGGCGAGGGAGCGAAGACTTGTGGCTGCATCTGTTCTTGACAGCGGTATGGGTATAATCTGGGCACCATCATGAGCCGACCGGGCAGCGTCATCCGCACTGTCATTTCCTGAAATTCCACGGTGACCCGGTATCCACTGGTAGACGATGTTGTGTCCCTTGTTGATTGCGTGATGGTGGAGTAGTCGGATGTCTGCGACTAGTTTCTCATTTGGTCCATGGTTGAAAGGGGACATCAGACACTGAGGAGCTGCCTTTGAGTCACATAAGATGGACCATGAATGGGATGATTTATGAACAATAAACTCCAGAGCAGCGCGGATAGCTGCGAGTTCTGCAGCCATCGATGATGTAATGTGGTATGTCTTGAACTTGAGGGTGACACACTCTGCGGGAATCACCACTGCTCCAGCTGAACTATTAGAGCAGACAGAACCGTCCGTGTAAACGTGGATGCGTCCTCTGTGCTTTTCATGTAGCACTGAAAGCATGGTTTCTTTGAGGGCGAAAGTTGACATCTCCGTTTTCTTTTTGACACCGGGTATAACAAGAAGAGCCTGGAGTGGATGGAGGCACCACAGCGGTTGAGATGGTCGTGCTACAGGCGTGAAGTTTGACGGTAAAGCTCCATGGTTGGCGGCAATAATCTTGCTAAACGCTGAACGAGGTCGAGCGGCTGCAAGGGAGGCGAGATGATGCGATGCAAGTCGGGCGAAGTGCCTGATATGCATCCTTAAAGTGTCGACTTGAAGATACGTTTTGATGGGGTGGTCATGCGCGATGGCTATTGTTGCTGCCGTGGACGCACATCTGGGAAGACCAAGGCAAATTCGCAGAGCTTGAGCTTGTACAGATTGGAGGGCACGGAGGTTGGTCTTGCCGGTCCCACCCAGTACAGGTAAGCTATAGCGCAGGAGACCGAGGAACAGTGCGGTATAGAGTTGTAGCATCGCACTCACAGACGCACCCCATGACTTTCCCGCAAGAAATCTGAGCACGTGGGTTATCATGACTAACTTCCTTTTTAGGTAGGAGATATGAGGACTCCAGGAAAAGTCTCGATCTATTATCACTCCCAGAAAGCGGTGCGTCTTCTCGTAGGCAATCGGCTGCCCAATAATTCTGATAACGTACGGTTTCATTGCTTTACGCGTGAAAGCGACTATAGAGCACTTCTCGCAGGACAGTTCCAGACCTCGTGCTCGAAGATAACGTGATGTTAGTGTGGCCGCTTTTTGAAGTCTGGCGGGCACCGGAGGATGCGTCGCTCCTGATGACCAAATGCATATATCGACTGCATAGATCGACACATGGACGGATTCCGGAAGGGTATGAACCAGGTCGATGAGCACCAGGTTAAATAGAGTGGGGCTCAAGACTCCGCTTTGTGGTGCGCCTCGGTAGGTGTTGCGTTGTGATGAGGCACCGTCCTCTGTTTACACAAAGAATGACCTGTCCTTCAAGAAGCTGGATATCCACCGAAAAGCAAGGCCGCCTAGGCCGACATCGCCCAAGGCGTCCAGGATGGCTTGATGGGTTACGTTGTCATAAGCGCCTTTAACATCCAGGAACATCGCCGCTGACAGTCTCCTGAGGCTTTTTTCGTGCTGAACAGACGAGACAAGATCTATGACGTTGTCTATAGAAGAGCGTCCGCGTCGAAAGCCTGCCATAGCGTCAGGATATAACTTGTAGTGTTCTAGATACCAGTCTAGACGCGTCAGCACCATCCTCTCCATCACCTTTCCCAGACAACTGGCCAGAGCAATGGGACGATAAGACGCCACGTCTAGGGGTTATTTACCTGGCTTGAGCAAAGGCACAAGGCGGCTGGACATCCATGCAGCAAGAACTTCTCCTTCACGCCATGAATTATTGTACACGTCTAGAAGTGCATGCCGGGCTGTTTGACCGAGGTTTCCAAGAGCTGCGTATGTCACCCCGTCAGGCCCAGGCGATGAGGAACGTCTGCACGCTGCCAACGCCGCCTGCAACTCCTCGATGGAAAACAGATTGTCCATGCGAGAATCCCGCGAGATTGGAACATCACGGGGATCACGTGTAGCGAACGATGGCGGTAGACCGGCAACCTTGAAACAGAAGCCCTCCGCTACGTCGATCTCTCTGCGACCCAGGTAGAGGGCCAGGCATTTGAAGGGGTGGCATTGTTGCGCTGATGTTCGAAGACCGCGCACTGTTCTTCATATATGTTACAGGGGTTTATGCGGATCAATGGTATCACAGAAGGTTTTCCATCTTAGAGACTGCAGAACTCACCACTTAATCAGAACCGCGGCGCCGGTGGGACATCAAACTTTCAATTTCAGGTGGCTTCGGCGCTTCCGAAGCAGCCGACGCGGCCGCTGTATCCAGGTGATCCCTCATGCCACGTCAGGCCCACAGTGGCGCTAGCTTTTCCAGTAGTCGAGCTCGCCGCCAATAGAAACAGCGCTCACGGACGACACACCAGGAATTGAATGCAAAAGGTTGACAGACATTGCGAAATAAGCAACTCGCCGAATTAAAGGGCCACTGCGACATGGTCGCCATCTCTGGACAAATGGGACCACGAACGCGCGCGTTAAATATTATTCGACTCCTTGCACATACACATAATCTCCTATAACGTAACCGTCAAATAGCTTCTACGGCTTTCTCATAAGGCTCCCTATATTACGTGCCGCCTACGACGTCAACGCCCCCCCCCCCCCTCCTCCACCTCCCCTTTTGTAAATTTATGGCAAGAAGGGAAATGGCGGATGTTAAGGCGTCCTGCCAGTCCTACTATCGCTTCTTCGCTGCGTTTCGGTAGGTGTGTCAGACGACAACCTATTATGATTGGCATTAGTACAACGGAGACTAAGAATAATTAATTTAAAGAACGTAATAGGGGGTGCAAGGCAGCGGTCGAGTTCAGCACAAATGTTTGCTGAGGAAGAATGGGGAAAGCAACATTTGTGTTCTTTCTATCTACACCGATATATTATTCAGCTCTTCCCTCGCGGTCGCGAAATATATATATATATGTATATGTATATTGTGTGTGTGTATGTGTGTGTGTATGTGGAGGAAGGAAAGAAGGAAGGAAGGAAACGTCGGCAGCCGTTTACTCTCCGAGTGGCATGTTTGGCTCGCCAAGCACTGTTCCGGTAAAATCGCGTGACATCAGTCGATACCGGAGTTGCTGGAACTACAAGGATGCCACCTGAACCTGTAGGTACACTACCGTTTTCGGCGCTCTAAACCTTGCGCAATGCGGCCGCCGATGAAGTAGGGATGCCAAACCCGCGACCACCGCTAGTCATGAAAACCAGAACACGTAAACATCAGTGCGCATGGGGAGAGAACCGGCGTTGCGCTGGCAACCAGCGTAGCCACCGACCCCCCTTAACAAATTAAGGAACGAGAGGCCACAAACAGGCGGAAACTGAAGCGCCTACTTGACGGCTGAGGCGTGCAGCAACACAGCCGTACTTTCGAGGTCACTGCATGCTGCCGACACTTGGCGATTGTTTTACGGGGATGGTAACAAATTAATCGAGGCGAGCAAAGGACGAGCACAGAGAAAACGAGAGAATAAGGGTTCTTTTCTGTGGCCCCGTCCTCTGCTCGCACTTTTTGTTGATGCTATTGTCAACGCTCTCAAGGTCCATAACACATTACAGAGATGGAGCGGTTTGACATAAGCTTTTGACACACCTAAAGTTAGTACTGTCGGTGACAGCAGCGATGGAGATAGAGGTGGTCCATTCTGTACATTGTACGCGGTATGAAGGAGGTGACGTGATCGCTCGGGTGCGAAAGGCAACGAGTTAACTGTTAACTTGTTGCCATGACTGACCAACAAGTCCAGAGATGAATTTGATTTATTCGAACTTGCATGCTGTTGCCGATTTGCATTGGACCCCAGGAAAATTGTAGTTTCGCATGAAGCGAGTCGTCAGTCAATCCTGCTTTGTGTGGTGGAGATCCGGCCTCGTTTCAGCGTTCTCAAGTCACGTGGTCATCGGTCCTCCACGCAGGCTCCTAGTGGTTAGCGCCACGGTAAGTAATGGGAGCACGTGTGGTTTGTACAGAACCTTCCATCACAGCAGTCGAGTGTTCCGGAGCACTGCGAAGACAAATAAAATAAAAACAAAAAAGAAACGTCAGTGGAACAAGCGCAGGTGAACATTGTTTTTCGCAGGACACAAAGTCACGTTTCCCGCGGAAGTGCCATCAACGCGGAAGCAGAAATTAACGCTGTTGTGCATAATTGTAAGGCAGTGACTGGTACTTCACATTCAGTTCGAGATCATATTGTAACGAACAATTAAGGGAGTCCAGACACAACAATTTATTGTGGGCTAACTTGTGCCCTGGGGGTAAATAAGAAAGGACTGCCGCGTTCTGAACAGGAGATCAAGAATGCCTTCTTCTTCTCTCTCGGGCGTCGCTTCACCTCTTCTTCTTCTTGTAGACGCTGACAACGGCCATCTACGATGCAAGTGCGTGCGGCGAAAACACGTGCCATCATATCGTCGGCTTTTCCTCCAATACGCCGTTGTCCTCTTGAGGGGGCGCATGAACCTGCGCGCGTTGTTTAAATATGTTTCTGCCTTGTGTCAATATGTACATTAAGGTTATGTACGATATGGACAAGCTCGAGGAAGTTTAGAAACAGTGCTTATTTGGTGTCCAAGTTATGCCACGTGATGTCATCATCATCATCATCAACATCATCATCATCATCACTATCCTATTTTAGTTCCACTGCAGGATGAAGGCCTCTCCCTGCGATCTCCAATTAGCTCTGGCCTACGTGAAATAATTCCAACTTGTGTCGGCGAATTTCCTTTCATCCCCTTTAGAAGCAACTCTGGAGTTCCTCATGACGTTGTTGAGTGCCCCTTGCGATGTCGTCCTTACCTCGTGCACAGCGATAAATCATCTTCATTTGTTTGAATTTGCTTTGAAAATAAACTATAATCCACGGTGAGCTCGGTTTGATGAATAGCGTGCGCGGGGAGCACCGGCCCATCCCTGAGAGGATGGATACCATGGCACAACCAAAGGAGCTGGAGTTGGAGCGCTGTCGAGATGGAGAAACCAGCCACGCCATGTTGCACAATATTGCTCGTTATTTCGCAGACTATTTCTTAATCGCCTTCATAAGTCCAAGTAAAATTGGTTATTGACAGTCTGTTCAGCGGGAGCATGCTCCCGCTGCACAATTCTGCAAGCACCCACGAAAAATAAAAAAATAAACGGTGGTCATCTTCCCACAAGCGAACTTCTGTCAATGTCTTATACATACACAGTTTGTCCCACATAACATGAGCCAAAGTTCTAAACATGAAAGGCACTCCGGACGCGAGTTGAACCAAAGGCATAATGTTGGCAGTGGCCTATAGTTACTCAGGCTAGTTTTTATTTTCCCCTTAACTAATGGATTAGCTAAGTTTAATTAATCACCTTTTGATGTACTGGCTGCAGACCCCAAGTGTGATACGCATAGTTGTACAGCACCTTGAGAAACCACTCAATAAACTGTTTGTAACACAATATATCTCGCATGGTCATTTTTCCCGCGTTCCAAAGAATGCCCGCGAAATGTGAAAAAAAAATACCACGTGACGGGGTGATTGCGCACTGTTATTGTGCTGCTCTCAAGCGTGCGATGGATGAACAAGGTCGGTTGCAGCGAGACTAGCCATCAACAGGGCGGTATGCCTGGTCTAGGTATCTGGGCATGGGGCTCTTATCGCATGACGGTGAAAATGCATGTTGCTGGCAGTGCGTTGCATGGAGAATCGGCATGGAGAATTCCGATCCACTTTGCGGTCATGAATTAATGCTCGCGTCTATTGAAGTCATATTCATCCTTATACTCTTCATATTACTCCAGTAGTCATGGAATCGCCGGAGTCATGGAACGGCCGTAGCCAGCATTGATAATCCTGCCGTTATTATCTCGAACATGCATTTCCCACCGCAATGTTATCTTTTTTCGCATTGCTGCCTTCCTCCTATGCAATCGCCAAAAGCCACAAAGACGTAGCTTGGCTTTACAGTGACACCATCATTGAAGCGTTCGTGTTCGTTCAGATCTTCCATAGGTATTATATTGATGTTGTCTATCGCATGACATCCCAAACCGATCAAAGAGAAAGTAAGATTACAGGTTGCAGTTGTCTCAGTATAAGCAGATGTTACTTCTATTGTTGATTAATGCCATTTATCATTTAAACATATATAAAGACCAGTTGAGCCGAAAGAGAGGCAGGTTAGCAACTTTCTTCTCAAGAAGCATCACCTCCGCCCGCTTGAAGAGAAGAGAAAGAAAGGGGCCACTGGGAGGAGGACGAGGAGGAGAAGGAGGAGATTGAACGGAAATGCAAAGCCACAAGACATCGTAACCTACACAAAGTACTGGAGATGAAACTCACTTTCCGTAGTTTAAAAGAATTGAGGTACAGCTTTCTATTCCTCGCGTCGAGTTGAAGTCCCACTTTTGGAATTAAACAAATCACTAAGCTCAATCTGGGAGTGGGTCAAGTCGCTGGAACTTGCTCATCAGTGGAGAGAAACAAACTGGTGGAAGTTGGCCGACAGGATGGGTTCACCTCAGGTAGGCGTACATACACGTCATGCTTACCTTTTCTCCTTTCAACTTGCATTGCCGAGTATCGAAGCCAGCGCTGCCCTCTGTCCTCCGCATTCTTTGCAATGACGAAATTGGAGTTGACTTCTTTTCCTTTCGAAAAGAATCCAGTACGCAGATGCTTTTAAGCAACGATCCTTAAGTCACCGCAGGAAATCTAGTCGCAATTACAAAATGCACATCTCACAGTTCACGTGGCTGACGCAGCAAACGGCACGAGTATCACCGTCTAAGCGTTGCCTTCGTCCCCAACGCTATTGTTGTGCTTTCGCCTCCGCGTATACACAATTTTCTAATTATGTAACTGGCCATGCAGTGTCCTGTAGAAAGTAACGATATGTGTTACTAGCATACAAATAAATATAATAAATGTTGCAGAGGCGCCCTTCATTGCCGCAAGGCTATCATGCTGCTTCAGAATATTGTGACGCAGAAATAGCTATAGGGCGCAGCGACACGCTTTCGAAGCTGCCTAAAGCATCCGCTGAACGCTTATGGAAGCTATCCAGTGCAAGACAGACCGCTCCTATTGCACAAAGTGTCGCAGTTGTGCATTATGAGCCAAATACATCGTTAAACTCGAGGAACGGCTTGCACGTGAATCGGCGTATTCTCACCGCTACGCTTTAGTCAGCCTCTTCGAGTTGTCTTCTTTTATAGTTCATCACCGAACGCTGTCTTCCGCATTTCCGCGTGTATAGCATGTGCACAATTGTACTACCGAGGCTGGTCCACGACGTTTCGATTCGTGTGATTTAGAAAGCAAAACAGGAAAGAAGTCATGTTTTAGAATGTGTCTATCGTCTCAGGTGTGTTCGTCTTCATGCATCGGTGTACTTCGTGGAGAAAGAAAGTATAGAACTGCGGATGCTTTCACTCAAAGTGCAAAAAAACAGAAATTACTGCCAGAATATATCCTGGAACGTCCCTATCATTTCGTGGTTCCTTCATCGTATTTACCGTGAAGGAAATAATTTCTCGCGCAGGCCGTACTTCCGTTAAGATGCTACCGTCATATCACGCTACCGTCAAGCATGTTTTCATTTGCACCCAGCTAAGCTGACGGTCAGAAATGGTGATTTGCAGTGAAGTTGTAGTGCAGTTGATAGACGAAACGAACGCCAGATTGTGCGCGTGTGTGCGTGCGTGTTATTGGCGTACGCAGGCTTATTCACTTTTCGTCTGGCCTTCTTCATCTTTATCCTTCTTTTCTTCTTCCGCGCAGAGTAGGCAACGATGTTTCTCCTGTTCGACCTCTTACTAGTAGCTTTCCCTATACATTTGCTATATCTCCTTCAGCCTTTTTTTAAATTCATCAATGTATGTGGCAGCCCTATAATGAGAAGGTAGCACTTGTATGTGAAACACTTGCCCTTCTAAGTTCTTCTAAGTTCTTTCATGGCGCAGCATTCGTGCAGGCTGCTGCGCCGTAAAAATCCCAAATGATCATCATCATCATCATTGTCTTGTCTATATTCCCGTTTTCTCGCAAGAGGCCTGCCTGAATGACGTCACTGCTAGCCCGAAACATTCTTGCTGGTGAACTATTCCAATGTTTTATACATTGCGAAGCGACGCGCATGACTGCGCCACACTCTTGAGCTCGATTTATCCTTATTCATTGCGACAAATTACGGCCGTATATTGAATAAAAAATAATTGTGCCCATCTTGTAGGCAAAGTATAGGGGGCGCGTTCGGATTGATATGACTGTTTCTAAAGACGCCGTACTATGCACCGCGGCAGCTCAGAGGCTGTGGAGTTGCCCTGCTGAGCTTAACACGTTCACTGCGTAGCCCCTTATCACAGTTTCGATCTCTGTGCGTTGTGGCCCACCGGTGGCTCACCCGATGCTTTCCGCGGGTGTGGCGTGACACACCGGTAGGGCACACTTCTGAGGCTGTTTTTTCCGCCTGCTGAAAGATGGCTCTACTGGCATTTTCGGTCGCAGCTTGCGCGGGCTACTTCAATCATGTATGCTAGCGCAGAAAATCATCACGCGATTCCCTTGGCCCCTGCATTTCCAGAAAGTTGCTTCCCCTGGGGCTGCATTTTATAAGAATCCATTGTCCATTTTCCGCTCCATTTCGCGTGACGTAAGCCTGACGGAATCATCAGACGAAAGCAGCAGTCGACCAATCACAGAAATGAAAAGCAGCATATACCCGCGTTGACGATAGCCTTCGCCATTCGTTGCGCGCTGTGGTTCAATGTGGGCTGCAAGGTGCATCCAATAGTGAGGTCCGGTCGCCAATGAGCCAATAGTCAGGTCGCTTCCCACGGACGTTTGAACGGCACGGCTACGTCATCGAACAATAAAGAACTGACGTAAACGACCAAATGGATCATCAAAACGAAATGGATAATGGATCCTTGTAGCATACCTTATTTGGAGAATTTATCGAGTCATTTATTACCGCGACTCTGCTCGCTTCATCCCCAGTGAGCGCGACTGAAGCGCGTTCTCAAGGATGTCCTTGAAAAACGGTTCCCTTTCTGTCTACAAAATTTCTGCTTTATGTAGCTAGAGCACGTCCAAAAGTTTCGGTAGTTCTGGTCCGAACAAGTGCCAGAGGCGCTTCTTGCTCTCGCACCCTCGATTCTTCTTTCTTTTCCTAGGCATGCACAAGTTTCCACAATAAAAAGTGTGCGTTTTGAAGCCGTTGCCTACTACGTTCACTACCCACCGACCAGCTCCCCTTTGTGGGGCAACGCCACGACGCCCTGTGTTTCAGCATTCACTAAGCACCAAGACTCAAGAACAAGACCTCAAACTCGACATTTTATTGAAGTACTTCCAGAATAATTTTCGGAAGAAAAAAAAAACAGTTCAAATCACAACATTTGCAACTAAACGTCTTACGTGCCACCAGCTCACGATGTCTAAAACGTAGACTATGTTCAGGAGTTCTACTCGTGCAGAAGATTGAAACATGGCAAACACATAAATGACCTTCCCGCGCAATTTGCGCAAAATGTGACAACTTTCTTCGCCATTACCTTTGCCTGCTCTGGACTCCTGCGAGTTCTCAGCGATGCGTAGTATCCAGTACATCTTCGTACAGACCCTGCAGGTCCATCGGCCTTCTCCAGCGTATGGGCGCGCTTTGTTCCGCGTGTCCTTTCAGTTTCAATCTGAGCTGTGGCGAAGAGTTCGCGTGCCAACTCCTCGTGTAATTCGATGATTGGCGACGTTTTACCGTCCACCTTTGAACGGACAACCCATGCGTTCACAACTGCAGTTCCAACGACGAGCTCCACCGCAGCTTTCCTATGCCACTTGAGCCCTTGCCGTAAGCAGGAGTAGTAGGACGTCATTTGGTCACTGTAGTCTACACCCTTTTTCGCCACGTTGTAGTCGAGGGCTGTGCGCGGTTTCATGATTGGCTCACCCTTTCTCGTTTTTTTTTCCGGTATCAATAAGGCTGGCGTCATGCTCAGCAACCGTTGTCATCATGAAAACGGGCCGTTTATCCAACCACTTCAGCACCTTTACGCCGTTGTGCGATTCAAAACCACCTACTTCCCCCCCCCCCCCCTTTTTTTTTTACTGTAGCTTGTGTAAATTCTTTCGGAAGCCCCTTTCGGTTCGATCGGAGAGTGCCACATAAAAATGCATCATCTTTCAAAAGGCGTGACGCAAGCGGCATGCTCGCGTAGAAGTCGACGAAAAGTGTGCGACCACTGCCGGTGAAGCCAGCCATCAATTTTAATACTTCTTCGGCATGACCCATGCCCGCTATGGCGCCAGATTTTCCGGCATATATTTGCACTTTCAGTGTATAGCCCTCCTTCGTGCAGGCCTTATATAGCTTGACTTCATACTCGTGGGCCTTACCAGGGATGTATTGCCTAAAGGCGAGGCGCCCACGCCACGGAATCATCGTTTCGTCAATGACAATCTCTTTTCCTGGCTCCAACACTGAGCAAAAATTGCGATACGATAGAGATGATCCTGCTGTGCGCTCGGTTCCTCAAAAGCTGCCAAATGCCAGAACCTTAGTAGCAGCAGAAACCGGTCGCGGGCCATGTTCTGCCGAATGCAGTTTACGCCGTACAGATCGCTTCTTGCCCAGTAGTGCTGCAGATTAGGAAGCCTTACAGACCCATGCAGATCAGTACACCAACGAACACTTTCATTTCTTGCACGTTTGTCACAGTCTATTTCTTCACGCGCGATTTCTCTTGTAGGACGTTCGAGTCTATGTACTGCTTTCCATACCTGTTTGTCTCATGAACCATCATGTCCCAAATGTCGTCAGTCAAAAAATGAGAAAACAAGGTGAGAGCATCGTTGCTAGTGGGGAGGCTATTAGCACAGGAGGGCTCGAATACGACATCGCTCTAACTCTATTCGTTATCGCATTCCAGCTTTCGGCAGGTAATGCAGCCTGAACATCACCATTTTCCGGATCCTCAGATACCGCTTCACCGCAAACGCTTGACTCACCATCCCACAGTTCAGAAGAACTTTCCAATAACTCTTCGAGGCTGTCATCGTCGTTGCTTGAATACTCAAGGTTCGCTGGAGCAGAAGTTGTGCTACACGAAATGGATGTCAACGTATTTGGGCTGCCGTGTGTCCTGGTGGATCCGCTTCCACCGCAGGGTCTTCTGGTTTTCTGTACCTCCGTTCAATTTTCGACAGTCCATCACGATTTTTGAATGCTCGTAAATAATGGAAAGCACAAGGATGAGGACCATGAAGCTTGGCACTGAGGGTGAACCTAGTTATTGCGAATAGGACAGACTAATTATTCAGCTGAGCTCTTGCACACATTGTGAGTGCTTTTCAAAAGTACGTTGCGCATGTGGAAACCGCCCGAACAAAAGGCTGGAGCGGGTAGCTGGAACATTTTCTGCGCCGTTTCCTGATAGCCGTCAGCTTTATCATCAGACGCATTGCAAGCGGCGACGTCAATAAATGCAGGCGCGCTATATATCTCTACCGCCATCTGTGATATGATAGTGGAAACGCATTTTCATGCATTTGTGGAAGCATATCGTCGCCGCACTGCAAGAAACGCCTCGTTGTTTGCGCCAGCACGGCTGGACTGCGTTGCGTGACCCACCGGTGGGCTACGACGCAGTGAACGTGTTAAGTTCCTGGGTTCGATCCCAGCCGCGGTGGCTCACATTCTGACGGGGATGGAATGCAATAACACTTGCGTGTATACTTATATTTATCGGCCAGATAAGCAACACCAGGGTGCTAGCACTTATTGCCGCTTCCCCCAGATTATGGCGCGCCTCATCATCATAGTGCAGTTCTTCCACGTGAAATCCCCGGAACGCAATTTTTTTAAAGAGGCTCCACTGTAAAGATCGACGGCGTTAGAGCTCTACAGACCAGGGTTATAAGTAATCATTGCGTCGGCAGCCTGCGTGAAGTCCATAGAAGCTTCGAATCTTCGGTGTAAATACCGCTAACGTACATACTTCATTTAAAAGACCTGAAAATAATTGATGGCGAGCATCGCTGCGTGCTATAAATCGGAGATAGTATACAGTTCGCAATTTTGTTCTTTCGACAAGCACTGTTTAAGGAAGGGCTATGCAAAATGACTGCCATAAAGAAAGCGCATGTATGTATACCAATGCACCCGTTGCGAAGGGTATCCACACCAAAAGCAGGCAGCCCATAAGGACGCACTGGCATTTGGACAGCTTCATTAGGCTTTGCTTTTCTGAAAAAAAGGATGAAAAAAAAAAAAACGTTAATCAATACGATCTGTCTCTCAAATTTAAAAATTACGCTATGTGTTCCAGAAAAGACCCAGACGATTACCTAAATGCAGCCCAGGGCCGGTATATTGTAGCGATGCCTTTTCCGATTCTATTCTTTTTCAGACTTTTCGCGCTTGGCCAGTGGTCAGAGCGACAGTCTGCCCACATTATCGACAGGATCAGACGGCCGCTTGTGGTGGATGATAAGAATGGCCTAGAATAAGGCATTAGGTATCGCTACAATATAGCGGCCCAGGAGCGATAAAGAGATGATTCTATAATGTGCCTATAAATATATATAATTGATTAGCGTGCGTACGTGCTTTCGTGCATGCGCGTGTGTCTATTTTGCATTACATGTGCATTACGCTAGCGCTTCAGCTGTCCAAGCTCACAGAGCGAAACTAGTAAACAAGTAACGAATGCGCGATCCATTTGCCGTACGGCCCCTGGGGTTTTGATACACTTCCCTACAGGGGCTTTTATTGCGATAGCAATTATATGGATACTCTAGGCGCATTTTTGATGTCGCCGTCGCCGTCGTCGTCGTCGTCGTGAGGTTCCGCATAACGTCCAAAGGCTATAAAACCGTCGGCGGGCGCCGTATACTGCACGTGCGAGTGAAACCGTCCGACTGTGAGTCAGTGAACGCGGCTCAAGCTTACGCGCGCGAGCGAGCGTGGAAGGCGGGGCGAAAGCGCGTCCTCTTCTGTCGCGCGCGACGCAATGGGGTGAGGCGAGGGACGAAGGGAGCCGTTCTTCTCCGGCGACTGCTGCTTACGGCGCGGCCTAGCGGGCGCTGTAACTCGATAGCGATATGCGATGTTTGCAGAGTGCGCGTATAGTGCCGGCTGCTTCGTGCGCGCGCTGTGCTTTCCACTTTTGGTTCGCGTTTGAACGAGAGGCAGCACGAGGGTCGATTCGCTCGCTGCTGCTGCCGCGATTCCTCACTCCAGCGTTTTGAGAGAGAGTTCTAGCGGTCATTGAGCGAGATTTGTTCATGGTTACCTCTGCGCGCATGACACCATGCTTGCTAATTTAGTTAGTAAGCGAAAGGCGAAGCAGCGATTGCTATCGCAATCGGTGCTTCGCCTTTCGGGCGAAACTGCAAATTCTTTTTTTTTCAATCTCTAACAACACTCCTGTCTCTGTCGCGTATATAAAAGAAGCTTTGCCAGCAAAATGTGGAGACCCACCGATGTTACACAACAGCTCTGGCGTAGCGCTGTGTAATACAAGGTCGCTAGTTCTATCCCCGCCTTCTGCGATCGCGTCCTAAGAAATGCTAACACCGTCCTAAGAAATGCTAACATGCCCTTCTTTGGCTGCTCTTTGAATAAAGTCAAGAGGTGAAAACTCACCCGGACTCATCCAATACGGCCTTCCTCACAATCAACGTTGCAGTTTCTGAAATTTGAAACCAAATACTTCGTTCAATGAGGAAATTGTATGTAGGGGCCGCCGCTGTGTTGCCTGCCTTTTTAACTGTAGCCGCGGTAATCTTGTACATGTCCTCACTAAGGCCAACGCCTCCTTCAGCGATCTCCGGTGGTCCAGCATCGATCGCACTACTGTCAATTCTATGCGTGAAAAATTGTCTAATCTCACCTGCATTCCTCCTAGCGACTTCGACAGCGTTTCCTTTGCCTTTCTGCGCGTTCGGTTACTCTCACAATCTAGGTTAGCTGTTACATATTCTCGGCGTGACATGACCTCCCCACCTCCGCTTCTTGCTCCTAATATTCAATAAAATATCCCCATACTTCGCTCTCTTGTTCATTGATCTCTTATCAGGCCCAGCATAAGACGAATGAGCTCGCAGTTCGTTGCGCTATCGTAAATATTCTGTGTGCTCGGACTACGGCGGACTTCACTATTTGATTAGCCCGGACATTACACTGCGCAGTTTCTAAATAATAAACTAGAAAGAACATAGCATGATTGAAAATACCGCCCTGAACTATATATAGATATAACCGACATCAAATGAAACTATGACGATAGATGTTAACGTTTACGAAAGAACATCACCGTTGAACACAAGCTTGTAGGAAGTTTCGCACTGCTGTTGCGTTGAGCGAGCTTCGCAGGCAGGACCGAAGAGATTCGCTGCAGCTGCGGTCTGCTGGCGACGATAGTAAGAGTGAAAGCAGCTGCGTTACGAGTTTACGGGCCGCAATTAATTAATTGTGCGTTTGGTGGCGTCGTTCGCGTTTTCTTCGCTATTTAACAATTGTCGGAAAGTGGAGGGAAGCGAAGAAAAACGTACTTTTAAAAGCTTAAATAGCGCTGACAATAGAATGCCCTGACGCGTGCCGATGGATAACGGTGTGCTAACTTGGTCCGGTTGGTACTGAGGAAAACCGTACAATTTATTCGTGTGGTAAAGAGCTCGATGCATCGGGTAATCACATAGTGCACAAGAGCATGACAGGTTTACATTTCTCAGTTTATAAGCCTCGATAAATCTTTCCCGGATAAAAAGTTGGAGGGTTCACTGACGCAGGTATCACCAGCTTGTGAATAGCGAGCGCGTCAAAAAATCTCGCGCGGTCTTTGTTTCGGGATATTTTTTAAAGGTAACTTGTATTTGTAACAATTAGTACATTAGTTCATGACAACAGTAAGTAAGAATTACTAATTAGTAACATTCAGTAACAATTATTACATGACTGGGGTGGTTGGAGAAGTATGGGAGAGGCCTTTGCCCTGCAGTGGGCGTAACCAGGCTGAAGATGATGATGTATTTCTGTGTATATCTGTGTGAAAAACACTTGTCTACGCAGGCTTCTCTTTTTTTTTCGAAGACTAGCTATCATCTGAAACGATTGCCTGAGGCGCATAGTGCAATCCTGTTTCCTGAGTCAACTTACTCGAAGAGTTGAGCATTCCTTGACGTCACATCAAAATGCGCGAACGACTAACTGGCGACATATGACCAGTCACGCTTCTAATTCGCCTACGGCACGTAGTGCAATTTAGTAAATGCAGCACATGTTGGCCTGGCATACTTGAGTGGACCGAATTCCGAAGACCAAACCACTTTTGAGATATGCGGTGTCAAATTTGCAGTAAGAAAATGCATTGTCGTTCTTCTTACTTTCTAATAAGAACGACGTTTTTCTTACGCACTGCGCCAGAAGAAATGACTGGAACGCCAACGCATCTTGTCGCACACTTTGGGAACAAACACCTCGAACCCGGCCTCATCCTTATAACTCATTCAAAGTGGATACGTGTACTCACCGGCTATAATTGGTACGCACAATGCCGTTATGTATTTAGTCCAGAATCGATCAGTTATAAATGTTGTTCTTTAGTCGGCGGGCCACCCGGGACCGTCCCGGCAAAGCCGCGAGCGCGAGCAGCTCTCGAGCTTGCATCGCCGGCACAAGCCCACGAAATGAAAAATGAAAGTAAACTAAATTTTATTTAAAAATAAATTTATTGATTGCATGTTCCGAACGGGCGCCTTGTCGCCCCTCTGTCCTGCCTCAACTCCACAGCTGGGCGACCGCGAGGACGCCTGGAGCGAGCCTCCTCTCGTGCTTGACGTCTACGCGAAGGGCGAAGACGGGAATTGGAGCCAAGCCTAACACCGAGACCCGAAGGCCAGCAAAAGCTTCAACCTCGGACGCCGCTTCGTCCACTTCCACCTCCACAGCTGCTTCCAACATCGTCCCCCTGCCGGATTTCTGGGTGCCGAACCCTTAAACGGAGGAACTTCACCAGAAGAACCGCAGGGGTTGGCCATGCTTTAATAAACGTTCTAATCATTCTTTCTCTTTTTTTTTTATTTCTCTCTCTACCAGACTGAGCACACCACTTAGATTACAATTATATCCCACAAAATTTGTATCATTTTCGTGCCCTTACACCACTGGATTCAGGTTCTTACCCCAAAATTCTGATGACCGCGCAATGAATATTGCGCGGTCCTGTCACCCGTTCCTGCTGCGCTCACTAGGTCCGCGCGAAGCTGTTCACGATGCGGCAACAAAAAGTCAAACAACCCTTGCAATTTTCTGCGAGAGTTGTATACTGGTGACGAAACGTCTCGCAGCGACCATTCCAAATCCAGTCGAAGTTGCTCTGTAAATTCAAACGAACGCAGCAGACGCGCTGTTATCTCGCTGACCACGATTTAACGCGCGTACAGTGTTCTGACGTGTTTATGCTGTCGCCCATATATTTAGTTAAGCTATGTTAGGGTTACTACTAGCCCAAACTGTGATTGCTGTGAGGTTCCAGAAACACTTGAACATATATTTTGTGTGTGTCCCGCCTACGCTCAAGAACGAAAGCAACTTGTCCCTTCCGTTGCAAAGATCCACGAGAGACCGCTATCGCACGAGTTTCTTTTGGGTCCTTTGCCTGATGCAAACAGCGCAGCCCTGGTAACAAGAGCCGCTATAGCTTTTCTCCAAGCCACTGGGCTGGACGCACGGCTTTACAGAGTCCACAACTCTGTAAATTTGTATATACGCATCTCTTCCTTATACCGTCATAATTCATCAGCCTTTTCCCTCCCAGTCCCTCTTCCCCAGTGTAGAGTAGCAGCCCAGAGCAAGTTATAGCTCAAGCCGACCTCTCTGCCTTTCTGTAAATAAATTTCTCTCTCTCTCTCTCTCTCTATGTTAGGGTTACATTCATGTTAACTGCACAAAGAATACGGCGACTAAGAACTGCTCCGCAGTTCATATGAATCAGTACCCACTTGCCCAGCTGTCAGTATACTTCTGTTACATTAGGGTTAGGTTGCACGTGTTGTCGTCTGCTTTTGTCAGCTGTCATCTGAATACTGACTGCCAAGTTATCCGCATTCATGTCCGTCGCGTGCATGCATAATTAAAAGCTCATCAATTGAAGCAAATATTAGCATCAGACCACCCGCCTATGCTTCAGTGAAATGTTTTATGTTTGGAATTATGTTCAAAACAAAACTTTATTTGCCTACCATAATGACGTTGGTTGCTGGTCAGTCGTTCGTCTCTCGCTTCGTGGCCACGTGAGCCTCTTTCCACCAAACTGCCTAATTGTAGCCCGCCCCGCATGTGCACCGGCAAATTATTGCCAGTAAGCGCACCACTGCCGTGCATGCATTATCAAACAAGAAATCATTAAAACAGTACTATTATACACGCGAAGCCAATAGACAACGGACGAAGAGTCAAAGAAAGCCATCGCTTTAAAACGAATACTGGGACTATGACACACGCAGTAAAGGATGGACTAGAAGGGAGGGCGGAGGGGGGGGGGGGCGAGTATTGTTCACCAGGTGTTCTTAACGCCCCTATTATGAGAAAAGAGATATGTCCATACTTCTCCTTTCATGTGGAATCCATAGTGGTGTATACGAGAAAAGGCTCTCGCTTTTCTCGTACACCAATCGCCGCAAAAAGAAAGAAAGAAGGAAACAAGGACAGAAAGAAAGAAAGAAAAAGAAAGAAAAAAGAAAGAAAGAAAGAAAGAAAGAAAGAAAGAAAGAAAGAAAGAAAGAAAGAAAGAAAGGCAGGAAGGAAACTCCGGCAGCAGTTTGCTGTCCGAGTACCATGTTTGGCTCGCTAAGCACAATACCTGTAAAATCGCATGACATCAGTCGATACTGGAGTTGCGGGAAGTACAGGGGTTGCACCTGACCCTATAAGTACGCGATCGTTTTTGGCCCTCTAAAGCTTGCGTAATGCGGCCGCCGAAGAAGCAGGGATGCCAAACTCGCGATCGGCCACCGTTCGCTGGCTACGCTACCAGCGTAGCCAGCGTAGCCACTTCAACAGATAAAGGAACCAGAGGCAGCAAACACGCGCAACCTACAGCGCCTACTTGCTACCTAAATCGTGCAGCAACACAGCCATACTTTGGAGATCACTGCATGCTGCCGACACTTGGCGATTGTTTTATCGGGATGGTAACAAATTAATCGAGGCGAGCAAAGGACGAGCACAGAGAAAACGAGAGAATAAGGGTTCTTTTCTGCGGCCCCGTCGTCTGTTCGCACCTTTTGTTGATGTAACACTCTCAAGGTTTATAACACATTACAGAGAGGAGCGGTTTGACATATCCTTTTGACACACCTAAAGTTAGTATTCTCGGTGATAGCAGCGACGGAGGTAAAGGGGTGGTTCCATTCCTTACATGGTGCGTGGGATGAAGGATGTGTAGTAAGCGTTCGGGTGCGAAAGGCAGCAAGTTAACTGTTAACTTGTTGCCATGACTGACCGAAAAATTCAGAGATCAATTTGATTTATTTGAACGCGCATACTGTTGCCGATTCGTATTGGGCCCCAGGAAGAATGGAGTTTCACAAGAAGCGAGCCGTCAGTCGTCTCTCCTTCGTGTGCTGGAAATTCCGCCGTCGTGCCAGCGTTCTCAAGTCACGTGATCAGCGGCCCTCCACGCAGGCTCCGAGTGGTTAGTCGTACACTTAGTACCACTTAAAGCAATCGTAGTTCTCACATCTCCCTTCACAGCACTCCCATGTATTGAAGCACTGCGAAGACCAAGAAAATACAAAGAAAAGGAAACGTCAGTGGAACAAGCGCTAGGTGAACATTGTTTTTTGCAGGACACACAAAGTCACGCTTCCCGCGGAAGTGCCGTCAACGCGGAAGCAGAAATTAACGCTGTAGCGCATGATTGTAAGGCAGGCACTGGTACTTCGCATTCAGTTCGAGATCATATGTACATTTAGGTTTCCACTCACAAGCTCGAGGAAGTTTAGAAACTGTCCTTATTTGGTGTCCAAGTTATGCCACGTGATGTCACCGTGATCATCATCACTTTCCTATTTTAGGTCCACTGCTGGACGAAGGCCTCTCCCGGCGATCTCCAATTAGCTCTGGCCAACGTGAAATAATTCCAACTTGTGTCGGCGAATTTCCTTTCATCCCCTTTAGAAGCAACTCTGGAGCTCCTTATGACGCTGTTGAGGGCCCCTTGCGATGTCGTCCTCACCTCGAGCACAGTGATAACTCATCTTCATTTGTTTGAATTTGCTTTGAAAATCAACTATAATCCACGGGGAGCTCGGTTTGATGAATAGCGTGCGCGGGGAGCACCGGCCCATCCCTGAGAGGCTAAATACCACGGCACAACAAAAGCAGCTGGAGTTGGAGCGCTGTCGAGGTGGAGGAACCAGCCCCGCCACGTTGACAATATTGCGCGTTGTTTCGCACACTATTTCTTAATCGCCTTCATATTTCCAAGTAAAATTGTTTATTGACAGTCTGTCCAGCAGGGGCGTAACACCAAAGAACGAAAAATAAACGATGATCATCTTCCCACAAGCGCACTTTTCTCACCGTCTTACACATACACAGGTTCATACACAGGTTGTCCCACATACGTTGAGCCAAAGTTTTAAAAATGAAAGGCACTCCGGACGCGAGTTGAACCAAATGCATAGTGTTGGTAGTGACTTAGAGTTACTTAGGCTATCTTTTTTATTTTCCCCTAACTAAAGGATTAGTAAAGTTTAATTAATCAACTTTTTCTGTATTGGCTGCGGACCCCAAGTGTGATACGCAAAGTTGTAGAGCACCTTGAGAAACCTCTCAATAAACTGTTTGCAACACGATATATCTCTCGTGGCCATTTTTTCCGCGTTCCAAAGAGAGCCCGCGAAATATGAAAAAAAAAAAAATACCGTGTGATGGGCCATTGCGCACTGTTATTGTGCTGCTCTCAAGCGTGCGATGGATGAACAAGGTCGGTTGCAGCGAGACTGGCCCTCGACAGGGCTTTATGCCTGGTCTAGATATCTGGGCATGGGGCTCTTATCGCATGACGGTGAAAATGCATGTTGCTGGCCGTGCGTTGCATGAAGAATCTGCATGGAGAATCCCGCACCACTTCGTGGTCATGAACTAATGCTCGTGTCTATTGAAATCATATTCATCCTTATACTCTCCATTTTACTTCAGCAGTCATGGAATCGCCGTTCACTACATCCGTAGCCAGCATTGATAATCCTGCCGTTATCATCTCGAACATGCATTTCCCACCGCAATGTTATCTTTTTTCGCATCGCTGCCTTCCTCCTATGCAATCGCCTAAAGCCACAAAGACGTAGCTTGACTTTATAGTGATGCCATCATTGAAGCGTTCGTTTTCATTCAGATCTTCGATAGGTATTATATAGATGCTGTCAATCGCGTGACATTCCGAACCGATCAAGGAGAAGGCAACATTACAGGGTGCAGTTGTCTCAGTATACACAGATGTTACTTCTATTGTTGATTAATGTCATTTATCATTTAAACATATATGAAGACCAGTTGAGCCCAAAGAAAGGAAGGTTAGCAATGGTCTCCTGAAGAAGCATCACGTCCGCCCGCTTAGAGAGAAGAGAAAAAAAAGGGGAGGCAATGGGAGGAGGAAGTAACAGGAGGAGGAAGAGGAGGAGCAGATTGAACAGAAATGCAAAGCCAGAAGACATCGTAACCTACACAAGGCACTGGAGGTGAAACTCAATTTCCCTAGTTCAAAAGAATTGAAGTACAGCTTCGTATGCCTCGCGTCGAGTTGAAGGCCCACTTTTGGAATTAAACAAATCACTAAGCTCTATCCGGGAGTGAGTCAAGTCGCTGGAACTTGCTCATCAGTGGAGAGAAACAAACTGGTGGAAGTTGGGCGACAGGATGGGCGCACCTCAGGTAGGCGTACATATACGTCATGCTTACCCGTTCTCCTACGAACTTGCATCGGCGGGTATGGAAGCCAGCGCTGCCCACCGTCCTCCGCATTCTTTGCAATGACGAAGTTGGAGTTGACATCCCTTCCTTGGGAAAAGAATCCAATATGCAGACGCTTTCAAGAAACCATTCTCAAGTCACCGCAGGCAATCGAATCGCAATTACTAAATCCACATCTCACAATGCACGTGGCTCACGCAGCAAACGGTACAAATATTACCGTCTAAGCGTTGCCTTCGTCACCAACGCTATTTTTGTGCTTTCGCCACCGCGTAAACACAATTTTCTATCTATCTAGCTGCTCATGCAGTGTCCTGTAAGAAGTAACTATTTGCGTTAATAACATACAAATAAACATAATAAATTGTGCAGAGGCAGCGTCTATTGCCGTAAGGCTGTCATGCTGCTTCAGAATATTTTGACGCAGAAATATCTATAGGGCGCAGCGACATGCTTTCGAAGCTGCCTAAAGCATCCGCTGGACGCCTCTGCAAGCTGTCAGTGCATGACAGATCGCTCCTATTGCACAAAGTGTGGCCGATGTGCATTATAATTGAAATACATCGATAAACTAGAGGAACGGCTTGCACCTGATGCGGCGCTTTCTCACCGCTGCCCTTTAGTCAACTTTTTCGCATTGTCTTCTTCTATAGTTCGTCACCGAACGCTGTCTTCCACATTTCCGCGTGTATAACAGGTGCACAATTGTACTATCGAGGGTTGTGCACGACGTGTCGATCCGAGTGATTTAGACAGCAAAACACGAAAGAAATCATGTTTTAGAACGTGACTATCGAATCAAGCGTGTTCGTCTTCACGCATCGGTAAACTTCGTGGAGAGAGAAAGTATAGAACTGCGGATGGTTTCACTCAAAATGCAAAAAAAAAACAGCAAATACGGCCAGAATCTATTCTGGAACGTCCCTATCATTTCGTGGTTTCTTCATCGCATTTACCATGAAGGAAATAATTTCTTGCACAGGCCGTACTCCCGTTAAGCTGCTGCCGTCATATCACGCTAGCGTCAAATATGTTTTCATTTGCACCCAGCTACCCTGATGGTCAGAAATGGTGGTTTGCAGTGAACTTGTAGTGCAGTTGACAGACGAAGCGAACTCTAGCTTGTGCGCCTGTGTGAGTGCGTGTTATTGGCGTACCCGGGCTTATTCACTTTTCGTCTGGCCTTGTTCATCTTGTATCCTATTTTTGTTTTTCCGCGCAGGGTAGCCAACGATGTTCCGCCTGTTCGACCTCTTACTAGTAGCCTTCCCTATACTTTTACTATATCTCTTTCAGACTTTCTTTACATTCATCAATGTATATGGCAGTCCTATACTGAGAAGGTAGCACTTGTATGTGAAACACTTGCCCTTCTAAGTTCTTCTAAGTTCTTTCATGGCGCAGCATTCGTGCAGGCTGCTGCGCCATAAAAATCACAAATCATCATAATCATTATTGTCTTGTCTATATTCCCGTTTGCTCGCAAGATGCCTGCCTGAATGACGTCACTGCTAGCCCTAAACATTCTTGTTCGTAAATTATTCCAACGTTTTATACATTGCGAAGCGACGCGTTTGACTGCGCCACACTCTTGAGCTAGATTTATCTTAATTCATTATGACGAATTACGGCCTTATATTGAATAAACAATAATTTTACTCATATTGTAGGCAAAGTATAGGGCGCGCGTTCGTATTGATATGACTGCTTCTAAAGACGCCTTACTATGCACGGCGGTTGCTCAGCGGCTGTGGAGTTGCCCTGTTGAGCTTAAGGTCCGGGGTTCGATCCCAGCCGCGGTGGCTCACTTTCTGACCGGGGTGGAATCCAATAACGCTCGGGTGTATACTCATATTATCTGCAAGATAAACATCGCCAGCGTGCTAACACTTATTCCCGCTTCCCCCACATTATGGCGCGCCTCATAATCACAGTGCAGTTCTTGCACGTGAACAGCCCAGAATTTTTTTTAAGAGGCTCCACTGTAGAGATCGACGGCATTAGAGCGCCACAGACCAGGTTTATAAGTAATAATTGCGCCGGGAGCCTCCGTGAAGTTCATAGAAGCTGCGCATCTTCAGTGTAAATAGCACTAACGTACATACTTCATTTAAAAGAACTGAAGATTAATTCATGGATTATATATATATACATATATATATGTCTATTTGTTTTTAATTTTACTACGCCTTGCCGAAAATTCACAGAGTTGAACATTGTGGGGAAAACAAGGCACGTGTACACGAAAAAACTAGCAATGCTAGCCATCATGTTTTCGACATTACGTCTGGCTTGGTGCCAATTGCAAATGGCAATTCGGAAACATAGTACTTTGCGAAAATTGATGAGTTCAGCCCCGAAATGCGCACAAATAGGTGAGAGGAAAGGCAAAGTCGGGTTCATACCACTTCAGCCTTTGTGTTCCATGCGCAAACGAAGAAGAGGCTTCCCACAAAATTCCACAGCAGCACAGTCATTTTCAGGCCTTTTGTATCACAAAGATATTCTGCGCACACATGAGAAAATAGTCAGAAACTGTTCTGCATTTTAGATATACTGCTCATTTGCATACATAGAAAAAGTAGGTACTTTATAGTTCTTCTATCAGGCTTGTATTTCGTCTTCAACTACATTACATAATCAAAGTTGAACTTAAACAACACCAACATTTATTACGCAGCACTAACATGTAACATTTTCATAATCCGATCGACTTCAGCAATTCTTGACGTGCCTACTCGAGATATTGTGAGTCGTCAAATATTATCTACAATTGGCTCGAGTTAAACGATGATGTTGTTTTACTAGGCATTTCGCTATAATAACGACGTCTTACACTAACAGCAGCCGCAACAGTTGTCAAACTCGTCGAAGTGTTGGAAAAGTCACTATGCGACGTTCTCCGGCTACAAGGTTTTTTTTTTTTTCTGCACTGATTTTTTTTAAATGCCTCTGGCACACAGAACAATTCTAACCTTTTAGCTAAATTTCTCGATGAGGTGGCCGCTACTTCTACGAGAAATCGAAATCGAATCGAGAAATTGAATGAAATATAGACTCACTAACGAACTTTTTCAAGTTAATTCGTGGCGTAGTGGTTTGTATATCATCAGGCTTCTGTGTTCGAATCTTGCCTTCGGAATATTTTATTAATGTTGATTTAACTATTTGCAACGCCATACTTTCTTTTTGAAAGAAATGATCACTTTGCAATGTCGCGAAGCCGTCGAATGCCGGAATGACGAAGTTTAGACAAATTCGTGCGTCACTCATCATTCCCATCCTGACAGAACTGCTCTACTCGCAGCTCCCGCAGACACTAACGGCACGGTTCCCTCTGCTAATTGTATTAAACTATACGGGCGCCACCGCCAATATTACAGCTGCAAGTCTCGGTCTCATGTTACAGTTGAAACTATTAGCCTCGCAAGGAAAACGTAGCGTTGCATTCTCACGACTGACCTTTCCTTCGAGCCCGCTCTGCTCCAAACTGCGCAGTGTCCTGTAGAAGGGCTGAAGTGCGAACGTGCTTACGTGTTTCCTATCCTGACCCCACCGCCTGTTTTCGACGCTGCTACGGGCTTATGAAAAATGTAAAAGAGACCCTCTACTGGCCGTAAAAAAAGCGAGGAAAAAATTAAACCACCTCTAACGATACTAGCGCCATAGAAGGCGCCTCGTTTACGAGCAAACGTTATTGCATTGAACAAAAGGTGTGCGCGACGTTTCTCTCAGCGCCTCGTTTCGCGTGCATGTTTTGTTGCCGCGTTGTATTAATTGTGCAGACTTTTCGCGCGTGTTCGCGGGCGAGCGTTCAGGCCTCCGCCTGCTGACTCGGCAGAAGGAGCATATCCACGTGTCTTTCCTCTACAGGCGAGATTAGTTTGCACTGTTAAGAACGGCCAGCTGCAGTGCAAGTTTGCCACCCAGTTGCGACTGTGGAAGCAACATCTCGGGAGCATCGCCGCCAGCCTCTAGCCACAGCCTGACTAAATGGACTTTGTGTCGGGGAACAAGACGCGCATCCCCTACTCTCCGTCATCTCAGTTAGGATGCGTTCGATGAAGCAGGCTTTGTGCTGAAACCGCCGCCAACCTCTAGCCTCATCGCCGTTGTGACGGAATGAGTTCGGCGGGCCAACTATTGTTCCCAAACTCCCCAACGCGGACCTGATCTGCTACGTGTGCGCGAGTTGCCGCGGGAACGCCGTTTTGCGCTGCTTCCCACGCACCGACCAAGACGCAAGACAACGCGCTACTCGGAACGGCTCCGAGTTCTACGGGGCCCCTCTGACGTCGGCTACGGACCTTCGCACGTGTGTGCATTTGTGTGTGTAGACCGTCCTACGGGGAGGCGGCTAGTTTGCGATGACAAAACGAACGTTCGCATCACCTTGTATCGGGAGAGGACCGAGTGTTTAAAAACCGCTGTTGTGCGGCTGCTCAGGACACTCTCTCTCAAGCAGTCATGTTAGACTGATATAAATGCTGTAAATAAACCCATATTCCTCGTTCTCGATGGGAAGCAGTCCTTCCCTTCATCAACGTCGTCAGCGTGGGTAAGTTGGACGACGGCATGGGCCAGCTACCTTCTAATTCATGCCCGACTCCAATCTTGACAACGGATCACGAGCGATGGGATTGAGCCCCCAATCCTTACAGCACGCCTTAAATACTCATACATGTTCCCTCTCTTACAGATTATTTCAATAGATTTTTTTTATTCTAGTGTAGTAGAATTGGACAACAACAAAAAGTATTGGTGCCTTGAAGAAAGTATCTTCCTGTAGACTGACTCCACCATCAAAGTTGTTCGAATGTTATTGCCTTTTCCCAATGGGTATCGATATGACCTGGATGTATTTCGCGCGCGTGGTGAGTATACCTAGTTTGGCCCACAGTCTTCCTTCCTATGAGAACGTTTTCGAATGCTAAGAGTCCTTTATCTAATAAAGGGAAAGTCAGACATCCACCCAGTGGTACCAGTTACTACAATAAAAACCCATACGGGTTCCTCGAAAGTAAAGCCTCGCAGTTGAAGAATTCGTCCTGCTCCGGGACAAATTTTTCTTCAACTGCGAGGCTTTTCTTTCAAGGAACTCATATGGGTTTCCATTGTAGCAACTGCTACGATTGAGTGGATGTCTGATTCTCACTTTATTAAATACTTCTCTCCACCTTGCGGGTTTCCGCATAAATACTACGTCGAGTCATATATCTGTTCGCAGTGTTCAGTACTTTATTTTAGGTGAATTGCTTCTATACTGCAGCAATATCCCAACATCAGGGTCTCTGTCCTTCGCAACCACACACGCACGGAGGGGTGACTTCGAAGAGACGCAACGCGGTGTGCAGTCTCGGAACAGCAGTAGTGCGCAGTATAATTTCCTAGGAGCAGTGGCTAAAATTCGGCATTATGAGCTCGCCACCAACTCATGCCGTACCGAAGGGTGGTAATGCTTGGGTTATGTCCCAACAGGAAAACAATCAGAAACGCAGCTATTGGGAAGCTTGTAGCCGAAGAGCCACCCTCGATTGCGCGACTTTCCCAATAATATTCTTTTTTTTTTCATTAAAATGCTTCAAGGCTACGTCCGTGTCATGATATTATGCTGCGAGCACGCCATCTGGAAGTGTTGTTAGTCATCTCAAATCTCAAGTTATCCCCTCTCGCAGTAAGGAAAAATATTGGGCTAGTCGGAATGGACAAAACGGCGCTGACTTTTAGTATGCACTGTTCCCTATCTTTCACGGAACGCAGACAATTCGGAGTAAAATATGATTGAATTATTTTGTCGTTTAGCAAAAGCGTATGGTGTACCCGACTTCCAGAACAATCTGCGCTTTTCAGGCCACTTTCACTGCATATTGTAATCGTTGATGACACTTGATTGCACCGTCACTTCAACGCTGAATGACGCTATATGCTTCGAAATGTGGAGGTCTTCCCCACGAAGTGGGAGAACCTTCCCACCGGGCTGCTAGGGCGAACGGCGACCGCTGCCATCCATTGCGGCGGCTTCATATAATCATCAGCTTGGTTACGCCCACTGCAGGGCAAAGGCCTCTCCCATACTTCTCCAACTACCCCGGTCATGTACTCATTGCGGCCATGTTGTCCCTGCAAACTTCTTAATCTCATCCGCCCACCTAACTTTCTGCCGCCCCATGCTACGCGTCCCTTCCCTTGGAATCCAGTCCGTAACCCTTAATGACCACCGGTCATCATTTTCCCTCCTCATTACATATCCTGTCCATGCCCTATATATATATGTATATTAAATTAAATTATGGGGTTTTACGTGCCAAAACCACTTACTGATTATGAGGCACGCCGTAGTGGGGGACTCCGGAAATTTCGACCACCTGGGGTTCTTTAACGTGCACCTAAATCTAAGTACACGGGTGTTTTCGCATTTCGCCCCCACCGAAATGCGGCCGCCGTGGCCGGGATTCGATCCCGCGACCTCGTGCTCAGCAGCCTAACACCATAGCCACTGAGCAACCACGGCGGGTATATATATATATATATATATATATATATATATATATATATATATATATATATATATATATATATATATATATATATATATATATATATATATATATATGTTCGTAGCTTGCCGCGTAAGACACGAAGAACACTCTCCGGGGTTCACTTTTTTCACTGACAGTGCGTCATTCGAGCCGTGGCCCTGTGAGGGTGAGAAGGTTACCGCTGTGAAGAACCTTAAACACTGAACTTTTTTTTTATGCGGGGATTCAAGTACTGGAACATTGCTTGGCAGAGTGTGTGGATAATCGAGGGGACTGCGTTCAAAGTAATATGTGATTAGTTACGTCAACCACTTCCTCACTCTTGATGCCGAAAATGTTTAGGACAACCCACACACACACACAGTCTGTTGTGACCAATATTTACTGGGTTAAAAATGACGCCTATATGAACACAAAATGTGTGCTCTTTCTTACAACAAGTAAAATATAAACGCGCGTATAGATGGTTTAACACCATTTTGGCTATCTGTACTTCCCCGTCCATAAGAGGCAGAGAGGAAATATGGCTGTCAGCCCTCTCAGCCTTAGAAAAAGTTAGTTAGTTACTTAGTTGGTTATTTGTTTGTTTGTTTGGTTTGTTAGTTGGTTGGCTAGTTAGTTGGCTAGTTAGTTAGTTAGTTAGTTAGTTAGTTAGTTAGTTAGTTAGTTAGTTAGTTAGTTAGTTAGTTAGTTAGTTAGTTAGTTAGTTAGTTAGTTAGTTAGTTAGTTAGTTAGTTAGTTAGTTAGTTGGGTCGGTCGGTCGTTTAAAAAGCAACTCTGTCTATGAGGCGCCAACCACAATAATAAAGGAAAACGCTACAACTTTACCACACTAAGGTCTTCGCTTGCTTCATCAAAATAGGATATATATATATATATATATATATATATATATATATATATATATATATATATATATATATATATATATATATATATATATATATATATATATATATATATATATGTATATATATATTACAAGTTTTCTTAAATCTTGATTTACTTATTCTATGGATCGACTGCCTTCAGGCTGGCAATGCCCCTGAAATGGCAGCTCCCACATCGATCTCCTGGTGGTGCTTTGCATTTGGACACCCTTAACGACGTCTGAAGAGGGTTCGGACGGGCTCGTATTTTGTCTCCACAATTTACTCAATCTCCTCCCCCCCATTCTAGCAAAATACCTGTCCGTTGTATACTTTCGAACAACGATCTACAGTAGCCAACGCTGTCGTCTGACGTTCCCCGGACGCGAAGTTGCTCGCCATAGCAGCCGCTTTCCTAGTTGCTACTGCGGGTTGGAAACATCCGCACGTAGGCCCGCCAGCTTTCGTCACCGGTCAAGCTAGCCCACTGTACGTGATTGCGCATTTCCTCCTCGTTTGAGGCACGAGCGCAGCTGTTATCAAAGTGCATGTGCACATTCTGCCGTGCTGAAGAGGTCTTGAATTTGCTGTTTATGCGCAGACGTCAGGAAAAGGGACCTCGAGTTCATGTGCACTCCTAAAAAAAAAAAAAAAGACGTGTCGTGAGATGGCCTGCTGCATGCAGAACTCTCTCGCCGCACACAAAATGCCTGCTCATCAGCCGAACCAAAGGTAGCGAAATAAATAAAATACAATACAATCTTTATTGTGCATAACGGAAAACAAAGTACAAGAAAACAGAACGACGTATACCGTGCTGCTTGTCAGGTCTTCTCGCTGTCGCACAGTCTGGCTGCGGTAAGAGCGCCGCGGTCAAGCCTGTTGCCACACCACACACGATCAAGGTTGTTTCGGCTGCTCTTGTGTCTCCAGTCATCAAAAAATTGTAGATTCCAGGCAGTGCCGTTATTTTCAGGGGCCTAGATCTACACAGCAGTGATGGACGTCAGACAGCGTACTACCTTGAACAGTATAATCAGTTTATTTACCTGAATCTATTTAATTTGCTTCTTTCAGATTGTCTGATGGCACATTTTACAATTGCAGAGCTATATAATAAGTCAGGGCCTAAGACACGTAATCTTTCTTTCTTTAGATAAAAAGGGATAAATTGCAATAGCAATTAGCCTTAGTATAAATTCCAAAAGCAGTACCAGTTTCTGAGAAATTCTTCACCAGGGTTGGCATCGAAATGCAGTGGCATACAACATAGTATTCCTCCCAAAGTGAGAGACGAGCGTATTTTGCCACAAATTTCAGCACCCACGTCGAAAGTGATGCTAGAATGGCATCCAATGGAAGCAAAACGCACTGCAAGGCGGATTATGGGATGAAAATCAAATTAGTAAATTTTTCAACGTATAGCTACGATGAAGTCCCACTCAAGCGAGGTGTAATCGAGATCGTTGTCATTGTTCTGAAGAAGTGTCTAACCATGGGCGCGATGACGTAAAACTGTTGCAAACTTTTCTAATCCAATCCTGTCATCAGCCCTCCGTGATTGGTCAAACACCTTTTTGGACCTCCCCCACTCCGCCTGTCTGTCACGCGACATCACAACAACCGCGATAGCACCCCATCTGATATGACGTGTATACACTGGTTATGCATAATTTCACCGAAAGAAGAAAAATAGTTATTTCTGATTCGACGTCTTTTCGCCATTAGACCCCCGCTATTGGTCAAGAGTTTTCAGACTGCACCCACTTCACCTTCCTTTCACGCGACGTCACAAATCTCCAAAACCTCACCGCGTCAAAGTGACGTGTACGCATTAAGAAGGCATTAATATCCCGAACAAAACTTAATTTTCTTCTGAATAGCCGCAGGCTGCCCCGTTCCGAAAGGAATAAAAAATGGCTGCCGCCGATCGCTCCAGCACTGGCTACTCGCCCCTGCCGGAGAGCATGAGTTTATTTGAGTATAATAAAACGTCTTGCCTGGCCGTGTAACGTTTCCGAGCACATTCGGCAAGTTTACGACCTTATTCTGCCAACTCTTCTTTGCTGAGGATCCGTTTTAGCGTCATTCTTAAGCTTGCGTTGCATGCCGCCGCGATTTTCGAACAGCCACCGCAATCTGAGTAAGGGAAAGTGGACCAATCGCAGACGCCGGCACCACCCTCTTCATCCAGTTATCGACTTTCAGTGCAGTCGCTCGGCCCTATCGAATCCCTCTCCACGTGAGCGTTCTCCTCGCCTCTTGTCAGCCAGTTAGATACATCAAGTTGCTCAGTGTAGGCAATGTTATTCGTTTTTCAAGCAAGCAAAAGTTGCCTCCTATCAACGAGAAGACCGTTTGATTGGTCTGTTCAGACAACCACACGGGTGACCGCCCGGTGCTTGCGTTTCCGGTTACGCAAATTTGACGTCAGCAGACTGGAATAAAAACATAATGAAAATCATTTTACGTTATAGGGCCCCATGATTACTGTTGTTATTATTCTTGTTGTTGTTGTTGTTGTTGTTGTTGTTGTTGTTGTTGTTGTTGTTGTTGTTGCCATCGTTTCTGCTTGTTTTTCCTGTTGTTGGTCGTGGTAGGGCAAACCTCACCAGTGTGTCTGTCCCGTCACTCGCCAAGGCCCTATTTAGCAGTGCAAACGGTTGCGGGTTTGAATCCCGCATGACGCGGCCACACATAGATCAGGACGATTGCGAAAGCACCGGTCTATCACGACATTCGTTGCACGTCAGAAAACGGCAGATGATCAAAATTAATACTGAGCTCCCTAAACAGCATCTCTCGTAGCCGCTCGGTTGCCTCCAGGACGCTGGAGATCCACCAACGAAATGTAATCAACGCCCTCTTTCTCAACTCTCGCGCGTTGTCATTTCTGTGTTGTTCTTGTCATTTCATACAAGTTTGTTGCCGTCCCCAATCAGTGCCATGGGATCCTTTAGGAAAGCACACAACTTACGATTGCTTCTCCCAGGAAGTGACCACAACGACGGTGAGTCGCGAAGTGACGAGAATGGAATGCGTGGATTGGAAAGCGTGCACATGGAATGGAAGCAGAGGGGAAGAAAGTTGCCAAACAAGTACGGGGTAGTTGAAAGCGCGGTTAGACAACGGAGGATGCATCAGAAAGAAAGCAAGAGAAACCGAGGCAGTGAAATGGATGCAAGGAATAGAAAAAAAACAAAATAAGATACCGTGGGTATTTAGGAACGATCAGAAAGAAATCGGGAAGCAAAATCTGTATAATCACGCAATAGGGAGTGCCTTGCTATTTGAGGCCCAAGCAGGCTTTCTGAGGACAAAAATAAAGTATACCTGCCGGAGCAAATATTCTTCACAGGATGCGGCACATGTGTGCTGCATAAAAAAAAAAGAAAGGCTGGACGCTGCACAGTGAAGTGCTGGCAGACCAACTCAGGGCTGTCCAGAGGGCATGTGTGACGGCAGAGGGGCTCGGCCCCTCTGTACCGACGTGGGAGTGGCACGCATCAGTCCCAGACTGATCCCTCAGGACCTAAATAAAGTTCTTCATACCATACCATACGGCTCGGCACATCGTAATGGAATGCCAAGATACTGACCCAGCGATGCCCGTATGCAGTGTACACCTTCCGCAAGCATTGGGATTCAAAGAAGACGGAAGCATTAACAGGTCAGAACTCGAGATAACTTAGAGACCATCAGAGCATTGGTGGAACAAAAGAATTGGTAGAGATTGATCGAACCGGAGCCATTGCAAGTGTAAATAATGGCATAGAATATTGACAGATGTTTTAAATACGAAAGTTAAGACCTAGATAAGATAGGCAAAAGGCTAGACAGCGATAGCTGTAGGAAAACCTCATAAAGGGACTATTCGTGGACACCCGGTTTTACCGGGAATCGAGTAATCATCACAGTCGTCATCATCTCACCGGCGCTAAGGGGAAAACTAGAAATGAAACTGTACAGTGTTACGGAGCTAGACAATGTTTGAATTGAGGGAAGCTCAGTATGAAATTGATATCAAAGAATTACTTAGGAATATGAAAGAAAGTAAGGGGCGTTTCGACAATGGTTAAGAATATGCACAGGAATAATAACGACTCACAGTGAAGGAAAGTAACTGTGTAGCCTACCAGCTAGTTTGTGGCCGGTATAGTAAGCAACATGGCCACCAAGAACGCTAGGCACAAAGTCAGAAAGGCTGGGACAATCTCGTGTGTGGCGGCAATGAAAAAAAAAACGGCAGCGAGTAACTGCCTAAGAAGTAAAAACGAAATAAGGAAATAAACAATTGATGACAACTCAATGGGAAGTTCTCTACTATTCGAAGCAATATCAGTATATGTTTTGGAACGCGTACTTCAGTGCGAGTTATACACCAAGGAAGGAGCATGTGTTTGCTGCAGTAAAGCAAGGCGATACATGGAACATGTTGCATTATAATGTGAAGATATTTACACAGCTGTCGGTTTAGGCTCCGCTGACCTCCATGAAACCCTTGGGTTCAACATAAAACATGTCCGCAATAAAGAATAGTAAAAGGCGATAGGAGGTTTGATGACAGAAATTAGGGAGACTACAAATAACGTGGACGTACAAAAACGAAGTTCCCAATAATAGCCCAGAAAGATCGTTGCTGGGTATTTCCTTTTTTTAACAGAGAAACTGTTAAGGGCTACTTCCCCCACTATCATGTCCGCGTGTACGAAAAAAATCCCCAATATAGTTCAGTGCAGGGCCGACCCGCGTGGAGGTGCAGTTCGCCATTAAGGTGCCCAGATACACAGCTTCGCTGGTCATCCTTTTTCACAGAGTGATAGGGCACTGAATTCTTTCTGTAAAAAATAAGATAGGCAAGACATTCGGCGCAGTAAGAAGAAGCTTGGTGGCGCCAGCCACCACCCCATTTCAAAGGAGTCGCTCATAGCATCCATCCGTCCGTCCATCCTGTCAGGCATACGTTACAGACATAGTTATGTATACTAGATACATATATTTTAAGGAACATAGAAAAATGTTGACGAAACATTAAATACTAAGCTGATGAGTATCTATAGATTACTTGGTTCGCTCCGGCAGGCTCGGTGACTTCACCACTGCCAGGTTTCGAAGGTGATGATAATAAATCAGCGTCAAGAGATCACACGGTCGCACTGCTAAGCAAGCTTTCAGGCTTTCTGTCGCCACACCCACTCAGAGAGCGTGCCGTGCAGTCATCATCGCCGCTGAACTCTATATAGACTGCGCAACTACGAAACACACCGTGGCAATACGTAGCTACGATATTGGCGACACTTCAAAATATTTTATTCCGGGCGTACCCACTGTAGCATATAACTATCGGGCATGAAGAAAGAGCAAGTGGCATATAGTGTAAGCCATTTTCCTGTGCGTTGGAAAGGTATCCCGAATTGTTTTTTGCCCAGCGGGAGCCCCACTTTCTGAGCTGCCCTCGGTGGTTAACCCTGGATTTTCCATCGATGGCTAATAATTGCAATAGTTGTCGAAGCATCCCAGGTCCTCGCAGCAGTCAGTGTGCGTTGAGCACTGCGACGACAAACAAAACGCAAAACGGCCACAGTGAGAATACCGCAGCACATTTGCATATAAAGGCATGTAAAGGCATATAAGGGCAGTGAATATGCTTGTAGCATCACTCGTATAATGCTCGAAGCGGTCACGCAAACGAACTCTTCCAAAGAACAGGACACATAAGGACCCTCAGAACTTTTCCAAACTTGCTATTCTATTCAACATGAATGTGATCAACGTCTATTATATCTATCATAAATAATATAATAAAATATATTTCATATATAATTTAATTATTGTAAGTATAGTGCAGAGCGCAGGCCCCCTGTCAGAAAATCTCTCTTCAGTATTTCCTCCATAGCTTTTCCTCCATATAATGCACTCCATTGCGGCAAACTTTCTATGCGACCACTCGCGCCTATTTCCCTGCTGAGGTGTTCGACAACAAATCTAAATGTAGGAATTCCACCACAAGCAGCACAGAGAATTTTTTTTATTTGTTCTCTTCAATAAATGTTTTTTATCTTTCTCTTCTACCACACCACTTAGTTCGCTGGTGTTCCGCGACTGCGGTTCTTTTCCGCTGGAACCAATTTCCCAACATTTAAAGACCACCGATTATCTGTACTACGCGTTATAAGGCCCGCCAACATCTATTTTGTTTCCTATTAACCTTGTAATTCCCAATGTATCGTCTACGCTACGCTGAGCTTGTTCTCTCAATATTCTTATTCAGACACGCACTAGTCTACGCGCAGCCTACAGTAGCGTTTCGGACACGCTGGGGCAAATATTCACTTGTGAAAAAATTCAGCTAGAAAATAACAAATTATTATTTTCCATAACAGTTCATAGCTCAAATAACGACTCGTTGTTTTTCATATAGTCGTTACTCATCATCGCTAGAAATAAAACGACTTGTTCTTGTTTTCTTATGCGAAAGTGTTTAGACATTAGAGGATTACCTTAACGAGAAAATGCGGCGATGCCCGTTTGCTATCCAACCCTTGCCGCTGTGTTCTCCTCTTTTAAGTTTGCGTCTTCTAAACACCCAACTTTCATAACGCTTCCCCTATGAAGCGCAGATTATTGAGCAGTGAGGTTTGGCACCTCAAAGCAAACAGTACTAGCGAACAGCACCTCCATAGAGTTTCTCACTACATTACCTAGAAGGGAATCTGGCACTGCTTCGCGGTGGTATGCATGGGAATGACGGTATATTCTGACTTCAGATTGGCATCGTTCCCGTAAAGCCAGGACACCTTGAAGTCGCACCAGCAAGCACCCTTCCGTCTGTCACAACAATTCATTCTCACGTGAAAAAGTCCTTTAGCTTTATTATTACACAAAGACATGTTTTGTTTAATTATGGAAACTTGTTATTGCATGTACAACTATATTAAATGCAGAAAGTGTCAGCGGGCCGCTAAAGTTGGAGGACAGACGACAAGATTCGCGCTCGATTTGGAACAGTTTGTCGTCTGTTCCCATGCAATGTAGGTGAGTAAACTTCATTGGAAGATGTAATATGGGTGAATGAAAACTTTTTCTGAAGATTTTATTTTAAAAACTCGTTATTTCTGATACGTATCCACGTTTTAGACGAAGCCTCTTACAACACCAGCCAACACGAGCCTCGCAGACACACATACCGTCATTCCTATGAAAGCACAGCGCCCCTTAGAAAACTCCCATAGACGGTGGCGCCAGCTTTCCCTCTAAATGTCATAGGGGAAAACTCTATGCGCACACCGACAACGGAAGGCAAAATGACAGGCATTGGGAACCATAGTTTCCTGCAATAATCAAGAGGGAACCCTGACGCTGCAATCGTTCAGCCACCATGGGATTGATGAGTATAGTCCATGGATTTGTCTGATCATCGTTCTTGTAGATTGAGAGGTTCCTGCGGCTTTGTTTATAACGTACCTTGTCTGCCTTCGCTATCCTAAATCTCGGAGCAATCTAATACTTTTTTCAAAGTGCAGAATACTCGGCGAACGCACACAATCGCTGGTAATTGCAGCGGTTCGAGGAGGCCCAATCAAAACGCGCCAAGCGTCTTTGCGCGCTGGCTTGCCTCACCCAGAAATTCATAAGGGCGTTCTATGCCGGCTGGTCGACGCACGCATAAGTGGTGTAATGGTTTCAATGTTGGGCATCTGTGCTTGTAGAGGTCCTGTGTTCGAATCCTACCATCGCACACTTTTAGTAATGTTTATTAAATGGTTTATTACACGTTGATTTTTTGAGGATGACGAGTTTACAAAGTCACGAAGCCGGATAAAGCAAGAAGGGCGCAGTATTAAGCAAATCCATGTACTTTCCCATCATTTCCATGTTGGCTGAACCCAAGAAGGTCTAACAGAAAATTTGCTGGAGGGTAGAAGCCGAACCGCCGCCACCTTACCATAGGCAAAAAGTAACATTGTTATAACGGCCAAAAGCTTTCTTCCGACTCCGTGCTACTTAGGATGCTCAATTATCCGGACTAATATCGTTGGACGTCTCTTTTTCTGTCAGTGGCTTCAGAAGGAAGCTAAAAGATTTTTACTTTAATTTTCCGGCACGTCATGATATTTTTAGCATCCAGAGATAACATTTTAGGCAATAACTTCGAGCTTTCATTTTCACATGGCCCTAGCCTTTGAAATAATTGACCAAAAGGAAACGTGAGCTGTAAGAAGTTTAAGCTGTCGCGGCCCAATTTAAGAGTAGGAGTACAGGCAAACACTGGCTCCACCTGTGCTGGTAAGAAACTTCGGTGACTGGCACTCCAGCTTTTTTTTTTTCAGCTTCCTTGGCTGAACCGCCCCGCTTGCCGTTCCCGTAGACATTAGCGCCGGTATTCCATCTGGTAATTACTGTGTGAAACCCTAGGCTGCGAACCACCAACTTGCTGAATTAAAAGGTCAGTGCCATACATTTTTAAAAAGATAAGAAAGCCTTCTCAATCTCTCTAGACCTGTAGACAACCTATGAATTACAAACACGCTCCACCCACAAGAAACGCAGTGCCCCCTACCTTTCACACCTGAGAGGTTACGAAGCCAGCAGAAGTCCGCTGATGGCTTAATGACCTTGCTTTGCCGATGTAAATGCTAGGCCGATTTTAAAATATAAAAGTTCTTTGTTTCAATCTAAAATATTACCTTTGGTTTAGAGACGATATCAGGATCCCTCACAAAATTTATCCGAGACCTTCCGGTTTCATTCCGATGTGCTTTTTGGTTGCACATCGTGTGATTGTTTTTCTTAGTTTGCAATGTATAAATTTTTTATCGACCTTGCCTCATAAATTTCTTGTTCAAATCCCCCCCACACTTCTTTTTTTTTTTTTTCCTCCTCGTTCTTACGCTGTCCTGATTGCTTCGCTGGAGCGCAGATTGTACAGGTGTCAGGGCCTCAGTCAGGCGCATGCTAGCGCCTTTAGGCCTGACGCTTCTGGTTTTCATTAAGCAAACTGGAAAACTTGTGAACAAAAAAAAGCCATTGGCTCATAGAGTAAACAAACCTAATTGGCTAAAGCAGCTTTGCAAGTTGTGTTTGAGTTAAACAGCGCGCATGCCATTTTTTCGTTTTTATTCTTAGGTTGGCGCCGTATATAGACAGTGGGACCATGCAAGAGCCTGCGAGTCAAATATGAATCCCCTACATGCAGTAGTGAGGCTATTATCTCGTTTAACAGATATTTCGCGTCGTTCCTGCGGCTTTCGCACATATGGATGGATGAAAAACTTTATTAGGGTCCTTTAGGGCGCGCCCTAGCGCGCAGCGGGCCGCTCCCACGTCGGGACAGAGAGGCCGAGTCTCTCCGCCGCGTCGCGGGCCCGTTGGACAGCCCATAACTGTTCTTCGAGGTTGGGGCTGTGTAGGACCGCATCCCAACGTGAAGAAGTGTTGTTTTCATCGCTGTGTAACGCGGGACATCGCCAGAGCATGTGAGGTAAATTCGCTGACTCATTGCATAGTGCACATGCATTTGTTGTCTGAATTTCGGGGTACACATTGTGAAGAAGTAGGGGGTTTGGGTAAGCCCCCGTCTGTAGAATCCTTAGTGTCAAAGCCTGAGGTCTATTGAGTTTGCAGTGTGGGAGGGGGTAGATCCTCCGAGCGATGTAAAAGTGCTTAGTAATTTCGGTGTACGTGGAAGGAGAGTCCCGATTGTCAGTACCCCCAGCGTCACGCTGCCCGGTAGCTACGCGGTTGATGATCCCTCGCGCAGCTCCGTGTGCCGACTCGTTGAGGTTGGGCGGGGCACCCTCGATCTGTCCCATGTGGGCTGGAAACCAGATCAATGTGTGTGGCTTAATCTCCTTGCTTCCTAGTATCCTTAGGGCCAGCTCGGATATGGTTCCTTTGGCAAATGCCCTACCAGCTGATATGGAGTCCCTGTAGATTGATGTCCTCTTGTTGTCCAATAAGGCCATCGCTATTGCAGCCTGCTCTGCGATCTCAGAGGACGTCGTCCGAATCGAGATTGCGTTCGTTATCTGCCTTTCATGATCTACGCTAACTACAGCGAAGGCCTGTCCGTCGGCGTAGCGCGCTGCGTCTACGAAACTGTTCTCCGAGGCCCGTTCACGAGCCTTGTCCAGGAGAGTCTTCGCGCGCGCCCGACGTCTTCCCACGTTTCGCATATATGCCCCTATATTATGTCCCGCCTATGACTTCGCACACCAGCGCCACAGCGACATTTAGCAAACGCATACATGGCGGATGTTAACTCGTCCCGCCCGTCCTATTATCGCTGCTTCGTCGGTCTTCCGTAGGTGCGTCAGACAAATGCCGCGCAAATGAAGGACACGTAAAAAAATAAAAAAGAAAGAAACGCAATACGCAAGATATTAGCGTTCTAGTTGAGAACAAACATTCCGTTGACGTAGAATATACATGATTCGCTGTAAAGCGCTGAAGAATTCAGTATATAAGTAGACCGCATTAATGGTGGGCGGTCTATTTACATAGGCGGTCTATACTCTCTTGGTTGTCTGCTAAGCTGAGACATCGGAACGCTCAACGAATAGCAGCACAGAAAGCAATGGAGCGAGTTCTATGATAAAGCGTTGTGATGTTCCATTGGCACGTAACTACATACTGCGTCTCCAATTCTGCACCTACCAGGAATCGAAACCGAAGCAGGTTCGTAGAACATCTATTGTAGTTCAGTACTTTCTTCCAATGGGGTTAATGCTTTGATAAAATGAAATGTTTTGGTCCCTCGTCGTAGTACGTCCTAATAAGTGTCAACTAACTAGTCCAGCCGCAAGTAGTAGTGCATTATTTATTCGTTTGAGGCCCACTGGTTATTTTTAACAGTGCTTTCATGTCCAGGATGTCGTTATAACGCAAAATATGGAAGGCGCTAATTTTCCTCTCGATAGTCCTTCAAGCGTAGCAATTGAAGGCCCAGTCCGACACGGACAACACCGCCGGCGGCAAATACTTTAGCTAGCACCATCACCTTGAACCATGTAATACAATGCTTACCGACTCGTACACTTTACGGCATGCCAAATCGTGTTGCACAATCTCGCGCTCTCTTGGTTGCCGGGACCCCGGTGTTGTCATCCCTCGCTTCAGAAAAAAGAAAACATGAGCGTCACTTCCAAATCTGGTGATCATAGTCAGAATGACCATCCTGCAAGTGAAGATTTCAGGGGCCAGTGTTGACTCTTTTGTTACTGATTATTAGCATCGTTATTACAGCTGATCATTCTTATATATATATTTTGTTCATATAGGAGGTTCTGGCCAAGTACTGCGCCAGGGTGGCCAATCCTGCTCTGGTGAGGGAGTGCGTTACCGGTTCTGGTCACCGGGATCAGGCCACACTCCAGGCCTGTTTATGCAATTATATCAACACGCGGATTTTTTTTTAATCCGGTGGAAAATTGCGCGGCACCGGGATTCGAACCCCGGACCTCTTGCACGCGAGGCGGGTGTTCTGCCTCCACGCCACCGCTGCATCCGGACAGGCCGCCATTGGAATATGAACCTGGCAACGTTTAAAGCTGGAACGTTATCTAGTGAGGCGAGTCTAGCAGTGCTATTGGAAGAATTAGAGGGCAGTAAATGGGATATAATAGGGCTCAGTGAAGTTAGGAGGCCAAAAGAAGCATATACAGTGCTCAGAAGCGGGCACGTCCTGTGCTACCGGGGCTTAGCGGAGAGACGAGAACTAGGAGTCGGATTCCTGATTAATAAGAATATAGCTGGTAACATACAGGAATTCTATAGCATTAACGAGAGGGTGGCATGTCTTGTTCTGAAACTTAATAAGAGGTACAAAATGAAGGTTGTAAAGGTCTACGCTCCTACATCCAGTCATGATGACCAGGAAGTCGAAAGCTTCTATGAAGACGTGGAATCGGTGATGGGTTGAGTGAAAACAAAATACGCTATACTGATGGGCGATTTCAATGCCAAGCTAGGCAAGAAGCAGGCTGGAGAGAAGGCAGTGGGGGAATACGGCATAGGCACTAGGAGTAGCAGGGGAGAGTTACTAGTAGAGTTTGCGGAACAGAATAATATGCAGATAATGATTCCCTTCTTCCGCAAGCGGGATAGCCGAAAGTCGACGTGGAGGAGCCCGAACGGCGAGACTAGAAATGAAATAGACTTCATACTCTGCGCTAAGCCTGGCATCATACAAGATGTGGACGTGCTCGATAAGGTGCGCTGCAGTGACCACAGGATGGTAAGAACTCGAATTAGCCTAGACTTGAGGAGGGAACGGAAGAAACTGGTACATAAGAAGCCGATCAATGAGTTACCGGTAAGGGGGAAAATAGAGGAATTCCAGATCAAGCAACAGAACAGGTATTCGGCTTTAACTCATGAAGAGGACCTTAGTGTTGAAGCAATGAACGACAATCTTGTGGGCATCATTAAGGAGTGTGCAATAGAAGTCGGTGGTAACTCTGTTAGACAGGATACCAGTAAGCTATAGCAGGAGACGAAAGATCTGATCAAGAAACGCCAATGTATGAAAGCCTCTAACCCTACAGCTAGAATATAACTGGCAGAACTTTCGAAGTTAATCAACAAGCGTAAGACAGCTGACATAAGGAAGTATAATATGGATAGAATTGAACATGCTCTCAGGAACTGAGGAAGCCTAAAAGCAGTGAAGAAGAAACTAGGAATAGGCAAGAATCAGGTGTATATCGGCAAGTCGGCAATATCGTTACTAATATGGATGAGATAGTTCAAGTGGCTGAAGAGTTCTATAGAGATTTATACAGTACGAGTGGAACCCACGATGATAATGGAAGAGAGAATAGTCTAGAGGAATTCGAAATCCCACAAGTAACGCCGGAAGAAGTAAGGAAAGCCTTGGGAGCTATGCAAAGGGGGAAGGCAGCTGGGGAGGATCAGGTAACAGCAGATTTGTTGAAGGACGGTGGGCAGATTGTTCTAGAAAAACTGGCCACCCTGTATACACAATGCCTCATGACCTCGAGCGTACCGGAATCTTGGAAGAACGCTCACATAATCTTAATCCATAAGAAAGGAGACGCCAAAGATTTGAAAAATTATAGACCGATCCGCTTACTGTCCGTTGCCTACAAAGTATTTACTAAGGTAATTGCAAATAGAATCAGGAACACCTTAGACTTCCGTCAACCAAAGGACCAGGCAGGATTCCGTAAAGGCTACTCAACAATAGATCATATTCACACTATCAATCAGGTGATAGAGAAATGTGCGGAATATAACCAACCATTATGTATAGCTTTCATTGATTATGAGAAAGCGTTTGATTCAGTCGAAACCTCAGCAGTCATGGAGGCATTGCGGAATCAGGGTGTAGACGAGCCGTACGTAAAAATACTGAAAGATATCTATAGCGGCTCCACAGCCACTGTAGTCCTCCATAAAGAAAGCAACAAAATCCCTATAAAGAAAGGCGTCAGGCAGGGAGATACGATCTCTCCAATGCTATTCACAGCATTCTGAGATCATGAACAGCAGGTTGCCATTATCCCTCAAGAGAAACGTTTATAACAGCTGTGTCTTACCAGTACTCACGTACGGGGCAGAAGCCTGGAGGCTTACGAAAAGGGTTCTACTTAAATTGAGGACGACGCAACGAGCTATGGAAAGAAGAATGATAGGTGTAACATTAAGGGATAAGAAAAGAGCAGATTGGGTGAGGGAACAAACGAGCGTTAATGACATCTTACTTGAAATCAAGAAAAATAAATGCGCATGGGCAGGACATGTAATGAGGAGGGAAGATAACCGATGGTCATTAAGGGTTACGGACTGGATTCCGAGGGAAGGAAAGCGTAGCAGGGGGCGACAGAAAGTTAGGTGGGCAGATGAGATTAGGAAGTTTGGAGGGTCAACATGGCCACAATTAGTACATGACCGGGGCAGTTGGAGAAGTATGGGAGAGGCCTTTGCACTGCAGTGGGCGTAACCAGGCTGATGATATATATATATATATATATATATATATATATATATATATATATATATATATATATATCTTTGTAATTTTACTACGCATTGCCGAAAATTCTCAGAATTAAGCAATATGGGGGAAACAAGGCACGTGTACACGAAAAAACTAGCCATGCTAGCCATCATAATTTTTGACGTTACCTCTGGCTTGGTGCCAATTGCATATAGCAATTCGGAAAAAAAAAGTACTTTGCGAAAATTGATAAGTTCGCCCCCAAATGCGCACTAATAGGTGAGAACAAAGGAAAAGTCGGGTTCATACCGCTTCCGCCATTGTGTTCGATGCCCAAACGAACAAGAGGCTTTCCACAAAAGTCCACAGCAGCAGTGTCATTTTCAGGCCTTTTATATCAGAAAGATATTCTGTGCACGCATGAGAAAATAGTCAAAAACTGATCTGCATTTTAAATATACTCCTCATTTGCATACATAGAAAAAGTATGTATTTGTATAGTTCTTGTACATAATAAATCAGACTCGTATTTCATCTTCAACTGCATTAGATCATCAAAGTTGAACATAAACAACACCAACATTTATTACGCAGCACTAACACGTAACATTCTCATAATCCGATCGACTTCAGCGATGCTTGACGTGCCTACTCGAGATATTGTGAGTCGTCGAATATTATCTACAATTGTTTCTAGTAAACCGACGATGTTGTTTTACTAGGGGTTTCACTACAGTAACGACGTATGACAAGAACGGCAGCCGCGACATTTGTCAAACTCGTCGAAGTGTTGGAAAAGTCGCTATACGACATCCTCGGGCTACAAGAGTTATTTTTTTAGCTGCACTTACTTTTTTTGATATTGCCTCTGGCAAAAAGAACACTTCTAACCTTTTAGCTAAATTTGTCGATGAGGTGGCCGCTACTTCTACCAGAAATCGAAATCGAATCAAGAAATTGAATAAAATGTAGTCTCACTAACGAATTTCTTTAACCTAATTTGTGGCGTAGTGGTTTTGATATCAGGCTTCTGTGTTCGGATTCTGCCTTCGGGCAATTTTAATAAGGTTTATTTAATTATTTGCGACGCCGTACTTTCTTTTATAAAAGAATGATCACTTTGAAATGTCGCGAAGCCATCGAGTGCCGGAAGGACGAAGTTTAGACAAATTCTTGCGCCACCCATCATTCCCATCCTGACAGAACTGCTCTACTCGCAGCTCCCGCAGACACTAACGACACGGTTCCCCCTGGTAATTGTATTAAACTCTATGAGCACCCCCACCAGTATTAGAGCTAAAAGTCTATAGGCCTCACGTTACAGTTATAAACTATTAGCCTCGCAAGGAAAACGTAGCGTTGCATTCTCACGACTGACCTTTCCTTCGAGCCCGCTCTGCTCCAAACTGCGCAATGTCCTGTAGAAGTGCTGAAGTGCGAATGTGCTTGACGTGGTCACTATCCTAACCCCACCACCTGTTTTCGACGCTGCTGCGGGGGCTATGAAAAAGTGAAACTGACCTTCGAAGCGGCGTATAAAAAGCGAGTGGAAAATTAAGCCTGCTCTATTGATATTAGCGCAATAAAAGGCGCCTCGTTTACGAGCAAACGTTATTGCATCGAACAAAAAGGTCTACGTGACGTTTCTCTCAGCACCTCGTTTCGCGTGCAGGTTTTGTTGCCGCGTTGTATTAATTGTGCAGACTTGTCGTGCGTGTTCGCGGGCGAACGTTACAGCCACCGCCTGCTGACTCGGCAGAAAGAGTAAATCCACATGTCTCTCCTTTACAGGCGGAATTAGTTTGTACGCCGTAAATACTCATACATGTTCCCTCTCTTACAGATTGATTCAATACATTTTTTTTATTCTAATGTAGTAGAATTGGACAACAAAAAGCATTGGTGCCTTGAAAGAAGTATATTCCTGTAGACTGACTCCACCATCAAAGTTGTTCGAATGTTATTGCCTTTTCCCAATGGGTATCGATATGACCTGGATGATCTATTTCGCGCGCGTGGTGAGTATACCTAGTTTGGCCCACGGTCTTTCTTCCTATGAGAACGTTTTCGAATGCTAAGAGTCCTTTATGTAGTAAAGAGAAAGTCAGACATCCACCCAGTGGTACCAGTTACTACAATAAAAACCCATACGGGTTCCTCGAAAGAAAGGCCTCGCAGTTGAAGAATTCGTCCTGCTCCGGGACAAATTTTTCTTCAACTGCGAGGCTTTTCTTTCAAGGAACTCATATGGGTTTCCATTGTAGCAACAGCTACGATTATGTGGATGTCTGATTTTGACTTTATTAAATACTTCTCTCCACCTTGCGAGTTTCCGCAGAACTATTACGTCGAGTCCTATATCTGTTCGCAGTGTTCAGTGTTTTATTTTAGGTGAATTGCTTGCATACTGCTGGAATATCCCAACACAGTCGGGGTCTCTGTCCTTCGCAACCACGCATGCACGGAGGGGTGACTTTGAAGAGAAGAAACGCTGTGCGCAGCCTCGGAACAGCAGTTGTGCGCAGTATAATTTCTTAGGAGCAGTGGCTAAAATTCGGCATTATGAGCTCGCCACCAACTCATGCCGTACCGAAGGGTGGTAATGCTTGGGTTATGTCCCAACAGGAAAACAATCAGAAACGCAGCTATTGGGAAGCTTGTAGCCGAAGAGCCACCCTAGATTGCGCGACTTGCCCAATAATATTTTTTTTCCCATTAAGATGCTTCAAGGCTGCGTACCTGTCATCATATTATGCTACGGGCACGCCATCTGGGAGTTTTGTTAGTCATCTCAAATGGTGAGCCCACTATCTCTAGTTATCCCCTCTCACAGTAAGAAAAAATATTCGGCTAGTTGGAATGGACGGAACGGCGCTGACTTTTAGTATGCACTGTGCCCTATCTTTCACGATAGGCAGACTATTCGGAGTAAAATACGATGAATTTATTTAGTCGTTTATCGAAAGTGCAGGGTGTACCCGGCTCCCAGAACAATCTGCGCTCTTCTGAGCACTTTCACTGCAGCTCGTAATCGTTGATGACACTTGATTGCACCGCTTCCATTCTGAATGTGCATTGCAGTGAAAGCAGTAGAAACAGCTTTCCTCTCCAGCGACAAAAAAATAAAAATATCCGATCTGTTGGGTGAGCACGCAAAGGACTGGCTATTATTTTCTATAATTCAGAGGGCCTACTGCTTGTGGGCTTTCTTTTTTAGAAGTGGCAGAACAGAACATCATTGTAGAATACTACGCTGTCCTGGTTCGTCATTGCCCGTGGGAAGTCAAGGCTGAATCTCGCGATGTGCTTCGAAATGTTGGTTTTCCACTAAGTGGGAGAACATATTTATTTTATGCGGGGATTCAAGTACTGAAACATTTCTTTGCCAAGTGTGTGGATAATCGAGGGCACTGCGTTGAAAGTGACGTGTGATTAGTTACGTCAACCACTTCGTCCCTGTTGAAACGGAAAATTTTGGGATAACCCACATACACATACAGTATGTTGTAACAAATATTTACTGGGCTAAAAATGACGCCTATATGAACAGAAAGTTGTGCTTTTACGTACAAGTAAAATATAAACGGTCCGTATACCTGATTTAACGCCATTTTGGCTATATACACTTCCCCGTCCGTAAGAGGCCGAGAGCAAATGAGGCTGTCTGGCCGCTGAGTCTTAGAAAAAGTTAGTTAATTAGTTAGTTAGTTAGTTAGTTAGTTAGTTAGTTAGTTAGTTAGTTAGCTAGTTAGTTAGTTAGTTAGTTAGTTAGTTAATTAGTTAGTTAGTTAGTTAGTTAGTTAGTTAGTTAGTTAGTTAGTTAGTTAGTTAGTTAGTTAGTTAGTTAGTTAGTTAGTTAGTTAGTTAGTTAGTTAGTTAGTTAGTTAGTTAGTTGGATCGGTCGGTCGCCTAAAAAGCAACTCATTCTATGATGCGCCGCCGACAATAAAAAAGGACAACGCTTCAACTTTAACACACTAAGGTCTTCGCTTTCTTCATCAAAATGCGATATATATATATATATATATATATATATATATATATATATATATGTATATATATATATACACACATATATATATACATATATATATATATGTATATATATATATATATATATATATATATATATATATATATATTAGATGTTTTGTTAAATATTGATGTACTTACTCTACGGATCGACTGTTTTCAGGCCGGCAATGCCCGTGAAATGGCAGCTCCCACAGCGATCCTCCTCGGGGTGCTTTTCATTTGGATACCCGTAATGACGTCTGAAGAGGTTCGGACGAGCTCGTATTTCATCTCCGCCATTTACTCAAACCCCCCATTCTAGCAAAATAGCTGTCCGTTGTACACTTTCGAACAACGATCTACAGTAGCCAACGCTGTCGTCTGACGTTCCCCGGTCACGACGTCTCTCGCCATAGCAGCCGCTTTCCTAATTGCTACTGCGGGTTGGAAACATCCACACGTAGGCCCGCCAGCTTTCGTCACCGGTCAAGCGAGCCCCCTATACGTGATTACGCATTTCCTCCGCTTTTGAGGCACGAGCGCAGCTGCTATCAGAGTGCACGTGCACATTTTGCCGTGCTGAAGAAGTCTAGAATTTGCTGCTTATGCGCAGACGTCAGGAAAAGGGACCTCGAGTTCAAGTGCATTCCTAAAAAAAAGACGTGTAGGGAGATGGCCTACTGCATGCAGAACTCTCTCGCCGCGTACAAAAAATCTGCTCATCAGCCGAACCGAAGGTGGCGAAATAAATGCAATACAATACAATCTTTATTCTGCGTAAAGGAAAACAAAGTACAGAAAGCAGAACGACGTATGCCGTGCTGCTTGCCAGGTCTTCTCGCTTACGCACAGTCTGGCTGGGTTAGGAGCGCCGCTTTCAAGCCTGTTGCCACACGACACACGATCAGTTTTTTCTGCGCCGCTTGTGTCTCCACTCATCAAAAAATTGTAGATTCGAGACAACACTGTTATTTTCACTGGCCGAGACCTACACAGCAGTGATGGACGTAAGACAGCGTGCTGCCTTGAGCAGTATAATAAGTTTAATTACCTGAATCTATCCAATTCCCTTCTGTCAGATTATCTGATGACACATTTTACAATTGCAGAGCTGAATTATAAGTCAGGGCCTAAGACGTGTAGTCTTTCTTTCTTTAGATAAAGAGAGATCAATCGCAAAAGTAATTAGCCTTGGTATAAATTCCAAAAGCCGCACCAGCTTCTGAGAAATTCGTCGCCAGGGTTGGCTGCAAACTGCAATGGCATACAGCACAGTATTCCTCCCAAAGCGAGAGATGAGCGTATTTTGCCACAAATTTGAGCACCCACGTCGAAAGTGATGCTAGAATGGCGTCCAATAGAAGCAAAACGCAATGCAAAGCGGGTTATGTGATGAAGATCAAATTAGTAAATTTTTCAAGGTATAGTTACGATGAAGTCCGACTCAAGCGAGGTGTAATCGAGATCGTTGTCATTGTTCTGAAAAAGTGTCCAACCATGGACGCTATGACGTAAAAATATTTCAAACTTTTCTATTCCGATTCTGTAATCAGCCCTCCGCGATTGGTCAAACACTTTTTTGGACCTCCCCAACTCCACCTGTCTGTCACGCGACCTCATGAAATCCGCTATAGCACCCCATCTGGTATGGCGTGTATACACTGATTATGTATAATTTCACCGAAAAAAGAAAGATAGTTATTGTTGATTCGACGTCTTTTCGCCATTAGACCCCGGCTATTGGTTAAAAGTTTTCAGACTGCACCCACTTCACCATCCTCACGCGACGTCCCAAACCTGCAAAACCTCACCGCGTCAAAGCGACGTGTACACATTAAAAAGGGGCCGAACAAAACTGAATTTTCTTCTCAATAGCCGCACGCTGCCCCGTTCTGAAAGGAATAAAAGATGGCTGCCGCCGATCCCTGCGGCACTGGCTACTCGCCATCAGAACATTGGTGGAAGAAAAGCGTGGAAGAGATTCATCGAACCGAAGTCATTGCAAGTGTAAATGATGGCATAGTATATTGATAGATGTTTTAAATACGAAAGTTAAGGCCGAGATCAGATAGGCAAAAGGCTAGACAGCGATAGCTGTAGGAAAACCTCATTAAGGGACTATTTCTGGACACCCGGTTTCACCGGGAATCCAGTAATCATCACCGTCGGCATCATCTCACCGGCGCTCACGGAAAAACTAGCAACGAAGCTGTACAGTGTTACGGGGCTAGAGAAGGTTTGAATTGAGGGAAGCTCAGTGTCAAATTGATATCGAAACACTACTTAGGAATATCAAAGAAAGTAATGGTTGTTTCGACAGTGGTCAAGAATATGCACAGGAATAATGACTCACAGTGAAGGAAATAACTGAGTAGCCCACCAGCTAGTTTGTGGCCGGTATAGTAAGCAACATGGCCACCAAGAACGCTAAGCACAAAGTCAGAAAAGCTAAGGCAATCTCGTGTGTGGCGGCAATGGAAAAAAAAACACGGCAGCGAGTAACCGCCTATGAAGATAAAACGAAATAAGGAAATAAACAATTGATGACAACTCATAGGCAAGTTCTCTACTATTTGAAGCTATATCAGTATGTGCTTTGGAACACGTACTTCAGAGCGAGCTATACACCAACCAAGGAGCATGTGTTTGCTGCAGTAAAGCCGGCCAATACATGGAACATGTTGCATTAAAATGTGAGGATATCTACACAGCTGTCTGTTTAGGCTCCGCTGACCTCCATGAAGCCCTTGGGTTCAAGATAAAACATGTCCACAATAAAGAATAGCTAAAGGGGGTTGGAGGTTTGATGGCAGAAATTGGGGAGACTACAAATAATGGGGGCGTACAAAAACGAAGTTCCCAATAATAACCCAGAAACATCGTTGCTGGGTATTTGCATTTTTTTCTTTTTTGCAGAGAAGCTGTTAAGGGCTACTTTCCCCACTATCATGTCCGCGTGTACAAAAAAAATCCCCAATATAGTTCGATGCCGGGCCGACACGCGGTGGTGGTGCAGTTCGCCATTAAGGGGCCCAGATACACAGCTTCGCTGGTCATCCTTCTTCACAGAGTGGGAGGGCACTGAATTTTTTCTGTAAAAAATAAGATAGGTAAGACATTCGACGAAGTAAGAAGAAGCTTAATGGCGCCAGCCACCACCCCATTTCAAAGGAGGCGCTCATAGCATCCATCCGTCCGTCTATACTGGCAGGCATACGTTACAGACATAGTTATGTATAGTAGATACATATATTTTAAGGAAGATAGAAAAAGGTTGACGAGATATTAAATACTAGGCTGATAAGTATCTACAGATTACTTGGTTCGCTCAGGCAAGCTTGGTGACTATTCAACACTGCCAAGTTTCGAAAGTGATGCTAATAAATCAGCATCTATAGATCACACGGTCGCGTTGCTGAGCAAGCTTTGAGACTTTCGGTCGCCACACCCACTCAGAGAGCGTGCCGTGCAATCATCTTCGCCGCTGAACTCTATATATACCGCGCTACTACGAAACACACCATGGCAATACGAAGCTACGATATTGGCGACACTTCAAGATATTTTATTCCGGGCGTACCCGCTATAACATATAACTATCGGGCATGAAGAAAGAGCAAGTGGCATATGGTGTAAGCCATTTTCCTGTGCGTTGGGAAGGTATCCCAAATTGTTTTTCGCCCAGCGGGAGCCCCACTTTCTGAGCTGCCCTCGGTGGTCAACCCAGGATTTTCCATCGATGGCTCCTAAAGGGAACATCGCTTGTTGATGCATGGCAAGTGGGCGCAGCAGTCAGTGTTCGCTAAGCACTGTGGCGACAAACAAAACGCAAAACGGCAACAGTGAGAACACCGCAGCACATTTGCATATAAAGGCATGTAAAGGCATATAAGGGCAGTGAATATGTTTGTACCATCACTCGTATAATGCTCGAAGCGGTCTCGCAAACGAACTCTTCCAAAGAACAGGAGACAAAAGGACTCTCAGAACTTTTCTAAACTTGCTATTCCATTCAACATGGATGTGGTCAACTTCTATTATAACTATCATAAATAATATAATATAATATATTTAGTATATAATTTAATTATTATAAGTATAATGCAGAGCGCAGGCCCCCTGTCAGAAAATCTCTCTTCAGTATTTCCTCCATAGCTATATAATGCATTCCATTGCGGAAAACTTTCTCTGCGACCACTCGCGCCTATTTCCCTGCTGAGGTGTTCGACAACAAATCTAAATGTAGGAATTCCACCACAAGCAGCACAGAGACAATTTTCTTCATTTGTTCTCTTCAATAAATGTTTTTTTGTCTTTCTCTTCTATCACACCACTTAGTTCGCTGGTGTTCCGCGACTGCGGTTATTTTCCGCTGGAACCAATTCCCCAACTTTTAAAGACCACTGACTATCTTTACTACGCGTTATAAGGCCCGCCAACATCTATTTTGTTTCCTATTAACCTTGTAATTCCCAATGTATCATCTACGCTACGCTGAGCTTGTTCTCTCAAAATTCTTATTCAGACACGCAGTAGTCTACGCGCAGCCTACAGTAGCGTTTCGGACATGCTGGGGCAAATATTCACTTGTGAAAAAATTCAGCTAGAAAATAACAAATTATTTTCCATAACAGTTAGGGTATAGCTCAAATAACGATTCTTTGTTTTTCATATAGTCGTTACTCCTCATCGCTAGAAATAAAACGACTTGTTCTTGTTTTCTTATGCGAAAGTGTTTGGACATTAGAGGATTACCTTAACGAGAAAATGCGGCGATGCCTGTTACCCAACGAGAAATGCGGCGATACCCAACCCATGCCACTGTGTTCTCCTCTTTTAAGTTTGGGTCTTCTAAACATCCAACTTTCATAACGCTTCCCCTATGAAGCGCAGATTATTGAGCAGTGAGGTTTGGCACCTCGAAGCAAACAGTGCTAGCGAACAGCACCTCCATAGAGCTTCTCACTACATTACCTAGAAGGGAATCTGCCACTGCTTCGCGGTGGTATGCATGGGAATGCCGGTATACTGTGACTTCGGATTGGCATCCTTCCCAGTGAGCCAGGACACCTTGAAGTCGCGCCAGCAAGCACCCTTCCGTCTGTCACAACAATTCATTCTCACGTGAAAAAGTCCTTTAGCTTTATTATTACACAAACACATGTTCTGATTATTTATGGAAACTTGTTATTGCATGTACAATTATATTATATGCAGAAACTGTCAGCGGGCCGCTAAAGTTGGAGGACAGACGACAAGATTCGCGCTCGCTTTGGTTTGTCGTCTGTTCTCACTTTTCTTCGCATGGTTATGCAATTTGGGTGAGTAAACTTCATTGGAAGATGTAATATGGGTGAATGAAAACTTTTTCTGAAGATTTTATTTTAAGACCTCGTTATTTCTGATAACCGTATCCACGTTTTAGACGAAGCCTCGCAGACACACATACCGTCATTCCTATGAAAGCACAGCGCCCTTAGAAATCTCCCATAGACGGTGGCGCCAGATTTACCCTCTAGATGTTATAGGGAGAAACTCTATGGGCACACCAACAATGGAAGGCAAAATTACAGGCATTGCGAACCATAGTTTCCTGCAATAATGACTACAAGAGGGAACCCTGGCGCTGCAATCGTTCAGCCACCATGGGAATGATGAGTATAGTCCATGGATTTGTCTGATCATCGTTCTTGTGGATTCAGAGGTTCCTGCGGCTTTGTTTATAACATACCTTGTCTGCCTTCGCTGTCCTAAATTTCGGAGCAATCTAATACTTTTTTCAAAGTGCAGAATACTCGGCGAACGCACACAATCGCTGGTAATTGCAGCGGTTCGAGGACGCCCTATCGAAACTCCCTAAGCGTTCCAGCCTGCTGGCTTGCCTCACCGAGAAATTCATAAGGTCGTTCTATGCCTTTTGGTCGATGTACGCGCCCATGGTGTAATGGCTTCAATGTTGGGCATCTGTGCTTGTAGAGGTCCTGTGTTCGAATCCTGCCATCGCACACTTTTAATAATGTTTATTAAATGATTTATTACACGTTGATTTTTTGAGAATGACGAGTTTACAATGTCACGAAGCCGGATAAAGCAAGATGGGCGCAGTATTAAGCAAATCCATGTACTTTCCCATCATTTCCATGTTTGCTGAACCCAAGGAGGTTTAACAGAAAATTTTCTGGAGGGTAGATGCCGTCTCAAAAGGAAAGCAGAACCGCCGCCATCTTACCATAGGCAAAAAATAACATAAGCAAATAGCGGGGATTATACCAAAAGCTTTCTTCCGACTCCGTGCTACTTAGGATGCTCAATTACCCGGACTAATATCGTTGGACGTCTCTTTTTCTGACACTGGCTTCAGAAGGAAGCTAAAAGATTTTTACTTTAATTTTCAGGCACGTCATGATATTTTTACGCAGCCAAAAATAAAATTTTAGGTAATATCTTCGAGCTGTTATTTTCACATGGCCCTAGCCTTTGAAATAACTGACCAAAAGGAAACGTGAGCTGTCAGAATTTTAAGCTGTCGCGGCCCCATTTAGGAGTAGGAGTACAGGCAAACGCTGGCTCCACCTGTGCTGGTAAGAAACTACGGTGACTGGCAGTCCAGCATTTTTTTATTTAACGTCCTTGCCTCAACTGCCCCGCTTGCCGTTCCCGTAGACATTAGCGCCGGTATTCCATCTGGTAATTACTGTGTGAAACCCTTGGCTGCGAACCACCAACTTGCTGAATTAAAAGGTCGCTGCCATACATTTGTAAAAGGATAAGAAAGCCTTCTCAATCTCACTAGACCTGTAGACAACCTATGAATTACAAACACGCTCCACCCACAAGAAACACAGTGCCCCCTAACTTTCACACCTGAGAGGTTACGAAGCCAGCAGAAGTCCGCTGATGGCTTAATGACCTTGCTTTGCCGATGTAAATGCTAGGCCGATTTTAAAAAATAAAAGTTCTTTGTTTCAATCTAAAATATTACCTTTGGTTTAGAGACGATATCAGGATCCCTCACAAAATTTATCCGAGACCTCCCGGTTTCATTCCGATGTGCTTTTTGGTTGCACATGGTGTGCTTGTTTTTCTTAGTTTGCAATGTATAAATTTTTTATCGATCTTGCCTCATAAATTTCTTGTTCAAATCCCCCGCACACTTCTTTTTTCCTTTCCTCCTCGTTCTTACGCTGTCCTGATTGCTTCGCAGGAGCCCAGATCGTACAGGGCTCAGGGCCTCAGTCAGGCGCATGCTAGCGCCTTTAGGCCTGACGCTTCTGGTTTTCTTTAAGCAAACTGGAAAACTTGTAAGCAAAAAAAAGCCATTGGCGCATAGAGTAAACAAACCTAATTGGCTGAAGCAGCTTTGCAAGTTGTGTTTGAGTTGAACAGCGCGCATGCCATTTTTTCGTTTTTATTCTTAGGTTGGCGCCGAATATAGACAGTGGGACCATGCAAGAACCTGCGAGTCAAATATGAATCCCCTACGCGCAGTAGTGAGGCTATTATCTCGTTTAACAGATATTTCGCGTCGTTCCTGCGGCTTTCGCTTATATGCCCCTATATTATGTCCCACCTATGACTTCACACACCAGCGTGACAGCGACATTTAGCAAACGCATACATGGCGGATGTTAACTCGTCGCGCCCGTCCTATTATCGCTGCTTCGTCGGTCTTCCGTATAGGTGCGTCAGACAAACGCCGCGCAAATGAAGGACACGTAAAAAAAATAAAAAGAAAGAAACGCAACACGCAAGATATTAGCGTTCTAGTTGAGAACAAACATTCCGTTGACGTAGAATGTACATGATTCGCTGTAAAGCGCTGAGCACGTCAGTATATAAGTAGACCGCATTAATGGTGGGCGGTCTATTCACATAGGCGGTCTATACACTCTCGGTTGTCTGCTAAGCTGAGACATCGGAACGCTCAACGAATAGCGGCACAGAAGACGATGGAGCGAGGTGCTATGATAAAGCGTTGTGATGTTCCGTGGGCACGTAACTACATACTGCGTCACCAAACCTGCACCTACCGGGAATCGAAACCGAAGCAGGTTCGTAGAGCATCTATTGTAGTTCAGTACTTTCTTGCAATGGGGTTAATGCTTTGATAAAATGAAATGTTTTGGTCCATCGTCGTAGTACGTCCTAATAAGTGTCAACTAACTAGTCCAGCCGCAAGTAGTAGTGCATTATTTATTCGTTTGAGGCCCACTGGTTATTTTTAACAGGGCTTTCATGTCCAGGGTGTTGTAATAACGCAAAATATGGAAGGCGCTAATTTTCCTCTCGATACTCCATCAAGCGTAGCAATTGAAGGCCCAGTCCGACACGGACAACACCGCCGGCGGCAAATACTTTAGCTAGCACCATCACCCTGAACCATGTAATACAATGCTTACCGGCTCGTACACTTCACGGCATGTCAAATCGTCTTGCACAATCTCGCGCTCTCTTGGTAGCCGAGACCCCGGTGTTGTCATCCCTCGCTTCAGAAAAAAAAACATGAGCGTCACTTCCAAATCTGGTGATCATAGTCAAAATGACCGTCCTGCAAGTTAAAATTGCAGGTGCCAGTGTTTACTCTTTTGTTACTGATTATTAGCATCGTTATTGCAGCTGATTATTCTTATATATATATATATATATATATATATATATATATATATATATATATATATATATATATATTTGTTTGTAATTTTACTACGCCTAGCCGAAAACTCTCAGAATTAAACAATGTGGGGAAACAAGGCACGTGTACACGAAAAATCTAGCCATTCTAGCCATCATAGTTGTCGACATTACCTCTGGCTTGGTGCCAATTGCTAATAGCGATTCGGAAAAAAAAAGTACTTTGCGAAAATTGATAAGTTCGCTCCTAAATGCGCGCAAATAGGTGAGAAAAAAGGAAAAGTCGGGTTCATACCTTTTCAGCCATTGTGTTCGATGCGCAAGCGAAGAAGAGGCTTCCCACAAAAGTCCACAGCAGCAGTATCATTTTCAGGCCTTTTATATCACAAAGATATTCTGTGCACGCATGAGAAAATAGTCAAAAACTGATCTGCACTTTAAATATACTCCTCATTTGCATACATAGAAAAAGTAGGTATTTGTATAGTTCTTGTAGATATAGATCAGGCTCGTATTTCATCTTCAACTGCATTACATCATCAAAGTAGAACATAAACAACACCAACATTTATTACGCAGCACTAACATGTAACTTTTTCATAATCCGATCGACTTCTGCGATTCTTGACGTGCCTACTCGAGATATTGTGAGTCGTCAAATATTATTTACAATTGTTTCGAGATAAACGATGATGTTGTTTTATTAGGGGTTTCGCTACAGTAACGACGTCTGACTCGAACGGCAGCCGCGACATTTGTCAAACTCGTCGAAGTGTTGCCAAAGTCACTATACGACATCTTCGGGCTACAAGAGTTTTTTTTTTCTTTATCTGCACTGATTCTTTTTTTATATTGCCTCCGGCAAAAAGAACACTTCTAACCTTTTAGCTAAATTTGTCGATGAGGTGGCCGCTACTTCTACCAGAAATCAAAACCGAATCGAGAAATTGAATGAAATATAGTCTCACTAACGAACTTTTTTAACCTAATTTGTGGCGTAGTGGTTTGTATATCAGGCCTCTGTGTTCGAATTCTGCCTTCGGACAATTTTAATAATGTTTATTTAATTATTTGCGACGCCGTACTTTCTTTTTAAAAGAAATGATCACTTTCCAATGTCGCGAAGCCATTGAATGCCGGAAGGACCAAGCTTAAGCAAATTCCTGCGCCACCCATTCTGACACTCGCAGCTCCCGCAGACACTAACGACACGGTTCCCCCTGCTAATTGTATTAAACTCTATGAGCACCCCCACCAGTATTAGAGCTAAATGTCTTTAGGCCTCACGTTACAGTTACAAACTATTAGCCTCGCAAGGAAAACGTAGCGTTGCATTCTCACGACTGACCTTTCCTTCGAGCCCGCTCTGCTCCAAACTGCACAATGTCCTGTGGAAGTGCTGAAATGCGTATGTGCTTGACGTGGTCGCTATCCTAACCCCACCACCTGTTTCGACGCTGCTGCGGGGTTATGAAAAAGTGAAACTGACCCTCAAAGGGGCGTATCAAGAGCGAGGAAAAAATTAAGCCTGCTCTATTGATATGGGCGCAATAAAAGGCGCCTCGTTTACGAGCAAACGTTATTGCATTGAACAAAAGTCTGCGCGACGTTTTTCTCACCGCCTCGTTTCGCGTGCATGTTTTGTTGCCGCGTTGTATTAATTGTGCAGACTTTTCGGGCGTGTTCCCGCACGAACGTTACAGCCACCGCCTGCTGACTCGGCAGAAAAAGTAAATCCACACGTCTCTCATTTACAGGCGAGATTAGTTTGCACGCCGTGAATACTCATACGTGTTCCCTCTCTTACAGATTGATTCCATACTTTTTTTTTATTCTAATGTAGTAGAATCGGACAACAACAAAAAGTACTGGTGCCTTGAAAAAAAGTATATTCCTGTACACTCAGTCCATCACCAAATTTGTTCGAACATTATTGCCTTTTCCGAATGAGTATCGATAAGACCTTGATGATCCATTTCGCGCGCTTGGTGAATCTACCTAGTGTGACCCACAGTGTTTCTTCCTATGAGAACGTTTTCGAATGCTAAGAATCCTACATCTAATAAAGGGAAAGTCAGACGTCCACCCAATGGTAGGAGTTACTACAATAAAAACCCATACGGGTTCCTCGAAAGAAAAGCCTCGCAGTTGAAGAATTCCTCCTGGTCCGGTACTAATTTTTCTTCAACTGCGAGGCATTTCTTTCAAGCAACTCATATGGGTTTCCATTGTAGCAACTGCTATGATTGGGTGGATGTCTGATTTTGCCTTTATTAAACACTTCTCTCCACCTTGCGTGTTTCCGCGGAACTATTACGTCGAGTCCTATATCTGTTCGCAGTGTTCAGTATTTTATTTTAGGTGAATTGCTTGTATATACTGCAGGAATATCCCAACGCAATCGGGCTCTCTGTCCTTCGCAAACACACACGCACGCAGGGGTGACTTCGAAAAGTCGAAATGCAGTGTACAATCTCGGAACAGCAGTTGTGCGCAGTTTAATTTCCAAGGAGCTGTGGCGAAAATTCTGCTTTATGAGCTCGCCACCAGCTCATGCCCTAGAAAACGATGGTGGTAATGCTTTGGCTATGTCCCAATAGGAAAACAAGGAGAAATGCATCTATTGGCAAGCTTGTAGCCGAAGAGGCACCCTCGATTGCGCGACTTGCCCAATAATAATATTTTCCCATTAAAATGCTTGAAGTCTACTTCTGCGTCATGATAGTATGTTACGAGCACGTCATCTGGATGTGTTGTTAGCCATCTCAAATGGTGTGCCCACTATCTCTAGTTATTCCCTCTCGCAGTTAGGAAAAAATATTGGGCTAGTTGGAATGAACGGAATGGCGCTGACTTTTAGCGTGCACTGTTTCCTATCTTTCACGATAGGCAGACTATTCGGAGTAAAATATGATTACATTTTAGTCATTTAGCAAAAGTGTAAGGTGTACCCGACTCCCAGAACAATCTGCGCTCTTCAGGCCACTTTCACTCCAGCTCGTAATCTTTGATGACACTCGATTGCGCCGCTTTCATTATGAAAGTGCATTGCAGTCAAAGTAGTGGAAACCGCCTTCCCCTCCAGCGACAAAAAATTATTAAAGAAGGGCCGGTTCGTTGGGTGAGCACGCCAAGTCGTGGCTATTCTTTTCTTGATTTCCGGTGGCCTACTGCTTGTGGTTTTTTTTATAAGTGGCAGAAAATAACATCATTGTAGAATACTACGCTGTCCTGATTCGGCATTGCCTGTGGGACGTCAACGCTGAATGACGGTATACGCTTCGAAATGTTGAGGCCTTCCACGAAGTGGGAGATCCTTCCGACCGAGCTGCTAGGGCGAATGGCGACCGCTGCCATCCATTCAGACGGCTTATATATATATATATATATATATATATATATATATATATATATATATATATATATATATATATATATATATATGACACCCATGCTCATAGCTCGCCACGTAAGACCGAAAAAATCGGCCGAAAAAACATAGCGCAAGAAACCAGAACGACTTATGCCGTGTTGCTTATCAGGTCTTCTCACTGACGCACAGTCTGGCTTGGGTAGGGGCGCCGCGTTCATGCCTGTTGCCGCACAACAGATATCAAGGATACCCGCCGTGGTTGCTCAGTGGCTAAGGTATTGGGCTGCTGAGCACGAAGTCGCGGATTGAATCCCGGCCACGGCGGCCGCATTTGGATGGGGGCGAAGTGCGAAAACACCCGTGTACTTAGATTTTTGTGCACGTTAAGGAACCCCAGGTGGTCGAAATTTCCGGGGTCCTCCACTACGGCGTGCCTCATAATCAGAAAGTGGTTTTGACACGTAAAGCCCCATAATTTAACATCAAGGATGTTTCGGCTGCGCTTATGTCTCCAGCCATCAAAAATGTTAGATTCGAGGCAGTACTGTTATTTTCACTGGCCGGGATCTACACAGCAGTGATGGACGTCAGGCAGTGTGCATCATTGAGCATTATAATCAGTTTACTTACCTGAATCTGTTTACCTTCCTTCTTTCAGATTATCTGATGGCATGTTTTACAATTGCAGAGCTGAATTAAGTTAGGGCTTAAAATACGTAATCTATTTTTCTTTCGATAAAAAGGGATAAATTGCAATAGCAATTAGCCTTAGTATAAATTCCAAAAGCAGCACCAGTTTCTGAGAAATTCTTCGCCAGGTTTGGCATCGAAATGCAGTGGCATACAACATAGTATTCCGCCCAAATAGAGAGGCGAGCGTATTTTGCCCAGAACTTGAATGCCCACGTCGAAAGTGATGCTAGAATGGCGTCCAATGGAAGCAAAACGCAATGCGAGGCGGATTGTGTGATGAAGATCAAATTAGTAAATTTTTCAAGGTATAGCTACGATGAAGTCCCAGCTCTTGGCCGTCCAGCGAGCCCACGATGCGGCCAGGGAGTTACAACTCCCGGTCCCAACGTGGGAGTAGCCCCCTCTATGGGACCTTGCGTCCTGTAGCTCGCGAGACCTTTCATTAAAGTTATTCCATCCATCCATCCATCCAAGTCCCACTCAAGCGAGCGGCAATCGAGATCGTTGTCATCGTCCTGAAAAAGCGTCTAACCATGATTACTGTTGTTGATGATGATGATGATGATGATGATGTTGTTGTTGTTGTTGTTGTTGTTGTTGTTGTTGTTGTTGTTGTTGTTGTTGTTGTTGTTGTTGTTGTTGTTGTTGTTGTTGTTGTTGTTGTTGTTGTTGTTGTTGTTGTTGTTGTTGTTGTTGTTGTTGTTGTTGTTGTTGTTGTTGTTGTTGTTGTTGTTGTTGTTGTTGTTGTTGTTGTTGTTGTTGTTGTTGTTGTTGTTGGTCGTGGTGGGGCAAACCTCACCAGTGTCTCGGTCTCTTCACTCACCGAGGCCCTATTTAGCAGTGCAAACGGTTGCGGGTTCGAATCCTGCACGACGCGGCCGCATATCGATAGGGACAATTGCGAAAGCACTCGTGTATCACGAGATTCGGTGCACGTCAGAGAACGGCAGACGATCAAAATTATTACTGAGCTCCCTAAACTGCATCGCTCGTAGCCGCTCGGTTGCCTCCAGGACGCTGGAGATTCAGCAACGAAATGGAATCAACGCCCTCTTTCTCAGCTCTTGCGCGTTGTCATTCGTGTGTTTTTCATGTCATTTAATTAAACGTTGTTGCCGTCACCAATCGGTGCCATGGGCTCCTTTCGGAATGCACACGACAACTTACGGACTGTTCCTCCCAGGAAGTAAACACGACGACCGTAGGTGGCGAAGTGACGAGAATGCGTAGTTCCTTGCTTAGCGCAGGCGAACCGTGCAAGACATATTGAGAAAACGTAGGTCTTACACCGAGACGTAGAAAGCAGTCCACATGTAGTCCCACATAGTGACCCACAGTCAAATGGAACACCAACTTACTATTCGGTGAATGGGGGCAGTGACTGATGCCCACTTTTCAAGTTCAAGTTTATTCATCAACGATCTTTACGAAAAACAAGAAAGTATAATGCTGTTTAGTACGACAAAAATGACAAAGAAAGCTTCTGTAATAAATAAGCAATGTCAGTTTACAATACAACAAAATGGAAGGAAGATAACACCTAGTGTTATTGCTACGTTAGTTATTATTATTACAATCACAAAAGTCGGTTGTTAGGATGAAGAGTTGTATAAAATAGTTCTTAAGTAGTGACTACAGTGACTGGGCCCGGCACTTTAACATCAGCATTACAGTGACGGGGTCCGCCACTTTAACAACACTGTAGCGACAGGATCGGTATTGGGGGCGAGGACTTACGGGGTCGCCATCTGTCGGAAGCGCCTCACTTGCGTAGTCTGAGGGATAACGCGGCGCGCTCCGCACAGGTTTGGCTATCGGCGCTAAATAAAGATACTGCGCGGGAGCCCTCCTGGACATTTTTTGCAAGTACTCTCGAAATGACGGAAGTATTTTACCTTTAACATAGTAATCTTGGACAAACGGAAAGCACATAACGGTCTTCTCTTTATCTACTACGTACAGTAAGCTGGGACACTGCGCGCGGTCCCCACGATCGATTCCCCCCAACCGGTTTCTTGCGTGAAAGGCAGGCAATCGCTGAGAATAAACTGTGTGAAATATTTTCTTATAGTGCGCTGTCTGTCTAACAAAATGGAGCATAACAGAATGAAGCTTCAATGCAGCTTAGGTTCGCGGCGACCGACTGCGTGTCTGCGTGCATGTCCGTGCACTAAGTCTCGCTTTCGCTGCGAGCGCATCTTCGCATCGCGCCGTGAGCTTTAGGCGGCAGCATATGAACATTCGACAGTACGCAAGCAAGCAATGTTGCATGGACACTATCAGAGCTGTTCAAAAATAATTTTGTTATAACTAGGGACTTCGATGCATATGACAGTCGACTTGTGATGTGCCGTATTTTCTTTGCGTTCTGAAGTCTCGGAAGCTTCAATCTCATTATTTCTCAAGTTGCATGTCGCACTGTATGCTTATCGGTCTTCTAAGTGAGCAATTATCGGCTGCTTCTTTTTCTTAATCCAGTACAATAGTCATTGTCTATTGAACATGAACATACGCCATGCCTTTTCTGAATGTGCTTTTTACCGCTCCCTTTCCATTCCAGTGAAGTTTCCTTCTCTCTTTCTTTGTTATTATCATCGTAGATGTTACATTGCATACGCAAAAGACTGTTGGACCCAACAGCCGCAGGCTAGCGGATGGGTCCGGATATGCGAAATATAACAGACATTCGGTACAAGCCTAGGGGAATTAATACAGAGGATGAATGCAACACATTAGCACATTAAAAACTGAAAAAAAAAATTTTACAGCATGCATAAACACTACCACCAGTTACATAAATTATCAAACCGCAAAGAATAGAACGCCAAGCAAGAACACAGGCACCAAATCAGTGGTTTATAGCTAACAAATAGTGTTTTGCCGAAATTGTGTGTTTCTTTGTTTTGGAGGATATGTTGTTCCATGTCTAACCTCAAACAAATTCGAGTAGTCTTTTGCCATATCCATTATGTACAAGAGGCAGGTTGAAATTTTTAGTGGCATTACTTCTGGTAGAACGTGATGATGAAAAAATATGGGCGCAGGGAAAGGATAATTACGTTTCACAACACTGTTTACGTAGGTAGCTGTTTTGTGCTCACGCATAAGATCGAATGGCAATATGTTTAGTTGATTGAACAGCGGCCTGCTTGGTGTATCGGTTCTCGAGCGCGTCATGATTCTTAATGCCCGCTTTTGTATGCGACCAAATGGAGCATAACAGAATGAAGCTTCAATGCAGCCGGGCCCCGTCAGTGTAATGCAGATGTTAAAGTACCGGGCCCCGTCAGTGTAATGCAGATGTTAAAGTACCGGGCCCCATCAGTGTAATGCAGATGTTAAAGTACCGGGCCCCGTCAGTGTAATGCAGATGTTAAAGTACCGGGCCCCGTCAGTGTAATGCAGATGTTAAAGTACCGGGCCCCGTCAGTGTAATGCAGATGTTAAAGTACCGGGCCCCGTCAGTGTAAAGCAGATGTTAGAGTACCGGGCCCCGTCAGTGTAATGCAGATGTTAAAGTACCGGGCTCCGTCAGTGTAATGCAGATGTTAAAGTACCGGGCCCCGTCAGTGTAATGCAGATGTTAAAGTACCGGGCCCCGTCAGTGTAATGCAGATGTTAAAGTACCGGGCCCCGTCAGTGTAATGCAGATGTTAAAGTACCGGGCCCCGTCAGTGTAATGCAGATGTTAAAGTACCGGGCCCCGTCAGTGTAAAGCAGATGTTAAAGTACCGGGCCCCGTCAGTGTAATGCAGATGTTAAAGTACCGGGCCCCGTCAGTGTAATGCAGATGTTAAAGTACCGGGCCCCGTCAGTGTAATGCAGATGTTAAAGTACCGGGCCCCGTCAGTGTAATGCAGATGTTAAAGTACCGGGCCCCGTCACTGTAGTGCAGATGTTAAAGTGCCGGGCCCCGTCACTGTAGTCACTACCTATTTCTTAACTTGGTTCTTAAGTACATGCTCGGTGGCTGATGGTTTATTGGTATTTGGAATACAATTCCACAGTGTGATTCCCGCAAATGTGGTAGTGAACTTAAAGCAGTTTGTGCGCACTTTGGGTAAAAGATGGTTATTGAGATCAGAGAACCCAGTAATGTTAGTATTTACAAAACATTTCAGCGATAAAGCCATCTGTATCTGCATTGTTATGATCTAACTTGTATATTACAATTGATAACTTCAACTGAAAGAGCTGATGAAGAGGATGAATGTGTAAATTGCAATGAAGTGGCGCTGCATTGGTTAAGAAATGGCTAAAAGTCATGAGACGAAGCGCCTGATTTTGCAAGCGTTCAAGTTGGCTGAGCTGTGTTGCCCGATGCTGATACGAAATAAGATAAATGTGCGCGTGCTAAAGCGAATCGATAACGTGCGGCTGAAAAAAACATGAGTGTGTTTTGATTATACTACGAATTTCAAAAGAAATCTTACGGACAAGCGATTGCGCAGGAAGATTGAATTTCGGGTGCATGTATAAAACTACAAAAAGAAACTTTGTGGTCTAAGATATAGGTATTAAGTCGTCAAGATGCACGGATATAGATTTCGAAGTTAGTGTCGGGAAGAAATGCTTGTCTGGTAGTTCTGGCAGACGGCGCGCCACAAACAAAGCAAGCAGCGTGAAAAAATAACATCTGTAGCCGTCAGTTTGTGCGGTGAGGAGGTACAGGTCCCTGCAATTGCGTGTTTAGAAATTGCTAAAAGATGTGAAAACTTCTACGACAAAGAGAAGTTGGCGGCAAACTAAGTGGAAGCTCATCTCCCAGGCCGAATCACCGGTACTCTGCGACAATTAGTAGCGGTATTTCTGCCTCAAAAGAACGATCATCATGCACACTTATTTCTTCGCCCTGAACTATAAGTCAGAGGGCCTAAAGCAGCAACGATCTCAGCGCAGACGACAGCAGCAGCGGACACCACTTTGTGTGCGAAGGGCACTTTTGAGAACAGTTCCTCAATAGCAATTTCACTCATGTGGTCGATTAAGAGATGTTTGCATAAGATGCAGTGATATGTCGCTCCCGTTCATCTCTGTAACATGGCGCCCGAGAAAAGACTTGCGAAGCATTCTTTGGAACTGCGTTCACACAACGTGATTAAGACCGCAGACACTCTGAGAAATCACAGCAACCAATACGAAGCCTGCGCAAACTGCGACGACTTCGCCGCGATTTCTGTTTTGGCGCTTGCGTACGGGTTACCGCACGCCTATACAGGATCCGGTAGTGAAATGTTCTACGGCTACCGCCATTTCTGTTTGTGCGAAATCAGATTAATAATCAGCAGCAGCAGCAACCTGGTTAACTTGGTGGCCACCCTGGTGCAGTACGTGGCCACAACCTCCTATATGCATACAACAATCAGAAATCCCCCCCCCCCCCCCCCCCCAGATTGACGTTACATTTAATAAAGTTCGATTGGATGCGTGTGAGTTTCTGGGCAAGGAACTGAGACAGCTGCACTATAACTTTGCAAAAAAGGTAAGTTCACTTGTTTCTGAAACAGAAAAAAAAAGGATGCCAGCTACGGCATCAAAGGCTGGGAAGGAGTTTTCACATAGCTTCATGAAAGGCGAAGGACATCGACTTAATTATATGGATGCAGTAAGTACAGCTCAAAGTGTGGACATCCTCGCTCCAAACTGTTTTTACGCACGCCATAATGGCTCGGTACATAGTTATTATTCTGCTGGTGAAGTATGATAGGTCGCGGGTTTGGTTATACCTGCAAAGGTGGCCGCATCTTGATGGGGTTGGAGTGCAAAAACGCTCGGATACTTAGGGTAACGTGCACGTTAAGAAAGCCCATGGATATAGGTAGTCAAAAAGTATTCGGTAGTGCCCCACTGCGCTGTCTCCCGTGTACAATGCATTGTGCATTATACAGAAAGCAAGATTATTACTATTAATAATAAGAATAATAACAACAATTTAAGTCAGAGAACGGCAGAGCCAGATTAGATTCGAAGGCTAAGGAACGTGGCGAAAAGAAATGACCGGCTAAAATGTACAAATACATGTACCTCTGAAGCGTGGACACGGAATGGAAGAAGAGGGGAAGAAAGTTATCAACCAAGTACAGGGTAGTTTAAAGTCTAGTTAGACAACGGAGGATTCATCAGAAAGAAAGCATGAGAAACAGAGGCAGTGAATTGGATGCAAACAATGGGAAGAAACAAAAAAATACCGTGGGTATTTATAAAACGACAATAAAGAAATCAGGAAGCAAAATCTGTACAATCACGCAATAGGGAGTGCCTTCCTATTGAAAAAAATTCCCGGCCGGAGCAAATATTCTTCACAGGATGCGGCATATGTGTGCTGCAAAAAAAGAAAAAACAAAGAAGGCTGGAGACGGCTCGGCACATCGAAATGGAATGCCAAGATGCTGACCCAGCGATGCACGTATGGAGTGTACACCTTCCGCAAGTATTGGGATTCGAAGAAGACGGAAGGATTGACAGGTCAGCACTCGAGATGGGTTAGAGAGGATCAGAGCATTAGTGGAAGAAAAGCATGGAAGAGATTGCTCGAACCGGAGTCATTGCAAGTGTAAATAATGGCACAGTATATTGGCAGATATTTTACATACGAAAGTTACCGCCGAGATCAGATAGGCAAAAGCTAGACAGCGATAACTGTAGGCAAACCTCATTAAGGGACTATTTGTGGACACCCGGTTTCACCGGGAATCCAGTAATCATCACCGTCGGCATCATCTCACCGGCGATAACGCGAAAACTAACAACGAAGCTGTGCAGTGTTACGGGGCTAGAGAAGGTTTCAATTGAGGGAAGCTCAGTATGAAATTGATATCAAAACACTACTTAGAAATATGAAAGACAGGGGGTTTCGACAGTGGTCAAGTTTATGCACAGGAATAATAGACTCACAGTGAAGGAAAGAAACTGAGTAGCCTGCCAGCTGGTTTGTGGCCGGTATAGCAAGCAATATGGCCACCAAGAACGCTAAGCACAAAGTCAGAAAGGCTGAGACAATCTCGTGTGTGGCCGCAATGGAAAAGAAACGGCAGCGAGTAACTGCCTAAGAAGTAAAAACGAAATCAGGAAAGAAAGAATTTGTCAACTCAAAGGGAAGTTCTCTACTATTTGAAGCGATATCATTATATGTTTTGGAACGCGTACTTTAGAGCGAGTTATACACCAAGGAAGGAGCATGTGTTTGCTGCAGTAAAGGAAGGCGATACATGGAACATGTTGCATTATAATGTGAGGATATTTACACAGGCCCCGCTGACCTCCACGGAGCCCTTGGGTTCAAGATAAAACATGTCCACAATAAAGAATAGCTAAAGGCGGTTGGAGGTTTGATGGCAGAAATTAGGGGGGCTACAAATAACGGGGACGTACAAAAACGAAGTTCCCAATAATCGCTCAGAAAGCTCGTTGCTGGGTATTTTCGTTCTTCTTCATTCTCTCTCTTTTTTTTTTTTTTTTTTTTTTTTGCGGAGAAGCTATTCAGGGCTACTTTCCCCACTATCGTGTTCGCGTGTACACAAAAAAAAATCACGAAGGCAGTGCAACACCTGGCCAACCCGCGGCGGGGGTGAAGCAGGCGTTAAGCACTCCGCATACGGGGGCCGATCCGGAAGATAGTGAAATGGCGGGCCGACCCACGGCGGAGGTGCAGTTCGCCATTAAGGGGCCCAGGTACACGGTATCGCTGGTCATCCGTCTTCACAGAGTGAAAGGGCACTGAACTTTTTCTGTAAAAAATAATATAGCCGGGACATTCGGCGAAGAAAGAAAAAGACGTCGGTGGCGCCAGCCACCACCCCATTTCAAAGGAGGTACTCGTAGCATCCTTCCATCCATCCGGTCAGGCATACGTTAAAGACATAGTTATGTATACTAGATACATATATTTTAAGGAAGATAGAAAAAGGTTGACGAGACATTAAATACTAGGCTGATAAGTGTCTATAGATTACTTGGTTGGCTCAGGCAGGCTTGGTGACCATTCACCACTGCCAGGTTTCGAAGGTGATGCTAAAGAATCAGCATCAAAAGCTGACACGGTCGCGCTGCTAAGCAAGGTTTGAGACTTTCTGTCGCCACACCCACACAGAGAGCGTGCCGTGTGCAATCATCGTCGCCGCTGAACTCTATATAGACTGCGCAACTACGAAACACACCGTGGCAATACGAAGCTACCATATTGGCGACACTTCAAAATATTTTATTCGGGGCGTACCCACTGTAGCACGTACAGTCGCGGACAGAATATTATGGACCATGAAATCTGAGAAAAAGCTGAATATCTCCGCAACCTCACAACGCAATCTGGTATTTGCATTTTGGACCTCGACTAGAATATGCTAAAAACGTTGTCGTGGGCAGTTTTACTGGTTACTGCTACAGGCTGCTCGGGAATTGAACGTTTTCGGAGACCCCGTGGTCCATTTTATTCTGTCCGCGACTGTAACTATCGGGCATGAAGAAAGAGCTAGTGTCGTATGGTGTCGACAAGGTTGTAAGCCATTTTCGAATTAGTTAGGAAGGTATCCCCAATTGTTTTTCGCCCAGCGGGAGCCCCACTTTCTCAGCTGCCCTCGGTGGTTAATCCAAGATTTTCCGTCAATGGCTCGTAAACTTTGCACCGGTTGTTTACGCAAAGCCACACGTCGCAGCAGTCAGGGTCCCTTGAGCACTGCGACGACAAACAAAGCGCAGAACGGCAACAGTGAGAATACCGCAGCAAATTTGCACATAAGGGCAGTGCATATGTTTGTACCATCATTCGTATAATGCTCGAAGAGGTCACGCAAAACAAACTTCTGCTCAAGGACAGAAAAAAAAGACTCCCAGAACTTTTCTAAACTTGCTATTCTATTCACCATGGATGTGGTCAACTTCTATTATCATTATCATAATTAACATATTTCAAGTATAGTGCAGAGCGCAGGTCCCCTACCAGAATATCCCTCTTCAGTATTTCCTGTATAGCCTATACTGCATTCCACTCCGGCAAATTTTCTATGCGACCACTCCCGGCCATTTTCCTGCGAAGGTGTTCAACAACAAATCTAAATTCCACCAGGAATTCCACAAGAAGCAACACAGAGATCATTATTTATTTCTTCTCTTCAATAAATATCTTTTTATCTTTCTCTTCGGTCGCACCCCTTAGTTCGCTGGTGTTCTGCGAGTGCGGTTCTTTCCCGCTGCCACTAATTCTCCAACTCTTAAAGACCGCCGACTATATGTACTACCCCTTATATGGCAGGTCAATGGCCTTTTTTTTCTATTAACCTTGTAATGATGCTTAATTTATCATTACGCTACGTTCAGCTTGTTCTCTCAAAATTCATATTTAGACACGCAACACTCTACACGTAGCCTACAGTAGCGTTTCGGACACGCTGGAGCAAATATTAACCTGTGAAAAAGTTCAGCAGGGAAATAAAAAATTATTTGCCATTACAGTTAGGTTATAGCTCAAATAACGATTCGTTGTTTTTCTTACGGTTGTCACTCCTCGCTACTAGAAATAAATTGAGTTGTAATTTTCTTGTGCGAAAGTGTTTGGACAATAGTGGATTACCTTAACGAGAAAACGCGGCGATGCCCGTTTGCTATCCAACCAATGCCGCTCTGTTCTCCTCTCTCAAGTTTGCGCCTTCTAAACTCCCAACCTTTCATAATGCTTCCCCTAAGAAGCGCAGATTATTGAGCAGTGAGGTTTGGCACCTTGAAGCAGACAGTGCTACCGAACGACACCTCCATAGAGTTTCTCACTATATTACCTAGAAGGAAATCTGGCATCACCTCGCTGTGGTATGCATGGGAATGCCGGTATATTGTGACTTCGGATTGGCATCCTTCCCGGAGAGCCAGGACACCTTGAAGTCGCGCCAGCAAGCACCATTTCGTCTGTCACAATGATTCATTCTCACGTGAAAAGGTCATTTAGCTTTATTTCACAAAAACATGTTTTGTTTAATAATGGAAACTTTTTATTACATGTACAATTTTATGAAATGTAGAAAGCAACAGCGGGCCGCTTAAGTTGGAGAACAGGCAAGATTCGCGCTCGCTTTGGAACAGTTTGTCGTCTGTTGTCGCTTTTCTTCGCTTGGTTATGCATTGTAGGTGACTAAACTTCATTGGATGATGTAATATGGTTGAATGAAGACCTTTTCAGAAGATGTTACTTTAAGCACTCGCTATTTCTGATAGCAGTATCCAAGTTTTAGACGAAGCTTCTTTCAAAACCAGCCAACACAAGCATCACAGATACACATACCGTCATTCCCATGACAGCACAGCGCCCCTTAGAGAAAGCTCCCATAGACGGTGGCGCCAGATTTCCTCTACGAGGTTACGAAGCCAGCAGAAGTCCGCTGATGGGTTAATGACTTTGGTTAGTTGATGTAAATGCTAGGCTGATTGTGAAAAATAAAAGTTCCATGTTTCAATCTAAAATATTACCTTTCGTTTACAGACGTAACCAGGATCCCTCACAAAATTTACCCGAGACCTTCCGGTTTCATTCCGATGTGCTTTTTAGTTGCACATCGTGTGCTTGTTTTTCTTAGCTTGCAGTGTATAATCTTTTTCTCGATCTTTGCTCATGAATTATTTGTTCAAATCCGCCCCCTACTTTTTTTTTTCTCCTCATTCTTACGCTATCCTGATTGCTTCGCTGGAGCGCATATTCTACAGGGGTCAGGGCCTAAGTCAGGCACATGCTAGCGCCTTTAGTTCTGACCCTTCTGGTTTTTTGTAAGCAAACTGTAAAACTTGTGAATAAAAAGAACAGTGCCTCTTAGAGTGATCTGTGCGGGGACAGCTGCCTCTTTAAGCACGCAAAACCCTTGCCGTCAGTGAAGGTAAAGAACCTAATTGGCTGAAGCATCTTTGCAATTTGTGTTTGAGTTGAACAGCGCGCATACCATTCTTTTGTTGTTATTCTTATGTCGGCACCGAATATAGACAGTGTCACCAGGAACCTGCGAGTCAAATATCATTCCTTTGCAGGCAGTTTTGAGGCTATAACCTCGTACAACAGATACCTCGCGTGGTTCCTGCGGCTTTCACATAGGCCTCTATATTATGTCCCGCCTATGACTTCACAGACCAGCGTGGGACAGCGACATTGGACAATTACGAATTTCGTGCACCCATGCGCCCCCCCCCCCACCCCTTAAACATTTAGCAAACGGATACCTCATCATCATCATCATCAGCCTGGTTACGCCCACTGCAGGGCAAAGGCCTCTCCCATATTTATCCAACTACCCCGGTCACGTACTAATTGTGGCCATGTTGTCCCTGCAAACTTCTTAATCTCATCCGCCCACCTAACTTTCTGCCGCCCCCTGCTACGCTTCCCTTCCCTGGGAATCCAGTCCGTAACCCTTAATGACCATCGGTTATCTTCCCTCCTCATTACATGTCCTGCCAATGCCGATTTCTTTTCCTTGATTTCAACTAAGATGTCATTAACTCGCGTTTGTTCCCTCACCCAAACTGCTCTTTTCTTATCCCTTAACGTTACACCCATCATTCTTCTTTCCATAGCTCGTTGCGTCGTCTTGAATTTAAGTAGAACCCTTTTCGTAAGCCTTCAGGTTTCTGCTCCGTACGTGAGTACTGGTAAGACACAGCTGTTATACGCTTTTCTCTTGAGGGATAATGGCAACCTGCTGTGCATGATCTGAGAATGTCTGCAAAACGCACCCCAATCCATTCTTATTCTTCTGATTATTTCAGTCTCATGATCCGGATCCGAGGTCACTACCTACCCTAAGTAGATGTATTCCCTTACCACTTCCAGTGCCTCGCTGCCTATCGTAAACTGCTGTTGTCTACCGAGACTGTTAAACATTACTTTAGTTTTCTGCAGATTAATTTTTAGACCCACCCTTCTGCTTTGCCTCTCCAGCTCAGTGAGCATGCATTGCAATTGGTCCCCTGAGTTACTAAGCAAGGCAATATCATCAGCGAATCGTAAGTTGCTAAGGTATTCTCCGTGAACTCTTATCCCCAATTCTTCCCAATCTAGGTCTTTGAATACCTCCTGTAAACACGCTGTGAATAGCATTGGAGAGATCGTATCTCCCTGCCTGACTCCTTTCTTTATTGGGATTTTGTTGCTTTCTTTATGGAGGGCTACGGTGGCTGTGGAGCCGCCATAGATATCTTTCAGTATTTTTATATACGGCTCGTCTACACCCTGATTCCGTAATGGCTCCATGACTGCTGAGGTTTCGACTGAATCAAACGCTTTCTCGCAATCAATGAAAGCTACATATTACGGTTGGTTATATTCCGCACATTTCCCTATCATCTGATTGATACTGTGAATATGGTCTATTGTTGAGTAGCCTTTACAGAATCCTGCCTTGTCCTTTGGTTGACAGAAGTTTAAGGTGTTCCTGATTCTATTTGCGATTACCTTAGTAAATACTTTGAAGGCAACGGATAGTAAGCTGATCGGTCTTTTATTTTTCAAGTCTTTGGCGTCCCCTTTCTTATGGATTAGGATTATGCTAGCGTTCTTCCAAGATTCCGGTACGCTTGAGGTCATGAGGCATTGCGTAAACAGGATGGCTAGTTCTTCTAGAACGATCTGCCCACCATCCTTCATCAAATCTACTGTTACCTGATCCTCCCAAGCTGCCTTCCTCCTTTGCATAGCTCCCAAGGCTTTCCTTACTTCTTCAGGCGTTACTTGTGGGATTTCAAATTCCTCTAGACTATTCTCTCTTCCATTGTCGTCGTGGGTGCCACTGGTACTGTATAAATCTCTATAGAATTCCTCTGCCACTTGAACTATCTCATCCATATTAGTAATGATATTGCCGGCTTTGTCTCTTAACGCATACATCTGATTCTCGCCAATTCCTATTTTCTTCTTCACTGCTTTTAAGCTTCCTCCGTTCCTGAGAGCATGTTCAATTCTATCCATATTATACTTCCTTATATCAGCTGTCTTACGCTTGTTGATTAACTTCGAAAGTTCTGCCAGTTCTATTCTAGCTGTAGGGTTAGAGGCTTTCATACATTGGCGTTTCTTGATGAGATCTTTAATCTCCTGCGATAGCTTACTGGTATCCTGTCTAACGGAGTTACCACCTACTTCTATTGCGCACTCCTTAATGATGCCCGTAAGATTGTTGTTCATTGTTTCAACACTAAGCTCCTCTTCCTGAGTTAAAGCCGAATACCTGTTTTGTAGCTTGATCCGGAATTCCTCGATTTTCCCTCTTATCGCTAACTCATTGATCGGCTTCTTATGTACCAGTTTCTTCCGTTCCCTCCTCAAGTCTAGGCTAATTAGAGTTCTTACCATCCTATGGTCACTGCAGCGCACCTTGCCGAGCACTTCCACATCTTGTATGATGCCAGGGATAGCGCAGAGTATAAAGTCTATTTCATTTCTAGTCTCGTCATTCGGGCTTCTCCACGTCCAGTTTCGGCTATCCCGCTTGCGGAATAAGGTATTCATTATCCGCATATTATTCTGTTCTGCAAAGTCTACTAATAACTCTCGCCTGTTATTCCTAGTGCCTATGCCATATTCCCCCACTGACTTGTCTGCAGCCTGCTTCTTGCCTACCTTGGCATTGAAGTCGCCCATCAGTACAGTGGCCGATACATACTGATGGTATAGTGACGGATACATGGCGGATGTTAACTCGTCCTGCCCGTCCTCTAATCGCTGCTTCGTCGCTCTTCCGTAGGTGCGTCCGACAACCGCAGCGCAAATGAAGGACACGCAAAAGAAGAGAAAAGAAAACGCAATACGCACGATATATTTACCGCTCTCATCATCATCATCATCATCATCAGCCTGGTTACGCCCACTGCAGGGCAAAGGCCTCTCCCATACTTCTCCAACTGCCCCGGTCATGTGCTAATTGTGGCCATGTTGACCCTCCAAACTTCCTAATCTCATCTGCCCACCTAACTTTCTGTCGCCCCCTGCTACGCTTCCCTTCCCTCGGAATCCAGTCCGTAACCCTTAATGACCATCGGTTATCTTCCCTCCTCATTACATGTCCTGCCCATGCCCATTTCTTTTTCTTGATTTCAACTAAGATGTCATTAATGCGCGTTTGTTCCCTCACCCAATCTGCTCTTTTCTTATCCCTTAATGTTACACCTATCATTCTTCTTTCCATAGCCCGTTGCGTCGTCCTCAATTTAAGTAGAACCCTTTTTGTAAGCCTCCAGGTTTCTGCCCCGTACGTGAGTACTGGTAAGACACAGCTGTTATAAACTTTTCTCTTGAGGGATAATGGCAACCTGCTGTTCATGATCTCAGAATGCCTGCCAAACGCACCCCAGCCCATTCTTATTCTTCTGATTATTTCACTCTCATGATCCGGATCAGCAGTCACTACCTGTCCTAAGTAGATGTATTCCCTTACCACTTCCAGTGCCTCGCTACCTATCGTAAACTGCTGTTCCCTTCCGAGACTGTTAAACATTACTTTAGTTTTCTGCAGATTAATTTTTAGTCCCACCCTTCTGCTCTGCCTCTCCAGGTCAGTGAGCATGCATTGCAGTTGGTCCCCTGAGTTACTAAGCAAGGCAATATCATCAGCGAAGCGCAAGTTACTAAGGTATTCTCCATTTACTCTTATCCCCAATTCTTCCCAATCCAAGTCTCTGAATACCTCCTGTTACCGCTCTAGTTGAGAGCAAACGTTCCGTAGAGGTAGAAGGTATGATTCGCTGTAAAGCGCTGAAGAGCTCACTATATAAGCAGACCGCGTTATTGGTGGGCGGTCCACTTACACAGGAGGTCTATACTCTCTCGTTTGTCTGCTAAGCTGAGACATCGGAACGCGCAACGAATAGCAGCACAGCAGACGATGGAGCGAGTGCTATGGCAAAGCGCTGTGATGTCCCGCTGCCACGTGACCACATTCTGCGTCACCAAACCTGCACCTCCCGGGAATCGAAACCGAAGCAGGTTCGTAGAACATCTATCGTAGTGCAGTACTACAATGTGTTAATGCTTTCATAAAATGAAATGTTTTGCTCCCCCTTCTCAACACGTCCTGACAAGTGTGAACTAACTAGTCCAGCGGCGGCAAGTAATATAGTGCTTGATTTATTCGCTCTGAGGCCCGCTAGTTAATTTTTACCAGGGTTTTCATGTCCACAACGTTGTAATAACGCAAAATATGGAAGGCGCTAATTTTCCTCTCGATAATGCTGCAAGCGTAGCAATTGAAGGCCCAGTCCGACACGGACAACACAGCCTGCGGAAATACTTTAGCTACCATCGCAACGTTGAACCATGCAATACAATGCTTACCACTTGTGATAAATTGCTGCATGGTTTCGAAAAGCCTTCCGCAGTCTTGCGCTCTCTTGGTAGCCGAGGCTCCGGTGTTGTCATCCCTCGCTTTAGAAAAGAACAAACATGAGCGTCATTTCAAAAAGTGCTGATCACAGTGGAAATGACCGTCCTGCGGGTTATAAATTTCAGGTACCGGTACTGACTATTTTCTTACTGTTTATTAGCATCGTTATTACAGCTGATTGTTCTTGCATGTTGCAGAGTGATGTGCTTCTATATCAGGTACGTACCCAGGATTTTTTTTTCGGGGGGGGGGGGGTGTAACCTTTCTGTGCAAATGAGAGGGGGGGGGTGTACCTTTACTATTACAAATATGAATAGCGCCCAGCATTCGCCATAAAAACGCGTAAACCCACAAAAGAGAAATGAAATAAGGTGTATTTTACAGGTACGCCTGTGCGATACGACTCTCCCTTACTTGGCAAACAAAGAACCACGTCAAATGGACTAGCGCAGGAAAGAAACGCAGGAATAACACTGCCAAGAACAAGTACAGAAGGGAACGTATAACATAAATATTCCTTTAGTAGAATAGAAGTTTAAGAAGCAGCAGTTGACAACAAAGGCACACGGAATGCGCGGAGTTGTGTTACTCCGTCAGCCAATCAAATAAGCAAACAAAGTCGTCGTCATACCGCCTTTTCAATATGGCGTCGTACTTGATACCTCCGGAGCGTCTGCTATTCTTCAAGAGTCTTTTCATCGGCGGAAGCAATGAGGTGTGCAACAGACATGGACAAAATGTATGGAATCTGAGCATTTCACTCTTCAAAATCTGCTGTGCAGTTTATTTCCCTGCTGAACCCGTTTTACTCATGAAACTTCACTGCCAACTGAAGTGAAACTTCACAACGAATAGTTGCAGCGAAGCGAGCATGTTATTGCAGTTCAATAATGAATTAAGCATTCGCCATTCCACTACAATAGGCGAGGGGAAAGGTATAAAATTACGCGCTAATAATTTTATTTTTGTAGGTGCCGCCTTATTTGGGTAACGGAAAAAGTTTGAAGTACGAATTATTTGCAGCCTCGTGGAGGAGCAGTGGCTGGCAGTTATGAGGGCGTGGGCGGGGCTTCATTGCAGACTTAAGTGGAAGGTTTAGCTCGGGTGCTCCTATCTAAGTATATGTAATGTAAAAGGAGAATTCGTTTTTCTCAGCAACCACTGCACCAAATTTGATAAGCTTTGTTGCATTTGAAAAAAAACTTAAACTCCAGTGACCGTTGGCTTCGAATTTTTCCTTTAGATTGTCAATGTTTTATTAAAAATTGGCAAAATCGAAAATTGTCAGAAAACGAGTCTATCAAGTTTGCAACTGTCTTTCGGCAACGAGAAATGATATCACAATTCTGTAAATTGCACCTAATCGTAAATCTAAAGCGTACAAAATTGATATGTTACACATATCTAGAAATTATGTTACATGATATGTTATGATATGTTACACTATGTTACATTATGTTACATTATGATATGTTACACAATCTAGAATCTAGAAAAAATTTCGTAAAATGGAAATACAGCTTTTGCAGAACCCTTGTATATAGCGTAACAAATTCACATAAAATATAAGATGACATATAAAATTAGTCCGCTTTGAATGGTCTAATGGATGCCGTTTACAGAAATGCGATATCTGATCTAGATGCAGAGCTATGGATTTGTAAACTTCTTGCTTCTATTCTTTTTTTCAAACTGTCGAATATTTGAAAATCTTTTTAACAAAATTCAGGCCCTAAATTGAAATTCCGCTTCCAACAGTCACTATAGTTTAGCTGTCTCTCTCAAATCCAACAAACTTTATCAAAATCGGTCCAGGAGCTATCTCAAAAAAACGTTTTTGCGTTTTTCATGTATTTGAATAGGCCGTGTCGGAGGCGGGCCGAGCTAAAGCTTCCTCTTAAGTTGTATCCGACTATAATTGCGCTTTTTGAATTAGCTCTGGAAGAAATACACGGAAATATATATTTGCGGAACAATCACAGCTCTTTTGGATCCCTCGTTTACTGCTCTAACGAGTGCCACAACCGACTCGTGTTGTTATTTGGGAAGCAACGTAACTGTGCCAGCCCGCGAGCCGCGTACAACCGCGTATGACGCAGGAAGCTGCGATTCTACACGTACTGCGCCCACCGCAGCAGGTTAGAAAAACACCTACATAAGCACAGCAGAGAAATGGCAACGTTAAGCGGCTCGAATGATAACTGTAGAAGCGTCATTCAGAACACGCGGAATTGTCCTCCATTTCCGGCGGCGTTTTCTCTACTTCCTTTTTAAATAAAAAGATGTTGATCCATAAATATTATCATAAACAACGGTTACAATTGTTAATTTTCGCTTTTCCTTCCGGTTTGGCTGTTGCCTTGGCTCTCTCCCTTAGGAGATCGCTTAATATCTCAAATCCTTGCGACTATTGTTTCCAGTTGGCAATTTTGCACGAGAAGAGCTGTAGAATTAGGGACAAACCAGACGAATTAACGGGTGACTGTCATATTGCCTATGAGTTTAAGGGTTATTGCAGGGATTGATGAGGGATGCTGTCTCGCATCATTTTATTTTCCACCTTATCTAACCCATATCACGGGTATATTGTTCCGAGGATCTGTCAGCGTCGCGGCGAGCCGTCACTCGAAGAAATAATGGAACAGAAAGAAAAGTTAAAGGCAATTGGTATTTTCTCTGGCCGCAACTCGTTCCACGTGAACACAGACCAGCTGACCACGAACTGAATCCCTTTCCTGGCCTCTGGATCAGTCTAAACGAGGAAGGTTGAATATACGAAGCAACAACGATGGGCGTGACCTTTGAATAGACGGTGACAACTAAATACATCTCGAGCTAATCGCGCGGGCACCGAATTGATGAGCAAACTGGCCAGAACATTCCAGGATAACTGCCGATAACTGCCGCCATCCAAAAGGAGTGAGAAAGGCAGCAAAATGTTGACCGCCGCCGAATAGCTGTCAAGCCTCAACATTGATTTGGCGGCGCTTTAAGAATGTGTGCGGGAAATGGTGGCGTGGGCGGGGAGGGGTATGCGTCATAACTTTAGGGGGGGGGGGGGGCTTGGGTACGTTCCTGTTCTGCATATATATATATATATATGTCTCTCTTATTTTACTACGCCTTGCCGAAGATGCTCAGAATTAAACAGTATGCGGAAAACAAGGCACGTGTACGCGAAAAAACTAGCCATGCTAGCCATCGTGATTTTGTAGATTACCTCTGGCTTGGTGCTAATTGCAAATGGCAATTTGGAAAGCAAAATATTTTTCGAAAATTGATAAGTTCGGCCCCTAAATGCGCACAAATAGGTGAGAAGAAAGGAAAAGTCGGTTTCATACCGCTTCAGCCATTGTCTTCAATGCGGGAACGAAGAAGAGGCTTCCAACAAAAGTCCACAGCAGCACTGTCATTTTCAGACCTTTTTTCATCACAGAGATATTCTGTGCACACATGAGAAAATTGTCAAAAACTGATCTGCATTTTAAATATACTCCTCATTTGCATACAAAGTAAAGGTAGGCATTTGTGTAGTTCTTGTACATATAAATCAGGCTCGTATTTCATCTTCAACTGCATTACATCATCAAAGTTTAACTTAAAGAACACCTAACATTTATTACGCAGCACTAACACGTAACATTTTCATAATCCGATCGACTTCAGCGATTCTTGACGTGCATACTCGAGATATTGTTAGTCGTCAAATATTATCTGCGATTTTTTCGAGTTAAACGATGATGTTGTTTTACTAGGGGTTTCACTATAGTAACGACGTCTGATACGAACAGCAGCCGCGACATTTGTCAAACTTGTCGAAGTGTTGGGAAAGTCACTATGCGACGTCCTCGGGCTACAAGGGTTTTTTTTTTTTTTTTTTTTTTTGGCTGCGCCGATTTTTTTATATTGCCTCTGGCACACAGAGCAATTCTAACCTTTTAGTTAAATTTGTCGATTAGGTGGCCGCTACTTCTACGAGAAATAGAAATGCTTAATTGAATGAACGTTTAGTCACACAAACGAACTTTTAAGTTAATTCGTGGCGTAGTGGTTTATATATCAGGCTTCAGTGCTAGAGGCCCCGTGTTGGAATACTGCCGTCAGACAATTTTAATAATGTTGATTTAATTATTTGTAACGCAGTTAATGCCGGAATGACGAAGTTTAGGCAAATTCGTGTGCCACCCATCATTCCCATGCGGAAAGAACTCCTCTGCTCGCACCTCCCGCAGACACTAACGACACCGTTCCCCCTGCTAATTGTATTAAACTATACGGGCACCACCGGCAATATTAGAGCTACAAGTCTAGGTCTCACGTTACAGTTGAAACCATTAGCCTCGCAAGGAAAACGTAGCGTTGCATTCTCACGACTGACCTTTCCTTCGAGCCCGCTCTGCTCCAAACTGCGCAGTGTCCTGTAGAAGTGCTGAAGTGGGAATGTACTTGACATGGTCACTATCCTAGCCCCACCACCTGTTTTCGACGCTGCTGCGGGGTTATGAAGAATGTAAAACAGACCCTCAAAGGGGCGTATGAAAAGCGAGTGGAAAATTAAACCTCCTCTAACGATACTAGCGCAATAGAAGGCGCCTCGTTTACGAGCGAACGTTATTGCATCGAACAAAAAGTTCTGCGCGACGTTTGTCTGAGGGCCTCGTTTCGCGTGCATGCTTTGTTGCCGCGTTGTATTAATTGTGCAGACTTTTCGGGCGTGTTCGCGCACCAATGTTACGGCCACCGCCTGCTGACTCGGCAGAAAGAGTAAATCCACACGTCTCTCCTTTAGAGGGGGAATTAGCTTGTACGCCGTAAATACTCACACGTGTTCCCTCTCTTACAGATTGACTCAATACATTTTTTTTATTCTAATGTAGTAGAATTGGACAACAACAAAAAGTACTGGTGCCTTGAAAAAAAGTATATTACTGTAGACTGACTCCACCATCAAAGTTGTTCGAATATTATTGCCTTTTCCCAATGAGTATCAATAAGACCTGGATGATCTATTTCGCGCGCTTGGTGAGTGTACCTAGTGTGGCCAACAGTGTTCCTTCCTATGAGAACGTTTTCGAATGCTAAGAATCCTACATCTAATAAAGGGAAAGTCAGACATCCACCCATTGGTAGCAGTTACTACCATAAAAACCCATACGGGTTCCTTGAAAGAAAAGCCTCGCAGTTGAAGAATTTCTCCTGGTCCGGTACTAATTTTTCTTCAACTGAGAGGCATTTCTTTCAAGGAACTCATATGGGTTTCTATTGTAGCAACTGCTACGATTGGGTGGATGTCTGATTTTGACTTTATTAAATACTTCTCTCCACCTTGCGTGTTTCCGCAGAACTATTACGGCGAGTCCTATATCTGTTCGCAGTGTTCAGTATTTTATTTTAGGTGAATTGCTTGCATACTGCAGGAATATCCCAACGTAATCGGGGTCTCTGTACTTCGCAACCACGCACGCTCGCAGGGGTGACTTCGAAGAGTCGAAAGGCAGTGTACAATCTCGGAACAGCAGTTGTGCGCAGTTTCATTTCCTAGGAGCAGTGGCGAAAATTCTGCTTTATGAGTTCGCCACCAACTGATGCCGTAGAAAACGATGGTGGTAATGCTTGGGCTATGTCCCAATGGGAAAACAACGAGAAATGCATCCATTGGCAAGCCTGTAGCCGAACAGCCACCCTCGATTGCGTGCGTGACTTGCCCAATAATAATTTTATCCCATTAGAATGCTTCAAGGCTACGTCTGCGTCATCATGGTATGTTACGAGCACGTCATCGTGATGTGTTGTTAATCATCTCAAATGTTGTGCTCACTATCTCTAGTTATTCCATCTCGCAGTAAGGAAAAAATATTGGGCTAGTTGGAACGGACGAAACGGCGCTGACTTTATTATGCACTGTTCCCTATCTTTCACGATAGGTGGACTATTCGTACTAAAATATGATTAAATTATTTTGTCGTTTAGCAAAAGTTTACGGTGTACCCGACTCCCAGAACAATCTGCGCTCTTCAGGCCACTTTCACTGCAGCTCGTAATCGTTGATGACACTCGATTGCGCCGCTTCCATTCTGAAAGTGAATTGCAGTCAAAGCAGTGGAAACAGCCTTCCTCTCCACCGACAAAAAGAAATATTAAAAAAGGGCCGGTTTGTTGGGTGAGCACGCCAAGTCTTGGCTATTCTTTTCTTGATTTCAGAGGGCCTACTGCTTGTGGGCTTTTCTTTTTTTTTATAAGTGGCAGAACAGATCATCATTGTAGGATACTACGCTGTCCTTATTCCTCATTGCCTGTGGGACGTCAGCGCTGAATGACGCTATATGCTTCGATATATATATATATATATATATATATAATTTTTTTTTTTCACTGACACTGATACTGACACTTTTTTCACTGACAGTGACGTCATTCGAACCGTGGCCCTGTGTGGGTGAGAAGGTTAGCGCTGTGAAGAACCTTAATCACGGAACTTTTTTTTTATGCGGGGATTCAAGTACTGGAACATTGCGCTTGGCCAAGTGTGTGGATAATCGAGGGGACTGCGTTCAAAGTTACATGTGATTAGTTACGTCAACCAATTCCTCGCTCTTGATGCCGAAAATGTTTAGGACAACCCACATACACTGAGTACGTCGCCACAAATGTTTACTGGGTTAAAAAATGACGTCTATGTGAACAGAAAATGTGTGCTCTTTCGTACAACAAGCAAAAGGTATACGCTCGGTACAGCTGATTTAACGCCATTTTCGCCACATGCACTTCCCTGTCCTGTAAGAGCCTGAAAGGAAATTAGGCTGTCTGGACCCTCAGCCTTAGAAAAAGTCAGTCAGTCAGTCAGTCAGTCAGTCAGTCAGTCAGTCAGTCAGTCAGTCAGTCAGTCAGTCAGTCAGTCAGTCAGTCAGTCAGTCAGTCAGTCAGTCAGTCAGTCAGTCAGTCAGTCAGTCAGTCAGTCAGTCAGTCAGTCAGTCAGTCAGTCAGTCAGTCAGTCAGTCAGTCAGTCAGTCAGTCAGTCAGTCAGTCAGTCAGTCAGTCAGTCAGTCAGTCAGTCAGTCAGTCAGTCAGTCAGTCAGTCAGTCAGTCAGTCAGTCAGTCAGTCAGTCAGTCAGTCAGTCAGTCAGTCAGTCAGTCAGTCAGTCAGTCAGTCAGTCAGTCAGTCAGTCAGTCAGTCAGTCAGTCAGTCAGTCAGTCAGTCAGTCAGTCAGTCAGTCAGTCAGTCAGTCAGTCAGTCAGTCAGTCAGTCAGTCAGTCAGTCAGTCAGTCAGTCAGTCAGTCAGTCAGTCAGTCAGTCAGTCAGTCAGTCAGTCAGTCAGTCAGTCAGTCAGTCAGTCAGTCAGTCAGTCAGTCAGTCAGTCAGTCAGTCAGTCAGTCAGTCAGTCAGTCAGTCAGTCAGTCAGTCAGTCAGTCAGTCAGTCAGTCAGTCAGTCAGTCAGTCAGTCAGTCAGTCAGTCAGTCAGTCAGTCAGTCAGTCAGTCAGTCAGTCAGTCAGTCAGTCAGTCAGTCAGTCAGTCAGTCAGTCAGTCAGTCAGTCAGTCAGTCAGTCAGTCAGTCAGTCAGTCAGTCAGTCAGTCAGTCAGTCAGTCAGTCAGTCAGTCAGTCAGTCAGTCAGTCAGTCAGTCAGTCAGTCAGTCAGTCAGTCAGTCAGTCAGTCAGTCAGTCAGTCAGTCAGTCAGTCAGTCAGTCAGTCAGTCAGTCAGTCAGTCAGTCAGTCAGTCAGTCAGTCAGTCAGTCAGTCAGTCAGTCAGTCAGTCAGTCAGTCAGTCAGTCAGTCAGTCAGTCAGTCAGTCAGTCAGTCAGTCAGTCAGTCAGTCAGTCAGTCAGTCAGTCAGTCAGTCAGTCAGTCAGTCAGTCAGTCAGTCAGTCAGTCAGTCAGTCAGTCAGTCAGTCAGTCAGTCAGTCAGTCAGTCAGTCAGTCAGTCAGTCAGTCAGTCAGTCAGTCAGTCAGTCAGTCAGTCAGTCAGTCAGTCAGTCAGTCAGTCAGTCAGTCAGTCAGTCAGTCAGTCAGTCAGTCAGTCAGTCAGTCAGTCAGTCAGTCAGTCAGTCAGTCAGTCAGTCAGTCAGTCAGTCAGTCAGTCAGTCAGTCAGTCAGTCAGTCAGTCAGTCAGTCAGTCAGTCAGTCAGTCAGTCAGTCAGTCAGTCAGTCAGTCAGTCAGTCAGTCAGTCAGTCAGTCAGTCAGTCAGTCAGTCAGTCAGTCAGTCAGTCAGTCAGTCAGTCAGTCAGTCAGTCAGTCAGTCAGTCAGTCAGTCAGTCAGTCAGTCAGTCAGTCAGTCAGTCAGTCAGTCAGTCAGTCAGTCAGTCAGTCAGTCAGTCAGTCAGTCAGTCAGTCAGTCAGTCAGTCAGTCAGTCAGTCAGTCAGTCAGTCAGTCAGTCAGTCAGTCAGTCAGTCAGTCAGTCAGTCAGTCAGTCAGTCAGTCAGTCAGTCAGTCAGTCAGTCAGTCAGTCAGTCAGTCAGTCAGTCAGTCAGTCAGTCAGTCAGTCAGTCAGTCAGTCATCAGTCAGTCAGTCAGTCAGTCAGTCAGTCAGTCAGTCAGTCAGTCAGTCAGTCAGTCAGTCAGTCAGTCAGTCAGTCAGTCAGTCAGTCAGTCAGTCAGTCAGTCAGTCAGTCAGTCAGTCAGCAGTCAGTCAGTCAGTCAGTCAGTCAGTCAGTCAGTCAGTCAGTCAGTCAGTCAGTCAGTCAGTCAGTCAGTCAGTCAGTCAGTCAGTCAGTCAGTCAGTCAGTCAGTCAGTCAGTCAGTCAGTCAGTCAGTCAGTCAGTCAGTCAGTCAGTCAGTCAGTCAGTCAGTCAGTCAGTCAGTCAGTCAGTCAGTCAGTCAGTCAGTCAGTCAGTCAGTCAGTCAGTCAGTCAGTCAGTCAGTCAGTCAGTCAGTCAGTCAGTCAGTCAGTCAGTCAGTCAGTCAGTCAGTCAGTCAGTCAGTCAGTCAGTCAGTCAGTCAGTCAGTCAGTCAGTCAGTCAGTCAGTCAGTCAGTCAGTCAGTCAGTCAGTCAGTCAGTCAGTCAGTCAGTCAGTCAGTCAGTCAGTCAGTCAGTCAGTCAGTCAGTCAGTCGTCAGTCAGTCAGTCAGTCAGTCAGTCAGTCAGTCAGTCAGTCAGTCAGTCAGTCAGTCAGTCAGTCAGTCAGTCAGTCAGTCAGTCAGTCAGTCAGTCAGTCAGTCAGTCAGTCAGTCAGTCAGTCAGTCAGTCAGTCAGTCAGTCAGTCAGTCAGTCAGTCAGTCAGTCAGTCAGTCAGTCAGTCAGTCAGTCAGTCAGTCAGTCAGTCAGTCAGTCAGTCAGTCAGTCAGTCAGTCAGTCAGTCAGTCAGTCAGTCAGTCAGTCAGTCAGTCAGTCAGTCAGTCAGTCAGTCAGTCAGTCAGTCAGTCAGTCAGTCAGTCAGTCAGTCAGTCAGTCAGTCAGTCAGTCAGTCAGTCAGTCAGTCAGTCAGTCAGTCTTCAGTCAGTCAGTCAGTCAGTCAGTCAGTCAGTCAGTCAGTCAGTCAGTCAGTCAGTCAGTCAGTCAGTCAGTCAGTCAGTCAGTCAGTCAGTCAGTCAGGTCAGTCAGTCAGTCAGTCAGTCAGTCAGTCAGTCAGTCAGTCAGTCAGTCAGTCAGTCAGTCAGTCAGTCAGTCAGTCAGTCAGTCAGTCAGTCAGTCAGTCAGTCAGTCAGTCAGTCAGTCAGTCAGTCAGTCAGTCAGTCAGTCAGTCAGTCAGTCAGTCAGTCAGTCAGTCAGTCAGTCAGTCAGTCAGTCAGTCAGTCAGTCAGTCAGTCAGTCAGTCAGTCAGTCAGTCAGTCAGTCAGTCAGTCAGTCAGTCAGTCAGTCAGTCAGTCAGTCAGTCAGTCAGTCAGTCAGTCAGTCAGTCAGTCAGTCAGTCAGTCAGTCAGTCAGTCAGTCAGTCAGTCAGTCAGTCAGTCAGTCAGTCAGTCAGTCAGTCAGTCAGTCAGTCAGTCAGTCAGTCAGTCAGTCAGTCAGTCAGTCAGTCAGTCAGTCAGTCAGTCAGTCAGTCAGTCAGTCAGTCAGTCAGTCAGTCAGTCAGTCAGTCAGTCAGTCAGTCAGTCAGGTCAGTCAGTCAGTCAGTCAGTCAGTCAGTCAGTCAGTCAGTCAGTCAGTCAGTCAGTCAGTCAGTCAGTCAGGGTCAGTCAGTCAGTCAGTCAGTCAGTCAGTCAGTCAGTCAGTCAGTCAGTCAGTCAGTCAGTCAGTCAGTCAGGTCAGTCAGTCAGTCAGTCAGTCAGTCAGTCAGTCAGTCAGTCAGTCAGTCAGTCAGTCAGTCAGTCAGTCAGTCAGTCAGTCAGTCAGTCAGTCAGTCAGTCAGTCAGTCAGTCAGTCAGTCAGTCAGTCAGTCAGTCAGTCAGTCAGTCAGAGTCAGTCAGTCAGTCAGTCAGTCAGTCAGTCAGTCAGTCAGTCAGCGTCAGTCAGTCAGTCAGTCAGTCAGTCAGTCAGTCAGTCAGTCAGTCAGTCAGTCAGTCAGTCAGTCAGTCAGTCAGTCAGTCAGTCAGTCAGTCAGTCAGTCAGTCAGTCAGTCAGTCAGTCAGTCAGTCAGTCAGTCAGTCAGTCAGTCAGTCAGTCAGTCAGTCAGTCAGTCAGTCAGTCAGTCCAGGTCAGTCAGTCAGTCAGTCAGTCAGTCAGTCAGTCAGTCAGTCAGTCAGTCAGTCAGTCAGCTCAGTCAGTCAGTCAGTCAGTCAGTCAGTCAGTCCAGTCAGTCAGTCAGTCAGTCAGTCAGTCAGTCAGATCAGTCAGTCAGTCAGTCAGTCAGTCAGTCAGTCAGTCAGTCAGTCAGTCAGTCAGTCAGTCAGTCAGTCAGTCAGTCAGTCAGTCAGTCAGTCAGTCAGTCAGTCAGTCAGTCAGTCAGTCAGTCAGTCAGTCCAGTCAGTCAGTCAGTCAGTCAGTCAGTCAGTCAGTCAGTCAGTCAGTCAGTCCAGTCAGTCAGTCAGTCAGTCAGTCAGTCAGTCAGTCAGTCAGTCAGTCAGTCAGTCAGTCAGTCAGTTAGTTAGTTAGTTAGTTAGTTATGGTGCAAAAAGCAACTGAAGCTATGATGCGCCAACCACAATGGTAAAGGAAATGCTTGAACATCAACGCACTTCGCTTTCTGTATGAAAATGCGAAATATATATATAGATAGTAAGTTTTTTTTTTACTCTTAATTTACTGATTTTTTGGGTCTACTGCTTTCAGGCTGGAAATGCCCGTGCAATGGCAGCTGCCACGTGGATCCTCCTGGTGGTGCTTTACGTTTGGATACCCTTAATGACGTCTGAAGAGGGTAGAGGTTTGTACCTGTTCGTATTTCGTCTTCGCCATTTACTCAAACCCCCATTTCAACAACATCGGTCCGTTGTATACTTTAGAACAACAATCAATTGTGACCAATGCTGTCGTCTCACGTTCACCCGACAGTGGCGTTTCTCGCTACCAGCCACTTTTCTAAACTATACTAAATTGCTACTGCGAGTTGTAAACAACCGCACGCAGGCCCGCCAGCTTTCGCCACCGGTCAAGCGAGCCCGCTGTGCGTGATTACGCATTTACTTCGCGTTTGAGGCACGAGCGCAGCTGTTATCAATGTGCATGGGCACATTCTGCCAGGCTGTAAAAGTCTAGAATTTCCTGTTTAGGCGCCGATGTCAGGAAAGAGGACCTTAAGTTCAAGTGAATACCTCAAAAAAAAAAAGACGTGTAGTGAGACGGCCTGCTGCACGCAGAACTCTCTCGCCGCATACAATATGCCTGTTCATCGGCTGAACAAAAGGTAGCGGAAGAAAGCAGAACGACGTATACCGTGCTGCTTGTCAGGTCTTCTCGCTGACGCACAGTCTGGCTGGGGTAGGAGCCCCGCGTTCATGCCTGTTGCGACCCAACCGACATCTAGGATATCCGCCATGGTTGCTCAGTGGCTATGGTGCTGGCCTGCTGAGCACGAGGTCGCGGGATCGAATCCCGTCCACGGCGGCCGCATTTCGGTGGGGGCGAAATGCGAAAACACCGGTGTACTTAGATTTAGGTGCACGTTAAGGAACCCCAGGTGGTCGAAATTTCCGGAGTCCTCCAGTACGGCGTGCCTCATAATCAGAAAGTGGTTTTGACACGTAAAGCCACATAATTCAATTTTTTTAACCCCAGTTGGTCGGGATTTTCGGAGTTCTCCACTACGGCGTGCCTCCTAATCAGAAAGTTTTAGCACGTAAAACCCCATAATTTAACATCAAGGATGTTTCGGCTGCGCTTATGTCTCCAGCCATCAAAAATTTTAGATTCGAGGCAGTACTGTTATTTTCACTGGCCGAGATCTACACTGCAGTGATGGACGTCAGGCCGTGCGCAACATTGAGCAGTATAATCAGTTTACTTACCTGACTCTATTTAATTTGCTTCTTTCAGATTATCTGATGGCACATTTGACAATTGCAGAACTGAATTAAGTCAGGGCTTAAAACACGTAATCTTTCTTCCTTTAGATAAAAAGGGATAAATTGCAATAGCAATCAGCCTTAATATAAATTCCAAAAGCAGCACCAGTTTCTGAAAAATTCTTTGCCAGGGTTGGCATCGAACTGCAGTGGCATACAACATAGTATTCCTCCCAAAGCGAGAGATGAGCGTATTTTGCCACAAATTTGAATGCCCACGTCGAAAGTGATGCTAGAATGGCGTCCAATGGAAGCAAAGCGCAATGCTAGGCGGATTATGTGATGAAAATCAAATTAGTAAATTTTTCAAGGTATAGTTACGATGAAGTCCCACTCAAGTGAGCGGCAATCGGGATCGTTGTCATCGTCCTGAAAAAGTGTCTAACCATGATTATTGCTGTTGTTGTTTTCGTCGTCGTCGTCGTCGTCGTCGTCGTTGTTGTCATTGTCGTCGTTGTCTTTTTTGTTTTGCTTTTCCTGTTGTTGGTCGTGGTGGGGCAAACCTCACCAGTGTCTCTGTCCCTTTACTCGCCGAGGCCCTATTTAGCAGTGCAAACGGTTGCGGGTTCGAATCCCGCACGACGCGGCCTCATATCGATCGGGACGATTGCGAAAGAACTCGAGGACCACGACATTCGGTGCACATCAGAGAACGGCGGACGATCCAAATTATTCCTGAGCCCCCTAAACTGCATCTCCCGTAGCCGCTCGGTTGCCTCCAGGACGCTGGAGATCCAGCAACGAAAAGGAATGAACGCCCTCTTAACCCTTGCGCGTTGTCATTCGTGTGTTTTTCATGTCATATCATTGAAGTTTGTTGCCGTCACCAATCAGTGCCATGGGCTCCTTTAGGAAAACACAGGACAACTTACGGATTGTTCCTCACAGGAAGTGACCACAACGACCGTAGGTGGAGAAGTGACCAGAATGCGTAGTTCCTTGCTTGGCGCAGGCGAACCATGCAAGACATTTGGAGAAAAGGTAGGGCCTTACATCGCGACGTAGAAAGCAGTCTACATGTAGTCTCACATAGTGACCCACAGTCAAATGGAACACCAACTTACTATTCGGTGAATGGGGGCAGTGACTGATGCCCACTTTTCAAGTTCAAGTTTAATCATCGACGATGTCAGTTTTACGTAGCAGCGTATATAAATATAAGTACTGCACAGGGAGCCCCGAAGTAGAAAACTGTCAGGGGGACACCCGTACGTGAACAAAAATGGGGGAAAACGAGATATTCATCAAGCAGTGGTTACAATAACGTTACAGACAATTTTAAAAAGTAATGAACCGTGCGAAAAAGAAAGTATAATGCTGTTTACTAGGACAAAAATGACGAAGAAATCTTCTGTAATAAATGAGCAATGTCAGTTAACAATACAACACGATGGGAGCAATATAACATGTAGTATTATTGCTACTTCAGTTATTATTACTACAATCGCAAAAGCCGGTTGTTAGGATGAAGAGAGTTGTATAAAATATTTCTTAACTTGGTTCTTGAATACTTGTTTCGTGGCTGATGGTTTATTGGTATTTGGAATACAATTCCACAGTGTGATTCCCGCAAATGTGCTAGTGAACTTACCGCAGTTTGTGCGCACTTTAGGTAAAAGACGGTTATCGAGTTCAGAGAACCCAGTAATGTTAATATTTACAAAACATTTCAACGATAAAGCCATCTATATCTGCATCGTTATGATCTAACTTGTATATCACAATTGATAACTTCAACTGAAAGAGCTGATGAAGAGGATGAATGTGTAAACTGCAATAAAGTGGCGTCGCATTGGATAAGAAGTGGCTAAAAGTCACGAGACGAAGCGCCTGATTTTGCAGGCGCTCAGGTTGGCTGAGCTGTGCTGCCCGATGCTGATACGCAATAAGATAAATAGCTGGGAGTGTGCAATGGATAACGTGCGTCTGAAAAAAATGAGTGGGTTTTGATTATAGCACGTATTTCAAAAGAAGTCTTGCGGACAAGCTATTGCGCATGAAGACTGAATTTCAGGCGCACGTATAAAAGTACACCAAGAAGCTTTGTGCTCTTATATCTAGGTATAATGTCGTCAAGACACACAGGTATAGATTTCGAAGTTAGTGTGGGGAAGAAATGAAAAACCACAAAAAGTGCTTTTAGTGGCTTGATGGTAACATGTTCTTTCGACATCATGAAGTTATGTAGATCAGCGTTAACTTTTCACTATAGCTCATTGACATTATTAGCGTAAGTAAAAATAGTCGTGTCTCCTGCATATAAGATACAGTCGACAGTAGTCAGAACATTAAGTAGGTCGTTAATAAATGGTGGAAAGAGCAGCGGGCCGAGGACCAAGCCCTGAGGAACAACTTGATTTATGTTCTTAGCAGACGAGAGTTTGCCGTCAATCTGAACAACTTGACTGAAATTGGTTAGACAGCTAGATATCACTGAAGTGACGGGCCAGTTATGCCGTAAGATTCAATTTTATGTATAAGAATTTGTTGATTAATGGTGTCAGAAGGCTTGTGATTTATCTATAACTACACCTCCAACCAGCAAGCCATGGTCGATTGCCTTATTGATTTTATCTGTGAAGGTCAAAAGCGCAAACTCGGAGAGTTATGAGCTAGTTCAAAAAGAGGAATTCGTACTACTTGATTGGCACACCGATGGGCCCATTGTGACCTCTAAAATGAAGTCGCGTAATTAAATCTAACTTGCAGCCTACATTTTATTTTAATGCGTTGAAATTAGGTTGGCTTTACTATTTCCATTATGTACCCTTTGACCGTGGCACCTAACGTGCTTTAGAATGAGCTCATTACATTATAACTGTGGCACTAAATAATTTCGCGCTTTGGTTACGGTGCCATACCTCGGCTGTTAAATGGAGAAACAACGATCCATGTGCTGAACACCGTACCTTCCTTTAGCGTGAGCTAAGAATGAAGCAGAATGACGTTGACTGATATTAGGTATGCAGCAGCGTTCCTTAGCACGTATGCATATAGTTTGCCCCTGACGTCATGGACGCAGCTTCTCACCGCTGTGGTGGCTAGAGGAGTTATGTGCCGACCGACGACCGGCTTGTTTAGAGCATAGATCACCACTTCACTCTATGGTGGCGTAAAAATTTCGCTGAGCTCAGTAGAATGCTGCTGAGCGGTGCTGGTCGTCAGGTAATCGTAGCAGACGGCGCGCCACAAACAAAGCTAGCAGAGTAAATAATTAACATGTGTAGCCGTCAGTTTGTGCGATGAGGAGCTGCAGGTCCCTGCCATTGCGTGTTTAGAAGTTGCTAAAAGATGTGAAACCTTCTACGACAAAAAAAGTTAGCGACAAGCTAAGTGGAAGCTCATCTCCGAGGCCGAATCACCGGTACTCTGCACCAATTAGTAGCGGTATTTCAGCCTCAAGAAAGATCAACACGCACATTTAATTCTTCGCCCTGAAATAAAAGTCAGAGTGCCTAAAGCAGCAGTGTTCTCAGCGCAGACGACAGCAGCAGCGGACACCACTTTGTGTGTGAAGGACACTTTTGAGAACAGTTCCTGAAGAGCGATTTCACTCATGTGCGGTGAACTCCCTGGTGGTGAACGTCCAATGTGTAGCAGATGTGGGGAGACACTCAGTGTTCAGCATGTCTTCCTAGAATGTCGCGAAACGCAAGTCGAAGGAAAAGACACTTCCCCCTTAACATATATTCAGTGTACACCGCTTCACCTGGCACTGTTTCTAGGCAGAGAACCGCTATTTGACATGCAATCTATTTTAGCCTTTTTAAATGACGTTGACACGCTCCACGTTTTCTGTCCAAGAAATTCGTAACACGGCCTCTTGCGAGAGGCCACTGTTGCGATGTCAACCTTTGTAATAGCACATGCCTCCGGGCCCTTGTACTCAAGGGACCCGCCGAGGCTGTTGTGCTACTCGTCATCAACAATCGCATGTCCATTTTTATGCATGTGACGCCATCACACCCTTGTTGCACATCCTATACTTATAGCATACCCTACTTGAGTCATTCTCATATTTTTATTCCTTGCATGTTGCAAGCAATTTATAGCTCTCAGTTTTAGGCCTCTATACAGCCACGTCACGTCAGCCATTAGTCCATTGTGTACTCATCATCACTGCCTTGGCGCTCTTTGGCTATGGTGGCTACCATACTTTGGCCGCACTTGGCCCTTGCGCCATTAAACACTACATATCATCATCATCATCTTCATCATGTGGTTGACTAAGAGATGTTTACCTAAGATGCAGTGATATGGCGCTCCCGTTCATCTCTGTAACATGGCGCCCGAGAAAAGAAATGCGAAACATTCCTTGGGACTGCGATCACACAACGTGATTAAGACTGCAGAAACTCGGAGAAATCACAGCATCCATTTGCGTATACGAAGCCTGCGCAAACTCGACGACTTCGCCGATTTCTGTGTTGGCACTTGCGTACGTGTTACCGCACGCTTACAGGATCCGGTAGTGAAATGCTCTACGGCTCCCGCGATTTCTGTTTGTGCGAAATCAGACGGACGTCACATTTAATAAAGTTCGATTGGATGCGTGCGAGTTTCTGGGCAGTGAACCGAGACAGCTGCACTATAACTCTGCAAGAAAGGTAAGTTCGCTTGTTGCTGAAATGACAAAAATGTTGCCAGTTACGGCATCAAAGGCGGGTATGGATTTTCCACAAGGCTTTAGCAAAGGCGAAGGACATCGACTTAATTATGTGGATGCAGCAACTTCAGCTCTAAGTGCGACATCCTCGCTCCGAACTGTTTTTACGCACGCTCGGAATGTATTCGGAGCGTACATCATGGCTGAAATAGGCGACAGTGATACCCTAAAACAGAGCTCTTGTATACGTTGTGGATGGAAGAGGAGGAGGACGACGCGTGCGGAAGCACCGTTGTACTGACAGGAGCGCCATTTTTGCTTCATGATGCGGAGAAGCAGGGAACTACTCGCAGTCGGCACAACTGTGCTACCTCGTTGCCTGGGCCGAAAGGGTCGCTCCTCGTGAGGGGCCATTCTAGGACTCGGGCCTGCCAAATCATAACTGAGCAGAGTTTCAATAAAGTTGTTACCACCACCACCACCACCTACTCTGGCCACCATATCACCGTGTTGGTCCTTCTAACATGGCGGCTAGGACGTCGATGTATTCACAACCACTGGTAAACTGCCCCAGTGGAGAGTTTTAGCTTGACCGGCATTCCGGTAGGCGCACGCTGACTGGGCGTTTTGCAGGAGGAGTGGAGGCGTAAACGTGAGCGGTCTGCACGGTGCAGCCACCTGGTGGCGCAAAGCTTAATCAGACAAACGCAGCTAATATTGCAGTAACCAAGTGTATTTCACCATACTGCTGGTGTAAACTTTCTATTGCAACGCGATTACGCCGCTGCCGAAAATTTACACCAGCAACGAAGTAGAATTCACTTGGTCAATGCAATATTAGCTGTGTTTGTCTGATTGAGCCCTGCACTTTTTTTTTCTTTTTTATGATGTAAGCACATTGGTAGCAAGCTTGTTAAAGAACAGATCGTCTTGTTGGAGTAGCGGGTGATTTAAATGACTACGAAAAGGTGAAAAACAAGTCTCAGAAAAGTTGCAGGTATTCGCCTCCACCAACAGCTGTTTTACTTTGTTTCCCACAGTCTTGTCACATAAATGATTAGGCCACTTGTTCCAGATCTCCCATTTCCAGCGACTACCTCTAGTAGGAGATAATACGTGGATTGTTATACTGCTTGAGAAAATTACGGAGTGCCTGGCCATGCCGAGAACTCCTGCAATAAACAAATGTGTTGCGTATTAAGGTTTTACAATGGTTTTAAGTGAACCAACAGGCCTAACGAGCTCAGCAGGTAATAGAGTTCAAGTTTCGAGAGACCTCTTGTGCGGCTTTGCGCATCACCATTGAATTACCTTCCGCGAAAAATAATTTAAATGTTACTTAAGCTCATGTGCCTGTTACACGCGTTGTTCTGAACACTCACCAGTGCTCTTTTCTTTTTCTTATTTCTTTAATTGGTCTAGTGCAAAAAAAAACGTTGAATGCTGCCATCATAGAATATGCTACAGATACAAGTGATCCGTTGAATATCCGCGGGTTAGCCGTGGCGCTAACCGGCATGCCAACATCAGTGCGCAACGGATAACTGAGAAAGGAGCAATGACGCAATAAAAAGCGAACTCGCAGTGCATACGCATCAGTCTGGCTTTTCGGCACCTTTGCTCGCATTTTTTATAAGGGTGTTTGGGTAGCTAAACGTGGCGAGTCGGATCGCATAGATGAGAAAAACAACTATCGAATTTAATATTGCATATCTTTTAGTTTCAAAACTATAAGGGCAGTGTTTGCATTAAATTCGTCTGGCGCTATTTACACTATTAGGTACATGCATGTAACGCCGTTCGATACTGGCCGTCCCATATGCTGCTGATATTTTAAAGGAGTAACAACTTCTTCCAGCTATGTGGTGTACCAGTGCAGTGACTGCGTTAAATATAATTCGCCGACGATTACGATACTCCCTAATGCGAAATTTGAGAGCAGCTGTATAAGTGTTTTCACTTCGCGATATATTGGCTGGCGCTGACAATCTGTATCGTGCGGCACGTTGCAAACGCAGCGACGCGTGGCGCGACTGCCTCGCTAATCGGGAGTTCCCGAGAGGCGGCGCGCGGGTGACGCGCGGGCGCGATTCACAGCAGCCGCCGCAGACGGACCTCCGCTCATGCAGCGCTTTGTTTCCATGCAGACGACGCGCGCTACTCTTGCGCCACCTCTTAGCCATTGTCGCCGCAAAGCGCGTCTTGCGTGGCACTGCGCTTTTCTTCTCACGCTTTCACCATACCTTCCTCCTCCGCTTTCCTCCTCGCGCTCTCTTCGCTGTCGTAGTGTTTCATCTCGCACTGCGCTCCGCGTTCGCATTCATCCTTCGCCGAGCTCGTTCGCTCGGTTACGAGGGACAACACCGACGCTCGCCACAGGAGCGGGCGCCCAAGAGCTGCGCTCTAAAAGAGAACACAACGTCGCCGTATGCAGGTAAGTTTGTGTTGCTCATCGAAGGAGACAATACGAAAGCACTGCCTCGTCAGTTTACACATATGCAAATCGGACGAGAGTGGCCCAACAAAAAAAATCTTTCGTGTTAATCGAGTAAACAAATTTTTATATGGGCTGCCTAAAAACGAGGCGTTCTTTTTGAATGACGGGAAATTACTGAGCAGAAGTTATATGCCCTGTGTATTCCCTCAATAACTGGTAGCTCTGACCAACCGCCGCGGCTCCCTAACAGAATAAACATTCCAGACGATCTCCCCTCACATCGCGCACTTGCTCCACCCCTTTCCCTCCCTCCGCGAGACTATGTGCCGTGTTTCTCCCATTTCTTCTCTGGCGTACAAGTATTACGTTCGCGCTCTTAGTCCAGACTACTATACTTGTTCTTAATCCCATATATTAGAACAGCAGCGAATATTCATCGTTTACGAACAGCGGATTCGCAAATCAGTTGCGAATCGAGTAGCAAGGACTAATCGATTCATAGTTGAAATGTTGTACATTTGCATAACCCTTTCTTTTCTACGTTCTATGGCTGTCTTGTGTTCTCTCCTGCCGCTTGATTGTTTCCCTTTAACCTGACAATGTTTACCATTAGCGGAAAAGGCTGACAGTCGCCACCATGCGGAACTCACCTTTTCTTTTTCATGTCCGTTACAAAGTGTGTGCGCTCGAATGAAAGGGTCCTCGTCATAATCTCCACCAAAACAAGGCAACCATCCCGTTTTCACTGATAAAGTGCAATAAAAAAATAAAGAACTCGCCGCGTTTGAGTATTCGTGTTGGCGCGAAATAAAGAGCACCTTTCTCGGAAACACTGTAGTCAAACGTGAGAGTGGGCTGGTAATGATGCCAGTGCACTATTTGTGTGTCCTCCCAAAACATTTTTTTTTTTCATTTGCTTTGTAAGGTGGGCTTCTCGCTCAGGCGCTGTAATCAAAGACATAGGTGAAGCGATTCTGAAAATGCTCATTTCACTGCAGTCGCTCTGGCGCAGCGTATGGGAACCTTAGAAGTTAATTTATTCTGTCGCGCACACGTGCACCTTCTTGGCATTTTGATGTCTACAAAATGTTTACTCTACGCACTATTAAAACTGCTATGTATACAAACACACCAGTGCCACACCTCCATTGAAGAGTTCGGTGCACTGTGAAGCGGATTAAAATTAAACAAACACAAGTTTCACTCATGTGCTGCTTTCAGTTAGATAGTGAAGAAACACATGTCCATCAATGTACAATATACACGAACTCCTTTAGTTCGATCCGGGCGTCACAACTAGCGAAACATTGGTGAACACTCTCATCGACAGCTTGTTTTAGGCATACTATCCTAACTGTCATAAGGCTACTTATGAGAGTTTATTGGATACCCATGGCCATGCTAGTATAGTTGGCAATGAAAAGGCAGACATGAATATAGCCTTAGCAGCACGAAGCTATAACACCTGTGCCATATGGAGATATAAACCCCCCTTTTTTTCGAGAAAAGCTACGTCACACAAGACTGGGACAAAGACGGTAGCAATAAAAATTTGACATCATCTAACCCTACATTATTCGAACACCTGTATATAAGAAAAGGCAAGAGGAAGTCAAGGGTAGGACACACGCATCCAACACATTCATACTTGCTATCTGGTACCTACCGAGGAAATTTGCAGGCGCAAGTTGGAATCAGTTGGCATAGGGCAGGGGCAATTGGAGATCGAAGGGGAGACCTTCGTCAGGGAATGCGTGGCTGTACAAACCGCTCGCTCCCGCCGCCGGCCTTCTTCGTCATGCCATGAGAGAGAGAGAGAGAGAATGATAAATGAAAGGTAGGGAGGTTAACCACCCTACACTGGGGAAGGGGGAAAAGGGACGGAAAGATTAAAAGCGTTGCGACAGCGACTGCTCGTGGTCGCCCAGTGAGATATTCGCATGTTTACATGGTCCGCGCAGTACACTATGCTTGTTATTTTATGTGGTAAGTGAATGTTTAATACAATATATATATGGCCGAAATAATATAACATATGGACTCGTGTAAGGGCAGCCCTTCTTTTGTCACGATTTTGAGGAGCCCTATATGTAGGACCCGGTCATATGATCCAATTTTTCCAACTGCGAGCATGAAATCCGCCGTGAAACTCCACGATCGCCTTATCTCGACATCTAGTAGCGACATTTACCCGCAGTGGTTGCTCAGTGGCTATGGTGTTAGGCTGCTGAGCGCGAGGTCGCGGGATCGAATCCCGGCCACGAAGGCCGCATTTCAATGGGGGCGAAATGCGAAAACACCCGTGTACTTAGATTTAGGTGCACGTTAAAGAACCCCAGGTGGTCGAAATTTCCGGAGTCCTCCACTACGGTGTGCTTCATAATCAGAAAGTGGTTTTGGCACGTAAATCCCCATAATTTAAATTTTGTTTATCTAGTAGCGACATGCTTCAGTACGCTGCGCGCGAAAATTTGCTCTTGAGCGCGATTGGAATCGGCGCACCGAACGCGATTTCTTCTCGATGTTGCGGTTCACTTTGTGCGGCAATGAATGGAACGGTTGCCGAACACCTGAGACATGACGTGCCTAACCGTCCCACTCGTCAACATGAAAAAGACTTGTCCCTTCGGGTGTGTGTGACGGGATTATGCGCATCAGTGCAAAATCCTACTCTCCTCTGTCCTCCGTTCACCACCTCTACGCCAGGGAGCCGTTTCTCTCCCTATTCCTCTGTGTAGGCTGACCCGACGTGACCTACGTTGACCCTATCTACGCCAGGAATTGATTTTTCTCCGTATTCCTCTGTGTCGGTTGTGTCCTGACAGGGTCCGCTACCAGGGAACAAGAAAGAATGAGGTTGCCCGGATGGTGGAGGGTATAAGAAAGCCAGCGAGACGCCACGTCAAGACACATCTTCTCTGCCCTTGCGTGCAGGAGCACGTACACCGAACGTTTCTGTACCTTTTGTCTTGGAGCGCACCGCTTACCCGTAATGATGTATTAAACTTCTGTTATTTGTTTTTACATCACCTCGTCTTCCCTGCCGAACGCCCGCCGATGGTCACCCTCGTTTGAGCTCCAAGCCGACGCTGTTGAAGGTCGCCGGAACCCCGTCTCCGTAACAACTGGTGGCATGCAGCCTTAACGCCGGTTGGATTTTTTTTTTTAATATTGACCGTTAGGTTGAGGTTGCGGCCCTCACACGGGTGCGGCCCTTACACGGATTTATACGGCAAGACTCTTCCTCCTTGCAATTGTTTTATACTTCGCTATCATAATATTGCTTCGCCTTTCTGGCGAAACTGCAGCCTTTCTGTAGTGTACGGTAACTATGTAGCTGGGCGAGTCGGTACAACTCCATTATTACAGCCCGAACGAATCAACCGGGACAATGAAGAACGACGTAACACGAGCGCTGCCTCACGACTAAAAGTTTATTGCTTACAAGATAGGAAACCCATGAATTCTTTTATAGCGCAGGTCTTAGGCGCCCGTTTTTTTGGCGAGCATCGGCGTCCCTCGTAACCGAGCGAACGAGCACACCGAAGGATGAAAGAGCGAACGCGGAGTGCAGCGGGGGATGAAGGACGGCGGTAGCGGAGAGCACGCGAGAAGGAAAGCGGAGGATGATGATGCAGTGGCACCATGAGGAGGAGAGCGGAGGAGAAGGGTATGGCGAAAGCCTAACTGTAGTGCCGTGCAATACGGGCTCTGCAGCGACGATGGCTACGAGATGGCGCCAGAGTAGCGATGGACATTTCAATTTCAACCACAGCTACTTTCCCTTATGCTTTCCTTGGCTTCATAGACTGTTGATTTTCTATGATTATAATTAACAAAAATTGAGCCCCTTGGTTCCCCTTCTTCTCGTGCTCATTCATAGCGAGGGTCTTGAATCTGGTAGCTTTGACGTCAATAGGTAGCATATGAGGGTTCATTAGCCACGGGCCTCTAAGTTCACATGCTACGTGACGTTATGCCATCACGCAAAAAAGGATGTTCCACATACGCCCACCTTGGGTCTGAGTGGCGCTGTTTAACACTCCCTGGGCTAGATCTAGTAAGCATAAATACTCAAGTTAGTAGACAGATTGATAGCCGCCTCCGGAGCACAATTGGGTGTGCAACGCACGCGTAATGCGGAGGTTGTGGGTTCGGTCCCCACCGGCGACAAGCTATCCTTTCTTCCATTTTCAGTTACTTTATTTTCTACATTTCAATTTGTACCACAGCTAACTTATGGAAGTTTTGGCTAACGAGAACCATCCCGAAGTTTTCTGGCCTAAATGTGTGCCTTCTGTCGCTCAGTACAGGCTTTTAAGCAGAAAATGAGCACTCGATGCCCACAGATGTAAGCAGCGTAAACTTGTAAAACGTAATGTCAAGTGGTTGCACATCCTTTGGTATTACAGTGTTGGACACTGAGAACTTCCGACACTTCCTTGAGCATTAAGCACCCAGTGCTCTTTTCCGAGACTGACTGAAGCTTTTTGCAGACTGATTTGGAAACCAGTCTCCTTGGTATGGCGGCGAGCCGCTTCTGCGCTGCCACAATCAGACCGGCATTCCGAGTCAAGGTTTCTACAGAAGCTTCTCAATCGTATCAGCCAAGCATGCGGTGTGGGCACACAGATCCTCCAAGTTTCCCTGAAGGGCCTCCTCACCCGGTGTAGTTTGAGCCTTTCTCACCCGCACGCTCTCGCCTGCTGCAAAACCATCGATAACTTTTCACACTCGCAAATTCCTGCGGTATTATTCGACTACTCTTAACCCCCAGCGTGCGACTTCTGGCTCGGGTACTTCTTCCAGCAACTGTTCCTCGTAAACCCGAACGCGAAAACGCGCCTAACATCGTGCATAACATTGAACGCCTTTCGGACTTCCTCGCAAACACGGTGCAACTCATCACCCAGGCACGTGACTCGTAGCATTGGCGAGTAGAAAAATTTCAGAAGTGAGACCACCTTGTGCGTAAGATACTGCATCGGTGCGCAGTAGCAAAACTTTGCTGTCGTCAATTCTAGATGGACAAAGCGACTTCAAAGAAGTGTTGACAAAGTACGTCTTCATCTCACCGTTTTCTCAAGGGTGTTTGAGAGGAGCAAAAAAAAAAAAGAAATATTGTTTTGTCAGCTTCAGCTAATTTCCCAACTATCAAATGTGCAAGCAATTTTCTGCTGATGTACGCGGCTTAATCCATAACATGGTGGTCCACATATGTTCCCAAAAGTATGAGTGCCCAATTTTTTTCTTAGATGTTTTTTCGTTGTGCCGTCATACAAGAGGCAAAAGTAGTTCTTACGCAGAGTTTACTCCGATGGCATACTTTGTAATATTTTGCTAAAAGATTTTGAGGGTTCGATTGGACATTCGCTCAAGGAATACTAGCAGAAACAAGCTCTGCACGCAAATCTACATAGAAGCATTTCTTTTTCTCGTCCATGAAGCTTTTGGAAAAGTAAGATTGCCTATAGATATCGATGGCTGGGCGCAGCGATTATTTCCTTGGCGTCATGCCGTTCTCTCACGCTGCACCAGGCGGCTTCTTTTTTCACACAACCTGCGCAAAGAACATTGATGCCAATGTATAATGTTGCATTTTGCTCACGGATTATAGTTACGCTCTTGAATATTGCACCCCTCATTCACAAGCCCAACAACTCTGAAAGGTCTTGCGTTGACTCATCCTTCAGTCAACAAGCACAAGTTTCAGCACGCTATTCAAGAAGCACCCTACTTGGGAATCTGGCGCTGACAAACAAAAAAGCGGACGCGTTTACACGCCGGCCGTACCTCGTTGGTCACTGGTGTAGTCGCCAATTCGCTACATGTAAAATATAATTCCCAGCACCCTCAGATGTCCCGGGTTGAGAACATAAATATTCAGTGTTACCTGCCCTAACGAGCATGAAAAGTTTTCTTGGGGGGGATGAACCTCTGTTGAACGTTAACGCGCCGCGCTACGGTTTACTTTAGGCATAAAAAAGGGCATTTATTTTTAAGCTAGAAACAAACCGAGGTGTGAAATCTGCTCAGGAAGCTGGCTGAAAACTAATGCGATAGCAAATTGGTATATATATATATACACAGACACATTCGACTTCCACTAATCGATCTAGAAGGAACCGTCAAAATTGGTCGAATTATCCGGCGGGTCGAATTAAACAAGATGCAGGGAAGACGCCTCAACATACTGCTGATTCATTTGGCAGTATTTGCCCATTTCTAATACGACACCAAACCAAACACGCGCCCACTTTTATATTGCCAAAGTAGAAAACTAACTTAAGGATGACAATAAAGTTCCTAAACAAAGTAGAAATCTAACACGAACCCGATTTTTTAGCAAGGGAAATTGTTGCACAAAGGCGACTGGTTTCCTGAAGTTAGCTTTGCCACCCGGTATGCCAAAGTCAGCTCCGCCGCATTACATTATTGTTAGCCGGTAAAGCACACGAGCGTTGCAAAGGCGACTTTGGTTTTGGGCTCAATTGCACTGGGGGCAGGTGCAATCCAATTTTCTTGTATAAAAAAAAGAATAGAAAGGTGCGCGTTAGGACCAGGCAAATACCGTAATCAGACATTGCGAGCTAACTTTATTGCTTGTAAATCTTCCTAGGGCGGGCCGAAAATAGGCGTTTCTGACGAGAGATGACGTTTGTTCAACACATGCACATGTTCAACACATATGTCCCCGAAGGTCCGCCGGGACATATGCTGCCATTAAAGGGGTCGCTGGTGGGGCCACCAGAGGCGTCAGGTGTACGAGTGCTGACTGGTCTGTTAAATTAACGAAAGCCTACTGTATATACATATATAAATACCTATATACATAAACGCATACATGGAACAAGGCCTTGGTAGGCTGCAATGCTCTCGGAAGGCCCAGCATTGCAGTGGAATCTCACCTCCTTCCCGCATGGCTGACAGAACACGGCCCATCCATTCACGGATTAGCATGAGACCACGATGACTTAGACTCACAGGTCAACTGCCGGAGCAGCACACTTTTCAGCTTCTTTGTTTTCACTGCTGTATTCACTGCTGCACTTCATAATAAGGATAGTGAATAAGGATAAGGATAAGGATTAGTGAGAGAAAACACAGCAAATGATACAGTGAGAAAGCAACTACAGTGATTTCACAATCTCTGGAAAGAAACACCAAAGTGCAAAAATGTTTCTAGTAGCTGTTGCTATTTTAAAGGTTGAGTACAGGCATTAGTATTGTTAAAACAGACGTTTGGGCGAGTTGGTAAGACATATTTGAAACAGAACAGCGCGGTTTTCACGGGGAGAGAGCGAGTTGTCTGCGCCATTCCGTTGTCATGCGGCAGGCTTTATGTCGGTCAAATGGGGAGATGCCTTAATGAACACCTGAAGGAGCACAACAACAATGTGCATAATACAGTAAAAGGGCATCTGGGCATCCACTGTAGAGACTGCGACACCTGGGCCTGCCACCCTGAATTCACTAGAACACAAATTTTAAGTAAACATAGTAACCAACTAACCCGTGAAATCATCAAAGCCGCGCACATCGCCTGGTCAAAAGACGCATGCGTCAGCAGCCCCTCCTTATCCATTACGTCCAAAGAACTAGCATATTTAGCGCGGGGGGATATGATGATTACAGTTATCTCCCCTGTTCAGTGCAGCATGTATGATTGTGAATATATGTATGCTTTTTTTGGTTTCTTCTGTTGGTTGGAGCTGTTATATATTTTTCGTTCCAAGCAATAAACATCAGTTGCAAGTCAGTGCTCGTCCATGTCGTTTCTCCCTGCTTCTCCCCGTGAAAACCGCGCTGTTCTGTTTCAAACATTAGTGTTGACAACGGATGTAGCTTGAAGATGTCTGCAAACAAAACGAAACTGCATTGTTAAGCCTTTAACACTGGGAGAAAGGCCTGTCTAGGCTCTCAAAAACCAAATTAGGAAAGAACGCTGAAGTAGGCACTTACAGGAACAATTGAAATATGCTTGAAGTGCTTAGAACGACCTAATTCGTGCTGATATATCAAACAGGCACAATAGCAAGGTAAGGAAAACAGAGGCCATTTTGCCCCTAAAGTTTCAGTCTCTAGCTATCACAATATGGAGATCAGGCGGCAGCCCCCACTGAACGCCCACCTCTGCCCTTGTGTCCAACAGTAGTAGTGTGACTTATGAGTGATGTCACAATGAAAGGACTTTATTTTCGTCTGCATGATGTGTTTTCTTCTGTGGCAACCAAAATCACAGAACAGAGGAGTCTTTGCATTACACCGTGACCGAAAGTGCCAGCAAGTTGGCGCTAGCAACTGTCATGGATCTTATACATGAGTCACATGGAGCCGTTTCAATCACGATCGGCTCCTTTGTGCAAGCTGTGTAAGACAGCGGGTGTGTTCCACTTCTGGCCTGCATCGGAGACAGTCTACGTAGACAGCTAAGGAGATGGCTGAGACAGCTTTACGGCCATGTAATGGAACACGCTTCGAGACGTCTGGAATACGCTTCTGTGACGTGGCGCCACCCTGCGGCGCCAAAAAATATTCCGAAAAGAACATGTTATTTGTGTATTTTTAATCTTTGAATCTGTGAACCCACAAAAAAACACAATGTAGCTTACAATAAAAGCGTAGGATAGCGTGTCTATGCTTTCTTGTGCGAGGACAACCTTCCTGTCAGCTTTCCAGGCGTCCTGCCCAACAGCCAACTTGTTTGGACAGGAAAATAGCCTGCATCGTTTTTGAATTCAGTGCTGTCTTCATGAAGTTGTATACTTTGACGTCTTCGTGAGAATTAGAATGAGACTTGAAATGGCCGCTATCCATTTAGTCGTCTACTTTGCCGCCTACGGCAAGTAAGGGAACACATCCATTGAATCCAAATCGAGACATTTTATCCCATTCATAAATAAGTGTGGTCGAAAGCACCCCTGTGTGACTGGAGTATAGTATCTGCAAATTGCCAGTAGTGGAGAAAAAGTTGTGCACTGCATTGCATGAGATGACAAACAGTATTTCATGATGAACACAAGACAGCCACGGAACAGCTGTGGGAATACTGGCAATTCTTTGTGGCTTCAAAAAGAAATGGCTAGGCCACATCGCATTTCCACAATGAATGCCTTGCCATATGTTTAAGTCACACTTCACTCGGAACAAACGAAATGAGAAGCGTTCAGTATTTTTTCACGTCCCAACGGGCAAGCACAATCTTCAGAAGCCTGTTTGACGGCAGCTGGCGCAGCGTCTGAAACATGACGTCCAGGTTACCGTGCACGCACTTGGACGCGAACGCTGCCTGCAGCACCTGACCGAGCCTGTTCAGGGCCAGTTCGGCCCCCTGAGGCGAGGCCGTGGCGAGGCCCCGCTTCAGCGTCTCGACCACCTGCACGACGTAGTGACTCGGCAAGAACGGAAACACGATCGGAGCGCGCGGCGTCACCTGGCCCGCGCGAATCAGCATCTCGAGCAGCGCGTAGTGCAGGTACGAGTAGAGTTCGGCGTCTTCCGCTACCGTCCGCGCGTCCGTCTTGCCCAGCGGCGCCAGCACGCACCACGCAACGAGACCGGGGATGAAAGTCTGGAGACACTGCGTGTACAGCTGCGGAGGGATGGCCTCCATCGGCGTGAAGCAGAGCAGCGGCTGCGCGCGCACCCAGGAGGCGAGCAGGTCGACGACGTCGCGCGACGGGTTCGTCGGCGTCATGTGCGTCAGCGACGTGGCCAGGCTGGCGCAGAACAGGGGCGAGATGTTGGCCAGCTCCTTGAGCATCTCGGCCGAGCTCGGGATGAGGCTGAGGTAGTCGCCCACGACGTGACGGACGATGTGCAGCGACGGCTCCGAGGTGCAGCCGCAGACGTGCATCCAGAAGCCGACGCAGTTGAGGACGTTGTGGTTCTTGAGCGCGATAGAGAGGGAGACGAGACGAGAGAGGAGTGGCACACGCACTTCCATGACACTCGGGTCGGCCGAGGGGAACAGGATGAAGAAGACCTTCTGGCACATGTCCGACTTGGCGTTCTGAAAGCTACTCGCTATGATCTCGATGATCTGCAGCTCACGGATCGCAGGCAGCTTGCGCGTTCGCGGCCGGCGCATTTGCTGCGCCGCGGAGGAGTGCGCTTGGGGTGTCATTCGGCGCTGACCGTAGTCTTGGAAAACGAACTCCTCGGCGATCTCCTTGGCGACATGAGCGTACGTCGGGCTGCGGCCCTCGTTGGCCAGCAGCATCTGAATCTGCCGGAGCGCTTCGTAGACAACGGTGGGAAACTCGATCTTCCGTAGCGAAACCCTAACGTCCGTCATCCTGGACTACTTTGACGCCGAAGAATTCGAAGACTCGTTTCCGTTTCCAAGCGAGCCGAAACCCATGCGCTGTATTTTTTGCCGCACAACAAGAAACCGCACTCACTACCATAACAGCGCAAACCACTTGGACGTCGCCATGTCGTTTTGTTGTCACTGTTGTTGCTGCTTGGGCTGTTCAATGTATTGGGCCGGCAGCATTGGCCGTTAGACGTGCCACATCGGCATTTCAACTTAAATTGAAGTTTATATTGAAGCATTTGTCAGCATTAAGCAGCGAGCTACTTATTCATTTGTCGCTGAAAAATGCAGCATTAAGTGTCTGGTTTCTGCCGCGCCTGCAATAGGGCACATGCATGGCACAAGTATATGGCCTTCGAGATGACGGCTCCATGTGCTGTTGCTTCAGCTCAACATCAGACACTCAAAGGTCATGCAAAACCTCATGCATATTTGGAAATGTGCTGTAGTGTCATGAAGTTGAACAGCACCTAATAACAATATGATGCTGTCGTGCGCTTCCCAATCGCAAGATTGTCATTGTACCTGCGGGAAGGTGGCAGTAGCCGTCCGTGGCTCTGCGACGTACGCAGCCTATCCAAGCTAGCATAAATTTCGTATTTCTCGAGTGCGTTTCTTCCTGCCTACTGTTGGCGTGTTAAGTTTGAGCTGCTCTTGTCCGCGCGTTGTATGCGCCTTTTTACCCGTGAACGTTACTTATCTGTACCTAGCAGTTGTCAGCCTGTGAGCTTCTGCCAAATGTGAACCTGTTTTTAACCGACTTCTGTAAGTACGCGCTGCACGTCTGTGCCTTTACGACGCTGTTTTGGTTCGCTCTTCGCGCAAGAAAAATAAGCTATTAAAAGTTTGCCTGACAGGGGTATCAAACCACTTTTTCGGCCAACGAAATACTGATAAGCGACACACGGTGACCGTGGCCACGAAGTTCTCACCGTAGGATGCTTCGCGCTACTTTGTGCTTAACGTAGTTTTTTTTTTTTTTTTTTGGTTAACTGTGAGCAGCGTCAGATCAAGACGCAGCTAGACTGATCAAAACCCGGAGTACTTACATGTTTGGTGTTACACCTGATGTTTATACTTTTCTCCGCTTATTTGCTTTAACCATGATTGCAGATTTTATCAGCGCATGTCCCAGCATGCCGATTCTCGCGACGGGTTTCCACAATTTCATTTCAGAAGTTCGGGTGATTTTTCCACCAAGGCTCTCGCGTTCGGAGAGCTTTCGCATCATAGCGTGCCGACGTGCAGCACATTTTGAACTACCATGAAATTTTGTTCGACGTGGCTTTTTCTTTTGTCCCCGTGTGTGTGTTCTTCTGTGACCGTTAGCTTAAGACATTTCGAGTTATTAAATGGCTTCTCGCACATAATATCCCTGCCCGACAAAGGCGCGTTATAGTGTGTAAACACCCTTGTAGCTTTTCGCTTTATAAGCGCTATCGTTAGCCGTGTGTTTGCCCGCGTTGGTGGTAGATTAAAAGACATATTCTTCATTGGACCACACACAGAGCGCTTAGGCTCACCGTAATAGAATCACGTTTTACATGTTGTTTACACATAAGCAGCAAAGTACTTTGAACCTCTTAGTGACAACCTTTATACGAGACACACTGGTGCATTATTTCAATCGCGTTTTGTTGGCGCTGATCAGAATTTTCATATGAGCACCACAGGTTTAAAGCTTTTGTGTGTAACATTGTTTGTTTTTAATTTCTTTGCAATAAAGTTGGCACAAATTCCAGTAGCTGTCTGTTTCATTACTTATAGCATATAGCTATACTATGTGATCTTAACCACTGTCTGATCCTATGTTAAATGCTCCACCACTGCAAGATACATTCTGCTTTTTTGGGGTACCTCGATCTTAACTGACTATTATTGCATTATTCATGTTGTAAGGTAAGGCAGGGTCTTTGTAAAGGTATGTGGTATCACGGCAGCTGGGAAGACAGGTCAAATTCGTCTCCTGCCAAGCACTCCCACTCACCTGGCTTCGCTTTAAAGTGTAATGCATGAGTAAATTAAAGCTCGGGAGTGCTGTGAAATCACTTTCAGCCAAACAGGGCAAATCACCTGGCCTTTCCAACTAATGCAAATGAATGGCGGAACCATACTGGAAAGAATTTGAATGTTCTTGAATTTTTCTTTTCACAGGCTTGGCTGCACTTGTATGCAGAGTTAAGATGGCTGCTGCGTGTTCCCCGCCGTGGCACCGCATCGGGGACTCGCCGGATGGCGACTCTGCGGGTAGTCCTTCCGGCTCAAAACTGGGGCCAACTGATGCTACGCCAGAACGACCGTCGAGCCGCAACACCAGCTCCCCGGAAGATAGCTGCGCCATTTGCTTGGGAGCGCCTGAGAATAAGTCATTCACAGACAGCTGCTTTCACCAGTTCTGCTTTGCCTGTCTTGCCGAGTGGGCCAAAGTCAAAGCCGAATGTCCTCTCTGCAAGCAGCGATTCAAAAGCATCATCCACAGCGTCCGCTCGCTCGAAGACTACGACCAGTACTTCGTCAGTGACCTGCAACGAGCCCCGGCGTATTCGATGCAGGTGGTTTATGAGAGGAGGTTTCGGTTCGCCACCACGATGACTGCCGAGCGGCGGCAAGAACTGGAAGCAATGCGACAAGAGCGCGAGAGGCGGACTCGGCACTCCTCCGCAACTCACCGAAATCGGAATCGCTACCTCCCCAGAGGGGCCACAACGAGTGCCGAGAGATTTCAGCTGTACGCGTCGGACCTGTGGGCTGTCCCCAGCATGTCGCAGTATCGCGAAGCATCGCCCGAGTTCTACCGTGAGAACCCAGCTTGCACCCACCGTTTGGTCCCCTGGCTGAATCGTGAGCTGAATGCATTGATGCAGCAGAATCGAAGCCGTATAGTGGCTGCTATGGATCACGTCATGTCGTTAATCCTGAATTTAGACATCAGGCATCTTGACTTTGCCCAGAACATGGAACCTTTCCTCCGTGAGCATACAGAGCACTTCGTCCACGAGTTCTTTTTATTTGCTACATCAGTGCATGACATGGCTGTATACGACCAACATACAGTGTACTCCTCACGCCCTGAGGCTTGCTCTCGGGTGGACCCCGTCAATTGGTTCAGGCGCTCCTTGCGGGAATCCGAACGAGCAGCTGCGCTGGAATCGCGCGCTGCACCAGTTGCTGAACGTCATGACTCGCCTCAACCAGGCCCCAGTGGACTCGCTGTCGCAAGGGAGGTGGTAGTTGCCACATCCGTGGACAGCGATAGTGACTCTGACAGCTCGGACTGCATCGTAGTGGAAATGGTCAAACCGCTCGGGGAGAGGACTCCCATCGTGATCAACCTGGTGTCTTCTGACGAGGACGATGCCTCTGCACATGGAAGCCATCAGGCAGGCCTATGTGACCAGGAGGCGGGACCGAGCCATTCTAATTGCCCATTGGAAGACCGTAAGCCTCTCGAACGTCATGCCACAAGTGATAGGTCATCGAGCGATACTGATGATGGGCATGCGCGAAGTCGGCACTCCCAAGCACGCACGCGAAAGCATTCAAAGCCAGCGCGCTACAGGGGACGAACTCCAGACAGCCATGGCTCCTCCTCACGGTCTGGGCAACGGCATCAGAGAGAGGTTCTGTATGCTGCAGGCACACGCCGTGGCTCGAACAGCCGGAGTAGTACGTCGTCGAACGAGGATAGCCAGTCCTCTGCTCGGCAAAGACAGCGGCGAAAGCTGGTCAGCGTTGTTGGCGCTGTGAACATTGCTAGCAAGCCACGCGAGACATCGCACCACGAGCGACATCATTCCCACCACCATCGCCATGAACACAGGTCTAGGAAAAAGTCTACAAGAAAACATAAGCACAGGAGGCACAGGTCGTCACATGATTTTTAGCTCTATATATTTGTGTACATATGTAAATTATATGACGGCTTTTTTATATACATCAACTCTATGTTTTACTGGCTCTCTCCTTGGAAGCAAACGTGTGTGGTTCATATTCTTTCACCCACTTTGTTTGCAAAAATGAAATGATACAGTAGTACTGCTTGTCAGATTACATTAAACTATGGCAGCCTTGTGTTAAACTTCAGGTTGCCAGCGGCAGCTGCAAGATCAATCTCCTGTGGAGTTGGCTAAGCACTTGTGCACTAACATAAGATGTTGGGTTAACCTAGTGGCAGAAATGTAAGACCTTTCACTACAGCACCTCTCACAGATCAGCTTGGAGACATCGAAACTAACAATAAGCATTACAGGAAGCTCGCCAGTCAAAATGCATTTTGAGGCAGAAATATGGTCAAATTGCTGCTTTATCTGCCATGCTAGGTTTAGCATAAGCCGCTCCTTGTATGGTATAGCCATTACATTTGTTATTGGATGTTTATTTTGTATTTTGCTACGATTCCCACTGGCTTTAGTGCTCGGTCTGAACCCCAAGAGTGTCATTGTACATACAGTGGCAATTTGTCCATTCATAATGGTTAAGGGTAGTAATTATTTGATATAAAAAAATGGTCGCCGTTATGTCGCAGATGGGGTGCAATTCTGGGCATTGTCAGATTCCGCCATGTTGTTGAATTTGGTAACGGCAGCATTTTGAGCCAATGACAGAGGCCCACAGCAGCCTCTAATTGGTTCGGAAGCCGCCATTATCAAATTAGACAACGTGGCAGAATTTGACAATTTCCAGAGTAGTACCCTTGTTCTAGGCACTGTTCTTGCATCATGTGATGCCAAGCCCTGGTAAGTCGAAACCCACAGTCGCTAGAGAGCCAACTGCTGACCTTTTGCACCCTTGATGCACCAAATTTATGTTGGCTGAGCTAACTCGGCTTTATGTGAGCACTTTAGCTTGTGAACAGCATGTTCCTCTTGTTTGAAGACGACCTGCGAAATTAGCAGCATGTCAGAAGTGAGGCCTTTAAGAGGAAGCTTTAGCTCGGGCCCAACTGTGATGCCGCCTAATGCATGTAAAACACGGGAACACTTTTCTGAGATAACCAGTGGGCCGACTTTAATGAAATTTGTTGAATTTGAGAAATTTCAATTCTAGTGACTGTTGGAAGCAGAATTTTGATTTAGGGCCCAACTCTTTTAAAAGGAATTTTCAAAAATTGGTATGCTTGAAAAAAATACAGATGCACAACGTTTACAAATACATATCGTGCACCAGGAACAGATATCGCAGTTCTGTAATATGCATCTGTTATAGTATCCAAAGCTGACAAATTTGATATATCCATATCTTACGTGGACCTGTTACATTGCTTACAAGGGTTTCGCAAAAGTCCTACTCGCGTATTAGTGGTACTTGTGAGATCCATGTATAATCAGTTTTGTCAGCTTTATATGTACTATTATATGCAATTCACTAAATTGTGACATTGTTTGTCATTGCTCAGTTACATGGTTGTGAACTGCATAGTTTTGTTTGCTTTTCGATTTTCAACAATCTCTTATTGAAATATTCACGGCCCAAATCAGACATTCGCTACCAACAGTCTCTAGACCTTAAAGCTTGCTTTTAAATGCTACAAACGTCATCAAAATTGGTGCAGTGGTATGCAGGGAAAAAAGACTTCTCCTTTCTCTCCTTTTACCATGTATCTATGTAGGAACCCCCAAGCAACGCTGTTGCATCAGAAGAACGCCAATAATGTGCTGTTCAATTGCGGTCAATTTGGCATTGTGCTATTTTTTACAGCGCAAAAGCTGCACTACCACTAGGCGAGACGGCGGCGTTTTTCAGCTTCAATAGTAGGGTGATAATCGACAAAAGGCTTCCTCAGGAGAGAGATAAAAGGAAGGCAGGGATGTTAACCAGTCAAGAATCCGGTTGGCTACCCTGCACTGGATGAGGGGGATTAGAAAGAAGGGAGGGAAAGAGAGACGTGCATGAACCAGTGATGTTCCACGCAGGGAATTTTCCCTTTTTCAGGAAGTTTTTGGCCACAATTTCGGACTAAAGGGAAAAAGGGAATCTGCAATTTTTCGAGGAATCTTATGATCGATGAAGTAAATATTAGAATTATGCCTTTGAGCATTGGCAACACTTTGACCAAAAAACAGCTAGCACACCCTTTTCAGTGCAAGGGGCAAACTTGGAGTCAGCCGGCTTCAACTTCTAATAGCCCTTCTTTTTTAAAAGCTGGTGTGATGTGCCGGAATAAAACGTGAACTGCAATTTGTTGCGCCAATATTCGATAAGGTGACTTACTCAAAAAAAAAAAAAAAAAAAAAAAAAGCTGCCAGCCACCTGTGTTGATGCTTTAGAGACCTGTCTACGCAGAATAGATGTTCGGAACCGTCAATAGAAAGTGGCACATTTGAAATTGAGTTATCGTATTGCTGTCAGGCTGAGATGTTGAATAAACTAAGTAGTGCTTTTGAACAACGCACACACACACACACGTGTGTGTGTGTGTTTGTGTGCAGGGAAATTTGCGGGGATCTTTTTGGAATAATGCAGGAAAAATGGTCGCAAATATGGAATTTCTGTACACAAGAATGGCAATTCTGCTGCAAAGTACAGAACATCACTGCCACGAACAGGCTCCCTCAAAGTAATAGGAAGACTCGGAGAATATGCTTTTACGTGGTGCAACTGTCACAAACACGTCATAGAATAAGAACACGTCGTGGCCGCCCCGCTCTCACCCTTACCACAAATCATTCCTACGTTCTTTATGGGTCACATTCATTCGTTTTTAGATAAATAACATTGTAGAGTTAAAGTTGGCGTCTGTCTAGCCGTATATCCCCTTTGTCAGCGTGTTCTTTTTTTTTTTTTTGCGACTTTGCTTCTTAAAAGCCTAAATTGTGCCGCCATCTCGGAGGCAATGCAAAACTTTTCACACTTGAAACACCAAGGCTTAATTTAGACTTTTGCGATCTCTTTCTGCGCTTGCAGCCTGTAAAGAAAAGTAAAGACGTTGTCTTCGATATTTGCAAATATTACTGTGAAAGAGCCGTAGCTGCAGACGTAGCCGCCATTCTATCATGATTCTATGCTGATCGGCATCGCCATCAACGCCAGTTTATCGTGTGAAACGGGAACTACTGAAAGTGCTGTTTGTCTCGCTTGACGCCCAACAGCACATGTGAAGTTTAAGAGTATAAACTGTCTAAAATGTCCAATATGAGAAACAGGGTCAGCATTCTCGACAAGCCACTCAACAAGAGCAGAACTGACGTGCGTAAAATCTTGCTCGACGCCGCGCATACAGCTTCGTATCTACCTCGAGCAGTCGGCGCACTCCGTAATAGACTTTTCTTTTTTCGTGCTCTGCAGGTCAGCATCAGTGTGTTCGGTCTTCTGTTCTCGGAAATTGTTCAGTACTGTCAAAACAGAGTCTACACCATACCCGAGCTTCAGACGAAGTGAGTTGTGAGAGTTCTTTCTGTACGGTACGACTTCCATTGTTGGGCTCGGTGATTCGGGATATCACTGAACGCTATCTGTTGTTGTACTATGCTTCTAAAACAACTATGGCACTGAATAGCATAGCACTTTGGTCGCGGCAATCGCTTTTTTTCTGCTAGGTTGCTTTATTGTGGTTTATAGCTACCACAGGCATATTAATATCCCTCAGCAAGTTTAGGAACGATGGCCAAAAGTGGCGTGGACTATTAGGCGAGCTTGCGTGTCCGACCTATTTCCCTGTTTAGCGACATTATCGAGAGACAGTACTTGAAGGAAGGAAATGACAAACACAAGAACATTGTTTTTGTTTGGTAATATCACTATCAGCGTCAGAACATTTTGTAACGATAACGTGTTTCTTGTGCTCGCCCTATTGTGGGTACGAAGTGTTATGAAATAGTTTCGAGACTGGCCCTGTTTTGAAGAAAGTTATTTATGTGGATTCAAACTCTGTGACCTTCGAAATAGCCCCCCTTGTGAAGCAATTCAGCACTTTTGAGTGTTCCTGCCACCTTCCATATATTTACTGGAAGTATTCTTTCCTGTCCATTCTTGGTTTCATCACTTGTGGCAAAACGATTATCTTTGAGTTGGGTTCTTAGTTTTGGGAAAGTGTAATATACTTAGGTGTATTGTCATGACTAGAAGATGGAGCATCAATTGTCGCAGTGAAAAGCTAAACATCTCCACACTGCGAAAAGGCTGTGCATGTCCGTAGCTCGACAAAATGCATGCTCATTGTCTTTTTCCACATACATAGTATTGTGCATCAAGAATTTATGCCGAATGGCCATACTGTGAACAGCAAGTTTTACTGCCAAATTTTAGGGCTTCTTCTGAAGGAGGACATTCGGTGAAAATGGCTCCATCGGAGGTCATCGGATGCATGATGACAATGCACCCTCAACAGAGCACTCCAAATACGCGAGTTTCTCGATGGAAACGATATGGTTGCTCTTCCACGTTCACCCTACTCCTCAGATTTTTGCTCATTTCATAGTCTCCAACAGATTAAAAACCCAGATGCGGTGATTGTGGGCGCTTCATAGACAAGACATTACATCAAAAAGAGTGCCACTATGATTGCTGATGAAAAATGTAATGTGTGATTTACATTCGCATGATATTGTGAGTACTGTGCCGATACCTTGTTCACTTTCATTTCCCTGTGTCTCATAATTTTGACAATTCAGTGAAATATCTGAGGTAATTTCTCCTGTGAATTCCTTGATTTTTGTGGGTTCAAAAGAGACGGATGCAAACAGGCAGGAGGGTGAGAGCGCTCATCCTGATATGTTCTTGCTTTTCTTTTTTTAATGTTCATGCTTTGGTCAAAAAGTGATGGCAACCCCTAGTAGCCGAATCAGTTACGCTTTAATTGACATCATGGTCTGTTGACTTCATGCAATGTATATAATTAAAAAATCAAGCCCTATGATTCTTCATCTCACTGTTCACTTCAGGATAGTGGTTTTGTTATCAGGAAACTGCAAAGGTCAATGGGAATAGCATGCAAGGGAAATTTTCATGGTCGTCGGAGATGGCAGGTCAGACCATTGAAGTCGGAAGTCCACAAGCAGGCACTAAACTAATAGTTGTGGCTGTCTAGGTTACAGCACGTTAGCAGAGCAAGATATATGGCTGACCTGATTACAGTGTTTCGTTCTTAAGGTGGCGAGGGACAGCTTCGCTGCTTGTTGTACAGATGGTGTACATTCGATTTTATTTGGTGCCAATTTCCAAGATTCCCCCGAGGTGCTAGAGGGCACTGCGGTGTAGTTCGGCCACAGCACTCTTGTCCCAGTTACTTTCATCCGCACCTGCACTTGTTGGCAGTGGTCTTATGGAACTAGAGGAGCAAAGTTTTTTCACAACTGGAGAGTCTTCTATCTGAAAGGGGTTCCAGTGGCTTACGGTCAGCTGCTCGTAGTGGTCAGAATGGCAGGCTGTCAGCTGTTAACCGGCTGCAGTAGCTTAGTGTGAGGGTAACTTAGCATGGTGTTGTTTAGCTGAGCTTGATCTCGGGTTCTGTCCCTGTCGTAGCAGCTGCATTTCGATGGGGGCTTAATGCAAGAACGCTTGTGTAGCTGGATTCAAGTGCACATTAAAGGGGCACTAAAGGAAAGTATTAGGTGTATTTGTTAGCTTATCTGTCTAGAAGCCTATCACGGTTTTCTGGGCTCTAATATGTGACTTTGTTCCATAGAAAACTGTCACTGGAGGACCTGCCGCTGCTCCCCAATTACAATCGACTACTCCTTTCTCAACTCGCATCCTCTCTCAGCTAACTGCCCACTTTGGCTCGCTCTAGAGATGAACATTTCGCTTCATGCTTTCCCTGCTACTCCTTCTCTCACTGCACACAGTGCGGGGACTCTCTTCTTCTTCTTCTTCTGCCCTTCCTTCGCCTGAACACATCTCGTCGCCAGCTATGTGCTCTGATGTCACGATAGGAGTTGCGTAGGAGAGGTACCATGCTCCACGACAGGTTGTGCCACTCTGATTTTCCATCTTCTTCATTTTCTCATTCACAAAAGCTCTGTTCACGCAACGTATGATGAATTTGTTATTACGGACGCGTAATCTTTCAATCTAGCTTGATTTTATATTTTCGTTTAGTGTCTTTGCAAAGAGTGTCAGGGGGTCAAAATTAATCGGAATTCCCCTGCTGTGGTGTGCCTTATATAAACATTGTAGTTTCGGCATGTAAAACATCAAATTAAAGATTTCTTTTCTTAGTTATTGAAGCATGTGCTTTGAGATGTTTGCCGAGTGGGCTGATGACACTAAGCCTCCTTGTTGCCACAGATTTTGACTTGGCAAGGAAGTCAGAAAAGGGAAATAGGAAGCCTGGCATTCTGGATGACATGTAGCTAGTTGGGTTCATGGCAAATGTGAGTTTAGCAGCTAAACTGGACACAAGGGAAAGAAAAGAGACGAGGACATGTCCTTCCTTGTCTTGTCTCTCTCTTTGGTTCGTCTCCACTATGCTGCCCTTGCCTGGTCTCGCAAGTCCCCTATATTAAAGAAGTGACGCCAGGTGCCTCACCGCCGACACCCTTATAATAGCTGTTAATACAGAAAGGCGATGTGGTTCTCTCTTTTTCTCCAGTTCAGCTGGTAAACTAGCCTTAGTGTGGTGACCAGTAGCACACATTGTAAGAGTGGCCTACTGGGGCTATGGCAGATATAGGTCGGCATACCCACTCACGGGCACTCATATATCCATATTTGCTCCACGCTTACTTAAAAAGAGTAAGGTAGAGCTTTAGTGAGTGACAAAGGGTGTGAGTAGATGTACGAATAGGAGTGACTGCTTCTGAGTTTGAGTAGACATGAGTATAAATGTACAAGTGCCAGCTGACAGGGGTACAAATGAAAGTCGATGAGGTTGAGTGGAAGCAAGTATCAACATGAGTGTTAGAAAGCTTGATAGAGTGTATGTATGCGAGCAGGTGCCTGTGAATGGATGCGAGCATGAATGTGTGTGGGCACTGGTCTGTATAGAGGAGACTATGAGCATGACTGACTGTTGGCACGCATCAGCAGGAATGTACGAGTGCCAACAAGTGCATGTGGGCATGAGTGTAAGTTAAGTAAGTAGCCTACTGAAATATATTTTGTATATAACTTTTTATTTCTATATAATGACAGGGAAAGTATACAATATTTGTTAGCTGCTTGTAAAGGCACATAATGTGTTCAGCATTTCTTGGAAACTAGGCCCCTTACATGGTTCACAGTTCTGTTGCTGTTGGCCTTTTAGAGGCATTGAAGAGAAACAGTGAATCAGTTTGGGCTGATCAAGCATTCTTTCAAAACTCAATTTTCGATAATTTCCTGTTAAGATATTGATTACTGGAAGTGAAAGTGAAGGCCAAACTTCAATATATCGAATTTCTTGCAACAACCCCAGTGCCAATATGTCAGTGTGATGTCGCAGATTTGAAATGATTATCTTGTACTTGGGATGTTGTGGTGCAATAGTTCTTGAAGCTCTCCCAATTTCGGTCTTTGGCTTTTTCTGAATACAGTGTAGTCCATCCTTATTTTGACATCAAATTACCTAGACCCAAGCGGACACCTTCAAAATCTAAAAGCAGCAGCATCACGCACCTTCAGTTTGTGTTTTTTGTCTTATCAGGCCTCTCGTGGTAACGGTGGCTTTTTTGATATTGCAGAAGCATAATTCCTAATAAAGCTTCATTTATTGTGATTTATTTATTTATTTAATTCATTCACTTATTGCAATAGTGTGATTGGGTCACTACTGCTGTTGTGCTGTCCTACTATCAACTGTGCATGGTAAGCCCTCAGGGGGAGGGTTATAAGGTCTTCAGAAACACACAGTGCATTTGTTGTCATGAACGATGGAGTGAAATAGATGCAAAGTCACACACTACTCAGTCGACTGAATGAGTCAGGGTAGCTTCGACTGCTTCCACTGTCAGTGGCTTCCACTGCTGGCATGAGCATTGTGCTAAAACACATTAGCACTGATGAGAAGCAGTGTGCCTACCATACCGTGGTGCCTACGGTATGGTGCCTACCACTGGTGTGAGCAGAATAGACAATAACTATCAATTGAAACCTTACTAATTGTTACATTTGGCACTGGACTTTTCCATTGGCCTCACCTTGTGCGTTATCGTGGTGAAACGCCTGGTAACATTGCTGCTGGCACTAATCATCGTATCAGTGTTTCTGATAAGCCTACTACCTGCAAGGGCACTGTACCTGATGCACAGTAGCATCTGTTGCATGGGATGCGTTGTTGCTTCTGCATATTGTTAGTAAACCATGTGAGGGGCATGAGCGCAATGCTTAACTATCACTTTCAGTTGCAGTTTTGCCTGTAGGTGAAACTTAATTTTATTGTCCCTTCAAAGAAGGGGCTTAGAAGGACACTAAAGGTTTATATTAAGTCAATGTGGACTGTTGAAATACCATCCCAGAAACCTCGAAACACTTGTTTCATGCAAAGAAGAGACTTATTTTAATAGAAAATGTGTTCTGAAGCGTCCACGTACCTCTAGCACAGTTCAAATCACCCACCCTCCGATCGAGGAATGGTGACGTCATGGTCTCATAGTGACGTTGCGCCGTTGGTGAGTAAAACGGCGCCCGCAGACGGTGCTACAGCTTTTCTGCGCAAAACACAAACGTGCGGCCAGAAACAGAGCCAAGACAGAGCCGACAGCAGCACGAAAGGGGAACTATGGTGGCTAGCAGAAGGGAATGCGCACGACAAAAAGCTGGTTCTTTATTTTATGATGCCAACTTTGACGCTCGTTGCAATGCACGACCCTGACGACACACTGGCTCGCGATGCCGGGCTCAACTTCAGCGATTTAAGCACTGATGAACGTGACCTGCTGCTGAGGGCTCGCGCTGCCAGTGTCGTTGCGTATTACTATGACGGCAACTGTATGTCATTTCTGTACATATTCGCACATTATTAGCTTTTCCTTCGTGAAAACCAAATGCCACACTCACCGCACCATCTTCAACCTGCAATTGTTCTTGTGCTTCAGAGAATGCAGGCAAGACTGACGGAACAGCGCTACAGGAAAGCATTGCTTTGAAAGGCACTCCACACGACTTCAGTAAGTCGGCGTTGAACTCGTAATCCTCTGGACGAAAGTGCAGTGAGCACACTGTCCAGTTTTTCGGCTCTTTCCCAACGTGCTGTGGCAGAGGTACAGCACTTAGCCACTTCGAACGGATAGGGTCACTCGTTGGTACACAGTGATAAGTAACGTTGGGTTCGTCACTGCAACTGCCCTTGGCCAAGTTCCGTGGACCGCTCGCGCATCCCACGACATCACATGGACATGGCATTCTCGCTGCTTGTTCCAAATGCAAGTTTCACGAGCCAGCAGAACCACCGCAGCATGACGCGATAACGAAATAACTGAAACTTCAAAGCGCGTGCAGCGCAAAGTCGAGCGAAAACGAAGCCTTTCGACCACCCATACTACTGAAGGGTAACGTCAAAATGGTATTTTTTAGAATCGAACAGAAGTAGACAAGTAGCATTTTCTTCCATCTTATAACCTAATGAGATGATCTTTTTAATATGAGTAGTTGAGTACTACTGACATAAACTATGATGAGGAGTGCCTTCCTCATCGGGCTAGTACCGGAATGTAGCTGGGGGGTCTCAAATCGTGTCATGCTCAATTTCTCGGTTACTAAAGCTCTGTTCGCGATTATATTGTCGCCTTAGACGTTCTAGAGCATTGCTTCATCACTTTAACTTGACATCATAGTAACCTTTAGTGTCCATTTAAGAGTGATTCCTAGGATACACTAGTTGTCGCAGAGGCAACAGTTGTCAACAGGGGCAGCTCTGGTGGTTACTGATGTCACAAATCACTGGTGACAGCTTGGGAGCCTAGCTTGTCCCTGTAGGGAAATCTGGCACTGTTGTCCATGCAAGTTTGCAAGCAGTAGCTGTGCTGCAATGGGAATGCCAGGGCATTACTGGTGGTTTGTCTTGTCATGAATGTGGCTTGGCCTATACCTTAATCATGGCTGCACAAATATTGGCTTTCTTAGAATGAAATCTTTGCAAGAAGCCTTGGTGCACTTTTAATACAGTTTTTGTTAAGTATTGTGCACATGTAGTGCAGCAAGTAAACAAGATGGATTCATGCCATCGAAAATCACCACATAATGCCAGCAGGCAGTGAAGTCAAGGAGAGCATAGAGGAAGTTCAAGTTTGCAGCCTTCTTTTTCCCTGAGGAGAGCTTGGTGTTGGCATGGCCCAAAACACACACACACATCACTGTGCACAAACAAGGAGAGAAACACAATGACCCCGTCTCCATCACGGACATGGTAGTTGGCCTATCGGTATTCCGGAAGGACGTCTGTGTGTTTCTCTCCTTGTTAGTTGCCCTGAGATGAGAGTGAAAAGACAAAGGCATCCAAATCATTCACAGGAAAGAAAAGCACTCCCAGCTCACTTGCTAATTGCTCGAACTTGTTTGGCGGTGTCCACTTGGGAACTAGCTCCAACTGGCCTTGAACCGCCGCAATTGCAACTGGCTCTGATGAAGGTGTTGGCTCATTTACCATTGTTGCATTCCCCGTTAGTGACTGGTTTCCCGAGGTAAACACCCAATCCGATCACAACAGTAGTAAAAGATGAATCTGGACCTCTACAATGTGCCTCTAAATTGGATTGTGGTTTTGGCACGTAAGAGCTCCAGAATTAAATTTTTTTTTTTTTTGATGGTCTGTTGCAATACGTGACTGAAAAGCATGAGCTATCAGCAGTTTTAGAAAAGCTTACTGGCCCACAATGTTATCTGTTTAGTATAAAAAGGAGTGTAGTTGCTGCTAACATGATGGGCGCATACGCTTTTTGCAGGCTGTCCGAGTTGGGATTCCATGTTGGCCAGAGAGTGCTGGACCTCCTCTTCGTCCGCGAAAAGAACTACAAACGGGAAACCAAACTCCTCAACATTCTGCTGTTCGTCAAGTCATCCGTGTGGAAGGTAACGTACCAGCCGCGACAGGCATGGCCTTCTCCGGCTAAACATACGTTGTAGTCTCGATTCTACACCCTGGTGGCTGGCTGCTTTATAATGGCAGCAGGATTCAAAAACGTTTGTGTACTTTAGTTGCACGTTACAAACCGCCAGTTGGTCAGTCAAAAGCCAGCTTGTGTGCATCTTGAATACTTAAGTCACTGCGGCTTAATTGCTTTTTCAGGTAAATTTGTAAGGCGCAAACACTTCTTTAGTCAAGAATTACTGCTCTAACTCATGGCTTTTTGGTAGTAACATGTGCACATAAAGTAAGTTGCTTGCAATTTACTTTTCTAAGCTACTCCCATCTCTTTTGCTGCATTTTTTTTCAGTGACAGTTTGCCCTGAAAAGTAAATGGCAAGCTGTGCAATTAGAATTGCTAAAGCTGTCTGGTTTTGAGGGCAAGTGCGGCATTAAGATAATGCTCAAGTGTCCCCTAGGAATGTATGACTTTCAAGTTACTTGAAAGTAGCGAGATTTTAGCGCCAGTGAGTGATATTCTACTTAAGTACTTTTTACATTAGTGGTAATATTTAGTTACTTTTGTGCCTTATACTCTGTAACGAATGTTAAGTGCTTTTTCTAAGGGACTTCTGCGTGTCTGATCGATAGTAATCTAGGGCCTTTCACATTGGTGTCTGTCATAGCATGCGTTCCTTCGCGGTTCTAAACCCTGCAATTTTTTTCAATTTCATTGTTTCCATCCCCTTTTTCTAATTAGTAGGCAGACCTTATTTATGCCATTTGCGGTGGTAGTTTTTTTATTTATAGTGAAGGAGCATTACAACGGGTATATATCCAATGTACATATAAAAATCACAATGTAAAATACTTTATTATATGTACTTACCAGTCTGTTTTTTTCCCTTCTATTTCTCTCTCATATATATGCATGTTTTCGAACCGAACAGCTAATAATCATAACCCGGTAGTTTGATTTGGTTTGGCTAAGTTCAAGTTGGTTGCATTTTTCCCAGCATGAAGAAGAAACAGCAGTGAAAAAAACAGCAGTGAAGAAGCAGCAGTGAAGGAGAAACTAGGAATAGGCAAGAATCAGATGTGTGCGTTAAGAAACAAAGCCGGCAATATCGTCACTAATATGGATGAGATAGTTCAAGTGGCTGAAGAGTTTTATAGAGATTTATACAGTACCAGTAACACCCACGACAATAAGGTGAGAGAGAATAGGCTAGAGGAACTTGAAATCCCACAAGTAACACCGGAAGACGTAAAGAACACCTTGAGAGCTATGCAAAGGGGGAAGGCAGCTGGGGAGGATTAAGTAACAGCAGATTTGTTGAAGGATGGGGGGAACACTGTCCTAGAAAGATTGGCCGCCCTATATACACAATGCCTCATGACCTTGAACGTACCGGAATCTTGGAAGAACGCTAACATAATCCTAATCCATAAGAAAGGGGACGCCAATGACTTGAAAAATTATAGACCGATCAGCTTACTGTCAGTTGCCTACAAAGTATTTACTAAGGTAATCGCAAATAGAATCAGGAATACCTTAGACTTCTGTCAACCAAAGGACCAGGCAGAATTCCGTAAAGGCTACTCAACAATAGACCATATTCACACTGTCAATCAGGTGATAGAGAAATGTGCGGAATATAACCAACCCTTATATATAGCCTTCATTGATACGAAAAAGCATTTGATTCAGTCGAAACCTCAGCAGTCATGAAGGCACTACGGAATCAGGGTGTAGATGAGCCATATGTAAAGATACTGGAAGATATCTATAGCGGCTCCACAGCCACCGTAATCCTCCACAAAGAAAGCAACAAAATCCCAATAAAGAAAGGCGTCAGACAGGGAGATACGATATCTCCAATGCTATTCACAGCATGTTTACATGAGGTATTCAGAGACCTGGAGTGGGAAGAATTGGGGATAAAAGTTGATGGAGAATACCTTAGCAACTTGCGATTCGCTGATGATATTGCCTTGCTTAGTAACTCAGGAGACCAATTGCGATGCATGCTCACTGACCTGGAGAGGCAAAGCAGAAGGGTGGGTCTGAAAATTAATCTACAGAAAACTAAAGTAATGCTTAACAGTCTCGGAAGAGAACAGCAGTTTACGATAGGTAGCGAGGCACTGGAAGTGGTAAGGGAATACATCTACTTAGGGCAAGTAGTGACCACGGATCCGGGTCATGAGACTGAAATAACAAGAAGAATAAGAATGGGCTGTGGTGCGTTTGGCAGGCATTCTCAAATCATGAACAGCAGGTTGCCACTATCCCTCATGAGGAAAGTGTATAACAGCTGTGTCTTACCAGTACTCACCTACGGGGCAGAAACCTGGAGGCTTACGAAAAGGGTTCTGCTGAAATTGAGGACGACGCAACGAGCTATGGAAAGAAGAATGATAGGTGTAACGTTAAGGGATAAGAAAAGAGCAGATTGGGTGAGGGAACAAACGCGGGTAAATGACATCTTAGTTGAAATCAAGAAAAAGAAATGGGCATGGGCCGGACATGTAATCAGGAGGGAAGATAACCGATGGTCATTAAGGGTTACCGACTGGATTCCAAGGGAAGGGAAGCATAGTAGGGGGCGGCAGAAAGTTAGGTGGGCGGATGACATTAAGACGTTTGCAGGGACAACATGGCCACAATTAGTACATGACCGGGGTAGTTAGAGAAGTATGGGAGAGGCCTTTGCCCTGCAGTGGGCGTAACTAGGCTGATGATGATGATGATGAATGTTGCACTTGTGGGGTTCCTATTAGACTCTGCATATTGTATTCCCATATATTTTCATACCTGCAAAGTGTCCCGAACTTTTTCTAAACATTTTGAATTTGACCTTTTTATGCGATTTCACAAATGTTGCCTCCGGTTTTACAAAGCTGAAATTCTGTTCGTGAAAATGTCCTCCCCCTTTGACCGCCACTCCCGAGTGTATTCATTTTGTCATTTCGGCACATTCCCTGCCTTTCAAGAAGCAACTCATGCAAAAATGAACTTTGTGTACCTGCTGTGCCATCTATAGAGAGGTTGAAAAAATGCCTAATCTTGTATGCTAAATTTCTAATAGCAGGTGCAGCAAATGTCTGTGCTCTGTCGCTCTGTCCCAACAGGACAGCCGTTGTAAAACAGCATGGCAGGTCTGTCTGCACTTTGATAGGCGAAGGGATTTCTAAACTGTTGATGAATTCTTTGTCGGAAGAAAGTGACAACAAAGAAACACTTTCTTTGCAGCAGTAAATGTCCACTGAACTATCATGTCAAAAAAAAAAAGGTAAAGAAACGGTAGTTTTGGTGTTAGTACAGCTCTTTGAAAGGTATTCGGTGGCGTAAGATTGCAAAAAAAAGAAAAGCATGCAGAAAAGAAATTGTGGTACTACTTGTGTCATCGTTTTGTAGCAGCACAGGACGCCATATACCATTGGGGTACGGGCTTCAAGCAAGTTTATTTAGACAAGTTTCTGAAGCAGCCGAAATCGGGAGCAGCACAGTCCCCAGAGGAGTCATAATCTAAAAACAGTGCACTTCTTTAGAATTGATGCTGATCCAAGTTTGCCGCTGCATGTGTGCTCTGTCTGAAGGTTAGTCATCGTTAATAGAGTGCACATGTACCCCACAATAGGTAAGCTACTTCAGAGGAAGCTTTAGCTCGGGTGCTCTAATCTAAATGCATGTAAAAGGAGAATTCGTTTTGCTCGGCAGCCACTGCACCTAATTTGGCTAGGTTTGTTGCATTTAAAAGAAAAACTTAAAATCTAGTGACTGTCGGTTTTGAATTTTTTATTTAGGATGTCAATATTTATTAAAAATTGGAAAAAATTGAAAATTTTTAGGAAACAATACTATCAAGTTTACAACTCTGGGGGTAACTCGGCAATGAAAAATATCACAATTCTGACAACTGCATCTAATAGTACATCTAAAGCGGACAAAATTGATATGTTACACATGAATCTAAAGAAAGTTAGTAATATGCAAATACAGCTTTTGCAGAACCCTTGTACATAACGCAACAAATTCATGTGAGATATCAAATGACATATCGAATTTGACCGCTTTCAGTGATCTAATGGATGCCGTTTACAGAACCCAGATATCTGTTTTTGATGCAGAGATATTGTAAACTTTGTGCTTCTATATTTTTCAATCTTTTGAATCCTTTAACATCCTGTTAACAAAATTTAGGCCCTAAATCATAATTCCGTGTCCAACAGTTACTACAATTTAACTTTCTCTCTAACATGCAACAACTTTTTATAAAATCGGCCCGGGAGGTATCTCAGAAAAGCGTTTTTGTGTTTTACATGTATTTCAATAGGCTGCGTCGGAGTTGGGCCCGAGCTAAAGCTTCCTCTTAAGGCAGACTATTAAAAAAATTGCAGGCTATTTATTCCCCCCCCCCATTCTGGTGTTATCATTACGGGACTCTTTCTTTTTTTTTTTCTAATTGTCTTGTTTGCAGGTTGGCAGGTAGGGGCATGGTCCTTATTGGGTGTGGTTCCACGGGATGTACATTGTTCCAAAATCTCAGCTTTGTCATTCATTCTGCTGTAAAACAATGCACCGCAAACAGAAGCAGTGCATTTGACGAGAAGATTGGTATCCTGCCGCTTTTAAAGGCAGCTAGCCAATGTAAGCATTCATATTTTTTTTTCTTTCTCTGCAGACTCTGTTTGGAAAGGAGGCTGACAAGCTCGAACAGGCCAATGATGATGACAAGACCTGTATCCTTGGCTCTTCTGCATTATATTCTGTAAACTGCACTTCGTGATAATCTCTGACAAGCCTTGCTGATTATAACTTCCAGCCGTAAGAAAGGGCTGCTGCAGAAATGTGCTTTGAGGCGAACAGGACACAATTCTTCTGTACTCACTGAAATATTAATCATTACTGTGCAGAAACGTCAAATGCAAAAGTAAGGCTTTGTTAGATAAGTTTTTCCAGAAGGCCACAAAATGTAGGAAGCCTCACTAAAGGGAGAATTCGAGAAGTCGAATTGGCTCCATAAGCGTGTTCGGGGTCGGCGCAGGTGGCCACTGCCGCGCGCTATCCGTCATCGTTTGCGTCATCCCTCGTGAGGCTATGACGCTATTCGGCATGAAAATTCGAGATCATCGCAGTGAGCGCATCACTAGTGATGACTAAAAACTCGGCGGTATCAGTTGGCAGTGGTAACACAAAAGTGCTCATCGTGCTACAGCTTCATTGATACTACTGACGGCACTCACGAGGGAAAGCTGCCTCAGGGATAGTAAAATAGGTGAATAATATTCACCAGTGACTTAAGTATACGAGTTTATAGTATGCATAGTGAGTCACTCGTTTCATCGTATTCCATTGGATGTATATGACGCTATGTTGCGCAAAACACCAAGAACACCGAACTGCGCATTGTATTTCACTTGTGATCAGTAGTGACTCGACCATATCAGTTATGCAATTAAGTGGTATTCATGACTGTTTTAGCGGTACCGATGACAAGGTCTTTGATTGGAGGCTGCCGATATCGCAGTACAATAGTGAATCGTATTCGCTAGTGACCGAAACCTCCCGGCGAAGGCCTAGTGATTATAATCGAATTAACCTTTATTGTTTTATTTGATAGCCATGACCAAATCGCATGTGTACCATTAACTCGACGTACTCGTGCTGACGTTTCCTCTCAATTAATTTGGAGAATGTTCATCTTCTGTGTCGCTGTCATAACGAAGTAGAAAATTAAAAAAATTGGCAGGGGCTTAGCTAAGCTTAAGCCTGGATACCTCGAAGCGAAAAGGTTCAATGATGCTTATGGTTTAGCTTATGGTTGTGCTTTATGATTTAGCCTATGGTTATGCTTTATGATTTAGCCTATGGTTATGCTTACAGTTCAACTGATGGATATGCTTATGGTTTAACTTATGGATATGCTTACGGTTTAGCTTATGGTTATGCTTTATGATTTAGCCTATGGTTATGCTTACAGTTTCACTTATGGATATGTTTTGGTTAGCTTATGGTTATGCTATTCGTGTGCCTTGTGTAGTTATGCAAATTGCTTATCAATGATATATACCATAAGTTATGCAGGATTATTAAACTTCTTTATTCATCATTGTTGGGCACATTGTCTTGCGATTTCTGTACAGCCATAAACACAGCTCTCTGTATCTGTAGTATCACTCTCTTCTCCTTCCATGTTGAATGCGCGCACCTATTCTCTGGCAAGCGGTTATATAGTCGGCCTCTGCGATAAACACGCGCTTGCGGCGAACGTCAAACGATGACGCATAGCGCGCGGCAGTGGCCACCTGCGCCGACCTCGAACACGCTTACGGAGCCAATTCCACTCCGAACACGCTCACGGAGCCAATTTGACTCCGAACGCGCTTACGAAGCCAATTCCGACATACGCCGGCTCGCGCGATGCGCAGTGAAGCTTTTCTCTTCAAAACCTCCAAAAGTTGTCGTTAGTCTCGTGGCAGGATAGTTACTGGTTTACCACCCCGCTCTTTCGTGTTCAAGGTGTTAACTCATAATATGTTTGCAAATTTTCAGAAGTCTTGAAATCCAAAGGTTCTTGAATACCTTTGTGCCTGGATTAAATACACTGGCGTTCGGATTATTTCGGCTGGCGTTTGGATTAAATTGAGGGGCGCTCGGATTAAAATCACTGGCACTTGGATTAAATTGACTGGCGCTTAGATTAAATTGACTGGCACTCTAATTAAATTGACTGGCGCTTGGGTTAAATTGAACGGGAAAACCTGTAGAACCATTAGACGAGGATTTGAAAACAAACAGAATTGAAAGAGAGATGGGGCACCCCCGCTACAGCTGGCCATGTCGTCAATAATTTTTATGTCTGCTCTGGCCTAGGTAATTGTTCATTGGTAAAAATGGAGCATGTATTATAAGTGAACCAGTGATTAAAATTGGCATGTTTCGAGAACTTGCCACAATGAAACTCTGCCACAATGGCCCGAGCATGGGAAAACGTTTTGAAATCCCTTACTTCATATGGGCATACTGGCACTGGGGTTTGAGGGCACAATTAAAAAAATGAGTTGGGCTTTGATTTCCTTGTCTTGTTAACTATGTGCTATAGCCGAATTAATAAAAATTAAGCTTTAAAATGTTTTATCAGTCTGAATTAGGTAGCGCTTTTGTTTAATGTCCCATTAACACCTTGCTCGTGCAACACTTGGTGAGGGTGTCTCGTGTGTTCAAGCTTCAGCATTTAGCTTGTACGTCAGAGGATTGCATTGCAAATCCATATGCGAGCTGTGCGCTCTAGCATTCGTGCTACTTTTAAAAGGTAAAATGTCATCATATTAGTAACAGGCATCACAAAAGGCTGTTATATAATCAAAAGCTGTTGCTGTTGTAATGCCGGCAGTTGTGTTTGCTTTTCAGGATGCCCTTTGATAGGTTCCTCAATTTCCCTGTGTTTAAAAAAGCACAAACAATGCTAGAGCAGTCTGAATTCTTTGGAGCAATTTACCTTTACTGTGCACCAGACTACCTGATTGAAAAGGAGCCCCTAGTCACCAAGTTCATCTCGGTTCCCAAGGACAGAGGTGAGTGGCTTGATCAATCATTCATTCAATTGTTTATATTTACAATCAATGCAACAGATACCGTAAAAACCGGACTATAGGTCGGACCGGAATATAGGTCGATCCCTCAACTAATGAATTCTAAAAATGAAAAAAATCTTTTTCAATGGCAAAAGCACCGAAAGACCCCTTACCTTGAAACAAATCCGACTCAGCCGGTTGCACAATGGTGACAATATTTATTTAAATGCTGCTCGCATGTGCACCTGGCAAAGTTCTTTAACAGTATCGCGTGACCTTCGACCCAAGTGCTTGTCAACACCTTATTAACGGCCCTGAGCGGCAAAACAAGCGAGATACATGCATGTGCACACATGTGCTTACTTTCGCTATTTCGCCGCTCCAGGCCGTGATGATAAGGTGCTGAAGAACACTTGAATCGATGGTCGCGCGATACTGTTAAAAATTGGCTGGGTGTACAGTACACAGAAGAGCACGAAGTGCGCAAGCGCTACTCCAAATCAGAGCAATGCCTTTGATCAGAGTCATCCAAACTAGAGTCGGATGACGAGTGCTTCTCGCTGCCCAGTCCAGAGGCGCGCGCAATCTCTACCGCTTTCAAACGGATGCATTCGGCAGTCACAGGCAGCGATCTTTCACGCAGCTCCCGGACGAACTCCGCAACTTTGTCTTCCAGTTCTGCGGTCCGCTGCAGTCCACCCACAAAATGACATCTTCTTTTGGTTGCTGCGAGTTGTAATACGCTGCTTCTGCCTCTGCCAGTACCGAATGCTCTTTTCGGATACTCCAAATTCGCGCTGTGCCGCCAGGTTGCCGTGGGCTTCCGCGTACTCGGTCGCCTTTTTCTTGAAGGTGACGGTGCATTGCCATTGACTTCCACTCATTTTGAAACAAAATGTGAAAAGGCAGCCTTTAACCAATATAACTTTGTGACACTGGAAACGCAAAATGGCGGTGCCACATTGTCGCCACGCCGCGCTGCTGCTGATGGCGAAGGCGGCTGTTTACTTCATCTGCCCATTGTTGCAAGACTTCCGTAGTTTTTCCGCCAATGTCCGGTATATAAGACGAGGGTCGACTTTTCGCAATGATTTTTAAAAAAAAGTTCGACCTATATTCCGGTTTTGATGTACGTGGATATGCAAGTATAAGAAAGGAGGGCTTATAGCACAAATTTGTAAGGTGCATGAGTGGTGTGGCCAAGTCTTCCTGTGCAATCTATAGCAAGTGCATATATATTTCACTAGCAGTGGTGGTCCATCTGTGCCATTTGCGCCCTTTTGCTACAATTTGACTTGCCTGCTCTTGGCAGCGCCCACTCGAGTGTCATTTGTGCCAACTGCACAGAAGTGCGGCATTTTCACGTTTTCATGGCAGTGCGATGTCTTCAGTAGGGTTATGCAACCACAGTCAATGACCAATTTTCCCAATGGCCAATTTTAATTCATACGCCTTCACAGCACTGACGCAGTACCCCATTGAGTCAATTTATAAAAACGTGTGATACTACAGATGCAAAAAAACTTTGCTTTCTGATTTTCCGGACTTTTTGCTATGACCGCGGGTCCAGAACGGCATTGATTGAAGCCACCACCGTTGCCCTTTTGATTATCTTGCCACCTCGAACAGGTGCTCTACCACACAGATCTGCTGGCAGCTGTGGCCACCACTGTGGCAGCACTAGGCCTAGCTACTTCGACACTCGCTACCAACCTTCTTGCTGTTAGGTGCTTTTCACTGTAACGATTTGCCTATGTTAGCAATGGCGCGCTGTCTCTGCCTTTGTAATCCTCGCTAGTGGCTTTGAAGCATGGAAAGCGCGACCATGTTGCATAATGCTGGTTCCCAAAAGTCAGCTTTGCCTCAATAGCGCATTGTTACATGGTGAAGCATGTACGAAGTATTGTGGTGAAGCATACCAAGAGTGGGAGGAGGCAATTGCTTAATTATGCACGCGTGCACCCGCCGTCTCCTGCCACATTACGAGCACTGATGTGCCGAGCATTTGTTCTGGCAGGCCTTCAGAGCTAGTTCGGACATGGTTGTGGCGATTTGAGCCCTTGGGGGCAGTAAAAGCTACTAGTTCGAAAGGTTGATAGGGTATCTGCGACAAAAGTTATGGTTTCACACTGAAATGATTCATATCTATTTGCAAAGCCACATGACTCACGGGAAGCCGACAAACTGCCTCACAATGATAGTGAGTTCTTGGCGCCGTTCACAGACGCGTAGTCTCTTGTCGAGCTTCCAGCATTGTTATTGGGCACAGTACACATTTTGCTGAGTGTGAAAAAGCATGTCAAAACACATCTGTCATTTTGAATGCACATAAGACATTTGCCATCACTTTTTGTCTTGTGCCTGATGGCGCAAATCGTTCTAGCTCATTTGTAATTTTGCGTCTGTGTTGCGCCCAGGCACATATCTTTGCTCTCGTTAGTCTACAAAATTTAATGTAATTGTTTACAAAATTAAGTCCCTTGCCTACCCAAATAAGAATGCTTGCAGCATACCGTGTGTGGTATACCATGTGTGCGGAGGCAAGCTGTTGTTGCTGTTGTCTTCGTGCCTTGCTTCATTTTGAGCAGCACTTAATGATGGCACAGTAATAACAATCTTCACCAAATGGCTGCAGATTACTGCTGTACTACTCCAAATGAGACAAGTTTTTCTGCACCCAAACTGCTCCAAAATTCTGGTGTGGCTGCTCTTAAACTGCTCCAGAAGGACATTTTTCCTGCTCCAAAAATCGCACCAAATCCTAAACTGGCGGGGCCACCATTGCATTAACCTCCGTGCTTTCAAGACTTTCATGATGAAGTGTTACTTTCATTTGGAGATCCCGGATAGGGTACTTGTTTTTATGTCTTTTTATGTCTACTGCAGCACGAAGGCCTTTCTTAGCGATCTTTGATTACCCCTCTCTTGAGCTAGCTGATTACAACTTGCCTGCAAATTTTTCTCATTTTATCACCCCACTTAATTTTCACCATCCTCGACTGCACTTCCTTTCCCTTGGTGCCCATTTCTGGACCCATAAGCTGAAATAATTGGCCCCAAAGGATTTGCGGAATTTACCTGATTACATGCACAGCCCTGCGAAGCACAGCTCTTGTTGCAACCTTCCTGTGATGTAGCAGGGCTAGGTTGACTGATAGATTTGTAGTCGCTACACAACATGGGCCAAATGACTGTAACAACTCTTTTCCAATACAGTTCTTCTTTGCTGTTCATCAGCATTTTCAAGCGTTATCAGCATGGTTAGCTGGCCATGAATGATGAATAATAATAACAGAATAGTCAAAATTCACTCTCTAGGGGCTGTGAAAATTTCAGAAAAAAATGAATGCATGCCTTTTACTGCCCCCAAGGGCTCAAATCAGCATAGGCACATCTGAAATAACTCTGGAGGCCTGTCACTACACTTATTAGACGTATCGGTGCTTGTACTGTGATAGAAGAGGAAGGGTGCATGTGTGTATAATTAAGGAATACATACCCTGTCCCGTGACAATTGCCCCTCGCCACTTTTGGTATGTTTCACCACAATATTTCGCATACGCATCCTTGTGTAATACAGATGTATTGAGGCGAAGCTGACTTTCAGAAACCAGCATAACCCCTTTAGTCGGGAATTATGACCAACTGTCAACACATGTACCCGCAGTGGTTGCATAGTGGCTGGGGTGTTGGGCTGCTAAGCATGAGGTCGAGGGATCGAATCCCTGCCATGGCGGCCCGATTTCAATGGGGGCAAAATGCGAAATCACCCATGTACTTAGATTTAGGTGCACGTTAAAGAACTCCAGGTGGTCAAAATTTCCTGAGACCCCCACTACTGTGTGCCTCATAATCAGAAAGTGTTTTTTGCACATAAAACCCCATAATTTAATTAAATTAGTTGTCTATACATGTGGGAAACATACATACATTATGCCAGAGTGTTTGAGACTCCACTGAAAGCAAGTCAAGGCGGTACGACTCTTGTGCATTTATGGATATTTCAATATTGTAAAGTCAGTCATGATACGTTTCTTCATAAAATGAATCAGCCGCTCGTATTACATGCACAAGTTATTTATTGGCAGCAAGCATTCCTAGAAAGAAAAAAAATATATATTTCAAGGTTGCTGCCAACATGACATACGTCAAACATCACATAAAACATAGTACAGTCCAGTCCACTTATAACGATACCACATATAACGATATATCGGTTATAACGATGGGTCGACATGAGAGTGTCATTTTATGCATTAGGTCTATGGGGAAAAAAAACATTTATAACAACAGGTTATTCACCGCATATCGGATATAATGATCAAAATATTGCCGCCCAGATGGCTTTTCCCGTGCAAAATAATCGTAACATTTGCGTTGCTTAATTCCCTGAAACGAACGATGTCGAGACGAGGCGATGTTTACCTCCGTAAGTTCGTATCTGCCGCCATTACCGCGCAGCGCGTCTCACCCCGCCCGCGCACGAGTAGGCGCAGCCAACATTGGCGCAGCGCGCCACAAGATGGCGCTAGCTGCTATGCGCGTAGGCCACAGTCGCTCCGAAAGAGAGAGAGAAAAAAAAAAGCAACAAGCAAAGCGGGGCGGTAGCGCCCGTCCCGCACTCAGTCTCTCTCTCTCGCGATAGCAGACTGACGCCACCGAAGCAACGTGCAACCAACGTGACCAACAGTACAACCCAGTTCGAAGATGGCACCGACAAAGCGTAGAGCTGTGTCGCTTGACACGAAGATGGATATTTTGCAGGACTCTCGACGCGGCTTCAAGGTGAGCGCCCTCGTGAAGAAATATGAGCTCGCCCAGTTGACGATATCAACCATCTTGAAAACCGGGAGCACCACGATTGTGAAGGCAGGAGCTATCGGCAGCCATGCCGATCAGCGGAAAAGGGTTAGAGACCCTTTGTACACCGATGTTGAAGAGGCGCTTTACCAGTGGTTCATCACAACCCGCGCGCATAATGTGCCTATTAGTGGGCCAATACTTGCCACCAAAGCGAAAAACTTCGCTTTTCTTCTGGGACGGCCAAATTTTGTGCCTGGGGGAGGCTGGATTCAGCACTTTAAAGAGCGGCACGGAATCGTTTACAAAAACGTGGTAGGGGAAGCGGCGTCTTTGGACACAGAGGCAAAGCAGCAGTGGCTGCAGACAAAGCTGCCCAGCGTGCTGGAGCGCTACGCGGAGGACACATATAATTGCGATGAAACTGCTTTGTTTTTTCAAATGTTGCCGTCGAAGACTCACGCTCTTAAAGGAGATCGATGCCCCGGCGGGAAGCACTCGAAACTTAGGGTGACCGTGTTGCTGTGCGTTAGCATGGACGGGAGCCATCGTCTCAAGCCCTTCATGATCGGGCGATCAAAGAAGCCAACGTGCTTTAAGAATCAGCACATCCCGGTCCGCTATCGCAGCAACAAGAAGGCTTGGATGACCCGCGACCTGTTCGAAGAATGGCTGCTCGAGTTCGACAGTTTAATTGAAGGCCAAGGAAGAAAAGTAGTGTTGCTACTTGACAACTGTAGCGCACACAGCGTTAACCCGAAGCTAGCATCTGTAGAATTGATGTTTCTGCCTCCGAATACTACGGCAGGCCTTCAGCCGTTGGACGCCGGCGTGATCGCCAACTTTAAAGTCCTGTATCGGCGGCGCATGCTCGAGCGGCTAATTTTAGCCATTGACCACGCAGCTCCTGGAACGTCGGGTCATGCAGACGGGCCCCCTGACCTGAAGATCAGCCTTTTGAAAGCCGTGCGCTTCGTTTACGGTGCATGGTATGAAGTAAAGCAGTCAACCATATACAACTGCTTCAAAAAGGCGGGCTTTGTGCGTCAGGACGAACTTCCCCAACCCACTGAGACCAACACTGTGGAAGCCGCCGACATAACCGAGCTCTGGGAGCTCGTTCCTACTGGTGACACAGGTGGTGCGTCGATGGAGGAGTTTTTGACTGCAGACAGTGCTGCCTCGTTCTGCGATGAGGTCACCGACGAGGCGATCGCTGAAGATGTGCTGTCTCGACAGACGGCAAAGTTGTGCGACGGTGGCGACGGCAGCAGCGACAGTGACAACGAGATTGGCAGTGGCTCCTTGACCCCAACCACCTTGTCCACGCAAAGTGCACTGTCGTCGATCAACTCCTTAATTGATTTTATGCATGCCAAAGGATTGCCGCCAGTGTTCGCGCAGCAGCTGGAATCCATGCACACCGCGGTTGTGAAGCTGAAGCTGCCGCAAAAGCAAGTGCAGATTTCGGACTATTTCGGCGCGCCTAACCCTTGACACGGTCATTGGCGCTACAAATAAAGTTTGTTTTTCACAGCCGACTTTCTACATCATCTATTCTTTAGAGCAAGTAGCGAATTCGAGTTCGGAGCTGCAAAGGTATGTTCTGCGTTTTTTTTTTTTATATAACTGCAGTCCAGATATAGCGATCATCAGTTATAACGATCATATTTTTCGTCTTTCTCGATATCGTTATAAGTGGACTGCACTGTACAGTAAAACCTCGTCAAACCGTACCCACTTAAACAGTAGTTTCGTTTTAAAGGTAGTAAAGCCAAATCCCCGACTCAGCGGCCATTGAACATAATGTGTTTTGTATCTGCATAAACCGTACTAGTTTATTGCATACACATCGGTTAAAACATAGCGTTTCCACTTTTCGTTGCACAAACACGGTGGTGCGTCGTCTCCATCGAGCGGCCCGGCAGAACAACAACCTCCATGCGCCCTGTGCGTTTGTGCGTGAAGCCACATCGACATAAACATCATTTCGCCGCCGTGCCAGAGAGATGCCTGAGTGAGTTGTGGTGTCGTGCAAGCGAGGACTCGCATCATGCTGAAGCTCGGATAAAAAAAAGACGCCGTGTGCTCAGCATAGAAGAAAAATTAGACATCGTCTGTGCTATTGAATGTGACATGGAGAAGCCGGCGCTGGCACGCGACAGGGATCTGCTTTTGGCTATGGTGTGTGGCATTTGGAATGCGAAGAAGTTGCTCGGCAGCGCTGCTGTGACCGCGAAGAGATGTCGGCTACGAGGTTCGACTTTTCGCCATCGTTGCCTCTGTTGTTGCCGAAGTGTCGACTAGCGACAGTGATGAGGACGGCACGGAAAGTGACAGCACAGGCGATTTAGGTTCGACAGTGGCAGAAGCTGCTCGTTATGTCAGCCTCGTGAATGCAATCGTCGCGACGAGAACAGCACCTGGCAATTAAAAAAGGCGCATCGGGACTTCTGCACTACTGCGCGCGTGCACGGAGCATACGTAACGCCAACAAGGAATCTGCTGGCTGAAAAGCTGGAACGCAGCTTAGTAAGTTTAAGGCCGCTGTCGTCATGAAAGGCCGCCGCCGTGGCATCAAATGAAAATAACACTTTTGTCGCGCGAAGTGACCAAATACTGCATGTTTTTTTCACCTTTCATCGCACTCTCTCTGAGTTACGTTTTCGACAAGTAAGTGGACGATCTGAGGCTAATTCGGTTAAACAGTACGACCATTTAGTACGTACTTCTTCCGAGCTCTGGCGAACTACGGTTTAACGAGGTTTCACTGTAGTGCGTTCACCAAAGTGGTACTCTGTAAAGATACACATCGCTCAGAAGTAAAACTAATTTAGGTTAGCAGAATGTTTAATTTACCCTGGGCCTAATGTTTGCACTCTATTCCTTGGTACCACTGCATAAGAATGGCAAAAATAGGTTGCATCCTCAGATGTGAACGCTGTGACTGAAGGGGTTATGCACCGCGCCATGCTTTCTGAGCTTGTAAGACACTGGAGAGGGTTACAAAGGCAGAGTCGGCGCCATTGCTAAGAGTGACAAATTGTTTCCATGAAAAACACGGCACCATACAGAAAGAAGCTTGGTAGTGAACATCGAAGTAGCTAGGCCTAGCGTTGCTGCAGTAGTGACTGCAGCTGCCAGCGGATCTTGCATGTGGGAGCACTGGTTCGAGGAAGCGAGATAATCAAAATGGCGGCAGTGGTGGCTACAATTAATGCTGTTTCGGACCTTTGGTCGTGGCAGAAAGTCCTGAAAGTCGGACAGTGAAGGTTTTTGCGTTCGAAATTTCAAACATTTTTGTATGTTGACTCTATGGGGCACGCGGGCAACGCCGCAAAGGTGTCCGAAGTATAGAGCATGTACGAAAAATCGGGTGTCCAGAAAATGTGTCGTTGACTGTAGAATTGAGCAAAAAGAACCTTTACGTTATTCCGGCCGTAGTCTCATGTGTTGAGCTGGTGATGAAAGTAGCTAATAACAAATGGATAGAATTCAGCTAAATAAATCCTTACATTAGACTGGCCGTGGTTTCATCTGTGTCTCCTAACCGACTGTTATTGGGAATGGCAGGCAGACTCCCACATAACAGCCACTGCAAAATGCTGGTGTTTTTTTGTACTAGTGAAATGTTGCTAGAAAAATGCAGGGAAGTCTCTTGATAAGTACAGATGAAAATATGGTGACCAGGAGAATTAAGGAAAATACTTAACCCTGAATGTGCAGTCTGATTCATTATGAGCTATAGCACATTGCACATGGTTAAAGGGCCTGCAAGACTCTTCGCCGGCGATGGCTATAAGTAAAAAGAAAAATGGACAACTAAACAGCGTTCTAATTACTGGTATTTATTAAAACAATTTCTCTTATGTCGGCACTGTGTTGTGGCTCATTTTGAATGCAGCTGTTTGTTAGCACCATAATCTGTGAGCATTAATGCTGCTAAACGTGTTCTGTTGTTTGGAATCATTAATTGTTAGTGATTGATTCTGCTTGGCTGTGCATGTGCCATTCATAGCATTTTGGCTTGCCTCAATTCCTGTTCTTTTATTTTTTTTATTTTTTTCAGGTAGTCTCAACTGTGCCTCGTTTGTTGCTGGCATCATCGAAGCCATCCTCATCGGCTGCAACTTTGTGAGCAACTTCTCTTCTCAATTGCTTCATCTTTGTGCTTGCATCTTTCTATGTCCAAGTGGCTATGGCTGCGCCTGTATGCTTTGCACGGAAGCAAAAGCATGCTGCACTTGTAGATGACTTGGGGTGGATGTTCTCATTTGTAAAGTTCAGATGCTGATGTGTTTAAAGGCCTACTCCAACGGAATAGTGGACCGCGTAAAAAGCACAGTTCTCAGCTAATTGAGACGTACAGTAGCCTCTGTGGAAAATTTTATGCTTGAAATGCGACTGGGCGCATACTTAAACGTTTTTCATACCGAAACTGAAAAATATGTCGCCATTACCATTGGCTAGAAGCACTTTGGAAACTGTAGAGAACCAGCACACGGGTCGTCTGCTTCCCTTGCTTATATTCCGTTCCCATGTATCAGCAAACGGCTGCTGCACGTCTGCTAGCCACAGAGTTAGTATACCTTGCTAGCTGCTTCATGTGCAGCGCCAACACTGTTCCGTGCTCACAATGTTCTTCTAGAGCGAAGTATTATACGAGTCAAGCCAGTTTTTTTCTATCTGGTTGTCTCCTTTTAACAAGCAGAGCCTGGATGCGTTCCACCTTCGCTCGTAGACGAGTACATTGGGGTGACAAAGCTGAAGGCGTGGATATAGTCCGGCTTAATGGGGACGCGATCCACGTGTGGCGAAGCTTAACGCTATGCCGGCGAAAATGGGACGCTCTACAGTCGTCTAGTGCTGCTGGCGCAGTAATAGAACATGACCTATCGCACACCACAGCTACTGGGACCGGGTGCATCGCACACTACCTGACTGAACAGCAGCATGCTGACCTATATGCAGTTCGGGATCGCTGATGCGAGCATACAACCTCCTTTGCCCCTTTGACAAACAACAAAGCTCTTGCTCGCTTCCGCACTTGTGCTGCGAGTCATATTTAAAGTGAAAGGTAAAATTTTTTGCTATTTTTACGTCTTTGGCATGACATATCTGACTTCACCGGCCACTGCTTGGCACACTGTAAATGCCGACTCATTAACCGATCAGAACAACTACTGCCATCTGTAGTATACTTATCATCCGCCATCAGGATAAGTAGCTGAGGCTCGGCTTGGCCACGCAAAGGGGTCTAACTTCTAGCGGCTCCACGGTGGGTGGGTGGCGTTACTACCAAAAATTACACTGTTATGGCTGCTTCCTTCCCTTCGCTACCTGATCGCTCCCTGACGAGGGGGGGCACTGATGTTGTCTGAGTTTTTTGGCCGTCAAAAAGAAACTTTCCCTCATTTCCATGTAATCCACTCTGAACAACGAGACAAACCCGTGTGAACAATCCCGCCATTCGTCGTTTCTAAGTCTCACCCAAGTTTTCAGTACAGGTTATAAAGGCCAAGCGGTGATCTTCTCTTGGAGCTCCGTAACCAGAGACAATATGAAAAGCTACCTACTGTATTTACACGCATAATGATCGCACCTTTTTGTCAGAAAAATTGACGCAAAATCAGGAGTGTGATCATTACGCGGATTAAGTTTCTCGCAAGAAGAAAAAAAAAATTTTTCGTCACGCGTTTGCTGTGGGACAACAAAAGAAATATGGCGGCCGGCGGAGCAAGCCGAACACACCGAACGCGATTTTTTTTCTTCTCATGAGTACATTACGTGCGTTGAAACAGTTTCTTCCGCATCAGTAATGAATAATGTCGTTAATATCATCAAGTTTGCGGCAATATCATAGCCATGTCCACTTTGAGGGGACAGAAACACATGGCCGACATGCTGCGGAAACTGCGGCATCTGTCTTCACTACTATCCTAATACGACACGTTTCCCCTGAGGGTGTGTGAATATCTTAGCTGTGTTACAAGCGTCTGCGTATGAATAGCGTACACTTTTAACGTATCAGTGTAAACGTGGCTACTATCGTTGCCGCTCGCGATTTGTTGCGTGCCCACGAGTGCAGATGAGAAGAATCGAAAGGCGCCTTTTTTGTTGTTGACCACAACCATCATAAAGCCTACACATAATAAAGGCAAGTTTGGTTGCAGCATTTTTTTAGTCATGGAAGTGCGGAAAGTGATGAAAGTAATGAAATGAGGCATCTACTTAAGAATGTTTGGTGCGTGCAGACCACTTGGTTTATCTTGAAAAGACTTTCGCGTAGCATTCGACAGATGGTAAGCGCAATCAATATTAGCTAGACTTGGCACACGACATATCGCTGCGGCAAGTTCGGGGTGCGATCATACCACGGGTAATTAAAAAAATCGAATTTTGACGACAAAATTCAGGGGTGCGATTATTACGCGAGTGCTATCATTATGCGAGTAAACACAGTAATGTAGTATCATTTGGGGACACCCAAGTTGCAGTAACTCCGCACCGTGCTATGAATACCACCCGTTGTGTAGTCTCAAATGATGATCTCTTGCAGCTGACTGAAGCTGAACTCCTGGAGGGCTTCGGTGAACGAAACGTCATCAACGTTAAACAAATTAAGATTAGGCGTGACAATAAGGAAATCTAGACCAAACACCTGATACTTGCTTTTGACGCAAGTGTTCTGCCTGAGTCCATCGAGGCTGGGTATATCAAGCTTCGTGTTCGGCCATACGTTCCAAATCCCCTGCGATGTTTCAAATGCCAGTGTTTCGGTCACAGTCCACAGAGCTGCCGAAGCCGCCAAATCTGTGCGAAATGCAGTGCTCAAGAGCACACCTCTGTATCTTGTGAAAACTCTCTCCACTGTGTAAACGGTGATGGGGAGCATGCTGCATACTCGCGGTCATGCCCATCCTGGAAAAAAGAAAAGGAAATTGTTACAATTATAGTAAAAGAAAAGATAACTTTCAATGAGGCACGCAGACGGGTATCCTTCCTGTCAAAGAACACCTTTGCCGATGTGACGCGTCAGGGATAAGCGGCACAACGGCTTCCAACAGCTGTCCGACCAACACGGAGTGAGTCGGTAGTTAAAACATCTGCCACCCCCCACCCCGCCCTGCGCGGTTGCAGCTAGCACTGCTCCGCCACCCAAGCAGAAGGGGCCATTGACCTCCAGGTCGGTGGCCTCAAAGGTCTCGTCTGCCGAGACGAGGCCTTCAGGTCAAATCCAGCGCTTGCAAGAGTGTGTGTCCAGCACCTCACAAGAAGCATTGGTCACAACCAGCCAGAATGCGTCACCAGCGCCTAAGGAGCGGCAAGCCTCTCTCAGCCGCTCCAAAAAAGACAAAACTTGCATCACGGTGCCTGGAAAGGGCCCATGAGCTAACCTCCGTCTCTCGAACACACAGCACAAAACACATTTATCATCATGAAGACACAAATACAGTGGAATGCTAGAGGACTTCTTCATAACCTGGACGACATTGCAGAACTTCTACACAAGCATCATGCAAAGTTGCTGTGTGTTGAAGAGACAAATCTGGAACCCACACACAAACTTTTTTCGTCAGTATACAATCTTGTAAAGACTGCAATGAGGCAAACGCCTCGTCTGGTGGTGTAGCAATAGTTGTTGAGAAGTCATTAGCTTGTCTCATGTTGCCCTTCAGACACCCCTTGAGGCAGTGTCAGTTTGGGCAATTCTTTTTAATAAATTAATCACTGTATGTTGCATATACATACCCCCAAATTATCATCTCCGAAAAATCGATTTTTATAACCTAATTGATCAGCTCGCAGATCATTTTAAGGGATCCACTTACTTATCACGACATCTTATCACTGATTTTAGCATAGATGAAGCAGTAACATATTTTACTTGTTTTATACTCAATGCAGCTGAAAAGTTCATTCCACAAACACAAGGTCTCTCATGTAAAAGACGGGTCCCCTGGTGGATGGGCATTGCAGACTGGCATGAAGGAAACAAAAAGTGTGGGGTTTGCTGCGTTGCTCCTCAACTGCAGAAAATCTCATGGAATTTAAACTCGTAAAATCACGGAAGGTGCACGCGGAGACAGGCAAGGAGGGCTTGCTGGAAGGGGTTTCTCTCTGGCATCACATCCTACACTCAAGAGTATGGAATGGCCTACGAAAGCTAAAGGGGCAGCCAATCCACCCATGCATGCGTGTCCCATGCGTGTCCTATGCAGCTATCAGCACATCCTTATCAAAATCCGATGTACTGCATCCGGAAACATGTATCTCTACGGCTGAGGCCTACATACTATTGTCGCCTGTGAAGCATATAAGAAAATCAAAACTCCAAAAACCAGTTATATATACAGACTCCTTAGGTGTTGTGAAGGCCTTGATGTCATTCTGTAAGCACAAAAATCCAGTAATAAATGAACTCTATTCTGTCCTGTGTAAAACGTACATATCTAATCAGCATGTCATTATATGCTGGGTGCCTGGCCATAGGGGCATCGAGGGTAATGTTCTGGCGGACCAGACGGCCACGTCAATTGCATCACATTCCGTTAATTCTACCGCTGCAGTCCCTGTCACAGATATGAGGCCCTTCTTACGAAGGAAACTGCGAAACTACTGGCAACGCTTTTGGGACGGGGAAACAAATAATAAGCTGCACGTAATAAAGCCACAATTAGGTTTCTGGCCTTCTGCAACACAATCGTCCCGAACAGATGTCCTATTCTGTTGTCTCAGAATAGGACACACATTTGGCACCCATAACTTTTTACTCACTGGAAATGGACCTCCAACCTGTGGTAGATGTGGGGAGAGGCTGACCGACCTCCACATCTGGAGTGTCGAGAAGCCGAATCTGAGAGAACGAAACCTTTTCCCCTAGCATACCGGCAGCACATCCCCCTTCATCCTGTAATGTTCCTTGGCCCAGAACCACTCTTTAACACCAACAGAGTCCTAGGTTTCTTGAAAGATGTTGTGTTACATGTTATTAGCCCCATACATTTGTAGCGCTTCCTCTCTTCAGAGGATGCCGCTGTGATAGTTGTTTCATATAGCACATGCCTCTAGGCCCTTGTGTTTCAAGGGCTCTGGCAAGGCAGTAGTGCTCTAGCCAATTTTAGCATCTTGCATATTTTGTATATAGTATCATTCTTTCACAATGCATTTTAGTGTTCATAGTAAATGTCATTGCCATAATATCATTACACTTAGATTTTATGCAATTTACATAAGTCTTTTTGGCCCCTTTACAGCCACCTCACATTAACTTCACAGAACTCATCAGTCCACTGTGAACCCATTAACACTATCATGGCGCTCTTTGGCCATACCTGGCCCTTGCGCCATTAAACATCAAACATTCATTCATGTGCTCATCGCTACACTGGCTCATCGTCTTTTCCTTCAGGGTGTCTACCAACCGGGAAAACCAGGAACTCTCAGGTATTTTGAGTAGTCTCGAAGAACTCAGGGAAAACTCAGGGAATTTGTGCCTCTATCAGGGAAAATTAGCTGTAATTTTGTTGAAAGGGTCAAAAGTCGTGGTAATGCTGGCTCAAGTAACAGACAGGAATCGTAATGAATCGTATTTGACGCCCTGTAGACTCAATGTATCAGAACACCTGGAATTTCGGACGCAAGAACTGTTCGCCGTACGATTTTCCGGACATTTTGCCCTGACCACAGGTTCGAAACAGCATTACTCAAAGCCGCCGCCGCTACCATTTTGATTACCTCGCCGCCTCGAAACGGCGCTCTCGCACGCAGATCCTCTGGCAGCCGTAGCCACCACTGCGGCAACGCTAGGCCTAGCTGCTTTGACGTTCCCTGTGAAGCTTCTTGCCGTTGGGTGCCGCATTTTTTATTGAAAGAATTCGCTGCTGTCAGCAGTAGCACGGACTCCGCCTTTGTGGCCCTCGCGATTAGCTTAGAAGCTTGGAAAGCACGGTGCGTTGCATAATGCCGGTTCCCGAAAGTCAGCTTCGCCTCTGTACAGAAATGTTACTTGCTGAAGCATACGCAAAAGTATTGCAGTGAAGCATAATGAGCGTGGGAAGGGGCTATTTCCATGGTACACAGTATGTATTCCTTAATTATACACGCATGCACCCGGTATTTCCTGTCACAGTATGAGCACCAATATGCCTAATACGTGTGCCGACAGGCCAGTAGAGCGTTTTCGAATGTGCCTGTGGCGGATGGAGCCCTTAAGGGCAGTGAATGGCATGCATTTATTTTTTTCAACTGGCCGACTCCGACTTTTCAGGCATTTTCGTGGCCCCTAGGGAGTTCGAAAAATCGGATGTGAACTGTGCAACTTGCCAAGAAGATGCTTCAAATGGTCCGTGGGGCAAACGAGTGGCGGAAGGAGGACAAGAACAGAAAGTACCTACGCATTGGGGAATGAACGGGAAAGGAAGCGTGCTGCTGCCATTTTGAGCTCAAAAAACAAAGTGTTGGCTGATGCCGAGATGCAGGTGTCCCTCATCCAAACCAAAATAAACTCTTTAAAGCAGTGAAACACGAAACTCAGGCGTCATGCGTCGGCTGAGATTATGTCAGGACAGTTGAGGTTGACTTACGAACTGTTGAGAGAGAATCTCAATTGCGACAATGTTTGGGCCTTGTACCACTGAGCTTGCTATCAATTGATAGAAATAGGCGATATTCGAAAATATTTGCTTCTGTATGGATCTGCTTTTTATTTGTATTTGACAATGTCTTACTCAATTTGCAATTTTTTTAGAAGACATTTTATTTCCGGTGCATTTTACTAACCCCTCCATTCTATTATTTTTTGAATAACATAAACACTACTCCTTAGTATTCAAGTTGGATTAAGGCGTTTTTTTACATTTTTTCATATGCTTACTAGGGAGTAACAGCATTGGGCGTTATGGTTTCAGTCCATCTTGACATAAAACATAGTTCTGCATCACTCAGGGAATTTTGCAAAGGCACTCAGGGAAAACCTGGAAAACTCAGGGAATTTGGAAATGTCAACTTAGTAGACACCCTGGCCTTTCTCTGTCTGTTTTGCACTTGTGGTTACGGGGGTTTTGCACTTGTGGTTAAAGGAACAGAATAGAGCAAAACTTAATGAAGAGTGTTTTTTCAAAGTGAGCCAAGTCCGAAAGCCTAAACTAAGCCAGAATTGCTTCTATTCAAAAGTGCACCTTCATACACTCGGGTCTATCAAAATGCAGCAATTTAGGTCAGAAAGACGTGTTACAAAAATGTGCTTTCATTCTAAAATGAGCCAGGTATTTCGTATGTGCCAATCAACATGAGCCAAATACACTTATCCAATTGCAGCACTCCAACAACACTACGTGACTGAACCGATGAGGCATCTGCCATAAGAGTTGCCACATCAGGATATCGTCTAGATGTGTTTGTGTTCACTGATGAAAAGTCTTGGGCTGTGGATTATGATAGCTATGAGCAAGTTTGTGGCAGGTTGGAACTGAGACAGAGTCCTTCAAAGATGCACTAGCTCAAGAAATATTGTGGCACACAAGAGCACATGGCCACAATATTTATGTGGTGTGCCAGTGCAACCAGCGTGGCCACGCATCAAAGCAAACCTGCATAGGCGCAGTGGCAGCTTGAAACATGGCTTCATGTCACTTGCTGCATTGTTTGGGCATACCAATGGTGTTGGTGACTTGTGTGCTGGGCTCAGTGTAGTGAAAATACCGTCTTCTTGCAGCCAACGCACAGATGCAAGGCTGCTGCAACACGGAAGCTACATGCTGCCTAAAGCAATGTGCACTTACCTTTTTGTAATGCGATCTTGGCAGACTCACATAATGCAGCAGACGAGAAGATGCCACGCGTCTAGTCCTTAGTGTGCTTGCACAAGTTTGCTTCGATGCACGGCTACGCTGGGGCTTAACGGTGCACGACCACGTACTGGCGCCGCAGTCTGCAACGGAGCGAAAGTTTAATCTGCTGGGTGTTGACATGAAAGAGCACGTCAACGACAGTGGAACTGAATTTGCAATCATGGATTTATCAGTGGTACAAGACTTTTCTGGACTTATGCCGGGTCCTGGGTGCGGCAAGAATACACTGATGCTTTCGAAGGACCCCGCCAAGGAGTACGGGCTCTGTGCCAAGCTTGTGCTGGAGTCCTCCACGTGTGGCATGCGCAAAGAGCTATTTTCTTCCCCAAGAGTGGCCGGTGACGCAACAATAACGCCATTTGAAGTAAACGTCCAAGCTATGAAGGCCATGCAGAGCATTGGTAAGGGAGCAACAGGCCTCTTCGACTTCTTTGCCGCAATGAACATTTGTCATTGTGGCTTACACCACACAACCTACCAGGGCCATATGAACATGATGGTTCAAGCGTGCAGCAGTGCTGCAACAGATTGTGAGGCTGCAAGTGTGGCCCAAATCGGGGAACTTTACAAGGACTTTGGAAACCCACCAGGGAACATAGATGTCATTTATGATGGAACCTGGCTGACACGCGGCCGCAGTTCACACGTTGCTGTTGGGTGCATCATTGAGATGTACACTGGGCTCGTCGTTGACCACGTTGTGCTGTCCAACTTTTGCTTGGGCTGCTCACATGGTCCAAAACCCAATGAGCAAGGGTATGTGGCTTGGCACTCAAAATATCTTCCAGAGTGCCAGAAAAACATTGAGTGCAATGCCTGGCAAATGGAGGTGCAAGCTGCACTACTCATGTTTCAGAGATCCCTTGACAAATACAAGCTGCATTACATGACAATGCTCTCTGATGGTGACAGCAGGACATTCCATGCCTTGACCGAGCAAGCTGTTTACAGCTTCATCAAGATAGACAAGAAAGACTGCATCAGTCACGTGCACAAGCGCATGGGAGCAGCCTTGTGTGGGCTGATTGACAAAAAGAAGGCCCATGGTGAGCCACTTGGAGGAAAGGAACTGCTCACCGAGGACAGGATCAAGAAGATTACAAATTATTATGGCTGGGCCCTGAGGAGTCACAAGAATGACGTGCCAGGCATGAAGAGGGCAGTTGAGGCTACCCTGCGCCATATGTCGTCAACTGATGACGCCCCCAAGCATGACCTTTGTCCCAAAGGGTTAGAATCCTGGTGCAGCTACAACCGAGCTATGTCAAAGGGCAAGGAACCTCCAGTATACAAGAACAGCCTGTTCCACTTCGTGTGCGAAGCTTTGCAGCCAATTTTCAAGCGGCTGGGTGAGGAAGCCCTCTTGGAGAGGTGCAGCGACAGCGTGATTCAGAATGCCAGTGAAAGCCTGCATTCCTTGATCTGGTATCAGGCCCCAAAGACAGCATGCCTCACTGCACTGTGTCCAGAGGGCAGCAGCTGAAACCATCAGCCGATTCAGCCGTCACCTTAGTGCCGTCGGTCCCCGTCGCCCCAGCCACGCCGCTATTCGTCGCCGACCAATTATGGACCATCCCGGACAAAAAACTAGACCATGCAACTCCTGGGAGTAGTGCTGCAGTATCTTAGTCATGTAGAAATCCTCCATTGACGCTTCCAACAAACCAGAATTTACTTGATGTTCACGTCGACGGTGTCCCTTTGACGGCGTTAATAGATACTGGAGTTCAGGTGTCCATAATGAGTTGTAACCTCCATCATCGACTGAGGAAGGTTCTCACGCCTCCTACTACTCGAGCCGTACGCGTGGCCAATGGTAGCACTGTTGACGTCACTGGAATGTGTACTTCCCGTATCAGTATTGCCAACCACCACGTTCCTGTTCTTTTTACAGTGCTGACCAATTGTCCTCATGACCTAATCCTCGGACTCAACTTTCTTACGGCGCATTCAGCTTTGATCGACTGTTCTGCCGGTACCCTTTGCTTCGAACTTCCTCTACTCACGCATATTTGTGCCGAACTGCTGAACAACTTTAGTACCACCACCTTCGTTCGCCTGCCGCCTAAAGCCTTGACTTTCGTTGATTTGCTATCATCTTATCCTGTGCCCGATGGTGATTACGTCGCCACACCTGTTCCTGATGTCCTTTTAATGCACAATATCACTGTGCCCCACTCTGTCGTCACCGTCGCCGATAACCGGACATGCCTCCCCGTTGTCAATTTTAACCTGACAAAGGAAGTTCTACCCCAAGGCATATCGGTTCCAACACTGCGTGCTATAGGAGATGACCACTTCACGATGTTTTCAGTTGGCGTCTGCTCAGTTTCTTCACCATGTCCACAGGATGCTATTTGCCCTAACGCAACATTTCGTCCCATGATTGCTGCGGACCTATTGCCTGAACAAGCAGCAGCTCTGTGCCGCCTTTTGGCTTCCTACCACGACATCTTCGACCTCATCAATCACCAATTGGGCCAGGCTTCAATTGTTAAGCATCCCATAAATACTAGTGATGCCAGTTCTATTCATCGCCAGCTATATCGAGTGTCTGCTTAAGAGCATAAGGTTATTCAAGATGAAGTGAACAAGATGCTTGCCAAAAGTATTGTTGAACATTCGTTGAGCCCTTGGGCGTCGCTCGTGGTACTTGTTAAAAAGAAAAATGGCACATGGTGTTTCTGCGTAGATTATCGTCATCTAAACCGCATTACCAAGAAAGTCGTCTACCCCTTGCCTCACATTGACAACGCCCATGATAGTCTTCGCAGTGCCAATTACTTTTCATCAATAGACCTTCGGTCTAGTTATTAGCGAATTTCTGTGGATTAAAAGGACCAAGAGAAGACCACGTTCGTCACCCCTGATGGCCTATATCAATTCAAAGTTATGCCATTCGGTCTATGCAATGCCCCAGCAATGTTTGAACGTATGATGGACTCTTTAGTTCTAGGGTTCACATGGTCAACATGCTTGTGCTACCTAGACGAGGTTGTCATATTTTCACCTACCTTTGAGACACACCTTGTGCGCTTATCAGCTGTTCTTCAACTCTTCCGTGAGGCTGGGCTGCAACTAAATTCATCAGAGTGTCACTTCGTTCGTCGGCAGATTACAGTGCTCGGCCACCTCGTCTGCACTTCCGGTATTCAACCAGACCCGGAGAAAATTCGTGCTGTCCTGTACCTCAGTCTGTCAAAGACGTCCGAAGTTTTGTAGGACTTTGCTCATATTCCAACGCTTCGTTAAAGACTTCGCAGCGATTGCCCAACCACTTACTGATCTTCTGAAGAAGGACGTGCCATTTATGCGGGGCCCCGCTCAAACTGCCGCGTTTGCCCAGCTCACGAACATTCTCACCACACCACCTATATTGGCCCACTTTGACCTGTCCTCTCCTACGGAGGTACGTACTGATGCCAGTGGTCACGGTATCGAAGCCGTCTTAGCCTAGCGCCAACAGGGTCAAGATCGTGTTATCGCCTATGCTAGTCGCCTTCTCACAGCAGCGGAGCGCAACTGTTCGATTACAGATCGTGAATGCCTGGCTCTTGTCTGGGCGATTTCCAAATTCCGCCCGTACTTGTATGGCACGCACTTCTCTGTAATCACGGACCATCACGCGCTCTGCTGGCTTTCCTCACTCAAGGATCCTACCGGCCGGCTTGGTCACTGGGCTCTGAGGCTGCAAGAATATTCCTATGCAGTAGTGTACAAGTTGGGCCGATTACATCAAGACAGACTGTTTATCACACTATCCAGTGGACGAACCATCCGCTGACTCTGACCCCGATGCCGACGCTTGCGTTTTCTGTTTCTCAGCTGCTACATGTTGCCGACGAGCAGTGGCATGATGCCGCCTTGCGCACCATCATTGATGGCTTGGAACATTCGTCTTGTGATTCGTACCTTCACCTGTTCGTTCTCTGGGATGGTGTATTATATCACCACAATGTACGCCCCGACGGTCCTACCCTACTCCTCGTCATTCCTAAGCACCTCCGGTCAGCTGTTCTCCAAGAACTTCATGATTTACGAACGGCAGGTCATCTTGACGTCTCCCGCACCTACGACCGGATTCGCCGACGCTTATTTTGGCTAGGCCTTGCCCGCTCCGTCCAGAAATACGTTGTGGCGTGTGAGAAATGCTGGCGTCGAAAAACACCATCGACGCTGCCTGCCAGGTGCCTTCAACCGCTCAACATTCCTTCGGAGCCATTCTTTCGCGTTAGCTTGGACTTACTTGGCCCTTTCCCTCTATCTACGTCTGGCAACAAGTGGGTCGCTGTGGCGACAGATTACGCCACATGCTACGCCATCACTAGAGCACTTCCAACAAGCTGTGCCACAGATGTCGCTGATTTTCTTTTGCGCGATGTGATTCTGCAGCATGGTGCTCCACACCAACTGCTCGCAAACCGTGGTTGGACATTTCTTTCTAAAGTCATCGCTGACATCCTGCAGTCCTGCTCAACCAAGCACAAGCTGACTACGTCTTACCAGCCACAGACTAATGGTCTCATGGAGCCTCTGAATCGTACCCTAACAGACATACTTGTAAAGTATGTCTCGTCCGACCATACTGATTGGGGCCTTGCCCTACCCTATGTCACTTTTGCGTATAATTCTTCGTGTCGCGACACTGCCGGCTATTCCTCGTTCTTCCTGCCACTGGATGCATCCTTCCCATCCGCCGCAGCAGAGACGAGCGAGTAGGCACTCGACGCCATGACCAGGGCAGCCCAAGCACGCGAAATTGCCCGCACTCGCCTCCTAACCTCTCAAGAGAAGGAACGGCGCTTGCACAATCGCCAACACAGAGACGTCCGTTTTTTGTCTGCATCTGTGGTACTCCTGTGGTCCCCAACTCGTCACGTTGGCCTGTCAGAAAAACTCCTGTCTTAGTACACAGGCCCATATCGAGTGCTGCGTGCCCTGACTCCAGTTACGTAGGAGATTGTCCCAGTCAGTACCAGGGCCTCATCTGCCCCGAATTCCACTGACATTGTGCATGTCGCATGCCTCAAACCATATTACTCTCCTGTTATCACCGTTATTTATACGCACCGGGACGATGCTTCCGCCGCCGGGGATAATGATACATGCATATTGCGTGTTTCTTGTGGCCGATGCATGCGGGCGGCCCGGCGAAGACGACGAATGCTCTTTGGCTCTTGAGCTGTCGGATGAACTGGATAGCACTGCATTATCCTTTGTAAATTCATATTGTAAATAGTGTCCAGTTCTGATTCCTTCATTCGCGTAACAATATGTTAAATATCATCCAGTTCACACTAAAATGAACAAAATTGGTTTCGGAACCTAAGTCTCCCCTTAAACATTCACTGTCCGTGATGCTCTTTCAACTCTTAATTTTTTTTCATTCTCTGGGACAGTGTGGATCGTTTTTGGCTAATATCAAGCTAGAATTTCCTCTTTTTAAATATTGTGGCAAAGCCTTTGCACCAGTGTGTCTGTTTGGTGTCATGGACTTACAAGTATATTGCAATGAGTGGCACCCGAATGGGCCAGACATGACAAAGTGTTCGGGAAACTTTGCTAGGTTACCTGCTTGGTTCATCTAGAATGCAGAGTAGTCGTTTATCACTAGATCATTATCGAACAGACCTGAATACACACTATTGAAATCCATGACATCACTCACGGTGGCTGGTGTGGAGATATCAACCTGGCATCACCATCCGTCTTGTGTTTGCATACCTGCGAACTCTGGAAAACATTTCATAATGTTTACAAGTTCAGGCTTGTTCAGCAATTTTATAGAGGTTTCATACAGTTTTACAAGAAATAAGTTCTGTTTATGGTAAAGTTTCTCTCGTCGGTCGTTGGCCATGCCCTTGGAAGTTTTCTCCTGGATGGACACCAGAGCAGCACTGTTCGAGCAATTTTACTTAGACAAGTTTGAAATTGCAAAATTAGCAACAGCAAAGTCGCTGAAGAAGTCACTGTGATCAAAACACAGTGGGGTGCTTGTCAGTTTGGGCTTTTCCAGATTTGCTACTGCTTGTGGGCTTTATCTCAAAGCAAATCACCATAAATAATGTGCCTATGTAGTCCATAAAGGTGTGTGTGCTCAGAGCTAACTTAAAAGAACACTAAAGGCAAATTAAGTCCAGCTAAAGTGATAGATTAATGCTCGAGAACTTCTAAAGTGTCAATATTATTACGAGCCGAGATTTAGTAATTTAGAAATTCAGGTGAATGCCGGACACAATTTGCGACTCCCCCGCGGCATTCAGGTACTAGCTCGACAATGTAGGCAATCCTCATTAAAATTCTATCACTAGTGTTAAATCACTTGTAATAAAAAGATAATTGCATTGCATTATAAGATGGAAGAAAATGCTACTTGCCCTATTCTATTCGATTTTTAGAAAAACGAACGCGTTGATGTTGCCCTTGACAACAACGCGAGTCGCCAAAAGGTTTAGTTTTCGCTGTGCTCTGTGCCGGCTGCACTATTGCGTTTCAGTAGTTTTGTTATCGGGTAGTGCTGTGCTGGTTTTGCTGGCTTGCGAAACTCAGTTTGCACAAACTGGAAGCAGTAAAGAATGCCAGGTCTGTTGATGTGCAGGTGGTCCATCCCACTTGACCATGAAGCAGCTGCAGCAGAGAATCCAACGCTCTGTCTTGGCTCGGTGTCTTCATGGCCGTGCATTTGTATTTTGGGCAAAAACTGTAGCGCCTTCTGCTGGGTGCTGTTTTACTCACTGACAGCTGTAAAGGGCAGTGGTCGTGTATGTAACGTCATCACACCCTGCTTGGGGATGGGCGATTTGAATTACGCTAAATGTATGAGGACCATTCAAATGCAAATTTCTCGTCTACGAAGTCTTTTCTTGGCGCAAAAACAATCCCTGTGAGGTTTCTGAAGTGGTATTTGAATGAAAACAGTCCACATTGACTTAACATTTGCCTTTAGTGTCCTTTTTAGAGCAAAAACATTTTTACTACAGTGAAATTTCTTTAATTCGAACACACCTCTTTCAAACTTCCTGTTTATTTGAACTGACCCCAATCTAATTATGGCCGGCTGCTGCCGTCTCTTTTTGTGAGTGCCATATTTTGGTGCATATAACCAGCAGCAATTCAAAAGATTTAACAGTAATGTTGAGATGCGGGTTTTATGTGAATTTTTTCTTGAGATGTGGCTTCACAGCAGCTATTGCCTAGAAGCATGGCTTCACGGCAGCACACACCGCACTGAAATGAAGGCACACTACCGGTAATCGTTACTCGTGTGTTAGTTCTGTGCACATGCGTAACTTAATGCAGTGTTGTTGTCCTTCCATTGAACTTCCTTCAGTTCGAACTCCATTTAATTCTAACAAATTTTCAGACCTCTTCGAGTAAGAATTATCGAGGCTCGACAGTAATACACCCCCTCCCCTCATCTGTAAAAATTTTTGTTAAGGCTCCCTCACGGTAGTGGAGAGTAACGTCTGAGCCCATGGTTTCTGCTGTTGCTGGAAGAAAATCATGGCCAACTTGTATAGAACATCGCCTATTTGATACAGTGGATGCAGCAGGGATAGGGACACATTTTTGCTGTGTGCATCTAGTTTTTAATTTAAAAATAGGCAGTATTTTATAGTATCATTGTCCAAAAGTGCATGTGCATGTTTCGCTCGCCATGCTGCATGCTGAGCTTTAAGTCTGACTAGAGTTCTTAAAAAATTGTTTGTGGCAGATAGCACTATTTTTATCCTTGAACTGGATTGTTTGAAAAAGTGTATATTATTTGCATGAGCAAGCAAAATGCATAATTGACAAATTTACAGTGAAATGTCATTAAACCATAGTTGGCCGGAGCTAGGAAAAAGTAGATACTAAAGAGTAGTATTGCCTAACGAAATAGCGTGAGATTACCCTCTTACCTGTCATAAATGGAACTCGGAGAGAGTGCGATGAAAGAGCAAAAAACATGCAGTATTTATTCATATCGTGCAACAAAATTCTGTTATTTTCATTTGATGCCGTGGCGGCCTAGCCGTGATGACAGTGGCCTCAAGCTCCCTTAAGCTGCGACCCACCTTTTCCGCCAGCCCCTTCTTCTCGGCAAACATCCACATGAGGCTGGCATAACGTGCAGCTTCTTCGAATGTCGGGCCTGAATCGCCCGTGCTGTCACTTTCCGTGTCGTCCTCATCACTGTCTTTATTCGACACTTCGGCAATAACAGCGAAAAGTCTAACCTCGTAGTCGACATCTTTTTGCGGTCCCAGCAGCACTGCCGAGTATCTTCTCCTTCGTATCCTAAATGCCACACACCGTAGTGAACGGTAGATCCCTCTTGCCTGTCAGCGCCGACTTCGTGCCACATTCGATAGCACTGTGTCCAATTTTTCTTTTATGCTGAGCACCCGGTTTTTGCCTTAGGTTGCATGACACCACAACACACTCCACCACTAGCACAATGCTCTCTGGCTCGCCACTAAAATGATGTTGATGTTAATGCGGCTTTACCCTTCCAAGTGCCCTCTGCGTTTGCGTTTGGAGGCCGTTCTGATCTCCGAGACTTGTTCTTCTGCCTGGCCGACCTACCGCCGTGATTGTGCTACGAAAAGTGCAAACACTACGTGTTAACCGATATGTGCGCAATAAGCTGGTGCAGTTTATGCGGATACAAAACGCATTATAGTCAATAGCTCCTGAGTCAGGGATTTGACTTTACTACCTTTAGAACGAAACTACTGTTTGAGCAGGTACGGTTTAACGAGGTTTAACAAGGTTTTACTGCATAACAAAATTTTTATTATTTGACTTATAACTCATTAGTTTAGGGCACATATTGCAATTTATGAATTAAAGCTAGCAAGTTTTCAAGACACTAGTGAAGAAGATGCGGGCCACTGTGCTGGCACTAGCCGCGAGACTTAAGTTCATGCTCATTTGGATTTTCACTATTCGGACTGCGTTGCGTTCAACATGGAAACCGAGTGTGTGGAAGCCCAGCACCTCTACCAAATGCACTATGCGGTTAATTCATACCAAGGCAAATTGGCCCACGGTGAGTGCAAGGCAGTCCCAATCCTAGTGAGCACGAGCTTCGAGCCTCGCAGCTAGCGCAGTGATTTGCAACTTTTTCTTTACTACAGTACATCTGCTTGGACCAAACCTTAAATCTGCCACCAGTTTTAGAGATAAACGCCGCTAGTTTTGTTGTAAAAAGGAACTCTTGTTCCACTTACTTTTTTTTATGAAGGTGTTCTTTATTGAAGTACAGAAATAACTGGAATGCCAGTGTATATTCTTGCAGACTTTAGGAATGAATATATCAAAATCAAGGCCATCTTCAGAATTTATTCCAAGTTGATATGCCTTGTAACACAGTGGCTGTGATTCATAAATTGCAGTGCCCCGCGAAATAAATGCTTATTGCAATTTTGTTATTAGTCAATTATGTATTTTGGTTCCTCATGAAAGTAAAATGTGTCTCTTAGAGTAATACAGCCCAAGGATTGGAATAGTGCTATGTGCCACAGGGGATTTTTATAAATAATTTTTGGTTAAGAAAACATTCACTATATGGTGGTTGTTGCAATGTTTTGCTATGCACATGTGTGTCTGTTGGCTGCACTCAGTGTCATTGGAGTGATCTGCTGTACTTCGCATGCATAATAAAACGTATTGTGTTGTGGGTGTAATTGGGCTTGCTAGGTCACTTTCAAAGAGTATTATCGTGCCAATGGTAGGCAGAGAGAGGACAATAACTGTTGCAGCTATATTTAGACTTGAGATAATCGTCGTATAGTTAACATTGGGGAGATTAACCAACCCCATTGAACTATAACAGTCTCTCATATTCAGTAATGAGCTTGATAATTTCAATGTATATAGCTTTCAATGGTCATTGAGCATGTGATAAACCAGTGTCATATAGAAATGCTCAGTGCCTTGGCAAAGCTGTTGGAAGTTATTGTATTGTTGTGTCTTGTTTATTTGTTCTTCACATGCCTGCACTACAGTAAACACTACAAAAGGGCAGCATTCTTGGCCTTGTCACTTCCATATATATCAAGTACTTGAATTAACAAGCATGCTTATTGTCTGTGACTAAAATGTGTTTCAGTAGCTGTTGCTTGTTGTGCAGTTAACGAAGGTAGATTATGATTTGTTTTGTTACATGTAGTGTACCTGTCTGTCACAAAAGTTCCCGAGCCAAAGTGCTCTTGTGGAAACTGGAAATAAAGCTATGCATTGCTATATTTGGCAGCAATGGACTTGTAGAAACTAGTTGCCTTCAGGCTTCTGCGTCGCCAAAACATTGATCTGTGCCAACAAGCTTATGGCATTGAGGCAGGTGGGTGGTAACGAGTTGCAGAATTTGTTGTGGCAGTCAGCCCGGCCATGGGCGCTGGTGTGTTGTTAACAGCTGAGGAATCGCTATGATGGGGACCATCCAGTCTGATGCCGAGCGGGTTCTCCCCTTTATGCCGGGCAAACATCATGCCCTTCAGCACTGCCGTCATTCTAGCAGTAATGCTACAACAATTGTATAATGCACTGTTCGAGCTTTATGCAAAATTAGCAACACTGAATTGCCAGCAGTTGCCAGCTGGTTTGACTTTAGATAGACAGGAAGGTTGGACAGGTCATGTTATGTGTGGAGCTGAGAGGATTACAGAATGGCGGCCAAGCAAAGGGAAACAAAGTTGAGAACAGCACAGAAGTGGGTGACATGATCAAACTTAGGAAATTTGCAAGCATAGGATGGATTCGCCTGATGCGATACAGAAATAGTTCGAGACTGCACTGAGTGGCTTCTGTCTCGTGGCAGTTGGGTTTTCACCATTGAATCCTGCTTCAAGACTGGGCTTAAAGCAGGTTTGCACTGAAGCATAGCTTCTCTACACAACAGATATGCTGCTGTGGCTGTACTAATGATGTTGTATAGAAATCCTGCTTTTATTGCAAGCATAAGCACACTCCATTGATGATTATAAAGCTCTATTCTTGGTATTCGTTATTGTCATAATGCTAAGCAATGCATAATCCTGCCATGAGTACTTTAGCTAAGGAAACTATTGTGGCCAGTAGCACATATGTTTGTCTCCATTCTAAGCATCCCTTTCCTTTCTTCTTGTGTTTTGTGCCACTGCAGCCAGCCAAGGTGACTGCCCACTGGTACAAAGGAACAACCTTCATGATTAAGTTTGAGGAATCGGTCATTGCCAGGGACAAAGCAATGGAGAACCGATAAAGCCATGTGGAGCACCTAGTCCGTCCTCATGTACAGTCACCCTCAGAACTGCACCTCCAATGTCCACGTTTCGTTAGCTCACTGTTCTTTCAGAATAAAAGAACTCCTGTGTCGAGCACTTTGTCGTATATAATTGATCACGTGCAACCCTGTCCCACAATGCATGTTGGGCAAGCAAGACACAGGTTCACGATAAGGTGGACACCTGGAAGTCATGAACATTGGTCAGACAAGGGAAGCTTCAAGCTGGAGCCAACATTTTGACGGTCCCTTTGTCGATGTGTTGGCTCCACCTGAGAGTTGCCCTGTTTTTCTCGTTTTACCACTGCATGTTGTATGTTTTCAACTTCCTGTCTCATTTGTTTGTTTTCTCTGTGTGTTGAACTTGTCTTACTAATTCACTCATCAAAAAAATGGGAACTGCAGGGCTCAATGTTTAGTTAGAACCACACAAAGCCAATAGATAATGAAATCAAGAAAACCACAGGGCCAATTAGCTGTGATTTTTAATTGAAATGTAGAAATGATGATGTAAAGGGCGATGAAAGTGGATAAAGAAACATTTTGCTGACTGTGAGAACTGAACCTACATCTTCAGCATATAATTGAATTTGCAGTGATGGTCATTCCTTCATCCACTTTCTTGGGTATTTGTGTGTACGGAGATATGACTTGGGAAGTGTTAGCCAACACCACTCATGGTTATGAGGGTGGATGTAGAACATCCTTTTAACCAAAGGTGTCATTTAGTATGTGGACTTGGCAGCAGGTTCCACTGGCATCCATCATGTTTGCCAAAATATAATGCACCCCTGAGTCTAACGCACCCAATTTTCACAGGTTCAATGTCAGAAAGTAAAAGTGCATCTGAACGTAATGTGCACCAGATTTATGAAAGAAAAATATAGCATGCCCCCCATGTTTGCAATGAAAAAAATTCAAGACATGCAGAATTGACCTATATAGAAGACAAATTTATTTGCGTGCCCTTTGTCATCATTGCTGGAGAGCTTGTTGCTGTATGCCTTAAGAGGAAGCTTTAGCTCGAGTGCTCCTATCTAAATACATGTAAATGGAGAATTCGTTTTTCTCGGCAACCACTGCACCAAATTTGACGAGGTTTGTTGTATTTAAAAGAAAAACTTAAATTCTAGTGACTGTTGGTTTCGAAATTTTGAGTTAGGTTGTGAATTTTTTATTAAAAATTGGCAAAAATCCAAAATTTTCAAAAAACGAAACTATCAAGTTTACAACTCTGCAACTCAACAACTAAAAATGATAATACAATTGTGTCAATTGCATCTAATAGTACATCTAAAGCGGACAAAATTGACATGTTACACATGAATAGAAAAAAATTTAATAATAGGGAAATACAACTTTTGCAAAACCGTTGTAACCAACGTAACAAATTCACGTAAGATGTAAAATGACATAGAATTTGTCCGCTTTGAATGGTCTAATGAATGCCGTTTACAGAACCGCGATATCAGTTCTTGATGCAGACTTATAATATTGTAAACTTCGTGCTTCTATTTTTTTCAAACGGTCAAATATTTGAAAATCGTTTAAGGAAAATTCAAGCCCTAAATCGAAATTCCGCTTCCAACAGTCACTAGAATTTAACTTTCTCTTTCAAATGCAACAAACTTCGTCAAACTCGGTCTAGGGGTTATCTTATAAAAACGTTTTTGCGTTTTACATGTATTTGAATAGGCCGCGTCGGAGTTGGGCCCGAGCTAAAGCTTCCTCTTAAGGCCAAACTCCATGAGAGCGATTTTGTGCGCGACGGCGACGAGCGGCGGCTTCGAGCAACAAAACAGGCTGTCACTTGAACAGATTGCTCGGTCTTGTCGCTCGGTTGCTTGGTTCTAGAAATCTAGAATTCGTCGCTCGTTGCCCGGAAGTGCTATGAGTGACTAGCCAATAGCACGAAGCTGGAACTGGATGTACATCACTCAAATACTATCAATTGTCGCACAGAAGGAGAAAACGATTGAATTTTTATACATGCAAGGATAAGAACCTACTGCAAGACCTTCAGAAATATTTCATGCTGCTTTTTACAGTAAAATACATTAACTTAAATTAATAAAGCATGCATCACGCTAGTTTCGGTGCCCTCATACTGGCAAGACGTCACTCAAAGTCTTCGCTCACATGGGGTACGACTTGTAGGCAGCGAGCGAATGCGACAGCCATCTCCATCCCATCGCTTGTCACTGTCACGCGCAGGATTGCTTGCATGGAGTTTATACTTAATTCACAGCAACCTTCATGAAAATGTGATCTGCTCACCGTCTTGTGATTGCGATGACATTCCATCCAATGACTCTGATGGTAGGGTGTTGCCAACGCAGGGAGCTTGATTTTGGTTTCGTATCCGGTTGTAACGCACAAGCAATTTTGTGGCTTTATTTCTCAGAAAAAAGGTGTGTGTTAGGTTCAATTAAATACAGCATTTATCTTTTTGTCCACTTTTATTTCCTTTTTTCTGATCATTTGTACATTTCAATTTAAAACCAGTTAATGTGCCTATGCTTTCCCTGACTTCACTGTCTGTTGGCTTCGTGTGGTTGTGTCTAACTCTCACCCTTTGTCACACATGAGCACTCTTCAGTGCTTGCGAGTCAGAAAAAATAACCTCTCTTTTAATAAAGTGGTATGGTTATTTTGAACAATACTTGATTGTGGAGCTGATATGTACTACTTGTTCTCTTCGTCTTTACTGTGACTTGGAAGTTCTGTGCAAGTAAACTTCTACAAGGATCTAAACTATTTTTCCAATGGGGGTATGTATTACAGTAGAGCCTTGTTATAATTAACCTGCATATAAGGAAGTAACAGTTATAGTGAGAAATGCCGGACCCATAATACACTCCCTTAGGCGTCCATATATTTTTCAGTCTTAGATTAAGATGGGTGTAGTCAAAAAACAGATATATAAAAGTAAAAAAATGCATTTCTGTGCTATATCCAGAAGGACATAAATAGTTTTGACTCTATAAAGAAACTGAAAATGATAAAATGAAAGAAGAAAGGCGCAAAAAGTATGACTTCCTGAAGATAACAAGCATTGCACTAAAGGAGGTTTATACACAGTGTAACTGATTATTCATATGTACACTGGCTGCTTTCAGTTCTCATCAGGGTGGTAACACAAATTACCAAAGATGTGTAATCTATGTTTTAATGAAGAGCGAATGTGCACTCTTGAATGAACGCAAAAGAGAGTGCAAGCTAAGTCCTGTCTGCAGAGGGCAGAGAACATGTTTTTTGTAGAGCAACAAATCAGTGGTTGGGGCGCATAAATTTCTGTGACGTACAATAAAATTTGTTGTAGTGGTCTTCATTTTAGAGGCATTCACAGTACCCATGAAAGATGAAAATTTGGTTATTAGAGGTGTTCATTTTAGAGGCATTCGATTGTATGTGCGAAACAGTCAAACCTGAATTTAGACAAATGCCTGATACAAGGAATCTGTTCTTTTTTTTTTTCATTTGTAAGTCTTATTTCTATTGAACGCTACATACTTTTCTCGAGATTTAGTTTACAAATATTGTTCCAGTTTATCACATACACACTCCTGGAGCCTTTGCGACAGTAAAAGAAAACATCGCCCTAGAGCGAATTGATCATTTGACACTTCCCCTCACATGTATGTACATGTTGCTTGTGAACGGTGATAAACATGAACTGTGGAGCAGAGCAGAGCACTGCGACATCATCTGACAAAGGTCGCATGGTAACGGCACTTGGCACATCCCATTTGTGTCCATGGTCTTGCAGATTAGACCAAAGATACATTCCCAAATGCACCAGTAGCCAGTCACAACAGGAGAACGCCAACTGGATGAGTGGCTCAACTATGACGGAAGTTAATGTGGGTGAAATCTATGTTCATGTGCCTTCCTGTTGACTGTGCCATTCAGTGTTGTAAGGAAGCCCTGGAACAGCATGCTGCTCTACCCTCCCGCACGCCTACTGGCGTAGAGGGCTTATGTTGTCTGTTGGAGTTTTACTTAAGAAACACGTACTTCATCTACAAAGCCTTTCTTCAGGCATGTTATTGGAACCATCATGAGGGCTTCTTTCTTCATCGTATGCCGCAACCTTGCCTTGGAGGCCATCAAAGGTTTCAATGTTATCGTCATTCAGCCCTGCGCCCTCATTCTTCGTGCAGTAGATTGACAACTGTTTCTGCATAATTCACTGCACTGATGTTGCAAGGTCCTTGGGCCACCTAAATTCATTCAAGCCAAGCACCCAGTTTACAGTGGAATACAAAGAGAGCTGCTGCATCGCATTCGTTGATGTTCTTGTAGAACAAACCCCAAAGGACTTTGCCGCAGTGGTTTATCGCAAGCCCACATATGTGAGAAAATACCTAGATTTTCTTTCCGTACCCACCCACAAACACACGTTTGCCTTGTACCTGTTCTACCGCTCTTTCTGGCTTTTCTCAAATCCTACAAGGCATAAAGCAGAGTTGGTCTCGATACGGAAGGACCTTACCAATAATGGCTACTCACCTCAAGTGCTAAGGGAGCAAGGGCGACATGCTTCATCGACCAACCGCCATGTAGTGCCAAAGAAAAACGAGTGCACTGCCATTTCTTGGCTTTGGCAATAATTTTTAATGACTACAATGTTTGGTTGGCACCTGCCTCATCCAGCAAATTATGTGGTCACCTGGTATGCGTAAAGGGCCCCTTGGGAAGATAGAACTAACGTGGTGTCATGTATAAAGTCTCGTGCAAAGGATGTCGCATAGCCTAAATTTAATGTGGAAACTTCAAAAAGGCAACTCTTTTTGATGCATTATCAGAGCACCATGAGAAGACAGGCCAATCTATAGACTGGGACTCTGTATCCATTATCACCACAGAGAAGCTTTTACCTTCGTGCGTACTATTAGAATCGCTACATATTGTAGGAGCCGGGAGTTGAGGCCTCAGAGTCTGGTGTCACACAGAGGGTCGCTCTCTAGCCTACGCTGCTGGTGCGTCTCGTAATGGAGGCTAAGTCGGCCCATACCGTCACCCGAGCTTACATGACGAGGGTTGCCTCTTCCGTGAAGAGTACGAGGTCTAGAGGATGAGGAACAGAACAGAGGGTTTATTTACATTGGAAAGGCAAACTTATTTACTTAGAACAAGGGGTACTTGTACTGGCCGGAGCATGGAGTGCAGTACATCATTCTCGAAGCATGAGCTACAGGTCAGGAGACTACATCTTTCGGCCAAGCACACATCGAGCCCACTAGCATAACAGAGGTGTCTGCTTTTAACCCCTCTGTCCTACCTAGATCCCTAGGCCAGGGAAATGCGCATTCACACCATTTTCCAATTGGAGCATTCGGTGGTTGCCTTGAGGGTAAGAGTGCGCACAATTACTCTGGCACCTTTCTTCACGGAATGCCATGGGAGAAATACCCCCACGTGCACATGGCTCACTGTCCCAGAGAAAGAAGGGGATGCTCGTAGACAGGGGTGGCGTGCTTGACTCCATTAGCACGTTGTGGCTCCTAGTATGGCCCAGCAGTGACCATAACGAAGCGGCGCATAACACACCTTCACAGGAGTTCCTTGGTCTCAGCATTGTAGTCTGCAACCAAGCACCATCCCATCAAAACTGTAGCCATCAAATGTGTCTCGCTTTGGAGTCACCGCTGGTGTGTTCGAGGCGACGTATTGTAAGTTTCACGAAGCGATTCGTCGCAGTAGGGTAGGAGAGGCTGGAAGGTCGCTTCCCCTGCTGGCCGATCGTAACAGCAGGCAGAAAGTGCTCATTGCTCCCACAGTTGAAAGGGGTCGGAATACACCTCCACCTTGAATTTTTAAAAATTTTGATAGCAATGATATGTACCCTCAAAGTGAATTCTTGCCGTCATCTTTGCCGTGAGGTTCTGTATATATTTAGGTATACATATGCTATATGCCATGCCATGCTATATGGCATGCAGGTTATATTGCCACACTAAAGTTGCTCATACCAGGTCTTACATTGTTGACAAAATCGTTCCTCAGAATTTTGATAATTGTAGCACACAAACAGATGTCATGAAACAAAACACTGAGAGCGCATGCCTTTTACCTTAAATCTTCTCAGACTTAATATTAAAAAGTGCAAAACAAGAACAGAGCTGAAACCTGAAAATGCTTTCATATTATTAGTGCAGCCGTGCACTGCTTCTGGGATTGGCCCAGGAAAGAGATTTGAAACATACCCGATATGGAAAAGTGGTAGTAAAGTCAATAAGAAAGACGGTGGTAATTAATAAACACGAATAAAATTGGCCGATGGCATGATTCAAGCAGAGGACCCCTATAGCACAGCAGCTCTTTTTACTTGGGTAGCTTACGTTTACTTCATACTGCCACTACAGCAACGAGCGTAATATTCTAACATGTTGATATTGCATCCATTGCTTTGCCCTTACGGCAAAGCTGATATTTTTTTCTTGTAACAGTACAAAGAGGCAACACGCAAAGGCTAAGGCCATGGGACAAGCGCTGTTGCTCGGCATTTGTCACGTGGCCTTCTTCGTCTTTGGGTGTTGTTTGTTTGCATAGTTAATACAAAATGCAGTTGTACCAACTCACCCAAATTTTCATCTTATTGTTTTTGATTTTCTTTTCTTTAATTTTCTTTTTGCATGTGTGAAAGTGCTATATTTTTCTTCACATAATCATAATTATACAGATATCTGCACCGATAGCCAGGAAAGGCTAGTTTCCGGTCTGGTGTTAAAATATTGTAACGTAGGTTGAAGACGGAGGCTGGAAAAATAGACGCAGTCTCTTTAATGGCGGGCCAGAAGAAGAATGTGCAGCCAGTGCCCTTCGTCGTCTTTCATGGCACCGACCTTTGCACATGCCTTCGTGCGGTGCGGAAGCCCCACATCATTGTTTCAATTGCCCCCCATGTAAAAAGCGACCGTCTCGGTCGTGTCAAAAAGTTGGTTCAGCGGAGTTGACAGGAAGAAATGGAGCTCCTGAGGTGCAACGTTCATGTACACACATATGGCTTCATGCGCACTACATGAAAACTTCAGTACGAGGACGATGGCGGAGCGAACCCGGGTCAGAACTATAGGGGATGACTTTGTAGGTTACATCACTGAGGCGGTGTGTAACCTTGTAGGGAGCAAAATATTGGCGCAGCAACTTTTCCGAGAGCCCCCGGTGACAGATGGGCATCTAGACCCACATGCAATCTCTGGGTTTGTAATGGAAATCACGTCGACCCTGCTTGTATTGAAGGGTATCGGTACGCTGTTGGCTCCGGATATGACACCGAGCAAGCTGGCATGCTTCTTTGGCTCTTTTTATGAACTCTTCCACGTGTTCATTTGTCAGGCTACTATCAGCCACAGGTAGCATGGCGCCAAGTGTTGCCATGACGCGGCGCCCGTATACAATTTCGAAAGGCACAAACAGTGTGGTCTCCTGTACAGCAGTGTTATAGAGAATGTCACATATGGCAAAATCTCGCCTCGCATCTTATGCTCTACGTCGACGTACATGGAAAGCATATCAGCCAGCGTTCTTTTGAGATGCTCCATTAATCCATTTGTTTGAGCATGGTACGCAGTGCTCCTGCAGTGAGAGCTATGCGTCAGCTGGAGATTGTCCTGCATAAGTTTGGCTGTGAATGCTGCACCACGATCGGTGATGGGAACAAGGGGTGCACCATGTCGTCGGACGATGTGGTGGACAAAGACCTTGGCCACTTCATAAGAACTTCCTTGCAGAATAGCTTCGGTTTCGGCATACCGGGTTAAGTAGTTGGTAGCGACGACCATCCATGTGTTATGCAAAGAGGTCACTGAAAATGGACCAAGTAGATCTATTCCTATTTGTTTGAACGGAGCTTGAGGAAGGTCCACAGGGTGGAGAAATCCAGCCGGTTTAACGGGCTGTTTCTTGTGGCGCTGGCAATCGCAGCAGGTCTTCACGTACTGTTGCACAGAAGAAAGAAGCCGGGGCCAGTAATACTTCTGTCGTATCCATGGTAATGTCTTAGTGAATCCCAAGTGTACGGCTCATGGCTGATCATGGCAGGCTTGTAAAATGTCTTGGTGCAGCGCTGACGGCACGACAAAAATGTATGCATTTCGACCGTTTCTGCAGTTTTTCCTGTAACGGACATTGTGCAGACAGTAGGATAATAAGCCTTGCACGAGCGAGTGAGGTAAAACAGTTTTGACTCCTTGAAGGTGCTCGATCAGCGGCAGGAACTCAGAATCAGCGCACTGGTGCTCATCCATCTTTACGGCATCAATAACACCAACAAACGCGTCAGGGTCTGATGATGTCATAGACAGTCGTGCACATGACAAGCAGTCAGCGTAGCTGTGCTTGCTTCCAAATCAGTAAACAACGGTAATGTCATATTCTTGTAAGCGCAGGTTGCAAAGGGCTTGTCTGCCTGAAGGATCCTTGAGGTTGGCTAGCCAGCACAGGGCACGGTGATCTCTGACAGTCTTAAACGGTCTACCAAACGAGTAGGGTTGGAATTTGCTAATTGCCCAAACAACCGCTAAACATTCTTTTTCAGTGGTTCAGTAGTTTTTCTCAGCCTTGGTGAGCCTGTGGCTTGCATAAGCAATGACGTGTTCCGCACCGTCTTGCCGCTGCACAAGAACTGCTGTGCATTGCTGGCGTCAGTATGAATTTCTGTGTCAGCGTCTTCATCGAAATGAGCAAGTATTGGGGCAGCTTGCAAACACTGGCGCAATTCATTGAACAACTGCTCTTGCTCATCTGCCCAAATGAAAGGTGCACTGTTGCGTCTAAGCCATGTCAAAAGCTCAGTGATTCTTGAGAATCCCTCGACGAAGCACCTATAATATGCGCACAAACCAAGGAAGCATTGGACAGCCTTCTTCTCTGTGAGTGCTGAAAACGTGACGACGGCAGCTAACTTGTTAGGGTCTGGTTGGATGCCTTTAGGACCAACTACATGGCCAACGAATTTGAGCTCTTGGAACTCGAAGTAGCATTTTTAACGTTTGATTTTGAGGTCGGCAGTACGGATCGCAGCGAGCACACTCTTGAGTCATGCGAGAAGTTCGTCAAACGTGGTCGAGAACATGACAACGTCGTCCAAATATATGAGGCAGGTTTGCCATTTGAGTTCAGCAAGGACGGCATCCATTATCGGCTGAAAGGTGGCAGGTGCGGAACACAGACTGAAAGGGAGAACTTTGAACTCATAAAGCCTGTCAGGTGTCACAAACACTTTTTTTTTTCATGATCCTGTCCATCAGTTTCGATTTGCCAGTACCCGGGTTGAAGATCCAATGAAGAAAAGAACTTGGCAAGTTGTAGACAATCCAATGCATCGTCAATGCAGGGCAATGGATAAACATCGCCATTTGGTGACACGGTTCAACTTTCTGTAATCTACACAGAAGCGTAGTGTGTTGTCTTTCTTTCTTGCTAACACTGCAGAGGAGGCCCACAGGCTTGTGGACGGCTGGATGACGTCGTCTTGGAGCATCTCTTTCATCTTCCGCTTCGTCGCTTCCATTTCCACTCGAGACATCCTGTAAGGATGCTGCCAAGTAGGATGTGCTGACTCGTGTGTAATAATGCGGTGCTTTGTAATGGACGTGTGTCGTACTTTGGACGACGTTGAAAAGCAGTAAGACAAATCATTCACAAGGCTCAGTAGTCAGTCTTTCTGAGGGTCTGGCAGAGCAGTGTTAACATGAAGGAATTCTTCTGGGCTGGGTAACTCTTATTTCTGTAATGATGCTGTAAGACGAGATATGGTCGAAGACTCCGTAACTATTATGTCCCAGCAATGTTTAATTTACTTCCCCAAAGCATACAAGATGTGAAAACAAAATATGGTCTCAGAAAGGCTCTTAGACAAATTAATGCGTGATCGGAAGCCTGTCGCGCGCGCGGGTGTGTGTGCGTGTGTGTGTGTGTTTTCTCACTGTTGTCTACAATCTAATAATGTGTTACTGATGGCTCTGTCGCTGTCTGCCAGGCACTGCCGTTCAAGCCCACTGCGGCTTTGGCAGGCCCAATTCTTCCATTGTATGATTCTCAAGTCATCACTAAAGTATTATTATTAATTATGCAATTTCTAATCTGCCAATGTCAGTAACAACAATTATTTGGCGAAGAAATGTGATTGTCGTTCCTCGTGGTGCATGCCGATACTTGTTGCTAAAGTTTGCTAGAAAAACAACTGAATATTTGTTTCGCACCCGAAGAAACCCTCTGGCTATGCAAGTGTTGCACTCAAGGAGCAGGGGAATGTTTGTCTCAGCAACGCCTTTGGTGTCGTCCTCCATGGTGCATCGGACAATAGTAAGCACGCTGCTCTTGGGCGGCAACCTTATGTGATCGTGGGCTACGTGAAGCACGATGTCACAGTCGTCACTTACTCTTCACTATGGCTTGCGTAGTAGCGAAGCTGACTCTGGACTCTTGCAGGTCGATAATGGAACCATTCGCATAAAGGAAATCCATGCCGAGTATAAGGTCCTTTGAACACTGACTAAGAATGATGAAGTTGCCGATGTACGTGAAGCCCCAAATGTTGACTCGTGCCATGCACTGGCCCAATGGAGTTATGAGGTGCCCTCTTGCGATACAAATCTGAGATCCCCCATTGTGTCGAAACTTTATTCAGTATACATACGAGATTCTAGCTCATAACAGACGTACGTGTCTGCACCCGTGTCGATTAACACCGTGACTTCGTGGTCATCTGTGCTAACTGGTACGTTGCAAGATACTGACAACAAACTACCCTGCTTTCTCTGCATCTGAATTTCGTCATATCGTGGTCATAGTCGTGGAGGATCTTCTGTGTTTGCAACGTCAGCAACCTTACCTCCCCAATCACTGGACTCGGTTTTCCCAGGTGCTAGCTAAGGCTGGGTGAGCGACGCCTGGGTGAGCAACGCCTGGTTGCACTCGGCGTGAAGAGGGGGCTGGCAGACCTGTTTCAGTCGGGTGATGGTGACCAGGGTTCTCGGAATCGTCGAGGAAACGAGGTCCGCGAGGTAGGCTTCGATTTCCAGGGGCCTTTGCCATTGCGCAGGCAGGGCGCATTAAGCAAAAATCCATGGAGACCTGCTCGCCAATAAGGACATGCCTTGTAGAGGTGATTGGCTCCACGCAATTAAAACACAGGGGCCTCTGGTTTGCGGTGCACCAGATGTCACTCATGTGGGGTGGTTGTGCTTCAGCCATGGATGGCGTGCTGCGAGGCCTGAAGTCTCGAGTCGCCTGTTTAGCGGTGTGCACATCATTAAAGTCTGGGACGACGCTCACACTGAGAAAAGGCGGGAACAGAACTTCACGCAGCTTCCGCATACACTGCAGCTGCTGTGGAACCTCATGTTGTGATGTCTCACTTTGCTCTGGGACTCAAGTCGTAGTACTGAAGCCGGAGCCACCTGAAGCTTTTGGAGCTCTTGTTGAACAACAAGCCTGATGAGCTCCCGCAATGCATCGGTATTGTCAAAGGGTACAGCGAGAGGGTCACGCGATAGGGTAGGTACGTCGCTGTTATACTGCCTTGTTCGCTGCTGCAGTGCCTTTTCCATTCATGTGGCTTCCGCGAGAAACTCTACAATGGTCTTTGGTGGGTTGCTTATCAGGCCACCGAATAACTCTTGCTTGACACCACACATCAAGTTCCTTAACTCCTTCCAGCATGGACGCACCCGCGCGTTGGAAAATTCGGCACATATCTTCCACAAACATTGCAACGCTTTTGCTCGGCTGCTGTACCCTCACCTGAATTGAAGATTCAGCTCATTCCTTGCAATTAAGGCTTGCATATGAGCTGATTAGCTGCTGTCGGTATTTATCCCGTGTCAATAGGGTTGCCTTAACAGTTCTCAAACCATGTCCGCACATAGTCCTTGAGGGCAAAGTAGGCATTGCATCACCTGCGCTCCAGAGTCCGGCTGATGAATTCAGCAACACGCTCAAGAGTGATCGAGCCAGTCTTCAGCATAGTCCTCGGGAGCAAAGTAGGCATTGCATAGCTTACGCTTCATAGTCCAGCTGATGAATTCGGCAACACGCTCAAAAGTGATTGAGCCAGTCTTCAGCATCCTCGAAGGCATCCCCATGGAAGAGTTTGGGGATTCGCAGTTGGTTTAAGACAACTTCGGTTGATGTGGTTCAGGAAGAGGAAAATGATGTACCGATCTTTCTGAAACGGTTAGGTGGAGGCTCGTGCTCGGCTGGCAGTCCTTGAAGTCGACGGCTTGTCCTTACGTGACTCAGCTTGACCGGACTTCATACTGGGCTTGTAGGAGGGGTTCGATCTGGGAGTGGTAGCATGTGCCCACACCTCCACCAGAAAAATGTAACGTAGGTTGAGATGGGAGGCGGGAAAAATAGGTGCTGTCTCTTTAATGGTGGGCCAGAAGAAGAACATGCAGCCAACGCGCTTCATCACCTTTCATGGCGTCGACCTTTGCACGCGCCTTCCTGCCGTGTAGACGCCCCACATCATTGTTCCAATATAACAGACAAGTGAGATGCAGATTTTAACAGCAGAATATTCCTATTCTGGAACACGTCACGATTTATAACAGACAAGAAACATACTGAAATACTCCTGATTAATCGATGCAAGTAAGTTACAGATGCTGGTTATCAAGAAAGAATTTGCTATACTGTTTGAAAGTACGTGCAGTTTTAACCTCTAGGAGTAAAATATTCCATATTTTTGTGCCACTGAATTCAATTACCCTTTCGCCATATACATTGTAACACTTTGGCAAGTTGAGGTTACCTTTTAAAACATCTCTACTACTGCGAGTTGGAAAAGAAAAGACGTTTAGAGGAATAGGAAAGTAGGTGCACAAAATATTATTTACTGCAATTGAGACCTCATGATTACATAGTTCCTTAACCATTAACACATGTTGTGTTTGGAAAATATAATTAAATGTATCTGCTGTTGTTTGAAGTGCTAAATATTTTCAGGGTCCTTTTATGTAGTTTTTGTAAAGATTGTAAGTATGCCATGTAAGTCATGCCCCATGATTGTAAACAATAATATGGCTATGGCGAAAATGCGTAGTAAAGGGTTTTGAGTACTTCACGAGCAAAATATCGCTTGCTTTAATTGGAAAGTAACAACTGTATGCGACCTTCTTACATACATTATGAAATGTGCTTACCAGTGCATATGCTGGTCAAATATGACACCCAGATATATAAACTAAACTTCTTTGGTGGGGCTATTATATAACGTAATATTTATTTGACTGGTGTCAACATTCTTTCTCCTCGATCGAATAACTACATATTTTGACTTATTGCTATGTAAAGTTAATTTGTTTTCTAAAAACCATGAGCAAATTCTTGATAACTTGGCCATCACATCTGTTAGCAGTGTAGAGATTATATCTCCTGTAAATAATAAAGCTGTGTCATCTGCATACATCAGAATGTTTGAGTTCTGAAAAGCACTAGGGAGGTCATTACCGTACAGCGAGAATAACTTGGGGCCGAGCACAAGACCTTGTGGGACTCTGCTGCTGACTGTGCTGTATGTAGAATAATAATCATCAATTACTACCATTTATTTCCATGAGGATAAATAGCTAGGAAAAAATTTGAGGGAGTCACTTGTAGCACCGTAACTTTCTAGTTTTTGTGTTAGTATAGAGTTAGAAGCGGTACCAAATGCCTTGTTTATATCCAAAAATATTCCTATGGTTAGCTTATTTTGATGAAATGCAGAATTTATTAGTTGCAAAAGTGTTAAGACTGCAGTTGATGTCGATCTCAAGGGAACAAAGCCATGCTGCTGCAGACAAATTACATTGTTTTCGTTTAAAGATCACTTAAATCTGTTGGAAATTGTTTCTTCAAAAAGTGTGTTTATCATACTCAGAACATAAATTGGTATATAATTCTCTGGTTGATTCGAATCTCCGTACTTGTATACAGGAACGACTTTAGCTGTTTTTAATATTGTAGGAGTTGGGGTCGGTCATGCCAAAAGGGGTAGCTGTCCCATGCCGTCACCTGACTCGTCCACGCTAAGGACATTGTTGAAGGGAGAAACGTGTTCTCATCAAGAACAAGGACTACTGGGTTTGTTTACAATATCTACATGAAGAGTGGAGAATGTTACATCTCATCAGTCTAGCATGACTGAAGTGAAGCAATCCGAGGAGCCGAGAAAGTTCACTTAAACCCCCTCTGTCCTCCCTAGATCCCTAAGCCAGGGAAAGCTGCCACCCCTCTTCGTCCAGTCAGAGCATCCAAAGTCGTCGAAGGACCCAGGAACATAAATTGGTATATAATTCTCTGGTTGGTTTGAATCTCCGTACTTGCATACAGGAACGACTTTTGCTGTTTTTAATATTGTAGGAGTTGGGGTCGGTCATGCCAAAAGGGGTAGCTGTCCCATGCCGTCACCTGACTCGTCCACGCTAAGGACATTGTTGAAGGGAGAAACGTGTTCTCATCAAGAACAAGGACTACTGGGTTTGTTTACAATATCTACATGAAGAGTGGAGAATGTTACATCTCATCAGTCTAGCATGACTGAAGTGAAGCAATCCGAGGAGCCGAGAAAGTTCACTTAAACCCCCTCTGTCCTCCCTAGATCCCTAAGCCAGGGAAAGCTGCCACCCCTCTTCGTCCAGTCAGAGCATCCAAAGTCGTCGAAGGACCCAGGAACATAAATTGGTATATAATTCTCTGGTTGGTTTGAATCTCCGTACTTGCATACAGGAACGACTTTTGCTGTTTTTAATATTGTAGGAGTTGGGGTCGATCATGCCAAAAGGGGTAGCTGTCCCATGCCGTCACCTGACTCGTCCACGCTAAGGACATTGTTGAAGGGAGAAACGTGTTCTCATCAAGAACAAGGACTACTGGGTTTGTTTACAATATCTACATGAAGAGTGGAGAATGTTACATCTCATCAGTCTAGCATGACTGAAGTGAAGCAATCCGAGGAGCCGAGAAAGTTCACTTAAACCCCCTCTGTCCTCCCTAGATCCCTAAGCCAGGGAAAGCTGCCACCCCTCTTCGTCCAGTCAGAGCATCCAAAGTCGTCGAAGGACCCAGGAACATAAATTGGTATATAATTCTCTGGTTGGTTTGAATCTCCGTACTTGCATACAGGAACGACTTTTGCTGTTTTTAATATTGTAGGAGTTGGGGTCGGTCATGCCAAAAGGGGTAGCTGGCCCATGCCGTCGCCCGACTCGTCCACGCTAAGGACATTGTTGAAGGGAGAAATGTGTTCTCATCAAGAATGAGGTCTACTGGGTTTGTTTACAATATCTACACGAATACTGGAGAATGTTACATCTCGTCAGTCTAGCATGACTGAAGTGAAGCACTCCGAGGAGCCGAGAAAGTTCACTTAAACCCCCTCTGTCCTCCCTAGGTCCCTAGGCCAGGGAAAACTGCCGCCCCTCTTCGTCCATTCAGAGCATCCAAAGTCGTCGAAGGACCCGAGGTGGGGGGGGAGGGCGAGGGTTCACACAGTTGCTCCCGCACCTTTTTTTCACTCAACACACATAAAGGAGGGGAGCTTCTTAGACGGGGATTGCCACGCTTGACTCAAGGTGGCGCGTCTTGGTTCCTGGAATGACCCTGCAGTTAGCTGTCAAACGACTGTGGCAGTTACCGGAGTCTGCGAGGGAATGCCTTAGAGCACCTTTTTCCAGGAGTTTTCTTGCTCCCATTGGTCGTGAAGGTGACAGTGAACCAACAAACGATACTCGAGCCGGCAAACATGTCTTGCTTTACAGGCACCGCAGGTCTGTCCGATGGTGACACATTGTTAGCTTCACAAAGCCATTCATTGCTGTGGGGCAGGAGAGGCTAGAAGGTGACTACCCCCGCTGGCCAATCGTAACAGCTCCTCCATGGCTTGGAAAATCTCGACTGGCCAGTGCTCATAACCGCTGGGCAGGAAGAGAATGGGTGGTGGCGAGGGGGATGACTTGGCTTGCAGCAACCAGCTGCGAAAGGCTGACATACACCCCAAAACATCTCACAATGACAGGCAACAGCAAAGTGAACCTCACAACACGGCTCTGCACAGAGATGAAGTATCTTGAATCTCACTTTAGACCTGCCAGGCTTCAAAGAAAACATGAGTGCAAAAACAACAAATACTGCGTTTCGCTATGCAAATTTCAGAGGAATGTTATGCCAGCAAAGTTGAAAATCGTGAATGGGGTCCTGCTAAATGAAAGGGTATCGTCTTGGCTTAATAAAATAAAAACAGCTACAACAACAAAATTTAGCCGGGATCTGTAAATGCAGAACGAGTTTCAAATTAGCCTGCTCAAGCCATCCGCATTGCTATGCAACTTTCCCTTCTTATATGTAACGGGGAAGTTCTACTGGTAGAGGGCGAGGCTCCACTGGAGCAAGCGGTAATTTTTTATTTTTTTTTTTCTTTAGCCACGTCAGAGGGCACTGGTCTCGAAGATGAATCTCGCTTCATACAAGTAACACGACAACTTCTGGGTTGCCCAAACCAAACAGGCACATTCCTTCTCTGAAGCGCTATAGCCTTCCTCTCTTACAGTTAGTTTACAGCTGGCATAGAGAATATGATGTTCCTCATTATCATCGCCGACCTAAGTACCACGCCCATTCCCCTCTCACTTGTGTTGCACTGAACTATGAATTCTTTTCTATAGTCTTGCAGCAAAGCACACGATGAGAAAATAATAATGTTTTCAAACCTTAAAAAGCATTCTCTTTGTCCTTATCCCAGCGCATGTTACTTGGTGCTGCTCCCTTTCGGAGTGCATCCGTCAAAGGACTTGCTATTTGCAAATAATTCGAATTGTACCATTGATAGCACCCATCAAGTCCCAAAAATGAATGTATGTCTGTTTTCGGGCTTGGCTGTGAAAAATCTCCAATCGTAGTTGTTTTCAGCTCGACCAGCCGTCTCGTGCCCTGGCCGACAACATGGCCCGAATAAGCAACCTGCGAGCAGCCAAACCTACATTTTCCGACCTTCATTGTTAAGGCCTACTTCCCTCAACTGCAAGGACACCTGCTTGAGGTGCGATACGGGCTGTTTCCAGCTATCAGAAAAACTGCGACATGATCAAGATATGGCAATGCGAACTCCTGCATGTCTTCTAGGACAATATCCATCAACTTAGAGAAGCTCAACGGTGCGTTCTTCTGCCCGAAGCTGAGAATGAGAGCGTGAAAACTGCCTACAGGTGAGAGAAATGCGGCATAGCGGCTGGCACTTTCTGAAAGGGGAATTTGCCAGTACCCCCGCACGAGATCTATAGTAGTTGAAATATATTTAGCAGCGCCAACTCTTCGATTGGTTCCTCAGTGTTGGGTATCAGGTACAACTGATCCCTGGTGATGGCATTTAACTTCCTGTAGTCAACACATGGACCAGGGTCCGTAATAAGGGTTTCCACATGTATTGCAGTGATGTGCAGTCACTGCAATACAAGCGGGTTCAATAACTCCCAACTCAAGCATGTGCTGTATCTCTGCCTCCATAATTTCTCTCTGTTGTGGAAACATCCTGTAAGGATTTGATCATACTGGTTCGGTCGATGTCAGCTCTATTTCATGCGTTATTAGTTCGTTTCTACCTGGCCGATTGCTGTATCTGCCGAGATGTTCCCCTAGCAGCCCCTTTAACTCATCCAGCTGCTTGGTTTTATGAGCGTCCATGCTTACCGAGTGTTTTATAACTTTATAGCTTCTTCAAGGCTGATTTCAGAGTTGGAGGTCATTTTACACTCATTAAACTCGGTATTAATGTCATCCAGCTCTTTGACAGTAAGGTTGACTGTACTCTGCTCCACTTACGGCTTCATCAAATTGCAGTGGTGTATTCTCACCTCCTTCCTGCAACCGGGCACTTTCAGAGCATAGTTAGTATCTGAAAGTTTTTGCAACACTTTAACAGTTCCATCCCAGTGAACCTCAAATTTGTTCTTTCTTGAAGGTCTGAGGATCATTGCCTGGTCCCCAGTGGTTAACGTTCGAAGCCTCACTTTCCTGTCGTGATGGAGCTTGGCGTTCTTTTGTGCCATGCCCATGTTCTTTTCGACTAGTTCTTGTGTTGTACTTAGCCATTTCAGCAGATTTAGCACATACTCTACCATTGTTTGGCTTTCTCCTATTTCCTCCCACGTCTCGACATTCTCGGGGGGGAATGGAGTGTCCTCCCATACATTAGTTCTGCTGGCGAGAACCCTCTAGCCTCATGATCAACCATGAGAAACAAAGTGCCTGCAAAACTCACTTAAGCACTGAATGCCACCTCTCTACATTATTTGACTGAGGGTGATAGATCGAACTGTGTATTAACTTTACCCTGCACTTTTGTAAGAATATGGAAGTCAGTGAGCTGATGAATACTGACCCTTGATCCGCCTGAATTTCGGCTAGAAACCCGACTCGGGTGAATACTCTCAAAAGCATGTCTGCTACTTCAGTCGAGCTGAGCTCTTTCAGAAGGATTGCCTCTGGAAACCTTGTAGCCGGACACAGCACGGTAAACAGATACCTGTAACATGACTTCGTCTTTGGTAGAGGCCCTACCATGTCGTACACAAGTTGTCTGAAAGGTTCTGTTATTAAGGGCACTACCTTTAGAGGAGCTTTCTGTGTTTCTCCTGGTTTACATGAGCGCTGGCAGGCTTCGCATTATCTCACAAAGTTTTCTACATTGTTGAAACAGCCAGGCCAGTAGTATTCCATAAGAGATGTTTCTTTCGATTTGTTTATGCTTAGGTGGCCAGACCACCCATTTCCATGACAGAGGCCCAGAAGGTTCTCCCTGTACTTAGTAGGTATGACTAACTGGTTCAGAATCCTGCCCTTGCAGTCTCTGTAGTGCCGATATAACAAACCTGCTTTCCCTTGCATCGTCACAGTGCGCCTTGCAATGGCTTCATTAGCTGTTACACGTAATTTAGCTAGGCTGACATCATTCTTTTGCTCAGATGCCAGTGACTCTGTCCACACGTGAGAGCCGATCAAAGTTCTTTGAGGCCAGTGATAGTAATGCTTCTGTCTCGCTTGCGAGTGCGTCAGCTGGCTCTCCCTTCAGGCGTGGACTTTGAAACATGCCATGTGATATGCTCTCGTTAAGCTGGTCAGCTGGCATGATTTCCTCTACCACTTTTTCATCCCTCGAGCCTAGCTCGGTTTCTGTTGCTGAGGCTACCTCTTTTGTGACTTCTGCTGTAGCGGCTTTTGCATTTTCAGATGAAAGCGACGCAATTTGACGAGCTTGGGATTGCATCAGCACCTGTACTGTGCCTTCTCCAAGTTTCAGCCCCTTTTCACGCAGTAACTGGTCCAACCGATTAAAAAAAATGTAAGGGTGCTGCAGCAACAAGAATTTGGAAACTGCAGCCTCAATCACAAGCTTCCCGAACGGCCCACTGATTTTGACTTTCACTATCGGCAGATACGTGCTATGTTCTTTCACAACCTGTTCAATCCATGCTACTTCTCCGGTGAAGTCATCTACTGTCATGTAAGATGGGTGGACAATGTCCATGGTGGTGGCACTGTCTCATAGCACCCGGCATGGTTTTCCATTAATGTGCAGGTCGTGAAGATACGGGCATAAAAGTTCCATGTTCTCATCTCTTTTGTCACGTAGGAAAAAACTATCTAGGCTTCCCGCAGTTTGCAGAGATATGTCCGGGTTTGTGGCACTTATAGCAGTGGATCGGTCTAGAAGATTTGAATTCTTTTCTGCTCTGTTTGAATGGTTTTGCGATTTGGCTTCTCTTCGTTCTCTTCTGACGTCCTTTTCTCCGCGTCTACATGCTCCGGCCATTTTGTCTGAGATACCTTTTTGAACAAAAAATGTTTCTGTGGTCCATTTTGACCGTCAGAACTTCCGTCCTTGGTGCTCAGCTTTCTACACATTGCATACTCTTTGGCTAATTCTGCCACCCTTTCCGCAGTGTTTATGTTTCCTCTGTCTTGCACTCACAGCTTCAGAGATTGCGGGATGCTTTTGTAAAACTGCTCTAGACACATGCATTCAATGATCATGTCTCTGCTCTCGTTTCTGCAATAATAGTTTGTTCTAAGTTCACATTGATGAGCTGCTCAACTAGTGTATATGTTCCCCCAGTTTAAATGTAGTCAGACATGGAGCAGGAAGGGATTGACTAATACAAGTGCCATAAATTGAAATCAGGGCCACGATAACAAAATAATTCTACCATATTCCGTGCCATTCCTTATTGTGCTTCATTAGTGGTTGGAGCAGTGCTCTGCCCCCACATTATGAAGGCGATCAGCCAGCCATGAATGGTGGATATTAAGACTGGCATAAATCAAGTGAAAGAAATCCTTTTATTATGCCAGTCCAATATCTCCCACCGGAATGTCTCTTTTTTTTTTTTTGGCTTTGCCCAGTTTTTTAGCTGAGTGGTTCCCTACAAAGGGAAACCGAAGCTGCAAATATGTGGATATCAAGGAAGCCAACCAACAAGACATATTGCTAAGGGAATGTATGACCAAAATCTGAAGCAGCCGCAGCACATCTTCAGCTATCATGTTAGGTATCTCAGGCTATCACTTTAGCTATCTTAAGCTATCATTGTAGTAGCTCTGCAAATGGTGCAGGGCTAATGCAGCTTATCAAAAATGAGAATCGTTGTTCCTGGCATTTACTAGGTGGCATCTGGGAGCGACATTTCTGGGGCTGTATTTTCCAACAATTCAACTCATTTTCCAGTCTTAACACCCATTGTCGTTGGGTCAGATGAAGCCACATTGCTGTATCCACTAGCACCAACCACTCAGTCCAAAAGGTGATAAGAACAGAAAAATGATTACAAAATAATGACTGCCTCAAGTCAAGACTTGCAGAGAAGGCAACTTTTGTAGAATTTCACAAGTCATTTGTTCCCTTAATTGAAGAAGAAAACTTATCAGGCTTAACATAGAGGTACAATTCTTACATGAAACATTCTTAGCTGTGCAGAGCTGCTTATTATTATTTCTGTTTTTATTATTGAAGGTGCGCACATTGTAATACTTGAGAGATTGCCCATGATGAAAGATTCTGAGACAAACACCACAGTCACCATAACTTAACTTTATTAATCTTTACGTATAAAAAGAGTAACACATCCAGTCACAGACACTGACGGGCAAATTGTTTTTTTTTCTTTGTTTCTTTTGTACAAATGTGAACAAACAGTTCGACACACGCGCTGCAAGAGCATCGCAGGAGAGCACCTTTCTGGAAGTGCAAAAGGGTCATGGGGTTGGGGGGCAAATGGCAGGTTCGGGGGTTGAGATGAAGGGGGCGTGAGCCAGCGGCTGTCGACGTCACCTTGAAAGTAGCAAATGCATTTACGCACACATGCATGCACACACAAATGCACACATTTGTTTTTGCACACATTATTACATTAGCCTCTGCTGTGGTGTGAGTGAGTGTAGTGATGTCTGTCACCTAACTACTGCAGCAAGTCCTTGTGGAATGCAGTTGCCATTGCTGCTTGAATTGCCATGTAGACATTGTCTTACTCTCCATGGCACGCGTTTCTAGGCCTGGGGGTACCGTTATCGTTACATTCTGCAAACACACAAATCAATACATGCAATGACAACAGCAGACTGACGAGGACAAGATGATGTGGGAAATTGTCACGTTTCCCAGCAGAACATCCTGGCAAAATCAAAAAGGCAGGTCACATCGTTGAATAGACTTCAGAACTTGTTGTTGCTAAAGAGAATAAATTAGCTCCTCAATTGGTTTTGATGAGCTCAGTTTGTCAACGGCAATAATCCTAGTTTCAAAGCGACTTAGGTTAACTTCGTACCTCCATTTCGCTTTTCTTATAGTACATAGACTGTGTTGATATTGCCTTATTGTTCTGCAACATACATGGCAGCCATTTCGTGAGGGCTTGAGGGGCAAATTTATTTCGTTTTTTTTTTTTTCTACTACCTAGATGGCAGCACATTGTTTGTTTTCTTGCACCTTTTGGTAGAGTTGGAATGATGGCGTCTTCCACTGACAGCTCGCACTTGAGTCGGGCATGCAAATGAAAGCCGCTGCTTGGCTGACAATGAAAGTGTAATTGAAAGCGATGCAATAGAGTTTTGTTCTTCGAGCTAAGAGGATGATAATAGCCTTCTCATCGCTTCTACCTAAAGCGATGATCTGGAAAGCGAAGACAACATTTACTTAGCCCGGCAGCGGTGCAACATTTTCACATTTAAAACATTGAGCAAATTGGTGTATGTAGCTTTAGAAGGGTTTTCGATTGATTGAAGTTTGAAAATAAGTGATTCATAATAAAAATGCAAAATAAGGTCACTTTTGGTCAAAATAATAAAACACTTAAGGGGTTAAACTCTGTCTAACCTGGCAGTGAGCATGGTGTTCTTACGCGGAGCACAAAGTCGTAGGTTTGATTCCCGGCTGCAGTTGCGTTCCAGTGGAGATGAAATGCAAAAATACTTATGTACTTATATTTAGGGGCATATTAACTCCTTCTGTGGCTTGGACGAGCTGGTTTCGTCCATGCGCTTCTGGTAAAAACGGCCAAGGGCGAGCTCAGCTCATCAGCTGCACATCTTACATTTTCTAGCAATGCCACGTACGAGTTTTGTTTTATCCAAGTGCTTACTCGTACTCTATGTAGGTGGCAGCACACGGTCAATTTGATAGCGGAAGCAGAAGCGAAATTATTCTTTCCGAGGAGGCATAACTTAGTTGGTACCCGGGGTCTTTCAATATAGTTTGGACATTTTTGGTCAGAATTTGGGATAACAATGTGGCACAGAAGGGGTTAAATAACCCCAGCTGGTTGACATTATTCTGGAACGTTAAATTCTACAATTTGATATAACATCTAGCCTGCTATTTGAATCATTGCGTACACAATCTGCTGCACATACACTAAACTGATTGTGGTGGTCCCTTCCCTTCCTTAGATATATACACACGTAGGTGACATCGATATTTATGTTATAAGTAGTGCGTTCTGTTCTTTGCGAACCCACACACATTGCTACTTGAAAAATTGGGCAACGCTTAAGCTTCGCCTTTAAGAGTACAGCGGGATAGCGCTAAAGTGTCCCTGGCTGCTTCTCATGCTTCCCGGTAACTGCAGCTTATGCAACCGTAACCTTTACTGTAATCTTTAAGTTGTTACTGACTTGCTTACTTGTACCAATGGTACCAATGACTTGACTTGTACCAATGGTACTGCCAAGTGCATAAGTTTATAGACCATAGCATCTGGAAAAGTGCTAATGAATTTCTGAGCAGTTTATGACCATAGCCAGTAAAGCTGTCTAGGACTAGTTTGTTCATATACAGTAGTACAGGCTGGAACTCCACATACGTGGCTGCATTCTGAGGCTGTAGAGATAACCGGCCCTTTCATGGATCCCATCATCTGTTAACTTTTGCAGACGAGTTGTCTTTCCAATGCCACTGTTGCTCATTTTATTGCTTAAGCTTTGTACATTTCACTAATTTGAGTTTTTTGTGCACCACCTCATGAAAGTAATGTTCACCGTAAAGTCCTGCAGGAAGCATTAATTTGTAATATAGTCTGTTGACTACATATCTGACTAAGGACATTCTAATTTTTCTGTTCAAGTTTGGACTGGTGAAGTCTATGAAACTCCGTTGCTCTTCAAAGATACTCACAAGCACGCTTGCCCTGACAGAGTTGAACCTGGATATAGCAAACATGGAGAAAATTAATCATCCAATATAACAAAGTAAATTTAAATTTTGTCTGACCGACACTAGAGTTTGACAGGTGTAGATGCTTATAATAAATATCAGATGTAACAGAGATACTTTCAGACTGGGTGCATCTTGGTTATAAGAGCATTCGACTGCACTGTCAAGCGAACCTCCCAGCCATAGTAGCTGCATTCCACAAGTACTTCTAGATGCATAATGTGTTGCTAGTAGCACTGTGATATGTTTTCCTTGTGCTCATACATAATATACCAAGACACTCCACATGTGTGTGTCCATGTATTTTGGCTGTGCGAAGATGGGTAGCAACAAATGGGGCTTAACATTTCCAGCAAACAACATCAAAAGCATCGCTGATACCATTGCGTAGATACACGCTCCAATGAACTCCTGTGTTGTTTCTGAAAATTTGAAATATTCATGTGCCCACAGAAAGCTAAAACATATTGCAGTGTGCAAGCCTTCTCCATATTTTTTTTTTTTCTTTTATAGGAGTTCTGTTTTTGAAATGAAGGTTTTTCACATTAAGTAAAAGTCAAGTTACATGGTGAAGTATTCACAGATTGTTTGAAAAATCTATTCTATAACCACCAGTGGAGATGGCACTCCTTTTTCAAAATTGCTTATACTACTGGTATTCAGAGACTTGCTTCGTTGTTCGTATCTCTTTTGTTCTCACATCAAGAGCGTGTGCAAGGAGACATCACAGGCCTGGCCTTAACGTTGGCCGGACAGTGCCGCTATGCAAGAGGTTGTCGCATCTAATGTCCTTGCTGTGTCCTGACAGGACACTTCTTGTATACTGTGTAGACCTTAAGTATATACTATTATCAACTCATAAAAGTTTTTATCAAAAGCAGAGATAATGTGGCCTTGAAGAGACTTCAGAACATTGTAACGAAACAGTCATTGAAGTGCATGGTGGTACCCTTCGAACATTGTGTTGTATACTAGGTTAAAGTGCACGCATGTTTCACAAATAATAGTCAACATGCTATTTAACGCTATCTGCACTCTGAGCAGCGGGGGGCGGTGCAGTTTTTCGCGACAATTTATCATCGGATGACGCTTGAGTGATCCTGACAAAGACAAGCACCATGAAGAAGTTGGCAAGGAGCTAAGCATTCTTTGCCCTTTAGTGTCTACAACTTACTTATGGGTGTAACACTTATGAAAGGTTAATCAGCGTGCCTGTTCCTGTCTTCAATCGTTTTCTCCTAAGGCCCACTCTAAGAAATCAAACTACATAAGCGCAAAGTACAGTGCTACTTGTAAACGAATTTGAATCCTTTCGTTTTGTTCATGGTGGTGCTATCTGCACTGCTGTGAAGCCACAACCAAAAGCGCCTGCTGTGACAGAACATTCAAATCAAAACCTTGCTTCTGGGTCTTCACTTTGTGCCGCCTTGAGTTTATAGATTTGAGAATCATATATATCTGGATGTGGGTACATTATATTTCTTCACTTTTCTTTTTCGAGGGTTGTGTTACTGCTGGTGCAGGCTTATGAATGTAAAGACATGGGATACTGCTAACATAGTTTCGTAACAATGTCTGAAGTCATTTCACAGCTTCTCCTAAGATAAGCACCTAAACTTTTTTTTTTACACGTAGTGTTTACTACTAAGGGACTAGTTGCACAAAACATGTTTTTCTGTAGAATAACACATGGCACAATAAAAAGAATATAATAATGTGACAGAAGAGTGTGTCAGAAGGAGCACCGCATTCTTTTCTATTAAGGCTGCTATGAATGACAGAACAGCTTTGTGGTGTGCCCTTGGTGTGATCTGAGTGTTCTTATTGCTCCTTGAACCACGTCACGCAAGTTCTGGCAATACAAAGTCACAGCACAACATCAAATGGGTAAAAACACAAACATGGTGGTTCTCACGTAACAAAAGAGAGTCTGGCAATAACATATTTGTCTACAAACGGGCTGTAAACACGCTTTGTAAACTATGTGTAAAGAAAAGGCAGTAAAAAGTCACTGTAGAATCAATTTGTGTAAAGTTATGTAAATGGCATGTCGCGGTTCTTGCAGCGATGACTGGCGTTCTTGAGGTGCATTCAGGCTCGTACTGAAATGTGAGTATGCAAGTGGCCCTGCTCACAAACATTGAGTCGCGATTGAGGAACACCTACACCTCTGAGTGGATCAGTAAATGTGGTGGTGTTCAAATGTGAGATTAAATGTAAGTTTTGCTGATGCCGCGACGGTGACTGAAATGTGACAGGTAAGGCTTTAGCTTAACTCTTCTCAATGAGCTTAAAGTACAGCACAATACAGAGTATGGTTGCGGGTGTAAATAAATTTTGCCTTCCATTGGAGAATCTGTGCAATGCAGAGTTTTGTCACGGCGCAGAATTTAGCTCTCCAGGCCTTCCCATGTATATGCCTCTCTCTATCGTAACTGGCTTCTGTTAAGATATACATAGCCAGAAGTTGGTGGCATCAATCCATTTCATTTTTTATTGTCTAATACTTCTCTCTCGTACCAAGTGGCCTCTAAGTCCAATGATTGAAGGCAGTAAGAAAAAATAATGAAACAAGAACGTAGCAGCTGTAAGCACCCACTTTGCTAGATTAAGATTTTTGGTGAAGGTAGGATCCATACATACATAAAAAAGCCGGAGCGCTCGTATTGACAATCTGTCTATGAACGTGTAAAGATAGTTTTCCTTGACATTCACTTTCGACAGCTGCTGATATGATAGCCAATCAATTTGTGCATGTACTGTTCACATATTCTTCCCATTTAGCTCATGCCACTGAATATAAATCAGGCCAAGTGAGTGGTATTTAGTTCGTTTCTTGCAATTTATTTTTTCACGCTACTTTTAACAAGAACAAAGAATGAAATGGATTTTCATAAATATGGTCAACATTGTAGTGACATATGGCACAGAACCTTTAGCACCTGCAAAATTTAGTGGATGCATTTATCATGGGCACAACTGGAAGTTTCTTGGGAGCTGGGTTCCCAAAGAGTAAAAAGTGTGATCATTTCAATTTGCATGTAGGCTTAGTAATTTGCATGTAGGCTTAGGTTAACGGACTTTTCTTTTTAAGCTATGCCAAATAAGAAAAACTGTGAAAGCCATCACATGCCATGATGTAAGTGAGTATCCTCGTGGAAACAGTACACCTAATGTCTTAGATGAGATGGCTCCCTTTAAGAGGTCAACTGTAACAAAATTGCGGGCTGCGTAAAAAAAGCCTAGCTTCAAATTAGTCTGTCGATACAGAGCAGCTTCCATGCAAGATGTTACGTTTGAAGTACAAGTTGATGCTTTTTGAAAGCTCACTATAGTTGATGTTTTTGATACCGAAACAGAAAAAAAGCTACACCATTACTGCTTGCTGAAAGTTACGCACGAACATGCAGCTTCTTGGCATGACCTCTGAGATTGGGTGCCGCCCTTGGCTGCCCATGGTGCGGTAAAGCATCCCTGAGGCAATGTGCCGGGACTTACACCACATCCGCTAACCACCGGGTGAAAGCATCATCTGCTTGGCTGCTATTTAAGGGCTGCTAATGAGAAAAATTAGACAGAAATGTACCAGCCCTGCAACATTGCTGAGATTGCTTAAGTAATATATATATATATACGCACATTTTTTGCCAGTTCAGCCAGAGTTAAATTTTGTTGCAGTTTGCCTTTGACTCTTACTATGTTGTGCTGTATGTCGGACAATGTTAGCACTGCAGAATCTGGCAAACAAGACAGCGTGAGACGGCATCTTTTGCACATCTATTAATGCTTGGAAATGTGGCATTAGTACTGACTGTAAATAGCACCCAGCTGTTTCTATTAATACTGGCACACTGATTGCTCCAAGAACACCGGCAACACATTCAAGGCAAACTGAAGTGGATGTGTTGAATGCCAGAAAGGAAATAACTGTGACAGTGATGCAAAATATTTGCTGCCTTATCAAAACAAGCTTAGGAACACGTCTCTTATTGCAGATATACATACGTGCGTCATCATCGATCTGCAGCAGTAAAAAAAAAAAACTTGAAGGATTCGTTTGAAGGAAAATATGTTACCCATGCTAAGACAAATGAACACAAAAGTGTGTTTCATTTAGATGAGTATTCTTCTGACACGTTTCATGATATCCACGGTACTGTGTGCAATTTATAAATGGTAGAGAAGCATTTCTGTTATTCTTTGTTCTATCTCGTGTAGCATACTTTTTCGCTGTTTTAAGAGCATACGCACGCTCCGCGCAAATCGTCTTTTGCTGTGGCAGTGTCAGCTGACTTTGGCCATGTTCATGTGCTCTCCGAGGCGTCGTTGCTGAAGCTCGGGGTGCTGCATCCGTTGCTAAGGTTAGTTCATCGGTGGTTCACCAGTTGTCAAAGCACTCAATGCGGCACACAAGGCACAAGGCCGCGCCACACTGCCGCCGCCGAGACAGTCGCGATTCGCTCTGTTGTCGGCGACGTCCCAAGGAAACCTTCTGCAGCCGTTTGTTCAAGGGACCGGCACTTGACTCGGCTGCCGGGCACGAGCAGTTCTCACGACTACCATTGCTGTTTTCTCAAGTTGTCGAGGTTTCGAGTGACAAAGTTTTACTCGGCACTCTGCCGTCGTGAGGTTGCACACAACAGGCACCCAACTGGGAAAGGGTTCGTTAAGCTCACAAGAAGTAGCAGCCACGCATGAGCACCAACTCTCGCGGCTTTGGCCGTGGTGGATTCCTCGAGTCCGTTTCGATGCAGCGAGCCCGTTGGTGGGTGACGCAGCGCTGAAACTTCGCTGCAACATCCCTGAGGCAAGACATTATCAGCAATGCCCTCTGGGAGCGAGAGACAGATCTACGCAGCTCACACAAAGTAGCAGCTGCGGGGGATCTGTCAGACCTTGGAGACCCTCGTGTCGAGCGCATTGTACGGCGGCCCGAAGTGCGACAGCGGCGGCGGGGGCGGTGGGTTCTGGAGCGGGCAGGGCGGGCCCCGGTTCATCCCTCCTCCTCCGAGCGGCGTTACGGGCCGGTCCACCATCATGGTGCCTCCGGGTGGTCCGCCCAGGAGCGGGCTGCCGCCGCCCTTGTGGCTGACCGACGTGGAGCCCGTGTGGTTGCTGCCGTGGGTGCTGAGGCTGGCGCTGCGTGCGTGCAGAGCCTGCCACGAGCAGAGGCGTGCGTGCAGCTCGCGGAACTGCGGCCGCCGGCTGGGCACCTCGTGCCAGCACTCGACCATGAGTGCGTACAGGTGCGGCGGGCAGTCCTCGGGGCAGGGCAGCAGCTGGCGCGCACGCACCAGGTCGATGACCTCCTGGTTGGCGTAGCCGTAGTACGGCTGGAGGCCGTAGCTGAACACCTCCCAGAGCACGACGCCGAAGGACCACACGTCGCTCTCGGTGGTGAAGCGGCCGTACAGAATCGACTCTGGTGGCATCCAGCGCACCGGCAGCAGTGACTTGGACTGGACGCGGTAATAGTCGGACGAGTAGACGTCGCGCGACAGGCCGAAGTCGGAGATCTTGACTGTGAGCGCCTCGCCGACGAGGCAGTTGCGTGCTGCCAAGTCGCGATGCACGTAGTGGTGTGCCGACAGGTACTCCATGCCGGCGGCAACCTGGGAACCACATGACATTGATAGTCAGACCATGCACACTTATCATATACAGCAGAGTATCCTGCAAGCCAAGTAGGTGAAATGAAGTAATCAGTGCCCTGCAAACACTGTAGTTTTGCGTACGAGGATTTGTATGCACGTTACATAGAAGGATCTTATTTCATCTAACCCAATGCAAAACATTTTTTTTTCCTTGCTCACATTGCACTTCAACATGCAACATGCACTGTCTGCATTTTGCGGGAAAGCTATTTGATGCCTTCGAGTTAGGTCATTTGTTTGTTTGTGAGGAACAGAAAAATGTGATAACATAAACCTTTCAATAACTGCTATCATATTCATGGTTGCTTATGATTGGGCTTGATAGTGCCGAGCGATTTTCTTCAATCACATAGGCGGAGAGCTTTCATTCTTCTGGGGGAGGCTGGGGCCAGACCAGCTTTCTGAACTTCACATATATGTGTGTGTGTGTGTGTGTGTATATATATATATATATATATATATATATATATATTTCTTGCGCTTGAAGAGACTTTCTTTGATATTGAAGAATTGAGCGCTGAAGTGACAGCGTTATACGGGTATATACAAGACGTCATAGTAGCAGACAGTTCAATTTCACAGCCCGAGTCCTCTAGATGTTGTAACCTTCCTCCGTGTAATTGTCGTATACTTTGCTATCACTAATACTGCTTCGCCTTTCCGGCGCAACTGCAACTTCTCTCTCTCTCTCTCTTTTTCTTTCTTTTTCTGTGAGTCCAAGTATAGGCGCTGCTGTGCATGAGTGCTGCTGATTCTTATGAGTGAATCATACGGTGTTCCCCAACTATCATGCACCAAGACTTAAAAAAAGAGCAGTCGCGTTGCTCGAAGAAAGCCTAGTGCATATTGTTTCCACTACAGTGGAGCAACCGCCAGTAATTATTTAATTCCCGAGATTTAATTCAGTAATTGCAATAAATTATCTAACTCTAGAAGTAACGTGCGAATTTTCAAAGTGTCAATGAGGCATTTGTAGGCACCCAAAAATGACATCTAACTGTGGTATTTTCAGCGACGTAGTCATTGTGTACAATTTTTTACGATGGGAAAAGAAACCTCACAAAGTATGGAAAATACTATGTGAGTGCGCTCTCACCCGCATCATAAAGCAGTGCCCTCAAATGAGCTCATAGAAAGCAACTGCATTGCCAGTCGCAAACCCGAAGCGACAGCGCACTACCTTGATAATGGTACGGAAGGAGCACCAACAGCAGGTTTTGCGGCTTTGCAGCTATTTCTTCCTCTCATTTCAATATCACACTTATTATCAGTCTCTCAAGACAGACTGATCACAATGATAACAAAACCCCTTGATAACGTGGCCGAAGCACCGCTCTGACCACACATGAAATGCAATAAGCAATGTTATAGGCATCGCAAGTTTCAAAATCCCGCCTTTCCTCGCACCGCTTAGAAAGAGTGTGTGCGAAGCTACATTTTGCGCCAGAAACTTACTTCGGACCAAACCAAAATTATAGTGACCATTTTATTTTTCATGAAAGTGTATGTGTGTTGCAAAAACACGGTCGTGTCAAAAAATAAAAGCGAAATAAACAGACATGGCGACTGGGACGAAACAAAACGCACCTTTAAACCTTTGCACTGACATTGTCAATTTGCTTTCGTGGTGATAGGCTTTGTAAAAAAAAAAAAAAAAAAAAAAAAAAAGGGGGAAGAAAAAGAAAAAACATTCGTGCACTTTACTTACGCTGAGACAACAGCTATCACAGCTTCTTTCCGACTAACAACAAACGCGATGCGTTACTTCCACCGTAGCGCGGCAGATGAGGCACTAGCTCGATCACAACGTTTTTCTTTATTTTCTTTATTTCGCCCTGGCTAACGGAGGGAGCATGTTGGAGGGCGCTGCTTTATTGCGTTTGGGAGCACAGTCATGTGGCATTCTCCATATTTCGCAGGGTTTATTTATCAATAGTAAAAAATTAGCGCACAATTAGTGCATCGCTGAAAATACCACAGTTACATGTCCCAAAGTGTCAATGAGGCCTACAAATGCCTCATTGACACTCTGATAATTAGGATAGTATGTCTCGAGTTAGGTAATTAATAACAAATACCTAATTAAATCTCAGTAATGAAAATATTACTGGCAGCTACTCCACTGTACTGTAAACCATATGCACTAGGTTTTGTTCGAGTAAAACATTGCTCTTTTTTTTAAATCTTGGTGCACAATAGTTAATTGGGACACCCCGTATATATTTATGACCTTTGCATGCAACTGACGATGTTTCCATCCCTAGTAAATGTTGTAAATTATTAGAAATATTTTTTCATGAGTTGTTAGCATTGCTTACTGGAAAGAGAAGCAATATTGAGACAACACCCACGTGCACTTCACATGCCATTGATTAAGGACTCTGCAGAAGGGGTCACTAAATTCTATAGGTATTTCTTCTTGGTGAAAAAATGCATGCAAAGCAATTATTGGAAGCGTGGTGAACATACAGCAACATATTCATTCTTTATGCATAGGCCATCCATACCTTTATAAATAAATTTTAATTGGCTACCTCCATCTCTTTAAAAAATATAATAAACGTTGTCCTGTGTATATATTTAAATATATTGTGTATGTGCCTGGTGTTTACAATGGAAATTTAAAACAATGTTAAAGTGAGAAAATACGGATGAGGCAGCCCCTGCTAGTGCTTCTAATGCGCATGTCCTCCTATTGTCACGATTTGCATAAATAAAGCAAAAGTATGAATTTAAAGCCGGCCACATCTGCGCCAACAATGATGCAGTAAGCTATTAGCCTCAGTAAAATGTAATAGGTCAAGGAAAGTCAAAAGAAACCTCAAGTGATGTGGGTGACAAAGCTCTGGTAATGGCTACAAAGATGGCGCCGAATAAAACAATACACGAAGAAGGGGGACACGAGACATCACGTAGGCGCACGTAGGCGTTGGTGCTCCCCTTCTTCGTGTATTGTTTTATTCGGCGCCATCTTTGTAATCATGCTTAGCCAACTAGCCCACCAACACATGCTGGTAATGGCACTTTAAATGTGTGTGTGTGTGTGTGTGGTGGGGGGGTGTGCTTTGGTACCCCTCAAAAAACTCTGGAAGGGGCTCGGGCCCCGGAGCCGCCCCCCGTAGTTGGCGCCTATGTTCACTTCTTCTGATAGATGTCATTTCCTAAGCTGTATGAAGTTACGCAGCATATATATATTGGCAGGCGTCAATGTAAACGTCAGCTAGTGCATGATTATAGCAGTTGGCTTTTCCTATTGACTTTGCATATCTAAGACATCAACTCACTGTGGATCAGCAACCCACAGTATAAAAATTTACACTATGAAACAGTATAATAGTATCAGGTTTTGTAAATATTGTTGAAGCAGATTGCACCTTTATATTGTGGTCACTGTAAGTAGTTTTTATGCTCAGCTTCTAAACGTTTATCATTCCCTGCTTTTCCCCATAAAATTATACCTGCTAGGGGAATAACAAAGGGATATATTGTAGTGCATAGCAAGCAGCTGTCTTGCACGAGTGTATCGGCAAATGGAAGTCTGTACTAAATAAAGAATAAAAAGGCACAACAGACCTGTCTGGAGATGTGGAGGAAGTCGGCCAGGTCGAGCACCTGGGCGGCGCCCTCGCAGCGTGGCGAGTGCGCCACCAGGAACTCGTGCAGGTCTCCGTGAGGCATGTACTCAAAGAGCATGCACAGGGGCTCCTCCTTGGTGCACACACCCAGCAGGCAGACAATGTTGCGGTGCTGCAGGTCGCTCATCAGCTCGGCTTCCCGCTGGAAGTCCTGCTGCGTCTTCATGGCCGCATTTTCCTGCATCATTCGTGAGACTTAGCTACATTCAAATAGAATATGTGGGTGGTGTGCCTAGCGACACACTCCATGCTTATTCTTTGTGGTGCGCAACGTGGTGCTTTGCGGCGGTGGTGTTGGTGTCCCTCACTATCGAACATGTCCAGCAAACTGCAGCTCCAGCCGCGGCCAGTGTGATCCATGTGTTTGGTGTGTCTGGAGTGTGCATCTGGGGGAGGGGGGAGGGGTATGCTGTGAGTCTTCACCTAGTAGACTCTCCATTTCGGCTTCTGATGTGCTCACTGGCTAGTCTGGGATACCCCTGTGAAGGAGACAGGCTTCCCCAGCCAATCTCCTCCTCACTCGTACAGCTCCAGCCAATCAGCAGCAGCTTAAATGGACAGTCCACTAGGCAGACACTTGCAAAATGACCCCCCCCCCACCCTTTGGAGTTAGACCCGGCTGTGCTCTGGTACACGACAAGCTTCTTCGCAGTGAACATTCAATAGTGAGTGAGTACAGTGCCACTGCTACTGGCAACACATACTGCATCGGGCAGAGAAGCGCGGCCATGCCACTCGAAAAAATTTCTAGTACACTGAAGACTTGCTCAGAACTACTCTTGACTACTCTGGCAAGGATAGGAATAGTATTCAGAGATCTGAGGAGCAAGAAGGCAAGCACATGCACACACACACATCTCAATTCAGGGTTTTGGGCATTTCAAGACCATTCTGTTCGACCATTGTGCAACAAATTCAGGCATGCTCAGATCAAATCACATTCAAATTCAAAGCAGCCCCCTTACCTTCAACGTCTTTATGGCCACAGGCACGGGAGCACTGCAGTCACGCTTGGCGGGTAGCATCTCTCCTCTGTACACCTTGCCAAATGCTCCTTCACCCAGCTCCTCGTGGAAACGGATTCGTGCAGCTGGCACTTCAGGAGCCCTGGTTTAGGATTGCAGAATGTTAAGCGCTGGAGGGAGCCAAGAGGTATAAGCGAACATCAGCCTCTTTTTGATTGAGTTAAAGACTTCATTCGAGTGTGCATTTTTGCACTTTGCAAGGAAGTAGAAGAGGCAGCAATGCCTGATGATGCACTCCCGCCTGGGACGACAGTCATGCACAAAAGCTGTGACAGTGGAACAGAAACATCACAGATTGATGAGATCAAATATAAATTCTCTATAAATAACCGATATACTGTGAAAGCAACAGACTGGCTGTCAAGTAAGCAGTAGTGTAGGCATGACCGGAATAGGATCATATGAAGTAATAAGATTGCGGAATTTGCATGCACAGTAGCATTTTGCAGAGTATGTACAGAGCCAAATCGAGAGCTTCGTTATACAAAAGCTGTATTCAACATGAAAATACCTTCATTATATCCAATATCTGTCACGTGGTGATATTGATGAGAAATATTTTCTATTTACTTCGTTATATCCAATCATTCGTTACATCCGGGTCCAGTATCTCTAGGTTCGACATAACCGGCAAGTGGATTCAGTTGTGCAGTAGTTTTACTTGCCGACAATAATAAACTGGCCCAGCCATTGTGTCATTCTAGGGAAATCAAATATGTGATAAACAACTACACTCTAACAGAAGGCGAAAGTTACAAAGCCTCCTAGCACATAACTGTTTGACGCATCCTAAAGCAACATGAAAAAGAACTTGCCTTGTTGGCCGAGGCAATAGTCGCCCCAGCTCGAGGTTTTGTTGGGCAGGCCCTCGAAGGGCAGCTTTTCCTGCAAAGCTCTTAGCTGAAGGTGGCGGTGACGGCTTTGCACGGCGCCGGAAGCATGCTATGCCCAGCAGGAGGCCAATCAGGGCCAGGGTGGCGATGCTGGGCAGCAGGATGTACAGCCACAGGTAGTCCACTGGAATTTGGGAGTGCACCCAATCGCATAATCACAAAGTTATTCGAGTTGAGGTGCACTCAATTGCATATTCACAAAATTGTTCGAGTTATAATTTTTGAGTAGTAACTCTGTCAGTAGGCAGTGACGATGGTGTCAAAAGGAGGAGAAGGAGAGGGAAAGGAAAGGTAGGAAGGTAAACCAGACATGTCTGGTTTGCTGTCTTACACAGGGGATTACGGGACAAAAAAAAAGAAGAAGCAAAAAGGGAGGCACTAGCCGCGCAGACACGTGCGGCCGTGCATCACACCTACAATCGGTCGCTGAGGCCGGTTGATTATATATAGTATATAAACTGCAGTTACGGCCACATTGCTTTGTCAACCCGCAATACGTGGGGCCATGGTGTAAGATTATTTGTCTCGGGAAAAGGCCTATGATCTAGGCGGTGTAACACAGTTCAAAGAACATCTCATTCAATGTCGTATCAATGACAAAAACGCAATACTTGTTCAAGTGTCTTGCCACAGTTTCATGAGTCATGAATGTGCGTTCACCATTCCAATAATGAGTGAGTAGGCTTTCCTATTACCCACTGCTAACCAGATGCAGCACAGCAAGGCTGCATCACAGCAGGAAATGTGTGATGGCATTTTCAGCCTCAGTGAAGGGTCAAGTTTGTGGAGACAACAGCTTGAAATATTCAGGGTGTTCCAAAAAGTTTGCGTCTTAGTCTGGGCAAGTAAACCAAGACCACTCGCAGTGTATTCTCAAGAAGGGTATGCAAAGTGTCTGGGTATCTTTATGGGCTGACTGGGCAGGATCATCAGCAAGGTCACTACTGACAATGCCCCAGTGACCCAGCAACCGTTGGAATAATTGTGCGTATGCTTCGAACACCTGCTCTAGCTTGGATTGCACAGCTTGCATGTGCTGCCATGTGAGATATCTGCCGACACCATGCAGGAAAATATACAGGGGCACCAACTTGCCTGATAAGGGCGTCCAACTAACTGTCCTGCCATTTCAATCTTCATGGTGTACCACATAGGTGGCACTGAAGGGTAGTGCTCTTACCAGCAACTGTGGCTCCTCGCAACACCGAAAATACCACGAGCTGTCATTGCACCAGTAGGTCACCCCCATACTCTTCTCTCTTACAGGAGGTCTGTTTTTCTGCGATAACCTTTATGTGTTCTTTAAGCTACACCATACCGAGCCCCTAAACCAGCCACGTCGCACCTGCTGTGTAGTATCTTTGGATAACTGCATGGTGACCGGGGTAGTTGGAGAAGTATAGGAGAGGCCTTTGCCCTGCAGTGGGCGTAACCAGGCTGACGATGACGATGATGATGATGATGATGGTGATGATGCTGGTGGTGGTGGTGGTTCTATAGATGCATTCACAACAGCTATAGGGCTCTAACAGAGAAGCTATGATTCATAGCATGAAGCATCGGTGCAAGGATTTTGTCTGTTAAAGAACGGCACACATTATGCGCAATGCTTAGTTACTATGAGTCGTAATTGAAAAGTTAGCATTTAGTGCCTTACTATCATTTTGAATTTTCAAAGTTGTGCCAGTTGTGCTCACTGATGCACGTGCAAGCTAGCCTCCTTTGACTGATGACTGCAAGTTATAGCAGCACAGGTAGTGACATCCCCTGACACTTTGTGCAACAAGATGTTATGAACGTTCTTGTCTTTCCACGAGTGTCCTCGCTGAAATGAAAAAAGGAAAAGCTATATAGGTTAATGGTTGCTGCTTCCAGAGCCTTGACATTTGCAGCTTAGTAGAGCGTGCTCACCGAAACTTCATGTTATTGTCCTCCAATTGAACTAGGTGGTACAAGACGGTGTCGTCAGTGCCTTCGCGTTTCTGTTATTCCATAGAATAGTTCTTGGGCTTGCCATAACGCTGTTATGATCACCAATAGTTTGTGTGAACAGAACACGAAGTTGTGAAAGGTCTTTGTGTTCAATGAAGCCTATGGAAAAGGTCCAAGCATGGGGGGGGGGGGGGGGGGGGTGTCTTGAACATGTCAAATGTTAGCTGCACTGAAAACTTCTACAGCATACATATACAGAAGCGTTGAATGTACCCATCTGTTCAATGCTGTTGTGCCGTCTTTAGGCACGGCTGTCTCCTCAAAAATAATGTGGTGTGAAAGGAATCAAGAGAGACACTCACCGCACTTGGGGATGTTGCAGATCTCCTTTTTGACGACGGCGCCCGAGGTGAAGCACCAGGGCTGGCTCTCCATGCCACCCGGGTTGCGGCAATAGTTGTGGCCGCCGACTATCTCCGGGTACTCGGCGATGCGCGAGAACAGGATCTGGTGCGTCCATGGCTGGCATGGCAGCCCTGACACCGTCTCGGCCACCACGCCGCGGTAGTCTTCGCCGCCGTGCACGTAGCAGCCTTCCTCTGCGATTAATCAAATGGCTGGTCAGCAGCGCATTGTACTTGACACCACCGCGGTCGCGAGGGAGAAAAAAGGTACGAATGGGCACTTAATACGAACAAATGCTTGCCACGTTTCCACGTGACGCAGCGGCATTAATTACCACTCATCTGATGCTGCATTTTGACAGGCACTAAAATAACAGTAAAGAGGTGTTTTTACATTATGGCGCCATATAATTCGGCTACGGATTTCGAGAGCCCAGATGCAACGCCACCGGCATTGAGCTACCTCGGCGGCTGCTGTGATGCGACCTGCCGCGACAGCACTGTGGATGGCGTATCACAGCTGCGCACGAAGTTGCAGGTTCGATGCCGGTTGTGGCGGCCCCATTCTACAAGTACATCCATGTAGTGTGCATTGGGTGCACGTTGAAGAACCGCAGATGGCCTTAAAATTTGAAAGAATGTACTCAAAATTATTTACAGAGCCGTCGCCTCTACGGCAGCCCTCGTTACCCACGTACTGTGCACCTTCGGTATAGTTTCAGAACGCGAAACCCTGCAACTCGATTTTTAACTGCAGTTTTGAGTGCGATCGAGTAGGGAATGGCAGAGTACCTTCCGCTATGCGGCGCCCGTCCGCGCGTGTGCAAGAAACGAACCTTTGTTAACGTCATCGGTCTCGCGATGGGGCACTCCCAGGCGCAGGCAGGACTGGGCCTCGGGCGACCCGATGGGCGGCAGGTCCTCGCACACGGGCAGGATGTTCTGCTGGCCGATGAGCGGGTGCCGCTTGGCGATCGAGTACTCCATGCGGCACAGGCTCTGCTCGAGGAGCTCGCACTCGTCGCGGCACACCGACCGGGGCTCGGGCGGACGGTCGGGCAGCCCACCCGGTGCCGGTTCGCACGGCGGGAACACGAAGAAGCACAGAGATGGGATGGCGTACTTGTGGCACGTGGCCGATACGTCCTGCAGAGTAGCGTCCACGAAACAGGACCAGATTAAAGAGGGGGCGGGATTTGCTGTCCTAGCCAGTGTTCTAGATGGAGGCGGGGGGGATGGGGGTGTAGTGGGTCGATCACATTGCGCTGAACCTGTTATAGTAGGTGGTTCATGCGAGTATTGGAGTTTTACGCCCGTGAAGGAGTACGGACATATATTTTCTAAGTTTCTGAAACATTACCACACGCTTCTCGTGCGTAAAATTAAAGGACAACACTTGGCTGGTGCGGAAGTTTGGAAAGCAGTAACAAAGATGTCGAAATTTGATCCTAAAGCTGTGGTCACACAATGGGTCGCATCACTGATTCAGTCTGCGGATTAACATGTCGTGGCCAAGTGCCGACCAATCGCGTACGTCGCTCACAGGGACAAAGTCGATGAGCTGCTAGCAACGTTGTTCGTTGCAGCTCTGACACATCACGCTCGTCAGCGGTCTGATTCAGCGATCCATCTCCATCCTGTTGTGTGAACCCAGCTTTTTAATGGTATCCAAATAATCAGACCTGGCATCATCGACATTGCTGTGATGTCATGACACAGAGTAAAATTTGCTGGCGTCGTGTAGCAATAATGCTAAGTATGATGATGTTGCTTATAAGAGCAATGATCAGGTTGCATTAGCAGAGCGGGCCGGTGTATTATGATGTCATATGACGCCTCCACCTCTTGAGTACCGAATCTGGTTCGGTACCCAAGCGCGAAGGGGCGCAGACAAAGAAAATGTCGCCCAACTGTCGATCTTTTTGCTTATTCGCAGTATTTTATTCTGTGGTTCAGCAGGTTTCGACCTTCGTTTGACACAAAATGGTATTAACATGTCAGTACTGCTTTAAAGTTGACATGTGCACTTGGGGATGCCAAGTATATGAACTCCAATCAGACCAAAATTCTGTAGGGTCGCCGACCACATTTGCTGACATCTTACAGTGGATTCAGTGAAGCCTTCGGAAAAAAGGGGCAAGCGTGCCTCTTGAACACGTCAAATGCAAGCCACACTGCAAACTTCTACAACGCATATACATATGAAGACGTGAAATGCAAGGCACGTTGAAGACGTCTGTGCTACATTTCTAGCTTTGTACTGTTTTGGGTAAAGCGACGCTCAGCCAGCATTGTCGTTGCTGTAATTGGCTCACCTGCGAGGTGGCGATGACGGTGAATGCGGCAGCCAGCTTCTCCTCCATGGCGGCTAGCGTGGCCGGTGGCGGTCGGACGAAGACGCTGCGGTTGCCCAGGTACTGGCCGCACGTCACCCCTTGGTAGATCTGGCAGCTGCCGGAACTGGAAGACGTGACCAGAGGCGGCCCCACGATGGGCAGCTCATTGCCAGGACTCGCCACTGGGCTGCGTAGAGAAAAATAAAATAAGAAAGAAAATAATATGGCAGGTGCAGTGAAGTGGTGCTTCCAGTTGGAGAAAGTCGGCACCGTCAACCTTGAAATAAGGTTGTGGTAAGGGTGTGCACGTTTTTCTTTTTTAAATAATGGCGCGTTGCGCCTCGGGAGACGAAGGGACGGGAGTCTTTTAGTAGGCGAAGATGTGAAGAAAACTTTATACAGTATTCACAAGATATGGCAGGGAAATGGCATAAATAGCAGAAATTTATATAGCTGCCTAATAGCGACCAAATAGCTTTCGGAGCCCCCCCCCCCACTGACTTCGTCGACTGGTGGCTTGCCGGTCCATCCTTGTGCAAAACAAGGCGGGAAGGGATGTGATGTCACCCTCATCGCATTCCGTCTCATTAGGAAACAACGAGTCCTTGAACACTGGCACCCCTTCACCTTTTCACTTAGAGAAAGCCAACTCTGAGTCATTAGCGCTGGGTGCCGGCTGGGTCCTTCCCCCTGGTCTTGCGTAATAGGGCAGCGCACCTCAGAGAAATTAAGCAAGACTTGGGAGCGGGCTAGTCTCTATTGCATGACTAATGTATTCAAAATGATGACGATGTCCTGTCGCCTCCTTTGAGGTTGAAGGTCATTAGACCTCAGAGGAACGCATGCAAGATCAAGTCACCGCATTGCAAGCTCGAAGGTGTGTGGCACAACAGCCAACATGAAGGCCGAGTGGAAAAAAGTAATCTTGAGAAGCTGGCTTTATTGCACACGGGCTCAAAATGTCCGACTAGTCCTGATTTTTATTATCAACGTCATCGGCCAGGCATGTAGTTTATGTGCCAGTATGTCTGAATAAGATTTGTAAGCCGCAACCTCATTTGAAATTTGTTCCGTTCCCTGTGTGCAGGATAGCCAACAGGAGAGAACATAGCAGACTCTCTTGTCTTTCCTCCTCCCAAGATCTATGTCTCCTGTAGTTTAAGAAGGAAAAAAAAAAAGAGCTGTTTTCAAGATTCTTGTAAGCTGATGGGGTATTCAGGAATGCGTGATGTTCCTGATTAATGTTGGTGCAAATGCTGTGCTCAATCTCGCACATGAAACAATCTCGCGCAAACAATCTCGCACATGAAAATTGTTATGCCTGAAGCGCTTTATACAAATTGCCACGCTGCTTTGGCAAATCCGAAAGCAAATGACGTAATTATAACCGCATTTCACAGACGTGGGTGAAAATAGATGGGCTGCTTGAGTGTACAAATATCTGTAGCTGCAAAACATGGACACAGTATGGAGGATGAGGTCAAGAAAGTTGGCAACCAAGTGCAGCGAAATTGAAAATGTAAACAAGCAACTGCAGGGGTCACCGACAAGAAATTAAGAGTAATGGAGAGAGCAAGTCGAATGCAAAAGACTGATGAAAAAAAAAAAAGAACACCAAGGAGATTCGCAAGCATACGAAGAAATAAATCGGCAGGGAAAGCCTGCACGACAGGCAAAGGACAGCGCCTTCCTTTTTGAGGCCCGAACTGGCTGCCTGAGGATGATAACTTACTGGAGAGTAACTGTTCGCAACAGGATGAGGCACGTGCCTGCTGCAGCAAAAGTTCGGAGACGACTCAGCACATCGTAATATGGAATGCGAAGATATTCACCCAGCAAGGCCCGTAAGGTACGTCCACATTCTAGAAGTGCTGGGATCCAAAGCGGATGGAAGCGTTAACTGGTCAGCAGTCAAGACCAACAAGATACATTTAAGGTATCGGTGGGAAAAAAAGCAAGCAAACTATCTGTAAATGCAAGGTGGATGTAGAACTTTTAAAGGGGTCTTGAACCACCCCTCGGACTTGGTCAAAAAACATAGGCTGTGGATAGTAGATGCAGCTGTGAACATCTTAGCCAAGTTTTGCAGTCGTGCACAGTGCACAAAGCCACCGTCCTCTGAAACGCTCCCTTTTCAAACAGAAACCTGCTTCTCACTCCTGTCTAGACACTTTACTTCGTAATATAGCACATTCCCATATACGGCTCCTATTGGACAATAGATGACATCACTCAAGAAGGGTGTTTGGATCAGTGTGCTTCTTCCTATTGATACTGTATATATCTACTGATGAAGTTCACTGAACATGCTGAAGTAAGCGAGAATTTTCTTTCGAATTTCGATAATAATTATGTACTTCCAGAAGAAGCCGACTGTCATCTGCTCACGCACCATCCGTGTAGGAATGAAAACCTTGTCCAAGCTGCTTATCGAGATCGTAGCCGTCGGATCTTGCTGATTTCGACTAGTTTTGAACGCTCTACTAGCCTCGAACCACGTGAAACTTAAGGTCAGACCATGCGCATGCGTGCCAGCATGCTCAATCCTGGTTGGATGCCAATTGGCAGACTTTGCTTTGATTTGAGCTATTGACAGCGCTTCAACAATGCGCAAGTTAGATGTGGTTACTATCTGTTGGTCAAGCTAGTGCAGGACAAGGCCGGTCCGCACCACATAGCACCGCCAGACTGGAGCACATGAGCAAGACGCACTCAAGACCTGTCGCGCACAAAGCAAACGCTACGCATATGCACTACAGCTGAATGTAGCTGCGGTCTGGTTCGCGTGGCCTCCGAGATCACCCCCGCGCGCGTTGGGGGTGATCTCGGAGGCCACGTGCTACGTAGCGTAGATACCGCGGCCGCCACGGGGTGGCGCGACGAGTCCGCCGGCTGAGCGCACTGTGGCTCGCTGAGGACAACTGCGTCTGGCTCACGTTCGGCGCCTTGCAGACTCCAAAATGGGAAGTAGTGGCGTCTACGTGAACATCCAAAATCAAGTTTGAACTGTGCGCCACAGTGACATTCAGCAGGCGGGGCGTAAAGCCCCTTAAACTTCGTAAAGAAGTGCCACGCTTTGAAGAATGCCGCCTCCTCCTCGCGAGCTCTGGCCGAGGCCGACGCCGCGTCGCTATTGGCCTAATAGCATCACGTGGGCCCTCGCGCCGTGCATCAGCGCCATTTTTGCTCGAGAAGCGTCTACGGAGTGGCTAGGAGCGCATGTTGGCACCGTTGCTGCGCTCGAGCAGTGTAGGCGGCGCCACGGTCGAGGAGGGAGCGTGAAAGAGAGGAGAAACGAGGAGGAGTGAAGGCGGAGGAGGAGAGTGACTACTTTACGAAGTTTAAGGGGTTTTAGCGGGGCATTGTTGGGCACGCCCCCTCCGCCGTTGCCTTCGCAGTGCAAGGCATTGAAGGAGGAGGGGAAGCACCGCGAACGTGAAGCCCTTGAAACTCGCGAAGCGGGTGTTTGATCGCCAGTAACTGCGCTTCTGATAAATGGATTGAAGTACTTTTTGCTGCAAAGTATTTCTGAAATAGCCTGTCTTCATATGGATTTTTCCACTTTGGAAAAAGAAGTGTTTCAGAACCCCTTTAAGGAAGAGAGGCAGAGTGCTAGACTGCTATGGATATATATAATGCTGATTATAGCTCAAGCAGGCTAGGTGACTATCTTTCGTAGCCCCCCGCCCCCCTACCTCCAAACTGAAGGGGATGCTCAGCAGCAGTAGGAAAATACGGATTCCTGTAATCGATAGCGTGTCTGAAAGTTAATAGGATACGGTTCTGCCATATTCTTGTAGACACGGTTAATGTTCGTCTTCCGGTTTCATGCCCTTGTTAAACAATTTCTCCTCGCGAAGCTTTGTGGGAAACAGAGGAGCCGCAGATGCGGGGGTACACGACGATCACGCGAGTTGTTCGCGTCACGGTTGACCCGGTGGCCGTGTAGGGTCGCCCTCCTCCCGGCAGCAGATGTTTTCTCCTCCTTCCCTCCCTTCGAAGGCGTTGTCTAATCTACGCGACGCGAGCAGCTGTTGTAAGGGGGCGCACGCGTTGGGCAACATCCGTGCCGCGGGTTCCGGTCGGTCGAACGCCGGGAGTACGTTGAACGCATTTTCGAGAGATTCGATACGCGCGCACGTCGCTTGAATAGCGGCGTGCGCAAGAGATATTTTGATTCACGGATGAAGGTTACACGTTGCTGCTTCGGATAAATTCGGCGAGTGAAGCGGGACTAGCCGTCGCAACGTTCGTTTGCCTCCCCGAATCATACGTATTTTAAAGGCATATAGAAAGCGTCAAGGTCGTATGTCCAGCGTGTGGACATGTATTTGACCCTACGCTTTTTCGTCGGCCAATGTCCGTAGATTTCAACCATTTCGGGTGTATGCGGACCACAAAGACGAAAAGAAGAAAAAACGAAATACTGGTTAATTAGTGGTTTGCTCGAGTTTAATTGTCCAAATTTATCATTATTACTTTACTTAGGGGGGGGGGGCGTGGATGGCGAGGGGTTCACAGTAATTCGATAAATATTGAGCTTTCAGCGAAAATCCCGTCACAGCAAGCAATTTAAAACAGAACCGCACCATACATAAGTTACCGCGAATTAAAGGTGTCAAGCGCTTCACATAAATACCGCGGGTGCCGCCATTTTGTGCAGGAAAATGCGTGCAGAAGTTTCTGGTAGACCGATTTCTAATTTTTGATCGCGTTTATTGCGGTGTCTGTCATATGTATATTCAAAAGCAGGATTTTTATTAGGATCACATCAGTTATTTATGAACTGTTAAAAATGATATTCTGGGGGTGTTTACGCAAAAACCGCGTCATTGTACGAGGCACACAACTCCGGATTAATTTTGACCTCCTTTCAAGCACACCTAAACCTTGTATATATGGCGAAAAGTTTAGATAGTCATCGCATACCAGGTGCGTCGTGCCATTCGTCCGCTCCTGCGTGATGCCACTCGCACGTGAACCAGACAAAACCGCGTCGAGTCGGCTGGCATGTCGGGTCTAGTAACGTTGTGGTCACCCGCCGTGGTTATAGTTCAGCGTGGTACTGCTGAGTTTGATGTCGCAGGTTCGATCTCGACCGTGGCAGCCGCATTTCGATGGTGGCGGGGAAAAACAAGACAAGAAAAAAAAAGGAAAAGAAAAGAGAAAAAGCTCGTGTACTTAGATTTAGATGCGCGCTAAAGAACCCCGGGCGGTCAAAATTGATCCGAAGTTCCCCCGTAACCAGGTAACAATTTCGACACGTAAAACTCGGTAATTTAGGCGAGTTTAATTTGGGCTTGTCGGGTCGAATTCCTTTTCACGTAAACGCAGGCAAGTCGGGCCAGCGCATACGGTGCGGGAGGGGAGGGGAATGTGGAAAGTGTTGACTCGAGCTCGATCCGCTAGTGGAGAAGTATTACATGTAAACGATGCAAGTCTTGCTCTCAACCGACCCTGCCGTCGGAGGAGCGCGCTCCTGCAGACACGAGAGGCGCGAAATCCGAAATTCCCGGTTTCGGCGCTCGTCCGAAGGGAAGCAGCTGTCAGCAACAAAAAAAAAAAAAAAAAAATAAAGTAGGCTCGCACACCTAGACACAGTGAGTCAGAGCCGGCGGGCGCCCGTAGACGCAGCCAAGCAAACGCGGCGCGCGGAAAAGCGAGCGCATCTTCCGACGAGAGGGGGGGGGGGGGGGGGACTCGATCAATGCCATTGTGTGTGTGACTCGCCTCCATTCTTGGAATGCCCGCCCAGACGAATGCACCCGTTCCCGCTACGCGTTTCTTTTTTTTTTCCGTGAAGCGTACCCTCGCTAATCCACGAAAAGAGAAGTGCGCCGCAAAGAGAGCTATATATGATGTTCAGTGAGCGCTGAAGTACTGTCTCGTATATATACATACATAATTATTGCGCTTGGATTGCATACGCGCGCTTTATATGATCGGTTGGAAAGCGCGCTGTTGCACGCGGTCTCAGAACTACATATAGTTTATTTCGGCTCATGCTGCGAGTGTTTGTTCGGGTCGTATATAAATTTCCGTGTTCAAAAATGTTGAGGTTGTGACAGTTCGAACGGGTTGTGCGAATTGCGTGCACGTCCTCCTCCCCTGCCTTCCCTTTTTTTTTCCCAGCGTGCATTTAACGTGATTCACGTGTTCTGCGACGTGTTCTTCGTTATCGCACGCCGCTGCTTTTCATATTTCTGAGTCGACATCGGCCAAGCGAATAAACATCGTAACGCGCGCAGGCAACGTTCACGCCGTGAAATGATCGCCGCGACTTATAATTGGTTTGGTCTCACGTAAAAGTCAACGACGTTCACTCGCAGTCACAATATCTGAAAGCAACAAAACAGCCCACGGACAGCTCCGATTTCCGTATTTAAATGCGCGCGAGACGCGCAAATGGACAGTGCGAGCGCGCTCCAGAGCCCCTTCATGTTCGCGCGTCTCCCTCCGTGGTCTGTGCTCATTCGAGCAGTTAGTCGGTGTTAAGAGAAACGCACGACGTAGTCCACCGAGGCATTCAGTCTAGCCCGGTTATAACGAAGCCACTTATAGCGAAATAGCGGTTATAACGAAGGATATCCTATAGTGAAACGACCCGAGTGGTGTATGAGTGAGTTTCCTCCCAGTAACCCGCCACGGCATACCTTAGTGGCTACGACACTGCGCTGCTGACCTCGAAGGCTGCAGGTTCGATCTCATGGCCTCGGCGACCGTATTTTGATGGGTGGGGTGGCGTGGGGGGACGGGATGCATAATCGCTCGCGTACTTTAGACCAATAAGTGCACGTTAAAGACCCTCAGGCGCTCAAAAGGATGAATCCGCAGTCCTTCATAATCAGATGGTGGTTATATGGGGCCTAAAAAGAACTCCCAGAATTTAATTTTATTTTATTGCTACCCGGTTATCACAGTTCCTGTCGGAAGGCCAGCCTTGAGCCCTCCCTTCTCTTTTACGTCGCGTCGTAGTGTGCCCCGTCTGAATCTTTCGAAGCGAAGCTTTCTTGGGTTTGGTTGTACTTTCGCTTTCTTTTTCCTTCTTTTTCTTGGTTATGCGAAATGACGTATAAAGCGAAGGACTGATTATTTCCCGGCCCGAATTCCTTTAATTCGTACAACACCCCCAAAACAAACACCGCTCGCTACAACAAACTTGCCCGGACAATATATATATATATATATATATATATATATATATATATATATATAGTAAAACGCCTTTATAACTAAGTGCTTGAGACCTGCAAGATCTCTCGCTGTGTAGGTCACTTCTTCGTATAGATCGCGCACCGTAGCGCTCACAATAAAGCAGGTTGGACATGTTCAACAAGAGAAAGCATTTAGCATGAATTCAGGAGAAACTTAGTGAAAGAAGTCGCAATATGTTTTTCTTTTTTTTTCGCGCACACTTTGGCTCGCGAAATGTGCAACTGCAGCCGATCTCACTACACCGAGGTTCACGGCGCATGCGCCGCGATGAATTACGCGGGAGCGACGCCTAATTTGCGCAGCCGATTGATGTCTATAAAATGCAGCCACATAGCCTTCCTCCTTGGGGTCAAAAGTCTTCGTCCGTTTAACGGCACTTCGTTGAGATTCACGTCCCCTCCTCCCGAGACGACTTTTGAAGACGTCGTCGGTCGTCAGCTGCAATAACATCGTCACGTTATCAAATGCGACGAATTCGTCAGCGGCACCCAATGCTGCGTTACAACGAGCTGCGTATACATTCGAGTTGAGTGATTTCTGGAGCAGCAGCGCAGCGAAACAGTATATAACGCTCGCTGACAACGGCAGGCCCGTCAAGTGTGTCGCGCTACAGCGCTGATCGCGTTCGTCGTAAAGCAACGAGTCGGCCGTCGCGGCGCGCCCAGAATTTCTTCGTTGTACGGGCAAATTCGTTGTAGCGAGCGGTGTTTGTTTTTGGGGGTGTTCTACGAATTGAAGGTTCAGCAGACGGGCTCATGTAACCCTTGTATGATGACCGACGATTTAGTAACAGTAAGCGCAGCTCTGTTTGGTGTAGCAAAAATACCTACATAAAACCTATGCTGGCTCTAAAGCACACCGACCTCTTAGTGGAATAGCCCATTGTATTCAACGTACTGTTTTATCTACTTGATTTTCTTTGATTTAGCCATTCGGTATGTCAAGGCGGGTGTGTGCTCGTACTTGGCCAATCCTCCGAAACGGGCATCTTCTACTGTGACATAAAATGCAATTGCCTTTACATGTGTACTTGCGTATATGTGTCGTGTTCCTGCTTAATTTCTTTTTTGTGCATATGCAACTGTCACCACCATTCTTCTGTCGACAAGCAACAATATTACAACGCCTTCGTCCTCCTGATATCGCTGCGTGAACGCATCACACTGTGTATCGCTTAACTTGATGTTATACATTTCTGCATAGCCTATGAACGAAAAAAAATATGCATGAGTGCAATTCAGAATGCGCCTTGTGATGGTATCGGTATCCTTGCTTGTCCCGTTTGCGGCCGCGATGAACAAACTAGCCCTACAACACGTTTGGACGGGGACAAAGTTTTTGACTTTGTGGATATGGCGTAGTTGCTGCGTGCCATGAAAAAGTTTGCACAATTGTACGCTTCGTCGCTGGTTATGTACACGCTGGACTGAAGCTTTGCTTCACGTAGTTTTACAACATGTGCTTTGGATCTGCACAAATTTCGTACCGATTCTTACCCGCCGCGGTAGCTTTGTAATGCATCATGTAACCGCTCAAACAACAAAGGACAAAGAAGGAAACACACACAAACGCGGTAGCTTAGTGGCTAAGTGGCATTGCGGTTAAGGAACCCCGGTTGGTTAAAATTAATCCGGTATCCCACTACGACGTGGCTCATAATGCTATCGTGGGTTTGGCATGTGAAGACCTAGAACTGAACAGTTTTTTGACGCGAAAGCGTTAAAGGCCCCGTGTCGTAGAAAATTTGGCGTCGGCGGAGTTGTCCGTGAGCGAAAACTGTCGTGCATGCATATTAAGGTAGATGCATGTGGCATGCCTTGCTATGTGACGTGCGGTTCATGCGGGTTACATTGCCACACCGATCTAATCATTAAAGTTGCTCATACCTTGTCTCCATTATTGAAAAAGTTATTCCTAGGGATCTTGAGAATGGCAGCCCACAATGAAATGTCATGAAACAAAAAATCGACAGCGCATGCCTTTTATGTTAAGTTTACTTAGACTTACCGCGGTATTCAGAAATGTATCTTGAAGGTCATGCTTGACTTGATATAAACGATGCCTGGTGCGAACGGGCCCAAGACGCTCATCGCGTTTCTCTTGGTGCGTTCACGACAGGCGTCATTTAAATCAAGTCAAGCATGGGCTTCAGGTTAAGATGCACTTCTGAATGCGGGGGTTCGTATATCCTACGTTGCCAAAGACGTCGTATTTTAATTGTTTTTTATGATGATCAGCAACTCATGTGTCAAACATTGTCTAGCTTTGTATAACTACATTATATTTCGCGTTATAAGAGCTGGCTGATTACATATGCAAAAAATTCGCAGAAATATTTTATATACCTAGGGGCCTTCTTTGTTGTGGAACTATATTTTCTTAAAATTGACGCATTCACTTTGGATTTCTTGCTACTGCGCCGTAGCCACTGTCCTATCTCATGCCTAATGTTAAAGAAATTAACGAATAACGTTGACCATAACTCGTGCTCACCCCAGAGAAAGGCACCGGACCTAAACTCTTGCTGTAACTCTAAGACAACTGAAAGCTTGTTTCTCTCACTAAATGCGATAATATGGTCTTCCTACACCGCTGCGATGCAGTACGTTGCGCAAAGAAACAGCAGCACCGCGTTAATATATTTAATAAGGGGGTCGCCGTGCAGGCCGAACCGTATCTGCGGCAGGCGATCATGCATTTGAAAACTGCAGAAAACACCCGTCCACCTTTCACGCTTGAGCCCGGTGACACATATCATGGCACGCGCATAAAGCTTGACAGGTGGCTCCCGGGCGATGCAATTTGCTGTATGCTCGCGGCCAACTCTCTGTGACAATGAAGGCAAACCTATACCGGCGCGCAGCTTCTGCAGCTGCGTCACTGCGTGTATGTCGGTAGCGTTTGACAGTGCTCTTGGCTTCTATGAACGGACACTGAATCAGCGTCGCTAATTCCACGTGCGACGCTTTCCCGTTTACCCAGACGCGGAAGGGAGAAGCTGGGAAATCGGTGAAATTTCACTCAGTGGTGTATTTTGTCCTTGCTGCTGTGAATGAGGCGTTAATGTTTTCTGTTCCTCAGCATAAATTAACGCGGATGAGAATACGGAACCTTTTTTTTTTTCCAGGAGCGCTCTTGTGTGCGCGCGCTTTGTCTTTGTAACTTCTTCCCCTTCATTAGTGTAGGTAAGGCAGAACTCCTTCAACACAGGGAGTATAGCTAAGGCAACACTCCTTCAACACGGGGAGTATAGCTAAGGCAACACTCCTTCAACACGGGAAGTATAGCGAAGGCAACAGTCTTTCAACAGGGGGGTATAGCTAAGGCAACACTCCTTCAACACGGGGAGTATAGCTAAGGCGACATTCCTTCAACATGGGGAGTATAGCTAAGGCAACATTCCTTCAACACAGGAAGTATAGCTAAGGCAACATTCCTTCAACACAGGAAGTATAGCGAAGGCAACAGTCTTTCAACAGGGGGGTATAGCTAAGGCAACACTCCTTCAACACGGGGAGTATAGCTAAGGCAACACTCCTTCAACACGAGGAGTATAACTATAAAAAAGACTCCTTTTCCTACTCCCTTTACGCATATCTCCTATTAGAGAATACTGAACACTGAGAAATGTACGTGCGCCTGCCAGGTTCCCAGGGATTTTATTCACAGCCCGCAAGCTTTTCCCGAGACACGCATATACGAGAACATTGTACAATGCCACCGAACTCTCTCTCTCTCTATCCCCACTTCGTCGTACACTACGACGCTCCATGGAAGCTCATGAACTCCACCTCGTGATTGCTTTTAAAGAGGAGGCTCTTAACTCGGGGACTCCTATCTAAATACATGGGAAGGAGGAAATGGTTTTTTCTCGGCGACCACTGCACTGTATTTTGATTAGGCTTTCAGCATTTAAAAGAAAAAGTCAGTCTAGTGACTGTCTGAACCGGATTTTTTTATTTAGGTTGTCAACCTTTAAAACAAAAACATTTAAGTTACAGAATTGAAAACAGAAACGAAGAAAAAGAAGAAACGTAATGTATCAAATTTAGAACTCTAAAATCGATGTCACAATTCTGTGTACTGTAACGATACATTGAAAACGGGCACAATTGATGCATTATATACCACTTTGAAGCATACCACTGATCTGTTAGCGTAGAACCTTTTCAAAACCCTCGTAAACATTGCAGCAAGTTCGTGTAAGTTATTTCATATGTCAAATTTGTCGGGCTTAGATATTCCAAGAGATGAAGTTTATAGAAGTGCGATATCTTTTTTTAGTGCACAGGTTAAAATGTGCAAACGTCGTGCTTAATTTCTTTTTAAATCTTACCATCTCGGGAATTTTCGGAAAACATATTACAAGCTCTAAATGAAGCTTTTCTTGTTAGAATCATGTAGTTTAACTGTCTCTCTCTCTCTCAGATGGGACAAGCCTCATTCAAATCGGGCGCGCAGATGTCTCATAAATGCATTTGAATAGGGAAATCGGAGTTGACGCCGAGCTAAAGCTTCCTCTATTAGCATTTAAATCGCCTATGCAGCATCACTGGCTTTGTTGTATTTGTTGGTCGGCTACGCACCGCTGCTACAAAACTAGAACGCGTGTCTGTTAACTGCTGCTCTTACATTAGACTCGGGCATGGATTCATAACTCGAAATCTTCGAGCGAGGACAAACAGTATTTATTTATTAAGAAAATGTTTTTTTTTTCTTCATAGTGAAGCTACGCTGTGTTCGTAATGCTCAAATTCTATGTCCGATCAGAAAGCCATGCGCGAATGCTCTTCTTTTTTCTTACTGTTTGGTGTTCTGTTAACCGAAAGGCAAAGCGCTCATTAATATTATTTAGGGAAAGTTTTTGGCGTGCACACACACACGAACACACACACACACACACGCACACACACACTCACACACACACAAAATTAACTGCTAAGGATTCTGCTTCTGTAACATTGAAAGAAAAGCGGTGACTGAATCTCGCGCATCTCTGGTAACTTCTTGCATAACTCAGCCAGAGGCCCATCTGTCTTTGTTGTACACACTTACCGAGCGCGTCAAAACTAGCCGCTGTTTTGGCGCGAAAGCGAACACGCAACGTGAAACACTGCAAATACAAAGGCTGCGGTGTAAAGTTTCTGTATATATATCTTCAAAGGATGCCGCGTTTCGCTGACTGAGAACATTTGCCTGCGGATCGATATCTCGCCAGCGTCGAGGCCGAACACACTAGGGGCGTGCCCGAAACTCGCAACCACTTAGCGACAAACAAAAAACAAAAACGATAAAGCGCCTGTAAAGGCGACTTCTCCGCTCGGCGCCCGGGGCAGCTCATAAAGCGATGGGCGTGTTCCCGGGAAGCTATAAAGGCAGTCTAGAAATTGAAACGTGGCGCATATCGCTAGCGTGTTATTACTGTGCAGTACGTGAAAGGCTTTTAAACTCGTCCGATTTGCACAAACACTATAATATATATGCATGTCAATGTACAAAATACGATGTGCCGCGCGAAATTGAGCATACTCTTCAGCAGCTTTCATGCAAATTCGCTTGTAGACATTCTTAGTTGATTTAAAGCAAGCGAAGTTTATTCGCTGTACTTACTCGGGGTTCTGCGCTGCGCGGAATTCGAAGCAAACTGGTGTCATTCACTGTACCCAACTGCCCAGCTAACGTAAGTGCTGGGCGTTGAGTTAGTGAAAAAGTGCAGAAAGTCAGAATTGCATAGTGTTCACCCAACATAAATAAAGGTGACCGTGCGCGCGCGGACCACGCTTTTGATATACTTGCGACGAATTCACGAAGCAGCAGAACATTAACAGTAAAAATTTTACGCAGCGAATATAGAAATAAAAGCGCGGGTCGCACCTACGTTGATGTCATTTTCCGTGACCAACGCTTGCCCGGCCGTTATTTGCGGGACAAATGTCGTACTTTAAACGCTCGCTCGCGCGAGTATCCGCTCTGTCATTTACCTGGCCACCACCGTCACGTTGTCGGCGACGTCCGAGCCAAGCGAGACGTTGTTGAGGGAGTGGCCACCGCCGGTGGTCGCGACTTCGGCGCCGGTCCGGGGCGCGGATTCCAGGAGGAGCGCGCACAGGGGCGCCCAACAGAGCACCGCCGCGAACACCGATCGACGCCTCTGCCGCGCTCCACCACCCGAAAGCGCCAGCGGAGCGCGCCGAGAACGACGACGACAACGCCCGCAAAATTTCCCGGCCCCGTCAACGACTCCGGTGTCGTCGCGAGCACGGCACGAGCGACGGACCGGCACGCTGTCGCCGCCGCCGCCGCCGCAAAAGCGGCGTCGACCACGCGCGACTGTCACGGCGGCACCGGCCATGGCTCCCAGCGTGGTCGTCGAGACACCGCCTCCGAGGCCGCTCGCTACTGGAGCCGACGCCGCCGCCAGCAACACGGCGGCGGCGAATCCGCGTAGTGCTGCATGAGTCTCCGATGACAAAGCGCCCGGTACGCAGGTTATGGCGGGCGCGGCAAACGCGGGCCAGTCTGGGTGGACTTGCTGGCCAGTGCTGGGGAGCAGTTGGCTCGTGCCGCCCCGTGTTGAACGCTCCAGTAGTCCGCCAAGCGCTGATGGACTCTCTTTCTCTCCCTCCTGCGCTCCACGCTTCGGCTGAAGCCCTCTCGTTTTCCTCGGTTCGTTCTCCTCTCTGTCAAATTGGTGAGGGTAGCCACTTCTACGCCTACTGTGCTGAGTCGAGAAGCATTGCTTCTCTCGCTCACATCTCGGCGGTTTCGTGCTTTTTCTTCATCGCGCGCCCCCTTTGAGACGATGCCGCCGCCGTCAGTGTTTTCATCGTGGGATCACTTTCCCTGGCGAGGGGCGGGCGTGCCCGCTGAACCCTCCGCTGCCAACCCCGGCGAGCCTGGCGGTCCTTTCAAACGGCCGGCATTCCTCCCACAGCAGCCGCCGCCGCTGCTTCGAAGGGGCGCGATGGAAAGGGAAATCCAGCGGGGTCGCAATTTTTTCGCGAGCCCTCATCCTCCATCGCACGTGCTGCGATGATGCATCGTCGGGTGGCAGCGGTAGCCTGGAGCGGACGTGCTCCGATGCGAGAGGAATCGATGTGGGGACTTCCCAAGGTGCGCGAGTGATCGATCGTCGCGCCTCTCCAAGCAGTGCGCTTGTGCGTTGTCCGTGCCCGTTTTATTGCCCTGTGTGTCGGTTTCAATAGCCGCCTGTTAAGTGGACGCGTCGTGGCATTCAGTACACCTGAAAGCACCACACACTGTCGCTAGCGAGACGTTCCAAGAGTGTTCGAAAACCTACGGAGCAAGTTGGGAATGTCTTAATGAGCCGGTTTTCGTGCACGGAAAAAGGAGATTGCGCGATGTATGTGCCACGTGGAGAACACCGTGGACAGGACACTGGGAGTGAACAGACGAATCGCGCTAAATGCACGTCGACCAAATTTTATCGCGCGTAGGACAATGTATAGAGGTGTTGCGGAAGGAGTGAGTGGGAGACAAGCATGTGAAGTACAAAGCACAAAAAGCAAAAAATATAAAATAAAGTAACCTGGTAGCCATCATGCACGCGTAAGAAGCGCGGAGTCCTCCGAGAGCAGCGACACCGATGGCGTGCTCGCGCGTTTGCAACCTTTCCTGTCGATGAAAAAACGCCTCATTTGCTTCGCCTACACATTGGGTCCGATAACGCCTCACAGTGCTTTAAATTTATGAACAATGCGCCGCAACCGCATAGGGAGCTACGTGCTACGCGGTGATTGGTATGTACACTGGCCAGTTTGGCCGGTGTATATATCAATGGCCGCATAAAAGAGGGATTTGGTACACTACGTTGTGGCACCATTGATACAAAAGTAAGATTCCTGCGTTTTAGCATCACACTTTCGCTTGCCCAGTGTTCTCTCCGTTGGCGCTGAGGCGCATACTTGAGTATACTTGCTTTTTTTTGCGGGGAAAAGAAAGAAAAAGCAAAAGAACAGCTCTCATGCCGGCCCTTTCTGATAGCCATTATTTATTCGATGTGACACTTAGCACGATAGCGAACTTTTATATGTTTCTATTGGATGGGCCTCTTCAATTTATGACCTATTGATGTCTGCGAATAGACATTGAGCAAGACCGGAAGAAAGGAAATTGTCGGGAAGCAGACAAAAAAAAAAATCACGCAGAATCTCAACTGGGAGTTAAATGGTGCGTAAGCATTTCGTAGAACTGACGTGGTGTTTCGTTTAACTGCGAGAACGATCGCGACAGAATCGTGAAACGGATAAACGCGGTTGCAACACCGAACTGTTAAGTGAGACCTGCACGAGAGGAGTAGAAGCAACGTCCACTGGTGCTATAGATAGCCCGCAGCGAATGTCGACGTGGGATGAAATTGCGAGGGAGATGTAGCAACTGAGGAAAATATATACAACATTTCTATTAGGTACACTGAACGACTATGAACCGCGGTCAACCGTGCTCCGGCGGCTGCCACGTCTGGCGTGGCGGCGCGGCCTGTTCCTTGAAAACGATGCGCCTACTGATGATAGCTTCGCGCGCTGTGTTCTCGCCGCTTATCGTTGACGAGAGACGCGCAGGCCCATACCTTGAAAGCGATCTGCGAAAGCCGCACAGTGCGACATGTGGCGAGGTCTCCGTGAGCGCTGTGCTCTCGCCGCTTCCTTGTCGTTGAAGCGAGAGGCAGCACTCAGGCGAATTCGCTGGCTGCTTCGCGGTTGGGTAAGCATACAAATGCTTGCGCATTTGAAAAAAACAAAGTCAGAAATCGAGGAAGCCCATGTGATAAAATATATTAATAATGCTTCCCTGTCGCGCACACCTGTCTTAGAAATCAACTAGACTGAGTAGACGCTGTCAAAAAAGCTCTTCGTCACGGCCCTGCATAGTGGCAAAACTTCAAGGCAGCGTCGCGCTTCATTCATTTTTTTACATCAGTTATGGCGCTCTAAGCCTCCTATCATTGTAAGAGTGCCTGTCCTGCTATTACAGAGGTGTCTCATATAATACAGGCTAAATAATCAACACTCCTCTTTAGTGTCCTCTATGGGCATCGGGAATGGGTCAAAATAAATTTCGCCCCGTTTGCTGCATCCTCATATCGTATCGACGGATTGACGTCACTATGCCTTGCAATAGCGTTCAGGTGCGCGGCACCTTAATTCCGCTTATTGCGCCACCCACAACTGCAATGCGCCGTGAAACTCTGTTCTCTTTAAAAATTTAAAGCAAGAAAAATTCCGAACGGGTTCTACGGAAGCAAAGCACACGGGTCACAATGGATGAGCGTCTGATTCCAGCACGTGTCAAATTTGGAAAGCTCCGCGGCGCCCGATCTCAGAGGCAACAGAATTACGCACTGCGTGAAAAGCTTGCCCGCGCGGCGTAGAGTAGCCCAGCGGCCCCGATAATCTCCGAGGAAAGCTGATGTGGGAGAAATATTATGCGAGCTGAGTTGGGAAATTGCTTTCCTACGTTACCGAACAATTAAGCCACTCACAGCAGTCACAAAGAGGCTTGACAAGGCAGGAAAAATGCAGGAACGAGAGACGGCTGGCGACGACGCCTTGAAGTTCCCGTACTAACTCGCTGTGACGTCACCGATTTTGACGACGTCAGCTCAGACAAAGTTAAATTTCCTATCGATAAAAGTGGACTACATTGTATTCTCAAGGAGCCAAAGGCTGAACTTAGGAAGCCTCGAGAACTGCTGCTGAGCCACAATTGGTCGAAAGGAAAAAAAAAGGAGTAAAATACTTTGCATTCTGTGACGTGACACTGACGTGGCGCGAAAGTAAAAAAAAAGTGCGACCATCATTTTCTCCTCGAGCTATCATTCCGCGAGATTAACGAAAATATATGCTGTTTGATGAGTACTTTATCAGCACATGCTAATTTCTGTTTATTATTAGCGTCTTTGTCAACAACGGGAATAGTTGGCGATGTCTCCCCGCGATCAAATCACCTGTTGGCCCGCCGCGGTTGCTCGTGGCCACGGTGAGCACAAGGCCGCGGGTTCGATTCCTGCCGCGCAGGCCGCCTTCTCAGGGGGGCACGAATACAGAAACGCTCGTTCACTCGTGTATTGTGTGCACGTTGAATAACCCCAGGTGGTCAATATCAATCCGGAGTCTTTCCACTACAGCGTGCTTGGTAATCGGATATAGTGGCTTTGGCACGTGGAACTCCAGATCATTATTAATCATCTCTTGGCAGAGAATGGTCGCATGCCTTCTGCAAGCGCAACGATTAATGTAGCTGAACCTAATCTTAGCTTTTCTTGCTCTTGACGGTGGCTGATTCGTTGGGGAATAAATGCTGCACAGAGCTAGGACTCTCTCTATCATTTATTTGTCTTGACTCAAATGAATTCAGAGCGTGCTTGACTGCCATGTTGTTGATGCAGCGCTGTCTTCGCCCCGTTGACCGTGTGAATGCACCCAATCAGATTCACTTAGCATATTCGTGAAAGGGTTGGTGGCTTTCCAATTAGATGTGGTTCTACAGCTTCGGTTAGCCAGATTATTTTTGGAGATGAAGTGACAAAATTAGAAGCATATGAGTGATGTCAAGAAGTTAGCGACTTTTGAGGTAACGCAATTTGAAGGATGACTGTCGGCACGTTTATTACGTGTTTATTGCATTCCTAACTGTCACTTTTGGGATTTAATGCGAATGGTCAAAACGCTTGCCATGTGCGCAGGAGCTGACGCTGTCTGGTACCGTGCCCTGGTGATGACCATCACAGGTAAGCAAATGTAAATTTACTGCGTGGCCTTCCACATATTGTGAACAAGGGGTGTGCGACTTGCAATATTGAGGACCGAATTGGAATCCAGTAGTTTTCCAAGAATCAACAGCCGATCTCACCATTGAAATGAAACCGTGTTCACATTCTGGTATATCCAGGATACGTCATTACACTGCCCGTAAGAAGCGCTGTTTAGCGAAAGAAGAAATGGAGCATTAGGAGGAGCAAATAAGTAGTTTATTCACCTACTCAGGAGTCACTGGTGAGTGGGACCTTATTGCGGGTTAGACGGAAAATTCTGGCTTCCTGAGCAACGTACCATGCCCCACTTCGTAAATTCTCGTATTCTACGTCCTCTTTTGTCCCAATGTTATGCTTAATTGCACACAGTCGGCGATGAGATGTATGTTCGAAAACTATACGTGTTAGCGAATAGTGCCTGTTTGATCTGCTTGATTTAAAGAACGAGACGGATAGGCACATTCCGATTAGTTATTCGTTAAGCTCCGCATATTCGCACATCCCTATTGTGAAAGCTCGAACACATCCGCTCCATGTAATCACCGCTCCCGACTTCTCTTTCTCACCTAGAGATAGAGAGGAGACGTAACGGAGAGCGAAGGAGCCGGTTCCCGGTACTCGTGCTGCCATCTGTGGGACGCGTCACCAATCGTAGCATTTTTAAAGAATTCGTTTACTCTCTCTCTCTCTCTCTCAGCTGCTGTTCTCACCGCGCGCGGAGAACGAATAAAAAAATTCGCCCAAATTGTTGCTCCCGGCGCGATGCTCGATTGCTCTCCATTTCGAAGACGCATTGCGCCGCTAGTTGGTTTCTGAGTGTTCTTTCGACTGTACTGGAACGAACTCCTTTCGGTAGAGCGTGCGCACTTCGGAGCTCGCGCCCGCGCAGGATTGGGAGAGGAGGGAGAAATTGAGACGCCGAGCATTGGTGGCAGTGGTTCCCGGCAGAGGGCGTGTGGTGATGTGCGCTCTCGATGACAAATGGAGGCCAAGGCGGAGTGGAGAAGGGGAGAAGGAGAAGAGGGCACAGAAGGAGAGAGAAGGGGGGGACGCTGTTTACATTCGTCTCGGGCTGCCGGCGTGAGACGAACGCGCACGAGTACATTCCCGACCGACGGGCCTCCCTCCGAGTGATAGCAACGGCGCTTCGCTGCGTGCTCGCCATCTGCTGCGTTGTCGCGAGGCAGACGAAAAGACAGTGCGTCTGCTGAGTATAGGATACACAGATTTAAACAGCGTAAATCGATAGCGTAGATATGGAAAATATATACCTTAGATACCATCTTAACCCTTTCAGTGTCGCGTCTGGTACGTTTTTTATTTATTAATTATTATTATTTGAAGTGCAGCCCCTGCCTTAAGTATTATGTTCGGATACTATTAAAGGATTACAGCGGCTTTTTTTCGGTTGTGCAGAAATGAAAAAAAAAAGCGAGTAATGTCAAATGCTCTCTTGGTGGGGTTCTCGCACTCCTGTGTGACAAAAGGAGTGTCAAAACGAACATAGCGGCACGGAAACGCGGTAATGTACCGGTACCTCAGTGACGCTGAAAAGGCTAAGACATTGTTAGGGTATTTTGTACTTGTATCGTTGTGCATTCGGCAATGCATATATCTGTGTTTTCGATAGAGCAACAAAAGTATCTTCAGATACGATATATTACTGTCACAAGATCCTTGAAGACGCCTGTATAAACGAACGCAGATATTTCAAGACAGCACTGCTTCTGTTTGTTACGTTATTTTCTCGTGGTCCTATCCGTTAGCGCTTTCTTTCTTCTTCCACAAAATGATAATGAGTTTGTGTGTGGAGCCATCGATTAAAATATTGACCGCCCTTCCACTGCTGTGAATAGGGGTGCAAGCGAAGCTCGGGAACCGCGGGCGGCTCTTCGTTGCCGTAACGCCTCGGCTTCGCGCTCCCTTACGGCGAGCCTTTTCTCGAGCGAGTTCTCGGTGGCGTTCATCAAACGGCGCCTGTTCTTCGGTCGAACGCGGGACGCGCGGCCCGCTCCCGCTGCCGTTCCTTCAACACAGCCTGCTCTTCGGCAGAACGAACCAAACGCGGCCTCCCCAGCTGACTGCTGGGCCTGAACGTATTTATTCAGTACGGTCTCCAGCGCCTTGGAATAAAAGTTAATGGAAGTTTATTTGACACATTTATTGACTGTCCAACGTATGTAGTGAGAGGTGTAGTGAATACAAAACATGCGCTACGAAGAAGCCACAAAGTAAAACTCGCTGCGTTGGTGTTACTTCTTTGCATATAACTAGTTCATCATAGACCTTGAACGCAAGGACCTGCAGGGACGTGCTTACGCTAACGCTATTATCGTGTAGCTGCCGACTCTGATAGGAGCATAACCCGCAATGTACCATCACCAACAAAGGGAAAAAAAGGAAAGAAAAAAGGGTAAAATTGATTTGCTGTCAGAGAGCACTTCTGGACAAATGAAGCAGTCGCTAGCTGTAGTGCGATATGCTGTCGGCCTGCTGTATAGGAGTGTTTTCTATTATCTTCTTCCAGTGTCCCCTTCTCAACATTCCAGCAAGACGCGAAGGACTGCCAGTCCCTCACCACATCTGCCACAGACAGGAGCCACCACCAGCAGTCGACAGGTGAGAGTGGGTTTACGTAGGCGTGCCCTATTCTTAGTCGGCAGAAAACGACATGAGTTCGTTGAATTAACTTAATCTGTAACGAGATTCCGTGGAAACCAGCTAGCGCGCAAACGTACAAGGTGCGCTTAGCTTTGTGTGCATAAGGCTCGGTTTCATGAACATTTTAAGAAAGCTACCAAGCATTGGCTTGGCGGACAATGCGTGAGTTTTCTCTGACCCTCAATAACTGAATTTCGAACGTCAAGGAGGCATCTATGCCAACCTTCGTTATGCTTACTTCGTGAACAGTAGTGTTTACAAGGTTATTGTCGATTTGTTCTGCGCTTCCTACGACTGCATCCCCTAAACATGGCCACCGAGAAATTTCGTTTAGGCATCGAAGTTCTGATCACAGTGACGTCATTCCTATTTACAAAAACATGGCTTCGTATGCTGGTGCGCACGACTAAGGTGTCGGCAGACGATGAGCGTTGCCGACGGTGGCCGGGTTCAGCTGTCGAGTCGGCTACAGTCGACAGTAGTTGGATCTTTGCTGGTTCGCGTCACTCTGGTGTTCTGTGGCGGGAAATTCAAATCAGTGAGCATTATATGGCCCGCTGGTACACTTGGGGGCCGGAATGGGGGTGAGGTACTCGCAACTCGAGTGTGGTGATGGGGGTCGAGGGCGTTGTGCATTGGCGGTAGCAGCAGACCTAAGGTCTGAGGTCAGCAGACCTAAGGTCTCAGCGTGAAGCCGCTTATTCAAAGAGACCGAGTAGTTTCTTGCGTAGCAAGAGCTGCTTCGTCGTTGGGGTGACAAAACTATCGATTCTAAGTCCTTGGAAATGCCCGTGTGACACAGGGGTAGCAGTGGTCTTGAAACTAGAGCGTCTTGGTTTCTCCATCTTTCGGCGTTTTGGAAGACTTCATGTCTTGCTGTACACCCCACTCTTCCTTCGCTTGTATGTTGTAAAATATTTGTCATGTTGATCGTACTCTTTACTCATGATTTTTCCACTAGAGCAGGCGTATTCGTTGCACCTCTTCTGGAGGAAGTTGCCGGCCAGCTATTTTCTTTTTCTTGAGAGATAACAAAACGATAACAGATGTTATCGTTTTGTTTCGAAATGTAATAAATGTAAGTTTGCGTGATTGCATGGTTTGGCTGCCACTTCCAAAAAGAAAACTTGAAACCGGTGCAAATGCACGCAGCATCATGCCTTCGGACGCCGCGTTTCGCTTGGAAAGGTGTTTTGGGTAAAGCTTGTATGGATGGATGCTGCGAGCGTCCCCTTTGGAACGGGGCGGTGGGTTGCGCCACCGAGCTCTTGTTATTACATTGCGTAATGTCCTACCTATGTGAAAAAGAATAGGAAAGAAGAACCCACAATGAATTCCCATAACCAGACTTTCTCAACCCCTATTATAAATTTTGTTTTTGCGCGCCTCCGTTGTTTGTCGTTTCCCTACTTTTCTTCCACCAGTCTTCCAATCGCCGCTTACTAATCTCTACTGCGGACATGTTTACTTTCTCCTTGCTCTCGCTGATCCTAAGGGCTTCAAGGTAGCCGCAGATGCTTAACCCGGCCGCTGGGCAAATATCTTCCCATTCTAATAAAACATGTTCGATAGTTTCCCTACCTTTACCGCAGCAAGTACATGCGTCTTCCTTTTTGCATCCGCTTTGTAAGTGCGTGTTCTGAGACAGCGTGGTCTCGCTTCGAAAAGTAATGAGGTTCCCTTTGATTTATCATAAATTTCTTTTTCCTGATTTAGTTTTTTCCTCTTCAGTAGTTACTTATATAGCAGGCTTTTTTTTTTATTGCCGCCATCCATGCGATTATGTCAGCCTCTCTGACTTTCCGCTTGCCATGTTGCTCACCATACCGGTCATACTTGCTGCTAAGCTTCCTAGTTCTTTTCTTCCACTGTGAATAAATGTTTTTCCTCTACAAATACCTGAACACTCTCCCAGCCCATTTACTTTCTTCCACATTCCTCAGTCGTTCTTCATAATTAATTTTACTGCGAGCTTTCCTCACTTCAAAATTTGTCCAGCCCATAGCACCCTGCATAGCTTCATTTGTAGTTTTTCCGTGAGCGCCCAATGCGAGGCGTCCCATTGGCCTATGGTTGTATCGAGTCTTGATTGTATCCCTGATTTCAAGCAAACAACCACATTTCCAAATGTAAGTCGTGCAAGCATTATAGCTTTCCACATACATCGGATCCCCTCGTACCATTGCATGCCCATAGTACTCTGTGTTACTGTTATTGTTTTTCCTGTGTTTCCATATATCTGTTGCCTTCGCTTGTCCATATACCAATATATTTATATTCTTTTACGCGAGGCATTTCCTTGCCCTGTATTGACACTGTCTGTTCACTTTCATTGAATACCATAACACCTGATTTTTCTAACGCTAAATTTCAGGCCTAACTTATCGCTTTCCTGTCCACAGATATTAGCCAGACATTGTATATCAATTTGCTTGTTAGATAGCAACACAATGTCGTCCACATAAAACAACACTGGAAGTTGCTGCTGCACTAGTGTACCCGCCTGTTTGTATGAGAGATTAAACATGCTATTACTTCCCTCTAGCGCCCTTTCCATCGTCACCATGTAGACTATAAACAGTAGTGGGGGCACCCCTGCCCCAGTCTCTTGTTGATATCAACTTTCTCCTCGCTCCTCATCCCTTCCCATTCAACGCAAACGGTATTTTCTAGGTAAACCTATCTCAAAAGCTGCGCACAATCGTCGCCTAAGCTTTCCGCTTCCAGAATATCCCCCAAAATGTTGCGGTCTACGTTGTCATACGCCACTATATTGTCTAAAACAGCCACATATAACGATCTCCTTTTTACTCTTGACATATTTCAAGACACTGAGTATGGACAAATAAGTTATCATCCAGACGCCTGCCTATTGTGAAGCCATTCTGAAGTTCTCCCAAAATGCCATTATTCTCTGCCCATGCTTTCAGCTTTAACTGCCTGCATTGCTAACCTGTATATCACCGATGTAATGGTCAACGGTCTATACGAGTGAATGCCGTGTTTCTCCCCCTTAGCTTTACAAATTAAATTCATTCTGCTCTGTCGCCAACTGCCTGGCATTCGTCTACATTCTAAAGTTTTTTTTTTTTTTTTTGCTGCTTTTTCTGTATGCGCTCTCTAGTGGCGAATTCGTGAAATCGCGTCGCCGCACACCGGAGGATCCGGGGGTGACCATGATTGGATGAAACCCGGTGCGCGTTGCCGAATTTGTCATAAGAAACTCGTGATACACTGTTTTGTACACCGATGGATTCAGAGTAGCCCGCAAGAAAGTTTCCCGTCTCCTCCTTGTATTGCTCTGTGACATTGGTTCGTTCGACGTCTGGCAACGTGCTCTAAAGCACGTCGCCACACGTTTAACGAACCATTGTCAAATTAAAATACAAAGGTTTTTGATTACTCAGGTTCGTTGGACGCCTGACGACGTCCCTTGAAAAGAAAGAGTGCTAGGACTTATGCTTACTCATCAAGTCAAAACTTTCCGCTTGGTCATTGACCAGAATCACTTGTGTCTCTTCTAACATGCCACTTGACTAATCGAATTTTCGTCGAAGTGTCGCCTAAATGGCGATGAGGTAGATGGCAATCAGGCGCAGGAATTGCCTGGACTACCAGCGCTTGTATGTTTTTGTCTTTTCCTCTTCTTTATCGGTTGTAGTTCAGTAGTGTGTAAAGTGGTGGAACATTCACTTTGCCGTTTCAGTGGTCGTGCGAGTAGTTGCCCAGGAGGAAGCTAGAGACGATAATAAAGCCCGGTGAGCACAATTTAATCGACTTATTCTCGCACTAAAGCGTTAAGGCTTTCTTCGACGCAAGGTGTCAGAGCCAGGACGCTCTAAAAATGATCTGGTCAAATATGCCACGGAGAAGAAAGAGCAGGCAGCTTTGCGGCATCTGACGAGGTATCGCTATTCTCGTAAAAGTTTGCTGGTTCTCGTCGAGGAAGTGGTAGCCGAGCTAAATTCGTTGTTTATTGAAATACATAAGAATAAATGAAAATAAAGGCAAGGGAAGTGATGCTGAACACCCAGTCTGCTGACGCCTGAACGGTGGTCAGCAGGGGGGGCGTTGGTGGAGTGAAAATAGCAGAGTGGAGTAAAGAACATAACTATTTACAGAAATGACGTCATCACGCTCTACTCACCTTCCTCCCAATCCTGGGAAATGGGGAAACACTGGCGGAAACTGCGGTATCTGCGCCGGCGCATGGTGGATGGGACCTGTGGGAAGAAAGGGAAAGGGCACGTGTTAGACTAATACGAATCATTAGCAGCCTATTATGTTCACTGCAGGACGAAGGCCTCTCCCAGCGATCTCCCATTAACCCTGCCTTGCGCTAGCTCATTCCAGCTTGCGCCTGAAAATTTCACAATTTCATCGTCTTGCCTAATTTTATGCTGTCCTCGACTGCGCTTTCCTTCCTTTGGCACCCATTCTGTAACTCTGATGGTCCACCGGTTATCAACCCTTCGAATTAGCCTGCCCAGCTCCATTTCTTTTCGCTTCACGTCAGCTAAAGTATCGGCTATGCCTGTTTGCTCTCTGATCCACACTGCTCTTTTCCTGTCCTAACGTTACGCCTGACATTTCTCATTCCACCGCTCTTTGCGTGGTCCTTAATTTGTTTATTACGGAGAAGACAAAGCTTATGTTCGATAGCCTGGCAAGGGAACAAGAATTCATGATCGCCAGTTGGCATTTAGAGTTTGTGCCGGAGTACATTTACCTATGTCGATTGCTCACAGGGGACCCTGATTATGAGAAGGAAACTTGCAGAAGATTAAGAATGGGTTGGAGTGCATACGATAAGTAATACCAAATACTGACTGGAAGCTTACCACTGTCGTTGAAAACAAAAGTGTACAATTATTGCATCCTACTTGTGCTAACATATGGGGCAGAAACTTCGAATTTAACAAAGAAGTTCGAGAACAAGTTAAGGACCACGCAAAGAGCGATGAAACAAAAAACGTTAAGCGTAACGTGAAGAGACAGGAAGAGAGCGGTGTAACTTATAGATCAAAGGGGGATAGCTGATATTCTAATTGGCATGATTAGAAAAAAAAAAGGAGCTGGGCAGGCCATGTAATGCGTAGAATGGATAACCGGTGGATCATTAGAATTACAGAATGGGTGCCAAGAGAAGGAAAGCGCAGTCGAGGACGGCAGAAAATTAAGTGGTACGATGGAATTAGGAAATTTGAAGGCACAAGTTCGAATAATAAAGCGCAAGACAGGGGTAATTGGAGATCCAAGTTTCTGCGGGTTAAGATCCTCCGTCATTTGTAGCAATTGATCCCCAGTGTTGCTGAACAGGGCAATGTCATCTGAAAATCAAAGCTTGTTGAGATATTCACCCTTGATCCTCACTCCTAAGCCTTACCAGTCGAAGAGCTTGAATGCTTCTAAGCATGCAGTGAATAGCATTGGAGAGATTGTGTCTCCTCGCCTGACCAACTTCTTGATAGGTCATTTTCCAAATTTCTTTTGGAATCTTTGTAGATATTCCCAAGATATTCACGCATGTCTCTTGTACTCATTGATTACGCAATGCCTCCATGACTGTTAGCATCTGTACTGAATCAAATGCCTTTTCATAATCTATGAAAGTCATATACAAAGGTTGGTTGTACTCCGCAGATTTTTCAATTACCTGACTGATCATATGGATGTGATACAATGTAGAATCTCCCTTCCTGAAGCCAGCCTGTTAATTCGTGCTGCGTATTTGGTGAAAGCAGAAGGCAAATGTCGTTTGGTTACAACAGTCAGACGTTCTTGAGGGTTGCAAGGTGGCGACTCGGGCAAGCTTAAGTTCTTTTAAAGTGCAAGCACAAAGACAAGAGCGTTAGAACTTGAAAATAAAACGGGACACATTGGACTTAGTGTGAAGAGAACGAAACATATGCACCGGTATTCGGAGGAAGTAACTCCTGTAATCACTATGTCCTGGCGCAATAAGCTGAAGGGCTGAAACGTCTGGAATAACTTCAATTCGCGAAGCTACGACAGCGAAAGAACGACTCGCGTAACGATCAAAATACAGCATTATGCAATAGGTGCGTGTCGAGACAATACTTGACTCCATATCAACAGATTGAAAAACAGCTGGACAAATTGCGTAATGCATGGGACGGCCCCCAAAGGAAGAGCAGACGCATGCGACAGTGGCAGAGATGAGTGGAGAGTTGAGATGCCCCACTTGCGGATACGGGGAGATCTCTGACAAGGGGCGTTTGTTTGCTGCTGCTGATTATGGCGGACACAGACCCGCTCAGAAGTCTTGCAAACACCAAACCTCCTTCCTAGTTTTTACTTTTTGAAGTACACTGAGTTTGAAAGGAAAATGTTTTTTGTGTGCGTACATTCGACACCAAAAGTTCGCGAAAATTGTAAATATCCTCACTGCCTTGGCACTCTGATCATAATTTAGGTAAGATATGTTGATATTGTACAGCAAGTTATCCGCTGCCGCTTTAGATTCAAGGATAGATGCGGTTACATTTAGTGTATTCGTTTTACTGACCTGATCCGATAACTTTAGAGTACAAGCAAAATTATATTTTCGGACTGTCCCTGAATTGAACCCAAGTACGATGTCCGTTCGCAAGCCCATCTAGAACATTCGAACGTTAAACCAACGAGGCGAGATTCATCACCTGAACGGCGCGCCGCCTCCTGTCTCCTGCCACTCAAACAATGGCTTTCCCTCACAAACGATTCTGCAAGGTGGCTTTGCCGCATCATCACCCACATAAAGGTGAAGCACGCTTTACAGGCGATACTATTGTCGCTTGCGCACGAGGGCGAAGCACACGCAACTACAGCGTTCTGCTTGCTTGCAATTGTGCCACTAATTGTTCTTGAACACAGGTAGAGTGCGCCATCCATCCGCGCACCAACCGGCGTTACTCGCTAGCACTCTTTCCGCATACATATTCATTTGCGCTTCGATTCAACGCTTGCCGTATTCGCATTTCATTCTCTCCCTCTCCACATCGCCCCATCTTATCCCTCGCTCCGTTCTCAGCGCATGCTTCGGTGCGCGTGGTCTTTTTAAGTTCCTTTTCTTCGCTTCTTTTGCTGCGCACTGCGTACAGGTATAGCAGCGGAACTACGAAACTACCGGTGCGCGCGGCCGGGATGATACTGCACGCTCTCGTCTCGCGCCGATATTCATATTGCACGCGGGATGGGGGGAGGGGGGCGGAAAGCGCGCCGACTCTAACGAAGCAGAAATAGAGCGGACAACCGTTTCCGGCCGTCGCGCGATTGGCCGCGGCGCGGAACGATGATGACTTCCGCGATGCGCTTTCTCGCCTCCGTGCGCAAAACGAGTGTCTTTCCCTCGCACACACACACACACACTCTCTCTCTCTCTTCTATCCACTGCCGCCTCACGATAGCGGGAGTTACGGAGCTACGCTCCATCAACGACGAAAGATAGAAGCAGGTGAAGAAAAAAAATGAGACTGAACAAACCGTGCGTGTAAGGAAGAAGAGAAAGCGATGGGAGACTGCGATAAGCGAGGATATGGGGATGCAATAAAACCGTAAAAAAAAGGGGGGGGGGGGGGGATCGCATGCGCAAGAATGACGGCGTCGCAATATGGTGGAAACAGCTCGGAGAGCGAACGGCCGCTTGGGAACGCTAGTATCGCTTTGCGTGCCTTATACCGTAGGGCATAAAAGCTTCGCGCGTGCAGTGTGGCGGAGAATATGCATGCGCGGGAGAATGAAGGAAAGAGAAAGGAGCACCCATAAGGGCGCAAGGAAGCGGCGCGTGGCCATACGCCACGCCACGCCATGCCTGGCGCTCGCTCGTTTCGATTTCACGCCAACGCGCTTGCTTTGCTGCCCTCCCCGTGCGTTTGCGTTGGCTCTGCGTTTCCTGTGCGTATGTGGCCGTATACTTTCACGTTCTTCTACCGTAAGACAGCAACTGCTGGCTCATGACTTCGGGGGCGCTGGCTGTGTTTTGTGTTGAAGGTAACTTCAACTTCGCCTTCGGCGCTGCTCGGTTTACCAGGCGGCGCCCAAGTTTCCCATTGCAACGGTGGAATATGCAGCGTAGTGCCGTTGTGTTATGGCATCCAGCTTTGCGGGACGCGCATAGACATAGCGCAAGAAAGCTAGACAGCACGAGCTGTACTAGGAGAAGAAGAAAGGACCGCACGGAAACAGACCGCATTTGCAATGACCACCGCCTACGGACAAATACCCGGGAAAGTGGACGGCCACGTCTGTAGCGGGACTTGTTTAGCAGAATGCATTCTATCTCCCCAGGAACCACTAAAGCTAGGAAGCGTGCCACATTCCCTGTTCCTTTTACTTCAAAGCAACGTCAAGGTTTACATTTACCCATCTCGTTCTTCTGTGACATTGGCTTAATTGATAAGCTCTCGACTATCAAAGTTTGCACAGTCACCTTCGTCTTGCATGCACATACGGAATATACAGGGTGTCCCACGTAACTTGAGCCAAGAATTTAAAAAAGAAAAGGCGCGTCGGAAGGGAATCGAACCGAGCGCGTACTATTCGCAGTCGCATATAGTAAACTCAGGCAATTCGTTTTCCCCATAACCCACTAATTAACTACGTTTAATTACGCAACTTTTTAATGATTGGCTGAGAACCCCAAGTGTGATACGCATATTTGTAGAGCACCTTCAGAAATCACCGATCGAATTGTTTCCTGCACGATACGTCTCACGTAGTTCTTGTTTCCGGGTTACAAAGAAAGCCCGCAAAATAAAGAAAAAAAAAAAGAAACGAAAAAAAAACCACTTGACAGAGCGCTTGCGCAGTGGTATCGTGCTGCTCTCAAGGATGCGCTCGGTGAACAAGGTCGGCTCCCGTCGGATGACGTCAAAAATGCATGCTGCATGCCGAGCGCTGCCGAGGAGATGAACAACGCCCTGCCGCTTCCCCGTCGCCAGTCACAATGCAGCCGACCTTGCCCACCGAACGCACGCTCTAGCGCAGCACGATGCCACTGCGCAAGCGTTCCGTCACGTGACTTCCTTCATATTTCGCGGGAATTCATTGCAACCCGGAAAAAAGGACTACGTGCGACGCATCGTACAGGAAACAACTCGATCGGTGGTTTCTGAAGATGCTCTACAAATATGCGTATCGTAGTACTTGGGGTCGTAAGGCAATAATGAAAAAATGCCAGTGCGTGTAGTATGCGCTCGGTTCAATTCGCTTCCGAAGAGCCTTTCGTTTTTAACATATTCGCTCGGATTACGTCAGACACCCTGTATTCTTTTCCTTGTTGAGACTTTCATTTTTCTGCACTCCTCCTGCTCTTAGGGCGTTATAATACACAATGCCTTTATTTATACAGAGTCGCGTGTAAACGACTACATACACGCCCGCAGAATTGTCCATTTCTTTTATCAGATAGCTTTCTCTCTCTCAACTAATTTGTCAACAATTACCGATGCTGCTATGTACATCCACATCGCCGTAGAAGCTCGCAAACGCAGACATAACTTTCAAATGGATTCAACACGAGCTAAGGTGTGAAGCGCGGCGCAGCGTGTTTGAACGAACCTCTCTACGGAGGTGTTTGTAAATGTCTCGACAGATGGCGCAATGTCCCCGAGACATGACGCTGCTCGAGGCGCCCTCGGTGACGCTGGAGGAGTCCGACGCATGAGTATCCGTAGCAGCACGGCTTCGTACGGTGTTATTTGTACAAACATGAGCGATGTACAGGATGATAGTGTTTATAAGTTTCGCGAAAATTTTGAAAGATCGCCCGCTGCAGATGACACAATTGTGATGCTTGAGTTTGGTTACTAGGACAGGCGGACATTGAAACACATATTCAACGATAGAGCAAACATTCACTAATTAGCTTTTTTAATAACGAATTTGCGGCACAATTTGCAACATACAAATTGTAACCGGCGAGATTGCAAGGCGTATACCTTGCAATAAGATTTCCGGAGTGACAAGAGTCTGGAGATGTGCGCTATCGAATTCGCTGTAGATGTTCACTGTTGTTCCACTTATTTCTTTAAGGAAACGCTCTTTTATGCACTGAAGCACGAAATTGACTGCGACGTCCATGCATTTCGTGGCACACTTATGAGAAATATCTCTAAACTGCTGTCATCCTGGCAATTCATTTCAAGTGGATACCGTTTTGCAAGCTCACCGGCTACAGTTACTAAAATGCAATGTCTTGCGTTAAGTAATTGAGAAGCTAATTAGTGAAATTTCATTAATTCGTTGAATATGTGTGTTTCGGTCTCTCGTGCTAGTAATGTCTGCCTCTTCTAACAATCCTGGCTCGAAAAGCGATTGGTGCACTAGTGCAGTACTTGAAGTGCACCAGCTTAAGAGACCGTTTATAGGGTCCTTGTGTATGGTGTCCCTCCCACACGTACTCAGTGCTTACCCTCTCCCTTTCTTCCTCTTTCTATTCCCCTTTCCCCCACCCCCAGTGTAGGGTAGCAAACCGGATGCTGTTCTGGTTGACCCCCTGCCTTTCCTATCCTTGTTTTCTCTCTTTCTCTCTCTCTAATAATCCAGCTGAAGGACAAAAATGAAGGTATGAGCCACAGGCGATTTTTAAAAATGCCCTAAAACTTGCATAATATGCGCGTGACTCTGCAGAGACCTCCTCGCACCGTGTTCATTGGTTGTGTCCGCTGGATGTATGCCAGTGAAAAGCTGGGCTGTGTCGTCTTGTGAACTTCTATAAACTTTGTCAGGCTGGTGTAATAAGAAAAACAGTACAGATGAGATAGACACGAAGGATAAATTAAGCTTTGTTAAGCTTAAGAGGAAGCTTTAGCTCGGGTGGTCCTATCTAAATGCATGGGAAAGGAGAAATCGTTTTTCTCGACAGTCAGCTCACCAAGTTTGGTGAGTTTTGCTGTATTCAAAAGAGAAAAAAAAGGTAAAATGTAGCGACTGTTGGAAACGTAATTTTGGTTTAGACCGTCTACTTTTTAAAATAAAAAGTGTAGAAAATCGTACATTTTTTAGGGAAGGAAGATATTAAGTTTACAACTGTGTAACTCAGCAATGAAAAATGATATTTTGGTCTAATAGTACATCTAAAACGGACAAAATTGATGTCCTATGCACTACACTGCAGTGTACCTTTATTATGTTGATGTGGCATTTGAAAAACGTTTGTAAACATAAAATTCATGGAAGCTGAAAATGTATATACCGAATTTGTCCGCTTTAGGTGATTTAACGCATGCAGTTGACAGAACAGTGAAATCTGTTTGTTGACGTAGAGGGAGAAGTTTGTAAACTTCAGCCTTCCATTTCTTTTTAATTCTTGTACAACATTCAGGCCCTAAATGAAAATTTCGCGTGCAAGAGTCAGTAGAATTTAACTTTCTCTCTAAAATGCTGCACATTTAATTAAAATCGGCCTATGGGTTATCCCAGAAAAGCATTACTGCGTTTAACATGTATTTTTGAATAGGCAGCCTCGGAGTGAGACCCTAGCTAAAGCTTCCTCTTAAGGCTCATTTCCAGCTTCACAGGCGCATATACACTAAATCATGCGCACATGACCGCCAGTTGCGGCCTTGTGTTTCTGTATGCGTGTCTGTGAAACTAGAAATACACATTTAGTTGGAAGTCGGCACTTCTGTCTGTCCCTGCGCTTCAATACGCATTACGAACTAGTGCGTTCTTATACCTCGTTGCATCTGGTGAGGTCTGAGCGATATGCGGTAGCCGATGCGTGAATTGGTGTTCAACGAACGAACGTTACTTTATACCATAGCCAATTATAGCGTCTCATTGGTACTCCTAATTTCCAGTATGCGTTATCAAATAATGGACACCGGCTCACCGACTTGGATGCGGAGTGGGCGCAAAAAGTTTAACGACCGCGGGGGAATCTGCCACAACGGTGAGCGTGCGAGTTGTTTGTGACCGTAGCCAGATAAAAGCTTACTAGGGTATAGGGCGAACGTCGGGTTACGCAAATCTCGTTTTCTTCTCGCATCTCGCGGTCCATAATCTTTTGATGCCGACTGTACGTATGCAGTGCGAATCTCGCCATTCTTCTTTCAAAGAAGTGATTGGAAACGTAGCGTGAAATACAGTGTAATAATAGTCCTGGTGAATTGGCGTGAACGTCACCCTCATGATTCAAGGGAAGAACTTCACAAGGATGGCGGTTTTGGGCGCGTTGGTATTTCATGCTATTTTCTTCAATTATCGCATCTTAGAATGAGTGAAGGAAACAAGACACACAAGAAAAAGCAGGAGACAGTAGATAAGGGAGGGGGGGGGGGCTAAACTAAACAACGCATGAAGAGAATTTCGTTTGCTGTTTTCAATGCTTTTTACCAGTTTATTAAGGTTGAGCTGCAGTTCGCGTCATTTCGGAAGGTGGTCTCGCCGTACTGTCTACAGGTACTTTGTATACCAAAGCGAATGATGCCATCACTGGCGTGTTGGAACGCTATTCTGAAGTATCGTCACCAAACTTGAAAGCACAGGTCAAAAGACTCCGCGGCAGGCTGAACTTGAACAAACTCATACAAAGCGTTGATAGCAGCAAGCAAAATGATATTGATGTGTCGTTTAGCTTGGCGCCCCCCCCCCCCCTTTTTTTTATTTCCTGTGTTTCCTTCACTCATTCTGAGGTGCACTAATTCAAGTAAACGTCATCACAAGTATCTTTGTGGAGAGGCTGTGCAACTTTTCAACTCTACTGATCAACAGTGGGCGACGATTGCTTTGGTCAGTGCCTTTCGTCGAAATATTGGCTGCAAGTTGAGGCTTCCCTCGGTCGGCAACAGTTACGACTTCCAAGTGCACACATTTCTGTTATAGCTATGGAGACCATTTGAACAAGATAAAATCCACAAGTACCACACGCACTACTTTCAGGCGGGCACCTTTATAGATCAAGATATTTCGCACATGTATGCAGATCCGAGCAACTTATACGTATAAACGAGCTCTCAAACACTTTGGAACTACTACAGCTCTGTTTTGGTGCTGCCCGAAACCTACGGAAGACGTTACAAGCGCCTTCACAACACACGAGTTTACTTTTATGGTCTCCGCTATAACGATGCATGTTGCTCCATTCTGCACCGGTCTTGTCATATGGCCGCTTCGGGGCTCCGACGCAGGCTGCGTTATCGGCTTCTTCTTTGGCATTTGAAACCTAAAGAAACACTGCAACACCCCTCGCCCCCGCCCCCTTCCGCTCTTTCATACCGGAGGTATGCTTAGGTCTAACGCAAGTACACGAAACTGCAGATTTCGTTCCATCCAAAAATCCCGTAATATCCGCCGCAAAATGAAGAAACTACACCCTGCACCTCAGGAAATATCCTAGTCACATCTTGACGGGGACGAGTCCGCTTATCGAAACGTTCGCTGGAGCGACAACCCTTGCCTTGACTTCGAACTGGTGGCTAAAGCTCATTAGCGATGTGTAATGATGTGCGTTTGTACGAACAGCTAAATGTATACATATACGAATGTTGATGGCGACAGGTTTTTCCTGAACAGGCGGCGAAAAGCGATCAGCGAGTCAGCGGCAACTATGCAAGGAGGGAATATTGATAAAAACAGAGCAGCGCGCAAAAAGAAAAACCAAAATAACGTCACACGCGTACTTTTTCTTCTTCTTTGGGAGCCCATAAATGCGTTTCAAATCATCCGCCACCCTCTGTGCCAGCACTATACTTCGATGTAACACATCGCACCAACTATATCGTGCTTTCCGACCATCTCCTCCCGTTCACCAATTCTATTTCCGGTGCTTCTCACTTTTGTCGACGCCTTCCCTCTTAACACTACTTTCTCGTAATCTTTCTTTTTTTTTCATCATATCTTTTTTTTTTTTCAAAGGAAAGGTACGCTTCATTCCAAACATGGCGATGAACTCGATACGTTTTGGACGCAGCTCCGGGCGGAAGCTTTTGCTCGAGGAAATTCCGAGTGAATTTCTCGACTCGCTGAGTCGGCGCCAATCATTCTGCTCTCGAGAAAGGTATAGGACTGATGCAGAGATAGAACGAAGCGAAAAAGAGCGCTACCGAAGAAGGAATAAAAAAGGAAAGATGCTATGAAATATAAGACGCTTGAGGGAGCGGACGACAGGAATTGAAGTGCGTTTCGCTGGGAACAGGAAGCGTCTCGAGTTTTCGGCAAATACTTGGGCCGTCACGTCTCTCTCTCTCTCTCTCATCACGCTGTTGGTATCTTGCGCAGCAGTTCCACATAACGCGACGCGTCCGTGAAAATCCGATTCCTCTTGACGTACTGGGGAAAGTGAAAGACGTCTTGGTTTCTGCGTGTGAGTTCGCGATCACCAGATAGTGTTAGCAGTGTGTTCAATGGGGCTGGTTGGTTCATCTTTGCAGTTTTTACTGTTTTACTGTTTACTCTGTTTTTACGCCGGATAGAGATGGAAAGGAAAGGACTACACTAATCACAGTTTTGGCGCCAAGCTTGGGTGCTGTTCTGGAGACGGTCGAATTTCCGGCATGTCTGCGTTTCGAGCACAATCAGAGATAAGAATGTCGTGAATGTGACACGCCTCGGCCGTAATTGTGATTGAGGAAGCAGATTAAACCGCGAAGTAAGAGCGCGTGTGCCGTCTATTTCTTTGCGTGCGCGTTGTCTTCAACTTGGAACCGCCGACACGAATCCAAGATGTAGACGAATTAGCCCACCGTGACTGCAAATTCTGTCATTCCCCACGCCAAGTTCTAAACTCTGCCGCCCGTGGCAAGGAGTTCCCTGTGCGATGGTGCGCCTTTTCCCATCCCAATATGCAATATTGCCGACAACGCTGCGTGCGATGGCTGTGGTGATCAAGGAGAACAGCAGTTGGAACACCAAGTGTTGTTGTCTTGCATCCATCCATTTCCTTTCTATCTATTTCTGTACCTCGATCCTGTCTGACCTTTCTGTTGTATTTTCTCACTTCATGGTTTGCGTTGCCCCACCGTTCGAGAAGTACCAAATCATAGACTATTAGGCGGTCGGTAAGCGTATTACAGCCCACAGAACGCAGGAGATGCAGGCGTGTGCAGAAGCGCCATCTTTTTCACGCCGACTTAAAACGAGTGCGCGGAGTTACAGTAGGCCTTCTGTTGTAACTACAAGGTTTCCTTTTTTTTTTAGCTGCACCACATTTTTTTTACGATTGCCTATGGCAGATAGCACAATTTTAACGATGGATCTAAATTACTCGATGAGGAGGGCATTACTTCTACAAGAAATCAAAATGTTCAAATGAATAATTAACGTGGTTGCGCTAATTAATTTGCTAATTACTTTACGACACATATGTTAAACTACGAATTATAGCCGCTGAATTCGCTCCGCGCATCCACTTGGAACGAATTCACTGGACAGCGCCATTTCCGAGATATTAATTTTCAATGTGTCTGACGAAATGCATTGCCATTACAGTTACGACATTGCTCTTTTATGCATTCAAGCACAAAAGTAACTGGAACGTCGGACACTTTGAAAATAAATATCTCGGAAATGGTGCTGTCCAGCGAATTCGTTCCAAGTGGATGCGCCGTGCGAACTGAGCGACTATATTTCGTAGATTGAAATATGTGGCGTAAAGGAATGAAAAAGTTAATTTGCGTAATTACGTTAATTATTCAATTGAACATTTTGATTCCTCGTAGAAGTAATGGCCGCAACATCGAGTAATTTAGATATAGGGTTAGAATTGTGCTATCTGCCATAGGCAATCTTAAAAAAAATTGGTGCAGCTAAAAAAAAAGACACCCTGTATAATATGATTAATTATTTCGTGCAGTATGTCAAACTGTGCCAAGTTAACATTCGCCAAGAAAACTTCGACCAGAAATTACCTGAAACTTAATTTGCTAACTTTCTATACACGCGTTAATACATGTATGTACAGCTCTTACCCTGAAACTACCTGCCTTTGTAATCGTTGTAATTAGATATCCACTGCAGGTCCTTGCTTTGCAGTGGGTAAAGATGAGGTTTATGTTTGGTCTACTGATAATAGCGGCAGCAATGGATCCCCCCCCCCTTTCTTTGTTTCTGCCGAAATGAAAGACGAAGCGAAAAAAAATAAAAGACACTTCGGGAGGCGTTGTGGTTGAAGATAACGCTACCACGTTCTCCAGTTGGTGATTTTTTTCTCCGGAGGAAGAAAGAAAAGAGGAGCATGAACGAGATATTTCACCTGGAAGAAAGGCGAAGGGAAAATTCGCAAGCGCACAGCCACTAGATTCGACGAGGTTCCCGTTAGGCTGATTAATCAACTAGGACCAAGAAGTAAGGAAACTGTTGAAAGCCGCAGAAAGAAAGCTTACAATATAGACGAATGCCAGACAGTTTCCGACAAAGTAGAACGAACTTATAAAGGTTAGGGGTGAAAGATATAGAAGCCACTCACATAGACTGTCGACCATTACTTTGGTAATATACGGGCGATTAAATTAAAACTACAAACATGGGCAGAAAATGATGGTATATTAAGAGAACTTAAGAACGAGTAGGCGTCCGGATGATAACCTATTTGTTCTTACTCAGTGTCTCGAGAGAAAGGACGAAAAGAAAGGGAAGGAGGTTAACTAGGGATAGTTCCGGTTGGCTACCCTGCACGGGGGGAGGAACATGGGGCCCGTGCTGTAGTGCCGAGGGAGAAGTGGACCAATTGGACAATTGTCCTCTATCATAACTGAAAGCTCTGTGCCAATGTCCCCAACATCTGCGCCAACATTACTGCGGGCTACGGGTGTAAGGTTTAGACGTAGTTGAAGGGAGGAACTTGCGCTCATCGTGAACTAGGAGTACGGGATTTATTTACAATATTCACATCACGACAGGAGGTACATTTCAACAGTCTAGCATGACTCCCAAATGGAGCACGAAAGACGAAGCCCCAAGCACAAAGTTTCACGAGCACAACAAGCAGGCGAAGACGGCTGCTTAAAAACCCTCTGTCCTCCCTAGATGCCTAGGTGAGGGAAAACTGTCGTTCAACCTCCGTCCAATTTCGTCGTTGGAGGCGTAGTCGACCCGCCATTGAGGGGGAGGGTTTACACACTCACATCTGCGCTTTGGTTTCACTGAACACGCTGAGGTGAACGGGTCCTTGTAGACAGGCTTAACGCAAACAGGCGCCTCAGGCAGCCGCCGCGACTGTCAGCAGACTGTGACGAATTCTGGGGCCCGTGAGAACGCACCGCAAAACACCCGTTTCCAGGAGTCCTCTTGCTCCAAGTAGACCGTGAAGGCGACATCGAATCAAGTAACAATACTCGGTCCGCCGAACGTGGCTAGCCTTGCTGGCCTTGCCGACTCTCCGAAGGAGGCGCATGGTTGATTAATTTTGCGGTGGTCTCCAGTTCTCCGAAGGGGGTGCATGGTCGGTTAACATTGCTGGCGTCGCCAGTTCTCCGAAAGAGGCACATTGTTGGCTCTCCAAAGCGACTTGTCGCAGTGAGCCGGGAAGGGTTCGAAGATCGCTACCTCCGCAGGACGATCGAAACAGCTGCGGCGGGCTGGGAAAGGTTTGCAGGCCGATCATAACACGGGGCATCACGATAGACCTTAAGAAGGCCGCCTCCTACCGCGCTATAGGTACGCGGTTTGATTGTGCTTGTTTATCTTTCTCTCTCGCAGTGTATGGAATTATCCAGAGAGAGAGGTTATATGTGGATTTTTCTTCAGGCATGACCGGAGTGCATTCTGGAAGGGTAAGGCTTAGGCAACGACTGTATACAGTAGTAGTAAACGTTCATTGCGTGAAGGGGATTGAAGGGAGAGTGGGTGGTGCCCTCAGTCCAGGGCTCCACTAGCCTTTGCGGCTCGCTGGGCCAGTTGGTTCTCCCGTTCCGTGCTAGAAAGCCAGGTCTCCGACTGCCTGTTTCTGGATATTTGCCCCAATTTGGGGGCCGCGAACTGCACTCCCACGTAATGTGGGCCGCTCTCCACATCACGTGCAGATGTATTGCGTGAAGCTCACACGGATTTGTGTACGTGTTTTTTTGTAGCCGGCGCCAGTCACGAACCCGTTATCCGGTAAGGTCCGGGTGCGGATTACTATATTTTTGGCGGTCGCGTCGCTGCTTTTCCAAGGCGTCACGTGAGTTTGTTAGAAGTTCGTCGAGAGGATTCGTTGGTGCCCGCATGTGAAATGCGCGAACTAGCCGGTCCACCCTTTTGTTTCCCTCCAGTCCCGTGCGTGCTAAGCACCACACGATGGCATGATGTTGAGAAAAGAAAGGCAAAAACGGAAAATCTTTATTCCCGCGTAGCGTAATAAAATATGATTGACAGTATCATCTGGATCCGTAGCCTATGTGGCTAGTTTTTTATCCATACCGTAAAGGTCAGCGTAAATGACAACTCAAACTGAGAAGCAAAGTAATGTCACCTTATATACATGATTTGAGGTGATGTTCTTGTAAGCCATGCCAAAATATTTTAGTCCGTGTAGATCGTTCCGGGATGCGAGCCTAAGCGCCTTCGTAGATTATGAGCCCTTGCCTTCCTTCTAGGTTGATGATATTTAGGATTTATATGTTTTGGTATTGGATAGGGTATTATTCGGTTCCGTATTTCCCGGGTCGTTGGAGTGGCTCGTTCTTTAGGCACTGAGGTCATAGGGGATACCCTAAGCGCTCGAGCAGGGCCCTGCCTATTATGGTGATATTGTGTCTTTCCCTTTGGGATATTATCACCGCGGCTGCGTGCTCTTTGTACGTGTTGTACAACCCTAGGGCCTCCAGTCGATCTGTGGCGGTATTTTCGGGTGGTGCCGAGGCGTTGATATGAAAGCTTCTATCAATCTGATCGTTTCGACTTCTTTAAATCCCTTCTTGTGGGAGGTTACCCTGTGTATCGTTCGGGCTACCTGTTGTACTGTAGATATAAGCAAGAGTAGGGTGTGACCTACTCTGCGGTTACTTTGTAACCAGAGGCCCAGAAGTCGCAGTTTTTCGCATTTCCCGTATCGGCTGCTCTCGGAGCGTTAGCCGGATGTCTGGTTCTGTGCGCGAGTATTTTGCTTTCAGTCGAAAAAATTCGGATTTCTTCGGCGCGTAGCACATGACCAACGTGTCTGTGAAGGCTTCGGCTTTGCTTATTGGCTCCTGCAGGTTGTTTTCCTTATGCCCACTTGAACCTGTCGAGACCAGTAAGGTAATGTCGTCAGCGTACAGTGCGTGACATAGGTCTAGTATTGTCTGCAGGGACAAAGGGAGCCTGCGCATTCCCATGTGAAATAGCTGTGCTGACAGGATGGCACCATGCGAGGTGCCTCTGCCCGGTACCTGTATTTGTTCCGATCGGAGTGAGTCTACACCTGTGGTGACCGTGCGCTCTTGCGGAAAAGTGCGTACGTAGGCGTAGGCTATCTCGCCGCAGTGTAATCCTTGCAGCTATTGTAATATGAGCTGGTGAGATATGGGATCGAAGGCTTTCCTAAGAGGAAGCTTTAGCTCGGGTGCTCCTGTCTGAGTACATGTAAAATGAGAAGTCGTTTTTCTCGGCAACGACTGCACCACATTTGGCGAGGTTTGTTGCATTTAAAAGAAAAACCCAATATGTAGTGGGAGTTGGCTTCTAATTTTTCATTTGGGTTGTCAATGTTTTATTGAAAATTGGCAAAAGTGGAAAAATTTCAGAAAACGAAACTATAAAGTTTACAACTCTAACTCGGCAGCGAAAAATCCTACCACAATTCTGTGAATTACAACTAAAGCGGACAAAATTGATACGTTACACATGAATGTCAAAAAACTTAGTAATATAGAAATACGGGATTTGCAGATCCCTTGTAGACAACGTAACGAATTCACGTAAGATATAAATTGACATATTGAATTTGTCCGCTTTGAATGATGTAATGGTCGCCGTTTATAGAACCGCGATATGTGTTCTTCATGCAGAGCTATTAATTTGTAAGCTTAGTGCTCCTATCTTTTTCGAGCTTTCGAATTCTTTAACAAGCTTTTAACAAAACTCAGGCCCCAAATAGAAATTCCGCTTCCAAAAGTCACTACAATTTAAATTTATCTCCGAAATGCAACGAATTTCATTAAAATCGGTCCAAGGGTTGTCAGAAAAACGTTTTTGCATTTTACATGTATTTGGATTGGCCACATCGGAGTTGGGGTCGAGCGAAAGCTTCCTCTTAAGGTCTAGCGCTACCGCTATTCTATCGGAGCTGCCTGTTGAAGTGTTTAGGACTTCGTCATTTAGCATGAGGAAAACGTCTTGGGCGGATGCTTGGGCCTGAAATTTCAATATTTAGCGTGGCAATAGTTGGTTTTGCTTTCTACGTGAGCGGTTAAGCGGGTTAGCGCGACTTTCTCCTACAGTTTCCCTAAGCAGAATATGAGGAAGATTGGTTGCAGTTTTTGAAAGTTTTTGGCCTTCGCGCGTTTGGGTGTGAGGATTATTTTAGCCTCTTCGCACTCCCCCGGCACCAAGACGGTGTCCTAGACTTGCGTGTTAAAGAAGTCTGTGATTCGATTAAGGGCTTCGGTGACCGAGATTTCGTGGCATTAGTGATTTCATCACTGCCTCCGGCTGTGTTTTTGTCTAGGGACTGCGCTGCTGCATGTACCTCCGCTATTATTGGAGCATCGAGCTCATAGTTAGTACGCCATCGCAGGCAGGGGATCGCTGGTCATGGGGAGGGCTTCCTATATAGCTTTGTCCAAGTTTCCACAATAGTTACTCATCCGTGCCTTCGAATTCGCTAGCTGTTTTCCTTAGCGTTCTGTAGGTGGCTGTTTTAGTGCCTAATGAGTCCATCATACTGCAGGATGTTGCCCACGGCGTCCTTTTTTGTGTGTGCACGGTGGCCTACATTTCTATGGACGCGCAGAAATGTATCCAATTGTTGGGCGTATTCATTTGGCTCTGTCGTTTGTATCGTTTTTTGAGACTGGGGTACCCTTTATGAGAATGATGCGATTTATGATTATATTATGATGTACATTGCAAGGATGGAAAGGGCGCCAGAGGGTAGTAATATCGGGTTTTATCTCTCGTACAAACAGGCGGGTACATTACTAGAGCGACAACTTCCAGGTTTGTTTTATGCTGACGACATTGCGTTGCTGCCTAACAAGCAAAGTGGCATGCAACGCGTGACTGATATCTGTGCACAGGAAGCAGATAACTTAGGATTGAAATGTAGCGTTAAAAAATCCGGTGTTATTGTATTCAATGAAAACAGTCAACCGACAGTGTCAATACATCGGTGTATGGAAACGCAGGAAAAAAGAGTAACAGTAAAGGGGAAGAGAAATGCGGCTATAATGAAACACATAGCACTATGGGGATGCAATAGCTACGAGGTGCTCCGAGGTATCTGGAAAGGTGTTATGGTTCCAGGACTTACACTTGAAATGCGGTTGTTTGCTTGAAATCAGGGGTACAATGACGAATTTATGGCAACCAAAGGTTAGTGGGATGCCTCGCATCGGGCGCTCACGGAAAAACTGCAAATGAAGCTGTGCAGAGTGATATGGGCTGGACAAGCTTTGAAGTGAGGGAAGCCCAGAGTAAATTGATATTCGAGAATGACTGACGAACACGGAAGAAAGTAAATGACTTGGGAGAGTGTTCAGATATTCATACAAGAAAGACATTAACTCACAGTGGAGGAAAAACACTAGGAAGCTTACCAGCATGTATACGACAGGTATAGTAAGTAACATGGCAAGAAAGTAAGTCAAACGCAGAGTCAGAGAATCTGAGACAATGTCATGGGTAGCGGCAGTGGAAAATGTACCAAAGAGGTAAAAACAATGTATGATAACTCAAAGGGAAGCTCTTTCCTTTTCAAAGCAAGATCGTGATGCCTTAGAACGCGCAATTATAAAGCAAGAAATAACAAGGAAGAAGAAGCATGTGCTTGTTACGGTGCAGCTAGGGAAACAATGGAAATGTTTTATTAGAGCGTGAAGGCTACTCTGGCTTCGGTGAAGCCCTTGGGTTCAGCGATACCAGGGGGAAAGTGTACATGTCCGCACTGACGATGAGTAAGAGGCGATCGGAAGTTTAGTGGCAGAAAAGTGGGGAGGCTGCAAACAACAGGGGCAAATAAAAAGAAAGTTTGATGCTGACAATTATTCGGCTATTATTTCAAATATAGGAAGGGCATTGGACAAAAATTGGTCGCGCAACCCATCACTCCGTTTCAACAGGGACGCTCACAGCATCCATCCGTTGCCATGAGGTAATGCACATCACTGCGAGCGACAAAGCTCACGTATTTTATTGTGATCCAATAGTTGTTAGCCGAGTTACTCATCTCTGCGAGTTTTATTCGCACTGGTGGTTTTATCGTAACCAGGGGCGCCCCACATTTTGAGCCAAGTCTGATTATTTCTCTATGTTGTAGCGCTGGAGGAACAATGAAAGTAGTGTATCTGTGGCAGCCGTAGACGGCACGGAGACTGCATAGGTAATGGTTGTGTGATGCTGGTTCCAATGAATACGTTGACGTAAAAAAATCTTCCTTGGACTCGGCGACACACGCTTTCTTTGTAGTTTTCCATGTCGTCGTCCGGCCTTCGCCATTGCATATCCTGGTACGTGTTATGGTACCGCGCTTCTTGTTCAGTTGGTGTGCGACTTTTATCTAACTGGGTTCCTAGGGCTGCTTGGACGATGAATTTTATCCGCCCGCAAGCTCACCGATGGTTGGAAACTATGGCAGAAATACGACCCACACGGCGAGTTCTCCTGTGAGACGAAAACCGTAGTGCTTATCTCACTCGTGAGATAACTGCGTGGGATCGTTTTTTTTTTTTTTATGGACGTGTGAGAGGTCTTTCAACCATACGTGACTTTACAGCCCGGTGAATTTGATTCTTCGTGCAAGCCGCGTCTCTGATGCAGGCAACGTAAAGAAAATTCCTCGGGGCAGGGCAGGAATGGTACACAGGGACAAAAGCCTCGTTTCGTTCTTGTTTTCTCGTTCTTGCATTCGACCAGGGGTCACCAGTCATCCGCTGTGGCTAGACATCGCTTCGCTGCTGTCTGGCGGCGCTCTGGGACCGTGTTCCGTCACGAGCTGTGTAGTGCATCCACTGTGCTTTTCGCACGTCGAAAAGAACAGTGAATCGTTACGCGGCACGGCCCCAGAGCACCGCTAAACAGCTGCGGGGAAAGCGATGCCTTGCCACAGCGGATGACTCGTGTCCACGGAACTACCACGCGAAAGTTTTTCAAGAAAAAAAGTTTCGCGGGCACCGCCCACTTGATGCCCGGGAGTACAGCGAGAAGGGAGATTGTGCCGAAAAAGGCACAAAATCCCTCCTTGTCCTCCACGCCCCGGTAACTAACCGAGGGGCGACCTAGGCACGAAGAGCCTGACCCATCCACGCGGCAGATCCAACAGCCGGCGCCAGGATTCGAACTTCGGTCTTTGCGAGTGCGAGCTCGACGAGCTCGACACTCAACCCGCTCGGCCACCGGGACGGCACGGCAAGCTTGCTTTCTTGTAGCTGCACATACGCACAGGATCGGTGCCCAACGTAGATGAAGCGGTGATAAGGTAGACTGCAGCTTGGTCGCGCAACTTGTAGATGGCACTGATATCGTCCGGCGGAAACCGTGAAGCGCGTTTGCGCCCTTTGCCTCGTTCTCGCGAGAAGGTGTGAAGGATGGGCTTCGAGATGTGGCGATTATCGGATGCGCAGCCTCGTGGTGTGACACATAGATGGCGCTCACCCGGTAAAGGATATGGCCAAGAGCGCACCGCCGTACGTGCTGAGTCGCTTCCTCTTTATCACCGTGCTTTTTTTTTTTTTTTTTTTCAGCGGTGGTTCGCGACGGTTCCTTTCTTTCAAATTATGTACGAAAGCTGTGGTAACTGCTATCGGGTGTGTTTCTCATTAGTCGCATGGTTACTACATGCCTTGGGAGAGGAAATCGTTATCTGGCGTTTGGCAGGTTCGGAGACGTCTTCTGAAGGGTATGTGCTACGCAAGGCTAATGCTGAGGCATTTTCCCCGGGTTAAATTGCTTGCAAAGGAGGAGACACGCTGGAAGAGTATGAATGAGCCACTAATACGGTAACCCGTTCAACCGATGATGTTACGATGCTAGGCTGCGTTTCCGTGCGGATATTATGAGCTATGTTCGTAGTACACAGATTTGTTGTGACAATAATTATTCGACACTACCTGCCCGTAGAGATTTGGGGCAATGACTAACATTACTTATTGGTGTCCGGGCGGCGAGAGACAGTCACCTAGGCTATTTGAGTTAATCGTGTGTGCTATACACGCTTTGCATTCTGACATCATTTTCTCTATGAACCTTGTATCACTACCGTTATGCATGTAACGCATCCGGTCGTGTGAATCTTTTCCCTCCTTTTCTTCCACGAATACTCTAGAGGATTGTTGCTGCTGTCCACTTTCATTCTAAGCGCTTCTGGAAGGTGTAGGTCGTGTATGGGTCGCACTGGGTGAATCCTTTCGCATTCCTGTAGGAATCCGCTGGATTTTCGCTGCAGCATACACATCCTCATCTAGTTGCGGATATTTACATTTTCTTATGAATGCTCTATGGATACAGATGCCTTTCTCGTCGCGAGTATTTTTTGGTCCTGTATGCGGAGCCCGAGGCCTCGAAGGATAGGCTCGAGTATGAGGAGTTCCGGTTTAGCCGGCGAGCAAGAAAGACCGCGTAGTCCGATGTATGCTATCGCTGTATCGATGACTGCTTGTAGGGTTGCTTGAATTTCGCCATCACTGCCTCCGGCGGTCCACAGCGCGATGTGGTCCGCATACAGACTGTGATGGAGGCTGCAAATGGCAAAGAGACGTTCCGGGAGTCCAACGAGGGCGATGTTCAAGAGCGATAGTAGTGACTCTTGCGGTGTGTCTCTACTCCCTAGTGTAATCAACGGATTTGAGTGGCTAGTCACACAATCTCTGTGCGACTAGATTGCGGTATATTACGCAGGTTTCCTATGTTGCGGCCGAGGCGCAAATCTGAGAGCGCCACCTATGTGGCGTTGTCAAAAGCTTTCGTAAGATCGAAACGAAGGATGGCCCGTGTGTCGGGTTGGGGGCCTTGATGAGTACGTATGATTTGGTGATATAGTTGGACAGCTGCGCCAATTGCGCCGAACTGGTCTTTGGGCCATCCTACACCAAAATGTCATTGTAGCAGAACATTGTGCCGAGTCTGCGTCAAAGCATGCTTAAGAGCGAATCCCTCCTTCCATTGATGCTTTGCTGCTGGCAAAACTGAAACCAAAACCAACAGCGCGCTATCATCATCGAAGGAAGCAGAGACCCGTCCATTGAGTTTCTCACTATACAGTTCTGGTGTTTTGAACATGGCTGGACATATACATAAAGAGAGATTGATTGTACTCCGCAGATTTTTCAACTACCTGATGACATACATGTGATCCATTCAAGAATAGCGCTTCATAAAGCCAGCCTGTTCTCTTCGTTGATTGAAGTGAACCGTCCCGATTCTATTGAAAATTGACCTTGGTGAATATTTGAGCGAGAAACTCTATGGGCCCGTCGGACCCGTCCGGTTCGTCATTCAAACATTTTTCTCTGACGGAAATTATATGTAGTGCCGCTGAACCGTCTTGCTGGCGCTTTGTTTTGGTGTTCATCGAACCGGCGTGGTACCGCATTCTAGGATTTTAAGGTTAAGCTTATCCGATGTGCTTTTGCAAGAGACGCTACCATCAGAGTCGCACGTGGCGCGTAGTTCAAATGGTATTAGCGAATGACGTTGAATGCGGTACACGGCAAGAGCCGCCACTTCGATGGGTATGTTTGTTGCATCCTGGGCTCATAAACGCGCGTTTGTTCACGATGTGTCTGTAGCACCTTCTCTGCGTCGCATAGACGAAACCCGGCCGTAGCGTCCTTTGTGCGTCGAGGAGCGTTGCTTTCTCTCCTGACCGCGCTTGCGGGGTACGCCTCGCGTAAAGTGTCGCCACATCGTATCGACTATACCAATGAAATTTTGCAAGCACACGTGCATTGGACGCTGCGCCAAATTGGCTTTCTGCCTGCGCCCGGACATGCGTCGAACGGTGAAATGGCTGTTCCACCACCTGGTTCAAGCATAACGCCATAACGGACAGTCGTGGGCTGACGCGAAACATGGTGCCTGGTAGGTAGCTTGATTGTGCAACTTTGTCGACACCCAGGAGGACAGCGCTGGTAAAAGGCACGAAGCCTCCCTTCGTTTGCGTCACTCTATCGTTTTCTCGTTGTTTCGTTCGACCAGTAGTCGCCGGTCATCCGCTGTGGCTAGACATCGCTTCGCTGCTGTCTGGCGGCGCTCTGGGACCGTGTTCCGTCACGAGCTATGTTGTGCATCCACTGTGCTTTTCGCACGCCGAAAAGAACAGTGAATCGTTACGTGGCACGGCCCCAGAGCACCGCTAAACAGCTGCGGGGAAAGCGATGCCTTGCCACAGCGGATGACTGGTGTCCACGGAACCACCACGCGAAAGTTTTTCAAGAAAAAACAGCGAGAAGGGAGATTGTGCCGAAAAAGGCACAAAATCCCTCCTTGTCCTCCACGCCCCGGTAACTATCCGAGGGGCGACCTAGGCACGAAGAGCCTGACCCATCCACGCGGCAGATCCAACAGCCGGCGCCAGGATTCGAACTTCGGTCTTTGCGAGTGCGAGCTCGACGAGCTCGACACTCAACCCACTCGGCCACCGGGACGGCTCGGCAAGCTTGCTTTCTTGTAGCTACACATACGCACAGGATCGGTGCCCAACGTAGATGAAGCGGTGATAAGGTAGACTGCAGCTTGGTCGCGCAACTTGTAGATGGCACTGATATCGTCCGTGGGGCGCGTCTGCGCCCTTTGCCTCGTTCTCACGATAAGGCGTGAAGAATGCGCTTCGAGATCTCAGCCGCGAGATGTGGCGATTATCCGATATGCAGCCTCGTGCCGTGACACATAGATGGCGTTCGCCCGGTGAAGGAAATGGCCAAGAGCGTACCACCGTACCTGCTCTTTATCACGGCACCTTTTTTTTTTTTTTTTTTTTTCAGCGGTGAAATTCCTTCCTTTGAAATTGTGTACGATAGCTGTGGGAAGTGCTGTCAGGTCTGTGTTTCATAGCCCCATGGTTACATGGCGTGGGAGAGGAAATTCTGCTCTGGCGTTTCACATGTTCGGACACGTCTTCTGAAGGCTACATAATACTCAGGGCAAGTGCTAAGACAGTTCCCTCGGGTTAACTGTTGATTCACCATTCGTTTTGGGTGCTGAGGAGGACACACTCTGGACGAATGAACCGTTAACATGGCACGTTCGTGCGTTCAACCGTTGTGTACGATGCCATGCTGCGTTTCCGTCGGGTGTATGTTGGAGAAGCGTTAGAACGTGCAGCTATTATGAGCGATTTTCGTAACAGAGATTTGTTGTGACAATAATTATTCGACTTTTCGTTTTCTGAACACTGGCCTCACGTAGAGATGTGCGTCAATGATGAGGATTGTTTGTAGCGTCTGGGTGGTGACTTACGCTGCTAGAGGTGATCGGGTGTGCTGTACACGCTTTGCATCATCTTTTTCTCTGTCTACCTTGTACCACTACCTATGCCTGTAACGCATCCAGTTTCAAAGCTGTTTTTGCTCATCTCGACTGTCGATAGGTTGATGCTTCTGGAAGGTGTACTTTACATACGGGTCTCGCTAGGTGTCTCCTTTCACATTCCTTTAGGGTTTGCTGAATGGTATCCAGATCTTCGCTGCAGCACAGGCATGCTTCACCTAGTTGCGGATATTTGTATTTCGTTATGAATGGTGTGCAGATACAGATAGATGCCTTTTTGGTCCAGTATGCTTTTGCCGTATGCGGAGCCCGGCGACTCGGAGGATAGCCCCACTGGCAATGGACAGAGAGTGAGGTTCTGACTGGCGTCGGCGTTGGTTGAACTTGTACGAGGAGTTCTGATTTTGCCGGAATTAGGAAAGACCGCGTGGTTTGATGTATGCTTGTAGGGTTGCTTGAATTTCGTAATCACTGCCTCCTGTGGTTGAGAGTGTGATGCAACAGAACTGATAGTTGGGCGAGTTGGTACGAATTGATAGTAAAATATTGAAGGGGGACACACGAGCGCAGAGTGTGATGTAGGCTGCAAATAGCAGAGAAGTGCTCCGGGAGTCCGACGAGGGCGATTGTACTGATACTTAATCCCTATCGAGATGATGTCCGATTTGAGCGCCCCGATGGTTAGAATGGCTGTGCGACTAGATGGGAAATCTGCTATATAGCGGTGTTTGTGGCGGCCTACGTGAAAATGTGACAGCGCCTCGAATATGGTGTTGTGTGTAACGTTGTCGAAAGCTTTCGTAAGTTAAATGCGGATAAATTAGTTGGTGAATCCCTTCGCGTTCCACTAGGATGTGCTGAGTCGTCTCCGCATATTTACTGCAGCGTATACATATGCCTCATGTCTTCTGTATGCCTTCTAGTTGCGAGTATTTTGTCCCAGTATGTTTTTGTTCTTACGCAACCAGCTTGAGCCTGAAATAGAAAGACAATGTCCCCTGTTATGTCGTACAGAATTGCCATAGTCATGTGTTTTTGTTAACTCCTGGCAATCTTATTGCACTGTGATGACGTCTTCCTCCCTTCGGTGTGCACGCGTCTCAGGTATAGATACATGTGCATTTTACTCGCCCCTTTATTTCGTTCCTGAGCCTTTCTGGCTTCAAAAGAGGCCCAGCACGTAATAACCAGCACTGCCACATATGTGTTTTCAGCGTGTGCTTGGAAAGCCAACCGACTTTAAACACGGATTGGCATTTTCTCATGTTAGCAGTAGGGCCAAAAGTGGTCTGTTTCATCATTCCGCTTCCCCTTTATTTTCAGGTTGTCTTAGCTTGAATAGGACTGTCCTTCGTTTATACGCTGAGGTATACTCTAACGCAAACCGGCATATATGTGATATGTTCAGACCTTGCCTGCCTGGAATGAAGGAAGGCTTGTTGCTTTTCTGCGGGCACGACACTGGTCATGTCGTCGAATTTCCAGCATGTTGCGTGATTGTATACTGCGGTAACGCAGTGCTGACGTCGCTCTGTAACGCCAAGACGATGCTTACTCAATTTTTATTCAATTATTTCTCAAAGAAGGGTGGCACATTGCTTTACATGGTTGCTTTTATGCGTATAAACACGTTGGTCTGATGGCGTGCAAATTGCTCTCTTTTTCATTACAGGTGCCCGTGAGGGATTCCGCTTCTTCACATAGGCATGTGACCAAGAAGTTGACCGCTGTATTTATGTTGCTATAGCTTGCTGTTGAATTGCCATCACGTTACTACTGGTCTCTTCATTCGTTATTCCGGCAAGAACAGCGCCGGTGTTGACATACTGACTATGTCTAACAGAACTGCTTGTTGGCCTAGTTAGTGCTTGCTAAAAGACATGTATATATATATTCTTCGGTCACAGCCCAAAATAAATCAGTTGGAAGTGCCGCCCGTGTTCTCTTTATGTGTCTTTCTTTTGTGTGTGTTCAATCGCGGCAAAAAAAAAAAAAAAAACATGAATATGTCTAACGATTGTAATATTGTGACTTTCACACTCTACTGCACGGCCGGTGTCATGCGTTGACATGATCACCGTCGATATTCACATTCTGGTGTATTTACAAGGTTACGAAGCGTTCATTAAAAGCACGAGTGGGGCAACATGACCAAACAAGCAGTTTATTCGCACACTCAGGACTTGTAAGTGAATGCTAGAGGGACGGTGAAGTGGCAAACGAGGGACTGTTCTTCCTGTTGGTGTGAGGGCTGCGCGGTCTCGTTAGCTTGTGAGGTGGGTGTGTACGATTTCGCTTATTGTTTTATGGGCTTCGAGCTTGAGTGTGACCTGTTCCCGGTGATAGGCCGAGCGTTTGCTTGTATGCTTTCAGCAGAAGTGTGTGTATTGCCACCTTTCTCTTTGGGAGTGAGCGGTATACGTACGGGGCAGCATAGGCGATGCGGTTGACAATTCAGGGCCTGGACGAGCTGTGCTATGTCGTCTTGTTCTGGCGCATATTGTTTGGTGGTGATGCGGATGACCACTCCCATTATTTGGAAGGTGGTCTGAAGATCGTCTTGGCCTTTCCGATTTCTCAAGGGAGTATCGGAGACCACTTGGTTTAGCATATGGGCGGACGCCTTGTTTATCTCCTTCGGAAACAGTGGTGTTCCAGATAGTGATATCATCGGCGTACATTGCATGCCCGACTCCTGGTATTGCGTTGAGTTTGTGAGGTAATTACATCACAGCATAGAACCCGGATGGTTGTGGAGGAGAGGTTAAGTTGCTTGCTGGCTAACTGCTTTGCTTTGCGAGGAGTCAAGAAGATCGCGTAGCAGCGACTATGTTTTGACCGTACTAAGAGTTCCCTGCAACATGTTGCCCAATTGTCCGCACATGTGGCGGGTGAGCTTCCACGGGATAAAATTCCGCGGTTGTCGTGACTTTCGCTATACGTAGTTCCAATTTGCGATTTAGTTCTTGGTGTTTCCACCTACTAACAAGGCCTCGACGTACTTTCCGCAGGTGAAGAAGGTACGGGCCTACGGCCCGTACGTCTGTGTTGAGTGTGGTTTGTTTTGAATGTGTGTTTACGTCATGCTGGAGCTCTGTGATCACCGTTCATGGCGCATTTGCTCGCTCTTCCGAAAAGCTGCGAGTGTTCTCTTTTCTATCGGGTTGCACGCGTAACGTTTAATATGGTGGCAAGTAGGCAGTGATTACTACGCAAGGTTTCCTCCGCGTTGTGCCAGATGACTTGCTGTTGCGTCGCTTTAGTGGGGGTAAGGTGCAGTGCCTTATGTGTCTGTCGTGTAGCCCCATGCCTGGTGAGCCGCGTTGAAGTCGCCTAGTGTTAGCAGGCTGTTGTTTTTGGCTATTGGTGATCAAGTAGTCCACCTTCGTCTCGTCCTGCTTGTGTGGGCTGTAGATGTTCACTATGAGAAGGCTCTTTCGGCTTCGTTGGAGCGGTAGTATCTCAAATAGGTCGTGATCGACGTCACTGCCGTCTGTTGTACTGTCGTGATCGTTTTAGGTGTAAGTGTTTCCGCGCGGCTTTCAGGCGTGGTCGTATGTGTGTTGTAGCCGGTTTCCTGCAGTGCGATTAGGCTTGGTGGCGTTACTTACGTATTGCCTCGATGATCCGTGCTTGCGTTTTCAGCTGGGACAATTGAATTGCCGGATTAGGAGTGGAGTTTCGTTCCTGTGGTTGGTTTTGCTATTAATAATGGGTTACTGGTGGATAGGCTGCGTGTCTCTGATCCACCTCCTGTTGTGCCAGTGTTTTTACTTTCTTCCGTCACTAGTCTTTCGTGAGCCGTGTTTCTTCGAGTAAATTTGCCAGTTGTTGGATGCTTTGTTTCATTGCATCCACCTTCTCCTCGATTTGTGCGATTTCTGTCGGTTTTGCCGATTCCGTGAGAATCATGCGTTCAGGACTTTCCGAAGATGATCATGATGAGGGTGTGGACTGCTGACTGGCGGTACGGCTGGCGTATAGTTCTGCAATAGACGAGGTGGGTGCTGATAAATTCCTCGCTTCAACGAGAACGAAGAGCGCCAGAGTTGTGAAATAGCACATTCGTTCCAACATATTGCTACAAAGCAATTGCAGCATATTGGACGCCAGAAATGTCCTCCTACCGTTGCCACTACAGGTGTTTCTTCGACAACAGCTAATTGTCTGAAGGGGGGATATTGGACTAGCAGGGAATCCAGGTTGTTCAATTTACGTACCTTTATACCTAGAGCTAAATTTACAACCGCTTACTCATGACTGGAAATAAATACTTGATGGTATGCTTGTAAAGCGCGTGCAACGTACTAATTACGTAATATATAGTTTACTCACTGAAACCAAATTGATAAGTGAACTGATTACGCAATGTCTTTCGGTATACCCCGCAAACTTTTGCGAAAATATACACTCTTCAACAAAGTTGGCACCCTATAGGGTTTATCTTGTCCCACTACAGTAATCGTCACCTGTCTTTAACACTGCGAGTCCGGTACTTCGTGGTCACGAACGACACGGGCGTGACATTGCATCTTTGACAGGAGAGACGCGAGGTCATAGTTTCGAAGAACGACGGATGATGACCATTGTAATCCCCAAAGAGTGTAGCACCTTATTAGAACATTCAACATCCTTTGTACGTGTTCGTGGATGAAAGTTGTAACTGCCTGTACACTGGTGCTATAATGAACTCACTCATAGTGCCGGACAGCTTTAAGAAACCCGCACAGTGTTCATTGTGAGTTCAAGCGACGCTTTCTCTGCGCAGGAACCCATGCAGACCTCAAACTTCGGGTGAAGCACTGCCGGTCTAAGACGAGCATTACCAGCATCAAAGTGAAGACCGCGTGTATGAAGTCAGCAATGACAGCCACGATTCCAGCAAGCAATGCCCTGAACTGACGTTCAGGAAAAAAGTGGATCGAACGGTAGAGGAATTCAAAGTGATCTTCCGTGTTGCTTACTGCAGCCTTCAGGAATTCACGGATCGCTTCAGTAAAGTTGTGCCAGCAAGTCGTGAACGCCGCTGAAGCATTCATGCGGAACGGAATAATGTTTGGCAGCAGATACCGTGCGATGTAGTCCGACAGTCGCAACGAATGCATCCCGGACACTTTCGTTGACACGAACGCACAACAATGTACAGTGACCCCCCGGAAGTGTTTCTTTGAGCAGCAGCGCATTTTTCCGCAATAAATTGTCGCAGTGGAACCGTGTCATGTGTGCACTCATTGCAAACGGAAAGGCAAGCCGCGCTGCGCGGGCTTCCGTACAATCACAACGCTTTCACATTCGACTATGGCTGGGCAGCAAGAATTATCACGGACCGTAAACGCGCAGAAAAAAAAAAAGCCGCAGATTGCACGCCCTGCGGGAATCGATGTTACGTGTGCAGGGAGCCTACCAAGTTAACGAAACCACCAAGACGTGGGCGGCTGTTTCATGACACGCATGTCATGACCGATGATTTATGTTCGTCACACGTACTCTTGTCCTACTAGGTCAATTTTGGCACACGGCGAGTTAACGAAACGACCATGAGGTCAGCAATGCATACGCAGCTAGGTAGATACGTACTGTCGAAGTGGCAAATATTCACCAAGAAATGCTTCCCATTTAATGATAAGACATGCGAACCCTAAATGCATAGACTCGCTCCTCCACAGACGCGTAATTCAGGCGCGATCGGAGACCGCTGTTCGGTTGTGCCGCGCGCGAGTAGCCTAGGCCGCGCCAACTTCCCACGGCTGACAATCGCGCGCAGTGCAACCAAACAACGATTCCGCCCTTCGTTGCGATTTTACTTGCTGAAAATGAGACGGTCGCCAGTCATCCGCTGTGGCAAGGCATCGCTTGCTACGAAGCGATGTGTAGCCACAGCGGGTGACTGGTGACTCTGCCCCATGGCATAACGAAGCGACAAACGATGTTCCTTTGAGCCTGGAACAGGCGCGAACAGCGTGGTAACAGCTAGTACCCCATCTTTTGCTGTTTTAAACGCAAGAAGCAAACAAGACATAACCTTCATGAAACACGCTAACAAAACCTAGACGCTCTTTCCGTGTTTGAACCACTGATATGTACTACAGATCAGTGCCTTGAACTCCACCGTATCGAAATACAAACCATGCCATAATGGCATGTCTGACGGTTCGCGTTGCTGTTTCCCGTGCAGTTCACGTGAGATATCGCAGTTACGTAGTGCGATGATGACAAAATGGTACGGTGTCGTAACAGACCATGCTGAATGTTGACATTGCTGTGATTGCGTTGAAGGAAAGCTTCACTTCTATTTACATCCGGGCATGCACATACCCATTCTGGAGGATTGGTCAAGAATGTTCGCATACCCTTTGATCCAAGTTGGAATGAAAGAGCTAGGTGACACTGAAAGGTGCGTACAGCTGCAAATAACTGCAGTGAGAGACACACCTATTTGCCGAAAAACAGGGAAGGTGCCTTAACTTATAACGCATTGAAAGCGACATTCGAAGATTTAGCCCCCCATGGTCGTTTTCGTATGTTCTTTCGCGCTCTAGAAATTTTCGCAGGTGAAGGGGGTGGCGCATCCGATGGACCTGATAACTGTGGATGCATGGTTAAGTCGTGCATCTCCGTGTTTTGCAGTCACGAAGTGCTCGAACTCAACCGAACAATCGCCACTGACCCTTGTCTTGCGCATGCAAATTTCGTAATTTTTGCCATGCTGGACTTCTTTCGGCACTCGTTCTGTAACTCTAATGATCTGCCCTGCGCGGCTCCACTTTTTTTCCTAGTAATATTGGCTAGCCCCGTTTGTTCTTTCATCCACAGCGCTCTTTTCCTATTCTTTAACGATACGCTTAACATTTCTCGTTTCATCGCCCTTTCAGAGTCCTTAATTTGTTCTCGGGCTTCTTTGTTAACCCGCAAGTGTGTACCCCGTGTGTCAGTACCGCTGGAATGCAACGACTGAACACTTTTCGACGATAGCGGTAAGCTCCCTGCCATGGTTTCTTAATGCCTAGCATATGCGCCCCAACTCATTCTTACTCTTCTGTAAGTTTCCTTCTCATGATCAGGGTCCCCTGTGAGTAATTGACCTAGATAAAAGTACTCCTGCAAAGATTTTCGGTGCTGACGATCGATCACAAACATCTTGTTCTCTCTCTAATCTCGCTAATCTTACAATTTCTCCGTTAAGGTCCTCAATCGGGTGTTGCAATTTATTCCCAATGTTGCCTTGCAAGGTAGCTGTGGAATCTAAGTATTTAATAAGATATTCACGTTTGCCTTCTGTATTCTTTGATTACGCAATGCCACAAATTTCTTTATTACCAGACTGATGACATGGACGTAATCCATAGCAGAATGTTCCTTAATGGAGCCAACCGTTGCCTTCATTTCATTGGAAATTACCGTGGTGAACATTCTATACAACACTGAAAGCAAGCCTATTCAATTCGTTAACGTCTCCCTTTTCATGGATCAGTATAATGTTGGCATTCTTTGAACTCTGTGGTACACTTGAACTCGTGATGGGTTACGATATCATTGCTTGAAATTATTTAGAGCAGACATCCGGGCGAGTTCGTGCGGTTTCATTCTTACAAAAGTATAGAAAGTTGGGCGAGTTGGTGCGGCAAGACATTTCCAGTTTATAGCGCGAAGTGGCACGGAAGACTAGAAGCAGACAGGTCGAGCGCTAACTCTTAAGTAAATTTTTACTGAACAGATCAACATATATAATTGATCGCAAAAAACCATAAGCACAGAAACATAACAAGTTCTAAATTAGTGAACAGAGAGACTTGCTTTGGCCAGGCGTCATCATCACTGTACAGTGATAATTGAGTATCTTCTCACCACGTGCATCCATCGCCAGTAGTGCCTTTTCTTGTTTCGTTTTTATGGCTTCCCGACATTCTGATATGTTTAACTGCTTACTGATATTCTTTAGACCTTGTGATGTTTCTTTGCTAATGATTATTTGCAATCACTTCTATACGTTGATCGTTTCAATGAAGATGTAGTTCAGTGTTTGCGCTCGTCCTGTCTGCTTCTAGTCGTCGCCTGTGTCTCTTCGCACTTCATTCTTACTTGTACGCAGGGCAATGGTTAGGAAAGAGAACAGACGGAACAAGTGCTGTCTGTTCTCAACCTGGTATCGCGTCAAATTCAAGCAGCGATGAGCCGCACCTGATTCTGCAATCAACTTCAATACATACTTTAATGGAAGCCTGCCTGCGTGACCTCGTGCCATGCTCCCTTCTAGTCTCTTTATTTTTTTCTTTGTACTCTACCAGTGGATGCTACGGCGACGGCCGGAGCTCTCGCTGCCGCACCGTTAGAAAACTATTCCGTCGGTTTCACAAAGTTCAAATTGATGGGCGCTGTTCACGTCATTAGCGCGCACAGAACAAAAACAGTCCGGAACAAGAAGCCACGAACGGTCCCCCGCTCACGCTCCCGAGCACCAGCGCGCGGCGCTCTTCCTCTACGTCATTTCCGGTTGCCTGCTCTCTCCGCTCCGATTGGCAGGGAGTATAGCGGCGCTCCGTCTCAAAAGGCGTCGCCCCGAGAGGGCGCTCCGCGGTGTGATTAGCGCCGTGCCAAATCACCCGTCGCCCTTCTCGGCCACGGATTCTTCGATCCGTCGGCACACACCGAGCCTCACATCGTCGGCAACGCACGGATCCGGCAAGATATAGCCCTCGAGCGTTGCCGCAGTCTGCGATGCGTTATGGTTCCAGGCTCTTGGCTGTCTCAATGATCCCTAGCCCGGGAGACGCGCACCAAGGAAGCGAGGATCTCCGTGGAGAGCTAGTGCAGAGATTATCGCTTGGCCGAGCATAGTCGCTGACGCGTGCTGTTCATTAAGCTCAGCGCGGCTTCTTCAGCCTCGTATCGACGGTGCGAGACCGCCGCTTTATTATTGTCTTTTGCTGCTTTCAATTCCGCCTCCTGTCCCACGGCGAACGCGAAGATAATGGACTGCTGACTAAATACCCAAGGCACTCAACCCTAAAAGTAGGCTGATGATACGCAGTAAAACATTTTACGCCCTTACCCTCAAGAGGGAGCTTTAGCCCAGGCCCCAACTCCGATGCCGCCTATTCAAATGCACGTAAAACGCAGAAACGCTTTTCTGAGATAACAATTAGGACGATTTGAAATCTGTTGCATCTGAGAGAGAAAGTTAAATTCTAGTGACTATTGGAAGCTAAATTTCGGTTTAGGGCCTGAATTTTTTCAATGGAATTTTCAAAAATTAGTAGGTTTGAAAAAATAGAAGCACGAGGTTACGTTCGTAGCTCGGAACCTAGAATAGATATCGCAGTTCTGTAAACTGCATCCATTAGAGCGTCCAGAGCGGACAAATTTGATGTGTTCATTTATATTTTACGTGACTCTGTTACATTGCTTACAATGATTTTGCAACAGTTCTACTCAGAACTTGGCAGTCTGTTTCGAAAACATGCAAGATATATCAATTTTGTCCACTGTAAACGTACTATCAGGTTCCATTCACAGAACTGCGATATTGCAAAGTTACACAGTTCTAAACTTCATAGTTTTGTTTTATAAAAATTTGCGATTTTTACGAATATTTATTAAAAACTTCACGACCGAAATAAAAAAATTCACAACCAACACTCACTATACTTTAACATTTTGTTTTGAATGCAACAAACCTCATCAGATTTGGCGCGGTGGTTGCCGAAAAAAAACATGATTTCTCCTTTCCCATGTATATAGATAGGAGTCCCGGAGCTAAAGCTTCAGTTCAAACTCCACCTTCGACGATAGAAGCTGTGTTTGAATAATGCGTAATGACCTTCCATCACTTCGGTGCACATCCAAATATCTGACACGAGAGTATGGCCGCGACAGCTATTCACCTCGTCATGCCGTCTGTCGCCAAAAAAGAGGGGGGGGGGTATTATATACAGTTCGCCTTAAGGCTAACGACGGCATAGCCGTGAGACGAACCGAAACACCCATTAGTCGTCCGTCATTATCATTACATTAGTGGACGAACGCAGAACGAACGCGTCCCCATCAATGGAATGAACGCCAGCGAACTCCGTTTAATATGCCTGCAAATTTCCTGCCGTCCTCGACTGCGTTACCCTTCCCTTGGCACCAATTCTATGAATCTAATAGACCACTGGTTTCTTACGCCCTGCGCGTTACCCGACTTGCTCAACTACGTTTCTTCATCTTCATTCGGACTCGAATATCGGCTAGGCCTTTTTGTTCTATGTCTTTTAAAGCTGCGCCTAGCTTTTTCCTTTCTTTCTTGTTCAATAGCTCGCTCTCGTTCGTGCTCCTCTCTTAACCTCCAAACTTCTGCCTTAAATTTACTGTCGTTAGAATGTAATGAACTTTTATTTTCAGAGATAGCGGTAGGCAGCCGTTATGATTTGGTAATGCCTGCCGTATGCGCTGCAACTCACACTTAATAATGCGAAGGAATTATATGTCCCATGAGGCAGAAAAGCCAGCGTTTTCCGCCCAACAAGTGATACCAATATCAGTGTGACGTCATCTGCGTCTTGTATGAGGTCAGTAGTATTACAGATTACAATAAACGCTATAACAACGTTAATCAGTAGTGATTATGGGTAACTGATGTGAATTAAAGTTAGGACACGTTCGAGTAAGGCGACTTTAGTTGGAGTAAAGTAAATTTTGAACACATTCTAGAGGCTGACTGGCAATAAAAAATTTACCTTCTGTTGCCGCGCCATCGAACATTCCTTTTATATTTTGCATATCAGCACTACTGTTACACTTTGTTTGATAAGGTCCGCAAGCAGTTTGCTGCAACTCGGCTTTAATTCTCAAAGATGCTCTCAGAATTTTACGGTTAGGGTCTTCAAGCACATGCAATAAGTCATATTCAGTACTACTGAGTAGCCGTAACATGTAGCGCAATTCTACTTCTTGAGATGGATTACCCTCTGAGGTGGACATGTGCACGAGAAACTTAAATGAATGCCTTAGCAATTAACGACATTTCGTTAATTACTTTCCGGCACACATTCTAATTTGCGAATGGTGGCCGGCGACTGCTTAAGTCCTATTCACTGCACCAGTTTCGATATATGGGTAGCCATATATCGGAAGGAATTGGTGTTCCAGTAAATTTTGAGGTTGACTGTACATAAAAAAATTGTGGGGCTTTATGTGCCAAAACCACGATCTGATTATGAGGCACGCCCTAAGGGGGGAGGGGGTAGTGCGGAAATTTGGAGCACCTGGGGTTCTTTAAAGTGCAAATGAATGTACATAAAAGTACACTGTTCAATGAGTACGTGGAACAGCAGTAGATTTTTACCACAGGTTTGACCGCGCTTGTCTCAAAGCTGGCGCTATAGTTTCCAAATGCCTTCCAAGTGGATGAGCCTCGCGAAATCACTGGCTTCGATACGCATATTGCGATATGCGCGCTCAAGATATATTAATTCAAAAGCCGATCAGTAAAATTTTAATTAGTCATGCGTTCGTTCTAATTTCCAGCGATAGCAACGTCCTTCTATTCTAGTAATCCAGCTCAACAAGCAGATTAGTGCTACATGCCACGGAAAATGTTTAAGGATGTAGTAAACGGTAAAACAAGGAAAGAAAGAACAGCCGATTTAAGCTTTGCAGGGATGCAGTGAATAAGTCTCCTAGCCTGACAGCCCCCCTCACTTCTCCCTTTCATTAGGTATTGCCCCGCTTTACATTTCTGACGCCTTGCAAACTTGCAAACCTTACAGGTACATTTCTGACGCCTTGCAAACTACGGCAGAGTTACTGTAGTGTCTGGAACATACTATAGGCTAACGAACAGTGCGGCTTTCGAAACGTGTGTATCGGATTTGATCAAAGACATTTTTAATGCCAATATCAACGGCTTGTAATACGCTAAAAAGCTACAAATATATTTATATTAGTGTTGAAAATAAAACAAGGAAGCGATTTGGCCAAGTCCCGCAATGCGTCTAGCATGCCTGTATGACAAGTGGCGTGTCGGAGCAGCAGAATGAACTTTAACGTTCTTGTAAGTTCACGAAAAAAAAAACATTAATGAAAATGTAGACAGAGGAAACTGCCAGGGCGACATTTTCATTGTCATCACACCTGTAAGGCCTCCTATACCGCAAACTACCTCCCGCATCGCCAACATTTGTCAGAGATGCTGTCCGACTTGTAGCGCCTTTTTCTTTGTCGAGACACGGACAACGGGTCTTGCAGCGTCCAGCAAGGCGCACGTGATCGCATTACCCTCACAAGCGCAGCAACTACGTCCCTCCCAAGCAGGTAAGTTATTGCAGGTCGAGGAAGTAGCGAATTCTCGCAAACTGATTCTCAAAAAAAAAAATACGAAAGAAAAGAAAAATTGGGAACTTATATATAAGTCATTGGCGGCTTCCTAACAAGCCGTCACATAACCGCGCACGCCGCGCTAAACCCCATCCATTTTTGTTGCTTTTCTACCAAATGCGCGATCTAAATCATACGCGCTTTGTCGCGACCTTTTTCGTCGCAGACTTCGCTCGTTTCCTTCCCGAGAAGGCGGCTGACTCCAAATGCTCCAAAGCGAGCAGCGAACCCCAAGCGTCCGCTCCTCTCTCTCTCCAGTGTATAGCGCATCAAGTGTGTGTGTGGGCGGCGTCGATCGATCTTTTGCAGCCGTTGTGGCACCTCTTATACAGCTCACGTGTTGCGTCCGCGACGGCTGATATATGCGCATAGATTGCTTCAAAGGCCCCTCAAAGAAAGAAATGGAACGGCCGGCTTCGGCCTCTATATGGCTTCCTGCTATCCAGCGCGCGGCCGCCGTCTTTCTACAACGCTGCCGTCCCTGCCCCCCGATGCACTTACATTATCAGGTGTATAGGCGAGCGCCGATTCAAGGTTCGCTTCGTGGCCGAGGGTGCGATGAGTCACCGCCTAGAGTGCGGGCCCCCGTATATGTTGGACGGCTGCAGAATGGCCCCGCCAGTCGGTGCGTGATGCAGGAGGAGGCCATTGCCGTTCGATCGGGGAAGACGAACGCATTATTCCGTGTCGAAAGGAAAGAGATCGAGCGCAAATTTGTGCTGAGAGGAGGAAAAGGGGGTGAATGAAGAAATTTCAAGGAAAAGAAGATACCGGGTTGAGGTGTCACTGACTGCATAAAACTGGGAACTAAGCGAAGGGCTGCGTGCGAATTGTAAAATCGACGATACGACTTATAAAATGGGGGGGAGGGGGGGGGTGCCTTAGAGGCCGAAGTAAGGCGACTGCACCTAATAGTAATGAATGATGCGATCGTGTTTACGACACGATGCTCGATACCTTCGTGGCGTGAAATTCGCACCGTGTGCCTCGAAGGTGACTCTGTTATAACTGTAGCCCCACTGTGTACCAAGAGGACCTTCTAGTGTGTGCCCCATGTCATCGAACAGAGCCCAAGCGTTCGAAACAGCCCATGCGCCTAAAGGAAGCACGAGCAAACGACGGAGAGTGTTGACGCATTATCGCCTTCTGTCACGACGACTTCCCGGGGAAACCTAGCTGCCCCATCAACTGAGAAATGTCAAGTTTGCGACGGACCCCTGTTGAAAGGCACTGGCATTGTTATCCCAGTACCACAATGCGGAAGAGCCCTTGCTTCGATGGACGAACGCCATCAAAACAATCACAGGTCGAAGGCCAGAGCCGCGTTGTAACACCCGCAATTAAATTCTTGCACGAGACCAGGCTAAATTTGAGACATTGAAGAGTTTTTCTGTCCAAGTTAAGCCACCGCCCTTCTTCACCCTCATCGTAAACACCTCTGTCCCTCTCTTTTTACTCCCGTCTACTTTCTCCACTGCTGAGTAGCAGATCAGAACTTTGATTCAGGCCGACCTCTCAGGTTTTCTACCATAACAAACCACCCTCTCTGTGCAGGGGCATTCTGCAGCATGCAGCTTCCAAGTTTTCCCTCAAGAGCGCTTGGTTTCGACATTTTCCACCCGAACAGGCGAACGTGCCCTTGGTGGTCTGCTACCGTTCTCCTACACCAAGGTGCTTGCGGTCAGTAGTTGAACTGCTGCCAGTTTCACCAAATTCCTAAATTCTAAGAAGCATCCTTGCGCTGCTGCGGACAGACCCACGGAGCCTGTCCTGATCGTGGGAATCACGCATCGCACTAGGCGTCCGACAGAGTGCACGAATACTTACGGTACGTAAGCGATCTGCTTTGCAAGCTCTAATATCCTTAGTTCGCTCCGCACTTGCAGGGGAACTGCCTAGCATGTGCTCAACAGGGTAACCAGCTGCTGTATCATTCAAAAGAGATTGTTTCGAATGAATCATCTTTCACTGATGATAGTGTGTGTGTGTCTCACACGAGACATTTCAGCGGTCTCGACAGCAACGCCGACAGTATATGCCACAGGGACCGAATGTGTTTTTCTGCTGCAAGAGCGGATTGACAGTCTGGATTGACATAAAAACCACCTTTATCACAATATCTGAACCACATCTGCCTTCGTTTTGTAGGTGTGTGTCTAAACTCACAGCCTACCCCCACGTTCCAACACCAAAGCCCGCGCATCTGGATGGATGGATGGAAGGTAGGAGCGTCCCCTTTGAAACGGGGTGATGGCAGTTGCCAACATCTCAGCTGTTTATTTTTAACTGTGTTGTAAGTTATTAAAATTCGTCATTGTCTTAAATACGTCTTTTTACGCTTTTAACCTTCTGTCACCTCTCTGCTTTTAAGCCACCAATCTTCCAATCGCTTTTTGCTAATTTCCACCGCATATTTATTTACACGACTATTGTTATCTCTAAACCCTAGGGCCTCAGGAAGCGTGACTGCCCGCATCGACGTCGGGATCGATACCATCACATTTTAGTATGAGGTGTTATATTGTTTCTACAGACTTACCACACACAGTACATGTGTCTTCTTCGTTAAATTTCTTTCTATAGCTGCGCGTTCTAAGACATCCTGACCTAGCTTCAAAGAGTAGGGCACTGCCTCTTGGGTTATCATAAAATGCTTGCTTCCTGATCTGCTGTTTCCAGTATACATATAGTTCAACACTATGCTTCTTTTCCATTGAATTTGTCCAATTTTTTGCGTTTTCAACCTGTCGTTTAATGCTCTGTCTTTCTCCGTCCTCGTGTCTGGATACTTACTGGTTAGCTTCCTAGTTCTTTTCCGCCATTGTGAGTCAATCCTCTTTCTGTATAGGTATTTAAATACCTCAGCTGTCCACCTGTTATCGTCCAATTTCCTCAGGCATTTTTCGTATAGGATTTTACTCTGAGCTTCCCGTGCTTCGAACGATGCCCAGCTCATATCCCCCTGTACTGTTCCGTTTGTGGTTTTCTCGTGGGCACCTAGTACTAATCTTCCAACAGCTATCTGATTTACTTCTAGACTCGACTGAACTTCTGCCCTTAAGCACATGACCGCATTTCCTAAAGTAAGCCCCGGCGCCATTATTCCTTTCCAAATACATCTCAGTACTTCATACCTGTTGTACCCCCCAATGCCCTATGTTTCATTATCCCGGCATCTCTTCACCCTTTTGCTATGAGGGACTGTTCGTGCTTTTCCGTGTACATCTGACCTTTGTTTATCCATACCCCGAGATATCTGTATTCGGCCACTCGGGGTATGTCATGACCTTGTATTGTAAGCTCCTGGTCGGTTGTATCGTTGAAAAACATCCCACCGGACTTAGCTGCGCTGAAACTGAAACCTAGACTGTCTCCTTCGTCTCCACAATAAGTAACTAGAGTTTGCAGATCTTCCTGGCTATCTGCTAACAGTACAATATCGTCCGCATACATTAAACCCGGTAGTTGCTGCTCAACAACATTTCCGCCTAATCTGTACGATAGATTATACCCTAGATTGCTTCCTTGTAGCCTTCTTTCCATACTTATCATATAAAGCATGAACAGATGCTGCGGTGATAGAGGACAACCTTGCCTTAATCCTTTTGTGCACCTCGACAGTTGTCGTATTCTGAATTCCTTCCCATGTTATTTCAACATTATTTTCGCGATATATTTTCTGTAGGAAATCAATTACCTCATGACCGATACCTTCATCTTTTAATATGTTCCACAGGAGTTTCCTGTTCACGTTGTCGTATGCAGTGCTTATGTGCAGGAAGGCTAAATGAAGAGGTCTATTTTCCGCCTTAGCTATTTCTATGCACTGGGTAAGCACGAACAGGCTATCAACTAAGCCCCTACCACTTCTGAACCCGTTCTGAAGTTCTCCGAGTATTATATTACTTTCTACCCATGACTTCAATTTTAATTTCATCGCCTGCATCGCCAGCCAAGATATAACTGATGTTATCGTAATTGGTCGGAAGAATTTTATGTTCGTCTTACCGCCTTTCCCTTTATAAATCAAATTCATTTTACACTGTTTCCAGCTGTGCGGAATTTGCTTATTTGTTATGACTGCCTCCAATGCTTTTATCAGCGTTTCCTTGCTTCTTGGGCCAAATTCATTAATGAACTTTATTGGAATTTCGTCTATCCCTGCGGACGTGAATTTTGGAACATTTGCTTCCGCATTTTTCCAGTTAAGATTGGTCAGTTCTAAGCTGTTTTATATCGTGCTGCCCTGTGTTGCTCCCTCATTTGGGGCGATTACACTATCGTCTTTCCTAAATGACTCAGCTATAACTGAACCAATGTAGTTCACAGCGTCATCTCCCTCTAAACATTTTGCCTCGGCATCGTGAATCTGTTCCTGCTTTCTGTGATTCCCTTTACCCAGCCAGCATATATGGTTTCAGAATTTTCTTGACTCCCCTTTAGTTGCATCGCGAACTTCAGCCAGCCAGCGATCAGATGACAGCTTTATTGTTGTCTGGACGAGAACCTGCACTTGTTTCTTTTGTCGATAAGATTCCCATTTTTGGCCTATTTCCTCTTCAGATCACTGCGCTCTCTTTGCTTCTCTGTGTTCCCGTGATGCCAACCGTCGTTGTTCGATGGCCTCCCTAATTTCCTTATTCCACCAACTTAGTGGCTTCCTATTTCTTATCCAGCGGTTTATTCCTTTTACGTCTTTTATTTTTGTACGAATGAGTAGTTCTAACTTATTATAATCCCACTTTTCCATGGGATGTTTCTCTATTGCTTCCTCTATGCCGGCCGCTATTTGCGCTATTTGTTCGTCATTTAATTTTGCGTACTCTTTTTGACTTCACTGTATTTCTCTTTTGAGCAGGGCTCCCAGCCGTAGACTAATACACTTGTGATCACTTCTGAGGCTGTACTTTCCCTCCTTGTCTATTTCCATTATTGCGAGCTCGCCATACATTCCCTGCGACATTAAGCAGTAGTCAATGGTCGTTTGCCATTTACAGGATTCCCACGTGATTTGTCCCTAACACTTGGTTTCTCTACTTACTATAACTAGGTTGTGTCGCTCACAGAAGTCTAGCATCAACTTCCCATTACAATCTGCGTATCCATCCATATCCTCGGATTCATGTCACCCAGCAGAATAATATCGGCACGTTCTCCAAACTGCTTTATATCGTCATTGAGACACCTCACTAGATCTTTGTTCTCTTGCCTGCATTTGTCCCCTGTCCCTAAATAAACTACTTCTAGCCATGTCTTTTTACCTGCAATTGTACTTGATACCTAGACATGTTCTTTGCAAGTTAACTTTATTCTTTGCCAATTTGTTCCTTGATGTATCAGCATACCTACTCCTCCTCCCTTCCTCTCCGTTGTTGTTCTGTTGCTCCCTTCCCAGACGTAGCCCTCAATAAACGGTTGGTCTTCCAGATCCCTGAGATGTGTTTCGCGTAGCGCGTATACACCTACTTCTTCGTCCTTCAACTGCTGTTCTATTTCTAACCACTTCGCTCTCTTTCTACCGCCTTGCATGTTTATGTACCTGATCCTAGTGTTAAATTTCCTTCTTGTAGTTTTCTTCCTGGACCTTCTAGTGGCCATTTTATTGGCGTCAGCCTCTATTGTTGCATTTTCTACATTGTTTCTACCTACCCCTACACCCTGAGCCGCAGTGGACCCCCTAAAACGCTACTTAATCTTAATCTCACTGCTCTTGTGAGAGCCCTCTGGCGTGCGAAATGATAAATACGAAACACGTAAAACGAGCGCACTGCCTTTGCACCTCGGCGTGCAAGCGAGGAGATAAAAGCTTTCGGGTCATTGAAGCTGCGTACATTCCTCTTCTTGAATTATGGCACAGCGGCTTGGACTAGTCGACCTGTCATAATGCGAGATTCGGTGGAGCTGACAGAACATGACCGAGCGCCGAGCACGCGTTGAGAATATACAGTTTCACTCTGCAACTGCCCACGCTGCATTGCGCAGGAGAAGACGTGCCTATATGCCAGCAGGGTTATATAAAGAGACGTACATACAGATAAGCACCCAAACCAGTGTATACCGGGTGTTTCAGCGAACACTTTGAAATTTTAAAAGAAATTGCCTGTGGCAGATTGCACACTTCTAGTCCATGGGCTGATCCACTCGAAGAGGCGGACATCACTATTTAAATACCTAATCTGCTAATTAAGAAACATTCACTAATTAAGTTTAATCTAATTACCTTTTGGCACATATTGCAATTCACTAATTATAGCCGGGGAGTTCGCAAGGCGAATCGAAAGAAATTCTCAGGATGACAAGTTTCGAGATATTATTTCCCGAGCTTTTCGCGGAAATGCATTGGCGTTCCGGTTACTTTTGTGCTTCAAAGCATAAAATAGCGTTTTGTTAAGAAAGTAAGCGGAACGGCAGTGATTTTCAGCCGCAAATTTGACGGCGCATATCTCATAAATGGTGTCATCCACACTATTCTTTTCAAGTGGACACGCCTTACAGTATCACTCGCTAGAAGCAGTAAATTGCAATATGTGTCATAAGGTAATCCGGTATAACAACGTAATTAGTGAATTTTAGTTAATTAGTTGATCATGCATATGAAATTTTGTGCAGGTAATGTCCGCCTCGTCGAGCAGGTCAGCTCACGGACTGAATTGGGCTATCTGCCACAGGTAATCTACAAAAATTTTTTGAAAGTGTTCGCTGAAACACCCTGCATATACGCTCGAATTTGTTCTCCAAGGTTGCTAACTCCAGCCTTTGGTTCCTTTGGAACACCATCACGTTACCATCAACGTTACCGACAAATTTTGCGGGCATTTGCTCGGGCAGACCCGGCAAAAACTAATGACGACAAGGCTACCTGGTGCGGAACCTCAAAACGGCGTTGCCACCCGATCTACAGTTTTCGTGTCTTTTCTGGGTTATCGAACCGTCTCACGGTTAAAGTGAGTTGTTTTGGTGTTGTAGAAGGGTAATTTACTAAAGGAACTCAAGAGGCAGAACGAACCTTTTGTAAGTGAAGTGACGCGAGCTCTCGTGAGAACTAATATGACTATCTTGTTGACACTTCCACTTGTCGGACGCTTTCGGTTCCCATGGCGCTGTGAGGAAAAGGACGCCCATCTTGATAACCCACAGAAGAAAGGCATGAGTGCGGCACCTTGCTTTGCCCGTTATCTGGCATTCCTAAGAGACGCTAGCTAAGAACGCCCGTAGCCACAATTTACCACCAAGAAATCCCATGCATTTTTCCCTCAAGTAGCACTTTTAAAGCGGAAGCTTTACTAACCTAGTCGACCCGAGCTTCGCCGTCGCCAGCAATTTCACCTTCATTTGACCGCAGCTGCGCCGTAGCCTTGGCAACGCGCCACGCCGAGCTCCGCGCCGCCGCCTTGGCGCATGCGCTCTCCGCAGCTGGGTTGCCGCCTGACCACGTGACTTGCCGCGCGCGCCTAGTCAGCGCTAGCTTGGCCATGGATGAGAGCGAGGCAGTGCCGAGTTCTCTGAGCGTTACGGGGGAGGCTACGAGTCATCATCGCCAAGCGGCTTCTGACCACCCCGCGGATATCGCCGGCTAATGATGCGCGTCTACCAAAGCGTAATCGCAGTCTAGCCACCGACCTAGGCACAGCCGTCATACCTGGCTTAACGATGATTGTATACCTAGGTATAATTTTTTGCAGAAGAATCGACATTTGGGCGAGTAGGTACTGGTTGAAGATTTTGAAGGGGCAGGGCAAGACGAAGCCTAATAATACAGTTGTAAAATTATGGGGTTTTACGTGCCAAAACCACTTTCGGATTATGAGGCACGCCGTAGTGGAGGACTCCGGAAATTTTGACCACCTGGAGTTCTTTAACGTGCACCTAAATCTAAGTACACGGGTGCTTTCGCATTTCGCCTCCATCGAAACGCGGCCGCCGTGGCCGGGATTCGATCCCGCGACCTCCGTGCTCAGCAGCGCAACAAATAAAGTTAGTTGTGAGTTCAGCGCTGTCCTGTGTGTTTCCTGCCTTTTGTCTTCGTCGTCTTGCGCTGCCCCTTCAAGATGTGCAACTATGTATAATAATTAGAACTAAATCGAAGGTTAACGAAGTGAAACCAAGACATAGCCAGGCTAAACCAAGCTTTCGCTTTGCACATCCGGGGTCAGCTGAGCTAAGCCGCAGCCACTTCTCTTTTACAGCGCTAAAGGTGCGTTGCACAAATAATCGGGAAACCTCAAAACGCTCCAGAGGTCACTCACCCGCCGACACCCGGAGGATGCCCGTGGTCTCGACAACCTCCGCGCCGCTCCTGGCCTCGCACCGGTAGTAGCCGGTGTCGTGGACGTCGGCGTTCATGATCCGCAGCCTCGAGCCGTAGGCCTGCTGACCGGATCCGGCGGCGCTCGTGCCGGAACCGCCGCCACTTCCGCCGGAAGTGACGTCGCCGGAGGAGGAAGCGGCCTGGCCCGCGGCAGACGACGACGGCGCCACGGGGTACTGTCGTATCTCGAGCCGGTTCCGCTCCTCCTCGACGGGCGCGTCGTTCTTGTACCAGTGAAACACGACCCGCGCTCCGGGACGGCCGCCGGCCACCTCGCACTTGAGGCGCACGCTGTCGCCGGAGTCCTTGGTCATGTTCACCAGCGGGCGTCGCACGTGCAGCCGCGTCGCGGCGCCACCTGGACGCGAGGGCGAGAACAACGAGGGTGCAAAACAGTGCGGCACTCGGGGCGTAGAGTCGCCTACGAAAGAAAAGTCGAGGCGCACTTGCAGCCCGTGCGTGCATATGGTAAAGGCAGATAGAAACTGTACATACCACGATTACCCGTACATACCCGTATACATACCGAACCGTACATGGCGCGATTTTAGCACAGCGACAAGGCGATTTCTGTCGCGGCTCCTCGCGACTGGCTTCCGCCAGGTTTGACGACTGTCGCGCGTGGATTTTGTTTAATCTTCCTGTTTGCGTCTTCAAACGGTATTGTGACGTTATTTTGTTATTTATTACGCTTTGGCTCGCTAAATTTCCGAGAACTCAATAGTTCCGTAAACGCTTGCGAGGCATTAACAGGATGTGAAAGTTGGCCGGGTTGGTAATTCATAGTAATTCGTTCGACATAGGCAAGGCTTGCTGTATCTGTTTCGTTTGCCGATAACAGCGTTTTACGATGGCGCCAGAACACACATCCTCGCCGACGTGTTTTGCTAGGCGGCACGACGACAACGTCTGCGCAGCCGCGCTTTCTCTCTTCTCCGCCCGCTTGCTCTGCGGGCGTCAAGATACTACTCGGACCGTACGCTTTAACGTCACGCCGATCCCACGCACTGTGGGAGTCGGTCTATAGAAGCGCCGCGGTCGCGGGGAAACGTGGTCTAAGCGAAGCCGTGGTATACGACGTCCAGACGGAACGGTACGTCTCGACAAGACAACGCGCAGCGGACTTGTAAGACAGACGCGCCACGCTGCTGTCAGCGCAGGCGGGCGGAGACCGCCGGGCCCGTCATCTCACCCTTCAGACGCGACCTCAAACGCGACAGCAAGTGCTTCTCAAATGGCTATGTTCGCGTTCGGTCCAACAACGCGGCCGCAAATCCGCTGCGCGAGAATAGGCGGCGGCTTTTTGTTGCACAGGCGGAGGAGTTCCAGTCGGCGACCACCGAGGACACGGCGGAAAGAGCGAAGGACAGCTGTTCACTTTCGAACAAGGAAAGACACACCGTGGCACCTGCCGTAAAAATAAGTGTCTTTAAGGCGCGGCACATCATTCGTCTCAAGCAGGTGTCCATACGATTCCGCACTAAGCCTCTGGAAAAAAGCTATTCCGCGCGAGATCCTTCATGTACGTACCAACGACCAGTAAGTTCCAATAACCTCAGTGGTTATACGTCGGACGCTTCGCACGTGCTGTCGGGCATTGCGTTGTGTCACGTGTTTCTCGATTCGGGACGCGCGGTTCGATTTCGCGTGCTTCCGATCTTGCATCTGTACTCCGAAATCCGCGGGAGGCGCGCGCAAATGATCTCGGAGGCTACGCGAACATTAACGACCTTTCAACACGTACCAGCCATAAAGTTTCAGGTAACAATTATTGCAGCAAACGCTACGGTTCCGCGTAGTCGGGAGCAGCCATCTTCGAGACGCGCCGGACGCCGTGTCACGCCATCTGTCTCTCGCGTCGACAGAGGAGATGTAGGATGACCGCGTCCTGGGGGAGTCGCTGGCGACACCTTGCTCAAGGGATACGCGGCCCATCTTAAATAAAAGGTAACTGCGTGGTCAATGCCTCGATTTAACTGCGGTGGACCCTCGGCCCCAAATTGGGCCACAAAGGCGTGCACACGTCAAAAGCCCGCAGAAACACCAGCACCAGCAAGCGCGTCCTTTAACGCAGCTAGCGAATCCAAGCCGGTTGTGCACGTTCAAATCCTAAAATTTGATTTCTAACATAGGACTGGTCCCGTACACTGGACTGTTGCTTAAGGCACTGCTAATCTCGTATATTCGTGTTCATTAACTGCAATCTCCTGTTCCAAACAGGTATGATAAATGTATGTCCTATTATTCAACGGTATATTTAATGACGTTTTTTTTTTCTCCTGTTAACGTTTCCACACCTTTCTACTGTTTCCCTTCGCTGTCTGTTCCGCTGAAACTTTCGATGCAATATTTCGAAAACGTCGCTTCGTCGTTTTTCTCTGCGACAGCCTCTGCCCTGTGTGGCTTTGGCATATACGCCTGATTTGTGTATTTTTGTCTCTTCGTTAATAAACGTATTATTATTATTACTCGTCTGCGATGAAACGGCCTTTATCGCGTTAGCGAATAATATGGGCAGTCGAGGCGCACTTGCAGCCCGTGCGTGCATAAGGTAAAGGCAAATAGAAGCTGTACATACCGCGATTGCCCGTGCATGGCCGTACATACCGAAGCGTACATGGCGCGATTTTAGCACAGCGACAAGGCGATTTCTGTCGCGGCTCCTCGCGACTGGCTTCCGCCAGGTTTGTCGCACCGTCGCGGAGTCGTATTGTTGGACGCGATTTCCTTTTTTTTTTTTTTTTTTTGTGGGGGGGCGTGTCAGTTATAGCACCGTCTCGAATTGGGGGCTTTTCTGTCGACATCATTTTTTTTTTTTTTGTCGCGACGAGTTGCGCCGGCGTCCAAGCAGTTGCCGACTAAGCAATTGTAAAGGCAAAGGTACAACTCCTTTGAAGGCCAATGCATACAACTTACTCCATTTCTATGTCACCGCGAGTATTATTAAAACATGAAGTGCGAAATCTCAGCGGTTCGCTAAAGCTCACTATCGCTATCAATGCTTCGCCCTTCGGGCGATACTGCCCCATGTCTTCTTACTAAACACATCTCCGTCGTGCATCATTAGTGTTGTTGAATTCATGTCATCGCTCACTGTTCATTTCACTGCGGCTGTATACGTGAAGGTTACGGATCACCGTTTTGTATCTCGCATGGCTTGCTATGCAGCGGACTGGCCTATTCCTAGCAGTATACGTGCTGAATTAAGACAACGATACTCTAACAGATGCTGTACGGAATGAAATGCTATGGGGAATGAAAAAAGAATTGCGAATGGCCGAATAATAAAGATTACTTTGCCTAAATTGAGACAAATACGCGTATTGGATGCCTAAAGGTGAGGAATTCATCACGATGACCGAAAATTGTTGAGCAGAAGTAATCTTTCCCGTCTGCAGAAGTAATCTTTCCCGTCTGTTCGCTCAGAAACGGGCTCCTGAGCAACAGTGGCAACTCATCGGCATCAATGCTATTCGAAACTGCTCTCTTCCATCTTTCTCTCTCCTTTGAGACTCCTATGAGTGTTGTTTATCCCTACATAGTCGAAAGGAAGGCGACGAGGGCACTGTTGCAGTCTTTAAGGGCAACAGAATTGTAGAAGCTGCTGTAGCCTGGACAGATGATTATAGTGCTGCAAGTGATACTGTGCTGTGCGGTAACGCTACGCCATGACAGTGACCGACTGTGATTGTACATCTATGCTCCTTTCTTTCTTTATCTCTTCTTTACTATACTTTACCTCCCCCTCCCCTCTCTCCCTATAGCGTATAGGGTTGCAAACCGGATCTTCCCACCTGGTTTACCTCCCTGCTTTTACCTTTTCTTCTTTCTTTCTCTCTCTCTCTCTAAACACAGTCGAAAAAAGACGCAAACATTCGACAACCACGAATGATGAATTCTCGAAATTCGATTCGTATTCGAAACCTAGTATAATGGCACATTCCTAGATAAGAGCAAAGCCCGTAATAGAAACGGACGCAGAATTAGGCTTACCGTGATTCGCTTTCTTTGTGGGCTTGGTGGCCTCGCTGGCGGTAGATGTGTCTGGACTCCTGCAAGAAAAAAGTAATATTGTTTTTTTTTAGAGGCGAAGGACTTATTGTCTTATAAAATTTAAAGACATCCCCGTCACCCATGCTTTCGTGTATTTCTTTTTTTGCGCCCGTGTAGTTATGTGGGCTTCGCCGTATACAGCCCGTAATAACTGGCTTTTTAGATTACACACTTGTTTTATAAAGAAAAAAAAAAGAAAGTAGTAACGATGATGCCTCGAACGAAGTCTAGCTGGTCATAAAAACAACAACAAACAAACAAGCAAAAAAACTTCCATTTTATCGATGAGCGTTGCCGCCGTATCTTGGACATTCAGCTATGCGTGAAAGCTTTGATCTGCGCAAACAAATTCCCAGGTGAAACTGTTTCAAAGTGGGCCGACGTCGCAAGGCAAAAAAAGAAAAACAATAATGAGAGCGTGCAGGCCAACCAAAATATTCATCTCTAACTTATTTTTTTAAGCCATGGCACACAGAACAAATCAATGAGGACAAGTGGCTCTCCGCCATCAAGCGCCCCGATGCTGGGGCGCAACTATGGGCTGTCCAGAGGGCCCACGATGCGGCGGTCAGGCATGGCCTGACTGTCCCAACGTGGGAGCGGCCCGCAGCGCGCTGAGTCGCGTACCTCAGGACCTTTTTGTCGGTACCTCAGGACCAAGTTTTGCATCCATCCATCGATGGGGGCACACTAACGGAAAAAGAACATGAATGCCAAAAGACAAATGGAAAGCCTCTTACGCTTATTGACAGTGTATATGAAGTGGCGTCACTAGGGGTAAGGCGGGAGCGTGGATCGCTTCGGGTGCAGCTCTCAGGGGGATGCAGTTCGGTAATGAAGTAGGAGGTGAGGGAGTGAGTGAGTGAGTGAGTGAGTGAGTGAGTGAGTGAGTGAGTGAGTGAGTGAGTGAGTGAGTGAGTCTGTCTGTCTGTCTGTCTGTCTGTCTGTCTGTCTGTCTGTCTGTCTGTCTGTCTGTCTGTCTGTCTGTCTGTCTGTCTGTTTGTACTTGTAACTTACGTGACTGCTTTTGGAGAAGCGATCCTCTAAATATGCCCTGGAGCCAAAAACTGCGCCGGTGGATCGGTTGCAGTGTGACATAGTCCGTACACTTTTCCCTACGAAAATGAATAGAGGGAACTAGGGAACTCGCGTGTATGGAATCGGCGGCAAACTAGAAAATGACGGTTAGTGCGCGGTATCGCCCAAACTTTGTCCCCCTGGTTTCACGACAAACTTTGAGACTCCGCAAGTTCGTGTTCAACGAAATGTTGCGCTACGAAAGCGCAACTATTCGCGGCAGGTTATGCACGTACGCGCGATCTGTCCGCCCTCGTGCGTCTGTATAACTAGGATTACTTCGAATTCGAGGGCAAATAAAGACAGGCAAAAAAGCAGTAAACAAAGTCGCAAGAACGCCTGAAGCCTTAATAAGGAAGATAAAACAAGCCCGCGTCCTAACCGGCATTCCTCCTCATCATCAGCAGCAGCATCATCATCAGCCTGTTTTATGTCCAGTGCAGGACGAAGGCTTCTCCCTGCGATCTCCAATTACCTCTGTCCTGCGCCAACCGATTGGAACTAGCACCCGCAAATTTCCAATTTTTTTTCGCTTCACCTAGTCTTCTGCCGTCCTCGACTGCGTTTACCTTGTCTTGGTATTGTTAGATATGGAGCTGTTTCCTGCGCCTACTTCGAGTTCTCCCGGACCACATCGAATCGCAGCACATTCCAGAGGATCGCTCGAGCCAACAAGTTCACGTGCCAACAAGTTCGTACGCCGCGGTAGCTATTCAATGCTTGAGTTTTCCAGAAAACGAAGGCATCGCCCGGCATTGTTGCAAGGAAAGTGGGTCCCGAAACAAGACGGCTGCGATGTACCGGGAAGGCCTGGCCGCGTCGCACCGGTCGCCTTTGAAGAAGGCATTTGCCACCACAGCGGGGCCGTACCACCGGGAGCAGGGGGCCCTCGGACAATGGAGCCCAATCGTTCCCCCTTCTCCGCCTTTGAAGAAGCGCATTGCACCACAGCAAGGCAAGACCGCGGGGAGCCGCCGGGTGTGACATCACCGCACGGGTGCCTACCATTGGCCGAAGGTGGCGTCATCGGAGCGGGCTCTCCCATTGGCCGAACATGACGCGACTTCCAGTCCTCGAAGGGTTTAAAAGAAGCATTCCAGAGAGACCAGAGCATTCCCGGATTCACCTCTCTCGAACATCTTGCCGCGGGCCGCAGCGTCCGAGTTGCTGCCGGCCCGTAATGACTGTACTACTGTTACTTGACTCTCACCTCTCTGTATATAATGTAAAATAAACCTCCCAAGTTTTGTTTTTCATCCCGAAGTCCGTCCTCCAACCCCTACAGTATCCATTCTGTAACCCTAAAATGGTCCAACGATTATCTAACCGGCGCATTACATGACTTGCCAGTTCCATTTTTTTCTCTTGATGTCAATTAGAATACCGTCTACACCCGTTTGCTCTGTGATCCAAACCGCTCTCTTTCTGTCTCTTAACGTTATGCCTAGCAATCTTCGTTCCATCGCTCTTTGCGCGATCCTTAACTTGTTCTCAAGCTTTTTTGTCAGTCTCCAAGTCATATATGTCAGCATATGTCAGCCCCATATGTCAGCACTGGTAAAATGCACTGATTGTACACCTTACTTTTCAATGATATTGGTAAGCTTCCAGTCAGGAACTGACTATGTCTGCCGTATGCGATCCAACCCATTTTTATTCTTCTATGAGTTTCCTTCTCATTATCAGGGTTCCCTGTGAATAATTGACATAGGTAAACGTACTCCTTCACAGACTCTAGAGGCTGACTGGCGATCCTGAACTCTGATGAGTGTTCTTGTTTGCTGCGATCTGCGCATGTTCTATATGTCTATATATGCCCACGGGCTGCCGTGAATAAAACAGTTGAAAGTTACCGCCCTTGTTGTTCATGTGTTCTCTCCCGGTGTCCCCGTCTTTTTTTTGCAGTCGATATGATATGCAGTAAACACCAGCTAGGCCAAACTGAAGTTCTCTTGAACTCTTGTTCCTTTGCCCGGCTATTCTTCATTATCTTTGTCTTCTGCATATTAATCTTCTGCCCCCGTCTTCTACTCTCTCTGTTAAGGCCCTCAATCATTTGTTGTAACTCGCCTGCATTGTTGCTGAATAGAACAATGTCATGGGCAAACCGAAGGCTGCTGAGATATTCGCCGGCATTCCTACTGCAGCGCAGCGATCACATCGCCGGAGTTCCCTGTAGTAATTTTAGTGGGAGACCCTATGTAACAGAGTGAAAGTGTGGGAATTAAATTACGCTCTCTATTTTGTTCCACATTGCAAGCTGTCTGGCCGCCGTGTTCGTTTTCCCCGAATCTCCTGCTGCCGACTCGACTCACATTGAGCCAGCCGACGACACTGGGGGCGGCGGGAATGCGGCGCATTAATCTTTTTTTCTCCATATTCACTTCTTTTTGCACCGCTCCTCCGGCCCGCCAGACAGGTGTAGACGCCGAAAAATTCGCGAACATAAGTCACTCGTTAATCCGACTCGTCGCACGACACCTCGCCCCTCCCCCTCTACTCATATGGAGTGTGGTAACACAGAATGCTCGCTTGTCCGCCCGAGGCTTCTTCTTGTTTTTTCCTCCCCACGAAACGCGTTTGATATATTGGCGGCTTTGCATATCGCCTCGCGAACAAGCATTGATCAGCAGCGGCGTCGGCGTCTCAGCGCTACGAATGCGGCGAAGAGGGGAAGGGGTCTCCGGAAAAGAGACGAGACGTACGCCGTTCCGAACATGCTGCTCCGGTGAACGTTCGGTCTTCTTCCTTTCTTTTTTTTTTTTTTCAGCTGTTTGTTAAAGGTTGAAAGTACCGTATTTACTCGAAACTAAGCCGATACACTGCTGTAAGAAAGACCAAAAATGAAAACCTCAAAAGTACGAAAACCATGGATTGGATTCGATTGGATTAGATTGCATGGATGGATGAATGGAGGGATGGATACAGGAAGTACCACAGGTGGTTCTCCGGTTAGCAGCAAGTCTATCGGGTAGGCCTGTGGAGCTAGGTAACTGAAGCTGCGTTGACGTGTGGCAACGAGCGCGGGCTTCCATCAGTAGGCCGTGCTATCCTCTCCAGCTATCAAACATTTCTCTGTCTCATTCTGTCGTGATAGTGGGCGACTGTCCAGTTCCAGTCTGCGGACCGCCTACCCCACGACTGAGCGTGGAAAGACCCAGCGTAGGTGCGCGAAGGTGTCGTGTAACCATCGCAAGCGAAAAGTGTGGATTTCGGCCACTGAAACGACAAAGGATTTCATCTCTATCTGCCGAATTTACGTCCACTACCTCTCCCAGCTAGCGACTTCCTCCAATAACCCCTAGTGTTGCGTCAGCCACCGCCATCGTATGCAAGAAGACTTCCTAATTTCATTCCCAGCTCCTAGTCTTCTATTGTCCTAGTCAGCACTTCCTTCACCTTAGCACCAACTCTATTACCAAAACAGACCGCCGGTTATCCAGTTACGCTGGGAATTACACAGGCCTGCGCAGCTACATTTTCCTCCCTCAATAAACTTTAGGGGACCGTTCTTGCCTCGAAAAGGCATGTCAGAGATGTTGGACGCAGATGAACACGATGCATTATGACGTGTCAAAATGTTTGCGGTAGCAACGGACGATCCCTTCTCGCGGAAGCTTTTCCAGTAGCCGCGAGGAAGACTAAGGGCGTTTCACTATGACGCGCTTTCCCACACGCCACTGGTGAAAAGTTAGTTTGCAGGTAGTTCTCGGCCAGGAAATTTTTTGCCACTTGTTCACCAAACTTTCCGCTTAATCCACTTCGCTACACCCGCCACGTTGATAGTGTCTTTGGCGTTGGGCTCCTAGACCCGAGCGCCCGGCGGACGCCTTCCAACGGATGTGGCAATGTAACAACTCCCGTGCACCATGTATTGGGTGCACATTAACGAAGTCCAGGGGGCAAAATTAATCCGAGTCCCCCCAAGTAATCTTATCGCGGGTTTAACGCGTAAATCTTCTGAATTCTAATCCACTTAGTTCCGAGCGGGTTGTCATTTTATTCACCAAGAAACGAAATACGCTCTCAAAGTCGCCGTTCTCAACGAGGAGAGAGATACATGAGCAGCAGACTGCCCCCCCCCCCCCCCCCCACCTACACACATTTCCAAATCAAGCGCTTCGGGATGATTCTGGTTTCCGCGACAGAACCGCGAGATTCGGCGCACACAATACTCAAGAAGGCAACATTCGATAGGGGACAAATTGGATTTAATAACCGAGTAAATGCGAACAGTTCGTACAATGAAAACGGAGAATGAAGCCAGGCAAAGCAAAGTGAAAATCATTTGCTTTGTGCACAACTGAAATGTACAAATAATGATGTAACCGAGGATGAAAAGTGGACGAACCAACGTATTTGCACGCGACGCACCGCACGCGTAATGTTGAAGATGCGAGTGCGGCTACCACCTGCGGCCAAGTTAGCTTTTCATGCACTTTCATTTGCGTTTAAGTCATTAGTTCTACATTTCAATTATAGGAAACAATCAATTTCCCATATGCTGTATCTGGATTTGTTGCTTCTTCATATATACGGTTCTGACCGACAATTAGAACGGAAAGTCGAGATCCTCGGTTCTCTTAACCTTCTGAGTAATTTCGAATAGTTCATATTTTCGAAGTTAGATGTCGACTAAGCACTGTCTTTTGGTGTGCCCTTATCGATATTAGAATTATATTTATTACAACTTCCAGATTTTTTTCCCCTGTAGAACAGCAACAAATAGAGTAGTCGAGGTATTTTCTACGTTAGCCTCTTCACTGAGCTATATGTATAACAAAAACAAAAAAGGACAGTTCATGAACCTCCGCGGACGGAGCTAGTATTTGTTGAATCCTCAAACCTAGGCGAACTGTCTACTGTTGCTTGCGACTGCAAGAAAACAAAAGCATCGGCTTGTATTCGAGTAAACACGGTACTGACGAATACGACATGCAAGTATTCGTTCCTTCTCGTAACCCGCTTGACTTGTGGCGGCGGCATTTGCACATCGGCCCGCGAACGAGCACACCAACACCGATGTCGCGGAGCTGCGAACGTACTGGAGAGACGAGATGCTCTACGGGAAAAAGAGAGAGAAAAAAAAAGCGAGATGTCGCGCTTGAAGCCGGGTCGTCGAAAATTCCATTTTCTGTGGAGATGTTACGTTAAGACTAAAGGTTATACGCTATGCCAGAAAAACAATAATGAGAGGAATGCTGGTAAAATACGAGTTGGAGACCTGACACGCGTAAGGCCATGGAGGAATGGTAGAAGACGAAAAAAAACAGAGTACGCCATAGTTCTCAATAACCCGAGTACCGCGTCCTCGAAATTAGGCGGGGACGAAGTGCAGACAACGCACTCGAAGCAGACCCTTCGGCAGAAGCTTCCTTGCCTTGCACGTTTTGTTAGTTCTGTCAAAAAAAAAAAAAAAAATAGAACCTCGCGTTTCTTTTATTTCATTTTCCCCTCTGAGGTAGTTTGAATATCGATGTTCGCACTTTCCGTTCCTCAGAGCAATCTGTAATCGCGTGTTTTGTTTTACGTTCTGCAGCCCGTTCCTTATTTGCGAGGCCACAGATAAACGAGAGGCGACAGAAGTCCCTGATGCGTACGTGGCGTCGAACCGTGCAGTTATGGCGGCCCTTTCCCACCGAAACCAATATTTCATCCGGGGCACCGCCGAACAGGTGAGTGTTGCGCGTGCTAGGCTAATGGCGAGGCTGAACCGACTCACTAAAGAAAAAAAATGAAAAAGAAAGAAAACGGCGAGATAGTGTGTGGGTAATGGAGAATATGGTATGGGGGGGGGGGGGGGGGAATGCAGCGGTTCAGGAACCGGCTGCGAACCATCTACACGGGACAGCTGTTTCGGCAGTGTTCAGAACGAATTAAAGCTTCTTAAAGAATATACGCATACTTAGATGACGCATCCCGACTTTTTTTTTTTTTTTTTTGCGCTGAATGAAGATGACTTCTACTTCGAAACCTTAAAAAAAAACATACTGAAATGACTTAGAGCGTCGTAAATATCGTGCACTATAACACTTTTTCTACGAAGCAGCTTTGATTTCGTTTTACAACAGGTGCGTGCGTATTGTGACCTCACGACGCAGAAGGTGGTCACGTGGTGGGCGCAGGAAATCGTGACGTACTGGCACTCGCTGCGCTAAGCTCGGCAGACTGCTGTGCTGCTACTTGCTGTGCGACCCGACGAGCCGTCACTTTTTTTTTTTTTTCGAGTCACTTTCGAGTGTGATCCCTGGGCAAATCTCCTCGTCGAACGAGTGACGGACAAGGACGTTGCCCCCAAATTGCTGCACTTGATCCTTTGGTCGCAGCAAAAAAGGCAGCGCTACAAACTTGTGACGCCGAGCAATCATTCATTGCCACTTGGGACGTAACCTGGACCGTGTCCACTTGTGGCCTGGAAAGGACAGCTTTCCAGTGCAGTGAGAAACAATTTGTTTTTTTTAAACCGAAGCTCTCTCTGCCTTTTTCTCGCACTCTCCGAGAGCTGGCTGTTGTCTACTACCGGCCTGTATTGAACGACAGGCCGGTAACAGACGCAGTGCAAACAAGCACCGGATACAGTGCAAACCGTCCAGGGTGGCAGGCGATACGTGTAAGCGCAGGCGTGGGCTCCAGCACCAGTACGTTGTCGTCGTCGTCAACCCGTCATTTTTCGGTCTTCGTGCCATTTCGATCGTTTTTTTTTTCGTTGTCGCGTCGTCGCCGTTCTTTCCGCCTTCTTCACTCTGTCATTGTCCCTGCGTTGCCATATCGTCTTCGCTGCGCCGCCGACGTCTAACCGTCGTCTTCCCTCTGTCGCAGTGAATTCAGTGACGTCATTCCTTCGTCATCGTCATTATTGCGTCGTCGTCATTACAGCCTCGTCACCGCACTGTCGCCACACAGTCATCGTTGTGCAGTCGTGGCCGTTCTACCATCGACACCATTTCTGCGCCGTCACGCCGTAGTCGTCATATCATCGACACCATTTCTGCATCGTCATGCCGTCGTCGGCAGTTCGGCATCGACATCCGATGGTGGCCGTTCCATCGCCGTCCTCCTGTCGTACCGATTCCAGTATGTCATCGTACCGTTGTCGTCATGCCACTGTGGTCCTTCTATCGTCGCTCTGTCGCAGTGATTCCAGTGTCGTCGTTTCATCACCGTCGTGCCGTCATCGTCTCATTCGATCGTCTTGATGCGTGGGAGGCACGCGATCGCGCGTCCCAAGTTTACGTTGATCGAGGCGTTTCCCACCGAAAAAAAATGTTTTAAACTTGGTCCTGCGCTTTATACTCGCTAATTGTCACAGCGTTCTTCCCGAATACCACTGGAAGATCGGCATCCAGCGCGTGGGATACGCACATTCTTTTTGTTTTGTTTAGTTGGACATACGTACACGCGCTCAGAATATTATGGAAAATTTTATGAAGACTGAGTCAGCTTCGTTGTTGTTAATTCGTCGTTTCCACTCCTCTATCATCTGTCAGTGCGTGTGCGTGCCGAAGAGTCGTTTTGATGACTGTTATTCTTTTATTTTATTCATTTCTAAAGCAAATTTACATTTTCCGCATAACTTCAAAAGATTAGGCGGAGGCGCGCTGCTTCAAACATTTCCGCTTGTGCCCGTTTTAACCCCACCTAACTCTCTAATTCGTTGCTCGCGCCGTCTCTCTATATACTTTCACTCGCTTCTGTGAACCGAACAGCAAGTCACCGAAAACTAAATATCGTGGCAGAGAGTAGAGAAGCAGAAACGGGTTGCGGAACTAAAACTTTCGAGACCGCATTATAACGTTCTTTTTTTTTTTCAGGACCGTTGTATATCAGAGTTTTAATCCACATCACCGAAAACAGCAAAATTGTACTGGTACTAATGCGTACCTCTACCTCGATGCTTCTATATATACATATATATATATATATATATATATATATATATATATATATATATATATATATATATATATATATATATATATATATATATATATATATATATATATATATATATATATGAAGTAGCTCTACGGGTTTGGTGTTTAATAAATTGAAAAAAGTGTAGCACGCGCACATACAAAAGCAACAACAAACTATGAATTAAATGTTCTTTTTCTTTTGCTTTCCTACGTGCGTCTGCACTTATTTCAATATATATATATATATATATATATATCTTGATGCTTATGATATATTAGGCGGTTTGTTGCCAGGGTCCCAATTCATGCCTGGGTAATTTCTCGTCTAAATTATGCACCAAGAACCGTCTCTACATATGTAGAAAAATCTTGCCTTTGGAGACGCATTGAAGCTGGAAACTATATTTTCAAGTATAAACTCGACGTGCTTCATACAAAACGCGAGGCTTTTATGCATAATCCACGCGTGACAGCTTATTAAAGAAATGTGCTTACTTCTTTCAAGCTTCCTTCTTTATTTTTCTTTATAGCATTATGCACTTGGCTCCCGTATACTCTCCATTAGTTAGAACGTTCGCGATTTTTTTTTTCACTTCTCAGTGCATAGACGCTCTGCTATCTCATTTACATACGCCGTTGCACGCTAACACCCCGTGCAGTGCCTTTTTTTTTTCTGCAGATACAGCCGCGCTTATTGATAACTTAATTGACCCACGAGCCGCTCGAATAATCCCCACGGGGCGCCATACGTGGACTCACTCTAGTTCTATTTTTTTTTTGGCATTAGAGTCAATTTAAATTTTCAAATAAAAGTGAATTCCTTATTCCCTAGAATATATATTCAGGTTTTACTCCTGTGTAATCTTTATATATATATATATAGATACACACACACACATACGGTTCTGACGACGCAGTAGACAACGCAGGCTTCCTATTCAGTCTCGACGATGCATGCGGGTGCCATTCGGCCAACAGAACTGCGTTCTTAAACTTGATACTGGTTAAGAAGACGTTGTCAATCCTACGTTGTCCTTTTAGGAAAATCATGGTTCCTGTCGTGCAATGCGCTAAAAAACTCAGAAGCTAATGTTGCGAATACCACGGGACGTGGACCCAATTTTGTAGTGACTATATAAAAACGAAATGTTCCTTATTCCACTAGCAGTGCCACCGTTTTCATAAATTACTCTTCGCACGCCCTTCCTTATACGTGATGCATTGTGTCCGTGGGCTTTCCGGTGGCTCTTCTACAAGACGGCTCCATGGGCCGTATTCTCTAACGGTTCGCTTTGGAACCGGTTCACCTTCACGAACGCCATTGGCCAGCGCTTGTCTGTCGCCATTCCCGGTGGGCGTGACCACAATTTTTTGTCTTCGATGTCACAGGGGTTGTAAGTCGTCTGCAAAGCCAATCCCGCCGTCTGCAGCGAGCGGCGGAGCCGCAGAGAAGTGGTTTGCTCGAGGGTGGCGTGCACTTGCCACCGGCGTGGTTGCGAGGGTTACTATGGCAACGGCGGTCGCCAGCGAGTCTCGCGCCGGCCGACGAGACGAGAGGAGACATAGACGGCAAATGGCGGCCGCCTTGGTTGTGTTGCTGGCGAGCGCCGGTGAGAGACGACGATGCGACGCGTTCGACATGGGCGAGGAAGAGCTTTCGGGGGCACTTTAGGCTCTGCAAAGGCACAATGCGATGGCTTTGCGAGGAGCTGGAAGAACCTCTCGGACCACAAAGATTTAGTGGCGTTGACAGGGTGACAAAGGTGCTGTGCGCGCAGCTTTCTTTTCTTCTTTTTTGTACCAGTGGGAGTTTTCAGCAGTGCGTCGGGAACGACAAAAGGAATTGAGCTGTCGCAGTGAGTCAGTCGCATCGTTAATGCCGTCGCCGAGCCCATATCACGGTTGCAGGTAAAGAAAAGAGATGGGTAGGGTTCTTCCCCATGGCCCGAGAGAAAGCCGCAGTCAAGGAAGGGCTTTCTTGACCGCGGCAAAGATTCCCGACGTTGTGGGATGTGTGGACGGAACTCTAAAAGCGATTTAGAGTTAGATTTGGAAAAGCTCAGTCCCGGCGAAAGAGGATCCTATTGGATCAGCAAAGGGCATTGCACCTTCCGGCAGAACGCCGCTCGTTGAATGGTCTCCCTCGCGCCGCAACGTTCCACTCTTTCCCAGAGTGAAGTAACAGCCAGGGCGAACCGGTTCTAAAGCGAACAGTTACTGAATAGGGCCCCTGGACTGAAGGAAAGGTCGCTGTGTCGGCAAAAAGTTTGCAAGAACTTTAAGCTTCGCCATTAAGAGTGCAACGCGATAGCGTTCAAAGACCCCTTACTGCTTTTCATGCTTCCCGGCAACTGCAGCTTATGTAACCGTAAGGTTTACCGGGAAACGCTGGCTGCGAACGCTATGCACGAAGGCGAGATTTCTGGTCGAAACGCGGCCTCTTGCGTGGGCCGATCTCCTGTTATTGTTTCGCACTTTTATTTCAGTCTGAGAAGAGCTAACATAAAGGACATGCGCTGCCGGTGTTTGTTTTTTTTTCCCCGTTACGTTTGTTTTTGGGCTGCCGTTCTCAAAATTCCGAGGAATAACTTTGTAAAGAAAGAAAAGGTATGAGCAACTTTAATGAAGTGGTTGCGTATGCGTGGTTCTGAATTAGCTTCGAAATTCTTTTCGTCTACGCCGACAGGGGACGCCGACGCCGGTTTCTGCGCGACACTGGCTCCTTAACGCTATCGCGTTAAAACACGCATTGTATTTCACGGTCACTACGAGATGAACAGTCGCTAAACAAACAGATGTTGTGTGTGCGCTTCGCAAAAAAAAAGTTGCAATTATTAGGAAATTCTAGCGTGTTCGTCCACGTATTAGTTAACGGAACAGTGCCAGCAGCAGCGATGACAGCGACATCTTGTGGCAGTTTGTTCAACTACAAGGCGTCACAAGCACGTTATCTTTTGTTGCGTGCGGTTCTAGCTCAACGCACAAAAATAGAAAAAAAAATGATTTATACATCATGACCAATGTGTTGCCCACGCTCTCACACCGATGTCTCAGTAGCACATCACCTGTTCATTACAGTAACAGTATTGTACGCTCGCCCAGAATGTCACGAGATGGCGCAATCTGTGTCGTTGCTCGTGTCTGCGTGTCCAATATTGCATAAATGACACGTGACATGTAAGCTCAAACTCTACGTTTTCTTTGCAGTAAACAAAGCGTGAACAACGCTGCGGCATACTGCACACGATGACACGTGACACGCAAAAGAATCGTGTTTCTGCTGTTCTAAGTAAAATAAATATATGTAAAAAAATAAAGTACTCCACGAGAAATTTGGGACAGGTTTCTTTCTTTGCTTTAACGAAGTGTACACACATCAGACAATCAGCTTCCTGCGGCTCGATCCATAGTGCACCCGGTGGAGAGGGCGTAACGGCCGGAACTTCTCGCTGAAAAATGCACGATCCCTGTACGCTTCCCGCGCCGCTCCTCTTTCTTTCCCTTTTTTTCCCCATCGCGACGTAACGAAGGACCAGGAGGAAGCGACAGGAGCTCGCACTTGAGAAGACGCACAGCCAAGAAGCAGCGCCCTTCGTGAAAAAAAAAAAAAAGAACAGGCACCAGAATAACAAAGCTGCAAAAGAAACAACTAACATAAAGCGAAGAAGACCAAACGGTGCCACGAAGTGCGGCCGGAAGACGCCGAGAGAAAACTTTGCGTACAACGGCGCCAGCGACGTTAAAAAAGAGAAAGAAAGAAAAAGAAGACGAGATCGAGAGAGAGAGAGGCTGCCACCCAAGTTACCAGCGTCGGCTCCCGCGTACGTGAGCTGAAAGGACGCGAGGCTGTGTTCTCCCTACGCTTTAAGGAAGAGGCTGCAGCGGAACCTTCTTTCCGGTACTGCGGCACTTAAGTGCTCCCGCGTCGGGCAGAAGTGTGTGTGTGGAGAGCGCGCTCCAGGAAGGAGAAAGTGCCACGGATCGGAAGTAAAGAAGCAACCGCCGCCGCTGCTGCTGCTGCTGCTACTACTACAAGTGCCATACTACTACCACCTCGGCGCACCCGACAGCGCAACAAAAGGAATTACGGCGGCCCGCGAGCGGCCGTGTATGGAACGAAGAGGTGTACACACTCCCATCCCACAAGCTCGGTGCAGTGCAGTGGAAGGCTGGGCGAGCCGGTGTCAGCCAATCAGTAACGGGAGCCGGGTGCAAGCTCCAGGAAAAAGTGGTGCAGAAGGACGGATGGCGCCCGCTCATTGTCAGATACTGATCGTCTTAGCAGAGCTTCCGTTGAAGCAGTACTTACAGTAGTGACACGACATTATCTTTTTTTCGTTTTGTCTCGTTAACCGCCAAGCTTTATGCATCGTTTTCGATAAGCCGAATCTGATGGCTCGATATTCTCATTTAGGCGCCGTAAACATAAAGCAACGCCCACAGCAGCGTTTTTTGACACGCTGGAAAGAGATTTCCTGTTGTAGATGGTCCCAGCAAACCTATTACGAAATAATTGTCATCGTACTTATTATAATAAATCTTTACTGATTTCTATTTTACTTGGCTTTGTTTTTTGTACGAAGTATACAGACTCCACGGCCAGAGAGAAATGTGAAAAAAGCTATATTGAGTATCATCGATGCGGAATGACGTTTGGGCGTTGTGGGCTTAAATGAATGTTGAAATACACTAAATGCTTGAGAAAAAAAAAATGCTGACGAGAGCCAGGCCACCCTAGATATTTGACTATAATGGTTGTTTTTATGAAGTTTTTCGTAAAATCGATAAATTCGTAAAAGACGGGGTTCAACTGTTATCTCGGAAACCTTTGTTTGCCGACCTTCATACCTCAAATCAAAGTTTACTTTCATTCTGGTGAAGACGCGGAAAGAAGTGCCGCTGCGAAGTGTCATCCTGTTATGTGTGTGTTGTAAGCGTGTGGTTGAGTTTCTACAGTTGCAAGAATATGCGTCAATACTCCGTTAAAGTCAGCGTCGCGCGCACGTGATCAGAGACGGGCACCCCAACGGAGGAAGCTCTAGTTCGGGTTCTCTTTTTTCTGGTTGGCTGATGCGGCTCGTACCTTTCGCCACACTGCACGGAGTTTGTGAGGCGAAGTATACACACCGGGGTCGATGCACAGCGCGGTAGAGGTACGTAGCCTGAGGATCGCTAACGCAGTGGACCCACCCTGTCTACGTATGTACGTATATGCATGCTTGAAAGCACGGCTTCCTCCTTCTTTTTTTTTTTTTTTTTTTGCCTCGCCTTACACGCAAACGAAGGGAACGTAGGGAGAGGGCACGTTGGGGAGGAAGCGGCAACTCGTGATGTTAAGGCCGGTACAAATTGGGGAAAGCATAGGAACGGAAGGGCCTCGATCGAGGTGCCACGGGGGAACGTAAAGATTCGGGGAAAGAAGAGGTAGAGGGCAAGGGAAAAAGGAAGCCGTCGCAAATTGGGAACGGCGGGAAAAAAAGAGGGGACTGCAATGAATGCGAAGAAGCACCGCATGGGAAGCGGACGGGAAGGAAAGGTGAAGTGAGACGCGACTATGACAAAAAGAAAAAAAAGCAGGCATGCACGTAGAGGTTGGAATACAGAGAACATGAGTGAGCAGAAACCGCTCCCTTACTTCGCGTCTCTTAGCGAGTGACGGGATGTAAAAGGAAGAGATGAGGTCTAATAACTGTAAAGAAACAAGATAGAGAGGCACTTAGCTCAGTGGCAACCTCCGAAAGAAGGAAGATGCAGCGACGACGTAATAAAAGCAAAGGCAAAAAATGCAGGGAATCAGGTATTGCGCGCAGGATGACACTTAGGCGTTACGAATGCAAGTTGGTTGATGACTTAGACATGACGCGTCAGAGGAAGGAAAGAACACGAAAAAAGCAGATAAACCAGTACGGGAGTCATTTCTCCTGCACCGAGCATAATGGCAGTTGCCATTACTGTCGTCTGCTAGTCATATGCTTGAGCAGAATACAGGAAGAGCGTCATGAAATGTTACTGGGCTAGTCCACTGATCCATAATCGGCGGTGAGGAATGCAGGGCCACCGAGAAAGAGATGCGAAGAGAGCATAATCACAACCATAAGGTCTATTGTGACACAGCCGTTGCCCACGAGTATGCGACGAGACTTTCGCCGGGAGCGCTACACATCGCCGAAGCGAGAGGTGGCGCTGATCACAAACAGAAAACGTCGCTCGACAACTAGCTCGCCTTCTGCAGCCGGTCGAAGCAGACGACAAAAGCAGGGTGCGAGCCGGGAACGGTTCAGCGGGCTGTAAATGAGAGGCAGGCGTCGTAAGGGCACAACGAGAAACGGTGTTGTACCATCGGACAAGGCACATCAAAGGAGGATGCGTTCTATCACGAAGAGAGAACAGAAAAGATGCGGAGAGCTGGAAGGCTATGCTAAGGTCAAGGAGCAGCGTTACTATCCCTCTCATCTTGTTATCGAGCGGCGCCTATAGCATCTGATGCCGCGGACGGGCATAGTCGTCCGTTCCATCCGCCGCCGGCCCTTCCAGCCAGCCAACATCTGCGGCGTTCCCCCGTTATGTGCAGGTCCCTGGATGAGTGCAATCGGTTGTCCGGGGACCAAGCAGCTTATTCGGCCTAGGGAGAAGTGCTGTGCGCGGAAACGGTCGGGAGAAAAAGAGCACCGCAGACAAAGCGGATGAAAGGGAGATGCCGGACAGAGTGCGCGTGTGAGTGTGCTCCCGAGATGAAAGAGACTCCGTCGTTATTGGTAACGCGCGTCCGCGCGGGCAATGAAGTGAGGAGATGATCCGGAATGTCCATGGCGTGCAAGTGCGGCCGCACTATAGGAACGGGGAGTGAGGTGTAACCCACTTAGCGTCACCTTGGCTGGCCGTTCTTTTAGCGGTCGTTCATATTTCCTTTATTGTCGCATTGCTTGGAGCCGCATTTCGTTACGCATTGCCTGGCACATAGCGGTGGCGCCCCTGAAACAGGGGCCCCGGGGAATCGAAGGACTGGTCATCGAAACTGTACACCTACGCTTGCGGATACTTATAGGCAAGTGGTGTGTGTGTGTAGCAAAACAGTCGTATTACGAACGAGCACACTCCACCCTCTTCTAAGCTCCGGAAGTACTTTATTGCGGACTTAGTTGGTTCACACCACACTGAGTCCTGTCTCTCCTACCACAAAGCCTGCCTTCGTACATAGCGTTCGCGGCTAGCGTTTCCCGGTAAACATTACGGTTACATGCGCTCCAGTTGCCGGGAAGCGTGATTAGCAGTCAGGGAACTTCGAATGCTATCACGTTGCACTCTTAAAGGCGAAGCTTAAGCGTTTTCCAATTTTTTTTTTTTCTGCACAAAATGCGACCGAAGTGGTGCCGCATTTCTGTGACGTTACGCTTTGCAGGTTACCGTGCGGACGTTGGCCACTACTCCGCAGATGTGGTGAATTGCTTCCCGAATAGCGACAAGTTCTGCAGCGGTTCATGTAGAATTGTAGTCTAAAATGAAATTTCGAGTCGTCCGCTGGCCGGGTATCACCACAGCTGCTGTCGGCGCCATTGGTGACGCGGATCCGTCAGTGCACACGTGAACATAGGTCTGGTATTCTCACCAGGTGTAGGCCAGAGCAAGTTGCTGCAATCTGCTAACGGGAACCAATGATTTATTTAATATGCCGGGGACATGCAGCCACACCGAAGGTTGAGCCATCACCTATGGTGGTTTGACGGAGTGATATGTGATATGGAAGGGCATAGCCTGATGTTACGTGAAGTAGATCGTAGCGGAGGGCACTTGTGAAACTGCTGTCCGACCGCTCATGCAGAATCGATGTCATTGGATGGCGATGGTCTCGTATGAGTAATCGTAAATACACACGAAGTGGTTCAGTGGGACATTACCCATAATGGGCAGACGCGGGCTTCCTCAATAGTGTCTTTGTTGGAGGAACGCCGTGGCAACCAAGGCATATTTTCAGTGCCTGCGATTGAACGCTCTTTAATGTCCGTAAGCAGACAATGTTCAAGAGTATCGGGAGGCTGTAGCGAATGTAGCCTACGAATAGAGACCGGTAAAGTCGTAGTAAGGAGCCCTCCGTGGGACCCCATTTCATGCCTGCTACGAAGCGAAGAACGTCAAAAGTGGCGCATCTTCACGAACTACAAATCCTTGCTGAAAATTTTTGGATGCTTCCTGTGCCACCTCCCCCCCCCCCCCCACCCCCCACCCCTACCAGACTCTGGTGCTGCAGATGACCGAGCTCCTTTCATGCGCTCAAGAAAAAGACCACCCGATAGTGTTCCAGTGGATCCCGGGACACTGTGCGCTCTGCAAGGCGCGCCCTCAGCAATGGCCTGCGAACTTTTGTGCCGTTACTTAGACCGGACATCGCGTGCCTCCTGTGGGAATGAATGCGGAGTGCGACGAGAAGGTACTGGGCCCAGTCAGACGCTCGCCACGTCCGCCTTAAAAGGCTAGATCCCGCTACGCGCTTTTCTGTTCTACGTTGAAATTCCACGTCCTCATGCCTGCCTGATACACAGACTACGTTTAGGCGCCGCTCTCACCCGCCGATACTTGCACATCATTGGACTGGCGGACTCCCCAGACTGTTCAGCGTGTGGCGTTGTTGAGACTATAGACAATGTCCTCGTGGTGAACCTTGAGGCATTGAGACAGCAGACCACTATAGGAGGACCTCTTGCCGGGCGCATGGCCGGAGAGTTGGCAGACGATAAGGGGCAATGCGTGCATTTTCACGGATCTTAGGCGACACGGACCTGGACTCGCGCTTGTGATGGTAGCACTTATGCGATGTGTTCTTTCGTCTCGTTTCTCCCATCATCATCATCATCATCATCATCGTCGTCATCATCATCATCATCATCATCATCATCATTTCCCATTGTGGCTCTCTTTCCTGTCCTCTTGCCCTTCCCTTGGGCAGAGTAGCAGGCCAGATACTCCACCTTCCGGTCGACCTCTCTGACTTTTCCAGACAATAAACTTTTTCTTCGCAACTACTGCAAATGACCGCGTCAAGTGAAACTGGTTCGTTGACTCTGTATGTCCGTATAGTACGACTGGCTTCCCGGATCAGATTAGAAGACAGGTATAGACTGAATGTGCGTTGGGTTGCTTTGAAAGGAAAACTCACTGCGAGCAAACAAGCATTACTTTGGAAAGGCCAAATATTTGCGCTTGCAGCCGCGCCTCCAGCGGCAGTCGGTGGCCACTAACTGCGCATTGCAGCTAAACTTGGAAGCTGCGCAACTTTAATATAGGATGCTATCCGGAGCAGAGGTTAATCAGAATAAAGCGTAATTGGCCGAGAACCCCACTGGCAAATGTTAACAGGAAAAGGGTAGATGCACACGTCGGGCTGTTCCGACTGCAAATAAGAGATTGTACTGATGTTCAGTGGTAGGTGTCACTTGTACTGAGCAGGTGTACGATCTACAGCTACTGGACTACAACTACTCTGCAGCTAAGGGACACACAGGCAAAATAATTGTTTGGGAACTCAGATGATTCTTCACAGTGTGCGTCGATGCACACTGTGCGCATTCTAGCTGTGACGCGCATACAGGGTGTGCTTCAGTGCAAGGCAGCCCTGCTATGCGACAAAGCCAACTACACGGACGATCAGACGCTATTTTAACTGGAGCGATGACCCGTAGTAGCGGCAAGAATTAGCAGTTTCTTTAGCTTTTGAGTGACATACAAGCTTAATACGTCATGTAGCGGGAAAGTCGCAGTTCCCACTCATCCCCTTCAGGCGCCAGTTAAAGCTGTTCTGTGAGACAAAGAAATGTTTCACCACATTTTCTGCACACGCACAATCACGAAAGGCGTGCAGCTGGAGAAGAAATTGACAATTTTTTTTTTAATTCTCGAGCGGGAGTTGTGTCAATGTTGCGTTATGCGGACTTTATGCGAGAACTCTCTACAGGAACGTCAGCAGTGAGAACATAAGATATTTCATGTCTAGCATACTTCATGTCTAGCCCTCAGTCCCCAGCAGCTGCGAAGCAACTGACCACGGCGGCGGTCAGACCTGCGACGCTGCAGAGGGTGCTAAGAATCCCTGGCTCCGGACAGGCCGCCATTGGAATATGAACCTGGCAACGTTTAACGCTAGAACGTTATCTAGTGAGGCGAGTCTAGCAGTGCTATTGAAGGAATTAGAGGGCAGTAAATGGGATATAATAGGGCTCAGTGAAGTTAGGAGGCCAAAAGAAGCATATACAGTGCTAAAAAGCGGGCACGTCCTGTGCTACCGGGGCTTAGCGGAGAGACGAGAACTAGGAGTCGGATTCCTGATAAATAAGAACATAGCTGGTAACATACAGGAATTCTATAGCATTAACGAGAGGGTGGCAGGTCTTGTTGTGATACTTAATAAGAGGTACAAAATGAAGGTTATACAGGTCTACGCCCCTACATCCAGTCATGATGACCAGGCAGTCGAAAGCTTCTATGAAGACGTGGAATCGGCGATGGTTAAAGTCAAAACAAAATACAGTATACTGATGGGCGACTTCAATGCCAAGGTAGGCAAGAAGCAGGCTGGAGACAAGGCAGTGGGGGAATATGGCATAGGCACTAGGAATAGCAGGGGAGAGTTATTAGTAGAGTTTGCGGAACAGAATAATGTGCGGATAATGAATACCTTCTTCCGCAAACGAGATAGCCGAAAATGGACGTGGAGGAGCCCGAACGGCGAGACTAGAAATGAAATAGACTTCATACTCTGCGCTAACCCTGGCATCATACAAGATGTGGACGTGCTCAGCAAGGTGCGCTGCAGTGACCATAGGATGGTAAGAACTCGAATTAGCCTAGACCTGAGGAGGGAACGGAAGCAACTGGTACATAAGAAGTTGATCAATGAGTTAGCGGTAAGAGGGAAAATAGAGGAATTCCAGATCAAGCTACAGAACAGTTATTCGGCTTTGACTCAGGAAGAGGACCTTAGTGTTGAAGCAATGAACGACAATCTTGTGGGCATCATTAAGGAGTGTGCAATAGAAGTCGGTGGTAACTCGGTTAGGCAGGATACCAGTAAAATATCGCAGGCGACGAAAGATCTGATCAAGAAACGCCAATGTATGAAAGCCTCTAACCCTACAGCTAGAATAGAACTGGCAGAACTTTCGAAGTTAATCAACAAGCGTAAGACAGCTGACATAAGGAAGTATAATATGGATAGAATTGAACATGCTCTCAGGAACGGCGGAAGCCTAAAAACAGTGAAGAAGAAACTAGGAATTGGCAAGAATCAGATGTATGCGTTAAGAGACAAAGCCGGCAATATCATTACTAATATGGATGAGATAGTTCAAGTGGCTGAGGAGTTCTATAGAGATTTATACAGTACCAGTGGCACCCACGACGATCATGGAAGAGAGAATAGTCTAGAGGAATTCGAAATCCCACAGGTAACACCAGAAGAAGTAAAGAAAGCCTTGGGAGCTATGCAAAGGAGGAAGGCAGCTGGGGAGGATCAAGTAACAGCAGATTTGTTGAAGGATGGTGGGCAGATTGTTCTAGAGAAACTGGCCACCCTGTATACGCAATGCCTCAGGACTTCGAGCGCACCGGAATCTTGGAAAAACGCTAACATAATCCTAATCCATAAGAAAGGGGACGCCAAAGACTTGAAACATTATAGACCGATCAGTTTACTGTCCGTTGCCTACAAAGTATTTACTAAGGTAATTGCAAATAGAATCAGGAACACCTTAGACTTCCGTCAACCAAAGGACCAGGCAGGATTCCGTAAAGGCTACTCAACAATAGACCATATTCACACTATCAATCAGGTGATAGAAAAATGTGCGGAATATAACCAACCTTTATATATAGCTTTCATTGATTACGAGAAAGCGTTTGATTCAGTCGAAACCTCAGCAGTCATGGAGGCATTGCGGAATCAGGGTGTAGACGAGCCGTATGTAAAAATACTGAAAGATATCTATAGCGGCTCCACAGCCACCGTAGCCCTCCATAAAGAAAGCAACAAAATTCCAATAAACAAAGGCGTCAGGCAGGGAGATACCATCTCTCCGATGCTATTCACAGCGTGTTTACAGGAGGTATTCAGAGACCTGGATTGGGAAGAATTGGGGATAAGTGTTAATGGAGAATACCTTAGTAACTTGCGATTCGCTGATGATATTGCCTTGCTTAGTAACTCAGGGGACCAACTACAATGCATGCTCACTGACCTGGAGGGGCAAAGCCGAAGGGTGGGTCTAAAAATTAATCTGCAGAAAACTAAAGTAATGTTTAACAGTCTCGGAAGGGAACAGCAGTTTACAATAGGTAGTGAGGCACTGGAAGTGGTAAGGGAATACATCTACTTAGGACAGGTAGTGACTGCGGATCCGGATCATGAGACTGAAATAATCAGAAGAATAAGAATGGGCTGGGGTGCGTTTGGCAGGCATTCTCAGATCATGAACAGCAGGTTGCCATTATCCCTCAAGAGAAGAGTTTATAACAGCTGTGTCTTACCAGTACTCACGTACGGGGAAGAAACCTGGAGGCTTACGAAAAGGGTTCTACTTAAATTAAGGACGATGCAACGAGCTATGGAAAGAAGAATGATAGGTGTAACGTTAAGGGATAAGAAAAGAGCAGATTGGGTGAGGGAACAAACGCGAGTTAATGATATCTTAGTTGAAATCAAGAAAAAGAAATGGGCATGGGCAGGACACGTAATCAGGAGGGAAGATAACCGATGGTCATTAAGCGTTACGGAATGGATTCCAAGGGAAGGAAAGCGTAGTAGAGGGCGGCAGAAAGTTAGGTGGGCGGATGAGATTTTTGCCGGGAAAACATGGCCACAATTAGTACATGACCGGGGTAGTTGGAGAAGTATGGGAGAGGCCCTTGCCCTGCAGTGGGCATAACCAGGCTGATGATGATGATGATCATTATGATGATGATACTTGGAAAGCCCACATCCTGCAACTTGAAAAATACCCTTGGTGAAAAGAACGTGTTGAGAAACAATGATAGCAGTGAACCCGCTACGCGACGAGAGAAGAAGAGAGAGACAATGGCAGGGAGGTTAGTCAGAAAGTACCGGCTAGCTACACTGTGCTAGAGAAAGGGAATAAAAAGTGATGGAAAGAATGAAAAAAGGAAAGGAAGAAAATTAGCGCAATAACGCAATGCAAGAGCTGCCAAACACTCAGCCATTTCCCTTCCAACTCGCGTTACAGAAACGGGACTATAAATTTGGGGCACGGGTCTAATCAGAAGCATTTCAAGATCCATGCGACACATTTTAAAGATCATTATTTTCGTCAATTCTCTTGCGTTTCGTGCACTATCTTGGCGTGCACAACTGCGCATACAGAGCCTGAAGGAGATATACACGGGAAACAAATATACGGAACATCCCGGCGACGCCGGCGACGAAAATTGGCCCGAAAAGCGTCCTGAAAAGTTCGCTTCAGAGTGCACAACAGCGCGAACAGTTTTAAAGTGAAGCTTTCTTTGTTTCTTTTTTCACCCACTGTGGCGTTCGTTAAAGCGCAACGGAGTGCAAAGCCCTGATATTCTCACCCCAGATATCCAGCGTGCACCATTCTCGCACCCTAAACTTTCACGAACACTTAACCAGCCCCGGTTGACAGCGGCGTTTGACTAAAGGTTGCGTGCTACGTGTGTTCTTAGTGAACTCGCATGATTTATGACGCATGCGCGCTGTAACAAGCGAGTTTAAACGCGCAAAAATTGACAGCACGGAGCCATCCGGAAGTCGCGATGGTAACCGCGTTTCGCAAACAGCTGAAAAAAAAAAAAGCTTGTACTCTGAACTACTGCCACTAATGTCACTAAAAGAACTATATATAAACGTTCGCCTAGGTAGCGTGCTTGTATACGACGGAGAAAGTTCAGCCGTTGTTTGTCATAATGCGAAAGCACGAGAAGTAACAAGCAAATGGAGATATACGACGAGTTGCTCCTGCTAGAAGATTACGGTGAATAAAACGGGAGCCGTTCCATTTATAAAACTGCCTCTCGTATAAACAAATAGAAAAAAAATGCGAGTATTTAACTAGAGTTTTCGTTGAGGGAACGATGTTGCAGCGCTTGGAAAAAAGAAATAAAGAAGGCGGGCACAAAAGCGAAAGAAAACTACATCCACAGTATCCAAACTTTTAAATTAGGTTTGAGCACTCTTAACTCTCGGCATAAACAGGCTTTCCGGTGATAAAGTGCTTCACGAGGAGCGCCTGTCTTCGAAGGAAGAAAAAGTGAACAAGGAGACCCGAGAGAATTTGAAAGAAAAAGATTGTGGAAAATGAGTAAAAAAAAGGAAGAGTAAATGACAGACGACGAAGCGTTACTCAAACAACAAGCGCACGAAACAACCAAGCGGTATTAAACAGGGAGGGGAAAGAAAAGTGTTCTTTAACGTGTCTGCATCTTAAGCCTAACTCAATCCTCAGTAACGAGCATCGCGTTAGAAGCAAGCGTCACATATACGCGCGCTTTGTGAAAGCATTTCGAAGTTTTCGGCGTTAAATCTCTCTTGCGAGATCATGCATGATGTCGAGAGCATTCTAGGAAAGAAGTACAGAGGAATACAGAAAAAAATTCTTATTTGTGAATGTCCTGCCGGGGTGGACATGAAGCGAAAGTTTATGCTGTTTTCAACGCAAATCGCCTGGTCGTCGGTAGCACGGGTTGCTGTCGCTTGTGTCGATCATTAAATATCGGGGTCGCGCAAGAAAGAGGCCACCGAAGGGCCACCTTATCCCAGATATGAAAAAAACCCTGAGACTATATTTAAGATAGTTCACAGAAGAACAACAAAAACCGAAAGGGGAAAAAATACTGCAGGAATAAAAGGCTGCGCAAATTAAGATTTCCTTGTATAATTAGGGTCCTTCGTTTTCAGATTTTATATATATATATATATATATATATATATATATATTTGAATTCTAGAGGTCGAAATCAGATGTAAAAGAAAAGGAAACCAGGGAGAAATCGGTGGTTTAGCTGATTGAATGGCATCGCAAGGTTCACATTCTTTCTGGTGCCATTTACAATTGATCAACACAAGGAATAGCCTCCCTCTGCACACAGATAAACTATTTAAACAAGCGAAACAACTAACTGAAACAAGTAATGGCAAATAGAGTTGCTCGCAAATCATGTGACAAACTCATCTCTAAATATCCTCGTTCTTGCGCCTTCAATGAACTTAAAGGAAACCACATCAACACGAACAACAAATAGATACGGGATTTGTATCCCCTGATATACTAGTTTCACTGCAATTATTTAAGAAAGGCAAGAATGAAATGAAGAAAGTACAGAAATTAGTGCACAAGCGCATACTTGGCCACGAGTGTAATGCCGTTCCTTATCTTACAAGTCCTTATTGACGTGTGCACATTGCATTGCGCATTAGGTGCATTTGTCTGTCCATCCTAGAACTGCGGTGCCCTTGATTAAAGCTCTGTTGTCGTCCTGTTTTATTGGTTCCCAGTATACGTTCTTGCAACAGATTTACGGGAACGCCAACTAGACAAATCAAGACACCTTTCTTGGAATGTATACCGTACTTGGGAAAATCACAGCTACCGCTCACCAATGCAAAACGAGGTCAGCTCTGCGTTAGCTCGATTCCCAGCGCACTGTAGCCGTTCACATGAACGCGACGCGCGAGTAATGCGATGCAATGCGCCCGCTGTCGCATTCGTATAAACGCGGTTACTGAGAAAAGAAAAAAGCAGCAAGCTTTCCTTCGCTCAAGGCCGGCGGACGCTGAATATAGAACATTTTCTTACAGACACTGATTTGAGCTTGTGTAGTAAACAAGAAAACAAGGCATTCATACCATACTCTTAATTGAATAATAATAATGATGACGCAATATATCTTGACCACTTGCTCGCAAAATGCGGGCAGCGTAAATCAGACCCGTGGCACCTGCATTTGTCATCTTTTACGAAAGCGCTAACTTCGGGGTTAAGCCCATCATCACAAATTTAAGTCCGGGGCTCAAAAAAAAAAAAAAGGAAAAAAAAAAACATCGGGAGTTATGGGGTCTTAACCCGAAAATGAAGGACCCCACTTATATGCACAATCAGAGCGCGAGCTAACCACAAAATTAAGAAAGCTGAGTCGTACGGCGGTTGGCATATTTACGATCGCGTACGCAGAGTTCAGCTTACTTATTTGCATAAGCTGCGGAGCGCATGCCGAAACGAGACACGGCTTATCGAAAGAGCCAAGCCTGTATAGGCTGAGTAACGAAGCCAATTTTTGTGCAGGCCTTGAAATATGAACCATCGCCTCGAGACCAGGATGGATGAAGCAATTCCAGATAAGGACGTGGTGGGGGATAACAGGGAGGATAGGGGAAAAAAAGGGCCTCTTGGTTAAGCTAGTGAAACAGGAAAGAGAGGAAATGTTTAGTGAATAAAATAACGACCCGATGGAGCCACATCAGCGCGCACAATTGCTGCTGCCGCCACCCCATGATCGGCATCAGACATGGGGGAGAAAATGAACCGAGGAGCACTTATAATGCCAGAAATCATACGCAGCGCAAAACTGTCAAAATGATGTGATGGATGTTCCGACGTCAGAAATTGCTTACGTTGGCTGAAATGGATGCATCGGAGGAGCGATGAGCTTGAGTCGACGGCGGAGAAAAAGAAAAAATTCGCCTGACCTGAAAAATATGGCGGCTACAGCTGGACGAATAGTTAGCGCTATAGGGGCAACTTCGTGCATTTGTGTTAGCACGATTTAAAAAATTATGGGGTTTTGCGTGCCAAAACCACTTTCTGATTATGAGGCACGTCGTAGTGGAGGACTCCCGAAATTTCGACCACCTGGAGTTCTTTAACGTGCACCTAAATCTAAGCACACGGGTGTTTTCGCATTTCGCCCCCATCTAAATGCGGCCGTCATGGCCGGGATTCGATCCCGCAACCACGTGCTCAGCAGCCCGACACCATAGCCACTGAGCAACCACGGCGGGTTTAGCACGAATAACTGCGTCGTACCGTCGACGTTAACTCGCGTGGTTTTGCACTTTCTGGCGTGGTCTGTAAGCTTACAAATTAAGGAGTGCGCTCACTCTGCTTAACAGTGAAGACTATGGTCATCTTGGAGGGGCATAGACCTCTTCAAATGGGCGCCTTTCACCGTATCAGTGTAGCCGAAGAGACCTGGCAGGTATTAAGAAATGTACTAAACCGAGACAACATATTGGCATAGCGGCAAACTGTGCAAAAATAGAGGGGTGCCTACATTGTAGTGTATAAAAAAATAGCTTTATGTGGAGCCGGCGAAAATTTGTAGGCAGATAGGAACACGAACAAAGAAAGACAGCGGATATATGTGACAGAGACAGAGAGAGACAGAGAAGCGAAGAAGGAAGGGCAGGGAGGTTAACCAGACTGAGTCCAGTTTGCTGTAAACAGTCTCCCACTAGTTTCACTCTTATATAGCTCAATGACTTACAGAGATTCACAAGATTTACAATAATTGGCGATGATATCCTACTATCAGTTGCGCAAAACCTGATAGTCGCGTGCGCCGCTTGAATTGTCTCAATTTCGAGCGGCAATTTCCGTTTTGATGGTTCATTTTCTCTCTTCATATCATGTTCTTAAATCCCTCCTCTCCCGTGCAGGGTAGCAAACCGATATTTTTCTGGTTAACATCCCTGCCTGTTCTTTGTTTCTCTCTCCCTATCTCTTTAACAGATGGCAAATTTATTTTCTCGTAAGATGCTTCGTCCAAGCGTTACTCCAGGTGCACGAATGTTCCTATTGCGCGCTGAACAGCGGCAGAGCCACAGAAAATGCAATGGTTAATAGCACTTAATAGAGGAACAAGGCAAGCGCTGATGACGCAGGCGCAGCTCCGGTCAGCAGCCAAGATTGTTATTGATCGAGATCTCGGATAACGAAGAAAAATACCCCCTGAGCTTAATGACAAGAATTACGACCCGAACGCCGTCAACGCAGGTGCCCCTTTGGTGGGCGCATGCTCACCAAAGAAGACTCCCCCCCCTTCCCCCCTGCGAGCTACGGCTTATCTGTGGTGATTCGTTGAAAGCCGCGGCAAATACGACATAGTTTGCGACTAGCATATATAGATAAGAAAAAAAAAGGCCACGTGACATATGGAGAATAGCACTGCCCGACGCCAAGCGGCAAAAGAGAACAAAAGGGGGAACTCGAAACGACCGAGGATCGTCTGCACGAACGAAAACAGACGACAGACGGTTAGGCGAGACCCCGAGCGGCCAATCAAAGAGCTCGCGAGGCGCGAGACAATAATACCGGCACCCGGGGAATATTGCCGGCGATATATAGGAAGGAATGGGATCTCGGAAGAAACGGGAGAACAGGGTTGCTCTGCCGGAAGAGGGGAGAAAAACACAAGAACACCGCGACACAGGAGACGCGGGGAACCGAAGAACCCGATGACACGGGCGCGGAAGAATAAGAAAGACAGCGGCGGGGACGCGCGACAAAATCAAATAAAACAAATGAGCAAATGGAAGAACAAAAGTGTACTCGGCTGCAGGGACTTTGAGCGCGAGAACAGGAAAGCAGACGAGCAGACAACGGAGCGAAATTAGGAATGAAGGCGCTAGCGCAGACGACAACCGAAGGAGAAGCAGACGACAACGCTGAGAGGAAGCAGACGAAAGATTGGAAGTGACGAGCACGGAAGGCAGACGGAGCGAAAGAAACGCAGAATAGGGCAGGGTTGAGAAAACATAAAACGGGCAACAAACAAAGCGACGGAGAAGACGAAGCAAGCGCAGACATTTGTATTGGACCGAGTGGGGGTAAACGGTACACGAAAACGTGCAAAACTCGAGCAAAACACGTCGGCGGTGCCGGCAGACGTAAGCGAGCAGACGATCACGCGTCATGGTCTTACGCGCACAGTATATGTGTGTATGGACGCAAGACGTACTAGTAAATGCGCTGAAATTAAATTGCAATGCTCCGCAGTGTGAGTGGCGTAGCGTACTCAACCAAAGAAATGGCGATACGAACACGAGGCCGAGCAGGAAAGGCGGTGACAGGCAGAAAGAGGAGGCGGAGAGAGAAGGGAAAACAAGCGAGGCGGAAAAGAAGCTTTTTAACGATAAAAAAGAGAGAAAAGAAAAGACGGGGATATCAGAAGATAGAACAGGCCCGGGCTATGCGCGGGATGCCGCGATGTGCGGCGAAGGAGCTTCGCAGCTGTCGCGGGATATTTCGCTCCTGCTCCGACGATCCTGCTCCTTGAAAGGACGAGCGGCGCGCGCCAAGAGACGCGAAGTGTCTCGTTGCTCTCGGCTGCTGCTCGCGGGTGCAATGAACAGCGGCGGCCGATCTGTGGTGCCGACGCCAGCCGGGGGCAAGAACACCGCGTGCTTGGAGCGCGACTACCGTCATTTTCGCGATAGTAGCAGAGTGACAGACGATAAGCCTAAGTGGCGGGATTAGAGGGGCATGCTGACTTTACTGAGAAGCTGGAGGTGTTGGTTGGTGAACTGGCACATGCCGATTCAGGCGGTGAATGATAGTTATGCTATGCACAACGATTGCACAAACACACAAACGACACGTACACCCACGGTCAGGCGCTCGCACGCTGAAGCTATTAACGAAGTCTCGTTAAGCTCTGTAGACGTTATAGAATACAGAAACGATTTCGCAGTGCGCAAGTCACCGCGATTGTGGTTCCCCGTGGACATACAACCATCCGCTCTTGCTTACGTTACAGAATTCAGTGTAAATCAAGGAACAACGCTAAGCTATATTTAACCTGGTTTAAAGAGAGAATAAATAGAGAACCACCTCATCTATTTAACTGATAAAGCGTTCTTTCAAAGCTATATTTCTGTTCATTTCGCAGTAATATGTCATTTAACTAGAGGAGAGAACAAAGGTCGCAGTTACATTTCTTGGTTCTCGTGCTGGAACCCAAGTGCCAGCACGTCAATGTGACGTGGCGGATTTTAAATAGTATTTTTTTATTTTAGCCTGTTGAAGCTCCACAAATGTTCTTGAAATTTGTCAAGTTTCAATTGTTAGATGCTTAAGAATACAACGAGGCCGCGCAGACTTTGTCGAAATCCACGATGACACAGAATTCTTTTGCGGAAACGACAAAGCGTCTTCAGCACTGGTTTTTCATCTTCTCCTGGCTTACAAAGTTTATTCTGCCGGTAATAATTACCTTTTCCGTGTTGTAGAAGGGTGGTTTGCTAACACAGCGCAAATTATTATTGTTATTATTATAATTCTTTGCTTTCGCGTGACTATGAATAGCTTTAATGGAATTGTATTTGCATATCATTTGGCGGGACAAGAGGAGGTATGATTGCAGCAAACGCAACGAAAAGTTTACCGTAATGAAACTACCGCTCGCACAGGCAGAGCAGCTAACGTTAGTACGACGTCACAGATTTCAAGGCATATTTGGATGCTTGTGAGCACTTCCTTTTTTTGTAATGGTCTAAAAATACACTAAAATTAGTGTCTCTTTTGTTTTTAATGCCTTGTACTTTTTGTTTATTGATCATCTAGTCCCGAGAAGGTGCTGACAATATCTCACACGGGAACGAAGAGGCAGAGTGGGAGTTCTGGATCTGTCTGGCTTATTACGAAGACTGCGTTCACGTTAATGCTCACATTTCTGGTGTTCCGGAAGCATGCGTTGTACGTTCATCTGGCGTAAGGTAACCTTCTTATCTAATGCTTCATTTCAGGAATTTCAGTATTTACCCCAATCGCGATAATCAGTGTGAACTCTGGTCCTGGTTATGTTTTCCTTGGCGTTTTCCTTTGCACGTCTCCTACGAGCGCTTTTCCATAAATTACTCAGCTGAGAGTCGACGATAATGCGTTCTTTCATGTCGTTTCTTTTTCTCAATAAAGCAGGAAAAAAAACTGCAATGCAGATTTATATCGTGCTGGCTATCACAAAGTTCCACGCACTACTCAGGAAAGAAAAATAAAAGGAGAAAACGAGCTGAAAGATTGCAATAAACACCACATACAACTTTAACACAAATCAAAGTAGTGTCACCACGGGCATGAACGATGGAAACATGTTCTACAGATACTTGGCACAGTCGCACGACACCGCCATTTTAAGATGATCCCACACGACTCTATAGTCACACGTAAGTGACATCATAACATGCGCGCAAACTTAATAACTGCACCGCATAACACTCGAGTTGCACTGGCGCGCCCTCATCTTGTTCGCGCTGTCCTGTCTCCATCGCAGTGACGACAGCAAAGGGTTCGGGAACACGGACGCTCCATGCCCCTAGTATAAAGAAACGTACAGTATCCCCACCTACGCCTACGCCGCTCGCTTCTGCTGTTCCTAAACAGCCGGGCTATGAGGATCGCGCTGCAGCCTGGTGCCCGTCTCGCAGGGGAAGAACGAGAAGACCTCGGTGGAGTGGAGGAAGATCTTTGCACCGCTTGCTTTGCCCGTCGGTTGTCGCGGGCGCGCGGGAAACCGTCCTTTTTTCGGCATCGCGGCGGACGAAGCTGCCGTAGTCGGTTAGGCAGCTGTCTCGCGTCGTCGCGTGCTTCGCGTCGCGACAAGATTCCCAAAGCGGTGACGCTCGCGCGGTTTTGGGGGTGCGACGAATATTCCTAGACGCGCGAAGGGCGGAAACAGAGAGCGGCGTCGCCCGGGCTTGGGAGAGAGAGAGAGAGAGAGAGAGACGAACGAAGAGGACGAAATTAAGGCTAGAGAGTGACGCGTAACGAGGAAGAAAGGGTCAACACTCCGACTGAATGTGGAGGCGAAGAGTCAATGGGAGAATGTGGAAGAGGAGGGTAAAGAAAGACACGGGAAATACTCGAGACTGTTCGCATAGGACTGCGACTGAAGGGACTGCAATTAACGGCTCTAGCAAAGGATCAGCGTTTCGGCTCGCTTAGAATTTTAGCCTTGCGTTGTCGTTCTTTACGCGCGTCTTTTGCTAGCGCTGTTAATTTGTTTCCATCTATTGGCATTTAGCCCTGCCTACGAGTGGACTTGCACGTAGTGGACTTGCATATACGCCCCTCCTTCTCTGGTCATTAGCACTCTTTTTTTTTACTGCTCCTTCTTCACTGTGCAGGGCAGTAGGCGAGGGCTAGGTAAAGCGTAGCCTGACCTTTACACCTTTCTGTAAATAAATTACTCTCTCTCTCTCTCTCTCAGCAACTACCCACAACCGCAGTTGACTGGAAAAACTTGGTAATAAAATTTCAACTTTCCGCTTTTACGTGCAGCTGCTGACGTATAGGTCTTCCTGCTCATGTATCAGCACTTCAGATGGGCACTCATTAAACTGGGCTAACAAGGTGCAGGTAGCACGCGATTGAGCAAAGTCTTCGTCTTTGCTGCTGCGTGATATGTTGCATCTTCTTTTTTTTTTTCATAAGGGTTAGCGCTCAGACAAAAAAAGAAAAACGGCTGTTGCCCCCGACAAACTTCGACGCGCACGTTCGCGTTCTCTTATGCCGCGTTCCTTTATGCGTCATTACACATATGACACATAAGAGGCTTCGGACAAGAGCCCCTCACGAAGCCGCGGAAGGTTTAACTCGCTATCGCAAGTAAAATTTTTCATGGTTACCCATCTCGGAGGCACATATGACAAGGAGGCTTCGTGAGCCAGTGCGGACACTACCGTGCCATCGGAAGTAAGAGACGAGTGAGAGGGAGATAAATGATTAGAACCGGGAAACGGGCGATTCACGTAGTGGATCGCACGAAGGCACAGAAAGTCAAGCGAAAAAAAGATACGATGATGTGGAGGAGACAAAAAGAGGGAGCATGCTGACACGGGCAGAAGAGTTATAAGGAGATGGAGGGAGAAGAAGGCGAAAGCCTGCGAAAAGGAGACCGAGGAGGACGGCAGGGGCAGTATAGCGAAGCGCGCGGTAGGTGGAGCGCGGGCACTCGCATTCCGCGTCGGTTGTTCGGGCGCCCCGCAACACCGGTGGTTGCCGGGTTTGCGCCTAACGAGTTCAGCGGAATGCAAGAGGAAGCTCTCTGGATCGCGTTGGCAATGCCTTCGCGCAGATACCTGCGCTGTCCACCCACAAACGGGGCGTCGCCGCTACTTTCCAGCGCGCGTATTACTCATTTCGCTGCACTCATAGTATTCGCAAAGGCCTTCACTCTATGAACAATGTGAGGACTGGCAAGTACCTTTACGGGCGTAGCTGCTCGTCCCAAGTTTCAACTCGACTTCCGAGAGTTCTTGTATGGTATGGTTGTATGGTTCGGTATTGTTGTGTACATACTCCGGCGGAGCATGTACACAATCATACCGATGGAGCGCGTTCAGCTGCGGTTACTGAGAGGCTTGTTTGCACGTGCGTTATTGCTCGTTTTCAGTTTAGTTTGTTTCATCCGGTAAGTCTCCTGCAGCCTGCACACGTATGACAACGAGTTTTCGGAGTGTGTTTTTTTCTCACCTCGGCGGCAGCGATGGCACAGAGGTCGTCTCCACCTCGTTGACGTCCGCCGCCTCGGACGAAATGTCGAAGGGCGAGGGCTTGATGAGCACAGCCTGCGCTGAAGCCGGAGACTGGGGCTGCTGCACCGAACGCCTCCAGTGGCGAGCCAGGTCCAGCACTGCGCGGAGAAAGACAGGATGCACACTGGTGAGCGGAGAAATCAACCGGCTGTTGCAGAGCAGACATCAACGTTTCACAAGCCATCAACTGTTATTGCCCTATTTGCCGCCGACCTTGCCTGTTGTGCTGAATTATCGTAACAGGAAGCCCTCTCGACCGCCTTCCTTCAGCGTTTCTTTTTTCTGTTTGTTTGCTTTACTTGCCTGGGTTGCCACGCGGTATAGTGGGGCTATGAAATGATATAAAAGCGTGGAAGCCAGTTTCATGCATATACTGCAAAAGCGACATGTCGAACGTACTGTCCATGAACAATCGCTCATACTCGTCATGTCGGTCAGACCTCAACTTCACATCTCTAAAAACATTTTCGCGGACCGTTTAATTGTGTCAGAGGGTGTCAGGAGTACCAATGACGGGCGTCCGCTGGAGACGCAGGAGCGGAGCACCTGGTACACTGAATGCACATTGTCTTCATATGGTCGACCCCTGGTACAAGTTATGGCAGATGTAAGGGTTGCCTTGGCCCGAAGTCTCCGTACAGAGACTTCCCCCGAGAAAGCTTTCGTTCGTTCAGCCAAGTACCACACGGCAGGGAAAAAGCTGGCTTTAGAACACGTCGCCAGATGGCGCCACCCTCAGCAGAGCTTCAGGTTGCTGCACCGCCGGTGAATTACGTCTCGATTCTGCCAAGTTTCTACCGTACCACTGCTAGCTATCGACACGACGCACCACCGCAACAATTTTGCCATGTTCAGGTGCCGTATAAGTTGAAGCGCACATGTACTGCAGCATCGAGTAAATGTAATGATTGTAACAAGGCTTTATGAAATTGAAGTATACAATTTCGAAAAAAATACAACAGCGGCGACTTACACGTATTGCATGCAATTACCTGTCACCATGAAGAAGCAAAAAAAAACGCATGTATTTTCTACTTTCGTAGCGATCGCTGACCGCGCTATTTCTAGATTCGCTCGATCACTGCTCCCGAGATCAGTGACGCGCAGTTCTCGGAAGATAAGAGGAAAGACGGGCGGGCGGGCGTCGAGTGATGAATAATGAAACCGAGAGGTGGCGTCACACTTCAGCGGTCCGCGCACTGCACGGCCCGTCGCCTCGCATCTTCGCTCGGAGGCGTTACACAGCCGTGCCGCAAATGGCGTCGTATGTATTCCCGGCGCGCGGCGGGCAAAGCCGCCTTGCCAGAACTCGTTCGCTCTCGCTCTCTATCAAAATGGCCACCGATGCGAGAATGGACGGCGCGTTCGGTATACGTGAAACGCAAGCGTTCAGACTCGGCACAGCTGAAGCAGCTGCAGTGAAGGAATCACTTCGGCGAGGAGAAAAAGCGCGCACCAGAACAGGCGAACGGCAGACGATAAAGATCGCGTAAACAAGCAGAAAACACGCAACAATAGGTGCGCCAGCTACCAAAGGGCAGACGGCAAAATACTGTATAAGAGGAGAAAAGCAGCCGACAAAAGTGTGACGTGAGCAGTGATAGCGTCGACAAAAATACAAGATCAAAAGGCGGAGAAAGATCGGGATCGCGCCGGGCACAAGGTGTACGCTAAAAGGGTTTTAATGGCAACGTGACCGGCGCACCTAATGCCCTCCCTGCAAGGCGTCGCTGGCGTCACTGCGCGTAACTTCCGGTCGTCTGCACCCGTTTCCAGAAGGTTTTCTGTTTCTTTCGCTACTTTGGCCGTCTGCACTGCAGTGCCGTACCAGAAGGCGTACGCGGGTTTCGTCCGCTTGCGCACAATGCCCGACCTGTTCATTTGTTTTCCTTTCGCGTGGCGAAGCGAAGAAAAGAAACTTTTGGCAATCGCTTTCTTCAATTTGGCCGAAAAGCGATTCAGCCGGTAGAGGCCGCGGCAGTAACTCACGCTACAGAAACAAAAACGAAGTTCACCGTGGAATGCCGGGAAGCGAAAGAAAAACTTTTCCCGAGCTCGAGGACAAAGCTATTTTGCAGATCACGTACACAAACCTCAATAAACACTTTGGTTCGTCGAACGGAGCCAAAGTTTCTGTGGACACTTCTTACGGGAAAGCGGAAAGTCGATACAGAAAAGAAAACGCTGGCTCTGAGAGGAAAGAACCCTTTCTTCGTCGTCCGTCGAGACGCACTTTCGCGGTACGTAATGGAAACAGAAAGAGAAGCACGAAGAACGAACCATCTATCCCTTTGCATTCGACGGTTGTACGTCACGTGAAATTTCGTGCGCCTTCGTTCGTTCTTCGTTAATTGCGCCGTCTTTTGGTCGAAACCAAATCATGCTTCGTTTAGCGGAGCCTTTCCCAACGTTGGTCAATCGAATTTGCCACTTACTACATTCAGAGCACGTAATCGATTTTCTTTGTCGTCTGGCCGAAACCAATGTGTCGTAATCGGGAAGTTCTGGCGCAATTCCCAAACGCCCCAAGTCCCAGAGCGGTGAGTTGGCTTGAGTTGGCTTACATTGGCTTGCGGCCCCAACTTCAAACCGTCGTTGCGTCGTTTATTTCTTTTGTTTTGCCCCAGAACTATTGGAAAAACCGCAAGACAGTGGATCTAATTGGGAAAGCGTCTCTCTGAAATGGTATCGCGCTAATCAAACCACGTAGAAATGATTTTCGGGAAAGATCAGCGCATATCAGAGAATGTTAGCAAAGGGTCGCTTACGCTCAACTCTGCTTAAATTTCACGTGCTGAGGCACTGCAGGGACCTGCGTAACTTCCCATTTTTGATGGACACGTCTTGCCGACACGGAAGCGATGCGGTATCAGCTTGGCTCCAAAACAACCAAGAAACCAAGTGGGCGCTTCCCCACGCTGCGCTCAACGGGCTTTATTCCGGAGCGAGGGGAAAGCGTTCCGCGTTTAGCTGCCGTCATGAGCCTTGCGGGCATGCGCACTAGCGTTCTGGCATATTCCTAGCATACGCCGGTCTGAGCGTTCAGCTAAAGCTCCCTGTTATGTAAATTCGGCGGGCGACCTTCATAAATAAACGGCATGTAAACCGCAACACGAAGTTATAGTTCAATCCTCCAGCGAAACACTTCCTTCAAGCCGTATTTGCACCTTTTTTTTTTTTTTTCAAAATCCAGACATGAGTTATTATTGCGGAGAAAGTGAGAGATAAGGTTTTCCTTCTTGAATTTCACTCCAAGACCACAGCTTTATTATGACGTCACAAATTTTGAAAATCTTTCGCATGCTTTTAACTTGTTCAGCAGTAGTTCTCAATGGTCTCTAGCTTGAACCTTTAGTTCCCTTGTGAACTATAACACGCAATGTACTTCGTTTTTTATATTGATAGACAATTAACTAGCCCCAGCAGACGATAGCCAACTTACGAGGTCACGAAAAGAGAGCGAAGGCGCCAATTTCCACCGCTAGCAAAGCTTCCGATAAAGCCGGGTTACAAAAAGAGAATGCTAATTTGGGCCGGTTGGTACGTATTGACGTTAAATGGAATGAGAAAGAGTAGGAAAGACGACGTCCGTTTCCTTCTGCTCGTACAGCCCCCATTCCAGGTTACTATATTTAACTTCATAAGCTTATACATCCCCTACAGTTAATACACCAGTCGGATGACTGAGAAATGTGTAACTAGATTACAGACGCCTGCGGGTAATTCGCATGACTTTGTACTTGCAACACGTCCCTCCGTAAAGATGAAAGAAACTGAGCAAGTGAGTTCAAGGCCTGCACAACCTAAGCAACGACAAAGAAATACGTGAAATGGACTTTAGTCATGTTGGTGAAAAAGGTAATCATTGGTATTTCTCGAATGAGCATTAATAAACACTACAGCTCCATAAGCTGTCCAGTCCACGAAAAAAAAAAAGATTGGTTTAAAATGGCGACGCTAAACTCATTGTATTGTCCAATTCCGCTGCGTTATTTTTCGGAGGGGAAGGAGGGAGCCACCTGGCAAGCCAATCACAGCTGACAAAGGTGGCGGATTCGGCACTAAGGAGTAAACAGAGGATACTAACAGCACGACACGGAAGGGCAGAGACAACCACAAGGATAGTGTAAGGCCGTATGCCCAGTGTCACGCTGTTAAAATCAGCTTTCTTTTTTGCCGATATACACCGACCAGCGCAAACGACCACGCTGTTCTCACGGTGAGCAGAGAGAGAGAGAGAGAGAGAGAGAGAGAGAAATTTCACCACGCTGTCGGATTCCGCCATGTTGACGGGTGCTTTGAGCCAATCAGAGAGAGCCTAGCCGCCTCGCGGGCCAATCAGAAATGACAAGATGGCGGATTCGAGTGTATGATTATATTAGAGAAGCAATTATATTAAATACGTCAATGACTAACTTCAGCGCTGCGTCTGCTCTCGTGCTCATTTCTTGCGAGCGATTAGTTTCACGAGCTTTTATACGTACCCGTTTCCGAAGGCGCACGCTAATAATGCCCGGGCGCACACGTACGCATGCGCAAACGAGCCCCGCGAGAGACACGTGCGCTGCGCCATTACATCCGAGATTTCGATTTGATTGCACCGACATTTGCACACGAAGGCGTTCGCCGAACGGGACACAAGAAATGACGCGGACGACATTTGCATAACAACCTCCGGAACTCTGAGAATCTGCATATTCGCTGGCTCAGCTGGGATTAGCCTCGTCTTCTGTTCTCCCGACGCGTTTCTTTTTTGCCTGCTTGTTTTTCGTGTTTCCTTTTTTTTTCGTCTTTGTCCTGATCGTGCGCTCAGCGTAGTGACTGAGTTGCCTGCTCCTGAACGGTTCCGAGCTACAGCATGTTGCTACACTACGAGGTTTGCGAGGTTAGGAGATGTGCAGGACGCGCCAATATGCAAACGGTAAAGGGGCGCGATCGGAAATCATCGTTCGAAACGCGCGTTCGGTTCGCGTTCAGTTTCGCCCCACGCGATTGGCCTAGGCGGCGGGCGCGCATGACCACGTCGGCGCGGCCTAGGCCAATCGCGTGAGGCGAAAATGAACGCAAACTGAACGCGCGTTTCGAACAACGATCTCCGGTTGCGCTCCAGAATTGCAATTGAGGCAGGTAATTTAGCTTGTTCTTGCTATGAAAGAGAAAGAAGTTCCGTCAGTGGAACTCTTTAAAACGACAACTATAAAGTGAATAGCCCCGAATACGGTGCTGACTTGCATATTTGCAGGATTGGTTCTTCCAACACATATCTGTTACTTTTTACACCGACGCAGGCCTCATGCAATCTTAGGCGAAAGGCCCAATTAGTGCTGATACGCTTGCATGGTAGCTCAAATTTAAATGAGTAACTTTAGATAACATATTTTATTTGATACCATTGATACCAGCGTCATGCCAGCGGCTGCCCAGAAACTAGAGGGAATTGTGATGCGTTGGATTTAATAACCATTAATATGAAGAATGGTCACCTCAGCGCTGGCAGCTGATAATAGCAAGCACTTGCAGCTGAGCACAAGTTTGCGAACCAAGAGGAACACACACGGCACGATAACTTCGCAGGCACACGAAGATGGAGAATTGATAACTGACTTTTTTTTTCAGGAGCCAAGGTATTTCTGAAGTTCTGACAGCCAAGAGGCAATATGCCAATTTCAAAATGTTAATACGAGAGATTGCGCAAAAGAAAATGCCATAGACAAGTTTCGATTGCATTCCATACTCTGTAATTTAACCTTTCCTAGTAACTTCGTTTCGTTTCAGCGTCTTTCACGGTTTACCCGAAGTCGGAGCCAATTCGTTGCCATGAACAGCTTTCTTGGGCGTTTTACACAACAACGCTGTCGACGCCATGGTCACTAATGCCGGAAATGCGCTCTCCGCACTCCCGGCGGCCCGACGCTTCCCTATTCAACTTCCGTCAATAACCGACCGGAATCCGAAGCCATATCCGACTGCAATCCAGAGACGGGGGAGCGCGCAGGAAAGCGAGGCGTCATTTCACCCGCGTAGCACCCTTCTGGAGAGAGACGAAAACGCGAAACGCCACGGACAGACTCCCCCTTTGCGTGATTCGCTTAACCCATAAACTTGCCGCGCAAACGCACTAGCACGCGCGCCCTCAAAAAACAGATTAGCTAGAAGAAAAAGGAAGCACACACACACAGACAAGGCTTGGGGTCGCTGACTCAAATCCGGTATGACAACGGAGCCGCGCGGAACGAACGTCGTCTGCTAGCGGAAGCCCAGCAGACGACCCGAGACGCTGCGGAAGGGTATGCCGCGCCGCCGCACAGTGCATTATGGGAATTAGCATATAGATGGAGGGCCCCTACCCCGCCCTCAGCATTGCCCGAGCTTATTTCCTCCCCACAATCTATACGCCTCACGCACACATACGCACACACTTCCACCTCTCTTGCCGCCTCCAAACGGAAGCGCAAGGTAGGAAGTCAGGGAAGAGATAGTACCTAGGATGAGGGAGACGGGGTTGAGGGAGAGGTCAGAAGGGCGTATGACGGTGACGATGATAAAAAGGACGCGCGAGAAACGCGAATCCGAAAGCGCTTATCTGCGCGGAACAAAATTCTACAGGCAATATATTGGGTGCGGAGGCGTCAAATATAGAAGGAAGAAAATCGCCGTAAAAGAGTGAAGCAGATTACAATAGCGGACGAGAAATAGCGTATACACTTGCGCAGAGTGCACGCGTTGTAAGGTTGTGGATATATAGGGAAGAGAGGGACTGAGAATTATTTAACACGGAGTGAGAGCGCACAGTAGAAAATATCCGCAAAAGAACATTCACATTAAATAGCATTATTAAAAAAAATCAACATACAACATATGCGCGCCTCTCGTGCGAAGCAAAAATGAAAGGGGAAAAATCTCGTCTAATACATAAAGTTCATCCGACAAAAGAAGTTGACAGGAACGTGCAAAGAAAAAAAGGAGAAAGAAAGAAAGAAAGAACGAAAGAAAGAAAGAAAGAAAGAAAGAAAGAAAGAAAGAAAGACGGACAAGAAGGAAAGGTACCGCGGAGAGAGCGTTCAACATGAATGAAAAAAAGAAAGATTAAGATACGAGCCCAGAAGTTTTGAGTCTCTGGCTACGTTTTTTACAGCGTGCTCACGAGACACCCGCTATTCGATTATGGATCGAGGGGCCACCGCATTACCTTAGCCTCTTTCAATTTTTTTTAAAGCTTCTGTTCATTTAGATGTAAAAAGGCGTATAGTGCGGCCCAGCCTCTGCGAAACGCCAGAAGTTTCTTATATCGGAGACAAAAAAAAAAGAAAGAAAGAAAGCGGGCGTCCCTGTATTCCGCACGGTGCACCTAATTTCATCCCGGGCAGTCAGTCTCCATTATGCAGCTCTCGCGCATGCGGCATTGAAAGCACCAGACGCGTGAAAGGTTGCTTGCTTTGCATGCGTCAAAAGTTGAACGCCCTCCACACTTTCTGGCCGGGATATGCCAGCGCGCTTCGAGAGCTACAAGCCATCTTACTTTCCATTTGAGCAGTTTTCGGCGTGCTTATTAGGCTAATAACCCGTTTATTTGGTTACGTAGTGCCAGGGAAAAAAATCATACAGTTGGCTAGTTGGTTAAACATATTATAGAATACGTAGTATCATTCGTTCATTCGTTATTTTCAGGGTTAACTTGCCAAAAGAACGCCAGGGCTGTGAGGACTCAGGGCCAGCCTTAGCCGCCGCTAGCTCCTTTGGCGAGAGAGGCGATGTAACTAAATACACGGACTTTTCTTATTTCTCTTTTATTTTTCATTTTGAACTCGGAGGTACGCAGGGGATTCGGGGTCAATAATCTAACCCGTCCCATCGCGGTCACCAGCAGGACGTCATAGCATGTTAGCCAATCAGCCACAGGGACGTTTATTAAGATCAATGTACGCGTAAAGTCGAACGAAATAAAAAGAAAAAGAACAACGCGAAATTCGAATACGCGAAGAAGAATCATCAAAGTAAAACTATGCCATGGGGGTCAATTTTGTCGAAGCTCAAACGTCATCGGTTTCTTTCTCGCCACCACTGGAGAGGATCGGCACAAAGAAGTAGCGTACACACAAAGCTATATATAGATACTGTATACAGAAACAATGCTTAATGATGTGAAATACGTGAGACTCTGTCTGAGGCACATTCTTCTAGCCGACTACTCTGCACTGGGGAGCAAAATAGGAACAAGATGGGGGACGATGGCGATCACCTTTAACGCGATTAACAGTGCGGGTCGAGGGCGTATAAATTGCCACCCGATGCTTTCAGCTCTGGCGAGTACGGCATGGGTCACCGAAGGCATGTATTTGTTCCATCTTATTTACCGTTAAAGATTTTTTTTACCCTTTAAGGACCAGACATTGTTTCACACAAATGAAAAATGGAACAACGTATTCATCGTTATTTCTGGCCACGGCGAGTCGACTCGTAAAAAAAAAAAAAGAGATAGAATTTAATGTTACTTGACTTAATTTCAACTTAGTTAACAACTTTAAAACACACACTCGTAAACATAAGTGAAAACTTACAAAATTGTACAGATCGAAATCATATGTTGGAAAAGATGTGAGGCGAAGCTTCAGTCAAGCAGCGCGTATTAGAACCTATGAAACTAATGCCGACAAAGCCGGCAGGGTACACAGGGAAAGCTTCGCCAAAAACTTAAAGTCGCATACACTCACTCTCTCTCTCTCTCTCACACACACACACACACACACACACACACACACACACACACGCGCGCGCGCGCGCGCGCGCGCGCACGCACGTACAGTAACCATTGCCTTCTTGTTACGCCCACTACATGGCTTATCGATTCAACCGCGCTCATGCCAAGTGCTCGCAATTGTGATCGTGAGTGCGTTCATTCGCTCATTTCCCAGTGCCACCAGGCAATAAACATGGTTGTGCCCAACAACCGGCCACGAAAGTGTCCAACACTTGCAGCGTCGTCGAATAAACTGGTCACCCATTCAACCAAGTTCACACGCAGACACACGCGAGTTCTACGCTGGAAATTTCGGTACGCAGAAAACTACTTTTCGAAGCACTTCACCTCTTACACCATTCTCATCCGCACTCCGTTTCCTCCACAAGCGGCGACAAATGAGCTTGCAGGTATGTTGCAGTACATGCCGAATCATCGCCATCAAAATCACAGCACGCACTGCACGTCGGGCTGCATTCCGTTGTTTTCGAGGTCGGAGAACGTATTTTCTTTTCTTCTCTTTTTTTTTTGTCACTGTCGACGATTTCTCTGTGCATGGCGTCGAAATGCCTCGAGCTTTAAATCACGGGAAACTGGTCGCACATGTTTCGCTTTTCTTTTCGTTAAAATGTTTGTTATCGTTATTATACTCTATATGTACATTTTCTTGCGGGGGGGGGGGGGTTGAGGGGTAGCTGCGGGGAGCTATTCTCTCCCGGAGAACAATCACTACATCCCGGGTGCCTCCGCGAAAGACCCTTTTGGGCCGGAACTAGGGTAGGAAAAAAGAATAGAAAAGTTATCCCGAAAGGCATAAATCGCTCGCAGATTCCGCATCCTCCGCGACAAACCTGTCAACAGCGTTTCAATCTGTTGTCCTCCCGAGCGGCAACAAAAATAAAAATAAACACGGCTCTTAACCGCCGGGCGTTCGCATCAAGAGGGAGCAGTTTAAAGAAAACGATAAACAAACAGATCCACACTTGCACAAGAAACCACCGGAAGGCACTCCGGCCGACTCAAGACCGCTCCAACAATCTTTCTCTTTCTTCGAGTCATCTATTCGTTTCGTACCTGCTTCTGGCTTTTCTTTATTTCTTCATTTTGCAATTCTCACTTTTGTTTTTCGCATAGAGGTGCGTAGGAGACAAACGGAGAACTTTCTCCTTCCGGACAGTATTGAACTTCGCGCGTTTACTTCAGCTTTTACGTTTTTCTCGCCCCCTGGATTTTCTTTCTAAACAGGCGCTCGTGAAGATCTACCTTCCTCAGAAGCTGCTTTGACAGGAGTGGCGATAAAAGGAACGCCAAGAAGAAGAAGAAGAAGAAGAAGAAGAAGACGCAATACTTGGTGGCGTACGCTAGCGTGGTTCGGCAGGTGCCTGAACTCCGGATTTTTATGGGCACGCCCCTCATGTTTTTGCACGATCGGGGCCAAAAAGACGGGGCGATTGTTCCCCTCAACCTCCTCCTCCGTTCCTGCGCGTTTCACGCTTCGTTCGCATTCCCGTTTTATACGATCTTCTCATTCTGCAGTGGGTTTTGTCTTTTTTTTGTTCCTGCGTTCTTTTTCAGCTTTTTTTTTCTTGTGCTGGTAACCTTTCCAGTTCCGCGAAGGCGGCTTCTTCTTTGAGGCGGTGATAATAAAGAGAAATGGCACTCGATGTGTGGCTGCATGGGCGCGTTTTCTGGAAGAAGCGGAAGACGCGAAGCGGCGCGCGCGAGGTCTCTAAAACCGCGCAGAGACAGCCGGCGGCAGGCTTGGCGTCTGGCTTTCTCGGACGAGTTATATCTCGGGGTGGCGCCGGTGTTCGAAATTGGTCCCAACGCCAGGCTCCAATATTTCTTCTTTCCTTTTTTTTCATATTTCTTTTTCATATCGTCTTTGTCGAGCTAGTCGCGCAGAAGGGGGCTTTTTCGCCTTGCGCGATGGCCTCGGATAGTGTGAACGGTGGCTGTTACAAAAGCATCCACGGAAAATCTGCAGTTCTTCTGTTGAATTTCCGTGTATCTTTCAGTAAGATGTTCTGCTGAGATACAAAATCATATCATGCAGGATTTTTCGCAACGCCATTAGCCAGATCAGACCGCGCAATCCAGGTACAGTATCGAATATACTACAGTCGAATGAGTGCAGTGCAATACTACAGTTCTGTACAACCGAGTATAGTGCAGTACCACAGTACGCTACAGTAATGTGCACTCGAAACCAATCCAGTAAAATGAGTACAGTCAGTGATACAGTACTGTAGAGTACAGTACAGTCGTCTGAGTACAATGTCCCTGTATGATAGCACAGTCAAGGGAGTACAGCGACACTCGTCTTCTTCTGTTCTGTGTTCTTTTTTTTTGTCTTTTTTTCACCACCGATGCAGGGTAGCAAACCGGTCGCTGATCTGGTTGCCCTCCCTCTGTTTCCTCTCATTTCTTGCTCTCTCTCTTGTCTGTACACCACACTGCGCTAATTTACTATATATATTCGAATAATATGCGCCATAGTGCTGGCGGTGTCGCGTCCTTCTACTGTGCCGTGCTTCGCCAACTAGCCCACACTGTTAGCCCACTCATTTGAGAGTTCTGCGACCTGGGAAAGAATACAACTGTGCCGCTTTATCTCTCTAGTGGAGCGTGTGTAGATGGTTCGACAGAAAGTTCCGCATCCTTAGTAGGTGACAAATGCAGTGCGACAGATTAAATGAATAGCGTAACTGGCTCAAATTTTCAGCTTCCGTTTATCTCGCGAGGCTGATTCGCAAACGCATCGTGCCGCGTATTATCAGCGACACTATTGATAAAAAAAAAAAAATTGTACCACGTTGTCCACCTCAACACGCAAGTGCGACGAGCACAAAGACCCCCCCCCCCCCCCCCCCCCCATCGCCCGCCTTATTTTATTTTTTCTCAATTTTCTTCTACCTTCAGCTCCCCCCCAGCAAACACACACACAAAGACACAAAGCGTATAGGCGTCACGTGATTTCACACGTCTCATACATACGGAACGCGACCAGGAGGGAGCCACGCGGGAAATAATGGAAGAAGGGAAAGGCTCACGTTCGTGGCGATCTCGATGGGTGGGATTACATATCGAAAAGGAAAAGAAATTTGATGGACGTGCCCGCTTGACGTGCGGGCGACTTTGAAAGTCAATGCGGTTTCTTTTCACCTCTCTCTCTCTCTCTCTGTCTATGTCTGTACTTTTCTGGCAAAGCAGCACCTTTCTCTCTCTCACCAGTCTTCGATATCAATAATTTATTTCGCGGTTCCCGCAGCCCCCGAGCGCGCCTCCTTCAGTGCCCTCCAACTTTCCCGTCAGTTCGCGCTGTCGCCGAACCGCTCTTCGGGCGAACACAATTCGCGAGACCGCGGTGCGTTTCGGGCACACGGAAAAGTCGTCCGGAAACCAGCGAGCTGTCGTCACCGCGCCGTTGGTGACAACCTCGTCGGCGCCCCCTTCGCATTATTGCCTGGACACGCGCGCGAAGAGCTGCCACCTCCTATCTCGATCTGTACGTAGCTCGATTATTGGAGCGCCAAAATCGGGACCGCGAAGACGTGTATTAAAGCAGCTGGGAATCGCATATACGGTGGCCACTCGGTCGGAGACCGGACGCGTGCCACGACTCGTCGTTGGTATTACGGACGGCACGAAGTTTTCTGGACCATTCGGGTTGGGGGCGGCACGTAGTATTGGCGGTCCCAGTCTGTCGGTGAAGGGCTGGCCGGTGGCGCCGAGCCCAGCGGCGGTTAGGCCCGGGCACCCCACCTTCACACATTGGCTACATATAGCCAGATGATATTTGAAACCTGCTTGTAAACGCTGATCGGTACGGCCCGCGGTCGCACCAGACCGTACACGATCGGACCCCACCCGACAGGAACCGACCCGAGATGAGCCAACCCAAACCAGACTGACCCGAGCTACCGGAAACGACCACAGCGTGCCCTCTCGTCCGATCATCCAACATCAATGCTCTGTTCTAAGGTCCAGTATAAACTAATGTTCCAATGAGACGGGAAAAAAATTTAGTGACGCTCGAAGCGAGTGCTGTTCAAGGTTAGTGTCATTCACAGAGTGTCAGACGGAAAAGTTTTAGTGAGACTTGCTGTGCAGTGCGCATGCCAACGAGTGTGTTCGACGAACTCACTTCGCTGCGCTGAAGTGTGTAGCATACATAGCAGCGCTTCAAGAATAAATAAATAAGTGCTCACTGCGGAGTCGGCGCTGATTCTAAGACCACTTTTCCGTGAAGCTATAGAACAAGCTTGAAACGTTTACTCGCGACACCCGTCAAGCCCGTCAAATCGCCCGGCAGAAAGTCCGCCATTTTGACCCACTGGATTTCAAATTTCTTTCTCGCTTGTATTGGCTCATTACAAATAGACGTGTTAATGAGATCTCAGCGTTTCTATTTTTGATGTCCGGCGTTCCTGTACGTATCCATCTTTTTCTCCCTTAATAAAGCAGTAACCGTTTCTAAAACTCAAAACGCTCACAATCATACCAAGGCTTACAGCGTCACATATCGTCAATGTCGCCAATCCCGAATGACACTTCGTTCTGCCGTACAGCACCACGCGGCCTAAGTGTCACTAAATTTGTTCGTCTCACTGGGGTGTAGGGATTTCATTCTCGTCCACATCTCACAGCCGGTCGGTCGCAGCAATAACGCGGGCGGATTGCACAGCTCGGACCGCACACGAAGCACTAAAAGAAATGTCGATGAAATAGAACGGTTACGCTAATGAAAGGGGAAAAAGAAATTGTCAAAGAATGGTTACGTTGTTTCGGAGCTGCCTTTCGTGACGTAACGACGCACTCGCCTGGTCATTTCGAAGCAGCTCTTCAAACGTGTAAGACAGCAACACAGCCTGTATATAGCGAAAGGACACGCGTGCGTACATGACCGCAGCGAAGCCAGATTATCGTTAGCGTAGACCCACGTATATGCTAGCAACAGAGCTTTATAGGTGTTTCTCATCGACATACGTACAGCACGGCAAGGATGCTCTGAAACCGACCACTCGAATACCGCGAGAGTGTCCCCGCACGACGTGCCCGTCGCGGTGATTGCCGTGACGCCGAATGTCCCCAACGTGCACTTCGCGCACCGAAAACAAACATAAACGAATACGCAAGAACGGCACGAAAGGACGGCATAGGGGGCAGCGGTAAAGCAAAAGGGCACGGGGAACCCGTATGTAGGGTGCCACGAGCGAGTTTTACGGCGGAGTGTACGGTACCGCGTATATATCGAGGCACACGCTGCTGTGTTTGCCCACGCACACCCGTTCTCTCGCGTGTTTGCATCGCGCTCTATGTGGGCTATCGAGACGCGGAGAAAAGGCGCCCGGCGGTGGGAGGGGGGCAGCTTTCCTCGGCATTGATTGGCCCTCCCCCCGGGGCAATCGATGAAGGCGCGACGCCCCCCTTTCTTTGCCGCCGTGATGGATTGCGCCTCTGCTCGCAGTCGTCGTCATCTTCCACTAAACACACACACGCACACAAACAAACAAACAAACAAACACAAACCGTGCGACGAACCAAGCGACCACCCACACCAAGGATATTTCCTTTTTCGGCACGCCGTTTGCTTTCAGGCTTGCGTTCCTAGCTCTCGAGTTTGTGTGCACCCTGTATTCCTCTCTCTCTCTCTCTCTCTGATCCTTCTTTTCGAGCCTGGTCCAAAGGGTGCCTTCGATTAAAGCCCGCGCGCGATTCCTTAGCGCGCCACATATTTCAAGGGAACGCCCGCCCACCCACCTGCTTTATTGCTCCCGAACACCTTGGCCGACACCTTCGGGCGCGAGATGGCGATAGAGATCCCGGGAATCTCCGGCGCGATCCGTGGGCCCCAATCACTCGCGCTCGGTCGAGCGAGCTGGGCGGCATTTAGGAGCTGCGCCCGGAGGGGACGTGCGACGGTTTTCCCCCGTCCGCTACAAAACATAGGGTTCTCCAAAAGAGACCGACGTAGAAAAGGCGTAACTCCCAAATAACTATACGCAAAGAAAAGAAAAGATCCTTTAAGGCTTGTCTTGTCCTCAAACAAATACTCGTCATCCGTCTCGCTTGCACTTGCTTTCTTTAACTCTGCGCTCCCGTAAGTTTCGGGTCATTATATAGATTTAACCGGACGCGCACGTCAGCGTGACAAGGCGTTCCCGACAGGAAAGTAGGGACGCAATTCGCATTCGCAATTCTTGTGATTTTTTTTTCTTCGCCGAGGAAAGGATTCAGGTGAGAACACCACATTCCACAGAATGTACCGGGTGCCCTCCGCTCCAGTCCTATACGATAGAACCTTAGCTTTTCTTTTTCTTCTTTTTTTACTCGCTCCATTTAGCAATTTACCGGTGCCCTGTTTTATACATTACTGCTACTATGCCGCGAACAAAAACAATCACGAGAGCTCCATGAGTCCACACGGTCACGGAGCATCGTGTCCCTTTTGCTCTTTCGCACCTGAAACTACGTTTACCCTCCCCCCGCCCCCCTCCCCCCCAAATAATAAGGAAAAAAACTTTTCCTTTTTTTTCTGACTTTATCACGCCTCTATTTTTTTTTTTCAGCTCTATCCCGATAGTCGCCAGGTTAATGGGCTCAATTCCGGCGCGGGCAGAGCCACCCCGCTCTCTGGCATTTGGTCATTTCACGCTGAGGCAGCGCTTCGATTGGCTGGTCGGTGATTAATCACTCGATATACGCAGCGGCCACAGTATCCTCCCTGAAACTTTCTTTGTTTTCCTCGTTTCCTTTTTTTCTTTTTTGCGTATGTGTGCGAGTGCCCCTTTCTGAGTTTCAGCGGCTAAAAAAGAGGCTCACACTAGCGGGAAGAGCGTCGCTACGGCGGTGTTCCCATTACGCAGTACGTTGCGCTTTCTTCGTTCACCGCTTCGATCTCCCTAGTCGCTCAGCTCGATTACTTGGCACTCTCGCAATCACGCTTAACCTAATCACCAAAAATGAACGCAGCCGTCGGCGAAGTAACCAAAGCGGTTCGAAGAGCCAAGAACACTCCTATATCATATATCCCTTTTTCCCGAAACGCTTAAACCAAATACTGGTTGCGTAATGTATTATGTACATAGCCATACATAATAGTATGTAACCTATTCATTCTTTGTGGAAGGCAGTGCCCCAAAAGGACAAAAAAGAGAAAGTAAAATGAAAAGAAAAAAAAATCATCTCGGTGATACGGTTTAAGACCGCTCGTACAATGAAAATACAGGGAAGATCCTGCGCCAGCAGCTATCTTTGTTAGGTGTATTTGTTACCACGCGCGGTCATCCTTAAGTTAATGCTCCCACTTTCCGTCATTTATCATTTACGGGTAGGGTTATTTCTGACATGCAAGCGAATAGTCACCTTCTCGCGTTGTATTATAAGGTAATTTATTTCAACATAGATATAGTATGCAGAACACCAGACAAAAATCTCAACAAGGGACCGTACAAAACGAAGGTAACGAAACGGCGCCGTGTAGACGATGGGAGCATGCACAGTTTCAGAAAAGTTTTGTTTCATAACATCACCTATGAAGGCACTTAGCCAAAGAACAACGGTGCCAACTCTTCGCCTAAAATACGGCTCTTGGCTTGCGGGAGCTCCACAAGTTCTTACACTTTTTTACATCTCGAGGCGCGACGCAACCACCGTGGACCAGAGTTGCATCTTGCAAACGCTCCTTCACGACACCCTCGCGCAAGCTGTTGACAAACTCGTTTTCTAACGACTCTCCGGTGCGAGTTCACGCAAACGTCAGTGAATTGAAATCTTTACTCGTTATACCTGCCTTTTAACCTGTTTTACGATTCCAGAGTACGCCGTGCATAAACGTTACAGTGAAGGGCCTTCCTCACATTCCCTTTATACAGTATCATCATACAAAATGGTAGCTTTACTCGAAGGCGAAGCTTTGAAAGCGATAGCAAGGCTTCGCGTAATGCTGAAGGTGTCTCAGAAAGCACTGCCGATATCGTCGCGGGTGACGCATCTCTAAGGGCATTATGCCGGTGTCACACGTACACTTCCGATCGCGATCGGGGCCGATACGGATTAAGCTCGACCCGGATCCGTGTGCTGCTACGCGGTCACTGTCCGATCGTGATCGCGACACGACGATAGCGATCCATGAATCGCGATCATGTTTTTTGATCGCGATCGCAGGCTGACGTCTGCGGCCTCCAGCGCTGTATTCTGAAAACGCTAAAAACAAAGTGACAGAAAAATAATAATAAAAAGAATTTACGAACCTTTTTATCAACGACAATAATCTGTAAAATTGAATTACTGTCCAAATTTAGCCATATTTTCGAAATCTGCATTTGTAGCCAAAACACTGTGCAAGTTCCGAAAGTTGCAGACGATATGCAGACGACAATAACTCGATCCAGATCATCGGACGGTGCAGCAGCAGCCATTGTTGATCGCGAATAAGAAATTCGATCCGGATAGGCCCCGATCGCGACCAGAAGTGTCTCTTGCGACAACGGCGATACGCATCTCGATGATACGCGAGAAAATGCCGAAGGAAAAACCCACCCCCGTTCGTCAGCGTTCAAATAAAGGATTAGTTACGTTGATTTACCTCGGCGTTCGCTGGGCGCGTTCTGCTCCGCACAGTCGCGGCACTCGCTTTCCGGCGCGGCCGTGGACCAACGTATGCGGCGCGGCGTGGTTTGCAAACACAACTGTTGCCGCAGTAACGCGAATGCATGTATCCGCAGTGCTCGTGCCAGCAGCAGAAGCCAAAACGTTTGGTCTGCAGCTCCGGCAGAGCCGACTGAGTCCAGGGTAACGGTGCGTCCGCTTTTGCTTCGTCGCTTTTGCAGCCAAACGCACTGCGCGTCTTTGGAGACCTTCGTAGACCTCCACGCACGGCTCGCACATGCACGTCGATACAGAGACAGCACGGCGACGGCGACGGCGCAAACGCGCCACGGGCGTCCGTATAATTGCCGCTTCAATGACATTCGGGGTTTCGCATGGGATATCAATTGATCCATCGGTTTAACAGCGAATACGAGACATACGGCACAATTTTTTTTTTTTTTTTTACTGCAATCTCGTAGATATATATATCTGCGAGCTAACGTTAGGCAAGCTGTTCAACAAAAACAAAATCTTAAAACGAGGTGCGAGATGCGGTTTTAAGGACCTACATGCTCGGTCGTCGGACCTCTGACGACCGAACATGTAGGTCTGATAATTGTATCTTGCATCGTGTTTTTTTTTTTAATTCTCTCTCTCTCTCTCTTTGTTCGCTGAACACCTTATATGACGTTAGCTGGGACACACGGTAAATTCAAGGTCCTTTGTTTTCGGGTATTGTATTCTTTTGGGGATTCGAGCGGGTAATAATCGGGGGTTGTTCTTAAAAACAGAAACCGGGGAGAACTCGGGGTTTGTTGTTGTCGGGCAGCCCAAATGTTCAGAATTTGGGGGGTAACGTGAAATTCTACTTAAACAAGCAAGGTTACTCACAGAAACATTTAATAATAAAGAAAATGAAAAGGACAGGTGCTCGCAAGTCATGTGACGAACTCAAATAACAGCCCTCATAGGCATCTATAGGCATTATTCATACTTTTGAAAGAAATCACAAAAAAATAAAGATAAAAAGGAGGCGCGTGTTTGGCGATTCCATCCGAGAAAGTCAAAAAAGAAAAATCACTAATGGTAATGCACACGGCCACGCTTCGCAAAAAGTGTGATGCTTTTGCTTATCTAACAAGCCCTCTTGACGCACATTAGCACACATTTTGAGCATTTCTGTGTATACGAGCATTTCGGGTCTTTCGTGCTTGCCTGTTGTCGTCCTGTTTTACTGGTTCCTACAATGCGTTCTTGCAACAAAATATATGGAATAACAAACAAGCCGATTTAGCCACCCTTCTTTGATACGGTATATTACGGAGTTTCACGTGCCAAAACCCACTACCTGATTATGAGGCACGCCGTGGCGGGGGAGACTCCCGATTAATTTGGACCACCCAGGGTTCTTTAACGTGCATCTATATTTAAGTACAGGGCTTTTTTCACCGGCGTAGGTTTTTCACCGGATCGCCCCTGTTATCTGTCACACGGCGCATGAGCCTTACAGTATTAGGATTTGTCTGCACTTTATCGCGAGTTCTGCGGCAAAGGAGGCACGTCTGATAACAGACTGCGCGTTTCGCAAATGCAGTTGCACATTCCCAAACGTACGCGAGCGAGCGCGGTTACTCAAAAACATACAACGAGTCATGTATAAATAGTGGATACAGTTGCGTTCGGCGCTAACGTTGCGATTGGAGCGTCGCCTGCTTTTCTGGGCCCAATTTCGCACGACAAGGAAGCAGACCCCAAAATCGCAGCATTGGCAGTGCTGGAGTCTTCGTCGCCACTGCACAACGCGACAATCGCGGCTGAATCCGATTAAGATACTGTCTGCTTCGTTCCTCGGCATACGACCTCATGCTTCATTCTCAATCCGATTACCTTCGGCGATGACTTTTCCACCGGGTGACGTACAGTTCGGCGCCCCATTGAAGCGATCGGCACACTGATACACTTGATGAACATCCTCAAAAACGATATGACCGAAAGTACTTGACGGTGAATGCGGTGATTGGTCACTATCTGCAAGTGACCGCTTTCCTTCGGTATCCCTATTTCTGAGTCGGGCAATTTCTTTTTCTCAGGCTCATCTCAGGCAGCACGAGTCGAACTCGGGTCGTCGTCCCCTCAAAATATAAACGAAGCGCTAAATAGTATGTGTAGAGAGCGCGGGAAAAAGCCAATTAACCTACATACAGCCAACGACGTATTGGCACAGAGCCCCGTATATCGATGCTTTCCACTCATATTCCTGCGGTTTTGTGCCGGCTTCCGTAAACCACGTGATGGGACAACACCGCGTGATTCGGGGCAATAACCGTTTTCGTGCGATCCACTGGAGCAATTCTGGGCGCCATTTGCGCTCTATATACATCCGGGAACTCGCAGTGCGAAGAAGCACTCTATACGTCGGCCCAAATAGACTCGTCCGAGAAAAGTCAGCGGCGTAAAGCAAGAAAAAAAATAAAAACACACAAGAGTCTGCAGCAGCGCCCGCGGCAATTTTTCATTGCGGGTATGTAGACGGATTGGGGAAGCAAAATATGGCTTAAAAAAAGAAAAGACGCAGAAAAAGGTGTGTGTGGGGGAAAAAAACGGGGTGAATCGAAAATCGCTCGATACCACCCTTCTCGCAGACCGCACGGTGGTTTGGCTCATCCATTTATCACCAGGCCAGGTTATTTTTCCACTCGCTTTATGGCGTCGATCGACGCCCTACAGATGAAACCCTTTCCGGTAACATTTTAAGCAGCTGCCTTTGTCGGCTTCGAAAAGAGACTGCGTCTGCTGCGTGAGCGAACGCGTTTTCGTTCTTTAATTAATCAATATATCTCACACGTAAAAAAGGAATTATCTGTGCTGAAAAGTGATGCTATGCAATTTGTTCGTACTGTTAATGAGATTTTTTTTTTCTCTGGTGCGCTTTACTAAGAGATATGCAGAAGAATGTGTCACTCTTTAACGTTTTATGTATCTTTGCCGACGACAAAATAAAAACACGTTGGTCGGTTTTCGTTTACGGAGAGCAGAAGACTGATGTGCAGTAAATTGACGTTGTAACGGAGAAATCGGCGAAGCAAATATACTTCCTTATAAACAGCATTCACTAAAAGAGAAAGAGCTGTAAGAGAGACACACTAACGCGAGAGAAATTTTTTTAAAGGAATTAAGCGATATTTCCAATAATGATATTTATATATAAAGAGCGTTTTCTGTACTTTAATGTCGAAAAGCAACAGCGGGGCTACGAGGGACGCAGCAACAGCAGCTCAGACCCGGCAAGCGCGACGCGGCCGGCGCGGGCATTCGCCGAGCGTGACGTTTTCGCGAGCAAAAAAACGCGCCATGCGGTTGCAGCCTTACGCTTCGCGCTGGTGTGTCTCTCGCCAGGCTACAGCGAGATTCGCCCATCGACGTCGCTGCCTTTCTGCGCCGCTTAGCTGCGGAGAATCTTTCTTGGTTGGTGCCCTCACAAGAGAAGTAGTAAGTGGAGTGTAAGCAGTGCTGATGCATGTTGAAGCTGCACCCCGTAGGCGACAAGAAGTCACAGGCTAATCAGACGCAGTAGGCAAACCATGTGCCGAAACTGCGCCGTCACTTCTGCCGAAGTCCTACACCGCCTACACCAGACTACACCGCGTTGGAGCCTCCGCTGCGCTGAGACAACCGAAGCGCTCACTGTCGGCACTCGTTAGTGTCGTCACGCAGTACTTCAGTGTCGTCACGCAGTGTCGTCACCGCTTCTAGATGGCGGCAACAGCCCTGTCACGATAGAGCGTATTTAACGCGTTCATGCTATAACATACCTCATAGGAGGCTGATGGTGGCGCGTTAATTAAAGCACTTTCGGCGTAAGAGACTTTCGTGTTAATAAATTAGAGAGAGAAAGAAAGGGAGACCATCCCAGGAGAAAATGCGAAGGAACAACTCACTGAGAAGCCTGTGCACAGGATATTGATTAAAGCGTGACAGGCGGAGTCACAAACGCGAGGCAGTGCCGTTCTACCACCCCTCCTAATTTTCAATGTCCACCTTGGCGTTGTCAACCAGGGGAACTCAGCAAACTCCCGCGCTGTCGTTGTTACGGAGGACAATGCATGACACACGAGGAAACACGCCAGAAAACCCGCCACCTGATGGCTGCCTAGCGTGTCGTGTATACCTATGCGGACGCCAGCGCGAGGGAATCGCCATCTGACGTGTGCGCAAGAATGGACGGTAGCAACAAAGTGAGTTTTCTGCAGCAAGGGCAGGAATGAATTCAAGTTCAGGATTACGCCCTTCTCCCCCCCCCCTCCCCCTTCGTTCTTTAGGCCTTCAATCACTCTGTCCTCTCGTTTCGGCTGGCAGTCCGTGCATAAAATGGGCGGAGCTACAGAAAAGTATTCTGGCGCATTCATCAGCAGGCAAGGCGAGTCGATATCGCGCCTAGAGGAGGGGAACAATGTACCGATCGTTGAGTTTCCAGCGGCTACACGAGGCGAACAATATACTGATTGTTGAGTTTCTATTGAGTCGTGGCGACGGAGCAACCCCTGTCATTTTGTCATGATTATCATGGTCAATATCTGAGTTCATTCCTCTTTACAGCCTTACACGACTACAATATCAACGCCACACTTCGTCTATACAAGGAAGAAAGTGCAGAAGCAATAGCCAAGTAGTAGAAGTTCTACCTCTGTCTACTTCGATGATTCGCACTAAAACAATGGATGGATGCATGCAAAACTTTAATGAAGGTCCTGAGGTACGCGACTCAGCGCGCTGCGGGCCGCTCCCACGTTGGGACAGTCAAGCCATGCCCGACCGCCGCATCGTGGGCCCTCTGGACAGCCCATAGTTGCGCCCCGGCATCGGGGCTCTTGATAGCGGAGAGCCACGTGTCCTCATTTATTTGTTCTGTGCCTCGTAACGAGGGGCAACGCCATAGCATATGGTCTAGGCTAGCGATGTCATTGCAGTACCTGCAAGAACTAGTGGCATAGGTGTCGAGATAAATTTTGAGGAATAAAGCCGGGCTGGGATATGAGCCTGTTTGCAATAATCTGAGTGTCAATGCCAGCGCTCTGTTTAACTTCTTGTGTGGAAGGGGAAAGTCTCTCCTGCCGAGTGTTACGTTTCGCCTACAACGCGCGGTAATGCCGGCGCGGATGCAACGGACGCCGGGGCTTTGTTCAAAGCGGCGGACATTTTGGCCCGTTCAACGCCGCCGCAACGCCTACCCGCCAAGCGTGTCCAGGCGTGTTTCAGTGCCACGTGTCTTCGTGTGTGCGTGTGTGTGTGTGTGCCCACGCTTGTCAAAGCGCGGCAGCCGGGGAGCGGAGTTCCCCGAATGAGGAGCCTGGAGGTCTCTCGGCTCAACCGTTCGCGCCGTCGTGTGGGCGGGTTGGCGATGCGTCACTGCACTCGGTTCAGCAGGTCTCTCGGCTCGACCGTGCGCGCCGTCGTGGGCTCATGCTCCGCCGTCCCGTGACCTTCATCCCGTGACCTTCATCCCGTGACCTTCCCTTTTGGACCGCGACGCCGAGAGTATAAGAGCAGCTGCCCCCGGACGCCAGAAGAGAGGCTCCGATTTGTACTGTTGAGTTACGTGCTCTCCCGTCTCTCCACTCCGGTCGACCTGACCGGCCGCTCTTTTGCTATGTTAGAATAAACAAGTTGTTCTGTTACCAGTCTTCTCTTGCTTTGCCGGGACCTTCGGATGCTTCCAGTGCCCCAGGCCGCCAGGCCAACGCTACCCTTGGGGCTTGCGACCCATTGGCAATAACGGGCGTCAGCACCGAGACCCCAACAACTCGTGCCAGCGGTGCGATTCCAACATCTGGTGGCAGCGGTGGGATCGCGACAACGGAGGCCAGCAGCGAAGAGATGCGGTTGACTGTATGCTGAGCAGCACAACGACCATCCGGGAGCAGTGCAACGAGCCCTGTGTGACGACTGGTTGCCTGCAGCGGAACGACTGCGCTGAATTCTTGGCTGCGAGGTTTGGTGAGTGCGGGACTTTCTTCTTCTGAGTTTTGCCAGGCTTTTGTTAGTGTTAGAAACAGAGCTGGTAATTGTGGTTGTCGTTGCTGCCGGGTTAGTTGCGGCAAGACAATAGTAGACAGTAGAGAAAGCAGCATTCAGAGCAGCCATGGATTTGAAGTCGTTGCGCAAACCGATATTGCTGGAGCTTGCAAGAGAGTTGGGTCTGGATGTCTCAGACAAACTCAGAAAACCAGAACTGCTAAGGGCTATTCTTGAGTTAGAAGCTGAGGATGACGAGCTGTCGGAATGCCTTGAGACCATTGAGGAGAGGGAGCGTGAACTTAAAGAACAGAAAGAGAAAGATGAGCGTGAACTTAAAGAACAGAAAGAGAAAGATGAGCGTGAACGAAAAGAACAGAAAGAAAAAGAAGAGCGCGAACACGCTTTGGAAATGAAGCGTCTCGAGGTAGAGATGGAACGCGCTCGTAATGGAAGTCAGGCACACGGTGCAGGAGAACGAGTATTGTTCAAAATGACTGACCTGATGCGGCCGTTTAAGCTTGGAGAGGACATTGGTTTGTTCCTGGTTAACTTTGAGCGAACGTGCGAGAAGCAGGGGTTCTCTCGGGAAACGTGGCCACAGCGCTTGCTCACTTTGCTACCCGGCGAGGCGGCCGACGTAGTCGCTCGCTTGGAGAGAGAGGAGGCAGAGGATTTCGACAAAGTGAAATCGAGTCTGCTAAAAAAGTACCGGCTGTCAGCGGAGGCGTTCCGTCGGAAGTTTCGGGAAAATGAGAAAGGCAAAAGTGAGTCATATACAGAGTTTGCCTACAGGCTTATGTCAAACATGCAGGAGTGGCTCAAAGAAGAGAAAGCGTTTGGTGACCACGAGAAAGTTCTGCAGTGTTTCGGGCTAGAACAGTTTTACAGTCGGTTACCTGAGAACGTGCGGTACTGGGTCTTGGATAGGCCAGACGTTAGTACGGTGGCTAGAGCCGCTGAGTTAGCCGAGGAGTTTGTGACGCGTCGGGCTCGTGGAGCTAAGGACGGTAAAAAGGGTGAGTTTGGCTCCAAGTTTGAGAGGCCAAAGTTCACGCCCATGAGAGCAAAGGGGGACACACGTAGTTCGGATGCGAGTGAAAGCAGTCCGACCGAACGTAAGGAGACGGCGGCAACCGAAGCCGAACGCAGAAAGCGGTTCGAGACGAGGCAAGCGCGCGTTTGTTATACGTGCCAGAAGCCGGGTCACTTTTCAGCGCAGTGTCCAGAAACAAAAACACAAGTCGTGTTTTTGTCTATATGCAGCACTGACGAGAACATGAAGCTTCTCGAGCCTTACATGCGAGACCTCCTCGTGAACGGGAAAGAGTGCCGAGTGCTTCGCGATACCGCAGCTACAATGGATGTAGTTCACCCCTCTTACGTAGAACCCGATATGTTCACGGGCGAGTGCGCATGGATCAAGCAAGCAGTGGAAGCTCATAGCGTGTGTCTGCCGGTAGCAAAAGTGCTTATTGAAGGACCTTTCGGAGCACTTGAGACGGAGGCCGCAGTGTCATCTATGCTGCCCCCCCCCCCCAGTACCCGTACCTATTTTCGAACAGGTCCGATCACCTCCTGCGCGAGAAGGGGCTTTTGTTTGGTGAGGCTAGCGTTCAGGCCTTAACCAAATCGAAGGTTCGGGAGCTCGCTGCAAAGGCGGTAGTTGCGGGGCCGACGTTGTTGAACGATGAGAAAGGGTCAGAGGCGCAGCAAGCTAGTATTCAGAGCACGCCCGAACGGGATAAAATTGAGCCTGTAGCGTTAAAGGCACCAGATACTGGAGAGGAAATTCCCGATGCGGGAAAGTTAGAAGAGCTTCCGGTCGAGCTTCCGGGACTAGGCTCAGTGACGAACAGGAAAGACACCGATCAAGTCATTAGTGACTTAATAAGTAAAGCATCGCTGTCGCCTGAGCAGAAAACCGAACTACACCAGCTCTTACAAGAGTTTCAAGGTCTGTTCTCTGAGAGGCCTGGTAGGACTTCTGTCCTTACTCATGACATAGAACTTACCTCCCCAGAGCCAGTACGATCCAAGGCGTACCGGGTGTCACCCCGCCAGAGCGATATTATGGAGGCTGAGGTAAAGAAAATGCTACAGCTCGGTGTTATTGAAGCGGGTGAGAGTGATTATACCTCCCCTTTGATTTTAGTTGAGGTACCGGGCAAGGAACCTCGTCCTTGCGTCGACTACCGCAGGCTTAATTCCATCACTAAGGATCAAATTTATCCGATCCCTAACATCGAGGAGCGCCTTGAGAGAGTGAGTAGCGCTCAGTTTATTTCCACCCTAGATCTTGTCAGGGGTTATTGGCAGGTTCCACTTACAGAAGAGGCTAGTAGGTATGCGGCGTTCATTTCACCAATGGGGACATTCCGTCCTAAAGTTTTGAGTTTTGGTTTGAAGAACGCGCCATACTGCTTTTCAAGCCTCATGGATAAAGTGTTGCGGGGACAGCAAGAATTCGCTTTACCGTATCTAGACGACGTAGCGATATTCTCCGCATCCTGGCCTGAGCATATGGCGCACTTGCGGGCAGTGCTAACCCGCCTGCGCGATGCGGGCTTGACAGTCAAGGCTCCCAAGTGCCAGTTAGCACAGGCCGAGGTTGTCTACCTCGGACACGTGATTGGTCGGGGTCGTCGCCGCCCCTCTGAAATAAAGGTGGCCGCTGTGCGAGACTTCCCGCAACCGCGCACGAAGACCGATATTCGGTCGTTCTTAGGTGTCGCCGGCTACTATCAGAGGTACATCCCCAGGTACTCTGATATCGCGGCTCCCTTGACGGATGCTCTAAGAAAGACAGAGCCGCAAACAGTCGTCTGGGATGAGACAAAGGAAAGAGCTTTTAGCGCCCTAAAGAGCGCCCTAACAAGCCAGCCTGTGCTACGATCGCCCGACTACACAAAAGGGTTCGTTGTTCAGTGTGATGCTAGTGAGCGAGGCATGGGCGTTGTACTGTGCCAACGGGAAAATGGAGAAGTAGAACACCCCGTCCTGTATGCTAGTCGTAAGCTGACGAGTCGTGAGCAGGCGTATAGCGCCACCGAGAAAGAGTGTGCGTGTATCGTGTGGGCCGTTCAGAAATTGTCATGTTACCTAGCCGGCTCGAGGTTTATCATTGAAACGGATCACTGCCCTCTCCAATGGCTGCAGACCATCTCTCCTAAAAATGGCCGCCTCCTGCGCTGGAGCCTCGCTTTGCAACAATATTCCTTTGAGGTGCGTTACAAAAAGGGGAGTCTCAACGGTAACGCCGATGGCTTAAGTCGAAGCCCCTAACGTGGGAATCAGCCTCAAAATTGCTTGTTACTGATGTTTTTCTTCCTGAGGCAGGATTTTTAACCTATTGCTTTTGTGTAGTGTTTCAAAGTGATGATGTGCTTTTTAGTGCAATTTTTCCGATTTGTGGACGCGTTCTGAGTGCTGCTAAACTACTGTAAGGAACTAGGCAGCAGTATAAAAGGGGAAAGAGCCTGGCAGGGCTTAGTGAGGGTTGTGCCGTGCTTGCTGACTGAGCGGTTGACTTTCGGCGTAGTTCTAACGCTTGCCGGAAACGAGAACAAAAATGTCAACTCTCCCGAAGTCACTTTGCAGTGTCCTGTGTGCACCTGAACGTGAGAACGAGGCCTTCTCTGTGCGCTGCGCTCAAGAAACGCCAAAGGACGCCCGACTTCGGTTATGAGCAGCATCGAGCGACATCCCTCCGGACAGCGGATGCAGTCCCCTGACCATCGGGATCTCCTTCCCCCGGCGGGGCGGTCTGTTACGTTTCGCCTACAACGCGCGGTAATGCCGGCGCGGATGCAACGGACGCCGGGGCTTTGTTCAAAGCGGCGGACATTTTGGCCCGTTCAACGCCGCCGCAACGCCTACCCGCCAAGCGTGTCCAGGCGTGTTTCAGTGCCACGTGTCTTCGTGTGTGCGTGTGTGTGTGTGTGCCCACGCTTGTCAAAGCGCGGCAGCCGGGGAGCGGAGTTCCCCGAATGAGGAGCCTGGAGGTCTCTCGGCTCAACCGTTCGCGCCGTCGTGTGGGCGGGTTGGCGATGCGTCACTGCACTCGGTTCAGCAGGTCTCTCGGCTCGACCGTGCGCGCCGTCGTGGGCTCATGCTCCGCCGTCCCGTGACCTTCATCCCGTGACCTTCATCCCGTGACCTTCCCTTTTGGACCGCGACGCCGAGAGTATAAGAGCAGCTGCCCCCGGACGCCAGAAGAGAGGCTCCGATTTGTACTGTTGAGTTACGTGCTCTCCCGTCTCTCCACTCCGGTCGACCTGACCGGCCGCTCTTTTGCTATGTTAGAATAAACAAGTTGTTCTGTTACCAGTCTTCTCTTGCTTTGCCGGGACCTTCGGATGCTTCCAGTGCCCCAGGCCGCCAGGCCAACGCTACCCTTGGGGCTTGCGACCCATTGGCAATAACGGGCGTCAGCACCGAGACCCCAACAACTCGTGCCAGCGGTGCGATTCCAACACGAGATAGAAGTGCTGCGCAATTTCGTTATATGTGGTTGGCAGTACCGCACTAAAAAAGTCCATGCTTCGCCCGAAAGCCGAAGCATCGATTGCAATAGCAAATTAGTAGACATATATACGAAGTGAGCATAGTTTTATCGGCCGTAACACTTGTAAGCATAGGCATACTAACTAAATTAACAGGCATGGTGTCGCGCGCGCACAAGCACACATAAGCGCATCTCGATCGATGACCGTGAAAACTCGCTGTCAAAAGGCTGTAGTGAGGAAGCGTGGCAGCAGCAGCGAGCGGATTGACCTTCGCGCTGCGTGTCGCATTAACGCGAACTAAGTCGCGAAAACACAGCGCATAGGCGGACTCTGTCCCCGTCGCAGATGGCTTTCAAGGTACAGCGTCCCGGGCGGGCGCGTGCAGACGCCCAAATTAGAACGCTCGCCCCCCCCCCCTCCCTTCCGTTTCCTTCCCTTCCCCCTGACCCTTGCGCGCGACGGGGGAAGAGATGGGTTTTCCTCGCTTGTGTGCGCTAGATTGAGCCCCGATCGCTGGCTCACCCTAGGACGCTTTCACTCTCACATGCAGCATATAGCGCGCGACGAGGATTTTATCGCCCTTGGAGTTTATAGGGAACATCACGGCGAGGCCGACGGCGATGGCAGAAATGTGCCTGGAGTGTCCATATAGTTCGTAATAAAAGTAACTGCCGCAAGTACGTTGAGGTATCCGCGTGGCTACAGCGTGCACTCTAATACAAAGCTTCAGGATCAATGTGTTTTGTTCATTGCACAGGCATGACAGTGTCCCCATAACGTATTTCAAGGACGGCCATAATCATTTCAACGAAGTTATATCAACACTCTTTGGCAAGCAGCGAGATGTTCAGTTGCTTTATTCGATAACATACACAAAGACAGCGAGCATACAGCACCTTTTGAATATGGAACGAACGCATATCTTTAAGTGGTGACAGTTTACGTCGCGAAAACTAGACATGGGCCATGCGAAATTCTACCGTTAAGGGCGCCAGGTAACCAGTTCTAACAACCTACGATTCTCTGACCAATGACGAACGCCGTTTTATTCCCGATCCACGTGAGCACGTCCGCAGCCGTGCGAGTATCAAACCCGAAACCGTGTGTTCAGCATCGGAGCGTAACAGCCGCCATGTCACCTTTCCGGTTGTTTGACAACCTAGTTACAGCCTCGATTTTCGATCAGTTGTCTCATCCCGTGTATTCAACAGTCTGTCAGTCAAAGCTGCTTTGGACGCTGTGCACTGCACCGGACTAGACTGACGGCATAGCAGTGTCGCAAGTTTGAAGACCTATCTATGCTTACACAAACGCAGCTGTGTAAGCAACTCCCGTTCCTCCCTCTTTCCCTTCACCAGTGTGGAGCAGCACGTTAGAGCTCGGTCTGGCGCTCAGTCCGCACGGCCTTCAGCACACGTTCCGTAGGCCTTCGGTAAGCGTGCGGACTTGCGAAAAACTCGACACGTAGTACACAGTTGTAAACTGAAATTAGTGCACCTGTGTGCGACATGTGCATCTTTCCGCACATCCACGGAAGCCGTGCGGGGGGCCGAGCGCACTGAACATAAGACGGTCCTAATCCCGACCTGCTTCCCTGTCTTAAGCACAGAACAGATACCACTTCCTAACGCGGAGCTTCCTTTGCCTGCACCAGGCAGACAATCCTCAATTATGCTTACCTATCTGTCTTACTTCTCTATGCGCATATATCTCATCTTTCTAGTCCCCATTTCCCGTCTGCCAGCGTAGGGGAGCCAACCAGACGCATATATGGTTAACATCCCTGCCTTCTCCCTTTGCTTTCTCCTCCTCCTCACTATTTCTCCCTCGACAAGCATCAAACTTCACCTTCCTCCTTGTGACATCACTGCGTTGATGTCTCAAGCTGTTCATCCGCCTGATTTGATTTGGTGTTCGCACTTCGGCACGGCTCGTAAACTACGTTGTGTGCAATTCGCGCGAAGTTGCGCGATGCGTGCATTGCATGAGATTGCAGTTGCGAGCTTGAGCGGTGCATTACTTGCACGAGACCGTACATGGCGCAGGATGGAAGTAAATAACGCAATTGTATTCATCAAAGTTTCTTGTATGCCCGTTAATTAATCGCTTCAGTAAAGCTTTCCTTTCACATCCATTTGAACGTGTGTATTATATTCGCATATATATATCTTTAAATGGTATTCAATGTTTTTCGACTGCAGGTTCTCCGGCTCAGTGACTATAGCATTCTTTTGCAGCGCGCAACGTCGCGGGTTCGTGTCCCGACAACGGCGGCAGCATTCCCATGAGCGCGAAGCGAGAACGCGCTCGTGCCGTTAGATTTACGTGCACGTTGAAGAACCCCAGGTGCCCCACTGTGCGCCATACAGGGCGCCTCTTGTAGCCCAGGTGCTGCTCTAGAAGGCTGCACACCATCGATCATCATGAGCATTATCATCAGCATCAATGCTTGCGCAGAAGAAGGTTCAAAGGGGGCGCGGCAGAATGTGCCTCTTATGGTAATGAGACAGCAATTCAAGTCGATAGACGCCCGGTATACGCCTCCAACATCCAGGTGAAACAAAAGCAACGAAGGGACTGGAACGGAACGTCACAAGCGTGGGAGGCAACGCGGCTGATTATGATTGATGGCGCCGAACAAGCTCGTTAGAATGCAGTGAAAACAGGGGTCGTTACGGAACTTTTTTCGAGCGCCCTATTGTCTTCATTATCGCCCTTTTCTCCCCATTCGCATACAGCAGGACGAGGAAGTACCTTCGGAGCTGAGGAGAGGCAGCCGCTATCGGGAAAGTGCGCGCGAGTGTGAAGGATATAACGGATCTCGATTGCCTTCGATTTCTCATAAATCTCGCCAGAACTAAAGCGTCAACGCGTTATAGACGCCAGTTTTACCGCAGGAGCAGCTCGATTCGTGCTCAAGCCCACTTCATACAGCCGTTCAGTCGACGCCGTACTTCCTGTAAGCAAGAGCAGCAGCCAATTGGCGCATGCCGTTTGATCACTTTGTTAGGCGCTCGTGTTGTGTCGCATCTGCGGCAAATAATATTAATCTTGATGCGAACGTATACCCGGAGGCTCTTTAGTGCAATCCTGGAGTACAACTAAGTGCAGCCTGGGGTATCTTTGGTGAACGGCTTCCATCGCACAATCATGCACCTTTGCTTGCCACGTACTTTTTCTTTACCGTGAATGCTCGTGATCAGACCAACTTCGGTCGGTCGAGCAGAAAATGCAGGTCGGAAATGTGGCGAAGCCAGTAGGGTGTAAACTGTTTGAAGAGTGAACATTCGTTTTAAGCAAATCAACATCAAAGAAAGAACGCTACAAGACACAAATCGGGTCTTTCTTTGTGACTAAAGTGATTTTGCATTGTAATAAAGCCTTACTTGCTCTTTTCATGTGTTTATCAATGAAGAGTTCTCCTCTGAACTAAAGTGCCGGACTTTTACATTTTCTTCCACTCTACATTCCACCTTGACTAAATTGGCGTATGGAGGGTCGATATGAGCATCCACGTTAAAACTGTGCGGTGCCAAGTGCCACCAAGCGAATGAAATACACGTTAGAAAAGTATAGAATGTTCTCTCGATGGCTCTAGTATTCCGAAAAACTTTTTTTTTCTTTTCTTGCCTCTTAGATCCAGTATTCCGGTGGTTTCCTTTTATCTCCCAGGTATCGGAGCATGAATCATTGCATTCTCTGTCACACGAAAGAACGAAGCAACAACAATACCGACTACTACAACAACAAGAAGAAAATCGCACCGCTGACAAGGGACTGCGAGAACCGATATCGGGTACCGCCGCAATTTCCTTATACTCCACCGCATATCAGCCTCACCGCTATACTCTTGTACCCACCGCGGCGACTGCCAATCTATACCACGGTGGGTTTTCCCCCACGACACCCTTACCGTATCCCCTATTCCTTTCCCTATCCAACAATTCCGGGCGCTTACATTCCTCAATTACGCTATTCCATCAACGGTGCCCATGCACGGTTCTCGTAAGCACAGAATATATATATATATATATATATATATATATATATATATATATATATATATATATATATATATATATAAACGAAACCATAATGAAACAGAGTGTGTGCATGAGCATGCCTCCCACCCTCGCCCGGCGTCCCTTATAACAACATTCCTATTTCTCTCGCTCGCACCTGTTTCTTTTCTTCGCCCGATGGCGTCATCAGTTCTTTTCCCGTGATTCTCGCCACTGCCTTCCCCATTCCCGCGCCAACTTCCCCAATTTCCCCGGCACCATCTGTCACGCGTCCCTCTCGCCCTCGCCACGTTGCTGGGCCCGTCCCTTATTTCTTTGTGCGCCTTTTATCACGCCAGTTCCTCTCCGCTCGCGCAGCATACACGCCTTCCATTATCTCTGCATACCTACCCACCTTTCCCTATTGCCCTCCCCCCTCCCAACGGAGCACGTCATTGACACGCGCGATCTCTCAGCTCGGGACCGGGGGTCCCCTTTAATATATCAAATCGAGTCTGTTCATTTCCCTCGGCGTTCCGCTTGTTTCTGTGTATGTTCCTTCTTTTTTCCCCCTCTTGTTGTACACAGTTACTGTGCTTGACCGCGTCGAGCACCAGAGGCCTGCAAAGAGGAACGCCCTCTTCCGGCCGGATCGCGAAGGAGGAACAAATTTGATGGAAGCGAAGTCGTGATGATTGTCGATACCCGTGCAGGGACGAGCACTATTTAAGCTCTTACACAGTCCATCGGCTCACCACTCGGCTTGTGTCCTGCGCCTTCGGGCAGCTTCCGAGGTCACCTTGTCAACGGTTCACCTATATCGGTTTAAATGAAGTTACGTTGTAGGGCTTGACGTCCACAAACTGTGAGCTCTGAGTTGTAAGGGACTGCCCACTGTCCGAGGGCTCCCGATTTATTTTGAACACCAAAAAGTTCTTCTGAGATGCACTCAATGCGCGGTACACGACCGTTTTTGAATTCCGGGAAATGCGGCTGACTTTCGTGGCCAGCCGCAGAACGGCATGGGCCACAGTGCCGGGGGGGGGGGTCAAGGAGTGCGGTACAACACTGAAATTCCTTCGGACAGAGCCCTGCCGTACCCAGCCTCGTGGGATGCACTGCACGAGGGACCACGAGGCATCGCCAACGGAGGCACTGCGTGAAATCGTGCGACGGGCGATTGCTAGCACCACTTCAAACTTCAGGAGAAACTGAGGCGACTTTGACATAGCTGCTGCTTCGAGACTTCCGCTTGTAGTTCAATGTAGGTGCACTGCAGACACACACGAAGCGTGTCCGTACCTTACGGTATGTACAGTCGGCGTCACGCTTGTGTTGAGCGCGGAAACGGCGGCCTCCGAGGCGCTCAGGAGCCAGCCAGCGACGCCTAACGGTAGCTGTTGGGCACGTTTGGGCCCAGTAACTACCGTTAGACGTGGCTGGCTGGCTCCTGAGTGCCCCAGAAGCAGCCGCTCCCGCACTCTACACAAGTGTGACGCCGACTGTACGTGCAACACGGTTCACTCTTAAGAAACACCCTAATCAGTCTCCAAAGCAACACAATTTGAACGAGCAATGAACTTGGTGGCGGAAAACGGTTGGTGTAACGCATTACGTTCATTTCAATCGCTAAAAAAGATATGATTCTCGAGGCGTTCGCGTCGAAACACAACTGTAAGCATTCCCGAAATGCTAGCTTGGTGTTCCCCTTGCCAGTAAGCGGCATTGTACACACACACACACACACACACACACACACACACACACACACACACACACACACACACACACACACGCACACACACACACACACACACGCACGCACACACACACACTCACACATACATACATACATACATACATACATACATACATACATACATACATACATACATACATACATACATACATACATACATACATACATACATACATACATACATACCGGACGTGTGTCTGTTTGTGTGTCAGACGCGCACGAAAACGAGCACCTAAGTGATTAATTTAATGAGCGAGCCGGTCTGCAACCGAGAGAACGAGCAAGCGAAGAAACGAGCGATCGAACGAGCGAGCGGGTAAATGAATTTGCGAGCGCACGCGATTAAGCGAGTAAAGCTTCGTATCAGAACCGGACTACTTCGAAAGAGAGGTGGAAAGCGGAGCTGCCGAGTACAATTCTTAGCCCACCCGTACGTGTCTTTTCTCCGTGTGCCCTTCCCCGCACCTGCTTGCATCTCTCAACCCTCGCCGCAGAGCCGTGCGCTTTCCCCGCAAAGCACCAGGGTGCTGAAGTCCGCCCAAGGAGGACCGGCGTCCCCTCCCAGCAATCGCACGCTTTTTTGTTTCCATAAACGTCCGTCCTCTTCCACCCCGCGTTCGCTTAACGCAGGCAGTGGGGGGGCTTTCCTGTAAGACAGTCGTCCCGCCAGGCTCAGTACAATCGCCGGCACCCCACTACCAAAACCCATCAGCCCGGTACAAATTGGGCGTGACGGGGCGTTTCTCCCTCGAGAGGGGGGAAGGGGAGAGAAATGGAGCGAGGGGCAGTGGTGTAGGGGTGGGTGGGGATGAGAGGGGATGCTCGACATCCCACCCGCACGCTGGCTAAAAACAGTAGTCCGGTGTTCCAAACATAGAAGGCCTCCAGACAGGATCACGTATTAAAAAAAAAAAAGCATTCTACCCGGTTCGGAAAAGCAGCGACTTTAAATCATGCTGGCATTTATTTCCTTCGCGATTTTAGTATTCTATTACTTATTCATAGAGAACACGGGCGAAAACGCGCTTCGCGAAAAGCCCGGAAGGATCCTCCGTATACCTGTATTAAAGCCGGCATCCCTCCTGTAGCTTTATGTTGAGACTTGTGAATGTGTGTGCAAAAGGCGTTGCTTCTTCTTTTTTCTTTTTACGAGTAGTTGATCTGCCGAGGCACACTAGCACGCTGCACTACCGTATTCATAAAGACATTACAGGAAAAAAAAAAAAAAAAGCAAGGTAACCGAAGCTCCATTATCTTTTTTTTTTCTATCTTTCTCTTCGATCATCATTTCATAGGTCTTTGCAAGCATCTATCTTCATCCCAGTACATGGTGTGCTCAGAGCAGCTGTTTGTTTCGAAATTCGCTCTATGCTTTTTTAAGAATAGTGGAGGAATAATCACTCTTCCAAAAAAAGAAGAAAAGGAAAAAAAGTACGTCATGAAATAAAGGGAAACGTTTTGCTCGTAGCTTGTTTTCTTTCATTCCTGTCAATTCCTCATCGTTTCATTATTAACGAGAGTTAAAGCGAAAAGAGAGCTCGTTCCTAGGGGAGCTCTTATTACAGAGCTGAGGAAGAAAACGTATAAATAAATATAAGCATTGGAACGAACGCGAAATGTACGAATACGCGCGTACGTTGCCGTCGAAGATCGCGAAGACAAAGGAAAAAAACAGCCTTTTTTTTCTTTTTCCATAGCTCGATTATTAACAAGCGCCAATGCGAAAAGAGAACTCGATCAAAGGGGCCGTGTATTATAAAACGGGCTGGTAACGGGGAAAAAAAAAGTTATAATAAAATAAACAGCTTCGGCAATATGCCTACCAGAAAGTAAGCGCACAGAATGGAAGCAAACCCTGTATGCCCGCGCACATGCAGTGAGTATGAAGCCATCGAAGAGTGTCCTAATATAAAAAAATTGAGAAAAAAAGACAGAAAGAAAAAAGAAAGAGCGAAAGAAAGGCGACGGTGCCAGCCAAGCGCACGGAAGACGCAGACGCTTCCCGTTCATCGCGGCTAAGGTAAATCAGAGCAGACAGTCTGCCTTGCAGGTTTCTTTCTTTTCTTTCCCCTTTCTTTTTCATCCTTTCTTTTTCAGCCGTTCGTGTTCCTGGAAGTTGGCGCTCAGTCTGGCACCGCACACTTCACACCCGGGGTTTTCCCCGTTTTCTTTTATTTTTATTTTTTTCGTTTTCCTAAAACGGCTTGTGCAGGCAAGCTTGAAATTAAGGGCAGCGCATCTGGGAGGACCGGGCGCGCACTTAGGTGAGGGGGGGGGAGGTGGAAGGAACGAAAAGCATCACGGTGGGAGAATGTGCGCGGCCGGCTGATCGCGCCTGCCGATAACTCTGAATACCAACGCGAATAGTGTTGTACGCGATTTCTTCTAAGTTATACTTTATATATATATGTGTGTGCGCCACATTCCTTGCACGTGAGACGACTGCTGCTTCACTGGTGTTTGCTTTCTTCTGTTGTCTTTTGTTTATAAGCACAGTGGAAAAAAATGCCTACGCTCAGCGAATCCGCAGTGCTGGACTACACCGTTGAGAGCGACATTTCAAGTTTTATTGATGCGCTGCGGAAATTACGCTATGACGCGAAGCTTGCCGTGAACGCGAAGGACTGAACGGGGCTATACAGAAATGTAGTGAGGCTAGAAGTTAAAACGTGTGTGAGCAGCTCCCGAGTACGTTAGACCACCCGAGGCACACTATGAAACGTGCCCTGTTAATTTTCGTTGGGCGTTCAGTTCTTATCAAGCGCAATTCTTTAAGGGTTTCCTTTTTCTTCCTTTGCACTCTTTCCCCGCTGCAGGGTAGCAAACGGAACGCGCGTCCGGGTTAATTTTGCTGCCATTCTTGTGTTTTCTCCCTCGCTCTCTCTCCCATGGGAACGTAGCCGTCACGGTTACTGTGACCACGCAAGCGAAGAACATCACACGCTCACTGAGAAAAGCAATAACTTTGAAACGACGTCACTAACTATATTTTATTTATTTCAAGCGTACTGCCAGTCCTTGGCAACAGGCCTTAGCGAGGAGTGGATGCAAGACCATGTATAGAAAATAACATAATTGGAATACATCGAACACATTGAATACATCAAAGTGAAAAAAAAAGAAAGCCGAAATCTAGAAGGAACGTAAGTATACGACATGTAGCAACGGGTGTACTGAGGTATCATATAGTTAAATTCTCGCCTTCAGGAGTACTATCCCAGAGCATTTTCCCTTTGTGCCAAGTGGCTGCTCAGAAACGCTGCGAAATTGACAGGCTCTATAGCCATTCAATTTGTACCAGCTTCTAGCGCACTTGCTTTTCTTTCTCTGATCAAAAAGAATACGATTACAGGATGCGTTTTAGCGTGCTGCCTTCAGCCTATTCTGTGTATCCTTTCAATTGAATGGGCGTCTACACCTAAAATAGCGTTAAGTATTGTGTTGACAACTTTCGCCGAGAGACCACCTATATTATCATCGTCAGAGACACACACACAAAAAAGGAAGGCAGACTGTTGCACGTTCTTCCAAGTCAATAAGCTTACGCTCAAAGCATTTCACAATTTTCTCGAGTCTAGCGATATTTAATAAGAGCATTCGATTCTTCAGCTGTTTTCAGCTTTTAACTCGATAGCATCAAGTCTTGTCCGTATATCATTCTGACCATACCATAAATGAGGTCCACAGTGGTAGGACCAGGGTTCGAATCCCCATTGCCGCAGAGCGTCAGGAGCGACAGAAGAAAATATAAAATCTTGGGTAACATGGATGTAATTGCGCATAAAAATATTTTTAATAATGTAACTCTACATAAAGAGTCTCGCTTTCGTATACTATATATATATATATATATATATATATATATATATATATATATATATATAAACTACGGGGAAAGAGAAGCAGGCTACTAATTATAGCAGATAAGAACAACACACGAAACCACAATTAACCGTAGTAGTAATACTTCTATATATAGCGCCGCTTTGTGCCTTTTTCCTTAATACTAACGCGAGTCAGGCCGATAATATATCTCGGTCCTTCCTTGCTATTCAAAATGACTGGTTGTCGAGCGTATGAATGCGGGCGAGTTGGTTCGCGTCCAAATTTTCAAACTGAAGCCCCGCAACAAGTTGCAGAATCACACAATGACATCGGTGCCACTTTGCGTGTCTTCTCCTTTGCTTCACAACTCGTCGCACTGCCTCCGCTATAAATTCAGTGATAGAAAATCCGTTACGCGGAAGCCCGCATGATGGAGGAAGTTTCGCGAAGCGAAGCTTCCTCCATCATACGGGCTTGCACGTGTTTCCGAGAAACCTGCACGGGTTTCCTTTGTAGTTTCGTGCTACACACACACACACACACACGCGCGCGCGCGCAAATCGCTTCTTGCGCACCATAAAAGGCTTTGCGAGCGAACCAAACCAAACTCCCTGCGTTCACCATGCATTATACTGTAAACCTGCCCGACCCTTCCACCCTTGCCGAAGTTCTATGGCGCTTCCTTATGTACACATGCAAACTGGTACGGAACGCAGCAAGCTTCCCCGCTGGTGTTTGCTCTCAAAGGATGCGCGAATCTGGCGTATACGACAACCCGCCTCAACAATTACGCGCAGTGGAGAAGAAGACGCGGGCCTGTACAACTAGTCATAAATGACATTCGTTTGATAAGACATTGTGCCAAACGGCGCGTTGTATGGACAATCAATCAATCAATCAATCAATCAATCAATCAATCAATCAATCAATCAATCAATCAATCAATCAATCAATCAATCAATCAATCAATTTAATGCATACATGTTTTGAATAGTAAACTGAGCCAAATGCCGCGATTGCAGCTCCACCAGGCTCAGAAGACCACTGCACGGAACTGCACGGCGACGGCGTCGCGGCAACTAGCGGGATAACATGGTTCCTCGTGACAGTAGTAGCGCGGATCAATATATAAAGATTATCGATAGAGTTTACAATAAAATATCGTATTTTTTTTTTTCCTAGAAGAAGACGCCATCGACATCACGAAAGAAGGCACGCGACACCCTGTTGGAATCGCATGCGAGTCACGGATAAAGGCTAAGGGTCACTTCCCGTCGAGAGCCACCGCTAAGCCTTATCTGTGACCCTCATAACCTGCCGGCGTCTGGCACAGGGCGATTACTTGCGTGCAACCGGGCAGTAGTTCCGATTTCCGTTCTTGCAGATCTACGACGCATCCCCGATTCCGTCTGCCTTCCCAATTTCACTAACTGTTCAGTTCCTATCAAGCGCAGTTCTTCATGCGCTCACGGTCCGCACGAGGTTTAGACACAGGCACATATGCAGCAGTAAACAACCAGTGCAGACTCCTAATTCCTTTGATTTTATAAAGAATAAGACATAGCTAACTAAATGAATTCAAAATAGACGGTCTACAGAGTTTACTGGAAAACATCCATAGACCCATCTTTTACAGCACAAATAGTAAGGGCGCGCCGACAGTGCTCGTAGATTGCGCTGCACTGCATGGATTTAGTGAGACGTGGCGCAGTCTGAGAGGAAAGGGGGAGGCAGCAGCGGGTCGTCTTCGCAAACTCAGGTTCCGTGACGCGCTCGGTTTTACCGAAAAACTATGCACCAAGAACCACCGCCTAAAAGCCCCGCAGGGGCGCAGACGAGTTCCGCACTGTTTACCGTCTAAAACTCTCTAGAAGAATGCCGACTATCGCGGGCGTACAAGGAAAAAAAGAGAAAAAAGATAAATAACAGATTCCGCGATCTGGCGGAGGTGCAAATGATCGGAGAGTTTTTTCCATGCTGGGGATGAAAAGTGCGCTAGCAAACTTTGAAGTCCACGACTACGCGTGAAGGCATGCCTCCACGGCGTTTCCTCGAACGCTTCTCCTGCAGGAGAAGCGTTCGAGGAAACGCCTACCACCCGAGAGGCGTAAAGTCTAACCGCCTCGGGCACTATACCGCCGTACGTTCGCACGTCGAATTGTAACCCGCAGTGCCCGAATCTGCTTTTTCAGACAAATGGTTATGGCTTAACAGCATGCGCCGCGAAACTTGGAACGTGACGAGTTATACAGTGCCAATACTGCTTGAACCGCGAACCATTTCGCTTTCCTATGCCTGCACTGTAACGGGCTATGTTTACGCGGGCTGATCATTTACAAGCTTTCCAGAATTTATGGGAAATCACCTGCGGCGGAGAGCATAATTATTATCCTTGAGCTGGATTATTCGAAGAGGCGGTCATTACTAGCACGAGAAATCGAAACACGTATTGGACTAATTAACAAAAATAACTAATTATTTTTTAAATAATTACCTTACGGCGCACATTGCGATCTACGAATTGTAGTCAGTGAGTTTGCAAGGCGTATTCGGGTGGAATATGACCACTTTGGTGATATTCTTTCCCAAAGTGTGGAACGAAATACATGGGTGTCCCATTTCATTTTGTGCTTTAATGCGTACAAGTGCGCTTAGTAAAAAAAAATGTAAGCGAAACAACAGTGAATTTTTTAGGGCAACCTTGATGGCGCTTATCTCTAGAGTGGTGTCATTTTCGAAATTCATTCCAAGTGGTTAGCCCTTGCAAGCTCATCGACTACAATTCGTAAATTGCAATACGTGCCATGAACTAATCAATTTAGAAGTTAGTTAGTATATCTTCTTCAATTAGTTCAATATGTGTTTCGATTTCTCGTGCAAGTAACGTCCGCCTTTCTGAACAGTCGAGCTCAAATGCTACAATTACTTTATCTGCAACAGGCAATTTTTAAACAATTTCGGGAACCCCGTATATATACAATACTTTCTTTTAGTCATTTCTGTTTGTTGAGACATTAACTCCTGGAACGTGCACGATCCTTCACGAATGCCTCGTGGCGGTTGAGGGTCCCAATTACAAATCCGCCACAGCACGGTCCGAGGTCGAACCACCGCGCCAGCAACTGCCATCACTCAAGTCTTGCCGCGTTGAGATACACACGTACCTGGCACAACAAAACGCGTAGACTCACACCCTACGCCAACCACCACCGCATCCTAAAGTTAAGAGTTCCCTAATGCTGGCCAGGGCTTTCGTTCGCGTCGGGGTTATAAACGTCACAGCATAGCAGAGGAGACCCCCCTCCCATCCTGACGACGCAAATCCAACCTCACCGCTCCCTAGGGGCTTTGTCCATCACACCATCTCCCTATCACCCGCATACTTGCCTGCTAGAAGGGACGAGACGGCGCGTTGTTTTCCGACTCGATTCCCTCCCGTCTTCGCTGCGCCCGCAGTCTGTGCAGTTTAGAATCGGGTATACGGCCCCCTCGCGTGAGCAGCCCGTGTCTCCCGACCTGCCGGCATGTGTGTATAAGCAGTACAGGCAGCGCCCAAGAACAGGGCAGCCTCGGTAACGGTGCGTGTATAAAACGCCCCGAACCAAGGAGGAGAAGGAGGAGAGAGATACATGACCCTCTCCCTCTTCTAGTTTGTCCTTGCCCTTTCGTCCTTACTGGGGAAACGCGAGGAAAAGGGACCTGCTTCTCCCGCGCAGAAAAAAGGGAAAACAACGAAAATAAAATGGGGAAAGGGGCAGAATCGATCCTTCCAGGGTAGCGAACCTTCTTCTGCACATACCTCGTCGCGACGGGGCGCCTAACAGCGTAGTTCTAGGGATCGCGGCGACGCTTATATGTGTCTTGCCGGAGAGATACGGGAGGAGAGCGTTGGCGGGGTACCCTCTCCCATTCTCCCCGTTCTGGAAAGCCCCAAGCGCCCGCGCTGGAAAGAACCTGGCGGCGTCCCTACCTGCCAACGTTACTTCCCGAACCACGGAAAGTGATCTTGCACGCGCGGAGGTAGCGAACATGTGGAAGCGGTCAGATGGAGGTACGGGAGCAGAAAATAAATCAAACGCAAGAGCAGGCAAAAAACGGCAGCGCTACTTGGAAACACGCTATTGCGTCACATTACGATATGTGAGTCTTATGCTGATCGGTACTGGCATCGCAGCGCCGTGGTAACGATCGACTCTTGTAGAGGCGAACTCTGTAGTTTGAAGCCAGTTAAATTCAGTTTTTTTGCCGGGAAAACCTTGAGGACGTCCTACCCAATGTGCAATTTCAGTGTAACCATTGATAGCGCAGCACCTGTAGTAAACATTGAACGCAGTGTAACAAAGAATGAACTTAACTGCTGCCACAATTCTCTTCGCCAATAGTGGAAAAATCGGGCAGAACGGTAGCTCACTTGAATGCTTGTATCTGGAGCTTCCCTCTCAAACGTACAACAGCGCTCCACATGATAATAATGATCGTTATCACGCTCCCTGCTTCATTCGTTTCACTGCAAACTACCTCCTTCGCGAATCCCTTGGCTTTCTTCACACCGCTTAAAGGAATTAGCCTCGTATTCACAGTAACAACTTAACACTCAAACACGTTTGCACCAGAACGTCCACGCTGTTTCTGCGCAGAGTCAAATACGAAAGCTATCGAGCGCGCCGTATCTTGAGCAAAACAAGAGCCGCTCTTTTAATGACACGACGTAGCGCAAGGATACAACCACAACGAAGAGACAAAACACGTCACAGTCGCGACGTGTTCTATGAGTCTCCTCGCGTGACATGACTTCATTGAGAGAGCACTAGCCAGCCGAGTAGTATTGTCACTTGTGCAAGAGTTGCTTTCGTACGCACGCATCCACGAACGAGGGAAGCGATAGAAAGCGCGCGAGGCTGTATGTGCGCATGCACGCGCACGTGTCAAGCTACACGAGTTCGGCGTGGTATTAAACAGCCTTAGAGCTGCGTACAGGCCCCTTACGTTCGTTCAAAGCAAGTAGCTTGCAGAGCGTTACGGGGCGCCTAACTGGACTTTGAGTTTTAACGCGAGAGCGTTAAGGAGCTCGTGTCGCAGAAAAGCCGGTGTCGTCGGCGTCAGCGGCGTTGGCCGTGAGCGATAAATCCCAGAAGGCACTTCATAAATAAAAAACACCTTGCAACATGGGCTGGTGGGAATCGAATCAGGGTCTCCGGAATGTGAGACGGAGACGCTACCACTCAGCCACGAGTTCGTTCCTTCAAAACGGGACAAAATCGCCTCTAGTGAATGCGGTGTTACCTTAGAAACGTGCCGTAGAAAGTTACACTGCGGTGTATATCGGTAATTATGACCATGTAACTTACAGAAGTCGCAACTTCATGAGTTTTATCTACGGGAACGCGAACAGAAGGAAAGCTATATCGGGCGTTGCGCCATCTGGTACCACGCGCCATACCTGTCCAAAACAAACAAAAATGGGCAGTGGCTTAGCTCGGCGATGCCAGGATATACGTAGCGAAAGCTAAGGCATAACATGGTTAGCCTTGGTTAATCCTGGTTGCAAGTCCAGGTTAGTCTGGTTGTCTAGCTATGCTGCGGCGTTTAGCCAGTCGTTCGTCACGCTGTTCGTCTGTTTCCTGGGCGATTCGTTTCCTCTTCATCTCTTTCCGATGTCGATTCCAGGCCTCTTCCTGCTTATCAGAATTGTCGCCGTCCATACTGCCGCCTCAACTGTGGTTGCGGCGCACGCGAGCTCTCCTTTTCAATCCTCGGACATGTTATCAGGCATGCGACGCAGCTGGCGAAGTGAGCGGAGGCGAGCGCAACGACGAGGGACGCGGTGGGACGAGGAACGCGGTGTGACATCATGTGCCTCCTTGGAGCACGGCCACGGCGAAATCGCAAGTTCGCGGCCAGTAAAGCTTTCTCTTTAAAAACCAACAACGTATACGTCCAATGCGTCGCTTCCATGCCGACGTGTTTTGTAAGGTGTACGGCCGCTATATACGCCGTATGATTTCAGAACTTAAGCGGGATAAGCGCTCATTATTTGCGATTCAAGTGAGCTGAGAGGAGGTGCATATCTCCATTGACTGCTGCTCAGCCATAACCGGACGCAGCCGTTGCAAAGTAGCACTGAAGCGAGATTCACGGTCCACTTTCCTGACTTTCGTAAACACTTCTCGCGAAATAACACGTTAGCATAGCATACGCAAGCCTCAGAAACACGATAATGTACAAGCGGGGACAAAACAATACGGGATCTGCGAGCCGCGTGCCAAACTGCATTCTTGCGCCCTTTAACGAAGCAAGCGCCTTCCGTCGATACGTGGCATTACGCATGCGCGTCCCGTCATGCTCACGTGCCTGCCCCTACGCCCACTTTTTGCCGGCCTGCCGTACGGGTCGCCATGAATGCGGAAGATTACGCCGAAACAAACACCGCTCTTCTAGTGTAACCTTCCCCAATAATCGCAATTCCGTCACCAGGCTGGCAAAAAGTGGGCGCACGGGCAGGCACACGAGCCCGAAGGGACACGCATGCGCAATGCCGCATATCGACAGAAGGCGCTTGCTTCGTTCAAAAAAATGCAGTGTGGTGCACGCGCTCCCGGATCCCGTAGTTTTTGTCCTCGCCTGCGCAGCACGTGCCGTGAGGGAAACATCATACCTTTGCACATACGCGAGGCCTTTACGTTGCATCGCCCATGCTGTTCTAAGGCTCAGTGTTTTTTTTTTAGTCGGCGGCGAGACGCTACACCTCCTCCATTGGCTTCTGGGAAACGTGCAGGCTAGGTTCGTATACATAGCGTCCTGGAGCTATCACGCACTAATGGATTCCCTAAACACTTGCCGCGGTCGTTGTAGCCTAGGACTTGAACGAACGAACTAGCTTGGAGACAAACACTGCGGCGATCGCGGCCCATTAGTGAAGTTCTCGACGCAGCGCGTGGGCAAGCTCTTGAAGTCTGCAAGTGCGCTTTCACGAAGGGAGAGTGGCGAAACTCACCTGGAACGAGGGGAGAGAGGGGTGCGACGTCAGAATGCGGATACTGTTAGCTTCTAACGCCTAAACGAAACTCGACCTAACCCACTGCCGCTACATCGATGTCCTGCACTTTCCGCCGGTCCACGTGGGCTTTTTTGTTTATTTATTTTTTTAAAATCCGGCCTGCTCCCCGACAACGACCACACACACAGCCACTCCCGGACGCTGCGCTCCATCAAACGCCTCACTGCAGGCCCAGCGTGCGACGCAGGCGCGCAACACACGCGTACGCGGTGCACCGGAGGCAGCGCAGGCAGGTCGTTCCTTTTGTGCCCGCCGCGTTGATGGCTCCGAGCCCGGCGCTTTTTCCCCTACCCCTGCGGACCCATTTTTATTCATTTTCCCTCCCTTTGTTCCCGCCCCGCCGCACACACAGGCGCCGCGCCAAGCCTTCTATACGCTTTCTCTCTCTCTCGCCTTTCCCTTTTCCCCTTTGCTACTGTACCCTTCGCGTCCCCATCAGCCTTTTCATCCCGCCCGGTCGCATAGTCGTTGGCGTGCCGGGATCGCTCGTTCCCGCAGCCCCTTCCGGGCGCGTACGAGCGAGTAATCGTGGGTGCCAGTGCCCAGCGGCTGTCCACCTAAACACCGCGCGGAGTACCGGGAGAAAAAGGGGAAAATAAAGGTGCAGCGGCAATATGTTGGCTGAGATGGCTGGCGGGCAAACGGGAGCGTTGTCTGAAGCGTCGACTGGATCGAACGTCCACCTAATTTTACACTTCTCTCGTGGAGACAAAATTTAGACAATTCAGGTGCTGCTAGTAGATTCACTCGCCTTAACGTCGACTTACGAGATCTCTGGCGGGCCAACGGAAGTAAAGCCGGTGGGGTCGTTTGGAGTGAACGCCAAGCTGGTTTTGCGCTTTCTTCTCGGAAGTGAATTTAGGTGATCTGGAAAACTTTTCCTAGACTCCCATACCATAGACTTACGTCTTCGGCTCCGTTAGATGGTCGGCGGGCGAGCGAGAGCAGTGCCCGAAACGCTGCAAGCGCTCACTCGTCTATTGTATACTTCGCTTACGAAAAGGAAACAGGCAGTTTATACACACTGTGTTCCACCCCCTCCGCACTCCTCCCCCCCCCTGATTTCTTAGAAACCTGTTTCTTATTTTGCTCAGACCAAATTGCAGACTAACCTGCGTCCAAAGCCGTCGTCTCAAGAAAGTCTTTGGAAAGCAATCGAGACACAGCGCGAGAAGTTCAAAGCCTGTGAGTAGAGCCCTCATGCAAAAGCACTGACAGACTTTCTATTCAATGCCCCCGGATGACTCCTAAACACCTAGCGTGCTTCGGTCCACACCTAAATCCAAAGTACACGAGCGCTTTTGAGTAGCGTTACAACCGGAATCCGGCCGCCGCCGTCCCTGAATCGAACCCGAGACCTGGCGCTCGGCATCAAAAATGCCCTGGCCACTGATCCAGCCGGGCGACACATATCCCTGCGAGTGGCACAAATGTTCACGGCGCTAATCCTGTCCCACGCAGCTGACGCGGCCGGGTGAAGGGTAGTGAAACGTAGCTTTGTACGTGGACGCGCGCTCAACAGATGGCGAGAGCAGAGTCGTCTGGCTATCTAGAGGATTTAGGCCCGGAAATTGGAGCGCCACCCGGGGGGGGGGGGGGGGGGGGGGGAGGGGCGTCGTCCGAGAAGCAGTCGCGACCCAGCGTGTCTTCGTTACTTGACGCGCTCGCAGGACATGCTGCGTCTACGTACACGGAGACACAACAACCCTCGCCGTGCTACGTACCGAACAACTGAAGCCCACGGCTGGTCCTGATCTAGAGGCACGTAACACAGCGTGTCAACAGGTTACGTCACCATTTCGGAAGGATCCGAGGCTGCCGTACGGCACTCAACGAAAACGGTTCGCCCAGGTTCGCAAATCAAAGTGCTTGAAATGGGTCAAAAGGACACCGGAGCAAACCAACTTCGAGTATGCCCGATGACACCACGCTTTCTTGCATTGGAAATAAAAAAAATAAAAAATAAAACTAAAATCTGGGGTTTTACGTGTTGAAACTGCAATATGATTATGAGACACACCGTACCGTACTCTTGTCGTTCTCGAAATTAGGAAAGATATATTTATTACGAAACTGTTTTCTTCTTTTCCAGAGCCCCGAGTGACCGGTGAAACCGTGACACTTCACTCGAACGATGGTTGTTAGGAGGGTCAGCGAGCGTAGCCTAAGAAAGCCAGTAGTGCTCACAGTAGATTACCGCAGAGGGCTAATTGTAACGCTGCGCTCGCATTAAATTTGGCGCCACTCTTGCTTTCCGTACAAGCGGTGGTCTCGCTGTGCAAGCACAGCTACTTTCATTACAAAAGAATGCGCGATAACGGGGCCAAACGAGCACTTTGCGGGATATCTTGCCTCCCGTGTGTGCCAGGGGCAAGCCGTCGTTAGAGCTTCCCCGTAAAGACCAATCGTACGCCACCGCAGCGGCTAACGTTTCTCGTGCGCGTTATCATTCCAAGACCAGCTGCGAATTAAACACACACACACACACACACACACACACACGTAAACGACTACAAGAAACATTATCGGTTTCAGCAACAGAAATCGTGTCCCGGCCAGTATGACGACACGCACAAAACCAAGCGCACTTCCCAAGCTTGCTTCTTACCTGCGTCAACATCCCGCTTCCCCATTATTATTATTTTTTGTCTTTCCGCCTACTGCGTCTTGTGCGGGTTCCTCCTTCTCCTCCTCCTCCTAGTACCACTACGCGACACAGCGCGCGCCGCAAGCGCTCAAACAAATAATTTCGCATTCAGCCTTTCCCTCTCGCCCTACCCTTTTCTCTCCGCGTTTGAGTGGCGCGCATACGAGCTGCACAGCACCCTCCCCCCTGACCCCCTCTCCCCGCGAAATCTCGAGCCTCGCACAAGCACCGCCCTGTTCATATATTCGCCGCCAGCGGCGCGTGCCACGACAGCGTTTTCTCGTCCGCCATGCGGGATCGAAAAAAGAAAAGACAAAAAAAAAAGAAAGAGCCTTCGCGTGGGGATTCGCAGTTTGCTAGGTACCCGTTCCCTGCGCGGCCCCCTACACAGCAGAGAGCAAAGCTGCCTAGCACAGCGGGATTCGTGTGTATACAAGCTGCTAGTGCTGCTGCTGCTTACGCCGTTTCGCTGGCTATAAAGACCTGCCCTCGACTGCCGTCCAGGTTGTTTGCGCGCGATGGGGGCTTTGCCTGCGCAGTTAATGTTTTGTCGTTGTTGTTGTTGTTTCTTCTGGTCGCCGTTGCTGCTTCCATTTCGTTGCTCCCGCTTAGTGCGAGTGCTGTTTTAGTGCTGATGGTGTTGTCCGTACATCCTCTCGGGCGACTATACAGTGGTGCGTGCTTCTCTGCACGACAAGCGCTGGGAGGCACGCAGAGAAGCACGCGAAAGAGGTGCTGATAAGGAGCGCGGTAATTTTCGAGCAGAGAAAGAGCGATTAAAAAGAAAAGCAAGGAGGTTTGTAGGCGCGGAGCTAAAACCGGGCAATGCCCACGGCTGAGCGACAGAATTTTCTCCTTCTCGCTTTAGCGTCTTTCGTTCTTTGTCTCTTTCTTTCTTTCTTTTCGTTCTCTCACACTCTTTGAAGCGGCGCTAACAACCAAGCGCGTGCTTTTCGCGTTCGGGAAGCGGCGGCTTGTCAGGCAGGCCCGGGCATTTTGAAGGCGTGCTCTTTGTGCGCGCGTGGGGAAGTTAATTCTAGCGCGAGCGACAGAGCGGCTCCGTGCTTGTGCCTGGCTTTAGCGCCGAGTAATTGTACCGCGAATGGGAGGAAAAGCGAGTGGAGAGAATCTGCTAAGAGCGGATGGGTCCGCTGCAAAATAAAAAAAATGTGTGTGCTCGAAAAACTTTTTGAGCCGGCTTGACAGGGCTCAGAAATAGAAAAAAAAAAGAAATACGAAGTTGGAATTTTATTTAGTTCTCTTTGTATGGCTTAACCACACACACACTTTAGATTTAAACGAGTTTTGAACGCCGAGTTTCATTGTGGAACAAAAATGAACAGATTTGTGTGTGCGTGTTTGTGTGTGTGTGTGTGTGTCATTCAGGGAGGGAGCAAGCACGGATATTCTTTCAGAGTTTTACTCCAGCCAGCCTACCATGTTCAATTCGACGAGGCCGCACAATAACTTAATCTAACCTAATCTAACCTAACCTAAGTGCGCGGTATGGATAACCGTACGGCCTAATCTCTTGTCCTGCAGGAAGCCGACAGCAGCGAGTATAAGCCTTGGTTTATTACGGTGCGCTATAGCAGACGGTCTTAAGGCGTACAGCTTTCAGTGTCGCGAAATGGAAGAAGCGTAAGGCAGGGGTCTACGTACGGATGGTATACGAAAATGTAACACGGATAAAACTGTCGAGTCACAGGAGCGGACTACCATACTACCCGTGCGGTTTGGCGCGACAACACGTGAGTGCTGGTACTCCCTGTCATTATTGTACCTGTCTGTGCACTTACAAACTAAACCACTTCTGCTCAAAGTACGAATTAAGGCGATGCCATCATGCAATGAAAGTTAGCCCCGATATCGCTGGTTTGCAACAAGAACCCGTTCCATGCAACGTACATGGTTCACAAACGTACTTCCGTCCGGTCGCACTTCTGGTCGAAGACGGCATGAATTACGAAGGTCATTTTTTCGTTATCGATATGAAATTCATAACCGTGCGGGGAGCGATGAAAAAAAAAACTGTAAAGAAACTTGGCTAGCCCTTGCTTCCCACAAAGCGCACAGCAGTGGCAAACGTGGTACCATTGTTATAAATCCTAGTAGCACAAAACAAGAAGCACAGCTCCGCACGCCGGGTAGCTACGTAGCCAGGCATAGAGATAATGACAATGATGAGAAAACACAAAAAATTATGAATTAGGGCTTGGTGTAGTGTTGTACACACGCGAAATACGAAGTTAGACATAGGCAAACAAAAAGCACGTACACGTAGCAGACGCAGCGGACCACGAAAAGAGAGACTTGGACTTTGTCGGGCTTCTCTAGGGAAATTTCGTAAGCAACTAACGCAGAGTCACTAGAGCCAATACGTTACCTCTTTCATCGCAAGCTGTTCATATAAATTTGCGTTTTCCGCGCCGTCTATTAACCCTTCCACGTACCAAGTTAAAAAAGAAAAAATGCTAGAGAGTTGCCCCCCCCCCCCTTTCATCCTACTCCCTAGGCTCAATAAGTCTCCCTTAGAGGGTTCAGTGCCAGCGAAATAGCGCGCCCTTTCCCCGGCCGCGCATAATCCACCTCTCCCGCCCGACCAACACACAGGCTAGTAGAGCGGCGAGGGGGCGGCTTCGCTGGAGAGCACGCCACGCCGCTGCCTGCGCGGCGATCTTCTCCCCAGGAGGCACGTTCGATGACTAAGTTGACTCGGCGCGCGCGCGCGTTAATCTGCATCGGTCGCAGGAGAGGCACAGCAAGCTCGCACTTGGACGCGCACGGGCGCTTGCACGGCTCAGCGCTCTTTCGAGAGCGCCCGCTGCCAGCGTGCGTAGGCTTGAGCGCGTGCTCGCCGAAACGGAAGGCCGGTCTCCTCCCCCCCCTCTCCCGTATCACCTACCCCTCCCTGTCCGGGATCCCCTCCGTAAGCTTCGTTTCGCGGCACCACCGAACGAAGCGGTCTTCCCCGCATCTGTTTGCAGCCGTGCGGTGAAGAAGCAGTCGCGGGGAGGAACGTCGCAAGGAAACGGATCGAGGCGGGGGGAATGGCCGGCAGGCGCGCCAGGCGGGCGCAGTCTTGTCACTGCGTGTGTCACAGCGCGACACAAGGCCGACGCGTCTCTCAGCGAGTGTGCCGGGAAGGGAGAAAGTGCTGACTTTACTGCGGCTGGGGACGGCAGCATCAAGCTTTAGTGTACTGTCTAGAAGCGATAGAAACTGCATTCTCGCGCAGGAGATAGACGAACGGGAAGCTTCGGATCGGAGCCGTAAAATTAGAAGACTGCGCCTGTTTAGCTAGGTGCGACCCTAACGCACTTCGTTTCGAGTTGGCAACGCCATAAACAGCCTTTAATAGGTGTGGAACATCCGCCGTGCTAGTCAGCGACGGTCTTCCAATTCTGCGCACGTGTTTGAAGTGCTAACCCGTCCGGGCTGCGGTGGGCCGTGACTATACACTGCCGTTTGCAGCCACGTTCCTGATTAGAAGATAGCGCTTCTTTTACCATTACCGTGGTTAGTGTTAAGTGCTGACAGAGTTAGCAAAGTAATTTCGTAGATGCATCACAAGGACAGCGGTAACAACCACAGGGTGATCCCGCTATTGAGTCTTTACGTCTACAAAAGAGATGGGGAAAAGGACCACGATAAAAATAACAAAGAAACCTATTCGGTAAGAAGCCACAGCTGTCTCTGGGAAACTTTGAGAAGGATCACGCGCTTCAGCCGCCTTTGCTCGATGTAAGCGCGCGGGATGGAAGCTTCTTTAATTAAGGAAAACTAGGTCGTGCGCAAGGTAGCCTTCGGTTCTACCAAAGAAAGCATCCGTCTTTCTTCGCCATGACCAAAATGGCGCAACAGGCCGACTAATCCGAGTACCGCACTGAACTTCGCAAAAGTATAAGGCGGTAGCGGTAAACCTCTTTGACAAGAGGTCACCCAACCCTTCGCTCCTTTCCCCGCGCAACCCGGCACGCTTTCGATGGTACCCTTCCGTGAGTGATAGCTTGCATTAACGTACGGGACGTCGCCGAGCAGCGGGTCCGGCCAGCCCCGTGCGCCCAACCACACAAAACTACCGGGGCCTCCCACTGCTTCTGCAAAGCGAACGCCAGGGGGCGCCAGACGCCACACAGTTTCAAGACGGCTATTGCCGTCGGGCACGACGAAACTGCCGCCCTCCTCGTTCCTGCACAGTCATCCCCTGAGCACCGAGCGGATGGACACAGGCGCGCGCGATAGCGGCGTCAGGGGGCGCTTTGTACGTCAGCGTGCCTGCGCGTGCGAAACAATATTAACGGCGCCCCCCCCCCCCCCCTCCGCCCCCATCTACAATTATTCGCCTGTACAGCCGGTACCTCACACGCCACGGTCGCGCATAGTGGCGCCCCCTGGCGCTAAGGGTGGGTGCGCGAAGCCGAGTGTCGCAGGGTCGGCGGGCGTAATCTGCAGCGACAGTATGGGAGGCGTGCGAGGTGGATAGGGTGGGCGGGGCAGCCGACACGGAGAGATTCCCCTCTTTTCGAGCCCTTACGACGCCTCCAACTCCCCTCCCGCCAAATATCTACCCCTCCCGGGCTACTTTCCGTTATGTTTTTTTTTTCTACGCCATCGCTTTCCGTTCGCTAATCGCTTCCTTTCCGTTATCTTCCGTGTATGTGTGTGCTTATATGCCTTCTTTCCTGGGGAGCCCATCCCCCGACATGTGTTTTCGAATGGCCGTAATAATGGCGGTCGTACGCCGCACCTGACAATGGGCGTCGCGCGGCCGTTCGTGGCGTGTAAGACAAATGGTTATTTTAACTGTCGAACCCAACGGGCGAGGGAGAAAGAAAAAGAAGGAAAGGAACGGTTCGAAAGACGTCGCTTACTTATCTCTGCTCGCGAGCGGAACGATCTTGCCTTCCTGCTTCAACGACCTCATGCCAGTGTTCGTTCGATTGTTCATTCTTGATAACGTGTTTTCATTCTTGTTTTTTTTATTTTGCGCCGAGTGTTCCGCAAACGCATCGCGATGTTCAAGGCCTGCCAGTTCACGCTGATGTGGTACTGGAGTGGGGAACTACAAAGTGTGACTTGGTGTTTCGAGGCTACGGTTTAGACTGTGCTTCTGGACATCGGAAGGAACGTGCTGTGAGGCGGACGTGGCACATTTAAGTGGCTAAATAATTACGGCTGGAACACAGTGTCGTTTTCTGCTTCCGCCTCACTGCGCCACCACGAAACGATATTGAGGAGGTGGTGGATCAGCGATGTCACGTGACGTTGTCGCTATACGACATTTAGGATGACATCTCTAAGACATTCCTTAGGGACTAAAGCTATCGTGCAGACGCGCTTGACGCTTTTAACGGGCACCTTCAAGCGAGGCCACTGATCGTAGAAGAAGGACATCGTCCCCTTTACCGACCAAGATGGTGACGAGAAGCAGAGCAAGTTGTTCGACTAAAACGTTCTTGCAACGGGTGGTTCTCACATTTAACACAAAAATGACAAACCCAAGATTGATTTATATGTTGACCACTTACAATTCAGCGGCTATAAATCTTTCTAGGCATCTTGCTAGAAGCAACAGGACCACGCTTTACAACATTTCGTTTCTTGGTATCGTTCCCCATTACCAGGCGTCTTGACAGCAATCACGTACTGCAACGATGTGAACCGTGGCGTTACTCACAAATTGCCGCATCTGATCGACCTCAAGAATCCAGTCCCCAGTTCAGTAAGACGGCATCAATTACAGTGTAGCCATTGAGGGCGAAGGCGCAGAGGCAGTAAGATTTCGGTTTTTAATCGCCCTCTTCGCCGTTTTCACACGGTTACAGCCGATTATCGTGGCGTTAACGCTTCAACTCCCAAGGTATCTTCACAAAAATGTGTACAAGAGCTACCATTTTCTTTTATTACGGGAAATAGTGGCACACCATATCAAGATTACAAGAATATATTGCATGCGCAGTTTAACCAATAAACTCACCCGAAATATTAATGAACAAAATCTGCGCTGTACAAAAAAGGAAGGGTCTTTCCCTAAGCACATGTGTAAGCTTGTAATGTAATTGTATGAACATATGATAACGAAATGAATTCAAAGCATCAAAGAGTGCGTCCCAGGATCGACACTCGAATGCACGACTCGAACTCAAAGGAAGAGCGCGGCTCGTATTAGAGAAGCAAAGTAGCAGTGCGAACAGGTTCGTCTTCGGCGGTATTCATATACACACAACTAGTACAAGCAAATTCAGCCCGGGCCTGGTACCTAAAGGGTTAAGATACGCTGGCCTGTCAAAAAGCATCTGTAGTTCTTCGCTATAACACCCCTCACATCCAACACGACAACCTTGGTACATGAAAGCCCATCACTTGTAGGCAGGCTACGACAAACACACAAGGGCGCGAAAACTGTTGTCTCTCAGAGTAAAGCTTACGCTGCGTTCACTTTCTGCCACGACGACCTTCGCGACGTGTTTTCGAGTCGACAACTCCGTGACTCCAAAGATCTGGAAGGCGTATTCTCGGACGGTCACTTTCGGCGATATCACGTTCAGTGCGCGCTGATTGGCTGTTTGAGCAAAATCGCTCTAACCACACGCACCGTGCATACTGCCTCGTACAAAAGCGTTATAGTATCGTGGAAAGTGATCGTCCGACAATACGTCCTCAGTAGCTTGAAACAATTGCAAATATGCTTTCATATTTTCTTCTGCGTGCAACTAAGAAGAACCACAAGAAAAGAAGCAACGTATTTGCCTAAAAGCCTACAAGAGGTAGCCTTGTATGTTGAAAAAAAAAATTTTGATTTTTTGTAAAATGAGAAGGAAGCAGCACTTACGCAGATAGAAAAAAAAAAAGAAAACAACAAGTGGACAGCTCTTGTCGAAATCGCGTAGCAGCTGACCAGCATTCCCTGTGCCCTAGACACGAGCGATGGAAACTGCGCTTCGGCCATTTTGACGCGTTCCCCTTTTTATCGCCGCCTTTCAACCACTATTAAAGAGCTACGCCACATATACGTAAACACTAACGAAATAGAAAGAAAAATCCCGTTCGCACCCTACGTACCCGCAATTTTACGGGCGCGCGCAGCGCTCCTAGCGGGCAACAATGGAACTTCGGAAAAGCACGAGCTGCGGCGAGCCTTTAGGCGTCAAAAAATGGAGAGAGAAACGAAAAAGAAAGAATGAACAGAAGGCTGCCGTCGCAGCGTCGGAACTCCCTGCGCAAAATCATTTACTGCTGCCCAACTTGTGGGGATGTTAAAAAAGATAAGATCAAATATGCTAAACACTGCCGTAGCGTGCCAAGCGGCGCGTCGCTTTTAACGCGGCGTTGAAAATGGCCGTGTAGCCCACACCGCGTTCGCGACCAGAAACGGTGCTCCTCTTCCGTCTCTCCGGGGTTTTCTCGAGAAATAATGGAGCATGGCACGAAGGGGTTGCGACGATTTTAATGCGTAAGCATTTTTTGTCGAGTCCCCCTATAGGAAAATCTGTCCGACACCCCAGAAGTGTTAATGCCTTGTATCTGACAACAAAAACCAGCAATTTGCGAAGACATGCTATGGGTATAATAGTGTAAATGTAGACGCTTGGTAGCTTTATAAGTGACAAGAAACAATTCAAACCAAAAAAGGATTGATCAGAGAGAAATCAGATTTATGCATACCCATAGGGATACATAGGGCTCCATGGAAAATGCATGGGGAAGCGTGTAGTTGGAGTGGGACAACTGGAATTTTAAGGCGAGCCAACTTGAAATTTGCAAGTGGGCCAACTTAAGTTTGGGGGTGTGCTTACGCATACTTAGACAACTCAAGTAGAGCTTCTGCGTAATTTTTTATGATCCGCGTTGCACGAGCCAGAAATTGCTAGGCAGCGCTTTACACTTTACAGCGATAACAGTTATGAGCTCGCTCCATTGGTCGTTTTGATGGTTGCTGGTGTACGTCCCTGGAATCCCAGAATGCATTGCGAGAAGTAGCAGTGCCCCACTAAATCGCATTGCCCCACGAGGAATCAGAATTCCGTACCAACTCCGTACCAACAGATTGCCCATCAAATATTTTGTCACAGCCACTTTTTTTGTTCAGTTTTTCACGGTAATAATTGCCATGCACAAATCTTGCAGGCAACAAACGGACAAACGAACGAATGAGTATGTTCCGCTTGTACGGCGACATTATTATTATTATTTGTTTTGAACGCATATGCACATATACACAGGTATCAGGAAAGGGAAAGCGAGGAGCAGGCTGGCAACTGCCACCGGAAGGGGCACGACGCCTGCCTACTCTGCTGAAGGGAGGTGACAGCAACACAGAAATAGAAGATAGGAAGGAGGGGAGGAAAAAGGAAAGAGGAAAAGAGAGCAACAGGACAAATCTAAAGACCAAAGTAGAACACTGCAACAGGACAAATCTAAAGACTCAAGTAGAACTCTGCAGCCGGAATTAAAGTGACGCAGACACATACGAAAAACCCCGTGAGGTTACCTGAGACATCCGCTCAGGCAACAGTCAAACTTTACGACGAAAGCTAAAATTTTGGTAAGAATGAACACGTTACCAATAAAGAACACAACTTAGCACGAAATTCAGTGTGATCACATAGGTCCTTCCGTTGGACGATCGTTTGACTAAAATGAGGTGACGAGGAAAATACAGGTTCGGCGCTACGCCTCCAACGTGTGCGTTTTCCGCACACTATGCATTCCCACTTTTTAAACATTTTTACTACGCTGACGCTGCAGCAACAGGTACTGCAATTGGGTAATACTGCGTGCGAAATCTTGGGGATGTAACCCTACGTAGCTCATCCATAAATCAGCGCCTACGTACAAAACATACACGAAGCAAACGGCAAGAAAAATGAAAGGCAGGGGTGCTTCTCTCCACAAGCGAGCGCCACCTACACCAACGAAGACAACTCGTAATAAAGTCAGCAGCTACCAAAGTTTTAATCTTTTCAAACGAACAGTGCTCGAGCGCAAATGCAAATGTTTACTCCCACCGGTGTAAGATTTACTTTCCGTTTTACTGCACTCTAATGCATTTGCATTCGAGCATTAATACGCTCATCATTGGCTAAAGAACGCAGGCCTTGCGCGTGCGTTTCTTCTACCACCTCCTCTACCTCAGTGACGATCATTCGAGGTTAACAATTTCGAGGAACGATCGCACAAGAGGTAAAAGGCCCAAACAAACTTGTGTTCCTGCGCCCGCGAGAGCAGTTCGCCTTAAACAGCGAGTGCGTCGAGTTTAAAGAACTCTCGATGCAAATTCACTTTCTAACCCGTCGCGAGTTGGGTAAACTGAAATTCTCCAGGGCGCGCTCACCATTAAAACAATTTGGTGGAACAAACGAAGCGAGATCACTACGGTTTCTTTAATGCCCGCAGTGGCATCCGCTTCCCTTATCGAACGAACCGAAAGGAAATAAAGGTAAAAAAAAAAAAGCTTCGAAGAGCAGCAGGCGAGTCTAGTTCCCGTGTCGCGTCCAAATCCCGAGAGAGTCCTTCCGAACCGAAGACCGAGGAAGCCGAAACGACGACGATTTCAGAAGGCCTAAACCGGTAGAACAGTCTCGCTTGCACCCTTTTTTTTTTATTATGCGCTTTCAGAGTTTCGAACCAGACTCGTTTGCCGTGTTTCCTGTAAATAAAGACGCGCTTTCCGTTCGGAGTTTCTTTCGCATTATAAAGCGCCGCCCCAGTCGCGTCGACCAATAAACAGAAGCGCCTTTCTTATTTTGCCACTTGTTTTCGAAACCTTGCCATGTTGCTGTCAAAGAAAAAAAGAAGAAAGAAAGAGAGTCTAGCTGTTTCACAGCAGCGAGAAATTGAGCCTCATGTGCTCGAAAGAAGAAAAATATAGATGAACAGGACCAGAACTACGCACTTCCGGGTTTAGTACGAGTAAATTGGTGAGTCGTTTTCAACCTTAATTAAATCTTAATTAAGTTGTGCCTCCTCATTTACTAGACTTTCTTTATCACTCTATGCTGTTTAGTTTGCGCTCTGTTTATCTTTCTATCGTTCCTTACTACTTCACAGCATGTGCCGCAACGTCTTTGGCTAGTCCCTTGCGCGGTTTTCCATTGGCGAAAATCTTCGTTTATCTTTATCCATTTTTATTTTTCTCTACAAAATGCGCACACGGAACACGCGCGAGGGCAGCGACGAAGCGTCTTCAATTTACTCCAAAAGCTCGGCGCATCCGCTTCAACGCTTCGCCTGTAACCGTTCCGCAAAACACCCCTCGAGAGCGAGCTTTCCGTTTTGGTGGGCTTCCTCTGCGCGCACCAATGCGCTGCGGAAAGCACGCTTTACAGTGAATGGTCTCGGCGTGCGAAAAGCGTTGGGGGGGGGGGGGGGGTATCGGCGGGAGATGGCGGCAGGAGGGCTTGTACAGAATGAAGCGTTAACGAAAAGCTGTGCTCCTCTCGGAATTAATTTGCCCAAAAATGCGCAAGAAGAGGAAGGCGAGTTGGAAAGCTTAAACGCAGACTCGCCGACGTCGCTGCGGGAGTTTCGGCGACGTAAACATCATTAGCGAGGAGAAAGGCAGCCGGTGTAGGTTGAAACCTGCTCTGTGCGCAATAGTCGGGCAAGTTCCGTGCTACTTCTCGCAAAAAAATAAATAAATGACAGGCTTTGATCGCAGTGAAAGTTTATCGCCCTCGTCGTTCATTAGAGAAGTCTAGGGAAGCCAGCGAAATTGTGCTCGAGGTCTATTACCTGTGCATTTTCTACGAGACGACGCCGGCTTACGTACCCGCCTTTTCCATTGGTTTCGGCATAGAGTCTCTGTGTTCCGGGAGTCCTGCGCTTTCCGTGCGCACGATATCTACCGAAACGGCTGATATAAACAAGGACGAACCGTAGCCATTATGGCTTTGCCGAAAAGCCAAGCTTGCTGAAAACAAAACGATGGTCGACGCTGGACGCGGGACGCCAACGATGAATTTTTTGCGACACGGGGCCGTTAACGCTATCGCGTTAATACCAACGACGCCATTACAGGAATTATACTGGAGACGTTACAAACGTCTTGCCAGAGAGAGTGCAGGGAGAGAGTAATCCCAGAATGCGTGTTTGTTCTTTGTTGGAGTTAGCTGCCGTATACAATAAGAGGTGCGACATAATACACATGCACTGGTAGAGCGCGCACTCATGAAGCACGAATATGCCGTAAAGGATAAAGCACAAATAAAGAACAGCGGACCTGCATACGCGCTGAGCTTATAGCTCAGTTCCACTTGCAGCTATTCAGTTTCCTCTTTACTTACCGCCATATTTAAACGACTTCATTAATGTCAATTGTGCGGATTATACCGGAAACACCGGTGGGGAGTGTTCTACAAGTGCCCACCTAGTGGATACGTCCATTTCGCCTGCTGCTGAAGTTCTGATTGGCTGGGCTGTGATACGCGTCAGAAGGAGACAGGCGCCCCGAGCCAATGAGCACTTCAGCAGCAGACGAAATAGACATGTCTGCTAGATGGACGCTTACAGAATACCCAACCACTGGTCGTCTTCTCGCAACAATTATCCATGTATGTTCAAGTCACTGCGTTGCCTCGGACTGTGAAACCGCACCAGCAGCTCAATGGCGTATGCTGACAACGAACTGTGTGCAAAGCCGCCCCGAACTCAACATTCGTTTCCTTAAAACAGGACGACCGGGACCCATCGTGCAGCCATAGCGTGCCGAGAGATCTGTGCTACGTCCAACAGTGTCGCGCTAACGGCGCCTCTTCCTAGAAACATGGATTCGCTGGTTATTAGCCCGAGGCGCACGAGGGCGGGGCAAGACCCGGGACTGCAATTACCGCCTTCCCACGTGGCACCAATTTATCCGTGTCCTCGCAGCGATAAATTGCAAACAGAGAGCGTTAAGACGTGCGGAAGACGTGGCTTCGTTCCCTTCTCCGTCTCGCTCTGTCCGAACCAGTGCTCTGGCTCCACGCCTCTCCAATACCCCGAGGCCCGGCGACGAGGTCTCAAGAAGTCGCTTCCTTCATTACGTCTCGCCTTCTTCGCCCACGTTTCCCATCGGGCCTCGTCGTCAAATTAAATTCGCTCGCAAATTGAAAAAAAAAAAGAAGGAAACGGTCACTGGGCCGTTCGCGACGCCGTCCTCTTCCTCGGTCGCGAAATTACACGCACGCGAACGCCTTTCTTCTTCCCGAGCAGCATTTTTGTTTCCCGTCCCAGCGCCCCTGAAGGGCTAATTCTCACCCGTCGTGCGCGTGTCCCGTGTTTTCCCTAAGCTTTCTCGGTTTCCGATCCGTTCCCTATAATTTGCTGCCTTCTTTCCGCCTCCTTCCCGACTTAGTATTTTTTTTCCTTCTTTATCCGTTTTGGCTTTTGATTATTCGTCTTCGCTTCCTCTGTCGAGCCAGCCCAGCTAGCTATACCCGCCGCGCCTGTTTTCCTTTAATTAAAAATCTAATAACCTCTAGCTACCCATTCCTCTTTACATACATTCTGCATATACGCTACCCCTCAATCTACCATCTTCGTAACGCTCTGGCCGCTCGTAAGAACTGCCCGTATTGCGGCGTTCTCTTCATAAATATATTCGCCCGCCGTCAGCGAGTCTGCACTCCCCACTTCTTTCTTCTTCCTTTCTTTTTTTTTTTCCATCTGCACCTACTCTATCTCTTTTCCGTGCCACTTTAATTTTGCACGGCCTTCCTGCGTCGCTATGCCGTCTACATTTCATATGCGCACGTGTCCACCTGCAGTTCGCTGAAAAAGCGAAAGTGAATCTCCCCGTACTTCCTTCGTTCTGCGTTTTTTTTTTTCTCACGGTTCCTTTGTACCTCTTGAAGCGCGAATTGCTTCGGTACGCTCTTCGGACATGCCCTGGAAATTTTCTACAGCGCAGATCGCGCTTTCTCATCGCGTAACAAATTGCTACTTCAAGGAAAACTACAGAATACATTTTTAAAATGAGAGAGAGAGAGAGAGAGAGAGAGTCGGGGTGCCGTATAAGTGCTTAAGTAAAAAAAAAGAGCACCGAGAACACCCAAAAGCGAAGCACATGGAAATGAATGCAAAAAGCACGCACGCCTTTCTTTTAGACAATATCGTGCAGGTAAAAAGAAACATAACGTGCAAAAGGAAAAAGGCAGTGCCTAGAAACGTGGAACGGTCATTTGCTCGTCGACTGACTACGAGCGGTTCTGCATATTATTTTCACTGCATCTGTACTCGCACTATTTTTCTCTTGTAGCAGTATCCGACAACTCGTCGCGATAGCACAGTGGATACGGCATCGCGCTGCCGAGCTCAAGGTAGCGGGTTTGGCTCCAGGCGCGGTGGCCCCATTTAGATGCGGGCGAAAAACGGTGGTGTACTAAGATCTAGGTGCCCTTTAAAGAATCCCAAGTGGTCAAGATTATGCCGGAGTTCCCCAATTACGGAGTGCCTCGTGATGCGATCATGGTATTGACATATGAAATTTAAAAATTTTTAACCGTGTCACTCTATTGTTAAGAGCCATGGGCACCAAAACAACTCCTATCGCTTAGCTCGAAATTTCCCTCGAAAAACTAGGACCGGGCATTCATTCGTATGCTACCTTCACTGGACGCCTGTACTCGAACGCAACGGAGACCATAACATTTCTTCTCAGACCTGGACTTCCTGGCCTTATAGATAGCGGGCCCAAAGGTGTCAAGCCCCGGCGACGGCAGCACGTACAAAAAATAAGCGCAGTTCAATTCGGTCTCTCAGCATACGCAGTGCCGTCAACACCCACACTTTACCTGTAAATAGCTCCTAAGGTTCTTTTATTGCGCGAAAGTCGTTTGCTTCCGTTATTTCGAAAAGCTCTCGCACGAGACCCCCACCCCCCTTCCCCCCCAGAACTCTAAACGTGCGTCAGCGTTCCACAGACCCGCAAGTGAAATTAACTTTCGCAGACGCGATGGAAATTCGTACAACGCACAGTCCAGCACTGTACGCGTACAGCGCTGAACGTCCTCGCGTCGACGATGCAGGAATGGCTAGTGTGCGGAAAGAAGAGTGCACCCTATCCAATCAGGAGTTTTGCCGAGCATTCTTGTCTAGCCCCCGATCACGTAGTTAAAGCTAGCCTGATCGAGCTAACCCGGAGCAAACAAGCGAAAGATAATCACATATACATAAAGATAATAATGAAGAAATATATAAAAAACACGTAAGAAAAAGAAAAAGGCGGTAAGCAATTTCTGCAGTGCGGTTGCGTTCTTTGTTTTTTCGAGTGAATAAATAGGCTATATGTTTGCAGCGGAGCTACCACAAACGTTTCAACCCTGATTGCTAGCGCGCCCTGCCATTTGTTTGTGTTTTCTTTAAACACACACACACCCACGCAGAAAAAAAGCAGCCTGCTTATTGCAGGCCCTGCGGTCGACTTCCAACACGCGCCATAAATTCTGAACACTGTCTCGCACCGCACCAGTTGTGTGCGTGTTTTTCTTTTATCTTTTTTTTTGCGCGCGTACGTACTACAAACGGCCAATTTGTGTGCCTTGGAGCCTCTCCAACGTCGTTTAACTCTGATTGCCCCCGCTTCTAATCAACTCTTCGCTATCTTTCTTTTTCTTCCTTTTCAATGTCCCCGGTCTTTTCACTATCGTTTATTTACGAATTTATACAAACAGCGACTCGCTTTGTCTTTTCCACGCAGTGCGGTACACCGGAACGCACACTGACGGTTCCCAGGAACCAACCGAAAAAAAAAAGAACAACAAAAGAAGGGAGGGAAACCTTTTAGATAAGGAAATAAAATGATCCAGCAACGTCGTAGGGCCACGAGAAGGGCGAGATTAAAATCGAAGCCGCCGGTGCGTACACACCACCGTGTTTGTGTGTGCGTCTGGTGTTTCGAGTGCGTGGAGGGGGGGGAGGGGGGCGAGGGGGGCTCACAAGCCGCGGTTCGAGCACGCTGCTCCACACACGCGCCAGATGAGATTCGCGGTAACGGCGAGAGGGGAGTCGAGGGGGAGTAAAAAGTAGAGAGCTCGGTGTGTGCACAAGTCAAAACACAGCCGGCGTTAAATGCACTTGCGGCATGATTTCCCGGGAGATGGAAGGAGCCTGTTCCGTGGCCGTGCGATGCTGCACGTGGATGGTAAAGAGTGCGGTGGCAAAAGAAAGAAGGACCACCCAATGTGCCCGACTGAGCTTCCCCGGCATCGGCTGCGACACATCTTATGTTGTGTTGCGCGAGTAATTCTGATTCGTTTCAAAACAGACTCGCTCATGAGAGACGCCGGTCCTTCGAGCTATTATATTCGTGTACGTAGCGAATTTATTAATTTCACGTTTATTGTTTTCTGTCGAGCAGCATCTTCCAGATGCACGTATACATAGCGTTTGGCGTTTTTAACAACTTTACGTAGTACGGGCTTAAAATTTTCGACTTCTCGTTTCTTGCTTTAACACACAAATCCTGGATGCGGGAACCCTGGAAGAAGCACTGCAAATCATCAGAGGACCATAAATAATTTACAATAATAGGTTTTACACTAATGGAGTTTCTGGTTTGTTTCTCAAGAGGCCTGCATGTCATGACGTCACGACGCAGAAGGCGATCACGTGAGATCAGAAAGTCTCGACATTTTGACACTCGCTGCGGCTCGCTAGCTCGTCTGTGACGCTGCTACATCGGGCCCTACGACGGGTCATCACGGACGCGCAACTTCTCGCCGTCCAAATACCCCAACATGGCGTCTACGATGACGTCAGCGCACCATATTATCGCGCGTGCATTGTGACGTGTAGTTTCGAACTTGAAAAGAGCACAGGTAAGGTAGAGTGAAGCACCGTTCTAAGCCGCGCTCTTAAACAAGACTGTACAGCAAGCCTAAGCACCAACTTGCCCAAGAAGTTCTTGTGGAACATTGTTGTGCTTTTCGACGGTGACCCCTTTTCACTGTGGCATCACTGTTCTCGATCGGTCTGTCGGCGCAAGAAGCGCCTATCGTATGCTGTCTTGTTTCTTGTTTACGCGGCTTCTCTACGTGCTCCAAGATGGCGGTCACAATGGCTTCAATGCAAACTACCTGTAGTAACGCGATCGCTAGGTATCGTTAGTCGATTCACCCCACAATGCGATTTAGCGGAAACGACGAATTTCCTCAGCCTCGTATTTTGGTATATTTTCGCATATCCTGCAAAAACATTTTGACCTTGCATAAACCAGAGGGCAGGAAAGCGAAACAATGCGCATCGGATGCGGTACCGGTCAATGAAAGCCGATACGTCTGGTCGCCACTGACCAGGTATTTTGGTTTATCCGGGTCATCGCTTTCCTTAAATCAATCAATCAATCAATCAATCAATCAATCAATCAATCAATCAATCAATCAATCAATCAATCAATCAATCAATCAATCAATCAATCAATCAATCAATCGTTTCTTAAGCTTCACACAGGTTAGCGCCGGTGCACGATGGTCCATTTTCTTCGATCAAAAGTAAATTGGAATCGGCGATGGTGTGCCCTTAGCAACCTCATCCTTTCATTTTCTTCGCCAAAACTAGCAAACGCGAAGCAAAGTGAAGTAATGGCGGCTTTACAGCCGCTCCCTTCGGTCGTCGTCCCTGTATAAACAGCGTGTCCCCTCCCACCCCTTTCAGCTAGTACTACCTGCTCCAAATTCTTCGTAATGCGTGAACCTAGCGTTCCGGACATCCTTAAGAGGAAGCTTTAGCTCGGGTGCTCCTATCTAAATACATGTAAAAGGGGAACTCGTTTTTCTCGGCAACCACTGCACCAAATTTGACGAGGTTTGTTGCTTTTAAAAGGAAAACTTAAAATCTAGTGACTGTTGGTTTGGAATTTTTGAGTTAGGTCGTGAATATTTTATTAAAAATTGCCAAAAATCAAACATTTTCAAAAAACGAAACTATCAAGTTTACGACTCTGTAACTCAACCACTAAATATGATAATACAATTCTGTGAATTGCATCTAATAGTACATCTAAAGCGGACAAAATTGATGTGTTACACATGAATATCAAAAATATTTAATCATAGGGAAATACAACTTTTGCAAAACCGTTGTAACCGACGTAACAAATTCACGTAAGATGTAAAATGACATATTGAATTTGTCCGCTTTGAATGATCTAATGGATGCCGTTTACAGAACCGTGATATCAGTTCTTGATGCAGAGCTATGAATTTGTAAACTTCGTGCTTCCATTTTTTTCAAACGGTCAAATATTTGAAAATCGATTTAAGAAAATTCAAGCCCTAAATCGAAATTCCGCTTCCAACAGTCACTAGAATTTAACTTTCTCTTTCAAATGCAATACATTTCATCAAAATCGGTCCAGGGGTTATCTCATAAAAACGTTTTTGCGTTTTACATGTATTTGAATAGGCCGCGTCGGAGTTGGGCCCGAGCTAAAGCTTCCTCTTAACACTACAATCCCCGGACACAGTTCAAGGTCAAAAATTTAGGTGAATAAAATTGATAATAAAAGAAATTAAACCTGGCTCACCTTCATTACTGGCTATTACGAACCCACTTGCGCATAAAGAAATAGACATGTAATTTAAGTTAATTTCGGATTAGTCAATAGTTAGTTAATTTGTAAGTGTTTTGCTGAACTATACAACACTCATAACTCGCACCTGAGTATCGAAAACGCTAGTACAGGCTACCCGTTAAGTTTCCCGTCTTCACATTCCAACCTTGAGATATAAAGAGAGCATAGCACAGGCATATCATGCGTTGAGCGCAAAGGGTTTACCCTGTACTGCCCAACACATCGTCTACCTGTATTATCTGCTTTGTATACTGCCCAACGTATCAGTCTGCCTATGCGTGTGTGCGTGCGCACGTGTGTGTGTATGTCTGCGTGCGTGCGTGCGTACATGTTTGTTTCTCAATTCACACATAGCTCTCCGCGCCTTCCGCTTCATCGACTGATAAGCGCGGTCTTCCTTCTCTCCCCTCCTCTCACCGCTTCCCCACTGTCGTCATTACCGTCATTTCCCCGGCGAACTCGGCCCGGCACAGAACACTGCTGCCACCGACACCGGAAAAACCGCGTTCTTTGCGTCGCGATTAGCTGTGCGCGAATCCCGCTATCTCGGGTTCACTCGCTCCAGGTGTGGCGTGTATACATGCACGTGACGGCGACAACGACGAATCGATTTTCGTTGCGTCGTTCCATTTTAACTACAGTTTACGTCCCGACTATCGCTCTTCAGGTTGAGGAACCTAGGCGCACAGAGAAATGGCAAGAGAAAATGCCTGCACATATAACGCCGTCTGCTTGTTCCTCATTAGCGCGAAATTTCCTGCAGTGCTCAAAACAAGTATGAGGTTTAATACCGGGCCTCTAACTCAACGGCAAAGAATCGGACCCGCGACCTCTTTCTCTGCAGCAGAAACACCACACCGATGCCGACTCACAGATGCAACGAACAGTCCCGGCGAGTTTTCGTGATAAGGGCCCATTTAAGGTCGATCAACAATATAGAGCCGCCCAGCACCGCACCACACGCGTGCGCTAGTGTCAAAAATTGCATATGTCGAACACATGTGCACAAATTTCTGTTTACACTGTGTACGGTTTACAGATGCGTACACAGTATAAACCAAAATTTGTGCACAAGTTATATCTGCGCGATTTTTTGCACGACCGCACGCGTGCGGTACGGCTTGCGGCGCTGAGCGGCTCGATCGTAAATCGGCATTCATGCTCGAGCCGCCTCCCCCCCCCCAACCGGCCGACTGCCTCACGCGTGCGATCGTACTCAAAACTACACATGTCGCACAGTGGTCCGCAAATTTCGGTTTACACTTGGTCCGCACATGCACTGTAAAACGAAATTTGTTCACCAGTGTGCGACGTGTCCTTTTCCGTACGACCGCACGCGTGCGGCAGGCGGGCGCGGCGTACGGCTCGAGCGTAAATTGGCCTTAAGCGGAGCGTAGGCATAGGCAGGCAGATGCAGGTGCGAAATAAATCTTGTTTAACTTCTAAACATCGGCGCACGCTGCTTGTCTACAGAATGAAACTAAACTCAGGGGTTTTATCTCTCAATACCACGATATGGTTATGAGGCACGCCGCAGTGGGTGACTCCAGATTACGTTTGGCCACCCGCGGTTCTTTTAACGCGCCCTCAGTGCACAGTACACGGGCGTTCTTACGCCCCCGTGGAAATGCGGCCGGCTGCGGCCGGGGTTTTGATCTCGGGCCCTCTGGCTACACCAAAGCCACTACGCCACTACGGCGAGTGCTTGTCCACAGACGTCATCCCCGGGAGCGACTACACTGTTCGCCGTTCCTCGCTGACAGACACGTCGTGCGCTGAGAGGCGGCCGTGCCCTATAGAAGAGGCGGCATTGTATCATGCTTCTCTCCACTTCGGCAAACTGATCCGTGTAGTCTACCGCGCTGTCCTCATTAGCGAATTGCGCGAAGTGTGCTGTCAAAGGCGGAACGCCATCAGGTTAAAAGCCGGCGCGACCAGACGGTTCACTGGGACTGGAGTGCACGCACAAGAAAAAAAAAAGACCCACCTAACAGAAAAGAGGTAGCCGAGGCCGCGATGACGGAAGGAGCGCTGTCAGCGCGGTTAGATCTGCTGCTTTGTCGCTGGAGCCACTTCAGATTACTCCAGGGCTCACTAATTGTGTGCAGTGCAGTGGAAGCTACAAGGCGCGCCGAAACGTTCTGTAACTGCATTAGGGTTTTTATATGAGGGACGTCGTAGTAGAGTGGCTTGGGATTAATTTTGAACAGGTGGGGCCGTTTACCATGTACCGAAAGCACAGTGCGCGAGCGTTTATGCATTTTGCCTCCACAGGCGGGAGTCGAAGTCGCGACCTTGCCGCTCGGCGACGCAGCGTGATAGTCAGCGAAGAATTCAGCTCGTTTGTGTGAACGTTGCACGCATAGTTAAGCACACTTCTTTTCCAACAACACACTTGCGGTGGCCGGAAGCAGAAATGGCGGTAAATCGCTCGTTATGTCTTTCATCATATGTGAAGGATTATTTAGGAAAGAAGTTACAAATGCGCCACCAAAGGTGGTAACGCATTTGTAACTCCTCAAGACAAGCCCAACTTATAGTGCTTATAATGTCCCGATACAGTGCTCGACTATGGGACCTACTATGGTACACACGGGAGCTGTAATGTTACTGAATCTTCAGTAATAATTGTTCTGATATAAATCCCGAAGATATCTTAGGTTCTGAGAAATCTTTTTGAAAAATTTGCGGAGAAGCTTATCGGCGGTTGATGCGTCATTTTTTACGCGGCCACTTCTTTACAGGCACGCAGAAAAAATCTGCGCGCGACACCAATGTGTTTAGTGAAAGATTCCTACAGGTAACTTCTCAACAATGCTGCCGGAGAACTTCGCAACTGCATGATTAGGAATTGTCACAACATTTGATTTAATTAAAGGTCCGTGAGCACACACGAATTTCCGACGAGAAAGATCACTTTATGTATAGTGCATCATATTCTTGTTGTTATTTGTTTAGAATTATATGTATGTATAAAAGCGATCCGCTTGAAGGTCGTGCTCGCCATATACTTCAGGGTTCTCCAAGGGCAGTGGTATTGCGTTGCTTCTAAACGTACTTTGCGTCAAATGAACATCTTTTTTGACCGGACTAGTCGTATACCATGCATCATACATAACATTCATGCGTTTCTGCGCATTCAAGATCATGTGTGTGTCAATTATATTATGTGTAACTGTGTTCGTGTCCTCAGTTTGTCTGTGCAGATTCGTGGACTGACAACACGATCAGTGTTTATAGTACAGGATACAGTTGCAAGTATCTAGTGTATCGACCTGGTGACGCGTGGTTGTCATCGGGACTCCAAAGGTGCTGAAACAATTCCATTTTCTTTTCTTAACAGATTCAACGTTCCATCAGAATAAACGAAATAATGTTTCATGAAATTGCGGGGCTTTAGATGCCAAAACAACGATTTGAGTGTGAAGCATGCCGTAGCTGGCAGACTGCGGGTAAATTTTGACCATCAGGGGGCTTCCCTGCCGTGCACCCAATGAACGGTACACGAGCGTTTTTATCTTTTTTTGTCACGTAACGTATCACATATACTAAGCTGTGTTTGATAACAAGAAATTACTCTTTAAGCTCAAACGGACGGCCTGTAGTAGCGTTTCCGATACGCAGGGGTAAGATAACACTTGCAAGTAGTAATGTACACCAATTGGTAATTGATTAGTTTCCAAAATAATTAAATTTTATATCGTATAACGTTTTATGGTTTTGTTTTCACATCGTACTCTCTGCAGTCAGAAGTTAAACCAGCCGTTCTAATTTTCCTTGACGCAGAACCGCCTGCCGGCATAACAGGGTATTAACAAGCAGCACCTACAATCGGGTACCTGTACAGGATACGCAGCCTGTCAACTGAGCGTTTTCGGAGTAAACTGAAGTTGACAATGACATTCGGATCGTTCGAGTGGACGACGAGAACTTCCAACGGTGACCGCGCTGCACACAATTCCCAACACCCGCAGCCCCCGATGCCGTGTGCGTAGTTCCTTCTTACATTTGCTTCGTCACGCCGTGTCATGCCGCGACGAGGACAGGCCGCCGCTTCTTCAGCGACGCCCACTTCCATCAACGTCTGCTCCCGTTCGGGCCACACTGTGTACTGCGGCCTGGAGTTACACGGTGTCACAATACGGTCACGCCCATGCCCACTGCGAGCTGTTGCGCGGGCTCCCAAGTAAAAGGTCTCCGGGGTTCGTGTGTACGGGGGCAGGACGAGGAAGCAAAGTGGCCATTTTTTATTCTTGCTTTTTTTTTGCTCACCCGCGAGCACGTGTGCCACGCCGCACAGCGAAAAGTCTGTGGACGCCGAGTTTATTATCCCCGTCGTCTTTTATTTAAGTGGTTCATCGCGGTAACAAAGATAAAATACGAGTGTTTCTTTACTGTTCTTAAAAGCCTGGTAATTTATAGACGCCCACTGCTGCCCTGTCAAAAGTATCAGGTTTGAGCTGGCTAACAAGCAAAACTTAAGTTTTTCGAACACGCACGTACGCACTGGACGCGTTTATACCGCTTCGGGCGTCCTTCATTAATAGCGCAACAGTTTACGTGGTGACAACTAGCCTCCTCTACTAAAAAGCCACGCCGGCTTTTTCAGCAGCGCTCTTTTTCCGTAACGCAATCCAAATAATGCCAATGCAAACCCGCTTGCGCTTCCGTCATCCAAGCGCCTCCTTAATAGCTCGCTCCCATTCTTCCTGGCTTTTTCTCAACCTCCTTATTCTGTTCTTGGCCAGATGTATTGTCCTTTCCCGTTTTTTTTACTTCTTACTGTTTCAAATGCGTCACCTGCACCGCCTATAGAGTTACTGCACATGGGGTCCCTTTAGGGAGCGAACCTACGCAGTAACTCTAGCACCACCCTCCAGGAGGCGCCTCCTACCCTCCTTACCTCGCGCTGCTGCTTCTTCCCCCCATCTATATGCGCCTCCGCCAAACCTATTGTTGTCGCCAGGTCTTCCCAGCTGCCGTGCCGCATTGTCGCGGAGCACACCAAAGCTGGCATTCTCATTCCCCCCCTCTATCCTGTCTTTGATCCGCGTACAGAGCTGGCGTGGCGCTTGAACAAGCAGAGCTTTGTGCTGTCGTCTCTCCTCGCTCGTCTATTCCTCATTCTGCTTTGCTTGCCATTCGAGCCCCCGGACCTGTTGTAACGGGGGGCGTTAATACTGGCATTATGCGGTAGGTTTCACCCTCCCGTTTCCTTTCCTACTCAGTCCCTTACTTATTTTTTTATTTTTTTGGCTGCCTGGGCAGGCACGCCTCGTGCTACCCCCCCCCCCCCCCCCCCCCCAGTCACATCAAGGGGCGCCAGCTGTGTCGCAGGCGGTGGTCGGCGCGATTTTTCACGCCTGTTGTGGCGTGACGTGACAATAAGGCGACGACAATCCCTCCACACCCCACCGTCTACCCTTGAGCTAACAGCGCCGCATGCTGCTTCTATAAGAAGGACGCCGCTCCATCGGTTTCAGCGGGGGATCGCGTTGATTGACAGTCCCTACCGGAGGTATACTCGCCTCAGCTGTGCCCCCCTTTTTTCTCCTCGTGTCTGACCAAACGTAAACGATTTGACTGGGCGTCTGACTCAATTTAACGGTACTGAAACGACGACTATCGGTGGGAATCTGACTGAGGAGACTGGAATGTTCACGTGGCGCACGCTACCCGATCTCGAAGGCCATACTCTACGTCACGAAGGGAGTCACGAGCGTTGGTGATGCATATTAGCGCTGACGTATCAACAGGCGTAGGCACGCTTATCGAAAAAATTTAGTCCTTACCCACGGATGAGATTTCACGTATAGAGGAGCTGTTTTGAATAGTGAACAAAAATATCTCGTTTCGGACAATATCAGAAGGGCCGTTACAGAAAAAAAGAAAGGAATAAACGGCCACGGCTCCTGTGACTGAACTTAGATTTAGGCGCCGCTATACCTTTACGGACTCCGAATTGTTGACTAAAGAAGAAGAAATTGCGGCAGAAAACAATCTCAAGATGACTGTCGACGGTAATGGGTTAGCATTGAATGAGCATAGCAACATAACGTATCACCAGGCTTCTAGAAAGCGTTTCGTCTTTTTTCAGCATCACGTAAGGTTGGCCACAGAAGTTTACAGGACCCGGGATTTGCGGAAATGTTGAGTGTCAACGAAGAAGCCACCAGCACGCGGCCCTCGCGTTCAAAGTTTCAATCTCTAGTAGTTCTCGCGGGTTACACATCAATCCGTAAAATTACGATCAACGTGCCTTCACAAAAGCAGAAATCGATATTTGTCGATTTTGGCATTTCACTGACGCCCTTCTGTTGTAAACCTGCTCTTTTCTAAAGGTCCGTAGCATGGCTTTCTTTTTTGCGTTTTCTATTTTACTTGTTGCCTTGCTGGCCTTTCCGCCGCTCTGCGCCACTCATCTCGTCAACCGTTCTTCCCTCGTAGATGGATGACCCCATTTTTATCCCGTTTCGATTGACACACGAGCTCTGCGTAGTTATTGACTGCCCCGAGTGGTCACCAGATGGCGCCGCGGCTGGCACAAGCAGACGGTGCACCGCTTTGTACGCCCAGGCTACACCAGAGCGACAGAGTGTCCCGAAATAATGGAGACGCGGGCGATTGTTGCGTCCCCAATATACAGTCCTAACTGACAGCTTGCCCGCCATCGCACCGCCCTCCGCTTAGAAGGCTAACGCTGGAGGCACCGCATTGTCGCATTTACCGCGTTTTTGACGAATGATGATGATGATGTTTATTAGCATCCCTTTTGAAATGGGCGGGGACAAATGCCCACCTTGCCTGCATGATTTAGTCAGCTTTTACTACATGTATCGCTATATATCGCTACTACATATATATATATATATATATATATATATATATATATATATATATATACTGATATCTGGCTAATAAGCCACGCACAACAGCGCCGCGAGATGAGCACATGTACGACCATGTTTGGAACCTCCGTGCAAGAAATGTTAGAATTTAAGACAGGTGCACGACTTGTTGCATGTGAAGTAAACGTTGTGGAAACAACATTTTCAAATAATATAGAAATGCGATGCGCAATACATGGCGACCATGACGTGTTTCCGGCTCTTGATTTGGCTTCCGGCGCTTGGAGTACGCGAAAGCGTGGCCTCCTAGACTGGCTTTCGCGACTCCGAGGCAGCCGTCACTGGCAGTGAATTTGGGACATCGCCGACATTAGCATAAACAATTCAGTAATCTCTTAAACGTTATTCTGTGGTCTCAAAAGGTCCAACCGCTCTGTAAATTAGAATTAGGATACATAAGTTATTTATATTGCTTACTCACTACACATAGACATGTTTTGGCAAATAAGAGCGTTTCGAAATTTACTTGTCCGGTACGGCTTGTACTGAGAGTGGTTGGGATATTAACAGGCGACACCAAAGTATGCAGGATTTACGTAATAAAGTGTCTGCCTGCAGTTACTTGTTGCTACTACTTTCGGCTTTGATTAACGCCATTCACAGCCTAGTGACAAGCGCACACCTTCGAACTCCTTCAGTTAGGGTCTTAATTAAACTAAGTACCTTGCCGGTGCGGGGTGCAACGAGCTTTCTATAAATGCAGGTCCATCTCTCAAGCCTAATTTAGTGGTTGCGCTATGAAAATATAGTACCGCAAGATTATTCCGTATAATTCGCCCGCTCTTCCTATACGGCTACCTTCTGCGGCCACAGCAGTTATCCCTAAAGCATCAGCTGCGCCAAAGCGCATTCTCGTGTACTACTGCCAACTAAGAACGCCCCGTGCGGCAGATACGATAATTATTGCTTCCTAATTGCGTCGACCAGAACTCTCTACGACACGGACACTTTCGGGTTACCTCGATGTTGGTGATCGATAGTGACCGATTGCTCTCGAAATCGCCCCAGGCAGGCAATCGTAGCAACCTGGCAAGCATCGACCGTGTCTAGGGAACAGAGTGCCAAGGCGAGCAGCTCGGACTCGAGCTCTCCTTCCGTTTCGTGCTCTGTTGGGTATAAATAGACACGCAGACATATACGTATGCGTGTATATAGGCAAGCCGCGGAACAAATGGTTCGGCGGGGCGTTGCAGCGATAGCAGTGCCGTCTGGCGGCCATATACGCCCTCCTCTTCTCCAGGAGAGGCGAGCTCACTGTTTACCTCCTGGATCCAAACAATGCGGCGAACTCTCGCGATCCATTGTGAGCGTGTGTTTGTGTGCACCGAAGATCGAGCACGAGCGCCGAACAAAGAGGTTCCCCACGGAGCGCACGCATTCGTCTGCCGACGACTATCGACTCAGGATCCAAAAGGGAAGTGTAAGACGGGGGGGTCTAAGTGCATGCACGGGCCGAACTGTGCCCCGGTGTGGCGCAATTGATTTGTGCCCGCCTCCTTTTGGTTCGACGAGAGAGGGCGCGAGGCGACGCTGTCCAGACGCATGATTGGCTCTTGGCCTTATAGCAGACGGCTCGTTTGACGCTTTGCAGGCGACGGAGCTCGGAATCGAAATGGTCTTACGAGGTGGAGCTCGTTCGTGTTGTATATACTACGATACGACATGGTTCGGTTGTGTTTTCGGGGCTCACTTGAGCCGCCGTTTCAGCCGATTGTTCTCTGTGTTTGGGCGCTGCCTTTTAGGAACCTGCATGCCCGCGAATGTATATATAGCGCGACAGAAGAAACCATACTGTTTATGAGTGATCATTGCTACGAATGAGTGATGTTTCTCAAGCAACCTTCCCAGCCGGAGGAATGAAAATAGCTCATCACATTGTTCAAAGTGTATACGTAAGCAAAGAAACGCGTTCAAAACATGCTATAAGAGCATGGACAAAGACGGAACGCGACGAACCCGTACAATGAAAAGTATAAAATATGCACCGAATATACAGCTTATGGGCGACTGTGGCTCAATATGGTATAAGGATTACTTTAAGGCTAAGCAATCTTCGTTTATCCGCTGAAAAGTGCTTGCGCGCATTGTTACCATTACGCTGTTGCATCTTCTGTATCTGTGCCCCCGAAAGCCACGGGGACGATGACGTCATGGGGATTACATATAGGGCTGGGAATAAACGTCGGGGGCTCTTTCCCGTGCCTTTGGGAACTGGGCGTGACCTGCGTGCTCTTTCATCGCCTTCAGCTGGGCCGCTTGGTCGCCGCAGCATGCGGCAACACGACGTGGTGTCAAGAAGTTAACCTATATTCACCCACCCGCGTACGGAAGCGAGACGTAGCCAAACAGGAAGCACCATATTGCTTCTACAGTGCACGACCTTCAACAGCCCTCCACAGCTGGACTTCGACAACGCGTCAGAGTGGTCGGCGTGGATGCAGACGTTCGACGACTATCGCTACGCGTCGAGCCTGAACGAGCGCCCGGAGGAGGCACAAGTACGTGCCTTGCTCTGCTGCACAATGGGACGATACATGCTCGATACATATTTTCCACGTTCAACCTTTCGGTCGACGAAGTGAACAGACGCCGTCAAAACGGCGTTCGACCAGTACTTCACAAAGGAGCGCAATTTGGCGTTGTTGGAATCGTACCGCTGGCACGAGTTGTTGGGGTCTCGGTGCTGACGCCCGTTATTGCCAATGGGTCGCACGCCCCAAGGGTAGCGTTGGCCTGGCGGCCTGGGGCACTGGAAGCATCCGAAGGTCCCGGCAAAGCAAGAGAAGACTGGCAACAAAACAACTTGTTTATTCTAACATAGCAAAAGAGCGGCCGGTCAGGTCGACCGGAGTGGAGAGACGGGAGAGCACGTAACTCAATAGTACAAATCGGAGCCTCTCCCTGGCGTCCGGGGGCAGCTGCTCTTATACTCTCGGCGTCGCGGTCCAAAAGGGAAGGAGGGAAGGTCACGGGATGAAGGTCACGGGACGGCGCAGCAGGGGCCCACGACGGCGCGAGCGGTTGAGCCGAGAGACCTCCAGGCCCCTCATTCGGGGAACTCCGCTCCCCGGCTGCCGCGCTTTGACAAGCGAGGGCACACACACACACACGCACACACGAAGACACGTGGCACTGAAACACGCCTGGACACGCTTGGCGGGTAGGCGTTGCGGCGTCGTTGAACGGGCCAAAATGTCCGCCGCTTTGAACAAAGCCCCGGCGTCCGTTGCATCCGCGCCGGCATTACCGCGCGTTGTAGGCGAAACGTAACAGACCGCCCCGCCGGGGGAAGGAGATCCCGATGGTCAGGGGACTGCATCCGCTGTCCGGAGGGATGTCGCTCGATGATGCCCATAACCGAAGTCGGGCGTCCTTTGGCGTTTCTTGAGCGCAGTGCACAGAGAAGGCCTCGTTCTCACGTTCAGGTGCACACAGGACACTGCAAAGTGACTTCGGGAGAGTTGACATTTTGTTCTCGTTTCCGGCAAGCGTTAGAACTACGCCGAAAGTCAACCGCTCAGTCAGCAAGCACGGCACAACCCTCACTAAGCCCTGCCAGGCTCTTTCCCCTTTTATACTGCTGCCTAGTTCCTTACAGTAGTTTAGCAGCACTCAGAACGCGTCCACAAATCGGAAAATTGCACTAGAAAGCACATCATCACTTTGAAACACTATACAAAAGCAATAAGTTAAAAATCCTGCCTCAGGAAGAAAAACATCAGTAACAAGCAATTTTGAGGCTGATTCTCACGTTAGGGGCTTCGACTTAAGCCATCGGCGTTACCGTTGAGACTCCCCTTTTTGTAACGCACCTCAAAGGAATATTGTTGCAAAGCGAGGCTCCAGCGCAGGAGGCGGCCATTTTTGGGAGAGATGGTCTGCAGCCATTGGAGAGGGCAGTGATCCGTTTCAATGATAAACCTCGAGCCGGCTAGGTAACATGACAATTTCTGAACGGCCCACACGATACACGCACACTCTTTCTCGGTGGCGCTATACGCCTGCTCACGACTGGTCAGCTTACGACTAGCATACAGGACGGGGTGTTCTACTTCTCCATTTTCCCGTTGGCACAGTACAACGCCCATGCCTCGCTCACTAGCATCACACTGAACAACGAACCCTTTTGTGTAGTCGGGCGATCGTAGCACAGGCTGGCTTGTTAGGGCGCTCTTTAGGGCGCTAAAAGCTCTTTCCTTCGTCTCATCCCAGACGACTGTTTGCGGCTCTGTCTTTCTTAGAGCATCCGTCAAGGGAGCCGCGATATCAGAGTACCTGGGGATGTACCTCTGATAGTAGCCGGCGACACCTAAGAACGACCGAATATCGGTCTTCGTACGCGGTTGCGGGAAGTCTCGCACAGCGGCTACCTTTATTTCAGAGGGGCGGCGACGACCCCGACCAATCACGTGTCCGAGGTAGACAACCTCGGCCTGTGCTAACTGGCACTTGGGAGCCTTGACTGTCAAGCCCGCATCGCGCAGGCGGGTTAGCACTGCCCGCAAGTGCGCCATATGCTCAGGCCAGGATGCGGAGAATATCGCTACGTCGTCTAGATACGGTAAAGCGAATTCTTGCTGTCCCCGCAACACTTTATCCATGAGGCTTGAAAAGCAGTATGGCGCGTTCTTCAAACCAAAACTCAAAACTTTAGGACGGAATGTCCCCATTGGTGAAATGAACGCCGCATACCTACTAGCCTCTTCTGTAAGTGGAACCTGCCAATAACCCCTGACAAGATCTAGGGTGGAAATAAACTGAGCGCTACTCACTCTCTCAAGGCGCTCCTCGATGTTAGGGATCGGATAAATTTGATCCTTAGTGATGGAATTAAGCCTGCGGTAGTCGACGCAAGGACGAGGTTCCTTGCCCGGTACCTCAACTAAAATCAAAGGGGAGGTATAATCACTCTCACCCGCTTCAATAACACCGAGCTGTAGCATTTTCTTTACCTCAGCCTCCATAATATCGCTCTGGCGGGGTGACACCCGGTACGCCTTGGATCGTACTGGCTCTGGGGAGGTAAGTTCTATGTCATGAGTAAGGACAGAAGTCCTACCAGGCCTCTCAGAGAACAGACCTTGAAACTCTTGTAAGAGCTGGTGTAGTTCTGTTTTCTGCTCAGGCGACAGCGATGCTTTACTTATTAAGTCACTAATGACTTGATCGGTGTCTTTCCTGTTTGTCACTGAGCCTAGTCCCGGAAGCTCGATCGGAAGCTCTTCTAACTTTCCCGCATCGGGAATTTCCTCTCCAGTATCTGGTGCCTTTAACGCTACAGGCTCAATTTTATCCCGTTCGGGCGTGCTCTGAATACTAGCTTGCTGCGCCTCTGACCCTTTCTCATCGTTCAACAACGTCGGTCCCGCATCTACCGCCTTTGCAGCGAGCTCCCGAACCTTCGATCTGGTTAAGGCCTGAACGCTAGCCTCACCAAACAAAAGCCCCTTCTCGCGCAGGAGGTAATCGGACCTGTTCGAAAATAGGTACGGGTACTGGGGGGGCAGCATAGATGACACTGCGGCCTCCGTCTCAAGTGCTCCGAAAGGTCCTTCAATAAGCACTTTTGCTACCGGCAGACACACGCTATGAGCTTCCACTGCTTGCTTGATCCATGCGCACTCGCCCGTGAACATATCGGGTTCTACGTAAGAGGGGTGAACTACATCCATTGTAGCTGCGGAATCGCGAAGCACTCGGCACTCTTTCCCGTTCACGAGGAGGTCTCGCATGTAAGGCTCGAGAAGCTTGATGTTCTCGTCAGTGCTGCCTAATGAAAAAAACACGACTTTTGGTTTTGTTTCTGGGCACTGCGCCGAAAAGTGACCCGGCTTCTGGCACGTATAACACAGGCGCGCTTGCCTCGCCTCGAACCGCTTTCTGCGTTCGGCTTCGGCTGCCGCCGTCTCCTTACGTTCGGTCGGACACTGCGCCGAAAAGTGACCCGGCTTCTGGCACGTATAACAAACGCGCGCTTGCCTCATCTCGAACCGCTTTCTGCGTTCGGCTTCGGTTGCCGCCGTCTCCTTACGTTCGGTCGGACTGCTTTCACTCGCATCCGAACTACGTGTATCCCCCTTTGCTCTCATGGGTGTGAACTTCGGCCTCTCAAACTTGGAGCCAAATTCACCCTTTTGACCGTCCTTAGCTCCGCGAGCCCGACGCGTCACAAACTCCTCGGCTAACTCAGCGGCTCTAGCCACCGTACTAACGTCTGGCCTATCCAAGACCCAGTACCGCACGTTCTCAGGTAACCGACTATAAAACTGTTCTAGCCCGAAACACTGCAGAACTTTCTCGTGGTCACCAAACGCTTTCTCTTCTTTGAGCCACTCCTGCATGTTTGACATAAGCCTGTACGCAAACTCTGTATATGACTCACTTTTGCCTTTCTCATTTTCCCGAAACTTCCGACGGAACGCCTCCGCTGACAGCCGGTACTTTTTTAGCAGACTCGATTTCACTTTGTCGAAATCCTCTGCCTCCTCTCTCTCCAAGCGAGCGACTACGTCGGCCGCCTCGCCGGGTAGCAAAGTGAGCAAGCGCTGTGGCCACGTTTCCCGAGAGAACCCCTGCTTCTCGCACGTTCGCTCAAAGTTAACCAGGAACAAACCAATGTCCTCTCCAAGCTTAAACGGCCGCATCAGGTCAGTCATTTTGAACAATACTCGTTCTCCTGCACCGTGTGCCTGACTTCCATTACGAGCGCGTTCCATCTCTAACTCGAGACGTTTCATTTCCAAAGCGTGTTGACGGTCGCGCTCTCTTTCTTTCTCTTGTTGCTCTTTACGTTCGCGCTCATCTTTCTCTTTCTGTTCTTTAAGTTCGCGCTCCTGTTTCTCTTTTTGTTCTTTAAGTTCGCGCTCCTGTTTCTCTTTTTGCTCCTCCCTCTCCTCAATGGTCTCAAGGCATTCCGACAGCTCGTCATCCTCAGCTTCTAACTCAAGAATAGCCCTTAGCAGTTCTGGTTTTCTGAGTTTGTCTGAGACATCCAGACCCAACTCTCTCGCAAGCTCCAGCAATTTCGGTTTGCGCAACGACTTCAAATCCATGGCTGCTCTGAATGCTGCTTTCTCTACTGCCTACTATTGTCTTGCCGCAAACTAACCCGGCAGCAACGACAACCCCAATTACCAGCTCTGTTTCTAACACTAACAAAAGCCTGGCAAAACTCAGAAGAAGAAAGTCCCGCACTCACCAAACCTCGCAGCCAAGACTTCAGCGCAGTCGTTCCGCTGCAGGCAACCAGTCATCACACAGGGCTCGTTGCGCTGCTCCCGGATGGTCGTTGTGCTGCTCAGCATACAGTCAACCGCATCTCTTCGCTGCTGGCCTCCGTTGTCGCGATCCCACCGCTGCCACCAGATGTTGGAATCGTACCGCTGGCACGAGTTGTTGGGGTCTCGGTGCTGACGCCCGTTATTGCCAATGGGTCGCACGCCCCAAGGGTAGCGTTGGCCTGGCGGCCTGGGGCACTGGAAGCATCCGAAGGTCCCGGCAAAGCAAGAGAAGACTGGCAACAAAACAACTTGTTTATTCTAACATAGCAAAAGAGCGGCCGGTCAGGTCGACCGGAGTGGAGAGACGGGAGAGCACGTAACTCAATAGTACAAATCGGAGCCTCTCCCTGGCGTCCGGGGGCAGCTGCTCTTATACTCTCGGCGTCGCGGTCCAAAAGGGAAGGAGGGAAGGTCACGGGATGAAGGTCACGGGACGGCGCAGCAGGGGCCCACGACGGCGCGAGCGGTTGAGCCGAGAGACCTCCAGGCCCCTCATTCGGGGAACTCCGCTCCCCGGCTGCCGCGCTTTGACAAGCGAGGGCACACACACACACACGCACACACGAAGACACGTGGCACTGAAACACGCCTGGACACGCTTGGCGGGTAGGCGTTGCGGCGTCGTTGAACGGGCCAAAATGTCCGCCGCTTTGAACAAAGCCCCGGCGTCCGTTGCATCCGCGCCGGCATTACCGCGCGTTGTAGGCGAAACGTAACAGCGTGTACGAAAGCGCTCGCTTCCTCAAGAGGCAGCAGATTCTCTCAGAATCCGTTGACCACTTCACGAGAGCACTGCACGTTCTGGCGGACCGGTGCGACTTCTGCGACTCCAAGAAACGCCTCGTCGGGGACCGTTCCGTCGTCTTTCTGCGAGACCAGAAGCTTTCTGAATCGCTTAAAATGGACGGCAAGCCGGCTCTTTCAAGGGCTCTAGCAAGAGCGCGGCTGAAGGAAACGGGTACAGGTGCAACAAGATCCTTCGCAGATCTAAAGGCGTCAGCGACGGTTCCCTGTCCCTAGAATGAGGCGATGTTGGCGTTAACGCCGTGGACAGTCAGAAGAAACAGCGGAGGAAAGTCTTCGGGAACCAATGCATCAGCATGCCCCGATTTCCGAAGACTTTCCTCCGGGATGAATGCTGCAGCTTCTGCGGCGGCAACGTGCACACAAAGACTGCCAGCCCAGCGAAGACTCCAAAATGTCACAGCTACGGTATCAAGGGACACTTCCGCAGGGTGTGCCTCAACAAAACTTCAGAACAGCGACGGGTACGGGTCTCTTCGGTGCATACGGATTCGGGCGATATTTTCTTGGGGAGCTATCAATGCATCCAGCGCGCACTCGCGATTCGTTAAAGTAAGGATTAACGACGTACTAATCTACGCTAAGGTGGATACGGGCGCCGAAGTTTCTGTAGTACCGCCATCTTTTCTATCCTTACTCACTAGTCTAAAGAAGGCAGGCGAGGAGCTGAGCGGTCCAAGCGGGGCTCACCTGAATGTGTTGGGCAAATTCGAAGCCGAAGTTCAATGGGAGGAAAAATGTTCTTGCCAGGTGTACTATACGTCGTCAACCCTTTGCGCCATCTTCTCGGTTTGGTAGTCCTCGAAGCATTATGGATAATTGAGTTCGTGGAGCCCTTAAACAAGCAAACTAATTGCGAGCCCCTCCTCTCGCAAGCTTTCGGCAGCCTCGACACAGTGCCAGGCGAGTATCGCATCAGACTGAATCTGGAAGCCGTCCCTTTTACTCTATGCGCTACGCGCCGGAAGCCGATTCCACTGAGAGACTAGGTGAAAAAAAAAAAAGCGAGAAAATGGGGGGAATGGGCGTCATTCGCAAAGTTGGCGGGCCAACCGACTGGTACACCGGTACTGTGCCAGTCGTAAAACCTTCAGACGTCAGGGTATACGCGTTTCCTTGGCGCAGCTAACGAAATCGGTTTTGAGAGACAGGTTCGCGCTACCTACGGTCGATGAAGCGCTGGGTTCGTTAGCTGGCGCAAAGTGGTTCTCAAAACTAGACGCGAACTCAGGCTTTCATCACGTTCGGCTCTCCAAGGACTCGGAGGAGTTAATCGCACTTACAACGTCATTTGGGCGCCACTGTTCTAGGAGGTTATCTGAACCAGCGCCTGAATATTTCCAAAAGCACATTACCGAAATATTGGAGGGCCTCTCTGGTGTAGAGAACCTGATGGACGGCGTTCTTGTGTTCGGTGACACCAAGGAGCAGCACGACTCGAGGCTGACAAATGTTCCATCTAGATTTGTTCAGAACAACGTCACCTTACCCAAAGCAAAGTGTGTTTTCCGAGTAAACGAACTCTTCTTTTTACACCATCTCCCGAGTAAAGACGGCGTACAACCTGACCCGGCAAAGATGGATGCCGTAAATGTACTAGAGCCTCCAGGTAACGTAAGAGTTACGCAGTGTTCTGAGCATGGCGAATCATCTTGGACGATTTTTGCCGCACTTGGCACACGTATACCGGCCACTCGAAGGCCGCTGTTGACAAAAGAAACCGAATGGACTTGGGGCTCTGAGCAGAACGCTTCTTTTGAAAACCTGAAGGTCCTAATTTGTTCCGCTAAGTGTACGGAAATGTATGACCCTAGACGTTCAACGATTCTTTCAGCAGATGCGTCATCTTTTGGGCTTGCTGCTGTCCTTTTCCAAATACAACGTAATGACGAGCGACGACCAGTAGCGTTTGCCTCGCGACCGCTGACCAAAACTATAGCAGAGGAATCGAGGCTATCTTTAAAACTGTCCACAAGCCTCTGGTATCTTTGGTGGGAAAGATTCCTCTTGATGTGCTTTGTAGGAGTTGAGGAGGACGTCGGGACGAAAACTCTTGAGAGGTTTATTTGCATTATTTACAGTGAGAGTCAATTAACAGTCTTAAAGTCATTACGGGCCGGCAGCAACTCGGACGCTGCGGCCCGTGGCAAGAAGCTCGAAAGAGATGAATCAAGAAATGCTCTAGGAATGCTCCCCTACTGCTTTTAAGCCCTTCGGTGTCTCGAAGACACGTCACGTTCGGCCAATGGGAGAGCCCGCTCAGGTGACGCCATTTTCGGCCAATCGGCGAGCCCGCTCGGGTGTCGTCCTTTTCGGCCAATGGTAGGCGCCCGTGCGATGGAGTCACACCCGGCGAAGAGAGTCGCTGTTTGGTCCTCAATTGTCCGAGGGCTTTCTTCTCCCTGCGGTCTTGCCTTGCCGACTTGCAATGCGCCGTCACAAAAGATGGATGGGGGCGACGCCGCCAGGTTTTCACGGCGCATTACAGCCGTGTTGCTTCGGGACCCACTTTACCCGCAACAGTGCCAGGCTCTCGCTTCACTTTCGAGAAGAGTCAAGCAGTGAATAGCACACGAAGTGTGGTCCGCCAACTTGTTTGCACGTGCCGTGCCTCAGGAATGTGGTATCCGTGCTTCTGTATTCCTTGATTAGCTGTGGTGCGATTCGATGTGGTCTGGGGAACTCGAAGTAGGCTCAGGAAACGGTCCCGTATCTAACAGCTTCCATCCACGTGTACAACGCTTTAGGCTGAGACTAATGCGTTATAACGTTCGTGTCGTGTATGTTCCAGGAAAATGCCTCGTGCCTATGGGCGCTCTTTCACGGGCACCACTTGGGAAAGACAAGCGGCTAACCGGAGAACTTTCTGTGGGCGGAGTGTCATCGTTCGCCAGATGATGCAGGCCTGAAAACGGGAAGCGAATCGGTGCACAGCGTGAATGATGCTCAAGGAACAGATCCTGTTTGTGTGTACAGCATTGCGTCAGTTATGTCGTAGTGGCTGGCCAGCGAAACCAAAGCTTCCTTCCCATCTAGCGCCATGCTGGCAAGATATATATAGAGCATGGAAATTCGAGTGTGAAGGCTTGCTCCTACACGGTACTAGGCTTATCCTCCCTCAAACATTACAAAAAGAAGCCCTAACAAGGCTGCATGATGGGCATCCTGGCATTGCAAGAAGCCGAGCACTGGCGAGGGAGTTGGTTTGGTGGTCAGGCCTTAGTAAACAGCTAGCACGCAAGAATGCGTGACATGCGCGCGATTCGCGCCACAGAATTCTGAGCCTTTGATTTCAACCCCCCACTCAAAGCTTCGCGCGAGAAAGAGGTAGGGCTGATCTTTGTTTTATTCACAATCGTCACTATCTCGTTGTGATAGGTTACCTGTCACGTTATCCGGAGATCGCATTGCTCCCTTAAACCAAGACTGGTGTCGTAATCGAAAGACTGAAAAAGTATCTTTGCACGCCACGGTATTCCGGATACAGCAGTGACAGCCAATGGTCCACAGTTCGCGTGTTCGCAATTTGAGCAATTTGCAAACGGCTACGTCTTTGGCCACATCAACGTCAGCCCACGGCATCCGCAAACTAACGGGGAGATTCAATGAATGGTGCAGACAGTTAAGGGTCTCGTGCTCGAATCCAAGGACCCATACTTGACTCTCCTCGCCTACAGGGCGACACCCGGTGTGGTTGGCCTCGGCCCTGCGGAAATCCTGATGGGCCGGCGTCTTCGGACCCACGTTCCAATGGCGCCGCAGTTGCGTGGCCCGGTCGAATCGCGTCTTTCGCACGTGACAGCTGAGGACTGCGCTGAAAGGAAGCGGCAAGCGCGGTATCTCGGCAAACGCCACCGTGCCAGACCGCTAGAAAAACTAGGTCCCGCCGATACTGTTTCGGTGACGGACATGCAAATTAGAGCTAATGTCGTTGCAGCTGCTGCTGCACCCAGGTCCTACACGGTGAAAACCAACGAGGGCATTACGCTGAGGCGTAAAGGAAGGATGCTGAACCGCCTGCCACAACGGGAGGAGCCCGAAGGGAGCTACGAGTTCCCGAGCAACTGTGATCCGGCTGCATCAATAGGCGACAATTCCGGCGCTTTATTAGTGGCCATTTACGTGTCCTCGGCAGCGGGGTACGTCACCAGAGCAGGCAGAAAAGCCAACCGTCCAATCCGGTGGTGGTATTGATGAATGAATTGGTAATTGCACCGCACGTTCTTGTGTTTACTCAATGCGTGATATGCCCACCTAACCTTTGTGTTTTTCGGTAAAAGACGAAATTGCTTGTTTGTTCGAAAAGAAGCTGCTCATAAGTGCTCGTGCGCTGTTATCGCGCATGAGTTTCATTACGCTGTTGCATCTTCTGTATCTGTGCCCACGGAAGCCACGGGGCTTACCCGTAGCTTCAATCAAGGCGTGTGTAGATGTCCCTGCTGAGAAATATTTTCTCACCAGCTTCGCTGAACAGCAGACCAACTAAAAGCGCTCATTCACTTATTCGATACACTAATTTTCATTCGCTCAGTAGCTCGCTGACAGACAAGACACGCACCTTTTCTCACTGGCCTCATCTCGCACTCTCTCACTCACGCATTCGTGTACACAGACGGCAGCTCGCTAAAAGCTTCCCAACATTCACTCACTCGCATGTACGCGAGAAACAGTCGCTGACTAAATTCCATCTTTCGAAGCACTCGCACGCAAAGCCCGCTCCTTTCGATTCGTGTACAGCGCTCCAGGTGTTTTGATTACACCCAGAGAGGAAAGAAGGGGGTCCTCTCCATTGATTGGCCGCTCGCTCGCCAGCCGAGCCGGGCAAACACGCTGATGAAAGCACCGTGTTTGTGCACCAGAGTGCGCCCGCCCCGATAAGAGCCGCGGGCACACCGGGAAGCTCATGGCGCGTGGAACGGCGGAACTTATCCGAAAGCGCCAGAGAATAGCACAATGCGAATGACTACGTTTGCAATAGAAAAATGAAAATGCGTGGAAGAAAAAAAGCACTGCCGTAAGTGCATACTCATTAGGAGATTAGTTCACTCAATAACATTATTAGTGCTTGTTGACGGCGGCGTTTGGTGGAGGGCAGGTATGGGGAAAGGAGGGGTGGGGGGCGATTTCCTAACCGTGGACACCACAACTGTCTCGCTCAAGGCTGCTGGCGGCCGATCTATTCGAAGGGAGAAAGGGGATTGAAATGGTCCATGGGGGAAAAGTGCTTGTCACTTTCTGCCTCATGAGGTATGTACCACAAGGTAGCGTCTTCACTCCAACTTCAGTTCAACACGAGCCACGTTCCGATTCCACCAGCACTGACAACATTGCTACCACTACATCGTTTTGTTTCATTCACTCGATGGAAAGTATCTACAAAACGGATATACATTCTATCGACAGACTGTGCATTCCATTGCATTCTTCAATTGCTTGTTGTTTGGCTGTAAACTCCCCGAGCAAAAGTGTACGGATCTGGGTTTTCACGATAAGTCAATTTTCTTCTCCGCATGTATGAATGAAACTCAGAATTGAGGATTGTAGTCCAAATATGGCATTGCAAAATAACCGGAGCACGCTTCAGTTTCAGTTTGCACGCCTGAATTACGACTAAACTCAGCTTTTTTTTTTTTTTCGCAGAAACCTGGGCTATCAAAACCCAGAATCACGTGATAGGATAACCGTCATCCCCAAAGAAATTGCTAACAAGTTAAGAATAACCCCTATCCCAAGAAACATGCACCCCATACACAACAAGGAACGCAGGAGAAGCAGGGTCCAAAGACTCCAAGGCTCCCTCCTCCAAACACAAGGGGTAGTGTACACCGATGCGGCAGAATACCCAGAGGGGCATTATGCTGCAGTAGTAGTGAGCGACAAAGGCGCGCTAGTCTCTAGCTGTAGCGTACGACACTCTTCACCAGATGAGGCAGAGATGGCGGCGATTGCCCTGGCAATCACACACCCATCAACTAGAATAGTCATCACCGATTCTAAAACTGCAATCAAAGCCTATGACAAAGGTAAGGTTTCCAAAGAGGCCGGCAAAATCCTGCAAGCAGGCAAGGAGAACGTACCTAACGACCTAATTAGGATAATATGGGCACCCGCTCATAGTGGACTCACAGGGAACGAGATCGCCAATGAGGTCGCCCGAGGACTCACACACCGGGCCCCAGCGCAGGCGGATTACTTCCTGTCCAAAAAGCGAGAGTTAACCACATACAGAGAAATTCTAGAACACTACAGAATGGGGAGGAGAACTCTGCCTCCCCCCCATAGATCTCTCACAAAGCAGGAAGAGGTAATATGGCGAAAACTGCAGACAGGTACCTTCCCAAACCCGTATATTCTGCACAAATGGCATCCTGAGGTGCACTCTCCAAAATGTAAAAACTGTGAAGGCACAGCAACGCTAAATCACATGCTTTGGGCTTGCCCAGCACTAAACGGCCTACATGGAAACAGAGAGTCATGGGAATCCTCGTTCCATAGCCAGGAAGAGCAAGCCCAAAAACAGGCCATCCGTCAAGCCCAGGCCGCCGCCGGAAGCCAACTGATTCCGGCCGACGTCTAGGGGGGAGGTAGACGGTGATAGGGAGAGCTGCGTCTCACCCGATCACCCATACTCTCTGACGGGTGTAAATAAAGTGCTATCTCTCTCTCTCTCGATGAACGCGTGATCCGTATAATTTTTCTCACGGGTGTACATTATTGAGGACATTGTACAAGGTGCCCTGTCACATTTGCTAAGGCTGGACCTCGATTCAAGTCCATTGACGCTAAAGGTTTGTCACTGACCGGTCCCTCTCTTTCACTCTCTCCATCCATCCGCCCGTCTACGTGCCTGCGTGCGTTGAATTGCCTTGCGTTACAGCTTAAATTTCTTCGCTGAATGTGACATTTCTATCCACGAGAAAAATATAAGATATTCCGCCAGTATAAACTGATGGCGTAAATAAGCTATCGAAGGCCTTTCTTGTCCACTAAGCAGTTGTATGAGCTGTAGTTATTGGCAGGACCCTAACATAACGTTTTTTTTTTTCTATTATCACGATAGCTTGTATTATCATGCACGGCTGCTTGTAGCACCACGCTTATAAAGACTCTGAAGCAAAAATAGGGCTTAGGATGAACACGTACCCTCTCTCTCTCTCTCTCTCTCTCTATATATATATATATATATATATATATATATATATATATATATATATATATATATATATATATATATATATATATATATATATATATATATATTTATTTATATATATATATATATATATATCGCTCGTTTTGGAATACCGATCTAATAAGCCGTCGCAGCGGAGGACTACGAGAGAATGCATTTTTGCAATTCTACACGGACAACAAAGCACAAGCGACGTTGGCTGAGGTGCCGGTATATAGGCGAGGACAGGCGGCGACAGAAACTTGTTACATGTCAACGAGTGCAGTGCCGCGTAGATAGACATGCAATTAGATGGTCTGACACTCTTAAGCACTGACAAGTATGAGCGGCTATCCTGTACTGCGAACGAGTGCATACGGTCTGTCTCGCTCTCTCTATTTCCTTCTTGTCTGTCTACATCACACCTTCCCCCACTCTCCAGTGTAAGGTAAAACACCGTATATTTTTGTTACAATTATTAAAATTTTGGAGGTTTATGTACCAGAACTACGATCTGATCATGAGGCACACCGTAGCGGAGGTCTACGGGTATTTTCGTTCTGGTTAAAAGGACACTAGTGAAAATATTAAATCGAGTTATATCAATAGATTATTCGCCCGGAAGTCTATCATCGTTGCTGTGTGCCAATACATTACTCTGTTGCGCAAAACAATACGCCAGAACGGACGCGTTGACGTAATCTCCACGTGACCTCCCTCTATGCAGCTCTCTGTGAATCAGCCAGTGCTGACTAGTACCACAGTGTACAACAGGCGGCGCCACTCAGACTTTTTGATTTTCGTCATTTCCTCGCTTACAAAAGTTCCGTTCTCGCTACGAACGACGGATTGCGGTATTACAAATGTCTAATCTTTCCATCTAGCTCAACTTAAAGTTTCCACGTGATGCTAGTAGTACGGTGTTCCCGTCGTGTTGACCTCGCTCAGCGCTCGGGGCAGTCGACGAAAAACTAAGCGGGTTTAACGGGGAAAAGGAATGTCTGCAGGCATCAACCCGAACAAACAGAGCCTCAAACAACGAACAAGACGAAATAACGTATCGGCAAAGCACGACACGGCGGAGAGAGTGGCGCAAGGTGACGAAGGGAGCAGCAGAGTGGAGCAAATCGAGTCCTCTGGACGCACTACCTGAGCAACAAAGCGGCGGCCCTGTCTGTCGCTCAGGGATAAGGGGCCACCGGCGCTTTACTGCGGCGCTCTTTTGGACTGACGAGAAAAGCGCGCGAAAAACAAGTAAGTGCGCGCAACCTCCCACTTTTTCGCGCCATAAGGAACCGAGCAGAGCTGAAGCGCCACACAGCGGTGGAAAAAATAAACAAGGAGACGGCGGGCGCACTGCGATGCGAATACCGGTGGCGCGCTTTTGTTGTCCGCGATGTCCGCGGACGCAGTCGCTGCCACTGCTGATTGCGTGTCTGCGCGTGTGTAGCGACAAGAGCTGCCTGTCGCCTGAAGTGGCCGGGAAATTTTTCTTTTTTTGCGCTCTTATGAACGCGGCTGGCTAACCTCTGGTGCTTTTTCTGCGCCGAAGGTGCTAACTTTGTTAGGGAGGCCCGATAACAACGCTTCAGTTGAAGGCTAAAAAAAAGAAAGAAAGAGAATGAAAGCTGTAAACACGGCTGAATTGCGATTTTACTCAATTTTGTTAGATTGTGTCACCCTGCCTGCCGTGCCACATCGCTTTTTTTTGCACTTGTATATTTATACTAAGCGGAAACGACTGCGTCCCTGTATGAACGATTATTTTGGGCCCCACACGTGGAATCGCTCTCGTGTCCAAATGGACCGAACCGTGGCTGAGGAGTAGACTGCTTTTGAAAACGGAGAGTTGAAGAAAAAAAAATTAAGAGAAATAATACTCCGAGTTTCTACAAACGCCACATTCGCAAAAAGTGTCAGAATAACGCCGCAAGCCTGATTGGTAAAATAATAATCTGACCAGCATAAATGCGCGATTTCTCACTTCACGTCGGCTCTGTTTTCCAAGAATTTCGCTGTGATTATCGCTCATTCACCTCATGAATGTAACACCAGCGTATGCAGGAAGTCACCAAGATTCTACTGGCACCATATTCAAGGTGGGAAACGACTTCCTTCCCAATCACAGAGGCTTTTGACCAGCTCCCCGCTAACCCTCACCGGAGCTCGCTTCGCCGGAGCAGTGATGGAAGTTCAAGTGAACGGGGAGGACATCTCCCCTGAAGAGTTTCTCCAAGGCAACGGTTGGTGCACCATTCGATACAAGACCCAATTCAACCGCGAGGCCGCGCAAAGCAACACCCAGAACGGAATCCACTCCCGCACCGGCGAGGAAGCGAACGGCGACCGACAGCGTTCGCGTCAAAGACAGCGAAACGTCAAGCAGCAAGTCATCAGGAACAGTAAATGCCACTACTCCCACGAAGTGATTTCAAAGTCGTGATACGACCACGAGGAGGCCTCGACGTTGCCGCCACCGGAACCGTGCTCCTCGCATCGGCCATTTACCGGGCGGCCAACGTACCGGGGCAAGAAGCAGGGGAGGACACGGTGTGCACCAACAACCGCCAAAACATCATAGTCGTGAGTACACCTCACGCTACTCACGCCGCTAAGTACTATAGGGGTATTACTCAGGCTCGCGCGTGCGCACCTGACCCTTCTCTGGATCGCACAGCGCCGGTGGAGCGGCAGTCGCTCGCTAGCACTTTCGCAGCAGCCCTAGCAGTCAGAGCTGTGACCCCTAACCCGCGGTTCGCAGTGAGTTGCGACCACGGCGGGTTCAGGCCAGGGGGGACAGGGTGAGTCTCGACCTAAGGTGTTTATTCACCTTAGAGTACAAGGATACCAACAGACAACAACAGCAACAACACATACCGATATAACACAAAAACAAAACCACAGCGGCGGAGCATTCCGCGCGTCTGGGGCAAAATAACCGCACAATGTGGGAACCACAAAAGAGGCTGATAAGAGTTCAGCTCACCCAGAGTGGATCCGCTCTCGGGCCCTGGGGCGGTCAGTCGCTCACAAAGGCCGAGAGCAGCAGGGGGACGGCGTGCGGCGGTCTCAGCGGCTGAATTGAGATGCGGCCTGTCGCAAGCTCCTCAGCCGAAAGACAACGGTGCATCGGGGGAATAGCGCTTCTCCCCGAGCAGCGGAGAGGGAGTCTCCCCGGTTCCAAGAAAGGGAAAGGAGGGAACGGGGTGCCTTGGGCTGCGGCGTCGCGGCCAGGCGCGAAGAGCAGCGGGAGCGGCGAAGGTGCCCTCTCCCCGCTACCCTCCGCGAGCGAGCACGTGATTATCGCGTGATAACCGCGTGGCCGCTCCGGAGATATCGGGATGCGCGTGCGATCCCCACAGTACAGACAATTAGAAGCCATCACCATCGGTGATCGCCGCCACGAGGTCAGTGCCTATGAGACGGCCCCCGACTACACGGTGAAGGGAATCATCAGGGGAATCCCGTAGGAGGAGGACGCCAAGTCCATTCACACCAACATCGTTCACGCTCGCAACCCCCACACCCTGGCAGCCAAACGGCTCAGTAATACCAAGACGGTCATAGTGGCCTTTCAAGGACCGCGAGTGCCCTCCTACGTCAGGTACGGCGGCGCCCTCCTTCGCTGCGCCCTGTATCGCAAGCAAATCGACATGTGTCACGGCTGCGGGAGACTCGGTCACCGCATGGACGTGTGCCCCCATCCTCAGGACAAAGTGTGCCGTGGTTGTAACGCCCTCAACCCAGGCCCCGACCACCAGTGCTCCACACGTTGCAAGCTGTGCGGGGGAACACACATGACGGCGGATCGCAACTGCCGCGCAAGGTACAAGACCCCCTACGTCGTGACAAAGAGGCAATGGGAACGACACAGGGCCGCCGATGAAGCGGAGGCGGCCGCCAAAGCCACCAGCCCCGCCGGCAAGCCGCGCTCGAGATCCAGGACCCGCAGCCGAGGCCGCTCCCGGTCCCGGAGCCGCACCCCAAACCCATGGCAGCAGCAGCAACGCCGGTCTCGCAGCCGCACCCCCAGAAGGACCTCAGCAAGAGACACCGAAACCACCGAGAAGGTGAGCTGGGCAGATGCGGTCACGGGAAAACGAGCACCAACCACGAAGGCTGGCGACAAAGCACCCGCTAAAACAGCAACGGAGATAACTAAATTAACACAGGCGATACAAGCGCTGCAGAAGCAAATAGAACACATGCAGACACATATTCGCGCAAAAGACGACCTCATACAACAACTCCAGCATGCCGTGAAGAGCGGTACCGATATAGAGGCCATGCATGAAACTCAAGAAGAAACCATAGAGGACGACGTAGTCGTATACCCCGACACTAAACGCAGACCCACTCCCTCACAGACCTCTCAGGCCACGCAGGGAACAGAAGAGGAAACCATAGAGGACGACGAGGTCGAGTTCCCCGATACCAAACGAAGACCCACTCCCACCCTTACAGAGGCAACACGACGCAAGCGCACGCGCGCAGCGATCCGCGACGCGCGAATAGATGCACTCGAGGCTCGCTTCAGCAAGCTCGAGGAAACTATCATCGCGTCCATCACGCGTACCATCCAGCGGAGCCTGGAGAGTGTTCACCTCAGACTGTCGGGATTAGAAGCCGCAAACAGCACGATCGTACCGTCGCATAGGGAAGCGGCGCAACACATGTAACAAGATATAAACATGGCCCGACACTCATCGAAACAAAAACACACGATATGGCAGTGGAACTGCAGAAGTTACCAAAACAAACGAGCGCACTTACAAAAATACCTGAAAACGATCCCCGAACGCCCAGACGTCATCATACTGCAGGAAACGAATGGTCCCGCCAAACTCGCGGGGTACCAATCTATAACAGGCAAGGCGGAGAAACCAAACGTCCCCACACTGGTCAAGCGAGCGCACACAGCTATCGAACACGACACCAAAATCAGAGACATCGAAAACGTTCTCGTAGAATTAATTCCACCACGCAAGACCCGCAACAGCATCTTCGTACTCGCTAGTTACAGTTTCACAAAGCCAATAGGCAATGAAGGCAGGCAAATTTTAGGGGAAATTAACTGCTATGCTCGTTTGAAATCTAAAGTATACTAAGGAAAGGGAAACCAAAGTGATCGAAAAGGAAATTTGCCGCTGGTGGGAGCCGAACCCACGGCTTCCGCATTACGCATGCGACAATCTATCACTGAGCTACTGCGGCGGCCGTCCTCCTCCCCTGAACTTTCTTGGATCATTGCGGATGTGTAGGAAATTTAGCCCTGGGAGCGTTAGACAGCGTCAGTCACGGCCAAGGCAACGCTCTTTCAAACGCAGGCGTCACGAAGCACGCGAGCCGAGGTGTAATTTCTGCACACAACGCTTCAAGAGAACCATACCGAACTGAAGTCTGCATGACTCCCAATAAGGCGCTCCATTAAGTGAGGCCAGCCGCAAGTCAAACGTATGCGCGCAGTTGAGGCACGAAGCCTGTCGAGTGAGTGACCACTGTTCCTCAGAAAAACCGTTCGCTCCGCCCACTGTTCGTTCGGCTGGTTGCCGCCGGGGTGTCCCGTTCTCGACGCCAAGCATCGCACGCCTCCCCCCACAGGCACCTCTTCCTCCGTCTTCCGGGTGCCCCCTCCAAGACGGGACGTCCCGTATCGACTTGACAAATGGCTTTTGTACACCGCAGTACACTGCGTTCAATCGTTCCTTGAAGCTTTCTCTCCATTCTCCTCCCATTCCCCTTCACACACACACACACACATACTTTTTCCTTTTCGTTTTCGTTCCCACCATGTGGCCAGTCCTGAACCGTCCGCGAACACCGCAGCGTACGTCCAAATGCATCATTTCGAAGAATGACCTTCTCACTCAGACTCCCTCGGTGAACAAACTGAACGGGAGGGAGCGAAATGCGCAAACGGCACGTGGATTCAGGTAAAGATAAACACCCGCTGGCAATGCCTACCAAACGGGAAGAGAAAGAAAGAAAGAAAGAAAGAAAGAAAGAGACGCGAACGCATTGAGAATGCACAGGATCGCGAGGAACGTGGGAAACGCCTCCCCTTCGAGGTCGTTGTCGTGTGGCGCCAAGCGACAGCAATGTTGCTTCGCCAGGCGGAGAGAGCAGTTGCGGAGGCACTTAGAGAAGAAAAAACGACAGCGCCAGACCGAGGCCACTCGCAATGTTTTTTCACGAACGCAGCTGCCCAGTGTCAACGCTGCGGGCTCGCGGGCTGTCGACCCGGGGCGTCCAGCCGTGGCTCGCCTTATCGCTTCGGCTTTGCCGTACTAGACCCGCAGTATAGCTAGCTGGACGGCCTTGCCGGTAGCCCCGATGAAATGCACTGATAGGGTTCGTCGCTACATAGCGCTTAAGCGCGTTTCTCTCTCTCTCGCTCTCTTTATTCATGTTACCAGCTCAACAGAAACGGGATGCCAAGAGGACGAAGCCGACACCACAAACGCTGGAGCGCTTGTGGTAACAGCGCCGCCTCCTTCTGCACAGCTTCTATTGTGCTCGTAACACTAATCGATAACATCTCAATTAACTTGCACGTTTGACAGCATTACTCTCAGTTCTCCGTCTGTCAGCTGTAACTTTTTTTACCCCCTTGCCACACCCCAGGAAAACCAGTCAACCTCTACGCTGACATGAACATGATTATATTGCGCTTAGTGTTACACTGATGAACATAACGCTGGCTCCACGCTGGCTGGCTAAATTACCTTCAGCAGCGAGCGTACTTGGGCGCGTTGGTTCGTGAATCGATCAGCAAAAAAAAAAAAAAAAGAAGCTCCACCGATTACGATACTCCCTGATGCCAGTCTGGAGCGCAGCTGTTTAGGTGTTTCGAATTCGCGATATATTGTGGCAAACAATTTGATTTTGAACGACAGGGGCGCTGAGCCTCTGCTCGGGGCGGCTCGTTCAGCAGCAGCGGCAGACGAAGCATTTCTACCGGTTCTTCTTCGTGATTTTGGAGAGGGAAAATACGCTCAGTTCTGCAGCCCATATCGGAGCACGGCGCAGCGTAATGGGGAATGGGGGCGGGGAAAGAAAGATGAGAGGATAGAGGGGGAAAGGGAGAGTTGGTTTGCGTCGCTCATTGCTCAGAAAGCAAGCACGGGCACGGGAACTCGTGGCTCGTGCGGAGCCTATTCTCTAGCGGCTGCGGCGCACGCGCAGTAGCGCACGCGCACGGGGGTACGAAGCCCACGCCCGCGCTTTGTTTCCATACGTGGTATCGGTGGACGCACTCGCCGCAGCCCTAGTCGCCGCCGTGGAAGCACGTCTCGTGCTGTACACCAGTTTCCTCCTCACCCGTTCGCCATGCTCTCCTGTCGCGCTTGCCTCCTCACGCTTCCGATGCGCCTTCCTCCACCGCTTTCCTCCTCGCGCTCTCTTCGCTATCGCCGTCTTTCATACCCCGCCGCGCTCCTCGCTCGCTCTTTCATCCTTCGCTGTGCTCGTTCACTCGCTTACGCCGACGCTCAACGCAGGAACGGGCACCTAAGAGCTGCGCTCTAAAGACAGATTGGTGGACAGCACTTAACGAATGGACAGACAACGGCGCTGAATAACATGCAAACGCTTATTCTTCTAAGAGCATGTGCAGCGTACACTGTCAACAATGAACAACAACGACGACAACAAAACAAGTCAAAACAGAAGCTTGCTTGAATGTGATGAGACGAAACCACAGCAACAGGAGCGACAGAAATTTTATTGAGCGTGATCTTAGCTAGAAAGAAACGCTGTAATTCTAGCTACGCTGACGTTTGCATGGCGACCGTTCCTCTGTTATCCAAACTACAACGCTAAAGTAAGGAGGCTTAACACCACGAAACTGCACTGCGGATTATGAGGGACGTGGTCGTGCAGGGCTCGGAATTAATTTTGACGCCTGCTGTGGTTAACTTAACGTGCATCCTCAGCACGGTACAGCATCTCACCGGATGGTACCCGGTACCCATCTCATTGGAAGGCGTGTGCCGCTGCAGACAATCGAACCCGCGACCTCGGTCGTGCTCAGCGGCGTAACGTCATACCCAGCGAGCCACCGCGGCGGGCAATGGCGTTTCCTGGTTAAAAAAAAAAAATACCGCTTTCAGTGGATTCCCAAAAGACGCTCACGCCCGCTTTGCCCCACTCCTCACTCACAGCCCTCTTCCTGCTCCCAAAATCCAAGAAAGCCCGCTTCGACCCCACAAGCAGATGAAGTAAAAAAAAAAATGAAACGAAGAAAGAGAAAACACGCAGCTGACTCCTTCTTCCTGTCCACTTCACGCGATTTATCGCGCCCAGCACCCTTCCCGGCATGCAATCCAACCCACCCCGGCGCACTCGACGGCCACTCCATACGCAGGCTTGCGTAGGCCGTTTCGGCGGCGCTGCCTCGCGCCTCCGACTGTCCGCGGAAGTCTCCGTCGCCTAAGTAGAATGGATATCTCTCCACCTCCCGGACGGCTGGAGGGCAGGCTGGAGGGACAACGTAGAATGGCTTTCTCCTCCCAATGGACCCTGGCCGCTGCGCGACACACGTACAATGGCCGCCGCCTCTTTGTAACGGCGCCACATTGTCCCCGGCATTTGTCGCTTCGCTCCGCAGCTATGCCCTCCGTGCCGCATAGCGGAACTGCCTTCTTTTTTTTCAGGAGTCCTGTCGCGAGAGTGTACGGAGAGCGCGAGCTTTCGGTTCTGGTGCGGATGTCTGGGGTTAGGTGCGTTCGGCTTTTTTCTGCGTACGTGCCCGCTTACTGCGGGAGAATCTGCTTAATAGAGAGTTTTAGGTTAGAGGACGCAAGGTACTTGCGTACGCAAGAACTAGGCGCTACGGTACCGCGCATGCGCAGACCTAGACGCAGGAGTCTGCACATGCGCAGTACCGTGGCCCCTAATTCTCGCATACGCAGGGCTCTTGCATCCCCTAATCTAAAACTCTCTAATGAGTTAAAAGCACCCGGGGAAAGCAGGGCAAGCGGAGCCCTAAGGTATTATATTTGAGGCTTATACACCGTTTGAACCCGCTGTCGTGGATCTGTAGCTATGAGGTTCCGTTGAGGAGCGCAATGTTGTGGCTTCGATGCTCGGCCACGACGACCGCCTCCCTATTTTGGGCAGAATGCAAGAAAAAAAAAAAAAACGTTCGTGTGCCGCGCTGTAGGGGCACGTTAAGGATCCTCACGTGTTTAAATGACGTCGCACGTGTACCGGTCTTGTTCGCCTTGACCCCTCAACCTAAGCGCCTTGTCAAAGAATAATCCGGTGCCCTACAGAATTACGTTTCCCATGAACCAACGATGCAACTTTGGGACGAAGAAAAAACCCCGCGACTCAGCTTACACTTCACCTCACACCCGTTTCATTGCTGTACGGTACACAAGTTATGAATTGTGCCTGTCAATCGGGAATGAGAAAGAGAAGAAGGATCGCCTACTGTTAGCCGCCATTAATTTCGAGATCCTTCCATCCCACTATAGGACGGAAGGATTGCGGACAGGATCATCAGCATGAACTAGATCGGGTAAATTCTGCGCAATGAATCGTGAACGTAACGTGGATGCACAGAAACGACGGACCCGAACAGTCGTGTCTGTTCCTTCCCTTCTATCCGCCCGTTGCAGTTTGTATACACGAAAGCAGGTGCACCGAATGGTCCAATAGAATGTATTAGCGCATCACCAAAAACGTTATAACCCGCCTATTTCACCTCCACTGCAAATAATCAACGCCTCTCCATGCGATCTCCAATTACCCCTGGCTTGCGCTAGCTGATTCCAACTTGCGCGAGCACATTTCCTAATTTCATCACCCAGCCTGGTTTTCTGCAGTCCTCGACACTGCGCTTTCCTTCCCTCCCCCACCCACCCCACACACGTATATATATATATATATATATATATTAGTTGTGGCTGAGGAAATCACGCTGGCCCCGGTAGTAAAATGAAGAAAGAGAGTACGACGTACGTTCACTTATCACAGCAAATTTCACTGACGTTTCGACTGGTGGACGGCTTTGTTCACGGTTTCGCGGCGGATGTCTACACGACAACATTGGTTTGTAGTCTGCCATCTTGTAGTCAGTCATTTAGTATTTCAGAGAGTCACTCTGATAACGTTGATGCTGTTCGTGACGGGAAAGTACGCGCCGCGCCGCGTGAACGATAAGAAAGGCACGTTAGATATATGGCGATTATCCTTGTGGCACAAATATGCGCGCGGGAGAGGCGGGAACTCTTCTTGGAGTGCAGGAGTATAGTACCGATATATGAGCAGGCTCGTAATAAGAGTCCTGTCCTTTGCGTGAGCTGCTTGGCAAGACACCAACGGCACGAGGAGAAGCACCCCGGGGCCACCACGAGAAAAAGTCGGGAGGGATCGGAAAGACAAAAAGAAAGAAAGAAAATGTTTGAAGTTAATCTATATTTGCTCTCTTTCTCTCTGCCAAGACATAATTGTTGCCAACCGTTCGAAACACTAAATACACATATCGATCAACGGTACGCTTGTAATATAACTCGCCGACATCATTAGTTTCTTTCACTCCCCTATCACGTGTCTGTCCTCGCGGTTCGTGCAGACACATCTCCGTTATCCCGCAGACCCGACTTGCAGAGTGACGCATATCACAACACGGCTGATGACCACGGTCGCGCCAGCCGCCCTTCAGCACGAAATATATATATATATAAGAGAGAGAGAGAGAGAAAGAGAGACTGGATGAGGAGCGGAAAGAGGGAAAACCGCGGCCAGAATGAGTAAATTAGCTTCGTTTGCCGAACAGCACGCGACTCGATCGAAACGCGCGTTGGTTTCAGAATCCCACCTCCTCGGCGCGAGAGAGGATTCCAGACGCATCCGCGTGCTCGTGATGAAAGTACGAGAGGGACAAGGGTTGATGAGGGTGCTTTGACCTTACGAGATCAACTGCGTCGAGTTCCTTTCATTTCAGCTTTGTTTTTTGTTTTTTCTTCTAGCTTTCCTTCTTTCAATCTCGACATCCTTTCGTTGAAAATGACAACAGAGTTGCCCGCTCACATTTCTTTTTAATTATGCGGGCTTCCAGCCCCCACGACCGTAGTCCGGAAGAGAGAGAGAGAGAGGGAGAGAGTGAGAGGGAGAGAGAGAGTTCGCGCTGACAATTGAAAGATAAGGAAAAATTACGTCGAAATATTTTTGACCCGCGGCGGTGGCTCTTTCGCCGTGACGTTCCGCAGATGAACACGAAGCCACCGAGTTTAGGTTCGTGACGCGGCATCTGCATTCGGTATAGGGTGGAACGCGAACGCGCCTGCGCACTAAATGTTGCGTGAGCGGTGAAAACAGATCCCAGACGGTCGACGTTTGTCCAGATCCTTAGCTGCTGTCTCTTCCTTGGATGTCGTCAGAAATCAATCAATCGAATTAAAACGAAGCCTTATTTGCCTTTTCTCTCCACTTTGAAGGTATGTGGCCGGCTGCTGCTGTATTGGCGATTATGCACAACTTTGGCCCGGATCACTGTGTCAATGCATGGGCATGTGGCACTGGGTATGTGAACAGCCTTAGTAAAAAAATTAAAAAAAACGCTACCTAGAATGGGTATGTGCGGGTGCCCGAATACAGTCTCGGTCACAGGGTATGTGTGATACAGTATGTGGCAATAGGTATGTAGTAAACATTCTTAGTAAAAAAAAAAAGAAGAAAAAATCCCCCTGGATGGGTATGTGTCACTGTATAGGCAAGACTTGAAGAAGTTGGTGTGAAGAGCAGGACAGTGTGGAGAAATAAGTAAAGCGAATAAAATGGCACCAGAGCGTTCAATGGACATTGCGCTTTGAGCAACAAAGAAGTGAAAGAAGAGAAAGAATGACATTTTAGTAAAATTTAAAAAAAGCTTCCCTTATAAGCGATTCCTACACAACCATCGGATCGTCCGATTTTTTAAATACTCTTATGTTTGCTACTTTGCGTTATGTCAACAGTTATTACCAGATTTGTTTCGTCTCTTCTGACTCTCGTAGAAACAACTGACGTTTGTGAAAAATTCTTCGATAGTGACGTAAAATACGTATGTTGCTCAGCAGCACATGGTGCGCATTGAGAAAGAAAATATTTAACGCCGCCAGCACAAGGCGCAACGACGTAGAACACGTACCATAGCTTCTGGTCGTTGTGTACCTCGCTTATTTTTAAACTCTTCGGTTACCGCTAGAAATGCGCTCATTTTCAGTGCTTTCTTGTTTTAACGCTTAAATTCAAAACCCAGTAGTCGCAGTGCACATTACGATGCAAAAAAATTATACCCTGACAACTGCAGTCCTAAAAAGAATTTGAGCAGTAATCACTGCTCTGTCAATTTCTGAGAATTCTTATGTGAAACTTCAAAGAAGCACCTAAAAAAACACGAACGAAAGCGATCATTTGCTATTTTTAGAATAAACACAGAGAGTAAATAAACATTATTTACTATTTATAAAGGAAGAACTTGACTTTACTCATTGCATATCAGACACCTGGTTCACGTTTTAATGCATTGTTTAGGCTCATGAAGCAATCCTTGTCAGTTCAGGAAACATGTAGAAGCCTCCTTATAGTTGATTATTGCGTTCGATCAGCTTTTGTGTGGAAGCAATTTGGTCTGCTGCGCGTTCAACTGGCACTGGAGCCTCGACGTGCTTTTTCCAGTTCCTGCACAGTTCTGTACAGTGATGTGGACTGTTGCACAGTAACGAATGAGGGCTTCTGCGCGGGCGGTGCTATAAACGTAAGACATTACGCAGCCGGTCAAGCTCCGGTCGGAGGTCGGTCTGACGTCGACTGCGTGCTGTTGTGTGAGTGAAAACCCCCGCGCGACTGGAACGATCGTAACAAATTGCCCACACACGGACGATGGATAATATCAACCTACGGTTGGGAAAATAACGTTGTACTTGATATTAGTCGGACAAATTTATCAAAATAACACGCACTCATGAGCATTTACCATTGTTTGAGACATTCGTTAAAACAGCCTGTAAGTTGGACTGAAAAACTGACAACCCAAGAGCAGCCTTTATTTTTTTTTTGTCTTCACTGTTGCTGTCAATTAAAAAATTATGTTGCCGAGTTGACCAAAACGCCAAATTTGCGTCTTTTTATTGAAGAAGTGCTTGGCGCGCTAAATGCACAGTCGAAATTCTCAGATATGATCAAATTATCAGATTTGACAATATTTTGGCAGATTGCGATGTGCCAAAAATTGCCAAATCTGAGGGATAGTTGCAGTTGAGTCGTCACCTCAGACGGCGCACGATATTGCTAGTATAAGAATTCCAACGGAAACTTTTAACAACGCTTAGAAAAAGTGTCGATCGAATTCATCAGTTTCTACAGGCGTGGCAAAGAGAATAGTTAAGAAGAGGTTCAAGTCCCACTGAGAATTATTTCGGAATTTAGGCTTTCCGTCGCTTTCACGGCAGCGAACCCCCAGGGGCCACGTGAGAATAAATTCGAGCAGTGGCAAACAAAGCCGCCAGACAACCAGTGAGGTGTCTGTGCTGGCTGACCGTGTGCCGATACAAAATTCACGGAAGTGGAAAGGAACACCGAGCGACCGACCCTGCTGGAAATATACGGAACGCACACACACACACACAGAGAGAGAGAGAGACAGACAGACAGACAGACGGACAGACAGACATTTCCCTTTATTATTTTGTTTTTCGCCAGCAGTGGACGCAACGAAGGAAGCGAGTGCTTTTTAAGGGCCAAGGCGAATTGACTTCTGCCAGCTACAAATTTCGCCTTTTTTTTTCCAAAGAGAGAAAACAACGAATAAAAATACAGACCGAAGAAAGACAACATATCAATAACTTCGACTGGACCCAAACGAAAAAAAAAAGAAAAAGATCAGGGGGTTTCGTAATGTGGCCGCGAGAAAATGTTATATAGAAAACGCCACGTCGGCACGAAAGGGATAATGTCGGGCGCCGAGCTTTCCTCGGGTCAATTCCACTGACACTTCACTCCGTTATAACACCCGCGCACAGACGCCGAGGCCCAGGAACACTTTGTCCGTGCAATATAAGTATACTACACCCATCGCTCGTGTGTTTTTTTCTTTTCATTTTCCTTTCTTTCTTTCCTTTTATCTTTTGCTGCTTTCTACAATTTCGATGTGCCTATATATATAAACCCGCCTGGTATACAGCAGACGCAAACAGACGACAGTGCACCGTCCTTTCGTTTTCGTTCTTCTTTCTTTCTCAAATGTCGTGCTTTCTTTTGAGAGTAAAGTGCTTCTTTTCATTTATTTAGTAGCTTTTTTCGCGCCGGATGTGAAACTCGATCTCTGTTTTCGTTTCCCGACACGGTCTGTACCACCACACGCGCGAATTCCGAGCCTTCCGCACAGAAACTCCAGGCCAGCTTACACTCTAAATAGGAGGGCAATTTCGTGGCGAGATGTCCATATATATGGTTTCCGGTTCGTATCCCCCCCCCCTCCCCCACGGAGAACTTTCGTTTGTTTGTTACACTTTTCAACTTTGTTGTTGTTTGCGCGTGCGCATGTATAAGCCGTGTTTACTTATACACCTACTCATTTCTACCTTTGTATATATATATATTAAAGTAGTTTTTCAAGTTCAGCTCGTTTTCGGTTCAGCTTGGAAAGAAAGATGGAAGACTTTCTATCCGCGTCGTGTCTTTTTTCGTCTTCTTTTCAACTCTTTGTTTTATTTCTTGTTTTTGGATGTGTGCTGCTCTTCAACATGATGAACAATAACCGCTCCTTCTGCACCGCTCCCGCTGGGCATCCCGACCGGAACCTCTTGGAGAGTGGACCCCCTGGTTCGTGTCAGCCCTGACGGAGACGTCGCCTTTGGTATAGCGTCGCCGGTCGCAAGGCACGTCGTAGTTGCGTCGTTTTGTGCAGCGTTTTGCGCAGCGTTCAAATGTTCTGGAAGCTTCTATACGTATCGTTTCCACCCGCGGCCCTTTATTATGGTTCCTACGCGCCGATTTGTATGTATGTAGTTGCTCTTCCGTCGCTACACGCTCCCAATTTTGGCTGTGTTTCTTTCTTTAGAGCGGTGTTTCCTTCTTTATTTTTTTTTTCCTGCAAGAGGGCAGTTCTGCTGGTTTGATGCCACCGTTGCTGTCGCTGATTGTCGTTGGTGGCTGTGGCGGTGGTGTTGTTGATTAAGTGGGGAGTCTGTCTACTGAAGAGTTTGCTGTCCTGAAATCGCAGCTAGAAACACTTTCTTTTTTTTTTTTTTGTAGGGTCACGCTAAACGTGAATGCAGACGTCCTCGCTTTCCGTCCGCCAGGATCCTGATTTCCATTTCCGCCGAGAGCAGCTATGGAATCTCTGAAGATTACGAAGAACAGTGTTTGGATAACGTAAGCGAGACAAAAAAAGAAAAGAAAGAAAAACAGATTTCAAGATTAGCACCGTCTTCATTTAGGCTGGTTTGGCCTGTGTCGCCTGTTAAAAAAAACTCAACGTTAGTCTTAAGTTTTCTTATTTTGTTCTCGCGACTTCTGCATAAACACTTCACTCTTCAAGAACTCTTCAATCTATTCAATAACTCTTCAATAACTATTCCGGCAAATGTTCGGGTTACTTATCAGATGCTTTTCTGATTGGCTTACTTTCGTCTGCATATTTTCAATACTGCATTTTCATTATAATTAACTAGCTTTTTATATATAACCAGACTATTCTATAACGTATGATTGCGGTAAGGCGCCTATCCCCACGCAGCTACCAATCAATTGCTCCTGCGAAATTTACCGCTGTCCATTGTTAGAACATCGCCAAGTTTCACAGTGACTCTAGTGGAAGCTAGAGTCAATCCCATCGCTCGTGATCCGTTGTCAAGATTGGAGTCCGGCATGAATTAGAAGGTAGCTGGCCCATGCCGTCGTCCAACTTATCCACGCTGAGGACGTTGATGAAGGGAAGGACTGCTTCTCATAGAGAACGAGGAATAAGGGTTTATTTACAGTATTTACATGCAGTTTTCATCAGTCTAGCATGACTACTTGAGAGTGTGTCTCAGTTCAAAATGACTGCTTAAGAAAAGTGTGTCGAGCATCCGCACAACAGCGGCTTATAAACACTCGGTCCCCCCTTGATTCCAAGGGGACGGAAACGTTCGTCCAGTCATTGTAAACACGAGGCCTCTCCCCGGGACGGCTTACACACACACACACACTCACACACACAGGTGCACGGTCCGGAGCCGACGTCAGAGGGGCTTCGTAGAACTAGGAGCTTACCCGGGTAGCGTGCCCGGGTAGCGTGCCCGGGTAGCCATTGTCCTGCGTCTTGGTCGGCGCGTGGGAAGGGGTCGCCGACGACGTTCCCGCGGCAACTCCCGCGCTCGCGGCCGACGCGGTTGGCGGCGTCGTGTTGCGAAAGCCTGCTTCGTCGAACTCATTCAGTCCAAATCACGACGAGGCCGTTTAGTTACAATGGCGACGAGGTGACGCCGTGGCTAGAAGTTTGCGGCGGCGCTCCAGGAAAAGATGACGCCTGTTGGCGCAACTGGCAGGCAAAACTTGCACGTCGTCGGGCCGTTCTTAACAATCTACAGCCCCTTCAGCAGCGAACCCTACACACACACACACACACACACACACACACACACACACACACACACACACACACACACACACACATATATATATATATATATATATATATATATATATATATATATATATATATATATATATATATATTCACGCAGGGATATGAATCTTATCCGAGAACGACGAAAACGTCCTAGTCGCCCAAGCTCGCAGTAAATATGACAGAACTGCAATGCATGTTTAAACTTGCATGCCACGGAAGTTCAGCTTTCGCGACAAGCTCTGGGACGCTTGACTCCAAAAGAAAACTGCGACGGCTTCGGCGCTCCGATACGGATAAACAAACTCGCTTCTTCGCAGTTGAACACTTCGCGGTTCCCGTTATGGCGGAAAAAAGAATATATATACATATGACAAAACGAATCGTCCATCTTGATGGTGGGCCAGACAGCAATAGAAGGCGAATAAAAAAGCATTTCCTGAACTGCTGTTCCTTGGCCCCTCGCTCGATATTTAATATTCTTTTTTTTTTCCTCCATCTGTTCCTTGGCAATGTACGGCTCCCATACCGAGAAGGAATCTTCATCCTCAAGATTTATTCAACACATTTTCGAGAAGGAAGTCCCCTGTTTGTCTTCCGCGCCACCGAATTGTGACCGCCGTTTCCTCTCCAAACGCGCAATGACATGGCAAAGAAAGACTGCTCGGACTCCGACGTCCGAAACGGAAACGCTTTGAAACTCAAAGAGCATCGGAGGAAGTGGACCATAAGTGGTAGACGGGAATGCCAACATTGAAGGCAAACAAAAGGAGAAAGCGCGCGCGCGAGAGAGAGTAATTTAAAACAGGAAAGCCGCGAAAGAACGAAAGACAAACGGCAACAACGGAAATGGTCATATAGATGGCCACTCAATGCATGGGGCCACCGATTCACGAAAGTGCCGCGCGATCTGAAACGTTGATCTCGGCCAGTCGAATTGGCGAGTTTTCTTCGAATCGTACATTCACGTACGTGTGGTGACCAGCGCGTTTCTAGGAATGCGTCGCACTTCGGTGAAACAAAGCCAAAACAAGATGCGTGCGTGCATAATCTGCAGTCTCGGTCGCATTATTATTATATTATTATTATTATTATTATTATTATTATTATTATTATTATTATTATTATTATTATTATTATTATTATTATTATTGTGAAAAGGTAGACAAAACCGGGGGCACTACACCGACTACGCTGACTACATTTTCACCATGTTTCATCCAGACCAGACGGGCCTCACAGAAACAGAAAAGGGATGAGGTCGGGAAGCCGGTGCAAAACGTTGGCTTACTCTTCAGCAAGAAAGAGATAGAAACATAGAAATTGAAGGCAGGAAGAAGCGAAGGAAAGAAAGAACAAGACGAGAGATCACAAAGAACAAAGTAGAACAATGAACAACTCTGGTCTCTGACACGGAAAGGGCCACGCGAGCGAACAGAGGCGAAGTTGGGGAACACGCATCGCCAATCGAAGCGTAACTCCGCGCATAGCATGAACAATGTGAGTTACACGCGGTGACAGTGTTAGTATGACATAACGTTATACTCTTAAGTTTGCGTGTGATGCGCGAAACCACGGATGCTGCTAAGGAGAAGGATGTGAAGCGGAGAATATCGAACGCGACCGGCAAGCCCTGCTGCGACAAACGTTTGTGGGTGGGACTGCGAAGTTGAACGTTGGCTCGCGGTTCAGCCTGTGGGAGTTAGCACAGTCTACCACATAAGCCACTGCGCAGTCAGCCACTGCGCATATAAAGATGAGCGGCGAATTTCCTTCTGCAGTAAAATATTAGATTAGAACAAGTGGGTTTCCAACGCTCAATGATTACCACAAAAAATGAGCAAACTCTATTTGTATTCTCCTTCGCTTGTATCCTTCTAAAATTTGTTATACTTGATCATTAGATTGGTGAAAGCGTACGCTTTACGTTGTGAATTACCGTTTTATAGTTTCTCTACGTTATATTCATGTTCCAATAGGAAGATGGATATATAGGCTTTCTATCGCACTTTCCTCTTCAGTATCACACGTAAATATAGTAGACGTTCTGCAGGAGCTACTTGAATAGCGAATTTAGCTATAATTTACAACTGCTTTGTACCATTCACATTTATTTGTCTCTGTATGCCCGAGTCCCACTATGTGTTTTAATTTCTTTTCCTTGGCCCTGGGTCTAGCAATACTGCTAAGGGCGCAGATGCATATGCATAATTTCTTTTATTTTGTCCTGAAATAAAATTAAGGAGGGTAGTCCTCACATTTCCTAGTAGACATACTGAAAGCTTTTTCTTTCAGCTGCCCCATGGCTATCCGCGTTTCCAACAGGTATTCTCGAGTAGGTGTGATGTCAACTCGTTAGCGTAGAAGGGCGACACATTTCTTGCGGTTAAGTGTCATGGCAGGCCGGCATCTACAGCCCTATCATGCATACCTCAAAGCGGACGATTCAGTTACTTGCCAATCGGGCACATTCGATTGCTGGCGAAACGCACAAAGCGATAGGCACACAAAATTCGAAGCCACAAAGTGCCGAACAATAGAGGTTTCTTCTGGGCCCGCCCCCCATGGACATAGTGAAACAACAGCAATACTCCATAACCCCAATACAGCAAGATTTTGTAATAACAAACTTGATTGGGGAGCCAAAATCACTTTATCATACCCAGAATTCCATGTAACTGCAATTACAATCTCTATAGGGATTTCAAAGGAATTTCACTTACTTCGTTATATCCATTATTTCGTTATACAACCATTCGCTATAACGAGGTTTGAATAATCCCATATGAACATGTCGGAATCCTGTATAAGATATCGTGTGTTCCCACACATCATATCGAATTATTGGCTATCGTAGTTAAGAAACACCGGTTTCATTTCCCCCCCTTTTCCAATACGGAGCCAATTTACTTGTTTCTGATGTAATCCATAGCAAATTGTTTTTATCGGCATACCATCTACAATATCCACGACACCTTCGTCTTCTTTTCCTTATTTGTCAAGCGTTACAAAAATTATATGACAGAGAGCAGGAAAGATATAATAAAGTCGTAAATGTTTATGATCAACAGAAAAAGTAATTCTAACAATGAAAGGGAAATAGCATGAGTTCCTCGCTTTGCAGGGTACGCCCAGTCAGTTCTGGTAGTTCTGGTAGCTATTTATTTACTTTTCGAGAAAACAATTACGTACCTGGAGCATTAGCAGTAGGCATCGAAACATAAGCTATCATGTTTCTTTTTTCTTTCTGATGTATTTAGTGAGGCGAGAATTTCCATACATCTTCTATAGCATTTTCTCATCCCGTGCAAACAGCGCTATGCATTATTGATGTTCATGTTGTTTATGTATGGCCGGGGGCGATGACATCTCGAAACAGTCTTGCTCTCGGCAACAACAGCTGCGCATGTGTGCAGCATCTGAACGAAAATTCCGTCCCACTACGCTCATGTCACCGGAACTATAAACAAGAAGAATAATTCCAGTGTCAATAATGATTCTACGGATCTATGGAACTCATTCAAGTTTCAGCTCTGAAAACTTGGCTTTGCAAATGAGACTTCTGCAGTTTATCATTATCTGCCTCTTTATCCTTATCTCCGTCCACCGCTTAAATTAAAAGCAACTTTCGATAATGCCCCTGGCCATCTTTCCTTCGAAAAGAAAGGAAAAAAGAAAGAAACACTTTCGCGGTTACGCAGAGTCACTATACCAAAGCGCTAGCCACTTCAGTAATATGTGGCTGCTCAAGCAGCAGGGACTATAATGACGGCCAGAATGTCTCTTTGGTAAAGAAAATGGCTACCCCGTCGAAAAACGCAACAGACGCAAGCTTGTTCTTTAAGCAGCACCGCCCCTTAATCGACCCGAACTGCACTTGAATTGTTTTACGTTCATTCACGTAGCTTTATTTCATTCTTTTACAAACCGACAGCGTATACACACCAGGCGTTCTCGCTTCCATTTCCCTTGTGTAGAGAGGCTTAGAAAGCGGTAAACTCTTAAGAGTGCAGCAGAAGCGACGGTGTAGTGAAGAAATGAAGGAAATAAGAAAGGTCGATACCCTGTGCAAAACCGTGACTCCAATCCCGACGGAGTTCGCCGATTGGACGAAGACAAAAGCGGCATCCACTGGGGCAGAACGGTCGCAGACGACGGCGACATGCGCGCAGACGACGCTTAGCTGTTTTCGCGTCTTCTGTTTTTCAGTACCTGCGCTTTTCAATGCACCGTCTGCGACCGACGGCACCAGTGGGCATCGCTCTATCGCTTGCTATCAGTGTGGGGACCAAACTTCTTCGACGTCATTACGGGGAGTGACCTCTTGAAAGTTTAACAAGAAGGCGAACATTAGGGTAGCATTAGGGGGAGTGTCTCTCCACCCCCCCCCCCCCTCTTCTGCTCACTCTTGTAGTAATAGCCAAGCGACCGGTAGTGCCCAGAAAAAAAAGAAAGGCACTCGCACCGTAGCAGAAGAGACTGGAACAAAGGAGAGGTGAACAGAAGCTCCCACTCTCGAATGCAGGCGTTGTCGCTTCCGCCGGCCGTTGTCGTCTGGAAGCGGACACGCAGACGACGCGAGGGGCAGAACCGTGCAGCAGACGACGCGATAGCGGACGCTCTCTCGCTCTGCGCGTACAGCTGTCGTTCCCGTGTACACAGCCGGCGCAAAGCTTGGCCCAAATTTGGAACCGGCTAGGGTAATTATCGATTGATTTCTAAAGCGTTTTTATCGATCCTGTTTTATTGCCGCTCGTAAGCGACGGACGATGTTTCGAACGTCCCTCAACAAACGGGGACTGCGTTATCCCAGACATACGCGCCCAGGTGAGGTTTCACGTCGGTGTTTGATAAGCACTCCGTGACCTAAATATAAGGAAGCGTACGCCCACAGCGAGACAAAAAAAAAAAAAAAAAACGAGCTGTAAAGATTAGCGGAAGTACTTTGATTATGCCGGGCGTTGCAATCACGGCGCAAAATAAACTGCGTCCAGATATTGATTGAACCTAGAGGTGGTTACTCGTTGGAGGTCTATCGATTGTAAACTTCGCCAGAGCTAAGAGAATAATTTGTCGGACGTCTAATCTATTTATTTTTCAAATGAGGTCACTTTAGTGAAAGAAAGGCATCATGAGCACGCCAATGTTTCGAATTCGCTAGGCACTGAAGACGCTCACTACAGAGAAAGATGAGTATTCCTCACTTCTTTCTCTCTTTTTAGCAATTACTCATGTCGACAACCATGAAACGCCATCTGCGACCTCACAATATGACGCAATGCAAAATGCTCGTTTTTAAACGACCACTAAAACGGACATACGAATCCACTCCCCGCTAAACGAAAACCACATGGGCAACCGACCAACGTTTCAAAAACCACCTGACGCCAGCTCACCGAATTCGTGAAACCGACGCAGACGCCGTTAACCGGCACAACAAACGAACAGCTTCGCCGAAACGTCTCTCATTGTAGTACCACCTTCGTAAACGTGCAAACAACAAAGCATACAAGGAATGAAAAAAGACAAATAAACAAAAAACCCTGAAGAACTTCAACCCCAGCTGCTTCACTCGTCAAGTACTCGGAGGGTGGCAGCTATCCTTACTGTTATCTCCAACAGCGCAGGTGCAATTATGAAACTGTCAGAACGTCATTGTCAAGAGCAAGTGCTCCGTAGGAGGTTGAGGTGGAGGAAGGTGGTGGTGGTGGTGGGGTGGGGGGGGGGGGGGGATGGCATAGTACTGTGGGTAGTCACGTGATAGCGAGAAACCTGTTACTCCATTTACTCCATACTCGTTATATCTAGTCAAGTCTGTGCAGCCAGTTGGCAACAATGTAGAATTAATTTAGTTATTTAGTATATCTATCCGCGTCTGGATATGCAGTTGGCAACCATGTCGAGAGAACAATGGATGATTAAATTACCAGTGTCTGTTCTAATTCTGTCGATCTAATCCAGTTAATTCGCATCCGTCATTCGTACCTTACGAGACGCGACGGCTACTTTCCGGCGGGCCCGTTGGCTTTCCGCAGCATGGAATACAGAAAGAGAGGCCGCCCAAACCAGAAAAGCAGACGCAGTAATCAGACTTTTTGTTAGGACCAGTTGAAGTCGCGATGCCCCTTGCTCGTCACGACTGTACGCTAGCGCCTGTCGACCTCTCTGCGGCCAATCGCAACAATCGACGATAAAGCAGTCAAGGTACCTGTCGGTCACTGCCACAAGCACGTTCGCTTACCCGATCACTTGTCAACCATAAACGTGCAAGGCTAAATGACTCATCTCCGAGCATCACTGAGCACGATAAGCTTCTCGGTAATTTAAAATTCGGCGTATCGGAACAGTGTCTCTCACTGCGCCTCCTTGGACCGCGACTTGATCGTCCAGAGAGATGAAACAGACTTTCAGGGACTGTTAGGCATTCAAGAGCGTCGTGCCACTAAAGATATTGATATGGCTCTCTCCGACGCTGCGTGTAATAAATATACGTTTAACGAACAAAGAACGAGGCTACGTTGTTCAAGCTCAACCGAATGAAAGACTTTGACTCTATAACGCATCAATACTTGTTTCTGGGCAAGTTGAGTCATTTTATTCCGCAAGGTTAAGACGCATCCAATGTCGGAAAAGAAGCTTTACGACAGGAAAGAGCATCTTTCATGCAAAAGAGCATCCCTATTTTCTACTAAAGACGGCGTGAGCAGTTTCAATTCGAGCAAGGAACATTTTTTTTTTCTTATCGTAGACCGAAAGAGCCATATAAAAGGTCCGAAGCGATAGCATTAACGGATAGCTGCATGCTACAAACGCTGAAAGGGCGGTGAAGTGAATTGTTAGATGGACACACGACTTATCCCGGACACAGTTAACAACAAAAAGAAAAGACCGTAAATAAATGAAACTGATTTTCGTGGACACCGCATTGTTAGAACACAAGAACACAAACCCAATTTCGTCGTGGTTAGGGCGCTCCGAGGAACAGAACAAACAAACAGACGAATGCGCAAACAGACGAACGCGCAGAATAAATGACTAGCGGGCGAACCAACAAACAAGCAGACGATAACGACGAACGAAAGAAGGAACGAACGAACCAACGGATGAACGAAGAGGTGACAGAACGAACTCAACGACAGCAGCTGTCCGTTTGGGACGCTCCGTTCCCTCCCGTGTATTGAAGGCGAGCCACGAACTCACATCGGAAAAGAAAAATACGAGGCAGCGGCAAAACGAAAATTAATTGCAAGGCAGACACTGCGCCTCCTATGGCGCAGTACAGCGACGTGTTCTTGACACCAGGGCACGTAGTGGAGCCGTAGCTGGGCTCTGGCCCCGACGTGCGAAGTTTTAATTATACACGTTCGCAATTAAGGCTCCTTTGCTCTCGCACAAGCCGTCGCTGCGTCATTATGCCTTTGTGTGTATTTCTTTTTCTCTTGTTTTCGAGGACCATTGCCGACACTCGTCATCGCCGAGTTAAATAAATATTGAAAATGAGATGCAATATTCATGCACAACTTCAAACTTTACGCTCGTATATTGTTTTTTTTTTCCACACAAATAAAATCACTGGTGTGGCATCGTTGAAGTCGAAATTTGCAGAGGAACTTTTGTTTGATACCAGCGATGTCAATGTCTTGCTCTAAGCCGATTTTTGCAGATTTCTCCTTTTGATTTGCCTTCCTGTCAACGCTTTAGAACGCGTTACTTTCTTCAGTCGGTGCGTTGCCTTGTTGCTGCAGAGCTGCAGAGCTTATTTCGGTACACGTTCCCTTATTGGTCCTGCCAGCAGCTGACGTCACTCTACGCCACGCGAAGCGAAAAAGCCAGCGCTCTTACCGTAATATTGTTTCGTTCTCTGCTTTCTTCAGCGAGCAGCCCTATACCCGCCTAAACGAGGTGACTCCACTGGGCCATCCATGTTGCAGACCTGTCATCCATAACGGTGCCACCAGCGCCCTTATATAGTGCATTGTGAGCTTGCGGCTTTTTAACGACATATCTCCACTGCAGAAGTACGCATGAAAGGGGTAGGGCGTATGGAAGCTGGTTAGTCAAGACGTATCCAATGAAATGTCACTCCCTTTCAAAATTAATTTCCGTAAGTGACTGAAACTACCCGTCTTCGCTGTTATACATGCAAAACTTATATCAGCTGGAAGTTCCTTCCACCAGTTGAAAGAAAGCTACGTTATCCGAACGCAAAACCTAGGGCAGTGCATTGTTGCTGCGCCGTGAGATACGATAGCACTTATTTATTTAGCAATTCATTAATTGATTGTCTAAGTGATTGACCGTTTCACCGATTGATTGATTTAGTGTAGCGTCCCAAAGCAGCACAGTGCCTGTGACAGCAGTTGTAGTGTAAGGGTTCCCAATTAACTTCGACCCCCCTTGGGCAGTTGTGACTGGGCATCGAACCTTCGACCCGGTTTCGTTGCGCCCTAGTTTATGAGCCCCCGCCAGGGCGGGAAAGCACGAAAGCAGTGTAGAACACAAGTACAATACAACACGATACAATACATAACAATACAACGTGGAATCTCTCGCTATAGCGAAGTGGTTATGCCGCGTTTTTAAGGCTGAGGTTATTGCAAGTAATACCACCGCCGCATTGATGCACTCAACGCCGCGAGCCCGAAGCCGGCACGCTGCTCTCAATGCGCACAATTCGATTATTAGAGTGCGCCCCCCCCCCTCCGTAATGATGAGGGCTCTCATAAATGTGCGTGCCAGAGTATAATTGCGTTAACTCTTTGGACAGGCGTTCGCTAATCAGACAGTGCGGGGCGAACAATGGACGCGGCTCTATACGCGAACTTCAAACAAAAGGAAGCCGACAAACTAACAGGAGCCAATCCAAGCGCGTCTCGCGGGCCGGATAGTGGAACGCGGCCAAAACCGGACGCCACGTCGCAATCTAAATTGGGGCACAGCGTCGGACCGATCGTATACAACTCACAGGCGGCTTGTCGGGCGAAGCCAATTGGGCCCCCCCTTGTTCCAATAAAATGCCCCACGCGATCCGCCCGCGTGTTCGGGACAGGAAGAGGTCCCGTCGAAAGGGCCAATTAGCGCAGCAGTGGCACGCCAATTAGGGCTACGCGCGCGCCTTCCTTGGACAAAAAACAAGGAAGAAGGCCGTTAATGAATGCCCCGCGCTGACAGACTCGGGCCCTGACCGCGTTTAGCGATCGGACGAGCGAGCCTGTTCGAGCCACTATTTGGCGCCAGCCGTGAGGCCGGCAAAGTCAAAACACGTAAACTGATTCACCTATCGATTGATTGCTCCCTTGCTTATCTGAGTGGTCGACTGACTGATTCGTTCATTATGGGCCATCCTCTAGCCTACTACTTTCCTCAAAGGGGAGAAGAAAAGAACAAGAGGGCTATGAGTATGATGAGGATAGACATGTACGAAGCGATCATATAAACGTTCGCGTCCAAAAGGCCAGTTCAGTGCCTTGAATCTAGGCCTGCGTTATCTAAAAAAAAGAGTTATAAGAAAGCTTCTATGGCTCGCTCCGCTGATATAATGTACGTCGAAGGGCCCACTAACACTATTTCACTCAACCGCCCATTCCTAATTGGCGCTAGGGATGACAGGTTAATGCCTGCCGATCACAGTCATATTTGGGGCAAGCAACGAGCATCTGCTCCACTGTTTCGGATATTTTCGCACGTATCACAGCCTTTGTACAGGCACGATTGAGCAGATAATACGGTCATTGCAATAGCTATAAGAAATCTTATCTTAAGAAAGCTTAAGAAAGCTTATCTGTGTAAGGACATGTCGCCTGTATGAATTCACTTTTTCTTGCTTTGACACGTCGCCAGCGCTGCTATAAAAAAGGCTTCCGCAACTTAGAGCCTTCCATGGAACTAATCACTCCTGTATAAGCAACACAAATAGGCATTCAAATTAATAGTGAAAATTAAATTAGTCGTTTTTTTATGTCACAACGCAACTAGAGGGCAACGGCAGACGCCGCAGTGGAGGCAGGAGCTACGGACTGATTTGTGCGGTTGCTGAGGTTGCCTACAGTGCATCGAATGTGTGGCATAGGAGTATTTCTTGCATTACAGCCTCCGTAGGAATGCGGTAGGGATTCGAACCCGTGACTTCGTGATCAGAACGCCATGGCTACTGCGGCGAGTATGAAGGAAGTGGAAAAGCAGATAATGTTGCAGCTAGCTGTGGGTGATTTATTGAACCCGCTAACGCAAAAGAGGAAGACATCACGCATTGAAGGTGCCCCTTCCCCTCCCCCCTCCCCCTTCAGAATGAGTGCTACGGAGAATATCCCTTACGGCTACAAGACGCGAAACCATTTATCACGGCCATTTATCATCTTTGTAGTATATTGGGTGCCAAACGCATTCGGTAACTCATGTCACAGTTAAGAGAAAGCCATAAGCAGACAACAGCCACGGAAAAGCAATCTCCCATATCACGCACTCGAAGCTAACAAATAATCCCGAACTCTGCATTACGGAGTTCCATACGCCGTCCGGCGAGCAATATTTATCGGCGTAAGTGCGAGAAAGTTCAAACGCAGTCGTCTGTTCCTTCGAGGCAAGCGGCAAGAGCATGAATGTGCGCAACTACGGGCAGAAAATAAACAAACAGCCCCAGCTAGCAGACAAAGCGATACGTTGACCATCGACGCGAGCGAATGCATATGCAGACGGCAGCCTTCCGCGGAACGGTCACGCAAGCTGCTCAAGCAGACGACTTGCAGACGGCTCTCATGCAGACGAGAAGCAAGAGACGGCGAGTGCTTTGTATGTAGGGACGAAAAGCCATTTGCGTAAGTGCGGACGTCGGCAGCTGAAAGCGAAAAACGCTCAGAAAGCTTTAGTTTGGGCGCAGCTTTCACCTCTGCTGTAGTCCGAGGCGGGCAAATGTCATGGCATATTGCTCTACGCTGCGAAATTCTTTTCCAGCTGCACACTGCCATATATTACTCGTATACGCAGGCGCGGGCTGTCGAGTGATGCAGACGGCGTGACTCGCAAAGTACGCATTTCCGAGCGGGCACGCGCCCTGCAGTCAATCGTAGTTGCGTATGCAATTTAGCGGAACGTGCGCTTAGTAATAATGCAACGCGCCCTATAGTACATCGTTGCAGCGCATACAGTTTAGCACAACGTGCGCCTGGTATTGATGCCGTAACACTACAAACACATTCAAACAACGTGGGTAATTTTTCACGACGGAAACGCTCTGCGAAGCTGGAAGTTTCGTCCGCTTTGCGCCCGAAGTGACAGCGAAGTGGCTATCATCCTTCCAACACCAATTATACACTGCCAACCAACCCGACCCGACCCGACCCGACCCGACCCGACGACCGACCGACCGACCGACCGACCGACCGACCGACCGACCGACCGACCGACCGACCGACCGACCGACCGACCGACCGACCGACCGACCGACCGACCGACCGACCGACCGACCGACCGACCGACCGACCGACCGACCGACCGACCGACCGACCGACCGACCGACCGACCGACCGACCGACCGACCGACCGACCGACCGACCGACCGACCGACCGACCGACCGACCGACCGACCGACCGACCGACCGACCGACCGACCGACCGACCGACCGACCGACCGACCGACCGACCGACCGACCGACCGACCGACCGACCGACCGACCGACCGACCGACCGACCGACCGACCGACCGACCGACCGACCGACCGACCGACCGACCGACCGACCGACCGACCGACCGACCGACCGACCGACCGACCGACCGACCGACCGACCGACCGACCGACCGACCGACCGACCGACCGACCGACCGACCGACCGACCGACCGACCGACCGACCGACCGACCGACCGACCGACCGACCGACCGACCGACCGACCGACCGACCGACCGACCGACCGACCGACCGACCGACCGACCGACCGACCGACCGACCGACCGACCGACCGACCGACCGACCGACCGACCGACCGACCGACCGACCGACCGACCGACCGACCGACCGACCGACCGACCGACCGACCGACCGACCGACCGACCGACCGACCGACCGACCGACCGACCGACCGACCGACCGACCGACCGACCGACCGACCGACCGACCGACCGACCGACCGACCGACCGACCGACCGACCGACCGACCGACCGACCGACCGACCGACCGACCGACCGACCGACCGACCGACCGACCGACCGACCGACCGACCGACCGACCGACCGACCGACCGACCGACCGACCGACCGACCGACCGACCGACCGACCGACCGACCGACCGACCGACCGACCGACCGACCGACCGACCGACCGACCGACCGACCGACCGACCGACCGACCGACCGACCGACCGACCGACCGACCGACCGACCGACCGACCGACCGACCGACCGACCGACCGACCGACCGACCGACCGACCGACCGACCGACCGACCGACCGACCGACCGACCGACCGACCGACCGACCGACCGACCGACCGACCGACCGAACGAACGAACGAACGAACGAACGAACGAACGAACGAACGAACGAACGAACGAACGAACGAACGAACGAACGAACGAACGAACACGAAACTAACTAACCTGCCAACTAGTTAACTAACAAGGACCTGTAATATCAGCGCAAGGCAAAGACAGTCAAGGTTGTTAACGACTGGATGCAACCCGAGGGCGGCGCACGCAGTGCCCTAATCACACTGCAGAACGTTATCTTCTCGGCTAGTCCTGCGTGGTCACTTATTAGTCTTGCTGCGCACTTCTTTCAGTCTCCCCACTCAGGCCGCGAGTCATGTCGATTAAGTATCTGTTCCTCGATTCCAACGTAAATAAGTCACACATACGAGCAGTGCTCTGCGAGAATCAATTTCTCCTTCCCTGTGCCCGCGTCAGGTACACGTCCGGCATAGTCAAAGTACGTCCGTTGACCTCGCGGGTCTTCGCTATATCTCGGGCGTCGCCACATCAAGAAAGAAGGAAAAGAAAACGTCACAAGGGACTGGCTTATAGCCACAGTTCCAAATCCTTCACGTCAGCTGCGCACCGCGAACCAAGCGCTTCCGAATGGCTTCTCCGCGAACGCGGCGCTGCGCCCGTTGCCGTTGAAGGGGAACGCAAACAAACGCAACCGAACGAGCGCTGGAACAAGGCGCCTCTTCATGAGCGAAGGGAACGGCGCAGCTTCGACGCATGCAAATAAGCATAAGCATCGTCTTCGTCGATGGCCGGGCCCGGTGTGTGCGCCGCTTGGCTAAGGAGCTGCCTGTACAAAAACGCCTATGCGCGTGACGTCAGGAGGTAACGGCGATTAACATACGTGCTTCCTGTTTGCATACTCGGTGGGCTTAGAGAAAACAATCGAGTAGCGCCACATGGAAGCCCGGTTCGCTTCCCGCGTTCACTTGCTTCATTTCACATACACACACAAAAAAAAGTTATGTTCGTTTCTTCCAGTTCCACTGTAGCATACGCAGGGACGGATCAGCGGTCGACGCGTGCGAAAAGAAAATCAAAGAAAAGGAAAACACACAGACACGCGAAAGTAACGGTTGAGCGTCACATGCTTGGTTTAATTCTTGGGTGCGCCCCTCACGCTGCCCATAAAATATCGCGCTCTCGGGGTGGGAACGGTTTGTTTGTGGTAGCCGAGGCCTTGGCTATGTATAGGCAGCACCGCCGAAACCAAACGTCCGAGCCACGAGATTTCGCGTTTCCGCATTCCGCTGCAGTGCTAGCAGTAAAGTCCGTTATCGGAGCCGTTTGATATGGGAGCAGAAAGGGCTTTACGACTAAACGTTAGATCCCTCGCAGAAATCGGCTATGCTACCTTATAGTTAGCTTTCAATGAAGGCAAGCAGTGAAATGGAAGAATCACGTGATGCTGTCTCAAGAAGGAAGACATTTTGGCGTACAATATCCCAATAAAGAAAAAGCAAGAGGGACTACTTTTAAAGAACGTTAAGCTGAAACTACTCCTAGCGACGGCGTTGGACGACTGGGATTGCTTCATTGGTAGCTTAAATAGAGTGGGTGCAACCAACAGATACTGACCTACTACTTAAAACCCCTTAACACTCCTTCGGAGTGACTTGAAAAAGCTTCTACAAAAATGCAGCGTCGAACGTTTGAGACACAGAAGGGACCCTTCTTGCTCAAAGTGTTAGAAGTTCGCTCTACATGAGCGAAATATGTGCGAACATACCAACACAAACACTCGCGTGTAACGCCTCCCCCCCTCCCCCCCAAAAACATAGCTAGAGGCATGCCCACCACAGGCAGGCAAAAGCACAAAATAGCGTTACTAAGCAGCGTGCGCAGGAAAAACGTCACAAAACACAAACACCACAAGATAACGCTCCGGCACAAGCACCACCACACAGAGCAAAACACAGGATAAACAGGGCCGGAGGAGACGGCCGACGTTATAAAGTGCTTGTTTATTACGACGCTGTATACGGCGCTGCGTTCTATGGGCACGCGCCAGGACCCGGAGTAGGAAGAGGCTCCATTTATAACAGAGCCACGGCCCGGACTGCAGCCATAGATCAAAACGTCCTCGGTTCATACGAGGGCACCGAGAAGCATTGCACACGCGGTCCTTTTATGGGCACGTGGAAAAAACATTTGACGCTGCTTTTTCCCGGGGCTCGATTGCGTGCTCATCGCTTGCTCTTTCCTCACGGCAGAGGACTGTAATGGCGTCTAGTAAGTTTTCCTGACGACCTCGCCGATGGCTGGCGAGAAAGTACTGGGAGCCTGTTTGCGCAGTTTCCTATGATATACCTGCTTCAACTGGAGTTATGACACGCCATGCCAGCGCCTGACGATGCAGCCGGCGATCTTAAGATGTTAACCCTCGCATGTGGCTCACGACGTCACAAGCGTAGTGTCACGTCGCACTGGTAGGGTAGCAAACCGGACGCTCGTCTGGTTGACTTCCTGACATTTCTGCTCTTCGCTTTTTTCGCCCCTGCATCGCTCACATTGGTAAAAGAGTACTCAAATTACATTTTCGACTCGATAACCATACGTACGTCTGGTTAACCTCCCTCCTTTGCTTCTGTTGCATCTCTCTATTTATTCTAATCTATTGCACGCACGAAACGTGACGGCAGCGCCGCCGCTCCTTCGTGACGTCACGCACTGCCGATTGTTTAAGTGCTTTCCCACCCGACTTGCCTCTCGATACCTCAGAAGCTCCCACGCCAATGTGTGGTCGGCTTCCTTGCGAGACACTCTTGCCCGGCGGCGATGCGCGATCACGTTTCGAGCGCCACCCTCGTACACGAACCATTTATGCAGATTATGCACGCACGCGGAAGCGCGGTTATCATACACGTCTCCCCCCCCCCCCCTCCCCCGACCCTAAACCGGCCGCAATCCAGAATAAGCAAAATAGTCACTCTATATGGTCGGGCGTGAGTGATGGATTTCTCCGCACGAACAGGCCCTGCATTAGCTACTCAAGATACCGTATTTGTTGTGTTATGGCTGGATCCACACCGGAAATCCGCGTGCTAGTACGGACCGTAACCGGACCCAGCCTCCACGCCGCTCGGCAAAGCAGTCTGGGTCCGGGTGGGTGAAGTAGTGCCCCGTAAACACCACGTTAAGATAAAAGCGTGGTCCTGGGCCTGTACACCATGGCGTGCATGTGTGCGTTAGGCCGGTCGTGTACCCCTGCAGGGGTATATGCAAATCGCACCGCAGAGACTGCATTACCTGTCTCCTGCCAAGTATTGCAGCGAATACAGGCAAAGAACAGTTCGTGCGGCAACCCGTTTACGTGGTTAGGCGACTGTGGCGCACAGTTCCTGAACACGAGGTCGCGGGTTCGGTAACCGGCTGCGGGAGCCGCATTCTGGTGAGGGAAGAATCAAAGGACTCTCGTCTACCGATATTTGAATGCACGTTAAATAGCTACGCAGCGTCGGGGGACCTTTACGACAGCCTCTCTCATAGCTTGTTGGATATGGATTGTTAATACTAGAAATTGATTGATTGATTGATTGATTGATTGATTGATTGATTGATTGATTGATTGATTGATTGATTGATTGATTGATTGATTGATTGATTGATTGATTGATTGATTGATTGATTGATTGATTGATTGCGAGGCCTCACCCATCACTTCCCAGCTGCACGCCAATCTTCCCCCGTGCGGCTGGTTCGTTATAGTTCGTAGTTGTGGAATTCATGTCAACCACGGGGCTAGACTTTCGCCTGTAATACTGGTACTCTGCGTATAACGCGATGTGTTTTGATACGCCTTCCTCTTTAATTTCTCTCTTTTCTCCCCCCAACTCTTCAAAAGGGTGGGCGTGATGTCATTTTCAGGATCCAATCGCCAGCCCTCTTATATTTCAGTCTCTCGTGCGTTTATATATCTATACGTGATTACATTTGTAATTCACAAAAATATTTCTTGCACGGCCGGCTGCTTTTTCCAAGTGCTACCAAGCTGCGACTAGTGCCCCTCTAATGAGAAGTTAGAGACGGCTTGAAAGTGAGGACAAATTTGCTGCTGCAAGTCCCACACTCGAGCCCCACCAGGATGTGTCCGCTGTCGCGGACATCTCTTCTGCATACGCTGGTTGAGTACGACCGCGCTCAATATCTACTACGTACAGACGGGCCATGATCCTCCCCCCTCTTCTTTTATCTCTCTCTCTCTCTCTGTCTGTCTCTCTCTCTCTATCGTAAATTTTACTTCCACTTTGAAGTACAGCTCTAAGCGCCAAAACGGGAGGCGAAAGTGCACGTAGATTCGCTGAATAACGTCCGCTAAGCTAAACCGAGTAGCCGATACGGCGAACGGCATCCCCTACTTCGAGAGAATCAAGATGAAGCAGGCATCGGCGTACAGCCGAATAAAAATCACCGTACATTTGTAACGGACGCCCGCCGCTCGGAGTAAAGCTTTCTTGTACTCGCCTCTCGGAGCGCGCCGCGCTCCTCGTTGAGAGAGACCAAAAGATGGGCGCCTTCATCAGTGCAACCGGCGCCACCGGCATTAACGAGGATGAGGGAGGGTGAATCTCATATTCATTTCTGAAAGCCGATATATGCGTCTCGGTGGCGTCGAGGTCCCGAGACGCTCTGCATGGCGTAACCGGAAACTTCCGCGCCATAAAAGAAGCGAGCAGTGCACCAACGGTAGCAGGCAACGCAACCGTGACTCATGGGTCCCATCGGGCCCGTAGATTACGGTCGCCCCCCTTTTCCTTTCACCGGCGTCGACGACGACGCATAGCGGCATTATATGTGCGGATCCCGACTCGAGCCGCGGGCTGCCGGTCACCGCCTGAGTCTCGGAAGGCTACGGGAAGAGGGCTGCTCCTGCCTGTGCGGGCGCGAACCAACCCGCTCCTCACGTTATCAGTTTCAATATTTTAAAATTTCTCTGCAGAACCATTAACTCTGGCTCACGCGACAGCAATTACAGCGGACTCGCTAACGAAAGCTGCGCCCGTAGTTTCGGCCTACTGTAGACGTTTTGTGATTCAGGGTGCAATGCTGCCTGTTCCCTGCCGTTCCACGCCGTTTTTAGTATACTCATAGTTAAATTCTCTCTTGAGCACATAAGCTGCTTCAGCTGCGTTAGTTTTACATGTTTTTGTGTTCAACTGACTTTCTCAATTTGCTTGCACTATTTGTATGCATTTGCTTGGCTTGCTCCTTAGCTGACTTTACTGTATGTATATTACCAATGTCTTTCCACCTTGTTATGGCACTAATATAGGGTTGCTGTGTGAATCAATATATCAATATGTATGTATGTATGTATGTATGTATGTATGTATGTATGTATGTATGTGTGTGTATGTATGTATGTATGTATGTATGTATGTATGTATGTATGTATGTATGTATGTATGTATGTATGTATGTATGTATGTATGTATGTTTGTCCAAAGCCACGGGTCAAGAAACCAGAAGTGAGGGGGGGGGGGAGTGGCAGAGACTCTCCGCGCGTGCACACAACACAGTCACACCAGGAACACTGCCTTGGCGTTGGCGAGAGAATCGACATATTGACCTCGGAGGCTTCTTCAATCGCGACGAGCGGCGCCACACGAGGAAACGCAGCAGCGCTACAAATATAGCATACACTCGCCGTTAGCGCAGCCAAGCCAACTGTACAAGACAAGCCAGTGCGAGAGACATTAAAGGTGCAAGCAACGTGGCCGAGACGAAGCGGAAATCTGGACACACCGTTAGCGAAGCGTGTGCGTGCGGTATACGCAAAGCCGTTAGCGGTGCACCGATCGGTTCGATAAGCGTCATCAGCTGCCTCCACCCTGTTGTCCCTTCTGCGAGCCATTAGACAATTCCAACCCGTGGAGAGGAACGGCAGCCCCTCCTCCTACACGACTTCGAAACGACGACCCCGCCTGGCATATACATAGCGCGCAAGTTTATGGTAACGTCCATAGCAAGCTGCGATTGCGCGTGATATCCCAGTACAATGTTTTATTTTCCCCCGCAGATCATATTATTTGGAACGACAATGAGGAAGGCAAAAGTCGATTGAATTGTGCCGGTTAGTACAATCTGCAAACAACTCTTTATGTGACTGTCCCACGTACGAAGATGAGAGTTGTGTCCTTCGGACGGCTTTGGGGCACACAGATGACAGGCCCTTTACAAAGAAGGTCTTGGGTACGTGGCCTCGTGCGTCTGCATGTGCATGCAAGGCTACAAAGGCGCTGATGCGTTTCTTGAAATGCACCAGTCTGTACGACCACCTGTGACTAACTCAACGACGAACGCTTGTCCGTGCATCTGTGCAAAGTGTGAACTTCTCTCTTCCTTCTCGTGTTTCGATCCCCTTTCCCCTTCCCTGGTGCAGGGTAGCCTACCGGGCTCAGCCTTGTTAACCTCCCTACCTTTCGCTCGTGACTCCTCTTTTTTTCTCTCTCTCTCTCTCTCTCTGAAAAAGAATGGCGCTGAGAACAGAATGAAGTCGAGAATATATCCGTTCATCTGCGTCAGCGCCGTGTTGGTCAACTGTCGAGTTGGTCCTGTATTGTTTCTTTTCTTTCTTGACTATTCATTCAATTAATTCTTGTTCGAAGGGGGATTTACTTTGCGTTGCGGAGAAGTTCACAGCTGTCCACAAAATCCTCCGGAACGCGGAAATCAGGCAGTTTTTTTTTTATTCCGTTATGGCTTGCGCACATGTTTTTATAACTGAAAAGCTATATATGCATTGGCTAGGTACACGACTGCATGTACTGCGGGCAGCCTCCTATGCTTCGGCAAAACTAAAATTTCTCTTTTTTTATCTTAAGCATTGCAATAAATTCGGCAAAAAACGTAGGCACAAAAGCGCTCTTGTAGCGGGCGGGCTTTTCGCAACGCCATGAGGATGCGGGAACGAGATGTGAAGCCAGCGCCATAGGCAAGAATTAACACAGGATCCTTGATGCCGTACACCTCTCTTTGCAGGAGAAAATAACCAACGACACCTCGCTACGGCATGAATTAGTTAAATTACTCAATTTTCTGTGTACCCTTAGAAAACAAAAGCCATGTTTACCCGTAACCTGCTTGTTATCTAACACTCTCCCCGCCGATTACGTAGAACATGGAACAAGCGTCGAGTCATTACTAATCGTCACAGACTGTTTTCGCTTATTGAGGTTACGGAGCACGCGATCATGTCCGCAGTGACATATGGCAATCTATCGATCGCGTTTGGTTTGACTAGTCATCATAGTCACATAGGCTTCAAGATGCATAGGCAGTCGGTGCATGACGTCACCAGACTTTCTGCGGCCCATAAGGACCGAGAAATACAACTAGTCTAGCGGTGACCTTGCATCGGGAACTAAGAGATCCAACCTACATGAGAGCCAAGCGGCGTTCAGATTTGTAGTTTCTATAACCGACGAGGGCGGCAACTCTACGAAATGCGCATGCGCCAATCCTCACCAGACTGCAGCGCCATCTGGAGGTGCCCGTACACGTGAGAGTCTGTAGAAGCACGGCTAGTGTAAAAAACTGCTGGGCATCAGCACTCACCTGCAAAAAACAGAAACCATTTTTCAATATTAGCTCAGTTGTCCCGCATGTTTCTCTCTCTCTTTCTCTCTCTCTCTCTGCAAATATTACCATCAGCTCGCTAAAACCACCAGTGTCACCATCAGTGAGAACGTAAATACAGTCAAAGCAAGCGGAAATGGCGCGAATGTGATATTACTGGTGTTTTGCTGATATGATGAACAGGATGACAGTAGACGGTCGCGAACACGCTTACGCTTTTTAGCATTATTCATTACAAGATCATTACATTACCATTATCATTACAAAATGTGTACGCATTACAAAATGTGTACGCTGCAAAATCAGGAACCAGGCTACGTATACCCTGGCTTTCCTATTGCTTGTCGCTGAAAGGTACATCATCCCAAGACGACTTAAATATTTTAGGAACCTCTCCAAAATATTGCGAGGGACACAACAACAATATATGTCTCTTGTTTTCTAGCGGTCTCTCTCGGAATTAAGCGGTCTGCTAGCACTAATCAACTAGCTATTTTTGCCAGGGACTTGTTTGGGACACGTCCCCCTGGTTTTCTGCTAACCCTAACCGGAAAGTCATTAAACTATACACATTCGGAACGGGCTGTAGTTTAATGCCTGCCACGTATTAGATTTTAATGGCAGCGAGTCCCCCGTATTGCACTTTATCAGCGGGGAACTCAGAACATCCACGAAAGAGAGCGCAATATCAAAGCACCAGCCACTGAGAAAGACGCGAAGAAAAGAACAAAGGTGGCGCTGTGTCGTCTGCTCGGTGGCGAGATTTACACCCTTCGGCGTCGGTTATTGCTTCGTCTGCTCGCCGCCTCGACAGACGGGGAAGCAGACGACAACGCGACAAGTAACAGCGCCGTCGATGAAGAACAGAAAGGCGCCGGGAGAAAAAAAGAAAGGATGAATAGAGTTTCTCGGCAACGAAAGTAAACACACGGGTCCGGGCACAAGCGCCTCCAGCAATATCAACGGCTTTCGCCGCCAAAGTAACGAACTCCGCCATGACGCGACCCGACCATACACAGCTCAGCGCGCAGTAAACCGGCGCGACGCGGACAATAAACCCACGAAACGTGGCATTAGAGGGAGAGATTGCCTCCACCCCGTATACAACAACATGGCGGCATGGCTGGAAGACGTTTCAGCCTGGCCACGAGCTTTCTCGCGCTGTTATCCTCCTGTAGTAATGCTGAGTTCTGTCTTTTTTTTTTTTAGAGACCAAGATTGCGCTGACAAATAAAAATATCTGAGTTTGTTATACAGCGACGCTGGAATTCCACAACGTTTGATGTGCGGCGATAGCGTAGGCGGCCTAATCGATATATAATATCAACCAGGGAAGGGGGAGTGGGGAGAGCAACCAGCAGCACAGCCAGCATCGGAACCTCGAAGCGAGCCGGCGCTTTCCAAAAAGTGTCAGAGCTCCTTCCCACAGCTTCACTGTCTTTGGCGTATGTCACTTAGTGTACGCCACTTAATAAGCAAATTACACATGCGCCTAATTTGCTTATTACAACTGCGAGTGCTTTTACTTTCTTTTAAGATTCCCTGTTGAACGTTCCAGTACCTCTTGGTCCTTGCTACCCACCAATATCGCCTGCTGTAGATTACTTCCAGAAGTACATGTTGCTGAGCTAGCGGGTTCATATTGATGAGTAGACCATAAGTAGACCATGAGTAGACCATGGCGGCCCCGTCTCCTTGTTCCTTTCGGTCCTTCCTTGTTTGCGCCAAGCGATCCTGTTTATGGTCTACTCAGCGGTAGGTTACTTGCCTAGGCAAGACATAACGATCGGCAGAAGCATAAAGCTACTATCTGCCAGGTGCATTTCGGTACCCGCGAGTCTCTGAAGTTCGACAAGATGGTGAATCTATAAATAACACCAGAGCGTGGGACGATCGGTCGATCACGCCTAGCTTTTTCGCATCCCGGCATGACCGGTGATATGTTATTACCACGAGGGTGTCGGCGCGTGAATCAGAACAGCGTTCCCCAAGCTTCCTCGAGTTGGACAAACAGCATGATGTTCTGTTTCGCGTGACGATGTCAGAATTCGTGGCGCGAACACGCGATTGCTCATATGCTGTGCTTTCCTACATGCTACGTCACGACGGTACGTGCTTCCGACCGGTGGTACAATATAACGTATACGTGGAGGCGACAACAGAAAGAAATGTGAATTGTGCTGCAAATTACAGTGCCCGCAAATGTGAAGTTCCCATTAGTTGGTGTTCCGAATGGCAAGTTCTGTTGATGATTCTCATAAATGGTGTGTGTGTGTGTGTGTGTGTGTGTGTGTGTGTGTGTGTGTGTGTGTGTGTGTGTGTGTGTGTGTGTGTGTGTGTGTGTGTGTGTGTGTGTGTGTGTGTGTGTGCGTGCGTGTGTGCGTGCGTGTGCGTGTGCAATATTTTTAAGAGTGCGGCATTTTTTTTTGGACCTGCATATTTCACGCCAATTTTTTCTACAAAGTTTGTTACCAGGAGTACTCATTGCATTTTTGTAGTAGGGGCGTGTCAATGGCCAATGTTATATTTTTTATTCGGTTATCGCAAAGAATCAAGCAAAAAAAATGAAAGAAAACGAATATCCAATAGCATATCGAAAATTATTTCGTAAAATTTAATGATTACACATTTCTGGCAAGAAACATGGCGCTGCACATGCTCAGGAGTCACCTAGCATTACACAATAAGAATGCAGCACGCTATCAGTCACTTAGTATATAGAAATCAAGATGGACTGTATAAGGCCTGCTCGTATTAAAGGAAATACAAATTAGTGTGGCATTGATTACAGCTGAGCTTCTAGTATATGAAGCTCAGGAAAATGTGTTTTTGCGAATAGAAGTTCTGTTCAACGGAATGAAGTGCTTTTCCCCCCTTCTGAAACTAATGTATTACTGACGTTCCATTGTACTGTACCAACAAGGTTCTCAGTCTAATAGTGAGCCCGTGTTCTGCGACAGTCTTTTGTTTACTGCAAGAAAGTTTTGCTTTCTAGTTTTCCTCCAAAATTCAGAAGCGTTAGCCCAGCTTTAAGGCAGGTAGGTTATAGTAAGGCGAGTCGGCGCGACAACGAAAGGACCGCTCATCACGTGACCCAATCACTGCGCTGATTCTGATATCTGGTGGGTCGCGTGGAAAGTTCGCACAACGCTCCCCTTACCCCTCCCCCCTCCTCTCGTTCATTAGTCGTCCTCGCAAATGCATCCAACCGGGCCATGACACTTTCGTATCCACCGCGGTTATATAAATCCAAAGCTAGTCTTGTGACACATTGCTTGAAGTTACAAAAAAAAAAAATGGAGACCAACGTGCGTGTATATGAACGCATCGGGAGCGAGAGGCCACCGTTACGGCGTGTCGCAAAGATGGCGGCCGCGATACAACGTCCGCAAACTGCCATCCTGTACACTCGCTTTGGTTTGCGAGGCGGTTTGTCGCCGTTCCGGGAGTGGCGCGGCTGCCACGAATAGAGTTGCGTCGATTCGGCACCAAACCGAAACTTTCGGCGCCGACGCCCAAGGAAGCGGGACTGGTTAGGCCTAACGGCTTAGGCATTGCGACGGCGACGGAAATATACCGCTGGCCAGCCTGGTATAGCCAATGTGGTGTGTGTACCGCAGTCTTGTATTATTTACTTGTTAAAAATTGCAAAAAAACTGCACATATACACGTGTACGAAAAAATTTGCGGGAAGTTCGTGGCGATTAACGCGTTATCGGCAGCAAAGGGGTTTAATGTCCGTATGAAAACAATATTACTTCTTTAATAAATATTTGACATCGTAGTCACTGAAAAAACGACGCGCAACCACAACATGTATCTCCTTTTAAACTCGAAGCTTTCTATTCCCTGGCATCTCGGCTTCCGAGACGGTGAACTTCTTTCCTTAGGCCTCAAAAGCATACGGCAAAAAAATAAACGAAGAACGCAGTGAAGTCTCCATTCTCTATTCCCGTCAACGCATTCCCCCAGCCCCCTTCTAAATGTAGTGCATTTTAGTGCTCTTCTATGGCAATCTTCTCCGTGCTCTTTCGATTTAAGACTAATCCGTCTCTGTCTGGCGCATAAACCGTTCAAGCTCGCGTCCCACAGTTGGCAGCTTTTTCACTGCGCTTATATCGCTCCGCCCTGCCGCATCCTTTCCGCGATTCCTGTGTGCAGCGTTTGCTTTTTATAGAAGCAGTCTGCGGCGAAGGTGCAAGTGCTACACTACGCCTCGCATGAACAGCGAGTTTTCCGCTGGTGGTAAAAGCAAGACCACCCACCCGCCCATCAACCACCCACGCGCGCACGTAGGCAGTCGGAAAGCAGTTCGGTTGAGCCGAACGGGGAACGGGACGAATAAGAAAGAACAGATGCAGAAGAAGAGACCAGTTGATCGAGCACCTGTCGCACCCAGGGGGCTCTCTCGGCGCGCGTCCTCCTCCTCCCCCCTACGCAGCCAGCAAAGCCTCTCCCGCTTCCATTTTCATACCGCGCCGATTCTTAATCCGTTGTTTCTGACGGTGTTTCGAGTCGTTTCCTCGTTTTCTCATTCAGTACTTTTTTTGTCGATCTGTATGCCATCGAGAGAACTCACGAAACAAAAAAAAAGAAAAGAAAAAAACAAGAGAAAGAAAACTGCAGTGGCGAAACGTTTTAATCTTGATAGGTGGTTTTGCGAGCTCTTCTCCATATTACAAATTTCCTCACGCAGTGCTAAAAGAAACAAGACCGCATGCCGAATGTTTCTCCCTCTTACAGGCAGGTGCACAACCGCTCGCCATTGGAGAAGACGAATCGGGCTTGGTGGCACTGGCCCCTGTCTGCACATCTGTACAGTGTATTGACATAGCTTCAGCCGGAACTAACCGCTAGCGCTCCAGCAAAGTGAGAGCCGCACACTGTAGTGTTGCCTTTAAGAGCGGACCGGGCTGCCTATGCGCGACAATGTAAGAACTCAATGTTTGCTTTCTTTTTTCGTTTGCTTTCGTTTAGGGCCAGCAAACAGCCGCATCTGCTGCCCTCGTATCCACCATATCCCGCATGAAACTTTCAAGTCTTCTCCTCCACAGTGAGAATGGTTTGCTGGGTAGCAATTAAAAAAATGGTGCAGCCTCGTCAACATGCCTGCGTTCATTTTATATTTGTTTTCTTTCTCACTGGTTTGTTGGACGCACTGGTAATGTGGCTCCGCGACATTGTACAACAGACGTGCAGGATGATGAAGCGCAAGGCTGAACCCCCACGTAGAAAAGAATCGGCCACCTGTACGCTCCCCGAGTGTGCCTGAAAGTACGACCTCCTCCGCCTCATCTCTCTCTCGGGACCCTGCAAGAAAGTGCAGGACAGCCTTGGCCCCTCAACGCACCGCGCCATGGTTCAACGAGCCCGTCACCAACCAGCATCCAGGGCAAAGAAAGGACAATGACAGCTGTTCGCGGTGTGCGATGAATGAATAAATTAATCAATCAAGAACGTGCTAAAGGTTGCGCGATCTCTTTCTGAAGTCGTTCACCGGGAAATACACGTCGCGTCACACGCCATAACAGGCCTGCCTGTACTCTGATGACGTGTGCCGTATACTGCAGTCTCTTTCAGTCGTTTTAAAAAGGACAATAGCAGAATGTTCCACTTCATAGCTACGCCCGGGCAGCTCAACGTAACACGGACGTAGGAATAGACGAATAAATTGTACACGACATGCGCTGTACTAATAGGCAAACCTTTTTTTTTTTCATTGGAGGGCAGCGCTTGTATGCTAGCAGGCAAATGAAAATAAAACGGAACATAACTGACAAAGGTAGATTCACAAAGCCAAGCAGTCGCAAGACACTGACGGCATGCTAAAGTAGACAAGAATAAACACCCACAAAAATAAGAAAGGTCAAATACGTAAGAATAAGTCAATAATATATTCAAACAGAAAAAAAGCTGCGTTACGTCGCGCATAAGCCCCGCCATACAGCTACGAATGCGCCCAAGCTCGCTCGCCTTTCAATCATGCAGACTGTTCCGCTTTGGCCCAACAGTACGAAGTAGTCACAGGCCAACGTCCCATCTTCATCGCATCGTTTCGGTAAACGCTGCGAACGAGAGAGACACGCAAACAGTCGTCTGCCCCGTCCACCGTAATGAACGAAAAACCAACTCGCTCAGCTTTCGATCTCTCTCTTTCTCTCTCGCACCAAACGGCCCTCATCTCTCTCTCTCTTCCGGTCTTGCTGCGCACTTTTCCTTCGTTCCTAATCCCCAATCCGCCGGGAAAAGGCGCGGATCAGGGATCGGAAGCGACTTATCCACCGGAAGAAGATTACATTTCTTCGCCGTCTGTCCGTCCGTCCCCAGAGATCCCCGACGCACTCCCCTTTCCACGCCGTCTGCTTCGACCGGCCTGTTTCCAGTGAGCGCACACCCTTTTCTATTTGCCACGAGCCCGCAGGAAGGCAGAAGACCGGGACGGAAAATAACCACCCGCCAAGTTGCACGGATAAAACGATGAAGCGCAATAAGCCAGCGCTTATTAGAGTGCAGTCCTTTGTGTACGAGACTACAGCGGAGGCGCGAGACCCGTAATCCGCCTTCAAGTCCTCGGATCAGCGAGTTCTTCATTTCAGCTGCAGGAGGTCCGAGCAAAGCGGTGTCCCCCCCCCCAAGAAAAAAAAAAGGAAAGCACGCGAATGGTGCTGTAAGCTTTGTAATGAGGAAGGCTTTGCTTTCCTGTGGAATGGAACTAATAATGGCGCAGTCAAGGGGCCTCGACCTTCCAGGGCCTAACGGTCATTCCTACAGGTTTGTACAGGTGGGCCGTCGCTCGCGTCACCGGTAGACGCACTTATCACAGTTCTCTGCAGTGCCTCAGCGCGGGAAATGTGGGCGCAGCGGACCGAAAGCGACGCCTAACTATAAGACCGTTTACTTTTCTTTCCACGGTGGTAAACCTTAGTGCCAAATAAATCAAAAGTAAAAACAAATATTTAGGAAATGCTCTACGAATGTGGATTCATTTAACTGCATTTGACCTTATAGCAAACATACAGACCACTCTAAATCCAGGAAAATAAGACTTGTCTCCCCCCATTATTTCCGACCATAGGGAATACATTCGCACAGAAAAGCCACAAAATGTACTTTGAATAAGAATGAATTAGTACAGTAATTGTTTGTCATTATAGTAATTCGTAACATTAGAAATCTCACTCTAACTCATCAAAAAAAAAAAGAACGCTCAACCGGGCTTTAGAGGCTTGTCGAGAAAGGACGGGGGAGGGGGGGAGGGTAGCACACCGGGCACGTACAACCACCCTGCCCTTCCCCCCCCCCCTCTACCCTAAATTTCGGTATAGCATGGTACCTGATATGAAAGGACCCCCGTGCGACAACACTTCCCCTCTCCCCCGGTCAAGTGTGTGACGCCCTACTTCTTTCACCAAAAAGAAAAAAGTTCCCGGCTACGCCAATGACGGGCACTGCGTCGTAAACTTTATTATGCTTAAATCTGAATTTCGAGGTACCAAACTGAAGGCAACAAGAATGATACGTCGGGTGCCGTGGGGGGTGCGACCGAATTCTTTGTCGACGCGACACCTAGCGGGCGCGTCCTTTTGTAACCCAAACATGCCGTCATGTCGCCCCTCTCCGCGGGGTCGCGACCGGGGTCGGGAGGAGGGCCCCTGGCGCGCTTTGTGCCGCGTCTCGTCCCGCTGGCCCCATTACTTATTCAAGGGGGCGCCCGGCATCGATTTTTTTTTTTTTTTCTGGGCTGCCGCGGAGCGCACTTGCGCGGTATGCACAACGTGTAAACGGCCTCAGCGGTATATTGGTGGACCGCGAACGGAACAATAATGCGGCCCGCGGATCGCGAAGCGCGGCGGCACGTAATAACTGGGCCCCGAGGACGTGTGTTGTTGAAGGGTGAGGGAGGGCGAAGGGGGAAGGGGGGGGGGGGGGCTACACGCACTATCAAGGACGCGAAGCTTCCGCGCTGGAACACTCAGTGCGTTAGCTCGCTGCGTTTTGCGAAAGTGGAGTAAGGCAGCTTGCTGCTGGCTGACGGCGGTGTATTGTAAAATACCATAATCTTTATTTCGTGTACAGCTCTCAATCAGTTAGAAAACCGTCCACCTTGAACAAGATCTTGGGACCATGGCCTGGCATATCGCAGCTGCAAAAGGCCACCAAAGCGCTGCTGCGATATTTGAACGCTACCGGATTGAGCCAGCATCTGTGATCCGAACTGAGTGACCGAACGATATTCCCAGTGAACTTTCTCTTCTTGTTTTAATCTTTCCGTCCCCTTTTCCTTTTCCCCAGTGTAGGGTAGCCAACCAGGCTCCGTTCTGGTTAACCTCCCTACTTTTCATTTATCACGTGCTCTCTCTCTCTCTCTCACACAGAGGAATGTTCGCTAACTACGAAAAAGCGTTCGTACAGTCCAGTCGCAAAACATGAAGAGCAATATACAGGGTCTCAGGTCGCGCCGACAGATGGCGACTGGGATCGATAGTAAGCGCGCTTGCTCTAAACGCGGGTGCGAGAGTAAACATCTTATGGGTCCATACATTAAGTATAGCGCGCACTCAAGACGCTGGAGCCAGTTTCAAGTTGAGTTCGGTCACGGCCAGATGTAAACGCGATCAAGTTCCAATTTTCCATGGCGTGGATCTATATTTGGGCATTTCAGGGGAAGTGAATAATGTTGACATCTGCAAGCAGTTTGCATTTATAACTTAGTAACGTCAAACGTAGGGTTAGTTCGTAACTGTTTCAGTGTTGGCCTAGAATTCTGCGAACACATCTAGGAGTTAGGGAACACCTACTAGCCCGCACCTCAGTCAGGTTCACCTCAATCAACACAAAACTCCACAATGTAATTTATTTATTCACATATTAGGCCGAACCAACGCATTGCTCGGTTATATATTAAGTTAGTTCTGCATGATTCAATATGTCACGCGTAAAACAGTCAAAATATAACGTACAAGCTCTAACACTGCATTTGTACGCTTTTCGCGGTTTCGCGACATCTTCTCAAGAGTCCCGCTGTTGCATCTTGAAGTTTGGATTCTACGGATATGTTGCGTCAGGCCTAAAGATGAGAAAACTTGACGAGATGAGATGGGATGAGTGAAATATACAGGAGCGATCGGCACAGTTAACTGTAATTATGATGTGCCACGATCGTGCACGAATGATGCACGACGACCATGCGCAAATGTAGCAAAGGATTACGCGGGCGTGGGAACATTATGAACGTTGACCATTTGCAAGCCCCGGCAACAATTTTTTTTTTTTAATTTACGACAACCTCAAAGGACGAACCGGAAGGCTTATAAAGCGTTGCCGTGTGAAGGGCACTACACCCAACGCATTGCACCCAACGAGGCCTGGACACGTGCCGTACCAGCGAAGCAAACAGGCAAAACAAATATCTGCAGAACCACTTGGTTTATTTTTCTTTTTTTCGGGCGGTAGGGAGAGGAGGTTCGAGCTGGCTGCGACTAACGCGGAAAAAATAAGCAGAAAAGGAACGTTCAATCGAAGCGCCACTCCCTCGCCCGTCGCCCAGGCGGCTATAGCAGCCGTCATTTCCTCTAAATACAGGGCTTTGTAACCGCGCCGCGCGTTGAATGAAGACGCGAGCATCCGGGACCGCGAAGCAGGCTCCCTCAATTGATACATTCCGTACGGTCCGGTTAATACGTTACACGGCCACGCCCAGCGTCAAAGCGCGCGCATCGAGTCGGGCGCCCCGCGCCCCATATAATGAAATAATAATAAACGGATATTAAAAAAGATGCACGAAAAGCCCTCGAGAGTTCAGTGAATAACTGCGGTGGCGATAAAAAAAGAAAAGGAACAATACGAAACAGCGAAGGCAACCGCCGGATGAACGATTCGAATGCGGACGCCACCGCGAAAAAGGAGGTGAAATAATTACGGCGCCAACGTCTCGTTGTGCGGCCCGGGTGGAGCGGAATCGCAGGCGACCAAGCGAGCGCACCAATTTCGACGCGCCGAGGCTGACCACATTTCATACGCCACGCCCAAGCACACCACGTGCATCGAACTTGAGAGAAAGAAAGAAAGAAAGAAAGAAAGAAAGAAAGAAAGAAAGAAAGAAAGAAAGAAAGACCAATTGCCGAGATGGGGACGTGAAACGCACAGAGAGAGAGAGAGAGCAAATAAAAGAAAGAGACACAGCGAATATCAACGAAGAACGCAGCCTACGCGAAGAGATAATTAGTTTTCATCTTTCTTTTCTCTTCGCGAAGCGTTTATCACAGCCCGTAAAGTACCAGCGCCGTAGGCATGTTCGACTCTCAAGGCTAATAGCTCGCGGTGTAAGCACTCCTGACGCTACTAAGCACAATGACGCACTTTTAAGAATGCCGCCCACGTGGACTGCGCGGAGATTAAAACTAAAGGAACGACAACGACGCTTTCAATATCGCCGCCGCCCAAGCTGCTGCTTATTTCTCGCGCGCGCTTTCGCGCCGCAGACATCCTATAATTTATTCTAGAAAGCTAGGTTAGTTAATCATTGTAGCAATGTGCGTCACATTTTATCAGCGACGCCGAGCGATGATTTATTACCACAGACTCTATAGGCAATTCGGTGTGAAAAGGTCACAGGCAGAAAGAAAAAACGAGGCCGGACAGGACAAGGCACTGCACCTACGTGATGGTTTTAATGAATTACTTGGATTACTAATGTATCAATATGTCACTTATGCTGCACATAATTCCCGTTGTTTCTATTCCGTATATTTGCAAAACGCACAACTGACATGCTTCCCTCGGGCAGTTCTTTATGCACATAACCTTTACCCACATGTTCATGTGCACCGAGAGTGCATTCATCTTCGATGTCGCAATCTCGTCACGACAGGGGCCGTGACGGAAAGCCCCTAGGTGCAGTCGACCGTCAGGTTCCCTTCAACATGCCCGCAAAACTCGGCATGCGAGTGTTTCGTTGCCTTTTTTTAATCCAATAACATTATATGGTGCCCCATTATGCGAAAATTCGGCGTTGTTGTCGGCAGCGTGACCGAAAGATGGTGCCAAAAATGGCCGATGGCGCGACGAGTTAAAACACGTCAAAAATGTTCGTATTGACGTCGAATTTGTCAGGCAGGCTTCCATAAACAAAGTCAATTAATGGGATTGAAAATAAAATGTGGTACATTTCTTCAGTCTGGGTGGGAACCGAACACGTTGGGTGCGAGACAAGCACGCTTCCCAACGCCACGGTGACTCCACAGTTATGGTTGACTAAAGTTGTGCCTAGTGCGTGCGTCATTGCACACTCCACGTCACGTCACTTGCACTCCGTCACTTGCTCTCCGTCACTTGCTCTCCGTCACTTGCACTCCGTCACTTGCACTCCGTCACTTGCTCTCCGTCACTTGCTCTCCGTCACTTGCACTCCGTCACTTGCTCTCCGTCACTTGCACTCAGTCACTTGCTCTCCGTCACTTGCTCTCAGTCACTTGCTCGCCGTCACTTGCTCTCCGTCACTTGCTCTCAGTCACTTGCTCTCACTCACTTGCTCGCCGTCACTTGCACTCAGTCACTTGCTCTCCGTCACTTGCTCTCAGTCACTTGCTCGCCGTCACTTGCACTCAGTCACTTGCTCGCCGTCACTTGCTCTCCCTCACTTGCACTCAGTCACTTGCTCTCAGTCACTTGCTCTCAGTCACTTGCTCGCTGTCACTTGCTCGCCGTCACTTGCTCGCCGTCACTTGCTCGCCGTCACTAGCTCTCCGTCACTTGCACTCAGTCACTTGCTCTCCGTCACTTGCACTAAGTCACTTGCACTAAGTCACTTACACTAAGTCACTTGCACTGAGTCACTTGCACTCAGTCACTTGCACTAAGTCACTTGCACTAAGTTACTTGCACTCAGTCACTTGCTCTCAGTCACTTGCTCTCCGTCACTTGCGCTCCGCCACTTGCTCTCAGTCACTTGCTCCCCGTCACTTCCACTCAGTCACTTGCACTCAGTCACTTGCTCTCCGTCACTTGCTCTCCGTCACTTGCACTCCGTCGCTTGCACTCCGGATTTCGTCTGTGCTGTGTTTACTGCGACGCACTCTCGATGCCGGATCATTAGTGTATAAATTGAGGTGTGCCTATAGTGCGCGCGTCATTGCACACGTCACGTCGCTGCCTCCCCCGCGTCGCTTGTCCTTCGGATTTTATCGGCGCCGTGTCTACTGGGATGCACTCCGAAGCGTCTACTTAAGCGGCACCTGTGAAACGTGGTCGCCCACGGAAGCACGCCGCAGAAGACGAAGCAAGGGAACACAAAAAATAAACGTTGCGCAAGTTTGTAACGTGCACGTGCGACACACTGATGAATATCTAAGCGATAACATTTCCCCAAAGTGACTACAATGCCTTCGCATTCCCATGCGCAAGCATTCTTAAGTGCCTCTGCCGAACTTTCTTTATTTCTTTTCTTTTTTATTGTCTATTTTTGCGTGCCTCTTTAATTGGAATAGGGCCACCGCGGTTGCGAGCCGCCTGAGCAACCACCAATATGGGGTGGCAGCTTGAACAAAAAAATAAAAAAAAACGAAAATGAAAGAAATGACGAAGGCTTGAGAAAAGACAGCCCAGTGAGTGATGGAACGAAAAAGTGTCAGGCGCAACGTTAACAGACATGAAGATAGCGCTGTGGATTAGAGAACAAACGGGGGTAGGTGATATTCTATAGTTGAGAGAAAGAGGAATGACACGAATTTCGGTAAACCGTGCACAGTGACCATATTGCGCTCGTCTTGATGTGTAGCACAACAGCTGCCAAGGGAATACAAACGCAGAGGAAAACTAGGCAGATAACTATACGTGGTGCAACGAGATTCGAAAATTTGCAGGGTACAGGATAGAGTCCGATAGATAGATAGGGGTAATTGGAGATCACTGGGAAATGTGTCTGTGTCCTGCAGTGGACACACGGTGATGATGACGATGACAGCCACGACGAAGATGATGTTAATCATCTCCGTGATTATGTTAATGATGACGGTTACGGCAAGTGTACGATCCGACAATCTTGGATATGCCACCCAGGTAAGCATGCGCTGCGCGCCAGCTGCTGCATAGCATGAATGACCTCATCGCTTGCTAAAAAATAAAAATGAAAGCGCGGATAAATCATCACGAGCAATCATATACCTTGTACCGCAATACTATTATATAGTTTCTCTTTATTTAAATGCACGCGACTGACGTCAAGAAATAAACTTGGCGGGGACAAGAAAGTCTGAATCCGAAGACGTCAATTTCCCCAAGAAGATGAGGCACGTTTCTCGACGACTGTTCTCGTCAACAAACAAACAAACATGCAAACGCAATATGAAAGAATAGAGAATAATGTTTTCTCGGTTGCGAACTTTATGCATTTTGTAACGCATGGCCGCCCAATCGCGTAAACAAAGTGACAGCGAAAAATTTCCCTCGCAACAGGCGGCATCCCATCATTAGTATTCATGGAGAGCCACTCGCCCGCGGCGAAGAAAAAAAAAAACCCGGTTCTTTGAACATGCATGATTGAGTAATGCAGTGGGGGGTGAACACATATCTCTCGGCCAGCTCCTGCACTATGGGGTACACCCATTCACATTGATGCCTCGCTTTGTGCGAATGCGACTGAAATGAAAAAAAAAATATAGAAAAAACAAGGCACGAGAAAGGCTCGCCATCTCACCACAGCACCGTCTTTATTTTTGTCATTATTGTCGTCCGGATTCAAGGAGATGTTGGTGCCTACAGACGGCGTCGGCTGCTCCCGTTCTCTTAATTGACAGATGTGCTCCAAACGATGTGAAATTTTCAAAACAAGGAGTAGACAAAAAATAACGCTGTGAAAGCGGCTATAAAGTTAACGTACACACAGGTGAGCGTCGTGCTTCCGTAACAAAACAACAGCGACTGCCAACGCAAATGCCCAAATGCTCATCTTTAGGAAGGTAGGGATAGAAACAGAAGTTGAAGATAAAAATGAGGGAAGTTGAGAGAAGATAAACAAGATGACAGATCACTAAGACTAAAGTAAAGCAACGACAGAGAGAGAGAGAGAGAGAGAGAGAGAGAGAGAGAGAGAGAGAGAGAGAGACGGGATTGGAAAGGCAGGGAAGTTCGCCGGATAACATTCTGGTTCGTTGCCCTGCACTGGGGTAAGGGTAAGGGGAAATGAAAGATGGAAAGAATAGCGGAAAGAAAAAAGCAAGAAACGAAAAGAAGAACGATAGGGAAGGTCCTGAACGTCTAAGGGAACTACAGTCTCTCCAATAGGCAACCCGAAAGTAAAAATTTCAAGAGTGCCTTGACCACTGCCACGTGGTGTGGCGACTGTATAGGTCGGCGTTCAACGACAAATAATAGTAAGGACATACAGATGAGACAAATGCACTTATCAGATAACGAACGCATACAGATACAAGATATGAAAGTGGCCTGTGTATTCACAGTGCTCTTCGTATACCAACAAATTTGGTATGGAAACCGTGTGTTCCCTTAATCCCCTCAAATCACGGAAGCATTTCTAAGAGACAAGGAAAGGGAGCACAATATACGCTCCAGAAAGCGTGATTTTCAATCTTGTTCTTTAGAGCAGGGAGCTTTCTTTCTTTTTTTTTTTTTTCGGGCACTAGAACATTTGCACGCACTCAAAGATACTTTTCCATTGTTCCGACTTCATTTGCTTCGCTAATGAGTCGCTACATGCCAAGCCATCGTTATGTATCCTATGCCAGGACACGTCTTGGCTCCGACACTACCTATCCCCTCCCCCCCCCCCCCCCCGCTTTTTTTTTTCCGTTAATGCCGAAGCCTCCCCGCGGCGCGAGTTCATTCTAACCAACGTTTTCTTTCTTTCGTTATTGCGGCTTCCCGCCGCGTCGTATTCAAAAAACTAATTTACAGTTTCACAACCCGTTTCTATTGAACAGTGACTTTCACTTCTGTGGCTCTAACGAGTAACTGTTGATATTCTCAACTGGCTCGACGGAAAAAGAAGTGCCCTCATCCCTTCCCCCGCGCAAGTGGAGGCTACATCCAGTCGCGATTCGAGACCACTTCTGCGCTGCCTTCATTTCTTTTTCTTTTGCCGACTTCCTTCAATGCTAGCTTGCGTTTCATAGCAGGGGTCCAAATTACGAGATATTACCGCACAGGAATACCGGTCCGCAGGGGAGCGCGAGGACCGAAAATCTATAGTACACTCGAAAACTTGTGTACACAGCGATACAGGTCCAGTCATTCCGAATGCCGTCCCTACGAGAACGTTACCTCCATACTCCAATACTTTCCAATTTTCAAAAGAAAAAAAAAGAAATAGCGCTCTGCCGGTCCAAGTCTCGAGCCGAACTAAGAAGGGAACATTCAAACAGAGGGAAAAACACGAGACGCACCGAATACGCGCTGCGTCTGCTCTTTATGAATTCCCTCTCGTCCGCCCGCGCCCAGAACAGTTCCCCCCTCCACTGTTGGCTCTTTCCCAGTACCCACAGTCCACGCGCTATGCAAACAAGGGTCGGTAAGAATCCGGCCGTGCGCGGGACTTCAAATATCGACTCTGCAGATGCGGCAATATAGCGATGAGCTCCGTAAGAGCTACCCGTCCTAAATACGCTCCTCCTCTCCCCTCTCCTTTATCTCTCGCCGCCGAAGCCGTATACACTAAATAGCGCTATTGCTGGACGGAAAGAGAGAAATAGAGAGAGGCAGAGAGCACGTGTGTGTGTTCAGGAGTGAAGGGCTGAGAGGCGGCCCCGCTTATTAGCCCGACAAGGGAAGCTCATTATACTGCCCCGGACGTCTGGCATGCCGCGGAGCGGCGCAATTCGGTAATTATTTTACGGCGGCCCGAACGCTGCGAACACCAGACGCGCGCGCCCGTTAAAGAAAAAAACAAAACAAAGAAGAGCAAGAAATCAAAAGAGAAAACAAAACCCCCCATCGCGGTGTTGGCGAGACGGCGAGTGAAAGCAATAAGCACGAGAAGCAGCGAAACGACGCACCGTAAATGAGAAACCGCGGGACCGTCGGCATGCGGAGGCTGCCGAAGACAGCCGCGGCGTGGCGTTCCTGTAGCGAGCACGTTATTCGGTATAGAGGGCGCGCGCGTTCTTAATTCTCTTTGCGTTACGACTGTTTGTTCTCGGTGGGTAGGCGGGGACCGTTTAAACAAAAAGAAAAAAAGACACACTTTCTTCGAATAAATGCACTACTAGCCAAGACAGCCCAAAGGTTCGTTACATGCAGGAATATAGAAGCGATACGCGCGGCTGTCTGCACCGTTTCCAACGCTCCTTCTCCGTCTGGGACACGCCCCGCTCGCCCTTTCTGTAATACGTGTCTCTCCCTCTCCACCTTTTTCCTTTCTTTTTTTACACGAGTACTATCCCTCGCCGCGGTGAGGTCGAACCCCTTTCGTTATGGCGTTCTCCCTTTTGGCCCGTATCTCTCTCGATCACGCCCGTCTTTGTTTCACCCTGTCAGCGCTCTAAAGTATAGATCGTCTTTCAGCGACCCCTTGAGTCGTGACCTTCGGCAAGCACCGATTAGTATAACGGCCCTCGTTCTTGCAGCTGCGCCCATGTTTTGGATAACTAATAAGTTTCTCGACACGCCGGCGGTAACTCTTGTTTTCATTTAACAGCGTTCGCCGCTCGAGGTCACACTGCCATTCCCAGCAGCAATGAGGGGAAATTCGTTCCTGGCGAAGCGGCAAGGAACAGCTTCGAACTATTTTAAATAAAGCGAAGCGACGTTATCGTTTGTGGGCATGCGTTCGGCGGTCCTAGCACTGCGTCGATAGTTTAGCACTTTATCTTTTAATTCTGCGGTTTTATGAACCAAGACTACGATCTGATTACGAGGCACGCAAGCCGTAGTGGGGAATTGCGGTATAATTTCGACCACGTGGGGTACTTTAACCTGCATCCAATGAACCGCACACGGGCATTTTTTGCATTGCACCTACAGTATACCAACCCTAGGGATACAATTTGCCATACCGCAAGAGACACAGAAAACTTCCTTGACTACACATCTCGGAAGCTCACATGTCACATATAAGAGGCTTCGTACAAGAGCGTTCAGTGACCGATGCAAACACTGAGCGCGGCTTGCCATCGCAAGTACAACCAATACGGCTTGCAGGAGGACTCGCTGTTGGTCTAGGTGGTGTGTTTGCTTTTTTCGGCCTGTGGCGTGTGTCTCTGAGACTTCTTTGCAATCGCGCCTTGTCGACACAATACGTCGTTAAGCGATACAGCTCGGACCGCCGATTGTACCTATAGTGCCGAAGAAAGCGCGCAGAGAAAGCGGACACTTCACTGCCCACCTCCGACTGCATGCACGCAGACCACGCGACATGGGGGGTGAGAGTCATCGATAACCGATCATTCGCTTCGCAGGCGAGGACTGTTGACTCCGAAGCGCATGCATATTCATCGGCTGCGCGAGCAAGTGCGCTCGCTGTAGCACGACCGGCTTGTCTGCTCTTCGCCGCGCAGGCGTAGTATTTGCATAATGACCAGTATCAACGCAGCCATTATCCATTGTCACGACGCAGCTCGTCGAACGGTTGCGCGAAGGGGCGTGGCATTTCACGGTGGGCATGTGTGGAAGTTTCTAGTACGCATTCGAGAACAAGCTAGTCGCGAGAAAAGTAGTGACGGTGGTAGTAGTAGCAGTAGTAGTCATTGGCTGTTAGTTTGATAAAATGATAATCCCGACACGTTCCGCTCTCAGTTACTCATGCTTTTCCCATTTAATACCGTTCACAAGTGACCAATCTAGTTTATGTTATCGTGCATTTTTTGCCATGTTGTAAATCATTTTCATAAACGGTATTCCTTTGCTCTGTTAACAGTAACAAGTGTTCGTGTGCCTTCAGATATTGCTTTGTATTCCTAGTGCCATCAATATTGTGTAACACGGTAATCTCTTTCTAGCACTGTTCCTGTTGGAAATTTGTACGTTTTATACATTTACTGTTTAATATGCCCCCCTTACTTTATGCCCTGCCATAGCGCCTGTAAGATTCTTTTGAATAAAAAAAAGAAAAAAAATGAAAGTGAGGAGAATTTCTACCGACCGCACTGTAAACTGACTCGCTACATCTGTTGAGGAAGACCACGACGCAATAAACATCGGTGTTGCTAATTGCTGAGCCATCCATTGCAATCGTAGCGATTAAAAGCTTACGTTAGAGAGTTTTAGAACAGGGTACTCGAGCCACACCTAAGTGTTGAGGGACGCTAACTCCATTGTGGTGCGCACACTCTGTGTTCTTTCACATGCGCCTGGCGGTTTCCGTACCTCCGCAGCGCTTGGGCAACCTAATCTAACGCTCCCTATTAAACTTGCAAAAACGCGCTATGAAACGGACACATGGCAAAGGAACAAGTAGGACAAAAACGGCGCTACTATCAGCTTACGTCTGTTGAAAGATGAACAGAGTGTAGACCGAGGAAAAACATACAACAGGTAGTATTGTTTCTTGTGCGGCTAAGAAGCGCGTACGAGGTAACAGAGTTCGTACTCGGTAAGGATAAGGACGGAGCGCTGACGCAATGTTGTTTTTTTATTTCAAGATGATTTGCTGCTGCTTCGATAGGTATATTGTCGCGTGCGCGCGTGTAATCACGTTTGGGTATCAGGCCTCGCCTCTCCTGCGTAATTTCTGCCACGCATTAAGATTATCCGGCGTGTCTCCTTCACATCGCCGGTTCTCTGATACCCCCCCCCACCTCTCGGTACATATCGTTAATCGTTCAGTAAACGTCAAACATAAGCCGCGTGGTGTCTGTCACGCTTCTTCATTTGCATGTGGCCTGTCGGCAGTGTGCTTTTGCAAATTTAATGCGAATCAGCAACACATTACCAAGTTACCCAAGTTCACACCATCTTCAAGCAATTCTCACCATGCCCACTCTGTAAGTATCAGTCAATCAAGCAATAAATAAATAAATAAATAAATAAATAAATAAATAAATAAATAAACATTTGCGACTACGGTGATGCGAGCGGGGCCAGCGATAAACCTGATCTCGGAGACGAGGGCTCCAGAGCACCATGACCGGCAGGCAGTCTGACAACAATGGCCGGAGAGACCTTCGGGACACACTGAGTGGGCTCCTTACAATTAGACGGACTTTACTATCAAAATAATATTAGTGTAAGCTTGTGATAGTAAGTTACGCTACCAGCATGCCGAAACGTTCCATCGTACCAGGAACGAGAAACTTGGTACAAGTCTGAAAAAATGCGGGCAACAAGATTAAAGACCAGTGGCGAGGCCAGCTGAAAACTTCTGCACCAGCTTTTCGTGACGTCACATGTTTTTGACAGCCTCTGCTCCAGCTGATTGAATTGTTCGTCGATAAAGAAGGATTACGCAGCGTTTTAAGCCAACTACAGACATATAACCTAGGAAGTCTGGAGAGTTACTTCTGCGATAAAACTGCCAATAGCTATATAAGGATGTAACTTTGAAATTGGATAACGTTACACTGCGTTATGCGCGTCGGCAGACACTGTTGTTCGCGCGCGAAATTCGAGCAGGGAAAGTTTCCCCAATATGCTTTTTTTTTTCGCTTCTAATCAGCCTTTTTGTTCTGTATTCGCGTGCGTATGTGCGCCAGAGAAGTCAATATAATTTTCAAGAGTACTTCACTGCGCTAAACTGCTCCAGCAATTACTTTTACCACACTTTTTTATATTCTGCGCTTATCAAGCATCAAAGCAGAGCTGCGCTTAATTCCTTTCAAAACGCAGGAAAAGTGAAATATTCGCACCGCGGTGTCATAAACTGCTGCAAAGTTTTCAACATAATGTTCGTCTTCCGAAGTGCGTATGAACAACACGGCCATATAAGCAAGTGACCACATGAGGCTTAGAGCCTGCAAGCATCCATCACTCATGGCGACCAAGAGATGGGGGACTATCTCCGTACTTCCGAAGCTCTCATACACTGTGAAGGAGACCCGTCGGCTTCTCCATGCCGATGACCCTTCTTCGCAAACAACAGAACCTTTCCCCCATGTTTGGACTGGGCAAAAAACATAGGATGACGTCACGTAATGGCCCTTCAAGGAGTGTACATTGTACTGACGAATCCAAGATGTACCGCGCGCAGGCAAGGCATAGGGCAGCAGATGGCGAAAAAGAAAAAAGGCTATTTGCAGACGATATGTATAAACTCCACTGAACGTGCAGTATACACAAGCAGACGGTAGATCTGACATGACTGTCGCTCTCAAACCCTAAGCAGACGAATATAAGCAGACGACAGATCTAGGCACGGTTATTGTTAGCGAAGAGAAAATGGCCAGCGCTCTTCTGTAAACACGAAGGGAAAGCTATAGCGGGAGTCGAGATATAGCGAAGCGTCGACGGATACACCGAGCATATTTGGGCGTAAACGGATAACGCCTCCGCGCACAAAAGGCGCAACCGACGGTTATGACGTGCTGAATGCAACGAAGGATGCTCGACGTGCTCGGAATGTACGCCATGAGAACGGGTCGAAGTCAAGCCGCTGATCCGGGACGATCGAAGCTATAGGAACTAAGTTTGTCTTCGTCCGGGGCCGCCACGCCTCGCTCTACTTGGAAGTAGCGTAAGCCTATACAGGCTACTGCCCCTTCCGTTTGCGCGGCGATCTAGGAGGTTCCGTTCCTTTGTAGCCCTTGCAGTGGCAGGCCGCAAGAGGTATACCATGAGCTCCGGTCGACCCAAGCCGATACGGTTCTGGCCCGCGGCCGCTTGGTAACGAGAAGCCAAACAACCGGCAGCGCGGACCACGGTGCAGCACCGGGCCAGAGGAAAAGAATTCCCCTCATTTAGGAAGGATTTGTTTATACGACCGCCCTGGGGGGTGTATTGAAGGCAGAGGAACGACGAACAAAAACAATAGAAAGCGACAGGAGATTTACCCGAAACTGATGCCTGCCGAAGGGGGCAGCCATCCTTCTCATTGTGGCCCGGGGCGGTTCGCCAAAGCCTCGATAAGACGAGCCAAGCCAACGTGAGCCGGCTTCTCGAAAGGGGGCCCGCGCCGTGACCTCTTGCGTAAAGCTCCGCACGATCGCGGGAGAGAACTTGCGGTTTGTGTGCGCTCGACGTCGGGCGTTTTCTACATCTATCGCATTTTGAGGCCCTGCACTTGGGCTTTCATGTGTATTCCGAACAGGCTTTCCCGTGGCGGCACACTATAGTGATGTGTTCGTGCGATGTGGTGCTTCGTTTTAAAGATGGCTTAGGATTTGTGGGAGAGTTCGTCCCTTCCCAAAGAGTCTGTCCTGCAAGCAACCGTCTTGACCATTGTTCTACGTGGCTCCCCTGCTCAGACGCGTCGTGACAATCGCCTCCCTGGAGGCGAAGTGCTTCGCTACCTCCGTCTTCGGAGAAAGACCATACCATCTATACCCTGCGCTGAGAACAAAAGGACATTCTGCGCAGTGCTTGCTTGCTTCAGCGGGTGTACGCGTAGTTTCGCCATTGGCACGAGTGTCCATCCATTGACGCACTGCCATCAAATCATTGACTGCTCCTCCGCGTTTTGTTTTCTTTCTTTCTTTCTTTCTTTCTTGTCTTGCAGAACAACCGAGCTCCGGATCGCTCGGTCGCCTCGTACGTTCATTTGTGAGGGCCGATGTAGAAACATAGCGCACGGGTGAGCGAGCCGGAGTGACCCAGCACCCGCGACAGAGTATCCTCGTGAGAAGCGAAACCGAAACTGACTGTAGAAAAGCTATTACGTTAAATTACGCACGGCGCTCTGAGGCAATTGTCACGATTTCTTTCCCTAGCGCTTATAACTGCAGAAGTTACATTTAAAGCAAGAACAAAAAATGGATAGTCGAAAATATCCTGTCGGTATCTCTTGGAACGTAAGGATGTCACCCGCGAGAGAAACCGGATGTAATCGGATGCTGGAATTTTTTTATATGCATTTTGAAGAGCGATATTGGCTGCTCAGCACGAGGTGGCTGGAGATAATCCCGACCACGGCGGCCGCGTTTCCATGGAGACGAAATGCGAAAAGCACCCGATTTAAGTACTTAGATTTAGGCGCGCATCAAAGAACATCAGATGGTCAAAATTGCCGGAGCCCCCCCCACGTCATGCCTCATAATCAGATAGCGGTTTCTTGGCACGTAAAACCCCACAATTTTTTTTTTTTACGAGCGTAATCGTCGGAACATGCAAATGGAACGGCGTTGCAAAGTTTAATTGATTCGTGGGAGTTTAACGGCGCAAAGGAACACTCGTGCTATGAAAAACGCTGCGGCGGAGGGCACCGGAACAGTTGTGGTTAGCTGTAGTTTTTTTTTTTAACGTGTCCATAAGACGAAGTGCACGTTCGTTGTTGCATTTCGACCTACTAGATATACAGTTGTCGTGGACAGGAATCAAACCCAAGACCTCGGGTTCGCGGTAGCGCACCGCTACAGAGCCACTGCGCCAGCCAGAAAATTTCGCCTGCCGCCCTGCGGTCCGCATGGCGACGGTGTGATTGCGCAACAATATGGCAGCAAGCAGTCCGCCTACCATTACATCTAAATTCCCTCTTGCAACTTGCTTTCTGTCGTGACAGCAAAAAAAGAAAAAAACCGTAATAATAAATAGTTACATCAGCCATCGCTTTGTCTCATCTCCAGCTGAGCACAAAGTATCGGCGTTGTTTTGTCGTTAATAGAGAGTTTTAGATTAGGGAACGCAAGCGGCTTGCATACGCACGAACTAGGAGCCACAGTACTGCGCTTGCGCAGACTCCTCCCTCTCGGTCTGCGCATGCGCAGTACCATCACCCCAAGTTCTTGCGCACGCAAGCCGCTTGCGTCCCCTAACCTAAAACTATTATTGAGATCAGTTGTTTGTTTTGACGCAGTTAGGCCCGAGGCGGTACTGAGAGGCGCGAAAGCGTTTGGAGTTTTTAACGCGAAAGCGCTTAGGGCCCCGTGTCGCGGAAAATCCGGACTCGGCGTCGGCGGTGTTGTCCGTGAGCGGAAATTGCCGTGTATATTTAGGTCTACATATATTCCGCGCCTATAGCTAATGACATGCGGTATAGACAACTTCGCTGTTTACAAACATAGGCCCTGCACAGCTTCCGATTTTGCTTACTGACGTAGCCCGCTAAATATAGCGAGCAAGAAAGGCATTGGCGGCCATATCGGGTAGCAGGACTGCGCTTAATTCGAAGCCCGCAGATTTTTTAGCACTTTTCCTCTGTGCATAACGAAGGTCACCGTAAGTTACACGAAAAATGTTACGTATTAGTCTTGAAGCGCAATGTGTATGTCTATCTCAAACCCTAAACGTAGACTTTCCGCACAGTGAAACAAAAAGACGCGCTTTGTGTTCCGGCGCAGCAGACTGATAAGGCCAGTGACCGCAAGCTTCTTGGGACCGAACTCTCGCTGCTCTTATCGCGCGAGCGAAACCGTCTATATGAAGGCTATATTGCCACACGATTCTATCACTAAAGTTGCTCATACCTCGTCTGCCATTCTTGACTAAGTTATTCCTCGGAATTTTGAGCATGACAGCCTACACACAAATGTCACGAAACAAAACACTGGTAGCCCACGTCTTTCAACTTAATCTTCCCAGACTGAAATATTAAAGCTGCTAGACAATAACAGAAACTTAAATTTATGTAATCTTCTGACGAGGCTGCGCACTATTCGCGCGATCGGCCCACGCAAGAGGTAGCGTTCCTACCAGAACGCTCGCCTTGGCGCGCAGCATTCGCCGCCAGCCTTTCCCGGTAAACATTACGCTTACATAAGCTGCAGCGCCTAAGCAGCAGTCGGGGATCTTCGAATGCTACGGTATTCCACTCTTAAAGGATAAGCTTAAGCGTCTACGAATTTTTTCCTGACCAGATGGCACCACGCATTTCACGCTGGCGGCATAGAACTGGCGATGATAGCACATTAAAGGGACACTAAAGCGACACAATAAATCAGTTTAGACTAATAAAGCACTGTTTGAGAACCCTGCTGGCAGTCATATCAAAATCATAGATTCATTATTAGAAGAGAAAATGAAGGTCGAAGTATCAGTACTTGAATTTCGCGCCGAAACATCAACGCCGGTACGTCAGTGTGAAGTCAAGGATTCCAAAATATGTTTTCGCATTTGGGCCGCATTGGCTGAGTAAAGGTTCCCGAAACTTGCTATGTTCAATATTTGATTCGTTTAGAACGCAATGTAGTCAATCTGTACCGCTGTATAAGTAAGTGGGCCTAGAAGGAAGGAAGGAAAAAGTGGAGAAGGAAGGCAGGGAGGTTAACCAGTTTAGCCTAACCGGTTTGCTACCCTACACATGGGAGCGGGATGGGGAGGGGGATGAAAGATGGGGAGAAGAGGTAGAGAGAACATAACACGACACACATCGTTGGTTACAGTCTGTCATTCTTGTGCGGTACGTGACATCCCTGTCACAGCCGCTTGTCCAAGCGCCTAGAAGGTGCCATCAAAATCCATGGTGTCACACCGACCAGGTGCGGAAACTTCAAGGAGGCGTCGCCATCCGCGTTTCGTTCTTGCGCTTTTTGCGGCTTAGCAAGCGTCTTATTCTGGTAAGAGTGGTGTATTTAGTGTCGGTAGAAAGGTAATTTACCGATGCAGAAGAAATCATTTCTCTAGTGTCCCTTTAAAGCTAAGCCCTAATGCACCTTCGTTACAACATTGGTCTCGTGGTACGCTCGCGATTTCTTTACAGACGCACGAATTGTATTTGTCGCTGCATTTTTTTTTCCCGCGATGTCGCGAGCACGTGGTTGGCTGCTCCACGCCGCGACGCGATAGCGCGACATGCATGGTTTGCCTGTCGCGCCGATTGTCGCCTGAATGTCGCGTGCCCGTGACTGCCGCTCAGCCGCGCGACGTAGGTTCACAGCGGTTGCACGTTGCGCTCACTCGGCGGAAAGAGCCATCACCTATATATACCTACCACGCAGGGCTACGGGCAAAACGCTCCAGCGGCGGTGATGGAATACAAACGGCCGCAGACAGTCGCTAAGAGGAGTACAATCGTTAAAGGAAAACTCGAACACCGTCGAAGTTGAGGTCGGAGTCACGGACGCTGTTTGCACGGCGAAGCGGAATAGACGGAGGTCAGAGTTCAAACCAACAAGGAGCCATTCGAGAACCGCCTACCCGAAGCCGCAGGCCGCGAGCGGCTAAAGCTCTTTGCCGAGTCGTTTAAAGGAGAAACCACGGACCACCCGTGCGATTTTCTTTCTTTATTTTCGGTGTGTGTGCGTGTATGCATGAGGAGAGAGCAAGTGCTATGAGAACGGCAGAGGTGCTCGGACATGAATAAGACCCTCTTTATAAACGTCGATTCCTGGTGGGCGCGCCGAAGGACACCACGTGTTGCAAAAAAAGAAAGCAAAGAAAACAGAAAAAAGAAACAGTACACTTGCACGGCGCGCAAGTCGTTGCCCGCGAGGATGTATACCTGCTTAATAGCTTTCCGGGTGTTGCGCAGGCAGACGGCTCTGCCACCGCTGCAGACTCGCGTCTATAGCTGCGCAAAGCCCTCTTTCATACTTTAGTCTTTTTATTGTTGTAGTCTTGTTTCTCGTCTAAGTCGTTGCGACTTAATTAAGTTGCGGCCATACGACGATACCGAATAGATGCGCTTATAAGCGCCAGTTGTCTTTTAGACCGCATGCCGGTGTAGATAGGCCAGTATGTTGAGAAGCCTATTGATGACCGCACCGTAGAAGGAAAACACGAATGGCGCTGTGACGGTGAGGACGTGCGAATTATGCACGAACGAAAACTTCGGAAGAAAAAAAAATATCGCTTTTTCGCACAAACGGGAAAGCACTGAGTGATAAGAGGAAGGTTTAGCGTTGCGCCGAACCTCCTCAGACGGTGTTATAAGGAACAGTGCGTGAGGGCGACAGATGTTGGCGCCACGCAGCACGCGATGTAGATTCTGCCCCGCAACAGGAACACCTCCCTGGCAGCTACCAGGTGTCTCACGATGCTAGTACGACGAGAAGGGCCGGCAGCGGTGCTGCAAGCGTCGTATACCTCGGCGGTGCACGATGGAAAGCCGAAGGAAAAAAAACATTCAGTGCCCTTCCACTCTGTGAAGAAGGATGACCAGCAAAACTGTGAATGTGGGCGCTCTTAATAGCGAACTGCACCTCCGCTGAGGATCGGCCCGGCATTGCACTATCTTCGGGGTCGGCCCATGTGTGGGGAGTGCTTAACGCCTGCTGCAACCTCCGCCGCGGGTCGGCCCGGTATTGCACTATCTTTGGGACCGGCCTATGTATGAAAAATTGTTGATCTATATCTACGGAGACGAGATCAGTCAGAACCTATCCATAAACAGCTTCGCCACAAAAACCGTCGGTGTTGGTAGCTCGACGTTTATTGTCTATTCCGCTCTGACCACTGTAAAGTGTTAGTGCGCGGCATTGGCATCACGCTTCCTGCGCAATGTAGACATCAAATATCGTCATGCCGCTCAAGCCAAAGTCAGCACGCAAGACGAAGACGGTCCTCCCAGACATGACTGAACAACACCTCATTACACACGCTCCTCTCTCACACATCTGGGAAGCCCGTTTGGATTCCTTTTGTGAACAGACGAGCGTGATGTTCCCCCATGCCATTGCAGGCCCTTAAATAAAGACGCTTTATTAATCCTCCCACCGCCTTCGTCCTGGACGCCGTTTGTACAAATAACGGTCATTCTTGCAGATAACGAACAGCTCGGCGGGGTACGACTTCTAGCGATTACGTCACAAGCACAGCAAGAACTCACGTGCAAGTCCTGCTATAGCCTACAGCTAAAGGCACCGTTCGTTTCGCCCTTCCTCGACAAGTTTGCGTTTCTGGTACATTACACGTACATATAGTAATACAGACTCTAACCGCGCATTCGAGACCCCCACCCTGCAGTCCCGTCCCTTATAATCCTGTCGTTACGAAACGACCTGCAAGGGATTAGGCGAAGCGAGGCGATAATCCCGCAGCCGCCGCCGGATGTCGCCAGCAGCGTCTGCGGCGTGGCGGCAGCTCCTCCATTGTTTAGCCAAAGGATAGCAAGCAGGCGCGCGCGGCTGATGGGGACGCAAGCCCGCACCGGGAGATATCGTTCTCGAGCTCACGTGAGCGACGACGAAGAGAGAGAGAGAGAGTGAGAGAGAAAGAGAAAGAGGAAAACAAAAGGGGAGCAGTTGCTTGGGAGCCAGTTCGCATTGGAGCGCCTGACAGGCATGTTGCGCGACGTTTCGGTCGGAGAGAGCACGTCACGTGGCCCTGACGCGCTCCGTCGAGTGGCGTGTAGCTGTCGTGCCGCCTCCCGCCATCGTAGGGCGAGAGGAAAGGGTGAGGGGAGGCAGATGCCAAAGGCAGCATGTGTTTGCCGTCTCCCGGGTGTCGCACATGTGTGTGATCGTAGCTATTTGTTTGTTCTTTCTCTCTCTCTCTCTCTCTCTCATTGTTCCGACAGTATTCGGCACTATTTGCGTGCTGGCGAATTCAGCGAGTAAGCTGGAGCGGCGATTCAACCGGAACAGTGATGGAAACTACAAGTACTGGTAAACTCGCAAAGTTTACAACCACTGCGTGATCGAGGTGTCGTAGTCAGGGCTACGTTAATCAACTCCAAATTCAAAACGTTGTCGCAAAGTCCTAGCAGATCATGACATGCACGGGAGAGGAGACTGCACGTACTTTGCGACGAACCATACGCGTCTGACAAGCCCTTGCTGCTCTCACAAGAGCAAGCCTCCTTGTGGAAACAGCGAAATCCAGCGACATTCGTTGTTCGACGAACGTTTATCACGAGATGACGTTATAGTGAGACATGCTCTTGGAGCATCGGAGCGTCCAGAAGAAAATCAGCCACTGCGTTGAATCAGCGGCGTAGCAAAGACAGTTCTTGGGAGCTAAAATATTGAGCAGAGTGCGCTGACACAGAAATGCAGCCCGCGCTTCATGCGATATCCCGTTGCCAAACCATTCAGATCTGTCAATATAGGGCATTTGACAAGTCCAAATCCAACCGATGACTGGATTTGTCTGAAACGAACCAGTGTCCTAAGAGCAGGTGGCACCAGGACATCACGGTCACTGTGTGTAACCCTCTCCAATCCTGATCACTTAAAGCCAAAAGACAATGAAAACCAAGGAAAACACAGAGGAAATTTGCTGTGGTGGAAACTGAACTGCCGGAAACAATGAAGAAAAACGGGCAAAGCGGACGAAGAGATAAGTTGCGCCAGTGGTATTCGAACCCACAACCTTTCGCATTACGCGTGCGTTGCACGGCCATCACTCCGGCCACTATCTTGAGTACTTATGCGTACTACAGATCAAGCGCTGGCAGTGTTAGCTCACGCTATTCAGGGCCATGGCGGGCGTACGTGGAACGCGCCTATTTTTCTTTCTTCTTTTGCCCGATGGCGTCGGCCTAACACCGTCGGCCCTACAATTCATTTCACGTCATACGCCTGATAATGCAACATAGACTGCAGCCAGTCGGGGGATATATCATAGCTATCTGGCACAAATATAGGGCAAAAAATGAGAAGGCTCGAGTGTTTGGGGCAAATCAGTTGTGACATTGGGTCTTTACGTGTTCTTGGGTGTTGTTAAGAATGGCCGTACGGGGTGGCAACGTGCCAGCTTTCAGCCCGCTGCACGTGTTCCAAGCCCACCAGTCGGGGCGCCTTCCGAGAACTGCGGACGGCCGGCAGCCACGTGGCGCGCGATCAACTCCGGAAATTGGTACTTGGCCGAGCCACCCGGGACAAAGCAGTTCTGCGAAGCCCTCTGACGTCGCCACTGAAAGCTGGGCGGTACCGAGAACTGCGGATGACCGGCAGCCACGTGGCGCGCGGTCAGCTCAGGAATGTGGTACTTGGCCGCACCACCCGAGACGGAGCACAGTTCTACGAAGCCCTCGGTCGTCGACTCCGGAGCCTTTGTGTGTATGGGTTCGCACCTGTGTGTTTGCGTGTGTTTGGGCGTAAACGATAGTGCGGGGCGGCGGCGAGTTTACAATACTTGGACGAACCTTCCCGACCATTCCTGCTCCGACACACCTCATCCTCCAAAAAGGCGGGTCATGTTGAATGACGTCGAACTATGACGTCGAGCAAGGGCTTATAAGCAGCGTTTGCCGGCTGCTAGGGAGTGCTCGAGTCGTGCTCGTTGTCGGGAGCTGAGTGCTCTGTCATACTAGAAATGTACTAGTGAGCTGTGTGCTCGTAAACTGTTTGCTGTATGTTAGTTTTGCGGGCTCCATATGGGAGTCGCGCTAGACAGCCAATGTATGTCCTGTTTTAAAATGTAATTACTGCCATTAAATCCTGCTCGCCTAGTCCTGTCGTCCCAAGTTCATCTCTACAGCTACGACCGCCAAATCCTACAGTGTGTACACTGATATGGAGGAAACTGTGTGTAGCGCCACCGAATGGGAGAGTGTAGGGAAAGAGTGTAATAGGGAGAGCGGTGAACTAGTGGCGCTCTTTCTGTGTACTTCCCCATCTACTTGCGCTAAATGATCACATCCTTACCAATAAAACTTGCTTTGATTATGCGTCTTTTTTTTTTTTCCAACTCCAGCTCAGTTTGTTGCGCTCTGGCGTGCGACTCTTTTTTGAAGACATCATGCACTGAGATGTTCGCGGCGAGATGCATTGGCAAGTCCGAGGAACGAAAGTCATCTTCGAGCTAATTTTAAGGCTGCATGCGCTCAAAATCGCTGGTTTTTTCGGACAAATCCGAATTCAGAAAACGTTTTACTGGCAAGTGCTTATTTCGGATTTTTTTTTTTCGAATTTGTCCGAAAACGCCGAATCCTAGTAACCAGGGACGCAGTATGGTGCAGGGTTTCGGATTAGTTTTGATCATCCTGGGGTTACTTAACGCGAAGCTAAAGCACGGCATACGATGGTAAAGTGTATAAGCGCGACTGTACGAGGGCGTCGAAAGAAACAGATACACAGCGCTGTGTCTGTGTGTATGTTTCTTTCTACGTCCTCGTACAGTCGCGCTTGTACGCCCTACCATGGATTCTAACCAACTAGCCCGCCAACGTGTTTTAACGGCATACGAGCTGTTTCTTCTTTTCTTTTTCTTGGGGGGGGGGCGAGGAGGGGAGGTTTTGCCGTACTCTGGTTGCCAAAATACGCGAAACTGAGCCTCGAAAAAAGCGGCGCTGGAACTGCGGCGAAGAAAATGCGCAATAGGGCGAGCAGGCAGCGGAAGCCGAGACCCAGCTCTGCGAGGCTTTCTTCACCGGCTCGCTCCTTTCTTCGAGTCTCGGCCCGGGACGCGTTCTTCGAGTGGGCCGCGGGTGTCGGCGCAGCGGTCGAATCCAGATTGATGGACGAGTGCGTGGGTCCGGACAGCGCCGGGGAGGTGGGAGGAACGCCGATGGCGGCCGCCACCATCGGATATAGCCTCGCCGCCACAGCGCGGGAGAAAGCGCGCGAGCTATGTATTATGTACTATATACACACTCGGCTGCCAAGTGCCGGACAGCAGCCGGTCGCGGGACGGTTGACAGAGACGAATCACGGCGCACGATGACTGGGATCTCGAGCGGGCCGGCGAGGTTTGCCGACAGGACATTCTGGATATACAAGACGCGGCGCCTCCGCCCCCCCCCCCCCCCCTCCCTTCATAGGTGCGTGATTCTGCTGTTACGCGGCTCTTTTATAACGGTTATCAACCACCTTTCGTATTAGCGACGTTTCAGTCAGGCGTCGGAGCAAGGTCCTGTCTCATCTCCTTACATGTCCCGGCTTTAGTGCTTTCTGCTCCCAAACACACCTAAAAAAAAAAATTTTTTTTATGTTGTAGGATTGCCCAGTAGGTTACTGAAGGGAAATTGAAATTGAAATTGATTTATTCATAATTTTCATAATAACCCGCCGTGGTTGCTCAGTGGCTATGGTGTTGGGCTGCTGGGCACGAGGTCGCGGGATCGAATCCCGGCCACGGCGGCCGCATTTCGATGGGGGCGGAATGCGAAAACACCCGTGTGCTTAGATTTAGGTGCACGTTAAAGAACCCCAGGTGGTCGAAATTTCCGGAGTCCCCCACAACGGCGTGCCTCATAATCAGGAAGTGGTTTTGGCACGTAAAACCCCATAATTTTCCAATTTTCATAATATTCACAAGTCGCATAGTGCGGGAAACCCGGATTAACTTTCCCCTGCTGGGGTTCCTTAACGTGCGCTTAAATCTAAGTAAGCCTAATCTTACTATTTACGTAATTAAATCTAAGTAAGTAAGTTTAAATTTAAGTGAAGGCCAATGAAATAAAGAAAGACAGAAAGGAATGCGTGCGCGTGACACACAGCTCCGAGCTCTGGTCGAACTGAGCGTCAGGTGATGTCGCAGGCAGCACGGCTATAGCTGTTCCGTGCCGTCTGTAAACGACCAGCAGTTACACGTGCAACTAAACCATGTTGCAGGACGTTCCAGCAGAGCACCCGTGCCATTCAGCTGAGGCCGTTACAGTCGACCTGCTCTTAGCCGCTAAACAATGGCGACAAGAAAAAAAAAACGCTCAAACAATATTAACGGTGGAAAGTCAGTCTTCTGAGGCGTCAGCCGAAGGAAAACGACACATCGTAGATGACACAACGATGACTTACACGATTCCGTGCCGTCGCGTAGTGTTCAGCATCTATAGTGTTCTAAAATCACCTTGTATAACGATGAACGGACGAGCAGTATTGACTGTTTAGTCAAGTCGTTCTAATATAAATCAATCTGTGTTTACGGGACAGGACCACCATCAGCCTCCCACTGACTCAAATTGAAGCCAGTCACGGCCTAGACGACGTTCAGGCTTACGGTACAGTGCAGTTGTCGATAGAAAGGTCCGCCCGACCAACTCAGCTGGCAGTCACGTGACCACCGGGTCGAGAGCGCTGCTCAACCAAGCACCCATCACGTTCCGTTCGGCTCCCATTATCGCCGCCTTCGAGGAACCTGAAGCGGCCCGCGCTTTACGACTGTGACGTCCTGCACGCATGCGCGTACATGCTCCCATAGAAAACCGCGCTTTTTTACAGTAAACATAAGCGCTTTACGCTGTTTAACTCATGAGACCCAGAGGAAATCGACCACCGAAGAACCGGCCATTCCTGCTGCAGTAACGTGACAGCATCGAGTGCACAGTCTTTGCGTCATGTTGGAGATCGCAGCGACGCACAGAGAGAGGTACCTCTGCGTGTTCTCGCTGTCGCAGATGCCTCTTGGGAGACGAGAAACGTTCACTGGTTGGTCTAGGTGTTTATATATATAAGTGGGGTTAGCCAGACAGTCTGCAACTGCTAAGCCTGTGCGTCTCTTCCCCTGTTTAGAAACGTGCTACCGCCTGTCTGTATGTTCAGTGTCAAGATGTGCGATTAGAAGGCCCACGGTCTCGTCGACTACAAATACTAGTGCTGCTATACCGCAGCTGCGCCACGTATACATATAGGTACTCGTGCGGTGTCCCCCACGGCCGGAACACCATCGCGGCGACGGACTCGAGACCTGCGCTTCAACAACTCTCCCGTGAAACGTTCGTCACACGCGCGCGCGATATTAGGTAAACCGAAAGTGCTCTCGCATGAAATATAACGGGGAAGAAGCATAGTGGTATACGTTTGTTTTTTCTTCTTTCTTTCGAAGTCATTTGGCACCCACTTGCATCGCTATCTCCTACGCTTTGCGAGCTATACTGCAAATTCTGCCCGGTTCCGGAACCGGGACAGTCCGAGGAGCGACGGCAGACGTGAGGAATTGGTGCGCCACCCCGCAGGGTGGAGTGGGGGGGGGGGGGAGAGATTTTTCTTCGAACGGCAGAAAACGGAGGGACTGCGTGCTGCGAGAGCACCATGGGAGTCTAGGAGTGGAACGTATGTGGGTCTCCTCTCCTTGTCTGTATAGGGCGGCCTATATATGCGGAGTGGGGGGGGGAGGGGGGGTCCAAAAAGAGGGAGGCACAGACACGCGCGCGCGCGCCCTTTCTATCTACCGCACCACGAGACGCTCCCGTTCTCCCCACGCTGAGACGAAGTTCGCATGTCTGCTTTTTTTTTTTTTTCCTCCCATTTGCCGATTTCGTATCGCCGGGCAGGAGCTCTCCCCTTCGCCTTCTGTGTGTCTTCGTGTCCTTCCCGCTTGCTTCTTATTCATGGGAGCCGCCATAATTTTTGTCTCCTTCCCCTGCTTCTTCTACTTCTTCCCCGGCAAGCTCACTTTCTCCGCCGTGCTCTTTTTGGACGTTTTCGGCTGAGCCCGGGTCGTTTATTTCCCCTTCGCGCCGGGGCCTCTCCCGTTTCTCCGGCCTAGTTCATTTGCTCACGCGGAGAGAGATGACAGAACGTGCGATGGGCCTCTCCGCCAGAAAGAAGCACCACGACGATGCCCGGGCGCATGCCTTGTGCGGGGTGGGGGGGCTTGTAGGGTGAGGGGGGGGGCGGCTCCCTGCTGAGTGGAGGCGAGGCCGGGGACAGGCTTAAACAAATAACGCATTCTTTCTTTCTCCGTCTTCTTCATCTTGCTCTGCCATTTATTTCTGAACACTACCTTTCTATCCTTCTTTTTTTTCGTTCTTTTTTCGTATTCGTCCCCACCCCAAAAAGCGCAGCGCACTTTTCTGTTCTCAGAGCGAAGCAAGCAGGCGCGTGAATACGCTGGAAGATATACGACAAGCTGGGAAGGTGACAGTCGCTAACGGCACAGGGAACACCGAGATTTCTCTCTCTCACTCTCTTTATTTTTTATTTTTGCCGTTTCCACGTTCCTGGAAATTGAACAGCCTATATACGCGGTTTTTGTATGCAACGATGCGCGATGCAAGGCGAGGCAGGCGTGTGGACTGCGTTGTTCTTGCGTTGGGCCCACCCGCGATGAGGAAAATTGGGGGTGTGGAGAGCGTACAGGACCGACGTCTGGTCTGACCGCAAATTGGGACGGAGTATAGACGAGGGATGTGGGTAGGGGGGCCGCCGTTCTTGACGCTCCCCGCACAGTTTCCTACAGAGATCGCTAGAAGGAACCCCGCGCGGCGACAGTTCCGCTGTACCACGGTAGCGACGGGCAATACTCAGACGCATCTAATTTTCGTGCTTTATAGCTGCAGACATTCTTGTACTGTTATTCATCACGCTTTACGTTTACAAGTTTCCGAGCAATCAAAGTATTTCTTTAAAAATGGCAAGGTAATAAATCTGCGCAAGCGCATAATCATTGGGAATTTTTTGTACATGTAACGCAATATTTTGCCGAAAGTGATAAGTCTTCCACAATCGCAAAGTCGTCTCAAGAAAGAAGGGGCAAATTTTAGGCAAATCTGTGCATCGATCGCCCATCGTTCCGTGGCTGGCTAGTATATAGTTGCAGCTTCGGAACGCGCTAGCGCCAAGGATGCCCGCCTCTAATTTCTGCAGGAAACTCTGATGTAACCCTACAGCTGCGCAAGCTACACATCGTATAGTGCAGCTGCGCAGACGCGGCGAGATCTGGCAAGCGCGACTGGTGCGTTTCGCGATCTCGGAAGCGGTGCTTGAACGCAGGTAAGCCAGACGCGTATCTTCAACGCAGGTTGAAGTGCAGGCATGTCGCAGAAATTTCTTGCCCAATGTTATTATTATTTTTTTTTACAGTGAGTCTATCAGCCTCTAGTAGGTCGGGTTCGTGTCCGCGTCCATCACCAAAATATGTGGGCCGATCCCGGTGGCAGTGCAGGGTCAGGAGCAGTGGATCGTACCGCCCCGTAAGGCGGATGCTTCAGGCAATCAGCAAAGTGAAGCGAACAATGCATACGTTCTTCGGAATCACGCATACAACGTACAGAACAGCATAGCTTTCAGTAAAGAACGAGTGCAAAACAATGCATCCGAACCGCATAATTGGTGATAAGGCGCTATTGAAAACAACGCGAAGCACGTAGCACTCCCCACATACGATACCCGTTAAAGATAACTTGCGCAAGCTGCCGCGGTGACGGCAGCTTGCGTAACAGTAATCTTGCGACGTGGGGCGCGAGGTCTCTAGCGTTTAGTATATAAGAGAACCAGCTTAGCAACTGATTTCGATGTTGTTGTAGCACTGCTATGAGCAGCGGCGTGCTGTCCAGATTACCATTACTCCCATTACTCCAAATTACCATTACTATTAGTCTAAAGCAATAAGGCATTGCATACCCCCGAGAAGTTGTAGTTGTGCTCATATTAAAATGAACCGTGCTTCCTTAGGTGACAGGGCTAGAAGAGTCCTCTCCGAACGCTCCCGCTTTCATCGGGAAATAGCTGCAGCGGAACAAGCCGGCTTACAAAACATCTCTGGCAGCCCACGTATTCTCTATCGGTGACAGCCTCGCCAAGACTAAATTTGGAGTAACTTCTTAGCGTCCCGTTTACTTTTTCGAAAAGGGTCGATATCAAACCCAACGCAAGTTACGAGCTGCCTCTCAGCTGTCAGACACACTGGTCCTTTCTTTGTACTGTCATGCATCTTCTGCAAGGTTTCATTTTTTATCTACAGGTACTCGGGGTCGCTTCGCTTCACTCGCTTCTTTCTCGATAGCGCAAACAGAGGCGCGACAATCGCTCGTCCACAGACGCACGCGAGCTCCAGCCGCGCCTAACAAGGCGAGGCCGATCGGGTGTCGGGGGCTCGGCCGCACGTCACGAACTCGCGTCTCTCGCCTCGTCGCGCTCGCTAGCACACACGCAGACACACACACACACAGACGCACTGTCGGAGCCTTCGAGGGAAAAAAGAACGGCAGCAACGGCGAAATGCACACCAATACCGCGAGCAGTGCCACCCCCCCCCCCCCCCCCCCCCGCGTACAAGAGGGAACAGTTCCTAGAGATACTCCGCACACGGCCACGTGGTAGGAGGCCTGACAGTCTGGACCCTTCTTCGAGGTCTCGTTCGTTTCGCGTTTTCTTTTTCTTTCTTTTAGCTCGCCCGGTGTCGCAGTGTCTGGACGAGCACATGCAGCTTCGCTCTTTCACACATGACGCTTCGGTCGCGCCCGCCTCTCGGTGGCTTCGCATGTGGTCCCGACTCCACAAACTCCCCCACTAACTACTCGGCGCGGGTCGCACGTTGCCGCCTTTGGGACGACATGTGGCGAGCACGCGACAAACGCGACCCGACCGAGATCATGCGGACGCATATACCCGTCGCTGCTCGCCGGGTACAATGTGAAAGGGGGGGGGGGGGGGGGAAGGCGTCGGGCAGGCGCTAACGAGCAGCTGTGTAAGTTGCCACGTCGAACGCGATCGCGAGAATCACTCGCACTCCCTCGGTAGCGGGCAGAGTGCGGTTGTTTCGGGGACTCGTCGTGTGCGAGCGGGCGCGGGAGGCCGTCGAGCGAGATTGCTCGGGTTCCTCGAACGCGGCGGAAATGGGAGCCGAACGGAAGGTGACGGGGCGGTTGGACGAGCAACGTATACGCGCTCGATCCGGCGGTCACGTGACTGCCGCTGAAGCGTGTGCACATGTGGCGAGCAACGGGCCGCTGCTCCACTTTCTTTTACTGCGTAATCATACGAAAGTGGAATGCGACGTACTGTTGCTTCGAAAGGTGAGGATACGAAAAAATACAATGAAAATAGATCAGTGACCATTTAGCGGTAAATCTGAGAGAAATGCGTTATTGCTACGTCGCACCTCTTTCAGGTCCCATATCTATACGATTTAAAGCGCATGCACTGCATTGCAAGGCGTTGACTCCACACACGTCGTGCCTCTTACAGGAGCGAAGTACAACTGACGGTGGCCTGAAGCAGACAACCGTCAGATACACTATAAAGGCGGCACCGGCTTCACATACTTCACACACATACACGTACACTTCTAATGCGATTAAAATTTTTTGCCAGCTTCCGTTTTTCCCAGTCTGGCTGTCTGTCTGGCTCGCTGGCTGGCTCACATCAAAACGACTGTACGACTTCGACGTCATGACGGCACAGTTGGAAACAACGGTATGGCGAAAGTGGCATGAAGAAGTTGGAATGATGACGATGAAATGACCACGACATCATCCGACTGCATGCCAACAGTCGGATGACGAAGCTGGAATGGCGAGGATGCATCTACCACGACGACATCAAAACCCCAACCAGATACCTAGTGGCTCGAGTTTGTAGAGAAATTGAGCCACTGAGTCGGCGTATGAGTACGGACGGACAGACAGATAGCCTATAGATAGATGATGATCATCATCTTCAGCCTATATTTATGTACACTGCGAGGCATCTCCAATTCCTGCGATCTCCCTGCGATCTCCAATTACATCTGTCTTGCGTTACCTGATTCCAACTTGCGTCTGTAAATTTCCTAATTTCATAACCCCAACTATTTATCTGCCGTCCTCGACTGCGCTTCCTTTTCCTTAGCACCCATTCTGTAACTCTAATGGCCAACCGGTTATCTGCTATACACATTACATGGCCTGCCCAGCTCCAGTTTTCACGGCGGAGTTCTTAGGCGCCCGTTCCTGCGTTGAGAGTCGGCGTCCCTCGGCGTAACCGAGCGAACGAGCACAACGAAGGTTGAAAGAGTGAACTATGTACGTCGCGGGCGATGAAAGATGGCGATAGCGAAGAGAGCGCGAGGAGGAATGCGCAGGAGGAGGGTATTGCGAAAGCATGACAAGAAAAGCGTAGCGCCGCGCAAGACGTGTTCTGCGCCGGCGATCGATACGAGATGGCGCCAGAGTAGCACGCGTCGTCTGTTCCCGAAAGCACTGCATGAGCGGAGGTCTGTCTGCGGCGGCTGCTGTGAATCGCGCCCACGCGTCACCGACACGGTCCCTCTCTCGCGATCTCCCAATTATCAAGGCGATGGCGCCACACTTCGCTCCGTTTCCATCGTGCCGCATGAGACGGTTGCCCACGCCAGCCAATATATCGCGAAATGAAAACACGTATAGAGCTGTGACAAAACGTCACATTAGGGAGTATCGCAACCATCGATGATTTTTTTCTCTTAATATCAACTAGAATATCAACTATCGCCATTTCCTCTCTGATCCATACCACTCTCTTACTGCCTCTTAACTTTATGCCCAACATTTTTCGTTAAATTGCTCCTTGCGCGGTCCTTAACTTTTTCTCGAGCTTCTTCGTTAACCTACAAGTTTCTACCCCGTATGTTAGCACCAGTAGAACACAATGATTGTGCACTGTTCTTTTCAACGACAGTAGTAAGCTCCCAGTGAGGATTTGGTAACAGCTCCCGTGTGCCCTCCCAACCCATTGTTATTATTCTGTAAATTTCCTTCTCATGGTCAGGGATCCCCTGTGATTAAATGACCTAGATAAACAGACTCCAGAGGCTGACTGACGATCATGAATTCTTGTCTCCTTGCCAGGCTATTGAACATTACCTTTGTCTTCCGCATGTTAATTTCCAACCCCACTCTTGCATTTTCTCGGTTAAGGTCCCCAATAGTTTGCCCAAATTTCTCTCTGGTATTGCAGAACAGGACAATGTCAGGCTGCAAACCGAAGGTTGCTGAGATATTCGCCATTGACCCTCACTCCTAAGCCACCCCACTGTAATAGGTTGAATGCTTCTGTGGATGCAGTGAATAACATTGGAGAGATTGTCCCCTCGCCTGACCCCTTTCTTCATAGGTCATTTTAACGCGATAGCATTAAGGAGCTCGTGTCGCAGAAAAGCCGGTGTCGTCGGCGTCAGCGGCGTTGGCCATGAGCGATAAATCCCAGAAGGCACTTCATAAATAAAAATCATCTTGCAAGATGGGCTGGTGGGAATCGAACCAGGGTCTCCGGAGTGTGAGACGGGGACGCTACCACTCAGCCACGAGTTTGATCGTTCAAAGTGGGACAAAATCGCCTCTAGTAAATGCGGTGTTGCCTTAGAAACGTGCCGTAGAAAGTTATACTGCGGCGTATATCGGTAATTATGACCATGTAAATTACAGAAGTCGCAGTTTCAAGAGTAGCGAAGTACGTTTCTGATACATTTCTTCTGCGCTCTGCGCACACGCAGAGCCATCTTGCGGCAAACACAGAAGACCCCCTCCTCGCAATGCACGGCGCTGCCCCGACACGTCGCGCGCCACTCGCCCCATGATCGCGTCCGCCTTCATGGTGCGTCGCGGCCCGGCTGTCTGTGCCGATCGCGACGTTTGGATTGCGTAGATCGTTCGAGTAGGCGGTGCGAACGGGGTGCGATAACGCTATCACATTCCACTCTTGAAGGCGAAGCTTAGGCCGTCCTCCAATTTTTTTAATTTCCTTGTGGAAAACCAAGATCGCTGTGGAATATTTGCAGATGTTATCCCAAGATATTCACGTATGCCTCCTGTACTCCTTGATTATGCAATGTCTCCACGAGTGCTGCTATCTCTACTGAATCAAATGCTTTTCATAATCTACAGTATGAAGGCCACATAGAGAGGTTACTTGTGCTCCGCAGATTTATCAACTACTTGATTGATGACGTGGATGTGATACATTGTAAAATGTCAGTTCCTGAAGTCAGCCACTCGGTTGATTGAAGTGTTGCCCTGATTGTATTGGAAGTTACCTTAGTGAATACTTTATTACAATACTGGAAGCAAACTAGTGGGCCTATAATTCAACAATTTTTTAACGTCTCCCGTCTTATGAATTAGTATAATGTTGGCATTCTTCCAGCTCTCCGGTACACTTGGAAGTCATGAGGAATTGTGCACAAAGGGCCATAAGCTTCTCAAGCATAAATTTCCTCTGCCTTTGATTAAATCGACTGTTATTCCGTCTTTTCCTGCCGCTTTTCCCTGGGACATGTCTTGCAAAACAATTCTAACATCATCGCTAGTTATACAAGAACCATCTGTATCCTGTTCATCCCTACTTCCAATGAAGGCAACGTGGCACTCCTCTGGATACTGTAAAGCTCGATATATAATTCATCTGCTGATTTTACTATACCGTCAAAATTGCTGCTTATCTTTCATTGCATACATCCTGCCTTGTCCAACGTCAAGTTTTATTTTCACTGATTTCATACTGCGGCCATATTTTTTACTGCTTCCTCAATCTTTCCCACGTTATAATTTCGGATTTCACTTACTTCATTCTTGTTGATCAGTTTTGATAGATAGATAGATAGATAGATAGATAGATAGATAGATAGATAGATAGATAGATAGATAGATAGATAGATAGATAGATAGATAGATAGATAGATAGATAGATAGATAGATAGATAGATAGATAGATAGATAGATAGATAGATAGATAGATAGATAGATAGATAGATAGATAGATAGATAGATAGATAGATAGATAGATAGGCTGAAAGCACGCAGAGCCGTCAAAGAACGCTGATCGCATTAAAAATCAACACAGGGTTGAAAGTTTTAAAACTGCGCAGCTGATTATGAGGGACGCAGCAGTTGAAGGCTTCAGAGTTCAAAAATTAAGTTTGACTACCCTTAGTTTTTTCTTTTTATCGCGTACGTAAAACGTGACACCGGAGCGTCTCTTGCATTACTCTGGCATCGAAACGCGGCTGCCGCGGTCGGGAGTCCAACCCGCAACCTCGTGGCGCCCTGGGGCAGAACATCAACCCCGCTCGAACTCACGCCAAGGCGGTTCTCCTCCGGCAATTAAATCTCCCGAAAAGACAAACCACGCACTTGATGTACATAGCGGGAGAGATACAATAAAATTCCTTCCAACGCAGGCCAAATGCCTCGCGCGGCGTATAATCACGGGGGAAATTATGTCGCGCGACCGACCTCGCTTTCCCGAGTTAAATGTGCCTCAGCCGCTTCCTATGTATTATAACGGGCGCCTCGTCCTCCTCCCCGACGAAACATTGACGACGGCGTCGTAGATCGCGCGACCTCCAAAAACGTTGTTTTCGCAATACCTGGCCGAATGGTCGTACACGCTAATTACGGTACCCATTAGGCACCGCGCGGGGTCATTACGTCAGCAGGACTCCTGGGAAAGCACGCCGGTTCTCACGGTCGGCGGCCATCTTGGACCGTTGGCCGAGTGTGTTATAGAATAAAAAATAGCTTGTGCCAGTGACCCGAGGGAGCAAATTCCGGGACGCGTGTTCGCATGTTGACCTTCCGAAGACCGCACCCTCCGGCGCTCGGCTCGTTGTTTTCTATTTTACTTTGAGATAAGACAACAAGCGTGATCAGATAATTAGGCTGCACGTCGGCCACGCGAAGGTCGACGTACAGGGCAGCGTTCGCTAGGAACGCGGTCGCTTGCCTACAACACGCTCAATGGGACGAAAAAAGAACAAAAGAAAAAGAACGAAAAAGAAGGAAATAAATAACAACAACAAATGGAAGATCCCTTGGGACCGTAGACTTAATCTTAAGGCTCGCCAGCCCCATGTGTGCCAGTGCTCAAAGGAATTAAGAAATTAACGCTCTGTCCTTAAGAAAAGGAGCTGCGCTTCTTTCTAGCCGTGCTAGAATACAAGTTATACTTTAAAAATTCGGCAATGCTTTGGTCGTGACCTATACTTCTCTGTCTAAACCCCAGCTACTGCTTTGAGGATATAGGCGTTTCGTCTCTGGGCACCAGGTCACGGTTTCAAACTCCGCTCGCTGCGACGGCACTCAAAAGCAAACAACTGGAGGCCCCAGTGGACTACGGATCCCGTAATGGACTTCATGGCTGCTTCAGAAGTTCAGCGCAATCGGTAGGTGCACATACTCGCTGGCACGTAGGGCCGCTACAAATTTGGCATCCGTACTGTCACTGCGTCTGCAACTCTTCTCGCGTGTAGGGTAGCCAACCGGTCACGTGCAGGGTTAACCTCCCTAACTTTCCCTCTTCGTTTCTCTCTCACCTCGCGTGCGACTCCGTTACGCCATATGCGGTAGCCTTTTGAGCACGCAACACTGATGTGGCGACGAATGGCAGGGACTGACCGGCAGCTCTCTACAAGCACCAGAAGAGAGCAGACGGGACGCGTCAGCTATATGCCGTTTTTTTTTTTTTTTTTTCGGGTTTAATCTGCCGAACGCTATACATTCTCGGCCAAATTCCGGTACGTGGCGAGAAGGAGGGAAAAGCTATAGCAGAGAGGAAGCACACTTGAAAATATGTAATCTCACCGTCTCATTCGCGTGAACCACTTCGGAGCAAACTCGCAAAGCTTTTCTTTCGTAAGTGCTGCTTGTCACTTGGTGCAAATGGGGCAGTAGAACCACCGCTACACATTCGTGACGAATAAACCAGCACCACTGTGGTAGTGCCACCTCGCCGAGGTACCCCCCCCCCCACGCAGTCGTCGCGTCCTCCTCTCCTCGCTTTCCGTCTCCGCACCTCAGCTGTGTGGCAGAGCCTCCTATACGCGAGCGCTGGACTTTGGTAGAGAGAGAGACAGAGAGCGAGGACAGCAAAGGCAGGGAGGTCAACCAGACGAGCACCAGGTTTGCTACCCTACACTGCAGTTGGGGGAAAGCGGCACAGAAAAAAGGAAAAGGGAGAGAGTAAGCACTGAGTGGACTTTGGTAGAAAGTGGCAAGGAGGCTAGGGGCGCACACTATGCACGATGGACAGCAACGCGACAGCTTTACGAAGATCGGGCCGCTCACGAATTTGATTGCACTGCCCTCGCGGAACGTGTACCGCTTTACAAACAAAGTTGAAAACCCTTTGCGAGCAGGCACACGCCGTGCAGTGGTGTGGCGACCGGCCCATCGAGTCGGCGGCTTTGATTACGTAAGACCTCGGGATGATCGGCCCGGTTTCGATTACTTGGTCTCCGGGAGCGTAGCAGTTTACTGGGCAAGAGATGGACGCCGTATCCCGGATCACTGTTGGAAATTTCGGAGACGAAATCAGCCCGAAATGAAAGTATACGAAGTACTCAGCGCATTTAAGGAAGGTTTAAAACAGCATATCCGTGTTGTGATATCCGTTCATCTGGACATGCGTCGGATCTCACCGAGAAAAAAAAGATTCGTGTCAAACAAAGCCAACACGAAAGAAGATCGACGAACATTCATGGTATATGTATTTTTACCTACTGAAATTGTGGCATTACAGACGATGCAATGTTGCATACTTGCGTGACATTTCTTTTGGCATTATTTGCACTATTGTCTTGATTGCTTTGTCAAATATTACAATATTTTACGGACCCTCTATTTCTTTTGTTCCCGTCAAGTGTTTTCATTCGCTTCTCCTTTCTTTTAAGCACGTGTACGTACACGTTTTCTTATTTTGTGTCAACTTGTGTTGACACGCTTTATTTTTATTTTATTTTTTGGCCAACAGGTCAGGGCGGCCACTCCCGGGGACGGCGCAGATTCCGGTACAATGTGGTCAATTTTCGGCTATATTGACGCTAACTATGCCCGAGCCGTTAACTTTATCCCCTCTCGGACAAATTCTCGGTTCTCGTCCCGTTGTGACCTACATTTTGACACCTCTTGCGACTCGCTGCGACCTTTGAAGGTAACGAAAGTGCCCTTTTGTCAAGACGTTACGCACAAAGACAGCCATATCCCAGATATTCCAAACCCGTATGACGTGAGCGAAAAAGACCTTGTCATCAAAGAAAAAGTTTAATTAACGGAAATATATTCATATACAGGCGGTAACGAGATGCTCAGCGCATACGAGGAGCATAGATTTAGAAGAGCGTCGTGAAGCGAACAGCAACTTCGCGCGCTTCTGCTGCATGCGTTTAGACGGCCGCAATAATAAACAATAACAAATAAACAAAGAATGCGCCACCACGCGGCGACCGGCGGAAGAAGACTGCGATGGTTTCTATCCCGATCGCCGAATCGTGAGCGATGCAAGAACACGACCCGGTGCATCCACGAGCCTTACGATGTGGACTTGTGGAAACCCGCCCCCCCCCCCCTCCACCCTCCTTCCCTCCTCGCGCACACCTTCCTCCTCCCAATCGACATCGTCTCCCGGTCTTCCATTTCTTCCTCTCTCCTCCTGTCATGCGCAAAGGGCGGTTAAACAAACACGGCAACGCGCACTTGTATATGCTCGCCCTCGTACGGAGGAGGGGAGTGCAATACGCGAGAGTGCTCTCCCTCCCCCCTCGCTGCCGCGTCATGTATAGACGGCCATGTTTGTCTAAGACCACCAGAGGCCGTGCTAGCCGAGGCACTCGTGTGTGCGTGCGTAATCCGGCCGCCGATGTCTGTATATATATATATAAACGTGCCGCCGGGCGACGGCAGCTGCAAGGAAGGCGCGCGTCGTGAAAGCCTGTAATTAGCGGACACGATACTCGCAGTGGAGACCGCGGTGGCGGCGGTGGCGTCGGAAGCGGGAAGGGTGTAACTTTCGCCTAAAAATCCTCGCCGAATCACAGCGACTGCACGCACGCACGCATCGCTTTGTCTATACAGTGACGGCACGGCCAGTTAAGAGTCACTCCCGAGTCTTTCTTCCCAACTATATGACCTCTCATCGCTCTTTTCTACAACGCCTGTCAAAACACAACGAATGGGTCACGCGAAGAGGGAGACGCGAATCGATCGACACTCGACGAACAAGCTACAAAAAAAGAAAAAAAACACGTCAGTACGTGTATACTCACAATTTAGAGCGAAAGAAAAAAAAAGAAACGGAGGCAAGGAGAAAACATGGATGACGTCTCACAGACTCTGCGCAATGCAGCGAATACTATAGGGATGAGCTCAGCCAATCAGCATGATTTACTGAGAGCCATCCCAGGGTTTTACAAAATGGAGGAAGGCTCGCCCAATGCTTGCTGCTAATCCTTCCGCGAACCTTCCGTCCTGTTGGCGTCGTGCGGACGGACGCGTCTTGCGGCGTCGGAGGACCACACGTTCACGTCGAGCCATGCGCTTCCTGGTAAAACCGTGTCCCGCCTCATCGCGTGTTGTATATCAATGCACATGGTTGCTTAACAAAAAATAAAAACAAACAAACAGTTTCTCGCAGACACCAACGAAACTTTAGCTTCGACCGGTTCGAACAGCGCGTGGAATCCGCGGAAGAACACTTACTTCTCTTCCAGTCGACTGACGTCACCCCGAGATTTTTTTTTTTTTTTTTTTGCTGCAACGCAAGGAGCCAGCGCGGTTCTAGGATGGCGTCTCCATTGTTGGCTCACTATACCACTCAATTGTTATCGCTCGCTTTCTTTTCTTTTTTCGAGGTAATCCGACTGGACTGCACGGTAGACATTACGGATAATAAGGGGACGCAGGAATTGAAGAGGCGATTGCGAGCAGGTGTAAGGTCACGTGACAGCGGGCGACCGTGGCCTCTATGCCAGGGACGGTGGGGAACGTGAGTCACGGCACCGGTCGTGAACGTCGCCTCCGAGAATCGGCGCCGCGCATGACGCCGATGACGGAGGCCACGATCACGAGCGTGATGCCGGTTCGCTTGCGTCATACTGCACTAGGCCGACAGGCCGTCCTTGCATAAGTGCCACAGAGAGTTGAGAGGCAGCCCCCTTGTCCTTCTAGGAAACGTACCTAGCAAACTAAACAAAAAGGAATCCCTGGAAAACTTCGTACTCCTACTTCCCTCAACATGTGCACGAGAAGGAGTGCTGGCTTTTCAGTCGCTGCGAAGACAGGTAGTCATGCGATGTATGTGTATATACACATAGTTAGTGTGACTTGTCAGTACAGTGATCGTACCAATAACAATAAAATGCAATCAATTGGTAGGCCATCGCACGCGTAATACGGTTGGTGCGGGTTCGGCTTTCACCGGCGGCTCTATTGAAATTATAGATTTCCCTATGCTTACCTGGGTAGCATTGTCTGTAGGCGTTACGCTTTTGTAAGCGACAAAAATCGAGCCCCTCCGATTCCCCTTTTTCTCGTTCATACACCAACGCCGATATGAGACACGGCGCTCTGTCGCGTCATTATCCTATACAGTCCCCCTGCCTGAACGATCTCGGCTTCTGCCCTCCAGGTCCCCCAACATTCTCCTCCTCCCCATCCCCAAAACCGCATCTGCCACCCCCCCCCCCTTCTCTCTCGGGCAGCTCCTAACGAGTCCTGTCAACAGCGTGGTTGTTTGATTTTCTTTCCCGCCGCAACAATCTACTCGCTTTTTTCGTGCCAGCCAGTCCGAGACCAAAAGCTCGAAACGAAGAGACGCCCAGCCCCCAGCTTACTACCACACATCTTGCCCTCTCGACCCCACCGCGTCGTCTGCCCCGCGCCCCCTGGTCCGGAACGATGCGAAAGCTCAGCAATCGGCGTTGCCCCCCCCCCCCCCCCCCCCGCCTGCCCCTCTCCCCCACGAGGAGCCCCCTTCAGCTCACTCGCCAGCGCGTGGGCCAAATGGCCTCCGGCCCCCTCTCCAGCACCCCTCCTCGTACGCGCCCCCCTTAATTCTTCGCTTGCACAAACCCGCCCTGCTACTAGAAAGAAAGAGTAATAAACAAATAAAGTAAAGGCAGGGAGAAAGAGAACCCGAGGAACTGCACTGCCTCCCAACTCCCGAGTTTACGCAGCTGCAGCCGTGCTCACGCACTGCCATCGCGGCGACTGCCCCGCCATGCACCGAACGGAGGTTAACACCCTCCCTCGCTACCCTCGCCAGCGTACGGTCCTTGTTTGTTATGCACGTATGTATCGGCTCGCCTCGTTCTGTATACAGACGCACAAGCAGAAGACTACCTCGCCACCGGAGCTTCCAACCCCCCTCCCCTTCTGCCCATACCTTGCCGCTTTGAGTTTCTACGGGACAAAAAAAAAAGCGAGAGGTTACGGTCTTTTAAGACCTCAGCAAACGGTGGATGTGACAAAACTCGCACCATCGCTACCTGGCTCAAGGATTTCATAGACTACTTAAAAAAGAAAACGCAGAATCCGTCTGTTTTCTTTGCTTTTTCTTTCTTCCCCCTTTATTTCTGTTCGTGATATTTTTTTTTTCCTTGTTGTTTTCGACGTTATGTTAGCGCGTATCAACAGACCTGCCGATACGTTCCTTGGTGCTTCCCTTTGCATGGCTCATTCGCAACCGCTTGCACGTACGGGGAAAGAGGAAGCGGAAGAAGTTAGCGCAAGGTAACCAACGCAAACTATCGTAAATAAAGCACTCGGAGGAAATTGGTGGTTACGCGACGAGAGGCGGCCAACGAACGCCGTCGTCTGCTGCTCCAGCGAAGCGTGTCGTCTGTTCCTGCTTTCAAGTACATACGTCGGTCATTGCTGTTACAACGCTCGCAAAGTCAGCAGCAACAGCGACGAGGCGGCGCCCGTCGTGCAAGCCGGAGCAGGTGCATCGAGTACAAGCTGCTGTATGCGTGCGTGCATACATTTACTCCACACTGGGGCAATGGCATCGAGAACGAGGCTGGTCGGGTGTGCATTTTGAGCAGCGAGGGAGCGCTCCTCCTTACGAGTATTACCTTTTTTCCGAGAGGTACACACGCCCACTTACGAACACGGCAGACGCGGTGTCTGAGCTGATAAGCGTTGCCGTGATCCGAGCCTACATAGACGCCATAATTTATGGCGGGCTGCAGAGAAAGGCTCGTCTGAAAGCCTTATCTGCACATTTTTTTTTTTTGTCTCGTGTTTCACGCAGCGACAGACGTCTCTATCCTGTTTCGCTTAACGGTGGACTCATGCACACGAATACGGGCGCGCCTATTTAGAAAGGATCGTTGTTCTACACCCTGCGGGCGTAAGGGAGGCGGGGCGCCTCCACTACTTTACGCATCTTAATTCTATTTACAAGGAACCGCCGTCGCGCCCAACCACCCATGTCATGTGCGCTCAAGGATATCACGGCAGCCGCCGTCATGGAATGCAAAACATGGGAGGGGGCGAAGGCAGTTTGCAATTTTAAAACGAGGCAAACGAAAGCGACAGGGAATAAACAGCACGGATGGTAATGTAACGAGGCCACGACCTGGACCCTACCGAAGAACTACGCAGACGCTCGACAGTACGTCAAGAACCTCGGACTCAGTCAGATGTAGCCTTGTCACCTGCTCCTTACCGATTCCTTAACCCGGCTAGGAGTAGCAGGCTAGAAACACGTTCTCACCGGAGGACCACTCTTCCTTTTACTTCCTTAAAGCACTATCTATCTATCTATCTATCTATCTATCTATCTATCTATCTATCTATCTATCTATCTATCTATCTATCCATCTATCCATCTATCCATCTATCCATCTATCCATCCATCCATTCATCCATCCATCCATCCATCCACCCACCGACCTTCGCTGTTCCCAGCGCTTTACACAGCAAGATCTGCAAGCAACCACTGAAAACTCCGCCATGCGCGTAAATCTTCTCTTAAGAGAAAGGCCATGCTATAGTCATATATATATATATATATAATATCCGCCTTGTTTCCCGACGCCAACTCGCCCATTTTTTTTTTTTTTTTTTTTTTTTAACAAGGACCATATACCGACGCTTCGGGCTTGCCGGGGGCGGCGTGTCGCCCGTTCAATACACAAAGCACGCCAAAACGGCGGGTATGCATAAATCGCCGTCGCTATCGATCGAACCAAAGCCGAGCGGAGCGTCTCCCCGCGAAGGCACTAATTGCTGCGCTCCGAAGCGAACATCTCTTCCGCCCCTCGCTCGCCCCCTCCACTTCCCTTTCGTATTCCAGAAACACCGAAGAGCGCTCGCGCCAGAACCGCTTCACGCCGGAGGCGACGGCGATGCAGACCCAAATGAACTCCCCCAGTCGGCAATGTACGGGCGCGCCGAGAACTTCTCTGGGGCTTATACTATGCCCTCGTATCCTTAATTCTTGCCGGGCAACTGTACGCAATGGAGTCAAAGCTGGAACTATAATTTAGGAAAAGGAAAGTCAATGCCTGCGATGTCGAAGCGCGAACCGGGGCACTGGGCTTCCTCGGTTGCCAACAATGCGCGTGGAACACCAAACGAGAACTAGTAGATGGGAAGGACTTGTAGAAGAAGTCCGCTTGATTCTCAGATGCCCCGGGGCTCCGTCAGTGTGCGTAAACACGTCGCTTCCGAAGCGCTCTTCTAACAAAGCATTTGCTGTTGCCGCTCCTATATGCTTTTCGCTATATGCCCCCCATTCTTCCCGCCCCATGTGCAGGGTAGCAAACCGGGCCCATTCCCGTCCGCTTCCTTCGTATTCTCTTTATGTAATAGGCAGCGAAAGTTTTGAAATACTAGTGTAACTTCTTAACTAAATCTACAACTTCATACCATTTTCGCAATTCTCATTATCGACAAATGAACAGGCATTACAAATTAGTTTTTTTTTTCTAAACAGCGTCATGGCAACAGACTATGGACTCATATAGTACAGCTGGACAAGCGCAGATCTCAACTCGCTCTTTAACTTTCTTGCAGTGTCCGTTCAAGAAAACAAGGTCGAAAGATGGCAGTCTTCCACATGGCTCAACTGAGCAGCTTCATCTTCACGCATGCACCATATATCGGCATAGTGGGGAGCACTTCAGACATCACCGACTACATTTCCTTGGCCCCAGCTTTTGTTTCCACCAAAACTGCCCCCCAAGAGACGCGGCCATTTTGTGTGTACGCTATAATTAGCCGTCGCCTTCACCAATGACCACGTCTTTCGCATAGGTATGGCCGACACGTCGGCTTGCCACAACCGCGATGACGAAGAAAGCATGTCACAATCTTAGAACCAACCTTCACGCAACTTGGTTTAAATTTCTCCATTTTACATATACTTTCTCCTTAGGACTACACAACACCTTCGACGAATTGAAAGAGGCGCAACTAGTCTCCCAACAACGCAGACTACAGCAGACCCCATCTGGCAGGGAGCTCCTGAAGAAACTAGGCTGCGCCGATCAACTTCAAGAGATACAGAGGACCGAAACAATTCCGGATGAGTATCGCAACACACTAAAAGTAGCACCCATACCCCGGAACATGGATCCCAACCTACACAAAGCACGCAGAGAAGCGAGGGCTGAATACCTACAAAAGACCCTAGCACCCCAAGAAACGACGGTATATGTGGACGCAGCCACATACGCCAGAGCAGCGCGTCAGAGCAACAGCAACGCGGTAGCAACGGTGATCGATTCGAACCTACGCGAGATCACCAGCGCATCACTACAAGGCTGTACGATAGTCGAGGCTGAAGAAGCGGCCGTCGCTCTAGCGGCAGCGGAGGGCTATCGGTCTAAACGGTCTCTAACAATCCTTACAGACTCGCAAACAGCGTGCCGCAACTACCTACGCGGCAGAATAGGGCACGGAGCACTCCGCATACTCCGCTCCGGAGACCACATAACAGAACGACAAACAAAAGAAGAACCAATTAGGCATACGATAGTACGGACGCCGGGACACACGGGAGTGGCAGGGAACCAAGAGGCGGACAGGATAGCTCGAGGGTACACTTATTACCGAGCATCCAACGTAGGCGACCTCGAGGAGACCGAACCTGTACCCCAAGACTATTCGGCAATAACAAATTACTACAAGGGCTGCAGAAAGCGGTATCCACCACCGCACAACTCCCTTAGCAGAGAGGACTCTGTCGCGTGGAGGCAGCTACAAACGGGCTCGTACCCGAACCTACACGCACTCAGCAAGATTTATCCCACACTATACAATGACACATGCTCCTGGTGCCACGAAACACCCACGCTGTACCACATAACGTGGGCATGCCAGAAGATAGACGTGGTACCCGTTATACCAAACCCGAGTGCGGAGCAATGGGAGGGAGCGCTCTCCAGCGATCGCCAGGTCGGCCAACAAAAGGTCTGATTCGGCGAGCACAACTTGCAGCAGCATCCAGCGGAGCCCTGGACAAAGGGCAACCGACCGTTGTGCTAAAAGATGGACGATTCCATCTGAGGACCGCAGAAGACCAGCGAATCTAGAGCTGATAAAGTTTTTCACTCACTCACACTCTAAGAGCCTCCTCTCTTGGCAACTACCACAGGGATGTCTGCTCAGCCGTGGAGGAATTCATAGTTGTTTCAAGACCTTTTCCTTAAGTTCTTCAAAGATTATTTTTATCCGTTTCCACATGACACTGTAACAGTTTTTTACCCCAAAAATCTTCCTGGTACCATCCAAATCTTGGCCGATCCCCCGCAGTGGCTACGCGCCATCGAAGAAGGAAATCCAATCCAATCCAATGTTTGTCAGTGCCCGCAGTGCTGACAATCAGCCTCCCTCGGGTCCAAGCATTTGGATGACCGGCCTCTGTTCAAATATTTCTACAGCGTCGCTAGGACTCGTACCCACTGCAAGAAGATCGCCCAAGCAGTGCTACACTTTGTTTTGCGATCCACCGTCTCTGTGAACGCCTACAGGGAAAGGGCAAGTTTGTTTATGTAGGGTGTCCCGGCGAACGTTGACCAAGCTGTTCATACGAAACAAAAGAGTTCATAAAAGGAAAGATACGATCGTAAGACATATAGTGTTCAGTCGTCAGAGGTGTGACAACCAAACACCGAAGTGGTATATCTTCCGCCATCTTTCCTTATATTTTTCTGTTTTTCGTTGAACAGCTTGGCTAACGTCAGCTGGGACACGCGGTACATAATCTCTCCCTCTATCTACGTTTTCTAAACCACCACCCCCATCCCCTTATCCAGGTAGCAAATTGGGAACTCCCATCTCGTTAACCTCGTCACCTTTCCTCTCTTTCTCCCTGTTTCACTCTTTAATTGGTGGTCAAAGTAAGTGTATACAATGGTTGACTGCCTTCTACTGAGCAATTAGCTCATGTCTCCTAAAACGATTACTTAAAACTGATTTCGTTAAAAGTTGACTAATGATCGTATGGACCATCATCACACATGTTCCTATGCCTGGAGCTGCTATGAATCTCTCGAGCTACGAGTAATTTCGTCTTAAATGTCTTGTTTTCTTTATGATCTGGGACATTCGTAAAAAAAAAAAAGAAAGGTAGTAAGTGGGAGCACATGCAGAGTGTGACGGCTCCACGCGACTTCCGAAGAGCATCGCGTATTCGACAGACGCTGTGCGAGAATTCGCGTAACCGACTATACATGCATCAGCCCAGACGTTGCGCAAGCCGAACACGTGCACAGCTGCGAATCGTGCGAGGCAAGCGGAGAAAGAAGCACGACGACAAAGTATTTCGTTGTTTATATCCCCTGCACAGAACAACGGCGGGGCCTAAGAAGATCCGGCCGAGCGTATCAGACGTGGCAACTTCGAGTGAGGGACCTCGGCGTGGACCCCACTCGTCGCACGCGCAACGAGGTCACACGTCTCGACGTGGGGGCCGACCGCTTCGGCGCAGCGGGGAACGCGTCGAGTTTCCCCGTCAAGAAGCAAAGCGCGCTGCATTTTCTCAGACGGGAAAGGGTGGGCATCTCTGGCTTAAGTAGTTCGGCACGTCGCGTATATAGTTGCGGGCATTGTAGACGACGTACGTGGCACAGTCGAAGCGGAAGCGAGTTGCAGCGACGTTTCTGCGACGGCCTATTGGTCGAAGGTCATCCTGGTGTAATTGAAAGTTCGACGAGAGGTATGGAATAGCAGTTGGCAAACATGGGAAACCCGACGCGTGTCTTGTTGCAGCGGCGGGTAACAAAATAACGGAGCCGCAGGAAAGCAATCTACTGAACAGGGCAGTCTTATAAGTAGATATTCCTGTACTGAAAGTAGCCAATACAAGTTCACGCTCTCTAGCGCTACAGATTCCTCCCCTTCCCCATCCCTCTTAGTCTAGAACTCAACGTACTAGCCCCTCAACGTACGCTTCTAGACTACATCACTACCACCGGAAACCGCATTCCCCTTCCCCCATAACCAAAGTGTTCGACGACAGCACTAGGGGGCCACGAGGCCTGGCTGGCCACATCGATCCGACACATATTACGAACTACTAGCGGGTTCGTTGAGGGGCCCCCTACATCGCCTTCTCCCTTAAGGTAAAAATTGTGCAGATCCCACGCACATCTCAAAATCTATGTGAAGCGGGTAATGAAGTGCCGTAAAACTGAATGCAGTGCGCTTGCCTTTATTGTCAACCAGTGTAATTGCGTGCAACGTGTCTTTTTTTTTTTGTGCGCATGTCCTCGCACGTGCCTCGTGATGTCACACACATGCCATAATCTCGGAGAGTTACTGTAGGCTGCCACGACAGAATTGATTGATTGAATCTCTGTATGGCGCTGAGGATGGCTCGACGGCCTAGTTAGTCTCTGTACCATTGCTTAGTCGACGTTGTAGATATTATTCGAGAAATTTTCCGTTTGCGTTCCCGCCATGTGGTCGTCTACATCGTATATTATTGCTTATGTAGCATGCATTCATTATTATTGTTAGATATTGTGCTACGTTATGATTAGATTCATTATTAGAATTTCGTTATTAGGATCGGACACGTAATTTTTTCTGTGAGTGAACTATTCGTCAAGTCAACAGCATGCAATGTACATCCACTGGATGCCAGAAAAGATCCGGGAATGTTCGCCAAGCACGCTTTGCTTCGACATTGAACTTTCATAGTACTTCTTCGTACTTCTGTAGACCGCCGGCTCATCGGCCGATGCAACGAACCCCCCTTGGCCTGCACCGTCCGGAGCCAACGGCCTCGTGCCACGGGAGCCCACATCACGTGCAGAACAAGGAACGGGCGCCTCCGCAGCTTGCTTACATCTGGAGTCCGCTTTCGGGTTCTCCGTGGCGGGGGCTCGCGAGCCAGCGGAAGGAAGGCCCAGAGCCCCGGGCGGGCCGCCGGAGGGGGGCATAAATTACGCGCTCCTCTCACGGTTCGTTTCGGCCCGGCGTCGCGAGAAGACTTGCGATGCCCCCGGAGAGCGGCTAAGTCGGGAAACGCGAGGACAGGAAGTTGTCGGCAGCGCCCAACAGCTGCGTGCGCGTGCGCAGAGCCGGTGAAAGCGCGCGCCTGCAAAGGCTGCAGAAGCGCAGATCGTGCGCGAGACTTTTGACGACGCGTCGATCCCGGTGCAGTCAAGCGAACAAGGCAGCCGATTGCAAAAGGGGTATAAGCGATGACAATCAAGGCGACGCAGCTGCCACCGATAGAGTAGAAGAAGAAAAAGAATGCAGCGTGGTCTCGAAGGCAATACGCACGCGTGGTGTTGCGAAACGACTCGCAGCCTTGATATTTGACTTGGCCAGCGTCAAGTGAAACTTTCAACTGCGACTTCATCTTCGTTACGTTGCCTGGCAGAATTCTTGCCAGACCCTTTACTACAAGCAGTGATGTATTTGGATACGACACATATAGTAAAGTATAATATACAACATAAGTAACCATATACCACGAAAGCAAACGGAAAATTTATCCAACAATACCAGCGTCAACAACAAAAAAGATGATACCGATACTAAGTAGGCCGTTGAGTTATCCTAATCGCAATAAATGGAATCAATCAATAATCTCGTGGCAGCGCTAAGTGGCTCTTTGAGATGATGGCGCGTGCGTAACGTCGCGAGCGTGTATGTATGTATGTATGTATATATGTATGTATGTATGTATGTATGTATGTATGTATGTATGTATGTATGTATGTATGTATGTATGTATGTATGTGAAATCTATGTACATAAGTACGTTTTCGGAAAGATAGAGTGAAAAAAGTGCTCAGGCGGACTCTTGCAAACTTTATTACGTTTCCTCTTTAAGAATGCGTAATTCTTCAATTACACTATTGGAAGTGCGAACAAGGGAAGGCCGAATCATTAAGAAACGACCCCAAAGCGCTGGTCTCTATCTCCTGTTCCTTTCTTCGGTCTGAATGTTTCGAAAGTGATCGATACCAGACGTTACATTGCCGTATCTATCAGACGAGAAGCCAGTCGATCGCGAAGGCAGTAGCAACGCAGAGACATCGCAATTCGGCATCGCGCCAGACTCCCTCGTCCGGATCCGACAAACGTGGAACCTTACAAGTCCTTCGAGAGAGTACTGTATGCGTCGAACTGGTTCACGGAGAGCACAAAGGAATCAATCTCGTATGCGGTCGGCCAGCATCTTGCGCCTACCAGCTGGAACCTCAGTTTGCACGACGCATGAGCCGGCTCTTACATCGGCTGCGCCTCGGAACCGCTTACACGAAGCACTTTCTTAATTCAGAGTAAACGTATTCCCGCTCCAACATGCGCGCTCGTGTGACCACGACGACCGAGAGTGTATGCCACCTACTCATCGACTGTCCCGAGCACACAAAGGATGAACAGTGCCTCGAACAAGAACGGCACTTGGTTGATTCACATAGACCTTTTCTTTTTTTTTTTTTTTGCTTGGCAAAGTGCTAGACATCGAACGTATACTGGATCACAAAGCGATGGAAGCACTGGAACACTTCTTTAAAGACGCTGGCACTCGTGACGAATACCGACGCTACCGCATAGTGCGTAAGTATGTCTTGATTCGTGGATCTGAAGCTTTTGAACCCAAGCCATTCGCAGACATCGTTTCAACGGGAATTTTGTAGGCGATACTTTTAGTTTTGTAACACGGTATTCTGTTCTTTTTTAAGTGTTCCCAAATGCGATAATTTGTACCTATACTATTACGTTTTAAATCCTATATTAATAGGCATGTGAAAAGGGGTCGCCCTAGCCAGAAAGCCGCCGCAACTACTCTATTCTCATCTCAGGAAAACAAACAAACAAACAAAAAACCTGCAGAGAACGGCTCCTAACCAGCAAACCGCAAGAACCATTCTGTTCCCATATCAGGAGAAAAAGACATACTGCAGAGAACGGCATGTGGGACTATGCTACGGAACATACGACACATCCCATCTGATACAGCCTGAGTAGTATGCAGACGAAGCTTCGCGTTCCAAAGCTCTTCTCACGAGCAAAGAACCAAATGAAATCCGCAACCCACACTTCGCTCAACCGAAGTAAAAAAAAAAAAAAAAAAAACGCACAAACCGCCGAGCGCGACCCGAGTCGTAAATAACAAACGAAAGAAGAATAGCGGAGTCACCCTTTCCAGCCGAAGCGCCAGCTCTCACACTTTCGAATCGCCGAGGCGATCGCACGAGTCGTAACCGAAACGCCCCCCGACAAGCCATCCCACCGGAAACCGCTCGCGCAGCATTTCTCTTTATTTGAGTTCAAAGCACGGTGGATACGTTCCTCCTCCACCGCGGTTCAAAGCCAGCGAAAAAGGCTTCAAGCAACGCTGACAGCAGCTGACCCGTGACGCGTCCGCGGGTCCACACATGAGAGGCGGCGGCACAGACAAGTCAGTCCCGCTGCTGTTACCCGTCGGATAGCACTGCCGACTCGGCCAGTTTCCGCGTCGTCTGAAGAGCGGCTCGTTCGTGCAAGTCCAAACACTGGAAGAGGGCGTGTGTGCTCCTTTCGCGCGGTGCGCTAGTCCCCCAGGGGCAACGCCCCGCAAAGCACGATTCTGTGTGCAATGAAAAAGTGAACCGTGACGACAAAGCGAACAGTCCTCGCCCGCGATGTTTTGCTTGTCCCCGGCTGCGGTAGCTCTGTAGCTGTACGACCACCCTGCTATGCCGCTAAGCGGCTGGGCTCGAGGGCGCGGGTGCGATGCCTGTTGCGGCCGTCGCCTTCCGATGGGGGCAGGATGCAAGAAACGCTCGTGTACCGCGGGGTCTCCTAGATCGTCACACTTCCATGTAATTGCGCTTAAAAAGGCGTTCGTCGCTGTTCAGACATGCGCATTGTATACAGTGACTTCTGATAATCTAGGAGACTCCTCTAGTCTCCTAGATTAGGAGACTCCTAGTCTCCTAGATCCTGGATGCTATGTTCAAGAACGTCAGTTGGCCAAAATTATTCCGCAGTCTGCAAATACGACGTGCCTCATATTCAGATTGTAGTTCTTGGCCCGCATTTGTTATATTTTTGTTGGCTTCACGGTGAAAAAGACCACCAGAATGATGTTACGCGAGCGAAGCCTTCTCCCTGCGGAGTCCTTTCATCTTCACGTTTTGCAGGACCAGCCGAAGTTTTTAGTCACCACAAATCGTCCAAAATTTATTTGGTATTTACATTCCCTGTTTTTTTGCCTTCTCCCTGCGGAGTCCTTTCCTCTTCACGTTTTGCAGGACCAGCCGAAGTTTTTAGTCACCACAAATCGTCCAAAATTTATTTGGTATTTCCATTCCCTGTTTTTTTGCCTTCTCCCTGCGGAGTCCTTTCCTCTTCACGTTTTGCAGGACCAGCCGAAGTTTTTAGTCACCACAAATCGTCCAAAATTTATTGGGTATTTCCTTTCCCTGTTTTTTTTTTTTTTTTCGGTCGAATAGCACCGCGGCTCCTTTTACACTGCGTACAAGGATGCAGATTAAGAGAATGGGTTCCTCAATAAGATTTTCGTGCCTTCAAATTTGCACCTGCTGTGGTCCGAGTGTACGTGCCGTGTCCCCGAGATTGACGGACAGCAGACACTATTAACCCCCCCAATTAAGTACGACAGACCCTACGTGAATTGTTCGTGTGCCTTCGTGCATCAACAAGGAGAGCCAATGACTTGGCTATAGGCCCCCGGCGAACGAAATGCTATTGGGATGAATTCGCCACGAGACAACCCAGCCCCGTGCTTCCCTCCTGGGCAATTCATTCCCTCCTATCTTCCACGCATTCCATTGCAGTGTACCGCACCTGGTCTTCCTTAGCAGCCCCTTCTCCATCATATAAAAAAGAAAAGAGAAAGAAAGCAAAGCACAACGAGTACCATCGACTATTTTAGCTTTGTCCCTTGACACAGTGCATTTAGACGTCTCTCTTCACACTGCGAGGGCCCTACCCTAATCCTTCAGGAAGAAACCACCCACACGCACACGCGGGGCAGGGCAGATAAGCCTCGCTCAACGAGCGTAATCCTTTCGCGGTGTCGTCACAACGGCCGTTTATCGTGACGCAGTGTGTAGTAGTGCCTGCCCAGGAAAGCCGGGTCATCGCTCCTCATAATGCGAACTAACTGCGCGTTGGCGCTCAGTTTCCCCCTCTCGGATCGAATTAAACCCCCTTCAAAAGCGCGTCGTGTACGGCACATGCAGCGCGTTTCGATGGCTTTACGGGACCAGCAGCAGAGCGCGGCGATACTGCGCAATTGCAGCGGTGATATTGCGAGATGGTAGCCGATAACGGCGGTGCTGCACCCTACCGACTCGCGCTGAAAGCTACACAAGCCGGATAGAACTAACGAGCGACTTCGCGCAATTTGTAAGGATTATCGCGGGGGCGCATTAAGAGGTCGGTGCCGGCAAGCCAACAGAGCCGACACCGGCTGCCGGAAAGTTTCGTGTTTCAGATAACGCGCGCGTTTCCGCTTTGACGGCGAAGCAAAATTCAGGCGCGTTGGATTCAGAATGGCGTGCGGTGCCCACAATAACTGAGCGCGAATAATTTCTAATATACTCCGATCCGTTGTTTCTTTTTTTTTTCAGGTTCACCAACATTCGTAATTGCAGCTTACTGCAGACTACAGACCGTACACTCTGGACTACTTCGCTCTTAGAAACAGGCTATGCATCTAGAGCCATACTAGACGCCACACTTCCATGTAGTTACGCTTAAAAGGGCGTTCGTCGCTGTCCACGCTTGAGCACTGTACAGTTCCTTCTTGCAACAGGTGGCAAACATACAAGTGAGGTCGTATACATGCCTGATGTCGCGGCTGAGCTGTTATGGCGTTATGCCGCTGATCGCGGTGGTCACAGGTTCGAATCTTATAGGTCACGGTGGCCGTATTCCAATGGGGACGCAATGCGAAACACTTACTTCGTCTGCGGGTCTCTGTTCGCAAGGTAACGAATCCCGGGCATTGTCGAAGTTAATTCGCAGCCAGCCCTTACAGCGTCTCTCACGCGTCTCGGTGGCGGCAAGACGGAAAGAAAGCCTGGCTTCCAATTTCCCCGGAGGAGTTTCCGAAAAGGCATCGAGGGCTTTTCTCACGAATCGCCAACAGATCGTGACCTGGGAGGCAGCGTATGGATCTTCGAACTTCTTAATCCGCGGCCGTAACGGTGTGGTAGCGTGAGCACAAATTATTTGCAGACCGTTTTTTGTGCCTACCGAGGTAGGTGATAAGACTTATGCAATCGGCTTGAAAGATATATGGCACGCAGGCCTAACCTCTGCGTGATGCTACGCGAGGACATTCGCAAAATACGAAGGAGAACCATATTTATCTGGAGCGCCAAGTCGACAACCTTTATGCACTTAGAGTTGCCGACACTGGAGCTTCCCGAGCTTTCGGAGTCGTGCGATTGTATGTTTATGCTCCTTTCTTTCTTTATCTCTGCTTTGCTATCACTTTTACCTCCCCCTATCCTCTCCCGGTCGGGTAGCAAACCGGATCTACGAATTTGGTTAACCTCCCTGCCTTTCCCCTTTCTTCTGTCTCTCTCTCTTTGGAGTCGTGCCTTTCTATGCCGAACATTGCTTGCAAATCATTTATAGGGTGTCCCAGCTAACGTTAGCCCGGCTGTTCAACGAAAGAAGAGAAAAAAATAAGAGATACGATTTTAAGACCTACTGTGTTCGGTCGTAAGGCCTCCGATGAGCGAAAAATGTAGGCCTTAGAATTGTATCTTGCACAGTGATTTCTAAAAAAAATTATTTTTTTCTTCGTCGAACGGCTTGGCTAACGGTATAACTGCGACACACGGCACGATTCTCGCAACACTCACTGCATCAGAAAGAGTTGACAGCTGTCGCTGCTCCGCAAAGTATAGAAGGGCACTTCCAGGCGCAAAATAAAGATTCAAAGGCCGAGTGACAAGCCGAGCCGTCCAACTTAATCTGCGAGCGGGCGTCGTTATTACCTGAGCCCACGTTTGCAGGAGCTTGCCATTCGTTTTCTATCGACGACGGAGCCGAGGAAATTCAACACGCCAGGGCACCGCCGAAACCGGAACGGCCGCAACCCCTGGACGTGATCAATGGGAGGGCTGCAACCTCGCGATTGCGGAACAGCTATGCGGCAACACTCCGCGAAACCAGGCCTCTCGGGCTCGCTGGCAGAAAGAGAGGCGAACCGACATACATCACCCCAGTCTGCAGGACGCGCGCTTGGTCGTTCTTCCTTCGACGCAGTTATTCACATTTCGTTGGTTCATTAAATATTACCTCTGTTCTTCGCGTTTCCTCATTCTCCGCGGACGCGCCTTCCTTTTCTTTTTTTTTTTTTTCCTGGAGCCACATCGTGCGCGCAATGCAACGAAGCAGACACTCACGAATTCGTTTTCTAAGAGAGATGCGCACCACGCTTCCGCTTCGCTTTTATTTTACCTTTCTGTTGTTGTTTTTTTCGTTTCATGTATTCGTTCTTATATCGTTGTTACGAGCACGTTTCCATTTCTCTGGCTGAGCACGCTTCTTCGCTTCCCTATTCCACTCGCTGGCACGCCACAGTCGTCTGCCGTTGCTTCGTGCGTTGCGTTTATTAAAAAAGAAAAAAAAGGGGGGGGGGAATGCATCTACTGTTCAAAAGGACAGTGACCCCGCTGCATCAGTTGAACCTGGCACCTAGAGCGAGGACGCAAGTTCCATTAGCGCAGCGGTTCCATAATCAGCGTTAGGTGCAAGTTAACCTCGTAATACTCAAGCTATCACAGTATATGCTGCGCTGAGCTTAACGCTTCATGAAGGCTGATTTAAGGACAGGCCGACACTTAACGCAACGTCCATATTTTCGTTTTTTCACATGCTGGAGTGAAGTTGCAGGCATGGATAGGTAAAAAGAATAAACCAAGTACTAACGAATTAATCGCAATACTAATTAGAGCACTGCCAGCAGGCCCGTATATGTATCCGGAGCGTTATACTGCGGTATCCCACATAGCCACTGCGTTATATCGAGACGGATAACCGGTCATCACGATCATGATCGTCTTGTGCTGCGCCATGAGAGCACGTTGGAGAAAAAAATCTGGAGAAGAAAAAAAAGAGCACGCGTGTCGACACTCCAGTATGTGTTACACTGGCCTGAACGTCTAAATTAAAGGACAGCGTGTCGTTTTGCGTCAAGGACGGACATTTTCGAAGCATTATTTCTTTAATCACGCATCGATGGCGAAGCAAGAATAGCAAGGGCCAGTCAATTATATTGTGGGCCCACGACCTCATTGCCCTTGATTACCCCGCATTAAGAAAATAAAGAGAAAGAAAGAGAGTAAAAAGAAGAAGATGGAGGGCAACCCCCTCGTGACTGTTAACCGGATGGTTTATTGCAGCTCGCGTACAACGCTAGTTAAAACAAACCGCTGCTGGGCCGGGCACGACGGGCAGGAATTTCTCCAGGGAAATTGACCAGCTCCAGCTTCCACGCCAGGGCACGGAGAGAGAGATAGATAGATAGAGAGATAGAGAGAGAGAGAGAGAGAGAGAGAGAGAGAGAGAGAGAGAGAGCGGAAGAGGAGCCACGGCTGCCTGCATCCAGGCACCGATTAATGGCTTCTCCGTCGTTATAGCTGCGCACAGCGCGTGTGCGGCCGCATCGCGATGGAGAAGAGAGACGGTGTAGTAATTGCCCCCAACCTGTGCACACACACATATATGTGTAATGCGCTCGCACGCGGTGAGGCCCGAGCATCGTAATAGCACAATTACTATCGCGCGGACAGGCCCGCGTAAGATTCGAGCCCGCGATGATGGGAGTGGGCTGTGTGTGTGTGTGCGCGCGCTTAAGCGGATAATCGATGGAAGAAGAACGCGTGCGCAATCTCCAACGCTCGTACAAAACGAGAGACGGCGAAAGAAGAAGAGAACAGAAAAGCCTACTACATGAAGATCTAATTTTGACGCATGCCCAATCTTTGTGGTTTCTCTGAATCGCCTTGTATTATATGCACAGCGTGCAAATAAATGCTGCCATGGCAATAACTCGCGACCTGTTCTCTCACGCAGCATGGATTCTGTCCTTGCATATCGCCTATAATTTAGCCCGCAAACGTATCTTCTGTGAGAAAGATGGCGTCATCGACTTTCTCGAGATGCCGAACATTTGTGAAAGAAAAAGAAAAAAGAAAGAGCAAGGTTCCCCTGCATAAAGTTCCGCAGCGCAAAAAAAAAAAAAAAAGAAGAAAACAACCTGACTACGCAGCACATTTGCTCTGGAATTTGTGAAGGAGGGTTTTACGGCGGACTCTAGACTGCTACACATGTGGGAAGCGCATGCGAGTCTCCTCCGGAGGTGGAACAAACAAAGACATAATGGGGTCCTCCGTAGGAAGGTGGCCAAGCTAGAGCGAGAAATCGAAACCTACACGTTGGACTTGCAGTGCAAACAATTGGGCGCAGACTTGTGACCGGATGAATGGGCAATTCGGATGCAAAAAAAAAAAAAAAAAAAAAACATGGCAGTTGTTGAGGCACCTTTTAGATCCGGCGGCAACCAAATCGGCGCAGAAGGGTCAAACGCCTAGGTTAGTGCAGACAGGGAATGTGCCCCGGAACGAAACACACCCCAAGAAAACGTTTTCCTCGACTGTGCATCTCGCCTACATAGGGAACTGAAAGACCTCTCAACATGGGTGACCACGCCCCCCCCACTACCCGCTCGCCTCGTACGTCGCGGCGCCTGGCCCGAATGAGCCCTTATGTTATAGGAGACGGAGACAAAAGCAGGCTCGGATATGCATATTCTGATAAGGTCGTGTTATACGTACCACCGCCACTACTAAAACCTCACTTTGCTTCGGCGAAGTAGTCCGGACCATGGATGTACAGAAATATCAGCTCGAGAGAGAGAGAGAGAGAGAGAGAGAGAGAGATAGAACCGATGTTGATAGAAAAGTGAAGGGGTTACCCAGAGACAACTCCCGTTGGCTACCCTGCACGAGAAGGAGGAGTAAGGGGATACTGAGTAAGAGGTGAGCAGCCGATTAATTTTAGACCAAGCGGGGCTGTACTTCGCGCACACAAAGCGCGAGCGTTATTGCATTCCGTCAACATTGGAGTTGCGGCCCCCGCAACTGGAGGAGGACGAAGGAAAGAGAGAAGGCGGGAATGTTAACCAGAAATGCGTCTGGTTGGCTACCCTACTCCGGGGGACGGGAAAGAGGGAACAGAAAGAAGAGAGAGAGGGAGGAGGAGGAAAGACGCGGTGAACTCGCGCACACGCGCGCAGGGCCCGAGCAAATCAAAGGCGTTCACGCTGGCCAATCGCCCTCGAGAAAGACAAATTGGAAAGTGTTTTACAGCGCAGGGCACCGTGCAACCTTGCAGCAGATACTGCGGTATACCCGCACCGTGGATTACCAGAGCGTCTGCTATCGGTCACCGGCTTAGTTTTCTCTAATCTTGTGTTGTTTTGCTTCCATTTTAGCATATATGCTGAATGCTGGCTTCGATGAACGGCGCAGAAAACCGAAAGCCATATAACGCCGAAACAAGGTTAAACGCCACTGTGTCGCTGGGAAAAAAAGAAGTTGAAATGAAAGGAAGCAAACAAACTGACTGCACATATCATGCGGGTTTCTCGTCGCAGCAAGTTCAAAAAAGAAAACGACACGCGGTCGAAAGAATGTCCCGCGCTCGCGCGACACGCCGTAAATCTGCCGCACGTGAAACCGAGCGCCCGCCACGGGTCAAGCCGAAACGCAACAACACCAAGGCCGGTGGAAAACGGCGGCCCGGATAGACAGACGCAGTTCAATGCTTGCTTCGCTCCCGAGAAGCCTGCCAGCAAACTAAACGGCAACAAATCACTTTTTCTCAAGCCTATACCCACGTGCTTTTTTCACACTCTTTCCCTTCCTCTTACCGTCCTCCGCACGGAAAGGCCTGGCACTGCGCATGCATATTGCATGGCGCCCATCCACCCGTGTTCCAGTGCGCGCGCTAGGAAAAAAAGAAGAAAGAACGACTGCGAGCTCGAGGAGCCCTTTAATTGCCTCCACATGCAGACTGTTTCTTTTCCGGCCGGCAGTTTTCTTCTTGGCCGCGTGACGAAACGACGTTCGCCCGTGCGGCGAGCTTCCCACAGATGCGCGGGGAAACCGTTGGCGTGTCTGCGCGTTCGTGCTAGTCGTGTGCGGCAGTAAAAGCACCATTAGGGGGGCTTTGTCTTCTTTACAGTCGGCGTCGACGTGCCATCGGCCTGCGCTGCTGGGCAAACATGTGACTCGGTTTTTTTTCTTTTCTTTTTTTGATGCGTACACTTCGAAGTTCCGCAGGTCCTCCGAACTGCTACACTTCGCGCTTGACGTTGCCGTTGTTTCGGCGAATAACAGCAGACAAACGGTAAGGTTGGCAACATTGGGGCCACCTATCCACGTAAGGGCTTTACGCAGTGGGATCGGTGACGTGTGGTTGTGCCCGCAGTTCGAACAGAAAAGAAAGGCGTTACTTCGAGGCCTACGGAAGAGGGGTCTGCCACAAGCGACGCGGTGATCCCTGACGGGCCTGGAGTAACCAAGATGAGAGTTCTACGCCTTCTGGTTCTACGTTTGGTGAAACGCTCGAGCGTAGGGGATGCTCGGGCGGAGCAATTACAGGTCAGGCACGACAGGCTAACCCCGCATACCACTACAGCGCGTCGCCATAGTGGTAGATTTGACAGATTTGACGGTAGCGGCGTTAGCCACTGGCTAACAACACTGCCACCAAATCTAGCCAACACTACCACATGTCCCAAGGGGTCGTTAAGAAATTGACGTTACAGTTTCTTTCCCCATACGAACACCCGCACGCATGCCCCTACAATACAGTCTACAATGTAAATAAGGCAAAAAAAAAGGAAAGCTAACCAAAAGAAATGTCCCACAGTATCCGTGTTAAGTGACGAATATTGAAATGCAATGTGCAACAGAAACACTATTACATACGCGCACAAACGGACCTCATCGACTCATTAGAAGCTGTGCAAAACAGAGCCGCCCGTTTCATTCACCGCTCATATTCATCCTATATTAGTGTTTCATCTCTCAAGCTACAGTTCCAATTATACAGTCTTTCCCTGCGTCACCGTATTTCTAGCCTGTGCCTATTTCACAAATTTTGTTATTCCCAGCTCAAACAGCAGCCGTACATCTGCGCACCGCCATCAGGCACGTCTCACCGAATTGGTCATCCACTGAAAGTTTCACGCCAGCGTGCCCGTACGACTACATTTTGCGTCCTTTTTCCTCCGAACAGCAAGCGACTGGAACGACCTTCACCATGAAATTGCAGTCATCACCTATCCATCAACCTTCCTAGAAAAAGTTGCATCCCACCTGTCATCACGACAAAAAAAAAAAAACTGTTTTGCTTTCTCATGTTAGCCCCACCCCTTACGTAAAACCCTCTACAGGGGTATATTAAGGAAATAAAAATGAAATGAAAAACAGACGACATTGCAGTACATTGTGCATGCACTCAGGAGCGGAAGCGGTATATACGCGCTTTCAACGACCGTTCCCCAAGGATTTGAGCGGGAAAACCGCGTTGGCTGGGCTCGCATATGCTTCAAATTACAGCGTCGTCATTCTCGCGGAAATTCGCATACATCGCGAACACCGGGAGGCCGTTCGTCAACAATGCGCGGCCACGTGACAGCTCCGCTAAATATAGCTACACCGCTTCCGATAGCCGCCCTACACCCTCCCAACAAGCTCCGTGTCTTGCGTGTATTTTCTCCGTCATCTTCCCGCGAAGACAGCGAGCTTGACGAGAAGCACGCCTTGCGTACGGAGATAAGCCGATCACACGCGCAGCGTCGGCAAGGCTCTACGACGTCGGGGCGTCCGGCCTGGCCGCCACCAGAGCACACGAAGCTGCTCGAAATTCTCGCCACGAAACTCACGTCGAATGTCGCCCGAGAAAAAAAAAAGTAAAGAAAAAATATGGTTTCGAATTTGACCTCACGGCGACAACGCAGCGCCCACGCAGTGCAAACCATCCTCGCGTCCATGTATGTACGAACACGTCGAACACACAGCAACGGCGTCAAATAATACGCCGAAAACACCCGTAGTCGTCAAAACAAAGGAATTTAGACGATAAGCAGACTACAGATAGCACAGCAGACGACAGAAGACTTCAGATGATACGGAGAGGACGTATATTAGAACAGAGGACACAAGAGAAGCAGACGTGTTGCTCATTCCCACAAATCGCCGCCGATCAGTCGGACGTGGCCACGGGAGGGTGTTTTCTTTTTAAGTGTCTTGTTTATGCAGGTCGAACGGGACAGATTTAATCGACGTAGTCGCATCGCGAATGATCATCAAGTCGCCCCAAACCAGCAGGAGTTATTGCTATTCAGCGGGCGTCCAGACATCCCGCCAAGTTCGTGTTCTCCGCGCACGAATCCAGCCGCGGTAGACGTGGCCCGTTCTACAAGGCGGGATCGGCAATCTGATGCGCCGTTGCCGCCGCCTCCAGGCCGGTTTGTTTGCCTTCCTCATTTCTGGGCCGTAATCGACGGGCGCGTACGCGTGCTGCTCGTTGTAATCGGTACGGTGCCTACGGGCTTGTTTGCTCACCTCGTTGCCGCGTACAGCATCGAGCGTGTAAGTACGCTACGTGGCCTATTACTCGATCGAGACGATGATATAAAACGCCACGCACGGCAAAAAAAAAAAAAAAAAAAAAGGCAACCTCATGAACGATCGGCGACAACGCTGCCGGCGCGATTCGCCCGATTCTTATCGCGCGCTTGATTTAAAGGTTTTTTATACGAAGCCGCATTTAGCGCCGTCCAGCAGCTGCCGACATCAAAGGAGGCCGCGTCTCGCGCGCCAGACGTGTCGGGAATTCCAATTGGGAGAGAGACCTGCGCCTTCTTTCGCGTATCTGTACAACATAAGCACCGCTGCATCGCTGACGGTACTCGCGAGTGAAAAATAAAGAGAAAATGCAAACAGAAGCAGAGTGAAATAGAAGCACATTAAAGAAACGGCAAAAAGAACAAAAGCCGGTTTACTTCGAGAGTTACGTAACAACCTCCTTCCGCACACCTCTTCCCCCCTTCGCACAACTCGCGGTCAAGGCGCTCTTCTGCAGGGGCCGTCGTGACCCGCTTACCTTTTTGCTCGGCCGTCGTCGTCGTCTGCTGGCCTCGACGTAACCGGTGCAGACGGCCCGATTCCGCGCCACGCGCCAGAAGTGTGAGCAGAAGTAGCAGTATCCAAAGGTAGCGCGCGGAACTCTGCTGCCTCCCACACATGGTCGGATGCCCGTAGCAGTCGCCGTAGCGGCTCCTCATCGTGTGACACAATTTTGTCGCCGCGACACCGCACACAATCCAACACGTGACGCGCTCTCTCGAAGCAGTCAGTTTCGCTTGCGCTGACGGAAAACGTCGTCCATCTGTCTGTCGCTCACGTAGCAGACGTTCGGTATTCTGTGCTGACAGACGGCTTCAGCACGTGGTGCTGTCGATTTTGTCGCTCCTGTTTCCAAATGTGGCAGCACAGTAAAGTTTTTGGACTAGTAACGAGAATAATTTGGAAACGAACGTCCGTTGTGAACGCAGATCATTAGGCGCGTTACTTCGAAGCTCCGTATCGAAAATGATCCCCGGTTGCGCAGACGGAACGCTTCGAAGGGTTGAAGAAAGCTTCTGTTACTGCTCGCCGTTTTGTCGTCGACAAGCGCTTCGCAACGCCGAATCCGAACGGCAGCACAACAGATCCAAGCAACAGTTCGAACGAGGTTCCAGACGACACACAGCAACGACGCTTATCTCACTCAGGCTTGTATTGGTGAGCGCTTCGCGAGCAGTCGACGCAACGTTGCTTGGAACAGCAGACGATCGCGGTCGAAGCAGGCCGCATTTCCGGTGTGTTGTCGGACGTGCTACGCGGTAAAAAAGAGCCGGCTCATGGGACAGGCAATTTGGGTTCATGCAGGGCCGGCTCGTTTGCCAACGTCACGCTTACTGGCCGGAGAGCGAGGTTCCTGTCACTTGAGATGCCACGCGACGGAAGTCGTCCAAGGGCTTCCACAGCGGCGGCGAGGGACAACCGTCATCAATCACTAAGAGACTTCAGATGCGACCGCGATGCCTCGCAAGCTTTTCTTTTTCCCTTGTCCTTGCCTTGTCTCAAAGACAGCAAGCGAGTCGCTGTCCTGTCCCAGGCGATGGGCTGGCGTTTCGTTGACGTTCTGTCGCGCAAGAAGTGTTCACGTGACTAGCGTGTCTTATTTGCTTGTAGGGCAGAGACCACCGACTGGGTGTCTCAGTCGTTATATCAGTCGTCAGAAAAGGCCACAGGAGAGCCTTTTAGAACATAGAAAAGGATCCAGACGTAAGGTTGCTAACGTCTCCGATAGCAGAATAATGCACCGGTTCGGCAGTTATACGGGTGTTTCGTGAATAGCCTCACTCGGACAGCTGCCAGCAGCAATACCGAATCGGGCCTCGAAAGCAATCACGCAGAAGCAAGATTTGTCGTATTCGTTTTGTTTCAGAAACGAGTTGCACGGTCGAATAAAAAACGCACTGTTATGGCATAGTCACTTCAGCTAACAGAAGTGTCCATTATTTCAATCCACCGGAGCGGGTTATAGAAGACGATACATAATTCACCACACAATCGACAACACTTCCCGCTGTCGCACTTTTCGCGACCGTCGCTGGGTGTCCGCACAACGCGCGACTGCTTCTGTCACGGCGTACTCACGTCACTAAAAGGGTGCGCACTGGTGGTAGAAGCCAGCTGCACCGCGTGCTCGTGTCTAAGCACCACTGGTCACGCGATCACGGACGTTTAGCAGACGATCTCACACGGCCGAGCGTTGACAACGGAGGGCAGCGCGTTCACCCATCGCACCGATCCTAGCAGACGACGCGGGCCACCGCGTAGGATCGTTCATAACAGCCCACTAGAGGCGGTCACGACTTACACGCACGCACACACTTGCACACAGTGAAGCATCCAAGCCGAAAACATCACCGACGTTTTCTTTTCCCCCGCAGCTGGTGGCCGGGATCGCCAGGAAGCAAAAGGCATCGATGACGGCTTCTGCCTTCCGAGCCAACGGGAGACGGCACGATAAGCAGACGGCTTCGCAAACAGGGCGTCAGCAGACAACCCACACGCACACACACGCGGGTTCGCTGGAGCGCGCGAAACTTGATTGCTAAAGGACGCCGCAGACGCTACCGCCGCCGTTGAAGGTTGCCACAGCCGTAGCACGCGGACCGGCGTGCCTTGGACTCGACGAGCAGCCTTTGCGAAGAGCGCACGCCGTCCTGCAAGCCCGACAAGTTCGCGCGGCGCTCTGTGGCCCGCCGGCTCGGTGAAAAAAAAACGATCTCGGCTCCCCTCACCCTCGTGGGGAAGCGCTCTCCTCTCTCACGTTTGCATTCGCGGCCAGCGTGGCTCGCGAGGCGCGTGCTTGTGTATGGTGTCGCCCTCTAGAGGAGGGCAGCGGCGGGGGACGAGTCGATTGCGGGCGGTCTAGGTGAGGCCGGCACCTGTGCTCAGGTGAGCAGGCGATCGCAGATGGGTTGGGGAGCTGCAGACCCCGCGGGAAGATATTTCCGCTGTTAATGTGAAAGTGACCTAGCGGTCAGGCCGACATTCTAGCGTGACATCGCACCGATTGTGGAAATAAATTATAAGAAAATGGATCCGACAAGACTGGTATGCAAGCTCTGCAGAAATGCTTGAGGAGTTATTGCAAACGAGATTGTAAACATAGTCGCTTAATGGCAAGTTCCGCTGAAGTGAAGCCACAGCAACAAATCGAAAAGGAAGAAAAAGAAAGGAAAAAGAAACCCGGAGGCGGAACCAAGAAAATTGGTAGAAATTTCGAAATGAAAAGTACCCATGATATTGCCTATCAGATGGTGCAGCTTATGTGCGATGATTTTGACAAATCTGTGTAGAATGCGGTTAGTGTGACATGTTTCGGCACAAAAATTTATTTGGCGCGGTTGTGCGGTTTTCGCCAATAATACTCACGCTACTATACCATTCCTGCTTGGAAATGTGCGGGATAACGCATATTTCTTCTTGGAGGGTATTTAATATGCAGGGTTTCCCAACTGTCAAGCACCAAGGTTTAAAAATATGCAAATACCACGTAGCTCGACAGGTAATATTTGCCTTCGCTTGGAGATACTCAGACTATTTCTTGCATTACACCTAATTACATAATTTGTTTTAATTAATTAAACCTAAGTATGTAATTATTCATAATGATCAGAGTAAAACCGCACTGCTAGCTACAAGATATAGAAAAGATATGACCGTAGTACTAGCTGCACGATGTGTGTGATATGGACAAGATATTACCGCACCACTAGCTACAAGGTATGTAGCAGGCCAGATATGACCGCAGTACTGACTACAAGATATGATATGGACAAGATATGACTGCACCACTTGCTACAAGATATGATATTGACAACATATGACCGCACCACTAGCTACAAGATATGATATGGACAAGATATGACCCCACCACTAGCTACAATGTATGTAGTGGACAAGATGTGACCGCAGTACTGGCTACAACATATGAGATGGACAAGCTATGACTGCACCACTTGCTACAAGATATGATATGGACAAGATATGACCGCCCCGCTAGCTACAAGATAAAATATTGACAGGATACGACTGGACTACTAGCGTAGCTTCCTCTGCGTTACCTGCTAAGTATGAAGCAGGGTGTAAGCCCAATTAACTTCGAGTTCGAGCTTGGGGTCAACAATGCCGGATGCAACAAAACTCGATCTCGAATTCAAAATTTATAAATTACTTCACTCGAAGTCGTACTGAATAATTCTGTCGTTTCATCCTCTCCATATATAATCGAACCGCAAGTAAGGCCTCAATGAAAGACAAACTAGCGTTCGTCACACTAGCCAGCCGTCTCAAGGTTATTTCACCGTTGCATAAAAGTTTCTCTCAAACTGCAAGTCACGACTACCTTATTCTGCGGCTGCTATATATGTGTATATATCAAACCACGTTGATCACCGGATAAAGATGGGAATTGATTCATGCTACGCGAAATCTCTCTTTCGGTCCTTCATTCGCCGTACATCCCAGGAATGGAATCACCTCGCCGCAAATGCCATCACCAACAGCAAAGCATTTCCTTCAAGCCTTAGCTAACATTGTATAATCGGGAGTATCTACAGGCTATTACCATAACTGATTACACGTTCTGTTTTTCTTCTTTTTCCTTTGTGGGCTATTATTTTGTAACCACTCTCCTATTCATTGTCACATGCCCCTACATGTCTTTTAAAGAAAAACAAGTAATTAAATCTACTCTGCTGCTAGATACGATTCTGCATGTGACGCTCAGGTTATGTTAAGAATGCAGTGAAAGACGGCAAAACTATATTTTCAACAGACGCAATTATTTGCGCCCAAAGGCATATTTACTACTTCTTTCAAATTTTGAATAGCTGCGCACCTCTCCTTTGCAACGTCTAGAATTGCTTGTGTACAGTTAATGTCAATTTTGTTGTTGTTGTTGTGGTTCTTTGTTTCGTGTTTGTGGGTTCAGCACACTCAAACAGCAGCAAGGGAAGGAGGAAGGCAGGCCAAATTGCGAAAATAATTACAGAACGAGGCCAGCAGGGGGGAACAGCGACGCATGTCAGGCCACGGCTGTGGCGATAGCATCTCCCGGACCGTGGCCACAGGAAATGCCGCACACGCCCCTTCCCCACCACCGACGAACCCAGCAGGCCACGTCCTGCGGTGTCGCTCACGCAGGCGCACGCATTGCACTTCCCCGAGTTTTCCCGAGACAGCGACCCATAGCTCGTATAGTGGCAGGGCATCTGGTTCGCACGACACACCGACGCAAGATCTCTTCTTCTATTTCACTCTCTCTCTCTCCCTCTCTCTCTGTTTTATTCAGTTCTTTCACAGTGAGCACGTTATCAGTGCCTGACGTGGCGTGTAAGAAATTTGCCCCACCCAAAAAAAAGGAAAACGTCAAACAGCTTTCGTCAGATCCAACCCGAGTTGACTCGAAGTGCGAGCAGATAGCCTGTGATATTTTAAACTGGGCAACGGAGAAACGTACAGTCAACCAAAAAAGTTTGCGTACCACGGGATTCCAGAAAAACGTTCAGTTTTCGAGCAGCCTGTAAAAGTAGTAAGTAAAACCTAACGTCCCAATATTGTTCACATACAGGGTACGTCCGAAAAGTAATGTCACTGAGTCAATTAAAAAAACATTATTCATCATATCAGTACAGCACATTGAAAGGTTTCGAAATAGGCTCCTCCTGCGTCGATAGATTGCTCCCAGCGAGATTGCCAGGCGTTGAAGGCGTCATGGTAGGCCTCCCCCAGGATGTCCTTTAGAGTCTTGGTGCAAGCCTCTTTGACTTTGTCAACTGCTCCGAAGTGATGTCCGCTCAGGGGAGTTTTCAAGCGCGGCAACAAAAAGAAGTATGGGGGAGCCATGCCAGGACTGTAGGGCGACTGGGGAACCGTTGGCGCCTTTGAATCAACCAGGAAGCGGGTGGGGGCTGGCGCGTTTTCATGGTGGAGTTTCCAATCGCCCGCGATGTCAGGCTGGCCGCGATGAAACCTTCGTATCTGTCCCTTAGGCACTTCCACGTAGAATTTGGCGTTGGCTGTTGAACGATGTAGTACAAACTCATGGTGACCTCGACTTCAAAGCTATACTCCTGACGCTTCAATGTCCAGCGACCAAGTCGTCCAGTGAGGTCTTTAAGGAAGGACAACCAGCATAGTGCATGGTGATCTGTGATGACCGAAAACGCGTGGCCAAACAAGTACGGTCTAAATTTTGCGAAAGCCCAAAGAGATATATTCCCGTTCAGTGATCGAAAAATTGCGCTCTGCAGGGGAGAGGAGTCGACTGGAATATGCGATGACGCGGACTTGCTCTTGTTGCCGCTGGACAAGCACAACGCTGATGCCGTGTCCGCTGGCGTCGGTGCGAACTTCAGTGGCCGCGGACGGGTCAAAATGGGTCAAGATGGCCCGGGTGATAAGTAACCTAGTGGGTGTTCGAAAGGCATCAGCTTGTTCAGGGCCCCACGAAAATGATACGTCTTTCTTGAGGAGTTGCGTTAAGGGACGGGCAATGCCGGCGAAATTCTTGACGAAGCGTCGAAAATATGAACATAGGCCGACAAAGCTCCGGACGTCTTTGGCCGAACGTGGTACAGGAAAATTTTACACGGCACTAATTTTACCGGGATCAGGCTGTACGCCACGAGCACTGACAAGGTGGCCTAGCACAGTGATTTCACGACAGTCAAAACTGAATTTGATGAGTTCAGCTGTAGGCTTGCTTGGCATAAAACATCAAAACCTACCGACAGGCATGTAAGGTGGCTCTCAAATGTCGGCGAAAAAACGATGACGTCATCTACATAACAAAGGCACGTGGACTATTTGTAGCCGCGAAGGAGAGAGCGCATCAACCTTTCATACGTTGCTTTGGCATTACACAAACCAAATGTCATCACCTTAAATTGAAAAATTTTATCCGGTCTAACGAATGCGGTCTTTTCGGGGTCCAGGTCATCTACGGAAATCTACCAGTATCATGAAGGTAGGTCGATGAAGGGGAAGTAGGTAGATCCACGTAGACAGTCAATAACGTCATCGATTCTCGGCAGAGGGTGGACGTCCTATCGCGTGACTTTGTTCAAGTGACGGCAGCCTATAGCAGAATCGCCAGCTACCGCCCTTCTTCTTTACTGGCGCGACCCGGGGCTCTAGGAACGTTCAATGACGTCTATCGCGAGCATTGCTTCGACCTCGCGCTGGGCTACTTGCCGTTCAGCATGAGACACACGATAAGGACGACGTCTGACGATGCTGGCGCCTCCAATATGGATACGAAGAGTGATGACAGAAGTCTGGTCCTAAGGCCGCTCGTCAAAGTCAAATATGTCGCAATAAGACATCAACATGTGCCTGATATCGGTAGCCTGTGCTGGAAGGAGGTCAGACGCGGTCATCTTGGTGAAATCACGATCGGCTGCACGGCTTGAGGTGGAGAAGGCAGCGGGGAGCGAAGCACCACCAGCAATTCATGCAGAAACGGCATGCTCATTGATAGAATAGGCGTTGCCCAAAGTCATGCCATTTGGGATAAGTTGCGTGCACGAGCTGAAGTTAAAGATGCTAAGGAACGCGCGGTAATTAGAGAGAGAGAGAGAGAGAGAGAGAGAGGAAAGGGGAAAGGCAGGAAGGTTAACCAGTTGGGAAGATCCGGTTTGCTACCCTACGCGGGGGGAGAGGAGAGGGAGAGGTAAAGTGATAACAAAGTAGAGATAAAGAAATAAAGGAGCATAGACATACGATGACAGTCGGTCAATGTCACCGCACACCGTCACCACACATCACATTAGCATCTGCAGCACTATAAACACCTGTTCAGGCTACAGCCGCTTGTCCAATTCTGTTGCCCTTAAAAACTACAACAGTGCCCTCGTCGCCCTCCGCTCTGATGGCTTGAGATGGTGGCATTATAAAATAAGTTCCTCTGTTAGAGGTGGTTATTAGGAATGGTGAGTATGGTATGGAGGAACGGCGGCTTCCCATTTCTGACCACTAGAACGTCAACAATGGGAGTCAGGACGCAATCGCCATCGGGAATAGAGTGGACAGGCATTAGGTCCACATACGTAACGGATTGGGGTGTCAGACGGATGTAATCCACCGTACATAAACGTGGTTGACGGGTGCTCGCAGCGTCATAGTAGCGAGGCAGGTCAAGACGAAGCAATCCGGTTCCACAATCAACAAGGGCGGACTGGGCAGATAGAGAGTCCATGCCCAGGATGAGTTGATGGGAGCAGTGCTCGAGCACAGCAAGAAAATCAGTCGTACAGCAGCCGGCAATACCTATTCGTGCGGAGCACATACCAAGGACAGGAAGCGTTTCGAAGCTCCGAATGCACTACTGATATATGTGCCCCGTGTCAACGAGAGTAGCGACAAGTGTACCGTCCACCAAAAATGTGACTGGGATAAGACCAGGCAAAACAGGGAAAATGTACTTCGGTGTTATATACAGAGAGAAGCCAAGATGGTGGAACAATAACCACACGAGCACTTCTTCAATGCTCGTCTTCATCCCCTTGCTTGCGCCTTCTCCAATGTACGGGAATGGCTTGTAACAATACTTCCAACTTCGCGAATCAACAACAAGCGTGTTCTTAGCGGGTATCAAACAACGATTATTGAGCACTTGGTGCTAAATTAGGCGCGAACAAACTGGCGACAATTACCGTGAAGTACTGCAAAAGACGCAGTTAATTTAGTCAAGCGCCATAGCTCACTCAGTTAAATATGACGCAGTGCCGGACAGAAAAAAAAACTGCCAGGGGTTCAACATGGCTTGAACCTAGTTACACGAGCGGAAGCTCTGTTAAGCATAGTTAGACACGGTTCTTCAACGCTTTTTCCCGGCGAGATATATCGGCAGGATGCTCAGACTCCACCTGGCGCCTGTGGCAACGAGTTGCCGCGCTCGCGCTGGCGCGCGCATCATCCATGGCGAGACTGAGCCGCCAAGCGCCGGCGAAGCAGCTGTTAAAGCCTCGCCTAGTCACGTGGTACATAGCGGCGAGGCTCGAGCGAGCGCAGCTGCGACGATTCTCCGCAGCGGGTCACGTGACGTGATGTCGCACCTCCACACTAGGGCGCCGGCGGCTGAAGGTGAAACGCGCGCCGAGATTGACCTTGGAATTTGTGCCTCGAGAAGTAGAGCTTTGGCTCAAAGCCGTAAACGCGTGCGCAACTAAAAAAAAAAAATCATGTGCTATTCCAATCTCTGAAGGTGGATGACCCGCGAAGCTGTTTAGCGCACGACGCAGAAGTGACACAGAATTTTAAACACAGGTAGAAACTCATTTATTGTCTGGATCAGTGGTCATCGGGACGAAAGATACGCACGCACACTTAGTGTCATTCGCGTGGACGACGGCACTGCCGCCCCGAGGAGCCGGAGGAAACTAGACACGCGTGACGTTTCGACGATGCTGCCTTACAATAAGATGAAGTTTCAGGCAAAATGTATGCCACTATCGCTTTTTACAAAGAAAACGGGCAAGCACACACCTTGAGCCACAGCGGCTATGCTCACTGGACAGCCACCGACCTTGAAGTATTAGCCATCGAAGACACTATTCAACTCTGCGATGGGCACATAGAAGACATGATTCACGTCTACACTGACAGTCGAAACGCCCTCAAGCAACTGAAATCCCGATCCAACACGACTATCATGGCGCACCGCATTTTCGCACGCATTTTCGTACACTGGACACCAGGCCACAACGTGAGAGGAGCGGGAAACAGGGCGGCCCATGAGGCTGCTGGCGAGAAAATCAGAGAGGACCGTCATCTCAGCCTTGAAGTGAGCCTGTCATTAATGGACCACACCTATAGCTCCCAGTCATCCGTCGCGTTACCAGATCACCAGATTGCCTGGGTGAAACACGAGAGGAAGGCTCTACTATGGGAGTCCGTTCTCAGCATCCTTCCTCCCATTCGCACCCCCCTTCCTCGAATAGCCCAGGTTCTCACCCACAAAGCAAGAGCTAAGGCATCCATTGCACCGGGTGTTCTCAGCCAGTGGAGAGGAACGCAAGTGGAATGCCCCAACTGCCCTGCGATCAACGTCGATCTCAGACACCTGATCTGGTCCTGTCCTGCCACAGCCAGCCTCAGGGACAAGCACACCCGAGCTCTAAGGCTGGCGTCCTAGGAAGACTGGGTCGTACCGCAAGCCGGTGCCAGCAGAAGCATTAACGCTTTGCAGTCATTTGCTAAGGAGCCATGTATACTTCATTTCACGTCATCCCTTACCCCCATCTTAGGCCACGGGCCATTCTTCCTAATAAAAGTTTAAATCAGTCAATCGACGGGACTGCCTGCATGGGAGAGCGGAAGAAAAGGAAACTAGATACGCAAGTGCTTCGAACATGTGACCTGGGAACTTGAGTGTGACTGCAGCTGCAGCGCCATCTTGCAGAAGTGGGCTTGGTGACCCCAGAAATCCGTGATTCACGAATGGAATAGCTGAGGACGGGGACTCACCTGCAAAGACAGGAAATATTTACGACGTTAGTTAGGGCGCTAGTTAACGCTAGGTACAACAAGACTTGAGGGCGTTTAGGAAATTGCGGTGTTGGGTTCCCGGTCCCATGCATCTCCATTACTTGGGTCTCGTCTCATTAACTCACGTCATCGAGTACATCGGACCTTAAAGGGGCCAAATTAAAAAAGAAAAACGCCTTTGTTGCACCTTTCTCTATTTGGCCATTTTTGTTTTTCGTTCCGTCTTTTCCTGGCAGCCAACGCCCACCAACGGTGGAGAAAACGAGTCAAAGTAGGGAGGAAAGTGGAAACGTCAGGGCAACGGTTTCCCAACTAAAGAAAGACTGCTTGTTAGGAAAGTCGAGGTAGTGCAATCACTCACTGCCAGCGCCGAGGGACGAAGAAGAACAGGGCGCAATGCCCCCCCTCCCCCACCCCTCTTCCGTCTCGTCCTCTCTCCTACTCCGCCACAACAGTGACACGAACGGAGCGGCTTCAGGACAGATGAAGAACGAAGGAGAGCGAACACTACACGTGACACGCCACCCGCGGTGCTGGCGACGAGAATTCCGGAAAGAGGGGCACAGATAACGCAGGTGAAGACGAAAAAGTGAAAAAGGGACGATAAAAAGATAAAAAAAGAGAGAGCATCTCAAGCGATACATCGAGTTAAAGATGTAGGATAGTGAAAAACGAGAAAGAAACAGATCGAGTCAGGCCGTGGTCTCCCGAGAGATTTGAAAAGAGCACGGTCTCGTTTCTCCGTGGGGCTGCCGGGAAAGGGATCGCGGCCGCGGTCCAGATAAGGTGGCGCCTGAGATGAACCAGATACCGAGAAGAAGACACGAGAAGATAAATGACCAGCAGCTGGAAAGTTAGCGGGGCGCAAGTTAAGGAGGGGTGATCGCGGAAGCTGGTCGCGAACTTCTGAACTGCCGCGCACGTCCCTTTCCGGACACAAAGTACATCTGCGGTCACCTCGGAGCACGGAGTATATACACTATGTGCCTCAGGACTTCGTTCATGGCTTGGTTCTTTCGACAGAACCAGAAGCTGACACTTGTGGTTTCCGCTGGAGCTTGGAGAAGTTGCATCAATAGGTGGCGTCCTAATCGGAGCCCCGGCGACGGCTATATCCCGATAACAGATGCTATATAGTCTATAGAAGGCCATGCCTTTTCTTATTGCATGTTCAAGAAGTGATGGTGTATACGGACAGAAGCCACAGACGCCATGTTCTGAACTTCACTTGCCAAGTTAGGCTGTGAGAGCAGCACCACGTCGCGTAGCCTCAGAGATTAGAGAAGCGCGGAGCGGCGGCGGTCGAAAGCGCGCATTCGGGGCGTGCCCTCAAACAGAGCGCGAAGAAACTGACCAATCTGACGACAATAAAACACCATTGGCTGATGGGCAAACGCATTTCAGAAGCAGATCTTACAGAATTTGCTTGTAGCCGGGATTGGTGGTGGTGGTGGTCGCTCTTTGATGGTGGCGCTCACCACCCCAGCACTTTAGCTACCACACCGAAAAATAATTTATTCCCTAACGAGTAAATAACGGTGTAAAAATGTCGAACACCCAACTCTTACACCCTTTTGGTGGTGCGAGGGTGTGAGGCGTAAACCGTTTTACACCTTTATTCATTTGAATGGTGTAACTTGGGTGTAAGGGTGGGATTTATAGACCAATTTACACCATTTATCACTTTGAAGGGAGTAAATTATTTTACAGAGCAGGGGTGGGGGGCGCCGTTTCCGCTGCGTAGCAGCAGTTGCGCCGCTCGGGCTGTGTCACGCAAAACACGTGTGGTAAAGCGTAATATTGCAAAGCAGGATTAGATCTAGCGGGATGGGTCCAGTACTTCAAGCAGCCTCAATTGAACACAATACTGCCCCATTTCAAAGCGAATGCTTTCAGAAATAATCATCATCGTCAACGCGTATACGTACTGGACATCTCACAGTAAGGCCATTAAGGTCCAACGTATCACCTTGTACGCAAATACAAGCATATTAATTATGAAATGTCCGTAATCAGATGAGCCGTAAGCCTGTGATTGTAATAGCGGAATCGTCGAGGTCTTTGAGTGTATTATCAAAGACAGGAGGTCGAGGAGAAAGAGAGGGAGAGGGATATAACGAAGGCATGGATGTTGACGAATCAAGAGTCCGGTCGGCTGCCCTACGCTGGAGGAAGGGAAAAGGGTAAGAGAGAGAGACAATGGAGAGTGACCTGGGATATAGAGACATGCACGGACAGTACTAGAGTCAAAGCCGCGCGTACAAACCAGACGTTCTCAGAAAGCACAAAAGTGCCTTCACTGCCTCCTGAGCCGATGATCAGTGGGGTCGACTGTGTTCTAGTACTGTCTCGAGGAGCCCTGAGTAGAGTCAACTGGCTGACAGAAGGCGAGTTGTCGCTGAACGAGGAAGCGGTAGCTATACGTCTGATTTCCAGACATCACGGAGTCAAATTCACATTGTACATAGCGGGAATTACTGGATATCTCCTAAGATGAATGTGGAACTCCCCCCTGGTGTTGCCTCTGCCAACAATGCCGAAAGCTTGGATGGGAGAGTGGATATCACTTACTCGTAGGAAAAAGAAATGAAAAATAAGTGACAAAGAAAATGGCAGTTTCCCCCGAAGGTCGTAAAACTGACAAGAATTGCAATGTTTAGGGTTGCGATTGAAATCCTAAGACGGTGTTCTAACTATACGGGGGTTCGACCAACGCGGACGTGACATACGCGAGTGGGATTGTTTTTTATCCTCGAGGAAAGCCGTGCATCGCGAAGGGCCAGCAACACAGGCAACCTTGATGTTGCAGAGGTCCGTGGACCTGCTCACACCGGTTTATTCCGTTCCTTAACATGTCAGTAACTAATTTTTGGACCAACTATAGCACACGTCTTCACTCTACCACTCCACATTTTGCAGCGTAAATGGAGCACTAAGCGTTAGCAAACAACCAGTTGCAATTCCGACAGCTGATCGCACTGTAGCATGGCAGAAGCGGTAACGGTTTCGTATCCCTGCGCTTTCGCCTGAGGCAACATGCGGTGCGCCGCCGAAAGTGCCATCTCGTTTCCCTAGAGGAAACTGCTCCGCGAAGAGGGTGTATGCCTAAGGTCCTGCGGAATGCGGAATCTCACGGCAACGCCGACGCCGATGGTGTAAGCCTAGAGTGTCCATATAATTGCTATCGCAAAAAAAAAAGAAAAGCGGACAGAAATTGGCTGCGGCTGCACGTTGGACATTTTGGCAAGTCATGCTAAATGCCTGAGGTACCATGCACGAAATACCACAACAACATGACACACACACACACACACACACACACACACACACACACACACACACACACACACACACACACACACACACACACACACACACACACACACACATGCCAGCGAAGTGTGTGTATTTGCGTCGTTCTTTCTGTCCTGTGTCAAGAGCCTTATGCCTGAGGCGTTTAGTAGTGCGGGAGAGTGCAATTCATAGAAAAACAAATAGGACATACAAAGTTAACCGAAACAGTCATGCTCGCTCTTCTGGTTTCGGTCAGACATAAATTCGTCCTTTCTTCCTGTTTTGTTTGATAGCGCCCTGCTTAGTTCGTTGAGAAATGGTCGCGAATTTTCCAGACGTCCGGGCGTGTGTGCCATGCATATATATATGCGGGCGTCGTAGCGGCGAGGGGCAGCGTTTGGGTGGAAGCAGTTCTGCCTCGTCGGAGAGCCAGGTGCGAGGGACTCCGAAGGTGACATTTGGGGGCGGTGGGTTGAGAGTGGCGCTTGGGGCGGTAGGACGCACGGCAACCCAAGTAATCCTGTCTCATGTCACGCCGCAAACTCGTGGATCGAGCAAGATGTGAGATAATGTTGTTCGTTTGCTTTATGGCGCAAGAGCGACCAGGGCTGTGGTGCGCCGACCACAAAACGCGAGAGAATTAAGGGTACACTCGTATTTTACGTGTCCAGACACATCCGTGTCATCGCCCTCACCGTTGCTTAGATTTCTATGAACGTACAAGAGAGAGAGAGAGAGAGAGAACGCGCACGCGTGTGTGCGCGTGGTTAAGGGAGCACAAGTGGTGTGAACAATCTGAACGAGTCTTGTTACACAAGATGAGGGCAACATGTGAGTACATGTCACCTGACCTGCGAACACCATGAAAGGGCAGCTCAATAACCTGCTCTTAGGTAAACGCAGTCTCTACAGTCACCTGGCACTGCCAACGCACAGAAGCCCCCCCCCCCCCCCCCCCCCCCCAGCTTCCTCTTCGACTTATTGCAGTTAAATGTGAGTGTGCGTGTGAACGGAGTGCGCGAACGGTGTGGGCAGCAACTTCACTAGGGTGACCTGGTTCTAAGTTCACATCGCTGTACGTAGCGTCGTTTTTTTCTTCGCGCGTTACAACAATTTCGAGGGGAAAGCACCTTTCTTATCTTCTTTTTCATCGAGACGCTCATCAAAGGTTACTGAGCCGAAGCTCGACAATGTGAACCATTAGGATGAATCAAATTAACTTTTACCTGATGATAAAGCAGCCAACAAGCCACTCGCGCATCGAGTCCGCGAGTGAGCAGCCTCATATAGTGCCACGAAAGCCAGTCAACCTGCAGGTTTCTGTATACTCGACGTAGCAATCGTCGGTTCCGCGAAGCGACATTGTTTTCTGCGAGAGAAGAAGCAGACGAAGCTAAGCAAGCCGCCAGACAGACGAACAAAAGCATACGAAAAAAAAAAGAAAGACAGGAAACAGAAGACTTAGGCAGACGTGTCAGCATTCCGTACTTCGCAGGGCCGCCGCATTTGTCAGCGGCACGTCGTGTACCCCCTAACGACGATGACGCATAAATCGCTAACGGCGTCATCGTTAGCGTGACGGGCTCCCTCTGTCGGTCGTGGCGGCCTTCGGATTAATACGCGCTTGTATTCCACGCGAGGTCTCCGTCGGCCCTGATCCCACTTCGTACATGCGTCCACATTTCTGTTATACCTTCGCCTAGACGTACAACACCGCATTCCTGCCTTGTGTTTCCACCAGCAGCACTTCGTATCGAAACGTATTCGGCCGCTTGAGACGGCGGACACAATAGACGCCGTTCTGGCCATGTGTGTGCACTCTCCCTCTGAGGCGAGAGACATTGGCTTGCGCCGTCTTTGGAGAACAAGATTACGTTTCAGGGTTGGCGGGCAGAACAAAGAAAGAAGGAATAATAACTAGCTCGTTCCTGCTGGCGAATGTAAGACACCACCGCATCATTACGAGGACGGTATAGCGCAAGGCAGGACGAGGAAGAGGAGGAAACCGGAAGGGCCCTAATCATAGACAGCACACATACGATAGTCCGTGGCCCTAGAACTCACAGACGACAAGACTGGCTACAGGCGTTGTGAGGACGGTAGCGCAAGACAGAACGAAGGCAAAGAAGGAATAGCGTGCCATACTACCCTCCTAACCTAATGAGGGTAGAAAATTTGACATGAAGGGAGCGATTTTTGATTGATCCATTCGGTTTGACGCGCCAAGACAAAACAGGGCTTATGGTGACGCCGCAGCGGATAGCATAGGGTTCATTTTGAACATCTGGGATTCTTTAACGTGCACAAAAGCGTTTTGTTGCATTAATTTTTTTATATCAAGTAGACAGTGTAAGCCGGCCGTCGGTTGCTTTAACTGGTGGATCGATCAATCAATCAATCAATCAATCAATCAATCAATCAATCAATCAATCAATCAATCAATCAATCAATCAATCAATCAATCAATCAATCAATCAATCAATCAATCAATCAATCAATAAATCAATCAATCAATCAATCAATCAATCAATCAATCATGGATTATTTATTTACATACCTGCAACACCCGTAGGCATCGCCTACCTGGCATACGTACTGCCAGGTAGGTAAGTGTCGATTATTTCACATGCGGTTATCTCTCTCCCTCTATTTTTCTTTTCTCTTTGCACATATAGCAATTTTTTCTTAGTATATCGCTGATAGTAGTTTGCTTCTGTTTCGTTTTCTTTTAGATCGGCAAGACGCGTGTGTGGAATTGTTTTATATCTGCAGTTTTCGTAACAAAGTTTACTTCTGAGTCGACGTTCCATTCGTGCTGTCTTTGCTTCCATTAGTCATCTTCTTTTTCATTAGTCATCTTGTCCTCTTCCAATAGTAATCTTGCTGTTGAGGTAAGATCTCTGCCACATACAGGCTTTCAGAGGCAGTTCAAACAGAATAGAATTAAAATCTACTCTCCCCATTGGCTCCCCTATGGGAGCTTGTTCAGAGGAACCAATCACGATAGAAAAGAATTGATCCCAAGCATGCTTATTCGGTATCTAAAGTGCACATGTGACGCCGGTAATAATATTTCCAGTTGTCGTCGCCATTTGGAATACCGAAGGGAATGTAACGTCTTAAGAGGAAGCTTTAGTTCCCGCCCAACTCCGATGCCGCCTATTCAAATACGTGTAGATTGCAGCATGCTTATTCGATATAACAGCTGGGCCAACTTTAATAAAAATGGTTGCATTTGAGAGAGAAAGTTATAATTCAGCGACTCTGTTAGAATCAGAAATTTTTTACAATATGTTCTTTTCTTTAAATTGGTGATGACACTATCAGCCTTCTCATTGGCACTATATATGAAGTTCCTGATAAAAAAAAGGGCCAGAACTTAGCACCGTTAAATCTGTAAGTATGCGCGCATTTGTGACTCCTTGAGCTACGTCTGCGTAACGGAAGACCTTGCAAACTCTCATTTATCAAAGGGAAGTTTCTATACCTCAAAACTCTTAAAACTTGCGATTTCATGAACACTGCGAGACGTTCGCATAGGCTAAACACACCTCGAGCTTTCTGCTAGGTACCTCCAAAGTGGGTGAAGCCCACCTATGATGCTATCAGATCAAAAATAAAAATGAACGCGCTCCAAGCCCGATGATTCGAAAAGCGCCCACGAAAAGAGTGAGCGGTTCGCCGGCAAAGACAAGAATCGCACGGCGATCCCACACGCCGTGTACTCTCGTCGACAACACGCGAGTGCAACATTCCATCCAATCTCCTTTGCATTCTCGTGTACACGGGGTCGCTCGCTTCGGCCTCTTTGTCTTGCCACGTCGTTTCCTCCAGGGCGCTTCGCTCTACTCGACAGCGCCCCATCCATTTGCCAGATTCGATGGAACAGTCGGCGCGGCCTGCACCCTTCCCCACCCACCTACGCGTCGGTAGGGGCACGCGCACACGCATTCGTACGCCGACCGATCCAGCCAGAAGGCTCCCGCATTCCGTAGCAGACGACGAGGCATAAAGACGAAGGCAGACGAAAAACGGCTCGGTCGTCTGCAGCGGCTACCAGACGACGCCTTCGCTCAGCAGCAGACGCAGAAGAAAAAAACAGAAATAAAAAAACAGCGACAAAGTTATAAAAAAGACCATTACAGGCTCCTTGCTGCTTCGAATGGCCGGCAGCTTCGAAGGTCGATTTGCTACTTTGATATACGAATCGCCCTGCCTGCTTGTTTCTTTGATGTAGCGTACCTTGCAGTATATCTTCCCCGTTTCGTTTCTCTGTTCACGTAACACAGCCGCCTTCCGCAAATGCAGTTAACCCTCGCTTCAATGGCAGCGTGAGCTGTCGCAGGATACGTCAGTGCTGTACACGGAGGCCGTTGTACGACTCCGCCATATTCTGTACTGGTGCACGCGTGCCAGTCGGCGTACACGCTGCATTTATTGACGCAGGATTCCGGGGTGTGGCGCTGTCGCGCCTAAACGACTGAAGGAACAAAGGACACAGCGGAGTGTAGATCAAAAAAAGAAACAAAAGCGAAGAAGCAAATAATGTAACAGGAACACGTAACAAAGAGACCCGTAATAAGAGGACGACTCATATCCGACATCTGCGCCCACTTCCCGCGGGCCAACGTCGCCGTCTGCAATCTCACGCATGCGCATATGGGGGGCTCACAGCTCGCACCACTCACGGTAGCCTCGAGCACTGAACGAGTGCTACGACCGTCCGCATCGAGCCAAGACGAGGAAACAGCCGGATCGCGGGAACTAAAACAAAAAAAGGACCCTTCGTTTTACGACGTCGGAGAAAAGGACAAGGGTGTTCCAGTTATTGAGTTGGGTCTGTTTACGCGTTACGTCGGGGAACAACTACACCGTAGTCTCATCTTCGTTTTCTTCCGGTAAGGTTCCGAGCGGGAAACGAGTGGCGAGGGAATGCGTACGCAGAGCTAAACGGCTATCGCTCTCTCTGTCTCTCTCTCTCTCTCTCTCCACTTTTACGTTCGGTGCCACCTCACCCGGCTTTGACGGCACCGACGCATTTCCCCAGCCGTCCATGACTTACGACTCACGGAGCACCGAGGCGTGTGCAACTACATGTACAGCACGGTGGCATCAAAGACGACGGTGTCCGTTTCATGCAGCGCCGCAGCGTGTTTTGTTGTTCGCTTTACTGCCGCGAAATTAAGGTTCCTTCTAGAAGTATCACGCAACAGCGCTTTTTTATTTGTTTTAATACGCTGTACGAAAATATCCTACTTTCTTCCCGTGCCAATATGGGCCAGATTTTCCTCTACGTGCTGTTGCAGAAACAGAAAGCACGTTAGCTTATACAGAAGCTCAATGGTCGTTAAATTTAGGTGGCAAATTTTAAAGCGCACATGTACAAGTGTGAAATAGAAAGTTACATTCGCAAGAGTGAAGCATTCGAATACGTGAAGCGCAATATACGCGGATAATGCAGCCAGTTATCCGCGTGGCACAGCGATATTTCTGGTAAATATAAGGCCTCTAATTGGTTTGAACACGCGAAAGGATCATGTTGTCGATGTTCTGACTTTATTGGTACGTTTTAAAAGTCATTTTAGATTTTGTTTTTATACTTAGTCGAGGACGATTTATAGCACTTGGAAGACACGCATGGTCACGATTAATGCCGATGCTGATACTTGGCCAATTCGTCTGTAGTATCGAGAGCTTATCACACATTTTTTTTTCTAGACATAATCAAATTTAGGCAGGCTCAACTGCAGCTGACACCTATGTAGTGCGAAGGAACAGAGAACGGCCTCTATGAGCAATATAAAAGCGTTCTGTAATGAACAGTTAATGCTTTTGCGACGTGTCACGAGTTGATGCGGAGCGCAGTGCATGATGGTGTTCCTTGTGACACACAGTGACCAAAGCTGACATCAAGGAGGCTCATTGAAGAGCGACACATAGCCAATACTCCCAAGAAAAGGCCACGCTGTAGACTGCACTATCTTCGGGGTCTGCCCACGAAAATGGCGAGACCGTCGCCAGATAGCCGTTACAGAAAACTGGGCTGCACATGCCAAGAAACATTCGCAATGAAAAAATTTCACCGACGATAACGATACTCCTTTATGCTAAATTTGAGCGCAGCTCCATACATGTTTTCATTTCGCGTGTCAGTATTGTGTATTATGACTATATAGGTACAGGGTTTAAATTAGGATGAGAACGCTGTGAGTAGCGTGGCTGGCGAGGACAATCTGTCTCGCGCGGCACGTTGCAAACGGAGCGAAGTGCGGCGCGACTGCCTCGCTAATCGGGAGATCGCAAGAGGCGCGCGTGGCCGCAAGTCACAGACGCCGCCGCAGACAGACATCCGCTCACGTAGCGCTTTGTTTCCGTATATGATGTCGGCGGAGGTTCTCGCCGCACGCCTTATCGATGGCGTCATCGGTGAACAGACGGCGGTGCGCATCTCTGGCGCCATCTCGTAGCGGGCGTCGCCGCAGAGCCCGTCTTGCGTGGCACTACGCCTTTCTTTTCGCGTTTTCGTCATACCCTCCTCCTCCGCTTTGTTGCTCCCGCTCTCTTCGCTATCTCCGCCTTTCATCCTCCACTGCGCTCCGCGTTCGCTCTTTCATCCTTCGCTGTGCTCGTTCGCTCGGTTAGGCCGAGGGATGCTGACGCTCAACGCAGGAAGGGGCGCCTAAGAGCATACGCTCTAAAATGTGTACCAGAATGGCTCAACCGATGACTGCCACTTGTATGCGTCAAATGATTTTTAAACTTGCATAAAATTGAAGCTCACAGCTCTTGCATGTGTTTTTTTCTACCCGTTGACATCATTTCGAATCAGTGAAATATGAGCAAAGTAAAATTAAATTATGGGGTTTTACGTGCCAAAACAACGATTTGATTATGAGGCACGCCGTAGTTGGGGACTCCGGGATAATTTGGACCACCGGGGGTTCTTTAGGGCGCACATAAATCTAAGCAGACGGGTGTTTTATCACTTCGCCCCCCATCGAAATACGGCCGCCGTGGCCGGAGTTTGATCCCACAACTTCGTGCTTAGCAGCCCATCACCGGTATGAATAAAGTCAAACAGACGCATAGGGAATCTTAGAACTTCGAAGGAGGTATATACTCCTGGCGCGTTCGCATCACGGCCGTTGTTTCCTAAAGCTTGCTGTTTAAAGTTAGAAACAGCAGCGCACACATCCGCTCGTGCCATTGTCAATAAAGGAACAGTAAGGACAGGCTTACTCTTAATCACCATGCAGAGGCACTGCTGCCGTTTTTCACGTAGTAATGACGGAACAAAGCAACAGCGCTTCGAAGGATCAAGCATGAAGAGAATTAAGAAGAATAAAGGGGCTCCCAATTTAGTCCCATATATCCCTCGTCTGTCCCCCCTAAGCTGAAACATTACTTTCAGTACCTCGTGACCTGGAATCATTAAAATTTTTGCACAACATATTTAACATGTCCTATGATACTTCAAGCACAGCTCGTATACCTTTCGCCAAGCCTTCTTGCACGCATAACATCCACGAGAGTACTCTTAACCATTTCTATGCCCGTACAACTACTTTCAAGCACAGCTTCTTTCCCCGCACAATAGAAGTATGGAATTCCTTACCTGGCTGCCTTCGTTCACTGCCGATAAGTGAATTCGAAAGTGCTCCCTAAGAAAGCCAGTAAGGGTAAATGCTTAAATCAGGTTCAGTTTATGCCATATGTGTATCCTATTCACTGTTTCGCTGCTTTTAAGAACCGTAGAAAACGATTTTCCAGTTCTTTTCCAAATGTTGTTAGAGTCATTGTCGACACTTTATTTTTTGTTCACCACTGTATAACCGACTCTTGCAATATTCCTCATATGAGGCTGCAGTATGTACAAATAAATAAATATAGAAACCGCAGCAAACACTGCTAGCGTAAAATACAAAAATGCGTGCACGTTTTCGACGTGATCAGACATCTGAAGCCACACGACTAGTTTATTTTGTAATTTGACCCACATGTCAGATAACACACGGACCTAGCGTCGCATCGTGTCGTGAGTGAGCCCACTAGGCCTGTGCACGTTTAAAGCTAAGCGGCCACTGCTGCTGTGTACTGGCCGCGTTGGGCCTACTTTCTCTTTCCAAATACATTACAGCACGAAAGCAACAGAAAGCCATTGAAACTACTAAGGCAACTTCATCCTATGTAATCATCATCATCATGATCATGATTGTTATCATCATTATCACGCCTCTACTTGAATATGACTTTACTGTGTGGGGCAGTCAAAATGGCAACGTGAGACTTGACGCGGACAAGCCAGCTGGCGAGCTAACTCGAAGGTGTGCCCCGCAGTGTAGTTTTGGGTGAACACAGTGCAGTTCGTGACAAGTAACAGCATGATTTACCCTAACAGACTCATGTACATGCACACACAGTTAGCTCGGAAAGCACACGAACGTCACGCATAAGCAGATTTTTAAATACTTTAAATACACATCATAATACAGCTCAAAAATAGAAATAAGCTATGAAACACGTAGGCTCAGTACATAAACATCTGTAAACTATTTCCCGATGCAAACTTGTCACTTTTTAGTCCCAGAGCTTTCGCTTCCCTATATCCGCCACCCCAGCGCAGGGTAGCAAACCGGAAACTCGCCTTTCGTTAACCTACCTGCCTTTCCTCTCTCTCTCTCTCTCTCCAAGCGAAGGCAGGAAGCGAAACTGCTACAAGCGCAGTGTACTAAAGACATAACCGTCGAGAAGAACTGGCCTGCCACTGTACAATTTCGAGCTAGCACCGAGAATTGTTTCCCTTGGGAGTGTGGTTGAAGGTACCCGTTCTATTCTTCTTTTTTTTTTTTTTTTTGCATTACACAACGATGCGCATTGAGATCGGGCAGTCAGGCAGTGTCTCTTGGTCTGTTTTTCGTCAGAAAAAAAAAAAAAAAAACTTTAGCTCTCCCTTGTAAAAAAATTGTTCCTGTGTTTTTACAGCAGAAACACAATAACCACAATAGTAGTAGCAAAGAGAGGCAGAGAGAAAATAAAATAAAAAGAAGCGCAGTGAGAAATAATCTGGGCGAAGTTGTTTTTTTTTCTATTGTACGTGATGTGAAACCTAATGTAGGATAGCCTCATTCTCTAGCTTAATTAAATCGTAATCAAATTAGGAGTCTCGGTTATTCATTTCCATGTGTCTCTCATTTGCATTTTCTTTTCGCGCATTCGCTTTACTCTCCAGCGTGTTCTGCAAGGTTTCTAAGCCCACATCACGCGCTGATTTTAATTTTCGCTTTCGTTGACTGACTTCCTTTTGTACTGTGAAGCCCACAACACCGGACGTAGGCGAAAGCAGAGCCGGAGTTCCTTTAATTTAAAGGGAAGCCCAGCAACCGCGGAGACGTCCGTTGCAAAAAACCGTCGGAAACACCCAAACACGAATACCGCGTTTTAAGGCTTCTCCTGCACGTACTAAAGCTGTGCGGTAAGCCCGCTTTGCAGTGAATGGACGTGTACAAAAACAGCGTGCATAGATTGAGTGGGGCGGAGGGAGTGCGGGAAGCATCTAGGTTCAGCGCGATTCGTGAAAAACGAACTGCTAACGAAAAGTGCTCCTTTCCAGAACCATTTCATCGAAGGAGATGGGTAGGGAACCTTGAGAGAGAAAGAGAGAGAATCTCATTCGCAGTACGCCGGTGCCCCCAGAGGGAGTTTTCGGCGATGCGGACATCATTTAAGAGGGGAGAATTGCTGTCGTCGTTACACTGAAGCGCGTTCTGGGTGTAAAAGCGTGCCAAATGCGTTCTTCTGATTCAAAGACAGGGGGCACAAAGCTTCCAGCGCAACAGGAGTATTGCGTTCTCAGAGTAATTAGGAGAAGCTAAGAAGCAAATTTATTTGTGTCGATGTTCATGTTGGGGGTTGGGTTTCCTGGAGAATTACGCAAATGTAACCGACACTGTTTTCTTGTCGGTTACAGCCGGACTACTTCCATTGTGAAAATAGCATGGTGTTCATGCATACCAAGGTATCAGAAAGTGCTAATTTAAACTATGAAGTAATCTAAGAAACAGCATCGGTTTTGAAAGCGAGGAGCAATTAAGTGGCAGTGACCTCGCACGAGCTGCGATGGTCGCGTGTATTAGAAAGCTTTTCCGGCGAAGTAAACGCAGTATCAAATTTATTACTAGGTCTACAGGTACGTATCACTTCATTAAGGAAAAACATGAAGAAAACTCTGAGCTCACGTTCTCGTTCTTTCTACTCAACGTTTCTTTTTATGTAATACGCTTCAGTCTAGGGATTCCCAAACCTTTAGTCTTGCCGCGCGATTGGTCGCTCGAGGCATTTTGCGTGTATATACGGGCTTCTTTCAGGCTCGGAAAAACACTTTTATGTAGCACGTATTGAGAAACAGAAAGCTGTAGCGGGAGTTTTTCATGTCGCTTTAGAATCTCCTCATTGATACTTTTCACCTAATTATAATATTTGAGAAGTTGAATAAATAATGAAGACTAATCGTCTAATTAGGCGGAACAAAAAACATAGTTTGAGTATCTCCAAGCAACGGCAAACAACATTAAGTTTGTTCTGTCCGGCCACTTGGCATCTGCATATATTTAAACTCTGGCTAAAATAAGCTGGGACACCCTGTATATTGCGACGTTTTCAAGGAAGGAATTTAGTTGCGAGTTACACCCTTTCCTTTCGCATGTCTGTTTCTTGGTGCCTTGCGTCGTTTTCGGTGTATTTAGACGGGCTTTAAAAACAATTACGGGGTTTTACGTGCCAAAACCACTCTCTAATTATGAGGCACGCCGTAGTAGAGGACTCCGGAAATTTTGACCACCTGGGGTTCTTTAACGTACACCGAAATCTAAATACAGAGGTGTTTTCGCATTTCGCCCCCACCGAAATGCGGCCGCCGTGGCCGGTATTCGATCCCGCGACCTCGTGCTCAGCAGCTCAACACCATAGCCACTGAGCAACCACCGCGGGTCTGATGGGTTTTGCTTCATTTGCCAGAGATCTGCTGTTATGTGGTGATATTGATTCTAGCTCCGGTCCGACTGAACAAAACTGTCAATGCAGCTGTTAGTCGGCCAAAATAATATCAATGCTACTGTAGAGAATATCCAAGTCAACGAAAAAGAAATTTGTTGGGTCCCAAAAGTGTGTACTTTGCAATTATATACATTATTTGTGTTAAATAAACTTCCAAACTACCTTAACCGAAACAATTTACGGGATGGAACAGCAGCTTTTCTGCTTTAAGAAATTGCCAATTCATGTAAATTATACGGTAAAAGAGGTTTCAAATCAGAGTGATACATTATATCCTCGGTCATTAAAAAGTAGATGACTTGGAAAACAGAAGGCGCAAAAACGAGCTAATGTACGGCTTGGATGAGTCTTCTGTAGAACCCACCAAAAAGATGTAAAACAAAATTATAAAAGATATATTCGTAGAAAAACTGCAAGTACCAACTCCTAGTATAGAACGAATCCATAGGCTGGGCTCCAAAGGTGAAAAAACTCGTCCTGTGTTCCTTAACTTCATGAATTGTTATGAAAAGGCAGCCATCCTTAAAAAACCCTACATACTAAAAGGCACGTCTCTGTCTCTCACTAAAGATTTTTTTCAAACCGGTGCGTGAGGTGCGTAAAAATCTACGGGACAGCGCAAGTGGAGAGAGAACAACATGGATGCCAAAGCTAAACTAGTTTACGACAAACTTATTTCCGATGGAACTTTTGACGCGTGGAATGGAAAGGAAAGCTAACTTTATGTACTAAATAAAAAGTCCCACAAATGAACAAAAACACGTTCCTTCCCATCATTACGAATCCTAAACATAAGCTGCAGAAGCGTGTTAGACAAAGCCACCTCGCGGGATGGTATGTTTTCTCACGATTCCGATATTGTATTACTAACCGAAACATGGTTCAATCAATCAGTCTTCGATAGCCAATTTGTGCCCCTTGGTTTCAACGTATTCGTGAAGGATCGCTGGGCTAGAAGGGGAGGAGTTTACGTTCCTTTTAAAGCTTCTGTGAACGTTATTAGTACACATTGCTGATTTACCTAATGTCGAGTCCCATTTCTGTAAAGCTTACCACGGAAATATTAAGTACATTATTTGTGTTGTTTACAGGCCACCCGTCATTGAACCTACCGATCTTCTTGAATTTCAAAAATATACGAGCATTCATGTAAAACAAGGGGACCGGATCCTTTTATCCGGAGACTTCAACGTGCCAGACATTGACTGGAACTCGTTGACAGTTAGAAAGCAAAAAGACAGAGCCGGCGAAGTAATTACTGACCTGGTATTTATCTTCGACCCATTACAAATTGTTGCTGAATTTACTACGATACAAGGTCATACTAGATCCCGGCATCTCTGATCACCAGATTGTACTACTAACTCTCCCTGGTGTTTCTGTGAATGCAAATCGAACAAAGTGTCAGTTTCTTAGCTTTTCTAGAGGAGATGATGTTTCAATAACAGACATGTTGACCTTTCATTCTGATTCGTTTTCAAGCAGCGATGCTAATGTAAACAATCTTTCAAGCTATTTAAAGGATATTAATAAAGAATGTACTGAATGTTTCGTGCGCGATATTCTAAAAAAGAAATTGAAAAGTAGAAACACTCCGATATTGCGATCTACATCTACAGCTCAGAAGACAACTGAAAAGACTAAAGAAAAGGGGCTAGCTAACGAATTCCCGAATACAAGAAATATCTACCTTAACCATTCAACTCCAAGATCAAGTTGCGAAATATAAGGAAAATTTCCATGGAGTACTATTGCCACATTTGCTTTCGGCATTCGCAGAAAAATACTGGGGATTGATTTCTCCTTCGACACGTTACTGCAATGCTTTTGATATTGATGGCTGCATTATTCAAGACCGTTCAAAAATAGCAAACGCATTCAATGATCATTTCCAATCTTTTTACACCAGAGACAACGATCTAATGCCATATTTCAGTTCCTTCGTTCAGCCAACACCCGATATTGTCATTAGTGAACAGGGCATCTGTAACATGCCCTTAAATATTGATTAAAAGAATCGCGTGGTCTCGATGACATCCCGAATGAATTTTTAAAGCGGTATGCAGAGTAGGCGGCAATGTATCTTCGCATATTGTTTTCGAAATCGTTGCAGGAGGTGAGGTTCCAAAAGACTGGAAAATAGCTAACCTGAAACACCTCTACAAACGTTGGTGAAAGCACTCTGTCACAAACTACTGCCCCATACCATTAATCTCAACGGTTTGCAAATTGATCGAGCACGTAACACATAGACACATCTCAGCCTTTCTCGAGCGGCACAGCTACTTCCCCAAAGGACAACACTGGTTTGGCAGGAGTTTTGATACATAAACTGAATTAATAAAAAATATACACGATTTTGCGGTTTCTATAAATAATGGAATTCAAGCTGACAGAATTTCTTTAGACTCTCGTAATGCCTTTGACACGGTTTCTCACAATGAACTGCTTTATAAATTAAGCTCGCTACTTGAAACTTCTAAGCTAATATCATGGATTTAGTCATGCTTAATATCACGCTTAATATCATGCATTTGATCACGTTTAAAATTTCTGTATCGAATACTAACGGGGCATGTTAATGTCGATGCAGTTTCAGTCATTTCATTCTCCTCACATTATAACCCAAAACAACTGCATGTTCGATCGAGCATTAGCACAGTACTAAACACGTAAAAATTGTTTTAAATATTCTTTTTTCCTAAGAACGATCAGTGATTGTAATTTATCAATAAATGACCAAGTGTTGCAGCCCTCTGTGGCAACGTTTCTCTCAAGCTTGTGCACATAAACCTGTTCTTTATACATATTGTATTTTTGTGCTTTGGAGAACCTACTGTGTATATATCATGTGTACATGTGCGCGCGTGTGTTTATATATATATATATATATATATATATATATATATATATATATATATATATATATATATATATGTGTGTGTGTGTGTGTGTATCTGTACAGGTATATATTCATGTAACAAGTGTGTGAGGATATGTATTGTATAGTAAACATTTCTTGACTCTCCTTCTTTTTTTGTTTTGTCCCCCACTTCTGTTGCACAAAATCAGGTATCGCCCACTTTTGCACCCTACCAAAATCCCGACCAGGGATTGTAGTATTTAAATATAAATAAATAAATAAATAAATCACAGCGTCGCACTGTAATCTTAATAGACGAGAAAACAATTTTTTTTATATCCCAGCAGCGGCAGCTCATACAGTGCGATACATATTTTGTAGAGGTGGCCAAACACGCTACAGAAGTACATATTAGCATGCACTTTCTTTAACTCCAGTCCAAGCACTCGTGCGCGGAATTTTACACTGACCCTTCAAGGTAACACATCGGCGTTTCGTATGCAGCTGTCGGCCCATTGTTTTCGGAATTTAACGTTCTGAATCCGGAAATAAGCATCTTCGCCGCAGAGGCTTATGCACTACGGTCCGCTGTTAAACAAATCAAGAAAACAAAGCTAAACAAAGCCTTTACATTCACGGACTCTGAACGCCGTAAAAAGCCTTAATGTCACTGCGCAAACATAGGAATCCTGCACTTAGCGAGCTTTAACCCATTATTCGCAAAACACGTGTCTATGCAGCATGCCATTATACGCTGGGCGCCTCTGGGACGGCTTGCACGAACACTTTTTTACGAATAACCAATTCAAGAATGCGTTCTAGCACGGACTAGGAGTTGTCTACGGAACATTTAGAAGCCATTCTTAAATGTTATTATTTTCGTTAATAAATGTTCGTGCAATCCACGTGTAGTCATAGAGATGTCTAAGGTAATGTGCTAGCAGTCGAAAAGGCCACGTCATTGACATCGTCACGTTATTAATACTACAGGTGCTGTCCCTGCCAAGCGTTTGAAGCATTTCTTGCAAAATAGACTGCGAACAAACTGGCGACGTTTGCGGGACGCTGAAACAAATAATAAGCTTCACTTGATTAAGCCACAGTTGGGTTTCTGGCCCACCGCAGCGAAAACACGACGAACTGATGCCCTATTCTGTCGTCTCAGAATAGGGTACACAAATGGCACCCACAGGTTTTTGCTGATCGGTGGTGAACCTCCAACTTGCGGTAGATGTGGTGAGAGGCTGGGCGTTCTCCACGTCTTCGTGGAGTTTCGGGAAGCCGAAATAGAGAGATACATTTTCCTCTAGCATAGCGCTATCACGTCCCTCTCCACCCCGTTATGTTTATTGGAAAAGAACCGCTCTTTAACGCCAAGGCGGTCTTAGGTTTCTTGAACGAGTGTTTCCTATACGTCACAAGCCCGATGAATTCGTAGCGGCATCCTCCCTCCAGAGGATGCCGCTGTGACAGTTGCTATATAGCACATGCCTCCAGGTCCATGTGTTTCAAGTATTCTGGTTGGGCAGTAGTGCTTCTAGCCAATTTTTGCTTTTGAGACATTTTGTATATACGATATCATTATTTTGCACTGCATCTTAATCTTCATAGTACACGTTTTTAGTCATTGCCATAATTCTATTACATGTAGATTTTACGCACGTTACAGCGACCATTTTTAGGCGCCTTTACAGCCACGTCATATTCATTTCATAGGATTCATCCCTCCACTGCGAACTGACTAACATTGGCACGGCACTCTTTGGCCATACCTGGCCCTTGCGTGACAAAAGAACACGCACTCATTCATTCATAATTCTATTACGCGCAAACGCAAGCAAAACGTCTTTTCAAGCTGCAGTTTGAGTTGTCTCCGTAGGAGCGGCACCCCCAGCTCGGTTCCTTCCTTGGTTCCGCTCAGCTGCGGCAGTGGTGGCGCCCCCCGTGGGACGGGGGCGCGAAAGGAAGAACCAGAAAGCTCGCCTTCGTGCATAACTCTCGCCGCCAGCGTTTCCAGGAAAATGTTAGGGTTACATGAGCTGCAGTTGCCGGGAAGCGTGAAAAATAGTCGGGGATTTTTGAATGCTATCGGCGTTCCTCCTAAAGGCGAAGCTTAAGCGTCCTCCAAAGCTTTTTTTTTTATTTATATTGCCTTATCACGAGGCAGTGCAAGTAGCAAGTGTGATTTCGGTTCTAAGCGGGTGGCCTGAGCGCTGCCATTTTGTTGATGATAACATGTGGTGTTTAATAACACAAGGGAAAGACATGGGCAAAGAGCACAAAACTGCCATGTCAGTATACTTTGTGAAAGTAGTTTCGTAGACGTGCACAGACCATCTCACGCCGGCGCATGACGGTTGCATATCACCTACCACGTAAAGCTGAAGTTACATGCACTACATCTCGCAAGTTTTTTACAGCACTGTGAAGGGTGCGAGGAGCGCAGCGGAATACACTTCTTGGCGTAATTGACAATTTTAGAGCGCAGCTCTTAGGCGCCCGTTCCTGCGTTGAGCGTAGACCTCGGCCTCGGTGTAACAGGCAGAACGACCGAGTGGAGCGGAGCGGCGGAGGATGAGACGAAGGCAGTGAAGAGAACGCGAGGAGGAAAGCGGAGGAGGAGAGTATGACAAAGGGTCGATGAGGAAAGCGGAGTGCCGCATGAAACGTGCTCCACGGCGGTGACCCGCTAAGAGATGGCGCCATAGTACCGGGCGCCGTCACCCGTTCGGCGATGACGTCATTACTAAGGCATACGGCGATCACGTCCACCGATTGTGTGGGTTTCGGCATAGACTTTCTCACTATAACACCTGGAGGGAAATCTGGCGCCACCGTATATGGGAGTTTCTTAAGGGGCGCTGTGCCGTGTCAGGATCGTCCTGCACGGGTACTGCTCTGCAAAGCTATCTCAGCCCGCTGCAGGTGCTCCGATCGATCCGCGGTGGTGGCGCCCTTCAGAGAACCAGCGAGGACGTCAGCGCTAACCGACCATGAACTCCCTTCGGAGAACTGGAGACCACGGCAGCAGGGCTGGCCACGTTTGGCGCCCCGTGTTTTGTTGGTTGATTCGCCGGATCTTCATGGTCTCTCTGCAGCAAGAAGAGCGTCCCTATCAAAAGGGTGCTTTGAGGTACGTGGACCCCAGGATTCGTCACAGTCTGCTGACACTCATGGCGACTACAGGAGAAAGGCAGCTCTGAAATTTAGAGGATCCGGACAAGGGACAACCGGCGGCCACGCTGCGGGGGTCAGCTCGGGGAACCAACGCGCCTTTCAAGACTCAAGATAATGGGCAAGCGGCGGGTCGACTGCGTTGACGTTTGACGCTACGAATCGGCGGTGAAAGCTGTGCGTACGTGTGTGTGTAAACCCCCTCCCCCTTTCCTCAAAAGGGGGCCGGCTGCGATGACGTCGAACGTTTTTGCTTCACCTACGGATCTAGGGAGCACAAAGTGGTTATAAGCAGCTGTTGTCGGCTGCTAGGGTGTGCTCCTCGTCGTGTTCTGTGATCGTACTCGTGAGCTGTGTGCTCGTTTGCTGTATGCTTCGTTTTGCGGGCGCCATTTGGGAGTCACGCTAGACTGTGTAAATGTATAACTTGTTTAAAATGTAAATACTGTAAATAAACTCTGTTCACTTAGTTCCTCCCAAGTTCCTCTCTACGACCTTCAACCCTTACAAATGGTGGCAGCGGCGAGATCGTCCGACAACTCCTACAACTGTATGCCAGCGGTGGGATCGTCCGAAAGATATTACAGCCGTCATGGGAATGACGGTATATGTATCTGCGAGGCTTGCGTTGACTGGTTTTGTAAGAGGCTTCGTCTAAAACGTGGATATGGCTACACAAATAACGCGTTTTTAAAGTAAAATCTTCATAAAATATTTCTATTCACGCATATTACATCTTTACTCACCTACAATGCCTGACGAAGGGTAGAAAAGCAAGAACAAACGACAAACTGTTTCAAAGCGAGCGCGAATCTTGTCGTCTGTCCTCCAGCTTTAGCGGCCCGCTGATACATTTTACGTATCATTATACATGGAATTGTACATGGAATTGTACACGGAATTGTACATGGAATAACGTATCATTGTACATGGAATTGTACATGGAATTGTACATGGAATAACAAGTTCTCATACTTAAACAAAACATGTTTTTGTGTAATAATAAAGCTGAAACCGTTTTTACGTGCTGTTTTAGTAGAAAATTAATCGTTGAGACAGAAGGAACGGTGCTTGCCGGGCTCTCCGAGAACGATGCCAATCCGAGGTCGCAGTATACCGGCATCCCCATGCACACCACAGCGTAGCAGCGCCAGATTTCCCTCTAGGTGTTATAGCGAGAAACTCTATGGGCTTTGGACCCACTGTGAATGTGCTGCTTCACCTGCTCCACCGCCGCCGCCGCTGGAGAAGGCGCTTCGTGTGAGCCACGCGTTCCCGTGTTCGGCCTTTCTCGCTGGACAATGAGCGACACACCGGTGGAATGCGAAACACCTAAAGGGCTCCGATCAAGTTTTGCATTCGGGAGTATCGTAATCATCGGTAAATGTTCTTGCTCGGTAAATGATGCATTACAGCAATGCTTGGCATGTTAGAAACTTTGCGTATGTACGTCGCCTCTCGCGAATCACTGTGTCCGTGAGCAGACGACGCGGCGCGGATGAACACATCTCGAGGGGAATTTGGTCTTGGAGCCTTGCAGCTTCCACAGTGCTGTAGACGAGTTACAAGATGCAGTATAAGTAAGAGGAAAGTCGTTATCCTTGTGTCATAATAAGTCAACAAACAAGGACGTCAAGGACAACACAAGGGAAATTACTTGCACTTATTAATTGAAATAAAGTAATTATAAATTAATGGAATTGAAAGTGGACGAAAAAAAATTGGCTGTGGCTTAGCTCGGCTATGCCAGGATATACGTAGCGAAAGCTAAGGCATAGCATGGTTTGCCTTGGTTAATCTTGATTGCAAGTCCTGGTTAGAAAGGTTGTCTAGCTATGTTGCGGCGTTTAGCCAGCTGTTCGGCGCGCTGTTCGTCTGTTTCCTGGGCGATTGGTTTCCTCTTCATCTCGTTCCGATGTCGATTCCAGGCATCCTCCTGCTTAATTGTCGCCGTCCATATTGCCGCCTCAACTGTGGTTGCGGTGCACGCGAGCTCTCCTTTTCAATCCTTCGACATGTTATCAGGCATGCGACGCAGCTGGCGAAGCGAGAGGAGGCGAGCGCAACGACGAGGAACTCGGTGTGACGTCATACCAAACGGCGGATGCGGAAAGGCGCGGCGCTGCGCAGCAGCGAAATACCTGTTGCTCGGTGCTACTAGTGGCGTATGCGCAGTAGTGACTAGGGAGCGAGAGAGAGAGCGATAGAGAGAGAGAAATATGGGTGGCGAGGTGGCTCGTTGTGACGTCATGTGCCTCCTCGGAGCACTGCCACGGCGAAATCGCAAGTTCGCGGCCAGTAAAGTTGTCACTTTAAAACAATTTGCCGCAGGTGTGGAACGATCCCACGTCTTCGCATTACGCGTGCGACGATGCTCTACCAATTGAGCTACCGCGGAGCCGTCTTTCCATACACTTTCTGGGGTATTTATGTGCTACTGCTAGAACTAACTTTGGGAGTGTTAGCCAGCGCCACCACTCACAAACCTTGGCGGCGGATGTAGAACATCCTTTCTGCCGCAGGCGTCACGAGTGCGTGATCATTTTGGGCGAAGGCAACTGGTCAATAAGCCGACACATGCTACCTGAAGGTAGCCATCTTGCCGGATTCGAGACCCTCGTTATGCAATAAACGAGATAAAAGGGGCTTAACCGAGGGGTCCCATATTTATTAATCATAAGAAACCAACAAAGAAAGACACCAAGGACAACACAGGGGAAATTACTTGTACGCATTAATTGAAATGAAGAAATTATACGGTAATGAAATTGAAAGTGGTTGAGAAAACAACTTGCCGCAGGTAAACACAGACGGCGAAAAGAGATTGGAATTTTGACAGCTACTAAATCTAACGCAGTCTGTTGTTTTTTTCCTTTGCAATTGATATGCTAGGTTAAAGGTTCTACGCTATGCACAAATCGATTTCTTATCTGATTTGTGCGCTGGAATATGGGCAATCCTGAAAGACATATTTTGAAGAAAGTTACGCACCCACCTATAGTGAGAAAGTACACCCTGGTGCAATAACAGAGACCAGCTTCTCGTAGGCGGTGACGGCGAAAAATGTCTTAAAGGTGAAAGAAACCTGGCTGAAAACGCGTGCGTAAATAATGAAGACTAATTATGAAACAATTTTGAGGCTTATGTCGAAGCACTGAAATCGCGTGCTTAAATATTGAAGACTAAATATAATACAATAATATTGAGGCATATGCCGAAGCACTAAACCGTGTGCTTAAATAGTGAATACTATACAAACAATTTTAAGGCTTATGGGGAAGCACGGAAACCGTATGCTTAAAGGTCCCCTCACCAGGTCAGGCCATCTTGAGCTGACAAGCGCAGAGCATACATCGCGCGATAACGATCGTGTCCGCAAAGTATTACATCGCTAAGCGCCGCGCAAAGATCTGAAATTTCAACTCGAACGCCGTTTTTACTTCTCCTCGCGGCCGCCGCGCTCCAAGCCGGACGGTGACGTACTCGTGTCCGCCATGTGACGTCACTCGTGGTGACACGTGGCTTCGAGAATTATGCAAGACAACATCTGGTATGCGATCTGTTGCTTGAACTGACGAATTGAAATTTACAGAAATATTAAAATACACAAACGGAATGTCTGCGTGTTTTTTTTTTTGTTTTACTTCGCACCGAAGCAAGTGAGATGTACTTCCGCTTCGTCTGCTTGTTCCCACGGTGGTGCGGTCACGTGCGTAGGTACCGAAACTATGCCATTTTCTACCGTGTTCCGGCGCATGATCATGCTCTACGATCCGCTTGTTCTGCCTCAGTATTCGCGTAGCACTGAATTATACCGCTAGTCATGTTTTCGTGTGCACAGCGATCAAAATCGTGTGCTGCGCGAACAACAGCTCGCGCGCGACGCCGTCGGCGGAAGTGCGTAGCGCCGAAAAAAAAAGCGAGGAGAAAAAAAAAATGAAGGCGGGGCCTGTGACGTATGCGTCAAGCGATCCTCCAGGTCCGGTACGGGAGAACACAAGGAAGGAATTTCGCTTGCGGAGGCTGGCCGGGGCGCGTGGAGAGAGCATCTTGCTTGGCAGTGGGGCCGGCCTGTCGAAATCTTGGAATTCGGAAGTCTGTCGGAAGTCTGTGTCATCCGAGCGTTCCTAGTCAGCGTAAGCTCTCAACTGCGTTCTAACTGCGCCTCGTTAAGGCCAAATCAAGTGACGCCAAGCGTCTCAACGCGCTCGCTTGCCCATGAGGAGTTCATGAATCGCAGTACAGCTCTGCGGCGTTCAACTGGACATTAATGCTTTCTCATTTACAACTCATAAAAAGTGCTTAGGTGTCCTCGTAGTTTTATTCAAGGCAAAGAGAGACACAGAAACAAGAAAATGCTGCTGAACTCATGTAGCGATGAATGCCGTCGTTAACACGATTCGCACTGAAGCATTTTAGCGATGCATCCAGCGCTCAAACGCGTCATGTATGAAGCACATATGCAGCCGGGCTCCTCTTGCTTGGATGGATGGACGAATGGGTGCCATGAGCATCCCCTTTGAATCCGGGTAGCGGCTTGCACCACCAAGCTCCATTCTAAGTGCGTAATCATTTCTACGGTCGCCCAACGAGAAAACTGTCCAGTCCTTTCTTCGCGTAAGACGATCGCTTTCAATAAGGCCAGCCAGCAGCGGAAGACGACGACGAAGAACGCACGAGCAGTGGGACGAAAATTTGGGGGTGGGCCAATTCGAAATCTGGGGGTAGGCCAAAGTACGTTTGGGGGTAGGCCAACTTGAAAATTGGCGGCGGGCCAACCTAAATTTGGGGTGGGACGAGCTGAAATCCTGTGGTGGACCAACTAAAATTTGAGGGTGGACCAACTTGTATTTAGGGATGGGCCAACTCACATTTGGGGACGAGCCAACTTGAAATTTGGGGATGGGCCAACCTATATTCGGGGCTGGGCCAAATTTAAATTTGAGGCGGGGCCAGCTAAAATTTGCGCGTAGGCCCATCTTAACATCGTGGGTGGGCCAACTTAAATTTGGGGTTAGGCCAACTTGAAGTTTGAGTGTGGCCCTACTTGAGAAATTTCGGGGTGGCCCGCTGCTTGAGCGTCCTTCGAGTTGAGAACACCTCGCGGACCACTTATTGTGCCATTGTCGTCAATTTCAAGCACAAAGACAGTATTTGTCCGACACATTGAGGAAGCTAGATGATCGTCCTCTGAGTGAACAAACAATATTAGAGCCCCGTCCCGACCGATCATCGGCTCAGAAGGCAGTGAAGGCACTTCTGTGTTTTCTCAGAACTTCTGGTTTGCTCGAGCGACTTTAACTGAAGTGCTGTCCGTACACGTACCTACACCTTCTCTCTCCCTTCTTTCTCTTCCGCTTCTCCCTTCCCCCAGTGTAGGGTAGCCAACCAGACTATTGACTGGTTAACATCCCTGCCTTCCTGTATTCTTCTCTCTCTCTCTCTCTCTCGCGGGCAAGCGAGTGCGTTGAGACGCTTGGCGGGGTTTTCGTTGGGACTTACCGACGCGCATTCAGAACGCAGGGGAGATCTTGCGTGCACAAGGAACGCCTGCATAACGCAGGCTTGCGTGAACGACAGCGAGGGTGCCATGGCAACGCGGCGATCCACTCTCCACTCACACAACGCCTCACGCGCTACACGGCAGCCGGTGCTATTATCATAACTATAGTTATTATAATTATTATTATTTATCATACAGCGGGGGTGTTCGCCTAGCAGCACAAGTTCTAGGTTGTAGCGGTAGGCTTAAACATGTCGGTGCTATATCGAAACGGGGAAGCCAGCGATTCTCGACGTCTGCTCTCTCACCAGCGCCATGCCCGCTGCCCAGTGCCTTCAGTACAATTATATTTTGTTACTATTTATTGGTTCAATTCGAATCTGTACGACTTTCGCCCAGGTCCCGATTGGGCTGTGCACCAGATTACACCCTCGCAAGTGTGTAGACGGGTTAAACATCAAGCATCACGACTGATACTTCTCAGCGCGCGCACTGGTGCATGCAGTTATACCTGCAGAGTGAATACACCTGTGCCTAGCTATTCGGAGTGCGACGAAAGTCGTCAACGGATTTTCCACGCTCCACAGAATCCGCGCGTGACTTTGGGACATTCAAACGCAGAATTAAGTACGTACGATTATTAAATACGTAATAGCCTTCTCGCACTTCATATACGAAACAGAGAGATTATAGGGGGAAGAAACGACAATCTGCCGCCAGAGGGAGCCGCACACGCAAGCTTTGCTCGTAGGTTCCCATCTAGCATAACTTCATGCAGATGGACATAGGCACGAACAGGCATGCGTAGCGGTGCAAGATAGAGAAGCTTTGAGCGAGAGAAGAAAGATAAAGGAGATTTATACAGATATGCTAGAATGGAAACCATGCATAGTACACTTAACTCAACCAGGCTAGATGATCATTTGTCGCCGCCCCGTTTCCAATGGGGTGTCAATAAATCATCATCATCAGTGCATGACGACACACCCGCGCGCGCAATCAATGAGAGCGGGCACAGGTATTCGCAGGTATTAAATCTGTTCGCATTAGAAATCTAATCGCTTTAGATTTCGTCTCTGTAATAGACTGTATTTACGAATGCATCTCATATTTAACCTTCTGGAATTGACATCTCATGTATCAGCGCTGTCACATTTACGATAACAAAGCTTTGGAGATTTGTTTCGTGCGAAAAGTGCTTCTGTTTATTTTTTTGTCACAGTGACGCGTCTAGAAAGACGATCCAGCGCAAACGTTCTCGCGTCCCGCGAGCGGTCCGTTGGTGCTGTTGCACTCCAGAACACCGTGTTTTTGCGTTCAAGCGATTGGTCAATTGTTTAGCACTCGAAAATATTTGATGTTTTGAATTAGTCAACTTGGGGACTGATGTCATTATCTATATATTTTGCGGCCATGCTCGCAGCATTTCGATTATTCTTGCATAATTAACGCGTCACGAAAAGCGAGCAGCCGGCGTCATCTACAACCACCAACTCCTTAACAAACGTGTCCAATAAAAGAAAAAGGGGCTGGCTTAGGGAAAGACGGGGTTGTCGCGCTCCAGAGCGTGTAATTGACCGCGGGGAAAACTGACCCGGCTCTTCCGACTTCTCCTTGCATTTCCCTACACCTATACACGCATTCTCCTCCTCCTCCCTCCCTTCCCCCAGCCCTTCCGCTACATCTCGTCAGCGCCGCCAGAGGCGCGACGGTCGGTGTGACCCTGGCGTGGTGCCTCACTTCGCGTGTTTGTTCCCAGTGGAGTCCAACGCGCGCATAGATTTATCGCCTCAATATAGGTTGGACAAGGCCGTCGTTATCCACGAGGCCTTTCGTCCTGTCTCTTCCCAGAGTTCAGCTAGTTTCACGAAGTTGTGTTTCAGGTGGATAACATCGTTCTACTAGCTTGAGCAGAAGTAAGAAAAAAAAAAAAGAAAGGAAAGAGAAATGGAATTGCCTTTGTCTATCGATTCCTGCTTTAATTAGGGCAGGACAATTACTTTCTATGAGCCGGACGTTAGAAATGGCTACGATGTCACTATGAACTCTTATAATGACCTGATGCGTAAGCGAGTAACCAAAGAACGCCGCATTCACTATACATAAGGGCTTTATTCAGCCCATCGTTTCTTATGAAGCACAACCTGACGGGAAACGTTTAGATATCGAACAAAACGAATTTTTACACTGAAGAACGAGCAAAACACAGATCGTCTGCCCTTTTCTGATGGTTTCTTGTCGTGAGGTCACATAGCGGTCGTTCCCTGGCATATATATATATATGTATATATATATATATATATATATATATACACGGCTATGTGCTGTTGTGATTGAGCATGCGATGCATGTACATGAACTCTTATTGCTTGGCGGAGACATTGAGACAAATCCAGGCCCTGAAATCAGCCAACCATTAAAGGAAATAGCTGCGGATATAAAAGAGATTAAGGAAAGTCGCCTGGCTAAAATGGACAAGAAATTAGATCTACTAACAAAACTAGAAGAAAAGGTTGACTCTTGTCAAGAAAAAATAGCAAACATGAATATTATTATCAAAGACATGCAAGAAAAAATCGACGATCTAGAGAATCGTAGCAGGCGAAATAACCTGTTAATATATGGCTTACCGGAGGTAGAGGGAGAGACACCTTTGATACTTGAAAGTGCGGTGAACAAAAACATAATTGTAGATACTCTAGAATTAAAACCAGTAGCAATCGAACGTATACAACGAATTGGTAGAGGAGCACCGAACAAGGTTAGGCCTGTAATTTTTAAGCTACTTGACTCAAGGGACAAATCTTCAATACTAAAACGGGGATACAAACTTAAAGATACAGGCCTATCCATTGGAGAAGACTTTTCGAAACGCGTACGCGATATTCGAAGGAAACTTTGGAATAGTACGAAAACAAACCGACAAAGAAATGAGAAAGTTTCCCTTGTTTTTGATAAGTTATATGTCAATAATCGATCATATGTTTGGAGCGATGAGAAAGAGGACAAGATACCACTCAATGAAAAACGCGTAGAAGTAGCTACTGCAGGTGCAGCAAAGGCGGTGAGTGCGTCCAGCGACCAAACAAAAAAGGGAGCTACTACTCGTCGCACTGCAAAATGAGCGAACTAACACTCCTCACGCTGAACGCAAGAAGCGTCATCAACAAGACTGAATCACTTGAAAATCTGATCATTGATCACGAACCTGACCTAGCAGCCGTAACAGAAACATGGCTCACACCTGACATTTTTGATCACGAGTTCGCACCGCCCAACTATTCTGTGGTCCGGAAGGACCGCCCCACACGTGGTGGTGGAGCGGCGTTATTGATAAAAAAGGGCCTTTCCTTTATAGCCCATCCAGAGGTACAAGGCGCAGAGGCCATTTTTTGTAAACTACTTTGTGACGGCACAAGCATATTCATAGGCTGTGTCTATCGGAGCCCAAGCTCTGATGATGCCTCTATCAGTGTCATTCATGATTACATAGAACGCCACGTGTTTGATTCCCGCGTTGTCCTCTTGGGTGACTTTAATCTGCCAGACATTAACTGGAATAGTATGTGCTACTCATCGTCAGCTTCGGATGCATTGTTTGACCTCATGCTAACCTTCAATCTTCATCAGATCGTTTCATGCCCCACCCGCTCACAGGGAAATACTAAGAACATACTAGATCTAATCTTTTTCACTAACCACTTCGACATAAATCGCATAAAAACTGATGTAATTCATGGTATATCAGACCACGACGTACCAGTGTGCATCGTGCCTCTTGGTGGCAGCATAACCACTCATCCTTCTGTATCTGTAGTAACAGACTTCGAAAACGCTGACGATAACAGCATACTAATGGACCTCGCTCATGAATTCCAGCATTTTTCAGAAATTGCCTCAGATGCTTCAGTAGATGTAAATTCCCTTTGGTGTCACTTCAAATCGGTTGTACTTTACTGCATCACTCACTACGTACCTACAAAGACAAAGCGTCCTCCAAAAAATAATCCATGGATCACGCGAGAAGTTATTCAAGCAAAGCGACGTTTGAAAAGGTCACGTAGGGCAATAAAAACAAAAGGTGGTGGAGAATCCAGAATTCAGAAATTACCGGATGCCATCGCGGAATTCAAGCTTAAAGCTAAACGTGCTAAACAGCACTACTTTGATGTAACACTACCTAATTTTCTTGTTAATAACCCTCAGAGGTTCTGGAATTACTTTCGTACTAATAAAAATGCTACATCACATTCTCTTCCCGAAGAAAAAACTGCTAAGGCTAACGCATATAACGATTTTTTTTGGTCAGTGTTTACTGTAGATTATAACATTATTCCCCCATTTGCAACGCAACATCGCGCGAAAATCGCTAAACTAGACATTACGGATGCCGGTATTTTCAATCTACTGCTTAAACTTGACCCCAAGAAAGGTAGTGGCCCCGACGACGTACCTAATACTTTCCTCAAAAGATATGCAGAGTGGTGTAGTAAATATCTTGGCCTAGTTTTCCGGAAATCACTTAAGACTTCACAACTACCTCATGATTGGAAAATTGCACAGGTAATCCCGATCCACAAGGGAGGTGACACAACATTACCTTCAAATTTCAGACCCATTTCACTAACTAGCACGTCATGTAAACTTCTAGAACACATATACTTAAAGCACATGACAGTATTCCTAGAGCGCATTAATTTTTTCTCACCCAACCAACACGGTTTTCGCAGTGGTCTATCGACAGTAACCCAACTAACGGAACTAGTCCACGATCTTGCTGTTACCGTTAATAACCGCGGTCAAACTGACTTGATTCTACTCGATTTGTCTAAGGCTTTCGACTGTGTATGTCACAGCAAATTAATAGCTAAAGTCGAAAAGGTTTCTGGTATAGGAGAACTTTCTGCTTGGATAAAAGGTTTCTTAAATAACCGCTGGCAATTTGTGGTTTATGAAAAAACTTTTTCTAACACAGTCGCAGTAACATCCGGAGTCCCCCAAGGGTCTGTGCTTGGACCACTGCTTTTCTTACTCTATATTAACGATATCACAACTAACATCAATTGCAATATAAAACTATTCGCAGACGACTGCGTCATATACAGAGAAATTAACAATTACAATGATCATATTAAATTAAATGATTCTCTAGCTGACATAGCTGATTGGTGCTCCAAATGGCAGATGCAAATAAACACACAAGAATCCGCGATCATGACTGTAACCAGAAAAACGGTATCATCAATTTTTGTTTACACAATTAACGGCACTCCACTTCACAAAGTTGAAGAACACAAATATCTAGGCGTTATATTAACCTCGGAGCTCAAATGGGACAAACACATCAGTAATATAATCTCAAAGGCGCTGCGCTAACTATTTTTCTTAAATAGAAGCCTGGCACTCGCAACCAAGTCAACGAAGCTGCTAGCCTACACATCAATTGTAAGGCCTGTTCTCGAATACGCTAACACAGTCTGGTTTCCGCATACACAGACTAACATAAGTAAGCTAGAATCAATACAAAGGAAAGATGTGAGGTTCATCCATAACAAATATAGACGTACAGACTCGCGAACACATCTTTTAACCCAGTCCGGTTTGCGAACGCTATCCACAAGAGCGAAACACGCTCGCTTAAAATTCTTGTTTCAACTACTAAAAAATAACTACAGAATAGATACCTCCCGATACATTTCATTCTCCGAGGCTCGACCTACACGTAACAAGCATGCGCACACATTGACAGAATACACATGCAAAAATGACACATTTAAGTATTGTTTTTTCCCGCTCGCGATAGCAGAATGGAACCAACTTGATCCTACTATCACCAACATTGAATCATTATCCGAATTTATCTTACAAATAGAAAAAACTGTGTGTGAATAACAGTACCTATTATGCATGCAGGGACACCGGCACAGATTGCTTTATTCATTAGGAAATCTTAATAAACTCTGATTTTCGACAGCTTATTCGTTTGCCATAATGATTCCCTAACACTCGTAGTTTATTTTAGTTATTTTTGTTTTATTACTTGCCCTTAGTAATATCTGTGCTATTGTTATAAAGCATCTTGCTCTTTTACCTTTCTTTTATTTATTATTTACTATTCCGTTTAATCTTAACATGGTTTACTTGTATAGTGCTATGTATAACTTGCACTGCTTATGTCGTTTTTTTACTTTTTGTGTAATCTATACTTTTTCCTTGCATTGTACAGCTGAATTATTGTACTGCTCAACTGCCACGCTCTCGAAGGAGAGCAGCAGTACTGAAAAAAAAAAAATATATGTATATATATATATATATATATATATATATATATATATATATATATATATATATATATTGTTACGCTCACAAAAGGCGTTACTTTGAAGCCGGGTAGAGTTAGAAGCGATCGCCTTGGTCAACTGAGCGCCTGTCGAGATTCAGCCAGCCAGCCACACGTCGTCGTCGTTCACTACCCTTCGGTGCCCCCGCATGCTGTTTGTTGAGGCGTGAACCCACTATGCACCTAAGCGCGTCACATTCGTGAACCCACTATGCACCTAAGAGCGTCACATTTCCCTCCGCGCAGACGAAGCCCGCCGGGCAAGTCAAACAGGCTGTCGAGAAATAAAGGGCTTTAAACGGGCGACATGCGAAAGTTCAGTCTTTGCTGACCGTCGGCCATTTGATGTGAGACGTGCTATGCGGTAGGTTAATTCGCTGATGCGCTCCGTAATAACATAGGGTCCAACATAGTGGGCCAGCAGTTTTTCACATAGTCCACGTTTCCTGGTTGGTTTCCAGAGCAACACTAAATCACCAGGGTCATATATCACGTGTCGGCGTCGGCGGTCGCAGCGTGCCTTCGAGCGGTCTTGTGAAACAAGAGTGCGTAACGAAGCAAGTCGTCGGGCTTCTTCAGCAAGACAGACTGTCTCTGATATACAAAGATTATCGTGGCTGGAAAACGGGAAGATAGTGTCTAGCGTATAACGAGGCGGACGAGCGTAGAGAAGAAAGAAGGGACTGTAGCCCGTAACTTCATGCTTTGAGGTGTTAAATGCGTACGTAATGAAAGGTAGCACGCTGTCCCAGTTCTTATGATCTGACTCGACATACATGGACAGCATGTTAGTAAGAGTTCTGTTCGTGCGTTCCGTAAGGCCATTTGTTTGGGGATGATACGGGGTGGAATGTCGAAACCTTGAAGCACATAGACGAAGCATCTCTTCGACCACGTCTGCAGTGAACTGCCGCCCACGATCGCTGATGATGACTCTGGGAGGTCCATGTCGGAGAATGACAAAACGCAGCAGAAAAATACACACTTCGGTTGCAGTAGCCGATGGTATTGCAGCTGTCTCACAGTAGCGTGTCAAGTGATCGGCACACACGATAATCCAGCGATTCCCATCGGATGAATGCGGGAAAGGACCGAGGAGGTCGATGCCAACTTGCTCAAAGGGAGAGCTGGGGGGTGGCACTGGATGGAGTTGACCAGGAGGAGCACTCGTCGGACGCTTATAACGTTGACACTCGCTGCAGCTGGACACATACTGGGCGGTCGTCTGGCGCATTTTAGGCCAGTAGAACCTTTCTTGGAGGCGGTAGAGAGTTCGCGCAGAACCCAAATGTCCAGATGTTGGATCGTCATGCATAGCGCGCAAGACGGAGACACGGAGACTCTCCGGGACCACCAGAAGATATCGTGGGCCTGTAGTAGAATAGTTCTTTTTGTAAAGAACCCCATCACGAACACAGAAACGAGTGGATGGTGCTGATTGCCTTGCAGTAATGAGCAGTGGTTCTAAAGTTCTGTCTTTTTGTTGCTCGACTTTGAAGGTATTTATATCAGGAAATCCCGGCTCCAGTGATGCGATATAGCAGTCGAAGTTGTCCGCGTCGCAGTCCGTCGTTGGAAGCGGCATGCGCGAGAGGCAGTCAGCGTCGGCGTGTCGGCGGCCGCTTTTATAAGAAACGGTAAAGTTATATTCCTGTAAACGGAGTGTCCAACGCGCAAGCCGGCCCGACGGATCACGGAGATTAACCAGCCAGCAGAGAGAATGATGGTCTGTCACCACAGTGAAGGGGCGCCCGTACAGGTACGACCGGAAGCGCTGTACTGCGAAAATAACTGCAAGACATTCTTGCTCTGTAGCGGTGTAGTTACGCTCGGACTTACTTAAAGAACGACTCGCATAGGCGACGACGTGTTCTTTGGTGTCGACGCGTTGAATAAGGACGGCGCCGATGCCAATACCGCTAGCGTCCGTATGAACTTCTGTGGGAGCCGCATGGTCGAAGTGTCGGAGAATGGGATGAGACGTCAGACGAGACTTCAGCTCACGAAAACTAGCTTCACATTCAGGAGTCCATTCAAAGGGAACGCCCTTCTGGAGGAGGCATGTTAGCGGATACGCGATGTTGGCAAATCCACAAATAAACCGGCGGAAGTACGAGCAAAGCCCTAGGAAACTGCGTAGCTCTTTTACATGGCGAGGTTGCTTGAAGGCTTCCACCGTAGCAGTCTTCGCTGGATCAGGCCGTATACCGTCCTTATCCACTAGGTGCCCCAGAACGAGTGTTTGGCGCTCTCCAAAATGACACTTCTTCGAGTTGAGCACCAAACCCGCTTTGTCCAAGCAGTCTAGCACAAGATCGAGACGTGCGTTGTGCTCACTGAACGTGCGCCCGAAAATCACTACATCATCTAGATAGCACATGCATACTTCCCACTTCAAACCACGCAGGATGTTGTCCATGAAGCGCTCGAAAGTTGCAGGCGCATTACAGAGCCCGAACGGCATCACATTAAATTCAAAAAGTCCATCTGGTGTTACAAATGCCGTTTTCTCCTTGTCTGCCTCGTGCATAGGAATCTGCCAGTACCCCGACCTCAAGTCAACAGACGAAAAGTAAGACGCTGATGAGAGGCAGTCGATTGCATCATCAATACGCGGAAGAGGATATACGTCCTTTTTAGTGATGGTGTTGAGGCGGCGGTAGTCAACACAAAATCGCCATGTACCATCTTTCTTTCTAACCAGGATCACTGGCGCTGCCCACGGACTACAGGATTCTTGGATTACATTCTTATTTAGCATTTCGTGGACTTGGTCATTGATCACCTTGCGTTCCGACGGTGAGACTCTGTATGGTTTCTGTCGCAGCGGTTGGGCAGATCCCGTATCGATGCGATGGTGTATACGAGAAGGAGGAAACAATGGTGGTCCCTCTTGCTGGAAGAAGTCAAACAGTCGGGCATGTTTTAGCAGAATATTCGCCACTTCGTGACGCTGCTTAGTGCTGAGCGACTTGTTTACCATAGTCAGAAATGAGGAGTGCGCCGCAGGGCAGACATTAGCGAAATGGCGCTCATCCGCAGAATCAAGGGCCTCTGTAAGAATGGCGAGCGATAGCACGTGATCTTCATGGTAGGCGGCAAGTTTCAGACCCTGTGGTAGTATTGCAGGTTCACTCGAACAGTTTACGGCCCATAAGTTGGTGCGTCCCTGAACAACTGACAGCGTGCAATACGGTATCAGTACATTCCTCTTGATGCAACTCAGGTGAACGGGCTCCACGGTAGCGTCAAACGTTCCGTCGGTGGTGGGGAAACAGGCGACTGAAACACACGTTGCGGATAACGGAGGCACAACTGTATCCCGGGATACACAAAGCACACTTTCACGATACGGTGGGGCTTCCATAAACGCCGCAGCAAAGCTCGTACCTACACTGATTTCACCCGTTTTGCAGTCGACGGTGGCACCACACAGTTTCAAAAAATCAAGACCCAGGATTACGTCATGCGTAGAATGAGGTAGAACAGCGAACTCCGCGTTAAATATTTGACCACCCAAGTTAACGTCTACATTACACACGCCCACAGGATACAACAACTCCCCACTCACTCCGCGAAACGTATCGGTACGGTCCCAGCGAAACATCACCTTTCGTCCTAGGAGGCTTTTAAACGCAAGACTCATCACTGAAACGGTTGCTCCCGTGTCCACTAAGGCCATGGATGAAACCCCGTCAATTAATACAAACACCTTATTCTTAAACATACAAATGGTTGGAGGTATCTCTGTCGATATCGAAGATTGTCCAGCGACCTCACCTCCAATGGCCGCGCTGGCTAGTTTTCCGGAGGTGGCGACGGATATCGACGCCGCGGAGAGGGCGACCGGCTTACACGAGGAGCGGGTGGTGGTGTCAAGCTGCGATCGGATGCTGGAGAACGGTTCCGTAGCGGCTCCGGGTGCTGGTGAGGCAAGCTTCCTAAGTATGTGTGCGAGGGCGAATATGTTTCGCCCAGAGGAGCGCGGTACCGCCTAGACATCGTCGATCGGTCGAACCTCGGTGGTTGGCGGCGATTGCAGTACCTGGCAATGTGACCCAAGTCGCCACAGCTATAACACACAGGTAAACGACGATCGATGAACTGCCCTTCGAAGCGCTCAGCCGTGGGGGGTCGTGTAGCAGAGCGGAGCGGCTGAGCCTGCTGCACAGGAGGAACGGTCGGTCTGCGTGCAAACCTGCTGGGGCGAGGGTGTTCTGCTGGTCGGTGTTCGGGCGTAAATGTGTCCTCACGTGGCCCTGGAGCACCTCTGTGGTTGACGTCTGTGACACATACCGCCGGTTGCCAGGAAGCGCAGGGTGCGGCAGGCGCCATGTGTTGCGGGTAATAAGCGTCAGGTTGTCGTATGACGTCGCGCGCAAGTTCCTGGTGCCGCAGCAGTTCTTCACGCACGATCTGCCGTATAGTAGACGAAAGATCGGCAGACGGGCTCTCATCGACGCTGGCAATGGTTGTCACATTCGCCAGGCGTCCAAACTTTGGCACAATGCGACGTGTTTTCAACGTCTCAAACGTACGGCAATGACGCACGACATCTGAGACGGAATCAACGTGTTCCCGACTTATGAGGAAATTGTATACATCTTCTGCAATTCCTTTGAGGAGATGTCCGACTCGGTCTTCCTCGGACATTTGCGGATTTACGATTTTGCACAGCTTGAGGATTTCCTCTATGTATATAGTGCATGTTTCTCCAGGAGCTTGAGCTCTTTGAGCAAGTGTTCTCTCGGCGCGTTTCTGTTTGGCGTGGGTGTCGCCAAAACACTTCTTAATTTCCTCGACAAAGTGCTCCCACGTTGTTAGGGAGTCTTCGTGGTTTTCATACCACATCAGCGCTGTCTCACTCAGAAAGAGTGCAACATATTCAAGCTGAGTGACAGAATCCCAACGGTTGTAGCGGCTCACCCTTGCGTAGTAAACAGTTCATCTGAAGAGTTGGAACATCAAATGTTCGTTGTCCTTCCAGAGCCGCCAGGAACGGAAATGTGAAGCGGCTGGAGTCCTACAGACTTGCTGGCGCCAGCTTCTACGAGAGCGATGCAACGGGACGCACATGCCTTCATGCTGTGAGTGTGCAGTGTGAAAGAGCTTATGCTCACGCGTGCATGCAACATTCTGACCTTTTCTTTGTTCAGGGCGTTCGGATGTGAAAATTCTCCTTAACGTTTCTGTAATAAACAGGCAACACAAATAAAGAATGTCTTTATCCCTCAGCATTTGTGAGTCGTCTTGCTTGAGTGATCGAACGCTGCAGTTTACTAAGGATCACTTGTGATTTAATTGTAGCAGAAGCACTTTCTCCTACAAATTGTGTTTTCATCTACCATGCACATGCATGATAGCGTTGTAGGAATAACTCAACTAAATGTCGTAACGGGCATGAAGAAGAAAAAATGACTAACTAAGACTTCATTTGCAAGTTGCGAGTCCTTTCTATATATATATATATATATATATATATATATAAATAGTCATATCGTAAGAAGCCAACAAACATTGACACCAAGGACAACGTAGAGGAAATTTACTTGTGCTTAATAAATTAAATAAAGAAACGATAAATTAATGGAAAAAAGTGGATGAAGTGGATGAGTGGTGACGCTGGCTCACCCTCCCAGGGTTCTACTAGGACACATAAATACCCAAGAAACTGGATGGGGGAAACGGCGCCGCGGCAGCTCAATTGGTAGAGCATCGCACGCGAAATGCGAAGGTTGTGGGTTCGGTTCCCACCTGCGGCAAGTAGTTTTTCATCCACTTCAATTTCCATTAATTTATCCTTTCTTTATTTCATTTATTATGCACAAGTAATTTCCCCTATCTTGTCCTTCATGTCAGTGTTTGTTGGTGTCTATATATATATATATATATATATATATATATATATATATATATATATATATATATATATATATATATATATATATATATATATATATATATATATATGCTCCAGTAACTTCAATATCGTTCTAAAACACAAGTGGCTAGATTTAGCGCCCAAAGAACGGCTTTCCCTCCTATATATCACTTTATCGTCCTAATAAGACCTCTCGCCGGTAAAGTTTCATTAGCAAACGGAAACATGAAAGCCATACACAAATTTTCAAAATTTATTGCCTAGATCCCAGCGCACGCGCGTCAGTGTGACGTCACGGATTTCAAAGCATATTTCTCTTAGTTGATACGCCGTGGCGGCTGTAAATGTGCGTGAAACTGCCAAGTCTTTCGCTCCTTTAGAATACAACGTAGTTCCTCTTTAGGAGCGAATGACGATCTAGTCATGAGCATGCCGTGTCAAAATCGACGACATAACCCTTACTTCCCGCGGAGAATTCAAGGCCGCGTCGCCACTGGTCCTATCTGTTTACTTCTTTCTGGCCCACTAGACTTCTGACGTAATAGTTCTGCGGAAACACGCAAGGTTGAGAGAACTAATTAACCAAGGGAAAATGAGACATCCACCCAATGGTAGCAATTGCAACAAAGGAAACCCATACGCGTTCCTCGAAAGAAAAGCCTCGCAACTGGAGAAAAATTCGTCCTGGTTCGGGACTCGAACCCGGGACCACCGCCTTTGCGGGGCAGCCGCTCTACCAGCTGGGCTAACCAGGCGGCTAGCAGATGGCAGGGTGAAGTCGAATTTGTCGACAAGACGAAGCAAAGGCAAGTGTTTGACGTAGTAGTTCTGCGGAAACCCGCGGGAGAGAAGTAAATAAGAACCCGTATGGGTTTCCTTTGTAGCAATTGCTACAATTTTGTGGATGTCTGATTTTCCCTTGATTAATTATTATATGTCTCCTCGCTGCAGAATTGGGTTTTGTTCTATTGGTATCGTAAGAGCGCGACTTGAAAATAAAACTTGACCCGATTTTCCTCTTTAGCGTCCGTTTAGAAAAGCGCATCTCTGCCAGATATTGTTTCTGCCTTTGTGCAAGACTTCTCTCGGCTTATTCCGGCCGAGTACAGTCGGCTCATTCACTCGGCACCGTTCCCTCCCACCGGGCGGCGCGTCCGGGTCCTCTTGAGAGTAGCTTCTGGCTCGTGTCATCCTCGACGGCGACCCCATCTCTGAAAGCAACGCAAACGGTCGTTCTGTCCTCGCTCTGTTGTTTGCGCCTCGTCGAAACGCTCCGGAGGCGTCGATCAGTCGTTGCCACCCGTGTTCCATTCTCGTTTCCCCCACCGACTCTGTGTTGTTGCCTTACTCTGTAAACGCGCTGGCCTTTCCTTTCTTCATTCTTTTTTTGCTGTCCCGTGGGAGTAGAACGACATGGCGGAGTCAGAACTGCCGAGCGCCCAGTTCTGACTCCACAATGTCGTTGCCGGGATCGCGGCCACCCGGGTTTATGTCACGCTTTGTTTTCTCTTCTCGGCCTTCTGGTAGCGACTGCGTGCTTGCGCCAATATTACAGCAAGTCTTCAAGGAAGATGGTAATTAGTCTTAATGGGCTGTATACTTGGTGCATATTCGAGGGTAACCGGCTGCTTGTGACGACTCCACCCCCCCCCATGTAACATTCTCGCAGTCACATAAGCCCGCCATGTGCGGCAGCGGTGTAACAATGAACTAGCTCGTTGTTATGAAAAGCTGTGCACCCGGTGCGGGGCGGGCTTGGTGTGGTTGGCTGTTCTGTTGTGGTTGTGGGTCTGGTCAAGCGGCTTCGAAAAACTTTTTCAATTGCGCATAGCGCTGCGAAACATTTGAACGCTTTCAACGTTCAGCAGCCCTCTCTCAGTGCTACTGAACAAGTTAGAATAAACATATATATATATATATATATATATATATATATATATATATATATATATATATATATATATATATATATATATATAAAGAGAGAGAGAGAGAGAGAGATGGAAGTTTGTTGAGAGCAAAAGCGGAGAGGTTGGCCGGAGGAGTGTGTCTCTAGCCGGCTACCCTACAATGGGGCAGAGGTGAAGGGTAAAACACAGGAAAGTAGAAGGGAATGAGATGGCGGTGATGAAAAACTACTTCGCGTTATTAGCCTGCGGCCCAATCCACGCAACTTGATTATTGTTCCTGGCAAGTGCGCGAGAATGCATCGAATATACATTACCTATACATGCGACTCTAAATGTCCACACGCCACTGCTTAAAAGTGCGCACATACATAGGCTGTCTACATGCATCGTAGCTGTAAATCGCACAATTTCATAACAATCAGTGTGTACAGGCCGCATTATTTCACAGACGCCTGTCAAGACGCAGCTTCGCTCAGAAACTCGTACACTGCTTTTGCTACTCGTAGAAGATTCTCGGCGTCTTTCGCGGCTCCTAGAGGAGTTTCCTCCGAAAGAGGCTGGGAATCTAGAGAAGACACATCAGTCAGAAGTCTGCACCGCTCAGTCTCACACTGTGAGCACACACAGAGCTCACGATGAATAGTTTCAGGAAGTCAAGGGGGGGGGGGGGGAGGGGGGGGTCACACGCAGCGGTCAGGATTATGCCCATGTGCAATTTTCTTGTCATGTTTTAGAGCGTATATGCTACACCAAGTCCCATTCGACGTAGCAGTGCGTCCTGGTCTTGCCGAGTCCTAATGGGCAGCTGCAATAGGAAACCCCTCTTCCAGTCTGTGCAGGTGGTCTAGTGACGTGACTAGGATGAGCTCAAGTTGCAGGCAAGTGGGCCCTGTGTAAACGCGGCGCTCCGTTCTGACCGCACGCCTTGTCGTGCGCGCTACATGACCATTGTCCTCTACATTTCTCGAGATATGTTACTTCTCTTTTCGATATGTAGAAAGTGTGGTCTTAAGACGGGAAACCTTTCAGAAGGCATGCGTGCGTTTACCTCTATATACAACAGCTCGTTGGCATGCTTTTGGTTACGCTTCGTCAGCTCCTGAGGTGGGATCGACCGAAGTTTACGGAAGCGAACGCCAGTAACCTACCTTCGTAAGTGTTAACTTATTCCGTTTTCTCAACGCCTGTAAAGTTATAAGCAAAACGTCACAATCGACGCGATTATCATGCATAAATCAGCGAAGTTACATGCTTTGCAAAGATTAGCGTAACGTGGGCACCTGGTGGCGCGACACCGATGTCAGATGTGCGTTTAAGCGTGAGAGTGACAACGATCATGGGAACACGAAATCGGCGTTCACCAGGTTTCACCGCGAAGCCCATAATTGTCGCACAACCAAAATGCACCGACTTTATCCAACGTGACAACCAAAGTGATAACCAGCGTGACAACCTACAACATGACAACCTACAAAACAAAGAACGATTGTAAGACTCTCTATCTTTACCACAAGACTATATCATGTTCAGTGGAAAATAAATGTATCTTCAAGCTACCCCAATTATATCTGCTCTTACATAAGCTGGCTGCATTTATACGCCTGCCAAATTCCTGCTCTCATCTGGGTAACTAGGCTCTGCCAACTCGACCACTCTTCCCCGCACTGTTACTATACTTATATTAGGTTACTTGGTGCCCTGTTTGTTGTTGTAATGAGCCACCCGGTTTACTTACTCATTGCATTACGCGTCCTGCCCGATTCTCGCAATCTTTCAAATAACAAGAAAAGAAAATGGTCTTTTTACGGCTATTCACAGCGTGCGTAGCGAACAAATCGAGTTCAGCAGCCACACAAATCACGCTTAAAAAAATAAAGTGTCGCGGTCAAGTGAAAGCGCAGTGCAGTTCTAAGAACCGCGATGTAATCTCAAGTACTCAATCAAAATAGATGCCTCTCACTTGCGACAAAATGGCGAATTGTTGCGCCCAAAACAAAACGACAACTACCCACAGAGGTTCAACTACATGAACGAACAAACTCGTTTCTTCGTACATGAATGCTGCTAGGTTTGAAGTCTCTCTCTCTATCTCCCTCCCCGCGCCCTTATCATAAAGAAATGAGAAAAGTTCTCGATCTCATTGTTATCTAACGCTTCAATATAAGGCCAATCGAGAGCACTTCCAAGAGACTTTTTCTGCGCCCTCACTCAATAACTTTTCTCGTTCTTAAAAAAAAAGAAGATATAACATTTGCTATTGACTGCACCAGCATCCTTTTTCTTCTCCTTCAAAGCGTGGATTGCATTCGCGACTGAATCTTCGATATCAAGATTTATTCAGCACATTTTCTAGAACTGACTCTCGCTTCTCTTTGGCGTCCCTGTATTCTAACCCCCCCCCCCCCCCCCCCCCCCCATTCCCAGCACGCAATGACGACGCAGAGAACGACGGTCCAAAGTGCAATATCCGAATCGGAATCGCTTCGAAACTTGAGGATCAAAGGAAGCAGACCGTAAACGTTAAGTGGGCAGAAGCAACCCGAAGGACGAAAAGCGATAATAAAAACATAGGGTAAAAAAAAAAAGAAACAAACCAAAGACAGCGCAACGTGAAAATCTGAAAGCGCATGAAAAAGAAAGAGAAAGAGGAAAAAGGACGGAATACGGAAGTGGCCAGTATAGGCGAGCGGTCACTCAATGTACCTATATGGGCCATCGATTCCCGAACGCCCGCCTCTGTATGAATTGTTTGTTGTCCTCCACCGGCATTGCTTCTCAGTTTTCTTAGAAACGGACGCTTTCACCTAAGTGCGGTGACTGATCTTTTGAAAATGGAGTTTGCTTCGAAAAAAAAAACCAAGCACATATGGATTCCGAATAAAAAAGAGCTAGACATGGGATCAGACTGCAGCAACAAACTGGAATATATATATATATATATATATATATATATATATATATATATATATATATATATATATATATATAATAGCACATACAAAACAAAGTGAAAATACTATATTACTCGAGTCTGCTGCGGTGAAATAAATGCATTGTTTTTCTTGTGTCTGGGTTCTGAAGCTGGAAGATCCATACCAGCGATACAAAAAAGGCGATATGTGTATCACCAAGCAAAACGCAAAAGGGCGATCGAAATGCAAATATTCCTAATTTGCCACGACGCTGCTCTTTATCATGTTGTTGTTGTTGTTTCCACCTTTGGCATTTACTTATTACTCGTTCATTTTTACTTACGCTAGCGTAACGTTTAGAGAGCGTAGAATGTTCAGAAAGGAGAACACTGGGTGTCACAGTGATGTCCAACGGCCGTCAATTGTTGCAAAAATATATTTGTGGGAATTTCGCTGACTTCACACCCGTCCCTTAATGTTTTACGCTAAGCAAATAAATAAGGTAAGAACAGCTTTACATTTAATTTCGAATCCCGAGATGTGAAGTACGGTAATGATTATTTTATCGGAAGGATGTGATTGGTCACATTGCCTGCGCTTATCTTATATGTCTACACACACCACAAGAACCCGCCGTGGTTGCTCAGTGGCTATGGTGTTGGGCTGCTGAGCACGAGGTCGCGCGATCGAATCCTGGCCACGGCGGCCGCATTTCGATGGGGCCGAAATTCGAAAACACCCGTTTACTTAGATTTAGGTGCACGTTAAAGAACCCCGGTTGGTCGAAATTTCCGGAGTCCTCCACTACGGCGTGCCTCATAATCAGAAAGTGGGTTTGGCACGTAAAACCCATAATTTAATTTTAACACACCACAAATGTCAACACATCCGGAGCATTTATGCTGTAAATAAAGTAACCTAAGTTCCATCGTCTTTCTTGAATGAGTAAGCCTGTTCATCAGTTTAAATGGTCCACCTGCTTCATTTTTGTGTATTTCGTGGTGTCTCCCGCGAACTATATGCTGCAGGAATATTGGTTTAATCATTAAAAAAAGCTCTTGTACAAATAAAATGTAGATACGTTGAGCAGAACACACGAAGGTGTCAAAATATTGCAAGGTTATCTCTTCCACCCGTAAAGCATCGTGAATATTAAATATCGTATCAGTACCGTCCACACTTGTCATACTGCCATTAATTATTCAGGAAGCATTCCGCAGTTCAGATGCTGCAGAAGGGAGACAAGGCGAACGCGCAAAATATTTAAGGCGATGGAAAGAATGAAAGACAAAATTCGGGAGAAGAAAATGGCATAATACGATTGTGGTGGCTGCAGTGGACTCTGAAATAGACTTGAATATCTCATATCTGACCTCTTTCTTAAAGGCAAAATAAAAAGTATAACAGGAAACTAGGGTGTTCTGTGGAAGCGCGAATAAAAAAAAAAGAATGCCGGGATATTTTAACAACGCTCTTTGTCGCACGCCATGATAAAGAAGAAAGAAAACGTCGGAATTATTGTTTGTTTGTTCATTTTTCCGTATAACACTTGTCAAAGCTTTCATGCATATCCTGCAGCCCTCATATCCCAACGCTCGCAGCATCGTGAATTATTCATGCGCATATTATTTGGGAGTACCCGAGGTTTACGACGTTACGAGAACTGTATTGCTGTGTCTTTGTAATGTCTGCAGGCCACGAAAGGGCTTCTTGGAGAGTACCACGATACATCGCTTCATTTAGCTGCAGTGGGATCGCCACAATGCATTATGGAGATTGGAGTGTTTCTCTACATATCGCGAAAGGCCAATACGGCCGTTTGAATTTCAACTCGCAAGCTTTCCGTTCTGCAACATTGACGTTTTTTGTCCCTGAGCATTTGACCACCTTTTCAGCAAAATCCGAGAAAGCTTTCCGAAGTCCCGCAGGGATCTTGTTTTAGAAAGCGATAGCCACTTTAATGTAGGCAGCAAAAGCAGCAAGGACTGTAATGAGGATCACATAATGTCCCGGCGACCGCAGCGTTCGTATTAATGGGAAATGGCTGTACGATCGAAAAGGCAATAGGAGCAAGCTCTTTGTAGAAGCAGCACCTGACTTTTGTTGACACCGAACGCATTTGTACCGCTTTACGGTTTCGGATTTCCGGCTATCTGTGATACTTTTTGAAAATCGAGCGAGGACGCCTACAGTCCTTTTGCTTTCGCTTACTTTGAGGAGATAGTACACCCACAAAGTGCAGAAGCAGCGGTAGAGCTAAGACTAAAGCACGGTCGATACTCTGCACGCCACCGTGATTCCAATCCCAGCGGAGTTCGCCGATCGGACAAAGACGAAGCGCCGTCTGCTCGAGCCGAACGATTGCAGACGACGACATGCGCGCGGACGGCGTTTCGCTGTTGAGTCTTCTGCTTTCGTTAGCCGCGGTCTCAGCCCACAGCCTTGAGCAGCCATGCGGGCATCGCTCCATCGCTCGCTATCAGCAAGGGACCACGCTTCCTCGGCGTCATCATGGGGAGTGACCTCTTGAAAGTTTAACAAGAAGGCGGGCATTAGTAGAACATTAGGGAAGAGCTCTTTCCTGCCTCTCTCCCCCTCCCCTCCCACCAACAGCCCCATCTCCTGCCGCCTACCCCCATAATTGCGCAGCTAGTGCCAGTGTTAACAAAACAGCACGCTCCCTCCAGATCTGTCGAGGGGGGGGGGAAGAGAAAGGGTAAGCGAAGAGCAGCACCCGTTCTCGAATGCTGACGTCGCCCCTGCCGTCTACCATCGGATGTGCAGACGACGCGAGCGGCAGATGACACGATAGCAGACGCACTCTCGTCCTGTGTGCATATTAAAGTGCAACGAACTATTGTGCGGCAGGCGCGTACAAAACCTGGACCAAACTTGGAAGGAACAAGCACGGGTAATTATCGATTACTTCCAAAGCGTGTTTATCGATTTTCTTTCGTTGCGCGTAAGAAACGGACGCTTTTAGCTCCCTTGAAACAGCGGGCATTACATTCGCCAACGCAGCAGACGCCCAGGTGTAGTTTCATGTCCCCTGCGTACGGTGAACAAACCGCGCTGCAAACACAAGACGCGCGGAAGGCGTGTCGAATCCCACTGTACAGATAAGTGAAAGTGGGGCTTACTTTCAGTGCCGGGCCTTGCGAGCTTGTCCTGGAAGAGCAAATTGTGCCCCCACATCATTAATCAAAACGCTGCTACTCCGCTTGAAGACTTTCGATCGCAAACTGCGCGAACTCGGACAGCATCATTTATAAAACATTAACTGCAACGATTCCTCTAATCTGATGGCGTCATGTAAGTGACACGAGTCATTTCGATGGTAAAATTTCACTATCTGTAAATCTTTATTGTTCTGTAATTTTTTAATTTGATTTTTATGTTCTTTCTTTAAGACAAGATTTCTTTGGCCACTTCTCATGTATTTGTGGTTCGTGGTATGTGGATATCTGTCCACTTTCGTCTCGTCCAATTAAAGAACTTGAGGCTTTGTAGTGTACGTATGACAACGGAAAGGGAGCAAAATGAAGTTTGTAACAAGAAAGACGCACGAAGTTAGCCTAGAGCTGTGTAGGGAGCAGTAACAATGGGCAGTTAACGCAAGAAGGCCAGATTGAAACCCAGATTCGTTCGTCCAAATCGCGCGCCCATACAACTGGAACCAGAAGCGTGGCTTTAGCCAACAAAAAATATGGGCCGGTCCCGGACACAGTATTCTAAGAAAGCCGCAGTTTTCCCCGAAAGATTGCGAGTTGGAAACATTTAGTTACTAACTCAATTAACAAGCATGGTGTCAACGCGCACAAGCAAACATGAACACCTCATACTCGATGACCGCGGACGCCGGCTGTCAAAAGGCTGGCGTGAGCAAGCGCGGCAGCAGCAGCGAGCGAAGTGACCTGCGTGCTGACTACCCATTCAACGTAAGCTGAGCGGCGACAAATCTGCCGTTGTTGCTTAGCGGCTAGGGTGTCGGGCTGCTAAGCACGAGGTCGCGGGATCGAATACCGGCCACAGAGGCCGCATTTCGATGGGGGCGAAATGCGAAAACGCCTGTGTACTTAGATTTGGGCGCACGTTAAGGAACCCCAGGGGGTCCGAATCTCCGGAGTTCTCCACTACGGCGTGCCTCACAATCAGATCGTGGTTTTGGCACGTAAAACCCCATAATTTAATGTTCTTTCTCAGCGACGAGAACTCAGCGCGCACAGAGGTTTGAGCCGTCCGCAAATCACCTTCAAGGCGCGTGCGGCGCGCGAAGTACGCCATCGTTGACTGACGAAGTACGCAATTTTGCTTTGACTCGCCGCTTTCCACCCTTCCTTGCGCGAGATTGAGCGGCGATCGGCCAGATCCCCTTGTTCGAAATACGCAGTTGGTGCCGGATCACAAGGCCTTCCTACCCTCCGTATCAACGCGGCTTTTCGTGGGACTGAAGACGGTGCGTTTGCTCTCCGCTTTCCTCTCACGCGCGCGATAGATCCGCCGATCGTCGGCTCCCCTCGCGTACTTTCACTCACACATACGGCGGGCGGCGACGGTGTTCTCGCCCTTGGACTTTATACGGAACATCACGGCGACGGCAAAAATGCACCTGGAGTGCCCATATAACTGATATCGCAATTAAATTGTGGGCTGGTCCTGAAGCTAGAAAAATAGAAGGAAAGTAAAGGTGTGGTAAAGAGACACCACAAACTAACCACAAGGTACACTAGTGCGCCCAAGAAGACCTTTTCTTTCTTCGGTGCCAACCGCTGTTCAGTCGCACTCTTTTTTCCCGTCTATTTCTTCATATGGAAGAAGAGTCACAGTTTCACCGCAAGGGCGAAGCAATGAATGCGATAGCAACACACTGGAATGTTATACGAAGTAAGGCCATAGCACCTTTATGAGCAATATCAATTGTAGTAAACATGAGCTTGCTAAATAAGCATGTGTGCCCCGACGTAGCCACAGCGGTATGAAGAGAGGGACCGGATGACCACGACGAAGGTGCGTGTGAAATGGTTGCGTTGCGAAGCGGCTCCCGTTGGCAGCACGTGCAGGTGCGAAGGGCTATACATACACGTTCTGCGTTGCCGATTCGGCCAGCACTGCATATGTGCCGCGCGTCGGAAAATGAGCACGTGAGACAGCCTTGACTATACTGTGCGGGAGAAGATGGCGCACACAAAGGTAGGACTGGTGCAGCCGTCTTACGCTGAACCACACGCTTTGAGGTATTCCCATTCGCATATGAGGATTACGTAACGACACACAACCGGCGCACAGACCGACCACCGTGCGTGGCCAGTCCTTTCGCGGGTGCTGAGCCGTGACGCTTTCTCGGTGGCTGCTCGTGCACTCGGTGACAGCTGCGGTCACGCGATTGTGGTAAGGATTATTGCATACACAGCCGTGTACAAGGCACGAAATTGTGTTTACCATGTAATTGCAACGGTGTGGACATACAAAGCGTCGCTGCAGGCATGCTTGAGTTTGTACTGTAGCGTCAATACAGTGTGGTTCATGCAGAACCAGGAAGATTTGAGTAAACGCGCGTGGAGTTGAACCCGCGCGTGAAAACGCATTAAAAGCTCGTTATTTCCCCCGCAAGCTGTTACAGCATAGTGTGTGACGCAGTTACACTGCTAAGACATGCAGTGAAGGGAGTTTGCCAAGGCAACCGCGTTATTATTGTGCAGTTAAGCAGTGAGCATCGTATGAAGTCGCCGTTTCGGCCCAAAGCGAAGCATCGATTGGGATAGCAATTTAGTGGACATCTACACGAAGTAAGGATAGGAGTTTCATCGGCCGTATAAACTTGTAAGCATAGACAGGCTGACTAAATTAACAAGCCGTGTGTCAGCGCGCACAGAAGCAAACGTGAACACATCTGACTCGATCACTGCGGACACGCGCTGTAAGAACGCTGGCGTGAGGAAACGCGGCAGCAGTAGCGACCGAAGTGACCTTCGTGCTGCCTATCGCTCCAACAAAACCGAGCGCCGATAACACACAGCACGCACGAAGGTACGAGCGGCCGGCGCACCTAGACTCGGCCCCCAACACAAGTCGTTATCAAGAAACGGGCGCGCGCGAATGCGCGCATTCGCCACATGCGCAGTTGCAGCCGCAGTAGAACGCCGCCATCCTTCGCTCCCCTCCCCTCGGCGCCTCGCAACGCTGGGGGCATCGCGAGCGACGGAAGACGGCGCGCTTCCTCCCAGCTTCGCTCCCTTTCACGCGGGTGAGTTTGAGCCGCGATCGTCGGCTCCCCTCGCACGCTTTCACTCGCACATACAGCGTAGGGAGCGCGGCGACGGTGATATCGCCTGTGGACTTTATACGGAACATCACGGCAACGCCGACGGCGATGGCAGAAATGCGCCTGGAGTATCCATGCATTTGCTATCGCAATAAAAGTACGCATTGTCTTAGCGCAAGGCTACTCTTACACGTGCATTGGCGGAGCCTCTGGACGCTATGCCGCTGTGCCTACGACGGTATGCAACGTTATACGTTCACTGCTATGCACAGAACGACCCACAACAAGAAAGAATTCGCAGTGAGAGACGTTGAAGTGGCAGTGCGAGAGTCTTGCTTTTATTCCGTTCTCGTTCCTATTTGCTGCCCTCTCCACGCGCTAGAGCTGAAATCGGTGCAGGCCCCCAACGCCTCTCAAACAGAGCGACAGGAAAAATGTCAACGGCAGCTGCTGCTGTCAAGGACATTGCTTCAACGTTCGTGAGCCGTTCTCGGAGTGCAGGGTCGACAGACGGCAATTTCCGTTCTTTAATTACGACGATTGGTAATTTCTTACGGTGCTATAACTGTACATAAATCGCTTGGGGGTGCTTCTTGAGATGTTCTGTGCGTACTTAGAGCTGAACCAACCTCTCCTTCATGCAGCATTTTTTTGTATGTTACAATATATAGACCCGTATCACGATCTCCCTGTAAATGTCGCCTATATTCACTCTACCATTGATAAAGAGAGGGAATGACGGCACCTTCATTCCCTCTTAAACCGAAACCTACGATACACTACAGTACAAACATTTTATATCACAGCAAAGAATTTCTTCATCACCTTGAGGCGCCCCACAAGACATAAATATTGCGCTACGTATTGCTTTTCTTTCAGCGTTTTATTTGCGACGATGGGACGTTATAATCCTGAAACACATTCTGTCGTAATGGTCCTTCTGCCTGACGCAAAGAAAAATAAAGCTTTCCTTTTTTTTCTTTTTTTGTGCCTTAGTCGAGGGTGGCATAGAGACACGTCTTCTTCAAACGAAAACAATAGCGGGTGAGGGACTGTTGCCTCAGCAACACCTCAAGGCAACGCCCGACATCCATCAAGTCGACGCCAATGAGCCGCCAGCCAGCAAGAGATGACAGCTTCGTTTAAACTTGCACCACCGTCCTACAACCGACAGCGTCTCCCCCATCCCTGCCGCGAAAACCACGCTGTCCAAACTGCGCCCCGAAAATTTTCGGAAATATACGCCGCAGCCTGGACTCCCGAAATACGAGCTGCAGGATGAAACGGGCACGGCAAGAGAAAACGAAAACCGTGACGCGCTTCAACACCAGCTGCTTCGCACGTCGCGAACTGAAGGGCTGTAACGGTCCTTAGGCGGTGGTCCGCATTTTTTTTCCTCGTGTTTTGCTTGCTTCCCGAAAGCACACGTTCAATTATGAAAATGTCTGAACGTCACTGTCAGGTGCGCATGGTCTGTGGGGGGTCTCGGTGTCGATGGAATAGAGGCGCCACTGTGGTTCAGGCACTAAAATACGAAAGGGAAAGCAGTTGTTCCATAGAACCATGCGAATGTTCTACATATAGTATACCGTGTGTCCCAGCTAACGTTAGCCGAGGTGTTGAAAGAAAGAGAGAGATGAAAAATTCGCGCTGTAAGATAGGGTTATGAGATTGGTGGTGTTCGGTCGTCAGAGGTCTGGCGATCGAACACCGCACGTCTTGAAATCGTATCTTGCACCACGTTTTTTAAACGTATTTTTTTGTTAGTTAACAGGGACACCCTATATATTCGGAGGTGGACCTGTCTGGTGTTTCGTGATGATTCGGCGTTCGGGTAGACAAGAAACAAACACCGAAAACAAAAACGTGCGTTTGCCGAAGCGGCCAAAGGGCAACAGCAACCAATATTTAGGAAAAGGTTAAATTGCGCTTAATTCACCTTGTTGTTGGCTCTTCTTCACAGTTGGTAAATGCAGCCTCTATCCATTAGAATACCAGCCGAAATGAGCTATAATAAGAAACAATGAAATAAGGAATAATGAGGAATAAAAATAAAAGACAAGATAGCAATGACGAATAAGGCGATAAGGCAGCCAAGGCCCGGCTCTATCAGCGTCACCAGTTCGCAGGCTGACGGCGATAGACAAACGTTACAAAGATTACAAGGCTTAGGCCATTCCGGGACGGACGCCTCAAATAAGTGTTCATGGAACTTCAGTTGGGCGCTCCCCGACAGAAAGATGAAGGGAGTCCCCGCGGACCACTTTGGAGACTCGCCATTTACGAGCACCGTCTATTGAACTAGAAAACAAGATGTCTGATGGAGAACTTGCGTACAACCTCTCTACATTGTAGAGTTGCTTCCTTGAAACTGATTTCTACTGAATTAAAAAGAAAGACATACAAGAACCATGGTTTCACTCGCTTCTTCAAGGGAAACGCGTCAGTACTGCCACTTCACGCAAAAAGACGTGAAATTGAGATTTTACTGAGGCTGCCCGACGTTTCGGAACTTTAGAATCGATTACTTTCGGATTCGATGCGGCAGTCGAATCGAATCGACACACTATTGGTAAGCACGAATACTCTTCGAATCGTGCCCGAATGTTTTCATCAAAAGTGAACCGGGGGCGACCAAACGTAAAATCGGAGAAACGTATGATAAATTTCATCCGGGTGGCCACAGCAGCAGACGAAAAGTTACGTATAGTGTAGCACGGTGTGCGCCGCTCAGACAGCCAGACTTTTCTGACTAAGCCGCTATAATTCACAGTTACCGAAGCCTCCTATGCAAACAGATTGCTTACATGTTCCTAAAGCTTTCCTTGCGCTTTGAATAAACAACGCTTCATAATTTGCAATGTAATGACAGAAGCTTGCTAAAGCAGTGAATATGCAGTGCAGAGTGCGAAAATCGACTTTATATTAACTGCGACAACGGCTAATCATTATTCGAAAGCCATTGGAGAATCCTTCGCTATTCGATGCAATTCTGGCGCTCTTCGATTCGTACACGATCGGGTCTCGAAAGTAGCTATTCGTATACCCATACATTTTACGACAGACTGCAAAAGAAATAAACCGCCTCAGGTTCCTGTTTCTTTCCTTTCCCTCTATTTATCTCTTAAGCCGCCCCTCTCTCCTTTGTAGGGTAGGAAACCGGACGTGCGTGTGGTTGACTTCTAAGCCTTTCCCTTTTCTTCTCTCTCTCTCCCTCTCTCTCTCTCCTCTGCGTGTAGCATTTAGTTCAGTGAAGTAGACCCTGATGAATTTACGGTAAACGCCTCAGTCCGATCCAATGCAGACCGTTGCGTGGACTACTTAAACTAATAAAGCAAATTAACATTGAGATCACGAAGTTCAAACACGCCAGGCAGATGTTCCAAACGTCAGTGTCGTCTCCCTATGTTTCTCCAGTAGGAGAATGCATGAGTAATTGATGCATAATTAACGACATCTCAACAAACACGGAGTGGGGAACGTGCAAAAAACGATAGCAACAACACGAAGGTTGATCGACGGCCAGAGAAGACAGCTGGGCTAATTGGTGCTTATTCCAGACTTAAGACATTATTACTAAGCGCGCGCGCAAAAAAAAAAAAAAAAAGAGAGACATCGTACGCCAGTGACAAGCACACAGAACACTGTCGTTGTGTCCTGTGGGCTTCTCGCTGCCTGTCCGATTTGTTTTTTGTTTGCTTGTTTTCTCTTTTTACGTTGGTTAATGATGCCTCACGTGTTGATGGACAGCGCCGTGTTCCCGTCGTTCTTGCGTTTCCGTCTCAATCTGTTCATTGCGCTGTTGTTCATTATGAGCGACAACTAATTATCCCAGTTTACAATTCTCCCGAGTGAAATATCGATAGAATGCAATGTTTCATACATCGAGTGACTAAATGAAGGTTATATCAATGAATGAATGAATGAATGAATGAATGAATGAATGAATTATTGAATGCATGAATGAATGAATGAATGACTGAATGAATGAATGAATGAATGAATGAATGAATGAATGTTTTATAAAGCCTCATCTTACTGTGTGCGTATGCGTAAGAGCAATTGAAATCAATCAGAAAGCCAAGAGAACAACGATGCAGAGGGAAAAATAAACCTAATGGCAACGCCGCCACTACGCTTCTACAGTTGCTGTGCCGCCACGTGCCTTTGACACCCCTGCACGTGGTTGGGCCGTAGGTTGGATCTGGGGCCTGTCTTGCGAAGTTTTAATTACGTATTCGCAATCAGTGCTCCTTCACACGCCCACAGTACTTTCCCTCGTCGTTTTATATGTTTACCGGCCTGTTTTTCTCAGAACGACCCTGGCACTATATTATACATATTTATCTATTACGTCAAGTCACTACACCTGCACGAATGCGGATGTGTCGCTCGTTGAGTTCTCACGAAAAAATTAAATGAATGCAGCGCGTACGTTCCCAACGTTGCGATATAAGAATGCTTCAATATAATGAAACATTTTTATTCCTTTTATTACAAACGCATATGTGCACGACGCGAACGTCGCTGTTTACTATATCTAAAAAAAAAAAAAAACCGTTCCGCCTTTCTTTCTTTGTTTCATTTCGCAGCTTCTTGCGAAAGCGCCACAGCCGGGTTTCTTTTAATAAACTCTGGCTTCATTCTCTCACCTTATTTTCTCCAGTGAGCGGCATTGCTCGGCCGAACAACCTGGCTGACACTTCACGATGCTATAGGCTTTTCATCAGTAGTGCGACCTGCAGTTTTTGTATTAAAAAGAAAATTTAATCTGTATGTGGGGGGGGGGGGGGGGGGGGGGGGGGTTGTGCGACGACATCAAAGTACGGCCTTATTTACGGCACGTTGTAATCTACAGATTGACTGCACACCCGTAGACCCTAACTTTAAACGAATAGCTCTACTATTGCGAGCAGTGTGAAACGGAACACGGGACCGCGTGTCAGATAGTCTCAAACTCAGCTAAAGGTGCTACGCTGTGGCCATCGTCGAAAACAAAGTAATAAGCGTAGGCGCCGTTAGGTTCGCCTGTGGCACTCCCTCCGTACTTTGTTTCCAGAGTGCGGGCCGCATATGTAGGTCGCTGACAGACCCCATGAATTCACCCTCACTTCTGTTTATCTTTTCTTTTATAACTGCAGGCGTTCCCACAGCCAACTGGGGACGAGCTACTCTTTGTGTTCTAGAAAGGGCGGTGAAGTAGGGGTGGCGCCGGCTAACGTAACAGCCACTCCCTATCCCCTCCGTTTTCGATCTTGACCGCCGTGTACCTCTCGAAGTTGGTTTTGAGAATATCTGACACACGCTTCTGTGTTCGCCAACATAGTTCAACAATGTACAAAGATGGCAAATGTACAACGAGACAACGTGGTTTCGATCATCTCCACATCAAGTCTATGGATTGCATGTGTCAGTGAATCCATTCTGTAAGTACATGAATGATAATATCTCCATTCGGCCGTAGTAAAATCAACGGTTATGCAAATTATATTATGCGCAAGATCTGAACGAATGTTTCGGAAGGCAGGTGCGGGCAGATTATGTCGAAAGGCATTTAGCCAAGCTAGAAAACACGGTTTTCACGGATGCAACACTGTATCCATGGAATAGACACACAAATTACATCAAGGCAGCTTCGGTAGTGGTTGACAACGCAGGCAAGCTAATCACCTGCGCAACTACACGTAGCGACAGGATAGTGGAAGCGGAGGAAGTCGCTGTTGCGCTGGCAGCGGCTGAGGGCTATAGAAAAGAAAAATCAATGGTCCTTTTAACGGATTCAGAAGAGACATGCAGGAACTAGAAAAAGGGTAGAATCTGCAGGGCTGCCTTAGCTATTCTCCGCAAGGCAAAACACCTCAGACACACCGCAACTCACAAACTAATCTGGATTCCGGCACACACGGGGATAGAAGGAAATGAAAGGGCAGACAGCTTGGCTCGCGAGATCACGTACCGAGTCGAGCGGCCACACGCCCTGGGACAGCACTTCACCGTGGAGATCGGCTATTCAGAGTTACTAAACTACCACAGAGGCAAGAGAATTAGATACTCCCCGCCACACAAAGCCTTAACACAGCAAGAAGCAGCTAGTTGGCGGAGGCTGCAAACGGGAACCTTCTCTAACTTACATATACTAAGGAAGATGTATCTATATAATTTATGAACACATGCCCGTGGTGCGGGGCAACCCCCACGCTTTACCATATACCCTGGGAGTGTAAACGTAACTACACATTCCACCAACACAATACCCCGAGTGCGGAGCAGTGGGAGAGCCGGCTCATCAGCTGCGAGCTCGCCGCCCAAAGGGCAATGATGCAGCCCGCAAGCGAAGCAGCGCGGCTCAGTGGAGCCCTGGACTAGGGGCCCAACCCTGCTAAGAAGGTCAAGCGTCTGCAGCGATGAAAACGAAGACCGAACGCTAAACCCTTAATGGACCAAATAGTTTTCTCTCTCTCTCTCTCTCTTTACCCAGGTGTATGTGAATCATATCCTGCACGCTTGTCAGCCAAATCTGAAAAACTAAAGCACTGCTCCTGCACAACCATTACTAATAGTATACCACTTCCGCTACGGCTACGTGACGTAAGGTTGCTTATCATGTACAGAAAAAGCGTGGGAAAGGAAAATGCTCTGAGAAGAACAGAAAAGGAGACAGAAGCAAAGAACTGACACTGCCACTTTTTCTTTTTTTTTTTTTTTGCCGCCACTCGAGACTCCACCTGTAGCCCATGTCTCAGCGGCATGCGTGTTTCCGCCTCACACAAGTCTACAGCACAGTTCATAGAGCACCGCCAGCTTCATTTGTTCCACGACGTATGTTTCCGTGCTCCAACTTTTTTGCCACTCCACAACGATCACCCCCACAATTTCCTGACGGCGTTTGCATAAACACGTGTGCCACTGTAATCACGTTAAGTGTTTGAACAAAGGTTCTGGTAACGAGACAGTGCAGCAACGTTCTTCGCTTTCGAGGAAGCGGCACGCCATGCACTTGTCTCCCCCGAACACCTTTTCTCCGCTCGCACACAAGACGGGACTCAGCTCTGCAGGCAATCCCAACGACACAGAAAAAACAAAAAACAAATAAGTAAGCGAAGCAGCGTGAGCAGCGCGCTTCCAGCGCAAGGCGGTAAATCCCGACGCGGCGCTGCAAACCCAATTGGCGTCGGACCGGGCCCTGCGCCCACCGGCGGCAGTTGGGCGAAGCCCCGATTTGGGCTCCGCTTCCAATAATGGTGGCTCGCACCGTCCGCGCGATTCGGGACAGGAAGAGGTCCCGTAGAAAGCGCCAATTAGTGTGGCAGCGGCAGGCCAATTAGGACTGCCGCGCGCGCCCTCCCTGGACGAGAGAGAAAGAAAGGAAAAAAGGAACACTGCTAATGAATGCATCGCGCCGAGAAAATTCTCGGGAAGCGCAAAGAGCGTCGGCGCCTTGCTATCGCCCCGTCGGCGTTAGCGAAAGGGCCGCAGTCTGCACCTGTCATTCGTTTGCTTGGTGGCAATGTGATTTGCGAATACGTCGCCTAACTTGATTTGTCCATTGACAGATTACTAGATTTAAGGATTCGCTAATTCATTCGTTTATCTATCATGGGCAAGAAAAAATTATGTGCAGTAGCCGAAAAGAAAAAAAAGACGATATTATTCCCATTAAATATACGGAAGAGGCTGAATATGCTGTTAAAAGCTGCTTGGCAGAACCCCGTATTACGCAGGGTATATGGTATCTTAAGATTACAAGGTGCTTACAGGACTAGGGTGGTTGCTTGGGCTAGTTCGTAATTCACGATCAAAAATAACGTACAGCGCGAAGGACAAGGACTATGAGAGACGACATGTGTATGTATATACATACAATTTCGCCTATATACATATATACATGTATATATACATGTGTATGTCGTCTCTCGCAGTCCTTGTCCTTCGCGCGGTACGTTATTTTTTATTGTGCTTACAGGGGGCTTACAGAGTGGAACCATACGGTGCGCCGATAACACCCTCGTAAGCTACTACCTTGTTGGCGTCGCCCATTCAAAAATCTGGTGCGCGTTTCTGCCTGCTTTCTTCGTTTGACTCAAAATTTCAAAAATCCTTATCGAACACAGGCAGTGCGGTAGTGAGCTCCATATATATATATATATAGAGAGAGAGAGAGAGAGAGAGAAAGAGAGAGAGAGAGAAAGTAGCGTTGCAGCTGTCAGTTTGCGATTTGGTGACGCACTCGTTGTATATAGTGCACAGGGCAACATACACACTTCGGAGAAGGTATGGGGACAAGAATGCAGTAGTTCTTGCAATGTTTTCAATTGCTAGTAAAATATTTCAACCAATGAAACACGTGAAAAATACCTTTCTTTTTCACGTGACATCAATCTTTTCGAAAGTTTAGCATCTTTTGCACGATGCCCTAACGAGAGCCAAGACACTGATGCAGCGTGTCTATCTTTCGAATGTCTGCCGACGCGGAAGACTCGGCGGGGTGAAGCCGCTTAAACCAACGAACTACTGAAGAAAGGAAGCAGTTATCGTGCGTTATCGCCAAGGTGGATTTTTATCGAAGTACCCTCTCAGGCCGCAGTCACCGAATAGCACCGTCTTCGTGCAAGAACAACCAACCAAATGCACAGAGAAATTTCTCTCTTATCTTCATTCTCATTTCGATATTTGTCGCGTCTGCATCACAGTTTTTGTTTTCTGTGCATTCTGAAGTTTTGTACAGTGCCACATTTCATTTTGGACATCTTTCCCACATGCGCAGAATTTGTATCGTTTTTTTTTACCTCTACACTATTTTTGGTGTGCACCGTAGTCAGGGAGGCCAATATAAGCAGTAATCTTCCAGAGCACTATGCTCTTTGGATAACCGATACCAAATGTGCTGGCCCATTGCTGCAGTATAACTGCCTAGCTCATGCAAGGGAGCGCGCGTTAATTTGATGCCGCCATTTTATAGAATTTTTTCCCCTACGTAGGCATCCGCACAAATTCAACACCAATAAAATCTAATCGGCATGTGTATTTTTTTTTCTGACCACTGTACAAATTTTGTTTCGCTTCAGTCAATCTAGAACGCGGCGCGTATACTGGGAAAACGGGGTTTAGGGGAGCGGCGCTACTCCATACGTTTGGCTGCCTTCACGACAATCCTCTAGCAAATACGTACTGGTTGACCGAATAAATAATAACATAATGAGAATAAAAAAGACACTAAATGAAACGCCTCCGATGTGGCGAGCGCGTCCGCTGACCCCGCGGTCTTTCGCCAGGCCGTTCTGGCATTTGGGGCGACCGAGAACGGCGCCAAATAAAGACAACACGGGCGAGCGGCCGATAACCTGGCTTAGGTCCTTGCAGTCGGCCATACGTGCCACCGAACGGACCTCTCGCCCTTTGCGTCCCCTGACCGCCCAACGTGCCACTCGCTATTCGTTCCCGTGAAGAGGAGCGCAAACAGACGCAAACCGAGGCGAGGAGTCGAACAAGGCGCCCCCTGTCGGAGTCGACGAACAACGGACCAAAGACGTAGCAGAAGGCAAGGCAACCGCGCCAGCTCCACGTGTGCGGTTCTTTCCTTTATCTTTGGGGCCCGAACCGTATGCGTGGCTGAGGCGGCCCGTCGTACGAAACAACGCAGCTGCTCGCCGCAAGCGGCAAATTCGCGAGATGACGACCACCGCACGTGCTTCCTGTTTGCGCCCGACGCGCATATAGAACACAATATTAGGCCTGTGTGCGTGCGAAACGTCGCTCGCGCTGTGGTTCCCTCTGTTCTACGAAAGTGCGGAAACGGCCCCCCGTAACGACGGCAGTAAAAAGAGTTCCGTGTATGGGCAATCCTTTCAACACGCGATCAGGAAGGTTCTTCCACAGACAGAGCAGGAGGATACACAGAGCGTGTAAAAAAAAAAGCAGAGAAAAAAAACCGATAGGAGTAAGACAAAGAAATGAAGAAAAGGAAGAATACAGGAATAAATAAAACAAGAAGGAACGAAGAAAAGTGACGCGGTAAAGTCGGCGTTGCATTTTATGCGACTCGGTGGCGCTACAGGCGAAGTACCCATAAAAGTGCCGTAAGCCTTCGCGTGGAACAGAAACGGTACCTTCGCGGTTGTGAAGATGGGAACTAGAGGCCCTATTGCGAAGTCCCACGCCATTGCTGTAGGTGCGCAAGGCATCCAGGTCGATACTAGAAACTCTTTGACTGCTGGCTTGGAAGAATATATTTTCGCATTTACGCTGACTGCTGAAAACCAGGGCGCGTACTAGTAGTCGTAGTAGTAGAAAAACATTATTATATACTAATAAAATATTTCTTCGCTGGAACTGATTCATTTTAACGCACGCAGTCTACGAAAGAATCACGAGGGGATAAATAATTTTCTATCTTCGCTTGATCATAATTTCTCTTTTATTTGTGTTTCCGAAACGTGGCTTTCTAGCGATGATAGTAACATGTATGGGTTTCATTCTTATAGTCCTGAATACTGTCACCGTTTAAACAGTAGGCATGGCGGGGCTGCCATCTTTGTTTCTCCGCGCATCAGCTACACTCGCCGAAATGATTTAAACTTTCACGTCGATTGCTGCGAAACGGTATGGGTGGAAACTAACGAGCCCATCGAGGCATGTAGCACTAAAAGGTTTGTTCTCGGTTGTGTTTATAGGTCACCAGGTTCTAACGTTTCAGATTTCATCTATGCTCTTGATAACGCACTTAACAAACTACTATCGGAAAATAAGAGTGTAACGATTGTGGGAGATATAAACATCAACTTGCTGGATGTTAATTCTAGCTTGTATACAGCATACACTGACTGCTTCAGTGGCTACGGCCTTGAATCCCTCATTACATCACCTACAAGATGCGTTGGTGAGGGTTCTCATTCACTAATTGATCATGTTTTAACAAACCTAGACGTACCCATTTCGGCGGGCGTTGTCAACACTGACCTCACTGATCACTTTCCGGTTTTTGCAATCTTCGAAACACGTTTAGCCAACATTGCCACCTCTTACTTCACTACAGTACTTGACACAGATAAATTAATTTCTACCATTAGCTCCGCGGACTGGTCAGATATGAATTTTATTGAAGACCCTATAGAAGCTCTTAATTTCTTCTGCAATTTATTCACTAAAGCTATCAGTACTTGCTCTCGAACTGTGCGCTGTAAAAATCGATTTAAACGCCCCAATAATCCCTGGATGTCTGATGGTCTGCTGAAGAGTTTGCGCAAAAAAGATAATTTGTATAAGAAAACTAAAAGACAACCATTTAACTGTTCTCTGAGAAATCGGTACAAAATATACTGCAACGTTCTTAACAGGACTCTCAGAGAAGCCAAAAGGCTTTACTATAAAACAGCATTCTTGCAGAATAAAAACAACCCTAAAAACAATGGCAGTTGCTGAATGACTTTTTCAACAATGAATCGCCTAAGTTTATCTCCAAAATTGTACGCGACAATCTTACTTTTTGTCAGCCTTCTCAGATAGCAAACGCTTTTTCTGATCATTTCGCCTTGCCCGAGGGAAACAAACTAACAACTTTTCAGCCTAAAATAGAACGCATGCGCCATTCATTTTTCCTTCATCCTGTCACGCCGCATGAAGTGCTTTCTATTATACGTAATCTTCGTAACACAAGTCCAGGATTAGATGGTATTGCAGTGCGCCACCTAAAGCTAGTCGCTGGTGCCATATGTGAACCCTTGAGCGTAGTAATTAACCTGATCTTTAAATCTGGTGTATTTCCGCCATTGCTAAAGCGTGCAAAGGTTATCCCAGTTTTTAAAAAGGTAGTAAAGAATTAATTTCAAATTACCGTCCTATCTCGATTCTTTCTTCCCTAAGTAAAATAAATGAAAAATTATTTTTGATGAGATTAAGAATGTACTTGGAAAAATTTCATATAATTAAATCCTGCCAGTTCGGTTTTCGGTCTGGAAGCTCCACCAACTTAGCTCTACTTTGCTTGACTGATTTTATTAAGAATAGTCTTGACAATAATGAATTCGTTGGTTCAGTTTTCTTAGACCTTACTAAGGCATTTGATACTATTAATCACATAATTTTATTTCGTAAACTGGAAGCATATGGAATAACTGGCCTTGCCCTGGCCTTCTTAAAAAGTTATTTGTCTGATAGGGAATTTATTGTTTATGCGTGTGAAACGTTTTCCAGTTCTAAAAAACTTAACCAAGGGGTACCACAAGGCTCAATACTGGGGCCTTTGCTTTTTTCTCTTTATATTAATGATATGCCAGACGTCACTGACTTAAGTCATTATGTTCTATATGCTGACGATACAACTATATCTATAGCTGATAAGTGTGCCTCTTCTCTAGAAATCAAACTAAATAAAACTCTTGACCACCTAATGAATTGGTGTAACGACAACGATCTAGTCGTTAATCCATCTAAAACGAAATTTTTAGTATTTCATTGGCACCAAAAATCACTAATTATTCCTCCTTCATTAACCTTAGGCAATCATTCTATTCCCATTAGCGACTCCGTTTCATTTCTAGGGGTTATCCTAGACAGCCATCTGAAGTTTCACCTGCACATCAATCACGTCAAGCTGAAGTGCGCTTTTGGTATCCGTGCACTTATCAAGGCACGACACTATTTTTCTCCTTCTGCTTTGCTTGCACTCTACTTTGCATTCATTCATTCACACATTAACTACGGATTAATCGTTTGGGGTAATACATATCTATGTCATTTGTCTTCAGTTCAGCATATACAAAATCGAGCAATCCGTATCATCACCCACAGTTCACCGCGCTCTAATGCCATCGGCCTGCTTGAGCAGTACAAAATTTTATGTATAAAAAGATTATTCAACTACAATTTAGCAATAATGTTTTATAAGTTGCTTGATTCCCAGCTGACCTTTCAATATATTCAAAGCAGCTCCCTTAGAAATACAAACCCTACTAGGTTCGCTTCTAATTATAATTTTCTGTTACCATCAGTTCGTACTAACTATGGTAAAAAAACATCTACATTCGCTACCATTACACTTTGGAATCGTTTGCCTGCTTCGCTTAAAATACTACCTACATTTCAACGTTTCAAAGCTTCGCTAAAAAATTTTTTGCTAACCTCTGATAATTTTTCCTAATAAATATCTGTGTTTTCATAGTCAGCTAGCTGATAAGTATCGCCCACTCTTTTTTTTTTTCCTTTTTTTGCAGTGTTCACATTGTGCCACATTTTTTCGCTCTCTTTGTTCGTACTTATTTTTTTTGCTTTTTGCCTTTAACAATTGTATAAATTTTGTCACTCCCGTTGTTATTTCTGTTACACTATATCGATTAGAGCATAGTTTGTTTGGTTTTTTCTTTCTTCTTTCTTCTTTTTTTTTCGTTATCATTTGCTTTTCTTGCAACTAATATATTATTATGCTATCCACTGTTATGCTGCCAACTATGTTACAATTCTGTTGTAGTTACTAACCGAGGGTCCCGTTTTCAGTATGATTACTTTGGGACCCTCGTCTGTATATTACATTTATGTACCTATGTTTTTTCATATGAATAAACTTCAACTTCAACTTCAAGAGCTGATGCGAGCGGACTCTGATACCAGTGCAGGCGGTCAGCCAATGCCAGAAACTAGAGGTGGACAAGTATAAGCTTTCCCGAATACGAGTCGAATACGTACAGCAAGCAACGAAATATGGAATCGAATATGAAGTAGTCAAACGCAGACGCATATAATTACAACGGGAGTATTTATTTCAGTACAACTAAGTACCAAGCCTGTACTTACTAGCGTAAGAAATAGAGCTAGCCGTCATAAACAAATGATCATTTCTAAACATAGGATCCCCAGTTGTCATTATGAGACCTAAGTGAAAAGCCTCTGAACAACTTTACAGCGTGGTTCCTAACAAGCTCTCCAAGAATCATTGGCAGCTTTTTGACCATAGCTTTCTAACAACGCTCGATGAATGGTTGTCGAACAAAGAAGTAGTGAAAAAAAAAGAAAAAGAGAAAAAAAAAACGGAAGGACTTGTGTGCCGTAGACATATGTCAAAGTGTCCGTTACACGGAAGACGTCACTGTCTGTAGCAATACAGATAAAACTGCTGCATAGTCAGATTGCCAAGGACACTAAATAACAGACTACAAGCTAATACCACAGGTTGTCATGTAGGCTACCGTTGGGAAACCGAAAACAAAGCTTGCATCAGGCATGATGTTGCTGCATTGCTTCGAAAACTTATGCCGTTGTCTCACTTCTGATAACTAGTGATAGTTTGTTCAGCAGATCGAGAAGATTAACCAGACTTATAAAGTGGGTTGTTGCGAAATATTTTGTTAGTTACAGCTGTTTGAAAGTACCAAATTAGTTCTTTTTCGAATGCGCATTGAATACTGCACACTAACAACTCGCATGCGCATTAAAAACTTTGAATATTCGCCCACCCCTACCAGAAACACACAGAAAAGAAAAGTTGTGTGATATCAGCGGGTTATTGGACAAGGCGGCTGCTTATGTGGGGGCATAAAAAAGATTGACGCCTTATGTTTACTTCCGTGTATAAGTGATCATATGAGACATTGTAATGAAGTGCTAGTTCTATACTGACCGAAAACTTTCTTAGGGCGTCTGTTCAGAAAGAATGCCTAGACAACCCACCGCAGCAGGCACCGTCGGCACGGCATTTCAATGACACAAGCTGGCGTCAAAGAGACTCGCTGAATGGTAGCACATACCTGTAGCACACAACAGCACATACCAAGTGGTACATACCTAGGAACTAAAGCTTGGGATCAAACGGAAGCAGTTAGATCTATAGACACCGGAAAGTGCTAGAAGTATCCTAAGAATGCTATTCAAATGAAAAAAAGAAAAGAAAAAGAAAGATCGCAGTTTCGCCCGAAGGGTCAAGCACTGACTGCGACAGCAAGGTTTAAACTTCTCCGACAGTGTCCTAACTACACGCGGGTCCGTCTAACCCGGACGCGACATACGCGGGGGCACGCCAATTTCTGGCACCCTTAAAAACTGCTTTGACGCGGCGTGTTGGGGTCGCAGTGAAAGGACGCCGGCGCCAATACGCTGCTCGTAGAGAGCCTCGATCGCCAGTAAAATTGCATCGCTGTCTGGGGCGAGCAATGATATTGTTTCGAACTTTTTAAAATTTAATAGCCTGAGATTATTTAGAGTAACAGGCATGCGCGGTGAATGTTGTTTCGTGCAATCTGTTGGCGGACTGCCACTCTCAAAGTTCGGAATAATAATTTGGCCTCGAGATTGTAAGACCGGGTATGATCAATATTGATAGCTGAATAGTGTAAAAATATAACCCGCATATACGGCATAGACAAACGTATATATATATATATGCAGCCCCATGACCACAGCGAAAATCTGCCTGGAGTGTAGATGTAATTGCAATCCCAATAAAAATTAGAGAAAGAAGAGCCCGGAGGAATGCACACCGATGAAAGCTCACCTTGCCAGCAGCGCTCGCACGGCCACCCGTTCACATTTGAGCCCCCCATCGTGGATGAACTTCAGGAGAAGCCGCAACACCTCCCTCGTAAATATCCATATGTCATCGCCTGAACAAATTGGGCTTGTGTGCAGGACCATTACAGGATTTTAGTCTGACTATCCATTTTCGAAACTTTACACTCGCTATCAGTTATCGATACAAGAAAGACTGAACGCATGCACTGACTATCAACTGACGGTATCAATGAGAAATATGGTTTTATTCGGAATAAATTATGTGGTAGTTAAGAAAGAACGCGGCACACGAAAGTTTAATCAGTTACAAGGAGGGAATCGATGGGGAAAGGCACAACGCTATCGGAAGCGGTCGCGTAATGCATTCACACACCATGTAAAGTCAGCTGTATGCGCTACTGTAAAGAAGTGGTTTAAGCGTAGGATGACGCGTAAGCTTTCGTGAAAGTTCCAACAAATTTGGTTTAGACAACCACGATCCTCACAGAAGACGAAAGAACACCCGTAAAGTGCCTTTGGCACACCACGAGTTGACACGAAAATTGTGAACGCATCACCAACGTGACACCGCACCACGCGATGTTAAATCATCTTTATTTAGACGGTTAAAAACTTCTTTTTTTATGACAAAGTTCACACGGATACCGTTATTTTCACAATGTGCTCTGAGATAATTCCTACGGCATCTAACCGGTCGATTTAACCCGTCAAATAATCTTTACGACCTGAGTGACAGGTAGTATCAGAGATGGAGCTGCAAGGCTGGCCGGGGAGGGGAAATAAAACGTGTATTGAAACTTAGAATATATGTTCCAAGAGAGAGAGAGAGAGCTCTTTATTTAGATGCCGAGTAATTTGTTACTCTGTAGGGAATGGGACGAACGCTAAGAAAGACCAAGGTGGGCGGAAGAAAAAGAAAAGTGCACATTCTGCACTTTTATCATGCATTTATTCATTGTCATCTGTCGTACTGCCTATTCTCGAGCGAAAATACGTACTTGTCGCATCTCGGACACCTTTAACGTTTGCGAAAGCAAGCCGTAAGACTCGCCACCTGCGATGCATTTTCATTTGCACCAGTCCATATTTTTTATATCCTGAATGTTTTACCGCTACGCAGACTTGTTAGTCATCAATTACTGATCACCGTGTCTCGTCTTATAAATCATGAACTATGTACTCCCAGGTTTACTGATCTTAGTCTTATGAACACCAACAACACCAGGTTTCCCACGAACCATAATCTGCTTTTACCTAAAGTACGAACTAAGTACAGCCGAATGACACCAATATTTTCATGTGCATCACTATGGAACATATTACCTTCTCATTTGGAGTCACGTGAAAAGTACTCATTTTGTCGATGCCTTAAAACTCATTTATTAATTAAACTATCGGTTTGATATCTGTTTTCCTTCTTTTGAATAGTTTGTTTTAAACAACCTATAATTACTCTTATTCGTCGCCATAATTTTCATGTATATCTTTGACAATGTATTTTCATCACGCTAATCCGCCGGTGTCTGTTGACCAATATACTCATCCCCTGTCTACTTTTTGTTAGCAGGTCCCTTCAGAGTTTTACCTTCGACTGCACACTCATCTTGTACAAATGTATTGTAAAATGTCAACAACATTTCAATAACAACAACGAGATGTCAACAAACGTCAAACTTCAACTTCAAGATGGAAAATAGCGTACTTATTGTGCTGCCGATAAAAAAAATGACGTATGTTCTGTCTTTCTGTCTTGTCCAGTCTTCTGCGTTGTTTAGAGTGTTATTCACATGCACGTTGCAATTCTCACCAGTTGTGGTTCGTTCTTCCGGTGTTGAGAAGATTGCAGGCTAGTCGACAATCAGCTGGGAAGCACTCGAAGCGACAAAATGCACGGGCAGGTCATTTTTATGTTTTCCGGAATTTTTAAAGATCGCCTGTTGCATATAACGTAATTCTAGTGATTGAACTGGATTATTTGCAGAGAGACAGATATTACTCGCACGGGAAGTCTAAACATATACTGAGTCTATTTAAAATCAATTATTTAACATCTTAATTACTTACTTATCCGCTTGAAATGAATTTCAAGAATGACGCCAGTTAGGAGATATGCGCCATCAAGCTCTTCGTAAACATGCACTGTTGTTCCACTTCTTTAATATAAAGCTCTTTTATGCATTGGGGCACAAAAGTAAATGGAGCCCCGTGTATTTCGTTCTACGCTTTGGGAAATAATATCTCGAAACTGGTGCAGTCCTGGACATTTATTTCAAGCAGACACATCTTTCAAGCTCACCGGCTATAATTCGTAAACTGCAATATGTGCCGCAAAATAAATATTTAAGCAGCCTTTTAGCGCGTTTTTGTGTTAATTAGGTGGATATGTGTTTCGATTTCTCGAGCTAGTAACGTCCACCTCTTCGACTAATCCAGCTCAAGGACAAGAATTATGCTATCTGCCGCAGGCAATATTTAAAAATGCCGAGAACCTTGAAAACTTATCACCCCCTACTGTGGCTCATACAGACAGGAGGAGACAATTGCGTAGACAATGCCACTGTAGCACAAACAAAGAGATCTAACCGACTTTTGTTGGCCGAGTGGATCGAGATTAAGAACACACGTTACCAAAGAAGGTGACAACTGAATAGAGGACGCATGTGCCACTCCTGACCACACCAGCAGCACCGGTTTGTTGCTTGACGAACCGAGATATGCATGTATCGTGTAGCACTGGTTTGGAAACGGCACTCACCTGCAAAAGAGAAGAAATTATTGCAAGTGTTAGTTTGACATTATTTTAGATGCACTACTGTTACCTCCGGACCTCAAAATGAATGAATGAATGAATGAATCAATCAATCAATCAATCAATCAATCAATCAATCAATCAATCAATCAATCAATCAATCAATCAATCAATCAATCAATCAATCAATCATAAAGATGCAGCTAAACATCAACTCGCAATTGCGGGGCAGCTACAGGCATCTTAAGTTCCCGAAAATGGAAAATCGACTGCACTATCTGATATTGTTTATAACACCATGTATGACTCCTCATATTACAAATTTTGCTGTAGCACTATCCATAGCTCAGCATCTCGCCAAGTACGCTGCAGCGTAATTTAGATAACGTTAATCTGCCTTATCAACTCAATTTATTTCCCTCTGAGTGGTACAGCGTTGGAATGAGATTCTTAATGCTTTAACATTCTCGACAAAACAAGACAGACGACGTCTTTTTTGACCCTTGCGGCTCCGACATAAAGAAGCCCGTCCGCTCTTCAAATGATGATCGTCGTTTTACATACTGGGTGTTTCATTAAAGAGATTCTCGCTTTGGTGCCGATATTTCAGGTGGGTAAAAGCAGTAATAATGATTTTTTTCAAGATACAGTCAATCGTCGAAAGGCAGAAAACGAAGCTCGCTGTCTAGCAGCTGACGGCGCATTCGAGGTGGTTTGTTGGGTCTCTACCGTAGGAATGCAACTTCCTTATTCTGACACCACCCTCAGGCTCCCTGCTACAAGTAGCATCTGAAGGTTCGCAAGACCAACGTCGTTCTCGCGATGGCTCAGCCGCTCAAATACCAGAGCGCCTGCTGTATTTGCGATCGCCGGGTGGACATTGATGTGCGCTCGCTGAAAATCTCCCTCCGCATCGAAAAAGAAAAACGAGAGAAGTGTGCCACAACTTGAGAATGCGTCACTGTATCACCACTCTAAATACATTTAGATAAGTGCCGTACATCTCCGTGCATATCTCTTCACCCGTCTTCCTCCACAAGCATAGCCGGGTGCAACATTCCCGGTGTGACGACACTTCAAAAGGAAAACTGCATTGCAGTGCAGTTGCAGCAGAGGAAGACTTCTAAACGTGTTTCCAGCAATGGAAGACGAGGCGCAGCCAATGTATTGTGTTTAATGAGAAGTATTTTGAAGGTCACCGCAGTGGGGTGTGTCTAAAAGATAGTGAAATATTTCTTTCGAACAGACCTCGTAAATCTCCGTGCCGACGTTTCAGCGTGTGCATCTTTGCGATTTCGGGTTCGCATTGCGCCATAGCTTCTCGGTGGTGTAGTGGATAAACATAAACATCGCACATGACTAGACGTTATGTAAAACTTAACTGAATACACATACGCATTGCATTTAGTTCTAGTGCATCTAATTAAACGCTCCAGGAAAGCTCTGCACCCTAAATATTCCAACATGTGAGTTCGATCAGCATCATTTCTTTAGCCTCCAGCAACCTGGCGAGCCTATGGTCGTGACGCATGAGGTCCGCTTGAACAGAATACAGACACAGGTACGGGCACGGCCGCTGGATAAAAAAAAAAAAAAAGAAAGAAAGAAATCTGGTATCGGCTTAGAAAATGCCTCAGGAACACGCTTGGAACGCCGTCACATCCCATCCCTGTTGGCAAGCGCGGTTCGGCCCAGGCAAGCGGCCGAGAATGCAACTATCGTTGTGACATTCGCTCCCATTGAAGCCCGCCTGACGCGGCAGGCCGCACCTTGTTTGTTTATTAAGGTGGAAAGTTGGGCGAGTTGGTATACACTCATAATGGTAACAGCGCGATCAAAACAATGACACAGCGTTCGTCATGTGTCCTTTCTAGTTTTGATCGTGCTGTTACCATTTTGAATAGCTTTTTTTAATGCGCAAGCATTTATATGGCTACCCAGCGAGAAAACCGTCCCGTCCCTCCTTCGCGTAAGACGATCGCTTTCAAGATAGAGCCAACCAGCTGTGGAAGAAGACGACGACGATCGCGCGAGCAGTGGCACGAGCGCGTCTCTGCGACCACGTGACGTGTACAATCGGGCACGCACCTGAACTGTGGAGCAGCCGTGGCTTCAGATCGGAACGACATCAGCGCACCTGGCGCCGCCCCCCGCAGTAGTTTGCATGCCTCATCAGTTCATGTTGCGCCGCCTTCCGTAGCGGTTCGTGTCCCCGCAGCGCTGTCGCATTTACCGTAATGACGCCAAGTCAACCGCAGCCGCTCAGTGAAGAAGAACGGAAACGCAGGAATGCGGAGTATCAGCGTGAATACAGATTACGCCAGAAAGAAATGAACGACGATGCGCAGAGCGGGGAAGTACAGCAACACGCTACCGAACGCAACGATCCAGAGGAACGACGCCGTGCCGACGCCGCCCGATACCGATTTTCCTAGAAAAGCGGCATACATTTCCTTGATTTCCTACGTCCCTCTCGTCATTTCAATCCACGTCGACGTCGACTGCGGGCTCCCTATACCACGAGTAAACATTGCTTCTACTCTTCTCTTCTGCGTCGTCTCGTGCAGGTCGTACTCAACAGCCCGGTGTTGAAACCGCGCTTCACCGTTTCACGATTCTTTCACGGTCGTTCTCGCAATCATGCCAAACAAGCCAGCACACGACCACTAAACACCATGTCGTTAGTGCAAAATGCTTATGCATCATTCAGATAACTCCCTGAGGAGATTCTACTGAAATTTTTTTTTTATCCATCGGCCGTGGCCTTGGCCGTGGTACTGACAACGGCACCAGTAATACGGCGTGTTTAGAAAAAAAAATTATTTCAACAAAAGACGATGAGAACACTGACTAACAATCAACGCACAATCCCGGCACAATTACAGCAGTACGATAACATATACAAAGCACGAAGCATTGTATACACGGCACGTTTTCAAAGAAGTGTCCAAGTCTTCACTCACTAACATATAAACACGTAGTCCCACGGAAACGCACAGTTACACATAAATTATCACATATATAAAATGATCAATACATACAATGTACACAATGGTTATCTGTAATCATGATGTGACAGATACACTTTACATAATTTTGTAGTAATGCTATGAGATGTGCATATACAAAAATGGATACGTATGCAAGAGCACGCGCACACAAAAATCAGGGGCACCTACATTCTATGTACATTCAATCAATACTTCAGGTGGCCTCGCTAAAAGAACCAGGCTGGTCGAAAATTAAGCCATACGCCTTCATCAGCCACTGACAGGATACGGCATGACCACTCTCGAATTAACTCCTCTTCCCCAAGAAAGAACAACTCCTTTGACAGAAACGACAGTTGACAGAATACGCATGACAGGATACGGCATGGCCACTGTCGAATTAACTCCTCCTCCCCAAGAAAGAACAACTCCTGTGACAGAAACGACAGTAGCTGAAAGTAGAGCCTCCCCAGAAGTGGAAGCACAGCGCGGCGACGATGTTCCGCGGGAACTACCTCGCACCGGTTACGCCAGAGACAAAAGGCCCCCGCAAAAATGAAAAGTCGCGCGAAACGGCCATGTGAGCAGCGACCAGATGTACTAAAACGGTTAACTCCAAGGCCACGGAAACCAGCATGCACGGCCCTTCCAAATACCCTGGCAACGACGAATTGCAGCAGCACATGTTTACTGCATCCTTGAAAGGCGCAATTGGAACACAGCGAAGATGGGACTACGCCCCACTGCTCTAGCCTGTCACGCGTTGTGAGCAATTGACACTCTAGGCGCCACAGGAATTTGCGTAGGTGGCCAGACAGAAATTATGCCGTTATCGCAGCCGACAACACATTACTGGAACGTACGCGGAGCGCTGGCGGAACTAGAGGAGGCAGTAAGGCTGACATTGTATTTACAACACGGTTTTCGAGAACGTCTACACCAGGACATACCTTTTGTATGTGGCGATAAAATGCTACGGCCGTGGGGTAAAATGCAGGTGCTTTTAACACTTGTGGTCCGCGATTTAAGTGTACGCCCGGTAGCAAGCACCGAATTTTCGTGCCAAGGAAAGTGCAGGCGAGTTCCCGCGCGGGACACTGATCACGCTGTAACAGACGGAGCAGAAATCGCAGAGCAACCAGTCGGCAGCGGACAGACACAGATGGGAACGCGAACCCACCGCGAGAGCGTGGTTGCCCAAGCGCCGCTCGACAGACCAGTTCTGTACTGCGTGACCAGAAGAAGGAACCAAGAAGCCACTGCAAGAACCTAGTAACCCGTAATGGTGGCTGTACAACATGACTAACTTACCACACTCGGCCGCAAAATACAGACTGTGCTAAGTACCTTACAATAAGGGTAAATCATACCCTTGAACATCCTGAGTATATCACATTACATTTTCAAGAATCGAGAGCCCCACAGAGTCTGATATGCCATCATAGGTGTAGTAAAGGCCTAAAATACGAAGAGAATTGCTCTTTTGAAGACAGAAAAGGGGACTTAGACGTTTCTGTGGTGAACGAATGCACAAATAACGACATCCTGAAAAATTTAGCGCAGCGCCTGAAATATTTCCGCACTCAGTGAAAATTCAAAGGCTACGGGATAAGCTGTCTTCATTCGTGAGATAGAATGTGGTGTCATCGGTGAAGGCTGTCACCTTCACAACACCGCTACCAAGCAGTGGGAGACCGCACACGTAAGGGTCTCTCACTATTGAGCGCAGAGATGGCTCAAGGCTGAGCACAAAGAGTACTGGGGATAGAGGGCGCCCTTGACGAACACAACGAGTAACGGGAAATGGAGCATTTTTCCGACCATCAAGAAACAATGTACTTCGGATATTTGAATAGGCAGTCCTAATAAGTTCAACAAAATTGGACGAAATGTCGAACGAGATCAGTACATTAAAGATGTACCTATGTCCAAGGCGATCGAATGCCTGTTCTTGATCTAGTGAAACTAAGAGATCACGTGCTGATCTGGTCAGCGTGTGTGTCATTATGTCAAGCGTAACGAAGGAAAGACTATGTATCTCTCTCTGCCAGGGACTGAGCATGCCTGATGGTGTCCTATTAATGAAGGCATCACGCTTCCAAAGCGTCGAGTGACAACAACTGTGAAGGTTTTGTAGTTAACGTTGAGAAGCGTGATTGGCATCCATTCCTCTGCACGAACTGATGACGGATCGTGCTTAGGTATCAGCACAATACGACCGTCGCGAAAACTAGAGGGGAATTAAAGGTTATCAAAGCAGCGGCTGATAACAGATACGAAAGTGGCACCAATATCTTCCGAGAAGGTTAGATAAAACTCAACGGGCAACCCGTCTGGCCCTGGGGCCGAGCCACGCTTCATGGAAGATAATACTGCCTTCACCTCGTCAGCTGACGGTCGTGCACAAAGACGTTCAGCGATTTCAGGTGGAAGCTGAGGCAGCCCACTAAGCATTTCTAGGTTACCATGATCGATTCGCATAGTACTACGCACCATGCTTTCAAAATGCGATACGGAGAGCGAATAACCACGCGCGGGAGGCGACGTAAAAGGAAGTGCTCTTGGGGCCGCAGAATCGAATGCATTCGGCTGTCTAAAAAGCGAGTTTCTTGCAAAGCGCAGAAATTCAGGGTGTCACACGGATTACGTCTGCATTGCCAAGCAACAGCTGACAAAGACGACACTGTGATGAGGCGTTGGAAACGTCTCTGCAGCTCGCGCTGCCATGACCGCATCAGCGGAGTCAGTTGATTGACCCAAAGGGTGATACGGAGCTTCATGGCAGTATCCGCTAGTTCTTCTGACATACGTCGTCTAAGTGCACTTCCGTCAACTGAACAGCGCAGACGCCCCTTGAGCGCGTCTCATGACTCTGGGTCAGATCTGGAAAGAGAGGCGCGCAAGACTCTCAACAAGAGCGCGAGAGTGCGTCATGTAGAACGTGGATGTCGAGACGCCAAGGTTTTGCTGATGAGGAAGCAGGGAAGTACAACTGGTCTGTGATCGGAAATATAAACAGGAGATAAAGGTAAAGTTATCACATCAGATTGGGAGACATACTGAGGTCAATTGCTTGGAAGACGGGCACGGTTTAACCTGCTTGACGACGCGCCGCGTTGCCACGTCCAGACAAATGAAGAACCCTGAAAAAGTCGATGTGCATCCAGCAACGAAAAATGCTGGACGAGGCGACGCAACTCCCGTGCGTTCCAATCAGGGCGACCTCAGTCCGGGTCTTGCGCATCTGTTCGCGTGTCTAAAACGCAATTAAAATCCCCAACAAGACCCACGTGACGGCCGTCCAGGAAATACACGTCCAGGTCACGAAAAAAAATCATTGGACTTAGTGGCTTGAGCGGGCCCATAGATGCACAAAATACGTAACCTAAATGAGTATAGCACATAACCAAATGCTAATATGCGCCCTGTCCCCGTCATGAAAAAATAACACTCTTGCAATAAAGCTCTTTTGAGAATGATAATACCGACACCACTAGAGCGTGATGTCGCGAAAGGGGAGAAACGATCTGGGTTGAAAGTGCGTTTGAAAGCAAGAACGTGTCCAAATGGTGAAAAAAAACTGTTTCTTATAGACACAGGATATCACAATTTTGAGCGCGCGCCACGCTGATAATTGTGGCTGTCTTATAGGACTTCGGAACCCCTATGCGTTTAATGAAATAACAACTGAGGAATTCAATAAGGGGATATTTTACGGCAAGATCGTCTTCGCAATGGTACAGGACCTTTGCAACGGTACATGACCTTTGTAGGAACCCTGGCTTTTAGCCTCAAGATTTTCATCAAATTTTCCAATAATTTAGTGCAGCGGAGCATGTTAACAGCCACCGTTACTCAAAGCATCATTAGCATACACCTTTAATGTAATACATATTTTAAACAATATAATAATGTTAATTTACTTATTTTTTGCTCATTGTCTGTAGCGGCTCATAGTATGTGAGAACAGTTCTAACGCACTAATAAGGTATACTACTCAGCGGCGTGCGTGAAAAAATGAGGTTACTGTAAACGATTTCAGAGTATCGCATTTGTTTTCCGCGCGCCGCCGCCGCTGTGATTGGGTGGCTTGTGTCACGTGACCTCTCGCCGCCATATCCCTTCTACTGCGTGTTCAGTGCGCGGACGTTGAACACTCAGCGTATACGGAATTGCAGCAGCACAGTGTCGCTTTACTCAACATGTGCAATCACAGGCGCCAGAAATAACCTCAACGTTATGGCTGGTTCCTGCCGCTTCTGGTATAGCAATTGAACGGACTCTGGAAACACATTTCAATGCACTCCGCGTAGGGAAGGACGACCAGGAACAACGTTCTGCATGGCGTCCGTTTTCGTGTTTACCGGAGGCTGGTGGTCGGCCATGGTGGATAGTCGGTGGTAGTAAGTCCCTTAAACTTCGTAAAGTAGCGGCACGCTTTGAAGAATGCCGCCTCCTCCTCGCGCGCTCCGGCCGAGGCCGACGCCGCGTCGCTATTGGTCTAATAGCATCACGTGGGCCCTCGCGCTGTGCATCAGTGCCATTTTTGCTTGAGAAGCGTCTACGGAGTTGCGAGGAGCACATGTTGGCGCTGTTGCTACGCTCGAGCAGTCTAGGCGGCGCCACGGTTGAGGAGGGAGCGTGAAAGAGAAGAGAAACGAGGAGGAGTGAAGGCGGAGGACGAGAGTGTCGCTACTTTACGGAGTTTAAGGTGTATTAGATGGTAGGCCTTGCGATTCGAAGGCGTTCAGGGAAAGGGCGCTTAGTTGCGGGAAGAGACTGAGGTAGGGTAAACGCCGCGTGCCAGCTTTCGCGCAACTGAGTTGCGGGGGGAGGGGGACGGACGGTGTGCACTACAGCTTCAGTTATGCTTCGGCTCAACATTCCAAAGCGGTTCTCCAAAATAAGCAGAGGGATGAAGTCTGCATAGAGGGGAAAAAAATGCTTGTCCCTCGCAAGTCTGTTTTCTCCAATGGTGTGTATGCGCGTTTGCGCTTCCTTGGTTTGTCATGTTTATGCCGTTTCAGGGCTATAGAGGAATCAAACAAGCGCCAGAATCGAGAAAAAAAGAAATCCAAACTTCATCGCGATTCACGGACAGTGCTTTTCGGTCAATAGATGAGTTTACTTGCTCCCTGAATTGTGTATTGACGGGGGCGCTGTCCCCGGAACTTTATATGTCTATCCGCAAGAATTCTGCGCTGCGGACAGCACGAGCCCTCCTAGCGCTGGGGCTGCCGCGAAAGAAGGGGTGCCGGAAATTGCCGACTCGGCGTTTCGGCCAAGCGCGCGGGAGATAGCGCGGCTGACTGCAAAAGCGCGGTCGCGTTTCATGCAGGACTTGGGGAGTCGCGTCAGGCGTCAGCTATACTTCCAGCGCGGCTTGAAGAAGTGTTCGGTGGCTTTGAACTCGGGTCTTCGAAGCAATGTGCAAAGAAAGCTGTATACGGCGCTGGTTTCCCCGAGTCGGCGAGATGTCCGTGGACGTTTGGATGATGACCCCCGCACGCCTCGTCTATTCGAAAGAGTGAGAGCTGACGCATCGAGTGGAATAATAATAATAAAAAAAGTATGAAGGCAAGCCTGTCTAGTTTCTTTCAATTTCTGTATTCTTTATCTTTCTATTTTTATTTTTATTTTCTTGTCCCGGGTCGCGCTTGTGCACGCGCTAGAGTTTTGTTCCGAAGTGAGTTGAACGTTGCCGACTCGACTCCAGTTATATATTTTATGTGTTAGCGTTAGAGTGCCAAAGTGGAAAAACATGTATGCGTGTGAGCCTGTCACGTGGTACAGGTACACACATGCATATATATATATATATTAAGAAGCCAACAAACAATTACGCCAAAGAGAATAAAGGGACAACACTTAAACTTACTAATTGACTAAAGGAAATTATAAATTAATGGAAATCAAAATGGAGGAAAAAGAAAACAGGCCGTAGATGGGATACGAACCCACGTCTTCGCAATATGCGCGCGATACTTCTACAAATTGGGCTACCGCGGTGCCGTTTTCCCATCCACTTTCTGTACTAGTTATGTTTTGCTACTAGAACTAACCCTCTGAATGTTAGCCAGCGCCACCACTAACAAACGTTGGAGGTGGACGTGGAACATCCTTTCTGACGCAGGCGTCTCGAGTACGTGATCTATTTAGGTGACGGCAACTAATCAGTAAGCCCCGACATGCTGCCTGAATGTATAGGTTTAGTCGAGTGCGGTGAAATTTTATGTATGAAGAGGGGTGAGAGACAACCTGGAGAAACGGTCACAGAACTTTCTGGACGTCCCGGTGGTCAACGACACCAAGACCTGGGACGTATGCCGAATTCAACTGGATACTGTCTCAAAAGGCTAATTCCCTGGGACGACTCCAGACAGGCTCACGTGCTGGTGGCAAGTTGGTGTGGCTTTGCTCAATCTGGTGAAGGGCTCTTGCTGACTGTATATTTCTGATGAGAGCTCTTAACGACAGGTACGAAGAACCGTAACCTTCAGTTCTTCCCAGCTTACGTACTCTCGAACCGCACGTATGCGTCACGAAAACCTCCTTCTTACCCTCTGCTCGTTTACATTCTTCGCACAGACCTGTTCTTCTTCCTGTCGGTCGTCGCAGCTCACTTTGTAACGATATTGCTCTTCAGTCTTTGTTAATGACCACTCCCGGTTGCTTGAGTGCAGTAGACTCGCGTTTAGCGCAGCCCTTCCGCCAATTGTCGCATCCCTAATATCGTTACGTCCAGCGCACTACTTCGACATCAACCATCATCATCATCATCATCATCATCATCATCATCATCATCATCAACCACCGCCGCCACCACCACCATCCTCATCATCATCATCAGCCTGGTTACGCCCACTGCAGGGCAAAGGCCTCTCCCATACTTCAACTACCCCGATCAAACGCTAACCCTTAATCACCATCGGTTAACTTCCCTCCTCATTACGTGCACTGCTCATGCCCATAACTTTTTCTTGATTTCAACTAAGATGTCATTAACTCGCGTTTGTTCCCTCACCCAATCTGCTCTCTTCTTATTCCTTAACGTTACAACCGTCATTCTTCTTTCCATAGCTCGTTGCATCGTCCTGAATTTCGACACTCACCGTCGAAATCTGCCTCACGCGATCTGCCCTTCTACGGAACGGGAGCGGAGCATTTCTCTCGCCGAGCGCGCGCGCGCAGCTGCTGGCCTCAGCCGACAGCTTCCTGTCTTCGCGTTCCCAACTTAGCCCTCCGAAGGACTCGCCGTTTTCTCCGCACCGCCGAGCTCAAGGAGCCCGTGAGAGGAGCGCGTAATTTATGCCTCTCTCCCCCCCCCCCCTCACACACACACATGCCCTGGGCCTATCCGCTATCTCCTCGACCCTTGCCGTAGAACCCGAAAGCAGAGTGCAGATGCGAGCAAGCTGCTATATGCGGAAGAACGCGTGCCTTGGAAGCACGAGATCGGCTCCCTGGTCGAAGCCTGTCGAGACGAACTTTAGGTCGAAAAGATCATCATCATCATCATCATCATCATCGTCGTCGTCGTCGTCGTCGGCGTCACCTTCTTCTTCGTCTTCTTCTTCTTCTTCTTCCTCGTGTTTTCGAACCTGTAGTGAAGGGGATCACCATCATCATCCCCGTCACTAAAAGTCTTCTTTGGAACCTAGCAGTGCGGAAGAGAGCTCTTTTCGCCATCATCAACCCTGTCACTGTCATTATCCTATTTGGCATCCACTAGCAGGAAGAGTGCCTGTACTAGCGATCTAGAATTACCCCGTGTAATCCATAAGATGCGGTTTCGGCTGGCCGCCTGCGGCAAGCTGCCTGTGTGTCCAATTTCATTTCCTTTTTCCTTATTGCGTGTACATTTCCGTAAAAAGAACAGGTAATTTCTCTTGTGTTTCCCCAGCTTATTTGCCTGCTGACTTCGTGTGGTTGCAAATAACGAAAAAAAGAATGAAGCCCCTCTGTTTTACTTATTCCTTGTGCGCCTGTCTTTTATCCCCGTATTTAGAGATGCATCTCAACTTGAAGCCCATGCTTGACTTCATATAAATGACGCCTCGTGTGAACGTTCCTTTGACACCATTGCGGTTCTTTTGACGCGTTCACGAAAGGCGTCATTTAAATCAAGTCAAGCGTGGGCTTCAAATTAAGATGCATTTGTGAATACGGGGGCCACGCACGTCTACAACGTTGCCAGGTTCACAATCCAGGGCAGGACGTGTCCGATAACGCAGAGGTACACATAACCCTCTGCGACTAAGGATCACCGCATTGATCCTAGATAGGAGAGAATCCTCATGCTCTGCGCTCTCGTATTTTCCAACAGTGTCATCTCCATTCGGGCTGTTTGTATGTCTTTTCAATGACGCATGCGCATTACCGCATTTTTGGCGTCCCACTTCCGTAGGACTGACCAGATGCATTACGTACAACATGTCGAAACCGATTAGAACGCGTTCGTGAAAAGCAAAATCTTTATCTACCCGGCTGTGGCACGAAACTGCAAAGGAAAAAAAATACTATTTGCAGTTCAAGAAAAATTTCGCCTGTCCTAACCCGAGGTTCGAATCCGGAAAGAGCACCTTTCCGGGGCGGTATAGCACAACGACCTAAAGCTAGCACGGAAACTAGCCGGCCGAAGAGTGAGGCTGAATCAATCGACAACTGCACGTGCAAGCGCACAGTCTATTTAAAACCAGTTTTGCGGAAACCCGCATGGAGGAGGAAATTTCAAGGAAGTGAGTTGCAATTATCATCAACCAGACTGTAGCGCGAAGCTATAAGGGAAACCAAAACACGACTCAATATGGTTTCTTCTAGCGTTTGTCCCGGGACAGAGCTCCGGACCAGGGGCGACTTGCACGAACATGTAACAACGAAAATAATAACGAATTTAGGAAAGCCTTCTTGTGCGGACTAGGCGTTGTCTATGGAAATGCCGAAATGAACCAAACGAATGCAAATTGTCCACCCGAAGATGAGAATTTGGCACGCGGTTCTGTAAGAACACGGACCACCGACCACATGAAAACTGAAGTTTAGAAAGTATGAACGGAAATACAGCTCACTTTATTCACTCTGTGTTTACCCACAGTAAAATTTTCACGTGCAGTCTCCACAGGTGCTCTCAGTTACGAGCTTCTCGCTCTCTCTCTCTCTCTCGCGACAAAAAAGCTTCTACCCATTTGGCGTCCGTCCATCTGTCCATCCACGTGATTTTAGACTCATTTCCGCCATCGTTTTTCTCTTTTTCTTTTCTCCTCCTCCTCCTCCTCCTCCTCCTCCTCCTCCTCCTCCTCCTCCCTTGAATTTAGTGACTGAGTTTTTCTGCTATAAACACAAACCTTGTCTCATATTTTGTGTCATGCGTTGAGTTTTGCAAACCAAGTATATATTTTCATTAGTTTGACTGTCGCCACCACTGTTCAAATTTGCTATTCTTCTTGTGCTAACGGTAGGGATAAGTCCGATGTCCCCCCACCTACTAAGAAACCTACACCCACTGGCTTCTTGGTCACTCCCCTGCGGTGCATAAGCGCAGTTATTTGAGAAAAAAGCAGGCGAACAACAACAACAACAACAACAACAACAACAACAACAGAAAAACAAGACGGTGGTCTTCACACTGCGAGAATGCTGCCGCCGCAGTGAGTGAGTTCAGAGCCCAAGAATCACTGAAGTATGTTCTAGTTCTCGTTTTTTGTTTGTTTTTTAGGTTAGGTTAGGTTATGATATGTTAGGTTGCGGTGTGGCAAATGTAGGAAGCTGCATTGATGCAGAAAAATATTGCCTTGTGTGATTTAGCTTAGCCATGAACTTTCAGGAAACGTCCCTCTGGACCGATCTGACGTCCCGGGAAGAGGCAGATGGGGAAAGAAGAGAAAAAGCATGGTCGCGCACTCCTCCTTGAGAAGGAATAGCAAGATGACAAACAAAAAGGTGTTGAATCAGTGTGGACACCCTCGCCAGAGAAGCGTCCACAGAGATAGCCCTAGGATGCCTAAGACTGCACAGAAGATCAGCAAGCAGAAAGCCCGAAAAATAACTTGAACGAAAGAGCCAACATCGACGAAGCGTTTTCTGGATCTCTGACCAGGTCATACGAATGACTCTGGTTATATTGAAGAAAGAAACGCACATTCACATGTCATAATCGGTGTTGAGCGAAGCATTCCTTGACGTTTGTGCAAATATCTCCTTGAATTATGGATCATGAAGGACTGTCGATGAGTGTGTCAGTGGTACATAATCTTATTCGAAAGTGCCTTAGACTACACTGAAATACTACAGCATGCTTTGTGAATTTTCCAGTGAGACCTCGTAATTACAGATTACTTAGATCTCGCCTGGGTACGGTCAGACATGACGCGTTTTCCTCGAGAAATGAATCCAATAACTTACTCAGACAAGTGCACTAGACGATTACAGACGGCAAGCATTAGGAGAAAGGAAAAGAAAAAAAAAGAAAGTTATTTCGCCAGTAATGAAGAGACGCGTCACTTCGGTCACTCCACCAAACATGGCGGAGCTTTCAGAAGAGTGTTGCGAAACTCGGCAGCCTGCAGTGAAATCGAGTCACATTGGATAAGCAAAGGGTCCAGTTAACCTGCAACTCAAGATCCGCGGCTTTTGGCTGGCCACCACTGGACAGAATTGGCAAAAAAAGAGGACGTCGCGTAATGAAACGCGTACAGCATGTCTGAAGGGGATACCGTCACGTTGTAGTGACGCGAAAGGAATGGAACACTAAAAAAAAAAAAGCACTCTAAGCACTGCGACAGCAACGAGCACAGTCGTCGGTTGTCGACATCTCATCTCACGGTACAAGTCCATCCGCCATTTTGTTTTGCGCACCACCGTACAATTTCTCAATTGCTCGTGCTCTCTTATAACCTAGCATGGACAAGGATCACGCTTTCATTCCATTTCACTTTATTACGCCCGAACGCATATGCATTGCAGAGGGGAACGGTACGTTGATTAAACTTCAATTGGAAATGACCATTGCTGCAAAATCGGCGACAACTTTGTACGTTTTTCACAACAAATCGATAGCAGTGACCGTCCGGTGAATAAGCGTCCCCACCAGAACGTAGAACGATGCACGCGTGAAAATATTAAAGCAAATGTTACGGCAAATGAACTGTCTGGCAATTCGCAGTGTGGAGAAAGTTTCATGTAAGGAAACGGTGCAAGTACTTCTCAGTGAATTCGCATTAAGAGTGTCAAAGGTGAAAAAAGTATGTGAGCGGGAAACCGGCCCCGTGGGTGGTCGAGCTAGGGGTAAGTGACGTGACGAAGGTTATATATATATATATATATATATATATATATATATATATACTGCACGTGAGTTGCTGAGCAACTCTTTGCATTGTGGTGAACGCGCTTTAAAGCGTACATCCGGTTCCTCAAAGAGGGGTGACGTAAAGCTAACACACGTGTCTCGTCTCGCATTTACCGCCAAATCGCCACTGCAATGTTTTGCTTGGAAGAAACTTCGCCCATTCAGCGGATGTCCGCGAAACTCGTATGCCGTTATTCACTGTCCCTGGGCTTTGAGCTTTCGATTAATTCCTCATCGCTCGGCAATCTGTTAACCTCCAAGTTGGCTCATGCGTCAGAGCGAATGCTCCGAAAAGGCGTTGGCCAGAGGTTCGATCCCCGAACGACAAGTTTTTCTTCAAGTGCAGAGCTTTCTGTCTGAGATACCCGTATGTTCGCACTACATTTGAATGGATGAACATCTTTAGTTACACAAGGGAAAGCCTCTCCAAACGAGACGTTAATGATAGGAATGTTTGAGTCAATTGACGTAAATGTACTGGAAAACATGTAGTGACCATCCGTCACCTCGCCGTGGGGGTCATTCCCCCTTATCCGGAAATCCAGTTTACCTCGCCATGCCTCGCCCCTGCTCTTTCTTGGAACCGATGGGCTACCCGACTGGAATGCCTAAACCTGCTTTTACTTTTCAATAAACCAGTCGACTCTCCCTCCTCAAGCTGTCAAAACGAGTATTCCTTACCGCCGTTAAGCCGAGCTCCCAACAAATACAGCGAATGTAAGGTTAATGACACTAATGCGAGACAATGATTACGCACATATGACGCAATAACGGAATTTACGTTTATGTAGGCGCGGAACTCTGCCATCGATCCATTGTCCTGGAAGTTTGCCTTTGTGGAAGCGTCGACGCTGACAGTCTCGGAGTCTGCGAAGTTCGCTAGCAGCCCGTGCTTTAGCGGTGCTGTCGGCTTGTGTCAACCGCGCGCCATGTGCATGTTTATTTCTTGCTGTTTTTGTTGGATGCGCGCGTTATTTTTTTTTTCATTTTAACTTGACTATAACATGTCCCCTGTTGTAATCGCACCGCTGGCACGAGTTGTTGGGGTCTCGGTGCTGACGCCCGTTATTGCCAATGGGTCGCAAGCCCCAAGGGTAGCGTTGGCCTGGCGGCCTGGGGCACTGGAAGCATCCGAAGGTCCCGGCAAAGCAAGAGAAGACTGGTAACAGAACAACTTGTTTATTCTAACATAGCAAAAGAGCGGCCGGTCAGGTCGACCGAAGTGGAAAGACGGGAGAGCACGTAACTCAACAGTACAAATCGGAGCCTCTCTCCTGGCGTCCGGGGGCAGCTGCTCTTATACTCTCGGCGTCGCGGTCCAAAAGGGAAGGTCACGGGATGAAGGTCACGGGATGAAGGTCACGGGACGGCGGAGCATGAGCCCACGACGGCGCGCACGGTCGAGCCGAGAGACCTGCTGAACCGAGTGCAGTGACGCATCGCCAACCCGCCCACACGACGGCGCGAACGGTTGAGCCGAGAGACCTCCAGGCTCCTCATTCGGGGAACTCCGCTCCCCGGCTGCCGCGCTTTGACAAGCGAGGGCACACACACACACACGCACACACGAAGACACGTGGCACAGAAACACGCCTGGACACGCTTGGCGGGTAGGCGTTTCGGCGGCGTCGAACGGGCCAAAATGTCCGCCGCTCTGAACAAAGCCCCGGCGTCCGTTGCATCCGCGCCGGCATTACCGCGCGTTGTAGGCGAAACGTAACACCCCCCAAAATTCCATATTTTAAGCAGCTCTTTCTAAGAACATGCTGGCATCTTTAAGGGGAGCAAGCTATACTTGTCTATTTCTACGCGTGTAAGGGAGAGAGAGAGAAGAATACAGAGAAAGGGAAGAAGGTTAGCCAGAGGTAATTCTGGTTGGCTACCCTGCACGGCGGAAGGGTTAAGCGGATAAAAAGAGAGAGAGAGTTGAAGGGAGAGATAGAGAGAAAGAGAGACGAGCACGAACAAAGCGCGTACACTATAGAGCGGTAGGGGGCGGCATTCTTAAGGTCTATCTTGAAGCCCCGTAGAGGGCAGGAACCTTAATAACGCGAGTAAGGCCTTCCACGTGGACGCTCTTTCGAAGCACTGGTCTAAAGCTTTGAGTTCTGATGGTGGACGATTGTCCAACTGGTCCAGTACTCTGCACAGCACTTGTCTCTGGGCCCTATATCGCGGGCAGAGACAGATAATATGTGCGAGCGTCTCATCGCTGTCGCACGTGGGGCTGTTGGCCAATACAATAAGGAAAGGGTATGAGTTCGTAAATGAAACGCGTAGCCACAGATAGTACAGCATGGTCTGCTCACGTCGTGGTAACCCAGGCGGTAGGTGCATCCGTATGTCCGGAGACAACGAATGCAAACGACACCTGGTGAAAACGTTCGAGTCCTACAGTGACAACGTAAAAAAAATAATAATACGATAACTGAAGTATAGAAGTGGCACCCCAAAAACGGTGGAAAAGAGCTGAGATCAACATTTCGCGAATCTTTAATAGAGAACGAAGTTCCGGCGTGCCTAACGCACTGGAACGCAGAAGCTGCACACAGAGTGTCGAGGAAGAACGTGTCGTCACGCTTGCAATTCACGAACGGCGAAACATCGCGAGTGCTTTTCACAGACGCCTTGGGGAAAATAATTTTGTCAAAACGATATGTGCCCTGCAAACCATGTGCACACACGATGGGAATCATAACGAGTACTCAACGAGCACAAACTCTGCATGAGCGGACGAAGGACAGACGTAATAGAATTAAGTTGTCCACTGTAGGCGCGCGTATCCGATACATGTGCTGTGTAAACACCAATCATTTTAAGAATAGCGCCTCAGCGTGCCGTTTTAGAAACAAGATAAAGACGTCTGCTTTCGCATAAAACGCGACTGAGAAAAAGAAGCAAAAGTAGCGATCGTGTGTGCCGCCTATTAGTGTTACGTCCTTTTTGCGCTACAGCTGAACACGAAGCAAAAAAATTTAATGAAATAAAAAGTAAAAGCTTCGAGGGCGTCTCTCTCCATGTACTGTCATGAATTAGGCGTCCGACGGGGGACCACGGCAACGTTTATCGCTACAAACACCGTGCCGACTATGTTCCCAAGGGGCGTGGACTTCAAGAAGATAATAAGGAGCGCCCATCTTCGCTGTTCAGGGACATACACACCTGACCTCCGATCTCCGGTGCCACCACCCCAACTGCTGAGTAAATGTATGCACGCACTAGGGCAGGGCAACCTACTTGTCGTCCGCGTAATCGACGCACCTGCCCGGCTTTCCGGGCAGACGGCGCCTTGTCACCCCTGGGATCTCGAACGCCGTATAAGTATAGCAGAAGCAACCGTAGCAGGAGCAGACGAAACCAACGACACGCTTCGTGGGCGAAGCAGACGACGGATGCTTGTTCGGTGCAGCCACGAATGCAGCAGACGCTCCTAGCTGTTTTGCTTGTCTCTCTCTTCTTAGCATTCCTCTGACTCCGAGAGCGCTTTATTTACATTAACTCGAATTTTCGTGGCCTTTTCGCGTACTCTCTCTTTCAGTGGCTCCCCTCTACACGTCATGTATAGCGAGTGCACGCGGTTTCCGGGCAACAGCGACGCCGTCCCCGGAGATTATGTGACGTTTGCAATAGCACCGTTGGCAGAAAAGAAAAAAGGACGGTAGCGTTCTCAAGACAAAAAGGAAAAAAAAAAAAAAAAAACGTGCCAGGAGATCGCAACATTAACAAGGAATATCCACGGTGATTTGATGCTTTCGATTCATGGGTGCTTTCCACAACACGGTGAAGGCGAAAGTTTTGTCGCAGGGTATTGTCGCAGTTTTGTCGCAGGGTTACCACGAGCGGAAGCAACACTTCTGTGCCGCATGTGGCTCGGCGTGGCATTCACGAACTCCTATTCATTCCGCATTGGAATGGCCGACAGCCCTACTTGTGACACCTGCGACTGTGAGGAGACGATTGAGCACCTCCTTTGTGACTGTCCCCGTTACAAAGTGCCAAGAAAAGTGCTCGTGACCGCGCTTGAAAAACTGGACAATTGCCCCTTTACAGAGGAAAAAACTCTAGGACACTGGTCCAGACGGGCTTCGGCACTCACGGCGTCAAGGGCTTTGTTGAAGTTTTTAAGGACATGCGAATTGTACGACCGCCTTTGAATGTTGTAGCGCGTAGTATCGCGTTACTGTGTGATTTTTCTTGTTTCCATTTTTCCCTCTTCTTCTTCTTTCTCCTTTTATTCTCTTTACCCCTTTCCCCAGCACAGGGTAGCCAGCCGGGACTTACACTGGCTAACCTCCCTGCCTTTCCTCCCCTTTGTCTCATCCTCCTCCTTGTCGCAGCCTGCAGTTCCGAATAATAAAATTAAATAATTTGTTTTAGTCAACCAATACACATTTATGAAGTAATAGAATTTGCTTCCAACTTAGGCACGTAGTGCTTGTCCGTTGGCCAGACAGCACCTGCAGCATGTTACAACAATCAGGTAAATAAAACAACACACATCAAATGCTAACATCAGCAGAAGTTTTCAAACAGGCGTAAGTTCGTAGGAAACAAGTCTATAAAAAACAGGAAAACAGTTAACTCACTTGAGTCACTTCAAATGGTATAACACACTATTTCATTGATAAAACATGTTGTTGGGCTTACTTGTTGGTGCACGTTTATTGAACCCCCCACCCCTCGCTGTGGCGCAGTAATAAACACGGACGACAGAAACGTGATGTACAGGTGCACACGAACGCCTTGGTCTGCTACAGCTATTGAGTGCGTCACTCCGTCTCGCTTTTGTCGTCTGCGTTCGCATTGTTGCGCCACAATTCCGTTCAAAAAGCAGCACTTTATTTTTTTACCAAGACAGTGCATTTTTCAAAAAGGCAACGAACATTCGACAACAGTTTTGTAAGAAACAGAAGAGACCTCACCAAGTCACTTCAGCGAGCGGCCACAATCTCGTATCGTGTCGGTTCGCTTCGCGAGTTATGTACACGCTGAAAAAAAAAAAAAATGAGCGCAGGGAGAGAGTTCTGTGCTTATCTTCTAGTCTGTGTACGGTTCGCACAAGAGGCCCCGCATAAGCAATTGCGGTGTCGGCAGTGGTGGAACGCGGAGAGGAAGCCGATACACGCGCGCATAACAAACAAGGCCCCCAAGGCTGGGTTGGAGGGATCTCTCGTCGGCATCGAGTCTCGACTCGACGGTTGCGTTAGGGTTCCCCCTGCAGCTGCGTAAACTCGGCAGTCGCAGAGAAGTAAACGTTCGCGGGGCAGCATTTTCTTCTTCTCTCTTTCTGCGGCGTGGGCTCGTGAGGCAGGGAGTAAGCGGGAAAGGGTAGGGGGAGGAGAAAGTCAGGGAGAAGGAGGGGTGAGGTGATGGTGAGCACAAATCTTTTTGCATCTTGTGGTGCCGGCGGGGGGAGGGCGTGGAGCGATCCACGCACGCAGAAGACGATAGACAGGGGGTCGAGAGTGCGTGAAACGAGCTACTGCACGCAGGACTTTTATGACAGGTTCGCTGTTAAGGAACGGGCCGGTATGCCAGGAGCGAGAGGTTGCCGCGGAAAAGTAAACAGATACGGAGACGCCGATGACGAGAACCGTTAGCTGGCCGGGTGGAGGAGGGCAGTTCAGATGCTGAGGAGAAGAGCCAGTCTGGTATACGGCGTGGTGCAAGGGCAACGTAGTCGAGAATGCAGTAGCACGTGAAGGGCGAGGAGAACAGTAGGCGGATGACTTGCGTTGGACATCTGCATTCTTGTCGAAAGTGTCCTCGTATTTGTTGCTACAGCGGCAAGGTCATCACAAAATCAGTTGAAGGAAGTTACATTACAGGAACAAGCAGCAACTTAGCACCTCTAATTATGCGGCTTACAGAGGTGCGTGCACGTGCGTCCCGCGCGACCTCACAGACATTCATTTATGGAAGTGACGTTTCTATATCTCGTATTCTTTTCTTTCTTTTTAAAAAATTGCAATTTGTTGTACATTGTGACGCGATCTCGTACGGGGAACACACCTCGAGTTTTATGTCAAATTCCTTCAAAGTCCGCCGATAATGCTACAGAGAAATGTGTGAATCGACGGTATTCGATCATACCTCTGTCTTCCAGCACAGCAGGCCAATGTTCTGACCATTATAGGCCACGATCGCATGCATGTTCCTCTCGTGCCAAAGTCGCTCTTAGAAACGTTTGGCACCGATACTGCGTGGCCATTTCTTGCAGCCTTCTCTCTTGGTAGCTAGAAGTTTGAGGCGCTGTATTAGACTGCCCTGCCTTAGGTATCGTCCCACATTGTTTCGGACTGCACTACCTTCGGCATTTGGCTGCCATGTGTTTAGGCCAGACGATGACGTCTCCAAAAAGGGGGTACTCCACCTATAATGCTATCGCATTAAAATGTGGCATCCACCTGACAGTACTTCTGAAGCTGTGTAGGACACCCATAAGGGCTTAGCGTCCTGCTCCGTGTATGCACCAGCGTGTAAGCACCAGCGCTTTTCCGGGACGGCCGCTATGCCACCTGAAGTAACCCAAGAGGCTCGGCCATCGAGCTAGGAAAACGAATTAATCCTCGCCCTGCACGCCGGCTTCCCGTTTAGCCCAGATGCCAAGGCGATAACTCCGGCAAGGCGTTAACTCCGGCAAGGCGTTGGTCCCGGGTTCGACTTCCGGATCAGGATAAGTCTTTCCCTCAACTGCGAGGCTTCTCTCGGGGATACTCGCGTGCGTTTCCTGTTAAGCTGCAACAGGCTAGCGAACAATTACTTCAAGCCGACTTTCCTCCGCGTCCTCAAACAAACTCGCTTCTCAATCTCTATCGTGTTGGCTACTGTCAGGCAGATGCTACTTTATTCCTTTGAGTTGCAAGACTACTACCAAGAACACACAGGCTAGCCGTACAAGGAAGGATTTCACAGTACTAGTAAATTAAACGCGCGGAGTGGTCCCGTGTCACGTCTCGAAACTTCAACCATAACATGTAAGTACGACGCGCTAGAAGAAAAGTAACGAGCGGGCGCGTCTGAAACTAATGACGGCTCTGGAGTCCCACGAGTATCCCAGGTCAAAGTCTGCAGATAAAGGATACTGCATTCATCATCTTTAATTGTACCTATTTATTTAAGCTAACTACCAACTGGTCAATTCACGCATGATGCAAATTCACATATACAGGAGCAGAAAAACGTAAACGAGATGAAGCGTTGTCCTTGTGTATTTATCAACTGTCCCGCCCCCACACTTTGGCTAGAATTTGCGCGCATTGAGTTTAGATGTTGAAGTCCCAACTGCTCATATCCAGTCGAAGTGTCCTCCGCTAAACTCCACTGCACTTTCACACGCGTATTATTGGACGTAGGCATATGCATGGGGTCTTCCAAGTTGGGGTGCCTCTCCTTGGGTCGCACTTATGCTTTGATTTCCCAGAACTACGCCGGAGCCGGGCAAATGGTCAGGCTTTACGCTGCACTCTTTAGGTCTCATGAAAGCGTTTCAGTGTTTCACGTTGTACCATAATGCTCACTCGGAGCTCTGCCATAATAAAGGTTGACGGATAAACTTTGACCATCTGCAGTTGATTAACGTGCAAAGCAAATCGCGGTACGCGAGAATAATTGCGTTCCACCCCCCATAGGCACACGGCCGGGATTTCGAACCAGCGATGTCGTGCTCAGCGAAAAAACGTAAGCTGATCCACCGCTCCAATCAACCATCTTGTTTAGGGACGACTTCTTTCGAAGAGCGGCAGAACGTAAGCGAATCGCATCGCATTCTACATGAACATTGCCTCTGTGATCGGTCTCAATGAGGCACACCGTGGGAGGCCACGTTCACGACAAGCTTCGTGATCGTGACTCGCGCGTGTCTGCCTTTCTCGGCGGGAAGCCATGGTCGCACCGGTCACGTGATCTCGCAGGCGTCTTACACCTCTCCATCATCTCGAGCTTCGTCGAGTGTCGTATTCTAGTGAAAGCTATCGATCCAGAAAGAGAGAGAGAGAGAGGCGATTAAGAAATGCGTAGGACGTGTCTCGCTGAAAGTGTGGTCACCGAACCAAGCGATGCGTACGCGAGGGGACGATGTCGCCGCTGGGACGAGGACACGGCCGGAAGCTCGAGTCCTCTCTGCTTCCGCCAGGGGTCGCCACTGAGAGTCTCGCGGTCGCTAATTACCGGCACTCGCGGCGCGTGCCTCCCTCGCAGCTGCCCACGCTTCCGGCAGGGTTCTTTATATACAAACACTGGCAACCGGATCGCGCATTTCGACGCATGCAGCACTTGCAGCACTCCGGTAGCAGCGTCCTCTGGGGTCTACTTAGACAAACATGGCCAGCTATATATGGCGCCGGGGGACCTCGTATTGGCCGCTTAAGGGCACGTACTGTATATACACAAGTACGCGCCGTCTTGTTTGTTTAACCACCCTCTGTGCATGACAGGCAGGGAAAGGGGGAGATGGAAGACCCCGAGAGGAGGTCAAGGGGACGGTCCTCCTCGTAGACGTCGTGAGGCCCCCGTGGGGGCAGCGAGCCGTGTCCTTCCTCGCCACGCTCACGTACCAACGAGCGCAAGAAGCCAACGTCATCGTAGCCCGCTGGCAGCCGTGACTCTACAGAGTAGGCAGCAACCCCCCTCCCCCCCCCCCCCCCCGCCTTCACCATGCTCCCCCGCCCTTCTCACTTCCTTCCTTCCTTTCTTTTTTTCGTGTGCGTGTCCTGTTCTACCTACCTTGACGCACAGAAGCGGCGTTCGGTGGGATCGCGATGTGTGGTCGGCTATTCTGCGCGCAGATTCGAATGAAATTCTAGCCCGCGCATCGCACCGCGTCTTGCGACTAATTAAGGACCACCCCTTCTGGATTACCCCTTCTCTCTCTCTCTTTCTCTCTCTACTGTCCCAATCTTGGTCCTCGCTTTAAACACACGCACGCACGCACGCACGCACGCACGCACGCACACACACACACACACACACACACACACACACACACACACACAAGCTCTCTCCTAAGTTGCAATTCGCTGTAAAACTATGCATTATTTATATGCGGAAGGAATCGAATGCACGGTACGTACGTATGTATGTATGTATGTATGTATGTATGTATGTATGTATGTATGTATGTATGTATGTATGTATGTATGTATGTATGTATGTATGTATGTATGTATGTATGTATGTATGTATGTATGTATGTATGTGTGTGTGTGTATGTGTGTATGTATGTATGTATGTATGTATGTATGTATGTATGTATGTATGTATGTATGTATGCATGCATGCGCGTTTCACGTTATCAGTATGTACGAGAGCTTTCATTCGCAATTCTCACTCTAAGCCCATAGTTAACACCACCGTCTAGATTTATTGCGCATGGTTTTCAGATAACGCTCGAAGCGCTGTGTACACAGTAATATAAGCCTACTAGGTACTGATGCACGGATTACCTGCAGAACACAGCATCATTAAGACGTCAGAAAACTACGGTCGTAATGGGTCTCTGTTGTCAACGATAACAACCAGATCGAAGTCATTCGCATGCGTCGTAATGTCGAAGGTGATGATAGTTCGCAGTAAGTATCGTGCATGAACATTTCCTTATTCCCTACTATTCTTCAGCCTTTCGAACGGAAGCGAGTGCGCTTTAAGCTAGTATTTGCCTTGTCAGCAAATATGATAATTATTGCTGTTATACTAAAACAAATCTACAACGGATCTTTTATTCATTGAACAAAGTGACAGTGAAGATAATCAAAACGAAGATAATGGGATCGTAGCAGACGTTTTTTTCTACCCCGATCCTTCTACAGCAACCTGTTTACAGTGAACGAAGACGAAGCATCGCTCCAGCTGTGAAAGTGTTTATTTACACGAAACAAACCCGGTGGCACACTGCCTCAGGATAGCGAGCCTCCAAGTTCTCCCTCTTTAAACGGCTACCACGTGGTATGCATTTCGACGTAGGGCCACACGGGACCCTGGGTGCGTTCATCACTTCATTGTCATACGTGCCGTTGAAGCGTATAGTGTGATAGTGCTGTTAAAGCGTGAATCCCACGCACCTGCAACGTGTACTACAGAGCTACATGTTAGCGCACAGCATTAACCCTCTCACTCTTGCACGTCTCTATTTTGATACAATACTCTTGTTCAGGGTAGCAAACCGGACATGTGCGCGAATGACGTAATTTCGTTTCCTTTCCATCCGCTCTCAGGCATTCCCAATTAAGATAGATAGAAAACGAGAAAGGCTCTCATTGGACAACCGCCTCACTTCGATGAAACGCGTTGCGCAAAAAAAAAAAGAAGATAGAGAATTTCACATTTTTGGGGAACAACGTTTCGATATTTAGGCAATGACATAGTTATCAATTTTTAAGAATTGTTCGTAAAGTCAAAGAAAAGTGAAGTATCAGCATCACAACGGCTGCACAGCGCAAAGGCACACTGCACAGGAGAAACCACTACCGGACACAGCGTCTCGTCCTCACCTCTTTCCCCCATGCTTGTGCTGTGCAACGATAATGGATTCATACCGACTCGCTCACATCTCATTGCTTCAATCCCATGACACTGTAATGCGTTGAAAGAAGTTACACGGACATCCCCATCCCGCGACCTGCCCCTGATAGCGCACTCGGGGGTTTCGCTGTTTTCTTCACCATGCCGTCGTCGTCATTGTTATCGCTGTCGTGGCTCGAACAATCGCGATTTCTTTTCGCCTAGCCATTAACGACTTTATTTGCGCTCTCCTTCCCGCATTTTGACATAAAAGTTCGACCGCCTCCCGTTTGCTCTCGTGTACTTTCGCTCCGCTTCCTGCAAACCCGACGACGGCCGTCCGCACGCATCCAATGCGTCGCGTCCGCACCTGGTCGGCGGGAGCCGGAGCAAAGCTCCGCGCATGCCTCCTCACCCTTCTCCACTTGACGTTTTCATTCGTTCTCGGCCACCTACGGTCCGGGGATTAGCGTCGCGTAAGCTCTTAATTCGAGGGGCCCTTCCATTAATGGACTTCTGCCGCCGTGTTCTACTCTCACATGTCGGGACCTCTCTCTGTTCGCTGCCACTACGTGAGTGTGGCTGCCACCCTCTGTAGCATATCTCTCGTTCTACGCGGAATGTTCGCTGGACTCCCTAACACATAAATTGTGGGGATCTGACGTCCCTAAACTGTGCAATGAGCTACGAGGAACTCCGTGCACTCTAACGACTTTTTAGACGCATGATGGTGTCTGCAACGTCCGGGCTCCCTATACAGGCATGGGAGTGCAAGAACCACCCAAGGACTCCTCAAGGCCCACCAGCACCACCAACCAAAGACCGACGGGAGGCCTCGCTGACGAGTCAGGGCCCCCAAGGACCAGCTTACGCCGGTAACTTGGGCAAGAGAAGCAGCGCAGTACCATGGTTTCCGGGAATAAGGAAACGAACTATCTAAGGCTAAAAAGACAAAGGCCTGGTCATTCAATAAAGTTTATTGCTTCTCGGCCATTAAGGGTGTGGTGCTGTCCTTGTGGGTAACACCCTTACCCTCGGGGTTTTAAATGTTTGCAGTGCACACGACAGCAAGCTCTAACTACACGTGCGACGAGAAAAGGCGTATTGAAAAGTAATAATTCTGACCACACGGGTGCGCACAGACAGATATTAAAGTTTAAAATACTTTTGGTGTCGCCTGTCGCGGATATCATCATTTTTACTTACCACAATTTGTCAACAAACATGAAACCTTCATTTCACTCCACCCGCGGTTTGACTTTGCCCGTCAAACGGCAGGATGTCCGACATGGGACAACTAAGCACCCTATATACACCCATAAACGTGTTAAAATGCTTACTTTGTTTAGTGGAGGGCGTTGGATTAACTCTGGATACGTTAGGTTTTTTAAAGACTGCACCTTATTCTATCTGCATGACCGTTATTGCATTTTGCCCCCATGCAAATGCGGCAGCCGATGTCGGGAAAGCAACCCACGACCTCGTATAGTTAAAAGCACCACAGCCAACTCTATGCGCCTCACTGGCTCACCAGCAACAGTATTCGCTTCGTGACTCAATATAAACTTTCAACCATGGTCTGTCTAATGACACCATTGTTCCTAGCATGACCAGCACAATCTAGCAAGTGCCAGCCACCTACCGACGCCCGATACACTGATCATGTTTACATATGCCACCATGCCCACGATTATTTGGGGCATTTACACCTTTTATTCCACCATCCGCACCTCTATTTAAAGCGCATCACTTGCCTCCGGGCATTATAGCACGACGTAATTGACACTTGATAGTGAAGTCCTTCATATACCGGACAATCGTCCACTATCACAAAACAACGCGCTAGGCCAGTACTCCCCAGTGAATTCCTAGC